>NC_064562.1:22568871-25068871 GCF_937001465.1 Orcinus orca
GTACGGGTTGCGTGGCCGCTGGAGGTGCTGCCGGGGTAACTGTGGCGGCTGCAGCTGCTGAAACGATAGGACAAGGAGGGCCGGGGCGGCGGGGCGGGAGGAGGCGCACAGTTAGATCTCTTGGCTGTTCTGAGGAAGGGGTTTTCAAAAACTGAACTCTGTACTGAAGAATAACACGCATACAGGTCAGGGCACAAGCGTGTAGCATCCGTGCCCCGTGCGACGGATTTTCACAAAGGAACACGCTCGTGGGTCGAGATGCAGAATGCTGCTAGAAGCCCCTCCTGCCCGTTCCCAGCCACTGCCCTTCACCTGACCCGTGGGCACACTATCCCAGCCTAGCAACAGGTTAATTATATCTGCTTCTGTGCTTCAGAGAAGTGGCCTGAGACAATGTACTTGAGCCTGTTTTCTGGGGGACTGGCTTCTTGCGTTCATCGCGTTTGGGAGCTCCATCCACGGTGATGCCTGCAGTGGGGTCCATTCATTCTCACTGTTGAGTAGTATTCCCCCCATAAGAACATCCCACGATGTCTTTGCCCGTGCTACTAGGGGTGGCTGCTTAGGCTGCTTCTGGCTTTCGGCTGTCAGAGGCCCCTCTGCTGCAAACATCCTCGGTGAACATCTGTGGCCTTTCTGCTGTGTGGACCTGCTGGCTTATGAGGGAGGTGTAGCCAGGGAGGCAGTTCTGACTTTGCTTTTCCGACGTCAGCCTGCGTGCTTTCCTCAGCACGGTGGGTACCGAGCTCAAACGGACAAGCAGCTAACTTTTAAGGACCTAAAATAGATGCTTCGGGTATAAGAAGATGGGATTCTCAGGGCCTATAAAAAAAAAGGCTCATTTTATTCCCAGGAAGCCACCCTGCCTGCAAAATACATCTCCACAAGTCAAACATACAGCATTTACTGCCTTGAGGAAACCGCGTGGGGTTCCACGTACACCAGGAGCCAGAAGGCCCGCGTTTTAGTTTTTCTTCTTCCAGTCACGAGGCTTCTGCACTGCCGGCACTGTTACCAATATACAGGGAAGGCTATTATGATCATTATCGTGCTGTATGTGAAAAGGGAGAGAAAATAAGAGTGAGGTGGAAGGAGCAAAGAAAGGGGTTTTCGTTCTGGGTCTGCCATCAAGTAGCTGTGTGACCTTCGGCATGTCATCTGGCCTCCTCTGCGGCTGTGGAATATGCATCAAGCACCTCTCATCTGCGAGGGCTAGGAAAGCAGACAGCGAGGGCCCCGCTCTTTACAGTGTTCATTATAAAAATAACACTCATTGACCACTTCTTAACCCATGTGTTTATCTCTATTTTTTCCTCTTGTTTTTGTTCCTGGGCAGCTCTATAATTTTCTTTTTCTTTCTTTTTCTTGACAAGGCCAGCCAGCACAGGCAACCAAAGAAAAGAAGGGCCTCTGTTCACCCCATCCTGTGGTGTTTTGCACGAAACCGTTGCAATGAATTAATTGTATAGACACAGCGTAGACAAGAAACCATGCTAATCTTTTAGGCAGCAATCTAAGAACATTCCTGAGAGTAGGGTGAGCATTTAAAAGCTTCTCAGAAGTCAAACTTCCCATATTACGTAAGAATTTAACTGTCCCACTTAAAACTGGGCATCAGCCCTGGGGTAGCCTGGGGGAGTCAGGGGGCCCAGGTGCCAGTCCTGGCTCTGCCCCTCTCTAGCTCTGCGATCTCTGAAAAAAATCATGTAAGCTCCCTGGCTTCAGTCTTCTCGTGTGTAAAATAAAGGGACTCCATGATCCTCAATGTTTCTTTCAGATCCAAAATTCCAGATTCCGTTGAACCTTTGTGAATGGGTGGGATTTGACACGCTCTGTGCTCTTGAGAATAACGCATTAAATGTTAATTCACACCTGCTTTCAACTTGCTCTGTTCTGATTTCTAAGTCCACTGAGAACCATTTGAAAGTTTCCAAAGATACGCAAGATATCCCCAGTCTTTCTGTTTTCCCTCACATGTCCTTTCTGGAAACCCAAGTGTTCCCAGTACGCTGTTGGCAAAATTGAAAGTGTTAGGATGCTTTCACTGCCGCTGCAGGGACCAAGGAAATCAGCTTGGCGTTGATATGGCCACATTCAACCTCAAAAGTGTAGGCATCAATAAGCACTTTCCCCAGGTGCAGGTGAGATGCTACATCCCTCTGACCTACTTCTGGGCTAGTCCCACAGGATGGCTGGCACGTGTGGCTGCAGCTCGTACACTACCTTCTGTGACCCCAGGGTTAAGTGGCAGATCCACACCTTGTGCAGTTTCCGAAGGGTTTTACACGCATTACTCATGCTGAGCATCAGGAGGAAGGCTGGGAGATCAGGAAAACCTTATGTGGCAGATGAGGAGACAGGTTAGGTGGCTTTTCCAAAATCATACCATAAGCAAAGGATGTGACCCAGAGTGAACTCTTCTCTCCTTGGTCCCTCTTCAGCTCCCGGAACACACAGTCGTTAAGGAATTATACTCTTTTTTTTTTTTTTTTTTTTTTTTTTTGTGGTACACGGGCCTCTCACAGTTGTGGCCTCTCCCGTTGCGGAGCACAGGCTCCGGACGCACAGGCTCAGCGGCCATGGCTCACGGGCCCAGCCGCTCCGCGGCATGTGGGGATCCTCCCGGACCGGGGCACAAACCCGTGTCCCCTGCATCGGCAGGCGGACTCTCAACCACTGCGCCACCAGGGAAGCCCTATACTCATTTTTTTTGCCGTTTCCCATTTCCTCATCTCTTCTGAGGAGCCCTATGTCTGTCTTTCCGTGTCCCGGGTTCTGAGGGGTCCCGCACTCTCTCACCTCATGGTCTGTGGGCACCATCCTGTGAAAGCAATGCTCCCAGTCTCCTGCCTTCCCCCTCATTCCCGGGGCTGGCTGACCTTTCCAAGTGGGGACACCCCTGGGCTGGCACAGCTGAGTTTGGCCTGGTTACCCCGACTCCCCTTTGTGTCTTGGTCACAGCACAGACATCGAAGACCATCCCTCCAAGTATCAGGCACACCTGAAATTTCCTGGGATTGGCTGAGGGGCGGATCTGCAAAGCCCAGCTTCCCCTCGGCAGCTCCATTTATCACTGTCTGAAAGATACGAGCATGGCTCCTTGTCACACACCTTATGCAGGGTGAGAGGGATAGAGGTTTGTTTGTACAAGAGCTGCCGGGAAGCTGACTGACCTCAGTAAAAAGGGAGATAATTACACAGCTGTTCAAGAACAAAAGCGAACAAGGGAACATAAGTGAACTGTGCTCAACAGTACAATTTTTCTATTTGGGGGATGACTGGTGTTACTTTGAACTGCTGCCCTTGGTTACTAAGGACCTCGACGTGTCTCGTGTCCTACACAACCTCTCCTATAGATATGGTGGAGGATGCTTAATACATTTCCAAAATTCTGATCCTATTAGAAACATTCTAGAAGGGTAATTGTGGGCCTTGAGCCTTAGATGACAGCCTCACGTCTCCTATAATAGAAGGGTGAGACGTGCTGGATAGGCCCCCACGGGAGGCATCCAGGGACTCCTGGGGAAGTCCTCAGGCCTTTCCCGAGATAACACGAATCAGGCACGGGCACCTCGAAAAACAAAACACACTGGAACTGAGAGGAGTAGCCGGCATGGAAGGCTTTCTTTCAAAGCTGGAGGAATTATATATGTCAAGGGTTGTCAAAGACGCCTAAGGCAAAGCTTTCTCTGTGTTAGGCCTTTAACTCAAACATTTCCTGAGCTGTGTTCAAAGCTGCTGGGAATTTTCTCAAGTTTGCACCCTTTCTGTGACCCCGAGTTCAGGTTTCCAGGTAGTTCTGTGGGCCCTATTATTCTGCTATTGTTCCTGTTCCATTGTTCATGACCAATTCTGTAAGAATTCTTCTCAATCCCTCCTTCTGACACTTTCCTCCAAGAAGCAAAGTTCTCTGAATTATTTTCTTTTTTCTTCATGCTGGAAATACCAGAATTTACGAAGCACGTGAGCCAGCCCCCTTCCACCCTCGCCCCCCATGCTGATTCTACAGACCCCTGTACCAGAAGCCACGAGAAAAGAGCCAGACTTGAACTGAAGAACGGTCTCTGGCAATTGGGTCTTCAAATGGATGGCGGAAGCCTGTCTTTTCAGAACAAACTAATTCATTCGAAGAAAAAGCCTAACTAACGGAAAGGTCTACATTCTGCAGGTTCTTCTGTGATCTCAGGAAATGCTGGCCTGTGAATTTCTTGATGAAGGACATGAACTGAGACTCCCTCACAGACACCAGGCACTGAATAAGCGTTTGCCGAACGAATGGATCACACCACGGGCGTGAGTTACCTGCTCCGCCAGAATCTGCTGCTGCTGCTGCCTCTGCTCCCGCAGGAACTGTTGCTTCTGCTGCCCCATCAGCTGGGCCCGCTGATCAATGAGCATCTGCTTCATGAGGGCTGCCTGGGGCTGGCTGCCCAGGAAGCTGGGCCCCACTGGACCAGCTCCGGAGACCATGCCGCCAGAGCCCGGGGGTACGGAGGACTGCATGGGGCCCGTGGTCCGGGGAAGCCCGACCGGATGCTGCTCCTGGAAGGACAGGAAGAGAAGAGAATGCAGCCACTCCACCTCTGAAGGAAAGCACAGGGGTTAGGGGGATGGAGTAGGGCCCGGCTTAGGGACCTACGGGATCCCGAGAGGCACACATTACATTTCCATAAAAAGAACCCAGTGGTCCTCAAACCTGGCCTTACCACAGGCGGGATTGGAGAGGCTACAGGGCAACAGTAATAGAGCACGGCTCTGGGAAAATCTGAGACCCGGTCCAGTCTGTTTCTGATGGGACTGGCTAAGGAACAAGAACCGCATTTTCAGCTAGCAATCTGTAAGTCTGGAATGAGGCATCCTCACCTTACCTCTTCATCCTTACTGCCTGCCTGGCTAAACTGCGCTTCTTAGCTAGTAGGAGAGACGTTCACAGAAGACTGCTGGAAGTGATTCATCAGCAGATTGCTATTTGATGAAATTCTAATTAATTGTGACATTTGAAAGCTTTAACATGTGTAAAAAAAAATCCTGCTAGTGAGAATTGTTGATGGTGAGAAGTAGGAGTGTGTTACCCTGACCAAAGATACGAAATCTCCCAACATCTTTAAAGATAGAATTGGGTCTCAGGTGTCTGGGATAACTTAAACGCGGGGGGTTGAATTGGGTCTCTTGATTCTATAATTATGTGTCCGTCAGTCAAATCAAATGATGGCAACTTTTAAGGACTGGTCCTTAAGGAACAGGAGGTAAAGTGTTAGAGAACTCCTCACACACAGCCCAAGCCACTACTCGGAGACTGTACTCAGAGGGGAAGTAACAGCCCGACGGTGTAGACCATTGGGGAAAAGCAGCTGATGGGAAAAGTAGGTTTGTGACCGTAAGATGTACTTTCTCGATGCTTTCTTTCCTGTTCGTTCTATCAAGCATAGCTGGTAATGGCAAAGTATTGTCTGAACATTTCACAGAAAGGTTTCTTTTAATTCACTGAAGTTTCAAGTAATTAGTCTGAACAAAGAGAAGCTGCTGAGAGGTACACAAGTTAAATGGGTATACGTGTAAGGACATACACAGTCATATCATGAGGCACAATTATGAGACTTAGATCATGAGAAACGAATGTGAATAACTCTACAGTATTTACATTTTTGTATCCAGTTAAACTGGATTAAAAAAAATTTCCTCATTGTAAAATCTAGATATTCATTCTTTTTTTCCACACTGGTTATTATTTCCAGTTATATGGGGTGAAGGGAATTAAGACTACACCGATGTCTACAGGCAAGTGACTACCTTAAATGGATGTGTAGTAGTTATCACATTTTATTTGCAATGGTATTTCCATCATTATTAATGCATTCCTTCATTAATGCATGCCACTAGCCTGCTCTGTGAACAACATGAATTTTATCCACCTCTTCTGAGCCATCCTATATGAAAAACAGGGTGCAGTCAAACTGGATTTTAATATTTGTCCTCTTTTTGCTTTGCTACCTCTTCAGTGTTGGTACAGTCAGTCACGTGGGCAGTTTCCTCTCAAAACAGAGAGTCGTGTTTGACACAACTCCTAGAGACGCAGCCCTGCATTGGAGCCCCCATAGCCTGGGCTTGTTGGACCCCCCTTCCCGCTACTGTGTGGAGCTCAGCCATTCACGTCCTTCTTTCCAGGTACACCGAAACCCACATCTTCAGGTACTCTTCGTCCCTCCCATCAGCACCCAAAGAAAACAAAACAAAACAAAACAAAAAAACCAAACAAAACCCCTTTACTCCTCTCATCTGGGAAACAACAGCTCAAGAAGTTTTGGTTAATCAGTGCGGTGGCCCAGGTCACACAGTTAGCAAATGGAAGAACCAGAACTTGCAGAACTGGAACACTGACTTTGAGTCTAAATTCAGTATTCCTTCCACAAGCATAGGCCTTTCCCAGACGACGGGTCCACGGTGCCAAGCATGTGCCTAAGAATTGCCTGTAGACTAAATATATAGTATGTCTCCCATAAATACACTGTGTTCTATTTTTCAAATGGTAAGTTGGTGTTACTGAAATTAAAACTTCTTGTCTTTGTGTATTTTCTCTGTACATAGACAATTATTAGGTAGAGAGCTATGAGATATTAATAATAAAAAGACCTTATACTCAGCAATGCCTGGAACTTTATGCCACCAAAAAGTTTACTTTATGACTGACCCCTGCAGAGGTCAAGATATTTCACTCTTTCCTTTTCCCCCCAAACTTGCCACCTGTTTTCCAAACCCTTCCTTCCAATGGGATGAAGCTGTTTCTTGCCACCTTTGGAGACAAATGGCTGATTGACTTAACACTTTAACAAACGAATTCACACGGAAGTGCAGATAGTTGACCAATCAGTGAAAATACAGATATACAGTTTTTTCTGTGTATTTCAGAATATTTGATATTTTCCAATTTTGATAATGAGGAGGGAGTTGGAAAGAAAATGAGACCCAAGGGAAGATCAAGTTCTCTTTGGCTTGGTTTTATGAGAGGACTGGTCTGGGCTGGCCCCGTTTATCTTTGTACACTTTGAGATATTCTTGTCCTGTGAGACTAGCCCTCAAGTACCTGGTGAGCTTGCCCAGGAGCCGTAAGTAGTGATGGGTTGCTCTCCCAGCCTTCTCTCCACCCAGAAAGAAAGGGAGAGGCAAATGAGGTGAGGATGTAGATTCATCTAAGCATATCTAGTCCCTGTCTTCCTAGACCAAAAAGAAATACAAGTCCGCCACTTTTCAAGAGTTCAATTTACGCCACTCCCCTTTTATGAAACACCAACACTAGTATCTGTTTTTAGTAACTGGAAGAAATCTGAAGAGGATTTTCGCTTTTACAAAAGAAGGTGAAAATCTAAGGTAGCATTCAGTGTTTGTTTTGCAGAGTGATTGTGGAGACAGCAGGCTCCTCCAGTAACAAGCGTGGCAACACCAAGCTCCTTCCCCAGGAACCACACTCAGCGGCTCAGCACCAAGCTGCCGTAGCTTTGAACTGTGTGAGCATCTGTGCTCTCTCTCTATTTATTTCGCACATTCTTAGCAAGATGTGTCCTAAGGTGCTTGCTTCTTCACTGTAAGCCATTTCGGCTTAGGAAAGGTGTCATAGGAACGCTCTCCTTTCAGATGGGGCGGGGTGTTGCTGAACTTCTAAAGCACAGTGCGTAAAACCCTTCCCAAAGGGATAGTCTGATTGTTACCTCCCAGGGTTATATATGTCCCCCAATGGTTCCCTCTCAAAGATTTTGCCTTCAGGTTTCTCACCAAAGACCTGAAGACCGAGAGGCAGGAGGGCTATGTGCACTTTTGCAGGACTGCCCTCCCTATGAAACATTTGTGAGCCTAGGTTGAGCTCTGCTGCATTCAACCGCGGGTGAGTGACACCCAGAGCCCCAGCCTCAGGTGTGTATGCCAAGTGTGAAGACGTGCCGAGTGACACCTTACAAATGGAGCTGGCTGAGGCCATTAGCTGATGCACATGACATGGTGGATTTTAACCCCCCGTCTGAGAGGGCTTAATGAGCATTAGTCTGTCGAATTTCAGAATTTCAAGCCCCCGCTCTTGTTTCTAAGGAGGACACACACTGTGCGTGCAATCAGAGAAAACCAGGCTGGGCTTTCGTCACCAGAAATGTAATGCCTTGAAGCCAAATGATGCAGTATTTTTAGTTTTAATTACTAGCTTGTTCTCCACTCCACCCCCTGCCCAACGACCTCCCTTGCCTTCTACCCAGAATCTTAATTCAGCCTCTTCCTCTCAGAAATCCAGTTGACTACATAGATCTTCATTACTCCCCAAACCTCTCACTCTTCAGTAAAATAAAGGGAGGGGGAAAAAAATCAAAACCAACGAACCTATTTTACATATCTTCTCTTCTAGGGAAAAGATCTTAGCAATTTTCTAAGGGCTGGAGATAGGTCAGAGGTGTAAAAAACACCCTACTTCCCTCAAAGAGGCAGTTTTTACTTCAAAAAGCAGCTGTGGTAAAAATCTCTCAAGAGTAGCCATCTGTTTATTTATAAATCTGTGCGTAAGGAAGCTTTATTTTCTCTTACGTGTTTTCAAGAACATGCCTCGTGTTTGGCTAAGAGGGGCCGGGGTTGCTGGCGGTGGACCAAAGACTGCTGGCTCCTTGGAGGGGGGACTGCAAGAGGCTTCCGGCGGTGACTGGGACTGGGGTGCAGGGGCTTAGTGGAGAACTGGCTGGAGGATGCTCGGGGCTTCGGTGTTTTTTCAGGTGCTTGCGTCGGGGGAAACAAGGAACAGCTGCTGTTCCTCCTCGGCCCCAGCAGATGGTGGTGTCAGCCCGGTCCTCGCCGCCAGTCCGCCCGCTCGCCCGCGCGGCGTGTCCCCCCCGCCCCCCCTCCCAGCCTGCAGATGGCTTAATCAGGACTCGCCTTCCTCCCCCACCCGGTCCCCCCGGCCCCGCGCGTCTGGGCTAACGCTACGAGCGTGGAGCCAGGCAGTCAAGTGTTACTGCGTATAGCAGGTAGCCTGGCAACTGAGAGCATAATACCGAGCAGATGGTGTGCGCACGGCGTGATGGACATCACACACGACAGCCTGAGACAATCCAGGAATTCCCTGGTGACTCGAGGCCCTCTTTACACAAAATGAGTTCTCTCTCCATTGCCGTGTATCTCTGGGGTTATCTCCCTCCTCTCTCCGACTGACACTGAACTGGTTTCTTATTACCGACCTTGCTGCCAGCCCGAGGGGAGGGAGATTTCTCGTGTGGGTGGGGGAGGCCGTGGAAGGAAACGGAAGGGCCGGGAGATGGAGGAGGTGATGGGGGCGTTGGCGACCCGAGAGGGGAGGGACAGTGGCGTACCCCAGACCCAGGGGCGGAGTGTCCGAGAGGGTCAGCGTTCTCCGTAACCCGGGCTGCACGAAGCCTGCGCGGTGAGGGCCGCGCCGGGGGGCGAGCCTGGGCTTAGTGTCTTTGCCATCGCATGGCTTACGAACAGCCTAAATGAAATTTAGGATTTTACTTAAAAAGCCCCCTGGGGCGTAATTTAGCCTCTCGACTCGAGCGTATATGCTTACAAGTCCTTAGGGGGCTCTAAGAAGTCAGGAGTGAGGCCCGTGCGCCCCTGCCGGGGCCGAAGATGCGTCTCCGCGCAGGCGTCCTTAACAAAGAAACCGACTAGGCGGTCTGGGCGCGGGCAGGGGCAGCGGAGGGAGGGCGTGCGGCGGCCGAGCCGCTCAGGGGCCCCGAGATCCTCGGCCTGCGCGCTGCTCCGCAACCTGGGAGGCCGCTGCGCGCTCCCCGGGGCGCATTTCACCTCCCCCTCCCCGCCACGTCGTGTGGGCCGGTCGCCGGCAAGGAAGTGGGAGCCGGAGGGCACTGGGGGGAGACAGGAGGGTAGTTCACGGTAGGAAGAAGTAAAATTAATACATAAACAAAAAGCATGTCCCAGAAGACAGACCTGTGCTTTTCACACACACTGAAGTGGATCAATTAAAAAAAAAAAAAAATCCAGCCCCAGTGGAATTTTGCCTAGATTCTATACAACAAGCCACTTCTCTGTCCAACCTCTCACCACTGTCAGGGGTCTTCTCCTGCAAAGGTACTGTTCAAGTTTTAAGTTTCAGAAGGAGGAAGTCTTTTCAAAGGTGGAAGCTGACGTTTCACGCAGAACCTCACACTTGTTGGGAAGTTCAGTACATTCATGGCAGAGAATCCGACACCCACTGCAGAGCCGGCTGGAGGCATCTGGCTGTGACAACCTGGGGCTCAGGGTGGTGAACTGGCTTCCTGAGGCTCAGGGGGCCATCTGACCTCTGGGTCTCAGTCCCCACCTCTTCAAACGGAAATCCTATCCATAGGACTCCTCCCTCGACAACGGAAACTTTGGAGATAAATAAGCTATAGAGGGAAAATGGCTAAGAAGGTGCTAAAACTTCTTCCAATTTAAGTGTGGGCTGTTGGGGAACCATGAGGGCTACATCAGGGGTTCTCAAAGCGCGGCTCCAGAACCAGCACCTGGGAGCTTGTTAGAAATGCAAATTCTCAGGCTCTGCTCCAGGCCTCCTGAACCAGAGTCTTTAGGAGCAATTTAACATGCCCTTCGATAATTACCATGCCCCACGTTTTGAGACTCACTGGGCAAATAATCCTGGTTTATGGGCACTGACTGCAACCTGGGGTATCAGCGCTCTCTGTGATTAGATTGCAAACCCTGCACTTTCAAAAGCAAGTTAGAGTGCTGAGTTACGTAAGTTTCTATTGCCAATTCTTCTGCATTTGGAACAGAACTAATTTTCAGAGGGCTGTGCAAGCAATGTAAACTCAAGAATTCCGAAAGGAGCCTATGCCATGATTCTTCCAGAAAGGTCGGTGCTCCTGTAGCTCTGCTCCGGAGGCACAGCCAAGAGCAAGGAAGGGGTGAAGCCAGTTAAACTCCCTCCCTTACTCAGGGAGGAAGCATCAAACATCACTAGACTTCCTGTCCCCTGGTCCGCTATAAGGTAGGAAAGCTATGATTTGAGCAAAGTCCCCTCCTCAAACAAGAAGAAGACCAGAAGCAACAGTGGAAGAAGGCAAGTGACACTTATGGGGCACCTACTGTATGCAAAACACTCAGCTCAGTGTTTTCTCCGGTTTACTTAAAACTCATTTTGCTGATTAAAAAGAATCCGAGTCTCTTGAGAGGTTAAATAACTTGCCTGATGTCCCACAGCTGATGGTGGTCTTTGGGATTCTGACTTTTCCACTGACCAGAACATGCATCTGGTCTAAATTGAGCAGACCACCCAAGAGGACTCTGGAGTAATGAGAAATGGGAAGGGGTGGGGGGGAGAGGAATGGGCATAGAATAAAAAGGTAGACACTCTATTGGGATCAAAGGATGAAGCTGAAAGAGCACAAAAATATACATCATTTTTTATATGTTGCCTGATACCCCAAATTAGGATGCCTCTGTGGTATCAACTTTAACATTTAAAGAAAGGGCGTAAGATTAGACCGTTCAACCAGAAATGGAAGGAAGAAACAAAATAAAACAAAACCTTAGAATTCTCTTTGAAGTTGATCAAGTGTCAGGGCAGAAACTTGGTTTCAGGATGGTGGCTGCTTTTACAGACTTTCTTTGTGCTTGTCCAGGATAATTTTTCAATGTGGGTTTGGAGAGTTGCTTGTAATAAATTCATAGCAGAGCCCCAATAGGCCCACCCCAAGATAATCTGCTTCTTCAGCAGATTATTGAAGAAATTTGGATTAAAAAAAAGTGTTTTATGATGTGTAGTGGCTGTGTTGCCAAGACAGTTGAGGTTTGAGGCAGTTTACCGATTTAGGAAGCTTATCACAGACAGGGCAGTAACTTGGGGCCCAGTGCTAAGCCTGCTAAGTGGGTTCAGAAGAGATCTTTGTTCGGCTTCTAAGAAGGAGCAGTTTACATTGGGGGAAGCCAACAGGCTTGGGTAGAGACTCAGCTCCATCGAGGGTCCAGTGACTGGCACGTAACACATAGCTTGTTATCACTATTATTGCTATAACCTCTTGATTATGCAGCTTTAGAAAGTCAGGGGGAAGGAAGTGCTATGGCTCTGCTTCTAGCTTAATTCCTAAGATAATGAGGTCTAAGACTTTAAACTTGGTTTTCTTTCTAGATTCTCAGTGAGCAGGATGGATGGCATTCCTACCCAGACTTTTTTTTTTTTTTTTTTTTTTTGGGTACGTGGGCCTCTCACTGTTGTGGCCTCTCCTGTTGCGGAGCACAGGTTCCAGATGCGCAGGCTCAGCGGCTGTGGCTCACGGGCCCAGCCGCTCCGTGGCATGTGGGATCCTCCCGGACCAGGGCACGAACCCGTATCCACTGCATCGGCAGGCGGACTCTGAACCACTGCGCCACCAGGGAAGCCCTCTACCCAGACTTTTGACTCTTTAACAAATGCATGTTTTGCTGACTTTGCCCCCGATCACGGGGAAAATTTAAAAATATTCTCTAAAAGTATTTTAAAAAGGCAACATTCATTTTTAACACTCACAGGCAGCCATGTTAATATTCTGATGTGTCTCTGTGTTTCTTCTCAGCTCCCTACCCAGTGCAGTAATATATTTTCCATGCTCATGATCATGGTATATACATGAGTGTACCACTATTTCTTACTAAGTAACATAGGAGAGGTAGAAAGTTCCAGCTTTCCAAATGCTTCTAAGCAGTAATTTTCTGGTAGGATATTACCTTATGGCAACATTCCTGCAAGGTCTTTAGGTTTCTGTTATGAGGCTCCCAGCATCAGCACAGAGCTAGGTCCACGGTTGCAACAGAATAAATATTTGCTGAACTGAACTAATGGTCTATGATGAATTGTAGCTTAGACCAAGATCAGGAATGACCAGAGAGAAAAGATAACCCTTGTAATGGACTGCTTCTCCAAGCTACCAGAGCTTCTGCTGAAGATGAAAGAAAGGGTTAAAGTTGCTGGTCCAGAGTAAGATGGGAGAGTGCCGTCAGCCACAGGAAGGTCAGTTTTTCAAGGACTTACTTGGAGGTAAAAACAACAAAAATACCATTTGTCCTTATCAGTGCTTTGAACATAGTTACCATAGGTTCCTCCAGTGGAAACACAACTTTGAGAGTTATGCTTTTCCTCTGCCTTTGATGTAAATTATAGAGTCCTTCTGATCCCTTTGTTGTGATTAATTCCACCACCAAAGCAACTCTAAACTAGTTAGAAGTTCATTAGTGTGCAACAATAGGAGCTTGATTAAATAAATTATGGTACATCCATACCATGAATGCTAGGCAGCCAATAAAAATCATGCCTTTCAGATTATCTAATCAAAAAAAAGCTTACAATATACAGTGAAGAGGGGAAGAAAAAGCAGTTATTAGAATAGTAGCCATAGAACAATCATGTTAGGGGAGGATTTTAAGTGATTTTTATTTTCATACTCTTTCAAATTTTCTATTATGAACATATTACTTCAAATAAATATTAAGTCTCATGCTCTAAAACTCTAAAGTCTTTAGATTGACCAAAAAAAGAAAAGAAAAAGGGCCTATTTACTTGGTTTCAAGGAGTCCACAGTTCTGATGTGGAGTGAGGATCCCTTAGTTCCTGAGCAGCTCATGGCATCTTTGAAGGGGACACATCTCTGGGCCTTCTGCCAGGAAGCACCTGACTGTGCCTGGGGAGGGGACTGAAGGCTTCCCAGAGGAAGCGATGTCTTGGAGTGGCTCAGGTAACCAAGAGGGGAAGGGGTTCCAGGGTGGAGGGACAGAATGATCAAAGACTTGAGTACATCATACCCTGAAATTCCATTTCTAAGGACTCGTCTCCTGGAAATATTCATAGCTTTGTGCAAAGATTTATCTTGAATAGCGTGCATGGTTTTGAGTAGCAAAAAAAAAGAAACAACCTAAATGGCCAACATTTAGAGGATTCATTAAACTATAATACAACCTCCCTGCCTCCCCGAAAAACCCCCCAAAACCTCATTAAGATTATTTAGGCTCAACAGACCAGGAATGGAACGTAGCGAGTTTGAGAGGGGCTCAGGCTGTACCCGGGATCTGGACTATTTCCACCACTCACACTGTGGAGTGTGCCACAGACATCCTTAATGGAGTAGTTCTCCTGTCAAGACCTGGACATGGCATGAATGTGAACAAACTGGGTTTGGCTACAGATTCAGTAACTAGGCTAGCTTTTTGTTGCTTCAACACAGAGCCCCCAAGTGCCAGAGGAGGCTCCGAGGGGACTGCCATCTTCCAAGAATCCTTTGGGCCTCACCCTGCTCTCTGGGGTTTTTCTCCATTCTAGGCTCGA
The DNA here is from genome assembly GCF_937001465.1 of Orcinus orca. NCBI lineage: Eukaryota > Metazoa > Chordata > Mammalia > Artiodactyla > Delphinidae > Orcinus > Orcinus orca. The sequence goes on from NC_064562.1 coordinate 22,583,153, forward strand.
AATCACAGAGCAGGGGCAGAACCAGCCCAGCCTTTAGAGTTTAAGAACTTGCGAGATGAGTGAAAACCACTGTTGACCTGTATAGGCAGCCTCCTCCACAGGGCTTAAGAAAACCCAGCCCAGGGGCTTGAAACCTGCCCCACAGAGGTGGATACCGCATCTGCCCGCATCCAAGTGACCACTGTCCCGACGCGACTGCAAGTCAGTGGCTCCAGGAACTAGGCTTTTTACCCAGACGCCTGCTGCCTTTGTTTCCCCCTTGATTTAAAAATCGAGAGGGGGAAGAAGGAGTCTCAGCTGTCTTCAGCAGAGCTGCTGGGAAATCTTCCCTCCCGAGCTACTGTTCCCCCATGCTGTACCTTTCTCTTTCATGGCCCCTTCCCCGCCTCCCCTTTCTGATGAAGTCATCACAGCCAAGACTGCATAACTGCTGCAGAGACCTGTCTTGTGTTACACTGGGAGTCAGGCCAATGTTTCCGTTTACAGCCAAGAGCACCACCATGCTGCCAAATGGCGCTCTCTGCTGCAGCCACTACAAGACAGGAAGAAGGGAAGGAAGGCTTGGAGCTGGAGGGCCTGCTGTGCAGAGAAGGCTTGGGGACATCCTCCATGCTGTCCATCAGCCTTGGGAGCGTGGCTCAGGGATGCTCCATCTGAATGCCTGGGAAGAGCCACTTCCCACAAAGTGGTCCCCCTATTGCCCCTGGCCCCCAGGAGACGCTGCCGGAGGGAGGGTCCGTGTCAGCCTGCTCTGCTGGTTTTCTCACGGTTGAACCTGTCTGTGGGCAAACCGGGTGTGATCACAGCGAGGCTCTGGAGGACAGCCCTCACCACAGCCCCGAGAGCAGAGCTAAGCCAGCCGTCGTGGTGGAGTTACGGGAGGCCATGAGGAAGGAGAAAAAAGAGGAGGAACATTTAGAAATCTGGGGTTGGTGCTTTACACACTTAGAGATTTGGGCTGAGAACCAGGTTCTTAGAGTAAGCAAGTCTAGGACAGGGGCTCACACTGGGTCAGGGAGGGCCGATGGGCACGTGGCGATGGGGGGCCACTGACCCCTAGGCCTTACATCCACAATGGTCTTCCAGTTCAGATCATCAGATATATTCTTTTTTTTTTTCTTTTGGCTGCTGCGTGCAGCATGTGAGATCTTACTTCCCAGATCAGGGATCCAACCTGTGCCCCCTGCAGTGGAAGCATGGAGTCTTAACCACTGGACCGCCAGGGAAGTGCCTAAGATCCTTAGATATATTCTTCACACAAGGTTTTACAGGGGGTCACTGAGAAACCCTGATATGATTGAAAGGTACCTCCTATTTTATGGCTTAAGTTGTGTCCTGTAACTAGATCACAATGCTCTAAGTCCATTATGAATTAATATTCTTTGTTAAGTCCTGTGTTTATCTTGTGAATGATATAATTACACCAGACTGCGTTTTTTTTTAAAATAAACTTTGCTTTCTTTTTTTTTTTAAATAACTTTTTTTTAAAAAAAAGATACAAAAGACACCGAATAGCCAAAGCGTCTAGAGGGAAAAAAACAGAGCTGGAGGAATCAGACTCCCTGACTTCAGACTATATTACAAAGCTACAGTAATCAAGACAACATGGTACTGGCACAAAAACAGAAATATAGATCAATGGAACAGGATAGAAAGCCCAGAGGTAAACCCACGCACTTATGGTCAACTAATCTATGACAAAGGAGGCAAGGATATACAATAGAGAAAAGACAGTTTCTTCAATAAGTGGTGCTGGGAAAACTGGACAGCTACATGTAAAAGAATGAAATTAGAACATTCCCTAACACATATACAAAAATAAACTCAAAATGGATTAGAGACCTAAATGTAAGACCGGACACTATAAAACTGTTAGAGGAAAACATAGGAAGAACACTCTTTGCCATAAATCACAGCAAGATCTTTTTTGATCCACCTCCTAGAGTAATGGAAATAAAAACAAAAATAAACAAATGGGACCTAATTAAACTTCAAAGCTTTTGCAAAGCAAAGGAAACTACAAACAAGATGAAAAGACACCCCTAAGAATGGGAGAAAATATTTGCAAATGAATGAACGGACAAAGGATTAATCTCCAAAATATATAAACAGCTCATGCAGCTCAATATTAAAAAAAAAAACAACCCAATCCAAAAATGGGCAGAAGACCTAAATAGACATTTCCAAAGAAGACATACAGATGGCCAAGAGGCACATGAAAAGCTGCTCAACATCACTAATTATTAGAGAAATGCAAATCAAAACTACAATGAGGTATCACCTCACACCAGTTAGAATGGGCATCATCAGAAAATCTACAAACAACACATGCTGGAGAGGGTGTGGAGAAAAGGGAACCCTCTTGCACTGTTGGTGGGAATGTAAATTGATACAGCCACTATGGAGAACAGTATGGAGGTTCCTTAAAAAACTAAAAATAGAATTACCATATCACCCAGCAATCCCACTACTGGAATATACCCAGAGAAAACCATAATTCAAAAGGACACATGCACCCTAATGTTCACTGCAGCACTATTTACAATAGCCAGGTCATGGAAGCAACCTAAATGCCCACTGACAGACGAATGGATAAAGAAGATGTGGTACATATATACAATGGAATATTACTCAGCCATAAAAAGGAACGAAATTGGGTCATTTGTTGAGACATGGATGGATCTCGAGACTGTCATACAGAGTGAAGTAAGTCAGAAAGAGAACAACAAATACCGTATATTAACGCTTATACGTGGAACCTAGAAAAATGGTACAGATGAACCGGTTTGCAGGACAGAAATTGAAACACAGATGTAGAGAACAAATGTATAGACACCAAGGGGGGGAAGTGGTGGTGGGATGAATTGAGAGATTGGGATTGACATGTATACACTGATGTGTATAAAATGGATGACTAATAAGAACCTGCTGTATAAAAAAATAAAATTCAAAAATTCAAAAAAAAAATAAGAAAACATATGAGATGCCTCTGCTGCTGTAAAAATAAAAAACCTTATTGGCATTTCTTCCGTTTGTAAATACACCTGGTGACTTCAAAAAACAAAAGTGGTCCAGGTCTTTTGTTAACTTTGAGAAGAGTTGGGGACAAACTGGGATAAAAATAGCCTTAGAAGAAGTATGGGCCTCAAAGGGACTTTCCTCCATCACAGTGAACACAGCTACACACACACACACACACACACACACACACACACACAGAGTAACCTAGATAAACGAAGCTGGAAGCAATTAGAAACCATCCTTTCCACAGATCTTAAACTTTTCGCTCATTTTACCAAAACTTCTCTCAGGTAGCGTGATTCAGCAGTGCTTGGCATATAGCCAGTGCTCATAAATGTTTGCAATCATTATCATCAATATTAATAATAATGAGGAATTAGAAACTTTAGGCCGGGCCTATATGTTCAGCTCATATTCTGTTCTTTCTTAATGGTCAGATCAGTTCCTCACCCTTCCGGAGAAAAAAAATCCCTGTTCACAAATGACCACCTTTCGCTTAGGATAAAAATTAAGTTGGTAACTAAATATGGAACTAGACCCTGGAATGAGAGTGAAGTTCACGAGAAACTTTCATTTTCGTGAGGAATAAATCCATTCGTGTTGGCAACAGCAATAGAGGCTTCTAAGATGGGGGTTATGGGCCACATATCTTTTGCCCCACATCCCCTCTAAAAGCCTAAGTATTTTTGCTTAAACATCTGGAAGGTATCACCAGTTTCCTATTCCTTTCTACCAGAAGCTAAAGCCTGGTCTGACCCCCTTACCATAATGTCATCACAAATGCCCACCCCTCCCCACTTTCCCCCAAAGTTTCTCGTGTTAATTCTTCCTCTAGTTTAGCCAGCTTAATACCCCCTCTGCTCTGCTTCCCAGATCCGGTCGCCTCCTTTACAACGTACAAGTGATCAAGTACACACTTCACCTAAACCTGCACAGCTCCTTTAAGAGCTTCCACAACTGCATCTTCTCTCCAAGTTGACTGCTCCTAGGAGATTAAAATCAGAACAGGAGGGTCAGGCTGATTGATGCTGGAGTAGGACCAGCAGATCTAACCTGCTGCTCAGGGTATCTATCAACCTGGGAGAGCTTCCCCAAGCCTTGAGGAGCCTATTTCTGCACTTACTTTACCTTTTGACCATTTCTCTAATACACGCTTAGTTTCTTTTACGTTGGTCCAACTAATTTGCTTTACTTCCTCCTCTTTATCCTCCCCCTATCTTCATGGAGAATTTCTCAATCAGAAATGATGAAATCCTTCCAAGTCAACCAAACCTTTTCTGGAAGCTGAGATGGAGTATAAATGGCTGGAAGCCTTTATATACAGGGGTGGGGATGACGAACCTCTGAATTCAACTTTAAGTCTGTCTCACGTCCCCATCATGTGACACACAGGAAACGCCAGCGAGAGTAAGATTTCCTTCTTTATTTACCTTAGGTTCTCATTACTGAAGTTTACTTTTTATGTAAGGCCCAGTGAACACTACCTTTTATTCATATTTAGAAGCATGTAAAACAGGCTGACAAGGCCAATCTTTCATTCCTTTTTGGATATAGTCGTAGAGAATTTCCCAGCAAAGAAGGAAGCCACTGAGTCCCCATTAGCCAGTAAACATAAGCCCTCAGGAGTGGATGTCCATGTACAGTCTTCCCTGTGTATCTTCAGGGGTACCAGGACCCCGCTGCGGATACCCATATCCACGGATCCTCAAGTCCCTTATATAAAATGGTGTATTTGCATATAACCTATGCACACCCTCCTGTGTACTTTAAATCATCTCTAGATGACTTATAATACCTAATACAATGTAAATGCTATGTAAATAGTTGTAAATACAATGTAAGTACTATGTCAACAGTTGTCAGGCGCAGCAAATTCAGGTTTTGCTTTTTGGAATTTCTGGAATTTTTTTTCTGAATATTTCTGATCTGTGGTTGGTTGAATCTGCAGATTCGGACCCCGTGGATTTGGAGGGCTGACTATACAGAATGCTGAAAGATATCTCACAACATGGAGGGGTCATCCCCTGCCACAGGGCCCAGCCACGTCACCACGGAAATACCTGAGGCTGTTGCCGGGTCCCCCTCGCTCTTAGCATGACCCAGAGGCTCACTGGGGACAGGGCCCCAATATATTCCATAGTCAGATGCACAAACACCCTGGGTAGGAAGCTAGAGAGGTCTGGAATACTCTGATTCACTTTCTGCCAAGGGACTCAGATACGGAAGGGTGACGAGGTCAGTGAGATATATTGCCAAGGCTGCTAAACTAACGGAAGTCCAGGGATCTGGTTCAAGAACGTGGAGCCTTATGCCTGTCACTGGACAGCATGGCACAACCCGGAGTGCCGTTTTCAGTTCAATTTCCAGGGCTCAGAATTGATTAGTCCTAGAGAATCCTCGGCCACAGGTAAAACCAACAAACCAACCAACAGAACAAAAAAGCGAACAACTGACTTGTTTAATCAAATACCAAAAATCCATGGGCATGGGTTGTGTTTACAACTTCACTTTGATTTTATGTGCAGTAGAATACTACAGTTCCATGGCCAAAATGGAAACCCACCCAGAAAACAAGCATACACCACAAACCCTCCACCCGTAGCTGGAGCTCTGGAACATCATGTGCGGGATGTATAATTTGCCATTAAAGTTTTCTTTCAATTCAGATATAAGATCCCACTTTTAAAAAAGTTTTGATTGCTCCAGGAGTCCACAGGGCCCTCCAGCACCCCAGCACAATGGCAGGTGTTATGGGTGGAATCTAAGAGAAGGGCAGCCGTGGCCTCGGTGCTGGAGGGATACTAAAGTCCCAGAGGAGAGACAAAGTTCCCCTTCACTGAAAAGCTCAAGGATGATCCCAGCCTGTCAAGGGTTAGACTGTGGCATGTGCCCTGGTTCCACAGGATTTCCACAAAGCCCTCCTGGTCAGACCTGGGATGGTCAATTACATAGTGGAAAGGGGGTGGAAGGGGACACAGGACACGGGTTCTAGGGATTGTTTGACCCAGGGAAAGTCACTGAACATCTCTGAGCTTCATATTCTCCTTTATCAAATGAGGACACCTGCTCAGGTGAGCTCTCAGGGTCTATCTGCCCTAAAATTCTCTGGGAGGTGCTTTAAGGATAAGGGGGGGACTTGACTGGGAGCCTCGATGTTAGTGTAGATTTGGATTTGAGGGAGCAGAGAAGGAGGGAGGAATAGCCACGGGCAAGGAGGGAGGTGGCCGTACTCAGGCCCCAGCCGAGGTGTGTGCTGGGACGTGAGGGAGAAAAGCCTCGAGGGGCAGGGTGGGTCTGACCACGGACAGGTCTGAGTGCGGCACAGACATGTGACCCAACAAACAGCCAGGTGCCACAGTAGGCTCTTAGAGGAACTAAAATGATAAAATCGGGTAAGGCAGAGATTAGAATGGGGCTGGATCAGAAGGAAGAAAGTGGGGAGGCAGGCTTGGGAGAAATCCATCCAGGACCTGAAGGGGAGGCGGCCGAGAGAGACTTTGTTACTGACAGTGGGAACTGAAGAGTAAAGAGTCAAATTTAACTGCAAGGTCTATTTCGACAAGAATAAGAATTCACACGCTCTTTGCTGAATGCAGATGTCTGGGGTCACTCCCTGGTCCACTGGCTCCCACCTCCTCCTGTTCACTCCCAGACCTTTCTCTCACTTGGCCCTCATGTGGCTACTGGAAATCTGGCAGAGATAGAGATCCCTGCTTAAAATTTGAGTGGCTGTATCAATTTACATTCCCACCAACAATGCATGAGGATTCCCTTTTCTCCACACCCTCTCCAGCATTTATTGTTTGTAGATTTTTTGATGATGGCCATTCTGACCAGTGTGAGGGAAATTGGTAACAGCCACTATGGAGAACAGTATGGAGATTCCTTAAAAAACTGAAAACAGAACTACCATATGACCCAGCAATCCCACTATTGGGCATATACCCAAAGAAAACCATAATTCAAAAAGACACATGCACCCCAATGTTCATTGCAGCACTATTTACGATAGCCAGGACATGGAAGCAACCTAAATGTCCATCAACAGAGGAATAGATAAAGAAGATGTGGTACATATATATACAATGGAATATTACTCAGCCATAAAAAGGAACAAAATTGGGTCATTTGTAGAGACATGGATGGACCTAGAGACTGTCATACAGAGTGAAGTAAGTCAGAAAGAGAAAAACAAATATCGTATATTAACGCATATATGTGGAACCTAGAAAAATGGTATAGATGAACCGGTTTGCAGGGCAGAAATTGAAACACAGATGTAGAGAATAAACATATGGACGCCAAGGGGGGAAAGTGGTGGTGGGATGAATTGGGAGATTGGGGTTGACATGTGTACACTGATGTGTATAAAATGGATGACTAATAAGAACCTGTTGTATAAAAAAATAAAAATCTATTTAAAAACAAAACTGAATGTAAATCATTCCACAAGGAACATTCACTTCCTTGTTCTCCCGACTTTTTAAAAACTGACTTTATTTACATCTGAATTCAGTACAGGGTATTTTAAACATAGCACCTGGCTTTTAACCAGGAGTAGGATGGTAGGTGTATACCTTCAATATTTTCAAAGCCCTGACAATATATCCTGGGGATGAAAATGCCAAACAATAACAGGAAATATGCCCAAAACTACTTGGAGAAGAAGAAACCTTTTCATTTTTGTGCTTCCTTACCTGGTTCCCCCAACTTTCTACTTCCTGCTAAGTGTTTCACTTAACTTTTTTAAGAAGGCCTGATGAAGAATAATGTAAGTTAGAATAATAATGAAACGATAATAATGAAACCCAATTTCATTAACCCAATTAAAGGGTTTTAATGACAAGTAGAATTCGTAACAAATACGATAACTAAGTATTTCCACCAAGGCCGTTAGTGGGTTTATGCTCTCTGATGGATTTTTTATTTTTATTTTTTATTTTTTTGGCTGTGCCACACAGCTGGAGGGATATTAGTTCCCCAATCAGGGATCGAACCCAGGCACCAGCAGTGAAAGCGCTGAGTCCTAACCACTGGACCGCCAGAGAAGTCCCTCTAACAGATTTTTTGAGAAGTCAGCAAATCACTCTGAGTCTTCATGCTAACCGTTGTTTGCAACACAAGTGGTGTGATATATTTTCAGAAGATAGTTAATGTTGTATCTATTCCACTGATCTTTTAAATCTCAACTGGAGATGGGAGTAAAAATAATTTCTAATAACATAGTTAGTTAATCTCTAAGAATCCAGTCAGGCCACTGCAAATTTATGATTGAAGAATACGTTGGTGGCTCCAGGTGAAAACATGCTTTATTCTCAGCAACTTGGAAACTAGGCGTCTCCTCTGAACAAATGAAAAATCTCCTTCTTGAACAGCTTCCTCCCCGGTATTGAGAGAACGCTGAGGAGAAGCAGGCGCTCTGGTCTACAGCGCTCTGAAGTCTCCACTGGGCTCTGGAAAACACACTGCTGCTACCTATTTGTTCTGTCTTCTAATCTGAGGGCGGGGCCGCACATCTCCCCAGCTGCCTCTCCTGCTCGCTCTCGCTGGGCCCCTCGTTGCCGTGGTCTTTCCCACAGTGTCTGAAGGAACAAGATTCCTCTGACGCCTGACACCGGACCTCTGCAAGCAGCCAATTTGTTTTTCTCTCGCCTGCCCCTCCCCCTGCCCTCTCCCTTTCTATTACAGCAGATTCTTTCTGTGCATCCACCAAAAGTAATGTGTCAAACTATGATTATGTTTTCTTTCATTAAACAACTAGAAGAGAGACAGATTGCTTTCCTTCCTTTGACCAAGTAAAGGTAATAAAAGGCCCAGGGAGAGCAGAGGTGGGAGGGGCCTGCTGTGGTCTGCGGTCCCGGGCTAGGCCAGCTCTTGTCGGGGGTTCATCTGAAGGAATTCTGGGCCACCCGTTCCCAATTTTACTCAGTGGCCAAAGGCCAGCTGCAGCAGGCTCTCACGGTGTCTGCATTCTGAACGGCTGAGTCTGTGCAGCCTGCAGCCCTCTTGGCTTGTGTTCTGGGGAGAAGCAAAAGGGGTGAAAATAGAGGGAGGCCCTGCCCTCCAGATGTGCAGGGAAATCAGTACTTAAAATATCGTTTCTGTACGATGGGTTGCTTTTGAAGGGAGTTAGTAGGTGGGGAAAAAAAAAAATCCATTGAAACCCTTAACACTTACTACCAAATCCATACTATCTACGCTGCTGAGAAAGGAAATATAACTTGGGAATTTGTGTGTTGAGGAGAAGGGTAGAGAGCTTAGGGAAATTCTCTCTCCTTTTACACAGAGATTTTTCCTTCAAGTGTCTCTATCCCTTCAGAATTAGAGAATGATTCTGGGGGGGAAGAACTTTAAAAATTCTGGTAGGCTAGTTATTCCCTGCAGACATGATTTTACCATGACACCTGTTAGGCGCATCAGGAATGCACGTGTAGAGCTTGGGGGGCCTCCGACAAGGACTCACAGTAACACCGGCCTTCAGTGCCTCGGCTTCCCTCCACTCATGGGCTCTCTGTAAGAGTGCCTCCAGCCCTTTATTTTTTTAATTTAATTTTATTTTTTGCGGTACGCAGGCCTCTCACTGTTGGGGCCTCTCCCGTTGCGGAGCACAGGCTCCGGACGCGCAGGTCCAGCGGCCATGGCTCACGGGCCCAGCCGCTCCGCGGCATGTGGGATCTTCCCGGACCGGGGCACGAACCCGTGTCCCCTGCATCGGCAGGCGGACTCTCAACCACTGCGCCACCAGGGAAGCCCCTCCAGCCCTTTAACTTGTCAGGGGGCTCATTGAGAGGGAGTCCTTGGGAATTGAGACTGAGATCACTTGGGCCGCTTCCTAGGTTGGGGTTCTGGTGCTGGTCACCACGAGTCTCTGTCAATTACTTGATCACTTTCCTTTTAGGGGCTCCGGAGAAACAGGACCACCCCTCAAAACAGAGGCACTAAAGTCTTCAATACCAGGAGGAGGGGCTAGAAGCCGAGAGGAATGGAAGTCAGGTCAAAAACCACTGCAAAAACAGACAAAATGCATCAATGCAAATGATTGCAATTGAGGGAGCAAGATGCAATCGGAGAAGAAATCAGGCTGAGAAAAGTCCAAGAACAGACCCTGGCTGGCAGACAATTCCATCTCCGTCCCCAAAAGCAGGACGAGGTTCGGTTTGGAGAAATTCTTATCCAAAGCTGTGCTTTCTGGTGCCTATACCTTTGCGGGTTAAAGCCTGAAAGCACTATTGGGGTGACATTTCTCATTTTTCCTTTACTCCCAGTGCAAGTAGCTTTGGAGAGCCAAGCGATTTCGAGCAAATGCTTCGGAGGTTTTAGACAGTGGAAGGGCAGGGGAAAAATCAGGAAGGTCTTAGCCTGACCAGATATTTTGTCGACAGCCGTTTTCAAGGCCTGCAAGCTCACCCCAGCTTTGTGTCGCTGGCCTCAGAAGATAGCTTGTCTTGGGGGCCTCCCTTTGTGTGAGCACCATTTAGAAGATCGTGTGTCACTGGCCAGCAGAGTATGGGCATGATTTGTGGCTGCTTAAGCCCTGGAAGCCCCAGAGGGTACCTCCTCCTTCCCGTCTGGGCCCTCCAAACTGTCATCAAAAAACCCCAACAGTTCTAAACAGAGCTCAAAGGGAACAAATATTTTCTTCTTCAGGAAAGATTAGGAATTTCTTCATATTGGGGAAAAACAAAGAATGGTTTATAAATGTACAGGTACTATATTTACAACGATATGATTCACCCTGATTATATAAAATGAAAGCAAAGTTCATATTTGACCTGACACTTCCGCTTTTTGGGTATCTTTGCCTTAATACCAAATTTTAAAATATGAAACATATATTCATGCTAGAATACTAAAAAAGGTTTCCACTAAGACAAATGGCTACTCAAGCACCATGGGGCCAGGGTATAGCTTTGGTGGGTTTAACATAGATATTTGCATGTATTCCCTTCCTAATCTGTTTTCTCACAGTGAAAACCTGATTTTTTTTGTTGTTGTTTGTTTGTTTTGAGGCAAAAGCCCAGCCGCAGGAGCAGCTCGTAAAGCTCACCATAGACACAGTACTCGTGGCAACAGGAGCTGTTTCTTTTGGCTTCTGAGCTCTGGTAACTGTCAAGGGTGGGGGTCACCGATCAGAGAAATCTGGAAAGACACGAGTCTGTCAGAACACGTGAAAGCACTTGACACGGAGGCCACATTCGTGTTGCACAATTTGCATGAACACTTCTGAACAAATTCTGTTTTCACATGCAATTCACAGACCCGCAGCGGCAGGGCTAATTGGTGAGGTTGCCACTCAAGTGTGGTACTGAACAGGGGCTCTCACTACACGGATGAATAATACAGAGTTTTGAGCAACTCGGTAATTATTTTACAGTTATTTTGCATCACCAGCATTCCATTACCTCTTTGTCCCATTCCCCCCACCAGAGTGGAGTTGAATAAGAGAATCCACCCCCCTCCCCCCAAAAAAGTGAGACTCATGTTATTTGAAATCAGCTTAAGAATAGGAAAAGACATGGCAAGGAACAGCTATCATTTCATTAATATGGACGGATTATTCATGTCACTAGAGTGACAGTGAATCTGATTTTACCCTGAAGTGCCAATAGGATGCCAAACACAGCCGTGAAAAAAAACACAAGAAACTCTGGACGGTAGCATGCTTTGGAATTCATCTGCGAGAATTCCAGTCCTCCAAGATAAGGTAGCTCCTGGCCCACGTGATATTTCAGTGCTAAGTGGGAAGGAAGAGAGGGTTAAGATTCCCTGGGTGCACCCCTCGCCCCCCTATACGAGAAAGAGAAGGGAAGGTAACAATTCCCCAGCCCCTTCCTAGGTGGCATTAGAAGCTTGAGAAACTTAACCCGGGCAGGCCCTCTCCTGTGGTTTACTCTCCACCTCCAATAAAATCAATGGATTCGGAGGGAAGGAGAGGCCGTCCTGCTGGAGGGTCACTAGTTCTTCTGCAGACCATCCAGCATTTGCTGCCTCTGCACTAAATGCAAACCAGGCTGCCTGTAGAAATAGTCTTTGGTGCAGTTTTGGGCTTTCTTCCCCTTTGTTCCTCGGAGATATTAAGCCCTATATCCTCTTTGACTCTGAGTTACTGATGGGGCTGTGTCTAAACCATGTTGCATCACGTGGTGAAATCTGACACACTGGGTTCCCCCTCCTCCATTGTTCACTCTGTCTGACCTCAGTGCAGAGCCTACCCTGGTGCAGCTGAGAAAAACAGACATTTAAAGAGGCAGTTAGGCTCTCTTTGGGCTCAATTCGCTTCTTTTTCTTTTTCACCTAAAAATGATCTAAGACTACTGTAGTTTTTTTTTTTTAACAGTTCACTGAATGAATAAACTTTTTTTTTAAGTTTACTTAATTTATTTATTTTTGGCTGCGTTGGGTCTTCGTTGCTGCGCGCGGCCTTTAGTGGCGGCGAGCGGGGGCTACTCTTGATTGCAGTGCATGGGCTTCTCCTTGCGGTGGCTTCTCTTGTTGCGGAGCACAGGCTCTAGGCGCGCAGGCTCAGTAGTTGTGGCACGTGGGCTCAGTAGTTGTGGCTCCCGGGCTCTAGAACACAGGCACAGTAGTTGTGGCACACGGGCTTAGCTTCTCCGTGGCATGTGGGAATCTTCCCGGACCAGGGCTTGAACCCATGTCCCTTGCACTGGCAGGTGGATTCTTAACCACTGTGCCACCATGGAAGCCCTGCTGTAGTTTGAATTTCAAAAGTCAGTGATACATTTTCATCCTGGCATTTCCCATCAGCCAATCTCATCACTACCACCACTACCCCTATCTTTTTTTTTTTTTTTTAATGGAGGTGAGAGGAGGTTTGGGAAGAAGGGTTTTTGTTTTGCTCTCACATTTCTGATTTCAGCCTTAGTTGAAAATGATTATCCTTTTGTGGGCAGTAGGAGCAGAAGTGTCGCCTCCTGGTTGGGACAGCTAGCAAGCTGTCTCCTGTGATCCAGTCATTCCTTTTGCCATGTTAAAGACTTTCAGACCTGAAAATCAGCCCAAGTTTCAGCCTCTAAGTCTGGATCTGGCATGGAGTGTAGGCAAAGGACGAGTCTTAAGTGGAGGTAGGGTGGGTAGTTACCCGTAGATATGATTTGTCAGATAACAAAATGCCTCTTAAAGATCTCTCTTCCAGGTCTCAATCTCAGTGTAACATTTTCATCTATGTGTTTAGGTTTTCTAGAAGATTGCGATGATACTTAACATATTACTGAGAGCGATATATATATAACCCACACAGCCCCTAACTCTAGAGAGTTAGGTTCTAAGGGGTGACACACAGGACTGGTAGGTTCAATGAACCCCGGGGTGCCAGGGGACAGGACCTTGCGCCTGGCAGGAGGGAAGGAAAGGACACTGAAATAAACCCAGCCCAGTTAGCCGTTTTGCCCACAGCAAGTCACAGAGTTACAATGACATCTGTGACCTCTAATCCACAAAGGATCCATTCTTACTTTTTGTAGTGTCTACATGCAAGGTTATAGCCCCTTTGTTAAAGAAAGGTACACATTCAAGCAGAGACTTCCACGGAGCCCGCATGAGAAAGGAGGCCTGTACTGCATTTATTACTACTGCGCTCTGGGTCCAGCAGTAGAAATCTGAGGCTCACAATAATTAGCCTGACTCTGAAACACAGACTTGTCTCCTCCCTTGCCCATGACTCAGAGATTCCAATTCTAACTTTCCTTGCAGGTAGGGATTGCAGCAATTTCTACAAAATGGTGCAGATGGCTATCTTTAGGTTCTCCCTAATATGTCGTATTTCATCAACTCTAAGACTCATAAACTTTAAGGCACACGTTATGTTTTTGGTTTTTTGGGTTTTTTTTGCAGTACGCGGGCCCCTCACTGTTGTGGCCTCTCCCGTTTCGGGGCACAGGCTCCGGACACACAGGCTCAGTGGCCATGGCCCACGGGCCCAGCCGCTCCGCGGCATGTGGGATCTTCCCGGATCGGGGCATGAACCCACGTCCCCTGCGTCGGCATGCTGACTCTCAACCACTGCGCCACCAGGGAAGCCCGGCACACGTTACGTACTGCTAGAAAGAAAGAAGAAAAGGTACGTACGAAACTATGGCAGGTCACCAAGTGTAAGGTGCATCCTGATTTCAGAGATGTAAAAATGTGTATCTCAGGCTCAAGGGGAGATGGTACTTAGGCCCACTGGTTACGTGGGCCCAGACTTGGGCCTAGGCTCCTGTAGAACCAGTAGGACCAGAGTGGTGGTCACTCCTCCACCCACGAGTGGCGTCCACCCTGGACTTAGCCATGCTCTCTCTGTGCTCACGGCCCCGTCTCTGAAAAAGGGTGAATGACGACACCCACCCCCATCCTGTTCTGTGGGAACGAGCGGGGAGAGTGGCCGCGGGTCACCAGAGCTTCGGCCGCCAGTGTTTCCCTCTCACGGCTTCATTCAGAGCAAGACCTGGAACAAACACCTTCTGTATTTTTCTAAATGATAGTTAAAAAAAAAATCTTTACCACAATGCATTGCACATATTTCTTCCAAGAGAGCATGTGTATAGATAAGAGGTAGCACGGCCACTCAAATAAACCCAGGGCTAGCACCGAAATAATTTTAGTTCGATTCTAGAAGAAAAACGCTAGGGGAAGGTAATAATTTTAAAGGAAAAAAATGAGCCCCTACATTTAGAACCATAGTTCTTCATCCTGCTAATGCTTATGGCCAGCCGTGGCTTCCTTGTGGTGACAGCGGGACGAGCTAAAAGGAAGAAAGAAAATGGAGCAGCAAAGCTTTTGCAGGCTGGAGTGATTTTTTTTTTTTTTTGGACCTATCTGCTAGGTCAAGATAATAGGATACAAGACAAACCTGAGGAATTTATTCTTCCTGTCTTCAAAAGGACTTACTGCAGTCTTGAATCGTATTCAGGAAAGGGCTCAACTAGTAAAAAACAGATTTATAGAAGGATTGGGTGCCACACGACTCAATTTCTAGTTTCCTTCCTTCCTTCCTTCTCTCTTTTCTTCCTCCCTTCATTTGTTAATTGTGGTAATACTCGATACTCCTTCATGTATCATTTCAATCATTTAAAAATGTACAATGCAGTGGCTTTAAGTACAGTCACAACACTCGTAACCATCACACTATTTCCAGAATTTTTTCATCATGCCAAGGAGAATCTGTGTACCCATTAAACAGCCTTCCTTTCTTCTCTGTTTATTTTTGCTATGATCATTTTCACTGCTATTATGGGTATTGATACAAATTTGGAAAGGAATGTGACAAAGGCAAAATGGGAAAAGTCCCGATCAAAAAGTTAAAGATGAGTTTTAGAAGCTGGTAAGAGAACTGTTATAAACAGGCCTTTATAACCCAGGGTCTAAAACTTACTGTGAAATGAAATGCCGATTTTACCAAACGACTAAAGGGGAAAAATCCGTATTGGGGCAATTTCAGGCCTTTTATGCTACTGACCTACACACTTCCCTGAGGCTGAGGTCAGAAGCAGTATGTTTGCATGGCTCCTCAAGCCGGACAGATACTAAACCATCAAATCCTAGCCCTGTTCACTTCTGTCTGTCCATTGTCCGTCTCTCCTTCGTTTCACGTGTCCAGCTTTAGTGAGCAGGTGTGATACATGTACCAGATCCAGTGCTAGGCATTGTGGCTACAGAGACACGCAGGCACTGGCCCACCCCCAAGTAACTCCTACATCAGAAGGGAGATGATTATGGAAACAAATAATTATGTAATGAGCAAAACACAGATGAGGGAACGAATAATTCTGTCCTTGGACTGGGGTGCAGGCAGGAGGTGGGATTGAAAATCCTCGTCACCCAAGGCAAACTTAACATACCTCCTGTGTGACTGTACATTAATATTTGATACTGTTACACAGTTATAAATATGGATGTATAGGCTATGTATATAATATGTTCAACTATAACGGTAGTTGAAAAGCAGACAATAAAATAGCATACGCCCAATGACTGCTACTGTGTTAAAACTTAAACACGTGTATAATGTGAAAAGCATAAATATGTCGTGTTAGGTTGATGAACTTTGGGTGTTTTTTTTTTAAATTTAGAAATGTAAACATGCTCTTATATTAATATAACATTCATTTCCTTAAAATTGTTTTTCTTTTTGATCATAAATTTATCCACCATAGAAAAACTGGACAACCCAGAAAAATATAAAACAAGAAAGCAAAAGCATTGGTAATCTTTATCAAAAAATGATAATCACTTGGTAATTTTCCTTCCAAAGTATTCAGTCAAATAAAATAAGGATCATATTATTTCATTGTATGGCTGTGTTATCATTTATTTCACCAACTGTCTACTGTTGGACATTCAAATCATTTTCAATTTTTCACCATTCTAATTCATGCTGAAATGAACACTCTTGTCCATAAACATTTGTGCATATCTCTGATTGTTTCCTTGGGATAGCTTCCTAGAGGTACAAGTCCTGTGTCAAAGGGCATGAATATTTTTAAGCCTCCTGTTTTAGAACATATTCCCAAATTGCTTTCTGGAAAGATTTAAACTATTTACACTTGCATCAGGAATACACAAAGGGTCTCTGTATTACACGTTACATTCAATTTTTTAAAATGACCAATTGCTCCAGGGCAATTATGATTCTACGTGTTTCCTCCCTAAGGAGTACAATGGAAGGTGCTGCAAATAAGGTTAATTTATAGCATGTTGTCATCTCAGCTCTTCCCTCAGTTTCTTTGCCTCTACCCAAAGCCTGGGGAGTAGGCCTGCTCAGGCTTTGCTTTCGTCAATCAGCATGCTGACAGCAGACGCCTTCTGCCCGGCCTCTTCAGGGTGGTAAATGCCTGGGTGCCACAAACACTATTCCTGGGGGCTGTCACCCAAGATTCTTCAGTTGTCTGCTCGGAGCCAAGGCCCCCGTGTATCAGAGTGAAAAGGCACGTCTTTATTCCTGGAGTTGGCTCGGCCAGCTGGCCAGCACCGATTCTTATGAATGACAGCTGGTCTGCTGTTCCATGTTTCAACAGCCCTAAGCCAGGATAACACCTGTAAGCTCTGAGAATGAAAAGTGCCTGGAATGACACTGGAGAAAGGCTGCTTTTGTTATCTGGCTTGGACATCACACTACTTTAGCATCTTGGATCAAAGATAACTGTGCCAATAATGAGGGCAACCGATCAAGTTAGAATCTACTGCTCTGTTACAACTGCAATTGATTTGATTCAGGGTTTCAAATAACTTTTTTGGTTCCCCATACGTGGTTCACTACAATAATGAAAAAAAGAAAGAGAGTAAGGTTTTGTGTCAGTACCAGATAAACATCGATGCACATAACAAAGAGACACTGGGTACTTCTGATGAAACTATTAGAGGCTAGGAAGTTCTACCGAAATTTCTGGTTGTCTGAAGTTTAGGCGGTGCATCAGGATATGATAATAATTAAAAGAGAAAAAAAAAAACAACCCCAAACTCTTAACTCTGTAATTTCCAAGTCAATGTATTTAATGGACATTGTGGGGTCCAAAGCTGGTTGAGAACAGTTTTTGCAAGTTTGAAGTTAAATTTCTATTTCTTTAGAACTTACGTTGGGATACTTTTGGTGGTCTGAGAATAGATACAAGTGTGAGAATGGGAAATGGAAAGTTAACTTAAAAGTTATTTGTTCATCTACCTAATTCATCAGAAAAGCTGCACATAAAAGACGAAAAAAAAGCAGCTTTCTGTAGACTACTGAAGCATGTGGGTTGTCTCCGGAAGAACGTTCTTGGAGCTTTCTAATCCCAATTTATTAGCTGTTTTAGTATGTTTTAAAAGTAACACTCCCCCATCGTGAAAAAGATGATTTTGAAAAATATGATGTGTGTTGATAAAGGGTTATTCACTTTAAAGTCTACCATGGTGCTGAACGAAATGGATCTTTAATTTTGAGAAGATTTTTATTATGCCCCTCAATACAAACTAAAGCCAGAAGTATGTGGGTCTATGTAACAGAATCACATTTGGCTGAAAGATGGCCTTAATGAGTCATCCCTCAACATTCTCATAGAGTAGCCCACAGACTATACCTGGGAGTAAGGCACTCCAAGCCTAGATCTCAAATAGACCCAGACGTACCAGCTAAATCTAACCTCAAAGGGAAGCTGCCTTGGAGAAGGTGGGCTGCAAAATCAAGCTACTGGTAATGAAATATTCCTGGAGATGACCTGGATGCGTCTAAGCAGTTAGGCTGTGCTAAGCCGGTTTAGGTTCCTGCCCGCATGGACCAGCTCTTTGCTCACTGTACACCCCTTCCCCACCTGCAACTTTTCGTCTGGACTCCGTCAGCGTCTGACAGCTTGGCACCCGTGAAACAGCTGTGACTAGGAATATCAACACACAATATTCTTGAGAACCAAAGTAATTCTGAGAACCAGGTAACTCAGAACCAAACAATTCCCTCAGGAAACATCCAGGTTTTTGCAAAGCCCGAATCCCCTGCCCTTCTCCCCAAGGTTTTTTTTTTTTCTGGGGCAGGCTTTCTAGCTTTGCAGGACCTGATATGAATGCGTGACTAAGTCTCCTGCCAGTACGGCTCTACCACCAGCAGCTTGGAAGCAAATTCTCACGGCAAAGAGATACTCGCAGCGGGACCATAATGAAATCAGCTACCCTATGTCCCCCTGCCCCTTGCACTCCAGCCTTAGACTCATGCCCCTGAGGATGGTGCTGCCATCTTGCTAGCCTGATGTCTGGCCCAGGGGGTCATCCTAGACTCTTCCTTTCCCCTCTCATTCTCCAGGTCTACTCTGTTAAAGAATCTGGTAGCTGCTATCTCCTTTACATCATCCCACCTGCTATTTCACTGGTCCATGTCATCAACACCTCCCTCGGGTCACTCTGTTAGTCTCCTCATTGGTTTTCCATTTTTCTCTCTTCTTGCCCTCCAGCATACCCTCCAGCCACCCAGCCACGAGGCGAATCTCTCTGATGATGCTTGTACTACTCTTCATCCCGCCCCCAGCCCTTAACTGCTCGCAGGGTAACAATCATATTCTTCAGCGGGGTGTGCTTCGTGACCTAGCTCTCCAGCCCCATCTGTTGACGGCCCCCATCCTACCACCCCGCAATGCTAACTCTGGCCTTACCAAACCACTTCTATTTGGCTGAATGTGTCTTGCGCTCCCCGATCTGTGTCCTCTGCGCCAAACCCCCTCCTTTCATTCTTCACCTGGCTAACTCCTTCTCATCCTTGAACGCTGAATTCTAATACCAGACGCGAGAAGCATTCCCTGTCATCAGCTCGGCTGGTTGCTTCCTCTCTGAGCATCCAAAGCACCCTCTGCTTTTTCTCCGTTGGCCTCCTCATTGCCTGGGTTAGGATCATGCACTCACCTGTCCATCTCCCCTGTTGGGCTATGAGTCCCTTGCCAGCCTGCATCTTTGTACTCACCTGCCTCTTGCAGTGCCCATCACACGGTAGGCACTCAATGAGTGAGTGAATGAACGAATGACAGAAAATAGGTCTGTGATTAGCTCCTTCATATAACCTTCTAAATTCCCTCTCGACCCCTCCTCAGGTCAACTCTGGATAATAACCTTTTTTTTTTGTCTTGGGAGAGAGCCGTCCGCTCCTATCTAAACTATAGCTCTCAGCATCTACGGAAGAGAAGGTGTTTTCCTACCTGGCAAATGCCTGTGTACACATTACTGTATAAAAGAAAAGAACTGAGGAGGCACTGTGGGACCTAAATACATCTTCTAAGGTTTTTTTTTTGACAATATTGTAAGACGTGCCCACTACAGCTGATGGTTATCTATCTGTGTGTGCAAAAGTGGCCAGAAAGACTGACGTGTTCCCAACTGTTCATTTGCTACCAGACACATAATTTGATCTGCGTCTGAAACCTCCACTTGTATGACCTGCTGTTGCCTTTTGAGGTTAAGTTCTTGACATAATGGTTACTTCCATGTTCCTTTATCCTCTCCTGCCATGTATGACTGCAGGATTAGGCTGGGGTGTCATCAAACACTTCTTCTGGCCCTTTCTTGTTTTCCTCCTTTATTTTCCATCAGCAACTTTCCCAGGACAGGCTTTTCCACATTCTTACCTATGCCATCTGATGACTAGCTTGTCTCTTCCCCAAGTTCCTCTAGACAACTCATATTTCCTCGAGGCTTTCCCTAGACCATAATGAATTTTCATGAAGATTGCCAGCCACTGACAAATATACCAACTGATATCCCTGTTTCCAAAATATCAATCACACATTCAAAGAATCACTGAGCTGGAAGGGACCTCTAGGCAGCGCTGCACCTGAACTTCTCTTGATGAGAATCTATAAGACATTTTGTTAGATGTTTGTCCATCCATCCATCTGTGAAAAATCACAGTGATTGATTGAGAGATTGGTTCTAAACTGAACCTAATGTATTTGGAGACAGATGTCCAACATATCACAGTCACCCAGAGGGAACCTTCTCGCCCATATGATTCCTCTTCTAAACTCTGATGTTCAAACTGACGTTTGAGGGGAAGAGAGAAATGTGTCCAGATAGAACTCTCAAGCTGGATAGTAGGGGGCACTGCAGTTATGACAGAAAGAGGAAAACCACAGCTGGAGAGCAGCCAAGTAATTCCTCTGGGGAAACAATATCAAGAGGTTTGGGGACTACCGTGTGCTGCCTTGAGCATCAGCAGAAACAACACACACTTGGTTGAACAGGGAGATGCCCTGGGGGTCCCACCATACATCCCTCTCTTCCTGGGGGCCCAGTCTTCTTCCTCACCTTGCACCAGCAGCATTTCTGCCCAATTCTCCTTTTTTTTTTTAAGATTTATTATTTACTTATTTATTTTATTTATTTTTGGCTGCGTCCGGTCTTAGTTGTGGTAGGCGGGATCTTCGCTGAGGCATGCGGGATCTTTTGTTACGGCACGCGGGCTTCTCTCTACTCTAGTTGTGGTGCGTGGGATCCAGAGCACGTGGGCTCTGTAGTTTGCGGCACACGGGCTCTAGTTGAGGCGTGCGAGCTCAGTAGTTGTGGCGCGTGGGCTTAGTTGTGGTGGTGCGTGGGCTTAGTTGCCCTGAGGTGTGTGGGATCTTAGTTCTCTGACCAGGGATCAAACCCAAGTCCCCTCCATTGTTAGGCGGATTCTTTACCACTGGACCACCAGGGAAGTCCCTCCCTAATTTTCTAGCTACAGCCTAAGGGCTGTAGCTCCTGTTCTAGGTGTGGGAAATCAAACCTAGGTCTTGCCATAAATTATGTTAGCACATAGGCAAATTGCCTTCTAGATTATAAAAAGAATTAGGAGATGTCAGAGGCTATCTCTAGGATTATTGGACCATTTTATTTTGTGTTTTCTTTACCTATATTTGTACTTGCCATATTTTCATAAGAAGTATGCATTATTTTAATATTTGGGGAAAAGAAAAATGATGAAAGCTAAAACTTTTTTTTTTTTTGCTTCTGTGGTGGTAGAAACACTGCTGATGTTGAAATGAATGAATGAATAACGTGAGACTAGAATGAATAATGAAGCCTAGAGTCAAGGCGATAGCCCACTTTCGCACGGGGAGTAAAGGTGAACATGCTATTGATGTCTGGCAAAACTTTTGGACAAAAGATTAGACACTTAATTTGTGAAAATAAATTAAACAAAGAATCCACCTTCTGCATTATTTCTTACTGTTGTTAATCTGTTAGAGTGGAGGCATGCTACGTATATAACGTACCTCAAACCAATGTGACATTTAACGGTGTCTCTCATGATGACTTTTGGACAAAAGAGAAAAAGGGGCAGAGAATTCAAAGGTAGGTTGCTTGGAAGTTGATGGAAATCCTGGGTCCTACTGGTGCCCAGATGGTGTCAACCCAGAAGGAGTTCTCTAATGGGGAGCTATAAGGCATTGTCGTTGATCTGGAACACAGGTATGATGAAAGCTGAGCAGATGAGCTCAAAACTCTACCCGTGGAGTTTCTGAGATGCTGGAAACTTGACGAGAAACTCAGCTCAAACTTAACAGAGCTAACTGGGGCAATGAGGTGAAAAAAATCAGCTACACAAGTTCAGGATGGGAGGTAGGGCAGTGGGTGAAATAGAATGTGAGCTTTGGACAGTCTGCTGAGTTCAAATCCCAGGACTTTGGATAAATGACTTAACCTCACTCAGCCTCAGTGCAGATGGGAGAATTAAGGAAGGTAGTGATGGTACAGCGATCCACAAGGTGCCTGGCTCGTGGGCACAGGATGTGCTCAATAACCGGCAGCTGCTATTAGCACAATTATTAAACCTGGTCTGAGGAGTCTGTCGTATGCAGAACACGAAGGAGTTTCACTGCCCACAAGAGTAGTGAGAACTGACAAAGTGACGAGGCTGTAAAGCAAGGGAATTCGACATCATACCACTATAGCCCATACTGATCAGAAGCCCTCTGGAACATGCTGTTCAGCTCAGGACACCATGTCTTAAGAGGGACATCAGGAGGCTGTAGGGTGTCCAGTTGTGTGACATGATAGGGAGAAATAGCTGAAGGCACTAGAATGATTTCGTAAGGAAAAACGAATCTGACATGGGTCACGATAACGCCCTTCTGATACTTGAAGTGTTCTTATATAGAAGAGTCAAGTTACCCTGCTGTTCTAGAAGACAAAGCTCTGAAAATCGTCAGCAGCGTTTGCTTAACAAAAGGGAGAACTTTTCAACAGATGTGACAGAGGAACAGATTGCCCGGTGAAGCAGCAAGTTCTCGGTCACTGCAACTGTTCAGAGTCTGGGTGGGCGTCCCTTAAGGGAGATGAGAGGGTTTCACAACGGCTCCCCTTCTTCCCCTGCTCTCCTCCAGCAGCAACTGCCTCTAGTACTCTCCCCACCTGGCTCCCTTTTGTCCCATTAATTACTACCAGGTAAATGGAGAGTCTCCCGATTCCCAACTTTTTCCACTAGGGCAGAGAAGGGACATTCTCACGTCCAGATGCATATTCACCCCACAAGTGTTCATTGGTAGCCGTCTGCAGGTCAGGACCTGTGCTACTTGACAAAGGCAACAAAGAATGGAGCCAGCATGCGCCCAGGGAGCATGCAGGCTGGTGAGAAAACAGACCCCCCAACAGATGCCCGGGAAGGGGTGAGGCCAAGTGCAGTGATACAGATCAGCACAAGGGGCCCTGGAGGCACAAAGGCAGTTCAACTAACCCAGCCGGACTGGGGCAAAAAGGGTCAAGGAGGGTTTTCTGGGGGGGTAGACTCTGGAAGCAGTGCAGAGATTGGTCAAGGAAAGTAACACAGGCAGCGGGAAAAGAAGAGCAGAGGGAAGGAGGTAAGATACAACATCTCCTGTGTCGCTGGACTGGGAACTACAGAGCATGGGACAGGAGGAAACGGGGCTGGAGAGTTGGGCCCAGACAGTCCCCCATGAGTTTCTTTTTCTTTTCTAAAAAATTTTATTTATTTTTGGTTGCATTGGGTCTTTGTTGCTGCGCGCAGGCTTTCTCTAGTTGCAGCGAGCAGGGGCTGCTCTTTGTTGCGGTGCGGGGGCTTCTCATTGCGGTGGCTTCTTTTGTTGCGGAGCACGGGCTCTAGGCGCGTGGGCTTCAGTTGTTGCAGCATGCGGGCTCAGTAGTTGTGGCTCGCGGGCTTAGTTGATCCGCGGCATGTGGGATCTTTCCAGACCAGGGATCAAACCCCTGTCCCCTGCATTGGCAGGTGGATTCTTAACCCCTGCGCCACCAGGGAAGTCCCCACCATGGGTTTCTAAGGGCTCGCAAGCCACATGCACAAACTTGCACCACACACAGGACTCTTCCTCAAGCTGCAGAGTCCCAGCTGGTCCCTGCCCTCTAGGAATTATTGTGCAATTGTTTGTTTCACTCCCTTAGGTCTGCTCTGCTCCCTGCGGGCAAAAGCCTTGTTTATCTCCTTCACTGTTATATTCCCAGTGCCTAGCCCAGGTACCTGGCACATAGTAGGTGCCCAATAAATATGTTTTCACTGAAAGATTGGGAAAGGAAAGGATGCAACCTCACAGGGTTGTTGTGAGGTTTCTCTACGTTACTATGTATATCTTGTTTTGAGCAGCCCCTGGCCCTAGTAAATACTAATAAGGGAGAGTTGTTATTATGACTGTTACTCATTAGTGTTTCCTTTTCTCCTGTCTGGTTGGCTTTGCAAGCCCACTGCTTAGTACCTTTGCTTTTGTGGCCACCCGTGCTGAATACATTTTGATGAGCAATGGAGTTTGCCAAACGATAAGAGCCCAAAAAGAAATCCTCAGAGAACAGAGAGTTACAGAAATATTTAGCATCGTAAACACAAAATGACATGTGAAGGAGACAGTTGAGAGACTGGTTTCCTCCATGGGATCCTCAGGCCTATCTTTGCATTTCTTGGAGAGAAGGTGCACGCGTCAGACAAGGCTCCTGTGCCAGGCTGATGGCTAAAATGTGTGCCCCCAAAGTGGCCTCTGGGTAAGAGGCAGGTGGAACACTGGGAACAGACAGGCTCTGCAGATCCCATTGACTCTAACAAACGTCTGAAGGGAGTCTGATCTGGTGGGGTGAGGGCAGGCACGACCCCATAGCCTCCATAAGGAGGGCAGGAGTTGGGGGGAGGTGCTTATTTGGTGGTCCAAGGCCCAAATCCAGGCTTCCTCACATTCCTCTGGCTTCTCTGGATGTAGAGTCTTCCTGGTCTGTGGATGGCCTGGGATTGGCTGATCTTAGTTATAGGGAAACTGAGCAAGGGTGTTTGGTGTACACTCCTGCTTCTGAAGATTCATGGGAAACATAACTTTCTCTGAGAATCCAAGGCCTTATCCAGGAACCACGATTTAACTGTTTAGGGTCTGGTAGAAAGGTCAGTGCACCCCCTGTGGACAAGAACTTAACTCCAGAGGGGAAATTTTTCCTTTCACAGGTCTCCTATGAGCCCGGGAAAGAATTTAACATTCTTCTTCTTTCTCAAGTCTCAAAAGGATACGTTCCTTAAAGAAAATCCTGGATCCCTCCCCTCCCCTCAATGACTAAGGCCCTAGGCAAGGTTGTAGAAGAGTCTGGATTCTGTGAGAGCATGTACGGAGCTGCCCTGAGTCTGTTGCTGTGTGGCCGTCTGTTTAACCAGGTACAAGTATGGGGCTAAGAGGCACACGGAATTAAAACATACCTGGTATAGGTCCCTGTACCTGAGCTTCTGGTCGGATGTTGAATCAGGAGAGAAAATGAAGCCTGGTGTTCAAAGCTCGGGTAGGTGGAATAACTTGGACTGCCCAAGTCACCACAATTAATTAATCTAACTGAAAAAACCTGTTCAGTACTGGCTTTAAAAACATCATGTTGATGCTGCCCCTGTTTATTTGCTGAGTGCTGGGCGGAGGGGGTATATTTAGCTGCAGTGTGCTTTTGCAGGATTGCATCTTGCAGCTCAACAGGAAGTATCTGGAGTCACCGCTAAAGATATCGCTGCATGTTCAGAAATTTACAGGCAGCTGTAAAAGTGGAGCTATGGTGGTCAGAAGGCTGGAACAGGCCCCCTTTCAAATGAGAGGCTGCTGAATTAAACACCTGAATATACCAAGTTCATGGCAGGCGGAGGGCACCTGACAGGCTAAAAATACCCAAGGTGGCAGCACTTCTGAACTGATATACTCCTTTTCTAAACCTACAAAGAAATGGGTGAGGGGGGAGAGGGTGGGCTCTGAGATTCCCAAAAGGGGGTGAGAAACCATGCCAAAGTGAAGGAAGTAATCTCCTACCTTTGCCACTTTTCAAAAATAAATAGCTTCCCTAAGTAAACTGAAGCGGCAGTAATCAATAGGTTATTTTTTAATAACGCGGGACAGAAATGGTAGCACCAAAAAGACATCGCATACCTGGATCTGTAGTCCTGCTGACAAGCAAACCCTTTCCATCTCGGTCAGAAACCATTTACTTTTAAACGTCATTTTGCCGGACTCCCTCATCAGCAACCCTACGTCCTGCTCACTAATGCCCGGCTGGAAAGGTCCCAACTTACTCGTGTCACGTGCCTGGCAGAGCTACTTGCTTGAGTACGGACAAGGGTGAGTATGTGTGATTGCGTGTCGGTGGACAGAGCAGGCCACTACCCCTTCCAGAATGCCCAGTGGATCCAAGCACAAGTTCACATTCATTCTTTCAAGAACTTCATTCCTAGGACGTGGCCTCACCTCCCCAAGTCTCAATTTTTTTTAAATTAATTTTTACTGGAGTATAGTTGTTCTACAATGTTGTGTTAGTTTCTGCTGTACGGCAAAGTGAATCAGCTATACGTATACATAGATCCCCTCCCCCCTTTTTTGGATTTCCTTCCCATTTAGGTCACCACAGAGCACTGAGTAGAGTTCCCTGTGCTATACAGTAGGTTTCCAAGTCTCAATTTCTCTTTCCTAGAATGTGGAGCTAAAACAGCACCCTGATGACCTACTAAGGTTGTCGTGGAGATAGAACAAGCTAATGCAGGCGAGAGCATTTTGTGACTCTGAAAAGCTGGAAGCTGGATGGAGGATGTGTTTGCTGTTGTGATTGGGCATTTACTGGAAAGGCAGGGAAGGAAGAGCAACGTCTCATGTGATTAGAAAGCGCCGTGCACACAGACTGTGTTCTCCTGGGGGATGGGGCCATCTCAAGCAGGTGAAGGCAATGCCCACATCCCAGCTCAGAGCAGCAGAGGGCACAGGATATCTTCTGCTTGCTTTCAGCCTCGACTTGCTTCCTCGTCATAATCGCTGGCTCTACTCTTGTTTCAGGAGCTGCTCCTGGGTGGCTCGCAAAGCAGGGTTGGGCCTGGAGTCACTGGGAAGCAGGGACCGAAGCAGATGTGGGCCCAGCCTTGATGTGAAGGGAGCTGGGTTATCCCCAGGGCCTCCCCGGGACTGGTCCCCCAGGCTCTAGCTGGGAGGACGAGAGGTGCCCATCTTCTCTGAGGCAGCCCCGCTAACAGCTGCTGTTTAGACATCACCTAACCGAGGTGACTGAAAAATATACAGGGGTGTTGTCTAAATCTGGGAGGGAATATTAAAAACTGAAATCACTTGTGGTGTTAGGATGTGGGATGATGAATGCTTCCCTTGCCTCTTTCCCACACTATCTTTTCCTTTTCCTGGCTGCACCAGACAGCATGTGGGATCTTAGTTCCCTGACCAGGGATCGAACCCGCACCCTCTGCACTGGGAGCACAGAGTCTTAACCGCTGGATGGCCAGAGAAGTCCCTTTCTCACACTATCTTAATGTTGTTAGTCTTTAAAATAAAGAAGGAAAGGAACTGTAATTGGAGTTGTAACATTTTATAAAATGGCATCTGGTTACCCTGATTTTGCCTTTACTGGGCTTGAAAGTGCAAAGTTAAAGAAATGCCACGTAGGCTAAAGTATTTCAATGTAATAATTATATTTTCACCCTCTAAAATATTTTAAGGGTGGCCTCCTTCACTTCAAGGTACTTTTTGGAGTACACAGTAAATGGCAAAGGGAGTGAGAGGTTTAAAAACTGGAAATCATATCATAGCTTTTTAATTTGGAAAATGCTTTGACATCTATAATCTTTTCAATTAATGAAGGAAGGACGAACTGTTTATTGAGAACCTACTATGGGCTGAACATCGGGCTGAGTGTCGTGTATTTCCTCTGCGTGCATCTTTTTCCCTATTCTCCTACCCCAAAGGGATCATCACTGGTTGCTTTGTAAGGCACTCAGCAGTGACCTTGCTTCATGCATGATTTTTTTTAAGCTGTAGGTGCCAAAATAACGGCAGTGGGGGGAACTTCCAATAACTTGGGGTTCCTCCAACGAACAACAATAAACCATTACAAAATAAAGCCTGGCGCCTTAGGGCAGACCTTAGCTGTTTTTCCAGGGGACAACAATAGAAGGGGCAACTTCTCAGTCCCTCTGATTTTTCTGCACACCATTTCCTCTAGCTTGATTTCAGAAATCATTCACTCTATTTGACAAGGAGGTACATGGAGATAAGGTGAGGTGAAGGTTCCGGTTGCAGGGCACCCAGCAGAAGAGGAGAAGAATGGAGGAAACAACCAAGGTTTGCTGGTACACTGTCTCCCTGGACCCTGGCTCTATAACCAGTGGAGCTGGTGAGCTTCACAAGATTTTATGTGTGAGGCTGACCTAGTTACTTACTTTCTGTACTTCAGAACAGTAAGTCCCCTACATACAAACCTTCAAGTTGCGAAATTTCAAAGATGCGAACGTGCGTTCCAGCAACGTCAGTCATGAGTGAAATTGCAGCTTGCCTTGCATCTCCTGTTGCTGACGAGCCTTCAGCTCTACCGTCTCCCACCTCCTCTCCCTCCTCCAGTCAGTAACTCTTCTTGCCTGTTCACTCGATGCCAGACCCTGGATGCCAGCTGTGGTACTGTACTGCTGTACTTTTCAAGGTACTGTACTGTACGATTAAAAATGTTTTCTTTATTTTTTGTGTTTTTTTCTTTTTATGTATTGTTTGTGCGAAAAGTATTATAAACCTATTACAGTACAGTACTATATAGCCGATTGTGTTAGTTGGGTACCTAGGCTAACTTTGTTGGACTTGCGAACAAACTGGACTTACAAACGTGCTCTCGGAACAGAACTCGTTTATATGTAGGGGACTTACTTGTATATATATGAAACACTGGACGTAATGATACACGGTCCTCCCTCCCTCACAAAAATGTCTTGGGTACACATAACGAGTGTACACATCACCATGATTGCCCATTTCATTAGCATACAAATTTGGTCACTTACATAAACCAATTCATCTCTTTGCCTCCCAAAGAAACAAACACACAAACAATAAGACATCAGCTCCGCAACTTTCCAGTTGGTGCAGGTGATTAATTCTAACCTAAAAACTCCACTCTGGGTCAGGCCCCCCA
This sequence comes from Orcinus orca, assembly GCF_937001465.1. Taxonomy (NCBI): domain Eukaryota; kingdom Metazoa; phylum Chordata; class Mammalia; order Artiodactyla; family Delphinidae; genus Orcinus; species Orcinus orca. The sequence continues at coordinate 22,612,028 of NC_064562.1, forward strand.
TCCACCCATTCAGCTCAGCACTGAATCTCTTTTGGAGGCACCAAGGGACAAGTTGAGGGACATGTGAAGGAAGATGGCTGTCAATGTTGATGTCAACCTCAGATGGTTAGGGTCACGCACCAAACCATTGAGTTTTCTCTAACATCCCTCATCATAGACCTATCATCCATGAAATTGGTTTAAGCCATTTTAAAAATAGCTTTGAAATAGCCCTGGTGGCGCAGTGGTGAAGAATCCGCCTGCCAATGCAGGAGACATGGGCTCGAGCCCTGTCCTGGAAGACTCCCACATGCCGCGGAGCAACTAAGCCTGTGCGCCACAACTACTGAGGCTGTGTGCCACAACTACTGAAGCCCACGTGCCTAGAGCCCATGCTCCACAACAAGAGAAGCCACCGCAATGAGAAGCCCCCGCACTGCAACAAAGAGTAGCCCCCACTCACTGCAACTAAAGAAAAGCCCAAGCGCAGCAATGAAGACCCAATGCAGCCAAAAGTAAATAAATAAATTTATTAAAAAAAAAAAAAAGCTATTTGTAATTCTGACCTTACCACATCTTAAGTTAATGAAATTAGGGACTTCCCTGGTGGCACAGCGGTTACGAATCCTCCTGCCAATGCAGGGGAAACGGGTTTGATCTCTGGTCCGGGAAGATCCCACATGCCGCAGAGCAACTAAGCCCGTGGTGCAACAACTACTGAGCACGCATGCTGCAACTACTGAAGCCCACGCGCCTAGAGCCTGTGCTCTGCAACAAGAGAAGGCACTGCAACGAGAAGGCCGCGCACTGCAATGAAGAGTAGCCCCCGCTCACCACAACTAGAGAAAGCCCGCGCGCAGCAACAAAGACCCAATGCAGCCAAAAATAAATAAATAAATATTTTTAAAAAGTGATGCTTAAAAAAAAAGTCAATGAGACTTCATAATCTTATGAAACCTGCCATGTAAATCAGTGATGCTATTTTTTTTTCTTTTTGAATTTGCCTCTTTCAAACTTCAGGGTGGTCCTCCTGATTTGACTTACTACATCAGGATTTGGTGAAAATGTCCGTGTTGGCACTCATCACACACTTGGTAATTTAAAAAAAGAATCTGATTACCTACAGCTTCTCTCAGTCTTTCTGTATTGAAACAGAAGAATCCAAACTTTAACATTTATTCTCACATAGTATTTTTTAAACCAAAGTTTCTTAACATTGGTCTGAGTACCACAAGTCAGCCACAGATGGGCGTGAGATGGCATGCAAAGTCGTGTGTGCACATGCTTGCTGTTCTCTCTGAGATTCTCAAAGGCTTCTGTGACTCCAAAAAGCTTACGGACCACCACCTTTGATCACTTGTTCCTTCCTGAAGCTTCTCTAGTTCTGGTTAGCTATTTCTTGAAATATAGTAGCCAGAATGGCATGTAAGGTTCTAGATGAGGACTGTCAAAATTCTGAACAAGATTATTTTGTTATATATTTGTAATCCTTCACCAGATAATGTCTGTTATTTTGGTGGGTTTTTCTGGCCGGAGTAGCTGCCCCTGTATCCATGTCTTCAGACAATGGTACAGAAGGACTCTCGTGTGTTTTCTGAACGGAATCCCATACCTTGGGATATGATCATACCATTAGTGCAACCTAATTTGGATCATTTCCCCTAGATACACTGCTTTCCGTTTCTCCACACTGAGTTTCATCTGCTGCTTATCTACTTCTCAGCTGTAGAACCAACAGATCTTCTGGAATTTATATAATGTGGGTTTGAGTTTTGGTTGTGATAAAGTGTCCTCTGCAAACCTGCATATTCTCCTGTGTACTAAATCACTTTAAAATAAGTAACCAAGTCCATGTGGCAGAAAGAACTTACTGCCCCCCAAACATTGTGCTCCTCTGTCCATAGTGAAGAGTCACAACTGGGAAGGAGGCAGCCTGGCAGAGACCACAGTTTCCAGAATGCCTTGTGTTTAGCTAGGGCCAAAAAACTGGTTCTGGCCAGTGGGATGTAATTGGAAGTGAATGGTGTCCCTCTGGCCAGAGTTGTTTAAGAAAGGGGGTGCCTTCTCCATCACCTCCCTCCCTCCACTTGCCAACGGGATACAGAGGACTCTGGGAACTTGCTGAGGACAGAGGCCCAAGAGGGAACAAACTTGTCTTCCTGTGTCACCATGTGAAGAAGAGCTACCCTGGTGATCAAGGACACCCACATCAGACTGTTAGGTGAGAAATGAACATCTGTTGCTCCACTGAAATGTAGGGGGTTTGTTTATGACAGCAGATAATATTCAGATAGGCCACCACTCAGACTATTTCCATCCGTGGAAAGTTCCATCTCTCTCTCTCCTGTATTCATTTCCCCAACCACAAGAAAAAGGTCCTCTTGTAAAACCCTAGTGTCTAAAACATTGTAATAGGTTTTGTAAGATACCATATCAAAGGTATTTTTTAAAATAAATTTATTTATTTATTTTTAATTTTGGCTGCGTTGGGTCTTTCTCTAGTTGCGGCGAGCGGGGGCTACTCTTCGATGCGGTGCTTGGGCTTCTCATTGCGGTGGCTTCCCCTGCCACGGAGCATGGGCTCAGGCACGCGGGCCTCAGCAGTCTTGGCACGCGGGCTCCAGAGCACAGGCTCAGCAGCTCCGCGGCATGTGGGATCCTCCCGGACCAGGGATAGAACCTGTGTCCCCTGCATTGGCAGGCGGACTCCCAACCACTGCGCCACCAGGGACACCCCAAAGGTATATTTTTTGATAGTCTTATGCCACAGATTTAAGTGATTTGCCTGAATCCAGGTTCTAGTAAAAGGTAACATATCTGAAAAGTATTTTTGATTCTCTGAAAACAAGTTGCTTTATAATTCCCACATGTCAGTATTTATTATTGCTCAGATTAATCTGGCCTTAACAATATAACAGTGAGGGCTGTGCCAGTCAAGTATAAACACCCGGTTGTATTTACATGTATAAGTACCTCCTTATGAATGGTAAGTAACACCAGATCTTTAGAGCTTCCCTGGTGGCACAGTGGTTGAGAGTCCGCCTGCCGATGCAGGGGACGTGGGTTCGTGCCCCGGTCCGGGAGGATGCCACATGCCGCGGAGCGGCTGGGCCCGTGAGCCATGGCCGCTGAGCCTGCGCGTCCAGAGCCTGTTCTCCGCAAAGGGAGAGGCCACAACAGCGAGAGGCCCGTGTACCGCGAAAAAAAAAACAACAACAACAGATCCTTAAACTGTTCTACCAATGCTTATGAAATACAGCAATATCAGTGTGAATTCTGATCCTACTCTTAGTACCACTATGAGAGAGAGAAGGTGGCCTTGGTGGCCAAGGTGGAAACCAGCTCTGCTGTGGTGTGACTTGGTCCTGGCAGATGGATGGGTTTGGGTCGAGAAAATCAAGGCCGGAGAGCTACTGTGGTGCTTTTGGACCACCAAGCTGGACGATCTCCCTTCAACAACCTCTTTCCCCTCAGGTCAACAGTGTGTTTCCCCCCTCTTTTCTCCCAGGTGGTAATACAGGGCAGGAGGGTTTACATTCACCTGGCCTCTGTCAGCATTGACACAAGTGTTCATGACTATGGGAGTGGAAGAAGGGGAGACCCGGGTTGTGGTTAGGCCCAGTCCCGGCTGTGGCTGCTTTGGTAAGAGTGTGGTTTCAGGAAGAATATTCCAGTCTTTTTCCGAAGCTCACCTCCTGGTGAATTCACTAAAGGAATTCCAAGTCCCAGCAGAAGCAAAGGCCCTGCCGTTAGCAAAGGCTTGGAGAACTCCGAGGTTGGAAAAGAACCCTTGGGTTCTGAGGACTCGGCCAGGAGCTGGGGGCAGGCGGGTGGGGGTGGCTGCTGAGCTGCATGGGGGCAGCCCTTCTCTCACAGAGGGTGGGCACCTCCCTCACACTGGAGGGGCTCTGAGGCCCCTGAATCCTGATGTAGCAGCAGGTGAGGTAAGTTGAAACACGCTCCGGAGGACACATCTCAGGAACATGGAACACAGAAAATGCTGCTTTCATGAAGTGTACTCTCCTGTGCACACTGTGCCGTAATCCATGGGAGAAGGCCATCTGCACAACAGTGACACTCTCTAGTTGACTGAAACGAGACTTTTCTAGGAAACCCATTTTGAGTGGTGTATCTTACACGAGGTGAATATATTAACAGTATAATCACCAGGAAAATTTACATGTATATATGATGCTTATCAACGGTCAAGAATATCTAAGTGCTGAAGACCTTCCACGTCAAGGCTCCTTTTCTCAGGAGGATTCAGAGACATCTTGAGAAATATTTTCATTATCTCTGAATATGAATAAAGTAAATAATGGTACTGGGGAAAAATCTTTGGACCCTTCTGGCTTCAATGGGCTTAGGGTGGAAGCTCTCAGAGTCTAGCAGTTATTCCTACGGATGAGGAAGGAAAAGACCGTCCCCACTTTAGTACTTAACTCACTAAGGACTATCTGTTCGTGTCCCTGGTAACAAGCCCCTTCCGAGGTCCTAAGGGACCCGATATAGAGGGTGGAGGAAGAGAGACTGGTCATGGTTGGGATGAAGGACGGGATAGGATCCTGATGTCAGAAGGCCAGGCAGGCACTCAGTTGAAAAGTTGCTCTTTGTTGCATATCTAACAAACAGAAGGGCCGCAACCCCTCTCCTTTAAAGAGGCTCTATTTGGGGAAGGTTTTGGGCAGCCGTCATCTAGACCGATTACGCGCTGTGATGGGTCCAAGAATCACTTTCGCTCTTCTAAGGTTGAGCCTCATGTGCTGGGCTGATAGGCCTGTGTATAAAGAGCTCTCACAATCCAAAGGGACTCTTTTTGCAGAGTCCGTCCTAACGATTCCATTGTGCAGCCAATTTAAGACCAAATGCATAAACAGAATGTCAAACAGTGAAGAAGACCTTCCCTTCCCTGGAAGAGGAAAAGGATTCTGTGAGCATTGGTGCCCATGCTCCAGTACATTCTGCCCGTCAGCGGACACTGGGAAGAAGATTCACTCAAACCCAAATCATTATTTCCTATAGCAGTAGCTGGGGCTATAGGATGTGAAATGATGAGTAAAATCACTAGTCAATCTACATACTGTGCCTCCAGAGTTCAGCTGTTGGGAATAATTTTCTGGTTGAGGAAACAGATGTAAAAGATTTCTCGGGGACTCCTTAGTTTTATCAGAGTCCAAATTTCCCAGCCTAGGCCAGAGTTTCTTCATTAGGTGGTTCAGAGAGACCATGGGTACCAGAATCAGCTGTAGGTGCTTTGGAGATTCCAGGCTTGGATCACAGAAATCGGGCCTGAGAATCTTCACTGTGAGCAAGCTCCCTCACCTGCTGATCCTTTTGCACACTGAGGTTTAGGAATCACTGCTATGTCTTTAACCTCCCCTTGCTCTTTAAAACAAGCAAACAAATGAAAAAAAGGACATTACAGTTCTTCAGGTATAGTTCCTGCTCAGCCAATTCACAGACATTTTAAAGAAGTTAGCGTAACATTATTGGCCCGCCATTAACTTTTTTTTGTTGTTGTTGTTGTTGTTGTACGCGGGCCTCTCACTGTTGAGGCCTCTCCCGTTGTGGGGCACAGGCTCCAGACGCGCAGGCTCAGTGGCCATGGCTCACGGGCCCAGCCGCTCCACGGCATGTGGGATCTTCCCGGACCGGGGCACGAACCCGCGTCCCCTGCATTGGCAGGCGGACTCCCAACCACTGCGCCACAAGGGAAGCCCCCTCCATTAACTTTTACATGTATTATAGCAGGCCTTAAAGAATAAGCTGTCCCAAAATGGAATGGGTTAGTGAATTTTCCATCACTGGAGGTGTTCAAGTAGAGGTTGGAAAACCACTTAGCAAGGATACTGTAGAAAGGATTCAAGTGTCAGTAGAGGGTCCCAGTCCTGAAGTAATGTATTACATTTCCTCCAGCTCTATAATCCTATGATAATATTACAACAAAACCAGCTTTAATATATCAAATACTATATTTTCAAAAGTCTAAGTGTACACTCAGAAATTTTACTGGTAGCTTGTAAAAGCAGCAAGAAAACCAGTCTATAAATCTGAAGTCCAGAAGCTGAGGACAGAACCAACAACAAACATGGGGATTCTTAGCTTTAATTCCAGCTCTGAAACTTACGGGCTGGCAGGGTGCTCATGATGACAAACAGATAAAGGACAAAGAGTCCGTCATCCTCACAATGGTCTACACATCCCAAGCATCCCGATATCTGATGTCACGGAAATGACTGCTGAGCCTTTTCACCCTTCATCTTGGTGTTCGTCAGATCATAGACCTTAAATCCCTCCCAATGCTTTAGGTTCTTCAACCCTAGAGAAGGCTATCACTAAAGGACCAGGGAATCACAATCCTCGCGAGGATAAATGCCTGCCCGTGCTGGTGGATGGAGCGGTTTTCTACCACCCTAGCGTTTATTCTTCACTGTTCAGGAATGTGTATGTGTGCGATCATTGCTACTACACAAGAAGAATACCGGCAGAGGTGGGGGTGAGGGTGGGGTTACAGTTAGCATATTACCCGAAGGCTCAGTGTAATGGGAACAGAAGTAGGCTTGTGCCAAACAGAATAAGAGGGGGACCCTGAGGTTCCCCAATTAATAACACCAGCGATTCATATGAAGCGCAGAGTGCCTTGGTGGAGCCGGAGTGATTTGCTAAAACCATTTACAGGTATCCTCTTGATGAAATGACTGCCAAAGCGCCCACGCTTCAATCCACGTCATATGGACTGTACACAAGCACCTTGACAGATGTGGACCTCAGACGTGAAAAGAGCACCTTGAGGTGATGGCTAAGAAGAGGAACGTTCAGCTTGATAGAAATTACGACGACAGGACCACTGTGAAACCACATATATGGATTCTTTCCAATCGTGCCCTTTACTTCTGAAACACTTTTCAAGTTTTGGAATTTAAAACAAACGGAATCCAAAACCGCACCTGGCCATCCTAGCACTGTGGTTGGTACCCAGTAGGCGTTCAATCCATAGCTGTGAAAAGGATGAAAAGAGCGAGTGAACGAATGAATAAGTGAATGGATGAATAAGTGAACAAATGAATGGAGAGACAATAGTAGATTCCAAAAGTAATTAGGGCTCAATCCTGTAGCCCACTTCTAAGAATGACAGCCTTTTAGAAGACGCTGGTATTTTAGCTTCAGAGATTGCTAAGTATAATTTTGTGACGTATGAAACAGGATTTCAATTCTGCTTTGTTCCTGAATGATCAAGACAGAAAGACTCCTAAGAAGGGAAAAGAGGCAAGGGAGGGGAGGATGGCAGGAGGAAAGTCATGCTGAAGAGCTAATTGAAGATTTCTACTAGTAATTTTTAAATCTTAAGAGATGAACTGCCTAAGCCATGATAACTGAATTCAGTGCAAATGCTGGTTGTAGGATGGCTTGAACTGCTACGTGATATTTTATTGAATCTTCACACTGCAAATTTTGGGGAAATTAAGCTGTTTGTAACTTACTTTGGAGGAAAGAGAAATAATGTGCATGTAAACGTTAGCCAGGTCGATGACCTGTCTTTTGGTGCAATTTGATAGCTCCACCTGGGATACTAGCCAAACTCTCTTTGGGGAAAGACCTACTTTTAGAATACCAGCAATCTCCAAATCCATAATGGTGAATTACACGGGTCTGAGAATAAGAGGAAAAGCCACCATGACTAGAATGAAAGGATAATGCAGGGGGACTTGGGCTTCTCCGGGCTGCATGGTAGATGATTCTTTGGGTTTTATACTGCTCCTTCCTCGGCCCTGAGAACTCTTAATCCTATTTTCATTGCCCTAGTAAACCGGTAAATATTTTCCCCTCCTAGACTGCAGTTACTCACACAATAAACAGGTAATAAACATTTTACTGCCCTAAGCAAACTTCTGCTAGGCAGGCAGTCAGAAGAGAAAAGCCTGTGCAGAGAGTAACCCCCTACAGGATAAACTGCGGGGGGCCAAAGGATGTGAGTAACCCTTTTAATGTCCTACACCCTCTCTGGGCTCCAGGAGAGTGACTAGGAGCTGCTGGGGTACATTAGCCGGCCCCCGGGGTCTGGATTCCTCTCTGCTTGATGCCAGTAGGGAAGATCTGATTTCACCAAAAGGTAATTTAGTTGCCATTTCAAAGCTCTGTCTAGCTAAATTAAGGATGAGGAATGAAACTGGAGTTTACAATCTCCCAGGTGAAACCATGGGCTGTGAGGCTGGAAAACCAAAGAAGTGACACTTAGCAGCTGACTGAAGTAGTTCTGGCAGGAGAATGATTCTGTTCAATTTCTGCTTGATCTCCAGTTTGCATGCTATTTTCCAACACATCCTGGTTTCATTGTGACTGTTTACATCCTCCCCCGATATCAAATCAAATAGTTGTTAACATGTGTTGACTCTGTGAAAGGCACGGTGGACATCCTTTGGCATCCTGTTTTTCCACTGTACTTAGGGTTCCCTCAAAAGCCCGTTACCTTCGGCTTAGTTGAGAGCATCTTATAGTTCCAACTGCATAGGAAATATTTCAGTTTCCTTTAACCTTGAAGGTATAGCTTGCAGCTATTAGAAGACTCGGCACCTTTCCCCATCTCAGGGAAATAAGGGCAGAGCCAAGGAGAATATGAGAAGCTCTGTTTCTTCCTCTGCCATTTAACTTATTTATGGGAGATGAAAATCTTACTTACATAAATATTTTCCACCAAATAGCATGCCAAATGTGAATGTATTAACCCAAGGCAAAATGATAAACGGATCTGCATAAACAATTTTCCAATTCATCTAGGTTGAAAGAATGATTATTTCGTAAATCAACAGTTCTTTGATATCATTTGCAGTTAATTTATGGTATTTTGCTCTAATTTTATTTTGGAATATTCATTTTTGTTGTATTTTATGGCAGAAGTGTTGCGATTTGTCTAGCAAGAACTAAAACATGCTGACATGTCTAAAGAGATCTGTTTGAGGTCAGATCACATCCAGAGTGGCTGCTGTCTTGCCTACAGGACCCTAGAAACCCCACACCCACTTCTGCTTTTGTTTTTCTTTTGAACCTTTCTTGAGAGGGTCAAGGAAGTGACTCAGCAGATAACAGATTAGAAAGCACTTTGAAGATGCACATTGATAAATAAAAGAAAAATAAAGAAGCTACTGGCCACTACTGGAAAAAGTGCAGGGTGCTGCCAGGCTACCAGCCATTCTGGCAGAGGTTTTCCAGTAGAGTCTTTCCCTGAATTGTGCTTGAATGACTCCTACAAAAGCAGGATGGAAATACACCCAAAGCAGATATCTGCAAAGTGGAGCCCTTAAATCCCCAAACAAAAGGCACAAACACTGGATGGCAAAGCACAGGTATAGTCAGAAGCAAAGGGGAAGAGATCACAGGTGGACCAAGGATCCAAGTCAAGGGGTTTGTGGAAAAAAGGGGTGGGGTGGCTAAAAAAGCGACTAACAAAGAGCAGGAAACAATCCTTCTGTTTGATCGGCATTAGGCTGATATTCTGTGTCCTACTTTGGTTCTGGCATTTACAGAATGACATGGAGAAAACTGGTGAGGACCCAGAGACCAGCAACAGCCACGATTCAAAGGATAGAAAAAGGGGCCTCAAAGTGAGATGAAAGCAATTGGGTTGTTTATCCTGGAGCAAAAAAGGTTAACAGGTGACAGAAACAGTATTCAAATACAGGAAGGGTTTTGGAGGGGGACTGACCAGCTTCTCCACGTGCAGGGAGACTGATGAGAGGTAACAAGGGGCTTAAAAAGAAAGTTGGGATAGCTTCATCCACCAGAGGCCAGACAGCAGAAGCAAGAAGAACTACAATCCTGCAGCCTGTGGAACGAAAACCACATTCACAGAAAGACAGACAAGATGAAAAGGCAGAGAACTATGTACCAGATGAAGGAACAAGATAAAACCCCAGAAAAATAACTAAATGAAGTGGAGATAGGCAACCTTCCAGAAAAAGAATTCAGAATAATGCAGTGAAGATGATCCAGGACCTCGGAAAAAGAATGGAGGCAAAGATCGAGAAGATGCAAGAAATGTTTAACAAAGACCTAGAAGAATTAAAGAACAAATACCTAGAAGAATTAAAGAACAAACAAACAGAGATGAACAATATAGTAACTGAAATGAAAAAGACACTAGAAGGAATCAATAGCTGAATAACTGAGGCAGAAGAACACATAAGTGACCTGGAAGACAGAATGGTGGAATTCACTGCCGTGGATCAGAATAAAGAGAAAAGAATGAAAAGAAATGAAGACAGCCTAAGAGACCTCTGGGACAACATTAAACGCAACAACATTCGCATTATAGGGGTCCCAGAAGGAGAAGAGAGAGAAAAAGACCTGAGAAAATATTTGAAGAGATTATAGTTGAAAACCTCCCTAACATGGGAAAGGAAATAGCCACCGAAGTCCACGAAGCACAGCAAGTCCCATAAAGGATAAACCCAAGGAGAAACATGCCGAGACACATAGTAATCAAATTGACAAAAATTAAAGACAAAGAAAAATTATTAAAAGTAACAAGGGAAAAACAACAAATAACATACAAGGGAACTTGTATAAGGTTAACAGCTAATTTCTCAGCAGAAACTCTACAAGCCAGAAGGGAGGGGCATGATATATTTACAGTGATGAAAGAGAAGAACCTACAACCAAGATTACTCTACCTGGCAAGGATCTCATTCAGATTCGACAGAGAAATCAAAAGCTTTACAGACAAGCAAAAGCTAAGAGGATTCAGCACCACCAAACCAGCTCTACAACAAATGCTAAAGGAACTTCTCTAAGTGGGAAACACAAGAGAAGAAAAGGACCTACAAAAATAAACCCAAAACAATTAAGAAAATGGTAATAGGATCATACATATTGATAATTACCTTAAACATGAATGGATTAAATGCTCCAACCAAAAGACACAGGCTTGCTGAACGGATACAAAAACAAGACCCATATATATGCTGTCTACAAGAGACCCACTTTAGACCTAGGAACACATACAGACTGAAAGTGAGGGGATGGAAAAAGATATTCCACGCAAATCGAAATCAAAAGAAAGTTGGAGTAGCTATACTCTTATCAGATAAAATAGACTTTAAAATAAAGAATGTTACAAGAGACAAAGGACACTACATAATGATCAATCCAAGAAGATATAACAATTATAAATATATATGCACCCAACATAGGAGCACCTCGATACATAAGGCAACTGCTAACAGCTATAAAAAAGGAAATCGACAGTAACACAATAGTAGTGGGGGACTTTAACACCTCACTTACACCAATGGACAGATCATCCAGACAGAAAATTAATAAGGAAACACAAGTTTTAAATGACACAATAGACCAGATAGATTTAATTGATATTTACAGGACATTCCATCCAAAAACAGCAGATTACACTTTCTTCTCCAGTGCACACGGAACATTCTCCAGGATAGATCACATCTTGGGTCACAAATCAAGCCTTGGTAAATTTAAGAAAACTGAAATCATATCAAGCATCTTTTCCAACCACAATGCTATGAAATTAGAAATAAATTACAGGGGAAAAAAACACAAACACATACAGGCTAAACAATACGTTACTAAATAATCAAGAGATCACTGAAGAAATCCAAGAGGAAATCAAAAAATACCTAGAGACAAATGACAATGAAAACACAATGATCCAAAACCTATGGGATGCAGCAAAAGCAGTTCTAAGAGGGAAGTTTATAGCAATACAATCCTACCTCAAGAAAGAAGAAAAATCTCAAATAAACAATCTAACCTTACACCTAAAGGAACTAGAGAAAGAAGAACAAACAAAAACACAAATTAGTAGAAGTCAAGAAATCATAAAGATCAAAGCAGAAATAACTGAAATAGAAACAAAGAAAACAATAGCAAAGATCAATAAAACTAAAAGCTGGTTCTTTGAGAAGATAAATGAAATTGATAAACCTTTAGCCAGACTCATCAAAAGAGAGAGGGAGAGGAAGGACTCAAGTCAATAAAATTAGAATAGAGAAAAAAAAAAAAAGTTGGAGCACGTTCAGTTGCCTAGAAGGAAGAATTCAGGGAAAGGCAGGATAAGTACTATATGCAGGCTAATATGGACCTTGGACTTAACATGTCCAGAACAGAATTTCTGTTCTTTTTCCCCCCCAACTCCTGACACTCATGACATCTCCTCTATTTCAGTAGACAATACCAACACTGACCCTGTTGGCCAAGGAAAAGTCCTAGGAATCATTCACATGTCCTTCTTTCCCTACCCACCCCAATCCAGTCCTTCAGCAGATCTTGTCAGCTCAACCTCCAGAACAAAGTCTGAATTGGCCCACTTTTCAAACTGCACCACTATCTTCCCCATCCAAGCCATCAGCATCACTTGCTTGGACTCAAGCCAGGAGGATCCTTATATCCTCCTTCAATCCATTCTCCATAGGGCTGCTTTTTAGAGCATAAATCAGACCATGTTGCTCCCCTGCTCAGCACCGTCCAAAGACTTCCCATCACACTTAGAATAACTCATCCTCTTTACCATGGCCTTCAAGGCTCTGCATCACCTGGCTCCTGTCTACTGCCGGGGCCTCATCACCTCCTCCATCCCTGTCTCCCTGCTGCTCACTTTAGCCACACTGACTTCCTTGATGTTCCTGAACAAGCCAGCCTCGTTCCATCTTTGCACCCGCTGCTTCCTCAGCCTGGAACACTCTTGTCTGACCTCTTCACTCAGCTGGCTCCTTTTTGTCAATCAGGCCTCAGCTCAAGTGTCACCTCTGCAGGCCTCCTCCAGCCACTAGCCATGCATAGTCTGAGGGTGGGGACTTTATCTTTTTCCCAATGGTGTCCTCAAGCCTCAAACAGGTACCTGACGCATTGCAAGTAATGCAATAAATATTGGTTTAATAAAGGATAGGTTGACTATAAAAGGAGGTTGTTATATCCCAAGAGAGCTGGAGATGAGAAAAAGAAACTGCTGTGAATGGACTAGATGATGTTTTGGTCAGAGATTCACAGGGCTGTGTATCTTTGAAGTGGGGAGGGGGCCTAGCCTACTCCATTGAGGTCCTAGAGAAGAGTAAAACCAGTGGGGCATCATCCTTACTAGGGTCAGGGAATTTTAGGAGAGTTTCCCTGAGCAAAGGAAAAAGCACTGAGGGCTGATCTTGGGTCTTGGAGGACAGTCACGGTGGAAGGAGAGAAGGATGGGGATGTAAGATCCACTACCCCACTCTAAAACCATTGAGCTGGATCACCCATTAGGATGAATTGAGATGTCTATTTCCTTTTTACTTCATAAAGAGTCATGAGAGTCTCAGCTGCTCCCTTACTCTTCCTGAAAGTGAGTCCACAGCTCTGCTTCCATAACGTTTATAAGGCCCTAGTGATTTTAAGTTACCATAGGAAATGCTGTGAGTCATCATAAATCTACGTCACATCGTCTACTTTTTAAAAAAAATTTTTATTGGAGTAGAGTCGACTTACAATGTTGTGTTAGTTTCTGCTGTACAGCAAAGTGAACCAGCTATATATATATATATCCACTCTTTTTTAGATTTTTTTTCCCCCATATATGTCATTACAGAGTATTGAGTAGAGTTCCCTGTGTGATACCGTAGGTCCTTAATAGTTATCTATTTTATATATAGTAGTGTATATATGTCAATCCCAATCTCCCAATTTATCCCTCCACATCTCTGATTCAGAAATGGACTAAGGAGGGATGGGAAGGACCACTGGAAGACATGGTTGCAAGATTTCTGTAGGCCTTGCATGCAATGACTTTCCATTGCCCCAGCCAGTTAGCCAAGGCTTTAAGATCAGGGTCAATAGCTTCAATTTTATTTTTGCCCTTAATGTCCCGGAAGAGCCGAGGGCAGCCTTTGACGGGGGTGGGTGGGGGAGGGGGAGCTGTGTAAATGTTAATGATTGATTGACTCATAGACCTCACAGAATGCAGACTCTCGCAGGTTTCTAGTAGGCTTTGCTGCCCTTCAGTTCAAAATTTCAAAGTGTTATAATCAGGTGGCTGATAATAATTGAAGATAACTGAAGTAAATTTAGAAATTTAATTTAAAGAATACTTTATGACACCCCCCCCAAAAAAAACCCCTCCAAGTGGTCACAATTTTAATTGTGTTTTTTAAGGCTTATAGCCCTGATTGTTTCTATTTAACATTGTTTCTAAAATGTTTAAGAAAGGCCAGTGAAATCTCCTTAAATTTAGAAATACAAGTTAATATCTGCTGTCTATTTCAAGAAGTATTTCTTGGGCTATATCTGTATCCTGGGATCTGCTAGCAATACATATAAGCATAGGATATGATGACAGACTGGAACATGGGCTGGATTCTTTATAAATCAATAACTGGAGGAGGGACGAGGGACTGTCTGCTTTGGTGATTTCATTTTTAGCCACAGCTGGCCGGATTGCTTATTGGAAAATAAAAGTCCTGGCAGATTGAGCTTGACAATAACCAGGCTTGACTACATTGGCCCCTTCTCCACTCTCTGCAATTAGAATGAGTGGAGGAGGGGAGGCCGACAGGGAGAGACTTCTCCCCTCCTCTGTCACAGATCCGTCTTAGTTTATTTTGGAGGGCACAGGCCATATGTCGCCCATGTAAAGTGCTGTTCCCTGTCAGCTCGTGGACTCTGCTGTTTTTGTGCCTCCAGGCCAGCTGAGGTGCTGCTGTTTCAGACTTCCAAGCTTCTTAAGAAGCACATGAAAATCGGGAGCCAGGCTATCCAAAGCAGTGTCACTATCTGCATTTAAGTAAAATTAAATAAAAAATTCAGTTCCTCAGCGGTACTAGCCACTTTTCGAGCGTCCATAACCACATGTGGCTAGTGGCGACTGCATGGGACCATGCAGATAAAGGACATGTTTTATATCCCAGAAAGTTGTATCACATGGCCCTGATCCAGAAAACTCACTTGGTGCTAAGAGGCCCCTTCTTTCCTCTGTTCACAGCTACTGAAATCTTCACACCTTCGTGGTGATGAAGAGAATTGGGTCTCTTAGAAGTTGAGAACTTTCTGGGTGCCATGCATCTATGTAAAATGCGGGTACCACAAATCTGTGACATAGCTCAAGGAACCTCAAACCAAGGACTCTGAACGAACCTCAGATTTCTCAGTGGAAGCCTACCTACCCTGTGCTTTTATTCTACCAGACTGAGAAGGCACATGGAACGCTTTACCCTGTGTTTGCTACCTTTTCATTGTTCATCACCTGTGATCCCTGACAGAGATGCATTTCATCCTCTGTGGGGCTCTGCATGTGTCTCCCTTTTCTGATGACGAAGAACTACGGAGGCTCTGAGAATTAACCTGTGCTTCTAGGGCAGTCATTGAAATCATAATTTCGATGCTCAGCAATCACTACAACTGGTTCCACTAACTTCTTACCCATAATGCCTTAGTCTCTGAATGCTGCTTGCATTGCATATTATGAATTCTAAGTTCTTAATTTACTTACTGCCCTCAAAATGTGTTGTACGTCATCATCAAAAAAATAAAGTTGCAGAAGAAAACCTAGAAACACCCTAGGACTTCCCTGGTGGTGCAGTGGTTAAGAATCCACCTGCCAATGCAGGGGACAAGGGTTTGAGCCCTGGTCCGGGAAGATCCCACATGCCACAGAGCAACTAAGCCCATGCGTCACAACTACTGAGCCTGCGTGCCGCAACTACTGAAGCCCGCGCACGTAGAGCCCATGCTCTGCAACAAGAGAAGCCACCACAACGAGAAGCCCGCGCACCACAACGAAGAGTAGGCCCCGCTCGCCGCAGCTAGAGAAAGCCCGCGCACAGCAACGAAGACCCAACACAGCCAAAAATAAATTAATTAATTAATTAAAAAAAATTTAGAGACATCCTAAAACATGAAGCAATATAACACACTCTTTCTAACTTGGATCAGAATTTATTCTGTACAACTCAGTTGCTGAACTTTTGGGGTGTGAACAGTAAATGGGAAAGCCCTTTATACTCACAAATTGATACAAAACTGGGGAGTTCTACATTTTGCAAGGTTGAGGTGTGGTGAATAAATTTGGTAAACTTCAGGGTCTTGACATTTGATAAACCTCAAAGTCCCAATTCTACTACTAGATTGGATTTATGGTAAGAGCTTGATTCTAATGATTTTGAAGCACTCATCCGTAGAAGCTGCGCTGCACACCCATTATGGCTATTTTCTCTGCACAGGCCTCATTTGTTTCCCTGCATTAGGCAGGATTAGCTATTATTGTTCTAATGTCATAGGTGGGCAAACCGAGGTAAAAGACTCACGCCACCCCACAGGCGGTGAAGTTTGGTTTTACTTCCAGGACACGGAACACAAGCCAAGCTTATTTCATGTCTAGACCACGTGGTATGGTGATGCTGCCTTTTCTGCAAAACTTGAGAAAATATCTGGCACCCAAAGGTCAAGGCACTTGAGTAAAACGAACAGCATAAAATGGTAACGATGACAAAATCCCTTCACAGCATTTCCCCCACCTGCCAGCACCCCGTTTATGTCATTGGATTAGATAATATATTCGATTATCCCTTTGGTCCAACGGAAGCTGAATCTGACTGGAGGCGGGAGGATGCTGAGTCCCAGGGAGAACTGCACTACAGAACACGAACATTGAGATCATGTGGTGGGATGTGGAAGGGAGAGGAAAAATGATGACATTCCAAATTAAGGCTAGATCCATATGCCCAATTCATAAATCAGCTTTAAAAAGTAATCAGGCAAAACATTTTTTGGAAGAATTTAAGTGACTTGCAGGCCAACCTGGCATAGTAAAGTTTAGAGGGCACGTTTTGAGGGCAGTAAGTAAATGAAGAACTTAGAATTCATAATATGCAATGCAAGCAGCATTCGGAGACTAAGGCACTATGGGTAAGAAGTTAGTGGGAACAGTTGTAGTGATTGCTGAGCATCGAAATTATGATTTCAATGACGGCCCTAGAAGCAAAGGTTAATTCACGTGGACACAGAAACAAGCGTTGGCTCACATACCTCTGTAGAAAAGACTTGGACGGCTCTCCCCATCTTAACAGGCTCTCAGGAAGGGCAGTACACAGGCTAAGTGGAGGTGAGCCTTCCTCACACCTCTTTCAGTCAGTCTGTACTGAATGGCACAGTCCAGCCCAGGAGCACCTGTGGGCTGCCCTCTTTTATTGTGGAGGAGGTGGCCAGGGCCCAGTGGTGTGTGTGCCTGGAACCCACAGCATCTGGGGGAGAGGCTTCACTTTAAACAGAGGTCTCTGCTGTCAACCCCTCAGCTGTTCGTGGCTGGAACATGTCCGGGGCTCAATTCTGACTCATTTCTTACCTAAAAGCAGTCTTCCCCTCTAACTTTCAGATGGGGATTTGCGACATCCCAAGTAGGGCCTTACAGTTTTATTTGTTGGTCTTCCCTAGGCTCCAAATTTGGCTGTAGGCTGCCTATTTCCAGTGTCTGGGAACCTCAAGAAGGGAGCAATGCATAAAACCTCCAGCTAATACGAATCCTTCCCCAGGGCTTGGCATTTAGCTGCAGCTCCATCAGGCATTTACAATTGTTGGGGGGGGGGGGGGAAGGCACATGCAGCCTCCCTGAGTCCAGGGGCCTTAAAGACAATGTGTTCCTTATAAGCCCGTTTGTGCTCCGACTAGCTGTGGCACAGGACAATGGACACGTGTAGCCTGTTGTTCCTATGTAAATGCCACGTCCAGGGCAGTCTGCATCCGGCAGATGGCTAATTTCTCTGCTCTAACCTCATTTCTCCAGTGTTCCTGTGTTGGTGTGATGTTCTGCCCCTGGAGTCAGGTCCTAATGGCTGTCAAATGTTCAGAGACAAAAGTGGCGTCTACACGTCATTCCTGCAAAGGCCGCGACTGGCTGGGAACTGTGGCGGCGGCGGGGGCAGCGGCTGTAGCCCAAGCTGCGTGGTGGGCGGCACCTGCCAGTGCCGGGCTGCTCAGGGCTGGCTTTTCTGCGTCTAAGTGTCAAGTGCAACACTTTCTTTTGTTATCGCCTGCAGCCCCTGGACCCCAGCGTGCTGAAAGCCCTGTGTCTTTCCGTTGGGATCAACAGCCACTTCCTTAACTGCTCCTTGCTAGCTCACACTGCCTCTTGGCATCCGTCTGATCATGCACATTTGGGCAGGGCCAGGAGAGGGCTCACTGGCCTCGTCACAGACTGGGGGGTGGCGGTGTGAACCCGTGGCCCCTCAGAAGCCCTGCTGCAGTGAGCAGACAGGTAATCCTCCTAGCCGGGGACCCTGCCCGTCAGCGGTGGATGCGCATTCATCTTCAAATTATGTTGTGTGACAGCCTGGGCTGCTAAACACCATTTTAACATGCAGATTGACTCCTCTGAGCCTCTTCATTATGCATGTAGCGGTCTGTTTTCAGACTAACCAGCATGTCAGAGAGGCCCGCCATCCTTTTTCCACCTGGGGGGAGGAAACAGCTCACTGACTGTCGGCGGGGGGGGGGGGGGGAGCCATGGATATTAAAATGCATATGTTTACATTCCTGAGCATCCGCACACAACCGCTTTCCCTGATGCAAGAGAAGCCGGAGAAGAAAAGACAGGACTCTTGATTCTGCCATTCTAGGGCAATGGCCATGCAGAACAAGGTGCCTGTGTTGCAGACAGGAGCCAGCTAGGCAAGGCCAACCCGATGCCCACTAGCCCGCCTGGGTGCATCCACACAAGACCTCCCCTTAGCGACACAGACCCCCTCCCCGTTCTCACACACACAGCCTGAAGTATTTTAAGCAGCACACTTGCAATTTCCTGTTTCTAAAACCGTCCTGCGTCTCCAACGGCATTCCAAAGGATCTTGGCGAGTGACAGGATGAGCTGATTAAGAGCGCACGAGCACAGGGCCTGGTTAGGCGGCTCCGGGGTTACCTAGGAGGCTTGGGGACCCCCTTACCACCCCTTCCCTCTACTCTACCTGGTGCGATTTACTTCCACTTGCTAAGGATACTTCCCTATGGCCCTAGGCTGCTACTGCATGAACACTGATGTTTTCCTGTGTGTGTGTGTGTGTGTGTGTGTGTGTGAGTGTGTGTATCTCCTTTCTCAAGGATCTCTTTCCCTTCCTTAAAAAGGAATCACGTTTGCATTGCTTTGTAAAATCCTACCTGTTCCTATTCAGTCCCCTGGTGTGGTATTTTGTCCATTTTTTAGGGCCTTACGCCTTCACCTGGGTATGCCCTGGCCAAGGCAGCGGCCCCCTTCTTTCACCTCCGATCAGCAGGGGCTTCCAAAACTGGGGATTAAGGGGCTCCCCTGCTTCATTTCTTTGTTGCCACCAGAGACAGATCCTGGACAGGCTTAGAAGGCTAGCTTGGACACAAAAGCTTACGAGCCCAAGGCTGACACCTGGCTTCCTAAATGACAGCCACCCTGCCACATGCCTTCGGGGTGGGGGAGAACGGAACCCATTGTCTGAACTCCATCCTGCCCCTTAGCTTCTGGGTTCTCCCAGGCATTGCCAGATCCTGATATCAAGAGCATGGATGAAGTTTTGCTATTTACATGTTTAAAATATTAAACAGCAGAGTTCATTTTAGTAGGGCTCTGGGCAGAAAATAAAACTGACAGCAGAGCCGTATTCCGAATTCCCTTGGAAAGGCTGTGAGTAGGAAGAAAATGGTTACCGATGAGTGCCTTGGGCAGTAAATACGGCTTTTTATTTTTGTACGGAATATGGTGATCCCCACTGACAAGAACAGGTTGCATGTGGTTGCTGGGCTGTTGCTCGGCTGGTGTCACACTGTACAGCACTGTTTGGAAAGACATCCCCCAGCAAGAACAATATGGCTACCCAGTGCCTGAGGTGATGTGTACAGAGATCTGTCCCCTTGTTCACATACCACCTCCCTAAATATTTTTTTTTTCCTGTGATAAAGCAAATGGATTTCCTGAATTTAAAATGCTACTGAGGGTTTTTGGTCCTGGAACTACGCTGGGTTTTAAGAAAGCCCCTTGACTGACAAATGAGCACGTGCCAACTTGCGCTCTGCAAGCTTCTCAAACCTGTGAGAAGGAGGGTTGTGAATCTCAATTCCCATAGTTACTTGCCAGGTGGACCTGGGGAAGTCACTAAATCTTGAATTTTAAGTTGGTGGTGGTGCAATGGGTAAAATGCATGGTGTCCCCCACCAAATTCATATGTTGAGGTCCTAACCCCTAGGACCTCAGAATGCGACTGTGTTTGACATAGGGTCTTTAAAGAGGTAATTAAGGTTACATGAGACCATTAGGGTGGGTCCTAATCCCGTATGACCGGTATCCTTGTAAGAAAAGGAGTTAGGACACAGACACACACAGAGGGAGGATCTTGTGAAGACAGTGGAAGAAGACAGCCATCTACAAGTCAAGGAGAATGTCTCTCAGAAGAAATGAACCCTGCCAACACCTTGGACTTCCAGCCTCCAGAACTACGAGGAAATAAATTCTTTCGTTTGAGCCACTCAGTCTGTGGTCCACTGTTACTGCATCCCAAGCAAACTAACACAGGGGCGATGAGTACTAATGTACCTCAAGGATGTGAGAAACAACAGAAGGGGAAAAGGGGCATTTAACAGTATTTTGGGGATTTCAAGCATCATTTTAGCTGATCTGTTTTAAGAAGCCCCGTAAATCTCAGCCCAGATGCTACTTTCACAGAGATTAGGTGGAAATTGGGTTGTTTTCTGTTGGCAAAATACCTGCAAAAGACTGGTCGCTCTTTGGCTTCCTGTTCTTAAGGCAGAACTGACATCTTGAACTGAGAAAATGCTGTGAAGGACCTCGCTGGCCCTTCAGATAAATCTCTAGATTTTTGTTTGAACCAATCAATCGGTTCTCCAAGGTGTCAGCTGGTAACAAACACATCTGTCAATACGACAGTCTTGCGGTCCCTGGGCAGGTTGTGTTCCCAGCAGGAAGCACGGCTCAGCAGTTACTTATATTTGGAAAATGGATAACCGAGGATTATGTGTTTCAAGAGGTGAGGCTGAAGTGGGGTCCAGGTTAATGCTAGTACAGTTTCCACTGGAGAAAGAGAGCACCGTATATTGATTTCAGGGAAATGATACGTGTTCCCAGCCTTGCTTTCCAATATCCTGCTTCTCATCTGTGTGGGGCCATCCTCCGGCAGTCTGAGCACCCTCTGCCTTCCAGAAGCACCCCTGCCAACTGTTGCTGTAGGAAGTGCTGAATCACGAGAGCACGGTCGGAGCAAAAAGAAATATTCTACGTCTAAGAGAAACACGGACATGACTTAATTGGGTTTGCTGAGTTTTCTCTCCCGGGCTACAGGCACCACTCAGCTGAGCCCTCCCCATTCTGTATCCCCACTCAGGCCAGTATCCCGCAGGGAGTTTCCTTACACTTCACTTACTCATTCTCAGCCGAACAGACACAAATGTTAATGTAATTCTGTGTCCCTTAATCAAATACAAGTCCCCTCCTGGAACAGGGAGACCTACAATTTAAAGGGACACTGGTTAAAGATCATCTGATATCTTTGTTTAATATTCTTTTTTGTTGAATTCACTGAGTGTAGCCTTTTCATATCATAAGACACCAGAACCAAGGAGGAAGCACCCCTTTCTAAATTGTTTTTCCTCTTCTCTGTATTACACCTCCTCTTCTTTCTTCCAAAATGCCATTTTCCAAGTCAGTAAGCTTATATAAATCCCAAGTCACACTACTTTTCTAAACTATTTTCAAGTCCTTTTTCTGGGATTTAATATCTCCTATGATAACCAAAAGTAGACACAGAATAGCATTAATGTTTTCCATGTTATTTTAAGTTTTCTATATTATTTTTTCTTTTAACCCCCAAGCATCCTATTGGCTTTTTAAATTGCTGCTGGATAGCAGACAGATATTTTCCCCAAGTTATCAGCCATGACTCTTAAATTATTTTACTATGAGTTCAGAGCCTATCAGAGATGATGAGAAGTTGAGATTATTTTCCCCAAAGTGCATTATTTGACACTTAACCAAAATGGATTTCATCTGCTGTCACACTACCCAGTCCCCTAGTTTGCTTAGCTTTGCCTGAAGTGTTTCATAGCAATCCTTAATTTTTTATTAACTGTGCCAATTCAAAGCTTCCTACTTAACTCTCTGCTTCAGAGCTTGTGCCCTCCACTCTCTTCACACTTTTGGAAATCAGTGCCTTTTAAAAGGTGTGGAATGAAGCACTATTTGGGTAGATGCTATGCTAAGGGATACATAAAAGATCCCAACAAATTAATGACAACACACCTGAAGGTTAGGCTCCAGAGTAAAATTCAACCTCAAGAAGCACCTTCATTCCTATGCTGAGAAGAAATGATCCTAAAATGTTTCCCCTTTCACTGGGATATTAAATTAAAAACTCAGATGGGGGACTTCCCTGGTGGTCCAGTGGTAAAGGATCCACCTTACAATGCAGAGGATGCGGGTTCGATCCCTGGTCAGGGAACTAAGATCCCCACATGCCACGGGGCAACTAAGCCCACGGGCCACAGCTACTGAGCTCGCACACCTCAACTAGAGAGCCCACGTGCCGCAACTAAGACCCAACGCAGCCTAAAATAAATAAAAAATAAATCTTAAAAAAACCCCAAAAACCTCAGATAGGAATCCTAGCAGGGAGCTAATTTTCCTGTAGAGCCACCCTCTCTTCTGTCTTCCTTTGTGGTGGCAGCCGGGGGCCTGCCGAACACTTGTCTTCCTATCCCTCTTCACAGTGCTTACTTCTTTTAACTGAATAGAAACTAGGATCAGTGAGTTCATTAGATGCTCTTCCATGGTTATTTCCTGGTTTCTTTTCTCGGATATTAAGAGAACGATAAATATGTTGCATCTTGTCACCAATTCTTTACTCCAAGTTGTCTCTAATCCTTTCCGCTACACAACCAGAAGAGGAACTAATAAAATGAAATCCTCCAACTTCAAAATGACCATTAAGAATATTGCTCTTGGGCTTCCCTGGTGGCGCAGTGGTTGAGAATCTGCCTGCTAATGCAGGGGACATGGGTTCTGGCCCTGGTCTGGGAGGATCCCACATGCCGCGGAGCAACTAGGCCCGTGAGCCACAACTACTGAGCCTGCGCATCTGGAGCCTGTGCTCTGCAACAAGAGAGGCCGCGATAGTGAGAGGCCCGCGCACCGCGATGAAGAGTGGCCCCCGCTTGCCACAACTAGAGAAAGCCCTCGCACAGAAACGAAGACCCAACACAGCAAAAATAAATAAATTAATTAATAAACTCCTACCCCCAACATCTTAAAAAAAAAAAATAATAATATTGCTCTTAAACTGGACTTCCCTAGCGGTCCAGTAGGTAAGACTTTGCCTTCCAATGCAGGGGGTGCAGGTTCGATCCCTGGTTGGGGAGCCTAAGGTCCCACATGCCTTGCGGCCAAAAATCCAAAACATAAAAAGGAAGTGATATTGTAACAAAATTCAACGAAGACTTTAAAAAATGGTTCACATCAAAAAAATCTTTGGAAAAAAAAAGAATATTGCTCTTATGGAAACAACCAGAGTGTCCATCAATGGACAAACGGATAAAGATGTAGTATATGGAATATTGTTCAGCCATGAGAGAGGAGGAAATCTGGCTGTTTGCAACAACTCAGACATACCCAGAGGGCACTATGCTAAGTGAAAGAGGTCAGACAGAGAAAGACAAATATTGTATGATCTCACTTATATGTGGAATCTAAAAAAGCTCAACTTGGAGAAACAGAGTAGAATGGTGGGCAGTGAGGAAATGGGGAGTTATTGGTCAAAGGGTACAAACTTCCAGTTATAAGATTAACAAGTTCTGTGGATCTAACGAACAGCTTGGTGATTATAGGTAATAATGCTGTATTATATACTTGAAAGTTGCTAAGAGAGTAGATCTTAAACATCCTCACCATAAAAGAGAAATGGTAATCACCTGAGGTGACAACAGTGTTAGCTAATACTATGGTGGTAACCATTGTGCAATATATAAATGGATCAAATCAACACGTTGTACACCTTCAACTTACACAATGTTATCTGTCAATTATGTCTCAATAAAGCTGGAAAAAAAAGAATGGGGCTGAGACTACTAGTTGCCTGTCAAGTATCCATTTCCCCCATTTTTAACTGGTCCCTCTGCTATCCAGCTAAAAGACTATAATCCCCAATCTTCCTTGCAGATAAAAAGTGGCCAAGAAACTAAAAGTGATGTAAGTGATGCAAGTAAGATGTAAGTGAGTTTGGGGAGATCTTCTTGGAGATTTCCTTCAAAGAGGGCATGCATTCTTCTGTCCCTGGAAGTTCTGCCTGGAACTCTCATGTGATGGCTGGAGCTCTAGAAGCCGTTATAGACCATGAGGGTCACAAGTTAGGAATGGCAGAGTAGAGAGTTGGAAGAAACCTGAGTTTTTGATGGCTTTGTGGAGCTGCCATACTAGCCCTGGACTGCATACTCCTGTACTTCCTATATAAGAAAGAAAAATAAACTTTGCTATTTTTTAAGCCACTATTTCGGGAGTGGGGAGGTGAGGGTGAGGGTGGGGGTCGGGAACCTCTGTTTTTGCAGCTGTATCTAATTTTTACCGATTCAGAAAGAGTTGGCTTAGGTTTATTTCATATAACCAAGACCTTTTAAGGCTAGAGAGTGGCATTAGAGATCATCATGTAAAATCCTTTTAAATACAGCCAATTTATTTCATTTGTTGAGTCTACTATGTGAAAGTCAGTAGACTAAGTGCCATAGAGGAGGCAAAATGCTGTGAAATATGGTTTTCCCTTAAAGGAGCTTTCATCACACAATTGAAAATAGTATAAGGCAGAATATGTCAAACACCGTAAGATAGGAACGCACAGTGTACTGCAGAAACATTGGGAGAATTACAATTGATGAGGAGGCAGGATGAGTAGTCCTGAACCAGGGAAGGCTTCACAAAAGGTGTCTGAACTGAGCCTTGAAGAGGGGTAGCATTTCACAGCAAGGGTGGACAGAGGGAAATACAATCTAGACAGAGGGAGCCTGGTGAGCTAAGAAAGGTGAAGAGCAGGTGAATCCAGTCTGGGTAGGAACTGCTGGTGTCCTGGTGTGAGCAGATACAGGAGGATGTAAAGATGCAACAGGGGTAAGGCCTGGATGGGAGCTTGGAATCTGAGTCTTGATTATCATGTAAGTTTTTATTTTAGTCTGTAAGTACTGGGAAGCCATCAAAGTTTTCTGCCCAGAGAAGTGATATATAATCAGTTTTTTAAGGGAGTCTTGGAAACAGGAAATATTGGAAATGAGAGAGGAGGTTCCTCCAAAGATATTTTACAACCTCAACGAGGGCAACGTTGTTCAGAAAGGAAGGGGGTGATGCAAAGGGCATGGAAGGATCTGGATCTCGGGGCTGACGCTGACTGAACGTGGGTGACTGAAAGGCTTTGAAGCTATTAACCAGACTTTGAGGAGGCCAAGCTTGAGGCGCCAGAATGATATTCTCAGGAGAAGTCCAGCCGACTGCGGGAACGCAGGCACGTGGGACATTCAGACCTTGTTTGGAAGCTCAAGTGGAAAACTAATTATTCAGACTCTCAACTAACACGCCCTGAAGAGGCTGGAGGCAGGCAGGGCGCAGTGTGGGATGAAGGGCCACCCACCTAGCCTGAGCCATTAGTTGACTCTACTCTAGTGACCAATGGAGAGAGAGAACGTCCACATCTGGAACGAAGCAGAGGGCTCGGGGTATAGAAGGAAACCTAGAAGGCACGAGTCCCAAAGAGACGACTGAACACACACGTCAGCAGGTGATGGAGTAAGTGAAGCGTGGGAAGAAAAGCGAACGGCAGGAAGGCCTCTGGCGAACTCACCATTTCATTTATGGTTTATGGGGTAGGTAGAACAGAAAGAGGTCAATGAGGGAGACCAAGGGCAAGTGGCCGGAGCGGCAGGAAGAGAACAAGGAACGCAGTGAAGACGGCTTCCTTACAGAAACCGCGGGGGCTGTGAGAGAGGGTCTGGGCCATGGACTCGGGAGCTTGGTGTGGACCCCGGATCCACCCTTTCATGCCTGGGTGACCTCAGGGAATTTAGGTGAACTCTGCAAATCTCAGTTTTATCACGTGTAAAACCGGGGCACTGAAAAATACTAACTTCTCAAGGTGTGGTGAGAATTATAAAAAGCTTAGTAAGAGAATTATGGTAACAACTTGAGAAATACAAGTCAAGGAGAACAAACTAATAATAATAAAGAAAACCTCAACAATATATTATTCTCCACCTCCTTTTAAAATTTTCACAGTAATTGTTGTTTTCTTGATGTGTAGATAAAACCACTTTTTTAAATTGTGGAAAATATACACAACAAAATTCATCATTTGAACCATTTTTAAGCGTACAGGTCAGATCAGTGGCATTAGCACATTGACAATGTTGTGCAGCTATCACCACTTTCCATTTCTAGAACATTTTCGTCATCCCAAATGGAAACTCGTTACCCATTAAACTACCTGCTTACTCTCCCCAGTCACTGGGAACCACTATTCTACTTTCTGGCTCATGAATTTGCCTATCCTGGGTACCTCATATAAATGGAATTGTACAATATTTGTTCTTTTGTGTCTGACTTATTTCATGTAGTATCATGTTTTCAAAGTTTTCATCCATGCTGTGGCATATATAAGAATTTCATTGTTTTTTAAAGCTGAGTAATAATTCCATCATATACCATTTGGGTTATCCACTTATCTGCTGATGGACATTTGGGTTGTTACCATCTTTCGGCTATTGTGAATAACGTTGTATCTGAGTAATTTATTTAAAATTTAATTTAATTTTTTTTAATACAGCAGGTTATTAGTTATCTATTTTATACATATTAGTGTATATATGTCAATGTACCTGAGTAATCTTAAATTAAAATCTTCTTAATCAATCAGCTTTTGACTAAGTCCCCACAGCAACAGGGAGAAACCTGAAAAATTTTCTAGTGTCCCCTCTTTTTTTGTTCTGGGATTTTGGCAAAGGAGGTTATGTCATTTTAAATCACCATATTGATGAACATTAAACAGAATTTTTGAATAGAAAACAAAGCTGACATCAAGACATTAAATCAAGCTTAAAGACAGTTCTGCTACAAATTTTGCTTAAAGTTCTTCTTAACTCTTAATATGTACTGAATTTCAAAAGTTTTGTAATAGAACTATCCTTATTTTTACATAAATCTTTAGTCTTATCCACTGTCCTCAAAGATAAAGGTATCCTTTAACCCAAACAGACTATGTCATTGACTTACAAAGTTATAGATAAATTTTCTCTAAAGTTGCATGATATAAGTAAGTGTTCCCTTCGGTGCATTTATTTATCTTTTAACACTATTAATTTCAAGATGAGAGTTAAGGCAACTTGCTCATAATACAGGGATATTCACCTCCTGAAGGTAGCCATTGAGCTGTTTGGCCACAAGGCACATTATTCCAAAACCAGTATTATTCCCAGAACCCTGAGCATATATTACAGCGTTTCTAGTGCATTGTGTTCTAGCCACATGTTCTGTATTGCTTCTTCACCAACTTAAGCTACTGTTAACAGCCAGCTCCCTGGATTGTTATAGAAGGTGTTCCTTCCCACAGCAGCCACTGGAGACAGATGGCCACAGCGATTACGGAGGCTCTCTCTGCTGGAGAGTGCTGGATACGCTCTGGAAAGCTCTGAACTTAGAGCTTTTCAGTATTTGGGCCAATGCATGTTATAGGCTAGAGAAGCATTAATACAGACAGTGCTACATAAGCTTTTGCTGCTTTGAACAAATGAATTCAATTCAGTCATTTATTGAGGACTTGCTAAGTTTCAGGCACCTTGACAAAGGCCAAGCATGCAATTCTCATGGCGATAAGGAGATAGCAGAACAAGAACTGTCACATACAAAAGGCTGAGACTCAGGCGAATAGTATATGAAATCTGAAAGCGACCTAAGAGGTCATCGACTCAAAGTCCTCCCTTAACAAGGAGCATATTTAAAACAGTATAGATGATTTTGGAACAGAGATTTAAGCTGATGTCTTAACGCCAATTCAGTTTTTAAATACTTAAGAAAGAAATTTTCTTTGACATTGATTTATTTATGTCCTTTATAAACTAATATGCTCTGAATTACAAACATTCTACAATAAATACTCTCTCACAACTCTGCAGAGTTTAAGTGAATTAACCAAGATCATACAAGCTTTTCTGTCCTGGTCTGTATTTTCAGATAGAAAGCATTAAAAATGTCACATACTTTGTATGTGTAAGTCACCCAGACAGCAGTAAGACGAATGCAATGTACTCAGTGCCAGACTATGCCAAAAACTCTTCTTTTTCTGTTTACAAGATTTTTAGAAGCGACGCACACTATTAACGTTTCTTTGGATGGTGGAATTGTTGCTCTGGTAGAACAGTTTTCTTTAAGAATGCTAATAAGGATGAGTGGCATTACCTCACTGATAGAATCCATTCTTATTTATCCAAAGAAAGGATATGCATTTATTCACATAAAAGCTACCTCTTATACTATATGCTCTTGGGTCATCCCTTCCACCAGCCCACCTGACCTAAACTGAAGAGTTATAGATTCATGGAAAAAGCGCTAACCCCACCTGCTCGTATCAGAGATGTGAACATGAAGACGCGGAGTGGCTGTGGGACCTCTCAGTAGAGGACCCTTACTGATGCTAGTTTCCCTATTCTCCCTTTTGGTATCGGTACCCCAATTTCCTCTTGGGGAGCCATCTCTACTAATGCCTGTGGAACCACCAGGCAGGTGCCCTGTTCTCCTCTTACCAAGGTGTCTGCATATGATCCACTGGCCATACAGACACTCTCTCCTAAGTCTCTGAGACTCAAGCAAATGGATACAAGGATGGAAAACACCTGGAGTTGACTCATTCTGGCAGCGGCATCCTAAAAGCCTAAATACCACTTCCTGTGAAAAGAGCCCCGGAGTTGCCCTTCTTCTCATGCTTTTCCATGGTTCTCCAGCATTCTGGAATCTGTGAGCTACCTAACAGCTTTCCAATCTTTTTTTCGGCTCTGGTTCACATGAGTTGATTTCTACTGCCTTCTATACCGGAGAATCCAACTTACATACTGAGTTCAGAAATGCTGATCTTCAGCTCCAGAGGGTATTGTACACATTCTTCTACAATTTATTTATGTGTCATCAGCGAGCATCTACAGGTGCGTGTTGCATGTTCCAACTATAGTGTCCACCGGTGGGGGTACAACCAGTAATAGAAGACTATTACTATAGCTGTGCAGTGAGAATACATTACTTTTCTAATTAGAAGGAAGAAGAAAAAACAAATAGCGCTGCACACCTTGGCTACTCATCTTTTAACGTTAGCCAGAACTTCCTGTCGGAAAGTACTCATGTACCTAAGGCACAGTCCTACCTGGGTGATTGATTTGTGCCTATGAGCCCTGGGCTCTATTATGGTCCCAAAGTAACATGTAAATCATTACCAAGTAAAGATTACATCGTACTTCCTTCATTTAATGTAATGTATTTTCTGGGAAAATTAACAACATTCATGATCCCTATTCAAGTTACTTCAATAAGATGAATCAGAACACCATGTTTCCTTCAAATGCCAGATAACAGACAAAGGCATCACATATCTTTGGCCAAAGAAGGATGCTCTACCTGGGAAGGCTGTCCTTCTCTCTGACTTGGTGTGTAGTACCACACCAAGGGTCACGTGCAGAATGGTGCAGAGGCTAGTAAGCTGGCTGGATCAGCAAAATCAACCCAGACAACAAATGGGGTGGCTGGTGTGTCCTCACACTCAAGTTGACTGTGCACTGAATGCCCGGGTGCCTTACTCGCCTCTCTCTGTTCCTGGCCCTGCCTATATGTCTATTCACAAGGCTTTGTGTAAGCATCCCGTCATTTCTAACCACTTCCATCTCCATGTTGGCAATTCCTTGGCTCTATAATGTGAACCCCAATGACTTACTGAGATGGCCTCCAAATTTGCGCTTCTACTTGGTCTGAAAAGCTCTCTTCCAGTTTTCGAAAGGACCTATTGGAAAAACGCTAGCCTCTCTGATCCCAGTTTTGTGGCAAAAATGTAGCTTGAGGGAGCACATCTGGATTCTATGCGGGAGGAGCACATCTGGATTCTATGCGGGAGGAGCACATCTGGATTCTATGCGGGAGGAGCACATCTGGATTCTATGCGGGAGGAGCACATCTGGATTCCGACTCCTGCTGCTGGCACCGCCAACAGCCTTTACTCCTCAGTGGAGCCGGCCAAGATTTCCTGTCCTCACGCTGCTTAATAGACTGGGGTCAGGTGCCAAGAGGTTGCCTGCCCCGAAGACTTCTTTTCTGAAAGAAGGTAAGAATTGGTGGCAATAGATGATCTTATTTGCAAAGCAGAAATCGAGACACAGATGTAGAGAACAAATGTATGTGTACCAAGGGGGAAAGGGGAGGGGGTGGGAGGAATTGGGAGGTTGGGATTGACATATATACACTATTGATACAATGTATAAAATGGACAACTAATGAGAACCTACTGTATAGCACAGGGAACTCTACTTAATGCACTGTGGTGACCAAAATGTGAAGGAAAGTCCAAAAGGAAGGGATATAGGTACACGTATAACTGATTCATTTTGCTGTACAGTAGAAACTAACACAACATTGTAAAGCAACTATACTCCAAGAAAAATTAATTTTAAAAAAGAAAAGAAATAAACAGCATAAGATTAAAAAAAATTGGTGGCAATGACACCTAGAAACTCCCCAATAGCTGAATTTTTCAAGGGAAACAATCACTCTGCCTTACCAATGTAGTTATCTCTCTTAGAAAGTGACTGAGACTGAAGTTATATTGCTTCTTCCCCACGGTTTAGAAAGGGCAGCTCCACAAAGTTAGGTGAGAAAGCACAGGGGAATCAATGGAAGTTCTGCTTCATACCTGTCACGTATGTCAATAATCCATCCTGAAATTCAGGAAAGCCTGAAAGACCGTCTCAATGGAAATGTCATTAATAGTAGTAATAAAAAAAAAAGACTAACCCAGCCACAGCCCTATCACAATGCTGAGTTTCAGAGACATTTTACTGAAGAGGAAAACAAGCAAGTAAATTTGGATGCCCCTTAAAATGTAGACTTCTGGCTGTCGTTTTGTAAAAACAAAAATATATAAGGATGTTGACTAAATTTGAATTCAGTTGAATGGGTCATGCTTTGTGTGTCATGCATCTTATACATGAAATGTCTTTGAATGCATTTTAGCGAGTGTTAAGGGTGAAATTAGAATGGTTTACAAATCGGAGGCAATTTCCTGTTAAATTGTCAAAGCTATTTTGTTCTAGGAGCTTCTCGGGAATGTTTAAGGCACTACAGTTCTTGTGTTCTCAAGAAACCGAAAAGTGGAAGAAAGATTCAAAGTCACAGTTTCCAGGAAGGAATGGACTCTGTTTTTTTTTTTCTCCATGCTACAGACTTCTAGGCGTCAGGTTGACAAATCTTCCTACCACAAAGATGCAGTGTCTTGAAAGCTGCAGGCCAGCAAGGAGCTTCCGTCCTTTTAGCAGACCCTCTTGAATGAAGTTTCAAGCTGATACCACTTATGACATGTGGTAGTGTTGCTGTCGGGATGTAAAACGCTTCGGGAGGATCCTAAATTATTCCAGGAGAGAGTGGTCCACTGTGTTCCCACGTTTGTAAGTGCTCAGAAAGGCCCCCACAAATACATTCTCTCCTTCTTTCACAGGCAGACACACCCACTTCACGCACCTACCTACCTGCCCCCATCATAAGTAGGACTGTAACTTCTTCAGCACAGGTGTATACAATGCCGGCATTTCGTAGGTTAAGATTTAGGTACCACTGGAAATCTCTTCCCTGAGATTGGAAACTAGTTTCTTTTGGGCAGGCAGTTTGAGGTGAGAGTTCATCAGACGTAGAAATGTAGGGGCTTTAGTTTTTTGTTCTAGAATGCCTTTTCTATAATTTTTTTTACAAACAAAGGATAAGATCCGTCTCTGACATTCAGTCAGATTTGTTACGCATTATAATCCTTGGTTTACAGACGTGACGGACTATTACGACGCTTTAGGAAGTGCTGATATCTGCTAGGGCTCTAGAGAGAGGAAAAACTTTGAAAAAAGCAGATACTTTACGCTTCACATGTCTGACAAGGGTGTGTGCGGCCAATTTACAGCAGGGGCTTAATATATTTTTGATGAAAATTGCTGCAATGTGGCACACAGATTAAAGAGAAAACAGCTATTTTGTAATGACAGCAGTAGATTCTGAAATGAAGCCCAGCTGGCACAAAGATCCTACATGGATTTTAAGAGATGCTACTGTCTTCTCAGGCTTTTCAGAGGCAGTTAAAAGTCCTCCAGGCTAGAGGACTCTATCAGAGTCTTCTGTGGGTGTGAACTCTGTGGCTCCAACCTCTAGAGGAATTAGTCCATTATGATGGAAAACCTAGTTATATGAATGTGTTAAAGAAACAAACAAACCATCATGGATTTACAGGCCATGGTTTAGCTCACCCTTCCAGAAAATACAGCAAATACTTCATATTAGAATAATGAGACTTAAGGCAGCGGGTAGTTCTATAATTCTCTATAGCAATTATAAAAAGGTTACAATATATATGTTTTAAAGTGATCACACATCAAAAGAGGGAGATAAATTAAGAATATGAGATTAAGAGATACACACTACTATATAGAAAATAGATAAGTAACAAGGATTTACTGTATAACACAGGGAACAATATTCAATACCTTGTAATAACCTATAGTGAAAAATAATCTTAAAAAAAAACGGAATCACTTAGATGTATACCTGAAACTAACACAGCATTATGAATCAACTATACTTCAATAAAAAACAAATCAGAAGAAGGGTATTCACCAAAGCCAAGCATAATGCCTGGGACATAGCAAGAATGAATGACTAAACGAATAAATCTGAATGAACGAATGAATGAATGGCGATTAGCACAAAGACTCAGTAGTTAGGTTTCACAGATCTTATTTTACACCTAAGCACTGGACTTGGACCCAGAAAACCTTAGGTAGATTATCTAATTTCCCTTATACTCTATTTCCTCATCTGTAAAATGAGGTTAGTAATTCACAGGATTGTTGAGATGCCTAAAAGTGTAATGTCCAAGGGCCCGGCCCCTGCATGTGTTCCAGATGAGATTGCTTACTGAAACTGAAGCTTTCAATTTGTTCTTATAATTGAAGAAAATAATATCTATGTCATGTGAAACTTTATAGTTTACTTCAACTAAAGTTTGTATTATTTTAAAATCATAAAACCCACGATAAGATATACACACGTAGACATGCTGATGTTTATAATTAGAGTCCACGTAAGGGGCGGTGCTGGCCCTCTGGGCTATGAACACGTCAGCAGGATCATGGTGTGGGAGCGGTCTTGGGGTCAGGAAAGCGGGGTGAGGGGCCATGGCTAGGCTCACTTAAAGCTAACAACTTCCTGTGGCGGTGAAGAGATAAATCTAGAATGTGACACTGGACCACTGACCCAGTTTCTTCAAGTCAAGGGGGTATAATAAAAAGGAGGCAGGGGGATATACGGCTCCAGGTTTATAAAAAGGAGACATAAACCAAATACCCCATTCTTGGAGGCAAGGGGCACCCTCCCATTCTTGGCAGCAAGGGCACTGCTGGCTGGCCAGCAACTGTGCGGAGAGGTAGAGATTGAATTCAGGTGGATTTGGAATTTGCTTTAAAAATACTTCAGCAGCAGGGCTTCCCTGGTGGCGCAGTGGTTGAGAGTCTGCCTGCCAATGCAGGGGACACGGGTTCGTGCCCCGGTCCGGGAGGATCCCACATGCCGCGGAGCGGCTGGGCCCGTGAGCCATGGCCGCTGAGCCTGCGCGTCCGGAGCCTGTGCTCCGCAACGGGAGAGGCCACAACAGTGAGAGGCCCGCGTACCGCAAAACAAAACAAAACAAAAAATTCAGCAGGAGGAACAAAAGAATAAATGAAATAAATGTGCTCCCCCCCCACCCCCCCGCCAAGAAAGAGACTTAAAGATTTAACACCCAAATCCCACGGGTGGACTCTGGATCATGACCAACCATAAAACCAACCATAATAAAATTCAAAAAAGCACACAAAAAACAACCAACCATAAAAGACATTTTTGAGACCATGTTCATATAGACCAAGCAATGACCGATAATTTTAAGTGTGATAATGACATTGTGGTCACCTAAATATTCATCCTTTAGACAGGAATATGTATATATACAGTGTAGGGGCAAAGTGACCTCAGGTCTAGGACTTACTTTAAAATACTTCAGCACAGGGGACCTCCCCGGTGGTCCAGTGGTTAAGACTCCATGCTTCCAATGCAGGGGGTGCAGGTTTGATCCCTGGTCGGGGAACTAAGATCCCACATGCTGCATGGTATGCCCCAAAATAAAATAAAATAAAATAAACTACTTGAGCACAAAGAAAGTGTGCAGGGATTAGTGAAGGAATTGTGGCAATATCTTGAAAATTGAATTGGGGTGGCATATATGTGGGAGTTCATTGTGGTAGTCCCTCAACTCTTGTTTCATTTAAAACTTTTCATAATGAAATATGAAAAAAATAATTTACCCTTTTTGGGACTTGGTCAAAATATTTAGAGTGAGTGGTATGCATCAGGTCGATTCATATGAAATTACCAGTTTTGTAGATCAGAAACCATTGTACATCAGCAACTTCATCTGGTCCAACCCAACCCAATCCACAGACTCCCAAAGCACCTTTCATCTCTGATAGTCTATCCCTAATCCTAGACAGATCGAAACTCTGCACACAGCTCAGTATCCAAAGGTGTTGGAAATTACAGGGATGGGCAAAAAAGTTAGACAGTTTGCTAACCACCTTCAATAACTGCTTCTATTACAACTGTATTGCATTTGTTAGTATTGAAAGGCACGGGTCCAACTAGACCTGGGACGAAGCTTTGGAATTTTCCTTAGTTCCCTTACATGGCAAGAACTTACCTGCCTGCAGGAGCCTCTGCATCCACCTTTAAAATGTGGATAACAATGCTACTTTGCTCACAAATTAATTCAAGCTATAATGATGTGTTTAAAGGGGCCAGTTAAAAATTTCTCTTTTAAACCTCTCAGAAATACTGAACACAGGGTATGAAATATAAGTAAAAAACCAAAAATTTCCTTGTCTTTTGTACCATACGTCTTCTTATCGTAAAGTGGAAGGGAAAGATAAAGTCAGCACAAAGGCCGCAGCTGTTACCTGCCTTGGCTCCTTATGGTTGGGCCTGCTAACCACTGGTCACGGTGTGCTTTCCTGATGCTATTTACCCCAAGTAGCCCCCTAGTACAAGTTATCACATCACTCATAGTCTATGAAATAAGACAGATGAGGGCGGGTCCCACCAAAATACTGCTTCCTCCGAGTATAGAAAGTGGAAGCCCTCAGAGACTGACATTCTGCCGATTTCTAAATTTAGTCCAGGTCTCACCTCCAAAATTAAAGAAAGTAACAAAACTACTTTGGGTAATGTACTTTAAAATAGGGAAAGTTCTCCAATTTAACTAGGATGTATAAGTATTCCGTTTAAATCCTGATCTACCAGGCCCATTTGTGACTTTCACCCATTACATTTTGTAATTTTTTAATATCTAATAAATTTATCTCTTTATCTGAACTGGGCAGATTAAAGGCAGCTGAATCTCTTGGCCTATAAGTCATCAGCTTAGGCAGTTAAAGTTTTGAGTTTCTTTCCCCGGCTTTCTTCTCTGTACCATGGATAATAAGAGCATTCTGACCCCAGCCAGCCTTACTGCAACCCTGCTCTCCAAGGTTTAAGGATTGGGTGAGAACATTCAAAAGCATGACCTTTAGTGTTCGTAGTGGAGTAGGGTCATTTTTGTGTGTGTGAAGTAATAATTAAACGACCCACTGCTTCTAAAGTGAGTCACTTCCATGAGTTATAACCATTTCTCTTTGTTTGGGATCAACAACTCCTCAAGTGATTCTTGCAAGGAAACCGCCACCCTGGATGCTATACATCAACCTAATGCTACAAATTGTCTAATGCTCAAGGTGGCTCTTCTACTTACAAGGTTAAAGCAACTCAACTCAGAACATAACTGGACAAATTTTCACAGATAAAGTGTGCGTGTGCGTGCGTGTGTCTGTGTGTGTTAAGGAAACAGATGGTTAATTTAAACCCTGGGCAGTGGGAGGGAAACTCAAAAATCCAAGGAAGGCAGTTAACTGAACTCTTTTTGTCCTCATATGACAATATATTATCAGGTTCATGTAAGGAAACTGGAAATGAAGCTTATAAACCAGAAGTAGGATGAGACTGGGGCGGGGGAAGGGAAGGAAGACAGGAAAGAGTTTGAGTCTCATCTTTTCTCCAGGTTGAAGGGATCCACGTCTTCTGTTCTCTAGAAACAAAAAGACTGGACTTCTGAATCAGGCAGTCCCCTGCTGCATCAATGAGGACCAAGCGCAGCTACAGCTGATATCAATTGTGGTACTTTACAATTAGTTTTCCAGAGGGAGGGCTCCCAGTAAGCCCTGTGACTCATATTTAAACAGAAGCAAATGTACTTCAATATTTACCCTCTCAAGTTTCAGGAGGAATAAGGGAAACAGGAGAAAAGCGGGAATATGAGACCAAATATTTATACTACCAAGGAAAACGTGTAAATCTTTGTATAAAACATAACTGCACTGTAAAAGATTGTATTACTTCTTCCACCATATTAAGGAACATATATTATTATAGTATTAAACCTATGCCAAACATTATTTTCATTTTGGAAAAGAGTAGCCAGGCTAGTTCGTTCAGACTTTAACAGCTCGTACTTTCTTTTTAAAATGTTACATGCACCACCCACAGTAAATATTCTTAAATGTTTCCTGATGCAGGTTGATGAGTGCAGTGTTTTTTGTTTTTTGTTTTTTTTTGCGGTACGCGGGCCTCTCAATGTTGTGGCCTCTCCCGTTGCGGCCTCTCCCGTTGCGGAGCACAGGCTCTGGACGCGCAGGCTCAGCGGCCATGGCTCACGGGCCCAGCCGCCCCGCGGCACGTGGGATCTTCCCGGACCGGGGCACGAACCCGTGTCCCCTGCATCGGCAGGTGGACTCTCAACCACTGCGCCACCAGGGAAACCCGAGTGCAGTGTTTTAAGAGTCGTCAGAACTGGAAGAAGGCCATTTCTATGTCTAGGTTTGCTTAATGATCATCTGTGCCATCTTCCTTGAAAAGGCAGAGTCCCAGAGTACCCAGAGAAGAGTCACACAGAAGCTGACACGTGCGTGGTCCCAGTAAAGGCAAATTTATAAAGATGTGGCTTTTCCAGGGTCTCAACTCTAGTATACAGGAATACCTACGTACTTAGTATTCGATTTGATGAGGAGGATAAAGAAAGACGAAATGGACAACGAGGTACATAACTCACTGAAAATTATAAAGCTTCTTTCTCAAAGTTTTATGGATCAGAGAGATTTTAAAAAGCGAAGAAAAAAAGAAGTGCTGCACCTCTTCAGTTGGACCTTAGTAACAAAGGAGGCCTCCTTCACAGAAGACTGCGCACATAAGACAAAGCAGAAAGAATCCCAGAGGACTCTGATTTGTTTTTATTTGAAAACTCAAAGTCTGCTTTAATTTTTGAAAGGAATGGAAGATGATGACCCCAAATATGGTAGACTAGTTTTACAAACAGGCATTTGCCCAAAATGAATAATAATTTTTCATGATGAGTTGTAAACAGCCCTGATTTCATTTATTTTGCAACTAGTAATCCTGTTGAGGAGAGACAGGGCTGGCAAATTGTTTGAATTATGTGCAATGTTTTTGGCCCTTACTTGGAAAGTTGGAGGAAATCCTGGCTGAGAGAAAAAATAAGATGACATTTGCATGCTTGTAAAGAGCTGCTTCCAGGTGGGAAGATTTATTTTCAGGGATCTGGTTTGGTGCTTATGGGGTTTCGGATGTGCCTGGGCCTGACGGACAGATCAAGTGGAATCTGCTTAGTTCCTAGAAATAAGCAGGCTTCTAAGGGACCTAGGAGCCCGCTATGGGATAGGCCAGTTTCCATGGCAAAGCCCACCTTTAGCACACGGCTCTGACCATCACCAGACCTCTCCCTGGGAGGGCACTGAGCATTCTCCTGAGGAGAGCTGCCGGATAAAATACAGGACACCCAGTTAACTTTGAATTTCAGACAAACAACTTATACTAACACAAATACATACTAAAATTTGTTTGTTTATCTGAAATTCAGATTTAACCGGGCTTCCTGTTTTTTGTTTGTTTTCTAAATCTGGCAACCCTACTCCCCAAATAAGGTACTTTGCCACAGGGCAGGGTTCAGCAGCACTGCTTCTGGGAGTGTTGAAGCCAGAGGCGGGAGCAGGGGCAGATGTCACAGGCTCAGCAACAGTGGACTTTCCTCCTTGGAAAGGAAGGCCATGATCTGTCAGAGTGAAGACGGTAAACGTGAGGATAGATTTTGACTTGGGTCAGCATCCAAAGGAGGCCCGAGTGTAAGAGAGCAGGAACAGGGTGTGTATGTACACATGTGGGCACACATGTCTGTGCATGTCCACATCTTTGGAAATTCCAGGCAGCAGCGATGCTTAGTAACAGGAGCAGAGCAGATAACTAAAGTGGGAGAGTTGTTCAATGAGAAGAAAAGATGTGAAATAGGAAGGAGTACAGTCTTGTAAAGAGTCAGTTCCCAAGTATAGGCAGGTTGCAGCTGGTCTAGGCTCCCCAGATGCCCAAGTGACCTGGGCAGAAGGGGGCCAGATGAACAGACAGACTGCCCTCTCCAGGATGGCGCTGGGGGTGTGGTTCAGGGTGCTGTGGTCTGGCTATTTATCTATTTTTTATAAATTTATTTCTTTATTTGTTTTTGTTTTTGGCTGTGTTGGGTCTTTGTTGCTGCGCACGGGCTTTCTCTAGCTGCGGCGAGGGGGGGCTACTCTTCGTGCAGCGTGCAGGCTTCTCATTGTCGTGGCTTCTCTTGCTGGGGAGCACGGGCTCTAGGCATGCAGACTTCAGTAGTTGTGGCATGCGGGCTCAATAGTTGTGGCGCACAGGCTTAGATGCTCCGCAGCATGTGGGATCTTCCCGGACCAGGGCTCGAACCCGTGTCCCCTGCATTGGCAGGTGGATTCTTAACCACTGTGACACCAGGGAAGCCCAGTCTGGCTATTTCTAAACACCAAGTTTCTCTTTTGCTAAACAACAAGTTTCAATCTTAGATCTCAGATCAGCATCACGCTACTTCCAAATCCCAGCTACCAGTGATGGGGAGAGCTCTAACTCTAGCCCACTGGGATCCAGCTGGTCCTGGATGGGGTGGGTAGAGCGCAGGACAGAGAAGCCTCAAGATATCCTATAACTGGGAACATTTGGCATGAGCTGGTTGGTTCTTAGCTGACTAGAACCTCCTACTGGAAGATCACATAGTTGGCTCTCTGTATCTGAGGGATCCACATCTGTGGATTCAACCACCTTTGGATCTCTGTGGTTGGTTGAATCTGCAGATGAGGAACCCAGGGATACGGAGGGCCAACAGTACCTTGTCATTTTATAGAAGGGACTTGAGCATCCGAGGACTTTGGCATCCTTGGGGGGTCTTGGAACCAGTCCCCCGAGGATACCGAGGGATGACTGTATACATCTTTTATTGTGAATCTTTCCCCCCAGAGTGCCTGGATACAGCTGGGTCCGTGTCTGTCATAGTGTTTCTTTCTCTCTCCTTGATTCCCTATCTCTCCTATCCAGAGTTTACTGTTGAGTTTGTTCACTATTTTCCCATGAACAACTCAGTTCTTTTTGCCCTCTGCTATGCCTGTCTTCCTCTCATTACCTTAGCTTTGGCTTACTGGTTTTCCTTTTGTTCATTCATTCTCTGAATAGTTTTCTATATTTCCCTTGACTCAAAATATTGGGATAATACAAATCGCAAAAAAATATATATTCTTTTAGAAAATCAAATTGAGTATAATTGTTTGTTATAGGACCAGAGTCTTCCAGGTGGGGCTGTCTTATAACCTCTGAGAGATGGATGGAAGTCAGAAGACTGGGGTCCAGTCCCAGGTCTGCTGATGGTTCAGTGTGGGTCTCCAGTCAGTCAACCTCCATTCCTTCATTTTAAAAATGAAGATAGGGCTTCCCTGGTGGCGCAGTGGTTGAGAATCCGCCTGCCGATGCAGGGGACACGGGTTCGTGCCCAGGTCTGGGAAGATCCCACATGCCGTGGAGCGTCTGGGCCCGTGAGCCATGGCCGCTGAGCCTGTACGTCCGGAGCCTGTGCTCCGCAACGGGAGAGGACACAACAGTGAGAGGCCCGCGTACCAAAAAAAAAAAAACAAAAAAAAAACCCCGAGGATAATCATTCCTTCTTAACAGGACTGTTGAGAGTATTAAATAAAATGCATGTTTATACATTAAATATAAGCACTTGTAAAAGTGCTTTGGAAACTGAATAGCACTTTTCAAATGTAACGTATTATTATCTAAATGACAAAAATGCCTTATGCCTCATTGTACTCTACAGCAGTGTTAAATGAATATATATTATAGTACTTAGAAATTATACAAGTACTCTTCATAAATATTCCCCTCTCAAATAGCCAGATTTGTGGCTTTTCCAAGATACTTAATAATATGAACTGGTGAGTGCTCTATGAAGTTTAGGGACCAATTTAAAATGCAGTGCTGCCAGAGAGTTTCCAAAAAAAAGTTTCCAAAAGAAATGTTTTTTTTCCTTAAACCGTAGTTTACCATACTCCTTCAAATGTTATATAGCTTACCTTTTTTTTTTTGGAAAAAAAATAAAGATTTTATAAAGCAAAACAAAATAAAAACAGAAGCCCTATTATGAAGTTCTAAGAGTTGTATGTTCTTTTTCTAGGCCTATCATCATAAAGAGAATTGTCAGCAGGTGTTTGGGAGATGTGTAAGTTAATGACTGTGTTTTGCTATCAAAGCAGTGGAGAGGGCTAATTAGTACTGGGAGTCTGGCTCTGGTGGAGGTTGAGATGTTTAGTGTATACGAGGTGGCAGCTGAATGTTACCAACACTGCCACATGCGTCCACTGTGCCTCCTTTACTGCAGTTCCCCCAGAGCCATGATGAAAATAACAGCTAACCCTCTAAGCACTTTACAGGTTATAAAGTACTTAGGTATATATGGGCACACACATATCATCCCATTATATCCTCTCTAAATTCCGTGAGTAGGTCTTACTCCTCACAATTTCATAGAAGAGGAAACAAGAGGCCAGCGCTGAATACCTTGCTCAGGGTCACACAACTGGTGAGTCCAGGGCCAAATCTCAACTTGGGGCCTGGGCTCCAAATTCGACACTGGTTCCACTGCACCCAGGTCACGTGACGTAGGTACACAGGGTGTGTGGGGATATGATAGAATCTCCACACACAGCGTGCAGAAAAGTGTCGCAGAAAAAGCTGGGGATCAGGATACCTGACGTCCTGCCTCGGCCCTGGCCCAGAAGAGCTGTGTGCCCAAGGGTAGGTCTCCTCAACAAGTTGGGCCTTTGCTTTCTCTTCTGACGAATGAGAGGTTTAGAGCAGCGCAGTCATTAACTGTTTGTAGGGTCTTGGAGAGTTGGCAAGCACGTGAAATTCAGCTATAGACTCTCCCCTCAGAAAAATGCACAAACACAAACTCGCTAACAATTTCAGGGCATTCATGGATCCCAAGAAGACTAGATGGCTTTTGGCTAGTTGATTTTTAAGGTCTGTTTGTGCTCTAGAATTCTGTAACATATCCTCTTTCTACAAACATAGTAATTTAGGTATGCATTATGGTCTCGTCCGTGTGTGTAAGTTTAAATGGTGCTACACTAACATGTTTACTTTTGTCCTGGAAAAATGTATGCTTTTGGAAATCAAGTTTTACTGAGGTAAGGCCTGAGATTTGACTTAGGAAGAAGTGTGACTTTAGAAGTAGGGAATAATGGGTCTAGAACATTGTTATTTAGTAATGATAAACA
The DNA here is from genome assembly GCF_937001465.1 of Orcinus orca. Taxonomy (NCBI): domain Eukaryota; kingdom Metazoa; phylum Chordata; class Mammalia; order Artiodactyla; family Delphinidae; genus Orcinus; species Orcinus orca. Next base: position 22,654,010 of record NC_064562.1, read on the forward strand.
GCAATGTATTTAAAAACAAATTTATTATAGATGTGAAGTTCATTTATTTCTCACTTACTTATTGACTAAGAGTGGTGTATTCTTAGGGATAGTCATTGATGGTAATATAAGAATAGCAGTTGGGGCTTCCCTGGTGGCACAGCGGTTGAGAGTCCGCCTGCCGATGCAGGGGACACGGGTTCGTGCCCCGGTCCGGGAAGATCCCACATGCCACAGAGCGGCTGGGCCCATGAGCCATGGCCGCTGAGCCTGTGCGTCTGGAGCCTGTGCTCCGCAACGGGAGAGGCCACAACACTGAGAGGCCCGCGTACCGCAAAAAAAAAAAAAGAATAGCAGTTGGACATTTCTTGTCTGAGAAATAATACCTTAAAATGGGTTAATTTAATCCAATTAGTTTTTAGATGGAAATTATTTAATTACTAATGACTTCTAGCTTGTCAAGTTCTGTTGGGTGTTCTCATAGTCTAACCCCAATTTAGCTAATCAGGACCCTCCTTTTAAAAAGGCCACTTTGCAGTGATTTCAGAAACAGAAATAACTAAACACTTGAGTTACCCAGGAATAAACTTAATAAGAAATGAATAGGAACTATATGAAGAAAATTAGAGAATCATAAAAGAAGACTTGAATGAATGGAGATAAATTTCATATTCCTGAATGGAAATACTGTACATTGTGAAGAAGTCAATTCTTCCCGAATTATTCTATAGATTGAATATAATTCAAATCAACATTCCAGAGGAATTAATTTATGAATCTAATGAAATGTTTTTTACAGTTATTCTGGAAAAATAAACTGAGAGGGAGAGCTAAAGCAGCTAAGAAGAGCAATGTGTGGTATTATAATCTACTATAAAGCTAGAGTAATTGAAATTGTGCTATTGAGGTAGAAATTGATGGGTCAATGGAAGAGAAATGATAGTTCAAGAGGAGAGCTTAGGAACTTATATGTTAAAAATATGGGGAGGGACTTCCCTGGTGGCGCAGTGGTTAAGAATCCACCTGCCAATGCAGGGGACACAAGTTCGAGCCCTGGTCCGGGAAGATCCCACATGCCACAGAGGAACTAAGCCCGTGCGCCACAACTACTGAGTCTGAACTCTAGAGCCTGAGCCACAACTACTGAGCCCGCACACCACAACTACTGAAGCCCGAGCGCCTAGAGCCCGTGCTCCACAACAAAGAAAAGCCACCACAATGAGAAGCCCGTGCACTGCAACAAAGAGTAGCCCCCGCTTGCCACAACTAGAGAAAGCCCGCACGCAGCAACGAAGACCCAATGCGGCCATAAATAAATAAATAAATAAATAAATTTATTTTAAAAGAAGCGTTTAAAAAAGTATGGGGAAAAGAAAGATCATTAAATAGATAAGAGTTGGGAGAAAAATTTGAAGGTAGATCTGGACTCACAACTACACCAAAATACATGTTCTGGAAAGCATATAATTAACTGTAAAAAATGAACTGTAAAAAATGTTTCAAAAGTCAATATTTAATGATTTTGGCATTAAGTCTAGGTATAAAAATAACTAGAAGTTGCAAAAGAATAGGTTAATAGTTTTCCTTACATAAATATTTTAAAACTTTAAAAAATAAGAGGCAGATTAAAAACTGGCATAAAATATTTGCAAAAAATGCAAATTTTAATATGAAAGTTTTTTTTTTTTCTTTTCGGTACGCGGGCCTCTCACTGTTGTGGCCACTCCCGTTGCGGGGCACAGGCTCCGGACGTGCAGGCTCAGCGGCCATGGCTCACGGGCCCAGCTGCTCCGCGGCATGTGGGATCTTCCCGGACCGGGGCACGAACCCGTGTCCCCTGCATCGGCAGGCGGACTCTCAACCACTGCGCCACCAGGGAAGCCCAATATGTAAGTTTTGAAAAACAAGAAATATCTCATTTTAAAAATGAGGAACAGGCATGAATAGAAGACAATTTATGAATGAAAAATATAATTTAGCCAATAACTCTTAACAAAGATGTTTAATCTCACTAATGATTATACAAATGCAAATAAAAATATCAAAATATATTTTTTACTATTATATTGCCAAAATTTTTTAATATTCATAATTCTTAAAGCTGGAAAGAGTATGGAGAGAGCTCACTCAGATGGCTGGTATATATTGATAAAATCTTTCTGAAAACCAATTATGCAACACATGTCAAGATCCCAAAAAGTTGTTAATAACTTCCAACCCAGCAATTCTTCTTCTAGGAATCCATACTATAAAAATAATCAGAAATTCCACTGAAGATTTGTTTACAAGGATGTTCGTAAACAAAAACGGTAAATAAATAAAATGTTCAACAATCAGAGACGGATTAAATTTTAAATAATTTATGGTATAGTCATACCAGAGGAAATTATACAGGCATTAAAAATCATGTTTTATAAATAATGTTTAATGACAAAGAAAAAAGTTCTCAATAAAATAAGCGAAAAAAGTAAGATGTAAAGCCGAACGCTGCCTGATTTAATGCTGAATATATCAAAGCCTTATATTAGTCTTATGTGTGTAGAAATGACTAGAATGAATTGCTTCAAATGATGTCAGAGAGACCATCTTGGATGGTACAATTATGCATGATTTTTAAAACACTTCATGTGTATATTTTTTAAAAGTTTCTAAAATAAACATCTTTTTAGCATTAAAATATAATGTAAAAAGTAATTTGCTAAAATTTGCCACAATAATTTAGAAAGACAATATATGCTCAATGACAAATGAAACTATATGTTTCATCAGCTGCTTCCATAGCTGTTTCTGCCACTTATTTGCTCTATGACCCTACATAAGTCACTTATCTCCCTCTAAGCTTTGGTTTCTTCAGGCTAAAAATAGCTACCAACAAGACCTTCCATATGGAAAACTGCCTTGCCAACCGTAAACCATCACACACACAGAAGCTATTATTACTGGTTGTGTGTGTGTGTGTGTGTGTGTGTGTGTGTGTGTGTGTGTGTGTGTGTGTGTGTGTGTGTGTGTGTGTGTGACTGAATTTAGAACTCCAACCTAAACGGACCTTGCGGATTAAAGCAAAAATGTACTAACCTATATGTGAGAAGCCTCGGTCGAGAAAAATCTTAAAATGAAATGTACATACTTGTGTTCTCATACACAGGAGCCATCTTTGGTCTCGTGTACAAGCACATGCTGACCTGTAACTACTGGCTTCGTAGCCAGGAGAGGAGTGATTGACCACTTCAAGGGTTATGGGTGGAGAAGATAAGAGAAGGATCCAACCCAGGAAGGGCTGAGCTCAGACTCCACAGGATACATCACCCTAAAACACCTGGCGCCTTCATGACAGAAGTGACTTGGGGTGGAGCACACCTAGTGTTCAGCCTGGGGTACAGGAGGTGGAACACAGTTTGTGGCCCACACTCCACTCTCCTTTCGAAGTGAGTAACTTGGTGTCAAATAAATTGGGAAATAAATACAGAGGGTTGATTTTATTATTAGCTTGACAAAGGAAAAAGGGCTCTGGGCATGAAGGATGCATTCCAAGTTTGATATTTTTTCTTAACAAACAAAACACATGACCGTGAATTTTAGCCTAGCAGTTTCCATGTTCGTGGTGAGGGTAGACAGGTCTGATTCACAGCTTGGGTTAGGAGACAGTCAGGATTGAAGGGCAGTAGGTGGAAACGTATGCTTCTCCACTCACGTCCAGCAATTCCTTTCCCTCACTTTCTCCTCTGTCCACAGGCACAAAGCTGAGGAGAGCTACAACGTACGGTGTGTGGAGAGGGACAAGTCGTCCATCTGTCACAGAGGCTGTGCAATTTTCCCTGCTTTTCAAGCTGTGTTCATAACACAACGCTGAACTCTACTCATCCATCATTCATTCATCCAACTATCCATTCATGTATTTATTTATCCATCCATTCATTCTTCAAACAGCTGTGTGTGCCTGCAGGCCCCTCCCCCCTCCAATCTCTGGTGGCCTCAATATTTTCAATGAACATACATCAGGGTACAAGGGAAGGGTGTATATCACCGGCCTGTGGCCAACCGCTGTAGGCACCACACCACTTCTAAGCCCTGTTATTTGATTATCACCATCTTTATTGACCACAGAGGGGAAGGGATATTACAGCTCTGTGGCTTCTGAGAGTTCGGTCCTGAGTGAACTGCCAAGCCTCAGCAGCAGCTCCCGGATCACAGTGCGGAGGATTTTTATGACCGCATCTCAGTTCTCACCAGCAAAGGCAAAAAGGAGGAAGCAGGTGACACATCACAGGATACACAGCAACAGAGAAGCCCAACAAAGCCAAATGCTAAGCATCCCCCTCTTACCTTTGTGTTCTCTCCCTCCCACTTTCCCTGTCAACCCTCCCGGTATCCCCTCCCAAACTGTACTCCAGAAGAATTTAAATTGGCTCGAGCTCAAAGAGAAGGAAACAAAACTGAGTATTCACTATATTCCGTGCCATGCTTTTTTTTTTGTCAACATGGATCGCTGAGGCCACCCTGGTGTGAGCAACTCCTGAGCAGAGGGGGTGTGCATATGGGTGAAAGTACGTGTGTGTGGGATGAGCCAGAGGCAAAGGCACAATGTGTGTGTGTGCACGCGTGTGCGAGAGAGAGAGAGAGAGAGAGAGAGAGAGAGAGAGAGAGAGGGGGAAATAGAATGTCGGTGTGTGATTCCCCCCCTTTCTAACCATGGAGCCTGAGAGGCACTCCTCTCTCAGAGCAATTACTACAAATGATTTATGTGGCCAGTCAAGAGGGCCTGCCAGGGTTCTTATTTCATCTCCAGAAAAAGGAACTCTGCTGGAATGTCATCAGGGAGCTTGGGATTAAACTGACAGCTGCCTTTTGTTTTCCCTGTGAAACAGCTTCTCCTCTGGACTCTGGCGTTTGGCTTCTACACTGACAGCCAGAACTCAGCGGAGGCAAAGCCCAGCTAGAGAAGGGCCTCGAGGGAAGGGCACCATTTTTAAATGGGAGAGGCTTCTCCCTCTCCCTTGCGGTATTTCTCTTGAGAGGATGTGTCTGTAGCTGCTGCTTTCAGGAGGCAGTCTGGCTCGTGGGGATTGGAATAGGGCTTCCTTTTCACCGTACGGAAATATCCGCAGCACTAAACCTCTCTCCTCGGTTTCCAGTGCTCATTTAGCCGGAGAGGAAAACAAAGGTCCCTTCCAATTTAAGTTATTACATGTGACCCTGGTCCCTGTCCTCTGCTAGGGTGGAGCATGGTGACAGGGCCTGGGGTGTGACAGGTGATAGGGCATGAGGTGTAAAACAAGGCGGGACTCAAAGCACTCAAAGTACATACAGGCAGGAAGATTCTACGGACAAAAAGAAGACAGAAGCCGTATGTGTTCTCACCCTCTGGCTCCCAAACTTGAACAGACCACTGCAGTTTTCATAAATCCTCAGGTGTGGTTTGGTTGGCCACAGTCCCCCTCTCACATTAGCTTCCCCACCTCCTCGACTCAACCTGGTTTATAAGGTCTTCACACGGCTTTGCTGGGTGAAGGGAGCAAAGGGGCAGTCAGTCACTGGGGCCGATTAAAGAAACACACACACACACACACACACACACACACACACACACACACACACACAGTGATGGTCCAATGACTGCATAATAAAGCTTTGTAGATAAATAATAGTAAATACAAATTAAGGAAACTCTCAAGACATCAAGGGAAGAGTGTGGTAAAAAGAGGTTGACGGGGGGCGGGGGGTGAGAGCTATAAAGGGAAGGGATATAAAGGAAGATTAAGGATTATAATAAAAGACATGGACTGTAAAATCATCTTTATAATCTTATATTCCGCTGTGTCTTTATATGCAGTTATTCTATGCTAAAAATACGCTTTTTGACTTGTGATCCCCAGATCTCATTTTTACTAAATGTTCTGCCAACAGGTACTGTGTAATGCTCAAAACAAACTTAATTTTTATCAAATAATATACATCTGTATAGGTCTTCACAGCATATGCTAACAGCGTGGTGTGTTCGGAGATCAGAGTGGATCACAGGGAAGGGAACTAACATTTATGGAGGGCATATTATGTGTCTGGTATGGTGCTATGTTTTCTTCTAAATATTTCCTCCTTTATTTTTCACTGCAAGTCTGTGAGGTAGGTATATTTATTCTCACTTTACAAATAAGGTTATAGGTGCCAAGGGAGATTAAATAACTCGCTCAAGGATATACACCTAGTGTGGCAGACACTATTAGCTGCCCAGCTAATATTCCTTTTACTTTCTTCGTTAAAATACTGATTGTATTTGAGGAGGGACTTCCAAGCTTCCCTTGCAGCTAGGGTGGTTATGTAATGCAGTTCTGGCCAATGAGATGCATGGAGAGGATGTTGGGAATTTGTGATTGCCCCCCACCCCCCCGCCCCTTGTCCCTTTCTTCTTTTTCCTCAGCTTCCAGAGTGCAGGCGTCAGGCTGGTGGTAGAGATACTATCTTGTGACTTGAAATAACAAGTATTAGGATAAAAGCCACAGACTTGGGGTGGAAAGAGAGAAGGAGGTGGGAAATATCTGACATCACAGATCAGTTGCATTTCCTCTCATCTGGCTTCTTATTACATGAGGAAAATGAAACACCTTTTTTCTTTTTTTTATATTAACCTAGTGCTTTTGCACATAGACAACTGTGATCCAAGGGGCAAAGCTAGCATTAGAACCTAAATCAAATCTCCCTAAGGACATTGGTCATATTACGATACTATGATAACACTATCATACTATGATACACTGTGTTTCCAGAGTGCCCACGGTCTAGAAAAGCCTAGGACAAGGGGATGGCTGGATTTCTTCAGTTTGTAAGGAGTCTCATAGCTTAGGTACTTCTAGTTCCTTAGGCTCCTCTTGAGTTTGGGCCTGGATCTCTCTCATCTTCCATAAACCAGGGAAATCTGATTTATGTTACCTGGGATAGCTCTAAATCTCATTGCATTTCTTAAGAGTATTCTGATGCACACCCACATCACTATGGCAGCCCCAAGTGGAAATACTCCAGGACGTGGGCCTTGCCAAGTAACCCTGACAGTTTTATTTTGATGCGTATAGAAACGGTGTATTCCTTAGAAACAAAGGGTCACTCATGAATTGCAGTTAAGCATGGCAGGTTGAATACATGTTTATTTCCACTCCTTTTCTACCATACCTCCTTACACTCCATAAAAATGACAAAAAAGAGATGTTTTTTGAAAGAGCAAAACTCTGCATAGAGTGGATAGGGAAGGAGCCAAAAGCAGACATGAGATGTCAACATAATTTTGGAAACTGGAAAGCAGATGAATGAGTGGTAACTAATTTAGCAGAGCAGAAAGAGCCGTAATCTAAACTTTCAATGGGGGAAGCTAAGGAGAGGGAAGCCAATGTATGTTAAGAACCTTAAAAAGCTCAGGAATTGGAGGCACCAGATATTTCTGATGATGGGGTGTAAATGGGGCTAAAAACAGGAGGGTTGGTTGAAAGTCTGTATAAGAAGCATGAGACTCTGAGACCCTTTTCCTACTGCACATGGCCATGTGACTATTTCTTCTCCAGCCTGAAAGGGTTGGTGGCTTCCTCTTTGAAGAAGCAGAAGCAGAGGGGTCTGGCACTTGGACACAAAGCACAGTTGAAGGTGGGGTTGCTGTACTGGAAATAAGGTAATTAAGTGGAAACTTCCACGTCACTGGTGAGATAAGCTTCCCCAACTCCAAACCCTTCCTCCACTTGCCTTCAAGAACCCTGGCAGCATCATTAAAAAGTCTACAAATAACAAATGCTGGAGAGGGTGTGAGAAAAGGGAATCCTCCTACGCTGCTGGTGGGAATGTAAGTTGGTGCAGCCACTATGGAGAACAGTACGGAGGCTCCTCAGAAAACTAAAAACAGAGCTACCATATGATCCAGCAATCCCACTCCTGGGCACATACCCAGACAAAACTATAATTCAAAAAGATACCTGCACCCCTATGTTCATAGCAGCACTATTCACAATAGCCAAGAAATGGAAGCAACCTAAATGTCCATCAACAGATGAATGGATAAAGAAGATGTGGTACATGTATACAATGGAGTACTACTCAGCCATAAAAAAGAACTAATGCCATTTGCAGCAACATGGATGCAACTAGAGATTATCATACTAAGTGTAGAAAGTCAGAAAGAGAAAGACAAATACCGTATATCACTTAAATGTGAAATCTAAAATATGGCACAAATGAATCTACCTACAAAACAGAAACAGACTCATAGACGCAGAGAACAGACTTGTGGTTGCCAAGGGGGAGGGGGGAGGGAGAGGGATGGACTGGGGGTTTGGGGTTGGTTGATGCAAACTGTTACATTTAGAATGGATAAACAACAAGGTCCTAATGTATAGCACAGGGAACTATATTCAATATCTTGTGATAAACTGTAACGGGAAAGAATATGAAAAAAGAATGTATATATGTGTGTAACTGAGTCCCTTTGCTGTACAGCAGAAATTAACACAATATTGTAAATCAACTATACTTCAATAAAAATAAATAAATAAAAATTAAAAAAAAAAAAAGAACCCTGGCAGCCAGTCTTACATCTCCTAGACGGAAGGTCAGCATACTCTTCTCTAGGGAAATGAACCAGCCTAGGAGAAATGACTGATAGATCTTGGATGCCCCATGGCTGGGTTCCAGGCCAATCATCACCACTTGAAAGTCTTCACATATGAACACAGGACTCCCAGTTAGACTGTTAATACTTTCCTCATAACAATGAATATATAGGCAAGAATAACCACACATTTGAGGAAAACCTCTGACACAAAATCCAGACTCCAAATAAACAAATGAAAAAGAGAAAATAAAAGCAAAAAAGAGAACATTTAAAAAACTATTAATATATTCTCAGGAAAAATGCATTGAACCTATGAATTAAGAACAGGATGGGGCTTCCCTGGTGGCGCAGTGGTTGAGAGTCCGCCTGCCGATGCAGGGGACACGGGTTCGTGCCCTGGTCCGGGAAGATCCCACATGCCGCGGAGCGGCTGGGCCCGTGAGCCATGGCCGCTGGGCCTGCGCGTCTGGAGCCTGTGCTCCGCAATGGGAGAGGCCACAACAATGAGAGGCCCGCGTACCGCAAAAAAAAAAAAAAAAAAAAGAACAGGATGGTATAAGAATAAGCATTTAGAAAATTAAAACAATTTCTATAAATTAAAAACATGGTAGCAGAAATAATATCAAAGTAAGGTGTGGAGAGGTAAGTTAAAAAAACTTTTGAAAAGTAAAACAAAAGTCAAAGAGATGGAAAACAGAAGAAAAAAGATAAGAAAATAGGGGCGCAGTCCAGAAGGTACAACATCCAAATAGTAAGTCCAGAAAGGAAGAGGAGAAAACAGAGTGGGGGAAATTATCAATGAAATCATACAAGAAAATTTCCCAGAACTGAAGGACATGAGTTTCCACATTAAAAGGGCCTAGAAAATTCCCTGAACAATGAATACAAAGAGAGCCATAGTAGGGTACATCACTGTGAAATTTCAGAAAGCCACGAATTTTAAAAAATGCTCTAAGTGTCCAAAGAGTGGGAATTAGAATGGCAATGGACATTTTGACAGTGATCTTGGAAGCCAGGAAAAAATCCATTAAGTGCTTCAAAATTCTTCCTGAGAGTTATTTATAGCCTAGAATCCTATATCTGGTCAGATATGAGAGAAGAATAAAGCTGTTTTCATATATGCAAGGCCTCAAAAATTCACCTCTCATGTAAATTCGTGAGTTCTTAGGCAGTGATTAGAGGATACACTACACTAAAATGAGGACAAAGCCAAGCTAGAGAAGACTTGGGATCTATGAACACTGGATCCAACATAGGAGCAAGGTGAAACGAAGCGGGGAGATGCCAGCTCTGCAGCAGCCTCAGCACCAATCCAGGTGGGGGCAGAAGGATGCAGACCTCCAAGAGGAATGACTCCATGAAGAAGTGGATTGGTTTCCTGATGTTTACAGATGTATCAAGAGGAGATCTACACTGCTGATGAAGATTCTATGAATGATTTAAGGACAGGAACATAAGAAAACTAAGCAAGCAAATAAAGCAATAGAGCCAATAACTGCAGGAAAAACAAGAGATGTACGAGATAAAAATGTGATCAAAGTCCACCATTTGGCTCAGCCGTGAATGACATTTATCGAGCCATAACACACACACACAATACTGATTTCACCAAAAGTTGTGATACAACGGTCGTTAGGAAGAGTGAGGAAGATGGAGCATGTTTGAGAGGTTGAAGGAGTAAGTGAGATAAATCCATATTTCCCATGGTAAGGTGTCAACAGGTAATAACTAAAACACAATAATCAAGAGATAACTGTACAAACATGTTATTTAAAAACACAGAGGTTCAGGACTTCCCTGGTGGCACAGTGGTTAAGAATCCGCCTGCCAATTCAGGGGACACGGTTCGAGCCCTGGTCCGGGAAGATCCCACATGCCGCAGAGCAACTAAGCCCATGCGCCACAACTACTGAGCCTGCTAGCCACAACTACTGAGCCTGTGTGCCACAACTACTGAAGCCCGAGTGTCTAAAGCCCGTGCTCTGCAACAAGAGAAACCACCGCAATGAGAAGCCCACGCACCGCAAAGAAGAGTAGCCCTCGCCTGCCGCAACTAGAGAAAGCCCGGGTGCAGCAATGAAGGCTCAACACAGGCAAATTAATTAATTAATTTTTAAAAAACCACAGAGGTTCATACCAGCAGAAACAGCTAGAATATGTTAAAACTTGGAGGAACAGCCATCAGGAAGGGAAGAGGGGTAGGGTAGGGCTACTGCTTTCCATCATAGCAGCTGCACAGAGCTATGTGACCTCTCAAATTATGAATCCATGTTATTGCGATAAAGATACTACTGAAAAACAAAAGAGCTGACTAGTTATCACTGAACACTTAAACACAGTGAAGGTGACTGAGTGTGTCTAATTCCCTCAGGCTTTGGAAGCCATCCTGAGGGTTCTTCTTGTCCCAGGGGAACATTTCAATGCTAGTAGCACTGCTTCCTACAAACTGGCGCCTAAGCTTCTCTGAGTCCTGACTTGTGGCTGCTGTGTAGATATGACCACACTGCAATGAACTGTGCTTCAGATCATTTTCGATATGGCTCTGAAAGCTGAAAGGTGGGTGGTGCAGCTCCCCCCTAGATTTGGCAAGCCAGGGTAATAATGTAGTGCTTGGGGGGCTCTCAGACTTGCTGGGAGTTTCCTGAGGACCTTTTGGATCCCAACTGATCTGAACTCCACGACCCTCCATTGGACTGTTGCCAAATGAGGCCAGCAGCTGGCCTTCCCTCCCCCCTCCAGTCAAGGGGTCAGGGCCGGAAGTGATCTAGGGACTGGAAGACAAAGGGAGAACTTCTACAGAGAGTCTTCTATGTGATTCCGGTGGCTCTGTTATTGAAATGAAAGAGTATCATTAGGGTTTAGAGTCTAATGAGGCAGCATTAGATAAGCCAAGGAAAAGTCATTGCATGTAAAATATGATTACTTGGAGAAGAAATGCACTTGGATTTGGACCACATGAGAGCCAAAACCTAATTCTGATGAAGTGAGAATAAAATTCTGGCTATAAGCAAGGCAGATTGGAAAGCTGGAAAGCTCTACTTTTCAATGAAAGACAACGAGGTCTATTCCATAACTTCGTGCCCACTTAAGTGTCCATAAGATGGTTGGCTTGTAAATTCAGAAGTAAGGGACGGTAAAATCCCAAGGTGCACTGTGCTTGCGAAAGAAAACTCTTTAAGGACTCAACCACTCATCTGAAGACAGGTAAATACAGCCTGTTGAGTAATAATAGGCAACATAATTATTGAGCGCTTATAAGGTGCTAGACTCTGTTTTAAGCACTTTATAAATATTTGCTTATTTAATTCTCAAGACAGTTCCATGAGATGTGTACTACGATGTATGTATGCGAGGAAAGAAGTCTCCATTTTATAGAAGGGAAAATTACAAAGAAATTAAGTAACTAGCCTAAGATTACAGGGAGTAAGTGGCAGAGTGGAATTCAAACCCAGACTCTTAATTTACATCATCTCTAGAAATGGTAACACTGAATGATAATGATAAATAAATGCTAAAATGGTAGGAAAAGCTATTTTGCGTTAATGGTGCCTTCTTTACAGGTGATATTTTTTTACAGGCCACGTTCTCTTTATATGGATCCCAGCTCAAGCTGCCAGAATTCAACCAGGATAAAGTTAAGTTTCACTTCAAAACTGCACTTTTCTCTAAAGATGAGTTTCAGAAATCAGCTCTGGGCTCCCTCCCTTGCCTACAATTCATCTTAGACTTCAGAGATAAACAGTAGCTTAAGCAGCAAGACTGCACCAGTAAGGATGACATAATAAATAATACTTATAACATTTGAACCCCTGTGTCACTAGCAAAAAAACACACTCTTTATCGAACGGTAGAAATATATCTGTGCATATGTTCACCTCAGCCCCAATATAATTCTTTTAAGTCTGCCAAGCTCTGAGACCTAGAAATGGTGAGTCATTCGGGAGGGAGGAAAGAAACGGGGGGGAGCAAAGATAAAAATAGAGATGTTGATTGCATTGTTCCTAATTCCCTTTAGCTCAAACAGCCCCAGCCTGGGGAGTCAACGGCAGGGACAAGAGGACACGAGAAAGCAAGAGGCACGACGCTCTACGGGCAGAGCAGAGGACGTGCAGGCGGATGCAGACGGCCACATCAGTAACTTCACGTCACAACCAGACCAACAGCATCGAGGCTGTGGTGTGAGTTCAAAAACAAACAAGTGGAAAGTGCCGAGGGATAAAAATGGGCTCAAATTGATGAGCGGCAGTGTCGCTGACCCTCTGGTAAAAGGCTGCCTTTTGTAAGAAGCCCCTGATTGGGGGGAATGGGGCCTGCAGACCGGGAGCCTCAGAGGCCAACTTACAGCGTTCAAACAAAGTATTGTTTCCTCCGGGGTATAAGGCTTACTGTGATTCCAGACATGTCGCCATGGCAGCAGTGGGGGAGGGAGGGAGAGAGGAAGGAACAGATGGGGGTCACCAAGGTCCCAATTCTCATGCAAGGGCCCCATGCTCTCCCCTTTCCCCTTAGGGGGTCCAGTGTGGAGCTGCGTCTTCTCTCACTACTCCACGGACGTCAGTGCAATTCCATTTAAGAGATCTTTTTGAGGGCCTACTATGTGTAGGTCTTTCAATTCTAATTAATATTAGCTCCCATGAAAACACCCTACCTCTACTTGATTATGGAAAACTGAAACGGGAAAAAGGCCTAGTTTCCACACTCTCAAAGTTTGTCTTTTCCTATTCCCAAACTTATAAGGAGACATAGGTTAACGATACACAGTCATATACATGGAATATAATGAATGAATGTATATGAATTTGATTGTGGTCCCCAAATGCTAACCTTATATTTCAATCAGAAAGAATGAGGTAGTCCTTTAGCATCCTTAGAGTTACTGTGATGGTCTTCCTCTAGTTTCTTGACTGCAGGTGACACTGCTAGGTCCATCTTCTCAAAACATACCTACCTACATGATGTAACCCTGCCTACCTTCAATGGTGATCCAAAATTATTAGCTTGGAATTCAAGATCTGCTATAGCTGGTCCCCATCCTACCTACTAATTTTCCTCTGTCTCAAATGTTTCCATGTTCTTGGAAGGGCGTAATAGGTAGAATGAATAAATAAGTGAATGAATACATAAAAAAGAATAAAATAGGGAAGCAAACCTCACAAAACTCATTTCCATCTCAATCCTTTGGCTCATGTGGTTACCAGAGCTCCCCATCAACATTATGTTTTCCTGGCTTTCATCCATCCAATTTCCACCAAGGTCTAGTTCATATCTCAAAGGGTCCTTAAACTTAACATGATCAGATAAAACACGTGATCTCCATCCTCTGTATCTCAGTGACTGGAGCCTTCACGATCAATCTAGTTCATAAGCCAGAAACCTAGGCTCCGTCTGAGAGAAGCATCTTTCTCTCTCAATCCCCATTTCAAAATATTGCCAAATCCTTCCACTGTCACCTCCTGAATACATCTCAACCCCATTCACTTCCCTTTGTCTCAATATCCAATCACTCCATCACTTCTATCAGTCTTCAAATTAGAGAACTTAAGTCTACTTGCTCTATCAGTTCTCTTGTGGTCAGAGGGATGTTTTCAAAATGCAAGTGTGATCATATCACACTCTCGCTTAATGCTCCTCAGTGGCTTTTATGGCTCTTAGGACAGTGGGTAGAATCCATACAACGGGCCCTGAAGCAACGTGACCCCGGCATATCTCCCAGCCTCATGCCACCCCATTATCCTCTCTGTGGGGTCTCCTGGCAGCTCCACTTCTCGCCATCTTGCTACCAGCTTGGACTTCACTACTCTCTCTCTCCCAGCTGGAATGCTCTGCCCTCCGTCACACTCCGCCCCACCTCATCTGCTGGTGCAGTGGTTCTCACACTTCGGGGCCCATCACAATCACCTGGAGGGCTGGCCAAAACCCAGAATGCTGGGCCCCACTCCCAGTTTTTGATTCAGTGGGTCTGGGGTGGGACCCGATCATCTGCAATTCTAACAAGTCTCCAGGTAAGGCTTTTGCTGCTGGTCCTGGAACTGCACGTTGAGAATCACTGCCCTAGTTACCTCCTACTGGTTTTCTAGATCTCTGAGAAATCTCCCTTGTCTGTTTTGCCCTTCGCTAGGCTATACATGTTCACGGCCATCTATACATTTCCTTCCCAGCACTGGCCTTCCTCCTGGGCTTTAATTATGTGTCTGTGTGATCATCTCACTAATGTCTACCTTTGTATTAGACTCCTGTGCATGGGGTTAGGGACCATGTCTGTATTGTTCAGCGTCCTGTCCCCAGCGGCTACTGAGTACCTGCACATAGTGTGTACTCCACAAGTATTTGCTAAATGTAGACTAATCTCTTCTATGACGCTTCCTTTAGTTAACTGAGGTCATACTGCCGTTCCTTCTTGTGCTGCTTAATTTTATGTGTTGACCTGACTGGCCTAAAGGACTCCCGGATAGCTGATAAAACATTATTTCTGGGTGTGTCTGTGAAGGTGTTTCTGGAAGAGATCAGCATTTGAAACAGACTAAGTAAAGAAGATCCCTCTTACCGATGTGGGTGGGCATCATCCAGTCCACTGATGGTCAGAATAGAACAAAAAAGTGGAGAAGGGGCCAATTCACTCTCTTTACCTTGGCTGGGACGTCCCTCTCTCTTGCCCTTGGACTTTGACCCTCCTGCTTCTCGGGTCTTAGATTCTGACTGGGACTTAGACCATCAGCACCCCCTGATTCTCAGGCCTTCAGACAGGGACTAAATTACACCAACAGCTTTCCTGGTTCTCCAGTCTGCAGATGGTATATTGTGGGGCTTCTCGGACTCCATGATCATGTGAGCCAATTCCTATAATAAATCTCCTCTTACATATGCATCAAAATCTATATCCTCTTGTTTCTTTTCTCTGGAGAACCCTGACTAATATACTTCCTATGCATGACTATTTTACTTATAAGAAGCCCACCTCACTTCAGAGTTGACATATTCTAGAGCTTCCCTAGAGTAGGAAAATCATCAAATACTGTCGAATAATACCTGATACCAATGTCAGAAGCAGAGAAGCTGCTTACAAAACATACTAATGCCTGTTGTGAGGCCCACTTTGAGATTGAATTAGGCAGATACCCAGATATACTGCGTGAATGAAAGCCATCAACTCCCACCACGGCCTCCTCCAAGGCCAGAGAGAGAGATAACCTGTAGAGAAAGAGGCAGACTTGGTGTCTATGCAGTGCCCTTTGGTTTCTTGGCTAAGAGGCTCCTCCAGTCTTGGTTTCTTATCAGCAAAATGGGGATAATAATAGTACTTAAGCCTCATAAGATTGTTGGAATGATCAAATGGGATGTTATATGGAAAGAACTTAGTGTAGTGCTTAGAATGTAGCAAATACTCAGAACTGTTAGCTGTTATTATGGGTTGGTATTACAGCAGCCTTGGCAATCTGGGTCTTTTAGGACTAGTCTAATTTCAAATATTCTGTCCCAAGGTCACATTTCTTGACATTTTTGGTCCGGAAAACATGGCTGCACGTATCTTCATATTCATATACTATCTTGTATTTGACTGAATTCAGCAAACATGTATTAAGCGACTACTGTATGAGGTCATCTGGCTTGGCATCCATCAGAGGTATTTACAGACGAGTAACAATCTGATGGGGGAGAGAAACATAAATCACCGGCTAAAATGTAAGGCAGAATGAAATAAACATGAGATGGGGGTACCTATAGAAGTGTACAGGTATGGAAAGGAAGGTCAGATCATTTCTGACTGAGGTGGTATCTGATTGGACCTGAAAAGTAGACAGTGATCCTGATGAGCAAAGAAGCAGAGCGTTTTGGGCCATTCTGGGCCAATGGAACATCATTAGCTGAGGCTCCGACACCCTGAAGTGCATGGCTCACTCAGGGGAAAGAGAAAAGAACAGTGTGCCTGCAGAGATGAGAGACATAGGGAGAGGGAGAGAAAGTTGGAAAGATATTTGGGGTCAGAATGTATATAATGTTGTTGTTTTTTTTAATTTTATTGAAGTATAGTTGATTTATAATGTGTTAATTTCTGCTATACAGCAAAGTGATTCAGTTATACCTACATACATATATATGTGTGTGTATATGTATATATACACACACATATATTCTTTTTCGTATTCTTTTCCATTATGGTTTATCACAGGATATTGAATATAGTCCCCTGTCAGATTATATATAATCCTGAACATAATGCTAAGAAGCTAGTATTTTGTTCCATGGGTAACAAGGTTCCAACTGCCTCATCTATATGACTCTTCCTTCATGTGTTACGTTTTTTCTCAGGTTTGGCTTAGGGTAGACGGGTGTGATGTCTACAATCCTTTGACTGGCTAGATTTGCAAGGCTAACCGTCCATTTGCCTTCTGGGGCATTTGGGGTATTTTCTTTCAATTGGGCTATACTGCCAACTGGTAAGTGGTCATGGCTTTATTTTCTAAACGCCCAAAGGTTCTCAGAGATATAATAAATTGTGAAAGCCAGATGAGCCCAAATATCTAGATATAATTAGGTAGCTTTCTCACAAATTCTTGACTCGGATTTCTCTCCACTCTAACCCTACCGAGATGCAAAGCCTTTCTTCAACTGGTTCTGAGTGTTTACATTTTACACTTTGTCAGAGCTGGGGGACACACAGAGTCCTCCTCCAGAGCTGTCTTCTCACGTGTTGAAGAACCTGTTCATTTTCTTCTGTTCTGACATGTCTGGTAAGATAGGATTTTGATGCCTTGGGCTTTCTCACTTGGTCAATGTTACCGTGCTCAGCACTCCAATACTCAAACTTTCTCCCTCTCTTTCACCCCTAGAATAACGCAGAAATTGCCTTCTTTCCATCCGTATGACTGCCGCACGAGAGGAAGGCGGGTATGATGAGTGCTGCCATGTCAGCAATGCAAATCTCCCACCTGCCATTTTTCTGATCAGGAAAACGTTTGTCAGACACTTCACCAACTTTGAAGAACTTGGCAATAAAGCAACTGTTACACAAACGGCACAGAGAGCTCTGCTTTTCTTTGAAAGAGACTGCTTTTGAAGGAACATGAAACTGCAAAAATATCGGCTTTGATGAAATATAACTTCAGGTTAAATGTGTTTTAAAGAAAAGAAAAACACTTAAGAGGAACATAAAGTAGTTTTAACACTGATGTTGAGCTATCCTATCACTCATTTTACTGGGAATTTATAAGAGAAAGTATTTCTTCCAAAGTCACAATTTTCTCCAGGTTATTTCTTCGAACATTTACTCCAGATTTAGTTATTGGGAAAAAATTCCTCATACTTATCCTCTATTTCATTAAACCAAAAATCCAATCTCAAGTTGTTCTCATTCTCACTCTTCTTAAAATATTGGGATCATAGGTAGTTTTATATTCTACCTTATTTCATTTATTATATCAGGGCCACTTTCCCATGTTATTAAACACTCTTCTAAAATAACAGTTTTGAAATATTCCTTCAGTTGAATGTATCATAATTTATTCAATGAACCCCCTACTTTTGGTCATACAGTGCTTTTTTTTCCCAACTTTCACCACTATAAATAATGCTGCAGTGAACATCCTTATATATATAGAAGTAGAATTGCTGGTTCAGGGGATAGGAGTACTTTTGAGGACTTCTCTGCATACTGCTTAACTGTTCTATGCCCATCTCCCATGTGGAAAATGTTTGGTGACACCGCTTGAAGGTTCCTATGAGAAAACCCATTGTCAAATCAACTGGAAGCAACAACTTCTATTATCAAAGTAAATCTACTGCTATCATTATAGGAATGCATTATTTTGTATGCTTGCCGGGAGCTGATCACCGAGTTTCAGTTTCGTCAATTACATGTACTATCTATTGCAAAGGTTGTCAGACACATGTATTAGGCTATAAGATAATCTAAGTAAGTAGGGCCCAGCTGCCGGGCATGTCTTTCTACCACCAATCAGAACAGAAGAGTCAGGGAACCTAGTCTGGCTGTTAGAACCCGCCCTTTCTGAGTTCAAAGCCTGACTCTGTACCCTGGTAGCTGGATAACTAAACCAGGCTCATTTTCCTCCTCCATGTGACGAGGAGAATAGATAATCCAAAAGTAGAGGATTCATTAAATAAATTATGATACATTCAACTGAAAGAATGTTGCAAATAATAGTGCCTAAATTCAAAAGAATGCATGAGGATTAAGTGGGATAAAACACTTATCACAGTACCAGCTGAATGGTAAGCATCCAGGAAGTACTTATTTTTCAAAACTATTAATTCCACGCTCACAATTACCTACGGAACTTCAGTATTTGGAGAGTAGATGAAACCAGAAATAAACTGTCTATTGGGGATCCGAAGTTTCTAAATTGCACACAGCTTCCTTAGTCCTGTGTGTGGCTAAGGCAACTGAAAGTCAGATCATCATCACGGTGGCAAACGAGGGAGTTGGGGCCCTAGAGACAGACGGAAAGGGCTGCGGCTGGCCATGCCTCCCACTCTGTGCTCATCGTTGAGTTTCTAGTGTGAGTTCTCGGCCGCAGGCCTCCTGCCGGTCCCACTCTGGCTCTCTGGGCAACAGGTTTACTGGGGGAAGAATCAGGCCTCATGCTTCTGAGTCTCAGGAGTCTCCTTATTGGCCCCAGGCATACATACAGGCAGGGCGTTTCTGCCAGGGTAAATGTTCTCCACACTTAAGCACAGTATCTGCTCCGTCAGAGGCAGGGCTTCCTTTGAATCCATTCCTTCGTTTTGCTGACCACAAACAAAAAGGAAGCAGCTGCAGAAGTACACACAGACATCAGGATTTCGGCAGGATGGCCGCCTACGCTGGGGAGTGCGGACCCACTTCAGTGATCTGCTCCACAGTCCAAGCCCTCATCAGGCAGGAAGCCAGGAGTCCTAATTTCAGTCCCAGTGAAGGAGTGGAAAAGAATCAATCAGAACTCTATCTGCTTTGCTTTTGAACTAAATCAATGCCATCACACACCATCTTTACAGTGATGCAGGAAGCACAGCACTGATTCTGAAGAACAGAAGAAATGATCGTCTATTACCTCTCCCTGAAGTGCTCTGAAATCAGGCAGGGTGATGGGTGTGGGCATATTCGCCTTGATCCTTCCTATTTAGCTGCAGGTGTAGAACACATGCAGGGAGGGAAAGAAACCATAGTTTTTAAAGGAATGAAATGGACCAAACACAGGGGAACACTTGGACATTTTGTAGTTTTGTCTTTGGGTGTTAAGGAACTCTTAATACTGGCTTAGTCCTTCTTAGAACATCAATAAATAATTCCTCATCATTCAAGTCAGCCACATTTTAATAACTGTACTTTGTGATTCTGTGAACATGACAGTTGTCAGGAAAAGATTAAGTTTGACGCAGCAGGTTACGTAATGAACCACTGGCAAAGCAGAAAAGGAACCCAGAACTCTAGCAGGGAATCCTGAGATGAACTGGGACTGCTAAGGCCAGCCCTCCACCCCAAAGGGAGGGCCTTAACCGTTTCTCCCAACTTCTAACCCTGAACTCTTTCATAGACACACACACACACACACATACACACACACAGTGTACCACTGGCCATGGCAGCCCTGGCAGGTACAATTAAGATACCCAACCACGGCTGCCGCCGCCGAAGTCACACCTCTCTTGGTTTTCAGTTTCATGTGTCTGCGTGTGAGGGTTGGCCTCCCCTGTCCTTGGTGTTTGGTGTGGGCGGCTCGTAAACCCATGGCCCAGGCAGGACCTTCACTCTACCCTGTGTTCAATTAATTAAACAATGAGACCACTGGATTGAGGTGTTCTGATACCTTAGCAGCCTCTGTAAGCAAGCAAACAGATACCTAAGCCTGTGATGCCTCAAGGTTAAGAAATCAAAACCTAAGGACAACCAATCACAGCCAACCGGGCTTTCCCAACTAAGATGGACGTAGAAGCTATAGCTAGTCAAAGAATTTCCTTCTTTCGCCTCCGCCTTTTCTGTATAAAAGTCTCTCCCCAGCTCCTATCGGTGCAGCCCGCCTCACCACTTCTGGTTTGGTGCGTCCTGATTCGAATCCATTTCTGCTCAAATAAACTCTGAGACATTGTAATATGCCTCAGTTTTAACACCTCCTTTACCCTGCTCTACTTCTTAGTTTTCCACAGCATTTACAACATTTACAACTAACATACTATATAATTTACAGTCATCTATTATGTTTACTGTCTGCTAGAACATAAGCTGCGTAAGGGCAGGAATCTTTATCTTTTTCATACACAGATATGTTTCAAGCACCTAGAAGAGTGGTTGGTACACAGCAGGGACTCGATAAACATTTGTTTAATGAATGAATGTTTATTTGCCATTAGAATCTAATTAGAATTTACATCCTAGTTAAACAATTGCTAAGTTTGCAGCCCAAGACCTGTTCATCTCTTTGAAATATTTACCCCCAGCCTCCATCCCTCAGGCTCAAAGCTGCTCCTGGCGTCCACAAAGCACTGAGCTCTGACACTGCCAAACAGTCACTGTCACTCGGTGAAACTGAGGAGGAAGTAAAATATTTACCGAAGCAGAAACTCGGGGTGGGGGTTGGGCGGCAGAAGTCTGGGTTGTTTTCACTTAACTAACGATGCCTGTTGACTTCCCACCCCCATCTTGGTATTTATTTCAGAAGCAAAACAAGCCACTGTAGGACTTTGATCTGTGATTCAAGAATATTCTGGGTTTTTGTTAAATCTGCAAATTGCTTATATTGCTACTAACTCAAATGAGAAAAGATTCTTGCTTAAATGGCTCTCCATCCTCAGAAGGTCTCACACCTTTGTTTTCAGTAAATGTTTGAGAATGACCTTGAAAGTATGCAAGAGAACAGATGATAAAAAATAAACGCATACTGAAGCTGGGTATCTTTCAGGTTCTCCCAGTCGCTGAGAGGTATAATTAGGGCAAATAGATAATTTTTTGCCCGAACCAGAAGTGGCATCAACAGGACTTCTTGGGCAGATTCTAAATATGGTTTATCTTAGGTACAATCAGCTTCTGTCACTACAGAGGATGGGAAAGGGCCAGAACGATTAGTGCCTCTGAAAAGGTCAAAAGCATTGTGGTTTGCATCCCATTCCGTTTGAATTCAAGGGTCAGCGGATCAAAATATTCATATCGCCAATTTACGCTAATTTCACTAGTTTGTAAGTATTAGGCAAGACTGTTCAATCAATGACCTAGCAAATTAATCTATTTCCCCCCATTAGTTTCTGACTCTCCAGCATGACAATATCAGATACCCTGTTAAAGCAAAGGCCCCTCAAGCTGTGCAACTGACGCCTTCTGATTCCTCCTCCGAGGCCCATCTGTCTCCTAACCGCCCCTCCCAGCACGATGCCCCCTCCTCCGCTCCAACCAGGCCCCTGTTTTCCCGTTCTTTCAGTACAATCAGAATAAGTGAAAGAGGACCCTGATGTTCCAGAGGGACCAGGCAGTCTGAAAAGGTACGTCTTCAACATCATTAGCAGTTCATCTTCTAAAACCTCAGGGCAGCCCCTAGGCAGCCCCTCCTGCAATCCCCCTCCCCCCTCTCCCCCGCCACCCCTCTCTTTTGGTGTCGGCTTATCAAATTAATGAAGCCTATCTAGACGGGAGGAAGTTGGGGTAGAAGACCAGTGGCTTAAGAGCAATTCAATGCAAGCCCCTCCCCCCCTTAAAAAAAATAAAGGGGGGAAAAATCAGAATAGCTTTCTCTTAGAATGGGAGGAGGAAAGGGGAATGCAGCTGGGCGTGGGGTAGGAGGTTGCCACGACTGTCTCCGAGTTCCCTGGAGGAGGAGATGTCTATTTACTCTCCCCGATGAACATTTGCATGTTAAAAAAGCGCAGTTCCTTTGTGGGCAGGATTTATCTGGGCCGCGTTTCCGACTTGACAGAGCAGAGTGTAGGGTGAGGACGCCAGGTAAAGGATAAAGCAACTTCCCTCTCACCTTTTTATAAGACAGTGCCCTCTCTCACACAGAGGTTCAAGGAGGCCAGGGTGAGATTTCTGCGACCCTCCGCAGCGGCTTGGCGGGCGGCAGAGGGCAGATCCCACCCTCCGGTCGCGGGCAGCGTGGGCTGCGGGCTCCGGGCGCAGGCTGTACAATCAGCGCCTCACCTGCCCTCAGATCCGGGGAGGAAGCATCTTTCAGCGCGAGGTACAAAACACATCAACATCCCTCATCACGTCACTGACCTAAATATAGACAATGACTTCAAGGGGAAAAAAAAAGTTGCACATTCTTCTATACCTGCAAACGCTGCAGAGCTCTTCAAACAAGCCCTGGCAATGAGGAACAATAGATAACCAGTCAGATGTGAAGGGAGAAGGGGAGAGATGGGTGTTCTAGAACGATTGATGTGATAAGGCCATTAGAGTTGCTCAGCTCAACATCAATCCTCATTTGTAACCCGGGGTCCCGATATCACTCTGGGAGTGGTTTTGTGTCCCTGGCAGCTTCTCCACCGGGAGCCCTGCTGGAGGAAGGGGGCATGTGCCATGGGTCTGCCTGGCTAAGCGAGGCTGGTCTTTTCACTGTGTAAGGCAGGTCTCTGATTCAAAGAAAAAAGGCCACTTGAATGAGAAGTGTTTCCTTCCCATTGGGGAAGAGCACGTGGTGTCAGTTTCTTTGTCGTTCTTGAGCAGCCTTCCCCAGAAGCCACTTTTAGCCATCCCCAATCCCAGCCTCCACTTTAGCATCCCAAGTCGATGCCCTCTTCCACATCATTTTTTTTTTAAGTTTATTTATTTAATTTTGGCCGCACCGTGTGGCAAATGGAACTTCCCCGACCAGGGATCGAACCCGCGCCTTCTGCATTGGAAGCGCGGAGTTCCAACCACTGGAACACCAGGGAAGCCTTTCCACATCATTTTAGGCAAAACCTTACTGAGGACTTGGGAAAGCTGGCATGGGCTAGCTCACTTTTTACACCATGAGGGGTGTCAGGAAAGATTACTTTTCCCTCACAGTATGAACCTGCATTGGGTAGAGTCTTTTAATGCCATGTTGATAAGAGTGCTTGCCTTTTTATTAACTTGGGGATTATTCACTGGCTGGGTGAACAGAAGGGCCATAGTAGAAGCTTTTATGAACACGAATCCCATAACTAGGGACCTTGGGAAAGATATCTGAACAAATGTTAAGTATGGATGGAACAGTGTCATCAGCAGTTAGGACACAATTGTGGGCAATCAATCGCTAAGGAGAAGTCACGTGTCTCTCACATATTTCTGTTCCCTCAGTCAACTATCTGCATAAGAACAGCCTGCGTGGAGGCTTCCCAAGTGTAACATAATTGCCTGCTGTTAGAGAACCAGCAAGCCACTTCAGGCTTAAGCCGTCCACAACTCCGGTATTTCTGCTGAAACACAAACTCCTGCTCTTTCGTGTTAGCAAAATGTCCACACGTAAAGCCATCAGTTTGTTTCTTCAGAGAACACATCCATGTGTTCTTGATAGGAACATATTATACCATCATAAAAAGAGCCGTATCCCTTGGAAAAATAATAATGGGAAATAAAACACATCTCATACAAGATAATATAAGGATGCTAAAGACACCACTACAAATGAAATAAAATAAAAACAGTGGAAGAATCCTAACAAGAGTTGAGAACAAAAAGAAAGTAAACCAGAAGCTCTAATTTAAAACAGCAACGATGAAGAAAAGGTCTTGGCAACAGCAGACCTGTATTTGCCCAAGGTTGGTACAATCTCTGTGCATGACAGTCTGGGTACCAACATCTCTGTGGTTTCCCTAGCACAGTGAATATTCCGGTGCTCACTGCTCTTCTAAAAGATGAGGCTGAACCAGAGCAAGGAAAATAGGGAGCTACACGTTCTCAGAATGAAAGGCACCCGGAGGGTGATGGAAAAAAATGGCTCTGGATTTCAAATACCAGTTTTAGGTCACCACAACCAGAACAGGAATCTAGCTGTTTTATGATGTGTAACAGATTCCCAGCAATGTCCTTCAGGAACAAAGACTGACCGCTGATGGTTTCTAAAAAGGAACTGGGGACCGGGTTCAGGTGAAGGTGCTGGGAGATCCTGACACAGTAACAGGGAAGTCTTCAGAAAATTTGCCTCTACTGGGTTTTGGCTTCCCTACATAGACCCTTGGAAATACACTCTCTCGGATAAGTGCATGCAATTAAAAATTACCAAGGACTAGAGGGAAAAAAATAGATAATAATTTGGTCAAGAAGAAATATGCCCAGAGTCATTTTTTTCCAATCCAATATCTTTGTTAATTAAGCATTTTCCAACCTCTGCTGAGAATACTAATAGTAATCTAATACTATGCTACTCATTACTAATAAAACATATTTATGAAATGGAAATATAATGTGCCTATTTCCAAACTGTGCTTCTAAATGACTTACTCTAAGCCACAATTTAAAATGGTTTGAGAAATGAGTCTTTAATAAAGAATTGATGAGGATGATGACTGCTGATAATAATTCTATTTGGTGAGATTACGTGGTTTGCTATGGCAATGTGAGCTGAGTTACTGCAAGGAACTAATATAGGGACATTTAATTGATGATAAATATAGTGGTGGTACGTCAACTCTTGAAAAAGTGAGCATGTAATTGAAGAATCCAGCATCATCTTGTCTGCTGATTACGCTGCCATTACAGGGCTGTCAGAATGTTATTTGTCTGACATATCTGCACACAGTAGGGATATAAGAGGTGAGAGAATAAGCACCTATAATTATCCCTCAATGTGGGATCCTATATGCAATTATAGTTAATCATAAACCCAATAACATTTAGGAAAAAACAATTATAGTATGGCTCAGGATAGAGCCATCATGGTGTTTGTAATCATCAGTAAAGTGGATGTTCAGCATGGTTAGAAAGCCTTGACACTAGGGCACGAGCATATAGCCTGAGCTTTTTAAAGGGAGCGAAGAAAACAAACCACTGAAGCTCACTCCTTCGTTAATGATATTACTCCACCAATAGGTCAGGGTGTCTTGACTTGAGCAAAGCATCGGATGTAACTTCTTTCCCCATCCCTTTGAACAAAGAGTAAAGTATAGGAGCAGAACTGTAGAATATTGTATTCACATATAATCTTACTAAACACCAGACACTGTCTGAGACAGTGGAAAGCCACAAAAAACAAAACACTCTCTATCAAGGAGTTGTAAGTCTAGAGGGGCCAAAAAATGAACAAGCAGTTAAAGCCAACATAATCAGTGATAAATGTTGCAGTAGCTGTGTGAAAACAGGTGCTTCACGGAGATGAAAGGTTGAAAGTGGGCCAGAGAAGGCTTTGCAGAAGAGGCATTTCTCTTTTTTTAAAAAAAGTTTATCTTAATTGTTGATGAATTATGGTCTTTATTTATAATGTCAAAATAAAACAAAACAGATGTTGGCTTCAAGGGTTAGCTGTGGGGTGGAAACCTCTGGTGTGCCCCCAGCTCCATGATCCCAACAGAGCTTAAGAGGTGATTCTTTTTACTTTTTTACCAGAAATACTTTTATTTTTGTTTTTACTCTTCTTAACTCTGTTCATTTGTGCAGCATTTTTCTTTTTTCCTTCCAGTTTTATTGAGATATAATTGGTATACAGCACTGTATGAGATTATTATATAGCAGAATGATTTGACTTACATATATTGCGCAAATGGTTACCATAAAAAGTTTAGTTAACATCTGTCATCTCATATGGATACAAAAAAAGAAAAAAGAAAAAAGTTTTTTTCCTTGTGATGAGAACTCTTGGGATCTACTCTCTTGACTTTCAAATTACCATACAGCAGTGTTAAGTATAAGTCCTCATAATAATGCTATTTGCAGCAACATGGATGGACCTAGAGATTGTCATACTGAGTGAAGTAAGTCAGAGAAAGACAAATATCATATGATATCGCTTATATGTGGAATCTAAAAAAATGGTACAAATGACCTATTTACAAAACAGAAATAGAGTCACAGATGTAGAAAACAAACTTATGCCTACCAAGGGGGAAAGGGGGGGAGGGATAAATTGGGAGACTGGAATTGACACATACACGCTACTATATATAAAATAGATAACTAATAAGAACCTGCTGTATAGCACGGGGAACTATACTCAACACTCTGCAATGACCTATATGGGAATAGAATCTAAAAGAGAGTGGATATATGTATATGTATAACTGATTCACTTTGCTGTACAGCAGAAACCAACACAACACTGTAAATCAACTATGCTCCAATAAAAATTTAAAAAAATTTTTAAATAAAAAAGAAATCTTTCTGAAAAACCGTATAGCCATTACGTTGTACGTTACATCGCTAGTTCTCATGTATCTTATAACTGGAAGTTTGTACCTTTTGACCACCTTCGTCCAATCCTCCCCGACCCCTGAGACCTCGCATCCACCTCTGGTAACCACAAGTCTGTTCTAAGAGGTGATTCTTGAGTTAAGCATTAAAGGAGGAGTAGAAGTTTATGAGTCACAGAAAACATGGCCAAAGCCTCCCAGGCAGAGAACCAGCATGTGTGAAGACAGGAAGAACATGTGTGTTTGAGGAACTGCAGCAGCGGGTCTCAGAGGATGTTTTGGGGGGATGGGGATGTTTGGAGATGAGGCTGCCAAGGTTGACAGGGGGCAGATGATGGAGTTGGAGGATGTACCCTGGGGGGTCTAGATTCTCCTGCGTGGTGATGGACAACCACCCCTGAAGGAATTTTGCTCTCTGTTTACATAAGTGATTTGTATACTGGCATAACAAGCAGGAAGAATGACAACTACAAGGAAAAAGGATGAATTTTACCAGGTCACAAAAGGTAAGTATTAATACTTGAACACACAGATTCATAAACACTAATTTCTCTTGTACTGCATTAGGAAGATCTTGTCTAAATGTGGTTTCTATGAAATTTTTAATTGATGCATGCACCTTTAGGCTGCAGACAAGGTGTGATAATTTTTACTGAACTCTGTGTTGGTCAAATGACATCTGGGGTTTTGTATACAGATCTGGGAATCTCATTTTTAAAAAGATAGCACATCAGGGGCTTCCCTGGTGGCGCAGTGGTTGAGAGTTCGCTTGCTGATGCAGGGGACACGGATTCGTGCCCCGGTCCAGGAGGATCCCGCATGCCGCGGAGCGGCTGGGCCCGTGAGCCATGGCCGCTGAACCTGCGCGTCCGGAGCCTGTGCTCCGCAACGGGAGAGGCCACAACAGTGAGAGGCCCGCGTACCGCCAAAAAAAAAAAAAAAAAAAAAGATACCACATCAGAAAGAGGACAGGCTTGGTGACAAAGGGTCAGATAATCATGCTAATATAAGGAATAGTGGAAGGAACTGGGAATCCAAGTTGGGAAAAAGAAGATAGAGAAATATGAAAGCTTTTTGTTAGTTCTCTAAAGGTTGCATATGAAAAGAAGGGTAGGTTTACCCTGTGTCAACAGAAAAACAAGGTGGTGGTTATGTGGAGATAGATTGCAGCTGAATGCAAGGAAGGACTTTCAGATCATTCCATATCCAAAAAATGAAAATGGATGACAAGCCAGGACTCAACAGTTATCCTGACAAAGAAGAGTTTTAGAGGACATTCCTGCTCTTGGCCAGAGGCTGAGCTGGATGACCTTGACCAAAATTTTGATGCATAGATTCTGTAAAATGGCAATACATCCTGGCTCTCTCAGATATCTGTAATTTCAAAATAACTAATGATCCCATGCCATTTACATCTCTGGAAATCTAGTTCATGTTAGAATAATTACCAACTGTTATTGCACATTGCGCCAGTTTTTGAGGAGGGTAAAAAAAAGAAGACATGATCCTATCACCTCTTCTGTCCTCAAGGAGGCACGCAACATGATTCTATGCACAGTCACTGACCTTTTATAAAACTGGGGCTTGATCCCAACTTGTCACTAATTTGGCAGCAGAAATCATTCAGAAATAGTTTTATTAGCAATGGAGCTTATAATGGCAACTTGAAGATATGAAGGGCTCCGTTGAGTTATAAAAAAACAAAACAATAAAAGTGATATTGAAAGAGTGTTTAGAGCGTATCAGGCACTCCACATTCTGGCTGGTACTCAGTAAGGAGACTATCAAAAAACAGAGAAGTTTTCTTTTCCAAATTTGTGCTGAGGACACAATGATGATCACCCAAATCCCTCAGAGACTAGGGGGAGGTTTCAACTTTCATAAGCAAGGGGCCATCAATGAGGTCATGGTGAGAAGGTTTCCAATTACTTGCTGCTAAACCAGTAGAAGTATCAATTTCATACACCAGAGATCCATTTCCACCTATTATTTATTATAAACTCCTCAGGGTAAAAATTAACTTGAGACTGCTGTTTTAAATTTTTTAATGATTTTTAAAAGCCCAAATGAAGGTCTTTGATTCCATTGGGGGAAAAATAATCAACATTTAAAATCTTAAAATGAAAAATTTGAATGAACCAAACATTTTAAGACTTATTGACACCAGGTTCCAAACCCAAACCCAAGGTCCTGATTAGAGCGTTTAGAATTATTGGCTTCCGTCTCACTGTGGTCAGTTTTCCTGTATGATAAATACACTACTCCCTGCTTATTAACAAAGGCATGTTACATAGCAACTTCTTCTATCACTGACCAAGAGGCTGTGGCCTTCCTGATTCCAGTGACCAAGGTGACAACCAGAATAGTACTTCTCACCTGACAAAGGTACCAGATACATGTACACACTGGAGAGTAGCCTTAGACCCAAGCCCAGGATCGCCCTCTCCTGTGTGTGGCCAAAGCCGGGATTCTGAGCATGTGGCCAGGAGACAAAAATCAATCAAACCGAACATGATATCCTGAGGAACAAAGGCCAGCACCATCCTGGGGACTTGATTTCCCCACATATTTTAATCAGGATTGTTTTCCTCCAAATGTGCAGGAGGCTTGAGGGAGGAGTTGCATGTACCTTACTGTCTGTACCTCTCATCCCCCTAGAGAGAGAAGAGACAGTAAATACAGCAGGAATTTTGCCTGGTACCTTTTTATGAAATCTACAGCCTCAAAAGGAAGGATGTGCAAAAGTTATTACTTAAAAATAATTTTTTTATAAAAAAGAGAAGACCTTCAGATTAAAGTGAAACACATAGAAAAGCAGAGGTCCACGTGATCCCATCGTCTGTGTAAACGAATGATCTTAAAGGTTATGTGGCAGTAAGTTTAAGTATCTGATATTTGGATGTATCATCCTTCCGTGACCAGCATGGGTTCTTCCTCTTAAATTTTAAAAAATAACCTTGGAAGAAAGGAGACACATCTCCCTTATTTCTAGTTAAGAAAAACAACAACAGGTCAGAGAGTATAACAGTAATTTATGATTTTGCTGGTGTATTATCATCCAGTAATAAGTGCAACTTGAAACTGCCAATTATCTCATAAGAGGGGTATTACCTTCCCGTTCTCAATGACTCCTTCAATAAACGAAGGTTCAGCGCACTCACTCTTCTTCATGTCACCAGCAGCTTTTTAGCCGCAGAAATATGCCAGGGCAGCACAGAGGGGGAAAAACCCAAAACAATCAAGACACAGACACTCAAGTCAGCCCAGCCTCTGGCTCGGGAAGCCAGAGAGGGGCCGGAGGAAGGCAGAGAAGGCCAGGGGGAGGGGGGCTGCGGGGAATCGCCTGGAGCGGTCGGTAGGTCACACACATGCGGTGCTCGGCAGCAAACTCGGTTTACAAAGAGACATCTGTTCCATTACTCCAATGCATTGTGGCTAATTACATCCTGGCCCGTCTGTGAAATGACAGCCACTTATTCTCCAGTGAACCGTAAAATCTGTACATGTTCGATTTGGGGAGTGAGAGCGGCGTGTGGAGGCTGGAGTGGGAGGCGAGAGAAAAGAGGAGAAAACCCAAGAAATAAGGTTTTCTGGCAAGACGATCCCGGTGGAAAGAAGACGAGGAGAAACAGAGTGTTTCGACGCCCCAGGTTTAAGAGGGAAGAATGTGCTTTCGCGGCTGTTGCTTTTCCTTCCTATTCAAGGACGGCAGGGCCCAGGGCTGGTGGGGAGAGTCCTCCATCACCGTTGCCCGGGGTTGCGGCTTGGGGACAAACCCACTTGCCCTTTTGCTTGTGTCCCCAGGGGCAGACCCAAGAGACGCAGCTGGTCGGAAGCAGGGTGAGGCTGCTGATGGGGTCAGGTTGGGGGTCCTTCTAGAAGCTCTTGAGAAAAGTGAAGAGCTGTATCCATTCTCACTCAGGGAACCTCCACATGCACCCCCTGAGAAGAAAGGGTCTTTGATACACTGTGGGTGGGGCTCGGTTCCCTGAAGAGTGGGAAGAAATCTACATGAGGATTTTTAAGAGGAAAAATCAGTGAAAGAAGCTGGGGGGAAAAAAAAAGATGCTCCCTCGTGCTTTTGGTTGACATAAAAAACTTTACCCTAACAAAGATCCCAAATCACTTGGGTAACTTGGTGACAGGTACAAGGGAAACAGAAATGGAAAGTACAGCACAGTACCATTTTGGAATTAGGCTTCAATCCACTGTGGGTTTTAATAGGAAATTTACCTCCATTCCCACACGAAAGCTTTCTGCCAGAGGAGTTACACACTTCTTTGGGAATCTGTATTCAACAACTGATGATAGGGGTTTCTAGTGTGGTTAAACATCGATCTTTTCTTCCGCTTGGAACAATACTATCTTCTGTGGATCACAGCTGCGGCTTGAGAGATCTGGTAGTTCTCTGCAGGGGAGGGTTGCCCCAGAGCCTCTGCTTGCTGCCACCACTAGACGCAGCCTGGTCCTACTCTTGAAAACCCAAATTGCCGCCCTGCTACGAGGCCTGGGGGATCCCGTGTGCCATCTGTACAACAGTGCTCTTCGAGCTTGGAGGTACACAGCAATCACGGGACTGTGGTGAAATGCAGATTGAATTCAGTAGGTCCTCAGTGGGGCCTGAGCTCCTGCATTTCTAAAAAGTTCCAAAGGGAAGCTGATGCTGCTAGCTTTCTGGAGAGCAGCAAAGCCCTAAAATTACTACCCTGCGCCCCCCAATTCTGCCCAATACTAGTCGGGCCCGCGTCTGGGAACGGTGGAATAAAGGAGAGTTTCTTGAACGTGAAGCACTGCGTAGAATTGCTCTGGAAATTTTACTAATTTTGAGTCAAAGGAATTTCAACAACTCCGGATGGACTACAGAGATCATGAAAGGGGGACCACCCCTTCCCGGGACAGAGGGGAGGGGAGTTAAGAATAGTTAGAGAGAGGGTGTGAAACATGAAGCAGGCCCTGTTCTTCTTACCCCCAGAAGTGAATATTGTTCAGTTCTCAAGGGAAAAGTCAGCTTAAAGGAGTCCTGGGCTTTTATTCACTTTCCACCAATACATTTCCGGTTGGATGCAAACCGCTCTGGCAAAGATTCCAGTTACAGGGACAGGGGAATGGGACACGGGGAGCTCCCTTCTTCTGATACGTGTTCTCGCATAGTGATTTGGATTTAACGGAAGTTAACTACGGTAAATGTTTTCGTTAAGAGCGGGGGCGGAGGGAGAGCGGTGACCCCTTCATCCCCGCTCAGAGATGGCCCCATGTGTCCAACAGCCTGTACAGGTACCCTTGGTTGTGTGCACATGTGTATTTCTGTCCTGTGTTGGTAGTGAGTGAGTTTTAGCTCAGGCACCTCAGGACACCTTATATTATGCTGCAAGTCTAAGTGTTCAGTGAACGTTGCTGATCAATTAAGACGCGTGAGTTCAGCTTTCATTTATTATTTGAGGTATCCTAACACTGATTTCATTTCGGTTCTTGCCATATTCCTTCCAGACACTGAGCCTATAGGTTTCCGTGAACCAGAAAGCCTGTGGTTGGGTTTACAAGTCCGTCCAGCAGTGAGTAAAACATACAGATACCAAGGATAACATGACACGTTCCCAGACTGAAAAACTAGTTTTTTAAGGCTGAAAGGAGGCTAGAAATGATCTAATTCGACCTCCCCATTTTACCAGTGGGGACTGTCCCCATTTTCACTCGATGACCTGTAGTCACTGAGGGAAAATGAGTGACTGGGTCGTGTCAGCACTTGGACTTGAACCCAACCTTCTTAATTCTCATTGGGAGTTTTTTCTATCACATCCTGATGCCTCTCACCCAAAGTTTAAGATAACTTTTCCAAAGAGGTCCTTCATTTCCTTTGTACAATAACAGAAGAATCCAATATTATTTTCATGAAGAAGGAATTTACTGTGGCTCAAAAGAAGCAAATCTAAATGCAAAGATTATAAGTGAAATTCCACTTATGTAATAAAAAAGAATAACTTTATAATTCAGGGAACTGATATTCAGGAACATGTTTTTAATGCTTATCCTTAAAGGTAAAGGAGCCCCGAGTGAGGGGGTCTGGGGGCTGCACCAGAGGGTGCAGATGACACAGAACCTTATCAGGGAAGCCAGTGAAGGTGGTGGCTCATGTGGCCCTCGGCTCTCTAGGCCTGGAATGCCAGTAAGAAGATGTTAAGACTCATCATTCTGTCTCTGTACGTCCATAACAGTTTCCATACAGAAACCACATTATAAAGTGCACCAAAACAGAACATACATAAATAAACATAAATACTAACAGGAGCAGGAGAGTGTTACAGAGACCAGACGAACATCTGCATTTCAGCCACTCAGTCAATTTCTCTGCTTTACACGCCTACTGTCTGCCAACTGGTCAGTAAAAGAAAAGAATCTGGAAAGGGCAGCTGAGAGAAATGCATCAATAACAATAAAAGTCACAGACCTATACAGTATAAGATTCCATGAGCAGGAGTTAGCTTGGTGATAGGAAATACCCTCAGAGGGTTGTTATCAGAACTATTTCCAATGTAAAACAACGAGGACGATCAACTTTATTCAATTATCAACTTCTGCTGTCTTAAGGCCATGTTTAGGGGTGGTCAGATTACCAATTAAAAATGGATACCACAGTTCCAGCAAGCAAGCCCCAGGGGCTTAGTAAAGTGCTGGAGCCCTCCTTTGATGGGGGGCTGGGGCCCTTCTCAGCTGCCTGAACCTGTGCATTTCTCCAAAGGCCAAGGAATGCTGCAAAGCATGGACAACTGTACTCTTGATGGAATACATCATTACTCCCACTTACAAACCAACACTGTCTTTATTATGATTCGACTATTTTCCCAAGAAGCTATGGCAAGCTTACAGATCACCTTTAATTTGCTGGAGAGTTACTAACCCCAGTACTAACCCCCAAACCATCCCTTTCCCAGTCTCTTTTCCCACAAGAGCACAGTTCAGTTCTCTCAGATTGGGTAAGAGAAGGTACTTTTCCCACCGTTTTTTATAATACATTATTTTATATAATAGTCATCTATATTATATTAATTATATGTATACTCCAACAATTATTTTATAATACTATTAGTTGTAAGGCTAATAAAAACTATTTTGGCCGAATAAATAAAAAACATACGGTACCGCCTGCATTAGATGAAAAGGATAGAAGATGGGCTAGTTGGGAGACCTGTCCGTGCTAGATTATACTCCCAATAAGTGAACAGTCTGCATCAGCAGAGACTGGGTTTGGGATGCATTCTCCTAGGTCATCATGATTGGGATAACACAAGGTGTTAGAGGCTGCCCTGTACATGCCACTCTACCAAATCTCCCTCAGTTAATAAAGCATGTCTTCTTTTGGTTCCAAAGCTAATAGTGGTATTAGCATGTATGAGAATCTACTACTAATTCTCAACCAGGCACTAGATTTTTAACTTTTTTGGGGGTGGTTACTTCTGAAAAAAATACTGCATTTCAGCAGTACTTCCTTACCTTACAGATATTTACCTACCCTATAGGTATTCCCTCCTGTCTAGTATCATGTCATGTCTAATTTTGGGGGAGGAATACTATCCTCTAGATATTGTCCAATCCATCTTTTTCTTCACCCCTGAGCACTCCTGCTTTGTCCATTGAACTAGTTTGGGGAAACCAAGATGTCTTTCTTAGAAACAGGAATCCTAAGGTTAGAAAATGCATTTCTGAGAAAAGGGAATTCTGGAAGTGTTGCTGTTGAGGTCCCTGAATCAAAAATGTTTATTCTTGGTTCTTCTACGCATTTGCTTTTTGCATCTTTCTCTTGTAAAATGGGTGAACTGTGTAAATTTCCTGTAGGAAAATGGTGTTGCTCTGTTTAGGACAAGATGCAGTTTTGCACATTCTAGCCCCTTTCACCCTGGAGCAGAAAACCCTTTATTATGATGACTCACTAACTGTCACTTTCAAAGCCTCCCTGTAGAATCAAGGTTTGGTACATGCACCTCCCTTTCTCGGCTTGAAATGGTGAGGTTAATGATGGCGCAGTGGCCTGTCTGGCACTTGACACAGTGTCAGTGACATAGCACTAGATTTCCGAGGTCTTCGCTTCTGATCCGTGGCTGACGTCACTTGAAAACATTCACCCTAGAACATTCAGGTGGGCTAAGTGCGAGCCTTAGCCACGTTCTCAATAAAGCGGAAAAGCTGTTTCAGGGAGCAGATCTCTGGGAGCCAGGTGGCTTGCACATCCGCAGGTCTGGCTTGAGGACACCGTTTGCTATCAAGAACCTGCTGGCATAGCTTCTCGTCAGAGCAGCTTACTACCCCCCACGTGCCCCTCCCCACTCCTCGTGGGCACCGAGGCATCTGATGCTCAGGTGGCATTGAAAGTCCATAGCTGTCCACCGTCACACAAATCAGATCCTACAAGAGCAAGGGGTCGAGGCTTATGCACTCTTGGGACACCTGCTTTACCAGGATGGGGGCTAAGAATCAATCGCTTTCGGCATGTTACCCACACTTTCCAAATACAAACCACGATGACGCAGCTCAACTTCCGCTACAGGGTACCCCATCGTAGCACACGGCTCCATTCTTTTTTTTTTTTTTTGCAGTACGCAGGCCTCTCACTGCTGTGGCCTCTCCCGTTGCGGAGCACAGGCTCTGGACGCGCAGGCTCAGCGGCCATGGCTCACGGGCCCAGCCGCTCCGCGGCATGTGGAATCTTCCCAGACCAGGGCACGAACCCGTGTCCCCTGCATCGGCAGGCGGACTCTCAACCACTGCGCCACCAGGGAAGCCCTCCATTCTTTTTTAAAATGGAAGGCACTTCTGTTGACATGCCTTTTACACCTCCCTCAAGAGGAACTGCGTTTGGGAGCAGAGATGCAGCCCGTGTGTACACCCAGCATGTGTTTTCTCGTTCCCACCCTACATTGTTTGTTGAAATAAATATGGAAATAAGGCTGAGCAAGACAGCCAAGCCAGCCAAACTGAAATAAATTCATCACTCATGGGCTCTCAAGGGAAGGAAACTGTGCATTTTTTTCTAAATGATTATTTCTGAAGCACTGAAGGAATGGCTGTATCACTAATGAGGCCTGTACGCCATGACTGCTGATTATAAATGACCCGCAGAGAGCCAAGGAGATGGTGGGGACGAAGGGGAGACCGTGGGAAGGCGGGGGGGGCTGCTGCTGGGGACAGGTGGTGGACACGGTACCTGGAATCAACTCCCCCTGCTTTTCTGACCCAGCACTAATCCCCCAGCAGACCACGTGACTTACTCTGAGCCAGCACAGGTGAATGGGCAGGTATCAAAACCCCCCAAAGACAGAAAAGCATCTTGTGTAGAAGTACTCATGCCACTACGAACCCCTCTCTCCTCCTGCGCGTGGAAGTCCCTGGCAGCATCCCAGCACCTGGGATGCAGACAGCAATGACGTACAATCCAGGCTATGCCACTAAATGGCGCCAAGGCCCCTGGGATCCCACCTCGGTGGCTGTGTACTGGGCATATAGGAAAAGAAGGTGCAGATATAAATACAGTTCATGGGATGGGATCTCTCCCCAGAACAGCTGGTGAATTCCAAGCCAGGCTGACAACAATGGTCTTGCAGACTGGGTATCGTAATGTTTGGACAGAGAACACTGATAACACTGATAACACTGATAACACTGATAACACTTCTCAGAGCTTCGTGATTCAGTGGCACTATGACGTCATACGACGCACTTTAGGAAAATGCCCAGACGTCTCCTGGCATGACCTAATACGAATCATTCAGACAGAAGAACCCGCTGCGCTGTGTTAGCAGCAGCGGCTAGAAGAAAGGCCTGGCAAGGGATATTCTTGACAGATGCAGTGATTCAGTCTCCGAGGGCAAGGGCAGAATGATATGGCATTGCTTTTTAAAATGGGTGTATTATTTAACCCAAGGAAATGCATTAATTATCCTTATATCCTTACGGAAAGGTAGAGGTGGAAAGGAGCTTCTGCTGCCTGTCAAACAAAGAAGCTGTGACAGGGCGTGAGATATGTTTGCAACGTGTAGTAATGCCAGAGGTCCCTGAACTCACAGAGGATGGTTGCCCTGCCTGCCCTTTGCAGCCAGCATGCTCTCACGCAACACTGATGGCGCTGCAAGGCAGCTTCTCATGGGTCACGTGCATCCTTCTGCACGTGGATTCCTGGATTGAGACTCATGTGGTGAGAGTGAAGGCTGCTCTTCAACTCTTGATGCAATGAACACTCTAGCTGTACTAGGTTACCAGCAGCTTGTCTGCTATTGGGATTGCAAAATGAACTGAGGATTCTGGAATAGACCCTCCATTTCCTATGTGTCCAAAAGGATAACAAGCCTGGAAGCAAAAGATAAATGGCTTCAAGCATTATAAAGGCAGTCTGGTCCCCAAATCTGTCCAGGGGATGCTCATAAAATTGAGAGGAAAAAGGAGGAAACAAAGGAGGAAGGATAAAGTTCCGCTCCATTTACTTCTGCTTTTCAGCCTTGTTTGCTGTGGTAAGAAAGACACGTGCATTTTACTCCCTCTCTGCAGCTCTCCTGGGCAACAAAAAGCCACATGTTGGCAAAGATTAGAGCAACACACGGAGGGTCCCAGCGTTCCTCTGCTTCATCACGGGGGGTGCGGTGGGGCGTGAGTGCTATTCCCAGACCTTTCTTTCTCTCTCATCTTCTCCGTGGATGGTTAGAGAATAAACAGGGGTTCTCAAACAATCATAACAAAGAAAAGAATTAAAAGCCACCCTTTCCAAGATTCGGTCTCCTTGCTTTGCTGCTCCCTACAGAGGAGCAGAGAGAGTCCTGCCGGATGCCGCCTCCCAGCGCTGACGCTCTAATGAATCTGACCCCTGGCTGCAGCTCTAAAAGGGTGCAGCAGTGTGTCAATGTAAACAGCTAAACCTAGTGTCATGTCAAGTGGTAACAAGGCCACTGCTGGTTTTTTACAAGCGCTGTGCACTTAGCAGATAAAAATGAGCATGCTATCGCCGGCCTCCACAAGTCACACTTATCAACAGTGAAAAGAAACAATGCTTTGTTCGATAGGTGTTGCTTGGTGCCAGTGACAGGAAGTCAAATTTCTTACGGGCTACCCATTAGCATGATGAAAGGGCGAGTAACAGCCCGCATTAACGAAATCTTTTTGCGTGTGTCCACGGTGACCAGCCCAGAGATCCTGATGTTCCCTCCAATTAAGAGAACTAATTACCCTCCACAATGCCACCTGGGCTTGAGACAACCAGTGACAGGAAAGGGCTTTGACAAACACATTTATTTGTCCAGGACCAAGTCCAGGGCCAGCAACCTCCATTCTTCCTGGTATCACAGTGGAGCCAGATGCACAAAAGATCAATAAAAGGTCCCGGGTTCACAGCGGGCTGGGGGCAGGACCTGCAGACAAGGGATCCCCTGGGAGGCCCTGGGCTTCCAGCCATGGCAGCCACGATGCACGCACGCCCAGTGCAGAGAGCAGCCCTGCAAGTGCACCTCGACTGGGCTCAGGGTGAAGTTCTCCTTTGAAGACAGCCAAGAGGTTTGAAAGATGTCAGACAAGGAAGAGGAGTTGAAAAGAAGGGAGAGTTGTTTTACTGATGCTCAGGTAGTTACTCTTTTTTTTTTTTTTTAAGATTTTTAGAAATTTCATATAATGTCTGAAACATTTATATTAACATATTTCCATACAAATAACCCAATGAAAGTTTAGTATTACTTGTTTTGTTTGTTTATACTGCAGGTTATTAGTCATCAATTTTATACACATCAGTGTATACATGTCAATCCCAATTGCCCAATTCAGCACACCACCATCCCCACCCCACCGCGGTTTTCCCCCATTGGTGTCCATACTTCTGTTCTCTATATCTGTGTCACAACTTCTGCCCTGCAAACTGGCTCATCTGTACCATTTTTCTAGGTTCCACATACATGCGTTAACATACGATATTTGTTTTTCTCTTTCTGACTTACTTCACTCTGTATGACAGTCTCTAGATCCATCCACGTCTCAACAAATGACTTAATTTTGTTCCTTTTTATGGCTGAGTAATATTCCATTGTATACATGTACCACATCTTCTTTATCCATTCGTCTGTTGATGGGCATTTAGGTTGCTTCCATGACCTGGCTATTGTAAACAGTCCTGCAATGAACATTGGGGTGCATGTGTCTTTTTGAATTATGGTTCTCTCTGGGTATATGCCCAGTAGTGGGATTGCTGGATCATATGGTAAATCTATTTCTGGTTTTGTTTTGTTTTGTTTTTTTACAGTACGCGGGCCTCTCACTGTTCTGGCCTCTCCTGTTGCGGAGCACAGGCTCCAGACGTGCAGGCTCAGCGGCCATGGCCCACGGGCCCAGCCGCTCCGCGGCATATGGAATCTTCCCGGACCGGGACACGAACCCATGTCCCCTGCATCGGCAGGCGGACTCTCAACCACTGCGCCACCAGGGAAGCCCCTATTTTTAGTTTTTTAAGGAACCTCCATACTGTTCGCCATAGTGGCTGTATCAATTTACATTCCCACCAACAGTGCAAGAGGGTTCCCTTTTCTCCACACCCTCTCCAGCATTTGTTGTTTGTAGATTTTCTGATGATGCCCATTCTAACTGGTGTGAGGTGATACCTTATAGTAGTTGTTGTTGTTTTTTTTTCGGTACGCAGGCCTCTCACTGTTGTGGCCTCTCCCGTTGCGGAGCACAGGCTCCGGACGCGCAGGCTCAGCGGCCATGGCTCACGGGCCCAGCCGCTCCGCGGCATGTGGGATCTTCCCGGACCGGGGCACGAAGCCGTGTCCCCTGCATCGGCAGGCGGACTCTCAACCACTGCACTACTAGGGAAGAAGCCCTCTCATTGTAGTTTTGATTTCCATTTCTCTAACAATTAGTGATGTTGAGCAGATTTTCATGTGCCTCTTGGCCATCTGTATGTCTTCTTTGGAGAAATGTCTATTTAGGTCTTCTCCCCATTTTTGGATTGGGTTGTTTGTTTCTTTAATATTGACCTGCATGAGCTGTTTATATATTTTGGAGATTAATCCTTTGTCCGTTGATTCATTTGCAAATATTTTCTCCCATTCTGAGGGTTGTCTTTTCGTCTTGTTTATGGTTTCCTTTGCTGTGCAAAAGCTTTGAAGTTTCATTCGGTCCCATTTGTTTATTTTTTGTTTTTATTTCCATTACTGTAGGAGGTGGATCAAAAAAGATCTTGCTGTGATTTATGTCAAAGAGTGTTCTTCCTATGTTTTCCTCTAACAGTTTTATAGTGTCCGGTCTTACATTTAGGTCCTGAATCCATTTTGAGTTTATTTTTGTATATGGTGTTAGGGAGTGTTCTAATTTCATTCTTTTACATGTAGCTGTCCAGTTTTCCCAGCACCACTTACTGAAGAGACTGTCTTTTCTCCATTGTATATCTTTGCCTCCTTTGTCATAGATTAGTTGACCATAGGTGCATGGGTTTATCTCTGGGCTTTCTATACTGTTCCATTGATCTATATTTCTGTTTTAGTGCCATACCATGTTGTCTTGATTACTGTAGCTTTGTAATATAGTCTGAAGTCAGGGAGTCTGATTCCTCCAGCTCTGTTTTTTTCCGTCAAGACTACTTTGGCTATTCGGGGTCTTTTGTGTCTCCATACAAATTTTAAGATGATTTGTTCTAGTTCCGTAAAAAATGCCATTGGTAATTTGATAGGGATTACACTGAATCTGTAGATTGCTTTGGGTAGTATAGTCATTTTCACAATATTGATTCTTCCAATCCAAGAACATAGTATATCTCTCCATCTGTTGGTATCATCTTTAATTTCTTTCATCAGTGTCTTATAGTTTTCTGCATAAAGGTCTTTTGTCTCCCTCGGTAGGTTTATTCCTAGGTATTTTATTCTTTTTGTTGCAATGGTAAATGGGAGTGTTTCCATAATTTCTCTTTCAGATTTTTCATCATTAGTGCACAGGAATGCAAGAGATTTCTGTGCATTAATTTTGTATCCTGCAACTTTACCAAATTCATTGATTAGCTCTAGTAGTTTTCTGGTGGATTTTTAGGAGTCTCTATGTATAGTATCATGTCATCTGCAAACAGTGACAGTTTTACTTCTTCTTTTCCAATTTGTATTCCTTTTATTTCTTTTTCTTCTCTGATTGCCATGGCTAGGACTTCCAAAACTATGTTGAATAATAGTGGTGAGAGTGGACATCCTTGTCTCGTTCCTGATCTTAGAGGAAATGCTTTCAGTTTTTCACCATTGAGAATGATGTTTGCTGTGGGTTTGTCGTATATGGCCTTTATTATGTTGAGGGAGGTTCCCTCTATGCCCACTTTCTGGAGAGTTTTTATCATAAATTGGTGTTGATAAAGCTTTTTGTCAAAAGCTTTTTCTCATCTCTATTGAGATGATCATATGGTTTTTAATCTTCAATTTGTTAATATGGTGTATCACATTGATTGATTTGCGTATACTGAAAATCCTTGCACCCCTGGGATAAATCCCACTTGATCGTGGTGTATGATCCTTTTAATGTATTGTTGGATTCTGTTTGCTAGTATTTTGTTGAGGATTTTTACATCTATATTCATCAGTGATATTGGTCTGTAATTTTCTTTTTTTGTAGTATCTTTGTCTGGTTTTGGTATCAGGGTGATAGTGGCCTCACAGAATGAGTTTGGGAGTGTTCCTTCCTCTGCAATTTTTTGGAAGAGTTTGAGAAGGATGGGTGTTAGCTCTTCTCTAAATGTTTGACAGAATTCACCTGTGAAGCCATCTGGTCCTGGACTTTTGTTTGTTGGAAGATTTTTAATCACAGTTTCAATTTCATTACTTGTGATTGGTGTGTTCATATTTTCTGTTTCTTCCTGGTTCAGTCTTGGAAGGTTATACCTTTCTAAGAACTTGCCCATTTCTTCCAGGTTGTCCATTTT
Source organism: Orcinus orca (assembly GCF_937001465.1). Taxonomy (NCBI): domain Eukaryota; kingdom Metazoa; phylum Chordata; class Mammalia; order Artiodactyla; family Delphinidae; genus Orcinus; species Orcinus orca. Next base: position 22,695,778 of record NC_064562.1, read on the forward strand.
ATTGGCATAGAGTTGCTTGTAGTAGTCTCTTCGGATGCTTTGTATTTCTGTGGTGTCTGTTGTAACTTCTCCTTTCTCATTTCTAATTTTATTGATTTGAGTCCTCTCCCTCTTTTTCTTGATGAGTCTGGCTAATGGTTTATCAATTTTGTTTATCTTCTCAAAGAACCAGCTTTTAGTTTATTGATCTTTGCTATTGTATTCTTTGTTTCTATTTCATTTTTTTCTGCTCTGATCTTTATGATTTCCTTCCTTCTGCTAACTTTGGGTTTTGTTTGTTCTTCTTTCTCTAGTTGCTTTAGGTGTAATGTTAGATTGTTTACTTGAGATTTTTCTGGTTTCTTGAGGTAGGCTTGTATAGCTATGAACTTCCCTCTTAAAACTGCTTTTGTTGCATCCCACAGGTTTTGGATTGTTGTGTTTTCATTGTCATTTGTCTCTAGGTATTTTTTGATTTCCTCTTTGATTTCTTTAGTGATCTCTTGGTTATTTAGTAACATATTGTTTAGCCTGTATGTGTTTGTGTTTTTTACGTCTTTTTCCCTGTAATTCATTTCTAATCTCATTAGCACTGTGGTCCGAAAAGATGCTTGATATGATTTCAATTTTCTTAAATTTACTGAGGCTTGATTTGTGACCCAAGATGTGATCTATCCTGGAGAATGTTCCGTGGGCACTTGAGAAGAAAGTGTCATCTGCTTTTTTTGGATGGAATGTCCTATAAATATCAATTAAATCTATCTGGTCTATTGTGTCATTTAAAGCTTCTGTTTCCTTATTTATTTTCATTTTGGATGATCTGTCCATTGGTGTAAATGAGGTGTTAAAGTCCCCCACTCTTATTGTGTTACTGTCAATTTCCTCTTTTATAGCTGTTAGCAGTTGCCTTATGTATTGAGGGGCTCCTATGTTGGGTGCATATATATTTATAGTTGTTATATCTTCTTCTTGGATTGATCCCTGATCATTATGTAGTGTCCTTCTTTGTCTCTTGTAACATTCTTTATTTTAAAGTCTATTTTATCTGATATGAGTATAGCTACTCCAGCTTTCTTTTGATTTCGATTTGCATGGAATATCTTTTTCCATCCCCTCACCTTCAGTCTGTATGTGTTCCTAGGTCTGAAGTGGGTCTCTTGTAGACAGCATATATATGGGTCTTGTTTTTGTATCCATTCAGCAAGGCTGTGTCTTTTGGTTGGATCATTTAATCCATTCACGTTCAAGGTAATTATTGATATGTAGGTTCCTATGGTTCTTAATTGTTCTGGTTTGTTTTTGTAGGTCCTTTTCTTCTCTTGTGTTTCCCACTTAGAGAAGTTCCTTTAGCATTTGTTGTAGAGCTGGTTTGGTGGTGCTGAATTCTCTTAGCTTTTGCTTGTCTGTAAAGCTTTTGATTTCTCCATCGAATCTGAATGAGATCCTTGCCGGGTAGAGTAATCTTGGTTGTAGGTTCTTCCCTTTCATCACTTTAAGTATATCATGCCACTCCCTTCTGGCTTGTAGAGTTTCTGCTGAGAAATCAGCTGTTAACCTTATGGGAGTTCCCCTGTATGTTATTTGTCATTTTTCCCTTGCTGCTTTCAATAATATTCCTTTGTCTTTAAGTTCTGCCAATTTGATTACTGTGTATTGGCGTGTTTCTCCTTGGGTTTATCCTTTATGGGACTTGCTGTGCTTCCTGGACTTGGGTGGCTACTTCCTTTCCCATGTTAGGGAAGTTTTCGACTATAATCTCTTCAAATATTTTCTCTGGTCCTTTCTCTCTCTCTTCTCCTTCTGGGACCCCTATAATGCGAATGTTGTTGCATTTAATGTTGTCCCAGAGGTCTCTTAGGCTGTCTTCATTACTTTTCATTCTTTTTTCTTTAGTCTGTTCTGCAGCAGTGAATTCCACCATTCTGTCTTCCAGGTCACTTATCCGTTCTTCTACCTCAGTTATTCTGCTATTGATTCCTTCTAGTGTCTTTTTCATTTCAGTTACTATATTGTTCATCTCTGTTTGTTTGTTCTTTAATTCTTCTAGGTCTTTGTTAAACATTTCTTGCATCTTCTCGATCTTTGCCTCCATTCTTTTTCCGAGGTCCTGGATCATCTTCTCTATCATTATTCTGAATTCTTTTTCTGGAATGTTGCCTATCTCTACTTCATTTAGTTGTTTTTCTGGGGTTTTACCTTGTTCCTTCATCTGGTATATAGCCCTCTGCCTTTTCTTCTTGTCTGTCTTTTTGTGAAAGTGGATTTTGTTCCAGAGGCTGCAGGACTGCAGTTCTTCTTGCTTCTGCTGTGTGCCCTCTGGTGGATGAGGTTATCTAAGAGGCTTGATGGGAGGGACTGATGGTGGGTAGAGCTAACTGTTGCTCTGGTGGGCAGAGCTCAGTAAAACTTTAATCCACTTGACTGTTGATGGGTGGGGCTGGGTTCCCTCCCTGTTGGTTGTTTGGCCTGAGGCAGACCAACACTGGAGCTTACCTGGGCTCTTTGGTGGGGCTAATGACTGACTCTGGGAGGGCTTACGCCAAGGAGTACTTCCCAGAACTTCTGCTGCCAGTGTCCTTGTCCCCATGGTGAAAGAGGGCCACCCCCCGCCCCCGCCTCTGCAGGAGATCTTCCAACAGTAGCAGGTAGGTCTGGTTCAGTTTCACCTGGGGTCACTGCTCCTTCCTCTGGGTCCCGATGCACACACTACTTTGTATGTGCCCTCTGAGAGTGGAGTCTCTGTTTCCTCCAGTCCTGTGGAAGTCCTGCAATCAATTCCCACTAGGCTTCAAAGTCTGATTCTCTAGCAATTCCTCCTCTCGTTGCCGGACCCCCAGGTTGGGAAGCCTGACGTGGGGCTCAGAACCTTCACTCCAGTGGGTGGACTTCTGTGGTATAAGTGTTCGCCAGTCTGTGAGTCACCCACCCACCAGTTATGGGATTTGATTTTACTGTGATTGTGCCCCTCCTACCATCTCATTGTGGCTTCTCCTTTGTCTTTAGATGTGGGGTATATATTTTGGTGACTTCCAGTGTCTTCCTGTCAATGATTGTCCAGCAGCTAGTTGTGATTCTGGTGTTCACGCAAGAGGGAGTGGTAGTTAGTTACTCTTTAATAGAAGCATTTTAAGTAGATCCACATATGCTGACATTACTATCCCTCGTTTCACATACAAGGAAACTAGAGTACAGAAGAGGTCAGTGACTGCAACGCACATCCAAAAAAAGGAAGAGAACTCACATTTTCTGAGTACCTACTGGGTATCAGTCATTTTCAGATACATTTTCTAGTTGAATCACTTCCACCGTCCTAAGAGGTAGGACTTCCAGACACACTCACACAGAGACACACACACACACACCCCTGAGGAAACTGAAGCTGAAGGAGATTCATCAACTTGCTCAAAATCACTCTCCTAGGGCTGATTCACACTTTGATCCTTCTGACTTTAAAGCCCTTCTCATCCCACTCCAAGCTGCTCAAGGTCGTTTTGGCTCTCAGCCCGTGCGCAAGAAGCCAGGTGATCTGATTTTTAGAGTTATTCGAGTACCTCTGAAAGCCACAGGGGCCTTTAGGAAGCTTTCTGTCTGTCTGTGGCCCTGTTCCGTCAACGAGGCTTTAAGACAGTAAACAAGGAAAACAAGCATGGCTCCTTTTGTTAGTTGCAGATGCTTTCTTCAACTCCTTCTCCCTCTAAAGGAAAGGTAGGACTAAAACTATAACTCACGACCTCTGTTCTTCCCTGAAGCTCTACGTGTATCCATGTGATAATGGAGCTCTGGGAATTACCTAGTTTCCCCAACCCAACTCCTCAATCTACTGTAGAGCTTAGCATTCAACAGAAGGAATATGCCTATCTTTTGTCCGAAGGTGAGTATGGTACTAAGACGCATCACCTTTCTGGATCACGTGGGTCACACTTAAAAACACACAGATAATAACTTGATATGTCGCAGTTTTAGATTTACTACCCAGTCCCAAGTACACAGAAATAGAGGGTATGAACTAAAATGCCAACTTACTGGCAGGTCTTAATTACCCATGTTTGAAGACAAAGCAAAAATAAAAACAAAAACCTGTTTGTTAACATTCATGATAATTTAATCTAGCCCATATTTTTGGATCTTCCTCAGCTCATCAAGTCTTTTTTTGGAAAAAAATTTATAGACTCCCTGTTCATAGATATAGGTAATTACACACAGTTTGGGTTTTTCTAGAAATTACTCCTAAACTAAAGTACCTTAATTTACTTGCGTCTTCTAATGAAATGGCTACTATCCTCAGTTTAAGATCCAGAACTCTCCTGCTTGGTCTGGTCCTATCCTAGTCCTGGTCCTGACTGTTCATGGAAGGAACATCCCCTGATTTCCGGAGCCCTCATTCAAAGGCCTGATGAGGTGACCTCCTACGGGCGGCATTACGGCCATGGCGAAAACCCCACCCACCCAAGGAAAGACCTCTGCCCACAGGGCCCCTGGGAGTTGCCATTTTCGTCTTCTATTGCACTGCGCTGACATTTTAAAATTATAATGACTCCATATCCCAAATGGGTCCTAAGAACATTCCAAATCAGCTAATTAATAAATCAATTGCTCTTGAGGATGGCGTTTATCAAATTCACAACTAACATGTGAGGTGGGGTAAGAGCAGGAGTCTGCAGCTGCTACACCGCTGGCTCTAGCAGGCGCCACTTATGAAGGACCCAGCTTGTTCCCAGACCTTCGCCACTCTCTGGCTATAAGCTAACGTGCACCTTCAAGCAGCTGTGCGTACTATTTGAGTCCACTGGGGCACAATTTCATCGACAGAGACAGCAACTTAACAGATTAATGAGTGGTCGCTTGAAAGAATGAAGAACGGGGGCATCCCTACTAATCAGACACTTGGTGTCCCATATGGTGATAGTAATTGAAACATCCTTCTGGTCACACTGTTGACCTAAGATTAAAATCAATTAGGTGCCACCGTTTAAACATTGGTGGCATTCTAGTGTCTTTATCTTGTTCATTAGGCACAGATTTGCTGTGGGAGTAACAGTACCAAGCTGGGCATACTCCTTGGCAAAGAGTAGACCATTGGTAATCTCTTCAATCTCTGAAGACTGTATACGTTTTCTAGCAGGCTTCAGAATCACTGCCAACACATCTGAACTTGGTCATGACAATTAGGCTGTCAGAGCAGCTTGTACTGCTCTTAATCCTCTGCTTGGTACCTTGTGAAATCTCCATTTCTCAACCACAGGCTGTACCCTCCCCATCATCCAGCCACTGCTTTGCTTCACACGTTGTTAAGGGGCTGGAATTGACAGTGTGGGTGAGAGAAAGGAACTATGGGGAAACTGCCCAAGTGTGCAGGCCACCAGTAGCGGAATGACATGGAGTCGGACTAGAAGACAAGGCAGCAGAGAGCCTGGGGACTTGGTGAGCAGAGAGGCAGAGAACCACTGCTCAGAGGCCAGAGGGCTGGAAAAAGCCTATCACTGGTTTAGTCTGAATCTGGCCCATACTATTCACCCTCCTTTCCTTCTTTATAGTGTCAATGTGGTTTTTGCAAGGTTTTTCTCCTGGAGGGGACTTTTTTTTTTTTTTTAGAAGAGATAATGGGTGTTGACTTCTCAGTCAAATAGTCACTAAAGCTTAATGGCTCCCAGAATTGAATTCTGAGGGCAGACATCAAGGAGAGAGCATGTGTGTGTGTGTGTGTGTGTGTGTGTGTGTGTGTGTATCAGAAATGGCACAATGTCCAACAGAGAGGACACACCAAAGAAGTAAGAAGATGGAAATAATATCTTTTTTGATCCACCTTCTAGAATAATGAAAATGAAAAATAAACAAATGGGACCTAATTAAACTTAAAAGCTTCTGTACAGCAAAGGAAACCAACAACAAAATGAAAAGATAACCCACAGAATAGGAGAAATATTTGCAAGTGAAGCGACCAACAAGGAATTAACCTCCAAAATATACAAACAGTTCATGAAGCTCTACATCAGAAAAACAAATAACCCAATCAAAAAAATGGGCAGAAGATCTAAACAGACATTTGTCCAAAGAAGACATACACATGGCTAAAAAGCACATGAAAAGCTGCTCAACATTACTAATTATCAGAGAAATGCAAATCAGAACTACAATGAGGGGACTTCCCTGGTGGTCCAGTGGTTAAGAATCTGCCTTGCAATGCAGGGGATGTGGGTTTGATCCCTGGTCAGGGAACTAAGATCCCACATGCCGCAGGGCAACTAAGCCTGCATGCCGCAACTACTGAGCCAGTGCGCTCTGGAGCCCACATCTCACAACTAGAGAGAAGTCCGTGTGCCACACCAAAAGATCCCGCATGCCGCAACCAAGGTCCCTTGTGCCTCAACTAAGACCCGACTCAGCCAAATAAATAAATAAATATTAAAAAACCCCACAAAACTACAGTGAGGTATCACCTCACACCGGTCAGAATGGCCGTCATCGAAAAGTCTACAAACGATAAATGCTGGAGAGGGTGTGGAGAAAAGGGAACCCTCCTACACTGTTGGTGGGAATGTAAGTTGGTACAACCACTATGGAGAACAGTATGGAAGTTCCTTAAAAAATTTTAAATAGAACTACCATATGATCCATCCAGCAATCCCACTCCTGGTCATATATCTGGCGAAAACCATAATCCAAAAGGATACATGCACCCCAATGTTCATTGCAGCACTATTTACAATAGCCAAGACATGGAAGCAACTTAAATGTCCATCAACAGAGGAATGGATAAAGATGTGGTACATATAGACAATGGAATACTATTAAGCCATAAAAAAGAATGAAATAATGCCATTTGTAGCAACATGGATGGACCTAGACATTATCACACCAAGTGAAGTAAGTCAGACAAAGAAAGACAAATATCATATGATATCAATCATATGTGGAATCTAATTTTTAAAAAAAGATACAAATGAACTTATTTATAAAACAGAAACAGTCTTACAGATATTGAAAACAAACTTATGGTTACCAAAGGGGAAGCATGGCGGGGGAGGGGGATAAATCAGGAGCTTGGGATGAACAGACACACACTACTATATATAAGATAGATAACCAGCAAGGACCTACTGTATGGCAAAGGGAACTCTACTCAATATTCTTTGATAACCTACATGAGAAAAGAATCTAAAAAAGAATAAATATAAGTATATGTAAAACTGAATCACTTTGCTGGACACCTGAAACTAACACAACATTGTAAATCAACTATACTCCAATAAAATTAAAATATAAAAAAACAAAGAAGTTAAGAAGATGGAAGGGGAGAAGTGGGGAGGGTGAGAAATGGAGAAGGAATTGGACATATGGCTGTATGAGACAGAGTACATACATACAGGGGTACGCCAACACAGAAATGGGAAAAGACATAAATTAAGAATGAGTGTCTTCTTTTTGAAGTATAGTTGATTTACAATGTTGTGTTAGTTTCAGGTGTACAGCAAAGCGATTCAGTTATACATACATATATATATATATATATATATATATATATATATGTTCTTTTTCAGATTCTTTTCCCTTATAGGTTATTACAAAATATTGAGCATAGTTCCCTGTGCTATACAGTAGGTCCTTGTTGTTTGTCTATTTTATATATAGTAGTGTGTATATGTGAATCCCAAACTCCTCATTTATCCCTTCTGCCAAGAGGGAGTATCTTTATCCAAGGTCGAGGTGTCTGAATCAGGTCAAATTGGCAGAAATACCCAGATAGGAACTGAAGTTAGAAAAACTAAATAAGAGCAAAGAAATCACATTCTGCTGCATGGCAAGTTCATTTCTGAAGACAGAGACATCAGAAAGTTTCAATTTATGTCTATATCCTCTTCATGACTGCACCAAGATCTCACAGAGTAAGTGATATCAGCAATTAGACTGGCTTGAGACCGAAAGGAAGCAGGAAACCACTTTGACTACAATTTTACTTAACTCAGTGTTTTTGGATTTGAAGTAGATGCTCATCTGAACGAAAGCATTTGTGATGTGATTTCTTATTTTCACATACGCTGTGACTTATTTTCTCTTTTGTAGTCCCATTTCTAAAAAAACTATGGTAAATGGTATATAATAGTTTCATTGACACCACCATCTCCTATGCCCAACATTATCATTCTAAAATGCAAACTGAATAAATACATAGGTAGATCATTTTGAAAGTGATTTTTATTTGCTCAACAGATTGAATCCGGGCAGTAGTAAAATTACAGTTGGTTAAGTAAATCTTGAGTCAGAGTAAGGTTTATCAGGGTAATGCTGATCTCTAACCCTTAAGTCTAGAATATATCTTTAGGAGTGGGAGGAAATCCTAACATCCCTATAAACAGAGAATTCAGAGTCTGAAATGCCCCAAGCAGACTTTTTTGCAGTTATTTGTGACAGCTTGACAGTGACAAAAAAAAAATCAGCAGCTGAATTGGGAGATTGGGATTGACATATATACACTAATATGTATAAAATGGATAACTAATAAGAACTGTATAAAAAAATAAATAAAATACAATTCAAAAACAAAAATCAGGAGCTGGAATGCTTTCTCCCCAACTTTGTGGCTGAATTTTTATGCAATCTTCCCTGGATTATTTTGTGCCTTAATTTCCCTTCCTGCAGATTGCTGGAAGCTATAGATTATAAGCTATAGCTAAGCTATCGATGATAACAAGCTAGCACTGCACCTTATTTTTATTTTACTAGCCAGATTCTCTCACCAAACTAAGCATTTCTGTCTATGAGGGGAAGAGTTTAAGAAATAAATGATCTGTGCATAATAGTTTAAGTATTATTTTATATTCAAAGATGTACTTTCAAAGAGTCATTCGTTGATGACTTTTGGCGGCAGACAGAGCTTTTGTCTAGAGTTACAGTCCTTAAAACAGCTCCATTTTAAACATTTTTGCTTCTTCCCTATACTTAAAAATACCTTTTGCGTGGCTTTCTCAGGATATCCTGTAATTTAGAAAATCAAGGTGATTCATTTTGATATTCTGGAGGAAAACTGTGTGGTTTCCCTGGGAAGCTACTGATCCATGTAACAGCTCTTTGAGAGCAAAGCGGCAGTGCGGAGGGAGCCCAGAACAGTATCATGAGACTGGATAGATCTGCTTTTTCTCACATCATTCAATAAGATTTTTTCACAGTTCACACCTAGTATTTTCTGAATCTAGGCAGGCCAGCCATAGGGAAATGGGACTTCCCTCTCTCTTCTCTTTCTCAGTCTCCTTTCTCCATTGTTCAGGTTGTGTAAAATTAGAACATTAAAAAACCACACATACTGCCCTTTTCTTCTGGGTTAAGCACAGGTCACGGTTAGTCCGGGTGAGTGTGGGAAGTTGGGAAGCTGAGGGCAGTGTGCAAAGAACACGATCACTCATTGATTCAATCTGTGGAGCAAATCATAAAAACATTTTTAAAGTGGTTCCTGCAAGAGTCATAAGGAATTTCAGAACGCTTGTTTTAAATGTGTTTCCATGCATACCTGATCCTGTCATTTTCCCTTAAGGACTTCTGACAGCTCAGGTTATAAGGAAGTGTTTGGTAAGCTAGAACACTTTTTCTGGGCCTCTCTACGAAGCTTTCTAAATCTGATTTAAAGAATTGGGAATGATTAAAAAACAAAAAAGTGCTGTGGCTATCGCTAGCAAGTGGACAGTACTGGTGAACTGTTCAAATTAAGCACAGAAAATAGAATCTTCAAAAATACTTTCCAGGGCTTCCCTGGTGGCACAGTGGTTGAGAGTCCCCTGCCGATGCAGGGGACACGGGTTCGTGCCCCGGTCCGGGAAGATCCCACAGGCCGCGGGGCCGCTGGGCCCGTGAGCCATGGCCGCTGAGCCTGCGCGTCCGGAGCCTGTGCTCCTCAACGGGAGAGGCCACAACAGTGCGAGGCCCGCGTACCGCAAAAAAAAAAAACAAAACTTTCCAATCATGCCTAGTCGCTGATCACCAAGCCCCCGGTAATGAAAGAAAACAGACTTCACCTGATTATTGTAACAACAGAATACACTGCTGCTTCTATTGTTGTGAAAGACTCGCTTGAAAAGGAAAGTTAATCTGGAGGAATGAATGAGCGAAGTGCCAAACCTAGGTTACCAAGCCCAGGGGCCCTCATAAGCAGAAACTTCTGTCTACGTGGGACTCAGGAAGAAACAGAATTGGGAATATTTGTTTGTTTGTTTGTATGTTTGATTTGGACAGAAGACTATTTTAGGGATCTCCAGTCTCATCCGTTTGAGTTATTTTTCTCTTAAGCATGTGCGCTTAGTGAATTATATATTGTTAGCGACCCTGGGGTGTGCAATCCCGTCTCTTTTAATACACTCTTCCATTCTGACAAGGAGCTTCAGTGGCTTGGAATAATCTCCTTCAATTGACAAAAGCAGCCCCCAATTTCTAAGTTTTTAAACCATTAGTGGCTGATCAGTTGCAACAAATATGCTGCCGCCGCTGCTGCTGCACCTAATGATTAAATTTTAAATATTCATGATGGATGGATGTCTGTGTGTGTGCACAGAAATGACACGTCGACGGCTGCTTCTCACCAGGGCACCGTTAAAGCTAGGCAGAAGCTGCATATGTCAGATATTTTCTGGTTAAATATTCCAGTCATTAAAAAAATTATTCTATAGATGCAGCAGCACTAATGTGTGAGATACACACATCTGCAAATATACAGTGTTGAAATGGGTAGAATCCTTCCCTCAAAAATAGCCCTTTAATCATTAAAAAACAAAACAACAACAACAAAAACACCGCTGAACACGCCAGCAATTTTGATAGTGGTTATTTTGGGTCATTGTGATTTTTCAGTGATTTAAATTTTCTTATTTCTGCTTGTCTGTATTTTTCGAAAACATTTTCTACAATAAACACAAATTATTTTTGTAATAAGACAAAAGATAACTTAAAAATCCCATGCTAAGAAACATAACAACATTATAATAAAATTTTGACCAATGAAAAAAATTCTTCATGGAGAAATATGCACTTACAGGTTACAAAAATAAACACAAAAGAAGAGAAGAGAGTAAGTTTTGTCTAAGTTTTAGCTATGAAATAAATGGGAAATAAGACCTAATTTTCCTCTAAGTATAGAGAAAATGCAAGTCAATTTTTAGAGGAAATTCAATAGAGAGGATACAGCGATCTGGAGGGACACATTTTCTGAGATGAAATTAAATCAAATGTATTCTTTGGCCATTGTTTGTGGCTGAGACTACAAACAACTGAGAAAAATTAGCTGAACTGAAAAATGCCCGTGGTTTCAGTCTGCTAGGATGAACCCCTGTTTCTTTCTTATGTCTCTCTTCTTCCTGTTCAGCAATATCTCCGCTCCCTTTTTACTGTTTTCCTTTTCTGGAAATCTTCCTCACATACATATTTAAACACCATTAAATCTCATTGTTTCTTGCACTGTACATACATACCATCTTTTTCCAAATGGACACCCATTTGATAGCATAGATGACTATCCTGATCACAGGAAAAGGGAAAAATAATGAACAAACACAGGAATCGGAGACGACAAAACCAGACACGCTTGACCTGCTCTGTGTATGCGAGCAAATACTCAGGCTTGTCATTCTGTAATAGGATTCCATTAGCTCTCAGACCAGTGACTAACTGGTTAAAAGGAAAACTGTATCAACCGCTTGGCTCTGATTGGTCCCTAGAAACTTCCTGTAGAAAAGAATTAGAGCAAATACATTGAAAGGAGGGCCCAGATCCTGCGCCTACAAGAAACATGGGGGAAAAAAAAGACAAGGTCTGACCTCACTGTTGATAGGTGGGTTAAACTGTATACCTGTGTCCGGCTCCCCCCAGTTAAGAGGTTAAACAAGGATTTTAACCAGAAGAAGAAGGAGAACCAGCAGGGATGGGAAACGGTGAAGGCAAAACCAGCGTCACTGGAAAGAGTAGTTTAAAATTTTGAGTCTGAAAATCACTTGCGTCCTAACAATACTGAGCTTGGTGGCAACAAAATCATCAAGTACAGACTAGTTACCAACCCAAATGAGATCCACTGTCACTTAACCGCTCAGCTTTTAATGTGTCATGTTTGTTCCATCCTATCAAAATATCCCTTTACAGTCCGTTTCTTTGAAATTTTAAATAAAATTCTGAAAAGTTATTTTTCTATAATTGTTAATATTTTAAATAAGTATTTGTTACTTAGAGAAGTTATAGAGGAAACCATCTCATAGGAAAACATGGTTCAGGATGCTTACTAGAAACAAAATTACACATGGACATTTTCACTATATTAAAAACCTCGTGTTCCATGACTTCTATGAGGTTTACAGGGGAACACAACTCCTGGTTTTGTAGACCATATCTTTTCAGTTTGCTTAAAATTCTCACTTGACTAAAATCTAATTTATTTAGAATCACTGGCTTTTTTCGTTTTTGTTTTCTTTCTAGACCTTGTGCATTTGTAGCTAGTTGACCTGTAGCTGTATCAGAACAAAAGAAACAAGAGCGAGTAGTATTTTATGAAATCTAAGCTTCTATATGATTCTATGTAAAAAAAAAACATTTAAGCCATGGCAAGACAAAATCCTAAAAGATAGTTTCAAGCCGTCATTACTGTCTTAGCCCTCTCTCCTCTTCCAGTTAACCTGACCATGCAAAATTACGATGATGGTATTTCCTGATTTGCTCAGGACCTCTCTGGCTTACAGCATTGTCCTGGTGACCCGTTTGGTGAGTGCCCCTTTTCACTCTCAAAAGTGTCCTGGTTTGGATGAAAAATTAGATGGAATTGCCCAGGGTTTTCCACGAGCCCACAAGATAATCTAGGTTGTGTTGTCAACATCTAGCTTTGGTGCAAACCTCAACCACATACATTTTCTTTGCTTCCAAAAGGACTGTTGAATAAAGCTCTTGCTGTACATATATACCCGTTAAGACAGACAGGACTACTTGCAGGATGAAAGGAAGTAAAGAGAGAGCATTCTACCAAAATGTAGACAATGGTCAACCCTAGAAGATTACTCATCTTTTGAGAGCCTCTTGCCAGAAAAGTGGCAAATTATGGTAGTTTTAGATGAAATTTCTTTGGATTTTTAACATTCACTCTTTGAATGACTTAAGTTCCAGAACTTTCTCTAATTACATTCTCCTTTCTGATACCGTACTCTTAGGTGCCTTCTTTCTGAAGGTACCAATGGCTCTGTAACCTTGCAGACTACCCAGTGGGGTTCTGATAGCTAACCAGAACCGGAAACTGAAGGCCAACCTCTTCTCAGATACAGAGCATCACAGTTATGGCAATCCAACTTTTTGGCATGCTGTTTATGTATGGTCTAGGTCTGCTATTGGCTGGCATGTTTCGTTTCACAGACTTAATATGGACTCCTTTCTTCTTCTCCAGGGCTTTCTGAGACTCCTCAAAAGAAAGACAACTTCCTTTCACTCTGAAAATACAATTTATATTGCCAGTGCCCAAGGCTGTAAATGCTGGAGCTTGGGGAGAAATATGGAAGAGAAAGAGCAATGAAAGGGCGACCAAATTGTTTCAGAGTATAGAATACCTTCAGGCTTTTTCTCTTCTCAACTGCTGACCGCCTATATATAAATAGTTCATTATTCCCTTTTTCCATATAGAGGGCCCACGTTCATTCTGGGCAATATGGGGCCGATAGAAAGAATAACTGAACTAAGTTGGGTGGGCAGACCGACCCAGGCCCTTATGCAGAAAGTGGATTTGGGGTATGTGGCTTCAGGACTTCTCTTGAGAGTGCAAAGGAAAATAGGAAAGCATGGTCATGTTTGTAGACTGTGATCATTTTGGTCATGTTTGTTGACTGCTCATTTCGGCTTTCTCACGTTAAAACAATGGCTACTTGTGAACAGCTGATCATGCAAGGAGGGTGAAGGGCCGCTCCTGTGTGAAACTGACCTTACGACTTCTTGAGTCAATAGCTGAGGAGTCGCTAGTAGGAAGTAGAGAAGTGAAAGCCACCCTTCTAAGTCTGTACCTGGTCTCTCCCTAACAAAGAAAGGGGTTCTAAGAGCCTGATGACCTCAGGACTTGAATTGTGAGTTGGGCTGGCATCATAGCAATCTTCATCCTGGTTCCACCAGCTACATCACAGGCTATACTAACTATAGCAAGTAAGAGATTCATAGATTCACCACCTATGGGAATCAGGCTCAAAGGAGGTACAAGTTTTAGAATTATTGAAAGCACATTTTGGGACACTTGTTGTATACTGCTAAAGATCATTTAATCAAGTACATCATCCCTGTGTTATTGAACAAAGCTTGATGAAAACTTCGTAAGGCATAATTAGTTTTAGCTTTTTTTTTTAACTTCTCTGCAAATCAACATGTGCCCATGTCATAGTCACAGAGTAAACCATAAAAGATATAGAAACCATCCCGGGTCTAAAGATGTGTGAAACCTATCATCAATAGCTTAATTTTATTCCCAGTGTTCACGAAGATTCAGAGGCTATGTACCTTTAGTTGAATGGCACTCTTCCCGGCTCTGGACTTGTAGTGATCCATTCCCGGAACTTCACCTTTGCCAAAGTGCATGAGAAGCATTCTGGTTAATTGTCTCTGCCTTTCGTACAGACTTGGCTATTGTGAAATAGAAAGAGCACATGAGGTTTGCCTCCCGGCTCTGCTCTTTACGAGTTGGATGATCTTGGCCAAGTCTTGAACCCTCTATGGGCCTCAGTTTCCTTATTTATAAAATACTTGTCCTTGCAGGTCAGAATTAAGAGAAGTAACATATGTGAAAATAACCTGTACGTGGGAACGCACAGTACACACATTATCACTGTCTTCTTGTGTTACAGATGAAGAATTGACGGCACCGAAAGACTAGGACAAAAAACTGCCCAGAAGCACGAAGCAATTCCATTACAGCCCTGCACTCAGCCAGCACCTATGCATCAGGGCACTGTGCGCCCTCATTTCTGCTTCTACCTATGCACACAGACGAAGGACAGGCTTCTAATCCACTTAAAGTTTCATCAATTTCAAATGGTACCATCAAAAAAGTTGCTTCTTTCTTTATAATAACAGTATGTTCCCCCTTTGAAAATGGTAAAGAATAAACCAACAAACCTTGCCAAGGATGCCCGTATATTCCAGATCCAGAATACATAGTCTTTACATTCTTGAATAAACAGAGTGAAAGAGGAGCAGGTGTGGGCCTGCAGGTGTGTTTGCTGAGTGTGATGAGGGAGCAAAGCTGGAAGGATGCTTTGGGCATTATGGGGACGGCCTGGAGGTCACCAGGGGGTAGGGTTTTAAAGACTGGGTGACAGGAACACAAACGGCTCTTCAGAAGGCAAATGAGCTCTGATCACGTCTGTGCCGAGGAGAGCAGCGAAGCTGGTGATAAACCCCTCAGTGTTAACTCCCTTGCTAAGGTCTTTAGACACCCTAGTCAGAAAACTGGAGGATGTGAAAGGGGGAAGAAACTTCAGTACCCTGCAAGGTTAAGGGAGCTGGACGTGGTTCAAATATCCTCTCTGCCTGTTACCAGCTATGAGACCTTGGGTAAGTTCCTTATCCCTTCCATGTCCTCACTTAAAAATGGAGGAAAATAGGGCTTCCCTGGTGGCGCAGTGGTTGGGAGTCCGCCTGCCAATGCAGGGGACACGGGTTCAAGCCCTGGTCCAGGAATATCCCACATGCCACGGAGCACCTAAGCCCGTGCGCCACAACTACTAAGCCTGTGCTCTAGGGCCCGCAAACCACAACTACTGAAGCCCACGCACCTAGAGCCCGTGCTCCGCAACAAGAGAAGCCTGCACACCGCAACTGGAGAAAAGCCCACGCAGCAACAAAGACCCAACGCAGCCAAAAATAAATAAAATAAATAAATTTAAAAATGGAGGAAAATAATCTCATGGGTTGTTTGAGAATTAACTCTGTTGTCTATAAAGCGTTCACCTCAGTGCCTGGCAAATCGTAAGTGTTCTAAAAATGTCAGCTGTTTTTGCTACGAATTCAGCTTCTTCAGTTCCCAGCAAGAACACTGAGGGCCGGAGAGGTATAGGGGCTTGCCCAAATTCACAAGGTTCAGATTAATGGCAAAATATGGACTACACACCAAATCCTTTTGCCGATGTTCCAGTACATTTTCCTCCACATCCTATGTTGATTCTGAGGTCCACTGTGCCCCAGGGACGGTCATCTGTTGACGGGCTCTGAGGGCCCTTCTAGGTCTATAGAATCGATGATGTTAAATGGCAGAGTAGCACACACAGCATTTCTCAATGTTCTGTGTTTCACGGATGACCCCAGGCTGCAGATGATCCACTCAATGCTGATTCGGATTTGGTGGCAACAACAGAGAGCAAAGCCACGGTCTCCAGGGCGGGGGAATCTCTTTTTTTTTTTTTTAACATCTTTACTGGAGTATAATTGCTTTACAATGTTGTGTTAGTTTCTGCTTTATAACAAAGTCAATCAGTTATACATATACATATGTTCCCATATCTCTTTCCTCTCGCGTCTCCCTACCTCCCACCCTCCCTATCCCACCCCTCCAGGCGGTCACAAAGCCCCTAGCGCAGGGGATCTCTTGATCCAGGCTCAAGATCATCTCTCAGAGCCTAGTGCTGTTTAGGGATTGAGGCTGGCCCTTTGCTGCAGGACATGATGGCGGGCACTCTTGTCATCTAGGGCTCTCAGCACAGTAGCTGTCAGACCAACTCCACTGGAGGGATGACCTCCTCTGTTGATGGCCTCAGCCTGGTTCTGGAATCTGAACCTCAGATACCCGTCGTAAGGCTCACTCTGAAGCTTCTCAATCTCCCCTCCCAGCTTCCCTCCAGTTTCTAAATCATCTATGTGCTCTCACCCTGGAGAAAGGGAAATCAAGCTTGTTTAATCACTAACCTGTCTACTTTCAACACCCAGTCAACAGACTTGGTCCTGAGGGTTACTCTGTGTCTTAAACTCTGTCTCTTATCCCTAGAGTTGGATCTGTTTAGATGTCTGAGGTTTCTAGAAGATTCACCAGAGGATGAATGGGGTGTCAATGGAGCAGTTGTCATATGGTAAGCAATCCTGTTCTCACCCTATTTGAATGTGAACTTCGTCTTGTGCTACATGCTGGTGGCTCATGAATCTCGGGGTCTGACACCTTTGGAGGTCTGAGGGAATGAAGCCGCCGCAAGATAAAAAAAAGTTTCATGCAAAGAGATGAACCAGTATCAGAGCAGCAGCCCCTCTATCTTTCTCCTGTTTTTCAACACATGTACTAGACTTATCACCCTAGTGGCATATCTACAGTGCATAATGTTCTTTGCTTCCTATTTCCAAAGGATTTCAGTTCTTCAGATTTAAAATCACCAGGGAATTTATAAGGAGTGAAAAATAGTCCAAAAAGGTTGTTTGATAATCCTAAATGGAAAACCTTACATTGTTATAGCTCCCTTTACTTCATGAAATGCTTTTCTATACATTATCTCATCTTTATTACGGGCATCAGAGGTTTGATACTGTTTGGAGAGCATGAGACTAGTTCAGGTCTGTGGAGACTGTATTACAAACCCCTTCTTTCTAAGTTTTAATTTTCACAGGGCAGCAAAACATTTCATAAGTCTACAGGAGAACAAAATAAACTCATTATGGGGAAACCATTACAGGCTTCCTCATAAAAATTCCTTAGAAAAATTGTTCTGTTCCAAATGTTGGCTCTGAAAAACTCCCACTCCCCTTGAAAACTGATAAGGTCTCACTTCTTTCAGGGCACCTGGCTCACACACTGACTCCTTCGCCTTTGTCTAGATGTGCATCCTTCCTCCGACTCCACATGCACCTGCCTTTGCCAGTACCCCAGCTTATTCACGCTACACTGCAACCAACTATCTCCCCTCCTATGTACCACAAGCTCCTTGAGGGCATGCCAATGTTTTTTATCTCCCCTGTTCTTACAGAGTGAGACACTTGGGAGGGATTCAATATATATGGAATGAATGGAGAGAAAAGCCCATAGGGAACAGATAGATACCTTATGGAAAGTGTGAGCGTGAACTGGGTACCTGCCTGTGTAGTCAAAGAATATTCTGAAGCAAAAGGAGGAGTACAGCTTTTACAACTTATGAAGTCAAAGTCAAATGGGGCAGAGGACAGCAGTCAGGAGAAAGATTCCCCTGTTGGAAAAAGGACAGTTACGAGGACCTGCAACGTAGGGGGACTGGATGGATACAAGCAGTGACTGACCTTAACTCTCTCTTCCAGCTTCCAGAAGTTCTCTGGATAGAATGATACGGGGGAAGCAGAATGAGCAGGCAGTGCTCAGAGTCAAATGCCAGGTATCAGAACGCAAATGAATGGCTTCATCCTGATGTCTTTATACCCAGGCATTTGAGGCTGGAGTAAAGCCTCTTGTCAAAGTTCCATGAAGTGCTGGAGTCTGAACTCAGGCTACACATAAGTCAGGAGAAGCTTGTACCTTTAAGAAAAATGGCCATCTTTCACCTTTAAACTGTGCGATTCTGGGAAGAGTACTGGGGAGCGCTGGTGGCCCATCCCCTTCACCAAAAGAAAGTAAATCAACTATTATAACCTTTGCTATTATTGAAGAACATTACTTGTAGCTCTCAGGAGACTGTGACTAATGAACTGTATGTATATGCTATTTTGTAACAGTAACAGGTCTTCAAGACAATAATATATATACACCAAGGGGAGGCAAAACTGTCTATGAGTACCCATGTGGTTCCAAATTTTAAATTCGAGTAGTGGAAATAGGAAGGAAAATCCAAATAGGAAAAAGTCATGAAAATACGACATAAAAAAAGATAATTAATTAGCACAGCCATAATGAAGTTTTGTAATTTTAAACAATAAAGTGAACCCAAAGCAAACAGGAAACACAATTATCAGTGACATTAAACACCAAAAAGAAAGAGGAGTGGGAGTCGACTTAACCTCTGGGATGGGTTTACTGCTGGCTGAGGCAGGAAGAGGTTTAAAGGAGATTAAGAAAGATAAACAGGGGGCTTCCCTGGTGGCGCAGTGGTTGAGAGTCCGCCTGCCGATGCAGGGGACACGGGTTCGTGACCCGGTCCGGGAAGATCCCACATGCCGCGGAGTGGCTGGGCCCGTGAGCCATGGCCGCTGAGCCTGCGCGTCTGGAGGCTGTGCTCCGCAACGGGAGAGGCCACAACAGTGAGAGGCCCGCGTACCGCAAAAAAAAAAAAAAAGAAAGATAAACAGTAAGCAGTCTGTTGTGCTACTCTTTATTTGGCTGCACGCGTCCAGCCAAGGGGAAGGTCTGTTTTTGAGCTAGTGGGCTCATGTACAGCCAACAAAGCCAGGAGGACAGGCGAGGCGGGAGTGCTCGCTCTGGAACACGATGGAGGTTCCAGACCTCACTGCCCCCAGCCCTCCCCCATCCAGTGAGCATGAAAGGAGAATTGCCACCATCAGATGCCGATCTGATGGTCTTGGAGCTTCTCCTTTGGCGTACAAAAAAAATCAATATCTTGATGATAATTTTTCTGGTCTATTGTCTTGACTAAAATAGCCCTATTTATTCTCAAAATCACAGAATTTCAGAGATCGGACATTACAGGTCACCAAGTCCACCCATCAAGTGGCCATCTGGCCTATCATCGCCTCTCGTGACAAGGACCTCATTTCTTCCTGAAGCAGTTCTTACCCTCCTCGAGCAGCTCTGATTATTAGCAAATTCTTCCTTAGATTGAGCTAAAATTTGTCTTTCTGAAATATCTACCTTTGGCCCCTGGGGAGAGAATAAATCTCAACCATCTACAATATGAGAACCTTTCAAATATTAGAAAATGCTATTATGTACTACTCAAGCCTTCTCTGCTACAGGCTAAATATACTTTGTTCTTTTAACCTTTTGTCTTATGACTTTCAACTTCCTCACTACTGTTGCTACTTTTCTCTGAACTCAATCCAGTTTTTCTATCTCCTTCTTATTCACTGGACATATGTCACATAATATGGTTTGACAAGCACCAGTGACAGTGAAACATCCCCACCATTTTTGGGGCTACCATACACTCCCATCAGGCAGCTGCAGACCAAAAGGAGTATTCATCACATGTACTGAGCATCTATGATGGGACAGGCATGGTAAGCACTTTACATGCATTGAGTTCAATTCTGAAAATGAGCCTATGTGTAGGGGCTGCCATACTTCCTATTTTACGCCTAAGGGCCCAAAGACGTAGAGAGGTTGCATAACTTGTTTAAAGTCACACAGTAACTGGCAAGCCTTCCATTGATTCCTGATATACTTTATTTTGATAGATTCTGTCCAACTTTCCAAATTGTGAAGCTCTTTTTAGACCTCCATTCTTTCCTTCAGTGTTCTGTATTCATCATTTCTCCCAGCCCATGCCATGTCCAACTCGATAAACGTGCCCTTTATAACTTTATCCAAGTCATTCATAAAATTTTGACCAGGACAGAACAATGGCTGGGCTGCCTAATGACTCTTGGCTCCTTTTTTTTTTTTTTTTTTTGCAGTGCCAGTGGAAATTATTCCATTTGGTCAAATGAGACTTTATTTAAAAAATGAATTCATTGTAAGCTCCTTGAATGCTTGTCACATATTTCTTTGCATCCCACACAGCTAGTTTAATACTCAGTAAAAATCGTTGAAAGAAGTACTGTGTTCTGAAATATGAAGCCCGAGGAAAGGTTCAAGGGGGTGGCATATGGACTGCCTGCAGTTCTAGGATAATAGGCAAACAGTTTCTCTACCACTGACTGTTCTGACATCATTCCAGCCTTGTTCTGTTGGCTATTCTGTGCTTTTCACAAGCCAGAAACAGTGGTGAGCAGATCCAGGATATAATGCTTTGGAGAAAGGGGATCTAACGGGACACTGAGAATTTTAGAAGATGAACCACATTTACGATTGAATTTATCACACTGGATCAGAAGTCATGTCATCTGTAATAAAGCCATAATGAGAAGTTATCTGTCCACCATGACAAGAGTGGAATCTAGGAGCTAGAGTAAAAATAAAGAGAAGTTTGAGGCATACCCCTCACCTCTGAGGATGCCGTCATGCATTATTCTTACCCCAGCTCTCAAAACATAATAGCACCACGATATCAGAGGGCAGCCCGAGACCTTACAAACCACCATCCATCTCAGCGTGCCATGGATCTGCTAATACGGTAGGCCAAATCAGGTCCCCAGATCTGCACTCACAGGAAGAACAGCTCGGATTTTATCTTGAAAAGTCTTGTCTCCTGACGTCAACGTTATCAGAGTTTCTACTCTATATTATGTAAACTACCTTGAAGTTCATTGGAATAAAGAGCCCTGAGAATAGTGTTAACTTCCAAAATAATAACAAGCAATTGGTACTTAATAAGTGTCAGGAACAGTGTTAACTGATTGACATGCACTCTCTCATTTAATGGTCACAAGAACTTTATGAAAAATATACTAAAATGATTCCCGATTTACAGATAAGTAAACTGAGGCAGAGAGATGTTAATTACCTTGCTTATAATTAGCAGAGCCCTAAAGCTTGACTCCAGCATTGTTGAACACTTATCCTCTTAAATACACTGTGCGTTGGTCCAGGTCTTCCAAGAAGTAGACACCAAGACAGTAGTAAAGGTGCCAAGATCTCTCTTTTTTTTTTAAAAGGGAAAACACTCGTGTGAGAGAAAACGGAAAGAGAGGCTGTCAGATCGTGCTGCGAGGCTACCCCAAGGGAAGGCGAGAGGGGGACGGTCAGTGGGTGGGGTCTTAGCCCCGCCTTCTGGGAAGCCCCCGAGCCAAAGTCAGAGGAGCCCCGGGTCTCCCTGGGCGGGGCTGCCTTAGTCCCCGGTTGGCTGGGAGCCAGCGGCCGTGGCAGCGCGGCCTCTGCAGACAAGCAGCGGTGGAGCCGGAGAGCAGCGCCCAGAGTTCAAGGTCAGCCAGGCACAGGTTCACGGCCGCACGCTGCCTCCACAAGGCCTCCGGAGAGAGGCCCTCAGTCTGTTCTTAAGGTGTAAAATGGACGTCTCATCAGGAGGATTTTCCTTTGTCAACGAAGACGTTTCAACACCCACGGCCTGAGTTGCTGGAACCACTAATTCTCAGGCCGCAGAAGCAGAGGGTCGTTGCCGGTGGGAGTCTGAGCGGGTCCCCGGCACATGAGAAAGGAGGATGGACTCGTTTCCTACCAGCATCAGGAACAGACTCGCTTCAGGTTTATCCCTCTGCTTCCAAAGAATGTTCTTCTGCAGATGGTTTCGTGGATTCTCTGAAAAGCATCTGGGAGAGGGGTTTCTCGTGGCCATATTCCAGAAAGTTCCCAAAGAGGATTTCCTATGCGTGGATCTCATGGAAACAAGCAGGGAATTTCCAAGGACGACTCCTGGCTGAGCAGATGCTGCTAACACACGGTCCTTTAATCTTCCCTTTCTTGTCTTTTTCTCGGGTCCTAATCAAACCAACCATTGCTCTCCCACAAAATAAAGTGTGACAGATCCACTGCCTTTATCTTGTTGAAACCCGAGGAGAGCCAGGCTCATTTGTTCACTCTGGCCGCTGTCCTGCACCCACTCCATCGGGACTGGGTCAGGTACCACTTCATCCATCTTCTGAGCTCTGGCTCCAGCTCAGGCTGTGAGCACAGATCACACACACAGGGCATCCAATTATGCCTTGTGAACGTGCCTACACATATATACCTACCTATACATACAGAAACACACAGAATATACATATATGTGTAAAAAACTGTCAGAACTAAAGACGAAGCCCCACTGATTCCCCGGCAGACTTGGGAGCACCGTGCAGTTCATCTGTCCTTTTCCAGCCATTGACCTCCTGACCTCTCTGTAGTGTTGCCTGGTGGCCACCCTCAACCCCACGACATCACTCCTGCCTGGCTGTCCTCATAGCTCCCAGACTCCCAGCTACTTCTTTCTCTTTTCCTCCTTTTGTTTCCTCCTTACTTGCCTAATCCTTAAATACTGGTGTTCCCAAAGGCTTATTCCCGGCTGGTTCTCCTGTCCCTGTGTGCTTTCTCGCTGTAGGATTTTCTGCACTCTCCCATGCTAGAAACCTTAGGCAGCCTTGGCTTCTCCTTACAGATCTTCCTCCTGTCCCTTCAGCTTTGTCCTACCATCAAAATTCCAACCAACCTATCACAAAATAGCCTCGCCATCACTATTCCACGGGGTTAAGGGTACTAATATGTATGAATGTCTGTCCAATGTCACACAATCTGTCAGGTGTTTTACATATATATTATTTCACAAGCCTTACAACAATCAAGCAAAAAAGAGCCTATAAATTCCTATTCCAGATAGGGAAGCTGAACTCAAAGAGTTTTAGCTCATAGCCTAAAATTTAAATTTGGTCACGAAGGGTCTTTACTTTGAATCAAGGTCTTAAACTCCAAAGGGCAGGCTCCCCCTTCAGCCCACCATCAGGCCCCTGCACACTTGCTTCTCCTGCCAGATGGTGGCCTCCAGACACTCCCTGCTTGGGGCACTCTGGGTGTGGACAGAATTACTTTTTCCAGAAATGAGTATGATCATGTTTCTTCCACAAGCCCCTGCTGATGTACTCCAGGATTAAGTCCTTCCTAGCTTGTTTGGCCAGTGGTTACCAGGCTTGTCTGAACATTGGAATCACCTGTGGAGCTTTGACAACTACTGATGCCTGCATCCCACCCCCAGAAACTGTGAGTTCACTGGTCTGGAATGTGGCCTGGTTTTGACATTTCATAAAATCCCAGGTCATTCTAATGGACAAGCAAGTTTGGAAACCACTAAGTTAGGCACCAATGTCCCTCCCATTTTGACTCTTCCCTCTCTCTTCAGCAAATATGATCTCCCCAGCTCCAAACCCTACTGTGGATTAAACCATCCAGTTCCCTGTCCTGGAGTCCTTTCTCTGACCAACTTCTACATCCTTTGTAATTCAGCTCAAATGTGCCTTTGAGTTTCTCTGGCCTGACCACCCCATGCTGCCCTTTGTGTTTACTTCCTAATATCTGGGCCTTCTTCCACCTTCTGTGATATTATCAGAGCAAACATTTTTCTTGTACACTGTACCACAAACTCTTGACATGTAAGGGGAATACATCCAGAAACATCCTTACATCCAAATTTGCAAATACTACTAGAGTGGATACATTTCCCCAGAAAATACAACCAACTATAACTGAATATTTCATTAGGGTCACACCTTCAGATCCACAGTGATTTGACCAATATGGGACCAAAGGAATTTTTAAAGCTTTTAAAATAATATCTGCCACAAAAAAAACCCTGCCCACCATAGGTGTCAGTGACATCACTATTATCGTAACGCCAGACATGAACTTAACCAAATTTGTAAAAATCTAAATAGTACTGATGGATAATAACAAATTCTCATCTCATGAGCAGTACTTTGAGGTAGATGACAGGCAGAAACACAGAGAGGGAAAGAAAATTCAGACCCTGGGCCATCCTGGGCCACTGTGGGCTCGTTCACAAACTCTGACTTGCTTACTCCTTGTACTGCTGTCAAATTCATACTCCAGTATAATTATTAATTACCTATACCATGGTTCTTTGGCTTTACTTGTGATGAATAAAAATCTTGAATGATAAATTTCTGAATACTGGAAGTCAACCATGTTCACTTACTTTTTCCCTACTGTTGCCATCAACGTGTTTTGGGGCCAAGGGACAATGCTAGGTGGGGTTAAAGGACCCAAGGCCTCTCAAATTCCCTGCCTGATTAGAAATAAAGCTAAGTATGGATAAAAATACTTCTAGGAAATAGTAATACAAAGTTGCATCTTGATTTTTTTTTTTTTGGCTACAAAGCTTAACTTGTTACTCATTTTCTTCCCTCCTCAATCATTCAAATATTTTATTCATAGAACAAAAAAAGAATATGGGCTTCCCTGGTGGCGCAGTGGTTGAGAGTCCGTCTGCCGATGCAGGGGACGCGGGTTCGTGCCCCAGTCCGGGAAGATCCCACATGCCGCAGAGCGGCTGGGCCCGTGAGCCATGGCCGCTGAGCCTGCGCGTCCAGAGCCTGTGCTCCGCAACGGGAGAGGCCACAACAGTGAGAGGCCCGTGTACCACACACACACACACACAAAAGAATTTGTGATATGGAGATAAATAATAAGTATCATTAGAATTTTCTCCAATTCCACAAAGTATATTTCTTCAAAATTTAAACTATCTTTTCCTCTTTAATTCTGCAAATAGTGCAATTTCAAATACAGCAACTATCTTATCTTTGTCTAGCTAAATCTTCAATATTTATAGTCAATAATCTACATAAGTTATTTTTCAGTATTCTAAAAAGTAATTTTTTTCTCCTTGGGGAATCAAAATTAACCCTCAATTTCGTTCTCTTCTGGGGAGTACAATATGGTGGAATGCTTCATTCTGAAAGGGTTCAGGGGCCAGTATACAGCAGGCAGATGGCACAAAGTGCAGGAGGAAGATGGGGCCAGGGGCCTTGAGGAGAAATCATTCCCAGTCTCTGCTCTTAGCTCCAAAACCATCATTCTTTTTTTTTTTTTTTTTTTTTTTTTTTTTTTTTTGCGGTACGCAGGCCTCTCACTGTTGTGGCCTCTCCCGTTGTGGAGCACAGGCTCCGGACGCGCAGGCTCAGAGGCCATGGCTCACGGGCCCAGCCGCTCCGCGGCATGTGGGATACTCTCGGACCGGGGCACGAACCCGTGTCCCCTGCATCGGAAGGCGGACTCTCAACCACTGCGCCACCAGGGAAGCCCCCATCATTCTTTTTGCCTTTCATATCTCTTGTCACTGAATTATAGAGCCCTTTGGCTTCTGGAAAAGAAGATTTTTTCATTCTCTAACTAAACACGATAATAAATGGAGTCCCTGTCTTTGTTAGAGGTGGTCCAGGTCTGGCCTTCTCCCTTCTTTCCATCAACCTCTCTTCCAGCTGTTTGGCTGCTCCCAACTTACCACCCACCCTGCCCCCGAATGAACTGAGCAGCCTTAATGACTGTGACTTAAACACATGCCTCCCTAAGTCTTCCTCCTTCTCTTCAGTTTTGCCCTTTGACACAGGCATTGAGGGGCCCCTGCCCTGACCCCCAGGTTTAGAGGGCCCAATCAGGTCTTCCTCCAGCCACCCCTCCCTACCAGGGCAGGTAGTCAGCAGGGCCAAGGCGAGAGGAGCCCATGTCTTCCCTTCTAGACTGTGTTCTGGATACCTGGAATCCCCACATACCCTGCCCAGGGAGCCTCAAGCCTGCTTTCCGAGCTCTTTGCTCTGGAAGGTGGACACACAGCTGTGTGCACTTCCAGGCCCCAAAGTGGACAAGGCGGGTGTGCATGGGGCTGTGGGCTAGAAGGTCCCAGAAGTGTGGGAAGCCCCCCTGGTACAGCACAGAGCCAAGGAAGGGAAGAAAACTAGATGGTCCAGGGAACCCACGCTGCAGTACCGATTCTGCATTCAAACCTGGCCTTCCCAGTTGCTATGAAGTTGCAGTTGTCAAAGTCAGATGATAGAACGTATTTTACTTAACCGTTAGCTAGAACTAATACATATGAAGCATATGGTATGTAGGTCTACCTCTGTATGCTTGTCTTGGGCCCATAAATGTTAGGGGCAGGCCTCTTTCTCGTCACCCAACAATTCTCTTGCAGATCTTCTCCCATGCCCAAGGCCCATGCCATCTCAGCTGTGACGACTATCAAAGTCTGGAACCTCAACGTGTTTATTTCCCTTCCTGCCCGACAGGCCTTCTTCTTTGCACTATTCCTCTCCTCTTCAGATTCAGTCCCTGACAGAAGACCCTGCAGTTCATTTGTAAACAGGGAAGGGAAGCTGTCGTGTGTCCCACTGAGAGGTTTTCACGAAGCCTGGGTCCTCCTGGGTCAGCCCCTTTCCAACATGGAAGCTGCGTGCAATGGTAACCACAGACGGACAGGTGACCCCTTTTTTCTTTGCGGATCTTCCTCCCTTCCTCAGTGTGTTATTTCATCCCCTCATTTCTAAAACGTGTTTCAGACACAGAGGGAGCGGCTGTGATGGAAGTCGGCCAAGTAAAGATACAGGGCGGGGGAGCAGTGGGCAACTCCAGTTTGACGCTAATGATTTGTGTACAATTCAAGGTCAGAGAATGATATGTGAGGCTTGTGCGCCCACCCACACAAGCACACACAATTTAGTGCTTGATTATATCAGCATATAGCGCTAATACAGCTCACGCGGCCTTGTTCACTTGCCTCTCCAATTAGAAGGAAACGCTGAGGGCAGGGGACCACATGTTAAGCTGCCTTTGTTCCCCATAACACCCACCACCTTATTAGGCACATAATAGGCATTTGACAAATACGTTTTGTTAAAAGAAGCTTGTCTCCGTTAATGAAATGTGTGTTCTTGAAATGTTCTGAATCAAGTGAGTTTTTTGGTAAACAATTCCATTTTAGCGATACTGGGAAAGTTGCGACGGGAATACTAGGATACTAAGCGATCGCTATTCCATTTGGATTGTCATACATTTTTAAACTCTTGGGTCTGAACTGGGGAATCTTATTCTGGGGGCGGCGGGTGAGTGCCTATGAATCCCCTGTAATTGTATCCACATTTGTTTGGGGAATGTGTATTTTTCTGGTGATACTGCTGTAGCTTTCATTGTATGTGCTACTTAAAAAAGAAAAAAAAAAGTTAAAATCCATGAGCCTGGAAGGTACTCAGGAAGTTGGTCTAAGCTTCTAGGGAAATAGTTCAGCAGCTTTGGTACGCAGAAAACACTAATCAGAGCCAACATCTGCTGAGCCTCTGCTCCACGCCAAACATTTGACATTCACCATAGTTAATTTTCCCTGCAAGGTAGGCATTATCATCTCATTTTGCAGATGAAGAAACTGAAGAGACCTGCCCCAGACACACAGTTATTAAACATCCAATGTGAGGTCTGAATCAGGATCTGCTGGATTCCAAATTAGGAAGCTTTTCATGAAAACTGTCTGTCTCTCTCTGATGCCCTACCTAAAATAATGATAATAAAAAATAAATTAACCTTGGGTAGATTATTATTATCCCCACTTCACAGATGGGAAAACTGAAGTTAAGAAATATATATGAAATTCAAATATACATGATACCTTGAGGAAGACCCCACAGCTGGTAAGCGAAGGGGCCAGTGTTCAAACTAAGGTCCGTCCACTTCCTGGGCCCACTGTTCCTCACTGCCTTTCACAGCCCCCTGTGGGGATGGCCTGGCCTCCCCGTGACTCTTACACAAAAATCATGTATAAGAGTCCCCATGACTCTTATACCAAAAAACTGGTTCCTGGTTTCAATATACCATAATACTTTTTAACCAGAATTTTGGACACTGTTTCTCATACATGATGGTACTTAGGGCTCTTTAGGAAAACGGTGGCTGGGCCCTCAGTGGAGCAGCTGTAATGGTCCCTCTTCAAATTTCAAGGAATACTACCCTCCACATTTATAAGGACCTCAGAGACAGTACTGTTGATACTGGATATAGACGGAAGGTTGGCTATAGGATCATTCAAGATTCATCCGATATTATGAATTCATTCCACTTAGCTACTCAGCTTGATATGAGCAGAGTAGATTAATATGTGAAAGTGCTGTTAGCTCTTTGAGAGAAAATAATATTGAAATTCAGGTTTAACTGGAAGGCAGTTTTGCACAGTAGTTAAGCAAAGCCTGGGCCCTGAATTCAAAGAGATCTGAGTTCAAATCTCCACTCTCCCCTTGACTAGCTACACGCCCTTAGAAAAAAAAACCACTTGACCTTTCTAAGCCTCAGTCTTCTCACATGTAAATGGAGATAATAATACGGTTATGACAAGCTTCCTGAAGATTAAAGGAAGACACATAGGTAGGCTGTGTAGAACAATGCTTGAAACATTGTATTCACTAAAAAAAAAAAAGGTAGTATTTTGGTTTTTTGACTTCATGTCTAAGGAAATCGGATAAGGAATTTGTAAGATTTCTCCCTCAAAATCAAAACAGGATAAAGGATACAAATAAATTCTCCTTCTCCTTGAGTGATAGCACTGGTATTAAAAAGAAACTCAATCCTGACCAAAAAAAAAAAAAAAGTTCAGAGGAAAAGATTCTAAAATAAGTCTTTTCCTGTGCATAGGTTTATCCAAATTTCCTTCCTAATTATATTTATTACTGTTGACATTTTATTACTTAAAATAATCTTGTGTGATCCTGAGAGAGTCACAGAAATGGGTGGGGCACACTGAACTGTGCTATGGTCTTTCTGTACATGTCACTGTTAGAACTAATTACAGTGTATCTGTGGGTTGGTTCCACATCTGCGGAGTCAACCAACTGTGGATCAAAAATACTTGAAAAGAAATTCCAGAAAGTTCCCCAAAGCAAAAGAATTTGCCACGCAGCAACTATTTACATAGCATTTACATTGTAGTAGGTATTATAAGTAACCCAGAGTTGATTTAAAGTGTAAGAGAGGATGTGGGTAGGTTACATACAGATACTATGCCATTTTATGTAAGGAACTTGAGACATCCTCAGATTTTGGTATCCATGGGGGGTACTGGAAACATTCCCCTTGGATACCAAGGGATGACTGTATTTCAATCCCATGTTGGTGTGGGAAACATGGCAAAGTGAAGACAGATTGAAGAGCCTGATTGATACTTTCCAATTCTTGTTTCTATAGTAATTTAGTATATGTAAGACAAAAGCCTTTAAAAATACAAATTTTCGGGCTTCCCTGGTGGTGCAGTGGTTGAGAATCCGCCTGCTGATGCAGGGGACACGGGTTTGTGCCCCGGTCCAGGAGGATCCCACATGCCGTGGAGCGGCTGGGCCCGTGAGCCATGGCCACTGAGCCTGCGCGTGTGGAGCCTGTGCTCCGCAACGGGAGAAGCCACAACAGTGTGAGGCCCGCGTACCAAAAAAAAAAAAGAAGTACATCAAAGCACACAGCTGATGTCTTTCAAAACAAAAGAAAAACTAGAACATGAACAAGTTATCCTTCTGCTTATATTTCAGCTACTAGTTGTAGCTAATTATATATTACATTAATAGGGTGTACAGATTATTCATAAATGCTTGCTTTATTTTGGTTTCAAAAACACATTTTTCATCAGATTGGGTGGAATGTATTTACAATACTAGGAAGTCAACCCCACTGAATGACTTTCTTGTAGCAGTATTTCTCATCAATGTACATGCATTTACTTAATCCAAAAGACAGCTAGTTTTCTCTATTAAAAGGTATACAAAAGAATAACCTTTGAATTTCATCACTGTAACTTGGACAACATGTCACTCTATTGAATATAAATAGGAATCTGTATGCTGTTATTACTTAAATTTTTTTTTTTTTAAATCCAGCTTTTACTAGAGGATAAACTTCTTAAGGGCAGGAACCGTGCCTTTTACATCCTTTGTGATGCTCACAGTAACGGGAATATAGCTTCGTTCGTGTGCAATTGGTCCTCAGGAAATGTTGCTAGGTGATTCATATTTGAAGGGGAAATGGAAAGAAAAGCCCGAAGGACTTAAAGGATTTGCATGCACACATCTTGCTGTGAATAATACAAATGTGGAGAGAGATGACTAAGTGGACAGCATGGGGCACTGTGGGCTTTGACCCCTGTAATATGCAATAATAGGAAACTACAACGTGACTAACGGCAGCACCCAGGTCATAAGATGGAAGACGGAGGAACCGAAGGATGTACTGGAGGAACTCTGAGGTGCCGTGGAACTGCAGCATCAGCACGAAATGGCTTTCAGGGAGAAATACTTCAGTAGGAAACACAGCACAGAGGACGAGGGCAAGGATAGAAGCCATAGGATAGAAGCCACAGGACAGAAACAATAAATGCCTTCAAGTGAAAAGATGAGGGAAAGAATTCTTAAAGCAGAAGTGAAAAAATCACGTAACTAACAAGGTTGGGTTTAGCGTCAACGAGATACTAGCTCAGATGCTAGGTCTTCTAAAATTGTATTGCCTGCTTTAAATAAAAGCAAAGGCTTCTTCGCACTGGACCTCAGAATTCTACATTAATTCTCTGCCACAAGGCATATTTGATACTAGGACCAGGGCTGCAAAATAAAGAGAAGCAAATTTCTGGCGTGTTGGAGCCTATGATTTCCGGCCTCCCTCCCCTCCCCTCCCCGACTCTGGACACCACGCCCACCCACATACCCACCAGATGAGTCTGCTCATCTTTGCCAGCTCAGTTTTCCCCACCCTAAGCATCTCTGTGCCAATACCACTTAAGCACCTTATGAAATGTCAAAAGCCTTTCATGGTAATTATGGTGTCCACAAATATGTCCACAAATTTGTGACACTCCATTCAGAGGGTAGAACTAATTCCCCTCCTCTAGAAGGTGACTGGACTTACTGACCTGCCTCAAAGAAAGAGAATAATGAAGAGGCAAAGGTCTGTGACTTCAACGCGATGTCATACAATGTATGGTGACTTCCTCCTTGCTTTTTCCTGAATCACTCACTCTGGGGAAGCCAGCTGCCATGTTATGAGAACACTCAAGCAGCCCTGCGGAGAGATCCATGTAGTGAGGAACTGAGGCCTCCGGTCAGCTGCCATGGGAGGGAGTCCCCGGGGGGCAGATCCTCCAGCCCTCGTCCAGCCTTCAGATGACTGCGGTCCAGCTGACAATGGGACTGCGACCTTATAAGAGATCTTGAGCCACAGCCACCCAGCTCAGCTGCTCCTGGATTTCCTCAGAACTGCTTGTTCTTTTAAGCTGCTGAATTGCTGGTGTAATGTGTTACATATAGATAGAGAACTAATATAGTAAAATTTCCAATAGAGCTCTTATTTATTTTGGAGTTAAGTTTTAAACTTAAGTTTTACTAAAATGCCTGTTTTACTCTAACCAACTCCCCAGAGAGAGAGAGAAAAAGAGAAAGAAAAAAGCAGTTTTAAAGTAATAATAGTTTTCATTATTTGGGGAATACTTGTTTACCTGCTCCTAATACACAAGAAGGTTAGATGTTGTAAGTGTTCATTTGAATTAAATCCCATCTCCTTTTAAGCTTCTGATTTTGACAAAGACAAATGATTTTTGCCATACAGTAAGATTCTAGAAATAATCAGGCCTCAAATAGTCTAAGAGACTTCTAAGGTAAGGGATGGGGAAGTAGCTAGATTTTCTGTTGAGGAGTTTTTGCTCATTTAACAGAAATGAACAAAAAGTATACATATTCATATTTTATGTTAAAATATGACAAGTAATTTTAATTTCAAACAGAGGTAATTGCAGGAGGAACAATCTTGTTGTGGCCAGGATGAAAGAAAACTCTTTTTATCAGCACTTAAAACTTGCTAATAGTGGGTTTTTAAAAGAGAATATTAATACACTTTTGCCGTTTTGTTTGCAGTCCCTGTCCACATAATTTTCACATATATGATAATATGTTTCTCCCAGAATCTTTCCATCTTTGTATGCCCAATACCTAGACATTTCAGGTATATAATCAATGCCTACTGAATGAATGAATGAATGAATGAAGTTAGAGGAAAACTGAAACACAGTTATACTCTCCTAGAGGATTAAAAAGGTATGAAAAGCTTATGATATGATTAATGTTTTACATTAAAGAAAATGCATATAGTACATATTATGGGTCTGATACTATTCTAAATGCTATACATAAATTAAGACATAGAATCGGCATAACAATCCTATTATTATAGTCCCCATTTTCTAGATGGAAAAACTAAAGCTCAGAGAGAGCTTCTGTAATCTGCCCAAGATCCTACAGGTAACGAAGAGGTGAGCAGGATGTGAATATCCCTCCTAGCTCCAGAGTCCACTCTCTTTTTCTTTTTTTTTTAACATCTTTATTGGGGTATAATTGCTTTACAATGGTGTGTTAGTTTCTGCTTTATAAAAAAGTGAATCAGTTATACATAAACATATGTCCCCATATCTCTTCCCTCTTGCGTCTCCTCTTGACCTGCCAGGGCAGCGCCCTAACTGATCTCACGTGAGCTCACACCTGGCCGGTTCTCAAGTCCAGAGAAGGTGCAGGTGGCTGGCGAGAGAACTGTACCTGCTTTGTGGCATTCGGGGGAATTGTGGTTATTCACGAGTTTCTCTCACTAGACCGCCAATTTAACACTCTGTCAACTGTCCAATTATTCACATTTGCGTGGAGCTAAGTGGGTTCTTCTCCAGCTGCACACCTTTTTTTCTCAACATAATTAATGAAGCTCATCAAAACCCTAGAAAACAAGCCCAGAGCACCAGCCACTCTCATTGACATGTTAATAGGAGGTCAGGCGCTCCTGACCCACCGCAGGATGTTTATATGGCCCCAAGGCTGCTGCTCGCAAATGTTATATGTTGACAATAGGGTTTGAATGAATAACGGAAGCCCCGGGTAACAAACGAAGGCCGTGGGCCCGCAGAGCAGGTGAATTCGAATGACAAGGACACAGAGCCTGCTGTGTGTGGCTCTCGGGATGTCGGGAGGGCAATGGGAGGCACCAGTCTATTCTGTCCAGTCTATGCTGTCCAGTTTAGGGTCACAGAGCTGTTAAGAGTTGACATAAAGAATCAGCGGCTCTGAAACAGCCAAAACATTTTCATCCTGCTTCACCTCTGGTCCTGCCGATCGCCTTTCTGATCACACAGCAGACTTTTGCTATTGTTGTTTCAGACCTGCCCTGTCCAACACCTGGCCACTAGCCACGTGTGGCTATTGAACACCCAAAACGTGGCCTCTGCAAACTGAGTTGTGCTGTAAGTGTAAAAGACACACCCGATGTCAAAGACTTGGTATGAAGAAAACAATGTCAAGTATCTCATTAACAATTTTTATATTCTTCGACATCATATTTTCATATATTGGGCTAAATAAAAATAGATTAAGGGGATTCCCTGGCGGTCCAGTGGTTAGAGCTCCCCGCTTCCACTGTAGGGGGCACGGGTTCCATTCCTGGTTGGGGAACGAAGATCCCATATGCTGTGTGGCACGGACAAAAAATAAAAATAAAAGCCTGGCTTAAATAGTCAATTCATTTGCTTTTTTAAAAATACACATATATATATATATATATTAAAATTAATTTTATCCGTTTCTTTGGGCCTTTTGTGACGTGGCCAATAGAAATTTTTAAATTCCATGGTTTGTATTTGTGGTTTGTACGGTATTTCTATTGGCAGTTCCGCTCTCGAGTTTGGTACACCTACACCCGTCACAGCTCTGAGAAGCCAAATGATTTTCTCGGGGCTTTTCTGCCACAGCAAGGAAAATCTTAGTAAGAAGTGATATTGAAACTAGCATTGTCTGTCCTGAAGGCTGCTCTACAGTCAGATGTGAACCACCCTGCATTCCAGGGCCTTTGGTCACCCTTCAACCTGATGGTTTCACATTCCAGGCCCCTCGGGGACAGCACAGCATGGTACCTCGTGGCACACGGTACTTGGATTCTTACTGCACGGACCTGAGAAGCTGACTCTCTGCTCTGCGCTTTAGCGGCTTTTAGGGAATGAGCAGGTGTACCAGAGCCCCAGCCTGTGGTTGTGCAATTCATGAATAGCACAACAGTGTCCAGTGGAGGGTGCAAGGGGGCTGCAGCTTCAGTCCATCTTCTCAGAGGGGGTGACCATTTCCCGATTCTCACCCAGGCACTAGAAACACTAGCAGTGGCCTCAGGTGCACTGCTGTCTCCACCCACAGATGACCTTTTTCCTTGTACCACTGTCTCCCTTCAGCTTGGCACTGCAAGCATTGGTGGCCTAGCAAGCTCATTAAAGTCCTTTGTATGAACTGGCTGGAGTCCAGTGCAGAAAAGAAGCCCAAACACACTTTCAAATGTGTCGGATGCAAAAGCAATTAGGGAATGCAGGTATGTTGATAAAACGTCTTCTAGGAAATCATAATATTAATACATGAGAGTTATCAGTTTGGATACTATATGGAGTCAATACTTACTCTTTAGTAAATGAAAATGTATAGATAAGCTGCATAAGCTCATGAATCATATTAACTAATCATGACAATGTATTAGAAATGTAACTAACTCAGGAAAGGTATTTTGATTCTTTACGCACTGGGTCAGAGGCAAACCATTTGGTATCATAAAACAGATGAATTCCATAGAAACTTGCTCAGAAACCAAGATATAATAGACTATCGTTGTATAGGAAAACAGCATTTTGTTTTTCAAAGAAAAGT
Organism: Orcinus orca; assembly: GCF_937001465.1. Lineage (NCBI taxonomy): Eukaryota > Metazoa > Chordata > Mammalia > Artiodactyla > Delphinidae > Orcinus > Orcinus orca. Next base: position 22,730,911 of record NC_064562.1, read on the forward strand.
CCAGAGTTGCCATGAGTAGTTAATGAGTGATGACGTACTATGTTTGAAAGCTTGGAATCCTGCGCCTCTGATATTCTCGCACGATTGGCTATCTTTAGACAGGACTTTGGAGTAATAGGTAAGATGTGACCAAGTAAATCCTTATGATAGAAATATTAAGCAAAAGGAACATATAATAGTCTATTACTACTCTAATGAAAACAACTATTTTCATAATAATAGGAATTTATTGAAAACTAAACCCTTGTAAAAACAAAAAGCCCAACTACAAAACACAGGAGAAGCTATTTGTGGCTCAATTTAACACAAACTTTTAAAAACGTGCTACGTGCTAGCTTCACCCTGTTGCAGAGCATGGAACCTGTACCTTGGCCAATGAGAGAAACAAATCAGCAGAATAAGATAAATAATAACAACTGTTTGAGTTGCTTTTAAATACAAATAAGTTTTGATATTTCGATGTATATATGACACACTTATCATCTTTCAGAAACTATTATACTACCCTAATATTTAACCTTATGGTCATAAATATTTGATTCATTTCCCTTTCATCTCATCATATATTCAATCACCAAGTTCTGTTATTCCTTTCCTCTAAATGCTGCTGTGTCTGTTTTTCCTTCAAATTTAAATGCCACATCCAGATCGAGATTCTTACTGTCTCCTACTTCAAATAGTAGGTCCACTAGCTGTTCACCCATGCCTTTCGCTTCACTATTCTCCAAGGGTAACCTTCCCTCCAGACTGGCCAGAATCTGTATCATCTCTCAAGGAACAACCCCTTGCCTGCGCCAGAATGTCTTTCCACCACCTTCCACGCATCCAACTCCTACTTATTCTTGGTCTGCCTCAAGGCTTACCTCCCCCTTGGAGGCTTCTCCTTTCCAGTCCCGGCAGTCCTGACCCTCGCCTGTCTCTGCCCATGAGCTTTAATGTAGAATTTAGTAAGATGGCACTTAACCACTTGTTGCCTTGTATTTACTTGTTTCATAAGCCTTCTCATCTCCCCAACGAGACTGCCAGACACTGCAGATGATATATATATATTTTTTTCACAGCCATGGCCGCTGAGCCTGCACGTCCGGAGCCTGTGCTCTGCAACGGGAGAGGCCACAACAGTGAGAGGCCCGTGTACCGCAAAAAAAAAAAAAAAAAAATCACTCTATCCTAAAAAAGAAAAAGAAATCCAGGAAGCGCAGAGTACCCTAACTTTTCCATCTTACTTCAAACGATACAAGTCGGAGACCTTGAAGAATTTATAGTTCCACGGACAATTTAAGCACATGCAAATACTGAACAATGAAATAAACATAGGTTGCTTTAACTGTAGTTCCAGTTGTCTTATGTACTATTTCTCCAATAGAAAATGGTGGTGGATTGCTTATTAACATCCACCTTCCCAAGCCTCGTCGTAGACCTACTGATTGTGCATCTTTGGCAGTGGAATCTGATCCCCTGTATCTTGAACGATTCCTCCAGGTGATTCTTAGGCCCACAAAAGTTTCAGAACCACTGTCTGACGGGTTGTAAGCTCCCTCAGTAAATAAGAATATTCTCATCCCACAAAACCTTTAAAGAGTATTCTCATAGGGGGCTAATTAAAACCTCTTTCTTCCACAGTACTATTATAAAATGAATTCCTTTCCTAAAACTTTTCTTTTTCTGCTGTTTACTCTTAGCCTCATATTTCTAAGACTCGGACAGAATATCAATCAGGATTTTCAAAATATGCCAGTATGTGGATGGAAATGACCTATTATGCCCATGAATTGGAACATGAATTGGAACATTTCATTTATTACCTGGAATTTGGTAGTGCTTCTGCCCACGGGTTTCCCCTCAGCTGGGAGGCCCTGGATTACGTCAGTGATGAGGGTTCTGTCAATATTTTACCTTGCATCTGAGTTGCCAGATGCTATTGGCTTAGTCAGGGTCATGGAACTTAAATTGTTTCTATAGTCCTTGAAGTCAGTCAATATTTTCAAGATTCTAAAAACTACTCAATGGTTATAACCACCAGATCTTATTCTAAAATAGCATGATAGTCATGTTGACACTGCTGTCTTTCTGAACACATGTATTTGACATGTACATTTTATGTCAAGAGAGCACTTTAGCATTCATGAAATCTACTCTATTAAAGCCCAAAATGTTAGAAGCAATAATGTGAAATATGCTGTAACATATAAATTTCAATATTGGACAGTATTTGATATTCAGACAGAAAGGTGTTGAAAGTCGCCAAGGAAGCCTCTGGTAGACTGAACATCCACATTTGTCTTGGATTTTCCAACTCCCTGGTATAGTGACAATGAAGTAATAAAAATGACATAAGCATCCAAAAACAAAGAGGGTGGGGGATGGAAATAGCCATCCAGGGTGTCAACAAAATTCTGGAAGATGAAAATCAGATGTCTGAGTGGTGAACGACTGAGCTGTTTAGGGAAAGCTAAATCTAATCCAGCAGTGGGGGAAGCCAGAAATAAAGCAAGATGGGTCAAGTTAAAGGATGCTGTACAATCTCAGGAGTCAGAAGCACCTCTGAATGCCAGGGTGGGAGGTGTGGGGTGCACACAAAAGGAAAATTGGCTAAAGTTCTGTTTCATGAAGAGGTGGACCAGATACACAACCCCAGACTGGAAGGAGTCGGGAGAGGTGAAGCCACAAAGCTCTGGAATCCTGCAGCCCAGCCCTGGCTGAGGGTGGGCTGAGGAGCCATACAAAACAGGGAACTTAAGTGAAAGTCTACAAAGTATTTACTGAGATACCCCTCGCCATCACCGCCACCTGCCGATCCCCTTCCTCTGCTCAGCTCCTGAAAGCCGGCCTCTAGATTTACAACTCTCTGTAACGAGGTTGATGGAGTCTTTTCTGACTGGCCCTGGGGGGAAAATCTGTAGACGCTGGCCCAGTGAAGTGGCTGGGTTCTAGCTCAATCCCCCTACAGTGAGGCTCCGCATTTGACAAGCCCTATCTAAGCGCACAGAGCAACTAGTTAGCTTTACCGTGCCTCACCCTTTAAATAAACAAACGTGTGAGAAAAGCTTTCAATGTGAAAGAAAGAAAAATAAAATGAGCATACGGAAAAATGGTGCTTAGGAGAAACAGAGACAAAGCAGGGAGTACAAGAAAACTTAGTTTTAAAATGATAATTAATAGCTTTAGATCGAAAAAGGGTAAATCAGAGAACAAGGAAGAACTTATGGAAATTAAAAATGTGATAAATAAAATAAAATGTTTAATTTTAGAGTTGGAGCATAAAGTTAAGAAGATCTCACGGAATGTAGAACGGAAGGACCGAGATATGGAAAATTGAAAAGATACGAAAATTAGAGAACAATCCAGGAGGTCTGATACATGATGAATAAAAGTTCCAGAAAGTTAAAAAAAAGAGAAAAGGAAAGGTAGAAATGATCAAAAAATAATACAAGAACATATCTTAAGGACACAGTTCCAAATTAAAAAAAAAAAAGTCATAGTACCAGACATAGTGAATGGAAAAGGGCTATATTAAAGCATATCATCAAGAAATTTTAGGGATAAAAGAAGATGTGAAAAGCTCTCAGAGGGAAAAAACAGGTTACACACGTAGAGTAGGAGATCCAAATGTCACTGGACTTAGCAGTATGAAAGCCACAGGATGGTGAAGAAATGCCTTTACAATTTGGACAGAATATGTTTTCTTGACTATAATTCTACATCTGGCAAACTATGAGTCAAATGTTAGGATAAAGACATTTTCAAAAATCATTTTCATAAAAACAGTCTCCTGTGCACCATTTCTTAAGAAGCCCTGAGGATGTGCTCCACCAATTTAAGGGACTAAGCTGAGAAAGAAGAGGAGAAGGGATCAAGAAAAACAGATAATGCAACACAGAAGGGGGTGAAATATTCCAAGAATGATGGTGAAGGGCAGTTGTATGACTTCAGTTAAGCGGCAGACCAAGAAAATGTAGGACAGAAGAATATTGGCACAAAAGCATATAAGCCTTCAGGAGAGACACCGAAGGAAAGAAAGAGAGTGAGAGAGAGAGAGAAGGAGAAAGAGAGAGGGAAGTAGGAGGTGGGAGGAGAGGGAGGGAAGGAGAGAAAGAGGGAGAGAGAGAAAAAAAGAAAATAATAAAAAATAGAATATTTGATGTACTTGATCATAGTGAAAGTTGTCAACGGTCAGAAGGGTTGAGGATAGACTGAAAGTAGGTACAGAGATAACATCAATTAAAAAAAGAGGCAGTTAGGGCTTCCCTGGTGGCACAGTGGTTGAGAGTCTGCCTGCTGAGGCATGGGGACATGGGTTCATGCCCCGGTCCGGGAAGACCCCACATGCCGCGGAGCGGCTGGGCCCGTGAGTCATGGCCACTGGGCCTGCACGTCTGGAGCCTGTGCTCCGCAATGGGAGAGGCCACAACAGTGAGAGGCCCGCGTAATGCAAAAAAAAAAAAAAAAAAAGAGGCAGTTATAAATTCCAGGGAAAACAGAAGGTTATACAAGAAAGGAAATATAACCATAGTATACTACGTAGCTAAACTGTGAGGCACTATGCAAAAGTCAGCCATGTAAATATGCAATACCTTCAAAATCATAATTTGTGATACAGAGTTCTACTGAGAGTATGCGAAGAGAAAAAGAGAGGCGGTGTGTGGAGGGGGCTGTTTGTGAGGAGGCAGTGTGAGTGAGTTAAATCCTCGTCTTTTATAGAATCGAACAATTGAAATACTGAGGAACAGCAGTTTATGGAGATAAATAAGAGAAAACAACTTCATGAACTGAAGCAACTGCCTTTGGGAAGCAGAAATTAGAATGGAGGGGAGGAAGCGGGGGGCTGCTGCTTCCCATGATAAGCCTTATAGTACTATTTGATTTTCTGAACTAGGTCGTGTATTATTTGGATAAAACAAACAATACAGAATTTACAAAAACTAAACAAAGAGGCACCAAGTTTTTAAGGTTAAGAAAAATGTATCTTCAAAGAGATTTCCATGATGTCTGTGAATGCTGGAGCTCTGGTCCTTCCGCGGAGATTTTCATGGCTCCAAAGCTTATGATAATATACCTCACAGGAGACCCAACAGATTTTGGTCAAATAAAATTGAAAGGGGAAAACATTCTGTAAAATATAAGCATATAGGGACTCATTATGATAGACCCAGCCACACACAGAAAACACACATATGAAGAATAAAGTAGCAAAGTGTCCATGATTTATCTAGTCCTATCATTGCAACTAGTAAAAATTAACATCACATTTTGGAAATCATTCACTTTCCACTCTTCCCCGTAGGAATTATTCTTGGGCTCTGGGTATCCCTATACCCTTCCTTGACCAGAAAGTAGTTATTTGCTTTTGCTTTACTTCTTTCATAGTTGCTCCATTGTTTTTTCACTTGTGGGACACAGAGACAGAGTTTGCCATCCCAGCAATCTCATTGTTGTTCCACTGGTTCAAGATAACCACCTACTATCAAAGGATTGTTTTTAGACTTGCCTTTCCAGTTCTTCTATTTGATCTCAATGGCAGCTCTGTGTTATCTGTGCTAACGCTCTCCCCATTGGAGCTGATAATCAACTGTGAGCATATTTTTGGTCCAAACTTTGATCATTGCCGTCAAATGAAACATCCTTATGTTTAAGACACGGCGTTCTGTACTATACAAAAATTAGTAAAAACAGAGAGAGAGAGAGAGAGAGACAGACAGACAGACAGAGGGAGAGAGGTCCTGTCTTTGAGAAACAAGATCAGGAAAAGATAATAGACACAAACCAAAGTAAGTTCTGGTTATTTCACCACAGAAACACATATTTTAAAAATTAGAGAGCAATTCACAAGGTCCAATACATGATGAAGAGAAGTTCTAGAAAGTGGAAAACAAGAAAAGGGAAGGGAGAAATGATCAAAGAAATAATAACAAGAGCATAACTCAGAGAAGAGTTGAAAGCTTATAATGGTGGAAATTTTATTAATATTTTCATTGTCACTATTTTAGCTGATTTTCATATGAATTAAGAGAAGATTGTAAGGAACGACAGGCGATGTGGAGAGAGAAAGGAAAAGAGAGTGAAGTGTGGGGAGAAGGGGTTTGAACTATCTCCTAGAGCAGGGATTCACAACTCATATATGTAAATGAATAGAAAGTAATGATGTCACCTCCATCCTACTGGCAAATTGGATAACTAAGGATTTTTTGAAAAAAAATCAGTAGAATGTAAACATTTAAAATATAGGGTATTTTCCTTCCTTAAAAACATTTTTTTCCTAGTGGTAGAATTAAACATACATGTATGATGAAACATTAAAAAACTAAGTGAAGTGTAAAGAGGATTGCTCAAAAAGATACATGTACCACAATGTTCACTGCAGCACTATTTACAACAGCCAGGACATGGAAGCAACCTAAATGTCCATCAACAGAGGAATGGATAAATAATATGTGGCACATATATACAGTGGAATACTACTCAGCCATAAAAAGGAACGAAACTGGGTTATTTGTAATGAGGTGGATGGACCTAGAGTCTGTCATACAGAGTGAAGTGAGTCAGAAAGAGAAAAACAAATAGCGTATGCTAAAGCACATATATAGAATCTAAAAAACCGGCACTGATGAACCTAGTGGCAGGACAGGAATAAAAATGCAGACATAGAGAAGGGACTTGGGGACACAGAGCAGGGAAAGGGAAGCTGGGACGAAGTGAGAGAGTAGCACTGACAGATCTACACTACCAAATGTAAAATAGGTAGCTAGTGGGAAGCAGCCGCATAGCACAGGGAGATCAGCTGGGCACTTTGCGACCACCTAGAGGGGTGGGATAGGGAGGGTGGGAGGGAGGCTCAAGAGGGAGGGGATATGGGAATATACGTATACATATAGCTGATTCACTTTGTTGTACAGCAGAAACTAACACACCATTGTAAAGCAATTATACGCCAATAAAGATGAAAAGAAAAACACAATAAATAATACTCAAATAAATGAAAGAAAAGTATAAAAAGGAAAACAATAATTGCTCATAATTTTACCCACCAGAAATACCATTCTTAATATTTTAGCTATTCAGTATTTTTCTATACCTATTAAAAAACATAATTTGGATTGTGACATACAAGCTGTTATTTGATCTGCTCTTTTCACTCATACTTTGTGCATTTCCATGTGATTAATCATTCATTAATAGCATGATTTTCATGTACATTATTCATTTTTCCAAAATGCTTATTTTGGTCCTAATTTTCACAATCATAAGTAAAACCATGAGCATAACCTTTGTACATAAATCTTTGTTCAATTCTCTAATTATAAGGAATAATATGTAAATTCTGAGAAGTGGAACTATCAGATAAAACATATTCAAAATTTTGAAATAAGTTGTGTTTTTTTTTTTTCTCTATTTTTGGCTCCCTCTTTCTCAAAACCTCCAGGAACAAAGTGAATTTCTATCTGTTCCCGAGAGAAATGGCTTTTGCTGCAAATGTCCCAAATAAGTAAACGTCTGTATAAGAAAATTATCTTGAAATAAATGTTCTAGTGTTATTGGCTTCAGTGCTCGAGTTACTCATTAAAACTAAGTGTTCATCATGGTCCTTGTGGCCAAGAAAGAGTAAAGTGAATTTTCACTAGCGACAGCAGAAAACAAATTTGAACTATACCTATGTATAATTATACTTTATATCTTGCCTGTAATTCATGCTTGTATTTGTGCAATGTACTCCCGTAGAGTGTAATTAACTATTCCAAGAGCTGTGTCAATACTTCTCCACAATCAGATAAAAGCATGAAATAAATGGTATGTTTGCAAAAAGATAGTCACATGTTTATATATGTATGTCGAAGCCTGTTTCAAACAGTGGTGAGTTAATATTTCATTAAAAAGCATGCTTTGATGGTTCTTTATGAGGTTAAGAAATGATTATTCTAATAAGGAAGATTCTGTCCATCCTGAAAGCACCTCATGAGATGGAAGGAGGAAAGGAGGAGCTCACAGGTTTAATCTAGAAAACCATCACTTTTGTTTCTTCATCACTTGACTGAGCCCTTTCTCAACATGACCTCTGCAGCTCAAGGCTTTGGTTACTCATAGCCAGGCAAGCATAAGGACCTGAAATAAGCACCTTCAAAATTCATGTTCCAGCAAAGACAGGAGCTTCGTCCCAAGCTGGCAAATTTCAAAAGACATTTAAGTGAGGGTGGGGAGTGAGGCTGGCTTACGTTGCACCCACATGTCTGCAGAGCTGGAACCACTGGTCTGGTTTGGAGGAAGGACTCTACCGTAGCTGGTGTGAAAAACAGCAGATGTAGAAGCACAAGATGCCTTAAGACTGAGAGCAGACCATTCTGACAGCCTGCCACCTCATAAACCTCTGGGCTACAACAAACATCCTTGTGTATTGCCTATATTCTTGCCTGCTTCAGAACTTAATATTGAAATGTGTAAAATGCTGCCTTTTTCCAATGGTATATAGCGTTTTAATGAAGCCAAGATAAGACATAAAAGTTCCCATTTCAATGATGTTTTTCTACCAGCGACTGATTGCCGTTGATGTCAACCAAGCTATAGTTTTATTTCTCCAGGCAGAATTTCTCTAGAGCTGGTCAGCATGTGCAGACAAGAAACCACTATGAGGTTCTGGGGTTGGAAGGGCTGTGAAGGACAAGCATCAAGCCACAGAGCTCAGGCCTGTCTCTGCAGGCCAGCACCGCCTCCAGCCCTGCAGCCTCCCTCAGGCTTGGGGAGGTGGGGTGGGGGGCTGGGGGAGGGCGCACACAGGGAGACGCAGATGCAAACAGTGCCTGGTGATGCAAGATCTGCCTGCCTTTCTTCCCAGCGCTCCCAGTGCAACCCCCTGTGGGTGCATATCCAAGCACTAGTCTGGACCCGTTTGCACAAGGGCCCCTAAAGCAAAGACTTTCCTGCAAAGTCTCCAACTGCAATGCAAATGTGGGCGTCCAGCGAGGACTGAGGCGCAGAATTGTGCCTACACAACTGACAGCAGGTGGCAATAAAACGATGGCTCATGAATTCACCCATGTCGGGGTAAGATCAGTAGAACCGCGGATCTCCCTTCGCGCCCTGCCAGGTAGATGACGTGCTAAATTAAAGGAGGGTTGGCTGCTTGCTACACTGGTCAGGGTGAGGAGAGCCGATGCTTGTCAATGGGAGTCCACTCCCCAATGGTTGCCACTCATTTTTACCATGGATCCCTGAGAGCTCTACACCCCGATACCAGGATGTCATGAAGAAAGTGGGAAAGAGGAGACCTAATAGAGCACTAAGAGACGGTCATCATCAAATTCTCCCGAATCAGAGCTGAACGAATTGGAGAGGTTTTACTAAACTCTCAAGTCACGAGGTTGAAACAGCTTCTAATGGTGCTAGTACATCAACAAATGTTAAAACGTTACACGGTCCTACAAAAATCTATCCTCCACTTCCCTTTGCAAACACAGAAAACTCTCCCACCTTTGAACGTCAAGAATCCAAATTTCCATGATTCATAATTCAGTGAGACAGGCCAAGGTCATTCAGAACCTTCTCAGACGGTTGTAGAGATCCCTAAACGCTCTGGCCTTCCCGCCATCCCCAGTCCTGGACCGCATGACCCGGGAGAGAAGCTACAGGAGGAGAACCACGTTCTGTCATGGGACCTCGACAGCCTGCTTCCTTCCTAGTGAGCACGTTATGTCATTTTCGCTTTCTTATCTGCTCTCCAGAATAAAAGAAGTTCTATTCCCAGGCATTCAAATACAGGCAAGCATCCTGTGCCGCCTTTCCCCATCTCTTAGGAAAAAGAGGAAAAAACCGCTCAAACAAACGTGCTAACTACATGAGGCGATGTAGGAAGGATTTCCACAGGCGATTAACCCCCTACCACTGAAGCACGGGGAGCATCGCACGTCGACGGTCTGCAACGCACGCCGAGAGCACCCCCAAGCGCGTCCCACTTTCACACTTACCTGACCGTGGGATGGAAGCGCCGGGTAAGCCATGGGCTGATTCATCACTCCCTTCTGCTTGATGAGAAGCATGCGTTTCTGGTCCTCACTCAGGTGTGCCCTGGGGGCCTGGAGCTGCGGCTGTGGCTGCGGGGGCTGCTGCTGGATGTAGGGCATCAGGGGGTTTTTGCCGGGGTTGGCCATCGGGGGCGTCATCCTCTGACTCAAGTCTGCATTAAAATGGGTCAGAGGCTTAGTGTTGCCGTAAGTAAGAATACTGTGCTGTTTGTTTGAGGAGTTTGTACCCAGGTTATTTGGCTGTTGATTGATCATATTCATGTGATTCTGAGGGAGGTAGTTATTCATGGTCGTCTTCTGCAGATTGTTGGCCATCGGAGGCACTATAGGATTTTGGTTGTTAAAGGCTTGGGGGTACATCATTGGGCTATTTGGTTTTTCCGCAGTGAAAGCTGCCCCGTAGGGACTGGATGGAGGCCCTAAAGGAGACCAACTTGCAGTCTGATTTGCGTGTTGCTGCTGCTTCTGCTGCATGAGTTTGGCCCTTTGCTGTTGCTGGGCCGCCATCTGCTTGAGCTGCTCAGCCGGAGATAGCTCAGAGCCGGGCACAGCCCCAGGCCCCGACCCTGAACCAGCCACTGGCACGGCGGCCGGATTAAGGAGATAACCATTCCCAGGCCGAGGGGGAGCCTGGCCTGGAGTGTGGGCTTGGTTTGGAGTTTGAGGGGACTGGACAGCACAGTTTGCTGGGGAGCCGGCAGGGTTGGGGGCTGCGGGAGTGCTGGCCACGGAAGGTAAACTGGTGGCCGTGGAGACAGTAGAAAAGGGAGGGCCAGAAGAAGAAGGCCGGGCCTGGGGAGAGCCCATGGAGACGTGTGCAAAAGGAGAGTGAGATGATGGGTCACTCTTCGCGCTGGAGCTCTCCTGGGAGACGGGGGTCTCCGTGGCCGGCTGTGAGAACTCTGGTTCCTTCTTCTCTTCAAAGTCTTCGTTGAACAGGTCCTGTATGTCATCTTCAGGAACTGTGTTGGCCAGTTCATCTATTAATTCTTGCCACTCCTGATCATTCAGGTTAATGTCTGAGAACAGCTTGTTCTGATTCGAAAGAGACGTTTCTGATGTGTCTATGCAAGTAGGGTCATCTAGAGGTTCTTGTTTGAGGTCCTTGCTCTGCAAGATGGTGAAGCTGTCCTCCAGGTCACTGCAACCATTCACAGGAATTTTAAGTTCTGGGAGTCTCCCATTCTTACTCAGATCTTCCAGAAGCCCAGGAGTGTGAGTCCCACTGTTCTGCAAGGGCAAAGAAGGCTTCAGGTCAAGTTGGTGAAGAGGAGAAGCTGAAGACAGTGGCATATTGTTGGGCAAATTGTTGATGGCTTCCATCCCTGTAGGAATGTCCTTTCGTATTCGCTTGCTAGTTGGAGAAAAACTCCCATCACAAGCACCATTCTGCTGGTCTCCATTAAGGGGTGATCGGGCTCCTTCCAACTTCCTTTTCACAGTCTCTTGGAGCTGGAAAAGAAACAGGAAAGAGAATGACTAAATCTCCAAGTCATGGTTTACTTACTCATTAAGCATGGTGGTATGCATCGCGACGAACTCATTTTTAAATGGTTTAGAACACATCAGAAAGATGTTATACTTCTAATTTCAAAATTGGCCAGGCTTCAATTCAAATTCTATGGGAAAAGGTTTTGCCCAAAAGCAGCGCTCACACGGCTAAGAGATAGAAAGCAAACTAAAGACTGGAGGGTAGAACAAAAGGAAAGAAAGAGTTAAGGCAATAACTCTCCTATTGGGAAGCATCGTCGTATTATTATTTTTCAAATGAATGCTACGTGTGAGACTTGGACCAAAATGTGTCATGCTCTAGAAAGGTGCTAAAACCTATCTTAAGTTCTTGTCGCATCTGACTTGAGAACGTTAAGGAATTAAATCAACAATACTTTAAAGAACACTGAAAATCCTCTAAGATTACGGAATTTAACACATTTACTGAATAACACAGAAATGAAGATTAATGGTTAACATAACCAGAAACTTCGTTTTGGTTCTTATTTTACTTGACCTCCCAGCACTTTGTGACACAGTAGCCTGCTCTGTTCTAAAAGTGTGCTTCCATGGGTTTCCACGATACCACACTTTTCTGGATTTCCTTCGTTCTTTCCATCTGTGCTTTCTCAGTCTCTTATGTATTCTTCTTTCACTCTCCTAAGTGCTGGGATTCTTCATTGTTTGGTCTTAAGCTTCCTTCTGCTTCCAAGGCACAGTACATGTTGTTTTCTTTTCTTGGAACATACTTCTCCCCTTCCCTTGGTAATAGCTACTCATCTTCCAGGTTGTAGCTTAGACTTCACTTCCTCTAGGAAATCTTCTCTCACATCCCTTCATCCCAACTACAATAGGTACCTCCTTTGACCCACCTGCACTGGGTTGGAAATCCTGGAATACGTTTTTCCAAGCAACCTCTACTTCCCCATCATAGCTTCTACCATACTTTGGGGCAATTGCTTAAGTGTCTGTTTAGTGAGCTCCAAGAAGGACTACGGCTAACTTGCTTACTGTGTGTCTGTGGGGCTGCAGGTAGTGTTCAGTTCAAGTTCATAGCAGTGGTTAAGAGTGGCAAAAATGAATGATTCTATTGTTTAATTCACAGGGGCTGAAGGAGGTGAGCTTGGATCAGAGCAGGAGGCAACTCCATTGACATTAAAGAATGCTTGACTTTGAGCTTCTACATTCCTGGTAATGGAATCTCTCACCCTGGAGAGTGTTGTGTCCATTTAACTGGACTCCTTTGAAAAGCCCGGGGGAAACGCTTGGTGGATGACGACAAAGGGAAGGCAAACTGGGTTAGACAGAGGTTTCAGTAACTTTGCAGAGCTGAAGGTACAAGGCAGAGTGACCTGGGGAAGGAGGGAAGAGGCAGAAGAGCCCCCCTTGGGCACTCTCCTATCCTTGCCAGAGGGGTTGCGTATCTCAGGAGCAAGGGGGGAGAGGGGCAGGCTCCCCTCTGACGCCGCACTCACACATGGAACTGGGAAGGCTCCCCAGGCGCCACCTGTAGAATAAAACCCTTCCGGAGACAATCTGGGGGATTCTAAGAAGTGCTACTGTATTGCCTTTCGCTCATAAGTAGAGAATTCCATTTTAAAAGGAAACAAAAGAGGTTCTTAAGTAAAAATCCAGTGGAACCCTTGCTCCTAAAACTTTCTATTTTTAATCACCAAGCATTCTGTAGTTGCTTGGTAGGTGTTCCTGAAGTTCCGAAAACAAGGCCCCAACTGGGACACACTGGGATTTGACTTCAAACAAGATCTGGCTCAATCCATCATCTTAGGTAGAACCTGCTAGAAAATTACGTTATTTATTGAACAAACCAGGAAACCGTGGTTCTGATCGTAGATATGGCAGATACTTGAATGTAGCTCCAACACACAGTGGCAAGTTCAGATATGACAGCTTCAGGGTCTAAAGGAAGTAAAGCTCGGGGCCCTCGGCACCTCCTGCAGGGATGTTAAACTTAAAAAAACAGGCACTTGTCTTAAAAATGAACCTGACTTTATTTTTAAAACTACAGGTCCACAATTCTGTTCTAGGCCATGAAATGGACGGGGCAGGATGGAGAAATAAAGGCAAATGCTCTGTTTGTTCCACTGGAAAACAGTGGTGGCCGAGACCATGGAGACAGACAGGTCTGGCTGGGAACACCAAGCCTCACCTCTTATCAGCAGAGCAGGCCTAGGTGGGTGAGTCAGAATAGGGCAGTAGCACAGGGAGATCAGCTCGGTGCTTTGTGACCACCTAGAGGGGTGGGATAGGGAGGGTGGGAGGGAGACGCAAGAGGGAGGGGATATGGGGATATACGTATATGTATAGCTGATTCACTGTGTTATACAGCAGAAACTAACACACCATTGTAAAGCAATTATACTCCAATAAAGATGTTAAAAAAAAAAAAAAGGAATAGTAACACAGAACAGTAATAGTAACAGTAACACAGAAACAGCCCTACTGGCCCTGGAGTTAGAAAGCCTGGCTTCAAACCCAAGAACCCCTACCTAAGAGTTAATACATATAAATATTATCTGGTACTTCATAAATGTTAGCTACGATACCCTCCATTAGAAAGTGAGTTACATGAAGGTAGGGATTTTTCTGCTTTACTCCACTACTGGGCCCCTAGTAGCTCAAAGTAGATAATAAATACATGTTGAATGAATGAATCCTGGAAAACTTATTTAAACTCTCCTAAGCTTTGGATGCCTCCTTATCTGTAAAATGGGTTAATAACATCTAGCTCCTATAGTTACTGTGAGGATGAACTTAAATGAAGTAATATGGAAAGCACTTAGCTTCATGTCTGGTATCGTGTAAGCACCCACTAAGCCTTAGCTATTACTATTTTAAAAACACAATTAAAATTTTTTAAAATGCAGTGATATCAATAGTCACAACTGCAGCTGAGATAGATTAGTTTCTGGATCTCTAAATACAAATAGGTAAAATGATAATACTTCTGTTCCCTAGCCTGCAAAAGCCTAACGTTTTCCAAGCACCTTGTATAGCTTTTTAAATATGAACAACAAAAGATCAAATTTGCAATTCAAGCCTGAGTCCAAGTGCTAATGTATTTGTGTCCTAGATTGTGGAACAGCACTGGATGGTTGAGGTTCAAATCAAATACATTTCCAGGATGCAACCTGAATGGAGCTACTGCGTATTTCCTTTTCCTTCAGGGCCATTGCTGGCCCCTTTAACCCAAATCTTGACATATATTTCCTGTACCAGCGTTGGAAATATAAGAAAGACATCATGGAAGATACACTGAAACCATGTTATAGTTTTTAGTTGTATCCAAAATAGCAGAGCCATCTAAGCATCCCTCCTGTGTCTCATCATCCTTTGCTAGTCTAACTCTCTCCTGATTCTCTCTTGGGAGATAGACGGAGAGTGGGCAGGAGGAGATAGGACCTGCGGGCTGAGGAACTTGCAAGCACTGTGCTCAGTAAGCATGAGAACGGGGCAATGTCCTGGGGACGCCCCATCCCCGCAAGGATTCAGGTCAGGGTCTCATCCCGAAGAGCCTTATCTCAGGAAGTCCCTGGCCCTTCTGCCTCCCAAAGCTGGAAGCCTCCTTAGTACAATCTGTGCTCTTGTGGAAGGATCACAGGAACTCTTGACCGAACTTCAGCTTCCTTGTGCCGGTATTCTTGTATTATTACATACACATGTCTTCTCCCATTAAGGGAGGCTGTGGTGCCAGGAGCTGAAGTTGCTGTCCATCCCCTGCCTAGTACAATGGGGGCCGCTCTCATGTGCCAGTTACTCTAAGGGAAACCATTCCTCCTCCACAGTGGCTCCAGCACGAGTCTCTCGCCTATAGTGTGGCTTGATGGCTTGTGTTTCTGTCAAACTGTGTGTGTATGTGTGTGTGTGTGTGTGTGAGAGAGAGAGACAGAGAGAGAGAGATAGAGAGAGAGACTTAGAGGCAGGGAGATACAGAATGGGTTTGGGAGTGGTGATATGACACCCAGACCAGTAGTAATAAGAACAGCTGTGCCTTTGGGGTTCTAAAGCACTTTTACATAGGATCGTATATTATCCTCATAGCAGATCTTTGGGGCGGGTCATGTGCTGGTCTGATGGTTCAACAGAGAAAAGGGCAGTGTTTCGGAGGAGGTGGAATGGGGAGGGTGGATGGCACCCAGAACGAGGAGGCACATGGCTAAGATAGCTAGGCCTCTGCGGACATTCCCAGCAGATTCTAACGGGGCCCCTGGGCCAGTGTGTCCATGATGAAGATATTCTTTCTTCCTTTAGACTCTAGTGCTAGTAAGTTAAAAAAAAAAAAAAAACAACAAAACTCTCATTGACTTGTCCCAGACTTTGAATGAAATTGGGGAGAATCACGGAGCTTGGGAAGAAAAATGATGGTCCTACTATTAACATAATGAAGATTTTAGGATAGACGATATTGGGGCTAACTATGAGATTCCTGTCTCTTACTCCTAATGATTCTAAAAGGTGGGTAGGATTTATCAGAACCACTTACAGAGGAGAAACTTTAGGTACAGTGAGATTAAGCACTGTGTCCCAGATTACAGAGCTGCGGGTTGGGGGGAAGGGCGGGTGCTCAACCTGGATTCAAATTCAGACTCAGGTGTGACTGCATGGCCCACACTCCTGATTCATGCGGGCGGTGAAGCACAGTCATGCCTTCGTCAATGGCCCTGGGCTCCCATGCTAATCGTGATAAAGTTCTTTCAGACTGTTTTCAGGACTCATCCTTACTTGATTCCACCCTCTCCCCACCATCCCAAACCAGTTACACTTTGAGGACTATCTGTTCTTATCCTTAACGATTTTTATTCTCATTTTCCACCCCCGATGCCACTACCTTGGTTCAGATCATCAACACTGCTCTCATGATTTCTGTAGCAGCTCTTGACTAGCCTCTCTGCTCCAGTCTTGCCTCTTCTCTAACCGATTCTCTGTGTTGTGGCTGTGATTTTCTTTATAAAATGTGGACCCAGGGCTTCCCTGGTGGTGAAGTGGTCGAGAGTCCGCCTGCCGATGCAGGGGACGCGGGTTCGTGACCTGGTCCAGGAAGATCCCACATGCCGCGGAGCGGCTGGGCCCATGAGCCATGGCCGCTGAGCCTGCGCGTCCAGAGCCTGTGCTCCGCAACGGGAGAGGCCACAGCGGTGAGAGGCCCGCGTACCGCAAAAAAAAAAAAAAAAATGTGGACCCATTCTTCACTTGCAGCTCCTCTGGAGCTGTCTGCTGTCGTCAGCATCATCTAAGGCTCACACACCGACCCTCCACAACTTGATCCTCACTCCCTGCTTGCCTCTCCAGTCTCAGCTGTCACCTCCAACCTTCTTCCCCTCCACTGGCCCTCCAACACCAAGCAACTCTAAACCTTCAGTTACACTTAATGATTTGCCATAGTCGGGATGCATGGCATTTGTTCTCTGTCTCTCCGAGTCTTTGTATATGTTATGCTCTCACCCAACTTCTTCACCCGACCAATTCTATTCGTCCATCACCATTCAGTTTAGACATTACGTTCTATACAGTCTCTCTTGACAGCCCCTCCCCACACCTTCAAATCTTGGAGACCCTCTATGTGCTCCCAAGGCATCCTCGTACACATCATACCATAACGGCTTGCCTTTTCCTTCATAAGACTGTACGAATGAATGAAAACTATAAAGATTTCTCAAACAACCACACTCAGTTTGTGTAACAAGATCCCTAAAGCAGGCATTTGAAAATGTTGGCCTGTATGATGTTTAATGACAATTGAATAAGTGTACAATTTATTTTGGTTATTTTAAAATGCTGGAGATGGCTCATAGACTGTACCTTCCGTAAGATTTTTGAGGACTCTAAGGGTCCAGGAAACCTATGCTGAGACCAACTCAAGAGCATATGAAGAGCATCGTGGAAAGGAAAAGTGAACCTGAAACCCAGAGACTTTATATAACATTACCAAGGTCAAGTGTTTTGACATGGATGTGAACTCAAAATGCTGGATGTTTTCATAGTTGAATTGTAAATTTCCTTACAAAGGTTTCAACTGGTTTTCACCTGCCAAAGCACCCCCTCCAACCAAAAGTGTGAGTGAACTTCCTTCACCAAATATTAGAGACTCAAGTATTTCCCAAGAATTAAAGATCCATTGGAATCTCAGCCTGCAGATGCTATAACTAATTTAGAGGCTCCAAGAGAACATTCTGGTCATTCTGATCTGCTCTGGTCAAACCAAAAGATGATTTGGTTTAACGATATCAATTTTCATATGGTTATTTTCTTCTCATTCGACCAGCAGATAATAAGCATATGAAGACACAGATAATTTTTTCTTAACATCTTTATTGGAGTATAATTGCTTTACAATGGTGTGTTAGTTTCTGCTTTACAACAAAATGAATCAGTTGTATATATACATATCTTCCCATATCTCTTCCCTCCCACCCTCCCTATCCCACCCCTCCAGGCGGTCACAAAGCACCGAGCTGATCTCCCTGTGCTATGCGGCTGCTTCCCACTAGCTATCTACCTTACGTTTGGTAGTGTATATATGTCCATGCCTCTCCCTTGCTTTGTCACACCTTACCCTTCCCCCTCCCCATATCCTCAAGTCCATTCTCTAGAAGGTCTGTGTCTTTATTCCTGTCTTACCCCTAGGTTCTTCAGGACATTTTTTTTCTTAAATTCCATATATATGTGTTAGCATACGGTATTTGTCTCTTTCTGACTTACTTTCTAACTCTGTATGACAGACTCTAGGTCTATCCACCTCATTACTAATAGCTCAATTTCGTTCCTTTTTATGGCTGCGTAATATTCCATTGTATATATGTGCCACATCTTCTTTATCCATTCATCCAATGATGGACACTTAGGTTGTTTCCATCTCCGGGCTATTGTAAATAGAGCTGCAATGAACATTTTGGGAAATGACTCTTTTTGAATTATGGTTTTCTCAGGGTACATGCCCAGTAGTGGGATTGCTGAGTCATATGGTACTTCTATTTGTAGTTTTTAAAGGAACCTCCATACTGTTCTCCACAGTGGCTGTATCAATTTACATTCCTACAAACAGTGCAAGAGGGTTCCCTTTTCTCCACACCCTCTCCAGCATTTATTGTTTGTAGATTTTTTGATGATGGCCATTCTGACTGGTGTGAGATGATATCTCATTGTAGTTTTGATTTGCATTTCTCTAATGATTAGTGATGTTGAGCATTCTTTCATGTGTTTGTTGGCACTCTGTATATCTTCTTTGGAGAAATGTCTATTTAGGTCTTCTGCTCATTTCTGGATTGGGTTGTTTGTTTTTTTGTTATTAAGCTGCATGAGCTGCTTATAAATTTTGGAGATTAATCCTTTGTCAGTTGCTTCATTTGCAAATATTTTCTCCCATTCTGAGGGTTGTCTTTTGGCCTTGTTTATGGTTTCCTTTGCTGTGCAAAAGCTTTGAACTTTCATTAGGTCCCATTTGTTTATTTTTGTTTTTATTTCCATTTCTCTAGGAGGTGGGTCAAAAAGGATCTTGCTGTGATTTATGTTATAGAGTGTCCTGTCTATATTTTCCTCTAAGAGTTTGAGAGTTTCTGGCCTTACATTTAGGTTTTTAATCCATTTTGAGCTTATTTTTGTGTATGGTGTTAGGGAGTGATCTAATCTCATACTTTTACATGTACCTGTCCAGTTTTCCCAGCACCACTTATTGAAGAGGCTGTCCTTTCTCCACTGTACATTCCTGCCTCCTTTATCAAAGATAAGGTGACCATATGTGTGTGGGTTTATCTCTGGGCTTTCTATCCTGTTCCATTGATCTATCTTTCTCTTTTTGTGCCAGTACCATACTGTCTTGATTACTGTAGCTTTGTCTGAAGTCAGGAAGCCTGATTCCTCCAGCTTCGTTTTTTGTTCTCAAGATTGCTTTGGCTATTCGGGGTCTTTTGTGTTTCCATACAAATTGTGAAATTTTTTGTTCTAGTTCTGTGAAAAATACCAGTGGTAGTTTGATAGGGATTGCATTGAATCTGTAGATTGCTTTGGGTAGTAGAGTCATTTTCACAATGTTGATTCTTCCAATCCAAGAACATGGTATATCTCTCTATCTATTTGTATCATCTTTAATTTCTTTCATCAGTGTCTTATAATTTTCTGCATACAAGTCTTTTGTCTCCTTACGTAGGTTTATTCCTAGATATTTTATTCTTTTTGTTGCAATGGTAAATGGGAGTGTTTTCTTGATTTCATTTTCAGATTTTTCATCATTAGTGTATAGGAATGCCAGAGATTTCTGTGCATTAATTTTGTATCCTGCTACTTTACCAAATTCATTGATTAGCTCTAGTAGTTTTCTGGTAGCATCTTTAGGATTCTCTATGTATAGTATCATGTCATCTGCAAACAGTAACAGCTTTACTTCTTCTTTTCCGATTTGGATTCCTTTTACTTCCTTTTCTTCTCTGACTGCTGTGGCTAAAACTTCCAAAATTATGTTGAATAAGAGTGGTGAGTGGGCAACCTTGCCTTGTTCCTGATCTTAGTGGAAATGCTTTCAGTTTTTCACCATTGAGGACGATGGTGGCTGTGGGTTTGTCATATATGGCCTTGACTATGTTGAGGAAAGTTCCCTCTATGCCTACTTTCTGGAGGGTTTTTATCATAAATGGGTGTTGAATTTTGTTGAAAGCTTTCTCTGCATCTATTGAGATGATCATATGGTTTTTCTCCTTCAATTTGTTAATATGGTGTATCACGTTGATTGATTTGCATATATTGAAGAATCCTTGCATTCCTGGAATAAACCCCACTTGATCATGGTGTATGATCCGTTTAATGTGCTGTTGGATTCTGTTTGCTAGTATTTTGTTGAGGATTTTTGCATCTATGTTCATCAGTGATATTGGCCTGTAGTTTTCTTTCTTTGTGACATCCTTGTCTGGTTTTGGTATCAGGGTGATGGTGGCCTCATAGAATCAGTTTGGGAGTGTTCCTCCCTCTGCTATATTTTGGAAGAGTTTGAGAAGGATAGGTGTTAGCTCTTCTCTAAATGTTTGATAGAATTCGCCTGTGAAGCCATCTGGTCCTGGGCTTTTCTTTGTTGGAAGATTTTTAATCACAGTTTCAATTTCAGTGCTTGTGATTGGTCTGTTCATATTTTCTATTTCTTCCTCATTCAGTCTTGGCAGGTTGTGCATTTCTAAGAATTTGTCCATTTCTTCCAGGTTGTCCATTTTAGTGGCACAGAGTGGCTTGTAGTAATCTCTCATGATCTTTTGTATTTCTGCAGTGTCAGTTGTTACTTCTCCTTTTTCATTTCTAATTCTATTGAATTGAGTCTTCTCCCTTTTTTTCTTGATGAGTCTGGCTAATGGTTTATCAATTTTGTTTATCTTCTCAAAGAATCAGCTTTTAGTTTTATTGATCTTTGCTATCATTTCCTTCATTTCTTTTTCATTTATTTCTGATCTGATCTTTACGATTTCTTTCCTTCTGCTAACTTTGGGTTCTTTTTGTTCTTCTTTCTCTAATTGCTTTAGGTGCAAGGTTAGGTTGTTTATTCGAGATGTTTCCTGTTTCTTAAGGTAGGATTGTATTGCTATAAACTTCCTCTTAGAACTGCTTTTGCTGCATCCCATAGATTTTGGGTCGTCGTGTCTCCATTGTCATTTGTTTCTAGGTATTTTTTGATTTCCTCTCTGATTTTTTCAGTGATCACTTCGTTATTAAGTAGTGTATTGTTTAGCCTCCATGTGTTTGTATTTTTTACAGATCTTTTCCTGTAACTGATATCTAGTCTCATAGCGCTGTGGTCGGAAAAGATATTTGATACAATTTCAATTTTCTTAAATTTACCAAGGCTTGATTTGTGACCCAAGATATGATCTATCCTAGAGAATGTTCCATGAGCACTTGAGAAAAATGTGTATTCTGTTGTTTTTGGATGGAATGTCCTACAAATATCAATTAAGTCCATCTTGTTTAATGTATCATTTAAAGCTTGTGTTTCCTTATTTATTTTCATTTTGGATCATCTGTCCATTGGTGAAAGTGGGGTGTTAAAGTCCCCTACTATGAATGTGTTACGGTCGATTTCCCCTTGTATGGCTGTTAGTATTTGCCTTATGTACTGAGGTGCTCCTATGTTGTGTGCATAAATATTTACAATTGTTATATCTTCTTCTTGGATCGATCCCTTGATCATTATGTAGTGTCCTTCTTTGTCTCTTCTAATAGTCTTTATTTTAAACTCTATTTTATCTGATATGAGAATTGCCACTCCAGCTTTCTTTTGGTTTCCATTTGCATGAAATATTCCATCCCCTTACTTTCAGTCTGTATGTGTCCCTAGGTCTGAAGTGGGTCTCTTGTAGACAGCAAATATATGGGTCTTGTTTTTGTATCCATTCAGCCAATCTGTGTCTTTTGGTGGGAGCATTTAGTCCATTTACATTTAAGATAATTATCGATATGTATGTTCCTATTCCCATTTTCTTAATTGCTTTGGGTTCGTTATTGTAGGTCTTTTCCTTCTCTTGTGTTTCTTGCCTAGAGAAGTTCCTTTAGCAGTTGTTGTAGAGCTGGTTTGGTGGTGCTGAACTCTCTCAGCTTTTGCTTATCTGGAAAAGTTTTAATTTCTCCATCAAATCTGAATGAGATCCTTGCTGGGTAGAGTAATCTTGGTTGTAGGATTTTCTCCTTCATCACTTTAAATATGTCCTGCCACTCCCTTCTGGCTTGCAGAGTTTCTGCTGAAAGATCAGCTGTTAACCTTATGGGGGTTCCCTTGTGTGTTATTTGTTTTTTTTCCCTTGCTGCTTTTAATATGTTTTCTTTGTATTTAATTTTTGACAGTTTGATTAATATGTGTCTTGGCGTGTTTCTACTTGGATTTATCCTGTATGGGACTCTCTGTGCTTCCTGGACTTGATTAACTATTTCCTTTCCCATATTAGGGAAGTTTTCAACTATAATCTCTTCAAATATTTTCTCAGTCCCTTTCTTTTTCTCTTCTTCTTCTGGAACCCCTATAATTTGAATGTTGGTACTTTTAATGTTGTCCCAAAGGTCTGAGACTGTCCTCAGTTCTTTTCATTCTTTTTTCTTTATTCTGCTCTGCAGTAGTTATTTCCACTATTTTATCTTCCAGGTCACTTATCCGTTCTTCTGCCTCACTTATTCTGCTATTGATCCCATCTAGAGTATTTTTAATTTCATTTATTGTGTTGTTCATCGTTGTTTGTTTCATCTTTAGTTCTTCTAGGTCCTTGTTAAATGTTTCTTGCATTTTGTCTATTCTATTTCCAAGATTTTGGATCATCTTTACTATCATTATTCTAAATTCTTTTTCAGGTAGACTGCCTATTTCTTCTTCATTTGTTAGGTCTGGTGGGTTTTTATCTTGCTCCTTCATCTGCTGTTTTTCTGTCTTCTCATTTTGCTTATCTTACTGTGTTTGGGGTCTCTTTTTTGCAGGCTGCAGGTTTGTAGTTCCCGTTGTTTTTGGTGTCTGTCCCCAGTGGCTAAGGTTGGTTCAGTGGGTTCTGTAGGCTTCCTGGTGGAGGGGACTAGTGCCTGTGTTCTGGTGGATGAGGCTGGATCTTGTCTTGCTGGTGGGCAGGTCCACGTCTGGTGGTGTGTTTTGGGGTGTCTGTGGACTTACGATTTTAGGCAGCCTCTCTGCTAACGGGTGGCGTTGTGTTCCTGTCTTGCTAGTTGTTTGGCGTAGGATGTCCAGCACTGTAGCTTGCTGGTCGTTGAGTGAAGCTGGGTGCTGGTGTTGAGATGGAGATCTCTGGGAGATTTTCGCCGTTTGATATTATGTGGAGCTGGGAGGTCTCTTGTGGACCAGTGTCCTGAAGTTGGCTCTCCCTCCACAGAGGCACAGCACTGACTCCTGGCTGCAGCACCAAGAGCCTTTCATCCACACTCCTTAATCTGGGATGATTCGTTGTCTATTCATGTATTCCACAGATGCAGGGTACACCAAGTTGTTTGTGGAGCTTTTATCCACTGCTTCTGAGGCTGCTGGGAGAGATTTCCCTTTCTCTTCTTTGTTCTCACAGCCCTCAGGGTTCAGGTTTGGATTTGGATCTGCCTCTGCGAGTAGGTCGCCGGAGGGCGTCTGTTCTTCGCTCAGACAGGACGGGGTTAAAGGAGCTGCTGATTTGGCGGCTCTGGCTCACTCAAGCCGGGGCGGGGTAGGGGGGCACGGAGTGCGGGGGGGGGGGGGGAGGGGCACGGAGTGCGGGGGGGAGGGGCACGGAGTGCGGGGGGGGGAGGGGCACGGAGTGCGGGGCGGGCCTGCGGCGGCAGAGGCCTCCATGACGTTGCACCGGCCTGAGGCGCGCCGTGCCTTCTCCCGGGGGAGTTGTCCCTGGATCCCGGGACCCTGGCAGTGGCGGGCTGCACAGGCTCCCCGGAAGGGGGGTGTGGATAGTGACCTGTACTCGCACACAGGCCCCTTGGTGGCGGCAGCAGCAGCCTTAGCGTCTTATGCCCTTCTCTGGGGTCAGCGCTGTTAGCCGAAGCTCGCGCCCGTCTCTGGAGTTCCTTTAAGCGGCGCTCTTAATCCCCTCTCCTCGCGCACCACGAAACAAAGAGGGAAGAAAATGTCTCTTGCCTCTTCGGCAGGTCCATACTTTTCCCCGGACTTCCTCCCGGCTAGCCGTGGCGCACTAACCCCCTGCAGTGTTCACGCCGCCAACCCCAGTCCTCTCCCGGCGCTCCGACCGAAGCCCGAGCCTCAGCTCCCAGCCCCGCCCGCCCCGGCGGGTGAGCAGACAAGCCTGTCGGCCTGGTGAGTGTCGGTCGGCTCTGAACCTCTGTGCGGGAGTCTCCCCGCTTTGCCCTCCGCACCCCTGTTGCTGTGCTCTCCTCCGCGGCTCCGAAGCTTCCCCCTCCGCCACCTGCAGTCTCCGCCCACGAAGGGGCTTCCTAGCGTGTTGAAACCTTTCCTCCTTCCCAGCTCCCTCCCACTAGAGCCGGTCCCGTCCCTATCCTTTTGTCTCTGTTTATTCTTTTTTCTTTTGCCCTACCCAGGTATGTGGGGGGTTTCTTGCCTTTTGGGAGGTCTGAGGTCTTCTGCCAGCGTTCAGTGGGTGCTCTGCAGGAGTTGCTTCACGTGTAGATGTATTTCTGGTGTATCTGTGGGGAGGAAGGCGATCTCCGCGTCCTACTCCTCCGCCATCTTCCCGGAAGCCCCTCCTCCACACAGATAAATTTGATTTGCTTATTTAATGCATTTGATGAGTGACCCAGAATACTCATGTGTTAGATATTTTAATTAGTAGAATATGAATAGTGTGCGAAACAGTTCCCGAAGTGTCTTCTAGATTTAAGTGTTCTTATAAAGGATCTTTGGAGGTTTATTTAGAGGTTCAATCTTCTAGACCAGTGATTATCCGACTTTAAAGTGACTTGAGAGGCTGTTAAAAATGCAGGTTTCTTGGTGCTACTTTCTCAGTTTGATTTAGTTGCCCAAGGTAGGGCCCAGATTGGGACACACGCTGGCAGCACAGGCATCTAAAGAAATATAATAAAAACCTCTGATTTCTCTAAGGTAGTTGGTCTAGCATCCCCAGTTTTTAGAAGTTCTGATCTAGAAGAACAATTCTGTCGGAGTCCTGAAATTCTGAAGTTGTTTGTTTGATTAAAAAAATATACACCCACACAAACCCAACGTCAATATCAAATGTTCCTGAGTTGATTGGTGATACGCTGGGACAGCTCATCAACAGGACTAAGAAACAAAGCTCTAGACGGAGATATTTCAAAGCGCAGAGGATCTTGAATACTGCAGGAGCTCGCTGGATTTCTACAAGACTTTGCATGAAAACGTTTATTTTTTATCTTTTCATTCCTCATGAACTGAGGGTGTGCTGTATGCCTGTGTGCCAGGTGCAAAGGAATGGATTCATTCCCCAAAACAGAGACCACATCAGAAAGTGAACACATGTCAGCTATATATTGACAGAAGTTGAGTATGTTTGTTTAAAGGGGATCTACATGAAGGGTAGAACAACACACACAAAAAAGAGATCTCTTATCACAAATCCTGAAATACACCTTGTCAGCCTTATATACTCCTAAGATCATTTTAGAGAGAAAACAACTTTATTACATAATAAAAGTCATATGAATTTAAATACACACACACACACACACACACACACACACACACACACACACACAATTTCCCTGAGAGCCAAGAGTTTAAAACCTCTGCTTGTGACCATCCCAGGATAGATACAGATTCTCTGGACCTAGTCAGTAGGAAATGACGGGTCTCCGGAGCGGATGTCAGTTAAAAACCTCTGTTCTTGGGACTTCCCTGGTTGTCCAGTGGTTAGGACTCAGCGCTTTCACAGCCGTGTCCCCAGGTTCAATCCCTGGTCAGGGAACTAAGATACCACAAGCCTCGCGGCAGGGCCAAAACAAAACAAAACAAACAAAAAACAACAACAACAAAACTCTCTTCTGAAATGCTCCAGGAAGAAAAGGATCATCGCAGAAGGGGCCTTGCCCTCCTGGAAAGCATCTGAAACCTCAACTACAGAGGCCCAAGGGAATGCTGGGGTACTGCTGAAACCCCAGCCCAAGGGGAACAGGACCTTGAGTTTATTTTTATAAATGACCATGATCGTTTTCCTTTTTGCTATGAGCCAGATTTAAAACTCTGTTCCTAAGCAGTTTTAGGTATGTACACACAAGAGTGGGCATACCTCTTTTCAGTGTTTGGAACATGGATGCCCACCCAATTCCAGCTGCGAGCTGCCAAGATAAGAGACTCTTTAAAAGCATTTTAAATCTTTTGTGCGTGGCTGAATTTTTAGGGACGCTTTTATCCTTCAGTTATGCCTAAATTGAACCAACTTTATCCACAACAACACATTGAGAATGGATCATAAAACAACAGGAGCAGTGGCAATGAAGGTCCTTGACACTGAGAAACACTAAGTCCCAAGATCTCCTCAAATCTCCATATTTCCAAATACATGAATGTTCATAGAGGCTCTTGGCTTTCTCTCAGTTGAATGAATAAAGTATATGTTCATCACAAGTCACATGAATTCTGTGTACTTTTTATATCTGAACTAATGCGGTTTTTCACGTGCTCCATACATGTAGTCCAAACTGGTGTTTCAATGAATTTATTAGCTACTCATTAAAACCGAGACTGTTATCTCTGCAAATGCCAAGGTTATATGACTTTCAAATCTCCGCACATAGTTATCAGTAGAAAGCTCTAAACTTCGAAGTTTTTATTAGAGACTTTGGTTCACTGCTTACTAAATATTTCAAGATTGGCATTTAATATTGTAATTGGCTGAGAACTTCTAAAGTACCAGACATCACGCTAAAGGCTTTACCTGTATTACCTTGGTTAATCCTCACAATACCCCTATGACGAATGAGGAATGGGCTCAGAGAGGATGGTCATTTGTCCCAGGACACACAGCAGAGGCTTACTTGGTTCCATCTACCTCTCAAATCTGCGTTCTCACCTACTGTGCTATTCTGCATCTGATGACTCCTGTTCTGATCAAACACGAGCAAACCTTGCTTAGAAATTCTGGGAAAGTGTTTTAGACACCTGTGTCGTGACGGCCCTTAGGAGGATGTGTTCATGTTTTTGAGTCAGAGCTGCCCGATTCACAGAAAAGTGTTGTGTTCCTCTACAAAGAAGGATGTTACTCTGTAAATTTAGCATGTGTTTGAGAA
The DNA here is from genome assembly GCF_937001465.1 of Orcinus orca. Taxonomy (NCBI): domain Eukaryota; kingdom Metazoa; phylum Chordata; class Mammalia; order Artiodactyla; family Delphinidae; genus Orcinus; species Orcinus orca. The sequence goes on from NC_064562.1 coordinate 22,758,111, forward strand.
GTGATGATAGCTGAAAACTTCAGGAGGGAGCAGATGTGTGCATCCCGGTGGCAGCTTCCTTTATTCAGTAGCTTTCTGTAGGAAAAACTCCGCTGAGATCTGCAGTTGCCAGTCGCTATCAGAATACAACAATCTGACACTGAACTGCTCTGTCTTTTCAGATACATAAACACACGCACACGCGCGCGCACACACATTACACTACATTTATTTTTAAGGACAAGAAACAATTTCCTTAGGAATATCTCCTACTAGAAGTCACGCATACTTTATCTACTCAAACACGCCTGTATGCGTGACCTTGTATTACAATCTGAAATTCCTAATGGCATTTTATTTAGAGCTGTAAAGAAATGACAGCGAAGGAGGTCAGGGAAGAAGAAGGGAAAACCATAGGGAGGAAGAGGGCAAATGAAAAGATCAGATCTCATCTACATCCTTCACAGCTGGAGACTTACACCGACAGCTCAGACCAAAGAACAGGCATATTGGGACGAAGCATGAGGTTTCAATCTGTTTATTTTCTGGGAGGAGGGAGGCGGGAGGAGAAATACTTCAGGAAGGCCGAGTACTTTTCTCTCCCTTGGGTAGGAATCAAGAATATTTTTATTTCAGTGTTTACTCAACATGTCCCTTCTTTTTCAACGAGAAATTCTCCTTTTTGTTTTTAGCCCTTTCCAGGAGTGCCTCCATGGCACTGAAGTCCCACACCAGTTCAAGGGACGCAAATAGCCCACTGTGCCTCGTCCTGACACAGCTGTTGAATAAAATCCCAGCACTTGCTATCTCCCTTTGGAAACAAAAGTATCGAAATAAGATCTCCTAGTCTATAAAAAGCCTCTTGTTTCCCTCAAAGAGGCAGGCGCTGTGCTTCCTCGGGCAGTTGAAGTTCACAGAAAGCAAAGGTAAGAGCTACCCTCCTGGAAGAGAATTCTCCATCTCTCTCTCCCTTTCACACAGGCGCAAACACATGCAGGCGCAGACACATGCACGCACACACACACACGCCATCTTAATGAGCAAACAGGACATTTTTCTTATTTCTGGATGGCATCTGACTCCCACACCTCCATTTCTTAGCAGGTTTTTACCCCAAAGCTGAAAGCTAAGGGACTTGCCTTCATTTGCCGGCAAAGGGATCGCCGTTATTTACATCTTTGGAGTAACTTTGTTCACAAATAGAAAACAAGGCTGGAGGAGAGGATTTTTGTCTCTAGGATGAATCCTCCGTGGGTGACGAGGCCCACGTGTAGAGAGGCGCTTTCTCACATTCAGGCAAACACGGGTATGATTTAACTGGCTCTGAGAATGTTCCAGTGGGCAGAGGCAGGCAGGGCACCACGCACTCAACCCATAAACAGCTGGGCTCCTAAGACTGTCGGCCGAGCTTTCATCTGTGGGGAGAAGCTGCTTGGCTTCATCCCACCAGCTGAAATTCATCTTTCAAAAGAAATTAGACGGAGGTACTGTTGTTATAGCAACAGTCAAAGTCACTTACACAACCTCTTCCCCACAGCCTGACTATGGCCAGTGATTTCAGTTATGCACAGGGAGTGACCGAGGCTGAGCCCGGGTGGACCCTTTCTCTGCCCTTTAAAGAGTGGAAGCCTAGATCTCCTATGTCCAATCTGAAGCTAGAAGACCAGATTCTTATGGTCCACAGAGTTCTCCCAGTCCTGAAAGTCGACGAGCAGAGAAGCTCAGAGAAAAACCTTTGCATCTGATGTTTTCATCTCTTGGGTAGGAACTGGACACGTGACCACTGAATTTCCTGGGGTTAACCACGTACTAGCGGTTTCAGAATGGGAATTTCCAGTGAGTTTGGTAATGTTGGCCATCACCACCACATTCTCAACTTTCGTCCTCCAGGAGTTTATTCTTGGGGGTGTGGAACTCCCAAAATAATAGCCTAGTCCAAGCCCCAGAAACAACAGTCAATTCCAAAATGCCCCTTTCTTGACAAAAATATACACCTATTACCCAACCTTTCTAGCAAATAACCTTCCCAGGCAGATGGCAACGTAACAGTCCACATTCACCCCAGAGGTACCCCAAGGTGGTAAAAATCTGTGAAGCCAGTGCTCACGATGAACGTGAACTGTGTCCTCCCCAAATCTGTATGTTAAAGCTCTGACCCCCAACAGCTCAGAACATGAGGGCGTCTGGAGATAGGATCTTTAATGAGGTCCTATGGGGGGCCCTCATCCAGTCTGATGGGTGTCCTTATAAAAAGAGGAAATTAGGACACAGATACCCACAGAAAGAAGACCATGTGAAGATACAGGGAGAAGACGGCCATGGACACGCCAAAGAGAGAGTTCTCAGAAGAAACCAACCCTGCCGACACCTTGATCTTGGACTTCTATTCTCCGACCTGTAAAGAAATGCATTCCTGAAGTTTCAGCCACCTAGCCTGTGTGCTACTTTGTTATGGCAAGCCCAACTAATAATCTGATTTAGACGTATCTCTGTCTTCTCAGTATCTTACACAGGTTAAGCACTCCATAACTATTTTAAAGGAAAATCTTGCACGGATGTGTTCACGCTGTGATTCCACTAACGGAACACCTACTGTGTGCCAAGTTCTAGATCAGGCACTAGGGTCTCGAGAGTGAACAAGATTCAGTCTCTGACCTCAGGAGCCTTCAGAGTGGAGGGGAAAGAAGCGGATGAACAAGGACAAGATAATTGGACATAGATGCCTGTGCTGTGGAAGCCCAAAAGAAGGGCGTGTTACTCAGTCCAGATGAGGTAAGGCTTCCTGGGGGGACTGGTATGTAAGCTGAGACGTGGAGGATTCAGAGTGAGGAGAAGAAAGCATGGCCTCTAAGTGAAACTCAAGTGGTAGCGTCTGGCTTGAGCCAGAGTGCAAGGGGGAGGCTGGAGAAGGGAGAGCTATACAGATCATGGAGGGCTTGTCTGCCATGTTAAGAAGTTTGGACTTTATCCAGACGCTCTGAGAGACACTGGAGGAAAAGGGGTCACTTGCAATGCTAACTTCTGATTTCACAGTGAGAGACACTGGTTGCAAAAGGTAAGGCATTTGAAGTGACCTGTATTAGTTTGCTAGGGCTGTCATAACAAAATACCACAGACTGGGAGGCTTAAACAACAGAAATGTTATTTTCTCACAGTTCTGGAGGTGGAGGTCCAAGATCAAGGAGTTGGCGAGTTGGGTTTCTCCTGAGGCCTCTCTCCTGGGCTTGCAGACAGCCACCTTCTCACTGTGTCCTCACATGGCCTTTCCTCCTGTGGGTGTGCATCCCTGATGTCCTTTTCTGTGTCCAAATTTTCTCTTCTCAGAAGGACACCAGTCAGATTGGATGAAGGCCTACCCTAACAGCCTCATTTTAACTTCATCACCTCTTAAAAGGTCCTATCTCCAGATACAGTCCCATTCTGAGGGCTTCAACATATGAATTTTGGGAGAAGACACTATTTCAGCCTATAACATGATCCAACATCATTCCCTGCATGGCTGATTAAGCCAATGGCTAAAGTCATCCTTTTTAAAAAAAAAAATTTACTTATTTTATTTATTTATTTTTGGCTACGTTGGGTCTTTGTTGCTGCACGCCAGCTTTCTCTAGTTGCGGCGAGCGGGGGCTACTCTTTGTTGCAGTGCGCGGGCTTCTCACTGCGGTGGCTTCTCTTGTTGCTGAGCACAGGCTCTAGGTGTGCAGGCTACAGTAGTTGTGGCTCGCGGGCTCTAGAGCGCAGGCTCAGTAGTTGTGGCACACGGGCTTAGTTGCTCCGCGGCATGTGGGATCTTCCCGGACCAGGGCTCGAACCTATGTCCCCTGCACTGGCAGGCAGATTCTTAACCACTGCGCCACCAGGGAAGTCCCTAAAGTCATCCTTAACTTATAAATGAATACAGCACACACTTGGTCTTGAAGCAAGTAGCTCAACAAATGCTATTTGGTACAGAGCTTAACAGCATATTTTTAAAAAAAGTGTTTGTCTCCCAATTTCAAACCCGAATTCAAAAGACACTTCATATCTGCCCCTGAACTATTAGCAAAGAAGTGTAGTCAGAGATGACTCCAAGCAAAGCCTCAGAAGTAGCCCGTCATGATTTAGAAGGCTCTGAAAAATGACCAGTTGTTCCCTTAAGTTTAGTAAATGTTACTTTACACTGATAATTCATGTGACCTCAGAGAGACACAGAGGGAAAACCGAGGCACCGAGAGACTAGGGCTACAACCTAACTCAGAAAGCACAAGGAATGATACAATTTCCTGCTCCAGCCCGATGCCCCGTGCAATAAATCACTTTGCCTGTAACAGATTCAGAGTTTGTCAACTTTCTGTTCAAATTGTGGTGCACTGTAAATGTACTGCAACAGTGTAGAGTCACAAGTATGTATTTCAGTGGTTTTATCTTTCTTACCTAGCCATCCAGATATTATTTATGCGGTTTCCATCATAACGCTACAGTTAAGTTTGCATAATATTTTCTGTAACCACCTACTTTTGCATGGTTATGGCTCTCTAAAGTCCCCTGGGACAGATTTTTTTTCACCTCGGTCTCAGTTCTGAAGTAAATTTTTTTGGTAACAACAAATGATGACTTTGGGGATATTTTGAAGTTATGTGAATGTAAAAAAGCAGAAAGGAGGATTTTTTTACTTCAATGAATATTTTGTTACCTCTTGTCCAATCGAACACCACAAATCAAAAAGAGCTGAACATAATAAAGGCATCAAGGAAGGCAGTGTAATAGATTTCACTGAAGACTGCCCACACTGCCAGATTTAACTAAATGAGGTTTGCATTCACATGCTTATCAGTATTTAAAAATACCCTGAGTGCACACAACCGAAAACGTCAGGAAGTTGAAAAGCAAAACTATGCATGTGGTGTTTTCCAGCTCTCACTGAAGCACGGCAATTAAACAAACTTAATTATGTGATCCGGCAGCAGTGCCTTAACCTCTCTGGACCTCCGTTTCCTCAATTGTAAAAGGAGAGGGCTGGACTACCAGATCGCCAAGGCTTGCTCCAGCTCTATTTAGACTCTGGATTCAAATCAGTGACTCACTTTCAGAATCACCCTGGAAGGCACTGTGAACTCAGAAGTGCAGCTGTATTTGGCAGGTAGTTACTGAGTAACTAAGAGCCTCATTTTAAGTCAGAGAGCAAGAATCCATTACACCCTTCTGCAAATGTTTCCTGGCTTTCGTAAATTAGAAACAAAAATTACACTAAATATTAAATCAGAGATCTTTTAAAAAACCAGAAACCCAAGGGTGTAAATCACATGGTTCATTTAAAAGAATTTCTCACTTTATGATGGTCTGCTTGGTATCAGGTACTGAGCTGGGTGCAGGAACAGGAAAGATGCAGAGGATCCTTGCTTTTAAAGAAATTCAGAGCCTGCTGCCATCTTCCTTTTGCTCCTAAGTATCTATTGGATACTTTCAGGAAATGCTCCTGTTGTGCTCGGTCGTTTGTCCGGACATAGACAACAGTGATGTTTCCATTCTGGTGACCAAAACTTGGTTAACTTTGCTAATTTACAGGATAATGCAAAGCTGCTTCTTCATTTCCACCATGAGTGATTTTTGAATAAATGATCTTAAATTACATGAAGAGTCAGTGGGTAACTGGTTACTGCACCAGGTTACAGGGAGAAGCTGTCCACATTTTCTGGGCATGGATCATCGTGTATTTCACCTAGAAGATGCAGATGGGTGTGGGTCTAATCATAGGCTTAGAGTCACGGGCCCTGGGTCCTAGAATCACTTCTCTCATGACCAAGCTGTGTGTTCTGTGGAAATCAGGTGACTATTCTCCACCTCCATTCTCTCCTGGACAAAATACTCTCTAAAAATCCCCTATAGATCTAACAGCCTAGAATTTTAATCTTTCTAGGTCAATTTGGATATAGTTGGAAGATGAGCCAACTGACATTTTAGGTTTCTTTTTAACCTTGTGGTTCTTTTCTAAAATATGTAACTAATTCCTAGATTTGAAAGAATGAAAAAGTTTGTGACTATCGCCGTTTCTAAATACATTGTGTAGTAAAACCTAATTCAATTCCTGCTAACTTTGCCTTTAGCTGTAACTTGGCTAAGGGCCAACCTGATATTTATCCTTATGTAAAAAAAAAGAGCTCACTATATAAAAGAATAGGTATAATAAAGATTATAAGGGGAATGCTTAAGCTACTTAAGACAGAAATGGGTTTCATGGACTCAAGGACTCAGGAGACTCAAATTTAAATAAACGATGGATACAGGTATTATGATTCCTTTTCATATATTAATTAAAGTAATTCCCGAGGATACTTGTTTACTAACAGTTTGATGGTCTAGTTTGAATTGCAGCTGTTACTTTTAAATATATCACAGGTAGTATATATTTACTACTATACTTCAGTTCTTCTCAATTTGGGCAACAGTTTGCCCAAATTAGTTTAAATTAGGGAGAGTCGACTGTATTCATAAACTCCTCATCTAAATGGCAGAAATGATGACTATAAAATTCATCTTAGCTTTGTTGGAATTCTGAAGCTTACCATTTAGTCGGAGACTCGTAAAGAATGAACACGGAATGATTAATGGCCATTGTTGAGTTCTTACAGCTGTAACTTATCAGAATATGTATACTCTAACACTGTACCCATGGTAATTATCTCATTACTATGAAGTGTCACAGACATGCATTATGCGAAGTACACGGTGAATCCCATTTAGCAATTTCTTTCTATGTTTAAAACCCCGAAGCTTAGTGTTCGCTAATAGTTGGAGCTTTGTATGCAAGTTGCGGGCTTATGCAAGAGAGTTGGGGGCTTTGCAGGGAATTGGGGGCTTAGCATGGGAGTCACGCACGTGAGCTGCAGATCCCAGGCAGAACCATCACCAGCTCTGTGCCTCTGGTCTCTCTTTGAAACTTTTCTACACCTTAATTTCTCATTTGAAAATGGGCATATTCGTGCATGACCCCTACTATACCTCATGGAAAGGATTAAGCAGATTAAGTCTATAAAACAGTGGGTCACTAGGAGGAAAGGCATTAACGAAATTACTCAGCACACTGCAGTGGTGACTTCTCCAACTGCATGAATATTTAATAAGCAGGTACACATAACACTTGACATTTCTGTGGAGCTTTTCATGCAAGCATCTTAACATCACTTAAGGAAAAAGAAATGCATGGCAACAATGATCAGAGATCTGAGAAGTGTCAGCTCATTGGCCAGAGAGGGTAGAGACACAGAAGCTTTGTTTCTAACACCAGAGTGTTCAAAAGGAGTAGGGCATCCAGATCCAGTTGTTATCACATAAACCTGAAGATAGGGCCTTAGAAATAAGGCGGTGTTTATTTGAGTCACCCATCCATACATCTGAGGTGGCCTGAACAACGTGAGAGCAAAAATTCCCAAAGAAAGTGAACACGTGGTTGGAGATGGGCCCTCTTTTTTAAATTAATTAATTAATTTTTTGGCTTTGTTGGGTCTTTGTTGCTGAGTGTGGGCTTTTCTCTGGTTGCGGCGAGCGGGGGCTACTCTTCGTTGTGGCACGCGGGCTTCTCACTGTGGTGGCTTCTCGTTGCGGAGCATGGGCTCTAGGCACACGGGCTTCAGTAGTTGTAGCACGTGGGCTCAGTAGCTGTGGCTCACAGGCTCTAGAGCACAGGCTCAGTAGTTGTGGCACACAGGCTTAGTTGCTCCGCGGCACATGGGATCTTCCCGGACCAGGGCTTGAACCTGTGTCCCCTGCATTGGCAGGCGGATTCTTAACAGTGCGCCTCCAGGGAAGCCCCGGGCCCTCTTAATTAGATGAGAGCAGTCAGCAAAGAGACAAAGAAACAGTATCAGTGAGAGATTAAAATAAAACATCAGGAAAGTAGGACAGAGCAAAGAAGAACAATTTGTGGTCAGATTTGTCATACCAGTTGCAGCTTTGAAATGAGACCTAAGAGACCATTAAATTAGTACCAGAGTAATTCAGTGGGAATCTAAGAAAGGGTTCCTCCAGGACACCCAGCAGCATCAATATCACCAGGGAACTTGAGGGAGATGCAAATTCTCGGCTAGTTCCCCAGACTTCTGATCAGAAACTCAGAAGGCGGGGCCCAGAGTCTGTTTCAATCAGCCCTCCAAGTGATTCTCCTGGGCTGAGAATCCTTGTTCAAGAACAGTGCAGCCTGTCCAGCAGAACTTGCTGAGAGGATGGAGATGTTCCGTATCTACGTTATCCAATACATTAGTCTCAAGCTGCATGTGGCTGTTGTGTACTTGAAATGTGGCTAGTGCTACTGAGGAACCAATTTTTAAATTTTGTTCATTTTAATTAAATTTAAAAGAGCTGGGCTTCCCTGGTGGCACAGTGGTTGAGAATCTGCCTGCCGATGCAGGGGACATGGGTTCGAGCCCAGGTCCGGGAAGATCCCACATGCCACAGAGCAACTAAACCCAGGCGTCACAACTACTGAGCTTGTGCTCTAGAGCCCGCGAGCCACAACTACTGAGCCCGTGAGCCACAACTACTGAAGCCCATGTGCCTAGAGCCCATGCTCCGCAGCAAGAGAAGCCACTGCAGTGAGAAGCCTGCACGCCGCAACGAAGAGTAGCCCCCTCTTGCCACAACTAGAGAAAGCCCACGTGTAGCAACAAAGACCCAACGCAGCCAAAAAAAAAATTAATTAATTAATTAAAAAAAAAAAGAGCTACATGCAACTAGGGGCTACTTTATTGGATAGCAAAGTTCTAGAATGCTGCTGTGAATGAATGCCAGGTTTTTGGTCAGTAAGAGAAGCAAATGGTGAAGAATGGAGATGCTGTCTGTGACCCTTCTACAGAAGAAATCTCATTTGGAAAAGTTGGAGGGAAAGAGGCATCATGGCTTTTATGTCAGGAGGTGAAGTCAAGGTTTTTCAGGAAAAGGAAATCCTGAGTGGGTTCAAAGGTGAAGAAAATCAGAGGGCAGGAGAGGTGGACATTAAGAAAGGAGGGACACATGAAAAATTGTGTTGCAAATGTCTAATTGTGCTAAAATACCCATAATACAAAATTTACCATCTTAACCATTTTTAAGGGTACAGTTGAGTGGTATTAAGTCCTTTTACACTGTTGTACAACCATCTCCACCATCCGTCTCCAGAACTCTTTTCTCTTGCAAAACTGAAACTCTATACCCATTAAACAATACCTCCTTATACCCCCTCCTCAGGCCCTGGCAACCAGCATTCTGCTTTCTGTCTCTATGAATGCAACTACTCTAGATAGCTCATAAAAGTAGAATCATAGAGTATTGTCTTTTTGTGACTGGACTATTTCATTTAGTATAATATTCTCAACGTTCATCCATGTTGTAGCATGTGTCAGAATTTCCTTCCTTTTTAAGGCTGAATAATATTCATTACATGTATATACTTATCTGTCCATAGATGTTTGGGGTGCTTCCACCTTTGGCTGTTGTGAATAGTGCCTCTATGGAGATGGGTTCATAAGTATCTCGAGACCTTGCTTTCAATTCCTTTGGGTAAGTACCCAGAAATGGAATTGTTGAATCATATGGTAGTTCTACTTTTAATTTTTTTGAGGAACCACCATATTGTTTCCCATAGAGCTATACTATTTTACATTCCCATCGAGATATTTGCTTTTGAACCAATGAAGAATGGCACATCGGAGCCATCAAAAGACGGCTCTAAAGACAAGCGTGGGGAAGAGGTATGTTGAGATGGAAGTGTTGGGGGGGAGGGGCGTGTGGACAAGGCTGCTCGGCTCTAATGGTTTCAATTTTTTCACTGAAGTTGATGCAAGGACCTCACCTCCAAGGAAGAACACTGCTAAGGAAAAACCAAGGGCTTGAGGAAAGAAGTGAATGAAGGTGTGTAAAGTTAGTCCTTCATAAGAGAATAACAGGATGAATGGATAAAGAAGATGTTGGATGTGTATGTATGTATATATATATACATACACACACCACGACAGAATACTACTCAGCCATAAAAGATAATAAAAGAACGCCATTTGCAGCAACATGGATGAACCTAGAGATGATCATACTACGTGAAGTAAGTCAGACAGAGAAAGACAAATATCATGTGATATCACTTATATGTGGAATCTAAAAACTGATACAAATGAACTTACTTACAAAACAGAAACGGACTCACAAACATAGAAAACAAACTAATGGTTACCAAAGGGGAAGGGCGGGTAGGGATAAATTAGGAATTTGGGATTAACAGATACAAACTACTATACATAAAATAGATAAACAACAAGGACCTACTGTATAGCACAAGGAATTACATTCAGTACCTTGTAATAACCTATAATGGAAAAGAATCTGAAAAAGAATACATATATATATATATATATGTATAAATATATATATATATAACTGAATCACTTTGCTGTACACCCGAAACATTATAAATCAACTAAACTTCAATAAAAAAAAATTAAAAAGAGCGGAACAGGGAAACTTTCCCAGGGCTCTGAAGCAGAGGTATAGCCAGGACTGTTACAGGACTGAATTGTGCTTCCAACCAAAAGATATGTTGAAGTCCTACCCACAGGACCTCAGAATGTGACTTTATTTGAAAACAGAGTCACTGCAGATGTAATTCGTTAAGATGAGGTCATACTGGAGTAGACTGGGTTCCTCGTCCAACAGGAGTGGTATCATTCTTATAAGAAGATGAAAATGTGAAGGCGTGGAGACCCACAGGGAGAATGCGACGTGATGGCAGAGGCAGAGGTTGGAATTATGTCGCTGCAAGCCAAGGAATGCCAAAGAATGCTAGCAAACCATGAGAAGCTAGGAAGAGGCAAGGAAAGATTCCATGCAGAGTCTCAGAGGGCCTGCTGACACCTTGATTCTGGACTCCCAGGCTCCAGGGCTGTGAGAAAATAAATCTCTGGTGCTTTCAGCCACCTAGTCTGTAGTACTTCATCATGGCAGCCCTAGGAACTAATACAGCTGCAGAGTATGAATCTGCAATAGGCCAAGGTCATCCCACGCCAAGGTCAAAATGAGTACCTCCAAATTACTTTGCGTCCCACCTACCAGCAATATGCTTTCTGATATACTGCAGTAATACAGGTCATCAGTCAATGTAACATATATTTTGAATCACAGTCCTCGCTAAAAGATTTTCTTTCTGTCAGGAACAAATGGTGCCTGCAGATAAATTGTATGCTTCTAAGAACCAAGGGAGGAAAGAAATCCCAGAATCTTAGGGGAGAAGCACGTGGAGTAGATGTGTACAAGCAGTACCTCGGGGCTGTCATTACCTGGACTTCTTCTTGAATTAATTCATTCAGACAAGCTTGTTAAAACAATTAGAGGCTTGCAAACTTTACAGGGAGGTGGGGAGATAAGGAAAGCATCCTTATCTCTTGCTCAGTGGTACATACCATTACAGCCAGCAATGGCCGCATCAGCACAGCACACGCATGGGCTTTGGGTTTAGACTAACAGCTGTCCTTCCAGCTCCCTCACTAACTGTCCAACTTTGCACAAATCACTGAATCTCAGTGAGCTTGTCTCCTTATATAAAATGTAGATAACACATGGGACTGCTTTGAGATCGTGTCTTTGAAAGTACCTAACAAAGTGCCTGGCCCCCTAATAATAGGTTCTCATTCCCTTGCTGTCCCTAGTTATGCTGTCCAAGAAGGCAGCCCTGAGACACCTGTGGTTACTGAGCACTTGAAATGCAGCTACTGCAAGGATGAAATTGAAATTTTAATTAAATTTAATTTTAATTAATTTAGATTTAAATGTAAAAACTGAAACAGTGTAAAATTTTTCTGGTAAATACAACTTTGGCATAATGGTAGGAATACACTTCACTTGGATTATGGCATCGCATAAGATACAGTATTACTATTATGTGTGTGTAACAGGCACCAGCATCATTTCTAATGCTGCACATAAACGCTGTCACTGATCCAGCCAGTGGACATCCTGATTCATTTCCCCTGAATTTTTTTTCTGGGCTATAAGTCTTAGTATGGCTCTTGCTTCATCTGTAAAAATCAAAGACTTTTCTAATTTTTTAAAATTCTTAAGTTTGTCTGCTTTTGCTGACTTTGGTCTTTAAATGCCAATGATTTGGGGAAAACAGTAGTACAATTATTTTCCTACTTTTACACTCGAGTTTTATGGCAAAAGTCAGCATTAAGGTGACGAGTGCCTAGAGATTAAGCCATTTAAGAAAAAGTTGCCTGATAGATCCAGACAAAACTATAATTCAAAAAGATACATGCACCCCTATGTTCATAGCACTACTATTCACAATAGCCAAGACATGGAAACAACCTAAATGTCCATTGACAGATGAATGGATAAAGAAGATGTGGTATACATACACAATGAAATACTACTCAGCCATAAAAAAGAATGAAATACTGCCATTTGCAGCAACATGGATGCAACTAGAATATTATCATACTAAGTGAAGTAAGTCAGAAAGAGAAAGACAAATACTATATGATATCATTTATATGTGGAATCTAAAATATGACACAAACGAACCTATCTACAAAGCAGAAACAGACTCACAGACATAGAGAACAGACTTGTGGTTGCCAAGGAGGAGGTGGGTGGGGAGGGATGGCGTGGGAGTTTGGGGTTAGTGGATGTAAGCTATTATATACAGCATGGATAAACGAGGTCCTACTGTATAGCACAGGGAACTCTATTCAATATCCTGTGATAAACCATAATGGAAAAGAATATTTAAAAAAAAGAATATAGGGCTTCCCTGGTGGCGCAGTGGTTGAGAGTCCGCCTCCCGATGCAGGCGACACGGGTTCGTGCCCTGGTCCGGGAAGATCCCACATGCCGCGGAGCGGCTGGGCCCGTGAGCCATGGCCGCTGAGCCTGCGCGTCCGGAGCCTGTGCTCCGCAACGGGAGAAGCCACAACAGTGAGAGGCCCGCGTACCGCAAAAAAAAAAGAAAAAAAAAAAGAATATATATATGTATAACTGAATCACTTTGCTGTACAGCAGAAATTAGTACAACATTGTAAATCAACTATACTTCAATTCAAAAAAAAAAAAAGGTGCTTTATTATGAATCCTGGGTGAGTCTCTGCCAGAGGCAGATGTACAGTGGTTGTGAGAGCTGACGGGTGTAGGGTCAGCACTGCCACTGACTGCAGCACAAGACAAGGGTTGAAATCCTTCAAATGTCCTACCAGAAGAGTCTGTCTGGCGCACCTTGTAAGGGGAGCTCGGCCATGGCTGACGTGGAAGCGATGTGGGTTATTTGGTTGAGTAGGATAACCTTGAGTGTTTGCCAAGTCAAGACACAAGTCATAAAAACAAAGTCTTTCCCTTGCTGCCTACTTGTCCTCCTCCCTTGAAAACATACCTCTTGCTTTTGTTAAAATTCACCTACATCCTAGTAAAAGATGAAGAGCTATGAACTGCAGTTATAAAGAAAAAAAATCCAGAAACATCTCAAGTTTTAAATTTCTTGACAAGAAATGTATCCAGTTAACAAACTCCCTCCTGTCTTGGCTTCCTTCCACAGCCCCTCACATTAAGAAAAAAAAAAAAAAAGCAATTAGACTCTGGCTTGTCGTGAAATGCACACAGTAAAAGTATCACTGTTCCAAAATTCCAAAGCAATTTCACAATCCTAATGAAATGAGGGAGGAAATGGTTTTTTCTTGAAGTGTTGAAAACAATCACCCCATTGCTATGTGGAGTATCTTTATAAACTGTAAAGGGATTTGCAAAAATTAGGTTGTTCCTTCAACACACACTCACTGAGCATCATTTATGCACCAGGCGCCACACGAGAAGCTGGGGATACAAAGATGAATAGGACGTGAGCGGTCTGGAAGAGCTGACAGCAGAGGGAGAGAGTCATGATTATTACCCATTATAACGTGGCCAGGCTTCCCCATGCCCTCTTCCTACCTCTAGCTCCAGGAACCTTGATTTTAATTCACAAAGAACCATACTGTGGAGAGAGGGGAAAAAAGAAAAAGAAAATGACCACAGTAATGCCTGTAAAGGTGGCAGGTCTCTCTAGAAATATAGCTACTCTGTGAGTTTAGACCTCCTTTAAACGAAGGGTGAGGAAAGAACACAGCAAAACGCCTAAGCAAACTGTACCAGGCCCAACCACAACAGACACCTAGGGCTAGACGAGAGGAATTCAAAACAAATTGGGAAATAAAATCATATACTGTGTAAAAATCAGTTAAAAAGGAAAACGAAACAACCCGGAATAGAGTGAACAACATCTTTCTCTCCTTGTCCTTTGCAGAATTGCCCCAGAGTCACATCCGAAGAAAGACATTACCTTCAGCTCCACTGGAAACGTGAGGTTTCACAAAGTAATCCAAGTTTGGAATTGATAACCCAATTTCTACATATTTTGGTTTTAACTCAGATGAAACAACTCAAATATCCAAACTCAGGTTTTCCTGATGTGATTTTATGCCTGCTTAGAATCAGAGGCTATGGAGAAAAGTATATACACAATAAATCTAAAATCATTCAATTACCTTAAGTCAATTGGGAGGCTTATATTTACTGAGAATAGGCATTTGACTCCCACAGTACAAAGACAAGCAAATGGCTCCCATGTTGCAAAATCATTCTAAGTAGGTTATTACTCTGTGCTCGGTTGTTCAAGGGGCAAGGAGAAAGGCTTGGGAGCTTGATCAGGAAAATGCTACATCTGTCAGCTGGCAGCAACAGCGCGCCGACACAGCCTCTTGAATGGACTGCCGAATGAGCATCAGCTCACAGGAAGGGAAGGATTCAGCCCCTCTTGGGAAACAGATTCATGCTGCAAAATGAGTCAAGTTAATTTCCTTCAGTTAATTAAGCCTGTTTCCTTATTAGCAAAGGGAGATGACCAAGTCTAGTTCACATCTAATGACTCACAGAATGATGAGGTTAGCTAGCCCCATCTCTATATTTAAACTTGACTTTTAGATAGCGTCTCAGAGAACTTCCATAAGCAGTACTAGCCCTACCCAGTATTTAGTTCTGCTTTTACTACTGTGGAACCAAGGATTTGCTCAGAAATGTCCACGTGAACTACCACGGAGGTCTGCTAACTGCGAAAATTCACATACTGCTTCATCTCAGAGATGTGTATGTGTGTGCGTGCGTGCACGTGTGCGTGTGCACACCCAAGGTACCACGACATCCGGTATCCTTGAGAGGCTGGGGACTAAGTAGTATTGGGGTCTCCTCTAAACGCCCCTGTGACATGACACCTCACATGGAGGATGGGTCTATGGTGAACACTTCCTCTTTATCTTAAGCAAAATTTTGACAGTGATGAGGGGTGTGTACGGGGACAGGAATTCCTCTGGAATGGCTCAGGGATCCAGGTCCAAACCAGGGTAAGCCTGACGGTATTGCTGAACCAAATCTACTGTTACCCAGACGGGCCCCAACAATTTAAGCCCTCCTCCAAGTTACCAGCAAGTAGCAAACATTCATCGTGTATCCATTCTATGCCAGCCAAATCCCAAATCTTTTCTCTCAATTCCCACATGGACCCTGCAAGGTAATAAACATCATTTACACAAATGAGGAAACTAGGGCTCCCGGAGATGAAACAGACTGCCCAGGGTCACACAGCTCATGTGAGGGAGTTGAGACTTGAATTCCAAAGCCTATGCTTTCCGTTAGTTACATGCCTCTGCGCTTGTGAATGGAATGTGTTTCTTATTTCCAAACTATTCGGAAATGAGTGTGGCTCTCAAATGAAATAGGGAAGGAGGGGAGGCATCTTCAGAACTGTTCTTTCTATGCAGTGGGCGGCTGGCACATAAGGAAGTACTATCTGAAAGGGGATTTCCTGTAAGGGCTGCAGTTCTTTCAGATGTTCTCAGAACAGTTCTGCAGCTGTCTGAGTTGCTCAGGTAGAGATACATACTGGCTACTAACCCAACCCCAGTCTGATCCTAAAGAGCATGGCATGCCGCCCATGTAGGCCACGGGAATGGCCAATCACATTGACGACCACCCTCCAGGGACATCTCTACAAAGGCACCAACACAAGGACGCATTTCCCAGGAAACCAAACTTGCTCATCCACCATGGTTCATCTCTGGAGCTGTAAAAACTCACACTATACTGGCCCTGCCTTCACCTGCATCTCTGTAACTCTATGTTTCTTTATTAATATCCTTCACTTCAATTTCACTTTCCTCATAGACAGGGCTAATATTCTGTAGTTCAGAAGACGACTGTATACACTAAATGAGGTAACACAAGCAACGTATCCAACAATGCCACGTGACTTCCTGTAACTCTCCTCTTCCATTAATGGTTCCGTAGTGACCTGTAGGGATTTCCAAGTGGGTGTTCCTCATCCCCCTGTTCAATATTGTTATCAAGTATAAAGATAATGCAAATATACAGTTTTCGATGATGGATCCAGGGTTCCACAACATGAATACTGCTGTTTTGTTTTGTTTTTGCCGTACGCGGGCCTCTCACTGCTGTGGCCTCTCCCGCCACGGAGCACAGGCTCCAGACGCGCAGGCTCAGCGGCCATGGCTCACGGGCCCAGCCGCTCCGCGGCATGTGGGATCTTCCCGGACCGGGGCGCGAACCCGCATCCCCTGCATCGGCAGGCGGACTCCCAACCACTGCGCCACCAGGGAAGCCCAATACTGCTGATTTTTTAACTTGAGGTCTACGTAAAAATGGATTTTAGGATCTCTAAGAGTATCCAAGAATTGTATGCAGAATTTTGTGGTTATATGCCCCTTTTTTCAGGAGAGAGGATCTAAAGCTTTCATCAGATTCTCAGTGTGGTTCGTGATCCTCCAAAAGTGTAACAACAGGCTGGCGCGGGCCGCCATGTTGCAGCAGGACAGTAATGATGACATTGAAGATGGTTCACTGTTTGATGCAGAAGAGGAGACAACTAGTAGACCAGAAAAATCCAAAATCAGTCACCCAGTGGCATCATTTTTGCATTTATTCTTTCGAGTCAGTGCAATTATAGTCTATCTTCCCTGTGAATGGTTCAGCATCAGCTTTACTGCCTGTATGGTGACAGTTATCTTGTTGTTGTCATGTGACTTCTGGGCAGTCAAGAATGTCACAGGTAGACTAATGGTTGGCCTGCGCTGGTGGAATCACACTGATGAAGATGGAAAAAGCCATTGGGTGTCTGAGTCCAGGAAGGCCTTTCCTCAAGACAGTAAAACTGTTTCAGAGGCTGAATCAAGAATCTCCTGGTTAGGACTCATCGCCTGTCTGGTGCTGTGGGTAATATTTGCCTTTAGTGCCCTCTTCTCCTTCAGAGAGAAGTGACTAGCGGTGGTTATCATGGGTGTGGTGCTGCAAGGGGCCAACCTGTATGGCTACATCAGGTGCAAAGTGGGCAGCAGGAAGAATTTAACCAGCATGGCTACATCGTACCTCGGAAAGCAGTTTTGAAGAGAAACCACTGGAGACGATCAGACCTCCTGAAGACAGTGAGGGAGCCTGCGTGTTCTTTCCATTGGGAACAACTGAAGGGGGTCTTGACTCTGAATCTTTAGAACTCAGTACCTATTGCAAAGAGGAGTGTTGGGTTTGGTTTTCCATTTTAAAGTTTACTTTAAAAAAAAAAGGAAAACTAGTTTTCATATTAAGTTTTTACTTTCTAGCATATGGGGCTTGAAGGTGTGGTGTAGCTAGAAACATTGTTAACATTTGGTTCATGGTGTACATATGTGTATGCACATAGTTGTGTAAGATCCGTGTGTTAAATTAACACAAGTGTTTGTGTTCATGCCCATATGGAATGGAGACCTTTGCATTTTGATCCACAGAACAAGAAGGATGTTCCTAGTCTATCTCAAAACTCTCTGTGTTTACATACTATTTCTGTAGATTATTTTAGGTTTTGCTTCCATGGTAAGAGTGAGCACTTTGGCTTATATATAGACTTAGAAATAATTGTTAATTTTACATTTAATATATACTTCATGATGAAACTTCTTATCCTAGGCATTTACAGGCAGGTAAAAACCAAATTTGGGCTATTGGTGTTAACTAGTTTCTAAAATTTTGTTTATTTTTATTTGTAATGAGTCACGTACTTAAGGCCCAGTTAATATAAAAGGAATTTTCATAGTTTATGTTCATGGGATACGTAGGCATTGCTGCTGTTCTATTTATTTGGGGGGAAAGATAGCCAGATTTTACTTTGGAACCTTCCAGAAGCTCTTCAGTGGTCCTTGGCCTAATAAAGTCTATCTTTTACCACTAAAAGAGTATTATTCTTATGTCATAGTGAGAATAATCGTTTCAATACTTGGCATTGTAAATGCCTAAAAGACGTTTTATTTTGCCAATCTATTTTTTTTCTTGCTATAGTGGGGATATTGTAAATCATGTATTTGTATTAATGGTATTTCTTAAAACAATATATGTAACAATCTGCAAACTATTGTAGGCATCTGTAAATTCTGTTGCAGGTACTGTAAATTTTGTTTTAATCGGCAGATTGATTATTTCGTGATTGTATTTTTACACTGTTAAAAAATTTTTGAAGATGTTTTGTCTAATTGAATGTATCTTATTGGCATGATAGCTTTAAAGGTGCATAACTTTATATTTGTATAAAACTCTACCGCTTAGAAAGCAAAAAAAAAAGTGTAACAACAGCTCTCCTACTGGTTAGCAGGAACAGATCAGGTTGGGTGGAACCTGTTTTATAAGCAGCCCTGATTTCCTCAGAGTTCAAAGCCATGTGTTTTTGTAATTCCAGGTTACAGTAATGAATGTACATTCTCCAGATCTGGGGGACTGTGTATGTTCTACACTCATGGCAGCTGGAAGGCTGGGCTTGGTTCTATGTCTTCATTCTCATCAGGCAGCAAGAGGGTATAACCAGGGCACAGAAGACCCCAGAAACCATATCACGTGAGAAACAGATGAAGAAGCCAAGTATGTTTTGCTGGAGAAAGAGAAGAACTGGGGAGTAGGAATGCCAGAGCTTGTCTTTCAATAGCTGACCATTGCTATGTAGGAAATGGATTAGATTTAATCTAATGTAGCTCCAGAATATGGAACTAAGATCAAGGGTTGGAAATTATGGGGAGAAATTTTCCAGCCTCTCTATAAGGAGGAAATTTGAAAATAGAAAGGGCTTCACTGTGAGGCTATTGAGCTTCCTGTCCCTTGAGTTTTCATACCAAGCTGCATGTTCATCTGCCGGGGATTTGTAAAAGGGATTCTTTAGTGGGTGGAGGTAGGGGAAAATGACCTCTACGATTCCTTCGAATTCCATGATCTGTCTATTAAGATTTTATATATCTTATTAAAAGTTATAGTCAAAGACACATACACACGTTCCTTCCCTTACTTCATGTAATAGATCCTTGTGGTGAATCATTTCATAAAGGGGATAATTACTTCTTTAAAACTTTTGATTTCTATGTATTCTGTTGCCTTAAAATGGAGCAAACCTATGCCTGGATGCAGCGTCTGTGCTTTCAGCACACCCTCCGCCCATCTACCTCCTTGTCTGAGTCTCCCCCGCCCCCAACAGCCTTCACCCCACCCTCGCCTCTCCCCGGGCCTCTTGTGCTCTCCACCTAACCGGTTAACATTGCTTCTCATCCTACGGTCTCTCCAATCTATTCTCCACGAGCAACCAGAGGAATCGCTTAAAACCATTCATCAGAGCATGTCTTGCTGCCTAAGGTCCTTCTATAGATTCCCATTCTCTTAAAGTCACCCTCATGGCCTGGAATCGCTGGATGACATGGTGTCTCCAAGCCCATGTCAGGCCAGGCTCCCTCCTCCACCGCGCTCTGGCCACCCAGGCCTCTCCTCCTGCCTCTGCACCTGCTTCCCCTCTGCCTTGAACCTGCCTCCCCTACCTCCTGGTCATCCTTCAGGTTTCAGCGCAAGTATCAACTTCCTGGCCATGCTGTCTCAGTTAGCCTCACCCCACCCATGCTCGAGCACATCGCTGTTTTATTTCCCTCACGCCCCTTATCACAATTTATAACCATTATGCTTCTTACTTTTGACTTGGTATTCTTCCCCCATCCAAGTGTAGCTCACTGGTGATAAGGACCTAGTCCACGTTGTTGACTGATGTGTCGGTGCCCAGTGTCTAGCACAGGGACTGGCCCATGGTTGAGGTCAGTAGGTATTTCCCGAATGAAAGAATGAATGAGCGAGTGAGTGAGTGCATGAACAAGTCTGTCCAGTACCGATGGTCAGCTCTGCGGCTGTGCGTGACCTTGTTCTCCTCTTAGACTGAAATGAATACACTTCCTTGCTACCCATCGTCCTCTTATCTAGGACAGGGCTGTGTAAACAGCAGGCCCTCTAGAGGATTTTCCATGGGCCCCCAAGAAGCTCACTAATATAAAGCTAAAGATTAGAGAAAAACAACCTCTGTTACTGAAGAAAGACATTAGCCATGCCTCGGAGTGTCCACTGAGGGGTAAAATCCTAGAGAGGACTAGCCCAAGTCCCTAAACCTGGGACAGCGTATCTCTTCTTCCTCCGAGGGCTCTCAGAAAACAAGTATTCTGGCTGAGAGGAACAAGAGCTGCTGGAATGGGTTGCTGAGGAGGTGGTAGGATCTCCCTTTCTGGAGATCTTTAAAAATAGAACAGCCATCTGGGATGATGTAGATACGGTCTCCATTGAGGAAGGGGGATGAAAAGGGAAGGAAACATCTCTTTAGGTTCCATCTCATCCTTGATTTTCTGATATTTCACTTTAAGTTTTGATTCATGGCAGAAGCCTGAAAGGAGCTAGGAATTCACTTTTTCTTTTTAATGGAAATGGAAGTCCCATTTTACTCTGAACTGTAATTCTGCTGCATGACTCTCCTTCTCGCCTCAAATGGGCAATTTGGATGTCATGATTTTTTGGTTAGGTAGAAAGTTTGGATGACACTTAACTTCCATTCTCTCTCCTAGAAAGGAAAGCAGAAGAATCGAAGATGGAAAAGCTCAGATGCTGGGAAATGACAGGGTGAAGAGCACAAATCCGTGAGGGTCCTGCTCAGGTCACTGAAAAGGATCGAGGGACAGAGCAGCCCAGGAAAAACAGGCAAATTTTTTTAAAGTGTTTAATGCTTATTCTACTTTTTTTTAATTTATTTTTTTCATGGAAAGGCATTTTATTTTAAATATAGCCGTGTGTACATGTCAATCCCAAACTCCCAGTCTATCCCTCCCCGCTCCCCCCTGCAAGGTAACTATCAGTTCATTCTCTAAGTTTGTGAGTCTAAAACAGGCAAGATCTTGTGGGATGTCATACATCCCACAATAGGGACCTGCCGTGGTTACATACAGAAGTTAAGTCTAGAAGTAGTCTACTATTTGTAACAATTCTTCATTTTTTGTCCTGCTTTATTTTTTAATGGAATCAAGCTTGGGAAAGTCAACATGTAAACAGCATAAGGCATATTTTTTCTTATATATGGCTATGAAAGTATAGCAATTGAACTATTTCCTAGCTCTGTTCTTATGACTCTTGCTTGATTTGTCAAAGCTGCATTCGAAAGAATAATAGATTTTAATACACAGAGCTTGGATTTGACTATTTTGACTATAGAGGCCACACTGTAAAAAGCCTTGTTTAATGTTCCTCAGAAGCATTTGTAGCCATAACTGTATTTCTAACCTAAGTAAACCTGGTTGTGATGATCAAATACATTTATCTTTAGATGTTCATTACAGGCACCATTGTACATAACAAGCTACTGGCCAACGGGACTCTAGTTTTGTTTTTTCTTTTTTCCAAAAGGAATACAAATGGCTTTCAGTGATGACATTAACTCTTTTGCCTTCCTGTAAGTTAATGGATAATCCATATTTTTATGGAATATTGTGTTAAGTCAGAACGAAGTGTGACCATAAAGGTCTCCACAAACCATACTTGAAAGACGGCCCTGTCACTTCACAGGACATCCATCAAGGCTACGTCCTCCTTCATCTGCCCACTGCTTCCAGAACGTGGGCTGAATGTCCATGGGTGACGTCCCTGTGGACCTCTGGGTGTGTCCGTGTCCACTTATGCTAGAAACAGAACCCGAATGCTGGACGTTCACAGAAAGAAAATTCTAAGGTAGAAATAAGAACAAAACAAAACGAAAAGGCAGAAATGGGATATTCTCAAAGGGCTGGAACATGAATTACCTTAAGGGTCCTTCATGATATAAAATCCACACACCATTGTGTTTTGGTCCATTCTGTTGTGTAACTCTTTGCTAGAGTGGCTACCACCCACCTTTCGCTTCTGGATAGAAGACACATAAGGGTTCAGGGCAGAGAGAAACACCTGATCCTTTAACAGAGCAGGATTAAGTGTCTGCAGGAAAGTTGTAGTTTCTACAGAACATGGCTCCAACTTTTCCTCCCATGAGGACGCTGTCTCAGTGCTGGAGGCCCTGGGGTTACTGCCGGGGGTGAGTGAGTGAGGCGCTGGGTCCAGCTCCGGCCAGAGCTACAGAGCTACGGCACTCGGGGATTTAATCCCTGGGGTGAAGCCTGGAAGGGTTTGGGCCCAGCCAGGTCGGATCTGAAGAAAGCAAAACCTCCTCTTCCCGCACTGCCCCCCGCCCCCCACATGCACACACAGAACCTTCTATCTGCTTTATCACCTTCCCTTTGCTCCACCCACACTAATAAGGGCAGGTGGCAGCAGCTGAGAATACAGCCTCCCACATCCCACAGGCTGAATCCCCCTGCCCTCTTTTCTCCTCGTTAGTCCTCATTTGTCTCCTCTCTGCCTTATGCTAGCTTGGTTGATCCCGGGGAGCCCTGGGCAAACTCAGGGGACAAGTGCCACACTCTCTGGGACGCCTGAGTCTAAACCTGGAGCATGTCTATCTACCACTGCACACACCCAGGCTCCAGGATGGCTCATGCTTCAGACCCACTGTCTCCCTTTCCTGGCTTCCGGTCAACGCTCCTCCCTCTGCATCACTTGCCGGCACCTTGGCAAGCTGGTCACTTCGTTATTTACAAACTCTACAGTTTTCCGTCTCAGTTCACTGTACTGCATTGGTCCCTATCGCTCCTTAGGGGTTTGCTCGCAGCCTTCCCTCACAAATTCAACACCACCACTCCCTCGGTGCAAAGCAAGTGTGTGGAGCTTGCTGGGGCTTGCAAAAAAAAGGGGTGGGGGGCGGTCAGTGCTGCTTTCCCACAGCTCTTCCTCTGGCACCACAAATGTTAACGCCTGTCTGCGGGGAGATTGCAGTTCTAACATAATGAGGTATTAATGAGCTTTGCACATGTCCCCAGCCACATTTCCCTCCCCCCCTCCGACCCCGCACCCTCCTCTTCCGCAGAGAATCTGCTCCTTTCCTGACACTGCAATTCCTCCGCCTCCCCTCCCCGCCTGCCCTCTCCCGCTCCAGCGGCCCGGCTGCCCTGCGCACCTCAAGCTGCCAGCACTACAGAGCACCAAATGGGCTGGCACCGCCTTGTTTCCTGGCCTAATGGATGCTTGTTTAAACACTGGGGCTGTTTGCATTGCTGCGGCTCACTGCATGTTAAACACAGTCCTCTGAAACCCTATGCCAATCCAATAAAGGTATCAGCAGTTCAGTGCGGGGAGGCAATTACTAGATGGTCCCAAGTGTGCCTTCGAAGCTCTAGGAAGGAAAATTTGATCGAACAACTAAAAGGAAAATCTGATTCGGCTCAGCATCACGTGGAGGACACAAGGCTTAACTGCAGCCAGGTCTTTGGAGGGCAGAGGGAAATCAATGAGGGGCCGGAGGAGCACGTACGCAACGTTACAGGGCCGTGAGCCAGCCTGTTAGGAACCCCGGCTCCTGCCTCCGCCGAGAGACACCTGCCTGTCCTCCCACTTGGGTTCCCTTTATCTTCCTTTCTTCTTTTTCTATTCCACGGGGTATACTTATTTATTTTTTAATGAGAAACTGCTATCCTTCTTAACACCCTCCACCTCTCACTCACCTTTAATTCCTTAAGCACTCATATTAAGGAAAAAAAAGGCTTTTCTTGTGCAAGAGCATTACCATATCAAAGGCAAGAGAGAGCACGAGCGCAAAAATGATAGAGGGGTAATATAGCAGCAGAGAGAAGGCAGGCCTGCTTCAGAGACGACGGTGGGTCCCTAACCTCAGGCTAGCGATCCCAGTCGATAAGGCAATGGATTGGTTTTCTGCCTCAGCTAAGTCGGAAAGATCAGGGGAATCACACACAAGATTTAAATTTATTTCTCACTCAAGAAGCAAAAGTTTTGGGAAACCCTCTATTTTTAAGTTCTGGGCTTCGGTTTCTTTTACTTTTCTCCGTTTTTCACTTTAAAATCTGCCCCGCAATGGCCCTTGTTTCCCGAGGTAGCGGGAGAAGGCAGCGGTGGATGTCTGGCAACGCTAAGAAACGCTACGCACGGCGCTCACTGGGGCGCCGTCCATTTGCCAAGAGTTTTGCCAAATCCCTTTCTCTTCCCCGAGGTTCCTGGCACAAGGGATACAGCCAAGATGGAGCAGAGCTGCTGTCAGCGTTAGACTGCAGCAGCCCCCCGATCCAGTGGGCGTAAGGAAAAAGCTCTCCCTTCAAGGAGGATGGCGCTGGAGTGCGAAGGCGGTCTGCGGCCCGTGTGAGCTCTGCCCACGATAGGGTTCCAGAAAGGTAATTAACACGCTGAAAAGTAGTCAGTCTGCAAGCATGTTTGTGGAGCCTCCAGACCAGCATACACTGAGTCCCCAGAACAACAGAGGACCTGGCCTTGCACCCCTGACTTGCCTTTTTGTTACTCGCTGCACCTGCTGTAGAAAAAACTCCGGCTCCCACACCCCAGGCACCAGGTGGTGGGGAACCGGGCAGTGAAGCTCCACCGGGCCAGGAGCGTGGCTGCACGGCCCCGCCTGCAGGGAGGCACGCACTCCTGTACCTCCGCCTGTCTGGGAACAGTCATGGCAACTCACGAGGACAGTGGCTTTCAGGGTCCATAACTGCTGACGTCAGGTCAAGTACTACTGTTTACATAAGCAAGGAATGGTGTATTTGGTTCATTTGTGTTCTCCATGGTTTCCTGACTTAACATTCACGGAATTGCCTCATCATCTCAGGCCTGGAAGTACCGGTGAGTGCACTATGGTAAAACCCTTCTGAAAATTATAGTAAGTGCCTTGCTTATCCTGCACTTCGGGGAATGAAGTATTTCATTTAAGATACACACACGCACACTGAGGCTACATCTTTTGAGTGCCAAAATAATTTTTAGAGATTTGAAACATTTATGATGAAAAGCTTTCTAAAACTATTTAGATGCTTCCCTAGTTTATTAAAACGTAGGTAATTTTTTTGAAACTCATAGGGTCCTAAGTTACTGACCCTGTTGTTGGTTATAGGTCAGCTGCTTAGTTACTTTGGCATGGTAGTTGATTACTACCTCCCTTTACTAGGAAAGAAGAGCCCTGCAAAAGATGATAGACCAATATATTTAGGAGACTCGCTTATAACCGTGTCTTGAGACACCACCTTGCTATATTTCCAGAATCTAATGTCTCTAGGAATGCTAGATCTGTTTCTCAACAAGACATGAACTCTCTCCCATCCCCACTCAGCAGAAACATTACATTTTAATTTATTTTTTCTTCTTAGTGTTTGAATATCACCATGGAATCAAGAAAACGTGATACTGACCCCAGACGACTTCAACTTACTCTCTTTATCTCTCCCCAGACACAGAAACTCACAAAATCTCTGGGCTCCCATAATGTCACTCTCATCCAGAGATAGCAGCGGAATTGTGCTAAAATCTCAGAAAGAAATTCTACTGCAAAGATGGAGAAGTAGGGTAAAAGAGAACATGCTGCTAATAGCAAGTCTAGATGATCAAAGTAGACGCAACAGTCACAGGTGGACAGAGATATTCCTCTTCTTCTGATTACTTCTTTGTGTGCACATAAAGAGACTATTTTAACTTAAAATCTATAAAGATCCATCTCTGAGATCTCTACTTTTATGTTATTTACATAAAAATGTTTTCACTTTTTTTCTAATTTGTAACACATAAAATTTTCTCCCCATGTAAGCATCTTGAATTCTGTTATCCTGAACCAAGAAATGGCATTCCTTCTCACCACCATGAAATACAAATCATACCCTATTGTAAAATTTTTAGATGACTATGAAAATCACTGAAGTCAGTTATCGCAAAGTATACTTTCATCATCTGGCAGGTTTCACTCCCAAATACTACTTCTCTCAAAGAGGTGTGGCTTCCACGCTTTGGTATCCTACTTGGATACAGATGTGAAAATCTCTCTTACCCTCAGGAAATGAGCATCTTA
Source organism: Orcinus orca (assembly GCF_937001465.1). Classification (NCBI taxonomy): domain Eukaryota; kingdom Metazoa; phylum Chordata; class Mammalia; order Artiodactyla; family Delphinidae; genus Orcinus; species Orcinus orca. The sequence continues at coordinate 22,784,365 of NC_064562.1, forward strand.
TTCATCTCATTTCAGTATCCATTTAGATCATCACTTTCTGATGAACCAAAATTGCTGGAATGCTTTGTTAGGACTAAAACCTGGGATTCCTAAACCTGAATTACTGATGATGGAAAAACCCAGATTAGCAACTGGAAGAACTCTGGTTTGGTGACCTTTCATTACCCTTTTTCCTTCAGGGTTTAGTCATACAATCAGCAAAACACGATTTCAGCTTCTGTTAGAAGGATCAGACTTTAGAGCAAAAAATGTCTTTAAGATTAGAGTAAAAGCATAAATTAAATTTGGGCCCCTAAGCAAACGTTTAAAGAGGTCCCTCTTTCATTAGGCACCACAGAAATGACCTCAATCTGCATTGTGCAAAGGGGTGGGAGAGTGGACTTCGGGGAACCCTCACTGGAGCAGTTGCTCCTACTGATAAGATAAAGTGGCCAAGAAACAAGGCATTGTCCCTAAACTATGAGTATAAAAATAAGTATGAATGAAGTGTAAGAACTGGGGCCAGTGCTGTCACCTTCATCCTCAGCATGCAGAATACAGACCATTGATGACCCTTGGAAATGGTACCTGTCTGGTGACGAACAAGTTCACAAAGGGTTTATTATAGTCTCTCTATTTTTCTGTATGTTTGAACATTTCCAAAATAAAACGTTTTGAAAAAAAAGTATGTCGACTGGTTCACTGGAAAAGGAGAAGGCACAGAGGGCAAAGGAGGTGAATATTGTACCAGTCCAGTCATCTTAGGACTGGCGCCATCTTGAGCACTCCACCAAGTCCCGATGCAAGAAGACACAGGAGGATGGAGAAAAGCACAGGAACAAAGACGGCAGCCTCTGCTCTTGCTAAAGAACTTCCCAGGGTGATGGGAAGGTCCAGGCAAAGGAGAAAATGCTGCTGTTTGCATCACGTTGTCAGAAGAGATTTCAGACAGAGCCCCGGTCAGCTGGGAAACCCAAACATCCACATACAGGGATGGTATATGTTCTGTAGTTTCTGACCAGAAGGAAAGAGCTTTTGTGCACAGGCTGTTAGACCCACATATCTAGAAACAAGTGGAAACAAGAGATGTAAGACATGGAAAAGAATGATGACTAGAAAGAATACAAAGGATGTTTGACTGCTGAACTTCCTTTAAAGGTAGTTTGGATCCTCTCTGGATTAAAGAAATGTTTACAATATTAATCACTAATAGCCTTCCTTTAAAAAGTTTTTTTTTAAGTTTTGAACTATTTTTTGACCTACAGAAAAGTTGCAAAAATAGTACAAAGCCCTTCGTATCCTTTACGTTGCTCTCCTGAAATGTTCATGTCTTACTTAACCATAGTAGAATGATCAGGAACAGGAAATTAACATCCATACCATATTGCTAATTAAACTACAGACCTTATTAGAATTTCACCATTTCTTACACTAATATCCTTTTGCCGTTGCAGGATCCTATCCAAGATGATCCCGCATTGCATCCAGTTGTTATCTCTCCTTAGTCTTTTCCAGTTTGTAACAATTCCTCCATCTTCCCATGTCTTTCTTGGCCTTGACACTTTTGAAGAGTACTGAACAGTTATTCTGTGGAAGGTCCCTCAGTTCGGGTTTGCTTAATGTATTGTCATGACTCGAATGAACTTATGCCTTTTTAGCAAGCATACTACAAAAATGACGTTGTGTTCTTCTCAGTGCATCGTATCAAGGGGGTCATTATGATGTCATTATGGCTTATCACTGGTGGTATTTGCCTTGATCACTTGGTTAGAACAGTGCCTGCTTGTTTTTCCACTGTAAAGTTTCACTATCTTTCCCTGTGTAGTAACAAAGTATCTTGAGGGGGATATGCTGACACTATATGAATCCTGTTTCTCCTCAAATGTTACCCACTAATTTTAGCATCCATCTGTGGTTCCTGCCTGAAATAGTCGTTAGTGGTGTTTGCCTAAGGGTGATTCTGTTTCCCAATTTCCTTCCACATTTATTATCTGGAATTCTACTTAAGGAAGAGCTGTCACTTCTCCCATGTTTTTTGTTTTTTGTTTTTTAATCAGTATGGACTCCTGGATATTTATTTTATTCTACGGGTTAAAATTCAGTACTGTCTTTAGTTTTTTGCCCAAGCTGTACCAGCTTTGGTCACTAGGAACACATTTACATCGACTCCTGTGTTCTTTTGACAAGCCCTTGTCTTTTGAGGGGAGTGTTTCCTTATTTGCTGGCACTGTTAAGATGTTCCAGGTTCATTTTGTATTTCCCCTGCCTGAGGCCTGAAAAACAACTGCTTCTGCAAGGAGGCTTGGTTCCTTTTATTGGAGAATGGTGTTTAGAAACAAGATATGGGTGCTGAGTGAGCTTCTTGTTTCTCAGCAGCTAGAGCTAGGTAATATATGTATGCATATTAACCCATTTATATACATATATGTATATTTCTGTATCTCTCTGTGTACATAGAGAGTAGCTTATGCTACTACTCTGATCCTGACCCAAAACCATAGGGTTCATTTTAGCCTTCCTCTCTCCTTATTGATACCTTTTTTCTCCATCAGTGTGATGCCCATAATAACTTTCTTTTAACTTAAAACATAGTTTCACTTAATAATCAACTCCAAAGCCATTCGTTGATTAGACTGGAAATGGAGTTATTGATTTAGCAAATATTCATTGACAAGTACCGTATTTGTTTAAGGCCCCATACAAAGCTCTCTGGATGGAACAGGGATGACTCTTAGACCCTGCCTTCAGGTAGTTTATGGGCTACTAGGAAATATATAAAAATAATACAGAAAATAAGGAGTGTTAGGAGAAACAAATAAATGGCGATGGGCATGAAGAGGAAGGAGAAATGCATTCCTGTCTGAGGGATATGGGAAGGCTTCCTGAAGAAGCTATGGACCTTTAAGGACGGGCAGGGTGGGATCTGTAAAGATTAGGGGGAAGCACTCCAGGAAGAGGAAACAGCTTGAACGAAAGCACTGGACGGAGGCTGTGGAGGCAAGGCGTAGAAAAAGAACAGCCGTGTTACCGGGGGACCAGGCCAGTGAAGGCAGCATGGCGGCTGGAGCTGGATCACAGAGCACCGTCGACAACTGGCTATGGTGGAATCTGGGCTCTGTCCGCGGGCGATGGAGAGCTCCTGAGACTTTGCGAGCAAGCAGTGACCAGCTAGGAGTGACATAGTGGGACTCAGAAGGGAGGGGGGAATCTGTGGACCAGAGAAGATCAATGCAGGAGAGAAAGCAGTTTGGAAGCTACTGATATAGGTTAGGGGACCAGGGATGGTCTGAACTGCAGCAAGAATGGCAGGTACGGAGAAGAGGCGACGTATGTGAGGACACAATCAACAACACCTGACAACAGATTAGATGAGGAGAGTAAGGAAAGAGTCAAAGGTAACTTCCGGATTTCAAGGAGGTATATCAAAAAACTATTCGAGTTAGAGACTACGACATAAGCAAGATAATGGGAAACTGTCCAACGGCCCCCAAAACGCAGGGTTGAGGTAGATCACTTCCCATGTGATCATTTTGCTGCTTTGTTATGAGTGGACAGGAAAGGAGAGAAAAATCAAATGTTACATCAAGCAGTGTTGCTCCTTTCTAGCAGCCATGCTAAAGATCCAGTACAGTAAAAAACTGCATTAAAAAGCAAGATGAAATTTCTAGATGATAATGAAATTTCATTTGCCCATGATGCTGGTTAGCCATTGGCATTGCTAATCACCACAAAGGGATATTTTCTTTGAAGTTGGATAGTTAGCACTCTCTAGACTAGAAATTGCCCACATTTTATCCATCATGACTTGGAGGCTAGTAAAACAGAGCCATTATAACTCTAGTCGCCAGGGAGTTCTAGAACACTGAAGTTAGAGTGAAACCATCACAGCTCCTCTATTAATGTTGTATCACTATTCAGATGTGATAGTTTATCTCAGGGAACAGCTGAAACTCAAATACACTAGCATCTATACAACCATGACAGCACTTATTAGTACATAATATACAGGCATAGGCTGTGTTTGCTGGAGTATATTCGGTTTTCAGGCACAAGAAGCAACTACAAGTCAACTGTTGTTATGCCACAGTCTCGGTTGATTGTGTTCTTTTTAAGGAAGAAAGGAAAGAGCTACATTTGTTCATTTGTTTTGCAAGATGCTAGACACTTAATCATGCTATAGGGCAACAGAGAAGACAGAAGTGGAGGAAGAGAGCATGTACTTTTTCTGCTATTAGATCTGATGAAGTTTGGAACTGCAGACCCATTGGCTGTAGGGAAGTCTGGCGTGGATGCCCAGCCTGGCCCCAGCCCGGTGACCACGTGGGGATGGGCCAGCATCCACTGTCCACTATCGCCTGCCCCTCCTTCCCCTGGCTGTAGAGGTGAAAGATCTTCAAGCCTTGTCTTAGACAAGGTGTCTCTCCTACAATAACGGCTCTCACAGAGTAAAGCTGCTGGAATGGTTTCTACAACAGACCTTCTGGTAGAAATGGAGATCCTTTTAATCAGGTGGAAGACAGAGGCCTACTATTCTTCTTAAGTGGAATCAAAGGAGTCACACTGAAGGAGAGAAGTCCATGTTGTCCCGTCCCATGAAAAGCTCTGTGACCAAAAGAGTTGTCCCACCAGAATACATTTCCAGGCAGAGTCTGTGGACCCGAATTCATACCCTGAGTTGACAGAGGGGTTGAGGAAGATCCTGCGCTGGACCTTCACTAGTACAAAGACGGACTGAGGACGCAAGGGAGGAGAGGCCAGTCTCGCCATTTTGAAGATACGCAACAGCCATTCCCGCAGGGATTAAGCTCCCTCCTTACGAAATTGCCATATTAAAAGACATCGTTATCAATTAAGGCAAGCAGGGTTGGCAGGACTGGAGGGTCAATTACAAGTACTCAAACACAGCAGCAAGGAAGAGTTAAAGGCAAAAACTGCAATGCGGTGGAGACACGTCATTGTGCGCTGTCCCCGTCCCCCCACCGTAACCTCCTCCCCTTCATGTCACTTTCCCTTTTCTCTGTCCTTCTAAGTCCCTTTTTCTGCTTAAATGGGGAGTAATGGGGCACTAGACCTTTACACTGTTCATTGATTAACCACACAGTAGTATGTTCATTGCTTAGGTTATCATATTACTAATTGATTCCATGATTTTTTTTTATTTCTAATTATGAAATTGAAGGCTTTGTCAGTGCTGTAGGAATTTTCAAGGCTTGTCCAGTTGTAGGCTGTGTGAACGGAGCAGTCAGAAGGGCAACTACGGTCCCATTTTTAGATCTCTAAAGAAGAAGTGAGGTGGCAGAGTTGGAAGATGAGTCCATGCTTCCTTTGTTATCCTGGAATCACTTAGGTTATGGTTCTTGTGTCCCAAGATGCTGTGAAGGAGCCTCCAATTCCGGTGAGACCGACTCTGCCACTTGTAGGACCCAGTGCTAAATGAAAATGCAGGACCCCTTGATTCAAAAATGAAGAATCTCAAGCTGGTGACAGCAGAGCATTAACCCAGATGCCCCAAGTTCCAGGAGCCATGAAGCCCGGCTGTTCTGCCTTCATGTGCCTCTTCCCTGAGCAAGCCTGTCATGCTTGGCACTAAAATTCACCAACAGGCTAAGACACTGCTTGATCGTGACTGGGTTTCATCTGCCGTTTCTTCTTTGGACGTTGTACCGCCTAGAACTGCAGAGACATATTAAAATGTTTTCCACTTCATGTTTTGCTATTTTATGCGCTATTTAATTACGTTATCACTTTGAATGCGATGTTCTGAGCACGTCCCCACCCGCTCTAATTATTTTCTACCAAACTGAAGTTGTGGATATTTGTGTAGGTCAATGGAAGGCATTCTCTTCATCCGGGCCTTTATCTTCCTCCTGCTTAAACATCTTCACAGTGTCAACAACCCTCCCATGTCGTCTCCTTCAGTAATCCCTGTTTCTGGAATCACTTTCTGAAGAGTGAAAAGAACTTTAAAAAAGTACTTTAGAAACAACTTCCTGATTTGCTTAATTCTTTGAATAGTGCTTTTTTGACTGCCTTCCTTTGACCAAACTTAAGAAAAGTATCTTGTAAATAAAAGGCATTCTGTTCTTATTTCTCTGATCAGGACACTAATTTTCTCTTATGCTTGAATTTTTTTGTTTGATTAAAAAAAATTTTTTTTAATTTTATTTTTTTAGAGCACTTTAAGGTTCAGAGCAAAATTGAGGGGGGAGGTACAGAGATTTCCCATATACCCTCTGTCCCTAGAGTTAAATCGTCATTGCTTAATTTATACAGTCATCCCTCGATATTCACAGGGGATTTGTCCAGAACTCCTGTGGATACCAAAATCCACAGATGCTCAAGTCCCTTAAATAAAATGGTGTAGTATTTGCATATAACTTACGTACATCCACCTGTATGCTTTTTTTTAATTTATTTATTTGATTTATTTATTTTTGGCTGCATTGGTTCTTTGTTGCTGTGCGCGGGCCTTCTCTAGTTGCGGTGAGCAGGGGCTACTCTTCATTGTGGTGCGCAGGCTTCTCATTGTGGTGGCTTCTCTTGTTGCAGAGCATGGGCTCTAGGGCACGAGGGCTTCAGTAGTTGTGGTGCACGGGCTTAGCTGCTCCACAGCATGTGGGATCCTCCCGGACCAGGGCTCGAACCTGTATCCCCTGAATTGGCAGGCAGATTCTTAACCACTGTGTCACCAGATAAGTCCCTGCTGTATGCTTTAAGTCACCTCTAGATTACTTATAATACCTAATAGGTAAGTGCTATGGAAATACAGTAGACCCTTGAACAATGGGTTTGGACTGCTGAACCGCAGGGGTCCACTTATATGTGGATTTTTTTCAATAAGTACTACAGGACTACAGGATCCACTTTTGATTGAATCTGCGGACGCTGAACCACAGATATGGAGGGCCGAGACACTATTTTCCAAACAAGTCTCTGCTAGGCCAAGGAAATGTCAACCAAAAAGCTAAAATTACCACAAATTCCAAGTAAGTATCGTCAACTAATAATCTTTATTTCTAGAAAAATGTTACCCAAAGTCCCTCTAAAAGTAGGTTTGCATGAGAGACAAACCATTGGAAAAGATCCTGTGATACTCATAGACCTAATCTATTGATAGTTTCAAATACTTTCACCAGCAGTGTTGATCTCCCATATCTCCATTTTAAATGAAGCGACCAAATCCTACAAGAATTTGTAGCTTCATTGGTCATCGCTGATGGAACCAAGGAGGAACGCCTGATCCAAGGAAAGCCTGCTGTCTCTGTATGACACGGTCTGGCTTGAAAGATGAACTTGCTCCATCAGCTTCTGACTCTGGGAGATATATCGGGGAATGTAGAGAAAGAGATGCAGTTAGCAGTGCAGTTTAGCGGAACCAAAAGGATAGCAACACAGAGAGAGGCCAGGAGCTGGGGTGAGCCGCGTGGGAAGATCGGGTTGCAAAGAAATTACTTTGAGGAAATAGAGAGGTTGAGAGAGGAAAGAAGGAAAGAAGGGAGGGAGGGAGGAAAACAAATGAGAGAAAGAGATGCGTATACAGACAGGACAGATGACAGACCACGTGACCCTTGAGGGCGTGGTTTGCCCCTAGAGATTTCCTTGTTGGCTTTTTCCACTCAGGCGCAGCCCATAAGCCTCCGTAGAGGAGCCTCTTTATCTTCTGAGGTAAAATGAATGTATCACTGTTCCTTATTCTGTAGCTTGCCGCCAGAGATTAACCAAAACATGCCAAAACATCTTCCTAAAACGAGCAAAGTAAGGGGCCCTGGGGTGTGTGTTTGTGGCGGGGGTGCAGGATGGAGAGACATCCAACACAGAATACATTTTACATTGAAGAGCCTTCCTTCTTATAAATGTGAATTTTGGGAAAATTTTTATTGTATATTGGAGGATAGTTGATTAACAATGTTGTGTTAGCTCCAGGTGTACAGCAAAGTGATTCAGTTATACATATACATGTATCTATTCTTTTTCAAATTCTTTTCTCATTTAGGTTATTACAGAATACGTCATTATCTGTACAGAACCACAAAGGGCTCTTTCTCTGGGATGGTAAAGGCCTGGGTCCTGCCTGTAAAAGCCAGCAGTAGCTGCTGTACTGTCGGGCCTGATGCCAGGGCCGTTGGTGGAGTCTGTCACAGTCCTTTGATGTTCCCAGACAGGACAGCTTCTGCCTGCTAAATATTTATTTAATTCAATTTGGCCAATCAAACTTCAGGTCTAATAAACAATTACAGTAACAGGCAACTCTTAACCCAGAGTCCTTCTACTTCCTGAGGTCAGCCTGGGGCTTTGTTCAAAAACCAGGAGCTAGCAAAGCAGGGAGGGGGAAACCCAGAGAGAGAAAGTGAGAGAGAGAGTGTGTTGTGAACATGTTTGTGAGTGTGTGTGTGCGTGTGAATGTGCTGAGCGGGGGAGGGAGAAGGAAGGGAAGAAATGGAGAAAAACCAAAAAAGGAAATGGGAGGCTGTGTGAAAAGGCATGTAGAAATCCTCCTCTCTCAACTGAACATACAGATTAACATGTAAAAAAGCCAGCCGTGGACTGGGTGTTCAGCCTCCCTTAATCAGAAGGCAGACGCCCCTCACCTTCCTCCTCCTGGCCCATCATCCTCTCGGAAAGAGTGGGGAGGAGGTCAGCGGGGGCTCTTCGGCTCCTATTTCTACCTCCATCCAAAGGCAAGTATGAACCACGTGGCTCTCCCTACCCCTCACTTAAGAGCATGTGGAGAGAAGGGACCTCACCTTCCAAAGGGCTGGGGAAAACACCCAACTCAACTCTTACCGCGTGCTTTCCTCTGTGGCGAGGAAATCTGGTGGGCTGCCACCGTTGTCTTTCTAAACCTCTTTTCCCTAACACCACTTTGGAACATAACATGGAGTGCAAGATTCTTTATCTGCAGAGAGAAGATAAACCCTGAGGCCTACAGCAATTTTCTGCTTGTTGAATCTTGTGCCTGCTTCGTTTCAACAAAGCCCGGTTTTGTTAGCATCGCCTGGTTCACTATAGAACGGGCACTTCCATGCGGGTGTAACCGTGTTCAGCAAAAGCTCTCCGCGCCAGACACTTAATGTCCTGGTCAATGTACTGCTGCCAATATCCACTCAATTAGAAGGTATTCATCATCCATTTTACTGCTCTCCCTACTGCCCATCACCCCCCTTCCTCAGCAAGACATGGGGCCCAGCAGTCCTCTCCTGTCATTCAGCCTTCCCGGCAGATGCAGTTACATGGCAACCATACAGACACTTCTTTTTTTTTTTCCACGACTGATATTCTATGAATCCTTACAAATTTATTAGTTCTGACTCATAACAATCCATCAGCCATAAGTGCAATAAATGATGCTTGTAAGTTAATACCCACATTTCAGCAGAGGAGGTTTTACATATTAAATTATCTTTAAAGTTATAAATAAGTAACCTACGTGAAATAGATTGAAGCAACAGACATATCTCCACAAACAATACTCAGGAAGCTTCCTTTTCACCAAGCAAAAGCGATTTCAGCAATGTCTTGTTAATAGACGCCCCCTCTCCACATTCCCTGCCTTTCCTCTCTTCTCCTGTAACATCATAGATCCATCACATCCAATACCGGGGTTGTTCCTTTCGTAGGAAGAAGGGTGCTTCCTTTATCTAACACTCATTCTCAATGCTCTGGCTGGCTTACTGTTTTAAAAGAATAATTTAGAAAATTTCCAAGATATATTTACTTCCACGGCCTCCTGTTTACCTGTGCCCCCATCCCCCCAACAATGCCACTTGAATAGCCTTTTTAAAATCGCTGTCTTCATTTTTATATAACACTTTTATTACATGTGTATAGATCTATAAAAAACATGGTGTTCAGGTTTTTTCCTGTCCTTTATAATCAGTGTGTTGCAGGTAAGTAATAGTACACCAGATTTTATCTTTACTAAGTAATGAAGTTATGGCATTTGTGGTAATGAAGTATCGAGTCATGGAACACAGTTTCATTCAATAAATTGTTTTGTGTAAACATTTAGGTTCTTAGAGTTGAATGTTGGGTTTTGGATATGACCTGAAGACTATCCCAGAAGGATCCTTAAGACCTCATTCCCTACTGAAAATTCTCCTTCAAGTATCTGTTTCAGCATTTAGATTGGGCTTTACCACTGACCTATAGGCTTCTTCTACCTTAAGAACAGACATACTGAATTTGAAAGTACCTTGTCTCTTTCCCTATGTATCTATAAAGTTTTGCTTATCTTTGCAATTTATCAAAAGAGTATCATACTTTAAGTAGGGGGTTGATTTTTTTCACTCAATATTGTATTTCTAAGATTGCATAGCTTTGGGCTTCCCTGGTGGCACAGTGGTTGAGAGTCTGCCTGCTGATGCAGGGGGCACGGGTTCGTGCCCCGGTCCGGGAAGATCCCACATGCCGCGGAGCGGCTGGGCCCGTGAGCCATGGCCGCTGAGCCTGCGCGTCCGGAGCCTGTGCTCCGCAACGGGAGAGGCCACAACAGTGAGAGGCCCGCATACCGCAAAAAAAAAAAAAAAGATATAGATGATGTATTTTATATATATCAAAGATATACTTATTGTATCTATATTAAGTAATATATCTGTGTATATATGAATATATTCTAAAGGTATATATGTGTATAGCATGTATTGTAATTTAAAAAGTGAGACTAATTTTTTTTAATTAACTTATTTATTTTTGGCTGCATTGGGTCTTCGTTGCTGCGCGCAGGCTTTCTCTAGTTGCGGTGAGCGGGGGCTGCTCTTCATTGCAGTGCGCGGGCTTCTCATTGCGGTGGCTTCTCTTGCTGCGGAGCACGGGCTCTAGACGCGTGGGCTTCAGCAGTTGTGGCTCGCAGGCTCAGTAGTTGTGGCTCGTGGGCTCTACAGCACAGGCTCAGTAGTTGTGGCTCACGGGCTTAGTTGCTTGGCGGCATGTGGGATCTTCCCGGACCAGGGCTCGAACCTGTGTCCCCTGCATTGGCAGGCGGATTCTTAACCGCTACGCCACCAGGGAAGTCCTGAGATTAATTTTAATGTATGGCCAATGGTACTCACAGTGCAATCCAGTCCACAAACACTTTCGGATATACACAAACCCAATTACTATAACGTGTGGTACAGCTATTGTCTTTGCCAGACACAATATTCCTAATCATCTTTTCTAACCTTGATGTACATATGACTAAAGAAGAGTCTGTCACTAGTAGTGCTTCCCGCACTGCAAACCATGAAGGCTGGCTTCTAATTTAAGTCTCTGTTCCATGAACAGCTTTACTTCCTCTACCTCCTGGAACACAGGATATCTTTACTCAGAAAGACGCATGGCCACATCAATGATTCTTTGCTACTCTTCATTCTTCACATTCTGATGCTACCTCTTCAATGACTGTCCCTTGTATGTGTTTCTTCCTCTTTCACTGCCACAGACTTGGTTGAGGTTCCCTTACCTTTTATATAAACTATTCCTGTAAAAGTCTTGATTCTATCCTCATTTCTCTTCATTCTTGACAGAGGCATCAGAATGACCAGCCTAAAGCACAACTCCAGACATCATTCAGTTACTCAGAAATCTTCCATGGCTCCCTAAGGCTGAGTGAAGTCCAAACTTCTTGGCATGACCTCCCAGATGCTCCCAAAGATGGCTCAGTCTGGCTTACGACACTGACTCAATCCTCTAGGCATCTCCTGGTATTCCTATCAAGTTCCTACCGACCTCTGTTTGGAATGCCCTTTTCCCACACTTTTATCCCCACCCCAGGCTCTGTCACCACCAGCCAGAGCACTGTGTATCCTTCAAGGCCCATACTCAACAAATCCTTTCCCAAATCTCTCAGTTACAGTTTAGTCTCTTCTCTCCTGGGCTTCCATAGCACTCTGTTAATATCTCTAATGGTAGCTCTTAATACATTATTATATGTCTTTTTTCTCCATTCAACTATACATTTCCTGAGGGCTTTGCTACCTCCTATATGTCTGAACAAGGCACCAGTACAGAGCCTTCTGCACAGTACTTGAATTGGAATGTACCTCTACACGCCGAATCATTTGTTAGTGCTGTACTTTTCCGACCCGCTCTACCTCTTCTGCATTGTTTAACATTGTTTTTTAGGTGTACCTTTACACTTTCCCTTCCTCGCCCTTCCACTGCCCCAACCACTAATACTTCATTTAATCTGCCAGCAACCACCTTCACTTGTATTTAGCAAACTTATTTTCTCCACATTTATTCCAATTACTCTACGTCATATCGGCACAATATCTGTCTAGTCCATTTGGGCTGCTGTAACAAAATTCCTCAGAGCTGCTGTAACAAAAATATCATACACTGGGCGGCTTATAAACAACAGAAGTTTATTTGTCACTGTCCTGGAGGTCGGAAGTCTGATATCAGGGTGCCAGAACGGTCAGGTGAGAACCCTCTTCCAGGTCAAAGACTTCTCCTTGTGTCCTCACATGATGGAAGGGGCAAGGGAGCTTTCTTGGCCACTTTTACAAGGGCACTAATCCCACCTAATCATCTCCCAAAGGTCCCACGTCCTACTACCATCACCTTGGGGGTTAGGTTTCAACGTATGAATTTGGGGGACACAAACATTCAACCTACAGAAATATCTCAAGGTTTACTAGGGCATCTAAAGTAAAGGATGATAGGAATCTGCACCCCTTACTTCCTGTCTATATGACTTCAAGCAAGGTGCTTAACTGCTCTGAGCCTTGGTTTCCTCACCTGTAGAAAAGGATGGCAATTCTTCAACTCCATGAGGACTACTGCAGTAGTAATATAGGTAAATCACCTGGCATAGAGAAGGCATCCAATAAATAGTATGTGGTAGAGTTTAGACCTGGCCAAAGAAAGTCGGCTGAGAAAGGAAGCAAATTGTTCCCCTAAGCCTGAGTTAGCTGCCTCAAGAATGAACCCCAAACTTGGCTCCCTCCTTAGGGGCCCACTTGGCTTCTCTCCAGCACAGTGGCTTTCTGAATTCCCTCACGTGGATGCCATTACTTATCTCTCTTCACATGTACAACACGATGCAATGCCCGGCACATGTCACCCTTCACTTTAAGAGCACAGTAGAGCTCAGTCTCCATTTCTGCCGTGTCCCGGTACACAGAGATATAACACCAGGGGACTGATGTTCATTAAGATTTACTTACATAACTCAGGAGTTGGCTCAGTTCTCAGACTTTGTTATTAATGATATTGTCCAGTGATCTATGTTAAATATAGATCATGAGCGATGCTGATGAATGAGTTGGATGTCACATTTGTGTTAGTTCAGTTACAATCATACGTTAAAATGCTCTCCACCTCTACTATGGGGATTTGGTCTAGGGTTTCATTATGATGACATAATATTCCTTTCATTTTCATAAAGACATTTTTATTTTGTTTTCTATTTCTAGATTTAGCTGTACATTATTGGCAACTTATGCTGCCCACATTACAGAATTTGGTAATAACTTATACTATCTTTGAAAATTCTTTTCAGGGTATAAGATATTCTAGTCTAAATTGTTATATGTGTTTAATCTTTGGTTTTCCTACCATATTGTAGATTCTGCGAAATAATCCATGGACTCGTGAATTTATCACTGTAAGTTTCTAAAACAAAGCCATCAACACACAGAGGTAGGTCGATGAATTAGGTATAAAACTTTCAACCTGTACTATATTAAGAAGTTTTCTCCCCAAGTGTCATGCTGTAGCCTTCTTCCAATGCACAAAACTAGGGTAATCCTAATTTGCCATCACTGCTGATGGTGGTACTGGAGTCCTTTTTTCAGGGTTGGGGGAGAATTCTGGAGGCAGAAAGAATGATAATAATGACCAGACATCAACAAGGCATGTGCATATATGTGTGATAATGTGCATGTAGGTGTGTCAGCACGTGTTGTGTGCATGTGTGTATGTTTACAGAGTTGAGATACACGCTAAACCTCACTAGTTGCAGGATATGGAGAGAAAGTTAGCTTCTGGGCCCTTTGATCTAACATGCTCTCATATTTCAGGATGAAACATACACCTGAGTGAATTACTCAATCTCTTTTACTTCCCATTAGAAACCTTTAACACCAAACAAAGAGGCATAGCATCAAGGAGGACACAACCCAGAGGATTCCATTACCTTCCTTAATAGCCAAGCTAAGAGATTCAGGAGTCCATGCCCACTTAACCGTGGGCTGATGAACACAAACACAGGGCTGCAGCTTTGTTCCTTCCCATCCTCTGCCCTGCTACAAACAAGTTGTGGCCTGGAACACCGTGTGATTACTGAAGTCAGTTCTCTGTGATGAATCTGGTCATGACACTGACTGGAAGAAATGAACCAGACATCTCATCTGAGAGCCACTACTTTATGACCATGACATGAGGCCCTTGGGCCCCCATCACCTTAGGTTGTATCTTATTTAAATCACTCATCAGAAAGATGATTTAAAGCAAACTTCAAGAAGGTACAATTTCATGACTCTTTTTTCTTACTGAGGTATGCCCCCTGTTGTATATATTCCTACCATTGAGGAGAAAAAACTCAGGTTTCTGGTTCTCGCATGTAAAAAAGACACATAGTATATGTGTCTTAGAAACACACGTTGGAGTAGTTACATTAGAAAACTGACTTGTGATTTGGTTATTTTATTCCTCAGAGCTAAATAAAGCAGCTATCTATGAAGTTACAGTGAGGCAAAGCATTTTCAGCTTGACAGGTTAGTTTGGGCAACATTTTTTGCTCTGCTATATTAGAATAACGACCATCATAATTCCAAACAACTGATACTAAGTTTTCGCCAAGGTAAAATGTTTATATAAACATGTTTGTATTTTGATCTTTTTCTTCAATGAAACATATAACTTCATAACAAAAATATAAAATCAAAATTTATTTTACTGATACCTATGAAATGGGGTGCTGACAAAAATAAAAAAAGAATGTTTCGGGCTTCCCTGGTGGAGCAGCGGTTGAGAATCTGCCTGCTAATGCAGGGGACACGGGTTCGAGCCCTGGTCTGGGAGGATCCCACATGCCGCGGAGCGACTAGACCCGTGAGCCACAACTACTGAGCCTGCGCGTCTGGAGCCTGTGCTCCGCAACAAGAGAGGCCGCGATAGTGAGAGGCCCGCACACTGTGATGAAGAGTGGCCCCCGCTTGCCACAACTAGAGAAAGCCCTCGCACAGAAACGAAGATGCAACACAGCAAAAATTAATTAATAAACTCCTACCCCCAACATCTTAAAAAAAAAAGAATGTTTCACTTAAATAAAAAGATTCTTCCAAAATGAAACACTTAAAATATAAGATTGTTTTGAATAGCACCTTGTCCCTCCAATCATATAATATCAAAGAATAGAAAGCTTCTTCTATTAGAGGAAAAAAGTTTAGAATCTTTACAGCATATGGAGGTAAAAGAAGATACTGGAGAAACCAGGCATGATTGACAGGAAAAGAATAAAGAGGACCCACAATTGATGGGGCCTGGAAGGGCTCTAGAGAGGTCACAGATCGCCAGGGGCTGGAAAAGTAAAGTGGCCCTGCTTTGAAAATAGAGAAAAGAAGTAGAGAAGAAACAAACTGAACATTAGAGAAGAAGAAAAGGAATCCAGTGGAATTTGAGCCCCGGGGTGGGAGGTGGGCTCCGGGGGAATGAGCACGGGAGGATGTTTACAGTTTATTTAAGGAGATAAGCCCATTGCAGCAATCCTGGAATTCTAGGGAATGATCAGCTGTGGATCCACGTGATTATGTAGAGTATCCTTTGGGCTAAAATGCAAATAGAAAGAACCGGGACCAAGCATGGATGTGTATCGAGTTAGATTTAATACCTACACTGAAAGTATGTGATTTACTTGTTTAGAATATGTTCAATGGAGATCTTCTTGCAGTAGCAGATTTTATATGCGAAATAGCTCCCTTCTGTTGATTATCCACAATCTGTGGATTATTCACTACAAAAAGTCTGAAATACAACATGGTACTAAACGTTAGGTTGCAGTCCAAAGGCAAAAGTTTAAAAAAACGGAGGATTCCCTCACCCCAAGTCCTAGGAAAGGATAAAGGCAAGTTCCAGGAACTTCTGATTTGAGGTCGTCTCTGCGCAGTTTCATTCACTCTCCCAGGCTTCCCTTTTTCCTTCTTATTTCCCTGGGCCATTAAGGGGAGTTTCGCTTCTCTGCTTTTTAAATTTCCGTTTCTCAATTAAGACTAAATTATTCCAAGGCAAGTAACTCTTCCTATAGGGCACAGCATGGTGACTAAAGTTACTAATAGTCTATTGCATATGTGAAAGTGGCTAGGAGAGTAGACCTTAAAAATTCTCATCACAAGAAAAAGAAACTGTAATGTGTGGCAACGGATGTTAGTTAGACTTATTGTGGAGATCATTTCACAATATATACAAGTATCAAATCATTATGTTGCACATCTGAAATTAATATAATGTATGTCAATTATACCTCAATAAAAACATCTTAAATAAGTATTTGCATATCGTATCCTGAATTTATCAGAAGAATTTGTTTAAAGTTAAGCAAAAAATCATTTAATCTTAAATTTGAATTTAAAATATCAGTCTAAGTCCATGACAGTTTTTCTTAAAAAAAACCACACACACAGTTCCTAGCTCTGTCAACTGAAAGGCCCAAGAGCAATGACAATGCTGTAGCAAGGAGCGCCCCTAGCGCCCAGTTTGTGGCCTCCAAAGACTATCTTCCACTAAAATGAAGAAGGGGTCCTTGGAAGAATGGCTGATTCCAGATTTTTTTTTAAAGACTGAATTATTCCAAAGCAAAGAACTCTTTCTATTCCTGCAGATCATTTGAATTATCATTTTACTTGCTTCTGAAGAATTCAGATGTTTGAATGACTTCCAGCAATACACTGATGTGACTTTGTCAAAAATCTTGTAAAGAAACACTTAAAAAAAGATGTATCCTTGGGCTTCCCTGGTGGCGCAGTGGTTGAGAGTCCGCCTGTCGATGCAGGGGATGCGGGTTCGTGCCCCGGTCCGGGAAGATCCCACATGTCGCGGAGTGGCTGGGCCCGTGAGCCATGGCCGCTGAGCCTGCGCGTCCGGAGCCTGTGCTCCGCAATGCGAGAGGCCACAGCAGTGAGAGGCCCGCGTACCGCAAAAAAACAAACAAACAAAAAAAAACCCCGATATATCCTCAAGCCCGGAAGTTTCATACTTGGTATCATGGATTGATGATTGCTGGATGCCAATTCCTCTTTTTTAATAGTCAAACATTTATCCTTAATACTAAAACTAAACCACAGGCAAGACAGCATTTTCCACAACACTCTTTCGGATACAATTTGAAGTCAAAGTTTTAACTGCATGGAGGTATTTAAAGGTTAACAAATCATCATGTTAACTTTAGCTTCACCAACTTTGTTTCACTGAGTTTAGATAGCCTGATACTAGATAGATATTTAATAAATGTTTGTCCTAGGCAGATTTTCCCATACATTTTCTAAAACTAAATCAAAATTTTATTTCAATTGTTAGAATGTTTCAATTCCTCTAGGTCATGGTTTTACCAGCACAGCTTCATCTACCTACCCATGTACATCATACCAAAGCATTTAAGCAGGCAGTGGTTTTTAATAAGCCACTGTATGAAACAAACAAAAGAAGGGGGGGAAGGTGTTGCCTGGGAGCTAACAGCTGTAATGAGGAGCCAGCGGATTGCTCCCTGATAAGTTTATGCACATCTCCTCAGTCCTGACTGACTACATTCTATTTTAGCATCAGATATCTTTTTTTTTTTTTTAAGATGTTGGGGGTAGGAGTTTATTAACTTATTTATTTATTTTTGCTTTGTTGGGTCTTCGTTCCGGTACGAGGGCTTTCCCTAGTTGTGGCAAGCGGGGGCCACTCTTCATCGCGGTGCGCGGGCCTCTCACTATCGCGGCCTCTCGTTGCGGAGCACAGGCTCCAGACGCGCAGGCTCAGTAGCTGTGGCTCACGGGCCTAGTCGCTCCGCGGCATGTGGGATCCTCCCAGACCAAGGCTCGAACCCGTGTCCCCTGCATTAGCAGGCAGATTCTCAACCGCTGCGCCACCAGGGAAGCCCTCAGACATCTTCTAATGAGAAAATGTTAAGTTTCCCCAAATGGTATGATGGTAGAATCAGAATGGAAATTACCAATAAAACTTTGTGAACACTATATACCCCCCAGATGTGGGCTGGTTTCATCCTTCTTAGTTCCATCTTGATGTCTTTTGAATTAATCATTCAATATACACAATAGTGAAAACTTAAGTATGTGCAAAGTGTGACAAAATCTTAATGTTCAGAAGCTATAGATAATATATGTACCAGACTCACACTAAAGTCTTTAAAGGCAAGGTGGTATTTATTATTCTTCTAGATAAACCATCCAGGCTGATTCTTTCAGACTCAGGGAATGTGGGTTTCAGCAAATTTTCATGGTTGATAGGAAGGACTTGTGGCCAGAATCAAGTACTTTTCAGTCTGTGAAATGAGCCTGACAATGTGAATAATCTCAATGCAGTAATTTTTTTTTTTGATGCTAAACACACAGGTATGTACAAACACAGAAAGGTAATCCCTGAATAGGCAAGAAATAACTAGACCAAACACATAGCTGCTAATTCTGGGGATAATATGATGAATAATTACAATTTTTTTTTAAAATGTAAGTTTCCGTGCTGGAAAAAATTTATTTCCAGTAGAATAATTAGTGCATTACTTAAGTAAAAATCAAAATGAAAGCCTTCCAAATAGCCTAAGTTGACATCCCTGGTTTTATTCAAGTAAACAAGTATTAAGTACTATGGTAAGAGCTACAAAAAGAGGAATAAAACATGCTTCCTGCCCTCAGGGAGCTTATCAATTCACTGAGAGTCAAGAAATAGCATATTTCTTAAAATACCATATATCGACTCCTACTGATGCTTAAAGGAAAACAAAAAAGCACCTGAACTTCTCCAGACACACATACACACACACACACACACACACACACACACACTCCCTTTACAAAGGCAAAGGTTGCAACATGCTATAATTAAGCTCACATCCTGGCAGTAAAAAACACAAAGTTTCATTCTAACTATAGAGGAAGACTCTCCACATTGCACAACCTCTCTGACTGTTGTTGTAAAACTTTCATCATTGACATGTCAGCATCACCGCTGCATAAAAGAATCACTCTTTCTGAAAATACACAGACGGTACACATGAAAATTGGACCACGTTAAATTTTCACTTGCAGTGGAGATTTTCTTAACATCTCGGGTAAATTTGATTCCTTCCTTGTCCCTCCTCTAGCTTTAAACTGCTATTTAAATGGCATTTTTCTTCTTGCTCCCAAGGTAGTGAAGTGCTGTTTGCCAAATGGACATGAGAGCTAGCCACAGCCCAAGGCTTAGGTCTCAGTCCCCAGATCTCCTCCAGGGATGAAACTGGTCCACAGCAGAGAACCTACACACACAGGCTGGCTGTCAGGCACCCAGGGAAAGTCCTGCTCAGTGAAACACCAACAACACTAGCGTGAAAATGACCACTTCCTAACACACCAGATTGGACTCAGTACTATTTAATAAAACAATTACAAACCTGAGAGCAGCTGAGCGCACACCTTGCAAAACACCCCCAAGCCCCTAGCAGAAGGTAGGGCTGATGTGAATTTACGGAACTTAAAGAACATTAGAGGATTGTGGTAAGTGTTTGAATTTACGGAACTTAAAGAACATTAGAGGATTGTGGTAAGTGTTTGAGCTTTTGTATTCCTGCCACCTGGAATTCAGCTACCCATGGTGAACCTGGAGCAAGGTAACCCCTCTAAGGGTTACCCCTTAGAGTAACCGCCCCGTTCCTTCAATGGAAAATAGTGATAATAATGGTACCTTCTTTGTTGGATTATTGTGAAGATTACATGTGATGATACATATAAAGCCTTCAGTATGGTGCTTGACGCACAGAAAATCTTAATAAAAGGTAACTAGTATTAGTTTGTAGGACAATAAAAGCCACTGCTCTACACCAAAAAGTTATACGTGGAAGTATACAAAACAAAACCCATGTTGAAAACCCAACAGTTTACAGAGATAAATTAGATGTATAGGAAGGAAACACACTCCCAAGTGCTGCTTCTACTCTGTGCTACACTTGGGAGTCTAAGAACAACTGACAGGCCTTTCGGGGAAAATATTTCAGCTTTCAAATAACTGCTTGGAAAAGGACTAAAACTATATTTAACTGCCTCTCGGGCAATTAGACCGTGGCCATTGCCACATCTGCTATTTGCTCATCAGGAAACTGCTTCCAAGACATTTAACATTCATAGCTGTATTAGCTCATTATTAATACCCCGGAAATTCGCCATGACACTATTAACTTCAGCGCAGAATTGGATACAAGGAGGCTCCACCTTGGTTTCAACTCACCTAAGGGGATTATGAGCGGAATTCCCTAAAGGACAACACCAGAAAGTAGTCTCAAACATGGACTGAATTAGAGCAAAGTTCTAATGCTTACTCTACTTCTAAAAACTTTTCTTCAACCATCTCCATCTTCTACTCAGACTTTATCTCTTCATATTCCCAGGAAGTAATCATTATAAGAGCAAACATTTATGCGTCACTATGCGTCTGTAAGTGCAGACACTTACATATGTTAATACATTTAATCATCACAAGAGCCCTAAGAGGTAGAAACTATTAGTATCATCCCCATTATACATAGGAGGAAACTGAGGCACAGGTGGGCTAAACAACACACCAGTAGTGCCTGAGCTGGGATCTGAACCTGGGCAGTTTCATCGCAGGGTTCGCACTCTCCCCTCTAGCGATGCAGCCTCTGTGCCTTATCGACACGCTTCTCAACGTACAGAAGTGGTGGTAGAAATTACTCTCAGGCTCTAATCATAAGACAGAGGCGGGATCAGGAATTGAGCTCTCACTTTTTCAGTGCTCTGCGTTAGCCCATGTGCTATTCCTCTGACATCAAGGTAAAAAGAACTCTTTCCAATGAATGCCCATTAAGATCAGAGATTACACCAAGTATAATTTGTCACAAGGAAACCAGCAAGCATGTCAATGAGACAGCCTGACCTATAACATGTTTTACTCTAAAGAAATTTCTGTCATTTGACATATCCTCTGAATATAACGTCCCACTCCCAATGTACAAATTCTCCATGTGATGGCTAATTTTATGTGTCAACTTGACTAGGCTATGGTGCCCAGTTCTTTGGTTAAACACCAGTCTAGATGGTGCTGTGAAGGTTGTTTCTTTAGATGTGATTAACATTTAAATCAGTAGACTCTGAGTAAAGCATTTCCCTCCTTAATGTGAGTGGGTATTATATATACATCCCTATATGTGTATATGTACATATATACCCGCACATTGTTGACATATAGGATATATGTGATATATATAATATATATGATGTATATATGTGTACATATATCTATCTCATATGTAAGGTGTATATATATATATATATATCTATCTATATCTTATCTTCATCTATATATATATTTACACACACACCCCTATTGGCATATATACCCTATTGGATACGTAGATATATGTATCTATATATCCTCAAATGCATATCATAGACATATATTTGTCCTCTTGGTTCCTTTTCTCTGGGGAACTGACTTATCCACCCCAGAACCCAGCCTCTATCACTTTTACATACAAGGCTCTCGATATACAGTCACGAATTGTTCTAGGTAGAGCCTCCTTCCTGATTTCCCATTGTAGTCCTTACAAGATAAGATGAACCTGGCTATCTTAAGCACAAGCGCACAGACTAACAAACTTTCTGCAGCTGGGTAACACACTCTTCCTGGTTTGACCATGGAAGATTCTAATCCACACGCCCTCTGTGAATGGTTGTGGTTTGACAGGCTACAAAGACACACACCCTGGCCTGTGGAAGTCCCCAGACAGGGCCCCAGAGACCCGCTGCCGCCCAGCTCAGAATCCCGCCAAGTCCCGCCCCATGGGAAGGGCACCACCCACCATCGTGGCTTTGGGTGCCACCCTGGGCCAGCCCCAGAGGCTTGAGGAGGTGATTTGGTTGACAATGGTATTTTGGTAACCATTTCCTCCCAAGATCTGGCAAACTCCCTCAGGACTCCAATGGCTCCCAACTTCTATCTGCACGTGGGTTCGGTTGTCATCCTCTTACTTTGCTGGCTGGCAGTCCTCCCATTCATTCCAGCTGTCCGAATTCCTCTCCTGTCCCAGCTCCCGAAGAAAGGACCCCAGAGAAAACCAATATTTACTTCCTTAAGAAAAGATCTCAAAAGACCGATCTCCTTCTTTTTCCCCCTCCTTCTGTCTTTCTCCCCATGCCACCCAAACCACAGAGCCCTGGACTTGGTAAAGGGCCAGCGCTGGGAGCCGGGAATAAGTCACACCGAGAACATCCGCAGTTGCCCAGAGCTGTTTTCCTTGTGGCTTCTTCAGTAGCAGGCACGCTGCCTTCAGTGTTTACAGTCAGCAATTTCGAATGTGCTGACATGGAGAACCGTGACCACAGAGGCCACGCAGACCAGCAAGGAAGAGAAAACCCAGGCGGAAATGCCCAGGGGGACGCGAGGCCTCTTTCCTCCCCTGCCTGCCGGAGCTCCACCGGTGAGGCCACCGGTTCATAGAGGCCGGGCTGGATGGTAGGGAAAAGATGCGGCTCACCTCCTTCTGCTTTTTCCTTCCATCACTGCTTCATCTCAAAGCTTCTATTCTGGGGGCTGACGCAGGCAGAGCTGTGGAGGAGGGAGCCATCCTCCACCACTGACAGGAGGTGGCGGGAGGGAGGTTAGGCTGCGATGTTCCCAGCATCTTCAGAACTTCTCCCTCTCCAACATTTAACTTACAAAAGTTCTTTATGTTGCTGATTTGTTTTTGCTCATTTTTTTCCCCTCTAGTAGCAAAGAAAGTTTTGTAAGTAAAAAAAAAATTGAAAATCGCTGTGTAGCAAGCCTAGCAAGAGAGGAGGGCGTGGGGAGGGAACATTAAATTAAATCTTGAAAAGGACAATAAGAATATTGCTAGAATGTTTTATAGGTAGACTGGGATTTGGGGATGCTGGAATCCCTCTATTCTTGGCTCTATCTGGGTTAGATAATAGGGAAATCATTTAGTTTCAGGAGGTCAAATAGTGTTCAGCTGGGCAATGGATTTCCCTGTTCACAGACAGATGCAATGGGGCGGTTCTGGGACCTGGGCTCACGTACTAGCGGGGGCAAAAGCTGAACTTGATCTTTGGCCTCCTTTATAAAGTGGTCATTCTCAAACTCTCACAGGTCACATCTGTGGTATAAAAATCCCTTACCAACCTCCCTACTGTTCTCCCATATGCCAAGAGTCAAAAACCCCACTCACTGTAATTACAAAAAAAGCCAGGTACATTTGGGGATGAAAACTATGGCTAGCTGTCCACCCAAGATGTGTGCCCCCCGTCACCTGTATGGATTGGATACTGGTGATTGGCTACCCAGTAAAGAACTACATTTCCCAGCTCTCCTTGCAGCTAGACGGAGATATTCGATTTAGTCCTTGCCAAAGGACTATGGGCAGAAATGATGTGTGCCATTTCCGGGGTGACCCATAAAAACCTCCAGCAAGAGTCCCCATGATCTTCTAGGCTCTCTCTTTTCCCCATCAGCTGGAAGCAAAAGGTTCCAAAACCCATGGACATACTTCAAGATGGAAGGAGCCGGTTGCTTGTCCACTGAATGCCCACATTGGCCTGTTGCACATGACACAAATGAACTTTTAGTGGCAAGCCACTGGGGATTTTAGCGTTCTCTATTACAAAAGCTACAGCACAAAATCAGTGCGTCATCAGAGGAAAAGTATCAATTTAATTAGACACAGTGACATAGATGTTAAACATGGATACCATTTGGGTTAAAAAAAAATATTCGCTCACATATGCATATATATGCTTTGGATGTCACTAGAAGGAAACATAAGAAAATGGTAACGGTGGTTGCTTTTAGGAAACAGAACTGGGAGACAGGAAAACAAGGGGTGGAAAAGAGATTTATCTTCCACAACATACTGTTTTGAACATTTTGAATTTTGTACTTTGGGCATTTATTACCCAGTCAAAAGTTACATTTAAAAAACACAAATTCTGAAAGCACCCCATTTTTGACCACCTGGAGAATGCTTATAGACACGACTATTAGTCCCAAGGGCCTTTTCTGAAAACCAGTGGTATGAAGTGTTGACATTTGAAAATACATAAAACTGTACTTTTCTTGAAAATTCCAGGGATGGGCAGAAGTAGCTGCTATTCCCACAGTGCATCTGAATTCTTGGGGTAAACTTCCTCATCCTCTTAGAGACTTTCCTTTCCTTCCAGTGGTGACAGGATGCTGAAACGAGAGAGGAGTTGTCCCTTCTGCTGGATCAGGTTACTGCTAACTGTGTGTCGCACAAGTTATTCATAGTGCTTGGTAAAAAGAAGGATTCCTGGACCTCTTTCCTGAAAATTTGGATTCAGTAGTTCTGAGGTGCAGCCTGGGAACCATATTGTTAACAAGTGTCGGTGGACTCCCATGCCCAGGCACACTTGGGAAACCCCATTCTCATCTGTCTGTGTGTCCTGCCTGTCACCTCGGATGAGTTGCTTCACGTTCACATTTTATCTCCCTGGAATACAGAGAATGAAATTTCTGACCTATGAAACTCAGAAGTGTCTGTTGAGACTAAGGTGATGCCTGTGAAAAAGGCTGAACTCCCCACGTCATGAGATTTACATACAAATGCCAATGATGATGATAATTACTGTTGGCATGTGTGTTTTGGATTCCTATTTTATGTTTTAAAATCCACTTTATCAAAAAAATACTTCATTTTGGGGCTTCCCTGGTGGCGCAGTGGTTGAGAGTCTGCCTGCCAATGCAGGGGACACGGGTTCGTGCCCCGGTCCGGGAAGATCCCACATGCCGCGGAGCGGCTGGGCCCGTGAGCCATGGCCACTGAGCCTGCGCGTCCGGAGCCTGTGCTCCGCAACGGGAGAGGCCACAACAGTGAGAGGCCTGCGTACCGCCAAAAAAAAAAAAAAAAAAAAAATTCATTTTGAAAGAGAAGGGTGGGGGTGAAAAACATGTCTCTGTTTCTGTGGAAAAGCTTTTCTAAGAATTTCTGCTGTGCTGATAGGTGTTCAGTAGGGAGCTCACACTGGGCCGATCCTCCACCCATGACAAGTACGGCTGCTTCCAGAATGCAGAGAGCAGGGTAGAAGCCACAGGGAAGCTCCGTAGGTGAGTCCACTGGCTGGAGGCGAGGGCAATTCAAACACAAGGATATTCAGGCAGCAACTGGTTCTGTGGCAGATTACCATATGGAACGGGGATGGATGCAAGAGATTCACTTTGCATGAGAACAATCTCACGCAGTCCCGCTGGCCCCGGACCATTTTATTTCCTGTTCAGCTCACAGGTCCCATCCTTATCTCTGAATATTCTAAAATGTTTCACACCAAAAGGCCATCCACAGCCACGCCCTCTATGCAGCTCAGAGTCGAGCTGGTTCATGTCCCTGATTGCAATTTTCCTGTACATCAATTATCCAAACATAGAGAGGACAAACCATGGAGATGCTTATTTCCTGGGAAATAACCTGAGTGGTTAATAAAACTTGTTTGGAATGACACGATGCGTTTTCTAAAATATCTTAAGAGTAAACCTTGATATTTCCTAAGGAATAACTTGAAGAGTTTTTTTTAATTTAAAAGTTTCTCTATAGAACAGAGGGGAGAGGAGGGAGAGAATCCGTACATTTAGATCACAAGTTTTCTGTTTACTTTTTGGAGAACATTCTAATTTTTTAACTATCAGGTCCAAAAAGAGAACAATATTCACCAAAAAAAAAAAGAAGAGGAAGAAGAGATAAAGATGTGAAGTGATGGACATTAATTAACTAGATGGGGGGAATCCTTTCACAATGTATATGTATATCAGATCCTTTCACAATGTATACATATATCAAATACCTTACAATTTTATTTGTCACTTATACCTCAATAAGGCTAAAATTTAAAACAAACACAAAGGGAAATGTTAACATGACCTATTGTGAATACAAATTATTTCCCTTTTCTTTTTGGCAACTACCTCATACATCAGGTGCTGTTTAAATTGGTTTTATCTCTTTCCATTCTTCTCAAACAAATGAAAAAAAGTCCCTGTTACAATATTTATTATAAAGCATCCTTAATTCCAAATGGGCTCCCTGTACTGCAGAGTGTCTTTAAATGGACCACCTAAAAGCCTGCAGTAGAGATTTCCGGGCCTCATCAGAGCTGGCTGTCCTCCTTTTCTGAGTGTATGGGAGGATTTCCCAGGCTCCCATGTGGTTAATCTGGGGCCATGCAGCTAGTCTGGCCAATAGGCTATGAGCAGAGAAAGAGCCCCCGTGAATTCTCCACCTTTTCTTCTGCTGCTGCAGCAAACCTTGAGGTCACATATCGAGATGGCAGTGTAGAGATGTTGGAGCCTCTGTCAGCCTGGATCCCTGAGTGGCCAGGTGGAGCAGAGCCTCCGCACCCTTCTCCCACGAACTTCGAGTTGGAAATGTGGCAGGAGCAACATTTGTTGTGTTAAGCCAGTGGGATGAGGGGGGCAGGTACAACTGGTTACTGCAAGATAATCTTGCCTTTTCTGATTCACCAAAGCTACTGGTCTAAAATCTCTGACTCCCGGTCAGGACACTGGACTTCCCATCAACGTAATTAGTAGACAAGTCACCTAATCTTTCTGAGCTTAGGGTTTTTTGTTTATTGTTTGCTTTGTTTCGGTTTTTTAACTGTACAATGGGAATAACATATTCTGGCATGTTCACCAGCCAGGGATATGTGAGCATCAAATGAATTTTTCTGAAAGCATTTTGAAATCTGTAAATCACAACCCTGGATGTGAAGTGCTAGCCTTGCTATGGTGGGTATATCTGGAGAACTAAAGGGGCTAAATTTGACTGCTTTTGGGGGGATCAGTTATTAGAATTCACGGCTTCATCATTCTTAAAAAGCCAAGCAATTCATTCCACTTATAGATCAGGATCATGAAAAGTCACATTCTGATACCACTTGGAGAATAATTTGTTATCTTAAAAACGTCAGGGCTAGCTGAATGGTTTCAGAAGCCTCACTTCCAGCAAAAGCAAACTCAACTATTTTGCCTTTGGCATAAAAAGAAAGGAAAAATAGAGGCCCCAAGTGAAAGGTTTGGCACAAAGCCCTTCATTCCTCCCACAGCCTGTCAGAGGGGAGGAGGGAGGGAGAACACAGGGGAGGAACAGAGAGCTTGGGCATTCCAGACTCCACCCCTGCACAGAGAGGCAGGGAGAGCCATGTATATGCAGGAGGGGTAGTACAAATCTATGCTTGTGTTACTCTCACAAAGAAGACAGATTTCTCCGTAGAGGAGAGGGGAAACGGGGGAGATGGGCTCCACACAGAGAAGATCTAGAAGCAGGGCCAGCGTCTGTGTGCCCTGCTGTCCCTGACAAAGGGCCGAGGCACTCTGCTTATAACCCAGGAGAGGGCTTCCTGACCCTGACAGCAGATGACACCGATCCACAAACAGATCTGCGGAGGGCTGTTGTCACCCAGCTGCTTGGATTCTCAGATAATAACAGCTGCCTTTTTTTGAGCGCTTAATAAATGCCAAGCACTGACATTTTAAATACCGAGAAACTGAGTCACAGCAAGGCTAAGTAACTTGTCTGAGGTCACAGAACTGGGATATGGCAGAACCAGGACATGTATACACTGCTATATGTAAAACGGATCACCAACAAGGACCTACTGTGTAGCACAGGGAACTCTGCTCAATATTCTGTAACAACCTAATTGAGAAAAGAATATGAAAAAGAATAGACACATGTATATGTATAACTGAATCACTTTGTTGTACACCTGAAACTAACACAACATTGTCGATCAACTGTACTCCAATACAAAATAAGAAGTTAAAAAATAAAATAAAATAGATAACCAAAAAAAAAAAAACCACAAAAAACAACCACCCAGACAGTCTAGCTCTAGATGCTGCAGTCTTAACCACCGCATTTATCACGGAGGGATAGAAAAAGGGAGGGAAAACAGGGGCAATCTTATCACCTGCTACGTGCCTTGCAACGGGCTTCAGACACTTTAACTCCCTTCATTTTCATATCTTTTCTAACAACTGGTATTCTTTCCCCATTTACAGGTGAAGAAACAGAGGCTCAGAGAGGTCAATTAAGTTGCCTAAAGTCACAGAGCCAAAAAGTGAAACGTCAGGAATCGAGTCCAACCTGACTATGCCAGATTAAAGGTTTCTGGCTGAAGAATATGCCAGAGTTTGGGGAAGAAATCAAATACAATAATAAGGCAGAGAAAAGAAAGACTATGGAAGGTAGGTAGAAGCTGGTACTTCTGGGTTCTGAGAAATAGAACAGATCTAAATATAGGATAAAACCTATTGATAGAGTTCCCTTTACCACAGAGCCTTTTTGTCCTTAGGGTAAAAAAGATGGTGCATTGACTGTTTGGACCAAAGAAAGATAGTCCTGCACATCAAGCAAACCTTTTTTTTAACTCAGCAAATGGAGTTACTACGAAAGTAGCTGGTCCCTTTTTTGGGGGGGGGCGGGGGCTGTCTTTACATCTACTCACACTAAATTGTTATGATCATATACTTCCACATTCCCTAAACTTATGAATCACTGAATAATTTTTAGTTGTTTTGTTGTTATTTTGCATCATTTGCATAACCCACAGCTAAAATGTTCTCCCAACCTCAAGCTAGAGAGGCGCAATGCAATTATGACACAGGAGCAAAAGCAGCTCATTAACATACCCATGACTGACACGGAAGATCATTAATTAGGCATTCTGAGCATAAGTATATATGTATAAATTAGCATCTATTCACCATTTAAACTGTAAGAGATTTTTCATATCTGAATATTAACTATGTTGGAAAATTACGAAGTTTTCCTGAGTGAATGCCACAAACAATACCCAACCCCGATCCCAGAAACAAAATGAAGAGAAAAGCTTCTGTGAGCAGACCAGACACAGTGGAAGGAGTCAAATGATGTTACGACTCTTCATCTGTCAGTGTCTTCATGTGTCTGTTTCCTCTCGTTTGTAGCTGTGCCTGTGGACCCTTTTCTGTCGACAGAGCTTAGATATGGCTCTACCACTGATAGTCTAGAGATGCTCTGCCTATTTCTGTATTCTGTCATTGCTCAACCATTCATTCTTTCACTACATATTTATTGGGTGTGATCTCTGTACCAAAGACAATGTGGAGAATACATACATGCATATGGCAGCATTTCTACTCTCAGGGACTTTATAGCGTAGCAGGAAAGGTGAGACATAAAGTGTACACACAGCTAAAATGTTAAGGGAGGGAATTACACTGCCAAAGAGTACCAACCTGACTCAAAGGAAGAGCAGACTCCTTCAAGCAGGGGGAGGACTGAGGAGTACTTCGTGGAAGAGACAGCACGTAAGCAGGACAAACAGGAAGAGTAGAGGAAGTGGGTCTGACCAAGTTTGGGCCATGTCAAGAGAGTCACCGGATGGCAGAACCGTAGGTGAGTCAATGTCTATCATCACACTCAGGTCTGTGCTAGGTTTGTAGCCAGCAGGGCTCCTTCTCCATTTTTCCAACGTGGCTAAAGTACCTATCCCCTTGGGGCTCTGGAAAACTATTAGTATCAGGAGCACAGTGATAATAACACTCTGTTGTCCTTCACGTATATGACAATGATACTAATTACTTTGTAGAGCTGTGCTTGCATTGTTTGTCTTGCAGTAGTGTTGGAGTCATGCCAGCACATCCATCATCCTCTATTGATTTCTCCTGGGACAGTGGCACACTTTTGTAAGATGGCTATCCTGCATGGGAGCTGGAACTCACAGTTCTTAGGCCATTTTTTTCCCTAGGTGGAGCTAACAAGTCTCTGTGGGGACTGAACGAAAGAGCTTGGTCTTTTGGGCACCAGACAATAACCATCTGAGCGCACCAACCACATGTGTTTCACTGGTATGTCTTTTCCAGCAGAAGGAAAGCATTTTAACAAAATCATCAATATGAAGAGAGGCAGCCAACTGGGTAGACTGTAAATAGGGTAAAATCTCAGAGTCTCCCCGGGTTTTGACATCTACCAGTACCAACCAGGTAGCCCAAAGATCGATGATGCCCAGAGCGTGGGCCTTTCCTAGCCCTCTTGAGACTGCATCCAAGGGGATTCAGGTTGTGGGGCTGCTGCTTTCAGGCTGAAATCCTTCTTCTGAGGCCTCCATAGCAGGAATAGGATTTAAGACGTATCTCCTTCATATTGGGTACCACTCTATGGCAGAAAGGAAGGTGGCCATCATCAAGGTCGGAGTTCAAGTGTGCTCATGGAATTAAACAACTAAGTGGCCAGCAGTAGTTTTCATGATTGTCTGAGCCTTTTTGGCCTCAGCTATTGGCAGGTATTGAAGTTTCTGAGGCATTCTGGGTCCTGAAGGGAATGAACAGTTACTTGTAATGGACTCATCTGGCAAAACATTGACTGTCATTGAAGAAAAAACTAGGATGATGACTGCTGATTTCCTCCATGCTCCTAGGTAAATAGAAATCTATCTTCTGTTTGTAGGGCAGATATATGTACAGAAAGTATAAATATTCCATCTTTCTAATGGAAGAACTTTTTAAGGCCATTAGTACCCCTGATTAAAATGCTAAGAAAATCTTGACTCTTAGATCATTATAGTGGGTAATAATTACTTAATTGAAGCATCATTCACTGAGATGGTGTTATATATCTCACCCCACACCTGACAGGTAATGGACACATACAAAACGGAAAACAGAGACTATCATTTAGTTGGAGGGAACCACAGAGATCCGAGTTATGCTTGTCCTAGAAATTCAGAGGAAAAGAAAGCTCACAGTGGTCTGAGGTCACTTCAGGAGGCCTACGTGAGGGAAGGAAGATAAGAGGTTGGGTCCCACAGAAAATGAGAGTTACATGATCTTCTTGGTCAGAGTCACAGCTCTAATCTTGGAAGTACACGCACAAAGAATCTGAGTCAGATGATGGCAGTAAAAATTTTCTCAAATTTCCTCATGTCAAAGAAGGAATATAAACATGTTGTCCTGTGGGCATCTGTTGAAATGCATCTGTTTTAAGAGATGACCGGCTGTAGCCAATGGGTATATTTACCCTCCTCGCCCACTACCTTCTAGAACTGGACAAAGCTCTTCCCAAGGTGGTCATCTGACAAAGACTGAATCCTGGATTTTTATGCTGAAATTCCTCTGCTGTATCAAGGGTAGTTTGTTAAAGCTTCACAGAAAGAGATGCTCTGAGCCCAGCCTACGGAGACATGTTCCAATTTAGGCTGTGGAATGAAAATTACAGGGCAGTCACAGAGGCAAGTTTAAAATTAGGACAGACTTCACTTTGGGCCTCTTCAGCCTCAAAGAGGTAGTAGAAGAGGCAAAGGAAAATGAAAAAAAGAGAAAAATTAACAGTAGGAACTTGAAAAGCCGAATCCTCAGCCGTCTGCCCCTTCCTATGGTCCTCCTGACACGCTAAGCTTTTGCACATGTGAACATCGGCGCAAGCAGCTTGCTTAGTCCCTCAGCAGCTTCACGGGAGCCACGGCCTCTCAGGGCCTGTGAGGCAATGCTGGAGGCAAACAGATCAGGAAATCCTGGCTGGGGAAGAAGGAAGAGGAAAAGAAATGGGGGAGATATCCCCCCAGCCCAAACCCTTTTACTCAAGTCCCCGCGGCTCAGTCCACCAGTTACCTAGGAGTCACCCAGGAGACAGGTCTGTTGCAGACATGGAGCCTTCTTAGAGAGCGGCTAAGTCACTAAGCACAGTCCAGCAACAGAGCTGGAGTTGCAAGGTAACAGACAGAAACTGTCACCTCTTCGTTGCCCTGCACCCTAACAATGGCCGTCCTCCCGAAAAGGGTCGTCTCTGGGAAAGTGACTGGGGGCCGCTAAGCTGGGTTTACTTCTTAGTCTGCAGTTTCATGCCTCTGTTTCTGAAAGTTAAGAAAACAACACTACCTACCTTTACCTTCTTTTGAGAATTTTGGCTGGGTCCTTTGTTGGTAAAGAGTTTGAATTCCTCTGAGGAATTCAATGATTACCAAATGGGAGAGGAATTATTTTTATTATTCCACAAAAAGCGTTCTTTTCACTTGAACTCGATTTTCAGAAAGCTCAAGGGTATACATACTTAGCAACCAACAGACAACCCTCCATTGGATTGTCCTGAAGCAGGTACTGAGTATTTGAACAGGGTGGGGAGGAACCAGTCAGATGTGATTGTCTTTGCAAGGTCCCCAGATGGGCCCATCCTGGGACCCCCTTTTTCAAAATCATTTGTTAGATTCACTTCCTGGTCTGGCTTCCTGGAAGTAGACTGTCTTTTTG
Organism: Orcinus orca; assembly: GCF_937001465.1. NCBI lineage: Eukaryota > Metazoa > Chordata > Mammalia > Artiodactyla > Delphinidae > Orcinus > Orcinus orca. The sequence goes on from NC_064562.1 coordinate 22,816,768, forward strand.
GCTGCACTACATGGCTTGTGGGATCTTAGTTCCCTGACCAGGGATCGAACCCGGGCCCTCAGCAGTGAAAGCATGGATTCCTAACCACTGGACTGACAGGGAATTCCCTAGACTGTCTTACATGTGCCTTAATTTCTGGTTCTACATTCCCAAGAACCAGAAAGTAGAAGTCAATAAAATGTGGAAGAATGGTTGCTGTCATGTTTGACTCTTACTGATGGTCTGAAATATACTAACCAAGTCTGTTAAAGGAAATGCCCATTTTTGCTGTCTCTTTGGGAAAAAGTTCTCAATAAATGGGAAACAGAATGAGTCTCCAAAGAAAGTGTAGATACACTCCTGACCTAATTCATCAAACTAAGAAGTCAGACATAGTAGAGAGTTGGTTATTGCTCATCTAAGGCAGCCATGTTAAACCTAAAACTTTCTTAGTTCAGAGAGTATTAATAACTCAAATCATCATAACAGAGGGCCTCTTCCAACAGCTGTTGCCTCTTAGGCTGCAAAGCTTACTTTGTCAGAGGGATTTCAGCTCGAGTTAGAGCACAACTAGTTATACAACTTGATCTCATTGAAATATTGGTGCCTGCTGATATGTTCAAACAAATTCACCAGATCTTGATTATGTTCTGGCAATTAAAGCTATTAAGTCAGTAGATAGACAGCAGGTTATTTCATTGCTGGTGGAAAAAGCCAGCCTTCTTTTCTCCCCTTTTTATGTGACAGCACTGTAATTAGCCTTAATCAAATACTATTTGTGTTAGGTGCTGCAACTTTGCTTCCTTAGCCAGGAAACTCTGCCAATCAGGGAGAAGTAAATACAACTCTGCTCAAAAATCGAGAGAGATGGATAAGCATGAGGTAAACGGGAACTCTCTGTACTATCTTTGCAACTTTTCTGTAAGTCTGAAACTGTTCTAAAATAAAGGCTTTAATTTAAAAAATTAAGAGAGAGGGAAGAAGAAGGAATGAGAAAGAGAACTGCTATTTAATGTGAGCCTTCAACTTTAGCAGGTTACCATGTAAAATCAAGGTTTAGAAATAAATAGTCCAAAAAATATGGTTCCCTTTGGAAATTCCAGGTTATTCTCTCTCTACACTGGGGATACGGCTGTGCTTCTTTTTTTTTTTTTTTAACCTCTGCAAATAAGTTTGTAATGGGAGACTAGAGGCAGGTGAAGGGAAGGACAATACCATGAATAAAACTGATTCTTCGGCCATTTATCCAAACTTCCAGTTTGTTTCTCTCTGTGTCTTAAACCTACCATTTCTTTCAAAGAGCAAAGAGCGCCTCAGAGAGTGAACAGATGAGGCAGCGTGTCCTAAAGTTTATGTTCATACAAATCACCTGGGGGTCTTGCACATCACATTCTGAGTCAGTAGGTCTAGAATGGCCCCCAAGATTCTGCGTGTGTAGCAAGCTCCTGATTGGTGTCAAAGCTGCTGGTCCACGGACCATACTTTGAGTAGCAAGGGTGTAAGGAATAGTACTTGGGTGAGTAACTGCTCCCGGCCAGAAGCAATACCACAATATCTTGACTACACGACTGACAATGAGAAGTCTGCATGAAGCAGTTGTCAGCAAAACAGATACACGTTTTCTATTTTCCTTGGCCAATCATCCCTTGTGTCGAAAATTTGAAATACATCAGTAGAATGGCATTATACCAGGGGTCAGACTGTCCATTAGCTCAGAGAATCCCAATAATAGAAGTAACTCTTTATTCTTGTTCAAAGTGCCCCAGCATCAGGGAACATGGGCAAGTGGCGGGGTGGAGGGGTGGTGTGCAGGGATCTGATTTTTATTATTTTGACTCAATGTCTCCTCACACTTCACATTCTACAGTATATTTATAAGATACTAGCTATTAGAGCTATTAATATTTTGAGGTTAAGGAAAAAATGTCATGTAACTCTTAGAGCTTCCCCAGAAGCATCATATTATTTTCAGAGCCGGATCTTAGCTCTCTTCCACAAGGGGGGCTGTTGCAAGAGGAAGGACCCCCTGTCCTGCGGCTGATATTCACTTGATGAAGATATGATTCATGTTATTCCAACCAAAATGGTAAGACGAGGCCAGCAGCTACTTTGAATAACAGAAAAACATATTTCTTACAACTTGTGGAAAATTTTGTGGTAACTGCCACAAATGCCACATTTCTGGTTCTCCTCCACTAGGCTGTTTACCCCTTTAATACATTTTTGAATTGCAAACCATGGTTCTACTTCTTTTGGATTTCTCCCATAACTTGATTTATGCAACTCAGGCTTTACATCCAGTGATATGCTGATAAATATTTAATAACGAGCTCTCCAGGAAAAAAAAAAAAAAGCCCTGGTATGTAGCTTTTGCCAATGTTTATGGTGTAAATACAGCCACTGTGGCCGATTTCAAGTACCAACCTGACTTTACTGAACCAAAAAACTAGAAAGAATTGTGCAAAGTCACAAACCTATATGAATCAGCTCTGGTACACAATAACAAGGGACCCTGAAGACATAAAACACTGTTGTTTTCATAATTAAACTGTAATAATCTAAAAAGGACTAAAAATATTCCATCATTCCAAAATAGCTTGTTTCTTAAAGTGTTTTTACTTTGTTACTGAAGAAGTCCATAAGCCCTTGTGTCTCTATAAACCAAAAATAACTCCCTGCTAGTTTGTTTTTTTTTAAATGACAATCTCGCAATCTGTATGATCACCACAAAATCTTACAAAGTAAGCCATTTGGATTTTAATGACACAAACATGCTGAAAGTTCAGAATTCTTCTATATGACCTCGTGAGTTTTTGTTTTAGGCTCATTCTAAGCTCCTCCTTTCATGAACTCTAAGGCACAGCTCAGTCGGCCTCTGTGGCCTAGGGATCTGCAGAAAAGGCTGAAATCACCATCACTGTGGTTTTTATTGTTCCCTACAGCTACTTCTGAGACTAAAGGCAGCTTAGTGTCTTTATTTCCTCCCCTATATCCGAAATGATTTGCTTCAAATTAAAAAACTATTTTATATTAAAAGGATACTGGAATGAGAAAACTGCATGTAAACAAAAAGTTATAACATAGGTGTGTTTTTTACATATTTAACGTATATAACTCTTTCTAACATATCATTCCTTCATTCCACCTTTAATCTACCTGAGATTCTTTATTTAACTATTTCATATTTTTACCCATGTACACCTGCTTATTGCCAGTGAGCTTCTTAGAAGAGCACAAAAGCAAAGAAGGCTTCAGCTCACAGGATGGGGGAAGGGAGGATACTGGCGAAAAATATCTGGCCAAGTAATGTCATTAAGTTGAAGAAAAACATTTGCATCAGGACTACACTCATGTCTTTTTGCATCAGCAAAAGCCCAAACCAAGCAAACAAAAAGCCACCACCACTTGCCCACCACCCCGAGTGCAAATGATTTTGTCAGAGCAGCCGACATGAAAAAATACTGCTTGAAACAAATCAGCGGAAAAACACTGCTTCAAATCAAGTCTTCCTGCTTGCTCCCATCCTGCTCACTTTGTGTCTTTGGAATTGTGTACCCTGTGCACCTATTAACTCTTCGAAAATACATGTTGTCAAGTCTTCCTAATTCTTGAACTTTTAAAATTCTCTTTTTACTGAGTACCCCGTTTAGGATGAACGCACTAGGTTATAATGCATGCAAAACACAGCACAGTATACTCCCTGCCGTTTGCCAGATGTTAGCAACTAGAAACATGCAAGGATTTTTCATGTTAGAAAAATGGTGGAAGTCAGCCCATCAAAGGTAAAACAGGCAGAATCTGTCCCTGCCTCTCCTTTTCCTAAGATGCGTTTAAATTCACTAGGTTTGTCTCTAGTTTGACAGGATTATTAATGGGATGGGCTTACCACTCCTGTGGATGAATCTGTTAGCCATAGGAAAGCCTTTTACTATCCTGGATGTTTCTTACCAGTGCCTGATGACTGCCAGCAATTCTTCACATTAACTAGAGATTTCTGGCTGGTGATCAGTTTCTAACAGAGTCAGATGGGTAACCTTATTATCACTAAATTGGAGCCCGTTTTTTTTTTTTAAAACAGACATTTTTACATTAACCAGAAGACTGGCTAAGGCTTTAACAGTGACAAAATTATTCATCATGAAAGACAAAGTATTCACAATATCCAGTTTTCTTGAAAGATTTTGACAGAGACCTCTTGACTCGCCACTCATCAAGTGCACTAGCTCTGCTGCATGAAGACATTAAAAAAGAGACGTGAAGAATACAAGTTCTATCTGAGGGCTATGTATAGAATGAACATGGACATGGAAATAGATGTAGACATAGATCTATCTGGTAAACAAATGACTATTCATGCCATTTTTAACAACTGGGAATAATTATACTTAATTTAAGAGCAAAACCAAAAAAAAAAATCCTTATATTTTCCGTCAGAAAAAAAAACACACAAAATAGACAAAAATATACAGCAGCAATGGAAAAGAACTCTATTAGGGAACCTTCACAGATATTTGGGGATTCTTCTAGTGAGTAAGAGGTGAAGGGGAGAAGGAGATGGACAGGAGACACTTAGAGGTCTCAGTGAAAGCAGTCACCCCTGTTAAATACACAGTTCTTTCCCTGAGGTCACCTCTCTGTCTCTGTGTTTGTGCCCTTCCTGTTGGTAGCATTTGGGAAACAAAAGAAGGAAAAGGGATTGAGAAGTAAACTGGCATTTAAATAGTACAATCTTACTCTATCTTCCTGCAGAGCCTAGAGTACATGCCTCTTTAAACATAACATGAAAAAATATCAAGTTGGTTTCCTATGTAAGGGACACACACATGCGCGCGCACCCGCGCACACACACACACACGGGCAATTTGTCATCCCCAGCAGTTTCCCGAATGAAATCTGCTGTCCTGAGGTTGCTTGCAGAAGACAGCAAGAGAGAGGCTGTCCCTGCCAGGTCTGAAGAGTTCTGGAGGGCACCTAAAACTGAAAGCTTTTAGCAAAACACAGATGCAAGCAAATGGCAAAATCACAGTGCTTGCAGGACTGATTTCTGGTCGGCACAGGTCTGGATATGATTTTTTCAAACACCTGGGCAAAGGGGAATGGAGCCTCCCTGCCTCTTGGCCGGCCCTGAACTGCATTCAGGGTTCACTGCTCTATTTATTTTCTTGCTATACTGTCATCTAAACTCAACTTCTCTTTCCCAACGGACACAACCCCAGGCTCCATCTGATTTTAGAGTCACATTAGGGTGTCTATGTTGCCTTAAGAATATGCAGAGGGTGGGCAGAGGCCCATGACAAGTTTATATGCATTTTAAGTCAAGCAATACTACGTACTCCACCTGACCTCCGTTAGCTAGCTGCCTCCGCCCACTGCCTCAGTCTCCTCTGGTCAAGAAGGCAGCTAATCCCTCTTAATAATTCATTTCAATTAGCATAAACTGAATTCTTGAGCAGCAGACAAAACCATTCTTACAGTAACAGTAGCTTGATATTTATATAGAGTTGATTATGGGCTAGACATTCTTCTAAGTGCTATATCTATGTTAACTTGCTTAATCCTCACAAATTCCCTATGAAGTGGGTTTTATTACCCCCATTTCACAGATGAGGACACTGAGGCACATAGAGGTCAAAGACCTGCCCCCCTGAGAGAGAAAGGGGCTTGAAATCCTACAGTGCCACTTCAGAGGCCGGTGCTTAACTACTACCTCTTGTAGGAATTTTTCCACCAAAGATGACTGTTTAAATGCGCTCATTTTCAAATACGTTAGTGGTTGTGGGGATTACAGAAAACAAACCCTTTCTGTTGAAGAGTGGAGAACAAGAAGGCTACTGATGCTTTCATTTACCAGCATTTTCCTGTTCTGGGGAAGCAAGCCGACCAGTGTGTAGCCCCAGACCTGCCCAGTAGCATTCAGACAAGTGACTATAAACCAGACCAGATGGCAAGAGAAACAGGTAAAGGATGCTGGGTGGCCCGAGCCAGGGTGAGGAGGGAGAAGGAGGGAGCAGGGCCAGACAGCTGGTAAATGGAAGACCTCAGGTGAAAACCCATGAACCTGCAGCACGGATCATGATAACATGGTAAAGGACTCGGATCCTTCCCTGACCAGCAGGGGAAGCTTGCAGAGTGTTAAGGGAGGGATGGTCTGCAATCCCCTTCCTCTTTCCAGACCTCCCACTGCGTTGGTAATGCTGGGTCGACCAGAAATGTGTACATAATTCCCACAGCACAGTTTAGATAGATAGATGGATAGATAGACAGACAGATAGATGAGAGAGATTGGTTTAAAATATCAAAGACTAAGGCAGTCACCCCTCACTTCACCTCTACTCCCTTCTGCTGTCCCACATTTTTGCACCAGAAAATTATACTTGGAAAAATGAACACACACACACATACACACAGTATCTCCTTTCAGCACATTCTTTTGTCAAGGACCTTTATAAGGATGAAGAATTTCCACATTTCATAATTTATAACAAACTTTTCATTTGAGTATTAAAATGTAGACATCTGAAAAGCTCCCTGACACCACTTCTCCCTACAATGGTAACATATTTATGTAAAAGAATTCACAATACAGATTTTATGTTAATATTCCTTAATCTTTACTTCTGGCATTTCAACTTAACTGCCCTCATAGGAAAGAGCTTTCAGACTCCCCTTCAAATACTCATAGGGCGTACAGTAGATGGGGAAATTATGCTCAACAGAAACACATCCATCCCGACTAACCCTCAACCGGGCTGCCCCTGAAATTTCAGGAGCCATGACAACACTGGAGATTCTGCACCACGGACTCACAAAGAAGTTTCTGCAAGATGAAGCAACTGATGGTGTGGATACATGCTAGGTAATGTCTTGGAGTTCCTAAAATCTTGATAGAGATCAGATGAACCAGGTTTTTAGACTTGGATCTTCCACTTAACATCTGACCTTGGGCAATATTCAACAGCACTGGATGAGGGTTTATTTATTAACTCTGGGCTCTGAGGTCAACGGGTTAGGAGGGATGCAGTCCCTGCCAAAGTCTTCCAGAGATTTAGAATTTAATGAAAGACCTAGAACTATCAACGCTAAGCATAATCAAAGCAGAATGCGACCGTTGTCCTAGAAGTTGTCTGCAAATGGGCATTGTGGAGACCCAAGGAATCAATAATTAAATTGAACCGGGAGAATCAGAGCAGGCTTCTTGGACCAGGTAGCATTTGAGCTGAGCTTTGAATGCATGCATTGTTTTTGATAGGTGGAAAGAAGCTGGGCAAGAAAGAACATGAGCAAAAGCTGGAAGCAGGAAACGCTGGCTGCGCGCTAAGGCAGGAGAGTGGGCAGGGTACTGGAGCTCAGTTCGTGGAGGAGCGTAGTGGGAAGAAAGGAAATCGTGGCTCTGAATCATGGCAGGGACTCTGGACTTAATCTGCAGGCAATAAAGATCCCCTCAGAGTTTTAAAAGGAAGACGGAGCAGTGGTTTTAAGAATGGACCAGAGAATCAAGAGATTAGTAAGCAGAAGGGAGATTAGGATGCCCAACTAGTTTAGATGACAGATGACGAGGAAAGTCATTTAATTGCTCAGGGCCTTAGTATCATTTTTTTTCCTCCAAATGAGGGGAAAAGGTCAATCATGGGATAGATGAATCTAAGTATCAATATCTTGCGGTAGACTTATGGGCTTTTTCTCCCGGGTTCTAAGTGTGCCTGGTACCTATCTTCATGACAGCAAATTTCATGGAATTCTCGTGGTTCACATTCATGTCTGTCTTCTCACCATTAGAAGTGCCTTATGAGCAGAGCCTATGCCTTTTCATTCTATTTCCAGAGGCCTAGAAGGGTACCTCGCACATAGTAGGCAGTCCAACATCTGAATTACTCTATTATTTCCAGTTCCCAGATAAAGACGTGGAATTTCCCATGATCATCGAGAACATAAGAATCTACATCTCGGGTTTACACTATTCACTAGAAACTGTTATACTAATGCTACGGCAGCCTTAGAATCTCTAGCTATGTTTTAAAGTCCTTGGGGTTAGTTTGCAATCTCTTCATATCTCAGTTTTCCTCTCTAGTTCGCAAAACGACAGCCATCAGCCTCCACCCCCTTTGAGTGATCTCCCCCAGTTATGAACACTCCACCATCCTCTGAGCGATTTAAATGGCACTGCAGCTCCAACTCACCACCAGCCTACTGGGCCTCTGTCGATCAACTACCAATCCAGTGACTGTACACTAATCTACTGAAAGTACCCAAAGGACTCTCTTCATCCCTAGTGCAACAGATTCTATTTCAAATGTCAACTTCCCCCATATTCTTGGACACACCAGATATAGCTATATTTAACGATGCTGGTATCTAAACTAACACAACAGAGCCTACAGAAGAAAGCCTCAATCTTTATGAATCGCCGAATTCAGAAATACAATAGCATATAATTTGCCTTGCACTTCATACTAATATAAATATGACTGAAAATGTAAGGGGTCTCTTCGATCCCTATTGACTTGTTTCTCTCTTAAGGAATTATTTTTTGCATTAGCCCAATTGTTCTCTGAAATTATTTAATTCTTTTTTTCATAGAGTAAATTCATTAATGGCAGTCAACACCTCCATTCTACTGGTTAAGAAAAATTACTTTCTAGCCCTCTTCACTTCCATCTCCAATACTACTTTTAACTTTCTTTGGGGAGCTGTTTATCACAAAGACACCATGCTTCTATCACTCTATGAAAATCCCCTCATTCAGACTTGGAGGAGATCTTTACAATGGTCAGTGTTTTGCAGCTGGGGTGACTTGCAGGGGGCTTGGCTCACCCACTAGTGAACACACTTACTCTTGTACCCATCCAGCTCATAAAGTCGAGACTCAAACTTGTGCCTTGGCAGAATTACAAATTTCTTCCTGTCTCAGATCTTTTGGCTTTTTCAAAGTACACAAAATGTTCAGGCTATAAATACCAGGGGCCTATTAAGGAACCAAATAAGTGTTGTTCTTCATAGTAGTGGCCACACTGGGAGACAATACCAGGGTTTATTACACAATATATCCAATCCATTGCTCAAAATGTTTGTGGAGCTCAACTTTGAGACTGTCAGAACCAGTTTACAAGCCGCATCAGAAAACAGATGCCATGATTTTATAGTCACATCTTGTTGATCTCCAGCCACTCAGCCACTGGACTTAGTTCCCTACGTTTTTCAATTCCTACAGAAGTCAAATCCACTAAAGTAGTTATCACCAAACAAAAGTAATGGTCAAAAACGTGCTAAAATGAGAGAACTTTGGGGAAAGATGAAAATGTTCTATATCATAATTGTGGTGGCAGTTACACAAATATATACATTATCTAAACTCATAGAAATGTACACTAAAGAGTCATGCATTTTATTTTATGTAAATGATATCTCGATTCCAAAAATGGACACAAGTATGAACTCTAAGGAAAATTTCCAGAGAGGAATGGTCCACGTCCTAAGTATGAAAATAAACGGATGAAGCGTTTTACAACTCTAAAGGAACAACATTCAATTAGAGCACTTAGAGAACTATAAACACCCAAGGAGATACCAGAGGATATCTTCCCTATAATATGCACAAAAGTACCAGATATTTAATTTCATCTTCCATATGAATACATATCTGGATTCTTTTTCAGTAAGACTATTTCCGATGCGTTCATCGAACCATTTACAATTTATCTTGGACTTGTGACCACCGATACTCATCTGTTAGATGGCTCCTTAGAGTAAGGGTCCATTGGGCAGCCATCACTCAAGCTGCTTGGCTCAATCAGGAATCTCCTCCTTCCTCTTAGCGTTACTGTCATCAACGATATGCTCAGCTAAGTTAACTGACCTAGTCGTAAAGTCAGACCATGGGTCACTAATACCGGACTTTAAAAGCCAGAAGGATTTCTCCACAAGTTATTTCAAACCTCAGGAGCTTTACTCTGGCTGCCATGCCTGAAAAGCAATGGCAAATTGAGTTTGCTTTCCATACTTTTTCCAGTTGTTTTTATCATACGTAGGCCAAACTCAAAACAGTGCTGAATTTACTGGCAAAAACTGAAACGCTGGAAAATCATTATTGATTTGTGTGGGTGGGTCTAAAGGTTAAGTGTAAAGACTCTATGTTCTGGACCACAGACTCTCGGAAACCACTTTGTTTTGTTGTGTACTTATTACTGGAACAGCGTCTTAGCATCACCCCCACGTTGGTGCTGTGTTTTCAAGAAAACCCTATGCTTCACAAGGACATCTCTGGGTCACAGGATGAATTAGGTCTCCTGAAATAGTCCTGATAGGCCGTCAACATCTGTACACATCGAGCGATCGTGTCTGCTATCAAAACCAATAATTCTCCAAAGAAACAGCTCAGAGGATGGGACTCAGCCATGACTGGTCTTTCCCTTTTGGACAAAGAATGATTTAAAAAATTTCAATTTCAATCCAAATTGCTTTGATAAATCTTATTGAAATATTGAAAATAGCTATATCATGTAGGGATGATAGAATTACCTTTTACCATTTCATCAGAACAAATACCTACATGAAAGGCAACATGTTTCATTCTTTCATCTAACCACATTCACAAGCAAGTCCCTAAAATCCAAAGCCAAATCACACACAAGTACTTTACTTGGCTTTCTGCATCAGAATATCTGTGAATTCAAGATGTGGCCGATGCATTAACAGGCTATAGTGTTCCTTTAAAAACAAACAGACAAACCAAAAAAATCAATTTACTTTTATATTTAACTGAACTTAAAAAGCATCTGTTATATAAGTACTACGTTAGCTACTACTACAGGAGACTTTGGAGAAGCATAAGGCATGGTATCATACATTAATGAGCTTATAACGTCATTATGAAAGGCTATTTACTACACGTTAACCACTAGCTAAGTGGATCTGAGTAATGTCCTAAACTCTGCTGAGCCTCAGTTTCATTTGGAAGGTGGAGTCAGAACAGATGATTCCTGAGGCCCTTCCAGGTCTCAAATTGCACAGACCTTTTGGTATGATACCCATGAGACCTGCTTCCAAAACAGGGCAAGACAGTATATGATCAAGTCCAAATGCATGCTTTACATAACCAATAAATATGATAAAAGCAGAGAGAAATCAATGTTGGGTACACAGGTTTTCTGGAAAAGCAGAAATTTCACCTTGAACTTGAAGGGTGGGTAGAATCTGAAGGGGATGGGGATTGTTCTTTTTACTGAGAGGGCAGAAGGCTTTTGCAGGACCAGTGGGAAAATTCTTGAGTAGGGGCCAAGAGGATGAGGTGATGTGGATAACGGGATTATATGCTGTCAAGTGGTGGGTTTAAGCAGGGGAAGTAATGACTTGAGGATATGATCCTATTAACCTGTAAGTCAGATCACACTACTTCTCAGGACCATCCAACAGCATCCCATCTCTCCAGATAAAGGCTGAAGTCCTTGCAATGCTCCTCAAGGCCCTGAATCATCTGTTCCTCCCCAGCCCCATTGACCCTCTCACCTTACCTCCACCTTCTCAGACCTTTCCTCAAACACCTGACATGCTTCAAGATTTTACAAATGCTTTTCCTCTGCCTGGACTGCTCTTTCCCTGGGGATCTACATGTTTGGCTACCTGTTCACGTATTTGCCTAAAAGTCACTTTCTCGGTGAAGCCTTCCCTGTCACCATATTTTAAATCAAGCCCACTCTTTCCCTACACACACACACACACACACACACACCCCACTCCCTATTTCCCTTCTCCACTTTGTTTATCCATAGTATTTACCATATTCTACCCTACTCTATCATTTATTCATTTTGTAAAATGTCTGTCCATATACAACCCTCCCCCACTTGCCCTGAATGGAATGTAAACTCCACGAGGGCAGGGCTTTTTTTTTTTTTTTGCGGTACACGGGCCTCTCACTGTTGTGGCCTCTCCCGTTGCGGAGCACAGGCTCCGGACGGGCAGGCTCAGCGGCCATGGTTCACGGGCCCAGCCGCTCCGCGGCATATGGGATCTTCCCCGACCGGGGCACGAACCCGTGTCCCCTGCATCGGCAGGCGGACTCTCAACCACTGCGCCACCAGGGAAGCCCGAGGTCAGGGATCTTTGTCTGCTTTATTCATGGCTGTATTTCCAGAGCCTAGAATGATGTCTGGCCCACGTGAATAAATGCACGAATATAATGAAAAAGGCTTGAAGCCAATGAATCTCACAAGTTGAACTGCAAGGGGGAGAGCCTCGAGGTTATTACCATCAGGGGAGTGTGAGGTTATGAAAGCTTGAGCTAAAGAAGGGCCATGGGAAGAGGGAAAGGGCTGACTTAGAGATCACATCAAGAAGTAAGGACCAAAAAGGACTGTTCATGAATTCAACATCCAGGCATGGATTAAAGGAAAGATATTCACCATGGGAGTTAGGAGAATGTTCAAGGGCAAAAGAGGAACTGGAAATGCACTGAAAATAAAATGGGGCATAGTTTTATAAACAAATGTCAGTTGGATTTAACTTCAGTTGTTTCTCAACATAATTGATTGCAATTTTCTTCCTGCTTACATTTCTGAGAATGGCTGAAAGGAAACTGAAAGAAAAGGAAGGGGGAAATATACAGCATGCCATGTTTTCCTTTTAAGGCAACTTCAGCCTGAATGACAGGGCAAGCCTCACCCCCATTTCACAATTTCTTCTCCAGCAGCTCTTAGGAACACAAAACAGAACACAGGAAGGACAGATCTGGTTCTTCCGGGGCTTGGTTCTTTCCTTTTCTTCTCTTCATTGGGTTTTCTCCTCGCATAATATAGTAATCAATGCAGATGATAATAAATCTTTCGAACATCAGTTTTGGTGTAATTAAACATATTGGAACTGGAAAAAGCAAGAGAGTTTGTGACATAGTCTATCGGTATTTGCAGGCTGGAAGATTTGACTAGAGTCACAGCAAGAAAATACTATATATGTGAGGGTGATGTCTTATTCACGCATTTCTTAAGAAATGATTAAAACATGGTATGTTAACATTCAGTCATCCCATATTATTTGGAATCATATGTGATATCTTCAGAAGGAAAAAAGGTGGATGGTCCTCTTTCTTTTAATGATATCTCAAGTGCAACTGAGAAGGTACAGACGGTGGTATATATGTAGGAAAGGAGCTTTAAAAGAGAGTCCTACACTTCTGCTAACTCAGATTTTACTACTACCTCTTGAGAAATTCAGTATTTTTTCCCAGAGGCACACGCATAATTAAGTTTGCTTCTATATTTATTTTTCTGCCTTTCAAATACATACAACACATCAGCCTTCAATCAGTGGTTCTCAGTTGGGGGTGATTCCTCCCCCACCCCGGGGCCACATTTGGCAATGTTTAAAGACATGTTAGCTGTCACAAGTGCGGGAGGGTAGGGGCTGCTACTCGCATCTAGTAGACGGAGTCCAGGGATGCCGCTAACCATCTACAAATACACAGGACAAACACAACAAAGAATTATCTGACCCCAATGTCAACAGTGCTGAGAGTGAGAAACCCTGCCCTAAATCATCTCTGACAGAGATCACCAAATTATGAAAGAGTAACAACCTTTTTCGTCTAAGTGTGTCTTTCACATAAGACTAAGTAGAAAAAGTCGAAACTCACAACTTGCATTGTTTAAAACTGCAGTCCCGCTCTGCTTTGGAATGTTCTGTCCCTATTGGTAATGCTAATTAAGAACATGTAGATTAAATCTCCAGATAAGCATTAAAAGGATATTCTATGCTCTCTTCTGTTCTTACACGGAAATTCAGGGAAATGGAATCGGGAGACACCAAAACTGAAAGGGCCGTTAGAGGTTATCAGGCGAACCCTCTCATCTTACTATGGGGGTAGGAGGCGGGGCGGCGAGCAATGCCCAGCGAGCTCAGGGCACTTGCTTCCCGACCCACGGCTGGTTAGTTTTACAGTTGGGACTGGAACTCACCTCATCCCCCATGTCTGTGCTCCTCCTACTTGAATGAGAAGCAGATGTGAAAAATGGAGCCCAAGGAGATCACAAAGAAATCCTTGGACCACAGTCCACCTCTAGACACCAGCCTCTAAGGCAATAAGCTACTAGAGAGCCGCAAGGCCTGCCGGGCTCTCCGTCCCTGGGAGTGGCGAGTTGCCTGAGCAGAGGAGGATTCAGCACCACGTCTGGCTGCAGACCTCTCCCCAGGCCCAGCTAGCACTAGCCGGGACCTCTAGAGGGGGCTTGTTCACGTGAGGACAGAACAAGTCCAACAGGTGGCAAGGGCGGCATCTCAGGTACCACGTCTCTCTGACGGGAGAGTCCTACCAAAACGGGAAGATCTGGAAACACTTTAAAAACGAGCAGCCTCGGATGGCCTCTCCGCTCTTTCTCTTCCCGGTTCAGGGGCAGAGGCACCCCCACCACACCCTCCAGGTGCTCCCCTTGACTTCCCAGCACAGCTGCATCCTAAGACGGGGAGAAGACACAAGCGCACTGGGCAGCTGCGACACCGTCTCTCCCAGGTCTCAACCCCGGCCCTGGGGGGTTGGTTGTCAAAGAACCCGGGGTCCTCTCTGCCTCTCCACCCCCCATCTGCTCTCCGTGGCTCTTCCACCCTCCCACGGATGACACGCCTCTCACAGACCTGGCAGGTCAGCCTGCCCCTTTCCAGCTGCCACCACCTGGCCTTTCCCTGCAGAACTGGCTATAGAACAGGAAGCAGATTTGTCACTTCTCCATCTCCAGATGGCACTGAAACAAAGACACATTCTCCTTTCCCTTTCAAAGGGCTTTATAACTAGTTACTTTTAGAGAAACTGACAGAAACAAAAGCCACAAGCCTTCCTGTGTGGTATCAGTAAATCATAAGCTCAGCCACTGTTTATTAGGCATCTTGTATGTGTCTGGCCCTGTGTTAGGAGTCATTCAGACATTATCTCCATACCTTTCAATAACCCTGTAACGCAGGTATTTTTACTTTCATTTTAAAGGTGAAGGAACTAAGGTTAGAATGATGTAAGATCACAGCGCCAGTAAATAAAATTTCAAAACATTTTAGTCTAAGCTGCCTTTTGCTTCAACATGATGTAAACAAGTCTAGACTTGCCTGGCTCATAGCTCCCTCCTTAAATCTTTTTCTTTTTAATTTTTTTTGGCTGCGTTGGGTCTTCGTTGCTGCGTGCAGGCTTTCTCTAGTTGCCGCGAGCGGGGGCTGCTCTTCGTTGCAGTGAGCGGGCTTCTCCTTGTGGTGGCTTCTCTTGTTGCAGAGCACGGGCTCTAGGTGCACGGGCTTCAGTAGCTGGCGGCATGTGAGCTCAGTAGTTGTGGCGCACGGGCTTAGTTGCTCCACAGCATGTGGGATCTTCCCGGACCAGGGCTTGAACCCGTGTCCCCTGCATTGGCAGGCGAATTCTCAACCACTGCGCCACCAGGGAATCCCTCTCCTTAAATCTTTTTCATTGTGTTCACTTAAACCTGCCTTCTGACATCTTGTGCCTAGAGGTCAAGCTCTTCCATCCTCCCCTCTGTGGAGACCAGCATCTTCACCCAGCTGTCTGCCCCATCTGCCGGGCCCTTTCCACACTGCCCACAATGGTGTCCTCCATCTGCTGTCTCAGCTCTACCCAGGACCAGCTGCTAACAGCTGGACTATCCACCATTAGCACATGGGGTCTGAGACTATCCTATTGTCCCACGCAGGGTCTAGGTGGGTATGGACAGAGTCTCAGGGCCTGACTGAGCATTGAGCTGTTTCCCTGGACCATCCTGCTACCTGCTTGGCTGGGCTGCCACAGAGCTTCTGACATATGGTTCCCCACCCATTCAGTTTCCTGCAGAGACTAAGCCCAGCCCTGGACCTAGCTAGCTGTCTGGAGGCTCTCATTCCTACCAGTCTCTTTATCCTAGCATGGGAGCTTCATCTTGAAGGGCCTCTTTGGCTTTCAACACGTCTACACATAGATGACAAAGCCTGTGTCTGCCCTTAGCATCAGATGCCACCCTCCATCCTGCTCCCTTTGAGACTCCCTCTCCCCTGCCCACATACACACCTCCCCTGGCTGTTACCACTGCCTTATTTTGACTTGATTCTGTCCCAGTCTCTGAGGCTTGATGAGGGCCTCTGGGAAGTCAGTATGCCCTGCCCTCCATTCCTGGTTCAGACTCAGGCTGCTTCTCAGACGGGAGAACATTTCAAAAATCAAATACCTTGGGCCACACGGTTTAGAGTCTGCCCACCCTCTAGATCCCAGCAACTTAGAAAGATGCATGGAAGTGCTTCTAGTCTAATAACAGCAGTGAGCAAGTGGTCCACATCAAGAGTTCCCCTACTCCAGGGGGATTCATTATCCATTCCGCAAATAATTATGGAGTGTCGACTATGCAGCCAGCACTGGTCCTGGTGTTTGGTGCTGGGGATTCAGCTGTGAAAGAGACAGCGAGGGTTCCTCCTCTCAAGGAAGTCATATTCTACTGCAGGAAGACTAGTGATAAATGAATTAACAAATGAGAAAAATAACCGTGGGTGGTAAGCTCCATGAGGGGACGTAAAATAGGGTAATGTGATGGTGTGGTCAGAGAAGGCTCCTCTGTGGGTGACCTTGAGCTGAGATCCGAATGAACAAGAAAATCCAGGCAAAGGTCCTGCGTTGGGTCTAGAAAGAATGCCAGTGTTTATTAAAAAATAAATGTATTGACTTATTTATTTATTTTTGGCCGCTTTTGGTTCTTCGTTGCTGTGCGCAGCTTTTCTCTAGTTGCGGCGAGCGGGGGCTACTCTTCATTGCGGGGCGCAGGCTTCTCATTGCGGTGGCTTCTCTTGTTGTGGAGCACGGGCTCCAGCCACGAGGGCTTCAGTAGTTGTGGCTCTTGGGCTCTAGAGTGCAGGCTCAGTAGTTGTGGCGCACGATCTTAGTTGCTCTGAGGCATGTGGGATCTTCCCAGACCAGGGCTCGAACCCGTGTTCCCTGCATTGGCAGGCAGATTCTTAACCACTGTGCCACCAGGGAAGCCCCAGTGTTTTTTAAAATAACGTTTAATTTAGAATAGTGTACTAGTTTGCTAGGGCTGCTCTAACAAAATACCACAGCCTGAGTGGCTTAAACAACAGAAATTTTCTTCCAGGTCTAGAGGCTGGAGGTCCAAGATCAAGGTGTCAGCACTTGGGTTCTTCTGAAGCCTCTCTCCTTTGGCTTGCAGATGGCCATCCTCTTACAGTCTTTTCATACAGTCATCCCTTTATGCATGTGTACCCCTGGGTAGCTCTTCCTTTTCGTAGAAGGGCACCAGTCATACTAGGTTAGGGCCACACCCTAATGGCCTCATTTTAACTCAGTCACTTCTTTAAAGACCTTGTCTCCAAATATGGTTATATTCTGAGGTACTGGGGGTTGGGACTTCGGCACATGAATTTAGGGTGGAGGGGGACACAATTTAGCCCATAACAAAGAGTTTTAAATTTATAGGATAGTTGCGAAGATAGTATAGAGAATTCCCATATACTCTATCCCCTATTATTAACATATTAGTATGGTATATCTGTCACAACTAATGAACCCATACTGACCCATTATCATTAACTGAAGTTCATACTTTATTCAAATTTCCTTAGTTTCTACCTAATGTCACTTTTCTGTTCCAGGAGCCCATCCAGGACACTACAGTATTTCTAGTCATTATGTCTTCTCAAGCTCCTTCTGGCTTGACTTGGGGATCATTTCTCAGACTTTCCTCGTTTTTGATAACCAGTTTGGAGAGGACTGATCCGCAATTTGGGATCTGTCTGCTGCTTTTCTCATGGCTACACGGGTGTTACAAGTTTTTGGGAGGGAGGCCACAGAGGTGCCATTTTCATCACATCTCATCAAGGGTGCATGATATCAACATGACTTACCACTGTCGATGTGAATCTTCATCATCTGGCTGGGACAGTGTTTGCCAGATTTCCTCACTGGAAAGTCACTCTTTTTTCCCTCTTTCTTCTTCAGGGGGAGGTCACTGTGTGACTCTGTGACCGCTTCAGGGGGAGTGGGAAATTATGTTCCACCTCCTTGTCAGTGGACTAGTTCCATAAATGATTTGGAATACTTCTGTGCAGGGGATCTGTCTTTCTCCCCATTTATTTCCTTATTCAATCATTTATTTATATCAGTATGAACTCATGAATGTTTATTTTATACTTTGGGTTATAATCCAATGCTATTTTATTTATTTCGTTGCTCTGATGGTTCCAGCGTTTACCACTGGGAGCTCTTTCAGTTGGCTCCTGTGTCCCTTTGGCATACCCCCATTATTGTGGGGGGTTCTTTAAAACACTTCCTTACTTCTTGACCTTACAAGATCTTCCAGGCTCATCTTCCTGCTCCAGCCCTACAATCAGCCATTTCTTCAGGAAGTCCTGGTTCCTTTTACTGGAGAATGGTATTAGAAACCAAGATCTGGGCACTAGATGGGTTTGTTGTTACAAGGGTGGAGCAAAGGAATGTATGTGTGTATAGTAACGTGTATATACACACATCTACAAATGTTTCTATTTGTATGCAAATGTACCTATATTAAGCCAAACACGAAATCATACTAATGTCTCCAACTCTATTTATGAATCATTCTAGCCTCCTCTGCTTGCTTTGCTGTAACCCTCCACCTCAACAGTGAGACCCCCTGCCTCCCACAATCCACCATTCATTTACTTAATTGTTCAATTCCAACATGCATTACAGTTGTTTCAGAACTATTCATCTATACTTCCTATAGGGAAAAGCTATCAATTAGAGTACAGTGCTCATGTATAGCTCCTTTTGCCTTTAGTTTTGCGGGCTTCACTCATTTCTAAAGCTACTTAGGTCAGCACCTTTATCCTCCATTCCCTTCAGTGAAGTTATATCATATATATAGTTTTTTTGTCACACTCTACATTCTATCCTGGGATCCTCTGACTCCCTAAATATATATCTGTATATTTAATTTGTATACATTTGGCTTCACTTTTTGTGCTGAAAAGTTCAGTGGGTCTTCACAAAGTCAGTGTCATGTATTCATCATTACAGTATCAGACAAAGAATAGTTCAGCACCCTAAAAACATCCCCTGTGCCTCACCTAATCAACCGTCCCTTCCCCTCAAATTCTTGCCAGCTGCTATTCTGTTTATCTCTATCGTTTTGCTTTTACAGAACTGTCATAAAAATAAAATCATACAGCATGCAGCCTTTTCAATCCAGTTTGAACACCAATGTTTTTATAGCGGGGTGATGGTTAAGTGTGTTAACTGTTGCTGAGTGGTAAATAAGTACAGAAGAGTGACAAGTATTAGCATAGCACAGGCTTGATCTAGAAGTTCCCAGCAACAGAGCTGAAATTACTGATTGCTATTTTAGTTCTCAGTGTCAGTGACTCAAGAATGAGAGGAAGACTGTAACATCAGACTCCAGAGAAGGGAAATCTTGCCATGGAGCAGAGCTGTGGAGAAGGAAAGATCAAATCTCAAAGATCCTCAAATCATCAAGGATCAATACATCACATGTTAGATAATAAGCAGAAGATGAGCCAATACTTTGCAATAATTGAAGTCTCGTAGCAACAATAAAATGTCAGTGCTTTTAGATGTGTTTCATCTATTTATTTGAGCTAAAATGAATTGTGACCAACAGTGAAACACGCCTGTCTAACCTGGGAATTACTTAAACCAGCTGTCCATGTCACTTAGCTAAGAGGCCCCGAATGAGGAATGACTATGTACAAGGATTAAGATTCTGTCCTCTCTAGAAATGACCGTGTGTAGGTAGGTGTCCTAAAAAGCGTCATCCAGGAACACTGCATGCACAAATTCGCCCTAGCTTGTGGGGAATTAGCTAGAATTCCACTGTGTGCTACAGATACCAAGGACTGTTGAAGAAAACAAACAAAAAACACCAAAAGAGGCAACAAAGATCTCCACTGAGATCCTTACAACCGTTTCTATAAATCACAGAATACCAGCTCTTGAAGGGTCGCTATGGAAATAGACTGGATCTCTTTGCTGTCTCTAAGGTGACACCTCCTCATATTCTTTCCAATCTCATTCCTGATGGCCTCCCAAGTTCACTGGTGGACCTAGTAACACCTCTCATGTTGTTTCTTCCAGCTCGACTGAAAGCAGTGTGAAGATGAGCAGAGCAGACCAACGTGTGCTTTCTACCATCCGTGGCTCTCGTTTTTTTTTTTCCTGTAGGCTGCTGAGTATAAACTGTGCTTTTTCTGATTTTGGTCATAGACAGTATTATCACTTGTCATCAGAGTACTATCACACATAACAGTCATTTCTTTATTCTTCTCCTCCCAGCTGACCCCCTCCCCCTCCTACTGTGTTTCCTTGGGTTGAGTACCGAAGTTTCTTAGTATATATCAGGGACAGGCAGATTTGCCAAGATCCAAGGATACAGCATCTTGGAAGGAAGCCAAGAAAATGGTGTAGCCACTGAATTTCTACTTCTTTTTATAACTACTTTTAGTCATTATCACTGGATTAAACACATGTGCACGCACAAAACTGATTAGTTCTGGTTGTTATTCATTATTCTCCCACTTCTTGTTTCTAAAAAAATCTGCATTACAAACAACCCTCCAGGATCTTACTCCAATCAACCTATCTCCAGTCTTACAATTAATATTAATAATACAGCCACTATGCTGTTCGACTTTTTTTTTTTTTAAGCAACAAAACGGAGGCCAATGAATCACAAATCTCCATGAAAAGGAGGCCAAAGAGGTTAACCAGAGAGTAAACTTGACACTGCAGAGCAAGAACCACTCCCACCCCGCCCGTGTTTCCCTGCTCACTAAAGCTAGTGGTTTTGGTTAACACAGGAGACACAGTAAACACACAGTAAATTGTACACACAAAGCAGCCATCAGCAATTTGCCTGGTGGGGTCAGATAGCATGTGGCTGATAGGTCTCAGGAGATGAGGAACAAACAGCCGTGATGTATTAACTGATTGCCATTGGCTGTGTGCTTGCCCTGCATTATTTCACCATGGACAGTAATCAATTGCTAGGGACCAGTCATGATACCAATCAAACGCACTTAGCACTTCTGCACTATCAACCTGAGGGCTGCTGACCTGCCAGTCTGAAAAGGCTTAAGGCTGTGTGAGAAGTGATATGTTCGCCTTTAGAGCAGCAGAAAGCAGGCTTCTTTCCCTTCACGTTAGAAAGATAAACGGATAAATTAGCCACTCACCTGCCCTACATTAAGGTTTTGTTGAAAACTTGCACTATACTCCCTTTCTCTCTCTCTCTCTCTCAAGGGGATGACTGTTTATAAACATTTGGGCATAATTTGAGGTATCCTGGTCAGCAGTTTCATGTGAGCCAACAGCCTCAAAGAAAATGACTGCACAGGAGCTGTGGTCAAGCAAGAAAGACAGCCATCCTATTGCTTCTGGATCCCATCAGTCACCATAGAGCTCTGTGGCTATGATGTCACTCACTGTTCGCTCTGTGATGGAAACACTACGCAACATCACTGTATGCCCAGAAGGCTCCTTCTGTTCTCTATGTTGTCCATGAGAAGCTGAAAAGGAAGCCAGCCTCTCTGTGTTCCTAGCATGTCAAAATATAAGTCAGTTCCATCTCTTCCTGGGCTTGGGGATCTTTTTTTCTCCTTTCACGGTCATCTTCATTTACAATATGGGAGTTCTCCGGAAGAAACACAGAGTTGTAAGTTTATGGAGTCTTTCTTTTCCAACCCTCACCGGGCTTCTGGTGCCCCCTCTTCTGTGGCCTGTTTGTTTGGTGCCAGTCTTCTATGAAATAGTGGGCTGTCCCACAATGACTACTTGGATGGACATTTGGGCTTGACAACAGTGGTAACTAATCAAAAGGGCAGGGAGCCTCAGAAGAGGTGTCCCACACTTAATTCTTAAGGTTTATTTTTGCTGCATTTTAACAGTTTTTCCAGACAAGGATAAATTCCCTTTTCATGAGCTGGAGAGAACAGCAAAGTCTAAGTCCATTAAAGGCTTCCAGTAAACTGCTGTTTACAAATCACTCCAGTTCTTTAGCTGTCCCGGCTGAAACTTACACAAAACAAGGATGGGAAGGGGCAAGACAGAGCATTTTAGGATGGTGGAAATGGTGTATATCTTCGGTACCGTGGTGGTTACACGAATGTATACCTTTGTCAAAGCTCAAAATGTACACTTAAAATTGGTGCATTGGTTCTATGTAAATTTTATCTGCAGAAAATTGAGTTTAAAAACTCTGGATGGCCAAGCAACTCCCAACTAAGGAGCCAGATCCTCGGATGGGGAAGTGAGATAAACATGTCCTTGTCTTACCCCCTATTCAACAAGGGGTTATCATTTTCAAGCACTGCACATTCCTTGGAGAATCACCCAGCCCTGCTCTGCCCTCAGAGCAGCAGTGCAGGATCCAAGCTCTCAGGGCAGCTGTGCAGGGTCCAAGGCAGCGCTCACTGCTTGAACCTGCCCCTTCTCTGGCTGCCGGCAGCTGCTGGGTACAGATGTACTAAGTTGCAAGTCGCCTCCACTGGCAGAACTCCCTCTTCCCGGGCATTTATGAACTCTGTCTATCCAAGAGCACAGCCCAGAGGAGGGCTCTGGCAGGGAGGGAAACAAGAATCGTGGCCAAGGACACAAATCTCCCAGGACCACCAAAGGCGTTGCCCTCCAACAAAGGAATGTTGGGAATGGATTCTTTAATATTCCATTACCAAGATTTTTCCTAATAGTATGCGCCACCTTACCTACGCCACAAGGGCACTGGGAGAATTAATGAAATAATGAACCCTCTGGAGCACTTTCCCAGAAAGAACGCCAGGCGAATCAGAACCATCAGCCTCCCACGAGCCAGCATTTAAGGACAAAATACTTTGATGGTTTTAACTGCCTTTTCCCTGTTCTTCGTCCCTATTACGGTAATTCTATGATGCAAACCTGGACAAAGATTTTGTTGAACTTGTCACTGAATGTGTATAACTTTTCAGCTGAACTTTCTCTGGTTTGGGATGTTATTACATGTCCATGAGTCATGGAGCTCACAGGACTCACTCTGAAACCCAGAGATTCTACCTACTTCCTATCCCACCAGCCTCACCAAATGATTTGTGCTAAGCTTCCTCCTGCTACAAAGGATACATAATCTGATTGTCTTTCCACCCAAATGCTTTGGTCACGCTACACTTTGTCTCTGAAAACTAATGGCCCAAGGCCTTTAGAGGGCTGGATCACAGCAGGGAACACGTGAACACGTTAATGCTATAACTGTGACCCTGGTATTTTAATAATTTTGTTTATCTCGTTCCTGCACTTAGCATCACTGTTTCCACCATGCGCACACACATACACACACACACAAAGTATTTACTTCAAGAATAATTTAACTACCCAAAGCAATCTACAAATTCAAAACAATCTCTTTCAAAATTCCAATGGCATCTTTTAGTGATATAGAATCCTAAAATTCTTATGGAACCACAACAGACGCTGAATAGCCATATCAATCTTTTTTTTTTTTTTGCGGTACACAGGCCTCTCACTGTTGTGGCCTCTCCCGTTGCAGAGTACAGGCTCCGGACGTGCAGGCTTAGCGGCCATGGCTCACGGGCCCAGTCACTCTGCAGCATGTGGGATCTTCCCGGACCGGGGCACGAACCCAAGTCCCTTGCATCGGCAAGCAGACTCTCAACCACTGTGCCACCAGGGAAGCCCCAGCCATATCAATCTTGAGAAAGAAGAACAAAACTGGAGGCATCATACTTCCTCATTTCCAAATATATTACAAAGCTACAGTAATCAAAACAGTATGGTACTGGCATAAAGACAGACATACAGACCGATGGACAGAGAGCCTAGAAATAAATTCATGCATATACGGTCAACAACTGGTATTCAATGAAGGTGCCAAGAATACACAATGGGGAAGGGATAGTCTCTTCCAACAAATGGTGTTGACAAAATTGGATATCCACGTGCAAAAGAATGGAATTGGGCCTTTCTCTTATACCATACACAAAAATCAACTCAAAATGGATTAAAGACTTAAAGCCCTGAAACTATAAAACTTGTAAAAGAAAACATAGGGGAAAATCTTCATGACATAGGTCTTGGTAATGATTTCATGGATCTGACACCAAAAGAACAGGCAATGAAAGCAAACATAGACAAGTGGGACTACATGAAACTAAAAACCTTCTGCACAGCAAAAGAAACAATAAACAGAGTAAAAAGGCAACCTACATATTATGAGAAAATATTTGCAAACCATATATCTCATAAGGGGTTAATTTGCAAAATATACAAGGAACTCCTACAACTCAATAGCAAAAATACTAATAATCCAATTAAAAAGTGGGCTAAACACCTGAACAGACATTTCTCCATAGAAAACATACAAATAGCCAACAGATACATAAAAAGATGCTCAACATCACTAATCATCTGGACAACACAAACTCAAACCACAGTTGAGATATCACCTGCCTCCCACCAGGATGCCTCTTAACAAAAAACAAAAGACAACAAGTGTTGGCAACGATACGGAGAAACTGGAAACTTTGCACACTGTTGGTGGGATTAAAAATGGTGCAGCTGCTATGGAAAACAGTATGGAAGTTCCTCAAAAAATAAAAAATGGAACTATTGTATGATCAGCAAGCCCACTTCTGGATATTTATCCAAAAGAACTGAAATTAGGATCTTGGAGAGATATTAGCACTTTCATGTTCATGGCAGTATTATTCACAACAGCCAGGATGTGGAAACAACCTAAAGGTCCATCAGTGGGTATGTATAAAGGAAATGTGGTATATACGTACAATAGATTATTATTCAGCCTTTGAAAAGGAGGAAATTCTGCAATATGTGACAGTATGCATAAACCTTATGCTAAGTGAAATAAGCCAGTCACAGAAGGACAAATACTTCATAATTTCACTTATATGAGGTACCTAAAATAGCCAAATTTATAGAATAAAGAGTAGAATGATGGTTGTTAGGAACTGGGAGTGGGGAGGGATAGGGGGAGTTACTAATTAAAAGGGGTAAAGCTTCGGTTAAATAAGATGAATAAGTTCTATAGATCTGCTATACAACATTGTACTTATGGTTAACAATACTGCATGGTACACTTAAAATTTTTTTAAGAGGGTAGATCTCATATTAAGTGTCCTTACCACAATAAAATAAAATTTTTTTAAAGTCATAATGGTGGTTACTTTTTTGGGGCATGTAGTAAGTACTGGAAGAGGGCATAAGGAGAGCTTTTGGGTTTCTTGATCTTGGTGCTGGTAACAGTGATGTGTTCATTTTGTGAAAATTCATCAAGGTATAACTTAAGATCTGTGCACTTCTCTGTATGGATGCTTCGACAAAATGTTAAAAAACGAATAAATATTTTAAATACTAATTACTTTTAAAGTAAGTTGGTAGGTAAAAGAAAAGAAAATCAGGACTGTAAGAAAATAAACAGGATAGAACTAGAAGATATTAATTATTTTGCTCTAACATGAAATAATTTCAAAATTTTTCCCCTTTTTTCAAACTTTTCAGAGTCTGATGTACTATTGATTACAACTTCTATAATTATATGAGTAACTAATCCCACCACCCAGAAATCTTAGTATTTACTTACCTGGACAGACCTAAAAATCACATGTAATAAAATAAAATCTGATCATGACACTACTTCTAATGATTATGAATCACATGTGCTAAAAAGATATGTGTATAGTAAGAATAATATTTACTAGCTTTAAATGGCAATATTAATATCAATTAATACATTTACAATGTAAATCTTGTCCTTGAAAATAGTATTACTGGAGGTTTACGATGTAAGCATTTATTTCTGGATCCTCAATTCTGTTCCATCTGCACCAATATCGCATTTTCTTGAGTATTCTGACTTTACAGTACATTTTGAAATACTATATGGAGTTGAGTAAGTCCTCCAGCTTTGCTCATCTTTTTCAAAACAGTTTTAGCTATTACAGGTCCATTACATTTCCCTATAAATTTGAGACCCAGCTTGTCAATTTCTACAAAGAAAAAAAAAATCTAGCTGGGATTTTCATATAGGGGCTGCACTGAATTTATGGATCAATTTGGAAGAACTGCCATCTAGACAATATTTAGTCTCCCAGTGTATGAACTGGAATGTCTCTCCATTTATGAAGGTCTTTAATTTCTTTCAGGCATATTTTATAATTTTCAGTGTTTAAGTTTTATACTTCTAATTAGCTGTATTTCTAAGACTTTCATTTTTCGATACTATTGGGAATGGTATCAATTAATTTAATTTTAAAATTGTTGCTTATAAGAGAAACTGAATGTTTTTTATATATGAATCTTGTATTCTGCAACCTTGTTAAACTCATTTATAAATTCTAATTGTTTTTGTGTGTGTGTGTGTATTCCTTGTATTTTTGTAGATTTTCTACATACAGGATCAAGTCATCTGCAAATAAACTTTCCATTCGTGATGCTTTTATTTTATTTTTGCCTTGTTGCATTGTCTAGAATTTCTAATATAATATTGAGTAGAAGTGTTAAGAGCAAACATCCTTGCCTTGTTCCCTATCTTAGTGGGAAAGCATCTCATCTTTCACTATTCTGTACGATGTTATTAGCTGTAGGGTTTTTGTAGGTGCCCTTCATCAGGTGAAGAAATTCTTTTCCATTCCTAGTTTGTTGAGAGTTCTTATCACGGCCGGGTTCTGGGTTTCGTTGCTTTTTCTGCATCTATTGAGATGAAAAGGTTTTTATCTTTTATTCTATGAATATGGTATATTACATTAATTAATTTTCAACTTTACATTAATGGAACACAATTTCTATGAACTGCTTTTATTCCTGAGTATAGGTCACACTCTCTTCTTTCTTTGCATATCCCACAATATTTTGTTGAAAATGGACATTAAAGATGGATATATTGTAGCAATTCTGGATTGTGATATTTTCCCCCTGAAGGTTTTTGT
This sequence comes from Orcinus orca, assembly GCF_937001465.1. Lineage (NCBI taxonomy): Eukaryota > Metazoa > Chordata > Mammalia > Artiodactyla > Delphinidae > Orcinus > Orcinus orca. Next base: position 22,843,693 of record NC_064562.1, read on the forward strand.
TTCTGTTTCTGTCTATTTCTTGAGTTGTTTAGTAATTTGCCTGGATTAATTCTGTGAAATCTATCACCTCTGTAGTGTGAGGTCACTGATGTCTCCTCTCTGTTTGGTTTTCTTTTTTAATCTTTGTTTTTATTTTTAATTCTTCTTTCCTAGTTGTCACCCCTGTGTCTGCATAGCTTAATGATGGGCCAATGATCTGACAGAACTGTGATCAAGCACCCTAAGCCAGTAAGACTTCCCATTCTCTGCTGATGGATCTGTCTGTAGATAGAGGAGCACCCTCAAAGTGCAGGCCACTTTCAAGCAGATCTCAGCTTTGGCTCTTCACCAAGCCCTTCCTCATTTCCTCTGTGTACGTGCTCAGCCTCAGGATTGGCCAGGAGTGCATGGATAGCTCGACCCTCTGTTGTCTGCTGCATATGTGGGCAGCCTCATCCAGAAATACGCTTACCCAGCCACATCTGCAACCCCAAGATAACAGAGCCACTGGCCCTCCCCAATCCCTAGCCACCAAGTTCATTACGTCCACCTCTGGTCATGAGTGTTGCCCACCATTCCTCTTTGAGAGCAGCAGCAACCTGCCAGTCCTTGGGGACTGTGGTCTCCTCACCCCTACAACCTCCCCAGTGACTGGGGCAAAGGGATGGGTGCAGCCGCAGGCAAGAATTCCATGAACTCCCACTATTCTGAACAGAAGTTCGGCACTTGTTCTAGTATGAACATTTCTCAGATTGTTTTTGTGCCTTTATTCAATTGCCGGAGCACTGAAATGATTGTTTTTGTTCATTTTGTCCAATTTTATATTTGCCTTTTTAAAGAGAGGATTTGTTGACCTCCTTACGGAGCCAGAAGTCCCGCCCCAGGATTTATTTTTAAATGCTGTGGAGACTACATGGAAACTTGGTACTCCAAATTATTTATATCCCATCCAATATGATTTTTACAGTGTCAAATGTTATGTAGTTCTTTGTAGGTCTGATAAAACATTTATCTTTTCAAGTAAAGAAGGTCCGACTTGAAACTGTGGAATAAAAACACTATTGATAAATTAAAGATTTAAGTCAAACCATTTGGGGTCCCAGTTCTGGATACTCAGTAGAAACTCAGTCAATGACCCTTGCCTCATAGATGTGGATTACCACATATATTTTGAGAAGAAATGTGCTATTTCCCCCCCATTTTTTTACAGTATTTCTGCCCACTATGTTTCATCAAGCATTTATAACAAATGCCATATGAAGGATATAATTAAGGATTACTTAAAAAATACCTTCCCTAAAAACATCCAATCATAGCTACATTTTACTTTTTCATATGATCTTCCTCTTGCAAATCACAGTGGGTTTTCCATTTAATCTCAAGGAAGCATCTGATTGAGATGTTGTTAAACAGCAAAGCAGTTGATTAATGTATTAAAACTGTCAATAGTCATCTTCATTTACCTCAATAAAGAAGGTTCATTACTTTCAATGGTGCTTTATTGCTATAAGTCTGAAATTACGGGACAAAAAGAGCCAGCAAAGCAGCAGGAGATCCAGAACCTCTAGACCCTATCTCTGAAATTAAAAAACAACACAGCATTTCCCACGGCACGATTCAACCTGGGAATAAAAAGCGCTTTGCCAACATCAACTAAAACTCACCACAGCTGGTGAAGTTAAAATCAATACCAGCCCCTTTTAGGAACATAAACGTATCTGCCTGAGATCATGTAATAAATTGGTACAACAACCAGAAAAGTGGACCAGAATGCTTGTCCTTTCATCACCATATCCCAGTCTCCCTCTACTTACATCAAAACCAAACTATAGGACCAGTTACCCAAACCTTTATCCCAGCACCACTTCTGCTTGAGAGTTTTCCTAAACACAAAGAATGGTGGTGTGGAAGAGGACAGAGATTGGTTCAAGATCTGGTTCATGAATTGGTTCAAGAATCACTTAAAAAGCGTCTTAATAGCACCCTCAATAGAGAAAGAACCAAGAATTAAGAAAAGATGTGGTCTTCTTTCCCTTCAAATGGATTGCAAGTATGATCGCAAAACCAAATCTCAAATAAACTAACAATACACAGGTGGATATTGCTGTTTCAGCTCAGAATGGAATAGATGTCTATTAAATTTGCAACATTCTTCTCTAGTTTTCCCCATGAGCAGCTGCAGTTTTAGGCACCATCAGTTTTTACCAGGTTAAAACACATTTTCAGAGCTTCTTCTCTATAATGAAACCACTTTGAAGGTTCCAAATTGCTTTCTCATGGGGGACATTATCCCATATATCCTGATTCCTGATAACTATTATAGTACTCATTTAAGAAAGGTAGGGAGCAGGTATTATAATTCCAGTGAAAGGAAAGCCAAGAGCTTAAAAGATGCCATGAGGTCTCAGAGTTCATAAATAGCAGAGTGACAAGTCAAAGTCGCTGAAGTTGGTACAGAGCTGTGTCTAAAAAACTGGGCTCACCCCTATCCTGAGTGCTTATAAGAAATGGGTCAAAATTACAGGTGGGGCTTCCCTGGTGGCGCAGTGGTTGAGAGTCCGCCTGACGATGCAGGGGACGCGGGTTCGTGCCCCGGTCCGGGAAGATCCCACATGCCGTGGAGCGGCTGGGCCCGTGAGCCATGGCTGCTGAGCCTGCGCGTCCGGAGCCTGTGCTCCACAATGGGAGAGGCCACAACAGTGAAAGGCCCGCATACCGCAAAAAAAAAAAATTACAGGTGAATACAAAAGCCAGATGAATACTCTCACCTGTTTGCACATGCATACACATGTACACCTTGATTTATCAAAGGTATCATTCTGAGTATTAATTAACCCAACAGTGTTTCCCAATTTATCCAGATGATTCTACAAAAACCACAATGAGTCTTTCCCCATATACTATAACTTATTTGGATAATGAAATCTATGTTTGCCTCATAAAAGTTTATTACTATTTAATCACACCCTTGACTTAACAGATACTGTCCATCGACACTGGGGGACAATTTTCCTTTTCAAAAAAACCCAGCAAACCCAGATTCACACCTGGACTACGATGCCTTTTTCACAGCAGCATGGAAAGATGAAAACCACTCAAATGAACACTATTGATTTTTCTCTACCTGAAATCTGTTCTGTTGAACTTCTAATTACATTTGGAATAAGTTTAAAAATCTGAAGAGTTATTCCAGTTGAGGCCCCAAATGGGAAAACTTACATAGAAGTAGAAGCAGAAAACACAAATTAGGATTTTTAATGTCACAGTGGGAAAGAGTAAGATTAGTCAACTTCCTATCAAATTTATTTTCATGATACATTCGTAAATATTCAGAGGACAATACTGACTTCAAATTCCATCACACTAGGGGTGCTAAATACTAGACTTAAAATCAGAAGACCTGGAGCTTACTGTTATTACCATTAATCACTTATGAAGTAGCAGCCCAGCCCTAACGCTGTGTCATTACATGGCTGCCCATAGAGGCTTACACTTTGGTGTAGAATCAGAATATCCACACAACACAGAAAATAGAAATTACATGAACACTGCTACCCCATCACTTGATTTGTTTACTAGATATACCCAAACCATTTGGCAGAGAAGAAACTTGTGTGTATTAGAATTCTTTTCCAATTACACAGCATCCCTTGCCATCCTCCTTCACCAGTAGCACCAGTCCCTTGAGCAAGCACTGGCAGACCCACGTGGAAATGCTCTGTGAAGGGCACCCGGAGAGCAGTGCGGGGACAAGGCACCCAGCTCCAGTGTGAGACTAAAGATCTGGGCGTCCAGGAACCTGAGCTTTTAATAACACAATCTGACTGGGTTGATGCTTCAGTTGACCAATTCTTTCCCAAAATTCCTCTCCGTAAATGTATATGAGGATTTAGGATTCTAGAGTCCACAGGAGTTAATACGTTTTCCTGAACTGGTACTAACCAGGACTTGATCTCCTGCCCCTGAGCCTGTCCTGTGTTGATCCTGCCACACCAGATTGGGGCACATTTGGAAATGATGCTAGCATTGCTTCTTGGGAACATGGGTTAGGCCTGGGTTACCTAAGAGAAAATTTTAGGAGGAGCTCTTGGACAGAGTTCCAGATATACTGGGAGGGAAGTACCTAGTGAAAGAAAAATGCAGGACACACGTTGGGTATAAGGAGAAAAGGCGCTAAGTGGTGTTGAGGGAGTGGATAGGTCAGGGAGAGGTGCAGGAAAGAAAGGCAGAAACAAGAGCTCTGGCGTGGCTGGGGCCAAGGGTCTGGTACCTGTAAGGCCAACACGATTAATCTCAGATAGCTCAGGAGGGCTGTGAGAAACACAGGGTCCTATCTCACTGGCTTTGCCATAGAGGGCTAACACCAGGCAATGCTCTCGTTCTGTGTTTAGGGATAATAACATTTTGCCAATGACATCTTTCAAAGGGGACTGAGATATTAGCATGTGCCTCTGAAGGAGTCTTGAAAGAGCACCAGATTCAAGCCCTCGTGTGGCCACACGTGGGCTCAGTGTCCTGGGAACCATCCTGAAGCATCCTCTAGGCTCAGTTTCCGTATCTCTAACAATGAGGCTCCTTGAATTAAGTGTGTCCCAGCTATATGATTTCTTCACATGGAGTGCTTGAAGTGCCCCCAAGGAAAGTTTCTGTGTCAATTACAAATGGCTTTCAGAGGCTTGTCAACCCCACCTTTCTCCCCTGCTGTCCTCCTCCTCAGCACAAGCAAGAGAATCACTTAAAAAGCATTGTAAGCTACAAGTAACGGGCAGAAGAGAAGAGAGACTGTAAATGAGCTCTTCAGAGTGAAGCTCCACTAAGCCATTATTAATGCCTTACGCCAGCCAGAATGGGATGCACGTGTTTATTTCAGAAGCCGTTCTCAACATGTACCTGGCCATTTAAATTCACAAGGCATTTGTCGTCACATTTCGTCTCTTGTTAACAATGGCACAGAAGCCAGGGCACACTGACAGTGCTCTCCATACCCCCGGAATACTGGGGGAGGAGGTGTTCCTCAGCAGCATCCCCCTCTACCTATTATTGGTGTGCTACTTAAGGACGATCCCCAGCCCCCCATTCACGCCCCGCCCCCCCCCCAGTATATACTGTCACTATAAACTGTTACATCAAGAACATATAACTCCCAAATCCACACAGGCACACTGTCCATTTTAAAGGCATCACGTCTTGTGTCTTTGCTTCTTTGAAGCTCATTAGAAGCTGGACCTTTTGAGCATTTACTTCACTAAAATCCTCTCCGATCACTTGAATCATAGAACCAGTAAAGGGCGGGGGACGGGAACGGGGTGTAGTGGGAATAGAAAGAAAGAAAATGGGATGAACAGAGGCTGAGGGAGACTGGCTACGGAGTGGAGTGTGTGACACGAGCTACCCACCGCAGACAAAGAACACCAGGCGACGGAAGGGAGACAATGAAGGCTCAGAGCAAACGCAGAGCACGCGGGGCTGGCAGGGAAGCCCCCCAGCAGCCCCCTCCCCAAATCCATGCTCGCCTGGTGCCAGCTGACGGGCTCACAGCAGCTGCTCCACCGCGAGAGACTCACACAGTCATTTCCTGGCTAAAAGTATTTCTACCGTTTTAATTAGGTTTGCTTTTTTTTTTTTTTTTAAGATAAGAAATAACACCTCCCCATCCCCACATTCCCCAAACACAGCTGTATTTTCAACCATCCAAAGAACAAACAATGATTTCAGTTTCTTGAAGAGTTGAGAATTGCTTGTGAAATAAATAATTAAGAGGAAAAAAGAAGTTCAGCAAAGTAGTTCAAATCGGCGCTGGTTTGAAAAACACTGGTAGAAAAATTGGGGTCCTAAATGGAATGGGGGTTGGGAGACAGGGGCTGTTAATGTCGGTAAGTTAACCTTAACCTGATGGTATCAGCGCCCTTTGTCCTGTTTAGCTCTAGTGATAAGGCAATGCAGAGGAGTCGAATTTTTAATGTTTCATCTCTCTTCTTTCCCCAGAAAGATCTAGAACAGGTTAATTCACTCGTGAATCCTCATCATCCTTGACAGAAAAAGAATTGAGGATTTCACAAGTAATATGTGTAAAATCTTCCTTAACCTAGAAAACATCAGGGGAAAAAAATCAACTCAGAAGTGAGATCTAAAACTAAAACATGGAAAAGAGGCAAACTAACAGTTGCAGGGGCTAAACAGCCACGCTAGGCTGCTGAAAACATGGTCACCACACAACTAGATCTTTTAAAAACCACCGTCTGTTTACAAACAAAGCACTTACTAAATACTACCCCAGGTAATAGATGATGACAGGAATAGGGTTTGCTCTTTCGAATAACAACAGACTGGAAAAAAATATTTCAATTCCATCAGACAACAAATTAAAATGAAACATCCCTTCTAAACTGGAAGAATGCAGATCTCGCTGGGAAAATTGATTTCCACCCACCCTCCATTCTCCCGAAAGGAGATTAGAAAGAGAAAAAACTGAAAAACATACGTCCTGGAGATGAATTTTGGTAATGAGCTCTATAAACATTCATGGGGAGATAGGTTCCTATTTCACAGGTCTTTGAAAAAAAATATTTCAACATGCACACATTAGTCTGCAGTAAAATGCATTTAATGTTTGATTGTTTTTATACCCTGCAAGAGGGAGTTAAAGTCTTGTCACTCACCTGATGAAATCTGATCTCTCTCAAATCATCTCAGCCTAAGGTGTTAAAGATGTTACTGCTGTGACATAATTCAACCTCAAGACATCTTGTGGGAAACACGGGTCACTTTTAAAGCACCAGGTGGGTAAACAGTCAGTATTTGAATATTCTCAGATTCAAGTATCCTGACCTTGAATTTTAGAGGTTGTATACTCATCTGTTGCTTAGGGGCTGCCACTTGACATCATGTGCCTTACAAGGGTTTTCCAAATTTAAGTGGGCTTTATAAAATAAGCTGATTCTTTTTTATCAGAACAAATGAGGCATCCAAAAAAAAAAAAATACTCTTCTGCCTTGTCCTTAACTCTAAGATGCCTTAGAGAGAAGGAGAATGGAAGGAGGAGGGACCTGCAGCCCTCCCCTCCCCAACTCATATTAGTATGAACAAGACGTTAAGTTAGGGAACACTTCAAAAACCCTGAGCAAAATGGAGAATAGGGTGGTTGGCATGTTTTCTCATTCAACGGAAGTAGTTCTGTTGACCTCTAATGGGCAAACCATTTCCGGGCCAACTTTGCATCCAACCATAGCTGACGACGAACTGAAATTGACACTCTATATTCTTCCATCAAATTAAAACAATAAAACAGGTAGTAATAATAACAGCAAATACTTACATATATCTTACCCTGTGTCAGACACTGTTCTAAGTGCTTTGCATGTATTAACTCATTTAAGGCTCCCAACAACCCCGAGGTAGGTACGGTATACACGTGAATATAAACTTGGTTATACCTGAGAAATAAAAAGCTTCATGGTATTGGTGGTATAATGGGATACAGGTGGGTAATAATTTTGAAATCTCTGAAGACTACACATCCTATAACATAGGATATTGCCCTATATATTGCTGGGGGTAAATGTTACAAGAAGAAAACATATAGGGATCTCTTATTTGCATTTTGTTTAAATAGCTTTGCTCATAAATTTCCACTGAAGAGAAAACTAATCTCTGTCGAGAAAAAAGTAAGATTTTAAAAAGATTAGAAAAAGAAGAGGATATGTAATAAAGGGTGAAAAGACTTCAAAATAGCTAAAAAATCTACCATCAACTTGAGGAAAATTGTCTACACTCATTTCAAGAGCAAAAGAAAATCTCAGAAGACTGGGCTGGTCCTTCTTAGAAATCATAACCAGCTTTTACTTCCTGGGATTCTTCCTAATACCAATTCCTAGCAGCTAAAATAACAATAAGGATATGGAAAATGAAGCAAAGGGAGAATAGGAAATGTTTCTGTATTCTATTACATTTGTGGGCAGAGCAGGGAAGCCTCAGAGATCTAGAAAGAAAGAGGAAAAAGAAATAATTGAAAAAGGATTCCTGTATCAGTTACTTTTGCCTTCTCACCCATTTTAAATTCAGCTCTTTGGAACCAAAAAAAGGGAAGGATGATCAGGTTATACTGCAAAGCCACCAGCCCAGGACAGCCTTGGAAGACCAGGTTGATCACACTCTTCCAACAACAGCTAACCGGGAAAGTTGGGGGAAAACACTAGTCTCACCAGGCTCCAATTCTTGACCCTCTATCTTTCCCATACCACCCTGGAGAAGCCACCGCCTTCCATCCACTAACACTGCTTCCCTGCTCTTTGACTAAACTCTCTGGGAAAGCCTTTCGGTGACATGGCCCTTTAGGCCACATTAATCCAGGAACCCCCAGTCATTCATTTGGCCCTACTGTCAAAGAGAATTTTTCATCAGTAAGAAATGGCATTGTTCGGTGTTGTTAAGTCACTCTCGACTGCTGAGAAAAGAGATTCCAATGTCTAGGATTAATATTTGTGATATTTACTCTAGAGTTAGAATATTTTTTAAATGTTTTCACATGGTGTTTACAGGTTGCTGACCTTTTAGAATCATATCACATGGTGAGGACCAAACATTTTCTGACCAAATATTTTCTCAAATAAAGTAGGTTTATTAGAAATACAGTTTACCACCTCTCATTCCCTTATGGCAGTGGTCCCTGAAGGAACTCCGAAGAGAAACTATGGGCCGATAAGAGATGATAAAGCAAACGACAAATCTTACTCTTTTTTTCCCTCACAAGTTAAAAGCCTGCCTTTATACTGATTTTCAGATACTGAATATACATAGTTCATCTTTCAGATAATCTCAATGTGTCTTACTCTAATAAACAAATAAAATTTATGAGAATGAAAAAAAGAGATGGATCTATATCTGTAAACAACTTTTATATATACACACACACACACACACACACACACACGTTAACCTGATACGCAATTGACTCTTTGCCATAGAAACAAACTCTTTACCAATGGATTTGACAGAAAGGGGACAGTGAAGTTGCTCATAAATTATGATTTGTACATTTGGCTTAATCTTGAGTTCCTTGAATATCTAAAACGGTCATCTTTCCTGAAAATTCTCACACCTTCCAAACTGTGACTCGATGGTAGTTATTCCTGTGAGTTCGAGTTCTCACTATAATACCATGATCGATACCCAAAACACAGTCTGTGTGACACCACTGTACAGATATAGGCATCTCTCTGCTCAGGTCTGACAACAGCTAACCCTGGACAGAACGTCAGCCCGAGCCTGTTGTTAACATGTGATGTGCATTTCAGTCACTAGAATTTTGGTTTACTAACTGGGAATTGCCAGGAAGAAACAGACAGGGGTCAAAGTCAGGAACCAACAAGCCCCTGGTTCCCAGGCCTCATTCTGCAGCTTGAGCTCTCTCACTTTTCTTAGAATAAGCTTTCCCTCAGCCCTCCCATCACACGTGCTGCCGATCCTAACCCACTTCCCTAGTCCGGGCCACAGTTAAGTGCAGACAGAATGCATTCTCCCGGCCTCTTCCTTGGTCTCTTATTCTGGTTAACAAGACATCATTTCCTATAAAGTTTTTTGTCCTCAATCAACCATGCTGATCAATGTTTAAGAATCTTTACATGAGTGAATTCTCTTACTCAACTGTAACATGTATTATAATAATAATATATCTTAAACATCACTTCACTAAGAAGTTCTCCTTAAATCAAGGAAACTATTCTCAGTAATCCAGACACAAGGGTTGGTCATTTATTTCACTCAACATAAATGTACTGAGTAACTGGAAAGGTCTAAAATCACTGGAATTTTATCAGTTTAAGCTAAATTCATTCGAGACAGAATGTATCTTAGCATAATACTGTTATTTAAACATCCTAAGGCTGGGCTTACCATTTGTTGAACAAATGGCTGGATACTATAGAAAATGAATGAACTTTTGGTTATTCAGAGAAATTTTTTCAACTAAGATGGTGTGGAAATAGGCACTGCCTTTATTGGCTTCTTCCACATTCTAAAAATTTTGCTTCCCAGTGCAAAAGGTAACTTTACCCTCCTATGCATGAAAGTGACATTGAGTATACTAACTCAAGGGAAGGAGCATCAGAGAAACTTCATCCTTTATTCTCCACCAGGCTCCACTTTTAAAAATTCATTCGTTAGCTACAAATACAAGGGCCCTGTTTAGAAGTTAGTTCTAGACCTCTCTAAAAATGGCTCATTTCACTTGATTCCAAACTGCATATGTGGCATTCAGCAGGAGGAACAATTTTTTTTTTTTTTTTTTTTGCTATATGCGGGCCTCTCACTGCTGTGGCCTCTCCTGTTGCGGAGCACAGGCTCTGGACGCGCAGGCTCAGCGGCCATGGCTCACGGGCCCAGCCGCTCCGCGGCATGTGGGATCTTCCCAGACCAGGGCACAAACCCGTGTCCCTTGTATCCGTAGGCGGACTCTCAACTGCTGCGCCACCAGGGAAGCCCAGGAGGAACAAATTTAAATCAGATGTTTTGACTGGGGTGATTGGAAATTTGTACCACTGATAAGTACACCTATATACACACACACACACACCTATGTTTGTGCCATATGGTAGAAGTGTTTTCTAAATGTTAGCATTCATTCAAGCTGAATATGTAAATATATACTTATTTGCTAGTATAGTTGTATATGCTCTTCAATTCATTCTCTTTGTAGGGGGAAGATCAGTCTGAACCATTTAAAAATTAGAACTAAGAATTTTTTATTTAAAGAAATGCTGTTTTCAAGCACATGACTAACTAGAACTAAATCAATAAAACATGTGTTGCCAAGCATTAAGTCCTTAAGGTACCTACTTGAATGCATTTTGTTGAGTATACTCACATATCCACAACAGTTTCATAAGATCGGCTCATGTTAGGAAAAATCCTTTAGGATCAGTCCAAACAAAATAAGTGTCAAAATATTTTGAACGGGGAACACACTTGATAAAAAATACGAAGCTGGGCTTCCCTGGTGGCGCAGTGGTTGAGAGTCCGCCTGCCAATGCAGGGGACACGGGTTCGTGCCCCGGTCCGGGAGGATCCCACATGCCGCAGAGTGGCTGGGCCCGTGAGCCATGGCCGCTGAGCCTGCGCGTCCGGAGCCTGTGCTCCGCAACGGGAGAGGCTGCAACAGTGAGAGGCCCGCGTACCGCAAAAAAACAAACAAACAAACAAACAAAAAACGAAGCTATTTCCAATTTGAAATAAGGGAAATAAATGAAATAATGATCCCACTAAATAATGTATAAGAGATATATAGGCCCTAAACACTTTATTCTGATGACTTTAAAAAGCAGAGAAAGGATATTCATTAGTTATACTCCAAGGAGGGTTTTTTCCCCCTTTTTGGGTCACATACACTAAGGGCCCTAATGATTTTTCTTAGCACTTAACATTTGGCTATATACATCTAACCTCTCGTCCATTGGTAGACTGGCAAGTTTCTACATATGTGGAGAAGAGATGCTTTCATTAGCATATTACTCACTTTTCCAAAGAGCTATAAACAATTTATTCTCTTAGTCAACCCATCTTAAACATTCTACCTCTGGAAAAAAAAAAAAAAAAGGGAAAAGGGAGGAAAAGCTTTTTCATGGAGAATTACAATGAAAATTTCTTCTTGCCTATATTATCGAAACTTCTGAATTAGTAAGTCTAAATTGATTTTTACATATATTAGAGAAGTAATATAAACCTCAAAAAAAAAGTCTTACTGAGGTTTTAGGCAGTCACCTATTATTTAATAACTGTTCAATCAGACAAGTTTTCTGGTAAGAAAGGGGCCTTAAAATGGAAAGTTTTGAAAAACAGGATTCCTGCAAGTTTGACAACCAAAACAAAATTTTACTTTGGAGCTAATTCAGTGAGGAAAAGAAGATGAAAGGAGTGCTGTTTAGATTCAAAAATGAGTTTTGCTTCTGAAATCTAAGCTTCCGTTTCCCTGATGTATGACAATCTATTATACTGTATTTGCCAGAAGACATAAACTCTGAGTGTTATAGGCTGTGATGACAGACATACCTGGAAGGTCAATGTGATCTCCGTTGTCCCGCCTCACTCCCTCTTCCCAGCTTCCATCCAGCACATCAGCTCTTTCTTTGTGTTGCCTGCAGCTCTCAGTTTCCTTCTAGCTGCTGTACTCCCATCCAAAGTCAGCATTTATGACCTTATACCTATATTTCTGAATTTACCGCCAAGGGAGCCTTCGTTCACCCATGCCTTTCACCACCAAAAAAATGTTCCTAAATTTCATCTGGGCACTTGTTTAACAGTCTTCCAAGAGACCTCTTTGATTAACAAATAAAATCCATACCTTTTTAACCAGTGAGTCAAGTCTCCCCAGGGTCTGGCTCTAACCTACCTCTCCGGCTCTGGGTTCTACTGCCATCCTTCATCCTTCACTGTCCAGTTACGTAGACACCCAATGAGACAGCTGCCCTGGCACCATCCCATAGGGGGCACTGAAACACCACTAATAAATCAGAAATCCAATGCCAGTTAACTCGGGTTTCTACCCTCAAACTCCTTACTCACTAGTGAAATGTAAACCAGACCCACTCCCATCAAAGCAAACAATGCCTCGAGCAAAGAGCCCACGTGTCTGTAACCATGTAGATTACCTCCATCCACGGTGGGTACAACTAACTGTATCCAATTTTGAGTGATTAAAGAAAATTAAAATGAAAGACAAGTCCAAATAAGTTAAAATGTCATGCTGCATTCAGAGCATGTAATAGACATCTTAATTTTTTTTTAATTTTTATTTACTTAGTTATTTCTGCTGTGCCGGGTCTTAGCTGCGGCAGGCATGCGGGATCAAGTTCCCCGAACAGGGATCGAACCCAGGGCCCCTGCATTGGGGAGCACAGAGTCTTACCCACTGGACCACCAGGGAAGTCCCTAGACATCTTATTTTGAACATATAGAAACAGGAAGAGAAAAGTATACTGATCTTATTGATAGAAAATCATTTCCCCCTTACTCTCCCACTAGGAAATGTTCAACAAATATTCAAGGGGCACCCACATAGCTCTTCACCCTTGCCACCTGGTCTACCTACAACCCCACGAACACACCTCGCCATTCTTCCTCTTCCCGGACTCATGTCTTCCCTTTCTCTGGAATACCTCTCATATTTTTTCCTCAGCCACCTACAATTCCAACTGTCCTTTAAGACTCTACTTCCTTCTGTGGCATCTTCCTTAATCTCACTAGCCATACGCAATCCCTCTGCCCGCTGAAATTCTATATTATCTCTGACACAATGCCATACATCCTTCTGTGCCATTTTTCTTTTTTTAAGAAAAAATTTACACTTACCTCTTGCCAAGCCCTGTTCTAAGAGTCTTACATGCATTTTTTCTATTTATTTTTCAAAATAACCTTAAATAGTATCTTTATTCCATTTTACACATGAATAAACCGAGGTTTATTGAAGTTAGATAACCTTCTCAAAGCCATATATCCAGGAAGGGGCATGGCTTAAACCCAGATGTATCTAATTCTGCAGCCTGAGCTCTTACCACAGCACTTCAGTGTTGCCTCCCCAGCCATGGTTTAAGTTATTTGAGGGCAAGCATCATATTTTTGGTATCTACGTGCCTCTCCACAGTCCCCCAAAGAGATCCTTTCTTGACCATCAGGTATAGTCAATAAATATATGTTAACAATGATGCTGGGACTCCTCGCCTCTTCTGACAGAAGTGCTGTGCATATTCCACTACACCTTCAACTGTTCTGAAAACACTTCAGCGTGTGAGGAGACTTCCTCTGGTCATATGGGCAAAGCCAGTCTCTGTAGGAGCAGCACTGCAGAAGCTACACAATTTGCAACCACCTTTCCATGATCTTCTGCTAAATTAGTCTTACACGTTTTAGTTACAGGTTTTAAATCTTTCCTGGTCAACCTCTTTCTCATTTCTTCTAAAGAGCTCACCATCCAACACTGTTCTGACTTCCCAACACTGTAGTAGAACAGTGAAGTAATGCTATGTGCTCATTTGTTAAGAAGCTTGACATAAGTATCCAACCAAACAACCAGAGAGTGGAGTCATTAAAATGACAAGACACTATGCGGGATGTCTAAAAGTCTAATGAAGACATAACGCAATTTGAAGTGAGATGGTTCATCAAAGCAGGAGGGAGTACAAAGATTTAGTTATATGTCGATCATTGCAAAAATTGGGAACAGCCTAAATGTCCAACATAAAGGGACTGCTTAAATAAACAATGGTGTATCCAAACAATGGAATACTACATAGCCATCAGAAATTATTCAGTCATTCAACAAATGCAAATGAATGCCTCATTTGAATGAGCTAAGTAAGAAAGAAATGACACCTGCCTTCATGGTGCTTAGAGTCTAGATGATGATATAGAAGAATATGTAAGGAAAAACATTTTTATATTGTTGAGTGACACAGTGGGTTACAATGGAATATAATTTATATGAATTAACTTTTTGTTGTTGCTTTTTTTTATAACTTGAAGATATACTTGTTCTGTGTTCATAGCCTGCCTTGAAGAAATAGATATCTTCATGAGTAGGTCTGACAATATTTAATTTTATAGGATAAAGTAAAGCTGCACATTCTAAAACAAAATTTCAAGTGAAAAGGAGGCAAGTATAAATCAAATAAAGATTAATTTGAATCTCAACTGAAACTAATTTTAGGATAGCTTTTTGAAATATTTTTATATACTCATTATAAATATATATTATTTTAAAGTGTGAATTAAAAGGCTTCCATTAGTCAATTATGATGCAAAGGTATTGTCTATTGATGTGTTAAAAAAAACAGAAAGAAAGGAATCAAAGTCAAATATAAAAAGCAAAAAGAAATTTTAAATCTCTTATGAAATGGCAATAAAAAGGACATCTACCTCTCTGGGTTGTCCTGTTTTGCGTAAGTCCTGAAGATATATCCAACTAGCAAGAAGATAAACTCTATAAGAATATCTTAAGCTAAACAATAATAACCTATAAGATTTATAATATTCAAACCTCTTTACTCTTTCAAATTCTTAATTTTTAGGAATAGAGGGAAACTTCTCTAAATTGATAAAGAGCATCTATAAAATACCATATACTTAATGTTGAAAGACTGAGTACTTTCTCTCTTAAAATCAGGAACAAAGAAAGAATGTCTGCTCTCACCACTGTTAGTCAACAAAGTATTAGAAGGGCTGATCAGGGCAATAAGGCAGGAAAAAGAAATAGAAGGTATACAGATGAAAAAGGATCTGTTCCTGTTTGCAGAGGACATGATTGGCTAGGTAGAAAACTGTAAGGAAGGTACAAAAAAAGTTCCTAGAACTTGTGAGACCAGCAAGGTAGCAAGATATAAAATTAACATACAAAAATACAGTTATATTTTTACATACCAGCAAAAAATGTGGGCACCAAAATTAAAACTATAATGCCATTTAGAATCACTAAAAATGAAAAAGATGTATATCTAACAAAACATGTAAGGACTTATATGCTGAAAACTAAAAACAACGATAAATGAAATCAATGAAGTTCTAAACAAATGGAGAAGCTTGCTGAATTCATGGATTGGAACATTCAACATAGTAAAAAAAGTCAATTTCATCAAATTGATATAGAAGTTTAATACAATTTCTATCAAAATCTCAGCAAGATTTCTTGTAATGACAAGAATATTCTAAAATTTATATAAATACACAAAGAAACTGAAATAGCTAAAATTATTTCTAAAAAGAAGAATAAAGTGGAAGGAATCAGTCTACCTAATTCCAAGACTTAACAGTAATCAAGACTGCAGTACCAGTATGAGAGATAGACAGTAGATCAATGGAACAGAATAAAAGACGCCCAAATACATCCATACAACATAAATATGTTCAAATGATTTTTTACAAAGGTTCAAAAGCAATTTCATGGAGGAAGGATAACTTTTTCAACAAACGGGTTGGAGCAACTAAACATTCATACTTTGGGGGGGACAAAAAGAACTTTGAGACAAACCTCACACCTTACACAAAAATTAACTCAAAATGAGTCACAGACTTCAATGTAAAATGTCAAACTAAATCTTAGAGCATAACGAATGAAAAAATCTTTGGGATCCAGAGCCAGACAGAAAGTTGTTAAACTTTCTACCAAAAGTAGAATGAGCAAAAGAAAAATGAATAAATCAGACTTCACCAAACTAAAAGCTTTTGCTCTGTGAAAGACTCTTAAAAGAGAGGTTGAAAAGACTAATTACAGATTGGGAGAAAATAATTGCAAACCACCTATCTGACAAAAGACTTGTATCTAGAATATATAAAAAATTCTCGAAACATAGCAGTAAGAATTCTCAAAACAGCTAGCAAAGATACAGGAAAACTGGATCGATCGCACATTGCTGGTGGGGAGGTGAAGTAATACAGCTGCCACAGAAAATAGTTTGGCAGCTTCTTTTAAAAAACTAAACATGCAACTACCATACGATCAAGCGATTGTAATATCCTGGGCATTTATCCCAGAGAAATGAAAATTGTGACAGCAGAAAAACCTGTACCTGATTGTTCATAGTACCTTTATTCACAATCTGGAAATAACTCAAATGTCCTTCAAGAAATAAGTGGTTAAAAAAATCTGTGGTATTTCCATACCATGGAATACTACTCAGCAATAAAAAGAAATGAACTATTGATACATACAACAACTTGGACAAATCTCCAGAGATTTACACTGAGTAAAAAAAGCCAATCCCAAAAGGTTACAGAGTGCATGAGTCCATTTATATAACATTCTTGAAGTGACAGTATTATAGAAATGGGGAACAGGTCAGTGGTTGCCAGGGTTAAAAAAGGTGTAGCTATAAAAAGACAATGTGAGGGATGCTGGTGGTGATGGAAATGTTCCCTATCTTGACTGTATCAGTGTCAATATATTGGTTGTGATATTGTACTACAGGGCTAAGGATAAATGGGATCTCTCTGAATCATGTCTTATAACTACATGTGAATCTACAATCATCTCAAAATTAAAAGTTTAATTTGAAAAATCAAAAGAGAAATGAAGATCAGTGCTAGTCAGGGTCAGCTAACATTCTACCAAATCTAAGAGGCTATCTACACACACGTGCTGGTATAGACATCCCAAGTTCAAGTAACCTAAAATTTTAATTTAAGAACTAACCCTGATTCTAATTTAAAACCTCTACATGTCCCTTTCCCCCATGTAGCCACTTCTGCTGATATATGTACTGAACGAAAACCAAACAAATGTGTAAGACACCATAAAAAAATTAAAACTCTTCACACATAGTGTTAAAGTGGAAAATGAATTAATTCCACATATCTACTTGTGGAATATGATAAATAAGTCAAACAATATTGTTGTAGCAGTGACAGAGTAAATGTTCTAAATAAGGAAAACAATCTTGTTTCTCTTAATATATTAATTTCACTAAATGAAAAGGAATAGAAAAAAGCATAGGACAATTATTTGACCCTGAATTACCAATTTCAAATATTACATTCATCAAAATAGTTTTGTCCAATTTCATGCAATTCTTTTTCTGCAGTTAATTTTTTTTTGTGAAAGGGAATATCCAACAGCCTCTTGAGGCCATGTTTCCCCTTTCATTTGTTAATGTGTCCACAAGCATTTTTGAGAGTCTGTTATCACGTACTGAGGGAGACAAGAAGATGAATTAGAAGTGGTCTCTGCTACTCATGTTTTAATAACTTTTAAAAATGGGTTGGAAAATGAATAACTCCTCAAACCTTTCTTATAATTTTTTCCTCATTGTAAATAGTGTTTTTTAGTTTGCTGCCAGTTCATGTAACTAATCCCCTAATGTTGGGCATTTATATGTTTTCTCAACTTTTCATGATTGTAATTAACAAAGAGCAGTAATAACTGACAATAAACTAAAAATTTTAAAAGACAAAAAAACTAAAAGATGAAAAATTATTTAAAGAAAGATGAAATCTTAACCTCTCAGCTTAAATTGTTAATATGGAAAATTATTAATTGGAGGATGATTTTTTTTTCTCTTCCAAATTGTTTAAACCTCAGCTTCTTGACCAACTTGGGTTCCAACTGGTTTCTGTTGACCCATTTTTAAGTTACCCTTGAACTCTATCCTCCAGCCATGCTGAACTACTTTCAGTTCCTCTAACCAGCTATGTTCTTTTCCAGGGATTTGGTGTGTTTTCTCAGTCTTGAAAACTACCATACCCAACATTTTGATTATCTCCTACTAAATCTTTGGGTTTCAAAGACAATTTTTTTGTGAAATCTTCCCAGATTGCTCAGAAGGCTGGATGAAGCATACCTCATGTGTTCTGTAATTGTTTCACCATATTGTAATTACCCCTTTACTTGTCTGCCTGCCCCGATGGACCTAAAACTCTTTGAGGCAAGGATGATATTTTGTTCACTATTTTATCGCCAGTATTGAGAAAATGGCCTGATCCATAGCAGATGCTCAGTGAATAACTAAGAGTTATGAAAGAATGAGAATGAATGAATGAACGAACAGTTTCTTAAACCTCTGGCATAGGAAAATGGGCAACTCCTTGGTCACCCCGATAACTGATTCTCACTTATGAACATGGTCAACAGGATGAGCAAGCTCCCTGGAGATGCCCCAAATCTATCTTAGAGCTTCATCTTTCCATTGCTATACAATCAGAAGCTTAATCATCTCTGCAGAAAACACCACCTATTCTAACAGGTGTCTCCAGTGAGCTACTCTTGGAAGTACCAAAGTACTTCTTTATAGCAAACACTTCAAGGTCCTCAAAAAGATACATCACGTAGCTTCAGTGCGCAATGGGCAGCTAGGAGTGTCCCCAGAGAAGCTGGCATAAAAGGCTGCCTGCAATGCAATATTTAGGTAGGTTAACCTGACTGCTTCATTTTCCTGGAGAAATATTAAGGACCCGGGTATTTTAAAGTGAGGATTTCCTGGTACTAAGAGTCTGCCACTAAGTTGCCATCTTTCTCAGTATTGAGACTGCCTTAAACAGCAGTTCTGAGAGAGCTCGGCAGTACTCCCAGGGACAAAGGCCTTAAGACACAGGATGTATGCCAGCCTCTTGCTTTCTCACCTATCATTTCAGAGAGTTCTTCCCACTGCAAACAGCAGTGCTATTTTTTTTCCTCCTGACCTTTGTCAACTGTGTTGCTGTACTGCATTTGGAAGTATTAACAATGGTCATTACCTGCCCTGTTTATTCAGTGTTAAGTATTAACAAGGCCTGTGCTATCTTAGCTGCTGCCATATTTCTCCAGGAAAGACGTGCCTATGTAAATGCCCTAATGCAAACAGGAGCCTTGTCTTTTGCTAGGTAGGGGCAGGGAGGAGACGTGGAAACAACTGAAAGGCTAGAACAAAACAGTAGCCATGTTAAAAACATCGTTTTCAGATACACATAAAATAAGTGCACCACGTGGGCTTCCCTGGTGGTGCAGTGGTTGAGAGTCCGCCTGCCAATGCAGGGGACACGGGTTCGTGCTCCGGTCTGGGAAGATCCCACATGACGCAGAGTGGCTGGGCTCGTGAGCCATGGCCGCTGAGCCTGCGCGTCCGGAGCCTGTGCTCCGCAACAGGAGAAGCCGCAACAGCGAAAGGCCCGTGTACCGCAAAAAGTAATAATAATAATAATAATAATAATAATAATAATAATAATTTCACCATGAAATCTTGTTCATGGCTGATTTTTGTCTGTGCATTTGGCCACTTGAGGTTTTTGCTAATATAGGAGATACAAAGCACCTATTTCTGGGTTTGCTTATAATGGCTTCAAACAGTTTGCTATTGAATAAACAGTGTATAAATATTTCACAGAATAGAGAGAAAAGAAATAAGCCTTGGCACTGGACTCTCTTTGCTTAGGATTTGCGTGCTTGGTTTCTTGTGTGGAACAGCTATGTGGGAGTGGGAGGGAGCCTGTTTCTGAGGGGATGGAAGAAAACTGATCATATTTACTTGAGCACTAAGAAGGGTGAAGGGTTTGATTAAAACTCCTATCAGCTACTGCTTGTTAGACAGTGAAATTGCAAAACTTGCAAACAAGAGGGCCAAACACCACACAGACAAGATGAAATACAAATAAAAAACTGACTTGGGGTGGGGGGGAACCTCTCACTGGAGTCAGCTTTTCTGTAAAAACTGGCTCACTCTCATTAATTTACCTAAGTTTATTAGGCTTGGGTCAGGTGACAGGGCAAAATTCCATCTTCGGAGAATTGCTGGGAACATAACTGCCAGTGAAACAAACTGAAGCCAGATACATATTTCCTGGACAAGATTTGATGCATGGAAAGCAAAGATGGGGGTCACCTTTTCATTTTTAAAGTGCCCAAGCAGTTACATAGAAATAAAACAGACAACGTATGGAAAACAGAATAGTGTTTCTTTTCTGTGTGTAGAGCCTTAAGAAATGAAACAGTCATACTATTTCCCTTGGGATTTACAAATTTATGTGTTGTTTAAGAGCAAGAGCTTTGGAATTACACTTGAAAGCTTCGAATCCCAATTTAACCATTCTGTAGCTGTGATCTTGGACAAATTAACTTTTTAATTTTCTATTTTTCAAAAGTGAGCATGGATTACTAATATAAGAGAGATGAAATAGGGATGAAAAGATAAAGACTGATTGCCTGGAAGTACTTTAGCAACATAACCTTTACATGAGAATAATTGCTACCATTTATTGACCGTCTCCTATGAACCAGGCATTTCAGACACATCATTCTAAACTTTATACAGTCCTGCAAGGTTAATACTATTATTCTCAGTTTATAAAATAAGAAAACTCATGTTCAAAGTAGCTAAGGAATTAGACTTGGTCTCAAAGCTGAAAAATGGCAAGGACCATCTACCTACATCATTTTTTTTTCTCATTTTTAAAAAATGACCCAAGAATTTTCCTTCCCTTTCTGAGTCCTTTTTTTCCTAATGCTATTCCAAGTCACAACTACTTTGAGAGTCTTTCTTCCTTCTTTCCCTTCTTTGGCCAGCTTCACTTTCCTAAAATCACGTACCTACTTCCTGGTACCACTGACCCTAGTACTTCTACTTAATTCGGTTTGGTTTGAGCCCCGTCCTCAACCCCACTACTCCTATTAGATCCATCTCCACCATTTGCACCATCATCATGATGATAGCAGACACTTATTTAGCACTTTCCTATGTACTGGATACCTTATGAGATAGTTACCTTACCATCATTGTCCCCATTTTAGAGATGTGGAAACTGAGTCACTGAAAAGGCAAGTAGCCTACCTATCAGGGGCCCAGACTTCAGCAATCTGGCTCCAAAGTTCTTCCTCTAATCCTACACTACACTGCTTCCACGACCCTGGAGAAACCCGAAGTAAGTCACTGATTCCAGCAAGTCGGAGCAGGAGAGAGGAGTACCTGTTTAAAAAGTGTGTGAATACATTTTATGATGATTGAAATGAAATTGCTTCCTTTTTGTTGTAAATGTGCATTTTAAGAAATCACTATGGGGACTTCCCTGGTGGTCCAGTGGTAAAGAATCCGCCTTCCAACGCAGGGGACGCGGGTTCCAACTAAGCCCACGCGCCACAACTACTGAGTTCACGCACTTCAGTGAGAGAGCCCACATGCTGCAAACTACAGAGCCCATGCGCCCTGGACCCCGTGCACCACAATGAAGAGCCCACGCCACAAGGAGAGATCCCGTATGCCTCAACGAAGATCCCGCATACCGCAACTAAGATCCAACGCAGCCAAAAAAATAATTAACTAACTAACTAAATAAATAGTTTTTAAAAAGGCAACAAGAAATTCTTGATAATTTTTTAAAAAGTCACTATGGATAAAATTATTTTATACTGGGCTAGCCTAGGAACATTGTTTTCATGGGAACATAAGTTCTGAGTTTTCAAAAAAGAAAAAATCAAAACAAAAACTATTGGAACAGCCTGCTCATAAATTGAAGGCTTCCTTTATTTTCATTTGGGATAAAGTTAGGGAAACAGGAAAAAGAGGGGAAAGGAGACACTTCCAATTCCTTGTAGATGTGATTCAGAATGCGATCTGGATTATACATCCCAGCTTTCTAAGTGCGCTAAAAATAAACATAAATGGCTCGTTAGAGCTAATTTGGCAGCTAAAAGTGAATATTAATAACATAGAAGATCAATAAGATGCCTAGCAAAGAACAATGGATTCACTTGGTTCTAGAAATAGCAAAATTGGTGTAGGCCAGGGAGGAAGGCATGAGACAAGAGGCGGAGTCAGAAGAAAAATTCACCTCTTCCTGGTATGATTCAAGGAATTGAAAACAGACAATAAAATATGGCCATCTCTTCTTAGCTCTACCCACTAAATAAGCAGTTTAATCAATTTTTACCTTTCCTTCCCCATCTTCATCTGCCACCGCTAGCTCAATAGGAGAATGTATAACCCCTAGTTCAAATACAGGTCAGGATGACTATTATAAATACTACGAGCTTATGCTATTACTTTCTCCCTCTATTCTTGTGTTGTGTACTCTATTTAAGAAAAGGACTGCATGAGGGCGTTTTTATTAGCCAAAGCATATTCAGTACAATAGGGGTTCCATGTTCAAATAAATCTGAGAAATGCTGCATGATTACCCCCCTTTTAAGAGATTGAGGGCTCAGAGTCTTTCAGCAAAGACACTTGCTTAACATAGGTAACCCAGTGTTTCCCAGGCCTTTTGGCCATATCATCCTTTTTTCTTAACCCCTATTAACATCTCTGTGCAGAATGAAGGTGAGAACTCTGGACCAGGAGGAGGTCAAACTGAGTTCCCATCTTTCCTTCCTGTGAGACCTGAGTCACTTGACTTCCAGGACTTCAGTCTGTTTAGCCACGAGGTTCTCAGAGTATGTTCAACTCGTCAGCTTAAGTGGGCTTGGTCAGCAGCATGGCAGCCGGGCTCTGAGGAGGCACTGTGGACCAGCTAGCTCCTCCTTGCTGGGCCCACACCTCCGAGGTCCTCACATCACCCAGGAGCAGCCTAGACAATGGGTTCTTTTACACCCTTCACATTCGGCCCTTTATGCCCAGGCCTGAGCGCTAGTATTGCAAAGGCTGCTTTGGGGGGATAAGTGGCGGGAGGGAAATTTGTAGAGAATTGTTAAAACAAGCTTACGTTTGTTCTTTGAAACATTTGCTGGCATTCAGACATGACTGTTAAAATAGTTTCTTGTGCTTTTTCATTTAATTATGCAAGTTTAATAAACATTATTCATCCAAAACAGAGAAATGAGGCAAACTCTTACAACTGATTTTTAGGCCTACGTTCTTAGTCTCTATTCTAAGCTGATTTCACTTGAAATGCTGTTAACCCTGACATTTCAACTTTTCTGGGGAAAAAATGATCACGATCCAGAGAATGGTTCCTGATACTGAAAACAGAACTTTTATACAGTTTCACAAATTATTCACCGTTTCCTTTTATTTACATGTTTTTCTTCTTCAAAACCATCTAAAGAAAACTAAGGGTTATCTATCTACAAGTTGAGGTTGATTGACTTTCTTGTTTTTACAACAAGGACATATTAATGCTATCACAGCAATAACTAACACATATAAGTGCCTAGTATGTGACACACTTTATTCTAAGCAATGTGTGCATGTGTGCCTTAATCTCAACAACAACCCTATAAGATGGGTACTGTTGTTATCCTAATTTTACAGATGTGGAAACTGAGGTGCCAAGAGGGTAAGTGATTTTCCAAAGCCACATGCCTCTAGGAAGTGGCAGAGTTGAGATCTGAATCCAGCAATCTGTGTTCTTAATCACCAGGCTATATGGATCTCTTGCTTAAATTTGTAAAACAATAGAACCATCACCATAAAAATAAATAAATCACTGAGGGACACAGGTGGGGTTACATGAACTCCATAATATAACTGAAGACCCCTTGGTTCTACTGAAGTCAGATCAAGGGGGAAAGGCCTGACCTATATTAGGAAGGATACTTATTAGATATAAGAAAACACGTCTGTCTTTTCAATGATATGAGACTGGCTTAGCTAAGGAGGCTGAGAAATCTCTTCCCAAAATGCTTAACAATAAAAGTGAGAGAACCATCTGAAATATTCTGGCAAAATTCTCACAGAAATTGAAATGGGCCAAGTTAACTGTCCTCAACCTTGTTATTCCAAGTCCTTCCTGAGAGTACTCCATGATTATTTTTCCAAGTCATTAAAAGAATGTTCTTTAACATGTTAATGGGGATGGGAGGGTGACGAAGGAGGAGAGGAAGCAGGGACTGAGATTTAAAAGATTTAAGAGCCAGAACAACCAGTGTAATGTGTGGACTTTGTCTCCATCCTGATTGACATACACCAACTAGGAAAAGGCTATTTTGAGATAATCAAGAAAATCTCATTATGGACTGGGTATCAGGTGATACCAAGGAGTTACTGTTCATTTCATTAGGTCTGATAAGAGCATTGTGGTTATCTGAAAGATCTCCATAATTTGGAGAGGAGCGTCCTGAAGTAAATAAGGGTGAAACAACACGACGGCTGAGATCTTTACTTTGACCAAAAAAAAAAAAAAGAGGGGGCTGGATGTAGCAAGTGTGGCAAATCTTGGTAACTGTTGAACGTGTTGGCATACAAAGGGTCATCGTACTGTTCCTCTGCTTCTGCACGTTTGACAATTTTCAAGATAAAATATGTTGATAAAGAATATGGAAGGGTTTTTCCCTCCTGAGGGAAAATACTTTGAAAACAAATACACTGAAAACAAACTACTCTAGCAATGGCCAGATGTGTACCTAGGCCAGAAAAGGAAGTAAGAATGGAAGGGAAGAGCATGGAGTGACTATGGAATAGAGAGAGACAGGAAGGAAAAAGCACAATTCCATCATTTCAGGGAGATTTTTGAGGACTAGCCTGATTCTAATAGCTTAGACTATTAGAATCTAATAGTCTAAGTCTAATAGCTAAGTCTAATAGCTTAAATCTAAGTCTAATAGCTTAGACTTCCTTTAGGAATGTGCTTCTCACCCAGTATTCTCAACTACTTGGAAAAACAGTAAATAAAATGAGCCTGGTATCCCTGTTCACCTTGGGTGGTTGGTGTTTATAATCTCACCCACCGACTGGCTCTCAGTCCTTAGGACCAACTGGCGTAATCATTGAGGGTAGGTGGGTGTTTGTGTGTGCGAGGAGCCTCTCCATTATCGTGTTGGTTATAATGTACATCCTTGTCTTTTACCCATTGAATTACAGCTTTATTATAAGACCAAAAGCCACGTTTCCATTTGGTATTCCAGGCGTGCTTACTAAACATCCATCTTCAGGAGAGCTGATACCTCTCAATAGTTAGGAAGTAAGTCTTTTTTTCCCAAAGAAAAACCACACAGCTAAAACACTATACTTTCCCTAAGTACCTTTACTAGAGGCTCATCAAAACATATTAAAATACAAATAAAAACCTTTAGAGACAGGAATAAACACACGGAACAAATTAGTTGGTCAGACTCAACAAACACTACATTTTATAGCATCCTCTTCCCCCCTGACGAAAACAACCACTGATATATTTTGTTTCTAAGCATACACTAGCTTTTTGCTTTTAATTACACTCTATGGTAAATTTTCCATTCTAGTTTTCTCACCTAACATTAAAAGATGAATATTTTCCTCTTCTAATTCTTCATAAACACCCATGAGTGGCTGGAGAATATCCATATCCTCACAAGGGAAGACAGGAAACTTAAATTTTTCCGAACTACTGGATGTCAGGGGGTTGCCATTGGTTAATATTATAAATAATACTCTAATGAACATCTTTATGTGCAATACTTTCTTACATAATTATATGTATTTCCACAGAATTGATCCTCAGAGTAAAATTAAAAAATGAAACGAAGAATAGTATCTAGTAATTTATCGTAACACAAGAAGGAAAAGAATAATTTAAAAAAAGGTCCCACTGAGAGGTGAGTTTGCACTAGACGAGCCCTGATGTCCTGACTCCAAAATCTGTGGCTCATACTGTGTGCCTGAAGAAGAATGTCGCTCTGTCTTGGTACTTCTTGGTTGCACACGGGGTTAACCTTGACCTAACCCTAGTCACTTCCCCTAAATGCTTCTTGCTCCCTTGTTTTTCTTACAGTGTAACAACATGAATCTGCAGTCCTGGCTGTTCTGTTTAGAGTTTCATCATCCTTCTTTGCTCCCACAGCAGTTTGCTCCACCTCCAATGTTGCACTTCCTTCATTCTTCCTCATCCTGTAGTCCGTTGTTTTCATTATCTGTCTGGTGAGTCCCTTGAACTCATCCCTAAAGCTCCAACAGTGCCTGGGACTGTGCCCTGCAGAGTAAACACTGCCGGAACATTAGTTGATTTCAATCCAATTATTAGCATCATTCTGTTCCTGAGCACGTTGGTTCCCTTTTTACTGTCCTCAGCCCCACCCAGTGTTTAGAATTCCTCTCTATTTAGCTTCTTCTATAGGTTTAATGAATGGCTGTTTACATCCTTTCTCGGATAATTAAGGAAGATGTTCAGTAAGATCTTGCTGAACATAGATTCCCACCCTCCCCTAGACTCGATGCATTGCCATTTATCATTACACTTTCAGTCCTTTAGGCAATTTTCAATCAATTTGACACCTTTGAGTCAATTTGAATTCATTTTCCCAACTAGATTTTATAACACCTGGTATCAACTCTTCCATTCACATCTGGATGTATGTAGAAATAATAATACATTCAGTGCATTCTTTTTTGTCCACTTGTTTTCAGATTTTCCAAAACAATAATCAGCTAAGTTGCTCTAACATAAAAAGTTTGATAAATCTATGCCAGTTGTGGCTCATGGCTCTAATATCCCCTAGATGTTCGTATATTTACCCATTCAAATACTCTATTTGTTAGCAATGTAGTTTTCCTAATTCATTTATTTATTCCACAGCTGCCTATGGAATACAGTTGACCCTTGACCCCTGAGCATCACGGGTTTGAACCGCATGGGTCCACTTACACATGGCAGATTTTCAATAAACATACAGTACTACAGGATATGTGGTTGTGGAACTGCAGATACTGAGGGCCAACTATGGGACTTGAGCATCCACGGATTTTAGTGTCCCTGGCAGGTCCTGGAACCAATGCCCTGTGGATACTGAGGGATGACCGTACTTACCATGGGCAGGTACTGTGCTTGGAACAGGTTTAAAACTAATTCTATTTAGAAATGAATTATTCAGGGCCTCTTGTTCTGTGAAATATACAGGACAATGCTCTCTTAAACTTATTTTTACTATACATTAGCAACACTGTATCATAGATGGGGCAGGAAGAAGAGACAAAACTGAGTTTGGAGTCTTATTGGAAGGTATGATAAACAGGTTCCTGGGGTAAGAATTCTGAAAAAAAAAGAAATAGGAAAAGAGAATGGATCTGTGCTTTACCTGTGCTATCTCTGCCAACAACTGAATATTCATTCTTGGACACTGGATAACCATGCAGTGTCAGTCTCTCTCTCTCTCTCTCTCTCTCTCTCTCTCTCTACCCCCCCCACCCGCCATTATCCTTCGTGATTTCCAAAGAAGAGCAGCCATATTTTGATGAATTCATGATTACTTCCATTAACACTGGTTAACACATCATCTAAGACCTTGCCTATTCATTTGTTTTCTTCTTCTTCTTTTTTTTCATGAAACAGGTCTTCATTGCTATTTAATTATCCTTATTTATCTTCTTAAAGGCCAGTCTTAAAAAGCAGTTCAGCAGCTCAGCCATTTTGCCATCAATAGCTCAGTCATTTGAGCATAATCATTATACTTATCTCCCTATTCATTTAACGTGAGGCCTCCTTTATCTCTGGCATGCCTTCCTTTCTCTTCTTTATTATGTTTGTATTATTACCCTTTGCACCACTGATTGCCATACATACTTCTTGGTTGTAACTCTGGAACCTCTTTGATGATTCATGCTCTC
Organism: Orcinus orca; assembly: GCF_937001465.1. Classification (NCBI taxonomy): domain Eukaryota; kingdom Metazoa; phylum Chordata; class Mammalia; order Artiodactyla; family Delphinidae; genus Orcinus; species Orcinus orca. The sequence goes on from NC_064562.1 coordinate 22,871,625, forward strand.
CTGTGAGAGTCCTACAGACAGACTTCATCCACTTGCAGGTTTCTCCTTTTTCTTCCCCTATTTTTGCACAGTTGTCACTGTCACTTGGATATTTCTTCTGTTTTCCCAATGACCTCTGGCCCTTGTGGTGAAACCACTGACCCGAGTTGAAGCCCTGTCCCAATGTTACAGGGTGAGAAATGCCACAGAACCATGGGAGCAAGCTCACGGGTCAGAGGCCGCTTAGATACACACTCTCCTGCCCCCATGGGACAGATTCCATCTCCTCAGCAAAACCAAACTCTGCTCAGCACAGTGGAGCTGATTCAACTGCGGAAAAGGGAGATGATCCCTATTTGTGAATCTCCCACCCCAAAAGAGCAGACTGGGCCACTTCCAGCCACAGTCCCTTTCTTCAAAACTGGCACTGCCATTAGGACAATTAACTACCTTCCCTCATTTATCAATTATGCCTCAAAGACCACAAACTAAGAGAAATACTAAATTATCTTTCTTTTCTGGGTAATATCCATGCTTATATTTGACTTTAAATATTCACTCTCTTTTTTATCCCACTGTTATTCGTGTGCTACCTGAATTTGTGACTGTTAATTGCTAGGCTAGATTAATTTCCAACTGGCTTTCACCCTGTATTACAGCACAAAAAAGTATGTTTTTTAAAAATAGGGAAATTTTAAGAAAAAGATTCATTTTAAAGAGTCCAACTAGGAAGAAATCACAAGCTAAAGAAAAAGAGGGTCTATAACTATATTAGTAAGTATAATACTATTTGCAAATATTACATCTATCACTTCAATTATATGCTTCTTTTTAAAAGACTGAAATAAGATACCCCTAATTATTACATAAATGTCAGCTTAGCAAATGTGTGCATTTTTGTTTCAAAACCGAAAAAAGTAAAGAAGTCAATTTATTATGTTCTTTAAAACTCACACCAAATTAATCGATCTAAATTTTTTGGTCCCAAACCTGTATTTTTAACTAAAGTTATCGTGGATAGTTTAAAGAGGGCTCTTTGCTTGGTTTGGCAAAATAAGACGATGGAGACAAAATGAGTTGATTTTTTTCCTCCTCTTTCTGAGCGACAGCTAGTCAAACATTCACACTCTTTTCATTTGGGAGTGCATATAGCATGTCCATGAGGAAGAAAAAATGAATAAAGTGAAGTACGGATCTTTTTTTCCCAGCACATCTTTCTCTTTGCCCATCCTGGTTTCTCTGTGTCCATCTGGCCCCCAACTTACTTCCCCCACAATTCTTTTCTCCTCCTTTAATTCTGGCACTGATCCTGTCCACAGTTCACTCCACCCCTCCCCTCCCATTTTTAGGATAATTGCATTCTTCATCTTTAAATGCCACACCAAACACACAGCAGTAACCTTGTGGCAGCTTCTTTGGAAACAGCGGATTAAATTATTCTAAAATTACCACCATTTATTGATAAACTACCACACATAAGACACTGGACAACAAACACCAGCTTTGGCAACTGGTCCGCCCTAAATTGTCCACACACATGCGAGGGGAAAGACTGTCTCCGGGGGGTGAAGATATGACACAGGAAGGTAAAATCCGCTTTTCCTAACAGGTCCAATGAAAACAAGGGCCAGGCTCGGATCGGCTTATTCCAAGGCATGTCATCCTCATCCCATCCACCTCCTCCCATCCTTTCCTTTTCTTCTAATTTATTTTTCTTTCCTATCCATTTCTGCTTCTGTATTTCCTTAAAGCCACAGGTTCCTTTACCGCATCGCAGCTTCTTCCCCTTCAACTCTCAGGCATCTAACCCCCCGCCAAGGCCCCCCTCCCGCCACTGCTGCTCCCCAATCCCTTGCTGGCTCTCCATCCTAGTCTCCCAGCTTGCTGAGACACAAATGCAGGCTTCCAACACTGCCAGCTAAGTGCTTCAGGAGGAGAGAGTTCTGAAGTTACCCGCTGCTACTGGGCCAGCCTCATAACAGAGAAGACAGTTTAAACCCCAGGGATGGTAAAAATCATCATCATTATTACGTCTCCAGGCACTGCAGCGCTAGACAGAGATTAAGGCTGCCACCTTTGATAATGAGAAACTCAAATTACATAGGTTGGTTACACAGCATCAGCATATAATACCATCTGAAAAACTCAAGCTCTAGTTATCTCACAATAGGCAACGACAGCAGAGATGAAAATCCAACGAGAAAACAGCTGCAGAATCTAGCGATACTGAGCTTCTGCACTAAATTACCTTTTCCTTCAATAGTGCCACTAGTTGGGATTCTTCTCTCTGGTCTGTTACATCAGAAAATTTAAAAGTTGTGCATTTAAAACAAACTGGAGCACAAATAGATTAACAAAAGAGAAAACTTGCCCACTATTCTTCCAAGGCTTATTCATTCTATGGTTTAAATATTTATTCCTCAAATATAGCCAGTGAGTGTCCATGTGAAATCATCAGAACACTGGACCTTCAGCTCTCCTCTGAGGGTCAAAGCTGAGGTCGTGTGTATGTAATATTATTATAGAAAGAATAAATATTTAACAGTGAACTAATCTTTTTTTCTTGTAGACTACCGTGGAGAACAAAAAGTTTCACGTTGGTTCAAACTCTGAGGAAGTTTGTGACTGTATGTGAGGGAACAGTAAAGTTACTAGGGGATAGACAACAAACCCGCTGAGCCTGTCACAATGCTTTCACTGAAATTTTGTTATATTAAATTTTGATTCAAATAAGTAATCTATTGGCAAAGGCTTCACAATATTGGTTATACAAATATTCTCAACAAATGACAATGTTGAAGTGGAATTTAACTTGAATTTTATAATAATCCCATAGTAGTGGCATGGAAACTTTTCTCCACAAATTTTAATCTTTCATAGAGTTAGTAAACATGGTGTTTTGGAAATGACAAGATTCGTTGAAACGGCCTTCCGCCATCTTTACTTGCCAAGCTGTATCTGAAAAATTTCTCCTTTCATAAAGATTTTCCTTCTCTCCCAATAGGTGATCTCTCCAACCTCTGAACTACACTCAAATTCTCTTACGGGTCTATTTCCAGCCTTGCTTTATCCCCAAGCCTGAATGGAAGCGATTGTTGTATCAGTAACTGTAACTGACTCTGCAGCCTCTGCCTTGGCTGACCGGCCCGGTGTCTTCTGTAGCGAGTACTAAATAAATAAAAACTGTCCAGTGAAAATGTGGAATTTTGTAGTCTAATCCTAGCTCGGTCTCAGATTTGCCTCAGCTTTTAACTAGACAGGTCTCATTTTCCCACCCACCCAACAGCACTCCCATAACTCCAGGAGTTTCCATATCGATTTGATCTATGGTTCTAAGAGAATCATCCATGGAGATGGTTCTAGATATAATTTAGTTCAACCCACTCATTTTCAAAGATAAGGCAAGGGAAGCTCAAAGAGGTTAAGTGCCCCTTTTACCAGAGTTGGTGGTAAACTTCAGACAAATCTGAAAGGGTTGCTCTGCAGCAGATGACCTGGTCTTGGAACTGGTTAGACCTCTAGCACTGAATGCAGAGTGAATTTAATCTGAATGAAAATTTCAGACTGGAAATTATTCTGTTCTCAAGGAGACCGAAATTGTTAATTAGTTATAGTTAAACCAGAGATTTAAAATCATCTCACTTCTCCATTCAGTTCCTCACCAAGCCTCAGCAGGCTCAAAGTCCTCTGAATATAAAAACTGTTAGTTATTTGAGAATAATGTCTATGGCACCTTACATAAAAGTAAGAGTACTGGACTCACACACACATTGCTGGTACAAGAAGGTAAATGGGCACCATCTTACTGAAGGGTATTTAGCCAGAGGTTATAAAAGATTTTAACATGTGAATCCTCTTCAACCTGTCAGTGTCACCTCTAAAAATTTATTTTAAGGAAAACTCACTAGAGATCTAGGAATATGACCAATTTTTCTTTTTCTTTCTTTGCACTTTTGGAGACATTCCAAGGTTTCTTACAATGAATTTGTCAGTTCTGCCACTGGAAAAAACAAAAAACAAAAACCCTCTCGTTGTAAAGAATGAGGGGATAGAACAGGTTGCTGACCCTCCAAGGTCCCTTTTAGCTCTCATGCTCTGCTTGATGTTTTCTTTTCTTCTGGTCAAAGGTTATAGAAAGGGAAAAACTGTGTTTTCTGGAAGAGGTCACCAACTTGTAACTGTGAGAACAGCTGTTCAGAACATTAGTTGGTGTCTGAAATTTTTTTTTTTCTTTCGGTACGCGGGCCTCTCACTGTTGTGGCCTCTCCCGTTGCAGAGCACAGGCTCCGGACGCGCAGGCTCAGCGGCCATGGCTCACGGGCCCAGCCTCTCCGCGGCATGTGGGTTCCTCCCGGACAGGGGCACGAACCCGTGTCCCCTGCATCGGTAGGCGGACTCTCCACCACTGCGCCACCAGGGAAGCCCTAGTCTGAAGTTTTGAAAAGCTACAGAAGAACAAGGATCCGGCTGAACCTCTTCTGTGCATATGGATTTCACATAATCAATAGACCTAAAAATACTCATTGAACACAGCCTATGACCGGCATGGCACTGAGAGCTCTGTAGAAACACATCTCAGCAGCATTTCCTCGCCCTTCATGACTATTTCTGCCCTGTAGCAATGACATGAGCCCGTGAAAAGATGACCGGGAATGAGAGGTATAATTAATTTCCAAATACAAAAGGTAGGCATTTAGAGAAGCGAGAAGCTCAGGCTTCATGATGCTGAAAGGCTTTGCAGAACAGGAAGGATTCAAGACTCGAAAAAGAGGTGGAGGCAGAGTCTGGGAAAGGGCCGATCTGGGAGGGGCAGTGGAGTAAATAAAGGTATACGGGAAACAAACATATGGGTACCAAAGGGGAGAGGGAGGGAAGGAGGGCCAAGTTAGGAGTATGGGGTTAACAGATACACACTACTATACATAAAATAGATATGCAACAAGGATTTACTGTAGAACAGGGAATTATATTCCATATTTTATAATAACCTATAATGGAATATAATCTGAAAAAATATATATATGACTGAATCACTTTGCTGTATGCCTGAACCTAACATGATATTGTAAATGACCTATACTTCAATTTAAAAAAAAGGTCTGCAGGGCCTCATGTTCGTGAGACATTTCAAATGTTTCACCTACAGGATGAGGTTAAAACCGAGGGCACACGGAGCCCTTCCCAATCTCACCCAGACCTCTAGCTTCAGTTCTCCCTGCTGTTCTGAACTACCTTCCAGTTCCTCATTCCTGGCCTTAGCACAGGCTGTTCCCTCTGTTCTTCCTTATTTCTTCACCTGAAAATTCCTTCATATTTTAAAGTCCAGCCCAAATGTCACCCGCCCCATGAAGCCTTCCCCTAAGTGTCCACACATTTTGTGACACCCTCATGCTTTGATTATTGCTTCTTTCTATTAAAAAAAACCCATAATTACTCTGCTTATGATTCTGCCCCCCACCTTCTGACCATGAACTCCACAGGCACGGGGGCCATGTAGCACTTTGTTTTCTTTCCCAGACTTTGTATTATTAATCGTGAGGAGTGCGTCAAAAGAATTGTTGCCAAAAGAATAAGTGAATGAATGAATGAATGTAAGTAAAAGTGAAAACTGGACGACAGGGTGAAGAAAGGTTTTTCTGGTTTTGAGTGGGAGAATACTGAGAAACAAGTCAGAGGGAAAGGCTGACTGGGCCCAGCCTGAAGGGCACCTTGAGTCTCTAACGACATTTATTGTATTTTATTTTCTTTTATTTATTTATTTATTTTTTTTTTTTTATGCGGGCCTCCCACTGTTGTGGCCTCTCCCGTTGCGGAGCACAGGCTCCGGACGCGCAGGCTCAGCGGCCATGGCTCACGGGCCCAGCTGCTCCGCGGCACGTGGGATCTTCCCGGACCGGGGCACGAACCCATGTCCCCTGCATCGGCAGGCGGACTCTCAACCACTGCGCCACCAGGGAAGCCCTAACTTCTTATTTTAAATTGGAGTATAGTTGATAAACAATGTTGTGTAAGTTTCAGGTGTACAACAAAGTGATTCAGTTATACATATACCTGTATCTATTGTTCTTCAAATTCTTTTCCCCTTTAGGTTATTACAAAATATTGAGTAGAGGTCCCTGTAATATACAGTAGGTCCTTGTTTGGTTATCCATTTTAAATATAGCAGTGTGTACATGTCAATCCCAAACTCCCTAACTATCCCTCCCCCTCCCCCTTCCCCCCTGGTAACCATAAGTTCATTCTCTAAGTCTGTTTCTGTTTTGTAAATAAGTTCATTTGTATCATTTTTTTTAGATTCTGCATATAAGCGGTATCATACAATATTTGTCTTTCTCTGTCTGACTTACTTCATTCAGTATGACAATCTCTAGGTCCATCCATGTTGCTGCAAATGGCATTATTTCACTCTTTTTAATGGCTGAGTAATATTCCATTGTATATATGTACCACATCTTCTTTATCCATTCTTCTGTCAATAGACATTTAGGTTGCTAATGGCATTTGACCAAACACTCACTGGGGGTCTATTTTGGGCCAGATGCTACCTGAGGCATACAGTGCAGTGGTGAAGAGCACTGAGTAGCTGGATTCAAAACAGCTCTGATGCTTACCAGCTCTGTGATCTTGGACCAGTCACCTCATCTCTCTAGGTCTCAGTTTCCAGGTGTGTAAAATGGGTATCAAGACAGCGCCCATCACACAGGGTTGTCAGGAGGATTCAATCATTTATTGGTGAGAACAGTGTAAATGGTGGCACACTGACAAGGCACTGAGCATAAAATGGAATGACATCTGCCTGCGTTAAGCAGCGGAATGAGACTTTGAAACTTTCTTCAATTCTTATTTTTAAATCATCATAAGATATATTAAATAATTTACCTGCTTTTGAAAATACAACTGCCTGCACATAAATGGTTTTTTTGTTGTTGTTGTTGTTTTTTGTGGTACGCGGGCCTCTCACTGTTGTGGCCTCTCCCGTTGTGGAGCACAGGCTCCGGACGCGCAGGCTCAGCGGCCATGGCTCACGGGCCCAGCCGCTCCACGGCATGTGGGATCTTCCTGGACCGGGGCACGAACCCGTGTCCCCTGCATCGGCAGGCGGACTCTCAACCACTGCGCCACCAGGGAAGCCCATAAATTGTTTTTTGATGACTAATCATCTTGCAATGGGTCTCAGAGTCATCGTTACACACAGCTCTTCTCACAGTGTAGACTAATAATAATAATAATAACAATAACGACAACAACAACAACAGCTTTGTATAGCACCCAAGTGTTTACCAAAGGCTTCTATAGCTTTCACAAGAACCCTGTGAGGTAAGCCAGCCAAGTATCATGATGGAGGCCAAGCTAGGACCCAGAGTTTCCATGTACCTGGCAGGGGTCCTACTGCCTACCAAGTGACATCATGGAAGAGAGGGGGCTAAATAGAACCTGATCCCTTGTCCCAACCAGAAAGTTGATTCCTTATAAATGAACATCTGATGTGTGGTAATTTGGCTGTGATTTGACTTTGACAGAAATTTTTGACCAAAAAAAGGAAACCCTTAATAATTTGTTGAGGTTTTACTGTCCAGTGTTCATATATCTATAAATTCAACTATTCAGTAACTGAGCAGTAACTTGAAGGGGGGTAATAAATAAGGCATTTCTATTATTTGATTGTATGTGACTCCCTGCTTGTCTAATTCCAGTAAATTCCACTTAATGATATATAACCAAATCAAATCATGCATTGGTGGGAGTTATATATGGGTAGAATCAGACAGAGTAATGCTTACAAACCCTACCGGAAGGCAATTTACCAGACGCAGGTCAAAATGTCTTTAGTTGTCCAACAATATGAGTCTAGGAAGACCTAAGGTTAAACCCTCAAAGATAGAATGTCCATGTTCCAAATGACTGAGATCAATACAGTCCTTTCCAGAACTGATGTCTGAACTCAAGACCAGGTTTTCCTCCCTGTTTTTATCCAATACCACAATCAATGGAATCATCACTTAATAAAATACAGGTTTTAAGAGACAAACCATGCCTTTACCTCTAGAGAAAATATGTAAGTCTTTCCCCTAAAATGTTCATAGAACAATAAAGTTTAACACCAAATTGCTCCATCTAAGGTTGAGGGGTAAAGCTTTAGTTTATTTCCTTTCAGAACTTACTGTTTACTTCCCCCCCACCATCCTCCCCGCTTTTATTTTTAAATTTTTTTTTTTTTTTTGGAGTACGCAGGCCTCTCACTGTTGTGGCCTCTCCCATTGCGGAGCACAGGCTTCGGACGCGCAGGCTTAGCGGCCATGGCTCACGGGCCCAGCCGCTCCGCGGCATGTGGGATCCTCCCGGACCGGGGCACGAACCTGTGTCCCCTGCATCGTCAGGCGGACTCTCAACCACTGCGCCACCAGGGAAGCCCCTATTTTTAATTTTTAAAATTGAATTATAGTTGAATTGCAACGTTGTGTTAGTTTCAGGTGTACAGCTAAGTGATTCAGTTTTACATGTATATATATATTTTTTCTGATTCTTTTCCATTATAGGTTATTACAAGGTACTGAATATAGTTTCTTATGCTATACAGTAGGTCCCTGTTGTATCTATTTTATATGTAAAAGTATGTATTTGTTAATCCCAAACTGCTAACTTATCCCTCCATCCCCTTCCCCTTTGGTAACCATAACTTTGTTTTCTATGTCTAAGTTGTTTACTTCTTTGTTAGAGGTTTTCCCCACTGTATTTCTTATTGAGGAGCTCACAGAAGATGAAGCAGCAGAGCTGGGAATGGCTTAAGATGAACTCAAACCAGAAACAAAGCATATCTCCAACAGGGAATGGCTCGTACAGTAAAGTAAGGATCGGGACTTATTTCTTTTCTAAATGGCTTGTCGTCGTATCACAGCCTTATGCTCTTCATAGTATTCCTGCTTACATACCCTGCCGGTCAAGGTTTTCTCTAAATACCAAGCATGTGTGTTTTTCTAATGCATCTGAGGCCCATTCTGACAAAGTATTGCTAATGTGAGGCAAGAGGAGAAGGTACCAATTGCCCAGGCTGCAGCCTGCACTGCCGCAGCCGGTGGATACGGCAGTCGGGGAGCGGGATGCAGAGACCTCAGTCACCCAACACACAGGAACATGCGTGTTTACCGACTGCATCTGCACTGTCAGCGAGCGCTACACGGAGGATGAAAGAGCTACAGTCATCTCAAACCTACCCCTCTTGAAACGGCCATGCCACTGCTGTGCTGCACAACGACCCTTTCAAGTCGGCACCTTGGCCTCGAGCCCTCTCACTGCTCCGTGCAGACGGCATGGTGCGGCCACAGCTCCCTGCACAGCTACAGTACCAGGATCTCCTTGGGCAGAAGGAACAGAGATGCTGAGAAGGAACAGGTCCCGTTTCCCGCCTCAAACACACTTCCAGTCTTCCTTTTCCCACTCCAAGGGAAATGTCCTTTCTTCCTCTTTCTACTTAATAGTCACACAAGGATAATTTACTTAAAAGTTGTTAGGTCACAAAAATAATCATGCTCTCTTTCATTTCTTTTCCCAGCAGTTGGTCCCCTAGAGCTGATCTCAAGCATCAAATTCTTGGTGTGTATTTTAGAACATCTTGAAATGGGGAGAGGAACATGGGGAAGGTCTGGTGAAAGGCTACAGAGTTTCAGGATGCAAGATAAGTAAGTTCTGGAGACTGTACAACGTGGGGCCTACAATGAACTGAATTGTATACTTAGGTAAATCTGCAGGAGGGTAGATCTTATGTTAAGTGTTCTTACCACAGAAGGAAAAAAAATTAATCTTCTAAAAAATAAAATAGAGGGGGCAGAAGGAAACTTTTGGAGGTGATGGCTATGTTTAAGGTCTTGATTGTGGTGATGGTCTCACGTCTGTATTCTTATCTCCAAACTCAGCAAGTTGCATTATATTAAATATGGACAGCTTTCAGTATGTCAATCAGACCACAATAAAGTGGTTTTAAAGAAAAAAAGCAGGGCTTCCCTGGTGGCGCAGTGGTTGAGAGTCCGCCTGCCGATGCAAGGGACATGGGTTCCTGCCCCGGTCTGGGAAGATCCCACGTGCCGCAGAGCGGCTGGGCCCGTGAGCCATGGCCGCTGAGCCTGCGCGTCCAGAGCCTGTGCTCCGCAATGGGAGAAGCCACAACAGTGAGAGGCCCGCGTACCGCAAAAAAAAAAAAAAAAAGCAAAGAAGAGCCCTTGAAGGTGACAAGGCTCAGGAGCACAACACGCTACACGCTGCGATCACAGCCCTTCTCCTGGGCTCCTACGTCTCCCTTGCCAACACGGACTGAAACTGCCTTCAGCCATAAGAATTTACGTCATACCGATACTGGCACAAGTTCCAAGGATCCCAAGCATAAGCTGACATCACTGTGGCCCTGCTTGGGGGTGACAGAAGCGACGGAAGTAGAAGACATATTATTTCACTGGCATCTCTCACTCTGCTGCTGATTGTGTTACACAATTCAGTAGATTACTGGGAAAGTGAGGCACTAAGAACCCTGATTTTTCTTTCCCGGAATATCCCAAAAATTAAGGCTGTTTACAGTGAAGCACTATAAATGCCTTCTGACCCTCTGCTTAAAAAATAAAAATAAAAAATAAAGACTAAGACGTGAACGAGAAGTTCCCTGACTTAGATTTTCACGTAAATCCTTACCACGTGAGGATCTTTCCACTCTAAAACAAGAGTTTGCACTTTAAACAGAGATTTCAATAAATTAATGCATTAGCTATAAAGAAATGGCCTCAACTGAAATGACTAAGCAAGTGACCTCAATATTATTTCCTCTCAACAGCCTAAGCAACATAAAAAGAAACTGAATCCAAAAAGGAATCTGAGTAATGCCCTATGTCTACAAGATTGCATCTGAGGAAGAGCGCGTCTCCGTGTGACATGCTTGTGGGAGGGCTTCAGTTCTGAACAAACTGCTGTCTCTGTTTCACTCCGCACAAAGCTAACTAGGTATCCCAGCTATCCAGGTTTGAAACATAACCAGAATGTCCTCTCCTCCTTCAGTAAGACAAGGCCCAGTGAGCTTAGGGGTGACCCAAGACACATGTATTTCAAGGCATGTCAAACTGTACTTTTCAGAAAACCATTTCCTTTAACAAACTCTTGGCAGGCACCCCGACTAGACATCATCTATAAGCGCCTTTTGTCTCAGGCGGTGCTGCTCTGCTGTATGGGACTCTCTTTGCAGGCATAATTGGTTTGGCTGTCCATTCTACCCATCAGGTGATAGAAAACTATCAATCAGGCTAAATGCAATTGAGAGAAGTCTCTTTAGCCAATTAGTCAGTAATGAGAACATTAGCCACGATATCTTCTGCAGAGGGCACCTTAGCCATTCCACTCGAGTCTGAGAAGAGGACAGTCTCTGTGTGATTAATAAAGATCACAGGCTGCTTCAGAATTTCTGCATGGGGGAAGAAGAAAATCAGAGAGTGATGCAATCGGAAGCGCTAGGCGTTTTCAGTGTCATGAGTGCTCTACACAAAAACACAAAAAACACAGAACCAGAAGACTTCAGAGCTGGAAGCAACCTTGAAGATAATTTGATCCAGCTCCTTCATTTTACAGATAAGGCAGGGAACAAAATGACTCGTCCAAGGTCACACAGCTGGCTGGCAGAGGTGCACCTCTCATTACTCGAAGTAAAAAATTTAAAGCTCGCAAGAGGGAAGAGATATGGGAACATATGTATATGTATAACTGATTCACTTTGTTATAAAGCAGAAACTAACATACCAAAAAAAAAAATTTTAAGCTGTTGAAAACAAACAAAGAAACCAAAGGCAACACAGCCTACACAAGGCTTCTGATTTTTTTTTTTTTAATTTTAGCCGACCCTCCCCCAGGTCATACAGAGGTGCAGGTGTGTCGTCCTTGCTGTCCTCCCCATTCCATCTGGGTGATCCAGGTAGAGCGCACCTCCCCCCCACCACCAAACATCCTCCCCAGTGTCGTAGGATGTCCTACCCCAGACAACACTGATATTTTTTAATGCGTCTTTTGCCTCTTCTCAGGGCAAGGATCTTGCATCTTACTTCCCAGAATTCCTAAGGGAAGCACAATGACTGCATATGGTATCTTAAGGAAGCACTGTTTGTATTTAGAGCAATGACTTCTAAGCCATACAGTCTGAGTCCATAATGCCAGTTCCGCCACTGACTAGATGTGTGGCCTCGAGCAAACAGTGCACTCCTTGTATCTCAGTTTTGCCGTCCATAAAATGGGGATAATAAGAATACCTACCCCTCAGGGTTGTTACCAGGATTAAAGGAATTCATCTACACCAGCTCCCCAGTAGGGTCACCTGGACACAGGAGGGGGAAATCTGTGTGCCCACTCACTCCTGCAGCCCACCAGCCAAGGGGCCCTGCTTCAGGTGCCTTTGCTTGGCCACTCAGCCCGAGTGGTCTGAGAGCCCAACACAGCTTGGTCAGAAACATCCCCATTCTTGGAGTCTCCTCGTGTGACAGATCCAGGTGACGTCACCTCTTCCATAAGGCTTCCCTCACCTGTTCCCCCCATTGGCCCCTTGCCCTGTCACTGCTGGTTTACTTGTATGACTCCCCCACTCATTCCAGTTCTGAATTTCCTACTCCCCAGGAGTGCTTCCTGAACTCAAGGTCAGGCAAGAGCTTGACAAAAGGGCCCCTTTGGTGGACTGTCCCTGTGCCACATGCACCAAACAACATAGAGCTACTCTGATATGGGGTGCTAACGCACTGGCAGAAGATGCCTCTGAGACTTTGCTCTTTTATCTTTTAAGAACAAATACACTCTTCTATCACCTCTAGCAACCATCCCCCCGCAAAGAAAAAGAAGACACACATGAGAGCAGAGGCAAACTCCTCTGCCACTGCTGGGGCAGGGGGACAAACACACTCAAACACTCACAGAAGCTAAACAAGAGGATGTGGGAAAGGGAGCACAGGGAGACACGGGTGGACACACGCGTGAGACCACAAGGCACTTGAGACCTGAGCATTTAGTGTAGAAAAGGAAAAGGGGAGGGATGCTGCCTGACTTCCGGCTCTTTCCCTTTATATAGTATGAATATCGAGTCTCATATGAGAAAAACAGAGGGAGAGGGAGAGGAAGGGAGACGGGAGGGAGAGCGGGAAAGAGGGAGAGGAAAAGGGGAGGAGAGAGGGATGCCTTCTCATTCTCACTTCTGCTCCATCACAGTGTTGAGGGTGTCTCCAATCATCTGAATGAATGAACTGATATTTGGATAGGAGACAAAGAAATATATCTTGAACTTAGGAGACGCCTCTCAAAAGTTGTCAGAACTCCCAAGAGCAAGGTGCTCCTCGTGTGGTTCTCAACCACTATGTAGAATTCACAAAGGGAATTCATCTCTAGGCAGAAGACGATGAATGTGCACAATTAATGCGACCCTCTCTCTCCCATACAAGGTTAATACAGCTGCCATCCACTAATGTGTCCATCCCTCCTTCCTCTAACCCTTGGGTACCACATTACATCTAACATGATGTTAAACAGAAATTAGAAACTCCAATGCACACCACCTCAAAAAAAAAAAAAAAATCAACAATACACAGGGTAAAGTGCTTAACAAAAGGACAACCTAATTTTGTGAAAAATGCAAATGTTAAATTACACACAGAGTAATTGCCATCTTTATGTCTTTCATGCTGACCTCATCTTGCCGAAGTATGGGAATCAGCGTCAGGAATGAACCTGTTACTGATTTCAATAGGATTCAAATGTATATATTATGCATAATAATAGTCTTTTTCCACTATTACATAAACATAAAATATTACCCTCCTTCCATTCTGGAGACTTTATGACAATCTGAGCTAAAACGCTTAATTCAACTCAAGCTCCCGAGAGAACACAACTACAGTTACTGTTCAGCCAAGTGCTGGATCCATTCTGCTTGTCTGTGAAATGCATTCTATGAAACCTGCGTGGAATCATTGTGTTGTATGACACACCGTGAATATATTTTAAACTTTTATAGTCCTGACATTTAAAATAAGACTTTATTTTCTTTAGATAAGAGTTATTTAACGTCCAATAATATGCAAGCATTTCTATACAGATGCATATTGAGCTATCTTAATTTTAGAGAGGCAAATTACACTGTTTTGGGAGAAAGTCTTGAAGCCCCAACTATGAATGAGCGTGGTATACACCACCGGCTGGATACTACACCCTTGCTAGCCCAGGCTCCGTGGAGTAGGGCAGAGGTAGGACGATGACAAAGAAAGGCAGGAAGAAAGAGAATAGAAGAAATAGAAGAGAAGAGGGGGCGAGGCAGAAGCATAACTACTCAAAACTGGGGAAAGAGAATTAATTCCATCCCCCCTGCCCTCCCCGCCAGCAAACAATCAAAGGCGTGAACTCACCTCCAGCACTGTTTAAGATGGGAGAACACTTTTTTTTTTTAATGATTCAGACAAGGAGAGATGCAAAGAGAAACCAAACAAGGATTTAAAGGGAATGTTGCAATTCCATCATCCAGAGAGGGTGAGTATTTCACGAGAGACCTCTAACTAGAGGAGATCCTTGTGGGACTAGGTGGGTAGCCATCTCTCGTTCGTGAGATAGAATAGAACAGTTAACCTCTACTAAGGTCTCACGAAGTGTAAGGTGCTGTTCGGAGCACATATTAACTCACCGAATCCTCACAAAGCTCTGGGGAAGTGGGAACTATTATTATCCACGTTTTACTAGTAAAACGTAAGGAGTGCACCCAAATCACACAGCTGGGAAATGGCAGAGCTGGGGAGTCAAACCCAGCTGTCTGACTACAGACCCAGCACTGTTAACCATTTCATTAGGGAGTGAGTGAGTGAATGAATGAATGAATGCAAAAGTTATGCTGATTGTTTCTAACTTGTGGCTTTAAAGGCTGCTGGCAGAGCTTGTCCCTACCACAAAGAATCGCCTTATAAACGTGGGTCACCAAAACCATGCCTCACGCACACCCCTATCCGCACTGCACCCTCATCCTGACCTGGTCCTCTGTTTTCAAAGGGGCAGAGTCAGAAGTAAGGCTGATGTCTCCTTTGTCTGACCCTGTCACATCGGGACCAGTGCTGCACACAAGAGTGACTGCGGGGCTTCCTCTGGGGCCCACGGCACTTCCTGCTGGAGGAGAGAGATGGGTCCTGGTGCCCTGGCAACGTCCCAAGTGGGCACACACTTTACATGAAGTTTGAAGTTTCAGTTAGTGGCAGGATCTCCACTTCCTGTTCCAAGCTGTTGAGTAACAGTCGTGCACCTCACAGCCCTGAGGTGTCTCCGCTTGCGTGGTAAAGACCTGAGAGGCTCATAGAGCAGGTCTCCCCTATGGGGCCAAAGAGATAAAGTCTTCAAATTCATCAGAACTGCCCCAGGATGCACCACCGCACTAAACGTATGACAATTTGAACATGACATGCATGTTTTACAATGTATTTTCCCCTTCCCCTCTGCTTCTCACCCTTCTTCCCTTTATTTCTCGAGTCTTCACTTACGGAGGCAGAATAGGAGACATTTCTAGACTCATTTACCTCAAGTTCTGTTCCACTCTCAGATCCCAAACAGCATGCTTTTCCTCACCCAGCTTCGATTTTGTTTCCCTACCTTTGAGAAATGTGCTGTTTCAAAAGCCCTGATTTTTAGCTTATAAGAATGCGGAGGAAGAGGCCCCCAGAAGGCAATACTGTAACATTTTCCAAGCAGTCATCTGGGGGATTCATGACCTTACAAAAAGTTCTGGTGGTTTTTGACATCCAGCTTCCTTCCCTTCCCCAAACTCTCTCCCTCTCCCCACACTCTGCCACATGTTTTGGGGCAAGTATTTGGATGAGTGAAGAGTTAAAAACTGAGAAAAGTGAAAACATCCAACAGTCACAATGATTTTTTTTTCTTTTAAAATTGCAGAATTGTAGCTGGAACAGTTTCACAAGTATGCACCATATATTTTAATCATATCAACTGTGCCCACCTAGATTCAGCTCTTGGGAAAATTCTAACAAAGACAACACTCTCCATCAGTTTAAAATAGTCTATTGTGACAGGAAAGTACCTTGAAAATTGCTGAAGACTCACACGTAGAACCAATTTCCCCTCTAGGGAAAATCAGTGACTATAAATTCATTAGGGTAGTTAATTCCACCACGTACGCAGTTCCTGACATCACTGTTAATACTTGGAAAAATAAGCAGCCTTTTCAAATGAACAGATTGTAAACCCTAAAGTGAAGATGGCGGAGTCCTAATTATGCTCCCTTATAAAAAGGGAATCGTAATACATGTTCTTTTTCCAGGGGGATGTCTTAAGAGTAAATAAGACAAACAGGTAAAAATATTGGATTGGCCCAAAAGGTCATTCGGGTTTTTCCGTAAGATGTTACAGAAAAACCCGAACGAACATATTGGCCAACCCAATACTTTTAGTTCTTGTGGGTAAGGCACTACCTAATCCCAAGATAGTTCTATAAGAAAAAAAAAAGATTGGTGTGTTCTCTGAAGTTGTTCTCTGAAGTTTCAATGAGGGCTATGGGCCCAAAATGTTTTAAAAGCAGAAAACTGTTAACACTGGAGATACTGTCAAAATACATTTCCTTCTGGTTAAGAAAAGGAGGGAGGACTAAAAGGGTGGAGTGGAAAGGAATTGTCATCAAAGCATTGTTAATATGAACTGAATTATATTACAATGACGATACTTCAACATGGGGAATGAAAATTGTCCCGTATTATTGTGGATTGACAATATGACAATCGTTCATTGAGAGTGGATGACAGCTGTAGCATTAGAGCTCGGTGAACAACACAGGATGAATGAGTGTTACAAGTTCTTCCAGAATGGGCCCCTATTTCACAGGAGTTGGTATCAACCCAAAATAAATACATGCCAGTTTTTCACTATCTCAGCAAATTTAGCATCTCTTGACAAACCCCTGTGCTACCAGCGGCCTCAAAGTGCCAGTGGCATGTCCCTGCTTAGTGGATTTGCAACAGCTGTGAAATGTCAAGTCAAAATGCCACGAAAGATCTATACAGCACCTCAGCAAAAGAAAGGGCAAGAAATGGTAACATGCCTACGCCCGGACAAGTGTGAACTGACATCGAGCTGTCTCCTGATTCACGGGAACACTGCTTCTACACCTCTGCCTTGGCACCAGCTTTGTTCCACCAAGCAGGAGAGTCATTTGCATGCCTCTTATTCATGTAAAAGAACGAACACCAGGTATGCTACTTGAAATTAACACAGACGCCAGAGATATTTACATTACCTCTTTATACGCTATACAAGTCATTCCTGCTTACCTAAGAAAAGCAAGGGAAAAAGCACAAAAACCACTCATAATATTACCACAGAAAGATGAGCCCTGGTCATATTCACATTTTTCTTTCCAGTTATAATGCGTTTTTATATTCGTATTTTTCTTTCCAGTTATATGCATTTTTAAAAAGCAGAATCGGCTCTTCGTTCTGTTCTAGTGCCTGCTTTTAAAAAATTTAGCAATCAATATATTGTGAACATTTTCCCAATCTCATTAAATATTCCTCTAAAATATAATTTGAATGGCGACACATGCTCCATTTTCTACATGTACCATAATTAACATAGTTAATCTGCTATCGTTGGACATTTAGGCTGTTTCCAACATTTTTACTATGAAATATAATGCAGCTAGTATGTAACATGTGTATACTCTCTAATCTCTTGGAATAAATTTATAAAAACTCATACTGATTTTCTACGATCCTGACTGTGACAACACTAAGTGAACCTGGGAGGCAGTCCTTGGATAGGTGTCTAGAGCATAATTTACCCATCATAAGAGCCTCTGAAGTATTGGTGAGAGTAGTTGAAGAGGTATAAACAATGGGCAAGTTCTTCACTTCATACTTCGAGAAAACAGAACCACTTATCCCTTAATTGCCAAGGCCAAGCCTTCTAGAGCCGAGCAAAGCAATCTGTCTTGGTGGGTGAGGGAAAGAAGACGGTATGTAAAGGTAGAGGAATTATGTGAATATTCTCTACACTTCCAAGCTCAGTATTAAATAGAAACTTCTAAAAGCCTCTGAGTGAATAATAAAATGTGGGAGTTATTTTATGCTATTTTCCAAATATTTCTAACTTGCTATCTTCCAGGCACACAGCAGAACTGCACTTCCTGGCCCTCCTGTGGTCAGATGGGATCATGTGACCAGTTCTGATGAATAAAGTGTGAGCAGAGTGCCAGGTACCATTTCTGGGCTGGAACATTAAATTGCTGACGTTAGACCCTCCCGAGAGCTCTCTTTCCTTTGGCTCAGCCACTGGTGTGAGATAGCGGCCAGTTTCATCAAGCGTGAGTCCCTGAGTGCTGATGATAAGCAGAGTCCCCCTTCCCCCTGGCCGACCCACAATAAACATGAGCAAGAATGAGAGTTTTGTTGCTTCAAACCACTAAGATTTGGGGGCTGTTTGTTACTATATCATCACCTACCCTCTCTTGATGGATAAATACGATAATATTTCACGGACCTTTGCTGTCTCATGATCTGATTAAAATATTTACATAAAAGTCCATCCTTCTCTACACATATAATTTGAAAACCTGGAGAGTTACAGACCTAATCTTTAAGGTCTCCTGGGCTTTATGATGTGATCATTCAATGGGTATTTCCAGTGCCTTCCGGGTGCCAGGAACTTGCGTTACATGCTTCGGGAAATATGGAGACACAGCTGCGGCCCCAAGAAGCTTAAAATAAAGTGGGGAGGATACAGTTTCAGAATTTCTATAAAGGAGGAATTTAGGGTTAGCAATTGGGATGCAAAGGGCACTTGGGAGACTATCTTGAAGCTGTGTTTGCACAGCAAGCGCAGTCGGTGTGTAATTATATATTTATTTGAAGTGGCTTTGCAGGGAGGCTGATGGGGAATATTGTAGTGTCGAATGCTCTCCTCTGAGCTGCCCTTAGCACCACCAGGGATACAACAAATACAACTCAAAGCAGATTGCAGAGAGCTTCTAAAGAAAGAGGCTGTGGTGTTCAGAGGACTGGAAGACGCGGTCTGAGTGGGAGAGACTGAGAGAAAACGTTCACTGAGGAAACCGAATCTGAGATGGGATTTGGGGGGCCAGATTGCCACAGGGAGAGACTGGAGGAAGAGAAGCCATCTGGAAGGAAGGCCCAGTTTAAGCAAAGACACAGAGAAGAGAAAACAGAGGACATATCTAGAAAGGTATCCAGGGCAAAGGTATCCTAGACTAATGTCTAGGAAGTTCGTTAGACAAGTGCAAATTTGGGTAGAGAGTGCTGAGGGGCTTAGAGGGATTTGTGCTTGAATAGCTGAGTCACGGAAGTCAGGGCAGCAGAGGGAGGCAGGATGCAGGGGTTTGAAGGAAGAGAATGGTCAACTCATTCTCTTCCTTCAGCAGGCAGAGCTGGTCCTGGCAGGTTGACGTGGCTGAAGCATGGCGCCTGTGTCCGAACAATGAAGGTGATAGAACCGAGAGGGCTGCAACCCAGAGAGGGAGGTACCAAGGCAGACCTGGCTTGCACTGTGTTTCTAGCTCAAAACTTTCAGCACAGGACTGAACATAAAATAGGTGAGTGGTAAATGAATAACTGCTAACAGTACTACCCCACTGACCGACTGAGGGGCAAGGCAGTTCTACAGGACCGGCTTGCCAGTCCCCTCACCTCCTTTTAGCTTCTTTGCCCACTTTCGGAGTTTTATTTTGTCATTGTGTCTCCCTTCCAAAAATGGGCACAGCAGAAGATGAAGGTATCACTCAGATCTGAGCAGTGGGCTACCTGCAAATAGTTCTGATTTAACCTGGAAGAGCCTGAAAGTGAGTGAAATGATGTCTGTAGATTATCTAGGAATTGTAGCTTTAAATGGTATATGTGAGAACTGTATTGCCTGGTTTTTACCTCATGATAATAAGAGAAAGATAAACTCTTAAAAAGGAAAACATTCCAGGTACTCAGCATCTGCGAAGGTTTTTCACTGGTAATTCCCTTTTGGTTAATCTGATTCCCCATGCTTCCCTTTATGAAACCATTTTAGCTTTGGTTCAAAAAATTAAAAAAGAAAGAAAGAAAGGAAGAATGACAAAAATTAGTCTAAAGGCTGGAAAAAAGCAGGTGGAGTGGGAGAATAATGATCACTTTTCTGTATGATACTGAGTAAGTAGATTGGACTTCTGGCCCAGGAGTACGATAGTATTTCAAGTATGAAAGGAACATTTCTTGAGGGAAATGGACAGTTTAACCACGAGTAGTGTCCTTTTGATATCCCACCAAAACACAGCAAATCCAAGAATAGGTTACAGGAAACCACAACTCTCTTGACTGAGAAGCAAACACAGGTTATTTTTTCCAAAGGCACATGAACGCCCAAATAATAAGCCACCTCCAGAAGGTCAGAAGAAATTTATTGGGAATCTATTGGACACAGAACCAAAGAAAGCCTCCCTGTAATTGGACTTCACCTGGTTGCAAAAGCAGTGGATGCCTTTGCTACTTTTATGGCCAAAGATAGCAAACATTTTCCGTGGAGAATTTAAGTGGAATCTGTTTTGTTCTAAGGTCAGATCTACAAAGCCGTAATCACCCAGGTAACTTGGGTCTGATGCTGCCCAAAATATCCCGGTAATTATAGGAGAAAGGTCATTTTCTCTGTATAATCGCAACTATACCACTGGCTGTCTACACTGGCACTTATCCAGTTAAGAACTGCCTTTCATTTCACTTTGTGCTTGCACAGACCTTGCCAAAGACAATGACATTCTTAACGGGATTTTTTTTTAATTGCCTTTATAAATATTCCTCCTCTCTTGCTCGTCCCCTAGGATAACCTGATGACTTCCTCCACAGGACAAGATACAAAATATCCTCCGCTAATTTGTACGTTCTTTCCGGACTGGGAGAATACTGTGAGACAGAAAGGAAATGGCGAGGTGAAGAGGGAGAATCAACAGAGGGTGCCAAGATCTGCAAAATTGGGGGGACGAAAAGATTCGTAGCTATGGAGAGAGAGAGGGAGAAAGAGAGAGAGGAGAAGGAAGCAAAGCAGATGTGCAGGTCGACAGACGTCTTATTCAGAGTTTGAGCAGTTTGGGGGCAGAAAGCAGCACTTGTGCCCGCCTGTGACTGCTCAAGAGAAGCGCCCATTCCTTTTCTTCACAAAGAAAAAATGGCATTTATCTCAAGTACAGCGAGGCGTACAAGGCTTCACCTCCCCCACCCTCTTTCTTCGCTCTTCCTCCTGCCGGCTCCCTCCCCGCCTCCCCTTCCTGTTGGAAAAGAAAAGGTGGGAGGGGAGAGGCGGGGGGAGGACCCACCGGCCACAGACAACGCGCGGTGGGAGTCTCTTTTCTTCGGCTTTTACCAGCCTATGGGGGTCAGGATGCGATTGGTTCAGCTTTATGTGTGATCTGGTGCCTCTCACTTAGCAACAGCGAGCAGGGAAGGCAGGAAGCGACGCCACCTGCCTCTGGCGAGGGTGCGGATGGCTTAAAACGCGCCACTCGCTCCGAGGGAGACAGAAGCGGGGCGGGGCAGGGAGGGGCGGGGCGGGGCCGGGGGTGGGGGCAGTCTGAGCTTCGCGTATTGTATTGCTGAGAGCAGGGCTGAATCAGGGTGTTAACTACAACTAACCAGCAGGCTAGGGGAGGAAGAGCGGAGACTGGACAGGAGCTATTTTTAATGAGCATCTGGGTATAAATCATATACAGAAAGCCTTCATGTATTTCTTGTTTGTTTTGTTTAAAGGACAGACGACACCGTGCTGCCTGGGTGGTGCGTGGGGAGAGAGGTGGGTTCTCTAGGCAAAAAAATAAGAGAGAAGAGGAATCTGAAACTGTCCAGTGGGTTTACTCCGTTTTATTTTGTTTTCAAACCAGGGTGCTACTAGGAAAGGAAAAGTAAAAGTGGGTGTACTTGAAAAAGCAGTTGGCTGTGTAATCCCAGGATAGGATTTTTTTTTTTAATTAGTCAACACAGTAGCTGTTTCTAAATCCTGAGTTCCATTTTAGCGTTTGAGAATTAACTTTCTGGAGTGGAAAGTGGCAAAAGAGAAGTACATCTCTGCTAGAGAGAGATTTTTTAATTTCTGAGGAGGATGCCGACAGAAGTTCTGATAGCTCACACAGCCTGAATATAACAGGGCCCAGGGCCAATAACAACAAGGAAATGTATTCCGCTATTCCATCTTCTTTCATTTCTCTTAATAGAATTTTCCCTTCCCCTCCATCCCAGGTCCCCCACCAGACTTTAGAAGGATTATCTCACCTATTTACCCACCTCAACTCAACCCACCCCATCACATCAAACAGCCTAGTCTCAGACTCTAAACTATAGATGGGAGAGTATCTTTCTTCCCTTCTTAGAGAAAAAGGGTGCCTTTCAGCATGGACTGGAGCCTTTCATTGGTATCAACTGGGGCCCTAGAGACAAAGACAAGCAGCCCGGAGGGCACAGATGGACCTCTATCTGCCCAAATAAACCAGACCCAATTAACCCCTTCAACTCTGAGCAGTAAAAGCCACTGACTACAGTGACACCTACTGCCCGGGGCGCAGCTATACAATCCGGTATCACCTACCAGGTTCTCACAATTTGCTCCACTGGTGTGGGCTCCACTGAATACATTTCTCTCTACTAACAGCTGAATGAGGACACTTTTAGCCTCTGACTCTTGGGCCAGCCTCACCACCTGTAACTCAGGACCTCCTCAGGGGCCAGGGGTCCTCACCCCTGGGGGTACAAAAACTCCCATGTATTGAATATAAACTGACTCCCTCTGGCAGTGATTCTACACGTGAGGGAGAGAAAACATAGTTTCATAAGAGCCCACACCCCGTTCAGAATCACTACTAAGGTGAAATCACTTTTATCAACAATCCTCTTTGACACCTGATTAAATTATCCTGATTAAACTTCCACGGAAGTTTCCACTATCCACAGAATGGTACTCTGCAGGGAAAAATATGACAGTGAAGGGCTAGTACAATGGAGATATTTAGAAACTCCACTTCCATAGTTTATATAATAGCATGTTAATCAATCCACATTTCTTTTACTCTATGTGCTTAGTCAGATCCCAGAAATTCCCTCCCGTTGAAAAAAGAAAATCCATGTCATTATGAAAGTTAAAGTTATACTTTTCTGAAAGCACAGCAAAAATGCCATGTTAATGACAAAACTATCCACAAGTCTTATGATTCTTTTTTACAATAAGGACAAGAAACAATGTCGCTAACAGAATCCATGATTTCTCCCAAAATAGGCACTAAGTTTAAAACCATATTAAAGGTGCCAGGATGATTATAAAAGTAATGGGTCAGGAGGTACAGCTTGATTCATTTTTGGCAAAAAATATCTAATGAGTCTTCACCAAGATAAGTACACTTTGAACAGAACACTAGCAATGCTGAAAATTCAAACGTCACTCATCTTTAAGGATGCTCAAAAGTGCTTGCAAATATTCTGCTTTTTATTCCCAACTTCCCACTTGGAATGTTAAGTTGTGATACTCTCATTTCCCAACTGGCAAACAGAGGAGTCTTGCAGCTTACCCAAGGTCACAAAGCGAGCCAGTGGAGGTGCTGAAATCAGAACAGGCTTCCTGATTTCAAGCTCAGGGCCTAGCCTTTGGGCCACTAGAACCAGGCCATTCTCTGAATCACAATGAGGTCTCCCTCATACGCTTACGGATACCTCATCCCTGTGTGTTAAATTTCTGCTACTGTCTCAGAGTTGAGATGTCGTTCTATTTACATTCTCCTTAACGTTTCTTATTTTGTGATGTCATTTATCAGGTGCTTTCACCAAATGGGTTATTAAGGAAAAAAATTAGTATGTGGGAGGCTTGAGTAAAACCTACAAAAAAAACCCAGAAATGGCTCACACATATGTCAAATGAAAGGCTAAATGTACCCACTTCCAACTACCAACTGTCTAGCATTTTAACATCAAAATGAGTATTAAGTGAGGATACTCTGAAAAGTAGTTGTAGGGACTCACCACTAAGATACAATCCACAAGGTGGAGCTGCTCTGGGGCATCCGGCTACATGGTCTAATTATAGCACAACAGGGAAACTTTCATTCTTTTTCACAGAAGTTCACACCGACAGAACATACCTGGAACACAACCCATATTGTGTGTGCACAGTAAAGCTCTACCTACCACTATGCCACGAATCACACAACCCTATGTGCAGAAATCTGGTCAGTGGGGTGAGGGTGGTAGAAATGGCATCCACAAATGTCCCTCAAAAATCGCACATACTTTTTTATAACGAGAGGCTCCTTCCCTCAAAATATTCTTAAACTTAAAACTATTTCCCCATAATAGGGAAATAAATGGTGATCCATCTGTCCCCATGATTCCTTTCCGGACGCTGTTTTTTTTTTGTTGTTGTTGTTGTTTTTTTGCGGTACGCGGGCCTCTCACCGTTGTGGCCTCTCCCGTTGCGGAGCACAGGCTCTGGCTGCGCAGGCTCAGCGGCCATGGCTCATGGGCCCAGCCGCTCCGTGGCATGTGGGATCTTCCCGGACCGGGGCACGAATCCGTGTCCCCTGCATCGGAAGTAGTACTCTCAACCACTGTGCCACCAGGGAAGCCCCAGACGCTGTTTTAACATGAACCCAAACATCCAGCATTAACCTAATGGACATCACTTACGAGTTGTATACGAATAGCTATAAACAGGCACCGAGAACTCCCCTCATTCAAAATGTGAAAGTTGTATCTTTTCAAGTCAATCGTGCAAGATGCAATCGCACAGTTTTGAGGGGTTACACATTCTTCAGACGGTAACATGAACTGTCGGCACCAACAACCAGTGTTCCTGGTTAGAGTTGGATGGACCGCTTCAAAGTCAGCAAGTCTTATGCTTGACTCTCCAAAAAGTCCCCTTCGGGGCTTCCCTGGTGGCGCAGTGGTTGAGAGTCCGCCTGCCCATGCAGGGGACGTGGGTTCGTGCCCCGGTCTGGGAAGATCCCACATGCCGCGGAGCGGCTGGGCCCGTGAGCCATGGCCGCTGAGCCTGTGTGTCTGGAGCCTGTGCTCCGCAACGGGAGAGGCCACAACAGTGAGAGCCCGCGTACCGAAAAAAAAAAAAAAAAAAAAAAGTCCCCTTCAACAACATTCTTCACGTCTTCCACAGCACTAACCTGAAGGCGGGGGCACCTCTGACTGCTCCCCACCTCGTCTCCTTCAGTGACTTAACCCCTTGGACTATTCTTTTGGAACATCTCACATCTGGCTCCCATTCCCATCTGAATTCAGGTAACCCAGGTTGGGAGCACATCACTTTACACCTGTATCACTTCAGGGACCACACTCCCGGATCCTGGATCCTTGGGTTTCTCCTCTGGGCCATGTAGCTTCGAGACACTGTCTGCCCTTTGCCCTCACAACCAACAGTGGTTCTTATTTATTTAATTGTTTCAGATCTAAAGAGATTTGCTGTAAATGGCTCCTACATTTCCACTTTTATAAACAAAATAGAACACCATAAACATGCATGTGTGTGTATATCTATAAAATTTTTTTTGAAAGCATAGACCAGGGCCAGCAAAAGGCCACTTAGTAAACAGTTTAGGTTTGGCAGACCAAAAGGCAAAACTGAGGATTTTATGTAGATACGTAACGAGAGAGAAAAATTCCCACAAACTTCTTATTGACAAAATTCAATACTTTATTGGTGGACACAGTTGAATTTCATACAGTTTTCACATCTCATGAAATATCCTTCTTGTGAATGCTTTTCAACCATTTAAATATGTAAAAATCATTCTTAGCCTGTGGGCCACCCGAAAACAGGTGGGGTGGGGACGTTTTGGCTCACGGGCCATAGTTTTGCAAGTCCTAGAATATACACCAAGTGGTGAAAACTGTGGTTAGGTTGAGGGAATGGGCAGGAAAGCAAAGAGATAAGTCCTTTTTTTCACTTTTTAATTAAGACATTTCCGTATTATTTACCTTTTAATTATAGGCATGGATTATTGTACTTTTATGATTTGAAAAACAGTCATGGAAGACATGATGTGACTGATTAATTAAAGACTTCTTCAGAGCTTTCAAATTCCTCCATATCCTTCTTATTTAACTTAATTTCCATTACTACTCTCTGTGTCTCTTCATTATTTGCCTAAAACCCTATGCCCCCCTCTTGTTTTCACACCTTTGCTGCCTGGGAACATCCTAGTCGTATTTCAAGGCTTACTTCCTAGTCTTAAGTTCCTTAAGACTCCCATATACCCAGGAGAATAAAGGGAAAGCTTCAGTTCTCTGATCACTTGTCAGTTAATTTAGCGTGTGTTTGTCTTGAGTTCCCCACAGGCAGGGACCACCTTGGAACCTTCGGCAGCACCAACCACTAAGAAATCTCCACTTAGGTGTTCGACAAACATTTGACAGCTTTTTGGTCACCCTATGCTAGAATACAATTGTAGAATAGCTAATAAATAGTCTAGGATCCGTGGATGGAAGTTAGAAGGATAGAAATGTTGGCTTGATATATGAAAATATTATTTTCTAACTTTCAAAACTGTCCAACAATGAAATACGCTGCCTCTTGAAATAACACATTTCCTGACACTAAAAAGTATTCAAAACACAAGTGGGTGACCATCTGTCAGGGATTCTATGGAAGGAATTCCTGTATTATTTAGGTCAGACCACATGGGCTCTCAAGTCCCTTCTCACTCAAGAATTTGTTATTCTTATCGATACTCTGCCCCTACCCCAAATATCTCATTTATTGTTAAAATTAAGTGATTTGAAGTAACAGGGGTGACACATTCACAACTCAGATCATCAAAAACTCTACTTTGCCATTTGTTGCAATTCTGTGGGTATGACAGGATGGTATTAATCAGCTTGCTCTAGGCAAGCTTAGTATATTTTTGATAAACCACCAATACTGACGTGAAAGACCCCAGAGCCGTGAGAATTTTTGCCTCTTGTTTAGACAGCTCCCTGGGGATGGTTTTCTTATTGTTTTTGTTTATCCATTTCTTTGTTGATTCTTTTTTTTAAAGGTTCTTGGGTTGCTGTCACAATCAGCTGTCTGAATGACGACACGTAAATCATAACCACACCTATATTTTGCTTATCTTGCATCCAGCTTTCTAGAGCCTTTAGAACTCTGGGAAAACCTCAGGTTCAAAAGGAACTTAGACACACATACCCCACAACCTCTTTGGAGGTAAAAAATATAACCTCTGAGCACTCTGTGACATGTAAACAAAGTTCCAAAATTACATGTCATGGGTTCTTTCTTCATGTTGCTACTGAATACCCACCCTGGCCCAGGCAGTGCGCTAAGTACCGGGGACAGACCCTAACTCGAGGACTTATACTGTCACCTAGAAGGGCCAGTCGGTGCAAAAAAGGAAAGAAATACATCGACTGGCTTTCAGTGTCTATCAGAGACCAACCTTTTTATTGAAGAGCCTATAAATGGAGAGCTGGTAACAGGAGAGATAACAGGGGAGGAGGAAAGGCATAAAGGAGGAAAAAAAGGAAAAGAATGAGAATCAGTTGCAGCAACAAGGCCACGTGGCATTATAAGTAAGGAGACGCTGATAGAGAGGAAAGGGGGCACCAGACGCTATTTAGAGCTTAATGCTGAACCTTCCAGAAGTCACGGGGGCACCTACTCCAGGTGTCCACAGCCTCCAAAGCCACATGGTGCCTTCACTTTAGCAAACTAAGCGGTGTTCATAATCAGGAGTCACTTCTCTATACTTGCATGTCCCAAGGACTCTCTAAGGGTGTCCCGACATAAGTTCTAAAAAGCCTGGAACACACAGTACACCTTCAGCTACTGTTGGTTTTCTTTTCAAAGTCTCCTTGGGTCATTAAGAAAAGATTCTATCATGTCCTGGCTGTAAAAACAAATCAGGGAGCAATATTAAGAGCTTCTAATTATCGAGTGCTGACTGTATGCAGGCACTAAGCTAAGCGCTTTAAATGGATTTTCCCAGTAGCCCTATTACATAAGACCCATTTTTTGGACGTAGAAACTGAGGATTAGAGAAGTTAGATGCTTGCCCAGCATCATAAGGCTAGTAAGTAACAGAGCCAAGACTTAAACCCAAGTGATCTAACTCGAAATCTAGGACTCTTAAGCACTGAGTTAGAATGCGGCAAAATGCCTAAAATACCACACTGACTTGCCTTTTCAATTTCAGAGGCCTTCTCACCTTCAGGCCACGCAGGAGCTGTTTAACGTTTGAACAGCAGAGAATGAGACGGTAACAGTTTACTTGTTAATAAAAGTTTAAAAGTTCTTCTCTTTAAAAAAGAAACCACAATTAATAAAAACTATATCCTAGGAATCCAAAACAAAATTTGCCCCAAAAGACTGATCCAGACTCCAGGGAGTATTTGCCAGAAGCTATTTTTTTCTGAAATTATAGAAAGAGGAAAAATCAATTTATTGGCATTAAAACAAGAAGTCTAGGGAATTCCCTGGCGGTCCAGTGGTTAGGACTCCGCGCTCTCACTGCCGAGGGCCCAGGTTCAATCCCTGGTCAGGGAACTAAGATTCCGCAAGCCGCACGGCACAGCCAAAAACAACCCTCAAAAAGTCTAAGGAACAGCCTCTTGGTCAGCGAAAGAATGTTCTAAGGTGATGGCTAAGATAACACTTGATCTGGCTTTAAGAAAAACATGGCATTCCACATAGTTGAATTATCCAGAGAACACAGTTTAGTCATTGAAGTAAAAAGCTATTTTGATGGAAATCTTTCTAAAACATGACATATTTATATTCATATATTCTTAAACAGAAACCATTTTCTCGATGATTTATTACAGGATCATCATTATGAATATTATTAGTAATAACAGGCTGCTATTCAATTACTTCTGGGGGGGTGTTAAACCCAGTAGAGCTCTTTGCCCCTGCATTACATGACCTCACGACAGATGACCCCAAATTGCCATGCCTTCCAGGTCTCCAAGTCTGCCTTTTATATTTCTTTTTATCCTCCTCTCTGCACTTCTTCTTTTTTTTTTTTTTTTTGTGGGTTGTTGGGGGTTTTTTTGAATTTTATTTTATTTATTTTTTTATACAGCAGGTTATTATTAGTCATCCACTTTATACACATCAGTGTATACATATCAATCCCAATCTCCCAATTCATCCCACCACCACCCCACCCCCCTGTGGCTTTCCCCCCTTGGTGTCCATACGTTTGTTCTCTACATCTGTGTCTCAATTTCTGCCCTGCAAACCAGTTCATCTGTACCATTTTTCTAGGTTCCACATATATGCGTTAATATACAATATTTGTTTTTCTCTTTCTGACTTACTTCACTCTGTATGACAGTCTCTAGATCCATCCACGTCTCAACAATGACCCAATTTCGTTCCTTTTTATGGCTGAGTAATATTCCATTGTATATATGTGCCACATCTTCTTCATCCATTTGTCTGTCGATGGGCATTTAGGTTGCTTCCATGTCCTGGCTATTGTAAATAGAGCTGCAATGAATATTGTGGTACATGACTCTTTTTGAATTATGGTTTTCTCTGGGTATATGCCCAGTAGTGGGATTGCTGGGTCGTATGGTAGTTCTATTTTTAGTTTTTTAAGGAACCTCCGTACTGTTCTCCATAGTGGCTGTATCAATTCACATTCCCACCAACAGCTCTCTGCACTTCTTGCTTTCACGCTGCTTCTAGACTGCTTTCTTATTTTCCACATGGTTGGTTTGCTGAGGATCGCAGGGTGGCTCCGTACCCTCTCCGGGGTTAATTGTAAAAGGTTTCCCCCTGCTACCTCTCTCTGAGTTTTTTGTTTGTAATGTTTATTTTCGTTTTCTTTGAAACTCACTTCCCGGTTCCAGATGCTTGAGGGTGACGGAAGCCTAACCTCCAATCAAAGGTAGAATTACTCTAATTTTTTTCTTTAAAAAAAAAAAAAAATGTTTCTTCAAAACCAGAGTGTGGATTTCTGGAGAAGCTTTATTTTATTCACCTGAGAAATCAGGACCATACTCTTTTAAAATTAAATATCATCATACAATGGAACAGGAAGGGGCAAAAAGTGTGATTCTTTTAAAAAGTAAAATAGAATTTTGTTTTCCCTTAAACACTTCATTTGTTTTTGGTGATAGTCCTTCAAGTTTAGAGTATTTTTTTTAATTACGGATTTAAGTTACATTGGTGAGAAAAAGAAGCCAACATTTGATGTAATTCTTTCATTACATCATATATATAACCTTTCATATATATATGAAAGGTTATATATATATATAACCTCTTTCATATATATAACCTTATATATATTATACATATACATATTTACAAACATATATATGGCATTATTGATACTATGTATGTTCACAGTATTTGTAGTCTGCCTGTCTCTGTTATGTTATTTCATGTTTCCATGTTTCAACAAAGTAACCAATCAGTATGTTATAGCTTTCTGAAATTCCTATTATTTTAGTTTCGCTATTCCCCTATTACTGAGCATTTCATTTGTTTTTACAATTTTGTTGTTGTTTAAAAAAACACGACAATGAACGTTTTCATAGAAATTACTTGTTCTTCTGAATTAATCCTTTGGGTTTAAATATGGATCTTTGCTATTGACCCAGTAAAAAAAAAATCCAAGCACAGTTAGAAAAGAGAAACAGAAGAAAAAGCAAATGAGAACAGGTATGAGAGAAATGAAAGAAGAGTCTGGGGATGTGTTTTCTCCTGAGAAGGCTGCATCTTGTATGTAAAACGCTGGTTATATCATCTGTTCTACTGTGAATGCTGAACAACACTACGATTCGGGTGAAGATTGTTTTTCTCACTGTGATTTCACTTATGGCCTAGAAATTCTAAATGGAGAGCAGAAACAGGGTTCAGTGCTTTCTAGAACAACTGCCACTATTTCTACTTGAGGTTTACTTTCATTTGTAAAATTTGTCTAAATGGAGTTGGATACTACAAAGAAATAGTTATTTTATCAAAAGCTTTTAGGGTGACTTTAAGCTTGGAAGTGAAGAAAAACAACTTTCTTATTCGCTGTAGTATCCCTAGCACATTCACGGGAACACAGTAGGTAGCTGGTAAGCACAGTCAAGGGAATAAAGTTAGGAGTGTAGTAAGCACTTCCGGAGGGAATGATGGGTGGCAGGAAGTTGTTCCTTTCCCTGAAGGAAATCACTTTCCCCTACTCTACAGCATACTTATGGATGGAAAAGTCTTTAAAATCTGATCATGCATAGTTCCGAAGGAATGTGCTTTAGGAGCATTTGCTGACGGGGATGCAGGTCAAAGGAGAAAAGAAATGCTCTTACATTCTCATGATCTGGTTATTAAGGAAATAAAGTAAACCCTTATTATAAAATAAACACATAAAGAAATGGGGTGAATAATCAATACAGGGAATACTGCGTCTGAACCAGAAGACAGTCTGATACAGGTCAAATTTTATAAATTTGTGTTTGTATATTCCTCGCTGAAGGGAGTCAACTTTATAAAGAAGGCTGGGGTAAAAAACAGACCTTGGTGATTTTAAATATGTCCGTAAGAGTTAAAGATCGGGTTAAGAGATAGGAAAAAAAATAAAAGGATTTGTTAGTTTTGCAGAAACTATCAGGGTTTCTATGGCATTGCAATGGCAAAGTCAAATATACATCTTTTTCAAATAGAAAGGTAAGAGGCGTTTAAAACATAGGTAAAAATGCTTTTCTCTGACAAAATAGTTACTATATTTAGAACTCAAAAGAGCCTTAATTTTTGATATATGATGTGATCTATGAAGCAATATCAATTTTTATTTATATTAATGAAATCTGGAAGAGTCTAGCTGGGATTTGCAAGGGCTTCAAAGAAAAGGGAAAGGGAAGCTATTAGAAGTCACAGACATGATTAGCACAAGCTTGAAATCAAAGTAAAAACTGTGAACCAAGATGCGCTAACTTAACCCTCAGACCCTGCCTCTGATACAGCTTAATAACACAGATCCTAGAAAACATTATAAAGATTTCTTTGGACAGTGCATTAGATCAGTGCTAACATGGCCAGTCACAGTAAATGCACAGAAAGCCATTTCAAAGCCAGATACTAAATTAAAAGGAAAATTAAAGTCTCATTTTATGGATTTCCCCTACAGAGAGTGTCAGATCCTACATTAATGTTATAAAACACTTTTAAATAGCCATTGCCTGACTATCACTGTTATAAATGATATTCTGATGTTCTTAAATATCTAGAATCTATTTAAATACAGGTACTGAATATTTTGTACTGTTCATAACAGAAGCAAAGGGTTTGACCTATTCCTAATTACAGTATTAATGCAACGATCTGTGTGATCACGTATAAATAGAAATCTAACTACACATGCCACTGGATTTCAGCCAGACGGTCCAGGTTCTAGCTGAAATTCAATGACATTAGCAGAGAATAATCCACTCAGCTAAACAAGCAGGGAGAATAAGCAACTGTGGTCCCAGAAATTTTTGTTTTTTATTCCAAGTTACCATCAAGAAATATGATGGCTCAGATTTTGTATCATCAGTAGTGACAATGAGGCATGCACATCTGATGTGGATTTCTACGTGGCACTCACAGGCAGAGATGGATTTTTCAAAGCTCTACTCATCTCCCCCTTTCTCCCCTACTCCCTCAGCCATCAGCACCAAACTCTAGAGCCATATTTCATTTCTCAGTGAACACCCTGGGAACAGCCATCACTTTTTCCCAGAACTGGACTCAAAAGAAAACACCATCCCTAAGTAAGTTAAACAGTTCAATGCACCGAGGAGATTTATCATAGAGAGAGATCTGCCTAATGAAAGTAATCCCCTAACCATGACACGGAAGACTGCTTTCTCTCTCTAGTTAAAAAACACACTGCCTCTGACAGAGAAGGAAGACAGCACTCAGGCACCTCTAATATTAGCAAGAAACAAAATGCTGCTCTTAGAAGGTCTGGTATTAGAAAATTCCGAACGATATCTGTAATCAGAAGAATGATCAACGTACACAACGATGCAAGCGTTCCAATATATCAATTCAAGGAAAGT
Organism: Orcinus orca; assembly: GCF_937001465.1. Lineage (NCBI taxonomy): Eukaryota > Metazoa > Chordata > Mammalia > Artiodactyla > Delphinidae > Orcinus > Orcinus orca. The sequence continues at coordinate 22,904,645 of NC_064562.1, forward strand.
AACAAGACTAAGTTTATACCAGTTACTGAAATGCAACCATGGCCAATAATAATTTTTGCTCATATAGATCTCTGTTCCTCCTACTTAATGAAAAATTTTAAAAATCCGAGGTTCAGAATGGAAACGGGCCTCAGGAGCAAAGTGGTTGCCTCTTTCACAAATGGTCACCTTAGTCCAAGACTTCTTACTTAGACTTTATTTGGTGTTGGCAGAAATTGCCACTAACTGGCAAAAGGAACTAAGAAGAGAATGACAATATGGTGCCTGTATATTGCAACTGCCACAGAGCCCAGTGTTTTGACATTGTTACTGAAACACACTCAACTATTTATGAGAGCTAAGTTGAATCAAACAGTTGGTGTGGCAGAAAAAACATCTGTGAAGTCTTTTTGTCTAGAAAGTCACTAAGAAAAGGATGAGGAAACACAGCTATCACACAAACACAAATACCTCTAAAAATATCATAAATAGCACTGTAAAGCGGGAACAGATACCTCCTACCCCCAACATTGTAACAATCCCCTGCAGGCGTGGCCACCCAGGATTCTCAGGCAGTGCATCACTGAGGATGGCCAGCTCTTCTGGAGAGATGAAAGTTCCCTCTTTATCCACAAAAAGTACTTTTTAAAATTAATTATTTTGAATATAATATCTTTCTGACTTAGACCGTCTTGGGGCCAAGCGATCTGTGTTTTAACAAGGTGAGTTTGACATAGGCTAGGGTTTAAGGACCAGTGTCATCCACTAAATGGCTCTGAATTTCTGTGCTCTTAAGAGTTTTCTGTCTGCTTTCATTGGGTTTTCCTTTTATTTGTTATCGAGTTATTTCTGCCCACCATGCATCTGCCTCTATATTGGTCCTTCTCCCTTCCAATTTGCTCCTTTCCAATTTGCATCTAATCTGCTACAGACTTAGAAATCAGTTTTCGCGGTAGTTAAAAATCATGTGTAAAATACAAATACATAGGATCAAATGAGTCAAGAACTGCATTCAAAACTGGGAAAGCACCCTTATGAGGGGAATGCGTGGTACTTGGACATAGATTTTTGAGGTCTATTTTGGCTATTTAGAGGCTTTTCTGCTTACTTCCTTAATTGTACAATATTTACTTGCTTTTATTCTGAGCAGTAGAGGAGGTTGCTGAATAACTGAGTCCCAGAAAATGAAATGTTTCTATGGTTTACGAGTGAGTCTCTGCAACGTTCATCTTAATATTTTTAACAGGACTGTAGTGACTACCATTCATTAAATATTTGCTATGTGCCAGACACTGTGCTATATGCATTTTATATACATTATTTAATCAGATCCTCACAACAAGAAGTAGGTTATTATTATCATTCTAGATGAGGAAACAAGAGGCACAGAGCCATTCAGGAACCTGCCTAAGATCACAGGGCTATTAAGAAAAACAACCCAAATTCAGGTTAGCTGGATTCTAAAGCCACCTATTTTCTTTTTTTTTTTTTCTTCTTCTCCTTCTTCCTTTCTTCTTCTCCTCCTTTTTAAAAAAAAAAATATCACTGGGCTATGTAGCAAAGAGGCAGCCAGGTGGGGACTCAAAGCTTAGAAAAGGGGGTGGGAGCAGGGATGAATCTCAAGAGTTGGAAAGGACTGTGGTGAGTGGCCAATATTCAGAAAAGGACACAGAAGATGTGTTCTTCCCAGGGAGAAGTCAAGGAAGACAGAAGATTGAAGTCATGCCATCCTACCTAGAAGGTCAAAACCTGCCAGTGTCCACAATAAGAGAGTCTCCTGATCTGTTTTCCACAGGGGTCCATATTCCCTTTTATACTCTACTCCGGGGTCCTTACAGTTATTATTTAAGCTTGTTTGAAGCATACATGATCTTTACATTTGTAAACATCATGAGGTCAGAATCTTCTGCCACATGGCTGAGACACTATAACTGATAATAATTGACCATACAGACTACTATAAATTGAAACATCCTCTTTACTTCTTACTTGGTTTGGAAAGGGATTTCCAGTTCTCTTTCTCTTAGCCTACGATTTTGCTAAACACACAGTAGCACTATATGCTGTTCAGTACTCTCTAAAATATTTAATGTACAAACAGATGCTATGCGTGGGTAATGGTAGAATAACACACATTGGGCATGTTGAAAAGAGAGCTCGCTTAAGAATGTGTGTCATGACCAGTCAGAATGACCATTGTTAAAAATCCACAAACAGTAAATGCTGGAGAGGGTGTGGAGAAAGGGGAACCCTCCTACATTGTTGGTGGGAATGTAAATTGGTGCAGCCACTATGGAGAACAGTATGGAGGTTCCTTGAAAAACTAAAAATACAGTTACCATATGATCCAGCAATCCTAGTCTTGGGCATATATCCAGACAAAACTATAATTCAAAAAGATACCTGCACCCCTATGTTCATAGCAGCACTATTCACAATAGCCAAGACATGGAAGCAACCTAAGTGTCCATCGACAGATGAATAAAGAACATGTGGTATATATACAATGCAATACTACTCATCCATAAAAAGAATGAAAAAACACAATTTGCAGCAACATAATGGACCTAGAGATTATGATACTAAGTGAAGTAAGTCAGAAGGAGAAAGACAAATATCATATGATATCCCTTACATGTGGAATCTAGAATATAACACAAATGAACTTATTTACAAAACAAACGCACAGACATAGGAAACAAACTTATAGTTACCAATGGGGGAAAGGTCAGGGAGAGACAAATTAGGAGTTTGGGATTAGCAGATACAAACTACTACATATAAAACAGATAAACAACAAGGTCCTCCTGTATAGCACAGGGGACTATATTCAATATCTTGTAATAACCTATAAAGAAAAAGAATATATATATATGTATGTATAACTGAATCACTTTGCCGTACACCAGAAACTAATACGACATTGTAAATCAACTATACTTCAATTAGAAAAAAATTTTTTTAAGAAAAAAAGAATGTGTGTCACACAGCATCAAGGCAGACCTTGTGCTCCCCTCTCCTCCCTCCTTAGAGTTGCTGGGAAGACTCCATTTCTTATTAAAGAAATCAGAAACAAACTTCTTATTTCACCAACTGTATTATAATCCATATTTAATCACATAAATGGGTCTCTGCTTTCTAAATTACAAACAATCCACTTTGATTTGATTCCTCAAAGGATCTGATCTTTAAGGAGGTATTTCAGGGAAAAAATGCAACCAATAAAGTACCTAAGGGGTGACCAAATTGAGCGGGGAAATATCTAATTGTTTCACTAAGCGAGATATCTTAGCATTCTGATTTAACACTCATGCCAGAGGAAATGGAAGAAACACATTATAAGCCTTTTGTGTTTTGATGAGGAAGACATTACATAAGACAAAAGGGGGAGCACAGTCTTACCCAAAGTTTACCAAATTGGTGCTATCTAAGTGCTCTATCATAGGCTTTTACTGAACTGTACGTGTTTCTGTTGTTGACGGTTGGGCTAGAGGTGGCTTTTTGCCATTTCACACTTCAAGCATTAGTCTGTCCGGCTGACTCCTCAGGCAGAGGTGGAGGGTAGCCATCGAACTTGGGCCCTCTGGTTCCTGGCAGATCAATAACTGGAGCCTTCTGACTCTGCTGTCTTTTTTGGAAGCCAATACAGTAAGTCCCCTACATACGAACGAGTTCCGTTCCGAGAGCGTGTTTGTAAGTCCAATTTGTTCGTTAAGTCCAACAAAGTTAGCCTAGGTACCCAACTAACACAATCGGCTATATAGTACTGTACTGTAATCGGTTTATAATACTTTTTACACAAATAATACATTAAAAAATAAAGAAAACATTTTTAATCTTACAGTACAGTACCTTGAAAAGTACAGTAGTACAGTACAACAGCTCTTATACAGGGGCACGTTCGCATCTCTGAAAGTTCGCAACTTGAAGGTTCATATGTAAGGGACTTACTGTATTTCACAGTATCTTGTACTGATCAGCTCAGACTATCCAATGAGACCCACACACCTTCCTTCCAGTCTCCCTATCACAAAAACCATCACTTCCTTTCTCTCATGACCTTCATCCCTCCGTACCTTACCCAAAACCAACAGAACAGCTATGCGCTAATTATTACAGTGGGACTCTTTGATCTTATTCTTTAAAGCTCTCTTCTAATTACCAGAAGGTTTTCTCAAGCCTCTTTTCAAATTGCTGAAAGGTTCCAATCACTCCAAACTTCCCATCTCCTTAAACTGAAATTTTTTTCACCATTCCCTCTGACTTGAGGTTGTCTTTATCTTTTGTTGACATGTAAAGTCACTTACAGGGCAGAACTCCTATCCACGAAGGCATCTCCACCATCAAATGCCAAGACTTCATAAGGAAGCAGAAGGAAAAACGTGTTTTTCTACAGAGGATTTACAGCAAAATCCAAAAGCCACTTTGTGATGGGTACGTATATGGAAGTGAAAGTATGAACTGACATTAAATTCTCAGTTGTGGTTGGAGTTATGGTTTGCTTTGACTTTCCTTTGTAAAATCCCATTAAAGTAGAATCCCATCTCTCTTTTTAAGTTTTTTTTTTTCTGATACACATTGCTAGTATTTATTTTATTGAAGCAGAAGGAAAATAAATATAATAACTGCTCATATCAGTTGGCTCTACTGATGGTGCTATTTCTCATATAAAATGCAGCTGATTCCTTCTGCCTCCGGAAATCAGAAGCAGCCTTTCACCCACAGAGCTGTAACTTTTCAAAATCAATGGTTTTGCCATCTTTGAGACCTTCTGGATTAAACTCAGTCCAGACAGTCTCTGCTGACCTTCACAAGTCACAAGCCTTGCAAAGCTAACAGAGTTTGCTGTGAGAGTGTGGGCCTTGACTCATCCATATTAAGATTTCTGAAACCTTTGGCAGAGCTCTGCCTTAATAGTCTCTGGTAGCCCACAGAGGCGTTGTAAGTTTCACTCCCTCTTTAAAAAGTAATCTAACATGTGAAAATCCAAAACTATAGATCAACTGGATCCCTGTGACATTATTCTCATCATAAAACGGGCCCTCCTCTGCCCAGTCCCCTGGCACCATATTCCTGGCACCTCCACCAGACAGACGCTCCATGTGGAAGCGTGCCACAGCTCAGCTCCTGGCATAGAGAAGCTGCTCGATCAGTGAATGGCATCCTAACTTCACAGAAGGATTTACTCAAGATCTTCCTCGTTGTGAGAGCTTAAAAGTCACGCCTCTTAGTTAGCACACACTATTAGCAATGATTGATTTACCAGCAATTTTCCAGGACACACCCATGTGTCTCATGCACCAGGCAGTCCAAAAAAGATGGGTGAAGATACGTAAATCAGATGTACGAAGCATCCCCGATTAGACCTTTGCTCTTCAAGGCTGGTGTGTTAGAATCAGAATCCTGAAAGGGCACAGATTTGAGCAGCAAACAGACCTGAGTCTGAATCACAACTTTGTTATTGGGCAGAACTGTAACTACTCTGAGGCTTGATTTTCTAACAAGGGAAGTGGGCTTGCTACCTTTGAAGCTGCTGTGAGGAGTAAATGAACTATGAAAGTGCTAACACAGAAGACATGCAAGAAAGGCCAGCTCCTGACATGTGCTGGTTCCCTGAATAAAGTCTGCACCTCTCTGCTTCCTATCCAAAACAGAGGTTTTAGGAAGTATCATCCTTACGCTTACAGAGTTCTCTCTCAAATATACACCTCTCAGACCACATAGATCGGTGGCTTGCCCAATGTGACATGTAGGTGGACAGATGTGCCCTGGAATTAATCTGAGAGGAAGGAGTTCCACTTGAGTTCAGGATACAAGTATATCCACAAGAACAGGAGCAGGGGGGAAAAATCATACTGCTGGAAATGACCAACATGAAGTTTGGGGATTCAAAGCTGAATAATTCCAAAATAATAAATGGTGTTAAGTGAATCCCAGCTGTATTCCCACTAAGGTCACCAGAGGCAGGGATTATATGTGACACCGGAGGCTTGTATAGGAGCTGCTGTAGAAAGCTACAGCCTGACCCGGTCTGGAATGGCCCAGCATTTGGCCAGCAGGGCCAGAACTGCCTCAGAGTCTCCCATCCTCCTAGCTGCCGCTTCCTTTCCTGGAGATCACATCCAATTTTTGATTAGTATCACTTTGAACCTAATAGCTTTAGATCAGTGTTGAGAGATGAACCACAAATCTTTTTATCAATCAATTATTCAGACACGGAAAGGGGTTTTATCCCACACAGGCTATTTTTAATCTCAAAGACTCCCAGTGTTTTATGTAAATGGGTTATAAGACCAGTATCCCTTCCACGAGCCGCTACAACAACGATGTGCACCAATGAATACCTGAGTGACCCTGAGAGGCATTTGGCATGCTGCTTCTCCAATCTCAAGGCTTTTTGGAATACTTTCACTAGTTTGGAAGCAGGGAGAGGGACTCAGGATAGTAAAGGAGGAAATCATGAAATATTACAACCCCAGTGGATCACAGGAAGTGTGTGTGCATGGGAGAGATTGAGAGAGAGAGAAGAGAATAAGAAAAAGGAGAAGAAAAAAGAAAAGGAACAGAGGAAAGGAGACCCAAGGCTCTCAGAAAGGGTTCAATTCCCTCTACTGCTCAGGTACATGACTTGAGTCCAGTTATCGAAATGGCCAAAAGTTTGCAAATCTCGTCAGGGGAGGGAGAAAGCATAAGTGGCATTTACTACAAAACTTGCTAACCATTTCTCTATGTTATTAAATTATAATGCCCCGGAATATAAAAGTCATTGGAGTTGGGAGGGGTGTGGTTGAAAGTATTAAAGTCCTAAAACAGCACAGTTTTCTGTATTGTCTCTACTATTCTACAAAAAACATACTCAGCTACCAAGACCACGCAGCTATTCTATTCGTGATAATAAATGTAATACAACACTGAATTTTTCCCTGTATTTAAAATGTATACTTTGGGTAATACGTAAATGTCAATCTTATCCTGATTTTATCTGCTTTTAGTGAACAGAAAAGGAAGGATAAACTGAGGAATAAAGATCATACAATAACTAGAGTAAATACTGGTAATTTTTAAATGACTACAGAAACCACTACGTTTGGAATTTATGCCATCTCTAAATTAAGTGACCACTGTTAACACTGCAATATATTCAGATAATAAGCTACGATCCTTTCCAAGAAAATCAGTAAAAAATCATTAAACCACACAATATTTGGTATTAAAACTTGATTCATTTTTAAATTCTGGAGGCGGAGCTGATTCCTGTAGTTATAATAGCCATTCCTAAATCTCAGTGGCTTAGAACCACCATTTTGTTTCAGTGAGTCAGGAACTTGGGAAGGGCTCATTGCATCGTCAGATGGCTATGACAGGCTGGCTACCCAACGTGGTCCATCCACACGGCAGGCAACCGACAGTAGCCGTTAGCTGGGAGTTCCACTGGAGCTGTCAAGCAGAGCATCTACCAGCGGCCTCTCCAGTGTGGCAGTGTCAGGGTAGTCGGACTTATGTTGCGCTGGCATCTAGAGCAGAGGTCTTGGGAAAACTGGGTGAAAGCTACCATGGCATTTTCTGGCCTAGACTTGGACATCTTGGAAATCACAAAGCATCACTTCCATGTATCGTATTGGTCCAAGAAGTCACCAGCCCACCCAGATGCAGACCTCACCTCTCAATGGGAAGAGTGTCAGAAAGTTTGGGCGTCAGGTTTTACAATTGTCACAATGGTTCTGTCAGTCTTTGCGTTCTCTGTCATTCTTTGCAGATCGCTGAATGTATGTCCATGAGCCTGAGCACACACAGGCTTTGTACGTAGCATGTGTTCGATAGATGTTTGAAAGGCATATCAAGAGTACTTTTCTTAGAGGGAAAAGTAGGTCATGGCCATGAACTTGAAGTCAACTCACAAAGGACTGTTCAAAAATCTGGGGTGTATCTGCGTGCTTAACCAAGGGTCTCTGCCTAGGCACTTTTCAGACTAATTGGGCCAGTTCTTAAATTTGTAAGAGAATGAAAACAAGCATGTTCAGTAAAGAGAACTCAACCGAGAGTTTACGCTGTCAGCTTTCAAGTGAGAAAAATGTGGCGCTGAATCCTGACCCTATCACTTACACACTGGACCTTAAAACGCATGACTTTACCCTTCTAAAACCTTTATCTCATTTTTAAAACAATAACAAATAATACCACCTATCTCATAGTGCTGTTGTGAGGATTAAATGTGTAAATATCTATAAAAGGCTAAAACTATGGCCAGACACATAGTTGGCACTCAAAAAGTACGTGTGGTTTTTGTATCCTTATTACTATTCAAAAGTTCTTAGGCCACTCCATAGTACATGGTAAGCACTCCTTAAACGTTAACTTTTAATATAATTATAACCTCTAACCCTCATCTTGTTCAGTTTCTATCCCCCTCTCTACCTTCCCCCTACACCCAAACAGTGAAGGGGTTGCTGACAAAATTCACAATTTGACAGATCAGACTTTCAGAACTTCTTACACTCTTTATTTATGATCTGAAAAATGTGAAAAAGAACAATGGAAATGCCCAAAGATGGGTAACTTTAAGAAAGTTCAGGCTTTGTAGGTTCCTTGAATATTCGGATAATCAATATGTGATTTTATCAGCTTGGACTTGACCTATGGAAAAAAATTTCCCCTTGAATGCTGCAACTTCAGAACGTTATTATCCTGTAGAAGGCGAAGTGTGGAGTCTTCTTCTTTTCACAAGGTTCCACTATAGCGTGGCTGCCTCTTTCTTCAGTAGAGGAGAGAGGACCAAGCAGCAAAATTCAACTGCTCAGTCTAGAGGTATGATGCTAGGAAAAGAGGAGGAGGGATGACTTTTGTAGCAGAGGGCCTACAGAGTAGAATATATAGTTAAATCATTCTATAGAGAAAGATCACACTAGGGTTGGGTTTTTTTCTGTTTTGTAAATAAGTTCACTTGTATCATTTTTTTTTAGATTCCACATATAAATAATACCATATGGTATTTGTCTTTCTCTGTCTGACTTAATTAACTTAGTATGATAATCTCTAGGTCCATCCATGTTGCCGCAAGTGGCATTATTTCATTCTTCTTTATGGCTGAGTAGTATTCCATCGTGTATATATACCACATCATCTTTAACCATTTATCTGTCGATGGACATTTAGGTTGCTTCCATGTCTTGGCTATTGCAAATAGAGCTGCTAGTTTTTTGGGGCTTTTTTAATAGTAAACTAAAGACAAGATAGGCTCTTAAGTTCTGTGACGTCTGTCCAGTTCACTGTTGCATTTCTGAGACCCACTTCAGTATCTGGCACTAAGCAAAGGCTTCAGAAGTATTTGCTGAATGAGCTGCATAAATTCATGTTAAAATCAATGCCTGGGAAAGGACCCCTCTAGATGTTTTAACCTAAGTAAGTGCTTTGACTTGGAGGCCCACAGAGCATCTTATTTTAATGTTATAATCTTATTTTCCCATGATGAAAACATTTCTCCCTTTTGAAAGGGAGCTTACTTTTTCAGTGCACTGATGAAGATAATCAGAATAAAGTAGGACACACTCTGGAGGGGGGAAAGGCAAAAGCAACAAAAGAGAACGCAGCATCCCCCCAACAAGCAAACAAACTGCACAGCAGCTCTCAGTAGACACCCAGGAACCAAAAGGAAATTGGCCTTTGCTTAGCAAAGCCTAAATTCGAATCTTGAAAAATAAATCCCTGAAATAAAAATGGCGCCTCTGAGATGATGGACAACTTTTAAAGCCTCAACACAGAGGGGGCAAATGCCTTTAAATGAGCCCCTGGAGAGAGGAGGGCGCCTACCGAAGGCAGTCAGGCTTTGACTCATTGTTTTCTGTTTCTGCACTTGATTGAGCCTCGTTGGTACACAAATGAGTTTTCCCCTTGCATCTGGTCAAGGTGGTCATCGTTTAAAATCGCTGGGAAGTAGAAATGCCCCCTTCCCTTTCCATGAGGGAACCTCCTTCATGCCAATAACCTCACAGCAGGGTCTGGCAGCCCAGCCTCCTTGCCAGCCCAGGGTCCTTGTGAGAACCGCCAAACTTCCCACAACAGACAAGAGTGTGCCGCGGAAACACGAGGGCGGCATTGTTCGGCCCCCAACTCCAGCTCCCGGGATCACTTGCTTAAGTCTCGTTTTCTGTAGCCTCCTTTGTCTCAGTTCCTGGGGGTTCGTACCATGCATTGTCATTGTTGGGGAGGACAAATACAACCGGCGGTTTCTCAACAGCTGTCTGCAGGAGCTGCCGCAGAGGACACACATGTGCGCGGGCACACACACACACACACGTTCCCTCCCTCCCTCAGAAACACCATCCACACAGGCTGCAGGCTGCCCTGAACTTGCCCCACCCAGTTGGCTCTGCCAGCCAGCCTTTTCCTGGACATACATTCCTGTGCCTCCAGGAAACCAGGTGGGAACCAACACTTGCTGGGCTTTCTCATTTTACAGCTTTTACACAGAGGTGAGACCCCCTCCCACATTCCCATTGCCCCCATGAGCTTTAAATGTTAACAACAGAGGGGTGAGGATGCCCACTTTTTGAACACTGAGAAATCCAAAGTGGCAGGCAATAAAGCTCAACACGTACACACTAGGCCAGGACTTCTTAAAAAAATCACATCATTTCTTAGACTCACAGCCTCACAGTAATCATAATTAAAAAAAAAAAACCGCAATGAAAATGGATCAGCAGACATCCTCTTTCAGATTCAATGATAGAAATTGTTACATTTATAATTTTACAAGGACTGGGATTAAAAAAAAAAAAAAAAAGAGCATCTGCCTTATGGTCTCAGTGACCAGCTGGACAGATGGTGAAGAATATCATTAGTTAAGAAAGCTCTCATTCATTATCTGCAGGTCCCTTGGGCAGGCCGGGGTGGGGGGCAAGAATGTCCCAGAATGTAATATTTGAAGAATGTGTGTGTGTCTGAGATATGAGGCCAGGCGGTGGACATGGGGTCGGAACACACCGCCCGTTGTGATCCAAACAGCAACCATGAACACCTCAGCAGCGGTGTGTCGCACAGACACTTCCAGCTTCCGTTCTACCCGCTTCCTCGACAGTATTAACAGTGAAGAAACCATTTAGAGGTCACCACAGCTGCCAACGATCCCTCCTTCTCTAGACATAAGTACCTCTCCATCGGAAAAACATAAAGGGGCACAGAAGAGGAGATGCTGACTGAAACTGTCACTCCTCTGGCAACTCTTCTGGGTTCACATGGAAAATGACAAAAGAAACAGGGGGTCTGGTGTGTTCCTCTCCACCACAGGGATTCCAGGGGAAAACGCCTCTAAATTTAAGTCACCTCTCCACCTGGGTAACAGAAAGTGTGTGTGTGTGTGTGTGTGTGTGTGTGTGTGTGTGTGTGTGTGTGTTTGCTGGGTTGGGGGTGGGGAGTGGGGGCAGAGGATAACAACAGGCCCCAGTGAAAGTGATGGAAGGACCAGAAATCAACAGATCTGTGACTGTCCGGTTTTCTGTACCAATTTATATCTACCTTTTCAGCTTAATCTCTTATAAACTTCCATCAGAGAGACTCTGGTACTGAAAGGATAGATGAGTTCCTTGGCCCTTTGGATCTGTCTTTCCACCGGGCACTGAACACCTACTGGGTATGAGGTGCTCTGCTGGGAACCCACAGGAATACAAGAGAAGCAGAGGTATGGGGATCCCCGGCCTGCCATTGTGGGGTAGAGGGTGCGTATGAGTGGCCATCAATCAAAACTCATAGCTTCTGAAGCTGGAAAAACTAGTCTTCAAAGTCACTCGTATACTGCTTTTTGCCAACAACTCACATTGGCACTTTGGAGAAATCTAAGAAATTGGTGAGAAACTTTAAGGGTTAGGTTAGTTGTTGGCTTTTTGCCAACAACTCACATTGGCACTTTGGAGAAATCTAAGAAATTGGTGAGAAACTTTAAGGGTTAGGTAGGAACCAGGATCACCGAAGCCAAATGGGAGGCCTGGTTCAAAGAAGGGAGCAAAGAAATCAGAAAAAGAAGGATGATTATGATGAAGGACAGGGTCACTATTCATCCCCAGCTGGCCCCAGCTTCTCTCTGTTTTCCTTCTATCTGCCAGCTCTCCCTGGTTCTTGGAAAACACCTCAGGCAGAATCCTCAGCTGCCACCACAATGACCTCTAGGGGGAGAAAACTAATAGCAATGACAATAACAATCATTTTTTCCCATGTTGAGTGCCGACTATAGGCTCAGCATCTGTTCAGTGCTTGAGATCCAGCACTTCACTTAATGCTCATAACATCTCTCGGAGGTTGGTATTATTGCCACTGTACAGATGAGAAAACTGAGACTTGGAGAGGTTAAGTGATTTGCCCAAGGTCACACGGCTAGTAGGTGACAGTGGCAGGAACCAGACCCAGGTATGTCCCCTTCCAGTATCAAGGCTCCTAGCCACTTCACTATAGGGAGTCTTTCCTATACTCTGGCCAAGACATGGCTGGGATTTTCCAAAACTAACTTTATTGAAGAATTAAGAAAAAACTAAAATATAAATTCTTGGGGAAAAAAAAAAAAACAAGTTAAAACGCAAGTCTCTTGGGCTCTTTTTTTTTTTTGGCTGTGCCGTGCAGCATGTGGGATCTCAGTTCCTCAACCAGGGATCGAACCCAGGCCCCCTGCACTGGGAGCACAGAGTCTTAACCACTGGACTAGCAGGGAAGTCCCAGCCTCTTGTGCTCTTAACATCAAAAGCTAAATGTTTGTCAGTGAATAAGTTTACTAGCCAATTTTCCTCCCAGGACGTTAGGAAGAATATATAACACATGTATACTTTAAATAGTTTAAACACAATATAAAAGCTATTTATTATTCATTCTTTCTAGGAATATTCCTTCTCTATCCCCCAACTCAAGGTCTGTGAGGATTAAATGAGATATTATGACTGAGGATTCTGCTTTAGATCTTTATGCGCAATCGAAAAATAAGGATATTTAACATTTAAACTTTGTATCTTTAAAATGAAAATACAGGCCTATTGCATTTATAAAGCAAACAACAGAAATAATAAAGCAAACTAGACTCCTTGACTGGTGGAGATCTTAGGATGAAGGGTACACATGAAAATGGGACACATGAGATTTCTGTGCTCAGGTTCAGAAAAGTCTCCAGTCACTTTGTCTTGACTTTGCAGTTTTCTTCTCTGCCTCTTCAAGGTCTCAGGCTCCAGGCCCCCGGCAGTCCTGCCTTCACCTCTACCCCACTTCTCTCGTTGCCCTTTGGTTCCTCCGACTTTGTTGAGGCTGTTTCAAAAGCTCTTTTCCTTTGCCCTTTATTCTGAGCTAGCATTTGGCCTCACTCATGGCCTCTGCACAGGGTCATCTTGACCTGAAACCTGCCTGCATCTTTTCTGTCCCTTCCAACCATCCACGGCAGTTTGTTCTTCCTGAAGGCGAGCTGTCACACACAAGTTGCTACTCCCTGACTGGGGCATGGCTCCCGCTCACAGGCAGACACAGAGACCACAACTCATCCTCAGTAACTTCTTCAAGTACTTTCATTTGAAACATCCCAAAGGGTCTTCTGTTCATCTCTCCACGTCTAGAGCAGAAATCTCATCAATGTAGTTTTATAACACCAATGTTCCTAATTTATAGGAATCTGCCCAGTCGGTACTTCCCCAAAAGGTATTAGCACAGCGTTAGAGGCTGTTCCCTCCACACCCAGCAAGATCTGGCGGCCCCATGTCAAAGGCAGCCCTGAAGCGTCTCTCCACTGTGGAGGCCAATGCTTTTAGGCATCGTAACACCCCTTCCCAATACGCTCCTGGGTTTTGGAGTCAAAGGGATTTGAATTCAAATTCCAAATCTCACAAAGCCCTGAGACATTAGGCAGGTCATTAAAACACTCCGAGCCTCAGTTTACTCATCCTCAAAGTGGGGTTGATGGTAAATAGCTATCTTATGGTTGCCATGGTATTTACGAGGGATGATGCATATCAAATCTTTGCACAGAGGACTAGTAGTGTTTATCAAGGGAGGCACTATCTCCTTCTGAGCAAAGCAGAGTTAAAAACAAGTCAGCTCCTTCTGTCCCCAAATACTTCTAGAAATGAATCAGTTGCAATCAACAGTCTTCTTTCCTAGAAGTGAGGGCTGTCCCTCCTTCCCTCTCACTCTTTCCAAGAGGCCTGAAAACAACGGGGATAAAGAATGTAGGCTAAGGACACGAAGGCACCACAGTGTCCACTGCAGCGCCAAGGAACAGAACTAGGATGATGGGTTTCATAAAATATCACCCACTCCCACACCAATCATTCGCAGCTTGATCAAACTGCTACTGCGAGCCTCGGGACCCCTAGCTTAGTTTAGAAATGGCAGAAGGACCCTAGAGAAAACGAGAACTCTTTTAATCATTACCGTTTTTATTACATTTCTGTGCCTTGCACACAGTGCTCTGAGAAAACCTACAAGAGCTTGGGGCTGTTAATGGGACACCAGCTCTGCCATGGGGATGGGGGTGGCCGCTTAGAACTTTACTTTTAGAAGAATCCCACACTCTGCTCCTGAAGCCTGACTGGACTTGATGAGCCATTTAGAAGAAAAATTTAAAGATGGAGAGTGGAAGATTCAAGGAAAGAAGGGAGTAGGGCAAGAACAGACTAGAAGGGCATAAAAATGAAAAGGCAGCTATAGAGTCAAATGCATTCAGCCTTGCCTCCAGCACCCACTGCCCAAAGACAGGAGCTGCTTCGTGCCGGGCTCAAGGGTAGGGAAGCTCCCAACTCGGCACAGGCTCACCAGAGCCCATCCTGAAGACTGGAAAGGAAAAGAAACAGAGGGGGGATCCCAGCCCCTAGGTCCTGAAGACCATTGTCACTAGAAGAAAGACAGGCAGGAGAGAGACAGAAAAGTCTGGGTGGGTGCCGTTACCAAACCATGTCCACGAGGGCACGTGAAAAACCCCAAGGGCTCTGCTCATCCAGACATGGGAGCTCTGTCTTCTAAATCCCCTTCTGGGGTCACTAAGAGAACGGGGCAAAATCGGGACCAGGAGCTCAGGGCCCTCTCTTTTCTAGGGCTCACCACTGGCAAGGAAAGCCCTGCCTCACTTTGCAGAAAGGAGGGCAGCCTCTTCAGCAAAATGGGCTTTTTTTGGCAGCACCACAGGGCTTGTGGGATCTCAGTTCCCCGACCAGGGATTGAACCAGGGCCCTCGGCAATGAGAGGGCGGAGTCCTAACCACTGGACCGCCAGAGAACTCCCAGGATGGGTTTTTAAAATAGAACAAACTGGGGGAATTTGAATTCATGAGTGAATGCAGTTCATGTAAGAAGCAAATGGTAGTTCTACATATCTGTATTTTTACTCCTTTCATTGGGAAACTAAAGAGTAAACAACTCCCATCTCCAAAAGAAAGTTTCCTCTAAATCCTAAAAAATGTTTAGTCAAGGTTAAGCCATATGTAAGAGTAACTGACATTTCCCAGATGTCCCGCAACCAAATACTGACTCTGCATTACTAATCCCAGGACTTTCTTATTTGCCGCCCTGTTTATACGCATTCAAAGCCAAAGACATGAAGTTAGCAGAATATTCATTTTTTAATTGTTATGTAAAAGTCTCAGACTGACCTGTAAAATGTTTGGAATCACAGAAGGTGTAATTCACTCCGAAATACATGTTTACAAGATGCAAGAAGGTTGTTTGGATTTATTTCAAAAGTATTTAAGAAAAAAAAAATACGCTACTACCTTACACAAAGAATACCAGAGTGTGTGGTAGTTAATTCGGGGAAAAAGAAGTGCATGTAATCATGTAGATTTTTGAAGTAAAAGTTAATCTGCAGGAAGCAGGAAGTTAAGACGTGTAATTAACCCCAAGGTACACAATATAAAGAATGGACGGCAAAGACTAATGAAGGAGCTAGAATGAGCTAGCACAGAAGTACGTGCAGAAATGACACACAGCTGAAATACCTCTTCTTTAGCTCTTTTCCTCCTTTAACCATCACAGACAGACGCTCTGGTCGTGGGTCAGAATGTGCCCGAAGACAGTGTTATTCAAAGCATGGTCTATGGACCCAGTAGTCATTGCCAAACCAATAACGTTCCACACGCCCAAGATAAGTTCCAGCTTTGCGAGTGCGAAATAGCAGCTGTCACAGAGATCTGTAACTGAAGGAACATTCCAAGCAGGTGATCGTTTTTCTAGCAATTCATTTTTACTGGGTTTTCTCAATGTATCGGTCCACCATGGATTGGAAATGGAAGGAGAAGAAACCGGTCTTTCACCAGAGGCAGTCTGCAGAGCGCTGCTAAAAACCTAAAACCTAAAATTGTAGATGGTAAGCTCTCAACATCGAGTTAAGAAAACACAAGAAATTTTCCATTGTTCAGTTTTGACCTTTGATTTATGTTTCCCCGATGCAGAAGGCTGCAGGGCTGGTGCAGAAAATGATGAGAGAAGCAAGATGTGATGGCTACTTTAGCTGAAGACGCTGATTCCCCTCAACCCCACCCCCGCTTTTAAGCTGTTGATCTGGTCCACATAAGGCAAAACCCCACATAATCTTTCTGTTTGTTTGTATGTAAAAAAGGATTCTGAATGGAACGGTCTACTCCAGAGGAAAAGGAATTAAGAGTTTTAATGCTTAAGCACAGCCAAATATTTATACATCATTAAACGCAAAATACATGAACGGCTAGATGGGTGCATTTCTCTCCCATGCCTTACTGTAAAGGAATGTGTTACAATACCTGGACCGCTTTACATTCTCGACCTCTTCTTTATTTTTTGTTTTACTCTCTGTAGTTATAGCAGTACGATTTTTATCTTCTAAAAATATTCGAGGCTTCCTCTGCCTAGATATCTTTTTCCCCTAGCAATCGGTTTATGAGGAGGTGTGGGCATAAAAGATGTCCCTGTCATAACATTAAGCACATCAAGAAAACCAAAATATACATTCACATTTGTACATGAGCATAAGTGTAAACACACATCTACAACCCACCCCTGAAGTCCCAGCAGCACAATCTTCCCTGACTCACTGTCTCATCACTGAGAAGAAAAACAGTATGCCTGGGGACCACGCGAGACAACACTCCCATTATTTACCAACAGTGAGTGTTTACTGAAATAAAACCTTTCAGCTATTGCCTTGGTGACAGTAAGTCAAGTTCAAGTTCAATATGTAAATGCTAATTGCACTAAATATGCAGGCACTGGTTGGCTGAAGAAGACAGGGGCTCTGAGACTGGGTGAGCCGGGGAGAAGTAGATGGGGAGGTGAAAACAAGTCAACAGGGACTCAATTTGAGAAATCCTGTTAGTAAACACTCAAGTCTCACTGGCATGATCTTATGAACAGCTTTAATATTCAGCCGTTCCCACAGACGCGGGGGGTCATCTACGGGGAAGGTAAGAAACAGACTTCACGCCCTACACCACTGAGGATGTGAACGGTGCAGACCTGCCCCTAGATCTTCATAAACAGGCCCCTTTTCCCATCAAAGGCCTTTGCGGAATGGAGCTGGAGTTGTTTATCCTGCTTTCTTTTTCTATGAGGTTTACTTTCCCGATGTTAAACCCTGTCAACTTTACTGCCCAGAAACCTGTCTTCAGAATAGGACTTTCTGCTTTGAAGACTCCTTTTAAGAAATGTGAAGGGGCAGTAAACATAAAATAGGATCCACGGCCCCACCAATGACAACAAAAACCGGGCCCAAGCTAATCAGTCTCGTCCATAAAACACAGGCTCTATCTCTCTCTCTCTCACACACAGTAGCAGCCCAATAAGATCTGTTGAGTGAATGTAAGCAACAGAGTAGGAAGCAGCTGAAGAGAAAGAATTCCTGCTGTGTTTTCCCCTTGTGCCTCCTTCCCAGTCAAAAGCGTTCAAGAAAAGAATGTTTTATGGCATACTGCTGTTCACCACTAGCAGTGCAAGTTTATTCTGCCCGGGGGGCCCAAGTGGGATGAGTTTGGTCATCTCCATATGTTCTCAAAGTGAAATTCTTCCCTTTCTTCCCTTTCATTTTGCAGGCCTGGTCTAATTTAAAACAAGCTATACAGAGACACAACACACTCCATGGTTAAGCAGCGATGCTCACTCTGAGAGGAGAGTTAGGCCTGCAGGATGGAACGGCCGCAAGAGAATGTGAGGAAGGGTTTCTTTCCATTGGTATCTCACGGCCTCCCTCCTTACCTGTAGCCTCTTGGGCCTCACATAGGGCTCTGCCCACAGTCAGTGCCGTTACCATGGCCAAAAGCCTGCATCAATGGAAGACCATCGGAGTCCTCTGCACGTGACATCTAACGTCACAAGCCAAGTCCATCTCAGCGACGGACGTCGGGAGGTGAAGGTTCAAATGAGGCAGTCACTGAAGCACCCACCGGGCTTTCCCCAGATCAGAACTAAAACCACTTAGGGAGTTTTTCAAAAGAAACTGAACTGGGGACTTCTCAAAACTGCTACAAATATACGCTGAAGTTGGAGACCAGAGTGAGACTCTTGGGCCCCACTGGGACTCAGCTCGTACCAACAGCCCTAAAATCAAAAGGAACCAGAAAAGGTTCTGTTTACAAGTCAGCTGTGCTCCTGAGGCTCCATCCAGCAGGAAATCTCCGAAAACAGGTGAGGCCAGCCAACAACTCCAGTAAAAGGCGTATGTTGTTATTATTACTTTTTTAATAACAATCCTCTGACATGTGCATATAGCGCTTAACAGTCTACTCTGCATTCTTTCTATGATCAGTTTCATTTCGTATTCACAACAAATCTAGGAGGGAGAAGGGTAGAAATGATTAGTCCCATCTTACGGAAAAGGAAACTAAGGCTCAGGATGGCAAAGTGATTCTCCCAAACAATCTGGGTAGTGAGTAAAAAACTGAAAAAAACCCTCAGGTCTCAGCTCTTTCCCCTGCCTCACAGCTCACCTTCAGAAAAAAGCCTTGCCTTTTTAGAAGCAGTAAAGGATTTCTCTTATTCTTCCCCATATTGCCCGTTCTCCTTAGGTATGGGAAGAAAATACCTCCTACATTTATCCATACAGCTGATACTCAGCAAATCATGTCTGAATCAATGGACACTCCCACCCCATCCCATTTCAATATACCTTCATCCTTCCTGCCCTGGGCCAGATTTAGAATATCTGTGTGCTGCATATGGAATCCTAATAGTCAGAAGAAAAAGAAGAAATCCAGATGAATATGCTCCTTGTTTGCACATAAAGGTCATCTGGGGTCCTCAGGCCTGACACTAAGACTTCCCTGAATCGTGTTCTTTTTCTCATATGCAGATCCACTAGGTCGCCATCCACCTCTCTGGAAACTCCAGTTATTCTTTAGTTTTACCAGAAGGCTCCCCTAAGTCTTCCCTGTTTTAACTAAGCCAAATGATGTACTGTTCATGGCAGGATTTGGGGGTTTGCTTTTGCTTTAAAATCATCTAGCCAGTCCCCGTCTGTCCCAAGCTGTTAACAGGTATTTGGTCCCCTCCAGACCCAATTTCTCTCCCACACACGGGCTCCTGCAGCCTTCAGAGGAGTCAACTGGCAAAAGAAAGACTCCAGGTTTTTTAAAAAACCAACCTGCTGACAGTGGACCTCAGCCCTAGGAATACCAGGTGCAATTCACTATTAACTCTGCTGCCAGCAGAGAATGGCCAAACCCATCTCCTCATTTCTGCAGATATGTCGCCAACACTCAGCAATCAGTAAGAATGGATGAATGAATGAATGACTGAATGACTACCATTATCCTGTAATATGCACTTAAGAGAAACTTTTCCAAACTCTTAGCGAAAATATAAATGACTGGACAAGCTAAGGATCAATGATCACTCAGATATTTATCCGTTAGCGGCATACACAACTTTAAAGCTCTGTTTATTTGTCTTGTTACAATCATTTCAATGTTGTACTTGTTTACAAAACTTTTCTCAACTATTTTTGATGATATGCTGTCATATGAGCAACGTGATATGCGTGTATACGCCAGTAAAGTGCGTAAAGTTGGCACTCTCTTGTTCTAAAGATCAGACTCCTCAAAGACAACTGAAATATTGTTGATCTCATTACACACTGTTACTGGTAGATCAGCCATTCTGAAGTTTATTTCTTCCTAAATCCTCCAGCTTCCTGTATCTGAGTGTTTATGTCTCAGATTTCCCCCATCACCTCATTTCCCATCACTTTATTCCTAATATTCTGCTTTTCACTTCAAGTTACTATGACCTCAAACCAGCATTTATTTCCTGACTTCCAAAATGAAAAAGACTCATAAAGAAGAAAAAAGAGGAACTTTTTTAGCAACAATTTTTGGACCCCATAAACAAGTCTTATTTTTCCAGAGAGAGAGAATCCTTTAATCTACTTTGTGGACTAAATCATGCCTTGAACACATGAGGTTCAAGGTTTTATCAAAAATGGGGAAAATACAAAGGTCTAATATTTAAAATGCTAAGATTTTTTCCCCTACAATTAACCACCTAGTCCAATAGTAACCTTAGAAAATATTATTTTTAAAAGGACAGTTCACACAGTTTGGTGTTGTGTGATTGCTACCGTTTCTGGGGCCGCAGTTGCTGAGTGATAATTTGCAAATACTCCCTTTTTAAGTCCTCTCTAAAGCTTTCTGCATCTGAGGATCTGCTCCCAGAACCACAACCAAGCTGTTAGCAGGATGTGAACAAGTTCACAAAATCGAGGATTTGTTTACATTCCAGCCATAGTATAGAGAAGCTGAACGATCTAACTAGCTGCTGTCTAACCTGTTCTTGTCTTTGCTTATTTCTTCCCAAGCTCTTAACAAACAGGCAATGGGTAGTAGTTAAACATTTGGGACCAGTTATTCATCTTGCTTTGCAGATCACAGGGCTGGTCCCAGCAGAGCATCCAGTAACTTCAAAGGACACCCCTAGTTTGCATCAGTTTCACAGGGGACAGAGCCTGGGCCCAAGGGTGCCCTCCTAAAACTCAGAACCATTACTTCATTCCCCGCCCCTGGTTACCTGAGCCACTTGTACTCCCCAATCATAAGTCAAAAGGGCTCCCTACTCAGCGCTATTTGACTCTCTCTGGAAAAGGAAAACAGAAGATGGGTCTCTGCCCTGGTCCCTCCCACTTCTTAATGACTCCCACTCTCTGTGCCCAGACACAAGCTACTTAGAAAAGTCGTGTTTTTAGAGCTACTTGGTCAAAGCAGGCGACACACTGTATGGAACTGGGAGTTCTGAAAATACTTCCAATTTCTTTTCTTATCTCTCACCCAAGAGCATGCTTAGCCAACATGTACCTTGTAGTTTTAATTTACAGTACAGTTTCAAAATGAACAATGAGGCACCCAAGTTGTTTAGGAACACGCAAAATCCTACCTGTTGGGTAGAGCTACCTTCATTTCGAGTCACATTTTCCCAGAAACTCTAGCTCCAGGGGTACTGAAAACCATCATTTAAAATTATTTTACACCTGTGTCCATTTGTCCTACAGGCAGCTTCTTAGGCCTCTAATATTTTTGTCAATATTTATGCTTTCTCCTTTAACTACTACTGGTCTAAATTTACTTTACTAAAGGAAATTCTGGCCCTAACTAAACTCATATAAACTTTCCATTTCACCAGGATGCTTTCTCTTTTGGGATTCAGCATGTCTTTTCTGAATCTAAGTAACAGCTCTTAAAGGCCAGCCATGAATGTTTATTTTCCAATATAAGAGCAACTTTCTATACATACATAAAACATTAAAAGCTTCATGGAGGTGTCCAAAGTCGCTCTAAGTTGGGACTAGCTGATGTTCACAGAGGGTTCTAATGTCCCCATGTGGGCTCTGCCTCATAAGTGTGGCCCTAAGACCTTCCCCTCAGTATCCACTGCAACTTTTCTTTCTTTAATTCCACTTTGGTAAACATACATTTTCAGACTCAAAACTCTCACCAGTTCATCTCTAGTATCCATTTCTTTTATCTTCTTTTGTCTCACAATAGAGTTAAATAATATACTATTTAATTGTCAAGATGCTTCAAGTGATGTTACCTGTTTTATTTCAATGGTCTTCTACATCAGTGTGAGACAGAGAAGATCAGGAAATTTTAAATATCAAAAATTATGTGACTAGCTCCAGGTCATTCAGGTATGACAGAATCATAGCTAAAGTACCAGCTTTCAGACTCTCACTGATAGGGTTAATTTGTCCTACTACTCTGTCTGGAGAATATATAGTAAATATAAATGGAACTTGAACCACTTAAAAAGGGGAAGGAGGAGAGAGAGAGAGAAAAGAAGGGGGGAGGAGACAAAGTAATGAACAGTAAACTACTTCACTAGAAATTTTCTTCCTGTTTTTTGACTATGCCCCCATTTGACTCAGGAAAAAAATGAAAACACAAAACGGACTCTTCTACCAAGCCCTTCCCTGTATTACAAACTTCCATTTTTTTGTGTGACTAGATTCCTTTAGCAAGCATGCTCTCTGCTACTCAGCAGAGGGTCCATCTATCTTGTACATCTCGTCACTGAATATTATTTTAGGTACTCATGCCTGTCATAGCATCCCATTCTAAGCCAAATAAAACATCCTATTAAGCAACATTTGCCTTGACATTCTGTTATTTGGAGATTTGTACTGTTCTTAGTTCTTCACGGTTGTAAATAATGCTGCCACAAGAAACTCCACGCTTTACAAGTATTTGGGGTTTTCTAGAAGGCTATGAAAAGTCACATTTTAGCTCTTTTTTACTTAAAGCAAGATTTTTCTCTGCATATATCGTATTCATTTACAGAAATATCAACAAAGTGTAAGCGAAGATGGTTTCCCACATTTTGATCAACACTGGGTTTAAAACTTCTATTTACTTTTTCAGTCTTCTAGGCATGCAACTTCATCCTAAAGTTGTCTTAACATGTGTTCCTTTAACTCCTAACTAAGGGGTGCCCTTTTCAGAGTGATAATTTACAGTCTGTATTCCACCTATGTAAAAACTGTCTTCTTCACTACTCACACTGCCTGTTTTTAAGCAATGAATCATGCCATCAGTAGGAAAAGGGGTCAAAAATCATTGTCTGATCGTAAGTAACTATGCCATCAACTCTTGAGGACAAAAACTACAATTCTTAAGGAATTATGTTAAGGAAAATGGGAAATATTTAGTCTTCTAGAAATGAGTAACAGTCAATCATAAATACTTATTAACAGGTTGCCCCATATGCAAAATCATTCCCACAAAATTTTGTTGGCACAAAATTGACCTAGGAACAAAGGGAGAAAGCCTTTTCCCTTCCCTGCCTTACTATTCTCCACCATCCACTTACCACCCACCCCCTTCTCCCAGACACCCTAATTTGTCCATCACATCAGGACGGCCCCTCCAGTCACCCAGGGCACAATCTCATAATCTTTTTTGAATGCTCCTTCTTTCAACCAGTTCTTCGACCTCCAAAACACCTTTTCCTTTCCAATCCCACTGCCCCAGTGGGTTGGCTTTCCTCACTTCTGTTCAGACAGATGCATTTCCCAGCAAGCTTGCTTCCCAGCTTCCAGTCTCTGGCTCTCCATCCATCCCATGAGCTGCTACCAGATAAATCTCCTATAGCACAGACCTGACCTGTCCGTCCCTGGCACAAAATTCTGGGGGGCTTTATGCATCACTAAAACACATCGCAACTGGTTCCCAACCAAGAAACCACATTTCCAATAGCACTCTATTTGTATCTCTCTTTGGTACTTGTAAGCTTCTTGAGGAAAGGGAGTTTGCATTATCACCTTTACTTCTTCATAGTGCTTAGCAAGATTTTGAGCGTATTCAAAAGAACTAATTTGAATTAGAGTTTCTCGTGTACCCAGTTCTTAGTACCGATTCAAATGTAAGCTTCTTAAAAAACAGTGTCTTAATTATATCTCCCGTGGTTCAGTTCTTCTATGTAGTAGAATTTCCACAAGTAATTGTTTAACAAATGAATTAAGGAACTGATAGCTCTTAATTCCAACTTGGATCCGCTAGCTGCATGCTCCAGAAAAAGCCACCTAGAAACATATTGGTATTAAAAGGTCAACTGAGAGGAAGACAGCAATATTCAGGATACTCCTATAAATTAGAACATGCTGTAAACATCAAATAAATAATAGGCCTTCAGGCTAAGCTCTATTACCAAATAATAATTAACATACTGATGTGCCACAGAAAGAAATGTGTTACTAAGAGACTAATCCATATACTTTCTAAAGAAATTACAACCCTTCGAAATCTACTTCTTCCAAAATTATCATAAATAAGGCTTACTTTGCTTGATCAGATCTTGACCAAAAATAAGAAGAAGAATGGATCTCCCCTCTGACATCAGCTACCCATTTTTCTTAATCCCAGCATGATTTAGCAGATGCTGCCTGGACTAATTGTAGGAAATTCCAAATGCATGCTCTTTCTTTAATTAGCTTCATGACCTTGGGCAAGTCACTTCACCCTAGGGGTCTGTTACTTCACCTGGGAAATAAGAGGGTTTGGCGCTGATCTTTAAGCTTGCATCCAGCTCTAAAATTCAATTCAATGATTTGTGAGTTAAAAATAAGCTTTTCACTGATACCCACAACAGCACGAATGAATCTCAAATGCATTATGCTAAGTGAAGAAAGACTCAAAAGGCTACATACTCTATGATTACCTTCACATGACATTCTGGAAAAGGCAAAACTAGGAGTAGAGAACAGATCAGTGGTTGCTAGGGATTAAAGGGGGGGGGGGTTTGACTACAAAAGGGTAGCATGAAGAAATTTTCTTTGGAGGTATAGCAATGGAATTGTTCTGTGTCTTAATCGTGGTGGTTATGTGACGCTGTGCATTTGTCAAAATTCACAGAACAGTGCACCGAAACGAGTGAATTTTGCTATACATGAATCACATGATTCAAGGTATTAAAAAACATATTTCTCCATATCCAATGCAATTTTCGACAACATAATGGACAGTTTCTCCCAAGAATAACACTGACCTTCTATATTTGCTGACACCATTTTGTTCCAAGACTGATGAACCAAGTTTGTATCCAAGCAATTTGCTGCTTGTTTTTGTGGTGCTATTGTTGTTTTTAACCTTTAGACAAACAGTCTACGGAATCCTTTCTGTGAAGCTAATTTCCCAGTGTGGCACACCTAACAATGAAAAAGTAAAATGAACCCAAGAGGGAATGATTCTTGGGCTGCCCAGGCCCCCCCATGGTGTTCACGGAATGTTAGAATGTTATTACTCTTGTGATTCATACCGAAGATATGAGGGACAGAACATGAATAATAACAACAACACGGCAGTAACAACAGCAGCTAACATTTAATTAGCACTTACTATGTTCCAGGCAGTGTTGTAAGTGCTCACATGCAGCCTTACTAAGTGCTACAGTAACTCATCTACTTTTCAGAACAATCCTGAAATGGGTTAATGCTATCCTCATTTGACAGTCGAGAAACTGAGAGATTAAACGATTTCTCAAGGTCAAATGGCTAGTAGGTGGCTGAGTCAGAAGGCAAATCTAGATAGTCTAATTCTTACCACAACGCTAAGATCCTGTGTAGGAAAGTTTATTTAAAGGAGCAATCTATTCATCTTCTTGGACGGTCTTATTCATTAGCTACTACTAATGTGATTCCACAAATTCTCATCCAGGCTTTCTTCAGAAATTGAACAGAAAGCCTTTTCTAATTACACAAGCCAGTATGTCTACCTCTGCCTGGTGAGTTCACGAAGAAGTGGGCATAGCAAAAAACCAGCTGTATCTTCCTAGTCTGCACTCAGGGCCTGCAACAAATCTGGCCTCAGCTGAGAGGCAAGCTTTTCTCGAGGCCTCCCAAGACTAGGCAAGAGAAGGACTGTGCTTCTACCTGCCACTAGGAAGGGTCTACTTTTTCCTGTAATCAGTTTGCTGATTTTTGTAGGTTTGGGCCTCCAGGTAGAAACACGTCCCAAAGCAGACAAGTGCCTGTTCCTGAAATAACCAGTTCTCTGCACAAGGCAAAAGAAGCTTTCAACCAGAAGGGAATGGCTGCTAAAACCTAGGCTAGGCTGAAGGAAATCAACCCACCCAAAGTGAGTCCATTAGACAGTACTTGTGAGGTATTTAGACCCTGAGAACTCTGTTTGAATGCAGAAAGGCAGATTACACAGAGAAAGGCTTCTCAACTAGTTCCTGCGTTTGTTTAGTCTGCTTACCTCTAGTCCAAGCTAATCATCTTAATGGTTGTTTATGACCAGAACAGGGTTGAAATGGCCTTTCAAAGAAAGCAGGGCAGGCCTAGCCCAGCCTACACTAGTTTGCAACTTCCTCTTTCCCCACTCCTTCTGCAGGACCCCAGACTTCTCCTTATTATGGATCTCCACTCCAAGTAAAACAACACATCATGGTTTTTGTTTGTTTTTTTCCTTTTTGGCTGCACCACACAGCATGTGGGATCTTAGTTCCCCAACAAGGGATCGAACCCACAAACCACGCATTGGGAGCACAGAGTCTTAACCACTGGACCACCAGGGAAGTCCCAACAGACCATAGTTTTATTTATGTCTTATCCTTCTCTTCAAACCAGACCATAAGCTCCCCAAAGGGCAGGGACCTTCTTTGTTGTTCATTGCTATATCTAGCTAATTGATCACTTTTGCAGTAAAACGTAAACAAAACAAACAAACAAATCAGAGGGTTAATGGACTTCTTGGAGGGAAAGAAAGCAACTTGGACTGATTTTAAGGCCCCGCTTTTCCCTGATGTAGACACCAGAATCTTGTGACCGAGAGTTAAACCTGTCCCTCCCGTAAGGGAGCTTTTAACAAAATCTTCACACTAAACCAACTACCGGTTTACCCGAATCCAGGGCAAAAATTTCCAAAATTCTAATCCGACTGGAGGTCGGGGGGCGGGGGGGCGGAGGCAGTCAGCACAGTCACCCTTCTCCAGGCCACCTATACTCCCCCTCCTCAAAGCAGAATCAGAGGAGAAACCGGGTGAGGCAACGTTAACCGGGACGCCCTCCTCCAATTAATGTGTTATTGCTCCTTTAAAACCGAGAACAAACGGCCGGCAGCTCGTGATCCCGGAGGCTGCAGTGCGGTAATTGTCACTTAGCCACTTAACTCCCCGCCGCACTGCTCGCTCTCTCGTCCTGGTTTCTCTCTCAGCCAATTACTGCCGTCATTTGCGTTTCAATGTATGCCGTCAGGGGCCTGGCCCAGGCGACGACCACGGAACAGGAAACCCGGGCCGGACGTTGGCTGCCAGGCGCTGCTTTGTGGGAGCTGCAGGGGTATTCAGGAGAGGCCCACAGAACCGCTCCAGGGGGACCCCAGGCCACCCCGCCACACCCCGGTTTTGTTATGAGCCTGGTCTACACTGAGGCCGCCAGAAGGAGGAATGTCTGACCCTTAAGAGCCCCAAGTTGATAACAATGATGGTGATATTAACCATCACTAGAATTTTAGCTGCTGAGCGTGACAGCAGACCAGAGACAAGCAGGGGAAGTAGGAGGAACGACTGCAATATATTATTGTGAAATCAAGGCAGGCACAGTCGCCAAACGTGAAGACAGCAAGATCTTAATTCAGTTCTCACTGCTCTTTTTGCACTCAGATTTCCACACAGGGGGGTTATGCATCTGTAATTTGACCCTGAAGTGTAGGGAACGTGAATCTTCCCAGGCAACCCTGAGCTGAAATATCTAAAAATTCTATTTGTAGCCTGCTGTCATCTTACAGGTTTGTGGTAGATATGTTAATACTTTGTCCAAAAAAAATTGATTAAAAAAATTCCTTAAAGGCATAACCAGATGTGAATTTTTATAATTAAATCGGGGGGGGGGAGGCTTTGCCAGATGATGTGTCCAGATTTTCAATTTCTAAAAAAACGTCCTTTCTGGTTGTTCAGTAGGTCCTAACCATGAAAGTGAAGGCTAGTCTTTTCAAATATTTTATTTACTCTGCCTTCCTGGATCAAATCTATACCACTGTTCGCTGCAATAAGGCTTTTATCCCAGAAGGTTTAAACCTCCCGCTTGCAGAGAAAGCATCGTAGTTGAAATGTATTACCCTAGCTTGAGACATCCTTTGGAATACACTTGGTCTACTTGGGATATAAAACACGGGTTTTAAACCCTGACTACGGGAAGCAAAGGGGAAAGGATGAGAGGCTGAGGAACAGCCCGAGTCTTTTATAACCGGCTCCTGCCCGATGCACAACGATTAGCAGCCACTAGGAAGGCGGCATGTGCCAGTGCGGAGGGCGGGATACCGGCTAGCTGGGTGGTAAGCGATCTCTGCGTTGTCAGCACCTTCCTTTACCCAGCTGAAGAGCAGTGAGCTTGTCCTGCTCACCCTGCATTTAGCAGCAAGCTCCCTCTTACAGTCCATCCTCTGAAGCCCCAGCAAGCGCGGGAGGAGGGCCGGCAGCTGAGGCTGGAAGAGACCTGTTCTAGCTGGATCCAGGGGGCCCAGTCTCTGGGTCTAAAATAAGACTCTTAACTTCTCTGCCAATGAGGTTCGCCGGGCCTGATGACGTAACAGGCGCCGGCCGTTCTATTTGCAGGCTAGGTCCGTGTACACCAGGATTTCATCCAGGTAAGGAGGAATTGGGGAGGGGGAGGGGGGCGAGGCGCGAGAGGATGAACCTGTCCTCCTGCTCTGTGTACAGCGAGGGGCTGAAAGGCCTGGTGAGCTGCCCAAGTAATTGTATACCTCATCTTGGGCTGTGCAAAGACGAGCTGGCCAGGCTCTAGCGAATCGCCATCCTCAGGCTACATGCTCCCAACTGAATAACAGAGAAGGGAATCTGTTCAGTCCTCAACAAAGAAAAACCACAAGTCATATAAAGCTAACCAGGAGCCCCCCCCCCCCGCCCCCCGCGTGCTGACCGTGGCAGCCACACTGGGGGAGACTCGGATTGCCCTCACTCGTCTCCTCTCGGCTCTTCTAATTAAGAAAACTTTAAACCTCAACCGGTTTGCTCCTTTGTTGCTCCTTTTCAGTCATCACCCTGACCCATCTCTGATGAGAGAGAAAGCACTTCAAAAGATGGAGAGCGTGGTCCCTGAGAGACCTAGGGGCCAGAGTGTGAATTTCCTAATTAAGGACCAGCACAAGAGTAACTTTCTCTTTCTTTCCGCTGTGTTTCAAGCTGAACAAACTATTCGGGTATCTTCCCCCTCCCTTCCTCCCTCTTTCCTCTGTCCGTTTGTGCCTCTCTGTTTCTCAGCTGATCCATAGCTTCTGAGATATGAAGTGTGCAATAAACTGTTCTTTTTCTTTTGTCTCAAAGCCAGAAGTCACTTTGTAGAAAAACAAGTTCTTCTTCTCTGGCCCTACCCCCGGTGAGTGGCAGTCCCTTGGAGGTATGGATGGAAGCCTGCCACTGATGGCCCAGAACAAGACCCAGGCCAATCAGCAGGGCGGATCTGAGCCCGCGTCTGCAGAGGGGCTGCCTTGCCACAGGCTAGGCTGCTGCCACCCACCATCCCCAGAGCTGGGCCTGGGCTTGGGGGTGGGGCTCAGCTAGGAGCCCCAACTTCCTCAAAGTGTCACAGAGTCCCCTGCCATCAGGGTGCAACATACATTTCCCTCTTTTGTCAGGTTTAACTTTGGCTGAATGAGAAGAACCTTTGTTCCCACCTTATCTATTCCCAGCAATGCCGGCTGCTGTCTTCAACTTTCACAGAACAAATCCGTGGGACCCTCCAACCCCAGATTCTCCAAGGTCATACTGAGAACTCAGCCTGGACCACCAGTGCTTCCCTAGCCATCTTCACAAAGCTGAATCCATTATCTTCCTCGCCAGCGTGACCCTTCCATTTGGGACAGCACCTGCACTCGGGACCAGGGCTCATGCTTTACTGCGCCCCTCTCCTCACCGCCTACATCCATCAGCACGCTTTTTTTTTTAACACTTTATTGGAGTATAATTGCTTTACAGTGCGGTGTTAGTTTCTGCTTTATAACAAAGTGAATCAGCTATACATATACATATATCCCCATATCTCTTCCCTCTTGCGTCTCCCTCCCACCCTCCCTACCCCACCCCTCTAGGTGGTCACAAAGCACCGAGCTGATCTCCCTGTGCTATGTGGCTGCTTCCCACTAGCTATCTATTTTACGTTTGGTAGTGTATATATGTCCATGCCACTCGCTCACTTTGTCACAGTTTACCCTTCCCCCTCCCCGTGTCCTCAAGTCCATTCTCTACATCTGCATCTTTATTCCTGTCCTGCCCCTAGGTTCTTCAGAACCTTTTTTTTTTTCTTAGATTCCATATATATGTGTTAGCATACGGTATTTATTTTTCTCTTTCTGACTTACTTCACTCTGTATGACAGACTCTAGGTCCATCCACCTCACTACAAGTAACTCAATTTCGTTTCTTTTTATGACCATCAGCAAACTTTTTGAATTTTATTTCACACACATTTCTCAAATCCAGCTCCCAGAATCTAGAGATGAGGCCACGACCCTAGTTCAAGCCCAAAGCCCTCCTGCTCATAACTCCAGTGCCCCCAACACACACCCACAGGAAGGACCTAATCCGTAACTCCAGTGCCCCCAACACACGCCCACAGGAAGGACCTAATCCGTAACTGCAGTGCCCCTCTCCTCTGCCTGCTCGCCAGGCTCCTCGTCGTCACATGCAGAACCTGTGCTCCTGTCCACTGTCACTGCAGTCACTCCCTGATGCACAAACTGCACTCAGCACTGCCCCCCAGGGTTCTTCCTGTCCCTCCTTCTAGCTCAGGCTCTCCTGAGAGCAGCCCCTCCCCCACTTCACCCAGCTAATAACTATGACTTTGCCCAGGCTTCATCTTTCTTTGACTTCTCCACCTCCTGAGTAGGTTACATGCTGCTCCTCTGGGCCCCCATCATGTTCACACACATTTCTCTGTGTGTGTGTGTAACATTTCTGCTTGTGGTCTCAGCACCCAGTTCACACAGTGGACGTCTGCTACAGGCAGCAGGTTCTCAGCAATTGGGATGCCTCACTCGTGCTTTCAGATGGCTGGTTAAAGCCATCTATTACTGCAGGGCAATCAATACCTTGGTCCGAATTAGATCCATTTTTGTGTTATCTATTTAAAGAAGACAGACGCCAAGACACCAAGGACTGTATCTACGTAACATGTTTTGTCTGGCAACTTATCTACTTCGGGTACTTAATAACGTGATGGACTTGAAGGTAATGACGATGACAGTGACGTCAACCGTGGCAGGAAACTGGAGATGATTAGACATCCTTTTATTCTCGGAGGCTGGGTCGCTGCTTAAAACAGTACACGATGAGTCACAGGATGACAGCTCACTTGTCTTGAAACCTTAACTAACCAGAATACAGGCTGGAACCTCAGTCAGACACACTCCAGAGATGCCAAGTATCAGAAAGTGCACAGGGCTTCCCTGGTGGCACAGTGGTTGAGAATCTGCCTGCCAATGCAGGGGACAGAGGTTCGAGCCCTGGTCCGGGAAGATCCCACATGCCGCGGAGCAACTAGGCCTGTGAGCCACAACTACTGAGCCTGTGTGTCTGGAGCTTGTGCTCCGCAACAAGAGAGGCAGCGATAGTGAGAGGCCCTGCGCACCGCGATGAAGAATGGCCCCCGCTCGCCGCAACTAGAGAAAGCCCTCGCACAGAAACGAAGACCCAACATAGCCATAAATAAATAAATAAATAAATAAATAAGAAAGTGCACAGAGTAGGACTTAAAGAGAGAACTTTCATGGGGGCGTCTGGTCTGCATTCACAGCCTATTTGTTCTCGCTTTAACTCCACCCTCCAATAATCTGTGCCATCTCATGCCCCGGGCACAGCAAGTTAGATGTAAAATATGAGGTGAGGTGCAGTGGAGAGGGGCTCCCAGGGGCTGATGCAGTGGTAGCGGTACAAGGGGTAACACGTGCAAAAGAGGAGACAAACTTTAAAAGAACAAAGAGTACACAGCAGTCTGGGGACACTGCACGTTTAGGTACAGTGAGTCCCACACGTATGGACAGACCCTAATGACACCATCACACAACGGAGGTGCAGTATTTACCCTCATAATGATGACTGAGATAGCAAGAGAGACTCGAATTCTGTCCGGTATTCTCTACTGGCAGAGAGAAGGAAATGTAAAATATTTTAAGAACGCTTTCTAGCAGTGTGTGGTTGGGTTTTTTGTTCTGTTTGTTTGCTTGTTTTAAGTTTTAGCACTCACTGGGGTAGATTGTGTTTATCTGGAAATTTTACACTGAGATACCCGACAAATGAACCATTACTCACCTTCACCAGATTGGAACTGTTAAGCAACCACGTCACAGGATTTGCCCACCAAGAGTGTGCGACCTACAACTTAACACCCTAGAGAAT
Source organism: Orcinus orca (assembly GCF_937001465.1). Lineage (NCBI taxonomy): Eukaryota > Metazoa > Chordata > Mammalia > Artiodactyla > Delphinidae > Orcinus > Orcinus orca. The sequence goes on from NC_064562.1 coordinate 22,936,939, forward strand.
TCATCTGCACAGGCAGCTTTATTTTAAAACACAGTGAAACAGGAAACCCTATCTGCCAAAAAACTACCAAATATAGCATGTCCCACACCTCCACTTCCATGCAAAACACTCATGGACTTAGATTTAAATTCAGGTCAAGAGCACAAAAATGGATCTATCTCAAGGCAGGTCCCATTTCCAAAACAATTTTTTTTAGGTCTTGATATCAAGGTCCCTCTCCTCTCGTGATCATGGTATCTCCCCTGCAGGTAAATATCTCTCCCCTCCTCCCCTCTCTCTGACGCCTTTCCCCACCTTTTCTCAGACCCTCAAATGTACAGGAGCAGCTCAGACGAGGGAAAAGGCGGATACTAGGTTTTGTTCGTTTCAAGCCAGTCATGTGGGCCTCGTTTCTTCAGTGGTTCAGCCAGTACAACCCAGGTAAATCCAAAGAAGGGGAGGGCTGGGGATATCTGTTTATTTTTCCAGAAAAGGTAGGAGTTTGAAATGGGATTAAAAGAAAAGGCTGTCGGATTAAAAATATTAAAGGAGAAGCTCTTTTAGAAACAGGATATTGCAAGAAGGAATGTACCCAGGGGAAAGAGGATGGAGGCTGGCCAGAAAGAAGAAATGGGTTAATCCTACGAACAACATCAAAGAGTTAAGGGAATGATGGGAAAGAAGGTGAAGTTCGGCCACTCATCTGACCATTCCTGAAAAACCAGAAACTTCACAACTGCATCTCCCAGCTCACTGTTTCTTCCCTTCCTGGTGACAAGAGGGAGGTGATCACTCTTAGCAAGATGGGAGAAATTACTACAGTAGTCCCAATATTGTGTTCCTACCAAATGTTTCCAAACCAGCACAGGATAGGAGGCATTGACCAGCTATCTCTGAATGGTTTGGCATTTTCTCAAACCCCCCGTGTTAAGAAACTAGTCTTAAAAATAACTTGTTTTGTTTTGGTTTTGGTTTTGGTTTTGGTTTTTGCCGTACGCGGGCCTCTCACTGTTGTGGCCTCTCCCGTTGCGGAGCACAGGCTCCGGACATGCAGGCTCAGCGGCCATGGCTCACAGGCCCAGCCGCTCCGCGGCATGTGGAATCTTCCCGGACCGGGGCACGAACCCGTGTCCCCTGCATCAGCAGGCGGACTCTCAACCACTGCGCCACCAGGGAAGCCCAAAAATAACTTTTTGAAAGCTAAAAACCTTCAAGTCTTCCATATTTTTCTCCACAATAGTTAATGACAAAGTAGTAGACTAAAGAGAAAGAAGCACTAGTGATTCATTTAGTCAACATTCATTGAGCACCTACTATGTGCTTGGTCCAGTGAATTAGAGTTCTCACATTTTCAAACTGGGCTAACTTCTATTTTGCATGCGTGAAGTGTGTTGACTGATAACCAAACAATATTCTGGTAAAGAATGTAACAGACTACACTCAAATGGGCAAAGGTTGAAGGGCTATATAAATCCAGGTTCGAATTCCAGCCCTATTACATGCAAGGTGCTTGTCCTTGGGCAGGTAACTTCTCTAGGCATCAGTCTCTTCATTTGTTTAAAGAACAACCAGGTTTCATTGTTTTGTGAAGATCAAATGAAACATGGGATGTCAAGCACCAAGCAGAACCTGGCACCTGGCATTTAAGCAATCAGTGAATTCAGTGAATATTCACTGAGCACCTACTACATGCAGGCTCTGATCCAGCCATGGAGTCTCAGCAACAAAAAGGATAAGAAATATCCCTCTTCTCCCCTCACCCTTTATATATCACCACCCGGACTCATCAGGGTTCTGAAAACCTGTGAACGTGAAACCAAGTGGATACCGTACCGTTACTCCAGATGTCTTGATTTTTAATATCTCATTTTGATGTGCATCAAGAATTGCATTTTTAGGTGAGATTCTGCTTGCAGCCCTGAGTCCTGAGCACTCGGGCACAAAGCCTCTGTGGTTACTGGTCCGTGTCAGGCCATTCACCCCTGGCCTTCAGGGTTTAGGCAGAAATAGAACTTTAGAGACATAGATTGTTGTCCCTTTTGCTCTTAAAATGAGCAAGGTGACTTATTGGGGGGGGCAGGTCTATACAGAGTTAGTTCCCAAATGAACTGCTACATTGTTTCCCTTACTCTCTGACTCATTTTTACTTTTCCTTCCCAGCTCTGTCTGTGGCACAATACATTCTTTGTGTACAAGATTCTAATATACAATAAAAACAGTTACTAGGCTCAGACTCACTTAGGCACAAAAAAGAGAGACAGTATCAGGTAAACTGACATGAACTGTGTCCTTTACTTTCTTATCTTACTTTTCTTTATTGATAGAATCGATAAATTGTTATCGCCCGTTATTTTCAGCAGGGCGAGGCAATGAGGTTTTGTGGAGAGTCAGAGATGGTTGGCTTTGAAGCTCAGCCCTCCTCATTTCTAGCTCTCGAATGTCAAGGAGGTTCTGAAATGTTTCTAAGCTTCAGTGACCTCATCTGAAAAATGGATTTTTGAGAGAAAGAAATTAGATAAGGGATATAAGCAGAGTGTCTGGACACAGTGAGGCATTCAGAAAAAAAAAGGTGTTCCACCACCCCAACCCCACCACACACCCATCTCAAAACCTTTCTCTTCCATTCAAATGCCCAGTGACCGCTCCTGGACGACTGCCCTCTGACTGGCTTCTTGGCCTCCTGTCTGCAGTTCACCCAATCCATCCCAAACCTGCTGTGAGAAATGGCACTCAGAATCAGAGATCGGATCATGGCACGCCCCTGCCACAGATCCCCGCGTGGCCATCACATTCAGAACCGCTCTGCGCTCAGAGCCCAGTCTGCATGTTCCCCACCCATCTGCTCGGCCTCACCACCCCACGCCAGCCTCACCTCTGCCCCCTGGACGACGGCAGCCCAGGCTCCCAGCCACTGTTTGCGGGTCACACCATCTGCTCTGCGTGCTCACTCTCCCTCCTCCCGGATGCCATCCCGCCTCCACCCCCTCCCATCTGTAGAGACCACTGTCCTTCTCAAGGCTCAGCTCAAATGCCGGCTCCCCTCTGAATTCCTCCCTGATTTCCTGGCTGACTCAGCACTCCACTCACACTGATGATATCTTTCCTAAATGTATTAAGTTTTGTGTTCTAAATTTACCCACATCCATGACAGTCCTTCTCCACTGCACTGTTAGTTCTGCCATGCTAGAGACCACAGGTTTTGGGGGTTTTTTTTTGCGGTACGCGGGCTTCTCACTGTTGTGGCCTCTCCCGTTGCGGAGCACAGGCTCCGGACGCGCAGGCTCAGCGGCCATGGCTCACGGGCCCAGCCGCTCCGCGGCACGTGGGATCTTCCCAGACCGGGGCACGAACCCGTATCCCCTGCATTGGCAGGCGGACTCTCAACCACTGTGCCACCAGGGAAGCCCAGAGACCACATTTTATACACTTACAAAAAGAATCCTCAAGCTTTATCATTCCTTACATGAAGATAGAACCAAAGGTAAAAACAGGGCAAGACATTCCCAAGGTGCTTCAAATTCAGGCAAAAGAAAACTGAAATGCACTAGAAGTGAAATCTTGGGTGTATTCAGAAAAAAAGAAGAAGATTTTAAAAAACCCCAGCAGGGCTTCCCTGGTGGCGCAGTGGTTGGGAGTCCGCCTGCCGATGCAGGGGACAAGAGTTCGAGCCCCGGTCCGGGAGGATCCCACATGCCGCGGAGCGGCTGGGCCCATGAGCCATGGCCGCTGAGCCTGCGCGTCCGGAGCCTGTGCTCCGCGGCGGGAGAGGCCACGACAGTGAGAGGCCCGCGTACCACAGAAAAAAAAAAACCCCAGCAAACCAAAGAGGTGTATGCCATCTGTGGTGGATTCAAGATGGCCACAAATTCTTTGATCCTTCTTCCACTGACAGGTGAGTCTATTTCCCTCCCATTGAATATGAACTGCCTGTAACCAGTTTGACCAATAAAGTGACATTATTTCAAAGCCTAGCATTTCCTACGACTATCAGCTTTGGCCTTGGTCCCTTGGAAGCCTGAGGCTCCCTGTGAGAAATCTGATTACCCTAGTGGAGAAACCTCATGGAGAGGCCCAGCGTCTATATGGAGAGGCAGAGGGACCCAGGGGAGATCAGCCTTCCTGGAACCCTTGCCAAGGTGCCAGGCAGGTGAGTGAAGCCATATGGGACCCTCCAGACCAGATCACTGAGTGACCTGTGATACACTACAGGGAACAGAAGGGTCACCTGGCTGATCCCTGCTCGAATTCATGATCAGCAAAATCACAGATATAATTAAATGGTGGTTGTTTTAAGCCACCAAGTGTTGGTGTGGTTTGCCAGCAGCAAGAGGTAACTGGAACACCATCTTCATCAGTTTCGGCACAGCGTCCCAGCCTAACTACTAGAATACTTCTCCTCCAGAGGAAATACTTCTCTTTTTTTTTTTTTTTTTTTTTGCGGTACATGGGCCTCTCACTGTTGTGGCCTCTCCCATTGCGGAGCACAGGCTCCGGACGCGCAGGCTCAGCAGCCATGGCTCGCGGGCCCAGCCGCTCTGCAGCATGTGGGATCCTCCCAGACCGGGGCATGAACCCGTGTCCCCTGCATCGGCAGGCGAACTCTCAACCACTGCGCCACCAGGGAAGCCCCAATACTTCTCTTATTTATCAATAGATAGAATAGTTGGGGGGAACTGAATTTATCTTAAAGAAATGTGCATTACACATAACGCACGTGTATGATAAGCCCAACTGTCCTAGAGCCGGGTAGAGCTCTCATCTCCTCAACTAGATAATCAGCAACGCGAGGACAGCACCCATGTCTCACAGGACACCTTTATCCCACAGGATGAGTTACACAGCTAGTGCTCAATACTATTTGAGTCTGATTTATTGACTGCCAGCTTAGTAAAGAGCATCGTATTAGAAGCCCTGGAGGTACAGAGCCTAAACTCTATTTACTGTGAAAAAGGAAAAGACAGACTTGTCCACTCATATTTGAACAGATGCAGTTCATAGAGAAATTTAGGAACAACCCAGTGGATCACAGCACAGGAAGCCAGGAGACTCTCCATCCAGTCCCTAACCAGCTCCACCTCTTATGCCTGTGAGGAAGAAAAGCTATGTGCCTTCATTTGTCTTACTCTCTGATGGGGAGAACCATATCTGATATCTCCTGGATCAGTATAAGTTAGAAGTGAAATGAGGTTAAGGATTGAAAACACCTTCAGTTCCTTGGCCAAACAATAGTGGGTAAACTCAAGCTTCTATCATTATTTTGCAGATATACGTGATTCTAGTATATAAAACAGCCTGAATTAATAGATGCAACTCCATGTGCTGGGTTGGCTGAGCATTTGTTTGACATTTACTACATTTCCCTTTTACTGTCTTTACAGTAAATAAAACAACACCCAAACGTACAGGGAGAACTCAGCTAACTTTTGAAGGAGATATATAACATGTGTTGGAACCAAAAAGCATCATCTGTGCCCTAAGTCTGGGTCTTCCCTAAGACATCAGCCAGGCAAAATGTGGTGGGAAACTCCAGACTCACATGTGTAATGCTTTGTGTTGTTTTGTTGTAGTGCTTAGTGCTCAGCAAAAAACCTGGGCCATTAGGAAATGAACGCTAGCCTGTGCTTGTGGACATCCCTCCCTCCATATATGAGGTGGCACCCATGACACACTGTATCATTTATTCTCATACCAAAACCCTGTAACATGAGAATGATGTCTGACTCCATCTTAAATTTAGATGGGGAAATTGAAGCCTAGAGATTTTGTAACTCTCCTGTATTAGTGTCTATTGCTGCCATAACAAAATACCAGACTGAGTAGCTTAAGCGACAGAAATTTATTTTCTCCTAGCTCTGCAGGCTGGAGGTCCAAGATCAAGGTGCTGGCAGGTTTGGTTTCTCCAAAGGCCTCTCTCCTTGGCTTGCAGGCAGCTGCCCTCTCACTGTGTCCTCACATGGTCTTTTCACCGTATACAGTCACTCCTGGTGTCTCACTCTTCTTACAAGGACACCATTCATACTGAATTAGGGGCCCCACCCTTTAACCTCATTTAACTTTAATTATCTCCCTAAAGGCACTATCTCCAAATACAATCACATTGGGGGGTTAGGGCTTCAACCTATGAATTTGCGGGGGGACATAACTGAGTCCATAACACCTGCCCAAAACACAAAGCTAGTCAGTTGTGGAGCCAAGGTGTACCTACTGGCTCCCTTCCTATGATCCACCCAATTGCTGTCTTTGCTGCTTTGCCATCCCACCAACGCCTCATTCTGTGTCCGGAATGAAAATGGCCCGTTACACAGTTAAGGGAATGAAAGCCAGAGTATGGCCATAAAGAGAGAAAAGAAGTCGAAATGCCGAAAATCCAGAAAAACTGACTCTTTGCAAAACAGGAAATGCAGCTCACACCCAAACTTATTCTTCCGTGGCCAAGTGTCTCCTCGCGCCCCCATGTTGCTGGCTTTGTTTTAACAGTAGGAAATTCCCTCATCCTCTCAGATGGTGAGGAAGGTCTTAGGGACCGGTGCTTGTTCTACTAAAAGCCATTGGACTGATATGACCCAATAATGTGCTTTTTCCAAAATTACAAGATAATATACAGTTTAACTCTTTTCATCATGTTTTTTGTAACCAAAAAAATTTCAAAGACCCTCTTTCAGTGCTATAAGAGCTCATAAATGTAATTAATAAAGATTTTCTGATTAGCTAGAATATGTTAAATTCGAAAAAGCCAGACATGCTTTTCTCTTTCTCTCAGATAATGCAAGGAAGAATCTTATATTTATAAAAGCACAGGCTTTCAACTATATTGGATTTTCCTTTAAAAAGAACAATAATTTAAAGTGGTTGCTAGCAGAGAATTAGGTACATTTAAATGGGTATTCGTGCTCTGAAAATCTTAATTGAAACTCCTGTATTGTTGTTGTTTATGCGTGTGTTTGTTTTGGTTCTGAGGGACAGATGAGGTTCTTTTGTGCATTAGGAAGCCTTTCATCTGAAACTGGTTTCCTAAAAAATTAAGCCGGCCTATTGGAGATACAGCTTTATATAAAGCATAAAGACATGCTAAAAATATTGTTTTAAAAAGATATGAAAAATCAAAATGGTTCTTCTGTGTGAATCATTCTATAACAAATATGAGGCACAGCAGGACTGATGTAACTTGGAACGAGATGGCATCTGTGTTGACCATTTACCTGTCCTCATGATACCACTTTCCTGGGCTCTGCAAGATGGTCCAGCCTTACCAGCTAGCCCCAGGAATGGCTAGTAAGGTAAAAATTACGCCCATCTTCAGTCTTGTTGGCTACTAGCACACTGACACCAAAGCAACACTGTCAGCACTGTCAACACTGTTCATCACGGCAGAGACCAAATTTTGGTTTATAGAGCAACCCATCCCACTGGTCAGGAAATGACTCAAACAATAATATTTCTCCACTATTTTTCTCCCAGTACAGTATGTACTGTTGTACACATCATATCAGTAACCTCTGTTCTCGAGCAGAGGTGCTCATCTGGTACTAAAACCCAGTAATACCACATCTTAAATAAAAGAATTAAGGCATCACTATAAAGGGGAGTGGGGGATTGGGAGTTTGAGATTAGCAGATGCAAACTGTTATATATAGAATGGATAGATAACAAGGTCCTACTGTATAGCACAGGGGACTATATTCAATATCCTGTAATAAACCATAATGGAAAAGAATATGCAATAGAATATATATGTATGTGTGTGTATAAATGAATCACTTTGCTGTACACCAGAAACTAACACAACGCTGTAAATCAACTATACTTCAATAAAATAAACTTTTTAAAAAAGGAATTAAGGCATCATTATAAAACATTTTTTTACCAGCCAAAGGGATTTTAAATTACATATATATGTCATGTGTATATTTTAATAGTCTAATAGCGGCACTGTCCTTCATCTGAGATATTAATTCAACGCCCTCTCAGCTTTTCCCTCTAAACTTCCTGAATGGGTGTAGGGAGTCCAGAGTGCTTCTGTAAGGAGTAACAGATAATCCTATTATTTCTACTGGGATCCTCTGCTTAGCAGGAATATATCCCAGGATCCTTGTCCTGAAGCTCCTTGACTTGGCTGACCACAGAAAGCTTTCCACTCTCTTCAAAGCCACCACCACCAGCATGGAACTTCCTTAGGCCTTGTGTCCTATCACAAAAAAAGATGTTGCGTGGAATTCCCAGGTGGTCCAGTGGTTAGGACTCGTGCTTTCACTGCCAGGGAACCCTGGTCAAACCCTGGTCAGGGAACTAAGATATCGCAAGCCATGTGGCTAAAAAGAAAGAAAAAAAAAAAAAGATGTTGTGTAAAATAAAGTCCTTTTTTGGGTACTTCATATTTTTGGATAAAGCATTTTATTCATAACTAGAGAAAAAGCCCTTTAAAATAGTGATCAAAATAATCATGACACTAGATTTAACCAGTGGTGGATCCAGAGGTTTCATGTGAAACTAGATTATCATGGTCTTAACCTGACACTCCACTTCAAATTCTCACCAAGTCTACATCTCCTGTTCTACTTTTTCAGAGCTAACTTAGGTGCAGTTTCGTGTCAAGGATCCCTACAGAACCTCTTAGTACTTTGTGCAATGAATAACAGGAATGAAACATGAAAAGACCCAAGAGGTCAGCCCAGCCTCTGTCTCACAAAACAGGGCATCTTCAAGTTAGAGCACATCTGTTTTTCTTGTTTACGAAGCCTAGTATTGATAAAGTATAACAAACAGTTGCCTGTTTAAATAGCTTAATTGACAAATTAATAAGTGAGCATGTAACTCTAAGAAGCTGTTTGTGAGGAACATGGAGGAAAAACAATGACACCCTCTTCCACAGCCTGGTCAATATATCCATGACATATCAGTCGAGTAATGGAGATACTGGCCCACTGATGCTGAAATCCTGAGATCCTGATGTGCAAACACCCAAAGGAATAACTAGGGAAACATTTCTGTCCTTGAAGAAATTATAACTGAATATGATTCCAAATTCAATAAAAATTTTAAATGAGCTAGCATGGTTTTTCCACCTCAATGCTCCTAATCCCACTTTTTTTTTTTTTTTTTTTTTTTTTGCGGTACGTGGGCCTCTCACTGTTGTGGCCTCTCCCGTTGCGGAGCACAGGCTCCGGATGCGCAGGCTCAGCGGCCATGGCTCACGGGCCCAGTCGCTCGGCGGCATGTGGGATCTTCCTGGACCGGGGCACGAACCCGCGTCCCCTGCATCGGCAGGCGGACTCTCAACCACTGCGCCACCAGGGAAGCCCCCCACTTTTAAGATTCCTTACTAGTCCCATCACTCTGCATTATGCTATACCACTAGGGACAGTCATTCTAAAATGAACAAATCATTTGGCATCAATAGTTCAGGATATTTCTTTGTAAAAACTCACTTTTCTTAGGGAAAAAAAAAAAAAGAACCACTCTAGAGACACGTGGAAAGACGCTAGGAGAGGAAGCTTAAATTAATTTTCCATTTCCTGCTGTTTCCAAAAATCTCCCTCTTTGATTAGACATTCCCTGCTTGGAGGCAAGGGTGGACTGACTAATCCTTCTCTTCAGCCCTGGGTATCACAAGAATATTCTTTTCCTTCCAAGTGTTCCTGACTACCATAAGCCTCAGCTCTGGTCAATGGATTTATAGCACTGGGAGTAAATATCCTTACATAACACACTGTCACACTGCCATATGCACGAGTCTTGGGCATACCAATCCAACAGAAGTATATATTCGTGTGCATGCCCCACAGACAAGTGAGCTGTAAAAGTCAAGAAGAATCTTCCTCATGTGACTGGGACCTTAGACTCTGGTTTCTTTGAACAAAACAAAACAAAAAAATCGGTATTTCCAAATACCTCTAAAAGTAGCAGGATCTGAAATCTCATATTAACAAACTAGTTTAGTGTGGCATGGAGACTGATGTACACCAACACTCAAATTCCATCGCTTTTTATGGCTTTAATGTTCACCTTTTTCTTAATCATTGGTACCATAATTGCCTGGACTGCTTGGAAATCACTGACAATCATAACTTGAGAAAAATTCATTATTTTTCTCTTTTGATCTAAAATAGACAACAAGGCTTTGGGAATTCCCTGGTGGTCTAGGGGTTAGGACTCCGTGCTTTCACTGCCGAGGGAGCGGGTTCACTCTCTAGTTGGGGAACTAAGACCCTGCAAGCCACGCATATAAAAAAATTTTTTAATTTAAAAAATGAAAAAATATAAAAACAAATAAAACAGACAAGGCTTAACAAAATCATGAGATTAATTTCAGAATAAAATCTATTAATCAAGGAGTTAGGTTTAAAAGGAGCAGTGCCTTCATGAAAACAAGAACACAAAAAGCAGAGAATTTATGACCATTATTGAATGGAGGACTAAAAGCTCCATTATGTATATAAACTACATGATGAAAATATATTGGCCAGCAGTTAGTACAGAGACTAAATCTGAGTCTAGTTTTCAATCAGCTACTTGGGGCTTAAACCTGAAGAACCATCACCACTGAGTCCTTTGGATGTACAAACCTTCCTCATCTTAATTATTTAAATTATTTCTCTGGACTGATGGCTGACCAGACTGTTTACCTCTTCTGCCTACTAGCTCCTTCTATTTAGGTTTCTTTAGGGAAACAAGAGAGCCCTCAACCAGAATGATGGGGGAAAAAAGTGGGGTAAGCAAAAAATATTCTGAAAAAAGAGAAGGCACAGAGGGAAAAATAGAAATTAAACAGAATCTAGAGGGAACTATCATGCAAGTCAACAACCTCTAGCTTGTTAAGACTTAAAACAGCAACCACAATCTTTGGACCCCAAGACACACACACACACACACATACACACACACACACGTATATATACTATGCTAACTCTAGAGAATCACTTTATACACCTTTTCCCCTCACCCATCCGTCAACTAAGTAACTCAACACACGAGTACACACACACACACACCCACACACACACACTTGCCATTCAGAATATGTCATGGTCTCATTCTTTTGTGTCTTTACCCATGATGTCCTCTTAGCCTGGAATTCCCTTTTCTCTTCATCTACCTTCAAATGATTTACTCTTCCTGTAATAACCAGCTACAGCATGAACTCCGCTTGGGAGTTAGACGCCCCCTGCTTTGTACTCCTCAGTACATATGTCTGTTATAGCACTTAACAATCCGTATTGTAATTACTAAATGTTTCCCTGCATCTCCAGTGAAACTGTGAGCTCCTTGAAGGCAAAGCACATCTCCTGAAACCACATGATAAGGAAAAAATACATGGAGTCTGGAGTCAGACATTTCAATCTTGATTTTGCCAAGGCTATTTTCTGCAAAATGATAATGATATATCAACTTTTTAAGAATACTGTGAGAATTAAAAAATTTAATTACTTTTCACATAGTAGGCCCTCAACAAGTGTTAGAACTACTTCCTTCTGAAGCCAAGTACAAGCAAAATACCTACTATTAAGTGCATGTCCAATACATGTGTGTGGATTAAACTGAATCCCTAGGACTCTGACTGGTCAGTTATATGCCAATGGCATACAAAGGTAATTTTACCTACTCTTGTTAACTTAGCTTTCAATACTGAAGAATACACCAGAGAGGATATTTCAAATAAAATGTCAGAAGCTGGGGCCACACTGTCTAACTCAGGGGCCCATCAGGAATGATCGACTACCTCGTCTGTTATGCCTGACTCACCAATGAACAGACTGAACCACCCAGGAATACTTTTTAAACTCCACAGAACCTCTTTTTCCTCAAATATAACATGGAAATGGAAACATACATGATTTTCTTCTTCCTGTTTACCAAGATAGCATTATTAAATGAGAACTACAAAGCTAGTTTCAACTTCTTGAGACAAGGCACCCCACACACACACACACACACACACACACACAAATTATATTCATTGTTGCTCAGCATTTGAGAGTTTCAGTTCAAAGCATTTATAAATGTTTAAGGAAAGACAGAAAACACTGAGAACAGAAGAGATGAAGAGAGAAGAAGAAAAAAAAAAGAGGAAAAACTAGGTGTGGTAACAGTGCTTGACAAAGAGGAATCTCCCCATATTTGAATGTACCCTCCTACATTCAAACAGATTTAGTCCAATATGCACGGCTGAGTCTAACACTACACTCTACAGAATACTTAAAGCGCTGTATAAGAATTCCACAATACTGACTTCTTACTAACAAAATTTCAGTGAAGCTCTCCGGAAAACGAAGGACGCAAACCTCTTGCAGTGTGCACAACTGGTTTCCCAGCCCCCCAGCAAAGCTTCTAGACCACACGGTGTCTCCTTCTCCTCTTCTGAAGCCACTACATTATCACATTAGCTCAAGGGGGAAGAAGAAAGGCATTGTGTTAATTACGTGCACACAGACAGCAGTGCAACATCCAGAAAACAAATTTTTTCTTTTGATAGTCCACTTTCCTCTTATTAATAAAAAGTAAAAACTCTGATTTCTTCAGAAACACCTAGAGCTTTTAACGGAAATCTTCAACTCGGCTCACTTTTCTCCAGCTGATCCTATAAACACTGCTGGCAATTTTTTCCCCAATGCCTCTAACATATTTTCACTTAGCACCAGTTTGATGTATAAGATCTGACAGCCCGGCAGTTATAGGCCACCTGCATCACTGTTGCCATGACAACAGTGAAAGACAATCCATGATCCCATGCCCTGGTCACACGTTTCAATACAGCTTATCTGTCCAAAGCCACTGAGTCTAATGGAAGAGAGTAATTACCATCTTCCACTCATTGTCAAAATTCCCACCATATAATGCTCTTCAAAATTATTTTATTCCTCTCACATGGCTGCTTTGCAAAAACTAAAAGAAACCTTAAGTGGGAAGGGGGGTGTGGGTGGGAGAAAGGGGAGGCTGTGACTGGTATAAACGTAGCTGACTGTGTGTGAACTGTCCCTTTGCAGCGGAAGAAGGCACCAGCCAGCGAGAGGGATACAGAAACAGGTCGAGTTCGTTGGATACCATCTTAAGATGTTTAAAAATCTGAGTAAGGAAATTAATAAAAATTCCCAATTTCGGCCTATGCTAAAGGCATTTCATTACTACTACTGCAACCCTTACACAGGTATCACAATCCCCCTACAGTACGTGGCAGTAACGGCAACAATGAACAGCTCACAAGGGTGGAAAGGAGGAAGAAGCAGAGGCCTTCAGTCTGGATCCTTCTCCTACAGTCGTTTTTTCCGGTACTCTTCAACCCCTCTCCTTCGCACTCCAATAATAAAAATGAATGTGTGACTGTCCGATTTTTGAATTCAGTACTGCACATTCTCAGTGGTGGGTACAACAGTGTCTTTAAGAAAAGTCTCATTCTCACAGTATTAAAAAGTGAACTTCGACCAGCAAACACTTTTGTGGAAAAACCTTGTGAAGAAAAGCACTTACAGGAAAGAGTCGTTAAACTGAAAGACAAAGTCAAAAGTCACATGGACTTGAAAAGCAAACTACGAAGAGCAAAAAATGGACAAAAGGGCAGAGAAAGGTGATCCCCAGATGCAGGCGCTCAACTCTTGGTAAGACTGCGCCACCCTTCTTTAACTTCAGTCATTTTCATAGAAATAAAATCATGCCCATCAACTACTCATTAACTCCAAAAAAAAGTTATAGGAAGCGGTACCTAGCTTCCTGGTTAACAAAAAATACTCCCATTAAGACAAAATAAGCAATTTCAAATGATGGAACAAATACCAATCCACAAAAGGATGAAAGTAATGTGATGTTTAAGTATAAAAAATTAATTCTTAAATTAGTATTGTACACCTGTCAGAATGAGCCTGAAATGTTTTATTTAGGCTAAATCCTAAAAACCACAGCCATAAAACATTTAACCAGTTGTCAAAACATTATAGTTATGAACTAACATAACCTACACTATGTATTAAACATGGCATTATGAAAATTATACAACAAACGTGAAAAGTCTGACTAGCCAAAGGTCTCTGCGACACAGGCCTTCTTAACTTCCCTTGAGCGTCCTTTGGCTACATTGCTGTTCATTAGCAGTCCTCACTGGAGGCCAGAAAAAGATGGTCTGGGAGGAAACTGAGGCTGAGCCTCCTAATGGAAAAATTCAATAGCTTGTGTAATTTTCCATAGGACACCACAGATACAGATGCCAGCAAACACTGGGGTGTTGACTAAATCTCTAGTCAAAACAGCCAACCCATGACCAGAACATTCCAATCAAATCAGCCAACTTAAAACACTTGGATGAAACTTTTTCGGGGGGTGGGGAGAGGTTAGGGGGGTGGGGAGGGGATCAAGCCATTTTATAGAGGGACTTTGGGGGAGGGTCTTAGGGCTCGGCCAGGATCTCCCCAGCTTCACAGTGGCTGAAAGGATGAAACATTTTTATATAATCGTTTGTGGATTTCACTTAGTCATCCTAGCTTTGTCTCCTCCTCCTTATGGTGGAATTTGAAAAACATCATTTAGATAACAAGAGCCAGATAAATATAAAGGTATTGACAGAGTAGAGCCTGTAAACTCAAGTGACCATCAGCAAAGAATTTCCTGTTACCCCCAACTGTGGGCGGAGATCCAACTTGTAAGTCTTCTCTGATGCCTTTTGTAATCCTCGTTTAAAGGACCTTCCCTCCCACACCACCTCATCTGAAGAGCGAAGTCTGAAAACTGGTTCAGAAACCTGTTCGTGAGCAAGCCAGTAGCTGCCACCACCGACCCAAAGAGTAGAAGTATTTGTTCTCTTCTTTCCAACCTGTCCATTCCTGTGGTCCCTGCCCTTGCCCTCCTCAGCGGTCCTCTGTCTTCTTGATCTTGACATTTTTGAAGATTACAGGCCCATTCCTTTACAGAACAGAACGGGTATGTCTGATGGTTCCCCATGATTAGATTCAGGTAATTCTTTTTCAGAATAACACAGTGTATCCTCAGTGCATCATACCAAGAAGCACGAGATGTTGGTTTGTCTCTATATTGTCAATGTTAACTTGGATCATTTGGTTAAAGTGATATCCCCTAGGTTTCTCTACTATAAAGTTACTCTATTTGTCTTTGTAATTAACAAGCAATTTGTGGGGAGATACTCTGAGACTATGTAAATATCCTGTTCCTCACCAAACTTTCACCTACCAGTCTTACCATACGTGGGCCATTTTGCAACTCCATCCTTCCTTTTATATTTAGTGGTTGGCCTTCTAAGTAAGGGTTTTACTCTCTCTCTCCCCACTCTATTTATTTACTCAATTCCTGTATCAGTATGGACTTAAGGATTCTTATTTTACTCAATTAGTTATAACCCATTGCCGTATTTATTTTGACATTCATTTTCTCCCAATTTGACCAGTGGGAGCCCATCAAGCAGGCTGTTCGACCCTTTTGATTCTCTGACCATTCCCCACTTCTTTCTGACTCAACAAGATGTTCCAGGTCCATGTTGTACTTTCCCTACCCCAGCCCAGGAAATGGCCTTTTCTCCGAGTCATGCTCCATATTTTTAAAGGTACTATGTTGACTTGATGGTTTCTAAGACTATAATGCAAATACATTAAAAGGAGCAATGTAAAAATGAAGGTTAGTCTGTTCAATATAGCACAGAAACATCTCTGGTCATGGAAATATCGCGGGTCCATCTAGAGATAGTAGGCTCGTGCACCTTTTTCATGTCCTCATTGCCAGCGATATCAGAACTGGCTTTGCATCTGGCTCTACACAGCTGGGCTATGAAAGCCATGGGGCAGCTGTAGGTCAGAGAGGAGAAAAGTGAGAACACAGAGATCAGTGCAGGACAGTGGACACAAGGCACGGCATGTAGTCTGCCCTGGGCAGGGCCAAACTCAGCAAAGATTCTTTGCTGGACCAGTAGCACCTACCCAGGGAGCCTACAAGGAGACCCTTCCCTTCTCCCATCAGTACCAAATTAATTATCACATTTCACTTGCTCAGAAAATAGCTTCTGGTTCCATGTTACATACAATTGCTTAGTAATCTCTGACTGATTTGTGAGGGGGAAGATACTGTGATCTGTTCTTTTCAGAAAGGAAAAGTAAAGCAGAGAAGCTTCGAAAAAAATGCTCAGGAGCAAAAAGCAGTTTCAGGTTTTGTGGGGCCTGAAGCTTGCAATATTTAACTCTTTAATAGTGAAATTACTAATATAAAATAAAGCATGCCTGTATGAAAATTTCTCCCAGAACTCTGTGAAGGGCTGGGCAAGGGAGGGGACCTGACACTGAAGTTTCATTCACTTCATGGTAAAAATCCACCTCTGCTCAGAAGCCATTTCAGCTTCTTGCTGTGGACCCTAAGGTCTAGCAGCAGGAGAATAATTCTTCAAGGAGGCTGGTCAGACATCCCTCCTCTGGTCTGAGAGAATCGGAGCCTCTAGGATCTACTCCAGGAAACGGTACATCTACGACTTGGGCTTCAAACCCCACCAGTATGTTTCAGCATAAAGTAGGAACGCAACCGGAACTCCCACGAACGCATGAGAGCAACCTGTTTGGCAGAGCAGTGGAGAGTCTTGTTGGCTGTCTGTTAGCCAACTTCATCTGTACACAGATGCCAGTCTGTCTCCCCGAGTGAAGTGACACCGCAGCTAGAACCCCTTGATCAAACTCGGGTGACAAATCCTATCCAAAGTCATAGGTATAGCTTGAAACTGGACCTGGAAGTTCAGGCTAACAGGTCTAAGGGATGCTACTCTTCAGGCTGTGGGGAGAACTCACATTCTGGATCTGACTTTCATGTTCTGGTATCTGCCTTCTCCTCCACTGCACTCACCCCATTTCACCTGGCGCTTCATGTTCACCGAGCCTATTACCATTGGCTGAATTCATTCTCACCGCTCCGTGCTATCGATTGTGCTGCTTTCTATGCCTGCAAAAGCTTTTCCATCTTCTCTGCCTAGAAAAACCCTACTCATCCCCCTTAAGGCCCAGATCAGAGGCCAGCTCCCTGCACAGTCTTGCCTGACATGCTCCTTACCTACTCTCCTTGACCTACAAAAGTAGATTTAAATCATTCTAACCTTTGTGTTCCTATAATAGTTTTTTTTATAAGTCTATTAGAGCCCTTATCACGTTATACTGGGGAATGACATGTAAAATTCTTACCAACTACATTAGTACAAGGCCCGTATCCATGTTCTTCTTTGAATTTCCAGCAATCTCTACAGTACCTGGTACAGTGGGGCTTTAAAACAATGTTTGCTGAATTAAAGACTGTTGCCAAAACTGCAAATGTTCTTTTCTTTTCTAAGCCTTATCTTAATTCAAATAAAACTACAATATTATTGGGTTTTAAAATCATGTATCTGTAGTTGTATATATGTAGTTGTACAGAATTGCAACATAATCAAACTGCTGACATTTTTAGGTACCCCTTTCCCTCGAAACCCTCCTTAGTTACCTTTGACAAAGTATCAGTGTATTTCTACTGTATAAGTTCTGTGTATGTGTGTGGCTTTTTCCATTTTTTAAACTTTTTATGATCAAAAATTTCAAACATACAAACACAGAATAATGTAATGAATACCCACTGTCCAGCTTCAACCCTTGGCCTCTCCTGTTTCATCTACTCCTCATACCCAGTGCTCTGGTCTGAATGTTTGTGTCTCCCCTCAAAATTCATATTTTGAAATCCTAACCCCGAGAAGTGATGGTATTAGTTGGTGGAACCTTTGGGAGATGCTTACGTCATATGGGTGAAGCCCTCATGAATGGGATCAGTGCCTTATCAAAGAGGGTCCAGAGAGAATCCCTAGCCCTTTCTGCCACGTGAGGGTATAAGAAGAAGTCTGCAACCCAGAAGAGGACCCTTACTAGACCATGCTGGGACCCCGGTTTCAAACTTCCAGGTTCCAAAACTTTGAGCAGTAAGTTCCTACTGTTTATAAGCCACCTAGTCTGTGATAATTTGTTATAGCAGCTCAAACAGACTATGACACCTAGTTTCCCTTCCATATATATTAAAGCAAATCCCAGTCATCGTATCATATCTGTAAATATTTCAGAATGTACCTTTAAATGTTATTGCCTCTTTTTTCAAAAGCATAGTCATACTACCCTTAACAAGTCTAAAAAGTACTCAATAATAATTCCTTAATATCATCAAATATTCAGTTAGTGTTAAAATGTTCAACTGTCTCAATCTTTTACACTAGATTTTTAACAGGGAAAATATACTGTTACTTCATACAACTCATAAACAAGTTGCCCTGTTTAAATTAAGAAACCCCAACTTGTATCCTAACATTCTGTAACATTCCACAGGACAAGACTCATGAAGCCTCATTTCACTGCAATGTACTAATTGAGCTGCTGAATTTTGTTAAACATTTGTCCTATATAGACATGTAAAATAATTTGTTTTCAGTTCATTACATTTCTATCCAAAGATTTTATTCCACAAAGATTTCCACATGAGTTAGCACTAGTTTTGAGTTATTCATGGCCCACAACAATACATTTTATTTTTAAGTCTTAAAGCGCAAGTTCTTCCTCTTCCTGAAACTCAAGGGTTCACTCTTAATTAACACAAGTACTTTCAGTCTAAATTTTCACTTTTCAAATAAAACTATGGCCAGAAAAGAAATGCCCTCAAGAACAATTCAAAGGTAAAGTATGCAAACCTATAAACGATCTCATAATTTTTACTTGGACATGAACATTAATACAAAAATGTTAATACAAAAATGTTATAACACAAATCAATGAGCACAAAAGACCAACACCAGAATAAATCTGGGAAGCAATCGGTCTCTTCAGGCAGAACCTAGGACTACGGGGATATTCAGAAGCAAGAGGGAGATTTAAGAACAGTTTCCTAAATTCATTTCTTGATGACCCCAGACACATAGTATATATTCCTTGATTTGGAATCAGAAACTATGCGTGAAGAGCACAATGTAAGTGCACTTAATTTATGCAACTGAAATGAAAAACTGAATACAAATAAACAAACATTTATATGCAAAAGTCTTGCCATTAAATGAATACTAAGGCAGAGACTTTGAGAAATTAAGACTCTTTCCTATAATGCAAAAATCACCCTTTTTAAATTTAGGTTTTAATATAGAAGGCTTCCCACCAAAATCACAAAGTCACTAGAAACGCAGATATCAATTTAAATATAGAAAAAATGTATTAATTCACACTAACAGATGTTCAAGTGGTATGGACTAATAAAAAGTTAGGAATTACTTCAAAATAGATACAATGTTGTATAGACTACGAATATGTGCTAAATACATGTCCTTTAAGATCCTCACTTTGGTGATTTTATTTGTAATTACTGCTTCCCCTGTTTAAAAAAACAGACGATTCTAAATAAAAGCAGTTTGTTTTATTTAATGGGTTAAATATCCTCTCCAATTTTTGTTTTATTTACTCAGTTAACTTGTTTACTGATACCCTTTTATATATGGTAAAAAGCCATATTACAATTACCACACGTTCTGAACATCCGGGTTCAACTTAATCAAGTCATACTGTATTCCTATATTCTTAATGTTTACTTTTTTTCATGTGTTCCAAACAATTCCATCCTATATCCAGGGTCCCCAGAGAATGGACCCTTTTGTACTTTAAGATTCAGGGAGCTCCTTACCCATCGCTGGCCCGTAAGTGTTCCTAGGGAAGACACTTACACACAGAACATTGCACTGGCGTGTTCAAGGCTATTGCCGGGCTTGGAAGTCAAGAGGGTGTCTATTCTACTTCAGTACAAGGACGGGGAGGCTGACAAGGAAACAAAACACAAGTCACGTGGAGCCAGCTGCCTTTTGGATGCCTTGAAGGATTCAATTCCTTCAGAAAGTCACTGAGAAACTGCCACTCTCACCGCGGGCGCCAAACCCCTGCTTCCAAAGTTGTTATTCCCTTCCATCCACCACGGCTAGGCCACTTCCAGACCCACCGTGAGAGCTGGTTAATACCCTACAGGGCAGGAAGGGAATCATGCTTTAGTCAACTGAAAGTGCAGCAGATTTTCAGGAAGCTCAACACAGACAACCAAATTGAATCAGTAACACTTATCTTGTAAAGCAGTGTCATGGGATTGTTATTGATGACAAAGGATTAGCACTTTGGATTTACATCTCCCCTGGTAGATGAGACTTTTAAAAAGCATGGGGCACTTCACCCACAGATACAGAGCCCAGCTCCTGAGGCCACCTCTGCAGTGTCAGTGCTCAGACTGCAATCGCTAACAACTGAGGCACGTCAACTCGTGCTGGAATCTCTCTACTCACAAAATAGGCCTAGTGCCTGCTGGGACTGTCTTTCCTCTTCCTCAGCAGAACAAAATAGTGCTACTTTTTATTCTCAAAATGCAGGCTTACTTCTCTCTTTTTTTTTTTTTTAACTTATAGTTGATTTACAGATTTACAATGCCAGTGATTCAGCAAAGTGCTTCAGTCATACATACGTATGTTCTTTTTCATATTTTTTCCATTATGGTTTATTACAGGATATTGAATATAGTTCCCTGTGCTATACAATAGGACCTTGTTGTTGTCTCCTCTTTTATCTTTAGTGTGATTTGTGGTGATTTTTAGGGTCCTAACACAAATAAAATCCTAATTATAGGGAAGGCCATTATCTTATATCCTTTTTTACTATAATCCCAAGGTAAATGTTTGGGGCTCCTAATTATACTGATCCAAATATTTCCCTCATGTTTTCTTAAACACTCGTTATTGTCTCTCAAATAAGACTTTTAAAAGGTGTTTCCAATAAAGGGAACCTCTATAATTACACTTTTAGGGCTGCTGACCACATAAAAATCCAATCTCAAAAAATAAAGTTAAATTTGAATGCAACTTTATGTTTTTAATCATATGCTAAACATAAAATTTTAAAAGTATGATTTATAGAATACTCATTTCCTTAAGAAAATTTCAAATGATCCATCAGTGACAAAGCAAGGTACTGCAAATCAGAAATCCTTTGAAAGATATAAAGTTTTTTTTTTAATTCATGAAACACGTTAAAATAATAAGTAGAGAACAGAGAAACTGATCTAATCTGATGCCACCTTCTCAGGTTTCATTAAAATACAAATTAAAAGTTTCTAAATAACAGCTATATCCTTAATAAAATTACAAAAGCCTGAGATTATCCAAGGAGCAAAACATGTTCTGTAAGTATATCAGACAATGGGAGAGGTCCACAGTTCAGATAAAAGAGGACCATTTGATCTGGTAACTCTCTGAGCATTTTGTGTGTACATGTTTTTAAGGCTTCTCTGAGATAAACACACAAATATATATGTATATGCAAATATACAAAAGAAGTCAAACCCTAAACGAACACACTAAATTCATTTTTTTATAATGATCTAAAATAAGAATCATGACATCCACAGCAGGCATTTCTTCAGAGTCTATAGCTAGACATTTGCCACAAAAGATTTTCTGTCTGACACCATCTACAACCCATAAGGCAAAATAAATATGGGTTTTTCCTGTGGGAAAAAAAAAAAGAAGAAAAAAAACTGTGTTCAGTCTTTTAAAAAATAATAGTCATGAGCACGGACTCTAGAAGCAGCCTGCCTGAGTTCAAACCACAGCTCTACCCTTACCAGTTGCCTGACCTTGGTCAAGTCTCTTAGCCTCTTTGTGCCTCAGCTTCTTCACATGTAAATACCCATACTTCATTGGTTGCTTTGAAGATTAAATGAACTAGTAAGTGTAAAATCTTAGCACAGTGTCTGGTATGTAGTAAGTACCATACAAGTATTATTAGTTAGTAAGAAAAATAATTATATATATATAAATACAAATATACATATAAATACACAAAATATATTTTCGTGTAAGGATCTGGTAGTAGAACCATAACCTTAACCTTCACTATCTTTGTAGGGCTTCTATACTCCAGTGTGAAAAAATATGAGTTCCTAACAAGACAGACGTACATAATGTTGAAAATATTTTGGACAGCCCTAATTTGTTCCTCTGGTCAATGTTTATATCGCAGCCCCCTGTAACTGAACAAGCTGTAGCAGCAGAAGAGAGCAGAACACTCACTCCAACTGCAAAAATAACATACACAAGAGCCGCTTCTGATCAACTGATCCAGGTGGATTCGATTCTATTCCTCCCGCCAAAGCCTCTGACGGCACAGGGGAGGGGCACAGGGGCCTACGTTCTAAATGCAGTCATCCAAGCCAACCACATTATTTTTTGACAAGGGATTTGGAAATGAGCGTCGGCTTGTTCGCTAGAGGAATGGCAGCTAGAAGCAGCTTCTGTTCAAGGCAGCTTCCATAGACATTCTGAAGTCGAAGTCTATATGACAGCATTTCCCACAGAATTCAAGGCAAAAGTTCAGGGTGGTATAAGAGGGCTTTCAGAATTCACCCTGAGAAGGTCGAACTCAAGGTCTTGTCCTCAGTTCCAAGCTCACGTGATAGGAAAACCTACTCAGTTTTTCACTACATAACCCATTCTAAAACCATTGGGAAAGATGTTACTGTAAAATGGACGATTTTTAACAGATATGCTTGAAATGAAATTGTAAACATTTGTCTACTCATTTCAGATGACATGAAAAGACCTACCTTCAGCCATTAAAGTCTTATCATCTATAGAAATCAATTTAATTCAACTAATTCAACGGACACCCTTTTCTCACCTTCCTCACACCTCACAATCCACACCTGGATATGAACTGGCAGTTCATTTAGGGCATGGCCATTACAGACTTCCTCAATACTTTCCCCTAAACAGACTCTGGGACACACAGTATTTATGCATTTCAAGACAGGCACCCTTCTGTGGTCAAACATCTCTAAACCTCACCATTTAGTCCACTGCTATTAGCTCTACCAGAGAAGCAAATTAATAATTACTGTGGACTGGAGAAAAAGACTTCCAATGACAATCCAGTTTGTCTCCTAAGGTTAAAAGCTAACCAAAGTGTGACGCCTACCCTGTGAATCTAAGTGCCTCTCCTAATGAGTAAGCAGCAGGCGGAAATTACAGGTTACTACCGATACGTTATACAAAAAGCAGCACATTTCAAGCTAGATGATGTCTTATAAAACTAGTTATTAACCAAAGAGTAATTAATGAAACCTTTGACTAAACTGATATTCTTGTTTCTCTATTTCCTTATTGATAACATGGAACTGTGTGAATGTCTAATGTAGATTAATATTTTAAATGTATCTAATCCTTAGGCCTCATGCTTCCACATTAATCTTTTGCATTTTGTTGCATATAATCCTTTTCCCACAGTTCTAATTTTAGATATAGTTAGTCCACTCGAATTAATCTTTTCCCATATAAAGACTGGTCACAGCTAAGATCTAATAGTTTCTCCTTAATCTTTTTTTTTCCCCCTCATGGAGAAACATATGGATTATGTTATTAACTCTTCCTTTTACTCTTTTTATTTTGAAATTACCAACCAACACGTAGGGAAAGGGTGTCCTTCACCTCTTGTTCCCAGAGCTAAAGAATCACAGTAACATCCAGTTTGCAACTCAACAGCATCCTTAGGAATGGGTTATATCGTGGTGATCTTTATTATTTTTTTTAAAACAGGGTGGTTTCAGGGAAAATGTATACTTCCAATATCAAAGCAAATCTTTCAGGCTAAAAACTCTGAATCTAGACTAAGGGACAGACTTAACGTTAAGCTTTTTTTTCAAGCTTATAATTTATTAATTTTGGCTGCACTGGGTCTTTGTTGCAGCACGCAGGCTTGCTCTAGTTGCGGTGAGAGGGGGCTACTCCTGGTTGCGGTGGATGGGCTTCTCATTGCAGTGGCTTCTCTCGTTGCAGAGCACAGGCTTCAGTAGTTGTGGCACGTGGGCTCAGTAGTTGTGGCTTGCGGGCTCTAGAATGCAGGCTCAGTAGTTGTGGCACACAGGTTTAGTTGCTCCGCGGCATGTGGGATCTTCCCGGACCAGGGCTCGAACCCACGTCCCCTACATTGGCAGGCGGATTCTTAACCACTGCATCACCTGGGAAGTCTCTAAGCTTTTAAAATAGTTTGCATTTTTCTAAGCTTGCAGAAGAGCTATTTTACGGAAAACTCTGCCACTGGATATGCTGTAGATAGAAACGTCAAAAGGCAAAGTCATTTTCACTTGGGTGCATAAACTGTGATGATCTCAGACTCAATTTCTTGGCTTCTTAAAGCTTTTGTTTGTTTTATTTTGCACGGTGGTCTCCGAAGCTAAGAAAGTTGTCTGTCTCTAGTTGTGTCAAATAGGCGCAAGTATGAATGTCTCAGTGGGACTTACCAGAGCCCAGGTACAATTTAAAATGTTAAAGACTCCTTATGTTTACATAAATAATCCGACCTTTAAAGCCTTAGAAACCTGGCTCGGCCACTTTACAACATAACATGTCTTTCCCTTGATTCTAGTGGTAAGTTCCAATGTTCTTCCGAAATCAATCAGAAATATTCTTCAGCTGCTGATCATGACTAGTTTACCACTTCTAAAAGGAAAAAGCGGTGACAGGCTATGTAGACTCTGGAGGTGAAGGGAAAGCCTCTATTTTTATGTATTAGCCACTGCTTTACTTATGTTGATAGAGACTCAATACGGCAAAGCAAAAAGTAGAGTTTTCCAGATAGACTTTAGGTAATGAATTGACTTTGTTTCCTCAAAGTGGCATCTAGACAAGTTTTATAAAACAAAACAAAATTTAGAAAATATACTAGAGGTATCTGTACTTAAAAGGTGCTGAGGCTGGGACTTCCCTAGTGGTGCAGTGGTTAAGAATCCACCTGCCAATGCAGGAGACACGGATTCAAGCCCTGGTCCGGGAAGATCCCACAGGCCGTGGAGCAATTAAGCCCATGCGCCACAACTACTGAGCCTGCGAGCCACAACTACTGAAGCCTGCGCGCCTAGAGCCCATGCTGCACAACAAGAGAAGCCACCACAATGAGAAGCCCGTGCACTGCAACGAAGAGTAGCCCCCTCTCGCTGCAACTAGAGAAAGCCCACGTGCAGCAACGAAGACCCAATGCAGACAAAAATAAATAAATTTATTTTTTAAAAAGGTACTGAAGCTAAAGATTTATCTAAAGAAAAACACTTTGGTGACAGGAATAATCAACCTTGAATCCATTTAGGAAAACCATTTGTAAAACTGAAAGCATCATCATTTCTTAAAGCACAGCAATATTTAACTACTAAGTAAATATCTACAAAGTACTTCAAGTGCTTAGAGTTTTGATCCCACTGATAAGGTCTGAGCTTTCCTGAAATACTTTTCTTCCTATCTCATCCTTGCACATACTTTCATATATTCTCTCTCTCATATCTAACTTTCATTCAGTCTTCTGTTTCCTAGTTCCTCAGTCTGATGGGTTCGGAGGCCTCCCCTCTCTGGCCATGGACAAAAAAGCACAGCACAGTCCACCACATCAGATTCATGTTTGACAGCCAGTATTAGGCCTCATAATTTAGATCTGAGTGAGATGAAGCATTTACAGAGTAAAAAAATTTAAATTTAATTTCGTGGAGCAACATTGTTAAAGGATGGCTGATTTCTTTTTGTGGAGCCAGGCACTGCATAGACCCTCTGAATAATGAAATGAAGATGGGAAGAGAACTCACTTATAAATAAAAAAAGGGAGAAATGGACAGGGGGGGAAGTCTTTGTAAGGTTTTTGGGATAGAGCAACGTGAGGTCTTTTTTATTCAGCCTCAAGACAAACACTCGTTGTGTCACTTTTCACTGCAAACCCCAAAGTGAATAAGGTTTGAGATGCAAATCCCTAAGGTTTACTCCAGTTTTTAGGAAAAACCCTGTCCGATTTTCCTCCAACATTTCTGAACATTTACCAATAATTAACTATTCATTTTCTCTCTTCTCAAACTTCTAACTTGAGCAGTCAAAATGCTTGCTTTTCCTTCCAACAGACCACACTTTAACCCTTTCTCTGAGGTTTTTAACCATCACACTTTCTGTCTGTTCTCTCCAAAGTTTCTATGAGGCTTCCTGTACATCTAATCTTCATCCACCACTGTGCACACTGCCATGTATTGATACGTCAGCATATTGAACAGAGAGCTAAAAAAACGACTGCTACTCTGAAACAATGCTCAAGATCCTACCTTCCTGATTAGCCCCTAAATGTACCCAAGACCAAGCCCATAAAGATTTATTTTTACAGCTCCTCGCAGGTGCCGAGGGCAGCACTCTGTCCCTGATGCATGATGCAGCCCCCTTCAACTGCACTGACCAGGTCTGGTGGGAAAGTCTCTAGGAAGAAAAAACACTCAGACGTTTCCAAGTCTCTCTTAATCTGGAGACAAATAATAACCATTAGGAAGTGCTCTCTCAAAAGCCCTGGGGACCCTGCACAAGTTATCCCTGAGAAACACAATAAAATCCAGATGAAAGAACAGAAGCCAACAGCTATCACAAAACAGAAGCCCAGGCACTTGTTTAAAAAGGAGAGCAACCAGGAAGGTGGATTTAATGTTTAGACTATCAAGGCTACCAGGTCTATTTCCAACTCTAATTAGTCTTGAGCTGACCCTTCTTCATAGTCATCTAGCTGGTAAACTCCTAGAGCATATAGATTACACCTTGTCCTTACTACAGAAAAGCCCATGATGCAGGCGGCAGAGCCTTGAGCAACCTGGAATTCCATGATTAGGGTCATGAACAGAGTAACTTTTGTCCGGCATCTGAAAATCCCACAAAAGCCAAGTCTCACCAGGCTGATACCCAGTCTACAAATGCCCTACATCCAATGCAAACAGTCAAGAGTCTATAAGGCAGAAGAGGCAAATTCTTCCAAAAGAAATGATTCATAGAAACTAATAATTCTCTAATGTTCTTTAATTAAAGAAACTGGACAACGACTTTGGTTTTTTTAATTAAGCCCAACTTTAGCTTAATTTTTCAATATCCTGAAGTTTTGACGTTCAATTCGTATAGATTCTATTAAAAGACACTCCAACTCATATCAGAACAGAATATTAATATATATAAACTGATACATAATAAAAAGAACATTTTTTTTTACAAAATAAAAGCCATTAAATGTGTATTTTTAGAAACAATAAAGAATTCACCACGAAATATGTATCGGTAATCACGTGGCTTTATTTCCTCTTATTTGTCCTTCACAAGAATCCAAATTATATTATACATATACACTTACTCATACACAAGGCAAACCAACTGATCATATCACTCCTATGAAGAGGAGAATGTATAAGTTTTAAAGAGGCAACACCATAATTCAATTTAGTGTACCCTTTTAAAAATAATAGTAATAGTAATAATTAGACCATAATATGCATTGTAAAAACAACTACTACAAAATTACAAATAGTTAAGAAACCCTAATCTCCAATAGACTTACCAGCTACTTAAAGGGGCCCCTCTCTTTAATGCGAGACCTCGTAGCCATCTCCCTACCTTCCCACGCATGCTGTCTTTTCCTGTCCAGCCAGCCTCTCCTCTTCCACACTTTTCATTCACCACCTCTACACACACCATCCCACTGTAATGACTCTGACAAAAAGCCAGGAGCTTCCAGTTGCCAAATCCCAGGGCACTGCTTGGTCCTTATCCTGCTGCATGTGATACTACGCTCTCCTTAGTTTTCGATATACCACTCTCCTGGGAGTCCTCACCAACTGGACTATTCCTTCTTTATCTCTTTTGGAGGCTCTCCTCCTCTAAAAATACACTGAATGCTGTTTTCCAAGGTTCCTGACCTCCTTCTCTTTTTTCACGTTATACACCCTTCGCCAATTTCATCCACTCTGGAGTTTTAGCCATCTTCAATGCCTCTGCCTACAACTCAGAACTCTGGGCTAAATTCTAAGGCCTGTATATCCAAATGACTGCTGGACATCCCTTCAGGATGGACCATAATCTCTTTAAACTCTGCAAGTCCAAAGATGAACTGATCATCTTCTCTCCAAAACCTAAGGCATTTCGTATACTGGGTGACGATGCCATTAGCCAAGCCAGAAACCTAGAAGTCATCTCTATTGCTATCGATAATTCCTGTCTACTCAATGAATTACTTCCTCGATCTTTTTTTTTTTTTTTTTTTGCAGTACGTGGGCCTCTCCCGTTGCGGAGCACAGGCTCCGGACGCGCAGGCCCAGCGGCCATGGCTCACGGGCCCAACCACTCCGCGGCGTGTGGGATCCTCCCAGACCAGGGCACGAACCCGCGTCCCCTGCATCGGCAGGCAGACTCTCAACCACTGCACCACCAGGGAAGCCCTCTCGATCTTTTTTGAAAATGGTTTCATGCCTCCATCTCTGCCTAACACTCTCCTACTTCAAGCTCTTCAACATCTCCAGCTGGAGTATTCAAAAATCTCCTAACTGACCTCCCTGCCTCCAATCCTTGTCTCAAACCCACCCTTCACGTGGTGGACAGAATGCTTTATCTCAAGTTGGCTGGCCACGTCACTCCCTTGTTTACAACCCTTGAATGGTTCCTCTTCACCTGTATCATCGGATTTAAGCCCTTGAGCATGGCATTTAAGGCCCTCTGCCTCCTAATACCTGCCTATCTTACCAGCCTCCTCTCCCACCATTTTCTACCCTGAAACTTCCGTCTCAACAACACTAAGCAACTCGCAATTCTGTGCTGATGCCCTGTGTTTCACACCTCCATCCTTCATTCGCCCAAATACTCTTCAAGCTCCTCCAGGGCACGGGCGGTAGTTCAGTTATCACTTCAGAGCTTAGCCCAGCATCTGGCTCATTAAAGGTGCCCTGTGAATGGTCAGGGATAAATAATGGAAGACAGTGTATGGCAAGTCCAAAATGAATGACACTGACAGAAAGTGTTGAAGGAATTTGGACTCATGTTGAAAATCACTGCAATGGGGTCTACACATGCTGAATACTTTCCACACAAGAAGCACAAGAGAGCCTGCAAACGCTCGATTCCTCCTTACAACACCTACCACACACCTAGAGTCATGCTCTATTTTTTTTTTTTTAGATAAAACGTGTTGGCTACTCTCTGAGCCTGCCATCACGAGGCACAAAAGTGGGCATCCTGGTGATGTGCTAATAATAACAGCTGACATTTATAGAATGTTTATTGTGTATCTCGAACTTTACTGAAAATTCTACATGAATTCTACCTCTCAGTCTTCACACCAGCACTATGAGGATGGAACTACTGTGATCCCGGCTTTACAGGTGGGGAAATTGAGGCCCAGATATTAAGTAACTTCATTCAAGGCACAGAGATTTACTATTAAGGATACTGTTCAGCAGAACAAAAGCCAAGCCTCCATATATATTTCACTTAGTTTTCAAAATTATATGTGTGTATCAACAGCTGGCCCTGAATGAAAAGTCAAAAGAATCTATTGTGTCATCAACCCTTTGAGCCACTGCTCTCACCAAATAAAGTCACTTCACTAAATTACAGAATCATGCCTTCATCCAGTGCTTCGCAGACAGTGTCATCAGCACATCAAGACTTAAGTGACAAGAGAGACAGCTCCTCTTCTCCCCTTTCCCTGTGCCCTGACTCTCTTTCGCCCCCTCATCTGTCCATATTCCTCTCTGGTTTGCTCCAAACTTCTCCTCCCACCTTTGATTATGGAAGCTGCATTAGAACATGTAAGAGGCAAGATCTCTTCTCCATAAAAACAGAACGCTCATCACCTCAGGAGGTACAGAAGCCAAAAATATTCATAAAGAAGGATTTAGATAAATTCATGGGTGAGAGAACTCTGGTGGTTTCTAAAAAGGGAAAGATGGAGAGGGAAGTATGGAACTCAGAGAGGAAGCCTTATACCAAGGGACAGCCATGCTTGGCTCTGCAATTAATTAAGGCATATATGGAGCACCTACTCCGTCCAAAGCACTATTCTGGGCCCAGAAGACAGCAGGGAATAAAAGAGACAAAAATCCCTGCCTTTCTGGAGGTTCAAGGTCTGACCACTAGTCGTTCCTGTTAGGAAGCATCTGTGCACCTCAGCAACTGGGTCTGTGGAGCAGAGGCTGACCCTAACCTTGAGGACCTGGTGCTCTTGGAAAACCTTCTTTCCGTGTGCTGTCAAAAAAGGGGCATTTTCGGGCTTCCCTGGTGGCGCAGTGGTTGGGAGTCCGCCTGCCGATGCACGGGACGCGGGTTCGTGCCCCGGTCTGGGAAGATCCCACATGCCGTGGAGCGGCTGGGACCGTAAGCCATGGCCGCTAAGCCTGCGCGTCCAGAGCCTGTGCTCTGCAACGGGAGAGGCCACAGCAGTGAGGGGCCCGCTTACCTCCAAAAGAAAAAAAGAAAAAAAGGGGGCATTTTATACCTAACAGTTTGTGCAACTATACTTCAATAATAATAATAGTAAGGTGCACACACAGGCTCTCATCAGGCACTGCTCCAAAGGCAGCTATGCTAGTCCTCTAGATCTGTGCTGAAGCCCAAATAAGATTTTGACTTTGGCAATCTGGTAGAGGAACAAATTGATAAAAGTAGACGGTACATTTTGAGAACAGCCACGGCTATCAGGCCACACACAGGAGCCAGGCAGCCCAGAGCTGACCCCTAGCAACCCAGAACCGGCACCCTGCCCTTAAGGTCAGGCTGAGTGGAAAAAGCCGTCAGGGAATAAATGGTGAAGAGTAGCATCTGGGTGTGGACCTTCAAGATTTCCCTTCAACCATGTTCCACAGCACAAGTAAATAGTCTTCCAAAGTCCTAAACCCATCGTTCTCCTCCTAGGACCAACATGTTATGAGAAGTAGTTAGACACCGTTGTTAGTCACACATACGCTGGAGGAATATTGTCTGGGTTTGAATCCCTGTCCTACCACTCATTAACCTTGGGAAGTAGTCAAAACCTGGGACTCAGCAGCCTCATCTTTTAAATGGAAATAATAATTACAACAGCCTCACAGGATGGTTGTGAAAATTAAGAGAGATGATAACATGTAAAGCATTTAAAACAGTGTCTGGCATTCAGGAAATGCGAGCTGCTACTATTATTACTCTTTCCATCAATAGGATCATGGAGGCCCCCTTCCAGGTCATGGCAAATTCTGGAAGCTACGTAGTTGTTATATAAATGAATAGCTCAGAAGCATGAGCTGTTCCATTCTGAGGTAAAACAAAAATCCAACCAAATTTCTAAACACACACAAACGCACATACACACACAATTCTTATGCATGCCTTCTTTCTCCAAGTGAGACAATCATTTTTTTTTAATCCTTCTTTCTTAATAACTGCCCCCGGCCCTCTGGAAGGACAGGCTGAGACTCTGTCTGCCAGAGAGCTGAAACAAATAAAAAGGAAAATGGAAACAAGAGCAGTTTTCAGGCTGACGGCCAATCAGTATAGCAACTAAAAGAGCCAAAGCATACGTGGTCATTTACAGTCAACACACCCTAATATTTGTTACTATTCTAATGAATATGCAATGATGGAAAGGTCGCCAGTAATAAGTCTAAGCCAGTGTTAGCTGAAGCACAGACACAAGAAATAGGTGAGAAAAAATTAACTTAGGAAAAAACCTGTCTGCAAACTTAAAACCAAGAAGGTTAAAGTTTTTGGTTTGTTTTAGAGATTTTTGTTTTGTTTTGTTGCTTAATTGTGGCATGGGATAAGACGTTTATCAGTGTATCACAGCAATAGAATCACCCGTGTAAATCCCAAGCCTAAAACAAACATTAGACTCAACCAAGTTCATTTCTTGCCCTTTTAATTTGATTGGAGTGACTTTTATCTTTCACCTTGGAATTATAAAACAATATGAGTTGTTAGCAAAATAATCTGAATGTGACTTAATTCTGGGGCTTTCTCCTGGTTTTTTTCATATGCTTGTCAAAACTACTCAGACAGGGCTTCCCTGGCGGCGCAGTGGTTGAGAGTCCGCCTGCCGATGCAGGGGACACGGGTTCGTGCCCCGGTCCGGGAAGATCCCACATGCCACGGAGCGGCTGGGCCCATGAGCCATGGCCGCTGAGCCTGCGTGTCCGGAGCCTGTGCTCCGCAACAGGAGAGGCCACGACAGTGAGAGGCCCGCATACCGCAAAAAAAAACAAAGAAAAAAAAAAAAAACTACTCAGACAGAACCAGAG
Organism: Orcinus orca; assembly: GCF_937001465.1. NCBI lineage: Eukaryota > Metazoa > Chordata > Mammalia > Artiodactyla > Delphinidae > Orcinus > Orcinus orca. The sequence continues at coordinate 22,969,000 of NC_064562.1, forward strand.
AGAAAATATGCTTGCTTGCCCAAAGGAGAAGATGCAGAGGACAGAAAAATGGCTTTGTACCCAAGAATCTGCTAGATAGTGTATTCCACCTAAAAAGCTTTTTGTTATTTTTCTTGCTTTGTTGAGATGATCCAAGCGCTCTAATTTATGAAATTCTTTACTTAGAAAATGTGCTGGTAAACCTACTACAAAGTAAACATCTTAAGAACTGAAGAAACAATATCTACATTTACAGAATGTGTCTTCCTTGTTTGCATAGTTTGAGTTGTATAAATTGGCCCACTGCTCATCCTCATAATTTTATCTGCCCAAACACATATTTCTAAAGTAAACTCAGCTAAAATGCTGTAATACAGTGTTACATTGTTTGAGATAGTCTACTAGTAAGAAATTAAGAGTCTAAAAGAATCACCCTGAGGGTCACCTACACATACGTGCTACAAAGGCCTGTAAACTGAAGTTTGCACAATGACTTTCAAAAACTGATTAAGATCCCTGGGATATTATTTGGCCTTAGTAAAGGAAGGATAATAATTTGTAAATTTACAAATCATTAAGAAATGGTACAAAAAAGGACACATTGGTTTCGCTATTAGATGGCAGGTGGATACGTGCTGATTGAAAGATGAGAGAAAAATGGCTTCAACTAACTAGAAAAAAAAAGTTGGGTTTTCCAGCCACATTTTAAGACTCCAGCCCTGAAGTTTAGGTCTTATGCCATAATTAATAAGGACGTGATGAAATATCTCAGCCAATATTACAGTTCAGGTCCATTCAAGAAATAGCTTTGGGGGCTTCCCTGGTGGCGCAGTGGTTGAGTCCGCCTGCCGATGCAGGGGACACGGGTTCGTGCCCTGGTCCAGGAAGATCCCACATGCTGCGGAGCGGCTGGGCCCGTGAGCCATGGCCGCTGAGCCTGCGCGTCGGAGCCTGTGCTCCGCAACGGGAGAGGCCACAACAGGGAGAGGCCTGCGTACCGCAAAAAAAAAAAAAAAAAGAAATAGCTTTGGAGTTCCTCCTATACAACAGGCTCAATCTCTGCTTTAAAGAAGGTCGTCACACAGTGTTGGCCACTCACCCATAAAAGCTGTACAGGACAAGAACCACTCATATATATGATGCTAGGAGAGCATGAGAGGGAAGGAGGGACCCAGAGTTCTAAACAGAAAGGACCAGCAGAATTAGGAAACAATTCTTCACATCCTGCTGACTTGTCGAATTTTACACACCCTATTTCCAAGCAGGGCACGTGCACATACGCATTAAATTTATAAACTACCATCTGTTAGACAAAACCTTTCAGTCAGTTCAGTGAACGTTGAGATCTCTTTTGTTTCTGTTTCCACCTGGTGGGAACCTCTAGGTAGTGTGAAAGAAGGACGCAGATACTCCTAGGCTTTCAGGTAGTACCAGCATGGCTACACAGTTACGAAACACTTGGATTTTAGAAATATTTCCTTCCTACTGTAAAGTGTCCTTACAAATCAATGGAATCAAACCATGAGTTTTGTGGTCCTAGAAGACTCAGTGATTTGCTCAAGGTTATATAGTTTGTTGGGGAAAAGCCTGAACTAGACCTGATTTCCCTGCTCTCCATGTAATGTTCTTTGAGCTAGAACAAACTGTACCCCAACCATGAGGATGGGAGCCAGAGACAGAGGATAGTGGGAGCATTTGTTATATTTGATAATCAGAAATTCTGTCTGTATTATACCTAGAAGAGAGATTATACAGCCACCCAGAGGAAGTTACCGGCTTGGTGGGGGTTGAACCTGGGAACCCTACAGTGCAGGTCAGGAGAAAAACAAGGAAAACCCTGACAGCAGCAGACCTCCGCCGCTGAGACCAAAGGCTGGCGTGTTCACTTGCGCCCAGCGCCCACCACCCAGACAGCACGGGGCAGAGCCCTCGTCAAGGGAAGGATGGGACTCCCTGGGTAAGGGGTTAGAGGGAGGAGACCCTCTCAAGAGGTGGCCTCACTTCCCCCCCTGCAGAACCACAATCTGCAAGAAGGACCCAGTGCAGAGGCAGAAGGTGCCTGGGAATTTGTGCAGAACCAAAAAGATGTGTCAGTAGGGAACAAGCCACGAAGGAAAGTCAGAATGGGATTTCCACGAGGCTTCCCATGTATCTCCAAGACACGTGCAGAAACATTTCCTCTCACTATTTCAAAAAGCAATGAAGGGTCCACGTCCAAACGTCTCCCGGCGGTCCCTGCACCTTCTTTACCTCTTTTCCCCCCTTTCTATCTAGCTCTCTTCCCAGAGCCCCTCTCCTCCACCTCCACTGGTGGTGACAGTGCGGCAAGAACATCTGCAGTCGCCCACTGCTCCCAGCACCAGGCCAGAGGCTGAGAAGCAGCAAAGGAAAAGGTTCTTTGGGTCATCTGCCTCCAGCCTCCTCTCAAGAACGAGACCTCTGGGTGTCCCCCAGTCTCCTGAATACATGAATGCTCTCTCCGATTTCTATGACATCAGAGATGTCACCACTTCCATATGCTTCTCTTAATAAGAAAGGTTAGGACTTCCGTGGCGGTCCACTGGTTAAGACTCCGTGCTTCCACTGCAGGGGGCACCGGTTTGATCCCTGGTCAGGGAACTAAGATCCCGCATGCTGTGCGGGGCGGCCAAACACAACAACAAACAAACAAAAATCTACTTTAAAAAAAAAAACAAAGGACCATCCTTCTAAAGGCACAGTGGTCATGAGACTGTTCAGCACTTGGGCAAAAGGGTTTTGTTCACCTACCGTAAGGAGCGGCCAAGGTGGGTTCTACGCCAATGTAACCATCGCCCCTGGTCTCGGGCTTGTCCACACTCTGCAGCTTGTCCCTGACCTCTTAGCATCACGCATGCGTCACTAATAACAAGCTTAGGAAAGGGAAAAGGAGGAGAGCCGCATTCTCTACGAATGCCTGTGTTCCCTGGTCCTTCTCTCCCAGAAGAATAGAGTTAATCAAGCAAGAGACTCAGTAAAACTAAGAAAAAGAGACGTTCTTATTCATGTATTGACACTCGCCGCAAAGTCTGGCCTATCTCAGCGCGTCACTTTCCTTTCGCATCTACCTGGTCCCCTCATAGGACCAAAAAAAAAGGAAAAACAAAGGTGACTTCCAGTTAACGATGTTCCTCACAACTGTGTAGTCAAGGGGAGGAAAAACACCCTTTCTAACTTCCTCTGGCACTAACTGAAAACTCTGGACTTTGGGGAGGCTATTAGAAAAAGGTTAAATATGAGACTCGATAATGACATACCAGGGGACTCATGTCAGGGTTGTTTGAACACTACTCAGAAGCAATTGCTGTCGAGAGCTGGCGACCACTTTAAAGAGCTCTGGAAGAGAGGCGACGTCTGCAAGTAGATGCCTCCGTGGTGCCCTGAGAGGAGCAGGCTAAAGACTTCTTATTTTGCACGAACATCCTTGAAAATATTCATTCTCCGTTCTTTAATTCAAAGATTACTTGATACTCATATCCAGTAATTCTTTCCCATATGTGGCATATTTTCTTGTATTGTTCTTTGTTTAATTTTCGTTTTACAAAGACATAGCTTTATGTACGCACCAGTACCCTCCCCTTTCTTTCACTGCTATAGCGTTTCTGGTCCACATCTTTAGACTTCATATTTCATTTATGCTAAACAAATTTGTCGATTATTTAATATCATCCGCAAGCATTTACTTCAAAAGTCATATTGGTATAACTTAAAAATGAGTATGCAACCCTTTCCTGCCCCTAAAGCTAGATCATTCTCTCTTATAAAATTTGTAGTTTTACCCAAAGCTCTTTGTACTATCAATTACAGGGTTATGAACCACCAGCCACTAACGCTACCTGATTGGCTTACCATCCCCTGGTGCTTTATAATGGTAACTAGGTAGTATATAATTACACAGTCCCCAGAAGATACTTATAATTGAATCACAGGGCATTTTGTGAATGTTTGGGACAACAATTAGAAGACCACAAAGTGACAGTATTTCTAACTCTCGCCAGCTGGAATGTAAATGAAGCACCCTAAAATTCAATTATAAGAGTCCTTTAGGTATTAAATAATTATAATACAAATCACATTGGGGGGGCAAGTTTTTTTTTTAATTGAACTCTCCCCATAACCCCTGAAGATTTTTATTTCCTAAGTATAAAACAACACAGCTGGATTTTCAGATTCACCGTTCTTCATCCAACCGGAAAAGCTGTACCAAATGTAGAAGGTCAATAGCCTGTTTCTACTTTTGCTTTGCCACCCACTCATTTGGTGACCTAGTAAGTGAGCTGAGTCTCACTGTAGCTCTACTTATCCCATAAGCGCACTGCGTAATTAGAATATCCAATATTATTGTGCAAATATAAAATGGCCAAAAAGATATTTACAAATTTAATTCAATGGAAACAAGGATACTTCGTCTAGCCAAATGTTCATCTATTCTTTTTTTTTTTTTCGGTACGTGGGCCTCTCACTGCTGTGGCCTCTCCCATTGCGGAGCACAGGCTCCGGACGCGCAGGCTCAGCGGCCACGGCTCACGGGCCCAGCCGCTCCGCGGCATGTGGGATCTTCCCGGACCGGGGCACGAACCCGTGTCCCCTGCATCGGCAGGCGGACTCTCAACCACTGCGCCACCAGGGAAGCCCATTCACCTATTCTTAACACCCCAAAATGTCTTATCATTTCTTACCCTCACCTTCTTCCTCTTGTCTCCTGCTTTCCTTTCTAGCTCTTTCTTTTTCCCCATTCGTCCCTTCCAACTTCTCTACCAGCTGCCCCTTGAGGGAGGCTGTGATGGTTGTAGCAAAACCTCCGGAGTAGCTGTGGGTAGCTCTACAGGTGCCCAGGACGAGGAAGAGGGAGAGTCAAGTGTAGGTCTTTTTTAGTCATTCTCTTCTTGCTTCCATATCTTAAAGGGAGACAAGGTTAAGACTGCTCCCCTAACTCAGGAAACTCAGGAAGGTAAAAGCCGAAATACCTCTCCCTTGACTATGACTTGTGAAAACACACCAGTAAGGGAAGGTTGACAGAATGTTCACACCATCAAGGAGCTCCTACAACCAACCCAGCAAGTAAGCAGCAAACAGCACCCCACTCATTCCTCGGGATGCTCTGCACACATCCAGGGCACAGGCATCCACTCTCCCAGGCCCCGAATGCGACGGCAAGTGCCTCTCCACTTATACCAGATTTCTGGCAGATCGATTTTCCTCCGTTTAGAAACATTTTTTTCAAGGCCAGTGAACACAAGTGTAAAACTAAAGGCCTGAAAAAATATCAGTTCCCCCAGAAGAGCGTTCAGATGTAATCTCTGATTAGTCATTAGTAGAACATCACATAAATAAATAAATATACATACACATACATATGTATATTTTTTTCCCAGTAGATTCGGCCTTGGAATGACATTTGTTCACGAGAAAAAGAAATTCATTCATTCCAGCTTCAGAATACAAGCTTTATGGGTGTTCTGCAAAAAAAAAAAAAAAAAAAAAAATCCATAGAGATCAAGAATATGGTGACATTTGGTGCTCCTCCATCGTCGTATCCCCCCCCCACCCCCCCGTTTTCTCCTTTCAGCTCCTGAAATAAAAATATTCTCAGGCAAGCAGCACAATAGCACAGGCTACCGCCCTTCCTCATGGAGTGTGATTCTCTCTGAGACTCGCCTTCTGCTATGTTTGCAGGAACCACTCTCCCAGGACCGTGCGGCCCTTCTGGGTCTCCCCTTGCGCTTTGGAGTCAAGAAGAGAGGAACCAGAATGAGTGACCCTGACTCCGTAGAGGCTGGCGTCATAAAGGGTTCAAGGATGATGGCACGACTCCGGCCGACATGGGGCACATTTGCGGGGCGGCCAAGGAGACCCCTCTGAGGAAAGTGAAGTTAATTAGTCTTTTTATGCGCACACACATGCCAGCTTCACACATTTAAAAAAAAGACCCATGCTAAGCAAAGGGCCTATTTTAGCAACGTCTTTTAAAAACTAGATAGACGGGCACACGCGCTCCCTGGGAGCAGCAACACACACTAGCCCTAACATACTTGCTGGCTTTAGCTATTCTAGCCTTTAGAATGAAGAGGGAATGTGCAAAGTGCATCTGAAAAGCACTAAACACAAAACAAAACAATGGTTACTCGCGAGAAGAAGTGAGCCCCCGGTGAAGTAATGCATCCCTAATAATTCACTGGCATTCCTGCAGAAAATTTTCCTTTGGTAATGGAGCCACTGGGCTGCCATGGAGAAAAAAGATCCCAGTTTCTCCTTGCGGAACAAATGATCTGATTAGTGACCAAAGGAAGGAGGCGTGAACGCTCCCCAAGCCGGAGCTTTTCCTCGTGGCCAGAGTCAGCCACCGTACAGCACGGCTGGCCTGGAGCCAAGAGCCCTCCTGCCAAGGAGACTAGAAGTTTCTGAAGAGCCACCACAGGCCCGGTGCTGGGAGAGTCACCCAGACAAAAGCGAGCCACCGAGTTCAACAACTGGCTTGCAAGGCACCATATGCTCCGCAATATTGTTCTGCTGCAGCACGGGGGCCTGTGCGCGGGGTTCCCGCGTGCTGCACAGCTGTCAGCCCAGGAGCTGTTTTATCATTATTTTCACTGTTTTATTACTTTTCTGGGAATTCAAATCAGTGTAACCGCGCTTGATGCACCGGGTGAAAAATGGTGTCTCCCTCCCCCTCCTCCTTCAACCTAATGAATTGCCTTTTTTCATATCAAAGAGTAATGAGCACCAAACCACATAATATTTATTCATGGAACAAAAGAGGAATGGAGCGGGTGGGGGAAGCAGAAGCAGCTCCTGGGTGTGGAGAGGAGAAAAGCTGCACATTTTAAAGGAGCTCTTCACACTGATCCCCAGTGAAGATTCCCTGCGCAGGGAAATGCACACCTTTCCACTCTCCCCACCCCCTCCTAGCCCACCTTCAAGCTAGTTCCGGGTCAATGCTTAGAGATCCTGCAGCTGAGAGCTGACAGTCACCTAACGGAACTCATCCCATAGACTGGACCGTGAACTGTCTCAACATTTTCTTTCTCAGTGAAACTCCCCTACAAAGCCTTCTCTCTGCTCCTATGAGTATTAAACCAGTATATCTCAGAACGTTCTAGATAGATCCCTTTTTTCCATATCATCATAACGTCCACTGTGGATGAGGGCATGATTTAGCCCAGGGAGGAAGCTCTGTAGGAATAATGGCTACACGGGAGCCTCATTTGCTCATTTCTCTTACTTAGACGTTGCGAATTTTACCCCGCCCCCTTCCCTTTTTGACATAGTCAACCTCTCACACTCCGTTCCACACATTTTCTTTTTAATCCAAAAAAGAGAAAATAATGTACGATAGTCGGAATAATTTAATCCAACCAATGAAAAAGAATACATATATTATTATATTCATATATATAACTGAATACTGAAACTAACACAACATTGTAAATTAACTATACTTCAATTTAAAAGTGGTTAAAAAAATGCTATGCTGGGATCACTAATCATTAGAGAAATGCAAATCAAAACTACAATGAGATATCACCTCACACCGGTCAGAATGGCCATCATGAAAAAATCTACAAACAATAAATGCTGGAGAGGGTGTGGAGAAAAGGGAACGCTCTTGCACTGTTCGTGGGAATGTAAATTGATACAGCCACTATGGAGAACAGTATGGAGGTTCCTTAAAAGACTGAAAATAGAATTACCATATGACCCAGCAATCCCACTACTGGGCATGTACCCTGAGAATACCAGAGTCATGTACCACAATGTTCACTGCAGCTCTATTTACAATAGCCAGGACATGGAAGCAACCTAAGTGTCCATCGACAGATGAATGGATAAAGAAGATGTGGCACATATATACAATGGAATATTACTCAGCCGTAAAAAGAAACGAAATTGAGTTACTTGCAGTGAGGATGGACCTAGAGTCTGTCATACAGAGTGAAGTAAATCAGAAAGAGAAAAACAAATGCCGTATGCTAAAACATATATACAGAATCTAAAAAAAAAAAAAACGGTTCTGAAGAACCTAGGGGCAGGACAGGAATAAAGACGTAGATTTAGAGAATGGATTTGAGGACACGGGGAGGGGGAAGGGTAAGCTGGGACGAAGTGAGAGAGTGGCATGGACTTATATATGCTACCATATGTAAAACAGATAGCTAGTGGGAAGCAGCTGCGTGGCACAGGGAGATCAGCTCGGTGCTTTGTGTCCACCTAGAGGACTGGGATAGGGAGGGTGGGAGGGAGACGCAAGAGGGAAGAGATATGAGGATACAGGTATATGTATAGCTGATTCACTTTGTTACACAGCAGAAACTAACACACCATTGTAAAGCAACTGTACTCCAATAAAGATGTTAAAAAAAAATTTTATGTTGGGAATAAAAAAGTATTTTATAAACTATGAAAAATATTTAAATTCTTAAAAATCACACAGTAATCCACTTCCTCTTATAACCCGGGCCACCCAGATGGTTGTGAATTTTAACACTGAAGAATTTATCTGGATAATTTCCCTCAAACCCAGTAATGGAATCCTTTGCTTAAGCAACCCTCTTGCTTCCTCCTTTTACAGTCTCAGTTCTGTAAGTCTGTCAAAGCTAATTATCTCTCTTCTCAAATTTATTGCTCTTCAGTGTATCATGAACACACAGATTACAAAAAGTTGAAGAAAACAAGTGAAGTGTGCATTACACTGTGAAGGAAAAGACAGACATAAATAATTACTCAGCATATCTACTCTCTGTTAATAGAGTAATGAAAATGGCATTAGGAAGAAAGGATGAGAATACCAAAGCCGGCCAATCCCCCTTCCCTCTTCCATATATGGTTGTCCCTGCCCCCATGAGCCAATACGAGAAACTCCAACACCATCACTTTAGGGTAGAGAGGAAAGCAAAATTCTTAGGTTGGCAGTCCTCTGACATTCCAGCCCACAGATAAACACGGAGCCTACCAAACCAGTAACACAGACAACCTGCACCTCAGAGAGGGAACAAAGACACGATTCTCCCAGGCACACACTATCATTAAGCTCCCTTCCTTGAAACTATTGTTACATATTTCCAAGTGTTCCATCTGGAATCTCAGACCACAAACTTCAGGTTAAGAAAAAGCCCTTGAATGATTCATATCAGTCCTTTCAATCTAAGACCAGGATCAAACACTGAAGAAAAAAAAAAAAAAAAAAAGCAACAGTCCATTTGAATTTCAATAGCCGGGGTGCCAGATTTCCCAGATCCCCAAAGTACCAGTTTATCCTACTTTGCTACCCTGCAAGTTACCATGACATGGTCCAAGTTCATCGCGGGCTCCAGACTTATTCCACTCTAACATATACAACCTCCCCCCCAATTTTTTTTTTTGATGGTTATCCAATGTTATGACAAACAGCTTTTTCAAACAGTCCTTCAATAGGTTCCGAGAAGTGAGCAGCATGAAATCCAAATCTCAAGTCATTGTTTCCGTGCTTCATGGAAGAAAACGAACGTGTTTTGAACATGTTTTTAAAAATCCAATAACAGCTGCAAACCATTTAGGAATTCCCAGTTAAACTGCAAAAGACATTTTCAACCGTTTTAGCTGCAACAACTTCTAAACTGAGAAAGCTGCTTCTTTATATAAACCACCTCTGTTTACCCAACACCAGAGGATCTCGCAGGAAAGGGCTACTGCAGGATGTGAACAGTAAGAGAATGTTACAACCAGGGAGGTGCTGATCTGCACACACCACTGTGAGGAAATACCTGAAGTGATTAAAGATAAACACCACCTGCATACTCTGCAAAGGCAGCCACTGCTGCAGCCACATTTCTTGTCAAGGAGGCCGGGAGGAAGGATGGACTGAAATGCCACAGTGGATTAGAACTGGGGAAGAAAGGAGCCCAGAATAGAGGATGGGAGTCGGCCTAAGGGATGTATGTTTTACCCCCGCTGGGAACTCACTTAGCCATTCTGCAACCAAAACTCAAGAACCAACCGTTAAAGCAGTTTTATTTCTTTTACTTAGTATCCAGAAAGTTTTGTCCAGCTCTGACAGACTGTCCGATTTCTTTGCATAAATGCTAACGTTAACCTCCAGATATACCTCTGAATGAATTTATGTCCATAGTTATTGAACTCTCTTCAAAACAACAGGTCTGAAACACTTCCTTTTTGTAAGATATGTTTTTTAAAAACTCCATAAATAATGAGATAAGACTTGATTCTAAGCATTTATTACCTATTCCAAATCATCTCTGGACTCTTTCAAAGAGAAATAAAAAAATGCTTTTCAAAGGAATTAGCAATTAGAAGTTTACTGCAGCATAGCTGTAATCTCACCAGCCTTTGGAAAGCAGTTTTTATCTAATAACTATAATCAGATAGCTATGAAACAACTAATATTCAAAAGAGAGAAGCATTTATCTGTCTACAATCATGTAAAGGTAAAATGTTATACTTAGGGCAAAATGCAAGGCAGCTGTCCACCTTATACATATGTGGAAGTCATCCTTCAAAGGAGACATTCTAGTGCTAGAAATGAAAGAAACAGATCCAGGAAAAATCAGAAGCAAGCACAAAAAAAGTCAGATGACACTCCTCAGAGGGACAGTAGACTAGCAAAAACTAAACTCACTGTTTAAACTTGGCTGTCAGCAGAAGAGTCAAAGGTTGAAGTTGTATTGCGTGACCAGAGCAGCAACTTGAGGAACGTCTTCGTTCATCGTACTGGCTGGCCTAGTTGCAAGATTAGGAGCAAGGTTCTTATTTTATGTGCGCAACCAACTCTTGCTATGTAAGCTACTGAAGCAGAAGCTACCCAGCTGTCTTTAAACTGAAGCCCCCTCCCCTAAAGGCTGCACTGGGCACACAGCTGCATTTGCTTAGCAGGCCAAAGGGGTTTTTCCCACTAAGATGCTATGCAGTGCAGCTAAGTGGCAGAAAATGGCTGCCGCTACTCAGTATCTAGGTCATCAGTCGAAGCAGAGCGCTTGGTTTATTGGAATCACTTGGGAGAGAATGACCTCTGAAGTTGACACCAATCACCTACATCTCCACCCTCGGTTTACTGCTGTTGTTCACATCACTGCCACCTACCTTTTGTACAAGTTTCCAGGTCCTCCTGTCTGTCACTTGACGAAGGTAAAACATGAGACGGTGGTAAAGGAGACGAGGAAAGAGGGACACATGAGGCCAGAGGTATGTGAGGCCGAGAGACAGCAAAGGGGGGGATCCTCGTTAGAAAGCAGCAGGGCCAGCCGAGGCAGCACTACCACGGATCTTCACGCGGGCTCCTGTTCAAACCGATCTTAAAACCTAAAGGAAGTTCAAATAGGTGAGGATTGCTCCTTGGGAGGTCATGGTTAGTTAGAGAAGGCAGCTGCTCACTCAACCTTTTCAAGAGAAAACCCTTCAGTCAGGTGAAGCCAGAATAATGTTGTAGAGCGTAAAGACAAAAAAAAAATGTAAAGAGCGTAGATCCTAGAGCCAAACTCCTCCGGCTCCGTAAAAATATAGACTCTAGTTCTTAGTATCTCGCGGTAGGGCTGCTTCCAGGCCAGAGGTAAATCAAAATGACCAAGAAGCCTGAAGGAGGGCGGTCTCGAGACCACTTCAGCACCTGTGTGTAATGAAAACTGATAGGACTCACTGTGGAAACAAACGCTGTAAGGCAACTGTGGAGGCAAGTCCATTTGGATGCATTTTCTACATCTGGCCAGGTCAGAAGGTTGTTATTACCATGTTACACAGATGACTGGATTAGTCAGGGTAACTGAACCTGTAGGAAGTGGCAACTCACGGACCTGGGATTTTTATGACCACTCAAAGGCGCACCCGCTGCCACCCCAGGTACTGTATCACCAATGGATACACATTTGACACTAAAGCCATGCAGGCCTGGGGAACACAAAGCTCAGGAAAGGCAAAGAGAACTACAAACTTGTTCAAGACAGTGAGTTTCCCACTTTCACAGCATGAACAGGAGCTGTTAACTAGACTCCTACTCACTTGGTCATTGGGACCAGATGAAAAGAAAGTCATTGGTGTAAGGCCAGATATACAGCCTTTAAAAATTCACAGTGTTCACACAGACTGCAAAGACACACACCAGTTGCTAGAGTTGATAACTTTTTTTTTTAAGCCATATTTTTCAGGAGACACAATGATCATTTGCCCTAAAATAGGTTGTAATAAGATTCGAGGCCTATGTTAAAACAATATTAGATTAAGAGATTTTTTTGGCCAACTTCTTCTGTTTATACATATTACATATACGGAAAAAAGTCCAAATCTGTGCTACAGAAATGCTCACATATACAAGGATATATGGATAAGGATGTTCATTGCAATTAAGTAAGGCTTAATTGGCAGAAAATGAGGAACTACCAGAGTCTCTCGAAATAAGGGATCATTCAATAAATTATGGAACGTTTTATTATGGAATGCTATATAACAGTTTAAAAAATGAGTTGAAGATCTATGTGGATTGAATTGGACAGGTCTCCAAAATATATTATGTGGAAAAAGTAAATCTCAGAACCACATTTATAATATGATTCCATTCAAGTAGGAAAAAACTAACGTGTGGTGTGTGGTGATGTACACTTATAGTATATATGTGAGCAAAAAGAAGAAGGTCTGGAGAGAGATGTTCTAAACTGTGATAACTTCTGGGGGCAGAGGGGAGACATTGAGGAAGAGGAATCAAGTCACTTAATCTACTCATTTTCATTGAGCAATTTATTCCACAAATATTTGGAGTTCCTCCCACGTACAGGTAGGTCTCTTTTTGTTGTTGCTTTTTTATTTTCTGGCCGCGCCACGTGGCTTGTGGGAACTTAGTTCCCTGACCAGGGATCGAACTCCGGCACTGGACCTCCAGGGAATTCCCAGTTAGATCTTTTTCTATCATGAGGATATAAAGAGGATTAAAGAGACAAAAGCCCTATCCTCTTTTCACTGGTATTTTATTTTTATATTGTTTTAAAGTTTTATAATTTAAAAAAGATGTCATCTATTCTCCAACATTTCAGCTAATTGAACAACTTTTGCTGGCGCATTTTCGCTCATCAACACAGCCCATTTCATCTGTGAACAGCTTCCATTTTCATATAATTGTTTTTTTAATATATTAAACCAAACCTTACTCCTAATAACCGCCAACCACTGATTCTAACTTTATCCCCTTGAGGCCATAAAGAGCACATCTAATCCTTTTTTCACATGACAGCCCTTCAAATATTTTAAGAAAGCAATCATATCATCCCTGAAATCAGACTAAACACCGCGAGGTCTCCCAACTGTTCTTCATGTGACATGGTTTCGAGTCCCTGCACCTTTCTGCTTGTTTCTTTCTAAATGCTCCCTCTCTTTGTCTAATTTCCTCTAAAAGCTTGATGTCAAGCGGTGATTATGGTGCTACAAGTGTTACCTAGTCCAGAAAAAGGAAAGAAAGATGATCACCAGCCTCGTTTTTAACAACCATCCTTTAATCTTATTCTCCACCACACCAACTAACCCTCTCCCCTCCACAAACTGATTTTATTTGAAAGACAGTGAAATAAATGTTGCTTTAGAAAGCAACGCAAGAAAGCTATAGAAAGCTTGCAAGAAGATACAAAGCATTTAGTATCCTTGGGATTTTCCTAAATGTTGGGTTATTAATGACTTCCATTAACACGTTCTCATAAAACCATAAAGACCATTTTATACAGCTAATCTGAAACATGAATGATGCTCTGCTGTGAGTCCAACCAGAGCAAGGACCCTGGTTCACTGTATCCCCAATGCCTAGAAATAGTGTCCAATATGTAGCAGTTGCTCAAGCCCTCACCATGAGACCTTGGCTTATGCCTTAGTGAAATATGCCCCAAATCACTCTAAGTCTGCACCTGGGTGGGAGGCAAGCAAATGAGCGATAGGACAGTAATTCATAAAAATAAGCCTAGCCTTTGTGTAGCACCATCAAGTCTTTGGGACTCTTAACATATATTAATTCATTTGATCCAAACAATCGCTCCGGGAGGTAAAAAGAATGACTACTGTTCACCTTCCCAGCATGAAGTGAAAAGCCAGACTGTCCCATGGCCAGAGCTGAGATGCAACAGGGCGGCCGGCGCTTTGACTTCTTCCCAGGGACTCTCTACCTCCCAGCAGCATTCCCCACCCCTCTCCACCCGGTTAAGTAGTAAGAGTGTTTTTGAAAAGCTGTAAGGAAAGCCACACTCTGCACTTTCAACATTCTAGGGGAGCTCCTCGTTTAAGGCAGGGTTTCTCAAAAGCAGCAACATTGGTATTTTGGACAGGGTGACTCTTTGTTGTGGGTGCACTGTAGGATGTTTAACAGCATCCCCTGGCTTCTACCCACTAGACAGCAGTAGCACCCCTCCAGTTGTGACAACTGAAAAATGTGTCCCAACATTGCCAAATGTTCAGGGCGGGGGCAAAATCTCCACCGATTGAAAATTTCTGACTTAAAGGAATCCTATGGTAAATCCATTTAAGTGGCAGAAGTAGTCATTTAAAGGAGCATGGAAATCTTTTAGGAAATGATTTTTTTTCCCCAGATATTGCAATACAAACAACAATGCCATTAGCTCTGAAAAATACATATTTGAGTTTTAGTAACGTCTGCAGGTTCAGAATAGACTACTAAAAGCACATGTTATCGCCATAAACTCCCAAGGCGCCAGGATACTATCTGTTTACCCCAAATGAGAAAACCAATCACCTCTTTTGCCACCCATTCCAGGAGATGCCTCCAAAATCCTCACCCCCTCTCGCCTCTCTTAACCTTACCACTAGAGCTCCTAAAGTCCTTTACTGGGTACCAGTCCCTTTAGATTCACTCTCAATCACTGAGTTACTTTCAGCATCTAACAAACAATCAAAGAAAGAAAAATAACCCACCACTGTGAGAATGAAGGGCACTAGTAGAGCTTGTCTTAGAGCTGTGCAATCCTTTTGAGTCACAGTTACAACCCAGGTTGAATCTGCACAAATAGACTCAGCACTTCAGCCTTTTCTTTTGAAAGGAAAGAAGCCCCGGCCCTGCCATGGGTTTTCTGGAGGTTGAGAAAGATCTTGCGAGAGGGAAGGAAAGAAATGATACAGTAATGTATCCTAAAAATCGTCTTCGCACACATAAGCACAAGTGAAATGTGTTGAGGACTGAGAGTCCATAACGTGAAACGTTACAAAACCAGATTCTACCCAACAGAATGGAGACTTCAGGAGTTAGAAATTCTGGAGGTTGTTTAAATAGCTCGCTCAAGTTTTCTATGGTTGTTAAGCCATTGCTTAAGGTGGATAAATGTTAGTTATTCTTACTTTAAAAGATTCTACTTCAGCATAAAGGTCATTCCAACCAATGGAAGGTCCAATATAATTAAAAGAGGTGTCTAAATTATTCTTAGGAAATCACTTTCCTTATGTCAGAGGAAGTACTGAAGGCCTTTTGAGATTTTTATTAAATTCCCCCAAGAACAGAATGCGCAGCTTGCCATAAAAAAAAAAAAAGCACTGAGCCATAGTAGTAATGGCTTTTTCTATGCACGTGTGTATGGTGGCCCTAAGGGAACACCGTGTTTCTTTCCCAAATGGAGTTGCTTATCCACAGCTCAAAAGCCCCTCAACTGTTTAACAGATGGAATAGCCAGGTATACTTTTAAAACAAAAGTGTGCGCCTTCTCTGATCCACGGAATAGAACCCTATGATCTTTAAGTATTCATTATACGGCAGACCCTCAACTCCATTTTCTGAGTGATTTTATCCAGTCTTATTCCTTTAGTTCTTTAAACTTTGTTAGATTTAAACAACAAGAAAAGGTTGGGGTTTTTTTTCCTAAGTGTTTGGTGATAGCTGATTTTCCAAAAGCTCCATTTCCATCTCACAAACATGAATAGTGATTTTTTGAATGTGTCTGTCTGAAAAGCATGCTGTATTTTTTAAATGAAAATTTGATGTGGGGGATCCAATAACTTTGGCGCAGACATCTGTAAATCAGCTTCTTTTGCAACGTCAAATTAGTTTGAAACAACATGAAAGTAAGCATACTATTTTACTGAAAATGTCAAAGGAAAGGGGAATAACTCAGCCAGAAACTGTTGAGAAGTCACTGACATCAAGTCTAATGCTGACTGAAAAACAAACACCTGTTATTCCCTTAAACCTAGCTTAAACAATACTGAAAATCTAAAAAGAACATACTACGCTGTCAAAGTCTTGGATGCAAGAGTGTGATTTAGCTTTTTCACTTCCATGAAGCACTACGGACTATGTACCAGAATCATTGAATGAATGAATGACATTTAAAAATCCAGTCTATTCTCTATGATTTTCACTAATGAAGAATAAATGGTATACTGAATCAAACCCATAATTATTCCAAAATAATTGGTATCTTATCCAATTGTTTCATTAGTTATAGAGGAGGAAGCACCAAAATTAAATTTCTCTTCTTATTGCTTCTTCCCACTCTTTGGTAAAAGTGCTAAAGATCAGTGAAGAGACCAAAAGGTTGGCAGTAGGAGGCGGAAAGAAAAACAAGGCAAACAGCTGGATCTGAAAACTCAATAATCAGCCTCTGAATAATAGAGTGAAAAATGCAAAGCTATTTGGGAGAATCTAAAGGCAGATATTATGAAAATCTTGGGACTGAGTTTTAACTATGTTCCTTTTTATGAGACTTTGATGTCTGATTTATTTCTCAGTTCTCTATGATGGGTAATGTGGAAAGAGATGACGGAATTTAGCCATCTTAAGCTCAAGAATGTAGTACAGAAGCGTTAATTAATACACATGGAGCACTGATTGCAAGTAAAACTCTGTAAGCGACACTAAATAAACCCTAAGTACTTCAGACATATCCAAGAACTACTACGTAGTGTGCAGAATGGCTTATCATACTAGATTCCTCCTATAGTAGCAGCACGGATGAGAAAGAGGGAGAGATTCCCCCATTCTTATCTCAACCAAATGGAAAAACCTTGTCAGGAAACTTTTTTAACAACAGTTGGCTATATTGGTCTCAGAGAGGTATTTAGAAAATAACTCTATGTAACTCCATTTTAAGGTTTAAAATCCTCATCCTTCTTACAGAAATGTCAGTACACCTTGTCCGGGCACTGTTCATTTTCCTCATATCAAGTGGCAGAAAACCTCCAAAGATTCTAAAGCTTGCCCTTATGATTCTAATGCAACTGGATAGAAAGTATCAAACATGTCATCTGCCTGAAAACTCAGCATTCCCTGGGAAAGGAACTCAGCCTGAAGAGCATTTTGTAGATCATGATGAATGATTAACTGACTCTGCCTGTACTTTTCTGATCGTTGGCTGCCCATTACTAAATAAAATGTACCACAACTAAAGTACATACATAACACAATTAAACACGTATTGTAGCGCTTTTTTTGTTCAATGCTTCTTGAGAATTAAAAGACAAACACTTGTTAAGCACAGGGAAATGAAATTTCAAAAAGTTTTCACAAACTTAAGGCACACCTTGTGTGGGCTATGGAAGGTTTTTCAAGGGACACTATCAATCCTATCACCCAGGAAAGCAGAACAGGATAAGCCAAAGAAAAGGTTCATAGGAAAGATTTAGAAATGGTTTCACATTACAAGCCTGCCAAAAAACCTAGATACAAAGCCAGTAATTTACCTTTAACAGGATAAGAAATGGGAAACCGGATTCATTTATACGGAGTTTTAGCCCTGGACTAGTATGCTGACATTTCCTGGATCTCTTCCAGGAGTAGATGGGAACATTTTGGATAGGTTGCAGTTTTCTCTAATACTCAGCGTTTAATATGCTTATTATCAAATGAATTTTATGTGATAAACTCTTCAGAGCAGGAATCACATGGATTTATACAGTCTTTAAGCTGTGTATAAATTAAGCACACTCTGAAAGTTATGATGGCGCTATGAGGTAGAAAGGTTATCAAAACACGGAATTTATCCAGGTCAAGTAAGACTACCACCATTTTGAAATTCTGAAGACTGCATTGTCATGCTTTTTGGTATGCCTGAATGATTACACCTTTGTCAAGCCACTCTGTCTTTGGCTTGAGAATGAACCTGTCAGTTGGAAGTTATCTTAAAATTTTAACCAGGACTTCAGGTTTAAGTACAGAAAATGAACAATGTCTCATTCTGCTACCACAAATTAAAACTATTTTAGGAGAAGACACCTTTTCAACGAGATTCTCTAATAGGTGAAATCAATAGTTCTCACCAATGACTCTTTTGGAGGGGAGGAGGGGGAGACCCTTCTGAATAAAGAAAGTGTGTGCGGGGAGAGTCATTTGACTACATGTCCAGAAACTACCTTTCACCTGAAGTAATGTAGCTTCCAACCCAGGCCTGGGCTATCCACTCTCTAACAGGGCTATTACGGACCCACACAAAACTGAGGCCCCTCCCAGCAGCCTAAAGCCAAAGGAAGATTTCTATTTCACCTCACCCACCCTGCTTCGGGTTTGCTTGTTTGCTTTCCATGCCTATGCTTGTAAATGTATAAGAAAACAAATCAAAAGAGGTAAAGCCTTGATTAGACTGCCTTCTTAATCCAAGCCAAGCAGAAAGAGAACTAATCAATATTTAGCACTTTGGACATACTGGCCCTCAGAAGGTAAACAATAGCAATAAAACAGAAAAGAATCCTATTCATCTTTATTTTTATCATCACCATCATTATTATTTGCCTCTGGTTGATTATGGCTTTCCTTTAGGGGTTTCCAAATAGCTCAATCTGAGAACTAATTATAATTGCTCTGTGCCCCGCCCCCCTCCCAGAGCCCAACTAAAATCCAACAGCGAATTCAAAAATGGAAGATTAACGTGGTTTTCTGCAACCTGTTCTCAAGATTTTATCTCACACACAGGCTAAGTTAAAATACTCTTTCATTTCAGGGGCCAATGTACAATTTTAAACTATTTTTAAAGGAAAAATAACTTGTAGAGGAGAACGTTAACTTTTTTCCTTTCTTTTTTGTGGTACCTAGAATTCACATGCAACTCTTTGCTTAAGGTTTAAGGCTGTTTAATTTCATTACACTCATCACTTGGATCACTTATATCAATGGGAGATGCATATATGAAATACAGTTAAAGGTAGAACATACTCCTGTACATCGGTATAATCGATACGCTAAATTATTCTCACAAAATTGATAGAAAAATGTAATTGTCAGGCAATCATTTTTCAAGTCTGTCAACTTGCTGAACTGGGATTCACCATGAAATTTACTGCTTCGGTCTCATCCACTCAAGTAAGCACTATCTTTTTGCATTTTCAAAAGTAAGCTCTGGCTTGGGCTTGCTACCTCCTTCCAGGTAACTTCAGGACCCTGGGTTTGCTCCCACCTGCGGTTGTATCATAACCCAGGCGCGCGCACCCGGAGTGCCCCCACTACCCTCCCAGGGCCGACATGGCACCCTCGAGAGAACACAACCCAAACGCTAAAACTTTCCGGCCGCAAACTCTACTGCTCTCGCCCGCGATGAAAAGCGACCGGGCACCGGCTTTTTGTTCCAGCGCTGGTCAGCTGGCGAGGTAACGCCACAACAGTCCTCCATCCCCAAAGGTCGGGAGAGAGGCCGTGGGACTGAGATTTTTGGAGCCTCCCGAAAAGCCCATTCCTACGCAATCCGAGCGTGTGGGGCGTACAAACACAGGAAAAGAGGGCGTGGAGCAGGCAACGAAGATATTCTCAGCGCCTTTCAAATACTACTTGTCTCAGGTTCACGAAGTGAGTCTCCCCATCGGTGGCAGAGCGCGAAGGGGGGGCGGGGAATGGGAGACGGCGCGGACCCGGAGAGAAATAGGTACCAGCAGGGCATGCGAGATACAGTCAAGATGCAGGTCCGACCCCGCCTCCGGGTACAATCAGAAAAGCTACAGTGTGTCAGTGGCTTTCGGCTTCCTGTTTGTAAAGCGAGAACCTCCCTCCCTGACTCTATGACCGTCGTTCTCCCTCCCCACCGAGTCCGCCTATTCTTCGCGCTCCGGGCTAGCTCGGAGGCGGGGGGCGGGGTGGGGGGGGAGCGCGGGCCCGCGGGGCGGGGGCGGCCGCGGGGGAGGGGCAGGGCCTCGGGGCGCAGCGCCCCTCCCAGCCGGGCGGCCTCCGGGGCGAGCCGGGCCGCGAGGCGGACAAAGCGCGTCCCGCTCCCTCCCCAACGGCCGCGTTCCAGAAGGGAGGGGGAAGGCGGGCTCGAGGAAGGTGGGAGGAGGAAAAGGAGTACGGAGGGGAGCGAGGAAGGGGAGGAGGGAAGGTGCTGCCGGCGGGACTGGGCAGGATCGCGCCGAGGAGGGAGGGGAGGGAGGAGGGGCTGGGCGTCCTCGGAGAGCAGGGAGGAGGGAAGGATTCTTGAAGCCCAAGATAAACAAATTGTTCCTCTTCACGTGCGGGGTGGGGGGAGGTGGGGAGGGTGGGGAGTGAGCGCGGCGGCCTCTCCTCTTCCCCTCCCCCAAGCCGGCTCTTTGTCACGGAACGCCCAGCGAAAGCCCGCGCCCGCACCCGCACCACCTCCGACGCCGACGACCCCCAGACCGGGGACGTGCGCGTGTTATAAGCCGCACAACGAGGGGGCCTCCCGCGCCGCCGATCGAGGTGCGGTCTGCAGGGGAAACGCGAGAAGGCGCGCGGCCCCGCTACGCTCCCGGATTCCCACCGCCCGCCCCACTCCGCACACGCGCGCAGCCCAAATCCGGGCCGTGCGGCGGTGGAGGGGGCTGCAGACACCTTTCTCAAGCTTCCGGCTCCCCCCCACGAAAGGAAAGCAAAAGAACCGGAGAGTGGAGATAGGAGAAAGGATTCTACCCTCAGGGTTAGGGGGTGGGAACTGCCCCTTCCTCCCGGAGAAGTTAAGCCATTGGCTGCTCCTCCTACCTCCAACCCACCCACCCAGCCATTTAAGCCTCTTTCACCTACCCGCTACCTTCCACTCCTCCGGGCTTATCAGACTGGCCCGGAAAGTTGGCGGGGAGCGGGGCGGGAGAGCAGCGGAGAAGGCTGTGTGCAAGCAAGTTTAAGAGGAGGAGGGGAGAGAATGCCCGGCGAAGTTGCGTGGCGGGGACTCTCCGCGCAAGCCCAGGGCGTCGCTCTCCCCTCCAGCCCCGGCGAGTGCCGCGACCCTCGGAGCCGCTCCACCTGCCGGGCCGGCCCGGGGTCTCGAGCTGCGAGGGAGCGCATTCGCGCCCGCATCCGCGCGCGCACTCGTGGACGCGCGCGCGCAGCCACCTTCGCTTGCTTCTCACCCACCTCAAAGTTCATTCACAAAACTCTCAGACTTTCTCAGCCCAAAGAGGGTGAGCTGGGGAGAGGAGGCGAGAGCATCTCCCTTCCTCCCCCTCCTCCTCCCCCCAGGTTCGAGGGCCTGGTGCCCGCCCAGAATCTGCGACAGCATCCATTTCTCCCTGCACTCGGCGGACGTGCTGAGAGGGGTGGGCGAAGGGGGACCGGTCTGGGGAGCCCAGGCGGCCAGGCGAGGGGTGGGGTGGGGAGCGGTGAAGAGGAGGAGCGAGGTTTCAACTCTGGGTTCACTCTTTCAAATCGGTATCTAAGAAAGGGAGAGGGGGGTAAAACTTTTCCAGGGCCTCACTCCGACGCTCCTCCAGGCTCCCTCCGCCCCTCGCAGTCGTGACTGGCTTCTCCCCCTCTCGCCCCCTCTTCCCCAAATCTGACAACCCTGACAGATGAACAGGTAGCGGCGACGGCAGCGTTTACCTCACAAAAGTTGACGTTAACCCTTCGGCTTCAGCCCACTTCGCCCGCCGTGCAAATCAGATCCCCCTGCCCCCCGTGTAAGAAGCTCCACGCCCCCCCCCCACGCGCGCGCCCCGTGCCCGCTGCCAGCGCGCCCTCACCATGATCAGCGTGTGGTTCCTCTGCTCCGCTGAGGCAGCCTCCGCATCTTGCTGGGGTTTGCTCTGGTGCTGTTGCTTGCCCGTGCCGGCGCCCGATTTCTTGGCCCTCTGCTCCAGGGTCCGCTGGTAGAGGCTCACGGTGTCCCGGCGCTCCAGCTCCAGCTGCGCCACCTGAGCCTGCTGGTACCTGTTCTCGCAGTTGACGTGGTGCCGCCGGCAGCCCTCGATGCGCTGGCGGAGCCGCTCCACCACCGTGCTGTGCTTGGGGACGGCCGCCGAGCCGCCGCCGGGGCCCCCGGAGCCGCCGCCGCCGCCGCCGCAGCCGGCAGCCGGGTGATTGCTAGTCGGAGCAGCGGGAGTACTATTGGGAGTATTATTCACACCGATCCCGGCCCCGCCGAGGCTGCTGTTCAGGCTACTGTTGATGCAAATACTACTGCCATTCGCGGCAGCAGCGGGGGCTGCGAAATCCCCCATCCTGCTCCCCGGGCACACTATTTTGGAAGAACTTTTTTTATCCACCCCCTATCAGCCTCCTCCTTGGGTCCAAGGATTAAAATAGTTTAAGTGGAACGCGGGGGAGACGCAAGCACATGGATGGAAACAGCGATCCCGACCGGGCGAAAAAAAGGGGGAGAGATTTTGGGGTGGTTTTTTTTTGTTTCCTTTTTTTAAACTGTAAAGCTCGAGGGGAAAAAAGGGGGGTGTTATCAGAATACCATCAGACACCTATCAACAAAAAGAATCACAACAAACTGAGCCAGCAGCAAATCGGGTTGCAACTCAAGGGAAGATCCGTTCTTCGCCTGCCTTCTTTTTATAATCCATTATTTTCTAATAAATTCCAGGAGATTTCCGGTGGTTGGCAAGCATTTTCTCCCTACGTACCGAAAAACACACCCCATGTACACACACAAGCATATGCCTCCAGTGCGGACACGCGCGACACACACTCACTCCACACCGCATCGGAAAACGGCAAGCTTGCTTATTGCATTTTCCTTCCACAAAAAAAGTTTTGGTGTTTATGCCGCCCCGTGTTCTCAAAGTACTTTGGCTGCTCAGTTGCATTTCACAGGAACCTAGATATCGAATCCTCGGGCTGGGGGAAGTAAACACATGGACAGTCCGAGGCGACTGCAAAAGTAGATCGGTGAAGTCCTTTGCAAAACGCCGCGCGGAGAGCAGCCCCTAACGCTCGGCTGGGCTGCCGCTGCCGCCGCTGCTCCTGCCACCATCACAATGATCAACTGCTCGCCGCCGCCGCCTCCTCCTCCTCTCGCTCCTCCACCTCCTCCTCCTCCTCCATGCCAGCGGAGTGATATCAGGACGCGCGAGCTCAGTAAACACGGCAGCGACGGCGGCTGGAGGCCGTGAGACAAGCCCGGGGACACGGCGCAAAACCCGGCGCGGACTCTCCGCCGGCAGGAGCGGGTGCGGCGCGCATCGGCACCCGGCTCCCGCCTCCCTCTGCTCGTCCTCCCCGCCCCTCCCACGCCCCCAACCTCACTGCCACCCGGACTGGGAAGCCGGCGCTGCCAGAAAAGAGAAAAAGAAAGATTCTGGGGGATCTCGGGAATGAATCAACTTTTGACGCGCGCGCGCGCGCGCGCGTGTGTGTGTGTGCGCGCGCGCGCGCGACTGTGTATATGTGTGTATGTGTGTGCGCGCGGACGACCGTGGGGACGCGCCTGGCTGGATTTAATTTCCTTATTCCAAACGAGGTATCAAGTGATCCAAAGTTGTTGTTATACGTTTATACATTATATTGCAGAACTGTGCATGACCAGGCAGAAACATTGAAGCTTCGCAGCAGTTGTCTGTTACCCCTATCCATATGGAAAGAAGACAAATGAGTGGCTTGTTTTTAAAACCCAGGTAATAAGTCCTCGCTAGTAGTAACCCTGCTTGTGGACACTTGTTCAAACTCTAGGCCAGTCTTAACACACAAATGCCAAATTATGAACAAAAAGAAATAGGCAACAAAAAACTTGGAATATTATTTAATTGGCTGTACATAATGATTGTTGCTATTAGGGCAATTATTGTTTTACTTACCCTTGGAAAAAAATTAAAACAAAGCAAGCAGGGACTTGGAGGTGAGACGAACAGTACATTTTAACAGACTGTTTTGAACACTAGGTGCTAATGACAGCAGTAATTAAGGGTCCTTCGTAAATCAAGTGGAAAGATTGCAGATTTCATGGATTAGAACTATAGGAAAAACACAGTATTTCACAGTTTGTCATAACAAAAACACTTTCTGTTTAAGTGAATTCACAATAAGTACAATTAAAATGGAAGAACAACCACAGAAAGTAATCTAAACTTTCTGTCATCTCCCCAGATATTGAGTATCCAAAAAAGAAAAAAACCCCACTAACAACAACTAAGGATCAAATATAATATCCTTGAATCTGGACTTAACCCATTGCAAATATGTAATTTTGAAAAAATTAAAATGGACAAACTGTTTCTGTGATCATTAGTAGGACAAAAATCTTGATTGTGAGCTGTTAATAATAAGGCATTTTGTATTATCTCAATAAATCTTATAGAATTAGTTTTTTTGGGTAAAAATACACCTCAGTTTTCTAAAATAGCCAAGAATAAAAGAATTTCGGATCTCATGCATTAGTCATGAGATCTGATTTAAACCATCTTCATTTCTTGGCATTGCAGATTAGCATAGGATGCTATTTCTAACCTCATAGTGTCAGCAATAAGAAGCTATATTTTTCTTCAATTAATCAGGTCTATATGGTAAACTGTATCTTTAATATCCATTGAATTATCTGGTAAAATGGGCAGCAAAATCTTGATTGGCATGGTGTGAGGTTACCTCCAAGCAGTGAAACCAATGTGAAAGAGTATCTTTCACTGAAGTTGCCATACTTTTTCAGAGGGCTAGTTAGTTACCATACAACTTTGTGGATCATAACTAACTGCCCCTCCTTCAAGTCTGTTAGGAAATTAAACTGAGTTCTATAGCAAAAAGTCAGTTCTGATTCTAAAAACATAGAGAAAATTATAAGAAATCATAAGAAAAAGACATCACGAAGTGGCCTTTGTCTATTGCACATGTTCACTAAATAATATCTGTATTAATTCAGGAAACATATGGTTTCACTGCAGAGAGGAAGCTATGACTCTGCATTCACTCTCCTCGCTCTGTACTAGAGTCTAATTCTTATCCCTCCTCCCCCCGTGGCACCTATATCACCCATACAAGACTGCAATTTGATTTACAGAGGCAGCAAGTTTGAGGGTCTTGAGCATTGAGTCTTCAGTCTGGAGACTTGGGTTCTAATTCTAGCTTTTTTCCTATGCCTCAGAATTTAACTTTTCACTGAGAGTTTGTCATTCTGAAAAAAATATTCCAACGATAGCAGCAACGTGCATTCCCATTGAGCTGTTTACCTCTCCTATGATGAAAGGAAGCCAAAAATACACAAGAATTTGCATCCTTCCCTTTGAGGCATGAGCAGGTGGAGGATCACATTTTATGGCTTTACCCCAGAGCTCCCCGAAGACAAGTGGAGCTACTCTTGCACAGCCACAGTATAGTTTGCTGCCCGAGTTTAGTGCATGAGTGGACTACAACACACACAAAAAGGCTGGCTGACTGTTCATGGGTGTATGTACATACACACACACACAAAAGGCACCAATCTTGTATCTCGTCAAGATAGTGGGAGTGGCAGCCATGAGCTCCAAGACCGAAATGCCGAGAAAAGAAGGACTGTGAAGCTGTGTGATGGCGAATGGGGGCGAGTCTTTGAGGAAATTGACCTGTGCAGTAAGTCTTCCACTGTGACACACTTGAGGTCGGAAACCCCATCCTAACTGTGCAGGACGATTAGAAGAAAAAAGCAGGAAGTGAACAAGACTGAAGTCTTGAGCAATATAGGCAAGTTACCCTGAATTAGAGATGTTCATCTACTCCAGTGACTTTAGAAGAAGCAAAGGCTTTTATACTGGCTACTTCTAGATTCTCATGATATCTTCTTCTAAGGTTGCCAGCTTTGCTGGTCACCATCGTAAAGTACTCCTTGAAAGTCATAGAGAAGTCCATGTTCTGGGGAAGCGATTTTAGTCCCTTCTCCCTACCAAGCACCCTGGTATCATGACCTTCTTTATCTTTTATGTGAGCCTGCTACAAAGCCGAACTGCCGGATGGGAGCTATTGGACACATCATGAGTGCTATTGCTCTAGAATGGCGAAGAAATCTGAGATGCCGTAGCAGTGACGAGAAAGAAATGACGTGGTTGTATCCCGAGACTTTGATGATATCTCCCTGGATGCCAAAGAGAAGAAGGGCTGGATGAAGAAGTACCTGTGCCAGGTTGTCCTGAGGCTCTGCCTCTAAGCCGAAGCTGGCAGTTCTAAGAAGTTGAACCAGATTCCCTGTTCTTTAGGTCAACTCTGCATCATCCTCCCATGTCCATCTGATAGGGCTCAGTGTCTCAGAGTCAAGAAAGAGGTCTCTGTGTAGAAACTCCAGTGTATGTGCCACTTCTGCAGCCCTATTAATGTGGATCAATAGCACTGGCTTCCTAATTGTCCCCTAAAGAATACTTGGTGACCAAGGGAGAATAGGAATCCCCTACTGCCCACCTACGGGTAAGCAAACCTTTGTATGTGCCCACAGAGTGGACCCAGGCAGTCCTGAATTACTAGCAGCAGTGGGGTGTGCCCTCAACCATCTGACGAGAGCTATCACTTCAGTAATTCCACAAATATAGTTATGGTCTGCTGTGTGCCAGGCACTGTGGTAGGCACTGGGGATACAGCATGACAGTGTATAGAACACAGTCCCTATGAACCTGGAGATGATCACACTAAGTGCGGTAAGTCAGACAGAGAAAGACAAATATCATAGTATATCACTTTTATGTGGAATCTAAAAAATAGTACAAATGAACTTATTTACAATACAAAGGCAGACTCACAGACAGAAAACAAACTTATTGTAGAAAGCAAACTTATCGTTACCAAAGGGGCAGGAGAGGGAAAGGATAAATTGGGAGTATGAGATTAGCAGATGCACAGTAACCACATATAAAATAGGCAGACACAAGGACCTATTGTATATAGCACAGGGACTACATTCAATACCTTGTAATAAACTATAATGAAAAGAATTGAAAACAAGAATATAGATATATACATATATATGTATAACTGAATCACTTTGCTGTACACATGAAACTAACACAATATTGTAAATCAACTATACTTCAATAAAGAGAAATAAAGGAAGAACACGGTCCCAACCTCAATGATGGCCAACTAGACTCAGGGCAGTAGATGCAGGGACTAATATGAAGTGGGTATGGGAACACGTAAAAGAAGCCTCAAATGCATGCTTGGAGGTCTAAGCAGGCTTCTCCAGAACTCATGCTCAAAACTGGGTAGACATGAGCCAAGCTAAGGTTGGTCGGGGGTATGAAGTGGGGAGCTAGGAAAGAGTGGAGCAAGGCTCTGAGACCTATTGTTTCAGCAAATCCACACTCGTTTCCTCTCACAGGAGCATGAGTGTGAGAGGGTGTGATTAGAAATGAGTCCAAGGCTGGGAGAAAAGCAAGAGCCAGACCGTGCAAGGCCATCCAGAAGCCTAGACTATATCCTTGGGACCAGGCTACCATTGAAAGGATTCAAGTTGATTACACTTTTTACTTTGGCAATGCAGCAGATGTATTAATAACACTGTTTTCTAGAGCGTGTTCTGAAGAACCTGGTCCTGTAAGATGTTTCACCAGAAAGGTTTCTGAGTCAAGTAAGTTTAGGAGATGATCTGTACGGCATCTCTCTCTCAAAGATTCATTACCATGGTGAAGGCCGCAAGAAATCTTTCAACAAAGCATGTTTAACTTTGTTTAGCCTAGCAGTGCCAAAGTCCTGTTATCTCCCACAGAATGAAACACACTCTAGAAAGCTCTGTGTAGGAGAGACTAAATATCGAAGGCAGTTGTAAATCTACTTAAGTTCACAATTGCCTGGGCAGGTAGTCTGTGACAGAGACCACACTCGCCTTACCATCTGCTTTTCCAGAATCACTAGCACCCAGGTTCAAGACCCTTCCCTAACCTTAACTGGATGTGTTGAATTCTGACCTTTAAGCAGTAGGGAAGCAGCAACACAAAGGCAAAAATCCCAGAAGGGGGAATTTGACTAGACTTTTTCAGCATTAGTACTTTGAGTGTCATGTTAATGTCTATCTCTGTATAATAAAACCTCCTTATTAGGGAGAAAGGTCAGTAGTTATTTAACTGAAAATCTTAACTATGTAATATCTTTAAAGATTTAGAGTTTTATACCTTTTGAGGCATGCACTCTGTCTAGTCTAACAATTACTGGCCTCTTGGAGCTACTTTAATGAGCTCCTTCTACCTAGTAAACCAATTGTATGTAGGTGACATCCCCATGGACAAGGGGTGTTTCAAAAGTTTGTTTCCTTAAGTATTTAAATATTCCTAACAAGACCGTATTTACACAGACTTCCCTGGTGGCGCAGTGGTTAAGAATTCACCTGCCAATGCAAGGGACACGGGTTCAATCCCTGGTCCGGGAAGATCCCACGTGCCGCAGAGCAACTAAACCCATATGCCACAACTACTGAGCCCGCGTGCTGCAACTACTGAAGCCTGTGCGCCTAGAGCCCGTGCTCCGCAACAAGAGAAGCCACCGCAATGAGAAGCCCGCACACCACAACGAAGAGTAGCCCCTGCTCGCCACAACTAGAGAAAGCCCGCCCGCGCCCAGCAACAAAGACCCAACTCAGCCAAAAAAAAAAAAAAGAAGACTCGTTTATGTGATTAATTTTCACTTTTTAATTACAAAAGGGTTTACTTAGCTCTAGACCAGGTCATAAATTTGAGAGGAATGTGAATTAATGGGGTTTATTTTCTTGTTCATGTATCTTAATATGTATATAATAGTTCTATGGTTATTAGGAGAAAGTTATCTAAAGTCCATGGCAGACAAATTTTTTAAAAGCCTTTCGTTCTATTTCACATGTGCCTCTATTCCCAGTGCTAAGTAGTTTGAGATAACAAGGCATCTGCCTTGAACAAGGTCTGGCTTCCATGTAAGACGTTGAAGACCTCTGAAATTTGGGGAAAATATTTATAAAATCTCTTATTTATTGAGGCCTATCAGCAGCCAGATTGTTAACTTCAAAAAAACTTGTTTAACAAATAATCAAAGAACTGAAAAATTGTACTTTTTTTGTAGTAAACATTTACTGGTGATCAGCAATGGCCTAGGATATAATTTTAATGGTCAACAGTCACTGAAAACTTGCTCTATTGCAGGTTCTGTTATTAGGCCCCCACTTCACTGGTGAAGAAACTGAGGCACAGAAAGCTTAAGGAACTTTCCCCAAACCAGAGATGAACAGTGGCAGAGTCTGAACTTGAATCCAGGCTCTCTGACCCCCAGAGCACACACACTATTGAAGAAACACGACATTAGAAGAAGGTCCCTAAGTTTCCTTCTAATTTTAAGGGTCTACATTTCTATGAAATTAAGATCACTGACTTTTACCCAGATCTCACTTTAACAGAAGGCTCTTGCTGCAATGCTTAGGAGGGTTTCAGCTAAGGAGAAATTCTTCCAGGAGGCTGTCTTTGGCCAGGCTTGCCTCAGCCCCAACTCTGGGTTAGTCACCTTCTTGGTGCTCTGAAAATGATGTGCAGTTCTCTGTCTTGGCACTTATACTATCACATTATATTATAATTGTCGATCTACTTGTCTGTCTCTCGCTTGTGTTCTATTAGTCTTTGGACCTAACACAGGGCCTGGCCGTGACAGAGCGCGGTAACTGCGTTAGAGAGCATGAGTAAATGAAAGAGTGAATGGTTCAGTTTACCAAAATTACAAAATGGGAAAGGGAGTTGTGACCAGTCCTCAACAGTAGTCCCGAGGAGAGGAAAACTGCACTACCATTCTGTAGAAACTATTTGAATGCAGTAGAAGAAAATCATAGTCAGGTGTGGCTTATTTTTTCAAAATGCTGTTTCTCAGGGGTTTGAGGTAATCTATAAATTGGCTTAGAGAGGTGCAGGGGTGGAAGAAAGGCAAATGGAGTAGAGCCAGCCTCTTACAGATTCTCTCAGAGCATCAGCTGTCTGTCAGCAAGGGGAATGGCTCATGTTTATTGTACACCCATGGCCATGGTCAGATATTAGGCAAGGCTTTTCCTGTGTTAACCAATGTAATAATCCCAACAACCCTAGGAGGTACGTAAACTAGAATTGGCCCAAATGTGCTCTAACATGAGTTCAACTACATGCTCTCAGTTTTGTGTGTATGTGTGTATTCCATCTCTCTCTTCTGTGCTCAGAAATGAAAAAGGGAGGGAGGGAAGTTGCTCAGAATCAGTAGAGGAATGTAATACACCATGTATATTTATTTCACTTCATGGATGGTGTAAGGGTTTTAAGGTGATTACAACTACACGCCTGAGAAAGATGTAACTCCACCATCTTTTTTTTTTTTTTAATAATTTAAATTTACTTATTTATTTTTGGCTGTGTTGGGTCTTCGTTTCTGTGCGAGGGCTTTCTCTAGTTGCGGCAAGCGGGGGCCACTCTTCATCGTGGTGCGCGGGCCTCTCACTATCGCGGCCTCTCTTGTTGCAGAGCATAAGCTCCAGACGCGCAGGCTCAGTAGTTGTGGCTCACGGGCCTAGTTGCTCCGCGGCATGTGGGATCCTCCCAGACCAGGGCTTGAACCCGTGTCCCCTGCATTGGCAGGCAGATTCTCAACCACTGTGCCACCAGGGAAGCCCCTCCACCATCTTATTATCCCCATTTTACAGATGAGAAAATGAAGGCTTAAAGAGTTTACATAATTTGTATCCAGATCAACACCAAAGCCTCTGTCTTATGCACCTGTCTGAATTCAGCTTTGTGTTTTGTTGTTGGTGGTGGTGGTGTCTTGGAGCCCTTCTGTTGCTGCTATTGTCACCCATCCAGCAAATATTTATTGACTATTGACAAGTCCTATATTAGGTGCAAGGTATGCATACTTGAACAGAAACATTTTCCTCCCCAGGGGAGCTTAATAATCTAGTGGAGAGAAGGAAAGATAAATCATACAACAGGCTAACATAACTGTAGTCAGCTCTTGATTGACCAGAGTTTGAGGGAGTCATAGGAATGGGTTTGTCACAGTTAAGACAAAACCTGTGAGAAGGGGATTGGAAAAAAAAAAAAATTAACCTAAGCTTAGTTAGAATGACAGCCAATATTAAGGGAAGATTTACCGTTCTGCACATGCCATTCAAAAGGTAAAAAATAATAAGATACAACAGTTTAAGTATACAACGCATCACTTTCATTGTCTGATGAAAAATCGCCCAAAGCTATCTGCTTAATGGTTTAATATTGCCTGTTCCTCAGCTGAACACTCCCTTTTTAACACTGGAACAAAGCCTAAGCAACATCAGTTTGTCTTTGAGCAAAGTGCATTCTTTTCTGTCTCTCTAGTAGACAGTCTAGGTCAGCAGTTTTTAAGCCACGTTGAGCCCTAAGAATTCCCTGGGAGGGGCCTCAGGGGCTGGGCATGGCGGGGAGAGGACTTGGTTGGTTCTTAGCTGTTCTTCAACTCAACTCAAATTGGAGTAAGATTGCCTTTGAAGAAAGGGTTCCACAGCTACAAAGTGTTTGAAAATAGTTTTATGTTTCATCTTGTTTTGCGGGCAAACTCTCCTTCTCTCCCCAACCCAATCTTCGTCCTCCATCACACACATATTATCATTTCACTCTTCTTGATGTCACCAAATTCTGGTTCACACTGGCTCCGAATTGGTTAACTTTGGCTCCAAAATTTAGTGATCCACTTGTTAATGTCCGCTTCCTCAAATTTCTCTTCTTTTCTCTGAGCTGGGCAGGTATAAGGATGACCCAACTAAGTGTGCGCTGAGGTGGAGAAAACCATATTGTCTAGAAATACATTGGGGGAGCAGTGTGCCTGTTTGGAAGGCATGCTAACATCGTTTGCCTGGTGTAGTGGTGGGGTGGGGTTTGCGAGACCCTAGAGTCACGCGAAGGTAGACGGTGGATAATCTGCCTGCTAAGAAGGGTATGTCCTGGTACCACAAGGGTTTTGTCTTACTGAGTGGGATATACAAATTTGGGACTATGGAGGGGGAACAGCTACTAAGGATGGAACCTCTTCTGCTACCCCCACTTTCTTCTTTGAGTAAATGCCAAACAAAGTGATTTCAAGGTCCACCAAATGATTAACCTATCCAGGCATCCACATACCTTGGTCCAGTCATGCCTCTGGTTATACTTTGGCTTCTGGGGAAGCCAGAAAATCATCGAATGGGAAATGTGACCATTTTAGGATCAGTGTATTAGTTAGCGCCTGTGAGATTTAAAACAAAGGTCTCAGCTTTGGCTGCCACGCTTTTCATTTCTTTACATCCCCTCCTGCCAATTCTCTGTTAAAGAAAATCTTCAGCATGGGGAAAGGAAAAAGCCTGTAATACCTCAGGCGCCATAAGGAACAGACGAGGCACAAGGATGAAGCGATGGCTGCTCAGACAGGGGAAGTTTATTGATCCAGTTCTGCTCACCATCGGTAGATTAGTAACTGACAGATGTTGCAAAAAGACAAGAAGAAAAGGCTGATTGGCAAGGGTCAGGGTCACCCAACCTTAAAGTAGAAGCAATATGGCCTCTGTTGGTTAAAATGAAGTTCCAGCCATGGACATTATACAGATCTGTAGTCATTAAAAACTTTGGGGTTTTTTTTGACACAAGCACTGGTGTTTTTTTTAAACTATGTTAATCTCCTTAAGTATTGTTGCTTTTGGCTTCTCAATTACCATGCACATGTCATCTGGTAACAGAACACCTTTATAGCTTTTCAAACCCTCCTACCTACATTCTCAGCCCATGAACTTAGCAGTGGGGCGGGGAGACTGAACGTTCCCTGGTTGCAGGGGCATGGTGGTCACCCAGATCACCTTCCTCTTGACCACAGTGATTGATGCAAAGATGGACGTGTGACTCGGACTGGTCCAATTAAAGCTCTCTCTGGGAATTTTGCTGGAAATGCCAGAAAGGAACATTTTTCTCCTCCAGGAATCATGGAAGTTAAGGACGGTAAATGCCTGGAGCTGCCTGGGGCCAGCTTTGATATAGCAAAGACAAAGCCTATTTGAAAATAAAGCCAACTCAGAGGAAAACAGAGCCAAGAAATGGAGAGTCCTCGTGACATCATTTCTGTCCTGAATCCAGGTGGGCCTACGGCCAAGATGCCCTAGAAGTTTCAATTATATAATTATATAAGTTTCAATTATATAAGCCAATAATTTTAATTTTCCTCCCTCCCTTCCTTCTTTCCTTCCTTCCTTCCTTCCATTCTTTCAACTGTGTGTGTGTGTGTGTGTGTTATAATTGAAATATACATCAATTAGGGACTGGCTAAATAAATTATATAATATCCAAACAATGAATTATATGCAATAATTTAAAGGATTCATATATTATTGTACACATGAATCATCGCATTACTTATCATAGCAAAAAGAAAGTGAAAACCACTATTGGGGGATGGGAAAACTATATTATATCCATACACGCAAATAAGCAACTGTTAAAAATGAGTCATATTCAGCTATATTGATTGACATTTAAAAA
The DNA here is from genome assembly GCF_937001465.1 of Orcinus orca. Classification (NCBI taxonomy): domain Eukaryota; kingdom Metazoa; phylum Chordata; class Mammalia; order Artiodactyla; family Delphinidae; genus Orcinus; species Orcinus orca. The sequence continues at coordinate 23,002,504 of NC_064562.1, forward strand.
TCTTTATGACATATAATTGATTTTCAAAAGCAGTTTATAAAAATGCTCTTATTTTATAAAATTATGTAATTTTGTGTATATAAATCTAGCAAACTCTAGAAAGCTAGTTATTCATCATTATTTTGGGATTTTAGCTGCTTTCTACTATCATTTATTCTTTTCTTTATTGCTTTAATTGTATGCTTATATAATAAAGAGAGAAAATGAAAACTTTCTATTTTCTAGAAAGAAAGAACAATAGAGAAAGGAAAAGAAGGAGAATCTGAAGAGAAGGAAGAATGAGAGTGTCTGTAGTCTGAAGTTTGCCTAAATGATTTAGGAAAAGATTCAAGGAATAGGTGATATCATCTCATGAATCTTTAAAAAATATTTTCCAGATGGACAGATGAGGAAAGGGCATCCAGAAAGATGAAACAGCAAAAGTGAAGGGGTTCAGAAAAATGAGAAACCATGATGTCTTAAGAAATACGTTTTCTGATATAGCTAAATCAGTGTTGGTAAATTAGCATTTAATCTTAATAAGTAGGGCAGTGAGATCAATTAAAGTCGATGTTAATACAAGGAATTTCATATCAGGATTGCATATGGGACGCACAAGGGAAAAGAAAAGTACTGCATCTCAAGGACACTGGTCTATGCACCCAGTTGCTTGAGTACATCTCTCCTTTGAGGTCTAATAATATCTCCAACTTAACATGTCCAAAGCAAAACTGTTATTTCCTCTCCAAATCTGCTTCTGCTCCATAGTAGTAAATTTTATGTGTCAACTTGATAGGGCCACAGGGTACCTGGATATTTGGTCAAACATTATTCTGGGTGTTTCTGTGAGAGTGTTTTTGGATGAGATTAACATTTAAATCAATAGACAGTAAAGCAGATTGCCCTCCCTAATGTGGGTGGGCCTTGTTCAATCAGTTGAAGGCCTGAGCAGAACAACAAGGCTGACCCTACTGCAAATAATAGAGAATTCTTCTTGCCTGACTGCCTTCAAACTGGGACATTGGATTTCTCCTACCTTCACACTGGAACTGAAACACATTGGCTTTTCCTAGGTTGTGAGCCTGCTGGCCTTGGGACTGGAACTGCACCATCCGCTCTCCTGGACCTGCAGCTTGCCAACTCACCTTGCAGATCTTGGGAACTGTCAGCCTCCATAATCACATGGACCAGCTCCTAATAATAAATCTCTCTCTCTCTCTCTCTCTCTCTCTCTCTATATATATATATATATATACACACATGTATATATGTGTATATATATATATACACATATATATACACATGTGCTATTGGTTCTGTTTCTCTGGAGACTCCTAATATATTCTTCCTTTCCAGTGTCCCAGTAACAGAAGAAATGGCAAAAATCAATCTACCAGTGCCTTGGTAATAAAAACCTTGGGGTCATCCTTGACTGTCCCCCTCTCAAACCTAAGATTCAGCCCAAAGCAAACCATGTCAGCGCCACATTTAAAATATATCCAGAATCTGACCACTACTTATTTTCCTCTTGTTACCATGATGGGCTAAACCTCTGTCTTCCCTCACCTGGACAAGTGCAATAGTGTCCTAACTGGTCTTCCTGCTTCTGCCCCTGCCCCTTTACAGACAAGTATCCACACAGCAGCCTGACTGTTCCTTTTCAAATATGTCAGTCAAATATTCTCATTTGGGGTGAAATCCAAAGTCCTCACCATGGCCTGCAAGCTCCTGCAGGGTCTGGCTGCTGCTTCTACCTCCCTGGCTCTGTCTTCTGCCACTCCTTGTTCACTCTGCTTTCTGGCCTCCTTGCCTTTTCCCTTTTTCTTCTTTGCTGTAATAAGCCAGAAATACCCTCTGTTGAAATGCTCTATTCCCAGGTATCCATAGGGTCTTGCTAACTCCCTTCAGGTGTGTCCCTCAGAGACCTTCCTAGCCAGCCTGTGTGAAATAATCCTCCTCCACCATCTTATCCTTTTTTGAGTCATGTGTTGCCACCAGGCACACAGTACATCTTATTTTATTTATCTTCCGTGTCCCCTTCTGGGATGTGAGGCCCGTGAAAGCAGACAATTACTTTGTTTCTCTATCTTCTGCACGTGGAGCAGAGGCTGGCACCTGGGGGGCACTCAATACCTGTTTGTTGATGAATGAATGAGGTTTCCTTCCATACACTGAAGGAAACAAGATACTTTTGATGTAGTAATAGCTAACATTTATAGATCGCGTACTATATATTGGGCACTAGGCCACGCTTCTGATATAAATTAACTCATTTTTTCCCCACAACTCTAGCATTTTCTGAATGAGGAAGCTGAGGCAGAGGTAACTCTACCAATGTCACACAGCTGATAAGGGATGGAGCCTGGCTTCCAGCCCAGGCCAACTCAAGAGGCCATGCTTAACCATTCAGAATATACTTCTTGCAAATTCATTAAGAGACACTGGAGAACAGCAAGGATTGAAAAAAGGCGTATTCCCTAAATTTATTTTCCAGGAATAAAAATATTTCCTGCCACATAGTATCTTCACCAGTTTACAACTAAACAGCACAGCGTGCTGAGAGTAAATAGACAGTAGAAAGCTTTGGACCTTGCAGTTTACACTGTGACAGCTTTGAAGCAATTTGGGAGAGACTAACAAAGTAACAGCAAAGACTTGTTTGAAAACCTTTCTTGGGTCAAGCATACCTTGTAAATTTGGTAGCTTTACAAACCCACTTGAAGATGCTGGCAGTCCTTTTTACCCTCGTGAATTTATCCTTTTGTGTATCCGGCCAATATTTACTAAGTACCATTAGGTGTCAGGCACAGTTCTAGGCACAGGGGGTACAGAAATACCTTCTTTCATAAACTCTCATTTCCACCTGTAACAAAATGGAGCTTATAGTGATTTGGAGCTAAACTCTGCAGTCAGAGACACATGGGTACAAATCCCAGCCCTGTGTTACTGGCTACGTGACCTCTGGCCAGTCATATAACTTGTCTAAATCTCAGTTTCTTTGTTTATACAATGGAGGCAATATCGATTATGAGATCTACCACACCAGCTTACTAGATGGATTAAATAAGATCGCTTGGGGACTTCCCTGGTGGCGCAGTGGTTAAGAATCTACCTGTTAATGCAAGGGACACGAGTTTGAGCCCTGGTCCAGGAAGATCCCACATGCCGCGGAGCAACTAAGCCCGTGTGCTGCAACTACTGAGCCCGCGTGCTGCAACTACTGAAGCCCGCACGCCTCGAGCCCGTGCTCTGCACCAAGAGAAGCCACCGCAATGAGAAGCCCACCCACTGCAACAAAGTAGCCCCCACTCACTGCAGCTAGAGAAAGCCCATGCGCAGCAACAAAGAGCCAATACAGCCCAAACAAAAAAAGATTGCTTGATACACACTAACTATTTGGAAATATACTACCTGTAATGGTGATCTCTGTGATTCTGAGTATGGTTTTGCACGAATGATGACCTCAGAGTTTTGTAGATGTCTCTTCATTGAAGGGACAAGAGTTTGACAGAATTTTAGTGTCTTGAAAGAGTGCAGATTTAGTCAAGATTTTCAACCAGAGTGCTAGACTTTGTGATGAAGTCATAGGGTCTTACACTCACAATTAGACATCATAAAAGAACTATTAAAAGAACTCTGATTCACTAATTTGTTCGTTCTTTTCTCCTTCTGGGGCTATCTGGGAAAGCTGCCCATTTGCAGAGAGCTCCTTTGGCTATCTTCCTTTGCCTTTCAAAGCCCTCAAAAAAAGTTCTTAAGTACCTCATAATGGGTCCAGGAGATTGTTGATTTTGTTTGTAACATGTCAGAAGTAACAATTTTTATACTACTAATAGACTCACTATGAAGTATAAGGGATATCTCAGGTGGTTTTTGAATGGACCAAATATTTGTATTTATTTATAGGCCCTTCTGCCTTCATGGACCTTAGACCGGGAGTTAGGAACCATAAGTTCTAATCCTAGACCTGATACTAGTTAACTGTTTGATCTTGACTTTACTGGTGCTTTGTTACCCTATCTATCTATATCAGAACGTTAGTGTCTACATCATCTTCCAAATCTAAAATTCTACAATCACCCATAAATAAAACTCATGAGCAAGAAATCTACCCTACTTGGTACTTGGAACTGAATATGAGAATATAAGGACTTATAAAGGAAACGATAAGCACAGGGGCTCTTGCATTTCATGTTGCAAACACTGCTACAGCCATACAACAGGATAGTAATAAGGGTTAAAGTAATAATACACATCCTTTTTGTTTTAAGTATAAAGATATGCGATAGTTACATTCATTTCCTTGAAAAAAATCAGACGTTAAAAACTTATTTGAAAGCACAAATGCTAACATAGCTAATGCCATGTACAAAAAGTTGAAAACTAAAGCTTTCCTTGCCCATTGTTCAGTGACTAACCAACCCCACAGCATATTTAGTTAGAATCAACATTAGATGTGAGATTCAGTCCAGACCAGCACTTCAGAGGCTGATCTTCACATGAGGAGTTATCATCCAGCACATAACTTTTTGAAGGCTTTAGAGTCCTTTGAGATAAAAGGGACACTTTCAGGCTGAACCCCTGAAGAAACAGAATTAATAAAGTGTCCTAGCTTAAAACCATTTTACCCTTGGGAAACAGTAAAGCGCATCCAGGACACCTGGCTGTATTTTGCAGACTGAAAGGGACCAGTGAGTAAATGCTTTGCTGCTAGTATTGTCTTGGCAAGGAGAATGTTTCCTAACATTCCTTCTGATTCTCTGAAAAGTTGGACGCCTTTGCATAGAAGAATGAGTTTGCGGGGCTTTCCAAAGGGAGTTCGGAGACAGGTTGTCAAAATGGTGCCTAAGCCAGTAATGTTCTGAATCCATTGGGTTTCTAATTACTGTCCTCAGTGAGCCAGGCAAATTAACCTGGGCCCATTGCACTGCCTGAGAAGAAATAAGGGATCAGTTAAAAAAAAAGGGGGGGTGGGTGGGTACTGTATTCTTGCATGCCTGTTACCCTTCAGTTTGATTTTCCTGGGAATGTGTGTGCAGTGTGAGTATTTTTGTTGCTGACACATTTTGGATTCCCTGAGCTTGATAAAATAGGTAGCTAAGTAGAAAATAAGACATTTTAAGAATCCTTGTCATTGCAGTGGAGTAATTTTTAAATAAAATAGGCACTTGGTTCGTGAAAATTATAGCTAAATAAAATAGAATGAATTTAAAGCATTCACCCTCCTGAAGATTTAGCTGGTAAAGGTCCTGAATTTTCCTTACCTCACTGCATGGCTTATTTACAGAAGTTTATTTGCAGAAACTACCACCACCAACAATAATGAACATCCTCAAGAATAAGTAGATATGAAAAAGAACTGATTAGGAATTTTGGAAAAAGGCACTCTTTGAAATTAAAAATCTCAATAGATGGGATAAAGTCTAGATTGAAATCAGCCAAAGAGAGAGTTGGAAAAAAGTGCGGAGAAATTCACACAGAATGCAGCACCTGGAGACAAAAACTACTTAAGAGAAGTTAAAGAGTCATGAATAATAGATGGAGACGCTCCCAAACAAATATTTAGGAGTTCCAGGGGAAAATAGATGAAAGAGAAAGACAGGAACAACATTTGAAAAGATGAGACTGCGAAATTTCCAGGATTGAAGACATGTCCTCAGGCTGAAAGTTCACAGCATAAATAAAAATAAATCCATATTGTAGGAAAACTGTAAAAACATCAAGGGCAAATAGAACAATCCTAAAAGCTACCAGAGAAAAAAGACAGGTTGCCTACAGAAGAATAGCAGCTGGGCTGGCAGCCCACTTCTCAACAGCATTGATAGATGAAATAATTATCCAGACTGCTGAAAGAAAATAATTTCCCATCTAGCTAGATTCTCATGCCAAAACTAAACTAGTATTCAAAAGAGAGACAAAATAAAGATATTTCACCCATGGGAAGTTTACCCCTCGTAGATCCATTAAAGGATTAACTTGAATTTAAAGAAAAGAGCCTAATAATAATAATTATAACAATATCTAACGCTTTACATGCATCAGCTATTTTTAATCCTCACAATAATAATATGAGGTAGATAAATTTTTAACCTCATTTTAAAGTGAGGAAAGTGAGGTACAGAAATATTAATGCCTCCCAGCTAGTAAGAATGAGGATTTGAACTAGGTGGGCTGGGAAGATATTGGATGAAAGAAATAATAATAAGCAAAGAAACTGACAAAATAAGTGGATATATCTTAGTTAACCACTGACTGTAATAATTAACTGTTTTACTTAGAAAAAGAGGAAAAACTAAAACTATATAATAATAATTTCAGGAGTTGTTCTGTAAGTGGCTAAATCTTGCCAAGACCCTCAGTGTGTTTAGGAGAATGGTGGTAACGAATAACTTAAAACTTTTAATGGAAATGTATTGTTACATAGTTAAAAATATAGGGGTAAAAACAGCAAGGATAGAAATGTAATTTATAGTTTCAAAATAAGCAGAAGAATATTTAATGGAACAAAGGCATTTACCAATTCAGCAGAAAACAAGAAGAAAAATTATAAAAAGGGAAAGAAAGCAAAGACAGTAGTAAAGATACGTTCAAATATATCACTAATCACAATAAACAATTATGAAATGAAATTTAATTGTTAAAAGAATTTACTAATGTATTATATTTTTTTTAATTAGCAAAAAAATTCTGTTATCCAAGTTTTGCATCTGCCTCCTATAGATTAGTATCATTTTAATCGATGATATATTGAGAACATTCAAGAGGTGTATCCTGCATTATTTATTTTAAAAACCCATATTTAAAAACCAAGATGTGTGTTTACATACCCATTATGATAAGGGAAATTATAACCCAAACAGATGGATATTTATAAAAACTTATATTTCAGGAAAGGACTTGAAGTAAGAAGTCCTTTCCAACTCCTTCTTTAATGGGAGAACAATTATTTCAGAACTACATGTTTTCCTAATGGTGGTCCCGAGTAAGTCAAAGGGAAAACATTTAGCAATCTTAAATCTTTTACCTCCTAAAATTTTAGAAGGATAGCTATCAGAATGATTTTCCAATCAACATTATAGGAAATCTAGTTGATAAAAGGCCACATGTCTACATCCTTCTTAAAAGTTGAATGACTTTTTAATGTATCCAGATGAGATCCAACATTTCACATATTGAATCAGAAGGAATAATTTTTATTGTCCATATACTGTATGAATATGAAATTAAACTGTAATTCTCCTTGATCAATACTGTAGATTCCATGTCATGATTAATTCCAAGAAAACAAATTTCTGCATCTTCTGTGGAAACTACTTTTCAATTGTAACAACATTCTCAGAAAGTTTTCAGGTTGTCATTATCTTTCCTTTTGGATGGCAAAGTGCAAAAGATTCCTGAACAAACAGCCTGCACAGAGAGAGCTTCCTGGAACTACCACCACAATCAAGAGAGAAAACTGTACCATCACCACAAGGCTCCCTACTGCTACCCACCCATCCCTAACCCCTGGCAACCACTAATCTTTTCTCTATCTCTATAATTTTGTTATTTCAAGAGTGTTATGTAAATGCAATCACTCAGTATGTAACCTTTTTTTTCACTCATCATTATTCCCGAGTTTCATCCAAGTTGTCGCGTTTATTGATATTTTATTCCTTCTATTGCTGAGTACTTTCTTTGGCATGGATATACCAGTTTGCTTATCCATTCACCCATCAAAAGAAAACTGGATAGATTCCAGGTTTGGGCTATTATGAATCAAGCTGCTATGAACAGTCATGTACAAGTTTCTGCATGAACATAAGTTTTCATTTCTCTGTGGTAAATCCTCAGGAGTACAGCTGCTGAGTCATATGGTAAGTACACGTTTACTTTTAAAAGAAACTACCAAACAATTTTCCAGAGTGGCTATACCATTTAACATTCCTACCAGCATTGTATGAGTGAACCAGTTTTTCTGCATTCTTGTCAGCATTTGGTGTAGTCACCATTTTTAATTTTAGCCATACAGATAGGTGTTAGTGATAACTCAATTGTGGTTTTAATTTACATTTCCTTAAGGGCTGATGAAGTTGAACATCATTTAACGGGCTTACTTGCCATCTCTGTACATTCTCTCTGAGTGTTGGTTCATGCCTTTGGCCCGTTTTCCTAACTTGATTGTTTACTTACTATTGTGCTTTAAGAATTCTTTATGTTTTCTAGACACAAATCATTTGGCCAGTATGTGTTTTGCAAATATTTTCTCCCAAGTTGTAATTTTTCTTTTCAGCCTTTTAAGAGAGTCTTTCCCAGAAATACAGTTTTTACTTTTAATGAAGTCCAAATTATTAGCTTTTCCTTTAGGGATTTGTGCTTTTGGTATCAAATTTAAGAACTCTGCCTAACTGTACGTCACAAAGATTTTCTCTTCTGTTTTTTCTAAACATTTATAGTTTCGCATTTTACATTTAAGTCTATCATTCACCTTGAGTCAATTTAGTTAATTTTTGCATACAGTGTTAGGTTTAGGTGGGTTTTGCTCTTTTGTTTGTTTTGTTTTGTTTGCTCATGGATATCCAGTTGGTTCAGCCCATTTGTTGGAAAGGCTATCCTTCCTTCGCTGAATTGTTTTTGCACCTTTGTCAAAAATAAGTTGAGCATATTTGTGTGGGTCCCTTTCTGGGTTCTCTATTCTGCTCCACTGATCTGTGTGTCTGTTCCTCTATATATGCCACAATAGTCTTGATTACTGTAGTAACATATGTCTTGAAATCAGGTACACTGACTCTGCCTACTTTATTCTTTTTCAAAATTGTTTTAGCTATTCTAGTTCCTTTGCCATTTCACATAAATTTTAGAATAATCTTAACTATGTCTACAAAAAAATCTTATAGATACTTTCATAGGAATTGCATTAAACTTATTTATCAATTTGGAAAATTGACATCTTTATTATGTTGAGTCTTCCAATCCATGAACACGGTAATGTTTCTTCATTTATTTAGATCACCTTTGACTTCTTTCATCAGCATCTTGTAATTTTCATCATACAGATTCCATACATTTTTGTTAGATTTATACTTGAATATTTAATATTCTTTGGAGCAACTGTAAATGGTTTGCATTAAAAAAATTTTTGTTTCCACTTGTTTGCTGTTAGTATATAAAAATGCAGTTGATTTTAGCTTGTTGATCTTGTGTCCTGTGAACCTGCTGAACTCACTTATGAGTTCTCAGAGGGTTTTTATGGTTGATGGTGGTAGAATCCTCCAAATTTTCTAGGTATACAATCCTGTTACTTGAAAATAGAGACAATTTTATCTCTTTTAAAAGGTCTATTTTTTAAAAGTTAAGCTCTTTGCTTCTTTCAAGATACATGGCTTAAAAAGATCCTGAAAATTTGAAAACAAAGAATGAAACAAGATACACCAGGCAAAGACACACACAAACACACACACACACATATACACAACAGATGGGAGAGACTTAATAATATCAGAAAAATTAGAATATAAGCATTAATAAAGATAAAAATAGGACACTACATAATATAAGTATCGATCCACCAAGAATACATAATTATCATGAACTTCTGTGCAGCTAACAACATGGTCTTGATATTAGTTAAGTAAAAACTGACAATTATAAAGACAATTTTGCAAAATATAGTGGGTAATTTGAACACACTTATATTAAAAATGAATTGATCAACCAGAACAAGATTACAAGAAAATAGAAATTTGAAAAATAAAGTTATCAAGTTTGAGTTAATATATGTGCATAAACACACACACATCTTATATCCAACTAATAGAATAAAGCTTTTAATTTCAAGTACTAGTGGAACTTGTAAAAAACGGACCATCCAAATGAGGTTACAGGTTTCAAAGTAAAGTGTCCATATAAACCACAATCCCTTGTCGTGGTACACTTAAATTAGAGACCAACAGTAAAAAGGACACCTAAAATGTACATGTGTTTGAAATATTAAAGATACACTTAAGTAATCCAATGATTAAGTAGGAAATCACAATGGAAATAATAAAATATTTAGAAATAAAAACTATGAAATTACCACCTGTCAAAAACTGAGATAGGCTAAAATGGTATTTTAAAGATGCATTGTAGCCTTAAAATTCCTTTATTAAAAAGGTATGAAAACTGAAAATAAGTGAGCTACAGCAACAGAGTAAACCTGGATAGAGTAAAAAGTTAGGAAATAATAATAATAAAGCAGAAGTTATAAAATATCAATAGAAAACAGAAATAAGAGAAAGGCAGGCAAATCCAAAATCTGCTCTTTTGCTATTTTATTTATTTATTTATTTTTGGCTGCGTTGGGTCTTCATCGCCGTGTGAGGGCTTTTCTCTAGTTGCGGCACGCGGGCTTCTCATTGCGGTGGCTTCTCTTGTTGCAGAGCACGGGCTCTAGGCGCCCGGGCTTCAGTAATTGTAGCTCACGGGCTCTAGAGCACAGGCTCAGTAGTTGTGGCCCACGGGCTTAGTTGTTCCGCGGCATGTGGGATTTTCCTGGACCAGGGCTCGAACCCGTGTCCCCTGCACTGGCAGGCAGATTCTTAACCACTGCTCCACCAGGGAAGCCCTCTTTTGCTATTTTAAATTAGAAGAATCATTCATATTGTTCAAAATTTTAAATGTATGAACTAGTATGTAATTAAAACCTTACTTTCCATTTCTTTTACTTTGCCATCCAATTTCCCTCCCACAGACGAGAAGTATTGTCTTCTTTCTTATCTTTCCAGTGATAACTTTTGTACAGGAAGCCAGTACACGTAGATAGTAGCCCCTTCCTTTTTTTAGCTCTGGTAAACTGGATGTATTTTTCAGATCTTTAGCAAGACTGACATAAGAGAGAGAGAGAAGAGACAAACAGTATTGGGAATGAAAAAGAGGACATAACTATGTATATGGTAGAGATTCTAAACACCCTAATTAAATAATATGCCAATCACTTTTCATATGTATGCCAATAAAGTAGAAAACTCAAATGAAATAGATGATTTTTCAGAAAAATATAAACTACCTGGATCAGTCAGTGTTCAGTTATGAAAACAGAGCCTCTCCAGGTAGGCCAATAAAAGGGATATATTACAGGAGATTCGCTTCAAAAGGAAAACTTCAAAGTGAAACAGCAGGTGGTGAGCCAACACTGAAATTAGTCCCATCAGGAAGTTATTGCTACCGCTAAGGCTGGAGGGACAAGTGGAGCAGTTGGTATTACTGGGGGGTAAGACCCAGAGTCACCAGTGGGAGCTGGATTAGTGACAGGGGGCTGCGAGGGAGCTGGACCATGGGGAAGAAGTGGGAGCTGGAACCCCAGGAGAGACAGACACTGCCGGAGGCGGAGAGAGAATGGGAAAAATGCCTGGGCTTCCCTCTTCCTCTGCCCGGTAGTCCTCTGTTAGTGCTCACTATTGACCAAAACTAGCTAATTGCGTAGGAAATCTCAGTCATGTGGTTTGCAGCAGGAAGACAGAGAAATGATCTGAGAGCAAATAGGAAAGAAATGACAGTCTTAAAATGGACTCAAGAAGAAAAAAACCCCCAGCAATAGTAAACCCGCAACCATCTGCAAGTAAAATATTCTCTCTACCCTCCCTAACCTCCTAACCTCCAAAGACCTTGGACCCAGACAGTCTGATAGGAATTAAAATAGATAATCCTAATATTATAGAAATATTTTGAAAAACTGAAGGAGTGGAAAAGCTACCAAAGTCATTTTATGAAGCTAGTATAAGTTTGCAATTACAACTAGAAAGGGAGAGCATAAGAAAAGATAATCATAAAAACAACTGTATCTCATGTATAAACATAGGAAAATCCTACGTAAAATAAGAACAAAAATTGAATTTTACATATATATGATACATCATAATTAAATGGAATTTCCCCATAATGCAAGGATGTTTCAACATCATAAAATATATGAACACAATCAGCATTGTCAGATTGAAAAAGCAAAGTCATTCCCAACAGGTGCAAAAAAATGTTGGGGATGAAATTAAACATTTAAGATTTTAAAAATCTTAGTAAATTATAAATAGAAGGGAATTCCCTTCATCTTATTTCTAGATTCACTGTTTCCACTCTATCACCTAATATTTTCTCCTCAACCCAACGAAATCAGTCTATAACTATCACCATTTTCACCACCAAGTTTAATGGAAAATTATTATTTTGGTCTCTCAGCAGCTTTTGACACAAAGGATCTCTCCCTCCTTCTTGCAATACTCTCCTCCCTTGGCTGCAATGACCCTATGGTCCTGATTTTCCTCCTGGGTCAGTGGTCATCCATTCTCATTCTTATTCACTGGTGCCATCGTATCTTTCTGGTATGTACATTTTAAAGTTCCCTGGAGTTCAGCCCTCCATCCTCTTTGTTTTCCCTCCTCTCTTTACACTTGCCATCCTGATAATCTAATTCATTCCTGTGACTTTAAATACCATGTGTTCACTGATATGCCCAAAGGCATATCCAGCTCCAGCTCCCCGGTTGACATTCATTGTAACATAAGTATCTCAAACCTACTTGTCCAAAGCAGAACTCTTGGTTTCCTTTTCTTTTGCCAACGCACAACCTTTTCCTCTCCAGGGACTTCTTAACTCTGTAAAGGCACTTCATTTACTGTTGCTCAGGCCAGATATGTAGGGTCATCCTTGACTGTTCTCCTTCCATCTACCATACATCCAGCCTCTCATTACACCTTGCTGGTTTCATCTTCAAATAAATCCTTAATCCAAGCAGTTCTTACTATCTTCACAGCTATCAACACAGTGAAAGCCAGCATAATCTCTTACACAATTGATTGTAACTGTCTCTCAGCTTCCACTCTTATTCGCTGTAGTCACTTCTGCCAACAGCAGCCAGAGAGAACTTCTTAAAATGTAATCCCGTTCAACTTGTGTCCCTTCTTATGACTTCTCAAAGCCTCCTGTTGGTACTCTGGGTAAATTCCAGTCTTCTTGCCATCAGCTACGTGGCCTGATGATGCTACCTCAGTGACTCATCTCCCACTGCTATTCTCCCTGTTTGTCTCCTTCTGGTTACACTGCTCTTCATCTGCTTCTTAGACATACTAGGCTCCTGCCTAACTCGGGCGTTTCTTTCATTGCCCACTGCATGGACTGCCTTTCTTCCAGGTCATCACATGGCTTCTGATGCTCAGCCAGATTCCCTTCAGAGGGTTTCGCTACCTCAGCTTCTAGAATCTCAGTGGACAGCCTGCAGTGGATGGCCTCTTCCACCTTAGCTGAAGAAAGCCACCCTGTTCATGGTCATACTACTTCCTGGGACAGCTGCATCTAACATCTGATCCTTGCAAGGTTGTAAAGGCGAAGTTCCCTTGCCCCTACTTATTCTACCCCTTGGATGGGGTCATGGTAGCTTAGAGCCCCCTATTGAAATGGGCAAGCCTGTTGCTGGACCTGCACTGCAGCTCCGCTTCTCCCTCTGCCCACTCTTCTCTCCTTCCCCTCCCTTCCTAATACACGCTCCAGGTGCTGAATTCCACCTCAGAGCCTGCAACACACAGCCCAACTCACTTATTCAGTTCTCTGCTCACGTGTTAATTTCTCAGAGAGGCCTTCTCTGAATACCCTATCTAAAATAACCATTCCCCTATAACTCTTTATTTTTCTACATAGCATGTATCAATTCCTGAATATGTGTGTGTGCGCGTGCGTGCGTGTGTGTGTTTCCCTCTCTATCTTGTAAGCTCCATGAAGGACTTTGTCATATTCACCACTCTGTCCCCATCACTTAGAAAAGTTCCTGGCACAGAGTAAGCTCTGAATAAAAATGTGCTGAATGAAAGTCTCCGTAAACCTGATGATAGACATCAAATAGAAAAAGCAATAGAAGCCATTTTCTTAACTGTGCAATCTTAGAACTTTAAAGTAAGGAGAAAAACACGGATACCTAATACTACCCCACTCTTCAACAATAAGATGAAAATAATGATTAGAGGAACAAGAACTGGAAAGAAAGAGACAAAATTATCTTTATAGGTAAACTATATGATTGTCTCTCAAAGAAATACAAAAAAACGTGCTCAGACAATTGGTTACAACTAATAGGAGAATTTGGCTTACGTCAGTAAGATCAAAGTACAGCTCTACGGCATTTCTATAAACAAGTAATAATTAATCTGAAAACATAATAAATGAAAGGATTTATAAGAGTAATAAAAACTATAACTACTTAAGAATAAGTCTAATAAAAGTGTATAAGACTTTTTGAAAATTTTTTCAAAAAATTTATCGATGAACATGCAAGAAGACTTGAAAAAATGGAGTGAAATGCTATGATCATGGATAAGAAGACTTAATAGATTAAGAAGAAGTCGACTGACTCTAAATTAATCTACAAGGTAAATACAACTCCAGTGAAAACCACACTGGAGTTTTTCACAGAACTTGACAAGCTAATCCTAAAATTCTTTTGGTAAAGGGCAAAAATTAGCCAAAATTTTTTGAAACAGAAAAAATGGGTATAATTCTGACTTAATATCAGATGGGAATATTTAAGACAGTGTGACTTTAGAGCAAGGAGAAACAAATCAATGACACAAAACATGAAAACATAGAAACTGGACTATGGAAAACTTGGGATAAGACAGAGGTCACATCACAAATCAATATCGATATTAGTAAGTAGTGCTAAAACAATTTGTATGGAAAAGAAATGAGCCCTACCTCACATCACACCAAAAAGTTCAGATGGATTACAGAATCAAATGTGAAAAACAAAATTTTTAAAAGAAAATATAATTTTAATCATAAGAAATCCGTGTAGGGAAGAATTTATTAGATAAAATATGATATCCCAAACCATAAAGAAATAGTGATAAATGTGATGACATCATAATCTTAAAATTCAGCATCAAGAGCAAGATCAACCACATGACAATAACAACCAAACCCCCAAACATGTAAAAAGATAAGCTACAGGGCTTCCCTGGTGGCGCAGTGGTTGAGAGTCTGCCTGCCGATGCAGGGGACACGGGTTCTTGCCCCGGTCCGGGAAGATCCCACACGCTGTGGAGCGGCTGGGCCCGTGAGCCATGGCCGCTGAGCCTGCGCGTCCGGAGCCTGTGCTCCGCAACAGGAGAGACCACAACAGTGAGAGGCCCTCATACCACACACACACAAAAAAAGATAAGCTACAGACTAGAAGACATTTTGCTATGTGTTGAACTCACAAAGGATTAGTAAGACATACAATCTAATAGCCAAATGAACAAAAGATATAAATAGACAATTTATAGAAGGAAACTGAATGGTCAATAAGCATGTTAAGATGGTCAGACTTACTAATAATCAGGGAAGTAAAAATAAAAATGAGATACCACTTCATACCTATTGGATTGGAAAGACTAAAAAGCCTGACTCTAACAGGGACTTTGGTGTGCTAACGTTGAGGATACAAATTGGTAGAACAACCGGAGGACAATTCAAATAGCAAAATTAAGATGCTTATACTTTTTACCATCCAGTTATTCCATTTCTAGGAAGTATTCTCTACTCAAGATAAACTCTTACACGAGGAGTAGAATATTCACAGCTGTGTAATTTGTAGTAGCAAAATATTAGAAATTACCTAAATGCCCTTCAATATAGAGGAATGACTGTATGAATTGTCAAATACAATCATATAGTGAAATACTGTGCAGCTGTGAAAATGAATGACCTAAAGCTATGTTTCCATGTGAATAAAAGTTAAAAAAAATAATGCTGAAAAAAGTAAGTTGGAGAATATATAGAGTATAATAATATTTATTTACAGTTTAAAAACAAAAATACAGTGCTATCTGTTGTTTTTGGATGTATTATGCACTTACAGATACAATCCATATAAAACCATTCATGGGAATGCTACACAACAATTTCCCTTTAGGGAAGGAATGGAGCGAATATGACTGGGAAGGGGTACACAGGAGGCTTTAGTGACATGTATGTTGTTTTATTTCTTTTAAAAAAAGATTTGACCTAACTATGACAAATTGCTGGGATTTGTTAAAACTCAGTGCTGGGCATAGAAGTGTTTATTAGATTAGTATTTGCACTGCATGTAGGTTTGAAATATTTTATCTAAAACATTTAAAATTTAAGGTATTTTATTTTAAAATCAAGAAAAATTATCAAAATATCTAGTTTCTTCAAAATCACCTAAATGCCCATGAATAGGAAACTAGTTAAACAAATGTTAGTACATAATGAATTACTATGCAAATATTTTAAATGATGCTTTATATTTATACAATAGGGAAAGATATTGAAACATTCTGCTGAATGAAAAAGGTTATAAAATATTATACACAGTATAATTTTATATGGACATAATGTCCATATATATATCAGAAATGTTAAATAAAAATTTCTAAATGATTGTCTCAGGTTATATCTAGAGAGTAGATGCTTTTTGCTGTTGTTCTCTATTCCTTAATGCTCATGTGTATTTTTGTAAACACAATAAAACTACTGAAATAGTTCTTCAGAAGTCACCTACCATAGAACTGTAAATTATAATAGAAAAGAATGACAGGAAAGTGGCAGGGCCCAGTGGGAAAAGGTTTGGGAGCCAGCAGACCTGGGTTCTAGGCCCAGCTCTGCCCTTACTTGCTGTGTGAACCCAGACAAGTTCTTCTCCCTCTCTGGGCTTCAGGAGCCTCATAAACAAGTTAAGGAGGCTAAAATGAAAAAGAAATGCCCATTTTCACTTAATTAAATTTTCACTGATTTTTTTTCAATTTATAATATTGAGTGCTGGCAAGGCTGCAAGTAAATTTCACCCTCAATTTCTGACGTTACCTGTGTGAATCAGTATCACATTTTCTGAAAAGTAATTTGGTAATATAGAATATGACAATAGGGAATTATCCCAAGGAAATAATCAACCATGCACACAAGAATGAACAAGCAAGGATGTTTTAGTTAACAACACTACTTAGAGCATTAACGAACTGGAAACAACATAGTTGTCCAACAACAGGGGATGGCTCAATAGATGACAGCACAAACAGGAAAATACTATGTTGCCAATCAAAAGCATATTTTTGAGGAATACCTAATAAGATGAAATATGCCCACAAATAAAAGATATACTTCAAATTTTGTCGTATATATATTTTCAACGACCAGGAAGAAACACACCAAAATTTACCAGTGTTTATCTCTAAAGGTTAGATGATCAGTGACTTTTACTTTTTAATCTGTTTCTGTATTTTCTAAATCATATAACAAACAGAAATTTTCTGAGCTGAAAAAGCTACTTTTTAATAAAGAAAATAACCCTCATCTCTGCCCCTTCCTGTCTCAGCACTTCATCTCCCTCTCCAGTCCACCTGGCACTAGACCACAGAGCACAGAGCGATCCCTGGGTTACAATCCACTGCGGGGAATTACAAGTCACCATTATAAATTGCCCCCTTGTCCAGACTCTCTTGTCAAAAATGTAAGCAGGATTAGATGTCTGTGCAGGTCAACGAATGAGAAAAGTTAGTGAAGGTTCAACATTTTATTCCCCAATCTTGCCCAAGTATATAAATATTCCTTAGTATCTATTGCTCCTGGTTTAATAGCCATTCCGTCGCCCTGAACTGGTTTGTGACGTGACCTGATACCATTTGTTGCCCCAGGGGAAGTGTTAAACTATGAGAAAAGAGGGGTGGATTAAACGAGGAAGAAAAACTATCTCTACATCATAAAACATACATGCTATTTCTCATTTATTCCTGTTCAGTTGAAGCAACATACCTAATGTGTTACTAACATTTCTAGTAATATAGTATCATTGCTCCCTTTAATAATGTGGAAGTGTCTGTAACTCTCATTTGGACTTGGTGAATTACTGTTTTATTTAATGAAAAAAAAAGATAAATTGTACTCGATTTGTATTTATTAATTTCTATGAATTTGGTATATGACATTTATGAAAGCTTAGGCACATAATTTCTCCTTTCTTTAATTTAAAGCTGGGGAACCATTTAAATATAATTTTAAATGGTGCATAAAATGCTTCCTGACATGTTTGTCTTCTGAATTTCCAACACCCTTATTTGCCATTTCTATATGATGAACAAACATTTTCTCAAATTGTGGTGAAAGAAAAATGTTACCTGTTTAGTATTCCTTTATTAAATCTGAGCTCTTGTATTTTGAGTTTTCTTGAGGTTGATAAGATGAGTTGCAATTGCAATCTGGTTCATGCTTAACTCAATTTGATAGGTAAGGCTTTGCAGGTGTAGCAATCATCAATCTGGTGCAAAACCTCAGAACAAAATCTAAAAATAGATGTCATTTTGATAGTCTTTTGGGGTGCTAGGAGAAGTAAGTAATAGACAAAGTACATTTCTTAAAGAAAATTATTATTTCTCTAATTATTTCCTAAGCATAAAATAGCTTTTCCAACAAAAGAGGTATTTTTCTTCATATTTAATTTCTTTAAAATGATTCTATTTTTCCTATTCTGTATTTTGGTCAAGTTAATTTGTAACTCCTCTGAAAAGCTATATAGGTGTTGTTCAGATAGGGTTCACTTATTCTAAAATTTCAATTTTTGAATTTTTAAATACATGCAAGCTTTACATAGTATTTTTTTCTTCAGAATAAGAATCAAGTATTTATTTGTCCTTATTTTTAATCAGAACATACTTGAAAAGAAAAATCACTGACTCTTTTATGAGAAATCAGT
The DNA here is from genome assembly GCF_937001465.1 of Orcinus orca. Lineage (NCBI taxonomy): Eukaryota > Metazoa > Chordata > Mammalia > Artiodactyla > Delphinidae > Orcinus > Orcinus orca. The sequence continues at coordinate 23,021,177 of NC_064562.1, forward strand.
GAATAAAAACATGGAAAGGCTCAAAGTACTGCTGTTCTACTGACTTCTGTCATTAAAACAGATGTTCTCTATAACCTTGACCAAACCACTCCATCCTCTAATCAGAAAGGAGCAGACTTGTTTGTGGATTTATGATAGATGTCTGTGCCAGAGCTGGAAAGACTGTCTAGGACTGTGGGCTCTTTATAGACTGGTTTTTGTGCTGAAATTTGGCTTGTAATTCTTATTTTAATTCGTCTTATATACTTTCACCCAAACATGGTTTGCTTTATTTTTTTAAAAAAAGGTCTTATTAATTGGATAGTTCAGATGTATTCATCGCAATTATGAGTTGCTATGGCTTTAAATATATGAATGACTTGCTGATGTCAGCAGCTAAAAACTAATGCTGCTGATATCAGCTGACAGGACACTAATTACTAGTTATGTGGCTATTGCCTGCTCAAGGAGCTATTCAGTGAGTTATGATTTAGAAAAGCTGGAGAGCACAGGGCTGATTTGTGCAGAGATATCTCATAGGAAAATACAACCAAAGTTCTCAGATGGATCCTCATGACAGAGATCTATCTAATTAGGAAGCGTCTATTTTAATACAGAACCACAGAGAAAGCCCAGCTGGAAAAGAAGAATTTACAGGAAGACACAGAGCCATCACTGGTCCAGCTGACAGCACATGCAATCTAAGCACGTTTCTCAGCGTTTAATCAATAGTGGCTCTAGGACAATTACTCGCTCACAGACGATCCATCTCGTCATCTCGAGAGGGAGGGTCTTCACAGGTGATCTGGATGGAGAGCCCCCGTTCAACCCCGCTTGTCTTACCTTCAGAACTGAGGCCTGTCCAGGAGCTAGACACTCACTAAATTATCACTGAGAAGGTGAGGCATGACAATGGGGAGAGTGCAGACTTCTAGTTCCATAGAAGGATTAGGTTGGTCAATTCTGCTGAGAGACCCTAATGTTTCTGAGGACAAGAACTTGTTGCTAAATTCATATTCTATGTGTGCTCAATAAAGACTGATGGACTGACCATAGAGAGATCTTTGGGTAAAAGAAAAGCAAAAATAAAAACTATAGCTTTCCTCTGAGGCTAAAAAAAAACAACAAAAAATCTGGTCTTATTTGCCAAATATGAGAGGACACCAAACCTTCAGAGATCTGTCTTTCTCTGTGGAGTTCTTCAGGCTATGTCCATGCAACAGCTTAAGACCATGTTTGCGGGAGTGAAGCCAGGCACAGAGATGCAGGCATTGGCCTTTACACCCTAGCCGGCTTCCGTCTTCTCTCGCCTCTCTGTCTGTGTTGTCAGTTGTCTTCGGAGAGTTTTACAAACATCTGCTGAGCAGGCTGTTAATGAGTCATACCCGCTCCCTGTCTTAACTTTGGCACGGCCTCAGTCTCTACGAAGGGAGACAGGACAGAGGAGGAAAAATTGTTTTGAAAACACTTGCTTATGTTGATACATGTTTTATCGTTGCTGATCTATCCATGGAATAGGTAGTAGGAAATCATCAGAGGTTATTCCAGAAAGATCAACAAATTGATTCCACATATTCTAGAGTCTTTAATCCAGAATATGAACCCCTGGCCTGGGCCACAGTGTAGGATGGAAGCAGGAAGGCTGTGAGGCCAAAGAGAACAGTGAGTATTCAGCATCCAGCTTACCAGCTGAGCAGGTAAGCAAGTTATACATCATCCTGTGCTTCAGATTATCATCAGTGAAGTAACTCCTTATATCCTATGGCTGCGGAGAGATGAAATAAGATCATGCCTATAACAATCTTACTATGATGCCAGGCACTGTAGGCATTCTGTCACCAATACTTGCCTTCGTCCTTTGTCTTATTTGGGGGTCCCCCCACAGCAGACCCTGAGAAGAGGTGTCCAGGGCATGGATGCTCCAGAGCCGTGGAGAAGTGAGACAGGGACCAGGGAGCAGCCAACAGGATATGTTATTAAGATGGATACCCGTGTGGGTGACTGGAACTTAATCCCACAGAGAAACAGTGCAACACAGAACCTCAGTGTACCCCGCCGGAGGGAGGAGAGTGCTGGGGTATTTATACACCTAGTCCCAAGACTCATTGGCTGAAAACTACTGGGAGGGAAGTAGATTATATGCCAGGCAATTCCAGTTTGCTCTGTGCCTTCTGCTGTTCTGGGGGGAAAGCTCTCAGCACAGACATGCAATTCTGGAAGCTGGATGTCAGCTGAAGCACTCTGAAATTTCTTAGGGATGCGGGTGAGGCAATGACAGACCCAGTGGGGGAATACCTAGACATCTAAGACACAGTAGTTTCCATCAAGAAGCCACCAATCAAATAAGGAAGATAGGACTGTTGAAACTTCAAAGGAAAAGGTTTGTGATGCCAAGATGTCTGTAGATCGCAGGTGATATCAGCACCTGGATCTCCCCAGGGCAGCACTCACTACATCGGGTCCCCTGGCTCTTAGCCCAGCATTTGATCTGTCAGCATCCAGAGAGTGCATTCAGACAAGCTATCAGACTCACGTTAACCAAGACCCACAGAGTCTGAGCAAAAAACTCGAACGCCATGTGTAGATCTGCATTTTCTCTCTGTAGGATGAGCTCCATGAAAGACCACATTATAATCTTAAAGTGGATTTTAAAATGGAGATTCAGAAAAATGGATGCTGTTAGGAATGGCTCCTTAATTGAGACAGTCGGAGGAACTCTTCTCCACCAAAGGGATGGCTTTGCCCATAGGGATAGAGGCAAACAGTCTATCCTCAAGTCCCCAACTGGCTCTGCCAAGGGTGGACCCTAGCTCTCCTATTTGCGGCTTCCAGACAAACAAGGTACACCGTGGTTAAGAGCAGAGTCTGGAGTCAGGACCTGGTTCAAATCGTGTACTACTGTTGTGTTAGCTGGGTGACCCTGGCAGCTACTTCAGCTCTCTGTGCCTCGGGTTTCTCATCTATAACAATACCTATTTTATAGGGTTGTGAGGATGATATGTAATACATCTAATATAATACATATAAAGAGTCCAGAATAGTTTTTGATACCAAGTGAAGCGTTAGTTATCATGACAGCTGCTATTGAGACCACCCCTCTCCCCCAAACTTTAAGCTGACGCAGTCTTTCTTTAGGTATAGTAATAGCTTTCAGCAAGTTTGACTCTCTTCTTAGAACCAGTTTATCTCACTAAGGTGTCCTTGCTTATTGTCCTAAAAGGTCTGTCATTTGTGGGTTGGGGAGAGGGATGGCTTTGTTTTCCTCCCATTTTCCTTGCTATGCATATAAATACAGAAACAACTCAATTGCAGCACAACTTGGGCAGAGCTCAGGAGACCGTCACAAAGTGCACTGAGGTTCAGAGGCCAGAGGGCTCCCTGAGGTACGGGACAGGAGCGGCGCAACCGCATCGGGCTGATGGCTGAACAAGCAGCAAGTCTAGAATTTTAGGTTAGGACAGTGTTTTCAAATGTTGCACAATGGAGAACATCTTTAAGTATTTGGCCCTGGAATGCGCTCTGGGATCCTGCCAAGCGTGTCTCTCTTACAACTTGGGGCCAAAGCAACAAATCAAAGCCACTGTCAGATTTAGCCCTGATAAGTGAAGTATGTTCCTTGATGGAACCAAAGATTTCAAACCATCCAGGAGAACAACAAGACTCCTTGAAAAGGGAATGGAAGGCCTCAGTAAAGAATGCATGCAACTCAAGCAAGTCAGACAGAGAAAGACAATTAGCGCATGAGATCACTTATCTGTGGAATCTAAAAAACACCGTACAAATGAACTTATTTACAAAACAGAAATAGACTCATAGAAAACAAACTCCTGGTTACCAAAAGGGAAAGGGAGGGGGAGAAATTAGGAGTTTGGGACTAACCCTTACACATTACTGTATATAAAATAAACAACAAGGACCTACTGTACAGTACAGTGAGCTATACTCAATATCTTGTAATAACCTATATGAGAAAAGAATCTAACAAAGAATGAATACATGTATATGTATAACTGAATCACTTTGCTGTACACCTGAATCTAACACAACACTGTAAGTCAACTATACTGCAATAAAATTAAAATATTAAAAAAAAATAACCTATAATGGAAAAGAATCTGGAAAATATATATGTGTATATATGTGTATAACTGAATCACTTTGCTGTACACTTGAAACTAACACAACATTGTAAATTAATTACACTTAAATTTAAAAAAAGAATGCATGCATTGAAAGAACTGTTAGAAAACCTATCAGCTACAAGTGTGTTGGAAAAGATGCTGGACTTACAGGTCCTGCGCAGTCCAGGAGAAGAAAAGGATTCCTTGAAAAGTGAATTGAAAGTATCACTGCAGAATGTGGACATTGAAAGAACTGTAAGGGAGCAGAGCAGGAGCAGGCGTGTAGAGAGGATATTAGACTCAGAGTGAGAAGCTCAGGTTCTATTTCAAATGGGTCGCTAATTGGCTGTGAGACTTTGGGAAGGTCATTCAGCCTTTCTGGACTTTCTCTAACAAATGAAAGGTTTGGTTAGTTGTTCTGTAAGATGCATTCCAAGTCTAACACTACTCTGTGATTCAAAATATTGACAGAGATGGAAGAGTGGTCGAGCTGTTTCAGTTGGAAAACAAAAATTACAGTGTTCCTTCAGACTTTCCCCCCATCAATCCACAGTCCCTGGCAAGAAACCTAAGTGTGCTAAAATGAAGCCAATTAACATTCCTTACTACTGCTCTGTCATCAATCATCGTTAACTCAGAGAAGGCAGATGGGTAAGTAGCTATACGACATATTCTTGTAGATTGGTTTGTTCATATCCCACACATTTAATTTCATCAAACCAGAACCTCATTCCATTCTTCAGAAGCACAGTGTACTGTGGACTCTCCAGGCAAACACAGAGAGAAAAGGTGCTGATAGAGCCGTTAGATGAGGACCATGCACTGTCCACTGGAGCTGAGCTATGTGGAGTCATTGGTGACTCGAAAAGTTTTGGTGGAGTGGTGGTGGAGAGAGCCTGATCAGCGTGGGCTTCAGGGAGAATAGGAGAAGAGAAACTGCAAACAGTGGGAACAGACAGTTCTTAAGTTCTGCTGTCAAGGGAAAGAGATAAATGGGATGCAGTTGTCAAGAGGGTTTTTTTTTTTTTCAAATGGGAAAATAACAACATGGTTGTCGATAATGAGACTTCTCCAGTAGAGAAGGAACCCTCGATGATACTGGAGGAGAAAGGGGACACTTGCTGAGGCAACATCCTTGAGTAGGTCAGAGAGGATGGGACCCAAAGGTAGAGTATATGGGCACAGGGAGGTAGTGGTTGGATGTGGGTATTGGGAGAATCGCTTCTGTTTTCTCAGTGAAATTGGAAGCAACACCACCAGCTGAGAGCAAAGATGGGGGAGGAGGTGTTGGAGGTTTGAAGAGACAGCAGACATGAACTGGTCACCTAGGAACATGACAAAGTGATGGAACCAGGATGAGTTCCAGGCAATATCTAGGACCACCTGAGGTTACTGACCATGAATTTAAAGTGAAATCACTCAGCATGTTTGGGTGTTTATCTGGCCATGCTGGGAGGGTAGAAGCAGGCAGAGGTGAAATTTAACTAGGGTTTCGGTTTAGTCAAGCCAGTACAAGGGAGAGAGGGGCAACGGAGTCAAGTCTGTATGCCAAGGGATGATTAGAAAGATAGACTGTGGCATTTAAACTGGGTGGGGAGGAGAGGGGATGGCAAGGGGGTGGAACAGTAAGAAGGTGATAGGAGCATTGGGTTAAAGTCCTGGTACAGAATTGTCTATGTTGGGGTATGAGATCGAAAGATAATAGGCAGTGGTAAGAGAGTAGGATGCCTGAAATTAGGATTTTAAGGGTGTTGAATGTATTAAGAATGAAATGGTCCAAGGTATAGCCATAGAAGTGAGTACCAGAGATTGAAGAGAGAATGAGGCCATTGGAGAAAGGAGATGAAAAACTGAAAGGCCATTGTATTAGAAAGAATATATCTGGTTATTGAAATTACATGAGTAATAATCAGACTGATTTTGAAGACAGTGATAGCGTGTCAGTTGCTAAAATCTTCAAGGAGTGAAGGGTAGTGGCTTAGGGATCAGCAAGAAGCTGAAACTAGTGGATGGGAACATCTGATGAGTGGGATTCAAAGCTGAGTGTTTTTAGGAAGGAGAGAGGGAGCACGGTCTCAAAGCAACACAGTAGAACCTGGAGAACACCTGTTCCATCCGGGCTCCATCTTATGAAGAGGAAATAACTACCAGACCACCTGAGAGGGTTAAAGGGAAGACATGTCCTCAGGGAGAGCCAGGTGTCAGCCAGAGGAAGGTCAAGAAACATTCTTCTTCAAAGAGGCTGAGAATATAGGGCAGGTGTCAGCAAACTATAGCCTGTGAGGCCCCCTGTTTCTGTAACAGTCCTACGGAGAGGTGTGGGGGGCAGCAAGTGAGTGAGGGGGGCTCTCCCTTGGGCCCTGCTGCTGCTCACGTGTAGGGTGAGGCTAACTCTGAGTGCACGCTCTTTCTCTTCACCTGTACTGACCAGCCTCCAGGCCAGCAGAGGGGCTGATGATCCTGGTGAGAACACATCATTACCAAATGTAGCCTCAGCCTTGATTCATTCCTCTTCTTAGACTGGGCATTGCTTGCCAGAGTCTCCAACACAAAAGGTACTCATTCCAATTGAATATTAATGCTTCACTGAATTGGAGGACTTTCAGCCTGACCTTCAGTAAGGTTAGCTTGATTCTGCTTTATGACCAATGGTACCAAACACCATTCGTGTGCAATAACATTAAAGAATTAAGTTAAACATTCAAAGCAGATGACTTAGAATACACTTGGCTTTCTTTGTCATTTTCCTGCTGCACACCCCAAAACTAGTGATCCGACTTAGACCCTTGCACAAGTGATGAGACCAGAGAAGAAACTGTGACACACACAGATTTGCTTTCTTTCTTGTTTTATTGACAAAGGAATAAAACAAAAGGGCTCTCTAATAGCTGCAAATTGGAATTGAAGCCACACGTCCGTAAACATTTCCCAGCCTGAGTCACGTCTTGCTCAAATGGCCTAAACTTGAGGATTGCCACGTTGACCAGGAAGTGCTTTGCCCTGATGGCAGGGATTAGCTCGTTGGTTTGCCTCTCTGTGAATCCCTTCCAATGCAGTGAGCACTTTCCAGCTGCCTCTACATCACACCCGGAAGGAGCACAGAACAGAGGTGATCCATTGGTGTGCATTCCCCAACATTACCTGTTTATTTGGATAATTTCATTTAAGCTGTCTAGAAGGTTTAGGTGGATAATAGTTTTCTTTTTTTTTTCATTTGCTCATTTGTGCATTCATTCATTAAATGTTTATTAAGCAGCTGCTTTTTATTTTTCAGAATACTACTCAGCAAAGAGGAAACCAAGCCAAATTAAGATATGGTCCCTACTCTCGTTTTCAAAAAGGGGTGAGGGCAAGGTGAGAATGGATTCTGGAAATTAACAGGCTTACTGATGGTTTCTGACAAGGTTTTAGAAGACACTATTGAGCAGATATTTTGTGAGCACTTAGACCAGAGGGCAGTGATGATCGGGCGTCAGTGTGCGTCCACCAGAGATGCACGGTACCTAACATAATTTTCTCTTCTGGTAGGGTTACGAGACTACTGGACCCAGGAAATAATATAAACCAGGTGGCTTAAGTAGCATTTCAGGGTCTTCACTTTTTCCTTGTGGACTTACAGGAAGATGAATATTAAAACAGTGGATGGATTTCATTCATTCTTTTATTTATTCATTCATTCAGCAAATGTTTATGGTGCCAAATAAACAGAGTGTAAGGTACTCTGTTAGGTGATGGGACGATTAGATGATCCCTGCTTTTACGGAACGTACCATCTATGGCAGGAATGAGACAACTACCATGCAAAATATACACACTGAAACGGGTAACCCATAGGGGACTCGCCAAGAATATTGATTAATTCATTAGTGTAAGCCCAAAAGGAAGCTTCCAGTGGTTTGGGTGGCAGCCTTGGCTCTGAACTTTCCCAAAGTGTTATCGGTAAATTGGATGATAATACAGAAAATATTATAATATTTGGGAGGAGAATTAATGTATGCCCATATGTTAAAGAACATGCAAAATCATTCTCAAATAGATTAAAAGTGCTAAGTAATTCAAAATTATATGAAAGTCTGGCAGAAAATAGACTAAGATGTTTGTAGATCTGTAGAGAAATGGTAATATTCTCAGCTCTAAAGAAACATAAACCATGTAAATAGAAGAGACTGACAAACGACGGATTTAAATAAGCAGACTTTTAAAATATCTATACAATGCAGAATAACATCACTAATATTAAAAGGAAGAAAAACCAGCCTGTTAAAAAGATCTGCATCAAGTATGACAGAATAATATCTATAATACTGAAAAAACTGGATTTAAATTTATAAGAAAAAAACATGATGAATAGAAATAATAATTCACCAAAGAGGAAATACACAACATATTTAAAAGACACATTCACAGGAAGAAAGTTCACACTTTGCAGAGCAACAGAGTCTCAGACTCTCTGGGTATCACTGTCTAACTGAAGGTCTGGCTTAATGATGGACATAGGAGTCTCGGCAGAGAAACCCCACCAACAGAAGAGGTGATCACCTCCCTGACATCCTTTGTGCTCCCATAGTATCCTTTGTGTATTTCTCTGGCTGTGCTTGTTACTTTCTGTTCTAAATACTACATGCCCACGGGCTAAATCTCCCTGAGTAAAAGAACCACAACATGTATCTTTGTATTCCCAGCAGCATGATAGGGGCTGATACTTGCTAATTATAAAATAAGTAGCATGTACATTCTTGATCAAGAGACAATGGGTCATGGAAGGACATGGGGCAACTGGACACAGCAAATTAAAGAGTGGGTAACAATATGACCAGGCCCCTACACCTCCATGCTGTGAGTCTAAGAATAGCTCTTGGATCTCCTGTACTCAGGAAAACACTGGCTCTCCCTGGATATATCCTCATCCTTAGGAAGAGTTAAGAGGTGGCACAAGAACTTTGCCCACTCCTGGAAAGACCCTCACCCTTCTTTCTAACCCCTCTAAACACTGGCTGCCTCAGTATTTGCCTTGAGACCATCTGGACCAACCCCATCATAGTGTTTATTCCTGTCTACTTCAGTCATCATAGGATGCCCAGGATACCCTTCATCCCCAGGAGTCTTACTCACATGGGCAGTAATGCTGCCACTGTGTCTCCAACTCCTGCCTCCATAAAGAGGATCTTTTGTTCTATGGCCTCTGATTGGATTCAGCTAATGGAGGCTGGGGCAGGATACCACGGGCAGGAGGAAAGTGAGCTTAGGTATGTATTCTCCTGACATGCTCTTGGTTGGGTTACGAGGGATTGCCTGCATCCCTCTTCCCAAGGTCCTAGATTCTGCCAGGCAGCCCTCTCTATCAAGCTACTCTCTCTGAGTTTCTGTAACCACTCTCTTCCTGTCCTTTTAGGTGGCAATAGCTCCTGTTTGTTGCTAGCCCCTGGGCGCTACATCAGCCTTGGTTGGCTTCCTTAACCCCTGCCCATATTTGCAAATAATCCCTTTATTAAACACTTTTCAGTTGCCCAGTACGACTGTGCCATCTGTCTCCTGCTGGGATTTCGACGAATACACTGCTGAATAATTAGTTGTTGGATGTATGCATGGCTTTGAATCTCTGTAAGAAAACTGAGATCACCAGGAAGCATTCTTTGCAGCAAGGGTAAGTGGCTGTGGGGATGATGGGAATTTTCCTCATTTCGGTAGGTAACCTGACCCTGGAAGCACAGAAGGGAGGAGTGGCTACTTAGCCAACAAGGCAGAGGATGGAGGAGGAAGGGCACTCATGGATCGGAGGAAGGCGCAAAGACCCAGGGCCTGAGACATGGAGCCGACCGGAAGCAGCCGTCGACAGGAGCCACGGCAAAGGAGATGCTACCGGTGGAGCTCCGCAGGAGTCCCAAGGAAGGAGCAGAGCAGTATGTCAGGCTGTGGTTTCACAATCCTAGACGTGGAGGCTGGGCCAGAGAAATAATGCCTCCCCTCTCACTTCTTCCTACTGCCCCACCCACTGCTTCCTTATAGCCTCCATGGGCACGGGAAAGCGGCAGTTATCAAAGGCATGAAAATGAGAACAACCTGGGTCATATTACCTCTGCAGAAGCAGCACTTATATAACTGGTGAAACTAATATCCTCATGGACTTCGGTAACATTATAAGTCAAGGCAACTCTTTCAGAAAGCTCTATGGCAATATGCATTGCATTTTAAATAAAATGTTGTGTCTTGTGACTCTAATCCCATTCCTAAATGGGCACCCTAAAGAAAATTTGTAAAGACACATTTGCAATATGGCATTATCCCTAGTGTCGAACACTGCGTAATATACGATATTCAGTGGAAAGAATCAAATGTAAAAGTGTATGAGGCAAGCATATACAATGGAGAAAAGACAGTCTCTTCAGCAAGTGGTGCTGGGAAAGTTGGACAGCTGCATGTAAATCAATGAAGTTAGAACACACCCTCACACCATACACAAAAGTAACTCGAAATGCCTTAAAGACTTAAATATAAGACATGACATCATAAGACTCCTAGAAGAGGGCATAGGCAAAACATTCTCTGACATAAATCATACCAATGTTTTCTTAGGTCAGTCTCCCAAGGCAATAGAAATAAAAGCAAAAATAAACAAATGGGACCTTATCAAACTTACAAGCTTTTGTACAGCAAAGGAAACCATAAACAAAATGAAAAGACAACCTAGAGGCTGGGAGAAAGTATTTGCTGATGATGTGACCGACAAGGGCTTAATTTCCAAAATATACAAACAGCCCAGACACCTCAACAACAAAAAAACAAACTACCCAACAGAAAAATGGGCAGAAGACCTAAACAGACATTTCTCCAAAGAAGACGTACATGGCCAACAGGCACATGAAAAGATGCTCAGCATCACTAATTATTAGAGAAATGCAAGTCAAAACTACAATGAGGTATCACCTCATACCAGTCAGAATGGCCATCGTTCAGAAGTCTACAAATAATAAATGCTGCAGAGGGTGTGGAGAAAAGGTAGCCCCCCTACACTGTTGGTGGGAATGTAAATTGATGCAGCCACTATGGAAAACAGTATGGAGCTTCCGCAAATAACTAAAAATAGAGTTGCCATATGATCCAGCAATCCCACTCCTGGGCATATATCCAGACAAAACTATAATCAAAAAGATACATGCACTCCTATGTTCATTGCAGCACTATTCACAATAGCCAAGACATGGAAACAACCTAAATGTCCATTAACAGATGAATGGATAAAGATGTGATATATATCGGGTTCGATCCCTGGTCGGGGAAGATCCCACATGCTGCAGAGCAACTAAGCCCGTGCACCACACCTACTGAGCCCGCGCGATGCAACCACTGAAGTCCGTGTGCTCTAGGGCCCGCGTGCTGCAAAGCCCACGCACCTAGGGCCTGTGCTCTGCAACAAGAGAAGCCACCACAATGAGAAGCCCGCACATTGCAATGAAGAGTAGCCCCGGCTCACCGCAGCTAGAGAATGCCCGCACGCAGCAACGAAGACCCAACACAGCCAAAAAAAAAAGGTAAATGTACAATGGGCAGAGATATAAAAGTAGGTATACATAGAGGCAAAATGTGAAGAAAATAGGCAGCAATGAAACAAGTATCAACAGAATAAAATTTTTCTTTTTATTTTGGCTGTGCCACACAACTTGCGGGATCTCAGTTCTCCGACCAGGGATTGAACCCGGGCCTCTGCAGTGAAAGTGCCAAATCCTAACCACTGGACCACCAGGGAATTCCCCTAGAATGAAATTTTAAATTATTTTTTCCTGAAATTCTTCAATGTTGCTGTAACATTTTTACAATCTAATGTAAAAAAATGCTTTCTAAATTTTAAGTGAACACCACCAGGAGGGGTCACATCACTTCCCTTTCTATAACCTTCCAATATTCCAATGATTTCCTTGTGCAATAAAAATACCATGCAAATCTCCTTCTGTGGTGTTTAAGGTTGTATCTGTCAGGCCTCTGACACCTCCTGGATCTCATCTGTTGACTCTCCTTCCCTTGTCCACTATGTTCCAGCCCTCCAGGGACGTTATGGGCCTTGGAAACACCAACCTTATTCCTGTTTTAATCTCTGCTCCTCCTGTTTTCTTGGTCTAGAATGCATTTTCTTCAGGTCTTCACACGGCTGCCTTTTCCCATCCTTCAGCTATCACTTCAAATGTCACCTTTTTAGAGAGGCTGTGGAGACACTGTCTATTATCTACCCAACAACTGAACATCTCTAGCTCCCACCAGGAAACTCTTAAGGGTCGGGTCTTCTTTTACCTTCCTTGAGGAAGCTAAGACCTGGGCACATGGCTCAAATGCAGCCAATCATTTCCTGTTCCTACATTTCAAAGTTGAAGAGCGTGATGATGCATAGGGACAGGGATAGTTGCAGTTTCCTTGGTGGCTCTGGTGCCATGGAGAGTCCAGTAGAATCCTAATAATAGCTAAAGTTGGTGGTGTTCATCACAGTGATGGTTTAGTCCAGTGGTGGTGCTCTTAGCAGTGGCCATGGCTGGTTGGTGTTGAGCCGATGTGCAGACTACCATGTGATTTTTTTCTTGGTTGTATCTTGCCTCCCTTGGTTCCTACTGAAGCTGGGTTCTGCAGTCTATGTATCAATGCTATTAGTTACCTGAAACTCTTCCCCAAAATGTCTTTTCTGCTTAAGTTAAGCAGAGCTGTTTTCTATTGTTTGCAACCACGAACCTATACAAAGAGCTTCCCTGAAAGCCTAAGCTAAAGCAGCCAGTTCCCTATATCCTGGTTGTTCTCTGTGACACTATTCAGTTTTTCACAACATCTACCACTATCTGGAGTAATTATTTTGTGTATCTGTTTTTATTTGTTTAGTTCTTTTATTTTATTTATTTATTTATTTTATTGTAAAATTAATTAATTTAACTTAATTAATTTTATTTATTTTATTGTAAAATTAATTTTAATTTAAAATTAATTAATAATTAATTTTAAATTAATGAATATAAATATTCATTTCATAAATGACATAGAGAGTAGAATGGATGCTAGAAACAGGATTCCAAGAGACATAAGGACCAAAATTAATATGAAGAAATCTAATAGAATAAATATGAGAGCTGACTTTAGGTCGATCAATCAATCGCACAAGTACAAGATTGGGGAGACCTTACTTTTTAGGAATTTGAGTGCTAAAAATGAAAAACCTATAGGTTGTGATAGACTGCAAGCTCAGTAAGACTTGACTTCTAAAAAGGGTGCAAGCAATCTTAGGGTATTCTAACAGGAATACATAAGGAATTTCTGCTTCCGGCCAAGGTGAATTAACAAGGACCAGATTTACCTTCTCGCCTTAAATAACTAAAAACATGGGGCAAAACATGTGAAACAATGTTTTTTTTCAGACACTGGACCACAAGCAGCCAGGAGAGTGATTACTGAGAGAGGGGATACGAACAGACGATCTTTACAATTGCCCAGTATACTGCCTGGATAATGTTTTCAGGCCACACCACAGGGAGGGGGAACCCAGGCAGAGCCAGGCAATTCCCTTAAATTGAGGAGATGGGGCTGGGATTTCAAGGACGTCAAGATAGCTGAAGTTCAATGGTCAGTGTATCAGAAAGAAGAGAGCTGCACAGGGAGAGAATCCCAGAGAACGGCAGAGTGTGCCCCTTAGTCATCAGCTAAATGCTGATTGGCGCATGTGAGTGAGAAAATAACCCATTCCACTCCTAGATATTTACTCAATAGAAATGAAAGATTTGTATGCGAATGCTTATAGCAGCTTTATCTGTAAGAGCCAAAACCTGGAAACAAACAACTTGTCCATCAACAGATGAATAGATACACAAAAAGTCCTATATCCATATAATGGAATATCATTCAGCAGTAGAAAGAACAAAATATTGATACACGCAATAATATGGATGAATCGCAAAATAATTATACTGAATTTACAAAGTCAGACAAAAAAATGCATACATTTGATTCCATCTGTGTAAAATTCTAGAAGAGGCAAACTGACCTATGGTGATCGAAAGCAGATCAGTGGCTTCCTAGGGATGGGATGGAGGACTGGGGTGGGGGGAATAAGGAGAGAGGGAATATGTATCAAGGGGCATGAGGGAACTTTCGGGAATGATGAATACGTTCATTATTCTGATTGTGAACATTTCATAGATTTATACATATGTAAAAGCTAATCAAATTATACAATTAAAAATGTGCAGTGCATTGTACACTAATTATACCTCAATAGAACAGAAAAAAAAAAAAAAAAGAAATACAGCATGCAAGCAAGATATTTGATAGTGTCATGGTACCCCTCACCCAGAATCCTCACCCAGTCCTTCTCACATGTGCTTTAGCATAGAGAACAGTAAGGCTGGTCTCCTACGCAGATGATTGAAAATCAGCTTGACTCACTCAGGAATGATTCCTGCACAAACGTCAACTAAATATTTGTTGAATGAATGTATAGATGGATAAATGAATGTATTCCTCCACCGAAGCCTATAGGATTCAAATTTGTGCCTCCAGAAAAAATTTGGCCACACAAAATTTCACACAAATGAAACATCACACAAATTCTTAAAACTGAAAATTTTAAATCCTCACAGGCTAAGGGCCTACGCCTCTATTCTGGGGACTGTAATTTAAGAGCTTGATGTCTATAAGAGAAAAGAAACAGATGAGAAGTCTGATGTTTAGCTGGGAGACGTTTTAAAAGACACCTGAAAATTTTCTTCAACACACAGGAGGAAGATAAATTAAACACATTTTGTGTAACTAAAACCGAGGAGTTGACGGCTGAGAGATGGATTTTATTTTATTTTTTATTATTAATTTTTGGCTGTGCCATGCAACTTGGGGGATCTTAGTGCCCCAACCAGGGATCAACCCAGGCCCCAGCAGTGGAAGCACAGAGCCCTAACCACTGGACCACCAGGGAATTCCCTGGGAGGTGGATTTTAATCCCAAAGTCAATCCTGAAGCTGGACGAGGTGCCCCTCCTCTCCTTTCCCACACGTCCATAACACACTGTACATGGGCCACTCTAACACTACTATACCCTATTGTGATTATTACTTTTTAAAAATGTTTTCCTGGCTAAATTGTGTACTTTTTGGTTTTAGATAGCAAGACAAAATAGGATAAAGATGTCAATTATTTCTAAATTCATCTACAATCTCACTACAATCCCATTTAAAATGTAAATAAGTTTTCCTCTTCCATCCTCTTATTGTTTTGAACTTGAAAAAATAAATGTGTCTGAAATCAATTTGGAAGAAAAGATGTGAAAATTGTCAAGAAAATTCCAAAAATAAAGGGGAAGAATAATGCTATCGCATTAAACTCTATCTACAGTAACTAAAATACTTTGATTCTGATGTCCAAATAGGCAGATCAATGGAAAATAGTGGTGTCTAGATGAATCAATGTAAAAGAATAAAATGCATCAATAAGTAGTGAGGTGGGAAAATGTTTGAGATACCCAGTTACACACAGCATTTATATTTGCGGGGAAAACTACACAAATAAAAAAATGTGTGTGTGTGCGTGTGTGTAGACTAGGGTGGGATTTATTCAAGAAAACTTTGCGAGTGATTTACTTTCATTGAGAACCAGGGTGGGGCAGACCTGGGGTTAGGAAGTGAAAATGGACGAGATGGGCACTGTTCTTTTCACTTTATTCACTTCTGTATTTTTGGAAATATTTTTATATATTGCATGGATGGTTTTTAATAAATTACAGAGGAAAAAGAGGAAAGGGGAGAAAGGAGAGAAAAGGGCACAGAAATCACAGAGAATGGCAGAAACTAAGGATGGGCTTTGAAGTCATAATGACAGGTAACTTCTCTAAGCCTCAGTTTTTTTCCTATAAGATTGGTATCATAACAGGGTCCCCTTCACAGAGTAGTTTTAAGCATTTAATGAAATAACTTATGTAAAGGGCTTAGCCCATCATAATCAAGCATTATACAACATCTATAATAATTATTATCTGCTACTACTAGTTACTATTATTTATAGTGCAAGAAATGTGCAGTTGGAAAGTTATAAGAACACCCCAGATTCCTTCACAATAACCTGGAGGTTAAGCTCAGGGAAGAAGGTGGCTATGAGATTATAACCAGGAAAGCTTTAATCTAATCAACTGCATTGTGCTCTGTCTGAAGAAAGAATGTGTTAACTGAAGTAGGAATGTGATCCATATGGAAAACACAAAAGTATCTATTAGGAGAAATGAGAGAGGGTTTCATCTGTTGGGAGACGGATGCTGATTAAAACAACCCTGGGATTAAATCTTAACTCCCTGAATAGATTTTGCTATAAAGCAAGAGTACTACTCTGACTAATCAACACACTGGCTCTTACATGGATTATTTTGGTGTAGACATCAGCCTCTCTTGAGTTCAGTTTGTGTGCGGATCCTTGACAGTCTGATCTCATCTAGGCCGACAGAAGACAATTTTTGGATATAAAAGCTGAAGTCCAAACCCTAGAACTTTATGATCTCCTACAAACAAGCTTTTGTGCTATGGGCCTGATATGAATGAAGGGAAAGCAGTTTTCTGTTTTGGAGAATTAAAACTTCAGCATGAATGAACAAGTGGATGGATGAATGAATACATGAGTACTGGAAGGAGTTGTCATATAGAAGTGTAAACTCTGTATCACTGTGTTATTTTTACACGTGGGATTGCTTCTCCCTTGTTTCTAGTTGACCGTGCTATCCAGACGATCAACCACCCCTGCAGTAGCTGATCACTGTCAACCTCTTCATCTTCTTCTTGCCACTTTCCCTCACCCACTGCACTCCAGCCTTCCTGACCTTCCCCATTCCTGAATGCAATGCCGCTGGCTCTCTGCCTGGCTCTCGCCTTCCCCTTACTTTACGTCCCAACTCAGCGGTCACTTCCTTAGAGCCCGGGATCAGTCTCCCCAGTGCCTCTTCCAGTTTCTCTATGTAAAGTAATCACCTTCCCACTCCCAGCACCACCACATTATTTTCCATCACAGCATTCAGCATCCTATATATTTTATGGAATATTTTAGCTCTTACCTGCTGAGAAGCAGATGCCTAGATGGGATTAAACGTACACGAGATTTACTGGGAGAATTGCCTGTGATGGATAAAGGGAGAGGGAGAGAGAGGAAGTGAGGAGAGCCACCAGCTACAGGTCTGACAGCCCTGAAAGGGAGAGTGAAGGAAGGAGGGATGGGTAGGAAGGGTCATGAAGAGCAGCACAGTTCAGAGAAAGTTTTAGCCAGGACTGTGGGAAATCTTCCAACCAAAGTCACCTGTTGGGGGAATCCTAGCTCTTGAAGGAACAGGCTTTCATCAGCACCCGCCACTATGCTCAGTTATGGGTTGGGAGCCCACAGGTTAGGCCTTGGTGCAAGCCCAATGGTGGGTCCAGAATGGCAGCAGCTGGGACCACCAGTCACACTCCCTGTGGTTAATCATTTGAGAAGTGCATTTTCATGGTTGTCAGATTCTCTGAACTGAATGTTTGTGTCCCTCCCAAACTCATATGTTAAAGTCCTAACCCCCATTCTGATGAAATTTGGAGGTAGGACCTTTGGGAAGTATTAGGTTTAGATGATGTCTTGAGAGTAGAACCCCATGATGGGATTCACCCTTATAAGAAGAGGAAGAGACCAGAGCACTCTCTGTCTCTCTCCCTCTTTCACTCCGTCTCTCCATTATGTGAGGATACAGCAAGAAGTCTACCCTCTGTAAACTAAGAAGTGGGCTCTCACGAGACCCTGAATCTCCTGGCACCTAGATGTTGCACTTCCCAGCCTCCAGAACTGTGAGAAATAAATGTTTGTTGTTGAAGCCGCCCAGGTTCTTCTAGGATAGGGGGGTCCCAATGTAGCTGACATGCCACCAAATGGCCTTCTACTTGAGGAATATTCCATATTGGAGCTCAGCATTGGTCTCTATTGCTGACAGGTTGGACATTCACAGGCAACAAAAGCTAGTTTGGCCTTGATAAACAGTGAGTCCTCTGGGCCCTCCAACACAACATATATAACATATCCATCCATTCCATCATGCCCACTTCCCTCAGTCTTCTTATTCCTTCCTCGACCACCTGCCAGGGTAACTCAGGCATTGCACTTTGCTTGGCATTGTCCAGCAATTTCTCCAGGCTTCTAAGAAACCACCCTGTTCCCCAGGACCCTTGCTAAGGTGTTAAAGCAGTGTCCTGAGAAAATGTCTCTAAAGCAATAAATTCCTGTTTATCCTGCCTTTCATTTGACCCTATTGATCAAGCACCATCAAAATTCAATTCCAGGGGTACTCCCCTGGCTTCTGCTGGTACATGCTGGCTAATTCTTGCAACACCTTTAGTAAATAATCTCTTTCTTCTCTTGTCAGGCACAGCACATCCCTAGCCAGGTCTGCTAGGGAAGTAACCCTAGTTATGAGTTTGGCAAGCAGAGAGGAGGTGGGGCAGCTCCTGAGGAGGGCACTTGTGGCCCCTGAGAATGAGGCACTGCAGGGAAAGTGCTGGTCCTTCTTAGATATGTTAGTTTTTTATCACTGCCTAAGAACTTGCCACACACTGGTAGCTTAAAAGAGCACACATGTGTTATCTCACAGTTCCCGTGGGTAGGGAGTCTTTGCACCACTTAGCTGGGTCCTCTACTCAGTGATTCACCAGGCAGCAATCAAGGTGTTGGCCGGGCTGTGTTCTTTTCCGGAGCTCAGGATCCTCTTCTAAGCTCACGTGGTTTTTGGCAGAATTTGGTTCCTTGCGGCTGTAGGACAGAGGTACTCATTTTCATGCTGGCCTTAAAAATGTCAGCCAGGGGCCATTCTCAGCTCCTAGAGGTGCCCCCAAGTTCCAGGCCACACGTGCCTCTCATGAGCCCTTTCACAACCAGGCAGCTTCCTTCTTCAGACCCTCCAGAGAACTCTCTTATCTCCAGGAGGATCCAAGGCCCTCTTTTAAGGGTTTTCACCTGATTAAATCAGGCCTAACCAGGATAATCTCCCTCTTGATTAAGTCAAAGTCAATGGATTGGGGAAATGAATTACATCTGCAAAATCCCTTCACCTTTGCTATATTCTATTTCCTGCAAGCTAGCCACAAGTTCTGTCTGCACTCAAGAGAGGAAATATCCACAAAGGCGTGACTCACTGGGGTAGCGTTAAGGTGTGTCTGCACATTAGGGAGGTGAGGGTCACCACAGGAGCATGGTGGTGGGCCCAGAGGAGCAGCAGCTGGACCTTTTGTCAATTATGGTCCCTGCAGAGGGAGACCTGAGCAGAACATTTTCATGGCTATTATCACAATAATCATTATGGTATTAACTCAATCAGAAACTCATGAATTTGATAATGTATTATATGTTTATTTTCTTCTCTACTGGACTATTAGTTCTTGCAGGGGTAAGGACTAAATCTATCCTTAACCCTTATATCATTGCCTAGCCCTCTCATGGCCTAGCACAATGCTTTTGTACATAGCAGATGCTCAAAATATTTGTTAAATGAATAAATAGCTTCAGTAGCAGCAGCCATTTTATTCTGACACTGTCCCCTGACCAGATTTAACTCATCTAAGTGTGACATCCTGACCCAAGCTAAGCCAATGAGGCTCTTCCCTAAAATCTTGAGTTGAGGCTGACAGATGAGTGGGCTAGCTGCACTCTGGGTGGCTGAACAGTAACTGATAATATTCTCCAGAATGTCTTCTGCCTTGTGGACCAAGGAGCAGTGGCTGCCAGTCTGAGGCATGGAGGACATGTTGCAGATGCTCCAACAGAAATAGAGAGAAAGGAACCCTGCGGATACATGTTTCTCCTAGGACCTCTTCCCTGACCATCAAGAGGTTCCACGGTGTTCTTCCAAATTTCCCTGTTTTGCTTAAAGTAGTTGGAGCTGGATTTGGGGTCCTATGTAATATACTCTGGAGGTTAGAACATAAGCCAGCTAGCGCTCCCCACAGCCTTAGTTCGAGAAGCTGTGATGTGGGAAAGGGGGGTGGTGTTAAGGAATGAGAGGGGCCTTTTATTTTGTATATGAACCGTTCTTTAATCAAATTTTATATATGCTGATGGCCTGTTCAATGTTAAGAACTTTTTGTTTGTTTTTGGTAAGAACTTTTATACAGTGAATAGTAACACCTCATGGCCCGCCCCCGCCCCCAGGGATTTGTTCTGGAAACTTAAAGTTTCTGCTATACTGTGTGCTGGAGTAGAAGCTGCATTCTAATAGGGCCACATGGGCTTTCTGATGAGAATATCTCTTCTTTGGTAACACTCTACTGAATTTGGGGAGTCAGAGCCTTCGGCATCTGGCTTTGTTCAATGCCTTCTTCCTGCTGTAGCGCCTATTGGGAGGCCCTGTATTTCTTGGCAGCTGTGCTGTTCTGACATCATTTTAAGTCAATTAAAATTATTAGTGTCATTTTTTTAAAAATTTTTTAAAACATCTTTATTGGAGTATAATTGCTTCACAATGTTGCATTAGTTTCTGCTGTATAACAAAGTGAATCAGCTGTACATATACATATAACCCCATATCCCCCCCCTCTTGCATCTCCCTCCTACCCTCCCTATCCCACCCCTCTAGGTAGTCACAAAGCACCGAGCTGATCTCCCTGTGCTATGCACTGCTTCCCATTAGCTACCTATTTTACATTTGGTAGTGTATATATGTCCATGCCACTCTCTCACTTTGTCCCAGCTTACCCTTCCCCCTCCTGTGTCCTCACATCCATTCTCTACAACTGTGTCTTTATTCCTGTCCTGCCCCTAGGTTCTTCAGAACCTTTTTTTTTTAAGATTCCATATACATGTGTTAGCATACAGTATTTGTTTTTCTCTTTCTGATTTACTTCACTCCGTATGACAGACTCTAGGTCCATCCACCTCACTACAAATAACTCAATTTCATTTCTTTTTATGGCTGAGTAATATTCCAGTGTATATATGTGCCACATCTTCTTTATCCATTCATCTGTCGATGGACACTTAGGTTGCTTCCGTGTCCTGGCTATTGTAAATAGTGCTGCAGTGAACATTGTGGTACATGACTCTTTTTGAATTATGGTTTTCTCAGGGTATGTGCCCAGTAGTGGGATTGCTGGATCATATGGTAGTTCTATATTTAGTTTTTTAAGGAACCTCCATATTGTTCTCCATAGTGGCTGTATCAATTTACATTCCCACCAACAGTGCCAGAGGGTTCCCTTTCTGCCACACCCTCTCCAGCATTTATTGTTCGTAGATTTTTTGGTGATGGTCATTCTGACCGGTGTGAGGTGATACCTCTCTGCAGTTTTGATTTACATTTCTCTGATGATTAGTGATGTTGAGCATCCTTCCATGTGTTTGTTGGCAATCTGTATATCTTCTTTGGAGAAATGTCTATTTAGGTCTTCTGCCCATTTTTGGATTGGGTTGTTTGTTTTTTTGATATTGAGCTGCATGAGCTGCTTGTATATTTTGGTGATTAATCCTTTGTCAGTTTCTTTGTTTGCAAATATTTTCTCCCATTCGTCTTGTTTATGGTTTTCTTTGCTGTGCAAAAGCTTTTAAGTTTCATTAGGTCCCATTTGTTTATTTTTGTTTTTATTTCCATTTCTCTAGGAGGTGGGTCAAAAAGGATCTTGCTGTGATTTATGTCACAGAGTGTTCTGCCTATGTTTGAGAGGAGCCTTTTAGAAACAGCTAAACCTTGCTCTCCAGCAATGAGGCTGGTTACAAAGGACAGAGGCTGGGGATTCTGCCCCAAAGAGGAGCTCGCTGGAGCCCCTCAGGAGCCCCTCAGCAGCAGGAGCTAACGTACAGAGTGTGAAGCAGCCACTTTGGGGAAACTGGAAGTATTGTTACCACTCCAAGTTGCGTGGCTCAACCCACGCCATCCAGTCAGGCAGAGAGATTAGCCGGTCATGGGAGGGGTCAAGTACTCTTTCCACTGAAGTCTCCTTGGGACACCACCTAAGTCAATGGATGCAAATGGACATTTGCAGGTTATTCTGTAATATATTCATTTATACTTTAGTCATCACTGTTAATGTGAAATAAAAGTGGTTCCAATGCAAGGAAGAGGGTCTGGATGCTGATGAGCATAAAAACTGACTGAGGGTTGTTGCAGAGGACAGGAGACAAGAGGAGTAGAATGGGGCAGAAACAGGAGAATTCTGTAGAATAGAACGATGAATGCGAGAATAGAAAATTTTGGCAAAGTTTTAGGAGGTGTAAGTGGGTATCCAGTGATAGGAGGAAAGATGAAAGGGATAGAAAGATATTCTATTTATTCCCGTGGGAAAGAGGATAGAGAAACAGGTATTTATTTAATCATTCATATTTTTTCAGCAAGAATCCATGGGCACCTACTCTGTGCCAGCCACTTTTCAGATACTGATGACACAGTGGCAAATAAGAGCAGCAGAGTCCTTCCCTTCACAGAGTTAACTTTCTTGCGGCTCTACTTGGACAGAGCATCGCTCGTCGCCACTCTTTCTCCATGGTTAGGGAAGGACTGACTTTATTAGCACTCGGTGGGCACACAGATCTCTCCCCCAACCCCTGATGCCATCCTTAGAAAAGTACTGAGTGTGGAGTGAGGGCTGGGATGAGGAGACCCTGCAGCATACTAAAGGCTCAATAATGAGGAGACAAGCAAGAGAAGGAAGGAGAACGGCCCTTACATTGGGCTCAGGCCCACTGTGGCAGACATGGCGGGCTGACCACTGCAATTCACACTTCCCTCAAAGCAGAGACGCAGCTGCTCAGCCAGAGACTACAGTTCCCTTTGTATCTAAATGTGGCTGTTGGAATGGTTGCCACAGGAATAGGAAGACCAGTGATGTATGTTACTTCCAGGCCAGGACTTTCTAAAACATCATAGACTCAATTTTCATATTTTAACATTCTACATACTCTTATTTGATAATCCCCAACTATATGACACCAGGTTCATTCCATTATTATTTATATATGATGATGTAATAAAACATTTCAAATAATTTTTCATACCTTTACTATATTAAATTTTATTATGAAGTATAGCATGTGTATATTTTTAAATTACTACTAATAACTTTCAAAAAGAATATGTATATACTCATTCCTTAACCAACAAAGATGCATGGGATTCCAACAAAAAGCAAACAACAATCTCCACTGAAGATAAACTCACACACAAAAATTACAAATCACACACAGGCAGCAATCTGCTGTGAAAAGAGAGCCAGCAGAAACATCAAACAGGGACATGAGGGCTTCCCTGGTGGCGCAGTGGTTGAGAGTCCGCCTGCCGATGCAGGGGACACAGGTTCGTGCCCCGGTCCTGGAAGATCCCACATACCACGGAGCAGCTAGGCCTGTGAGCCATGGCCGCTGAGCCTGCGCATCCGGAGCCTGTGCTCCGCAACGGCAGAGGCCACAACAGTGAGAGGCCCGCGTACCGCAAAAACAAAAAACAAAAAACAAAACAGGGACATGAGATAATGCAACATATTGAAAGAGGTAATAAATCAGCTACATTTAAAATTATGAAAGAGATAAGATATGGAATAAAAACCATGAGGGAAAAAAAAAGAATCTGTGGGAGGGGGGAACACAAAGAATTAGTGGGAGGGAGAACATGGAGAGAGGAGGGGTCCATTTTAGTTAGGTAATTAACTAATTCGAAAAGGACCAGGTTCGGTGCAGACAGAAAAGTAAACAAGACCTAAGAAGACGGGAAGAATCAACAAGTAAAGAGGGTGAAGGGATGAGGAAGATGGGAAGAGAAAACTTAGCACCGAGTTTCTTAGCAGCAAAGGCAAAGCGGCAAACACATTGTACGTATTGCCCAAAAGTCAACAAATATAACAGTTCACCCAGGAAGATGAAGTGTTTCTGGCCCTCAGATGTTAGAAAAACGTATTCTGAAAGCATCTTTACATAAAGTGACTTGAGTGCCACTGTGAACTCTGTCTCCAACAGTAGATTTACCAAAAATGCAGAGGGTTCACATCTGGCTTTTCATTGGTCAGCCCTTAATGAAAGGGGAGGACATAACTTAAATCATAAAAGAAATTCTCCGGAAAGTAAGAATGATAATCATTTGGTGTTGGGATGACAAAACTTACCAAAGGAAAAAAAAAGAAAACCTAAACATAATGACATTATGTAATCATGTATATACAGGTTTATCACATTTTGGTAGTTCTCGACATATCTGAAACTTTTTCATTATTATTATATTTGTTATGGTGATCTGTGATCAACAATCCTTGATGTTACTACTATGACTCTCTGAAGGCTCAGACGATGGTTAGCATATTTTAGCAATAAAGTATTTTTAGTTAAGGTATATTGTTTTTTAGACATAATGCTATTGCACACTTAATAGGTTACAGTAGAGTGTAAACATAACTTTTATATGCACTGGGAAACAAAAAATTTGTGTCACTCACTTTATTGTGATACTCATTTTATCATGGTGCTCTGGAACTGAGCCCACAATATCTCTGAGCTATGCCTGTATTTAAAAATGTCATAAAATTTTGGAACAATAGAGAAAATATTACTCTAATCCTGAGTTTCTCAACCTTGGCACTACTGACATTTTGTACTGGACAATTATTTGTTATAGG
The DNA here is from genome assembly GCF_937001465.1 of Orcinus orca. NCBI lineage: Eukaryota > Metazoa > Chordata > Mammalia > Artiodactyla > Delphinidae > Orcinus > Orcinus orca. The sequence continues at coordinate 23,045,874 of NC_064562.1, forward strand.
GAGCTTCCCTAAGCACTGTAAGAGGATGAGCAGTGTCTCCAGCCTCTGCCCAGTAGATGCATTAGCATCCCCTCCCCCCCAACCCATACACTCCCTCTGGCCAGTTGCAACAACCAAAAATATCTCTAAGTATTGCCAAAAGTCCCCAGGGGAAAAAAGCAACTCTAGCTGGGAACCACTGTTCTAATTATACCAAGTAAATACCATTACTTTCATATATGCAATCTTTTTCATATGTTATACATATATGTATACGTATATTGAAAGTTTCATTCAAAGAATGTTACAGATGGCTAGAGCAGACTCCTGGCGTTTGAGAAGGATACCCAAGACCTTTGCAAATCCCCAAGTCGGCAAATACCACTTTAGCACATAACATCTCCCATAATTGTGCTTGAGAATGGAAAGAAAACAGTGAAACTGCTCCCAGACTCAGATCACGAGCAGCTGACCAGCTTCTTTCAGTAGCCAAAGTATCTGGGTGTCTACTCTCCAACCTTACAGCTCATTTTAATCAAATTTGCCTCAGCTAAACTACAAATCAGTACAGGTCAAGGGTCTCCTGGGTCTCTCTGGAGTAATTCAAGCAGTGAATCTAAACTCTTTAAATGCCAAGGGACTACATGGACCTCAGGGCCTGTGCTGCAGATGCGTGACAGTCCTTGGACTGTCAGGCTGGAGGTCCAGGTGCTATTGCAGTATTAAAGCCTAGTAGGGCATTCATTTATGCAAGAAAAGACCACGAGACCTAAGTGTTTTAAAAGTGGTTTGTTTTGTGGATAAACATATTTCAAAACATAGGCAATGGTAGAAGGGTGATGATTAAAAAAATAATACAGATGAAAATTTAGAGTTTGGTGTACAAGCTGGATGCCAATACCTGATGTTTCACATCATCTCCAAGGCCCGAAAAGCTTTTCTTGTGATGACCCAGCCCTGGGACTACAGAACCAGCCTGGGAAATTCGCCTTCTGCACAGAGGAGCCCATGGCAAATAGTTTCTGCGCAAGGATGAGCTCAGTGGTCTGCTTAGATTCAGGACCTCAGAGACAATCTGAACATAACCTCAGGCAGTGCCACAACTGAAAGTCCTCTCGGGTATAGACAGAGCATTCGAGAGTGGAGAAGAAAACTGGATCAGGAGTGAGAAGATCTTTGCTCCTGATCACCTTGCCTCCCTAAACATGGCCAAGTGCAAGTTTGCCATGCAGCCAATACCATTTGTGAGGGCTACTGGGTTATGAGAAATTAATGAAAATAAGCTTTGAAAGCTTTAGATGGCAAGGCATTTGTGGCAAATTTGTCTCATCACTGAACACTGCAATGCACCCCAAAATTATAGAGAGTAGGTTCTGAACGTATCTTTTCACGTGGTCAATTCTTGGTCAGTGTAGGCTGTGATGTTGCTTTTCTCTAAAATCTTAGAAGGCCAGGAGCAAGAGTGAGTTTAAGACTTGGGAGTTAAATCAGAATGGATTTGTCTTTGTACTCACACCTAGAGGTTAAAATGAGATGAGCTATCAGGAAAAATTGTTCACAAAGTTTTCAAATCATTGAAGTCTTTAGTCCTGCCTTGTTCCCACTTCCCATGGCCCAGTTTGGTGGTGCAGAGGAGAGAGGAAAACACTGGATTTTGTACCTCACTGCCACATAAAGGGGCCACTCACCAAGTCAGCTAATCTCTCTAGACCTCAGTTCCCTCACTTGTCAAACTGGAAATTTGGGGCATGCCTACCTCCTACGGTTGTGGTGAGGTTTAAATGCAATGATGTGCTTGCACAGCTAAAGTACAAAGCCTTTTGAAAATATCAGGTAATATCCGGCAAATGTATTGCTCATTATCAGTTTCATTGCTACTTACTATCGACATATATACACTACCGAATGTGAAATAGTTAACTAGTGGGAAGCAGCTGCATAGCACAGGGAGATCAGCTCGGTGCTTTGTGACCACCTAGAGGGGTGGGATAGGGAGGGTGGGAGGGAGGCTCAAGAGGGAGGGGATATGGGGATATACGTGTGCATATGGCTGATTCTCTTTGTTGTACAACAGAAACTAACACAGTATTGTGAAGCAATTATACTCCAATAAAGATCTATTAAAAAAAAAAAGGATGGGTGGGGAAGGTCAGAGATACTGATGAATAAAAAGAAATCTGAGGGCTTCCCTGCTGGCGCGGTGGTTGGGAGTCCGCCTGCCGATGCAGGGGACACGGGTTCGTGCCCCGGTCCGGGAGGATCCCACATGCCGCGGAGCGGCTGCGCCCGTGAGCCATGGCCGCTGAGCCTGCGCGTCCGGAGCCTGTGCTCCACAACGGGAGAGGCCACAACAGTGAGAGGCCCACGTACCGCAAAAAAAAAAAAAAAAAGAATATATGTATTAGTACCTATATGTATATATACACAGACACCATATAGTATATATACACATATTTTATATACATACGTACACTCAGTGTATATGATATACAGAATAAAATATTAAGATTCTCCATGCCTCTAAAATCATATTCTAATAAAATCTTGTTGACATAAGATTTTTTTCCTCAGTTTGTTGTTCATGGGTCAGCATGGAACATCAGTAAGCCTCATCTGGAACCAGTTTCCTCCACCCTACTCATGTCCCACCCATTATGGACATCGCAGTTTTGCCAGTTTCTCATGGTTGCCCTGCATTTCTTGCCTGCCTCAGGCACTTTGCACCTGCTGTTCCTCTGCCAAAGGGGCTCCCTCCCCAGTCTCGCGTCCTTTAGGTCTCAGCTTAAGCATCATTTCTTTTAGGAAGTCTTTCTGTCTCCTCTGACGAGGTTAGGTTCTCCTGTGACATGCTTCTAGAGTATCCTGCATATGTCCTTCCCAATACTCATCACACTGGTAAATACTTCATTTCTGTCTTCCCAACAGACAATAAACCCTAGAAGAGCAACGCCCATCTGTTTGGCTTACTGCTGAATCACTAGTGCCTAGCTAGGGCATCCAGTGAGCGTGCCACAACATGTGTTGAATGAATGGTGAGTGAATGGATGATGAATGGAGGGAGGATGGATGGGTGGATGGATGGACAGATGAACGGATAGATGGCAAAACCCATGGATTCCCTGGCACGTATGAATATGAGATTATAAAATAAATTTTATCGGCTACATTTTGGGCATTGCTTCCTCTACTATTTTCTAAGAGCTTGATGAACAATTAGCACCAGCTCTAAACAGCTGAAAGAGTTGTCACTGAGATTTACCTTTACTATATTAATCTGGCCCAGCAATTGCTTCTTACTGACTGTAAGAAGTTTTGATTGGCATAGTGATGTCACTTTAAATGCCTCGATGAGGTCTTTCTTTCACTGCTCTGTAAGAAAAAGGACAGGTTCCTCTCCGAGAGAGGCACGGGATAATGCATTATCTGAGTTATCACTGTTCAGTCAAAAAATGCATGAAGGAGCCACATAATTCATCTAGACAGCAATCACCATGGAGTTATGCAGGCCTCTCGTGTAGGTGATGAAACAGCCAAGTTCCCTGACAGTGGTGAATTACTCCTGTGTCGCTAAACAGCGATGCCAAAAGAAGTGTCAAGGCCACAGACGTGCAGAATGGGGGGGGCTCTTCAAATTGCACTAGTAAAACTTTGATATGTTTTATTGCTTTCTTTTCATCTTGATCGTTGAGGTTTTAAAATGAAATTACAGGGATGCTAAGCCTAGCCAATGGGCAGGGTGATTCATTTCTACTTGGCAGTGGTGTGAATATGGTGGCTTCAGTCCAGGCCAGGCCTGGGCTGGGGCCCCTGTGCCTCACTGTCCCACCACCACCCCTGTGGCTCAGCTGGCACCTCAAACCCTAACAAAGGGTCCATGGCATATGGTAGTTTTTCCTTTTTCATCTATAGTCAAACAATTCAGCAAATACATCTTTTTTTCTTGTGGCTAAAATACTGACCTGATGTAATAAACCTCTGGCTTTTAAAAGCCTTGCAGTATGAGAGACAGACTAACATCGGAGTTTGAAATCTGGTGATTAGGAAGTGTTTTGAATGGCCTTGAGAACTGCAGGTAAAACATTAAATTATACTAATATTCTTGTTTAGTTAAACTTTTTAATATTTTAAAAAGCCCTTCACAATATTGTGGATAAGTAAATTCTTGGGCCCAATTCCAATTTGAGCCAAATTCCAACTAATAATGTTACACCCATAACCCTTCTCCTTAACAGCCCATAACATTAAACTGAAAACAGGATTCTTAAAACACACTCTTATGCTGCCTACCCATGAAATAAGCATTACAGACTTTTACCAGATGTCTTTAATAGACATTGTTATTGAAAAGAATATTACATAAAATAAATTTAGACCGTTAGTCTAGCACAATTGCTAAGGGAATATTGCTGCATGTTCAGGTAATCACATCTACACTTAATTGAGGGGGGAAAAAAAAACTGTGGCCATGACGATCTTTTGGTGGTGGTCAGGGACTCATTTATCCATCCAGCTCATTATCCCAGATTAGGACTTGTTAGTGCCTTCTCCATATCATAAGCCCCAACTTTCAGAAAATTAAAAGTTGGTCAGAAAAAAGAGCTTCAGTTAAGAAGCATCAGCCTAAGAGCAAATCCCTTATAAAAATCTTAGGGAAAAAAATTCAGCTCTTTTTCAGTTATGAGTGCCAAAAAAAAAAAAAGTTTTGTGGTTTCAGGCACTTTTAAATTTTATAATTTGAAAATAAGTTAGAATTGAAGCAGAAAAAAGAAAGCTCTAAATCCATAACATGGACTTAATGCCTGTGGTATGTTTTCAAGACAACACAAAGCTAGCAAAAACAACCGAACTAGGCAGGGGAGGCGGCAGATGAACTGGGAGATTGGGATTGACATATATACACTAATATGTATAAAATAGATAACTAATTTTAAAAAAAGAAAGAAATACGCAAAAAAAAAAAAAGAAAAAGAAAAAGTGGAGAGAGAAAAAGAAAACAACCAAACTATTTGTTGGGAAATATGTTGTCTTGTGCCTGAATATTTCAAAAAATACCACTACTTGTGACAGAATTGAATTTTGTTGTCTGCCTCAGGCTTGCAATATAAAAAATATTATGCACTGTTGCCAATTAGGTAATAACTGGAATATATCTGACATTTCTCATTCTAGGGTATTGAACCAAGTAAGGGGGGAAAGACCCACTTTTCTGGTCAATGGTCTGTCCTTGTGATAGCAAGCTCCCATGGAGATAAATCAGGGGCAAACGGCCATTAAGACAGGCCTGATATTTTCATTTCCTGTTTACAGAGAAAGAATGTGAAGGAGGGTCTTAACCAAGATGACTCAGCAAATCAAAGCTGAAGTTCACGTCTTTCCCAGGTGAAGCTATATTTGCAGCCTGTTAGGCTGTGGCTTCATCCTTTTTATTTAGATACTCTGCATTTGGGCAGGTCTGGGAGAACAGGATGGATCAGCATTTATTACTGGGGCGGTCCTGCCCGTAGCTGAGCCTGCGCAGAAGAGCAGGGGCCAGCATGGGTTTTGGATCAGACAAACCATCTGATCCTTGTTCTGTAACTTACTGGTTAAGTGACTTTGGAAAGTTATCTGAGCCTCTGTCTATTCATCTGTAAAATGACGCTAAAAGAAATATATACCTCTTGGGTAGTTTCAGGCGTTGCATAAAGGAAGAGATTTTTGGCAAGTAGTAACAGTAAATGTTAGCTATTATTGTTCTTCTCAAATTCCAAAACTTGCTTCCCAATTACCAGTAAGTTACATTCTGTAGATGTGGTACTATCTAATAGGATAGATCTTACTACTTTATATATGTAGGAAATAGCAGGCTATGATCATCTCCTTTTATCCATATTTTGGAAATTTGACCATAGAGTTAGTTAAAGAAGCAGCAATGAGAAAACAGCTGACGCAGGATTCAGAAGACCTGGTTTGTGACCCAGCTCCACAATTTACCACTTAAGCAAGTTGCTTAAGCCTCTCTGAGCCTCAGTTGTTTTTTTTGTTTTGTTTTTTCAATCTGTAAAACTGAATGATAAATCTTACCTACCTCATATAGTTCCTGTGAGGATTGACTGGGAAGATAGATGTGAAAGCGTTTTGGAAACTATAAAGCACTTAGTTGAAATACATTAGAGTATTTTTTACAATTTTTATTAGGCTTAAAGTTACTTATGACGACAGATTTCTTTCTCCATAATTTTTTTTCCTTGAAAGTGTATTCTTATTGGGAATGATTGTTAGTTATGGCTCATTTATTAATAGGCATAAAATTAGTTTTTATGACAGCCTTTTGCTAACAGTAAACCAAAAATGGATTCATGATTTTGTAGTGCTGTCCGGCTTTTCTCCTTTTTAGAAGTGGAGCCTTCACAATTTGTTGGAGCAAAGAAAAGGGCTGTATTGCTTAATAACTGTTCTACTAAAGTTCACCAAATTGTACTTGATGTTCTGACATTTACTGCTTACACAGAATATGTGTTTTCTACCTGGCCTTGTTAAGCACATACACACACACACAAAACTTGCTTTGACCAAAGGAGTCATACTAGTATGGTTAGAATAACTAGAGAAATTCAATTTGTCTGAAACTTCAGGGCTTCAAGAGCTAATCTCAAGTGACAGAGTTAATGAGAAATTTTGACCAAGAGAAGACGCTTACTTTCGGAAAAGGACAAACATTTTGTATAAACACACCGACTCCTTCCTCTGGCAAGGTTGTTTATGCTTAGTCATCGGGAAAGTTTCAGCTGATCTTTGATCCACGTGGGCTCAGTAATTACGAAGACATTGACTACCTACAGCCTAGAGAGAAAAGGGAAAGCCTGGCCTACTTGTAGCCTGGATACCTGAAAGAATAACTCAAGTTAACGAAATGCTTTCCTTGGAGATGCCATCTCTTTATTTTACGGTCACACCTGGTATAGTCGTCTGATACCAGGTCTGCTCTGCCCAAGGAAGAAGGAACTTTGAAGTAGGAGAGAATCATGATTCACATCTCCAAGCGTTATTCAACGCCATTCAGACTTCCGTGTCTTTAGTACACTTACTGTCTGCTCATCTTTAAGGAAGCAAACACTGCACACTAAAGTGTGATGACCTCTCGGTTAGGCAATCATTGTCCCTTAGCTCCACACGCACCCTTGTATACTTGGCTTTCCAAGGCTGCAGCTGGAGTCAGCAAACCATGATTCCCCTTTGCCAGCAGTTCCAATCTGAGAACTGTGGTTATTAGAGGGAGCCTGCAAAGCTGGAGGAGGAGAAGGGACTAACTCCTTCCCATGTGCCCACTACTGTCTCGACGTCTGTGAGCAGTCCCCCAGCCAGACTTCTTCACTCAGCAGAAGCAGTTCTTTCCCACAGCAGCGAGTGAATCCCGTGTTTAGTTTGCCCAGCATTTGCAGAACCAGCCACGTTGTGCATCCCTAGTGACCAGGGCCAGCCAAGTATCACCCCAGGGGTCTGAGTTTTAGCTCCATACAGTATCTCCAAGCTCCTAGATTTTGATAATTCCATCTTCTTCCCTTTTTCCCCCAACCCTAGTAGCATCTTACTATCCTCTTTTTATACTTTTAGTTACCTTGTTAACAATGTTGTACCTAGTTATGCATTCCTTATATTAAATTCTCTCTATTAAAATAACTAGGGCAGTTTCTGTCTCCTGACTGGACCCTGACTGATACACAGCTGACAACCTGGATTCATGTGTTAACACTCCCACAATATTGTCTGTTCTACAGTAGCTTGTAGTCAGCATCTATTGCATTTGTCTGCCCAGAAAGCAATCTTTTTATTTTGGCAAGCCTCCCTCAACTCACTCTCTGTCCCTGTAGTTTAGGTAGGACTGTCTCTACCCCTTGCTCCATGGGAAGGCTTGTGACCCAAGTCCAACAAATGAAATTTTGTGTGTCACAGCCAGAGTGATTGCTTTAGTGGGTGGACATGTGCTCCCGATGGACTTGAAGTCAACGTCACCTCCTTAAACTTCCAAGTTACATAAGCCAAGAAGTTCTCATGCCTTAAGAAAGCTAGCTTGAGTTGTGTGTTTGCCACTGACAAGCTCTTAAACAAAAGGGATGAAACTTTAACAGTAGTACTTAAGTAGAAATTTGGTGGATGTGTGGGTGACAGGTAATTCTCCATGGCCTTCAAAACATATCTCCCCACTGGAGCTGGTAGTGGCAGGTAGGTGTACACCTCACTTGGTCCTCCTCCAGCCTGGAGCCTGGCTGGGACTCTTGTTGCCCACTTCCCCACAGGGCTGATTCCACGTGACCAGGGCTGGTAAGTAGAGAAAAGAGTCTTCAGGGCAGTGGCTTGGTGCTCTGGCGTCCACAATGTGAGATGAATGTAACTTTGTAGATGCACATTCTAATTGACGATTTAGCTTAATTACCTTACACGGTGATGGAGACGGGACAGAAATACTTCCTCCTATTATCTTCTAAACATGACCTACCTGAAACTGATATCTAAGCTAAGATCAGAATAGGAAGAGAATTGGCACTTCCTGAATACCCTTTTAGATAGAGATTGGGCTAAGCATTTTCTTTTCACAACCAACCCAGGAAATATATATCATATATATATATATATATCATATATATCAAATATATATCATATATACCCACTTTTCAAAGCTGAGAAAAGTGAGGCTTAGAAAGGACCCTAACCCTAAGCAACTTGTTCAAGGTCACAAGCTAATAGATTCAAATCCAGTCCCCTTTGACATTGAAATCCATTCTCTCTCACCACTTCAGGTGATGGCTTCCCTGAGGAAGTCAGCAGATAGTTCAAAGAGAAAAGATGATCACCGAAAACACCTTGTCTCTTACTTTTCTCCTTGTTTTTCCACATCTAAAGCCCCAAAGCAGAAACGTGGCTGGAAATTTGTCCTAAAGGCTGGAATTTATCCTGTATATGGGGGAAGCAAATCCAAAAGCAATAGTACTTGGAATGTTAGAAAAGTCTTAGGCTGTTTCTAGTCCAGCCACAAATAAACAGAGGTTTATATGTGTGGAGTGATTTACTATCATTCATTAGTGTATTTTATACTTCGCTGAATTTAGATAGGCAAATTATATAAACTCTTTATATATAAGCCGAACATGTCAGATGTCAGGACTCAAAATATGTGTTCAGTTAAAAAAATACATCTCTTAAAACCAAAGCCCTGAATACATATTAAGTGATACCCTAATCTGAAGGTAAATGAGATATGCCACCTAACAGATATTAAGTGACCTACATTCAGTACAACCTCCATTAATGAGGCAAATGCATTCCAGTGGCACACTTTAGTGTCAGAAACTTCATTATCCAATGAGGCAATAACACAGAAATCATAAGGACCCCTCCAAGGAGGACAGAGAAGAAGTGGGTACAGTTTAAAATTATTAAATATGAACCAAAAGAATATAAATAGGTTGCCCGAAAACAAGACTCTGGAAGCTCTAAATTAGAGAGAGGAGATTAAGAGGGAATGGGACCCTCAGAGCTAATCTGTGCTCCTCCAGAGAAGTGGGGAAAAGGTTTGGAGGAGAAGCCTGCGGGAGTGGCCTGGATTGGAGCAGAATGGACCCCACCTGACTTGGTCACTCCAGCAACCCCAGACCAGGCCTGGAGGGGCTGGAACTGAGCCTCGCCAGACAAGCCTCTGAAAGGACACGGCTATCCAGAGCAGAGAGACAGCACCTCTGACGCCACAGGGGCCCCCAAACGCACCAAGGGCATGCTCAGCATTGGAGTTACACAATTTCATTGCATCCCATGTCATCCCATCCATCTGCAAGTCCTTTCACAAGGGGGACGTCTGTCATTATTCCATTAGAATGAAAAGACCGAGTCCATTTACCGGGTGGAGGTTCCACATTGACTAAAACTCTCTTAGACTAAGTGTTGCTCACTGACCAATCTGACAATCAGTACATGACAGTGATCCCGATGACACCCTTCTCTTCCTTAACAAAAGCAAGGAAGTGGGGAAGTGGGTTGACACAGGGCAGCAGAAGGCACAGAGGAGGCAGCCAAAGGGTTATGAGACTCAAGAGGCCGGGGAACCCCTGCACTTTTGCTGATTTCGTATTTATACCCTAAACCATGCAGGACAAACATGCTCTATTCACCGAGGTATTTTTGTCCCGTGCAGCTGTGTGGCTTAGCGGGAGCTTTGCTGCCGAGCCATATGACTCATGCCAACGCTGGCGCACGATTTATGAAGACTTAAAGAAAAAGAAAACAGCCAGCTTCATTATGGAGGGTCTTCGCTTTCAGAGGATTTGTTCCTCAAGGATTAAGGTGCCATTTCTTGCTCTCTGGGTGAAACAGTGGGGCTGCCTCAGTCAGCAACGGGCTGGAGGACAGCTTCCAGCTTCACCCCTCCCCCTCCCCCCGCCCTAGCCCCAGCTAAATGAGGATGCCTCTAGTGTAAGAAGAGAACAGAGTCGTAGCCTGAGGATGTGTGGCCAACCGCCCTATCAGAGGTGTTGCTTACACCTGGTGCTGCTTCCCTCCCAGACAGGGTCTGCAGCCCAGGACATGGGAGAAGGCTGAAAAGGGACCAGGTTTTACTGGTACCCAGGCTGGCAGTATCTGTCAGACTGTCTCCCTGCCTCACTGATCGGGAGAGAGAAGCTTCAACAGGACTCCTTTCCCCAGTCCCACTTACACTCCCCACGGCGGGTCAGAAAGAAAGGTCTGGGATCTCTTGCTCGAATACATTTCTAACTCCTACCTTCTAGAACTTTCCAAACTGGACTGACAGGCCTTGGCTCTTTCCTACTCTCCCTCCCTGTTTCAGCTTTCACTTTCAATCACAGCCAGGTCCACATTTACTCCTTGAAAAATGGGAAAATCAGGCCAGTTGGTAGCCCAGGTTTGTGGCTATAATACCTCACAGCTGCTTTGTGACAAAGTAGCTTGGACTAAGAAAGCGACTTTGGTGATATCCTGTTTATCTGCTTCCAGGAACGCGCTGTCACCCACCCATACCCTCACCACAATGGAGCAGAATAAAAGTTCAGGAGAATTTGTGAATAATAACATGGTCATGGAGCCTGCACCTTGGATACTTTTACCTTCAATTAAATTGGGGGAGACTCAGGATAGTCTATATTCATGCTGACTTGTTCATCAGATGCTAAGTGTATCATTCCTATGCAAGATGAGAAGAAAACAGATTGGGAAATTTCGCAAAACAAGAACTGAAATGACAGATTTTTAAATATTAAAAGGATCTACCAGTTGCCAACAAGGTTCTATTCTAAGTCAGAAAATAAAACAAATAAATAAAAGTTTGGGTGGAATTTTTAACCTTCCAGCAAAAGTGTTCAATTAAATAGCTTATCCTTTGTTTCCTTTGGTTGCAGTTAGTTTGGGGAGAGTGCTTCCAGTGTAGCTTTCGGTTTATTTGTTTACTTTTTGTGTGGTCCAGTCCCTACCCCCACCAACACACACACAAAGGACCTGAACAACCAGTTACAGGTAGTTGCCATAATCTCTCCCCCTGGAAGCTTTGAAGGTGCTTCCAGCTGCATCAAAGTGCTTCATTGCTCTGTGCATCTCCGCCCACTTCAAAGCCCGGCTGCCAGGAACTTGTCATGTGGTCTACCTTGTAGTTCTAAAGGAGCTATACTATTTATTGTGCAAATTTTTATGGAGATGCCCTGGTATCTTTCTTGACTCACAGCTTAGCCTCGTAGTAGCTTCTTCTAGCTGGGATTAGGACTGTCTAGGAAAATTATCTACAGGAATACGTAAGGGTCAGGACTGCCTGAGACTAATCCTGCTGACTTGAGGTCCTTTCAATGTCTACAATGTCACATGCCGTTCAACTATTTGACAAGGTTCTATTAGCACAGTAGCTGGGGAACTTTCCCTCAGGAACCTAAAGGGAGCTCATTAGTTTTGATTTAAGTTGTCGTTAAAGAAAAAAAACAGTTTCACCTTTGTAAAAATTATTATTATTTTTTTTTTTTTGCGGTACGCGGGCCTCCCACCGCCGCGGCCTCCCCCGCCGCGGAGCACAGGCTCCGGAGGCGCAGGCTCAGCGGCCATGGCTCACGGGCCCAGCCGCTCTGCGGCGTGTGGGATTTTCCCGGACCGGGGCACGAACCGCGTCCCCCGCATCGGCAGGCGGACTCCCAACCACTGCGCCACCAGGGAAGCCCCTGTAAAAATTACTGGTAGAGGACTGTGAAAGGAACAGGAATCCTAAGATACACGGGAAAATAGATGCTCCAGGACAGGCTGTCTGATAGAACTTTCTGCAATGATGGAAATGTTTTGTAACTCCGTGCTGTCCAATACAGTAACTCCCAGCCCCATGTGGCTGCAGAGCACTTGAAATATTCCTAGAATGACTGAAGAACTGAATTTTCTATTTAATTTTAATTAATTTAAATTGCCGTCAATGGCTAGCAGCTACTGAATTGACCGGCATGGCTCTAGGAATTAACAGTGTGTGTGTGTGTGTGTGTGTGTGTGTGTGTGTGTGTGTGTGTTTAGAAAATGTAGAACCTCATGTGGAAGAAAGAGAAGGAAAAGGAAGAAAAAATATTGCCTACTTGGATTCTACTAGAAAAATTCTTTCCACCCATCACCATAATGCCTCCACCCAGGCAATAAGGAGATTCTAGCCATCAGGCCCAAAGAGAATAGTGTCATCATGCATTTCCATTGCTCACATGGGAACAAGACCGCAATGCCCACGCACAGGCTGGCACTTCTCTGCATTCACACCTTCTGGTTGATAGCATTTCCAGCCATCGTGTGCAAGGCAATGGACAAGGGGGAGAGGTAATGAAATGGACTCCTCGTTGACCAGCCCAAGCCCATCATGTGTCATTGCGTGGGGCTGTCACTTTTATACATCAAGGGTGCCCGTTACCAGGTAAGGCACCTGCCCTTTTAAAGCGACTTAAATCAGGAGCTGTACGAGTGGAGAGGGGTCATCAAGAGGCCACAGGAATCTCAGGCCTGTCCGCTGGTCTGATGTGGGCCTTGAAATTGTTCCCTGAGCTGGCAAAAACCGGATTCTGAGTACTTTGCGGGGGACTCCCAAGCCGTGTGGATGCTGTAGGCAACCTCCCGACGGACCAGAGGAAGGAAGCGCAGAGAGACATGGGTGGGAGTGTCTGTATGTGTGACGGGAGGTTCTTGCTGATGTGAGGCTGGGCTCCAGACACAGCGGCAGGAAGGCAGTCCTCCACCCCTGTGTCCCACCCCGTCCCCTATGTTCATTTTCCAGCTACGTTCTAATTAGGAAACACTGAAGAAATCTTGGAAAGTATAAAGAACGAGACACTAACAAGTTTTTCTCCATCCAGGAGGGAAAAAAGAAAAACCAACTTGTTCATTAACCCACATTTCACTTCTGTAAAGTTGTCCTTTTTTCTTTCCCGCCTGATGTCCATATCTGGGCACAGCATTTAGCCTGGTACTGAAATGTTTTAACTGCTGCTGTGGCTGCCGTACTTTCTAGCCGGGAGAGATTTGCCTTCTTCATCATGAATTCTTTTGTTTTTCCCTGTGGCCAGCTGCTACAAAGATGCAGTCAATTTAGCTTAAACAGGCTGAGGAGTGCTATTTGATATGTCAGCCAGGCCCACTTCTCAAAATCCAGTGCTCAGCAGGTACAGCTTTCAAAAAAAAAAAAAGTCTGGGGGCTGCTTCCAGAAGGGCACAGACTTTGGTCGCAAGTCTGGGGATAAGAGCAGGGCTCCCCGGAGCGCAGACACGGGTCTCTCCAGATTCAGCCCCGGCAGCAGTGGGAACAGCTTGCGCCATTTCTTTCTGCCTGTCTTCACCCTCGTCCTACTCCTTCCCTTCCCTTGCTGCCACCGGCTTCTATCCCTATTGTTCCCTTAAGCCCAGCAGCCAGTGTGCAGCCAGGCCCAACACACGCTCCTGTTCCCGCAGCCAGCAACTTCCTCTGAAGCTGCAATGCATAATTACAACCAGCTGCTACGGCTGCTGGCCGGCCAGCTCTGCAAACAAGCATCCTGATACCCCGAGTTCCAGGGAGGCAACAGCCTGCTCTTGGCAGCAGCAAATCCTCCAGAGGAAGTGCCCACACCCTTGGAAGACGAGAGAGCGCAGCCCTTGTCTCTCTTGTCGCTCCCGGAGGCCAGCTGTATCCTCTCTCCTCCGTGTCCAGAGAGGGTCATTTTTACTGTTCATAGGAAGGTAAGCACCTTCCTTCTGTCACCTGAGGCTGCCCTTGCCCTGATGGCCTATTGTCTGTGCCGGTGTCACGAAGCAAGAGGTTGTGTCCTAGGCCTCACTCAGCGGGGGAAGGAGCACGAAGGAGCCTGGCTTCCAATGAGCATGTCAGCTGAGTCGAACATGCACAGTGAGATGGGGGTGGGAAATGCGCACTGCCCTCAGCTAGCAAGAGGCAAGGAGACAACTGATGTTGCTTTAAAAAAAACCATTAAATTAAAAAACATCAAAAAAGTTTTTCATTTAAAGTGAAAATCCAAACAAGCCTGACTTAGCCTCTCGAACTAAGGACAGCAGCAAGTGGGCACGAGAGCTGAGGACTCATCCAGGACCCGCCTCAGAGCTGTGGGTTCATTTGGGGGCCTCGATGATCTTTCGGGCTTGGCTACAAGTATGACTCTGATCCAAAATTAGGTTTTGAATGTGTAACACGAGGCTCCCTGCCCCACCGCCGCCTCTCTCTGCCCTCCGCCGTTTCTTCAGAGCCTGGCTCCGGGCCAGATCTGGCCCTCTGGCTCCTGGGGGATGGGCTGGCCGCAGGGTTCTGTTTTGTTCTGTTTCCAGGCAGGGTTTCAGGATGGGTGAAGGTGCACGGGCTATTCAGGAAGAAGAGGGGAAACTGATAACGCGTGGGAAGGGCATCTGACCCTCAAATCACTCACCCCATCAACCCAAAGCTGGAGGAGACCGTGCAGGTAGGAGGGCAGGCGTGCCACCCGGGGCTGCCCACGTGGCTTCTGCCCACCTGTGCTTTCCAGCTTGGAAAATAGGTCCCAATAGGTCTTCAGCAGCGAAAGGCGAGCCAGGCTGGGCCGGCTGCTCTGTCATGTCCAATGGCAGCCACAGAGGTGGGGAGCCGCTGGGAGGCTGCTGTCGAAAAGGAGCTGCTCATTTTACAGGGCAGTTTCCCAGGGATGCTGGCCCTGGCAGGAGCAGCTCAAGCAGGGCAGACAGGAGCATCTTCAGAAGGGCTCGTCCTCTCTGTCTGAGCTTCGGCAGCCGGACCATGGGCGGCCACAGCGGGCTAGCTGGCTGTCATGTTGGGGTTCCCGTTCACAGCCTTCTTTTTCTCACTGTTTAAAACCCTCAGTAGAACTTTTTTGCAGAGTGGTACTGGGCAGGGGGTGCTTCCTTGGAAGGAATTTCAAAGCAACCTGGATTGGCAAAGGGCATGCAGAGAGCTAGTCACTCTTGAATGTGAGTAAACAATGGGGTTAGTGCCTCATCCGCTGTGGCTTTTCTGTGTTTCTTCATCAGTCTCTGATGATCTTTGCAATTGAATTCCCCACAGGAAAAAAAAAAAAACATTTAAAGTGATCTTTTGGTGTTTATCCCACGCTTTCCCTTTGGATTTTTAAGTCAGGATACACTTCAGAAGCACATACAAAGCAAACGCGTGTCTGTGAGAGCATCACGACGCGGCTGTTTCAGCCTGATTATGACTTGGTGCAGCTTGGCGCTCCCCCACTGAGAGCAGCGGAGAGGTCCCAGCGACTGGGTCATGTGATTTGGGGCAGGTTTTTCTTCGGGCTGGCAATGAGGAACAAGCTTAACAAGCAGTCATGTCTGAGCTCTCACTTTACCGCAAACCTTGCTTGACATCAGGCTTTAAAGGGCCCCGTTCCCAGAGAAGAAGCATGAGAAGGCACCTACAGCCCTGTTATATCGATAAGTGGAGAACAAAAGATGTGCAAGAACAGGAAGAGAAAAAAGTTCAGTCTTCAGAATTATCAAAAATGAGATTGAGAGGGATAAGCACCAGATTTTGAGACAGGAGACTTAGATGATTTTCCTAACTGTGCCCCTAATTATCCTTGTGGACTTGGCCATCTATTTACTTCTCCTGGCTTAAGTTTTCTCATCTATAAAATGGGGGTGATGATACCATCTCGCTGTTAATCTACCATGGCTGTGTGTGTGTGTGTGTGTGTGTGTGTGTGTATGGTGAAAACAAGCACACTAAGAATGTTAAAAGTAGTTGAAATGCATTTTGTCATAGGAAAGTAAACTAGTATAAATATTAGCAGCCGTATGTGCATCTTGTACATGCTTAGGCTTATTTGTTTATTTTTTAAACAAACATTTAGGCCCTGTCATTGAAACGGGTTTCATGGTACGCCACCCACTGATAAAGAAATGCAAGTACTTTTTCAGGTATAAGATCATCTGCTTATTTAAAAAATATACGTGGTCTGTAATTTTTCGCCCATCAGATGGGATTTTACTTGACCAAGTAAAGGGAAGCATGAAGTCTTTCAGGGCCCTTAGAGCATCTCTCAGTGCTTTACAAAGATGTTCCTGACACTCTGAGAGCCAGGTATCGTGTATCACTCTTTCCACCAACAGATGGAGAAACTGAAGCATGAAGAGGTGAAGCGAGGTCATCGAGGGAGCAGGTGATGGACTGGCTTCTGGTCTCTTGCTCCAAGCCCTCCTCCACTTTGTCTCTCTCACAAACAGCCATCAATAACTTCATCTCCAGGCCAAACACTGCAAACCAGGACCCACAGTGTACAAAGCATCTAAGTGCAAACGGGATCTCCACCAACCTGGGCAGAGCCAGGGTCTGAGCAGAAACGAAGGAAAGACAAGTGTTACCACTGGGGGCAGAGACTCACAGTGATGTGCCAGGAACAAGGAAGTGATGAGTGAAAGCTCCACCTGATTGGTCCATCCAGCACTAACAGATCAAGATCATATCAACCTAATGGCAAGACCTCCTCAATGTTTACTTTATTTAATAACAGATTTTTGACACTATACTTAGAGATTTTCCTTCCTTAATATCATAACTGGCTGATGACAGAATAATTAAAATTTCATGGGAGTGTTCATATGTTGTGATAATGCATAATCACGTATAAGTCAACCAAACCTTAGGCTGACTGAACATTTCTACTTAAAAATTAAGGTTGTGACCCATTTTCCTTTTACATATTATGTACCCAAATACATGCCTTATCTCTGTAGGTTTTCAGCCTGGCTCCACCACTTTGTGACCTCAGAGCAAAAGCTCTGAGCCTCAGATTTCTCCCCTATAAATGGGGTAATCAGGCCTATCTCAGATTTTTTTTTGTTAAGACTAACTGACTTCATGTTTGTAAAAGTATCCAACACAACCCTTGGTCCATGGACAGTGCCTAGTAAACGCTATTTCCTTCTTCCCCATCTTTGAATATATTCTTCATAAAGCGCTTTAATTGTTGGAAGTACTTTCATGTATACTGTGAGCAATTCAATAACGTAGCTAAGGGGCATGTAATTATCCCTTCCAAATACGTGAGAAAACTCTGTCCCTGAGAGGTTAAGTAATGTACTCAGAGTCACACAGCAAATTGGTGCAAAACTGGAAGCCTGGCACCTAGTCCTATGATTCCCTGGACCTGTGATCCTTCCAGAAACTTCCATCCATGGCCACCATTGCCTCTACCTGAATAGAATCCCCTCACTTGCCATCTACCCCAAACCAAGTCCAGTTCTCAGGAGACGGCTCCTTGGTGCCTCTTCCTGGTCTTCCCTGCACTGCCCCAGCTTCAGTCCCATCCCATTCCTCAGGAAAGTCCCTCTACCTCCACCCGGAGCTGGATGGTCAGGGACTAATCCACGTGGCGTACAAATCAAAACGAACTGGGAAGGAATGTTCTTTTAAACAAAAGAAGTTGAAGTAGATACCACCATACACATTATGCTGTTCAATATCTACAGCGTGATAAAATCATCCCAAATGTCACCAATCCCTGGGGTATTTTATTAATAATTAAGTATTTTTAGTTCACTTAGGAATTCAGATTCCATTTAACAAGAGAATATACACCAAATATGTCCGTTATACTGCAGCTTGCAACAGAACATGTTAGAGATCTCAGCTGGGTTTCTCCAGGACAGATGACAAAGTTAATGAAGGTGTCAGTCTTTCCTAAAGGCAGCATAGGAGCCAAAAGTAGCATCCTGGATTTGTGTTTATTAGGAGTGTTTATTAGAATGACTAATAATGGAAGACAGACGACTTGGCAAGACAGCTGAGAGAAGCCGAAAGGAAATGGGATGATCTCGCAGTATACAGGGCAGAGCAGAGACCCAGTGTCTGAGGTAGAGTAAATCATTTGTCCTCACACTAATTTTTAAGGTTTTTAAAGACTGAAATAGGTAAAGAAGGGCTTGTTCTATGTGCCTCTTAATGCAAAGACTGCTCACAATTAGCTTACTCCAAAATGATACATGGCCCTGGATGCATACACATACACACACACACACACACACACACACACACACACACACGCGTGCACATACCACAGACTTTTCTTTAAAAAAGCAGTTTTCTTTATTTGCTTTGTTTTGTTTAAAATGTTATCTGATTCTCTTTTCTTCTTCTCCATTTCCTGGGCAAAGTCAGAATGCTGAATATCTTGAAAGAAAGAAAGGGAAGCTAGCAGACAGATTGCCGATCTTCTTTACGTCTTTCAGAGATTTACTGTTTTTTCCTAGGCCCACAAAAGAAGATTCCTTTTGAAGATGATCAAGGAGAGAGAGAGAGAGAGAGAAAGAGAGAGAGAGAGAGAGGGGTAAGACCTGGGGAAATCAGTTGACCCCATCCTCGGCCCTGGGGCTCTCCTAACTAGCTTTGTAATGTGTGATCTTTTGGGCCTGTTATTTAACCTCTCTGTCTCTAGGCCCCCTCCCCTACCAGTAGAAGTTTTCATGATCTAGAAATCCCTTCTAGCCTTAAGGTACCAGAAATCTAGGCTTGAAGCAGGGAGAAGTTTTCTTCTCAATGGTGGCTGAAGAATTTTGCAAGCTTTTAGCAGAAAATGACCGTGGATAAATTCTTCCACTTCCTTGTTTCCTGAACTGAAACTATGTGCAAATCAGGCCACTTCTTTCCTCCCTCACTTAAATCACCTGCCAACCTAATAAAAGAGCCATAAATTTGGTCATAATGGCCCCAAGAAAGGAGAAGGATCCTCTCCTAACCAGGGAGGTTGGTGGGACAAGCTGTCACCAGGAAGCAGAAACTGCAGGGAAGATGGTTCTTGTGTCTACTGTAACCAACCTGGGTGCCAGAGGACTCTGCAAAGCCATGAAGCAGCAGGACTTACTACGGAAAGTGGACTTGGTTTGCTTTATAGCCTATTCACTTTCATCCTGATGTCATTAGGGGTCAAGGTCCAGCTAGTACTGCCTCCAGGGACTTCTGGTCTGAGAAAGGTGTGTGTGTGTGTGTGTGTGTGTGTGTGTGTGTGTGTGTGTGTGTGTGTGTAGGAATCACTCCCTAAGTGTCTCTAAAACTAGTACTTCTTGCTGTTAGACACAGGGTCCAGACAAGTGGCCTTGAGTAGAGATTCCCACCCTTCTCTCAGGAAAGAATCGACATGGCTAGAGAGGAATGTGAGAAGAAATGGTGGATGGGGGAGGGGGAGAGAGCAGGGAGAGCTATTTATCACATAGCAGCCTTGGGAAAGGAGCAGAGGAGGAGGGGCCGAGTTTCAAAACAACCTGTGGACACAGAGACTCTAAGTATGATGGAGGAAAGATGATTTAAAGTCAGATAGATTAATAAACTCAATTATCCTGGATGGCTTTCTTTAACTGCTAGTTTTCCTGTTCTGAATGTCACTGTTGTTTTTTTCCTGCTAATACCAGCTCATCCCAGGTGACAACTGTGCGTATTCTATTTCACCATTTTTGGAAGCAGGTGGTGAGGTTTCTTACTTTGCCTTCACAGACACAACCACCACTGCCCTGAAAGTTTGAGGAATTACTGTCTCTTTAAAAAAAAAAAAAATCTAGACCACTCTTCGGGTATTGTCAAGGCTAATCAGTTGGAACTATGCTTATAACCAAGTGGAGTCCTATCACCTACTGTTCACAAGTAGATGCTTCAGATGGACACTGAGAAGTTACGCCACAGGGCATGGACTTCATCTTCAGCAGATTAAAATTAAGTGTATGTGTGTGAGTTGGGGCAAGGGGTTGTTATCTGGCTTAGCTGCTATAATTTCTCATGCTTTTGGCTCCTGGTAAAGAAAAGCATCTCTGCGATTTCTAGGGCTCTGAGCATAAACATAGATTTTCCCCACTTGTAGGAGTAGGGTGCAACCGATTCACTGCACCGATGATTAAATTGTGGCCCAGAGAAGTGAGCCAGATTAAGTGTGGTCACTCAGCTGGTTAGCCACAGAGCCAGAGAAGGAAAATGGGCCTCCAGGTTCCTTGTTCTGAGCTCCTTCTACCCAGGTGGATTCTAGGAGATCTGTTTTGCAGAACTTCCTTTCCAGTTTGTATTCAGCTGGAGACAAGAAATCATATTATGGGTTTATATATCCAAAGTGTTTACCAGTCAGACATTCCCCAGCACTCTCCACTCTCACCCACACTGTTGGAAGGCTGTATATCTGCAAAAAGATATGGCAGGAGCACATATAGGCACAGCACAAATGTTCTTTTTTAATCAAAGTCCTTCTTCTTTGCCCCAAGGTTAATTTCCCTTTGGCCTCGACTTCTTTTTTATCCCTGTCTATTCACTTATACTAGTTTGTATGCTAACACTTAAATACACCACCTTTAAATCTGGGAGACACTAAACATAGCTAAATGTGACCCGTAGCACCTAAAAAATAATCTAAGTTTGTGTGATATTTCTTACGTTCACCCCTTGGTGATCACTTGATGGGTGGGAGCTTTGAAGTCATGTCAGTATCAACTCTCTCCTTCTGAAGATGAGGTTAAGTGACTTGCCCAAGAATAACAGGCAGAGCTGGAATGAGACGGTCCCCATCGACCCACTGACTTTTCTTCTTTCTATCATGCCACACTACTGACCTGCCAAAGTCGGGTTTTGTATCCTCTCTTCATTCTTGTCCAACCCTGATACAGATAGATACTGATGGGCAACAAGATGGACATGATTTGGGCACAGACAGGAGGAGCATATGGGGAGGACAGAACGAGGCCTGAACCACCCAGCCTGCACTGCTCAATACACTAGCCACAAGCCATATGTGGATATTTAAAAAATTAATTACAATGAAATAAAATTAGAAGTTTAGTTCTTCAGTTCTTCACCTTTCAAGTGCCCAACAGCCACAAGCGGCTCGTGGCTGCCGTACTGGGCAACGCGCACATGGAGCATTTCTCCCATCACAGACGCTTCTACAGCACAGCTCTGCTCTACCAGACCATCAGGTCCTAATAAGAATAACTATCGTTTATTGAGCCTCCACAGCACACAGGCCTTACTGTTGGTGTTTTATGCCTATTATTTCATTAATCTTCACAAAACCCATGAAGTAGTATTATTCGCATTTGACAGAGCAAGGAACTGATATTAAAAATTCTTAGTAATTTGACCTTTAGGTTTAGTAGTAAATGGCAGAAACACGAACACGGACCTGTTAATAGCAAACTATAATATGAGCTCTAGTTTCCTGTGAGGAGCCATAAAGACTGATAATGTAACTAACATTTATTGAGCACAGACTGTGTGCCAGGCACTGTTCTAACAGGTAACACGTACAATCATTGAATCCTCTATAAGGTAGGCAAGATCATTATTCCTATAAAGAAATGAACTTAGAGAGGTTAAGAAACTGTCCTAATGTCAACCAGCTAGTAAATGATGGAGTGAGGATTTAAACTCAGGCAGTCTGAGTCTAGAAGCTGGGTGCCAAACCACTACACCATACTGATGACCAGCTGGCTGCTGCTTCTATGTTTGTTGTATAAAAGGCAAGGACCAACCTGTGGCTTATGAGTCCAATTCTTGTTCACAAGGGTCAGTCACTCTTTCCAGATGGGCTCTTTCATGGAGCCAGCTGTCATATGCCTCTGCTCAGAAGGATCGGCTCCATTTCTCCTTGCTTCTGGCCAGCAAGGTCTGTTGCTCTCTCTGCCACGGCTATAAGTCGTCACAGAAGTCACGCTTGAGCGGTTCTCGAAAGCAGTCCTTTGGCTTAGTCCTTGGAGGTGTCCCACCTTAGCTCACCACAGGACATCTTCACGAGCATCCTGTTGACATTCCTTCTTGACATTTGGTCGACCCAGCTGACATCCCTTCAGTCCTGGTGGACTGGCTGCGTTCCAGGCATGTTGGTGAATCTGTCTTACACTTTAAATTAAATTTCTAGCAGTAGACAATCCTCATGAGCTGACTCAAGAAGTTGGCTGTGATATTTATGGCACTGGTCTGTAGATTTTTTTTTTTTTTTTTTTTTTTTGCGGTACGCGGGCCTCTCACTGTTGTGGCCTCTCCCGTTGCGGAGCACAGGCTCCGGACGTGCAGGCTCAGTGGCCATGGCTCACGGGCCCAGCCGCTCTGCGGCACGTGGGATCTTCCCAGACCGGGGCACGAACCCGTATCCCCTGCATCGGCAGGAGGACTTAACCACTGCACCACCAGGGAAGCCCAGGTCTGTAGATTTTTATTTACTCTTGTCTAGAACCAGGTGCCAAGTGGGTACCATACTCCACCTGCCAGCCTCATCAAGATATCCTGATTGCTTTTCTCTTAATTTTTCTATTGCTTTGGTACTTTTAGAGCATTACTGCTATCTGAGAAGAAAAATTCAATGGAGGATTTTTTCTTGTATTTCGGTAGTGAACTTCTTTTGGCTACTAATGGGATTTTCATTGCATGGGTTAGCATTTAATCATGGTCAGCTTTTGCCTTCTCACACCTTTAGCAGTATTATAACTTTGCAAGATGGTCCAAAATCGTTTGGAGGCTGTTTCAAGTAGGGTGGCTGCTCAGTAGTCACCACATAACAGCTCATGAATGGCTTTAACAGAGAATGGCCTGTGGGTAGTGAACTTGGAAGCACCTCCCTAAGACCTTGGAACTTAGCTTTCTTGATGTACTTTGGAACAAATAAATACTATTTGTTATAAATAACAAATAAATAAAGCCAGTCTCAAACTGTCAGTGGTGTGAACTGGCTGTAGGGAACACCAGTAAATACCTGGCGGAATCTTCACGGAATCCCATTGAGCTTCTTTAGTCAAGTCAATAACAGATCTTGTGTAAGTCAACTTGCATTATCAAAGGCCTTTGTAAAATTGGTGGATACACTGCACCTCCTCTACTTGATGCACCACAAATACCACAGGAAAGTCACTCCCACCTCACCACTGCAGCCCAAACACACAGCTGTCTTTCAAGGGTACAACTGACCTTATTGTGCAATCACTGGTTTGCCAGGATGCTGACATGAATTTTGCTACAATAGAAAAACTGTTGAAAGTTTGTGAGAGCTGTTTGAACATTCTCATATATTTTTCTTCTCAAAAAAGTGATGAACTTGAAATCCTGCTGTGTGTTCTTGGCACTCTACATAACAAAGAATGGTAAATACAGCGATCTAAGTAGCTTCTTCCATTTCAACTTGAAAATTTCCTCAGATGCACGTCCGTGATCATAATTCATGATTCCAGCTTCCTGGTTGGAACAAACTCATATTTTTAAACTAAACCAGCATGGGTGCTTCAAGAGGTAGAACATTCCTTCTTGTGAAGAGACTCAAACACAAGGTGATTGGGATGTCCCTGGCGGTCCAGTGGTTAAGACTCTTCCAATGCAGGGGACACAGGTTTGATCCCTGGTCAGGGAACTAAGATCCTAAGATCCCACATGCCACGTGGTGTGGCCAAAAAGTTAAAAAAAAAAAAAAGGCAATTGGCTATTTAGAGGGTGAATCGTGAAGGGGATTTAAGAACTGGTCGGGTGGCCAGACTAAATTACCCAATCAAACCCTGACAGGCTATGATTTAGCATGTTTTCTAGTCTGCAAAGTTCTATATTCACAACGTTCTACTTTTTGAACACATCACCCTTTTTCCTTCTCAGGGTCGTTGCCCACCTGGTATTTTTTCCCTGGAATGTCAACACATGGCTAAGGTTGACCTTTTTTATTGTTCAGATGTTGATTTAAATTTTTTCTTCTTAGGCCATTTCTAATGCCTGTATCTGTAGAGGCAGAGTACGTTATTTTCTATCGCTGAATCCATTTAATTTTCCCACCAGATGTATGCAGTTTGTGGGCATATCTACATTTGTTTGTGGGTCGGTTGTCTGTAGACTGTAAGGGGGGATACATTTCTGTTTTATCCATTAATGTTACGTCTATACTCAGCACATAACAGGCATTAAGTAATTATTGAGGGACTTCCCTGGTGGTCTAGTGGTAAAGAATCTGCCTTCCAATACAGGGGACAAGGGTTCAATCCCCGGTCGGGGAACTAAGATCCCACATGCCGTGGGGCAACTAAGCCCATGTGCCACAACTACTGAGCCCGAGTGCCTCAACTATAGAGTCCGTGTGCCGCAAACCACAGAGCCCACGTACCACAACTACAGAGCCCACATGCTCTGGAGCCTGCACGACACAACTAGAGAGAGAAAATCCGCACGCCAAAACTAGATAGAAGCCCACGCGCTGCAGTGAAGAGCCCACGAACCTCAACCAAAAGATCCCACATGCCACAACGAAGACCCGACGCAGCCAAAAATGAAAACAAATAAATAATTGTTGAATGACTAAATGAATGAATATTAAAATCAGATTAAAGGCATTTATAGAATCCAAGCTGCAGGACTTTTGAGATGGAAGACATGTTCAGAGAAATCTATGCCATTGTTTACCAGTGACGTATAAATATCCTCAGTTTCTTCTTTTCTACAAGGTTCATGGTTGAGCTATGGAAATTTCTAAGCACTATATAGCTATCTTTGATTAGACTGCACGTTGGAACTTGTGTACTGTACCATCAGAAATCCCAACAATAGAAAAAAAAAAAGGGGGGGGGTTGTTTTGTTTGTTTTTAAACAATATCCCGGGCTTGGATATATCTCGATAGTCCATCAGTTCCTTCCCAGATGGTCTGGAATCACCTGATCGTCCTTCAGCCTCCACATATCTGCGGCTTGTCTGAATGCAGTGGGTGTGTCCTTGAGGTCTTCCTCTGGTCCTGTGGGTGAGACAATAACCCTGACCGTGGGACTGGTCACCATGGTGAACTCTCCAGGTGGGGACACGTCACACTGACTATGATAGGACCAAAGGAGAAGGCACCAATGACCAGATGCATTAGGAACAAAGAGGGAGGGAAGCAGGGTCTTGAAAATAGAAATCACATCAAAAAATGGATGACGAAAAAAAAAAGGATGACGAGTTGATAATGCCTTGAGGCCTTTGTTCAGGAACACTCTGGTACTATAGAGGGAAAAATGACAGTCTCATATTCTTGAAGTGTGAGTTGGTTTTTCTTCAAGAGTTCTTCCCAAAGAAGGACTTGTGGGCTGTGGCTAACTCCATTTTCCATTTTTACTGAGATTTGTTCTTTAATGCAAAATGTTATTCTCTTGCCAAGGATTGCTGTATCATCACATTAGCAATAAGATAAACAAACTTGACAAAAATTCACTGAAAACAATAAGTGTGGTAATTGCATATTCTTGTCCTAGGTATTCCCTTTTTGTTCTCAATTAAAAAGCAGGCCCAGCAGTTGTATACGCTGTATCATTTGTTCACCTTAAATAAATACTTTTGAATCTAAAAATATAGCAGAAATAAAACTTTCTGAAAAAAATAAAAAACTGAAAGTCAGAATCACATCAAAAATAAGAAATGGAGTTTTAGGGGATCAGGATGGTCTTTAAAAAAAGGTTGAGGTTTCCTGACAAGCCAACTCTGTTATGACCCTAGATCCGTGGGGATCTAAGGGTCTATATAAGACAGGCAGCCCCAGACATCTAGCTGAATGGTACAGACGCCCAGGAGAATATTTTGGATTTGCTTAGACTTAATAGAACTATGAGTTGACTACACTCATTGGCAGATATTTCAAGAAAGAACAGGATTTCAAGTAGCATTTGGTCAGCTCAAGACTATTATCTACTAATTCATTTTAATTAACTCTGCTTGAATTCAACACATGATTCTTGACTGTGACTAGCAGTGAACACGTGTGAGACCCCTGCTAGGGGTGGTGTACAAGTGTGAGTTTGCTACTTTTAGGGGCATGGGCTCAGCTGCATACTTTTCTCTCCAGATCACCGATGAAAATGACCAGGAAAACTTCGGGAAGAAGCAAAGTGACTGAGCACTCTAGCTTCCACATCTGATCCGTGGAGTAGTCCGGCTCTGAGCCCTTCAGGACATGGTAACCTGTCTCTACCCGCCTGACCTACAGGCTTTTCAGCAGCCAGCTCCTAACATGGAGAGAGAAAGATCTGACACAGCCTCCTTTGCTGTGCTCACACTTCCACCATGACGTGCTCAAACCAGCACATCAGAACAGACACACTCATAATAAGACCAAAAAGCAGTGGCAGGGCTGGCAATCTTGTACCTGGGACAAGTGCCAGGACTGGCTCAGGGGGAGAGGTACAGGGAGTGGAGGAATGCCCTGCTCTCAACCCTTGGCGAAAACAAAGGTTAGGGCTACTATTAACTCAGTGCTGCTGGCAGACTGTAGCTTCGAGTTTTTTCCCAGAACCTTTGGAGGTGGGGCCTTCAACTGAGGTCAAAAGGGGGACTTTCAGACCCCAGACATGTACTGGTATATGGAGCCAGCAGAGGTGACCAGGCGAATGGGCAGGACCCTCACTACCAGCCCCACTTTGGCCAGCGGAAGCCCCCTGGCTCTTTTGAGTGTTGCTAAATTAGTCATGTACACAGTATCTGTACACCTAAAACAGGCCTGTTTTTTATCTCACAGTTTTTCTGTGAGTCAGGAATTCAGGGATGGCTTAAGGGTGTGTTTCTGGTTCAGGGTCTCTCATGACGTCAAGATGTCAGGCTGGGCTGTAGTCATCTGAAGGTTTGACTGGGGGTAGAGGACCCATTTCATCCAAGATGGCTCACACACAGGGCCGGGAAGTCAGTGCTGGCTGATGGCAGAGGCCTCAGTTCCTTGACATGTGGACCACTCCATACAGCTGCTTGAGTGTTTTCACAGCATTGGTGGTCAGCTTTCTCCACGGTGAGTGATAGGGGAGACAGCAAAATGGAAGTCACAATGTCTTTTATGTGCTGGCCTTGGAAGTCACACACTGTGATTCTGTAATATACACTTGGTTACACAGGTCATCTCTGCTTAACAGGGAGGGGACTACACTAGGACATGCATATCGGGAGGGAAGGGTCATTGGGGGCCATCTTGGAGGCTGGCTACCAAGACTGTCTAGTGGCCCAACCTCTGCCCAAGGGACATGGTCTTCTCCCAAGAGCTATACAAATCCCTAAGCTCCTCCCAAGAGCTATACAAATCTGATGCTCGTGGAAATGCCCAAGTGTCCTTCTGGAGAAGGGGCAACAATTCCTGACCTCCTGCCTGCCTCAGGTAGGGGGTGGGTCAGTGTCACTCCCCAGCCACACCCCTGCTTGGGCAGCAGCACACATGTGATGAATGCTGACAGTCACCAAGTCACTGACTATCCAGGCACACACCATGGCTTAGAATGCAACTTTAAAGCGAGGCCCACCCCCAGAGAAACTTCCAGATGGAGTACTGCTCTAAAATGGGCATTTGGTGGCCCATTTTAATAAGCCTATTTAAGTGTCTGAGTTATACCCATGAGGCTCTGGGGAGAATGTACCCTCACTGGATTTCTGCTCTTTTCCTGGAGGGGAAATAAAGCTTGCTGACTCAGAAAGGAGTAAAGAAACTCACTGTTAGTAGTTTTGGGGGTTCAGCTTTGGTGGATGTCTGCAGAAACTCCAGTGATTGTTCATTATCTTTTGCAAGATTATCTAACCTAATTTCAACTGTAAACTTAAAAATTTACTGAACAGATAGTATTGGGTTGGCCACAAAGTTCATTTGCCAACCCAATACATGAATGAATTTTTTTGCCAGCCCAATACATGCCTAGCAGTTTAGAAACGTTATCTCCTTTAATCTTCACAGGAACTCTTAGGTAGGTATTGTGACCACCATTTCATAAAGCAGCAGACTGAAGCTCCACCCAGCTAGCAAATGCGGAAGTCAGAATTCCAACCTGAGTGTGTCTGACTCCAAAGCCCATGTCATACACTGTCTGTCTCAGAACTTTCCACCTGAGCAGGGAGAATGTATATCCAAGGGAGAGTAAGGAGAGGAGCAGGGCCTAACACAGCCTCGGGACAGGAAGAGGGAGAGCATATGAGGGCTGCAGAGCGACAGACAGATGGCATCTTCTGTTGGGAGTGACCACTCTGAGGATGTGCCTCGGCTCTCCTCTTGGCCCCCTTCTCCTCAGTCTAGGCAACAGTGATGCCAGATTTGTTTCAAGGGCAGCAAACTGTGTATCTCCCTCCCCCTCCGAGGAGAGTCAGGTTGTTAATAATAACAGTTACTCTAGCCTGGCCTCCTGCTAAGTTAAGCACCGCTTTTGAAAAACCCTCACAACATTCTTATGAGGTATTACTGCTGCTTTTAATAGCTGGGGAGATGGAGGATTGGGGAGTTCAGGAACATCCCCAAAGGTTACAAAGCCCCAGGTGTCAATGCTCACGTTTCAACCCAGGCTTCTGACCTTAGGGCCATCAAGCATCGTTAACACCATGTCCTACTAGACAAGAGGTTGGGGGTCGGACGACCGTGTGGCCCGTTCATCGTCAACTGACAGCGCCAGCCCGCGACACGGAAGGGGCAGGATCGGTCAGACTCCTCCTGGAAGGAGGCTTGCTGATGGCGTCAGCCGGGCCCAGGCAGACACATGGGACCCTGCTGCTCTGGGGCTCGGCGGACCCTGCTGCTTGGGGACCTGAACCGCCGCCGATCCTGTCCCTGGTCTTGGCCTTGCCCGAGGCGGAAGGCAGCCCTGCACGCGGCTGGAGAGCATTTGGGGTGGCCTTGGGCTCCGATGCCTGGGATGCGTGAGCTGGGGAGGGAGGTGTCCGGGCTCAGGCGGGCACCAAGGACCGGGGCGTGGGGCTCTGCACCCAGATCACCAACCCCACCGTGCCCCCCACCCCCATTCCCGCTGCCAGTGGCCTGTGTGCTCCTCTGGCCGGAGCCCTGGCCGGGCGCGGCAAGGCGGTGAAGGGTGACGGTGGGGAGGGGGGGCGCCCTGCTCCCGGGCCGCCCAGACCCCGGAGGCTTTGTGCGTTCGGAACCGGATTCCCCGCCTCCCATTCCCGCTTTCTTTTCCCCTAACCGAAGTCCCAGTAGAGTATCCAGCAATTAGCACGCGAGAAGGGGTGGAGGGCGGCGGCGGGCGGGCGGGCGTGTGGGCGACGAGAACCGCCCCCCGCGCCGGGACCTGTCCCGCGCTCCCGCCTGCGCTGCCTTCGTGCGCCACCTACCGGCTGCTCGCGGCCGCTGCGAGCCTGCCAGCGCTGTTCCTAGGCAGATCTTGATCTCCATGGACAATAGACAATGGGATTTTTTTTTTTTTAACAATGATTTACTTTGGGGGGTGGGGATAAGGAGAAAGGAGGGAGGGAGGAAGCGGCAGTGTGTTTGTCATCGCTTTAGAAAAAAATCTCTGTTCTATCATTGTTTCTGCATATCCATTATATTGAGGACAAAAGAATCCCGTTCTGGAACAACAAAGCCAAGGGAAATGTTTTCTGTGGCTGACATTTCATTGTGTGCGCAAGGTGCTATATTATCACGGGGAGAGATTGTAAAGAGGATAGGGCAGAGCTTCGGTTCAAACGCCTGACTTTTCTGTGTTAAGTGTGGGCTTTCTTGTATGAGCCCCGTTTTATATGGCCTCATAGATCTCCAGAACACACAATTCCATGTTTCTATGTAGTTGCCCAGCCCATCACAAGGATTCCTTGTGGATTATTTTCGCACCACCTCCAAGGTCTATTCTCTTACAGCCAACAGGGATAATTACGCTTCAGTTTCACAACCTCCCTACACATCCCTTCCTAATTTTTAGGAGCTGTTAGAGCCCTGGAGAACACTTAGTCCAACACCACCACCTACACACGCCCCCTGCCGGCTGTACACGTGAAGGAGGTAGAACAGCTTGTCCGAAGTCACACAAATAATTAGAGATGGAGCCAGGACCAGACCCTTGTGTCCCGAGAGCCCTGGTTTCTATTAATGACCTGCTGTTTGAGGTACTGATGCCCAGCAACCCATGACTCACTCACCCTCATGGCCTCCCTTCTGGCTGGAGAAACCCCTGCACGGTGAGCTGTGTGCACAAGGATGGGCCATAACTCTGGATGGGGGTGGGCTGACATGTAAGCTGTCTTGATTGGCGGCAGCCCTTTCATTCCCTTTCCACCCCTTCCCCTCTGTACAGAGCGAGAATCAGGGGGCTGGTGGGGGGCTACAATACGGACGTCATCTTCATTAATTTTTATTATTTTGCTGTGATATGTTAATATGTGAAACCTATGCAGTTATCCACAACTCTCTAGAAAATGCTTCTCCTGAGATGCAGGGCTTGAGCAACCCCCCATCCTGCACCCCTCAGTACTAACCCAGCTGCTGGGAACACA
Source organism: Orcinus orca (assembly GCF_937001465.1). Lineage (NCBI taxonomy): Eukaryota > Metazoa > Chordata > Mammalia > Artiodactyla > Delphinidae > Orcinus > Orcinus orca. Next base: position 23,076,530 of record NC_064562.1, read on the forward strand.
GAAGTCGTGTCCTCCATCTTTGGAAATCGTTTTCAGTGGTCTCTTGACAAAGATGGTTTGCCCTTGGGAACTTGACTAAGATTTCCTACTTAGGTTCATGAAAAATCCTTGGGGAGATGCAGATAGCTGCTCATATTGTAGAACAGAGACATTTTTCTTCTGCCACCTTCCAAAACATGCTACAACAGACGGTGCTCCCCTTTCAACTCTTAACTGTGTCATACTAACTGAGACAGAAGGATTTTCAAGTCTTAGATGAGAAATTCAGTGAGCATCTTTGCACATCCAAAATAAGTCAACCCGTCATAGAAGTCTGCTTATTTTAAAGGTTGTTCAGTCTGTTTAAAGCAAATAGACCAATCTCACAATCTGCAGACAAATAGACAACAAGCCGAGGTTTCAAAACAAAAGGCCAGAACATTCCCTAACTCTCTTTAAACTGTCTTCTAAAAGCATAGAGAAGAAGAAAACACACTTGGATTGCAAGCAATTCCTAAACCTTTCTGCTGAGTTTTGGCACTTTATGAGCTTTGGTTTATACAGGGGCCATGTGACATGTTAGCAGGGAGTTTAGATCTCTAAGTCTAGTTTTCATCTGTGCCATTTTTCCTACCCAGCAGTGATTCATCCTGTCTCTACAAAAAGACCCCCAGTTCAATGATATTTTGATATGACAACCACACACCTACAAACAGCTTGCCTCATGGATTTTATGAGAATCAAATGTGATCAAATGAGATGATGTAGGTGAAAGTGCTTTAAAAACCTAAAGTACTCTTCTGATGTGAGGAATTACTCCCATGTATTTGAAGTTTTGAAAGTACTGAAATCATTCATTGGAGCTATGCCATAACTCTTCTGTAAAGTTGTGATTCAACCCATTTTTCAGACAGGAGCTTAAGGTTACACATCAGGGGTAAGGTTTAATGTAAATTTTAGAATATCCAAATCTCATCTTAAAGAATACCCTCGCATCATCTTGGAATCTGGTAGATGCTAGAACACTGGTGACTCACTGCTTCCCCAATGTCCTTATTTGGTCGTATGCAAATAAAAATGATTATTTTCAGATTTAGGTTTTCTCAAATCGTGGTGCAAGCAGCTATTTTTGCTTTTGCTTTAGTCACCATTCTCTGTAGTAGAAAGTGTACTTAGAGTTGTAAAAACTGTTTTTTCATTTGCAGCCTAAATTTAGATATGGAATGCAGCAATTAAAGTACTCTCTTGGTCAGATACAGGAGTCACCATAATTCAATCCAGTATCTCTGGCACATGGCCCTCATTTCTACACACGGAAGGACTCCACATCACTAACTTCACAAGTTCATGCTTCATAACACTATCTACATAGCGCCTATTCACATAGTATCTCTCTTCAGGACACCTCAAGTGACTGGCAGATGTTCTGCAACTGTCTCCCTTAATATCCGTATTGGAGAGATACGGATCCATTGAGATGACACTCAATTTGTGGAAAGTGAAAGCTCACCCAGTCGGCTGGCTTCTATATAACAGGCCCATGAGGTATAGAGCCCTGTACTGGCGCCTCAAGAAGAAATGACTGATGTTACCAAAGGACGAACGAATCTTAGAACCCCAACTTCCCCAATAGTTGTTGTCCTATCTTACTAAGACCAGCCCTGCTATCAAGTTTCTCCAGAGGTCAAAGCCTAAATACCTCTTGCCCATGAGGTTGGCTGCTGGGTCAGGGAAGTTTTGGACCCATTACCTGATTCAACCCCAGGCCTTTACAAATCCTGCATCCCGGACCTGACTCAGCAAACTCAGCCGTGACTAACTTCCTGTGACTGGACCTTCAGTTGTGAATGTTGACGATGTCCCTTCTAGGATAACCAGTCTAGACTGGCCAGCTGCAAGAATGATTCCAAAGCGGTTTCAGTTAAACCACATTCTGGTCTATTTCCTTTCTCTTTTGTAAAGCTTCCCATGGTTCCTTGGGGCCAAGTTGGTGGCTCTAACTTCTTGGAAGCTTCTGTTTATGGGGCTTTGTGTTTACGAGGCAGGCAGATGAGTGTCAGCTGGGTCTCTTTGGGCCTCCTTGACTGTCTTGTCCTTTCAGGATCGAGATTGTGTGGTAGATCTGAATCTGACACCAAATCCTGATGAAACATGGGACAGGGTATTGCCACTGCAGCTGCCCTAAGAGCTGCCCTAAGAGCAGCCTCCTGGCTGGACCAGGAGATAGAGAGGATGCTGGCAGGTGTGGTGCCTTAAGTGACCGGGTGTGCTCTCCATGCCTAAAGTCACCTGCCTTATATCCATCCACCTCAGACCGGGGCTTGGTCAGTGCAGCTTCTCTCTCCCCTCCAGCTCTACCATCTGTACTGTGGACTTCTGCTCCTATAAATTCTTGCAGTGTAGGGAATGCCTAGCGGAAATGCAAAAATAATAATGTCATCTTTCACACATTTATGGTATTTTGGCAATGTTTCTAATAGCCACTAAGGGGCAAGAGTTTATCTTGCTATTTTACATCTCATAAATCTTTTCCTTTTTTGTTCATCACTAGCGTAAATTGTGCTTAGTCCAATAACAAGGTTAAAATTATAGTGCTCTTCATCATTACACAGATGCTCTTGCCTCTGATGGGGACGATGGCTACACTGGAAGCTTAGAAAATTTACTTTTTCCCTTTGCCTGCATCAGGGGGTCATCTGGAAGATAAGCAAAGGTTTTCACTTAGCTGCACACAGGCATTGTTCAAGGCCTCTGTGAGTGTAAACATTTACGGGAGAGGTCTGTAGCCTAGGGGACAGTCAGTTAATCTGTGCCTCTGCTCTTCCTGTGAGTTTGTTTTTCAGACAAATAAAGGGAGAGTCGTCTGAGGTATCTCGCAGTGTTGAGGAACCCAGGCTGTGTAAATACAGACAAGTTATTAAACTTCTCTGTGCCTCAGTCTCCTCATTTGGGGATGATAATAATAAGGTCTCATCAGTTTATTTGGAGGGTTTAAAGCAATCGAAAGTGCAAAGAGCTTAGTACAATGCCTGGCACATAACAAGCTCTCAGCGTCTGCCGGCATCCTTCTCCTCACTGTTTCCATCCTCCTGTTTCCATGTGAGGGCCTTCTGCCCTGGCAGGTCCCTAGAGCTGCCAGAAGAATCCATGTACCTCTGGCTATGGTGCTGGGACTTCCCATATTAACCTCTGCTCCTTGGGCAGGGGACACGCCCAGGCAGAAGTGGTGACAAGCTGGTGAAAACTCGCATCGCAGGCGGGAATGGCGCCCTGGGGTCCTGGGACAGTACTGCCTCTCCTTTCTACTGCTGGTGGCCACTGCTCTTCCCGCAGGTGGTCATGGGGCTCCCATCCTTCCAGACCCACACCACACAGGGGCTTTCACCCAGACAGTCTGCGGAGATGCTCTTTCTCTACCCTCTGCCGAGCACTCTGCCAGCTCTGTAGATTCTTTCCCTCTGCCCACACAGCTCCGGAAGGCCCAGATGTGGAAATTACCCCCATTTTCTGGCTGCGATGTTTATTAACAATTTCTCCCCACCTTTTACTCATATCTGAACTGAGGTTGCATCTTGTCCCTTTTTCCGGAGTTACACCCTCATTGACCACTTTTTGCGGTATTCTGTGCATATTCCTCCATCCCCATGTCCATCAAACATCTAGTTTTTGATTGAGGGTTAGGTTAGGACATTTTCTGCCTCTCTCCAGATAAGACACAGTCCGTATAATCAGGCTGTCCTCACCTGAGGCATTGGCCCTTCTCTCTGGAATAGCAGGCCTGTGCCATGCAAGGCTCTCTCATTTATTCTCATTATTTCAAATTCCTTATTTACAGACTTGGTCAGACACTCATTCATTGTAGAAGCAGAAGATCCCCTTTCGATGGTTTGTGAGTTGGAGCACAGCTCTCCCTCAGGGGATTCTGGGTCTGCTTTCTCTTCTCTTTCTGAGCTATTAAGTAAGCCCCAAGAATAGCTTGCACCTTCTTCTCTTAGGAGCCAAACACACTGTGGAAACTAGAGTTCAGGTTCAGTTTTTTGAAATGCTGGCACATCATATGGGCTGACCATTTCCTCCTAATGATAATTCTTTTGTCTATCATCTATCTATCTATCTATCTATCTATCTATCTATCTATCTATCTATCATCATCTTTGGTTTTTTGCTAGTTACTTCCTTATATCTGACCCAGTGTACTTTCACTGAAAGGCAGATATGCCAAGATATGACTGATCACTGATACAATGGCCTGGTTTTTGTCAGACTCTCAGTTTGCTCTCAACAAGTGGAACTGGTAACATCTCACATTGGAATGCAATAGAGAAATGCCTGGAAATGCACACAGACAGGATTATTACTGAAGCTGATATAAGTCAATGGAAAAACACATTGGCAAGGCTCAGACACAGAGGAAACATCTTGCCTATGAAAGGTTGACCAGTGACCAATACTTCTCCAATGAAAAAGGGTGCCCATTTTGATTCCTCTTTCTCCTATGCAGCCCTGTCTCCCATTGGTCACTGAGTTCTGTTGTCCTTTCTTACTTCACAATATCTCTCCAAATCATTTCTTTCTTTTCATTCCTACCACATTCTAATCTTGGTGAAAGTCTTCTGACCTTGTTTCTGGTCCATTACAACAGCATTCCAGCTGGTCTATCGACTTCACATCTTTTCTCTTTAAATATCATCTTAAAACTGCCATCTGATTAATCTTTGTAAAATACTACTTTCTCCAAACTGCATGGCCCACAATGCTTCAGTTTCCCTACAGAAAAATGTCCAAAATACTGATGCTATGGCATTAGAAACCCCCATACACACAAAGCCACTCTCCAACCTAGTCATCTATTTACCACTTTTATTACACCTCCACCTCTACCAAACGATTTTTACCCCTTCTCATCCAAAATGTGCTCATGTCATTCCAGTTCCTGGATACACCCTTCCCTTTTCCTTCCTGCCTTTCCAAATCTTCTCCCACTCGTAGAGATTGGGATCAAAAGCACTTTCAGGTTGAAATGATTGCTCTCCTTGGAACCCTCTGAGGCGTTATCATTTACAGTATATGATTAATTTCACGTACTCAACAAACACTAACTCATGACCTTTCCTATAGTGTTTTGAGTTGCTCTCTAACTTTCATATGCTTATCTCATCTCTCATGTCCTGGGTGGTGAGTTCCTTACAGATGGTTGATTCATATCCTAAGTTTCATTGGAAGTATCTTGCCCAAACCTTGCACTAAGTAGTCACTGAGGAACGTTGCATTGAGTTAGCAGACGAAAAAGCAACTGAAAAAGAAAATGAACCAGTCAAGCCATTTTCATCACCAACGCAGAATGACAGGTCCAGAGTTTTGTTCCTGTGCATGTTAAACTTGGGGGGATGATAGAGAATGTGTTTTTCATAGTGTTACATATCTAGGAAGGATCTTGTGAGGCCATCTTGTCCAATTTCCTGGCTCTAAGCCATCTAAGACAAAATGAGATCTGTCATATGCTTAAAGAACTCAGAAATAGAATTCCTTGGATCTTTTGGATAACTGAGTTTCAGAGTTGCGTCAACTTTCCCCTTAAGCCCATGACAGTTCTCTCACTGGTCACTCTAGGTCAATGTCCTGAAATTTTAGTTTACCTTGGCAACTCCTATAGTGCGTGTTTAAAATGTAAGTTCCCAGGCTCACCCCAAAGAATAACATTCAGTGTGGGCACAAGAATCTGATATATATATATATATATATATATATATATAAAATATATGTACATATAATACATCACTAGTAATTATGATACAAGTGGTCTAGAGGACACACTGTGAGAGTAAAAACCATTCTGATTTAATATTTTAAAAAATGTTAGTTCAGGCATATTGATCTAGGACCAATTTTTGTGAATATTAACAAACAGCTGATTAATAGTTTTTCTTAGTAATTATGTGTCCTTGCATGAGCATTTTTAACCCATCTTTATGAAGCTCTAAGAAACATTTGGTCTTCCACACATACTTGTTGAGCACCAATGTGCCGGTGTCAGAGTTATAAAGATGAATGAATTAAATACTAAGGTAGATAGAGCCTCATTTTTAGGAAGCTCACAGCAGAGCAGGAAAATGATGATGACGGTGCTGACCTATAACCTTTCATCTGAAGTTTGTAGACATTATGTAAGTTCGTGGCAGTCCAGCAGGGGCAGGGACTTGGGGTCCATGGCTCATGACACTAGGTAGAAAGCGGGTATAATGTGTCCCCCTAACTTTGTGCCTGTGGAGATAGTGAAAAGAAAATGCCATCGCTCCAACAGCCTTGCAGAAGAGATGAGCATAGTCAGTCGGTCAATCATGCCTCATTGAACATTTGGGATGACTAGTAGTCGGTAAGGCATTTAGAGAGGACATTGTGCCCCCTTCCCTCTGCCCTAGACTTTGCCATAACAGTGTTACAGCCCTTCCCCATCCGTCTGAGTCCCTTTGATTTCACTGCAACTCATGCTCAAAGCTGAGTACCCTCTTCATTCATGAAATAAACAGCGAGTAGTCCAATGTGCAAGGCACTTGCTAAATGATGTGATGAATATAAAGATGAATCAGGTACAGGTCCTACTCTTAGGGAACTTACATCTAGTGTAGAGATACATCTTGTATATAAATACCTTGTCACAAAGTCAAATATACGCAAATACACAGTGGGCTTACTTTCAGCCAGGGTTGGGGTCAAGGGGGCTGGAAGTATGGGAGGGGTGAGGAGGGACAGAGTGGTGCCTATGGGGGGGCAAGTTCAGATGTGTCAAGGTGAAGGTGTTGAGGACCTCCTGGTGAAGACGGTCAAGGAGCAGTTAGAAAATGTGTGACCAGAGCTTGGAAAGCGGTAAAGGCAAGAGACACCAGTGGCATATGAAGCTGCAAGACTAGGTTTTATTGTCCAAAGAATCTAGCTGGCAGAAAAGGGAAACTGACACTCAGGAGAGGTGACTCAGACATACAAGATTTTCTTCTTCGGCAGCACTGTAGTGACTGAGAGATGGAACTTGTAAAGTCTGAAAGATGAGTTAAAATATTTTATTTACGAATATAACTAATACAGTACATTTTATTTGTTCCCTTTGCTTTTTTTAGGAGAGGAGCTTAAAATGTTTCCATGTAGCCTGACCAATGTCTCTCTAGACCTGTGAGAGAGAGACGTTTTAGTATCAGATGAATCCCTCTGTGTTTGTTTCATTCAGGAGGAAGTGGAGGAAGGAGAGACAGCAGAAAGGAAAGAAGAGAAAGAGAACAGGATCTCTTTTTCATGGTGCCTACATTTGTTGACACTGAGGAAAACACATAGTCTGACTGTGACTTGCTTGGGATGATACTCATTTTGGAAGGCTGGCTTATTGTCAGGGTCTCAAATCGTTCAAAGTTGAAAACCCCCCTCTCTTTCGCCTTTTGGGTTAAAGCCGTAACCTCCAAAACTCAGCCCCACAGTCCTCTTGTGCTTTGCTTTCTCTCTCTTCTTGTCTTTTTATATCTTCCTCTCTCCTCATTTCTGAAAGAGAGTGTTGGGTTCAATGATTTGGGCTGCTTGCATAGGAGCAGAGAAAGCGGGGAAGAAGAAATAGCCATAAGAGAATAACATCGAAGTGTTGATTTGAAAATTCCCTTAGAGTAACCGTTAGAGGCATGTGCAAATAAAATCATGGGCATAATCCTGTTCCAAGGCATTTATGTCTCTTGAAAAATCACATGCAGCTGGATGCTGTCCTTGGAGGAGGGCCTAGTGGAGATTCCTGCCAGAGTAACTACAGTTGACCCTTGAACATGGGGTTCAGAAGTGCCAAAGGCTGCACCGTCGAAAATCTCCATGTAACTTTTGACTCCCCCAAAACGTAACTATTGATACTAATAGCCTACAGTTGACTGGCGACCTTACTGATAACATAAATTGTTGAGTGACACATATTTTGTGTGCTATATGTATATATTATATACTGTATTCCTACAGTAAATTAAGCTAGAGAGGGACTTCTCTGGCAGTTCAGTGGTTGAGACTATGCTTCCACAGCTGGTAGGCCTGGGTTCCGTCCCTGGTCGGGGAACTAGGATCTCTCATGCCACATGGCGTGGCCAAAAAAAAAAAAAAAAAAAAAAAACTAAGCTAGAGAAAAGAAAAACTGATTGAGAAAATCGATTTACAGTACATATATACATTTATTGAAAAAACTCCACATATAAGTGGACCCGCACAGTTCAAACCTGTGTTGTTCAAAGGTCAAGTGAAGTAGATTATCGAAGACCTAGCGACTTACTTAACATCAAGTTCCCTGGAGGAAATTGAGACCATGTCTTCCACGACTTCATTCTGGACCATCAGTGTTGCAGAGCCTATAACCCACCTGCACAGAGGCCAATGAGAACGTGCTAACACACAGCTGATGGCGGGCCTGGCAGGGAGCAGGCCCTCTGCCTTCTAGAGCTGCTCTCAGAAGCTCTTGCTGAGCCGCCCTGGTTGAGAGGTGAGCTAATTGCCTCTGAAACACCCCATCTGGGAAGCAGCCTTTGTTTGAATGTCTCCGGAAATAAGAGCAGGTTATCAATGCTATACCCAGTGGTCTGACAGAGCAAACGGAAGAGCTCCGTGAGGTGAGGAGAGGTGAGGAGAAGATTAGTGGGGCTCAGATGGGATCACTGGAAAAGCAGAGGGAAGGCAGTAAATTAGGCCTCTTTTTTTCTTGGTTGGTTATCATATCGCAAGAATGGATGAAATAGGTCAGCGACCCAGGGCTGTAAAGCAAGATCAGGGGCGTCCGGGGGGTGAGCTGAGGACTGAGGCATGTCTGAGAGCGAGCTGAGATGCTGTTGTTGGAGGCTCACGCTTAGAAAGAGAAACAGGACGGAGTAAGTAAACATCTCCCTGTGATTATCTGGAGGTCATACTATCAGAGCCTAGACCTGCCAGTAGGGAACAGGTTGGGGAAAAAAAGTCTCATGAATGGAGATGCAAATAAAGAAAGGGAGTGGTAATGGTTCCCGCAGTTCCGGATTGCTTAATGCCTGACTTCCACGCTGACTGCCTTCTCGTTCTGTGACCTTGGGAAGTTACTTAGCCTTTGTGTGCCTCCGTTTCCTCACGTGTGAGAAGGAAATAATAATTGTACTAATAATTTCACACATATAAAGCTCTTAGAACTGTTGCTAACACTTAGAAAACACTCATAAAGGCTAGCTTTAACAATTGAGAACATATTTTTCAACGCCCCTGCAATTTCTCTGTAGTATGCAGTGCCATTTGAGAGCATTTTACTCACAGTAGAACTTCTTACAAAATTGGAGTCAGTCCTGGACCTTCCCTGGGGGTCCAGAGGTTAGGACTCCGCACTTCCACTGCGGGGGGCACAGGTTCGATCCCTGATTGGAACTAAGATCCCAACCGCCTGCCGCGTGGTGTTGCCAAAAAACAAAAAAATGGAGACAGTCTTCTTAAATCCTACCACTGCTTTAGCAACTAAGTTTATGTCATATTCTAAATCTTGTGTTGTCATTCCAACGATCTTCACAGCATCTCCACCCAGAGTAGATTCCATCTCAGAAAAACAATTCCTCATTTGTTAAAATTGTCTCATGAGATTGCAGCAATTCAGGCATCTGCAGGCTCCACCTCTAATTCCACTTCTCTTGCTATTTCCACCACATCTGCAGTTCCTTCCTTCACTGACACCTTGAACCCCTCAAAGTCATCCATGAGGGGTGGAATCAATTTCTTCCAAACTCCTGTTACTACTGATATTTTGACCTCTTCCCATGAATCACAAAAGTTCTTAATGGCATCTAGAATGATGAATTCTTTCCAGAAGCTTTTCAATTTACTTTGTCCAGATCCATCAGAGGAATCACTGTCTATGGCAGCTATGGCCTTACAAAATGTATTTCTTAAATAATAAAACTTGAAAATTGAAATGACTCCTTGATCCATGGGCTGCAGAATAGATGCTGTGTTAGCAGGCATGAAAACAACATTAATCTTGCTGTAAATACATCTTCATGAGAGCTCTTGGGTGACCAGGTGCACCATCAGTGAGCAGTAATATTTTGAAAGGAATCTTTTTTTTTTTTTTCCTGAGCAGTAGGTCTCAACAGTGGGCTTAAAATATTCAGTAAACCATGCTGTAAACAGACGTGCTGTCATCCAGGCTTTGTTGTTCCATTTATAGAGCACAGACATATTTCTTAAGAGCCCTAGGATTTTTGGTAAATGAGTACTGGCTTCAATTTAAAGTCACCAGCTACATTAGCCCCTAATGAGAAAGTCAGTCTGTCCTTTGAAGTTCTGAAGCCAGGCACTGACTTCTCCTCTCTAGCTATGAAAATCCTAGATGACATCATCTTCCAATAGGAGGCTTTTTGTCTATATTGAAAATGTGTTGTTTAGTGTAGCCACCTTCATTAATTATCTTAACTAGGTCTTCTGGATAACTTGCTGCAGCTTCTACATCAGCACTTGCTGCTTCACCTTGCACTTTGATATGGAGACGGCTTCATTCCTTAGACCTCAGGAACCAACCTCTGCTGGCTTCAGACTTTTTTTCTGCAGCTTCCTCTCCACTCTTGCCTTCATAGAGTTGAAGAGAGTTAGGACCTTGCTCTGGATTAGGCTTTGGCTTAAGGGAATGTTGTGGCTGGTTTGATCTTCTATCCAGACCACTAAAATTTTCTCCATTTCAGCAATAGGGCTGTTTCACTTCCTTATCATTTGTATGTTGAGTGGAAGAGCACATTTAATTTCTTTCAAGAACTCTTCCTTTGCATTCACAATTTGGCTAACTGTCTGGTGCAAGAGGCCTAGCTTTCAGCCTAGCTCAGCTTTCACCATACTTTCACCATACTTTCCTCACTAAGCTTAATCATTTCTAGCTTTTGATTTAAAGTGAGAGACATGTGATGCTTCCTATCATTTGAACACTTGGAGGCCACTGTAGGGTTATTAATTGGCCTAATTTCAATACTGTTGTGTCCCAGGGAATAGGGCAGCCCAAAGAGAGGGAGAGAAATAGGGCAACGGCTGGTCGGTGGAACAGTCAGAACACACACATTTATCGATTTAGTTCCCTGTCTTATATGGGCACAATTCATGGCACCCCAAAACAATTACAATAGTAACATCAAAGATCACTGGTCACAGATCACCATGACAAATATAATAATAATGAAAAAGTCTGAAATATTGCGAGAATTACCAAAATGTGGCACAGAGACATGAAGTGAGCAAATGCTATTGGAAAAATGGCCCTGTTAGACTTTCTTGATGCAGGGTTGCTACAAGCCTTCAATTTGTGAAAAATGCAATAACTGCAAAGCACAATAAAGCAAAGTGCAATAAAACAAGGTGCCCTGTATTGTCAAGAGTCATTCACCATTTCAGAAAATCGCATCACGGACGGCAATACAACCACCTGTATGGGCTGCATTGTGACTATTATGTTCCTGGGGTCTCTCCACAGCGGGGAAACCTCAGGACGTCACTGTGAATTCTAGGTTCACAATGCACAGTCCCAGAGCATTTACATATTGAAATGACAATTATTTTATTATAAATAATGTGTCTTAATATCAGTTAAGGTATGGTGTTGATTTATTTTTGAAATGTGTGAAGATGTTACACTTATTAATTTCATCAGGAGATTAAAGGAACATTGCAAAACACTTGTTATAACAGCTTAGTTAGCTCTCATAGGTTTGAAAACCACAGGTTTTTAGAGCCAAGCTCAGTACAATCATAACCGTTGTAGTTCCCAGATATTGCCCCTGAGACAGGGCAATCAGAACCCAAAGAGAGAGTGTTTCATTTGGTCTAAATTAGCTTCTGTCCTCTCTTTGTTAGGTATTTAAATGCTTGTTTGCTGGTCAGGGTATTTTGGTGTATAGCCTGCACCAGCCCTCAAGGATCTTGATGTCTAGTTCATGATTAAGACAGAGTGATCTGACAAGTTTCTATAGAATACGTAACTTCAAGAGGAAAGACCATCTTTTCTTTTCCTCATGTGATTGCTTCTCTCTCTCCCCATGGGAGCTAGATCACCCCAGGAAAACCCCTTCCTGTCCTCCTTCCCTGTGAAAAGACCAAGGCACGCAGGCAGGAAGGACTGGAGGACCCCCTTTCACTGGTGGAGAGCTATCTCCTCACCAGAACTGCAGTCTGGGGGCACCCACTCCCAGCTGGGTAGATATGGCAGAATTAATTCTGAGGCCCCATCTCCAGCTTGATCGCTGTAAGTCTTTTCATAAGGGGATCTGTTTACCCCCTGACATGGGTAAAGAAAAAATAGGAACAGTTGCAGAGAAATGCTGTGGTTGAGAAGGTCTTATACACCTAGACAACGGCTACGTCACCTGACAGTCTTGGGGAAGTTAGCAAGTGGAGTCAGTGTTCTGGGGGTAGGTCCTGATTTCAGTTTCTTCCTATTAGTATATTAGAATAAGTTAATAGTGAAGATGTTAGAGCCTAGTCTGGCAAAATCAAGAAACAGTAAAGAACCATTAAATCTTAATCTAGGATTAAGCTGTATGCAGAGATGTACTGTTTCCCAAAGATTAAGTCTTACTGTCTCTAGGAATTATAAGAAAATAAAAAGGAAGGGAGGGAGGGAGGGAGAGACAGAAGGTGGGAGAATAGTTTGAGAAAAACTACTCATTAAGATTGAGGAGATCTATAAAGGTTCTGCCAGGGACTCATTGTATTTTCAAAGTTAGTCACAGCAATATTTCCCATCCCATAAGCTCTCCTGCAAAGAAGTGGGGTCCAACTCCCTTCCCCCTTGAAGGAGATCCACGATGAGAGCAGAATACCACCTTCTGCTGGACAAGAGAAAACGTGAGGCTATTTCTATGGAAGATTTAATACCAAACCCAGGCCATGTCTGCTGGAGCTGAGGATGAGCTTACAAAAATGGATCACTGACAAAGCCACGTTGCTAAAGAGCTGGCGAGTCAGTGTGAGTCAGTGAGCTAGAAAGTAGCGAGCGGGGAAGAGGCAGGAAGAAGAGGCCCCGGCTGGGAGGCAGGAAGAGCAGGTTGACCAAAGCTGGAGATGCGACCAGGGTGGAGCCTTAACGAGAAAGACTGTTATTGGACAAGGTTACATCAGTGTAGTCAGAATAAATGCCATTGGCTGAGACCTTTGAGCAGCTGACAATGACCTTGGGCTGAAGTATAGATGTGTGCAGGATCCTGGCTGAGTGAGAATGGCTTCGCGGGCTTACTGCAGTGCACGCCCTGGCTGTTGCCCCTGGGTCTGTTTCTTGCCCTTTCTCTACCCTGTTCTGAATCAAAGGGTCTGACCCTTGCCGGTTGCTTTTCCCAGACTGGAGGATGGGAGGCACTGATGGGTGAATGGAGGGTGGGGTAGGGAGGGAGAAGCAGGTATCCTTCGCAGCTGCGAAACCTCCCTGGTTCCAGTGGTTGCCAGGCAGGTCTGTCCACTGTTGTTCCAGCCTGCATCTGGTGACAAGCCCCCCCCCCCCCCCACCGAGCTCTGGAATCCCCTCCCCTCTGTCCTCTGCCCTGCAGCAGTGTCAGCTTCCGACATTTGCAGTCTCTGGATGCCTCCCTGCCCCCCGGCTGGACTCTGGGCTCTTCCATCCTCTGTGTAATCAATCCCTGTAGTCAAGATCTCTGTTTCAAATTATCTGGTGGTTTCTTGTTTCCTGGTTAGATCCTGACTGATATCCTGCTCTGGTCTCAGGAGCAGGTCAGCTCTGATGCAGGGGGAAAGCTGCTAAGGACCAGCATGGGAACATCTTGCGAGGACAGATTTATTGGAAAGCACAAGGTCTTTGGGACAGCTGGGTGTGTGCTTGCCTACTCCCATTCTCTCCACAACCACAGCAGCTGTGGCCTTAATGGAGGGACTTTACCAGAGAAATAAGCAGAAGAGGACACTAGCTAAAGAATTCACTAAAACGGTGCCACCAAGGACCCCAGAGACAGGATACAGCTTATATCAACTCGGTTTAGAAATAACCGAGGTACTCTGGTCGGGGTTCATGAGTCGCTGAATTATCACGGCATTCTTGGTCCCATGGAATATTTGTAGCCTGTGTCTGGTTTCGAATACAACAGAGAATAGTGTTGAGTGCCTCTAATTTAATATTCCAATAATATTTCCACCACATCAAATTCCCACTAGGGCAAATGTATACCAAATGAATCATTATCATTTTTTCCCCTTACCCCAGCCAAGCCGTTCGGGCCTCTACTAAGAAATGTTGATAAAAGTGATGAAAACAAAACAAAGCATACATTATAATGTCATTTAAAAAAATAAAAGATTTCCAGGAGATCCTTTGTTGTACTGGAGCACAAGCTTCATGTTTAAATGACTTTTTGTTTTCCCTTTTGGATAATCACAGAGAGTAATGCAACCAGAGTAATCCTTGGCTGCTGGTGAGCTCATCGCTGAGCTCCTGCTGACGTATGGGATCGGTCAGAAAGCCCAGGATCTCAGAGGGAGCACCGCCCTGGAGACATGAGAGGGGGCGTCACTCAGGCCTCCCGTGCTTCCTTTCAGAGACAACGGGAGCATCACGTTTGAACTGGCTGCACACGACCCCATAGCCTTGCTTGGGGACAGCGACAGGCGCAGACCTCTCACAGGCACTGTAGACTACAATGGGAGAGAGAAACACCGTCTGGGATTGTGTCCTTGCGGGATGTGATTTTTCATGCTGGGTAATGAACCTGCAACAGGGAAGGGCGTTTCACTGTGGGTTTTACTGCACCAGGCGATTCTGACAGGTATATGGACACTTATTCCCCCTTCCAGTCATAAGGTGAAAACAATAGTGTGGAAGCTGCTTGGCTTGCAATGATATATTTGGGGAGAGGAGTTAACATCAGAAATTCAGAACAGAGAATAACAGAATAAAATTAGAAAGTCTGAGGGTCATCTGCTTATTTGTTCCACTCACTTCACTAGCAAAAGAGCTGCAACCAAACATGTGGTAGTTTAAAAACACAGCCAACAAGTTCTGTGACACTCCCCCCCTTAAAATGCGGGATCCTTATCTCCTTCCCTTGAGTCAGGAAGGCCACTTGTAAGTGCTTTGACCAATTGTGTACAGCAGAAGCCACAAAATGTGACTTCTTGGGCTGGGTCATAAAAGACCATGTAACTTTCACCCTGTTAGCTGGAATGCTTTCTTAGAGCCTTAAGCTGCCATGTAAGGAGTCTGTTTACCCTGAGGCGGCCACATGGAGAGGTCACATAAAGGAATTCTAGTGCACAGTTCCAGTGGCACCTAGCCTTCAAGCCATCCACAAGGTACCATAAATGTGAAGGAATCAGCCTGTCAGCCAGGTAAATATCTCTGAGTGGCTTCTGTCAATGCTTCATGAAACAGAAGATCAGCCAGCCAAGCCCTGCCCAAATTCCTGACCCACGAAAGCATAAGATATAGTAAAATGATTGTTATTTTAAGCCACTAAATTTGGGGGTAACTTGTTATGCAGCAATAGCTAACTAGAAGATATTCCTAACTAGACAAATCTTTAAATCTACTCCCAAATGTATCTTAGTAAGTAGAGCTTGCCACATAGTAATGTTTCAATGTCAAATAGCCATCAGCATCTTTTACTGAATGCCTGTTTGTAAACCTCAGTGCTGTGTGGGATTCGAGGTATATGGTTCAGTCTCTGACCTAAAAGATCTGATACAATAATAATTATGGGATATCATTTATTAAATGATTGCTATGAATTAGGCTAATGGCTCTCAAAGTTGGTGCTGAAACAGCAGTGTCAGCTTCACCTTGGAATTTGTTAGAAATGCAAATCCTCAGGTTAACTTTACTGAATTAAAAACTCTGAGGGTGGGCCCAGCAATATGCACTTTAATAAGCCCAACAGGTAATTCTAACACACTCTGTAGTCTGAGGGTCACAAACACTTTACTTACTTTACCTCAATGAATCCTCCCTGTAACCCGGGGTTTCTTTTTTTTTTTTTTTGCGGTACGCGGGCCCCTCACTGCTGTGGCCTCTCCCGTTGCAGAGCACAGGCTCCGGACGCACAGGCTCAGCGGCCATGGCTCACGGGCCCAGCCACTCCGTGGCATGTGGGATCTGCCCAGACCAGGGCACGAATCCGTGTCCCCTGCATCGGCAGGTGGACTCCCAACCACTGCGCCACCAGGGAAGCCCCCAACCCTGGGTTTCTTGATTGACATTTTGGGTGAGATAATTCTTGCTGCGGGTGACTGTCCTGTGCATTGTAGGATGTTTAGTAGCATCCCTGGTCTCTACCCACTAGATGCCAGTAGCACCTCTTTCCCCAGCTGTGACAACTAAAAATGTCACCAGACATTGCCAAATGTTTCCTGGGAGTTAAAAATCATCTCCTGTCGAGAACCACTACATTAACCATATGAGGTAGTATTTTAAAATATACCCAGGATTAGTTTTAATCAGGTATGGAAAGATGCAGACATGGAAATGACTGTCATAAAGGAAGAAGATTTTACTCACGTTTCCCTAGAAACAGTAGTGGCGTGCCAAGGGGAGGCCATCTGGGTAAGCCCCAGGGTCAGTCAGGAGGCAGAGGGAGCTGGGGAAATCATGGGCAAGAACATTTATCATGGCTTCTGTGGGAAGAAATGGGCAAAGTAGGGCAAACAGGCATAGGATTGGCTGGTTTGAATAATTTTAGTGGGTTCTGGGGCCTATGGCCTGTCTCTAGTTGCCCTGGGGTAATTAGGGCAGGGTATTCATGGTCCAAATAAATGTGAGAGTCCATAAAGGAAGTGGTTGGAGCTATGGAATCTGGATTGGTTGGTTGGTATAGGAAAGGCATGTCTGCAGGCCCAGTCCCTTGACAATTCTAGGAACTGGCTAGCCCTGGGAGGGACATTCTCTCCAGAGTCAGCAAGGCCCCAGATGTCAAAGCATCGGAATAACAAAAAAACATGCTTAATGCAGGTAGACAGAATCACCTCTTTACAGATGGCAAAGCTGAAGTCCAGAGAGGTAACCTGCTGTAAGTCACATCTCCACCAAGGGGAGGACCCAGATTGAAACCTAGGTCTACTGGACCCCTCCAGCCATGCTCTGACCCACTTGCCATACTGCTATTCATCTAGCTAATTAAGTATGGCAGCATCTATAACTATATAAAAAGATAATTGACAGACAAAGGAGGAAGATGATTTCTATATAAAATAATTATACTAAGCGATGAGGAGATCAATTGTAGTGGTGAAAAAACGCTCTGTGGAAAAAACATTTTACTCAGATTTCTGGTATCTCCACTCAGAGACAACAGGGCCATCAAGCTCGCTGGGTGGGTCTTGAAAGTTGGATAGAATGAGACCAGGCAAAATGGAGGAGGGAGACTATTCTGAAAAGATGGGAAGTGATGTGATCACGAGGCTCAAAGGCAGTAATGTGCCAGGTCTGATGAAAACCCCAAGTGTTAATAGGCTGCTTTGGTTACTTGAAAGTCAATTAGAAGGAAAGAGAAAAGGGAGCTGCAGCTGGATGCCACACACTTTAATAAGCTAAATCCATCAGAAGCAGTGCCTGGATGTACAAAACATTCAGCGTGACAGATGGAACAGCAACAATATATCCCCCATCTAAAAGCAGTGCCATCATTTAAATGCCTGGGCAACATGAAGTGGAGAGTCAGAATCAAGCTGGAAGTTTCCACTTTGACATCTTGCAAGACAGTAAGTTAGCTGGGAATCTCTGACCAACAGGGAGAACACAGACAAAGAAAGTTCTTTCTACTTGGACTGAACAGAGTGTTAAAGTTTCTGGCAAGTGGAATTGACAGCCGTTCGTTCACATGGATGTGCCTGGGTGCTTATGCTGGGCCAGGCACTGCGCTAGGTGATAGGGAGTTATAAATCGTTAGCCATGTTCATAAAACAGGATCTCTGCTGTTGAGGGACTAACAAAGCACTGGCCTCACAGTCTCCACAGCACCAGACAGAGCAGAGGAGGCTTCTGTGCAGCCCAGCCTTGGAAAGGTGTAATGAATGGGCACCTGTCCATGTGCTGAAATTCCAAGAGGCACCTGCAGAGATGCGGGCAGCACAAGTCTCTCACCATCTCTGGGCGGGGAGTTTCACCTTGCGTCACCACCGATGGGTCCAAATCACCGGGGGCGGGCGGAAGGCAGTTAACAACGCACACTCTCACTGGATCCCACCCCCAGAGATGCTGATTCCCTGGGTGATAAAAGAAGCACTACCATAAACCCTTCATAACTCTGTCAATCCCGTTGTTAACAGTTAAGATTTCAGCAGCTGGAATTGGCAAGCATTTAACTAGAAAGTAAGCTCCAGAAGGGCAGAGATGTCTGTTTTGTTCACTGCTCTATCCACACTGTACTTACTAGCTCTTTCTTGAATGAAGCAATTGGATACATAGGCTTGGCAGAGGCAGGGGAAGGGAAGAAGTCACATCAAGAAAGAACAACAGGGCTTCCCTGGTGGCGCAGTGGTTGAGAGTCCGCCTGCCGATGCAGGGGACGCGGGTTTGTGCCCCGGTCTGGGAAGATCCCACATGCTGCAGAGCGGCTGGGCCCGTGAGCCATGGCCGCTGAGCCTGCCCGTCTGGAGCCTGTGCTCCACAACGGGAGAGGCCACAACAGTGAGAGGCCCGCGTACCGCAAAAAAAAAAAAAAAAAAAAAAAGAACAAGAAAAACAGGGTGGGGGGAGGGATAGTCAGGGAGTCTGGGATCAACATGTACACACCGCTATATTTAAGATGGATAACCAACGAGGACCTACTGTATAGCACAGGGAACTCTGCTCAATGTTATGTAGCTGCCTGGATGGGAGGGGAGTTTGGGGAGAATGGATACATGCATAGGTATGGCTGAGTCGCTTTGCTGTTCACCTGAAACTATCACAACATTGTTAATCGGCTATACCCCAATATAAAATTAAAAGTTAAAAAAAAAAAGAAAAAACAAGAAGAAAGGGTACCTCTGAATAAGGGAGGTGGAAGGGGATTGTGTGAACTTGGCTTTTACCAAAGTTCTGCTGTCAGGGGAGAAAGCCACAGGTCTTCACTCCACTGAGCTACTGATAGAATTACAAGTTAAATGGCACCTCTTAAACCATTGTTCTAAGAAACTCTGTGCTTAGGGAACAATAACCATTCAGTACCTTTCCAACCCTGTAAAGGCTCCTCTATCTTACTGTTTCTAGCCCTCAGCCCAGACCATGTTCAGAGAGCACAAATACCAACATTTCCAAGCTACAGGAATTCTCTCTCAGGGCCCCACGTGCTTATGTGGTTCAGTGTGAACTCTGGTCCTGCAGGGGCCCCGGAATGCCCTGCCTCTTCCCACCTTCTCCCTGGGGAGAAGGGCATGCCTGCCTCAAAGTGCAGTGGGACAGGAATAGCTCTTGGAAAGGATGGAAGAGAAAAATCAGGACATCTCACCAACTTAAGCAAACACCTAATCAAACGTCTGGACTGAACGATTGTGTTTCAGGTTTTTAAAAAATTCTTTTCAAAGGGAAAGGCTGTTTTACTCAATATCTATCAGGCGTGAGGTTTTCAACCCTATTTTTTTCGCCTGAAATCCTTATGTCCTTGAAAGAATTCTCAGTTCTGGTTTTGAATCTAATTCACTCTTCTATTGACACGTCTTCTTGGGAAAGATACTTTTTTCTTATCCATTTTCCCCCTTCATTTCTTGCTCATCATTTCTGTATATTTTGGCCTAGTTCTCCTTTTGCTTTGGGCCAGCAATGGGTGAGCCTCCATAGGTAGGCAGGAAGGTAGCTGGTCTTTTGAACAGAACCAAGCAGATCACAAAATGTCTGTCAAATGAACATGTCGACCTCAAGCTTCCCACTCTGACGGGGCTCAGTGCTGAGCTCTGATTTGCTCTAGTTAAAAAAAAAATCCCCCTAATTTCACTGTCAAGATTTTGAGAAGCATTCTCATGGTTTTAAAGAGATTATTGCATAATTTGTTCATGTTTAAAGAATTATATTGTTAAATAAATTTAGCTCTCCAGATTCTAAATGACAAAAACAAGTGAAGTTACATCATTTGAATTATGAAGTGATAATGTCTTCCAATTCTGCCCCAATCAAAAGTGTAACAGTTTAAAGCTTATAATAATCATGTTCAAACATATTCAGATTATAATTACTTTTCTTCTGATAATGATAGCCCGTCTGATTGGATGATTACCTATTTGACTTTGATAAGTCTCAGAGGTCAAAAAAGGGATAATTGCAGACATCTGTTTTCTATGGAAAATATAATCTCAGAAAATAGTGTTTAAAGTGACATCTGCAAATATGTGTTTTAGAAAGAAACTGGCTGCACGTTTAGAATCATAGGGAAAAGAAGCAATTCCTAAGCTACTCTGTATCACTCTGTCTTTGTAAATAGAAGAACAAGTTTAATGTACTAGTATTCATGTATGCGTAAGTAATTACAAGCAGGCATGATTATATTTTGTACAGGTAGAATTAGAAATGGAAATAGACTGTGAGAAAGGAATTTGAAGGAATCTATGATAGAAAATGACACAGAGGCTTTTTCTCTTTACTTTTGCTTAATTCAGTCTAGACATACATAGGTGTAACCATTTTCCTGGTTGGTTTTTATTTTGAAATTGGAGCTGGAAGATCTTGTGCCCTTGATTTCTCCTTGTAGGTGAACTTCTCCACTTGTGAGATGGCTCTCAGTGGAGAAAGAGGCTCCCTCCTGGCTGCCATGATTCTTTCTGTACAGGAGGGGCCAGTTCCTCTCTCTGCAGGTGCATCAACATCCCAGTCCCCTTAAGGAGATGCCAAGAACCCCTCCCTCCCTCCCTCCAGCCAGCAGCTTCATCCTGCAGTAAAAATGGAGAACTTTTAAAAATGTTCCCTTCCACACATAGTAAAACTCCCTTGGTTTTAATTAATTAACTCAGAGTCTTTTTTAATTCATGCAAGACCTGGGTTATCACTTTTTCCAGATTAAGTTTCTTAAAATATAACTTTCACCAAGCACTTTCCTTTTCAAAAGGCTTCAATGGCTCTCCAGTGTCTATAGAAGGAATTCCAAACTTCTCAGCAATTCTTGATCCTTCATCATCTGACCTTAGCGGGACTTTAGTTCCCTGACCAGGGATCGAACCCGCACCCCCTGCAGTGGGAGTGCAGAGCCTTAACCACTGGACCTCCAGGGAAGTTGCTTTATACAATTTTAAAGGTTATTTTCCATTTATAGTTACTACAAAATATTGACTATATTCCCCGTGTTGTGCAATAAATCTTTGAGCCTTACTTACACACAATAGTTTGTACCTCCCACCCCACTGCCCCTGTATTCCCCCTGCCACTGGTAACCGCTAGTTTGTTCTCTAGATCTGTGAGTCTGCTTCTTTTATGTTATATTCACTAGTTTGTTGTATTTTTTAGATTATACATGTGAGTGAGATCATATAGTATTTATCTTCTCTGTCTGACTTATTTCACTTAGCATAATGCCCTCCAAGTCCATCCATGTTGCTGCAAATGGCAAATTTTCATTCTTTTTTATGGCAGAGTAGTATTCCACATATTACAATGTACAACTATAATACATATAAGTACCTATTAAAATTTGACCCAAGTCTACCTTAAATCCTGTCTTTTCAATAAGCTCTTCGTCTGAACACGTAGGGGTGATGACCCCGCTAAGAGGGCTCTTTCTCTCCTTTGAACTATTACAGTATTTATTAGCTAGAGTCTAGACCACCACTTGCATGAAACATACCACATGCTGCCTTGTGTCATGGTTGTGTCTGCAGCCACAGTTGGCTGTATCCTGCTATGGAGTGCATGCCCAGGCCTTCGTCCCAGCTCTGTAACAGCCTTTACCAAATTGTGTTGTAGCTTACTGTGTCTGTTTTCCCCAAAAAAGAGTAAGTTCCTTGAGGCCAGACTCCATATCTCATCCATCTTTGCATCCCAAGTGCCAACCACAGTGCCTGACAAATAATGTTTAGCAAGCAGTCATTGAGTATTTCAGGGAAATTAGATTATAATTTCCTGGGAATTATAATTCCCTGGGAAACAATGAAGGAGCCACAGAATTTCAGGCAAGGGATGGACCATGACATTTTCTCACAGTGCCTAGCAAAGTTCTGAGCAGATATAAGTACTCAATACTTACTGATTGATTGATGCTTAAACTTTTTCAGAAGAGGAATAAATCACATATATTAGGGACGGTGGCCAACTTATCTCAATTTTCTCCTAACTGTCCCAGTTTTAAAACAAAAACTTCTGTGTCCAGGAGTTACCCTGGGTCCCTGGCAAAACAGAATGGTCAGTCCACCTAGAGTTCTCATGCACATACCAACAATATAAATGCTAATATTATTCTCCCTCTTGGTTAAAGGTTTTTAAGGACCTCTTTTGCAATCTTCACTTGAGTTTCTGTATTTTTTTTTGCAAGTCTATATGATTTTATTAGAACTTGACCTGTACTTTGCTTATATAGCATTATTTTACCAATTTTTCAACCTAATCTCATTGACTTGATTGTTAATAAGCAGTAGAATTATTCTCACATTTAGCTGATGAAGTGATGCAGAAAGTTTTAAAATTTGGATGATATTAAATTTTAAACATCACAAAAGATGTTTTAATATCAGAAAAGAAATAAGGATTTTTGACAGTATGGTGACCTCATGAAATCTACAGGCTCCCTTCTTTTTTTTTTTGAATTTTAATTTATTTATTTTTTATACAGCAGGTTCTTATTAGTCATCCATTTTATCCACCTCAGTGTGTACATGTCAATCCCAATCTCCCAATTCATCCCACCACCACCCCTCCCGCCACTTTCCCCCCTTGGTGTCCATACGTTTGTTCTCTACATCTGTGTCTCTATTTCTGCCCTGCAAACCGGTTCATCTGTACCATTTTTCTAGGTTCCACATATATGCGTTAATATGTGATATTTGTTTTTCTCACTTGAGTTTCTGTATTTTTGAAAGTAACTTTTAAAAAAGTTTCTTGAAGATTAGTGTAAAATCCAGGACAAATTTTATAATTTTAAACTCTAAAAATGTATTGTTATCCCCCTAGTTTAAGTTTGTAAGATATGGAAAGGCAACGAGGAGACTTCCTTTCTCAGAGTGGGCTTTCTCTTTTAGGAGCTTAAAGAGACAGAGCTCAACACAGACTCCAGCCTGTGACTTTTTTTTTTTTTTTTTTTTTTTGCGGTATGCGGGCCTCTCACTATTGTGGCCTCTCCCGTTGCGGAACACAGGCTCTGGACACGCAGGCTCAGCGGCCATGGCTCAGGGACCCAGCCGCTCCGTGGCATGTGGGGTCCTCCCGGGCTGGGGCATGAACCCGTGTCCCCTGCATCGGCAGGCGGACTTTCTACCACTGCGCCACCAGGGAAGCCCCAGCCTGTGACTTTTTGACCACTCAGTAATTGGTGCTCCTTCACCTTCCAGTGGAGGCCACACCCCTCCAGGTGCAAGCCCCTCCCACTGGGGGGAGGCAGCTGCTGTGAGTCACCAAGTCCCTTTTGTGTAAGACCAGCCTCCTTGGATCCTCTCGGAAATATTTTATTAAATCTAAGAATTTTCATATTCTCCACACTGTTCCATTTTTATTCCAGTCCACATCCATTGTTATTGAGGGAATATTTACTTGCTATTGAAGGGAATCTTACGGGATGTACAGTCAATAATTTCATCAAGGAATAACTTATCTTTGCACTTTTGGTGAAAGGGAGGGGAATAGTTTCACTCAAGGAGCTTATGAGCTTTTGAAGAATATTTACAAAGAGATATTTTTAGACAGACAAAGAGATTATTATTTTCCCATTTTAGTAGAAAAGCAGCATAAAAACATACAGGGGCTGAAACAAAACAAAACAGTAGAGACATATCCAGAGGATGTGATGGCCATTGATTTCTATATTAGTCACTTAAATTTCCACAGGAGATGTGTGTTTATTTCTAGTGAAAGTCTCAAATCATTATCCTGGATGTAACTTACATGACTGAGATTTGTTGGCTCTCGAAGGAGAGGAAGAAGGTAAAACAAACACAAAAATGTACCACAGGGCTTCCCTGGTGGCACAGTGGTTGGGAGTCTGCCTGCCGATGCAGGGGACACGGGTTCGTGCCCCGGTCCGGGAGGATCCCGCATGATGCGGAGCGGCTGGGCCTGTGAGCCATGGCCGCTGAGCCTGCGCGTCCGGAGCCTGTGCTCCGCGACGGAAGGGGCCCCAGCAGTGAGAGGCCCGCGTACCGCAAAAAAAAAAAAAAAAAAAATTTACCACAAAACTTTTTATTTTGTCAAAGGTGACAAAACTTCTAGCAAAAGCAAATTTTTACTATAGTGGATTCTGGAACTTTGGCACACTTGCAATTCATACCATTTACGTAATTTTGTGGTTTCATTTTTTGCCTTTTTTAAGATATCTATGTGAACTACATCTGGCTGCCTAAGGATATGATTCCCTTTTATGCCAGGAAATTAACTTCCGGCTAACAACCATCTCCACTCCCTGACATAACTCTGGTCCTAATTGGTCCTCATTTCGTACCTAGGCAACTGTAATATTTTCCCTGCATTCACTCTGCACCCCACCCCATCTGTTTGTCACAATACACAGAGTCAGTGTTCAGTTTGTGTATATAAGCATATCATCCTCCCCTCTCTCCCCATTCTCTGCTTAAATCCTTCGTTGGGTATGAAGTACTCTGAGGTTGAAGACCAAGCTCCTTAACATGGTCCTCAAGATCCTTTGCAATTTGGCTCCACTATTTTTCTGTCTCATCATGTACCGCTCTCCCCCTGTCTCTGGGCACTTCAGCGAAGCCTTCATCCAGTTCCTCACACTGGCCATGCCTCCTCTCACCACAGGGCCTTTGCACACACTGTTGCTTCTACCTGGAACATTCTCTCTCTCCCATTCTCCACTTGGTTAAATCCTTTTATACCTCTGAGTGCAGCTCAAGCAGTCCTTAGGAAAGCCTTCCCAGGAACTCTTATTTAGGTCAGATTCCTTTGGGATATGTTCCCTGAAGTCCATGTTCCTTCCCTTAAGCAAACTAGTGTGAGTACATAATTACACACTCTTTTTTGTGATAAAGTAACCTCTATCACCAACTATATGGACCATGAAAGCAGGGACCTTGTTTTTGCTTGACATTCCATCCCCAGTGCTCAACAAAGTGATTGGCACATGGCAGCTGCTGGTCAACTGCTTGGAATTCCTTGGAAGGATTTGCTTTAAAGACTATCCTTGCATACCTGACACACTAAGTAAAGCAAGTACTGGACTTGGAAATATCAGAGGAAAATTCTAGCTCTGATTCTATTCTTCTGGCTTGCTAGAAGATATAATTCATTTGCCTTGCTTTCATGCTATAACATCAGAATAAAAATTCCTGCTGCCACTGGGCTCATCACATCGAAAGTGCCATTTTCCAATGAGTCAGTATCTCTGCATATTGTATTAGCTCAAACTTTAGACGCTGGTTTGGCTGCTGTAACAAAGAGTCCTAAAAGTACAGAGCTTAAACAAGATAGAAGCCTATTTCTCTCCCAAAGAAAAACCCAGGTAAGCATTCCAGGGCTGGTGTGTTGGCACAATGGTGTCAGCCACCCAGCCTTCTTTTTTTAAGCCGTGACACTCAAGGCTTGTGGGATCTTAGCTCACTGACCAGGGGTTGAACCTGGGCCACAGCAGTGACAGCGCCAAGTCCTAACCACTGGACCACTGGGGAATTTCCCCCAACCCCAGGCTTCTTACATCTTCTTACTCTGTCATCTCAACTTATAGCTTCCATCCTGAAGTACACGATGGAGGCTCCAGCTTCCCCCATCACAACCACATTCTAAAAAATGGAGAAAATGGAAGGGGGTCTCTTCTTTCTTCCTTTTAGGGACATGAACTGAAGGTTGCACATACCACTTCCAATTTCACTCCCTTGCCAAGAGCTGAATGATATGGCCACACCAAATGCAAGGTACATTGTATTGTGAAATTTTACATAGCGTTGTGTTTTTCCCATTAGACCTTGGGTTTGTTGAGGCTAAGAATATTATCTTGTCCTTCTTTGTGTCCCTCCTTAGTGCCTAAATGAGAGCCTGCCACATAACAGTCCCTCAGTAATTGCTTATTTAATTAGTGAAATAAGTCAGACTTGATGTGGGTCCAGAATAGCTGAATGTTGGGATGGCAGACGTTCGCCAAATACCAGTGCTTTTATACACTCTTACAAAGAGCGTATTCAAGCTTTCTGGCTTGCTCATACATCAACTTTTATAATTCATCTTGAAGATGAATCAGGGTTGTTTCAACTGGTGTTTAAGCCTACATATCAGCTTCATAGAACTCATTTTTCTGGGGAGACGGTCCATGAGATTTTCAAACTGGATGTAACCCGAGGGTTTGAGAACCCCTGGTGTGAATGTGGGATTTGAGGGGTCCCAATGCATCTGCTGGAATTCAGAACCAATTGAGAAATAAGGCAAAAGACTAAGGCAGATGGAGGCCAAACTTTTCACCTGTATTGCTACAAAAGCTGATGTTCAAGAATGTGGCATAGTTATTTACAATAGCCAAAACATGGAAGCAACCTAAATGTCCATCGACAGATGAATGGATAAAGAAGATGTGGTACATAGGTACAATGGAACACTACTCGGCTGTAAAAAAGAACAAAATAATGCCCATTTGTGGCAATATGGGTGGACCTAGAGATTATCATACTAAGTGAAGTAAGTTAGACGGAGAAAGGCAAATATCATATGATATCACTTATATGTGGAATCTAAAAAAATGATACAAATGAACTTATTACAAGGCAGAAACAGACTCACTAACATAGAAAACAAACTTATGGTTACCAAACGGGAAAGGGGGGGAAGGTTAAATTAGGAGTTTGGAATTGGCAGATCCACACTACTGTATAAAAAATAGATAAACAGCAAGGACCTACTGTATAGCACAGGAAACTATATTCAATACCTTGTAATAACCTACAACGAAAAGAATCTGAAAAATTATATATTACACGTATAGTATACGAGTCACTTTACTGTACACCTGAAAACTAGCACGACATTGTAAATCAACTATACTTCAATCAAAAAAAAAGAATGTGGAATATCTGTTTTGGAAGACAAGTGGTCTTACCAATACTGAACACTAGACTTAAGCAAACTTACTCTACAGCCCTGTACCTGAGCAGACCATCTTTTCCCCTCCCTACCAAGTGAGCACCTTCCCTGAAAGAGGCAAGCAGAACAGGCTTCCAGTGGGCAACTTATTCCCAAGAAAGACAGAGGAGGAAGAGGCCAGGTGGAACAATCTCTTCCAAAAGTCCCCATCCTATTAAGTCACCCTTTCTTCCCCGGGGTAAAGAGTGGGGGGAAGGCCAGGGGTTCTATGCTAACTACTCTCCTTCCATGGGTATGGGGAAGAAGGGTTCTCCCATATCAACCATGGTTGAAAAACTATTTCTGGTCATGAGTCCCTCTTTCTTCACTGGTTAAATGAACTGGTTAGACTAGGTAGGCTCCAAAGCCCTTCCCAGCCCCCAAAATATGTGAAACAATTGCAACTATATATTCATGGCTTCAATTTTTGGTGATTTGGGTTGTGTGGGAAGCTTCCACAGGCAGTGATGTATTTCCCACCTTTTAGCCCCAGTCTTTGTCACTTGGATCCCAGAGAACTTACCTCTACCTTCCAAGTCCCTCACCCAGCTACAGGGCTGGGGAGAGGGTGGTTCTCCTTTATCTCCAGGTTATTGGACCACTTAAGGCACAGGGAATATGAGGAACTTTGTTTGAACACTCCTCCTGCTCCCCTAATCAGCTTACTTAGGAAAAGCAGAAGAAATGGGAATGGGGAGAGTTGGAAATGAAGCCCCTTGAGCCAATGGAGAGTCTGGGAAATTGGGGGTCTTGGCATCTTGGTCTCTGACCTTGATTATCCCACTTTATAGCTGAACAATGCATTTTCCTATTTCAGGTGCTCTCTAGAATGAATCCCTTGCAAGTGGTAAGGAAATTGAGTGTCCTATATGCATGTAAATAGCATCCTTAATCATCATCAACCAATGCACTACACTTTCCTTGTAATGTTTCAAGAAAGCAACCCAGGCCTTTAGAGGGATTTTCCTTGATTCTGTAAAAACTTGAGCAACATTGAAGCTCTGTAATAATACCGAGCTACTTTTGCATTTATTCTAGTCTTAGATTTGAACATTATAATATTAGTTGTTTAAATTTTCATGCATTCCAAGGTTCAGAAGAGTCCTGGGGAAGTCATTTAAATTCATCCCCCTGCAGGTCTCTAGGCAGGTCTGCAACTTGGCTAACAAAGACAAATGGTTTTCTGTCTGATCGGAAAGGTCTCCAGGGGAAACATTCTGTAACCAACCACAGTAATCACAAGTTAATAACGTGAGTGTGTCCCCACTTTAAGAAAGCCTGACTTGTGAGTCTTAGAAGGCAGGATAATTTATTGAGATGCTAACCTGTGCTTTGTTTTCCTTAATTTGCCTCCCCTCCCTCTGCCTCACCCCATCCCTTCCCTATGAAGGTGGCCAGCCCTCCTTCCCTTCTCTGGGAGGTGATAGGATTTACTTGTGCTGTGTTCTTATTGCTTTAGTAGACAGAGGCACAGGGAAATGGAGTGCATGTGCCCGTGTGCTAACTCTAAAGTCAGAATCCTTTTATTTTTAATTTAAAAAAAATTTTTTGTTGGAGTATAGTTGCTTTACAATGTGGTGTTAGTTTCTACTGTACAGCAAAGTGAATCAGCTATACGTATACATGTATACATATATCCCCTCTTTTTTGGATTTCCTTCCCATTTAGGTCACCAAAGAGCATTGAGTTGAGTTCCCTGTTCTATACAGTAGGTTCTCATTAGTTATCTGTTTTATACATCGTAGCAATGGTGTGTATATGTCAATCCCCATCTCCCAATTCATCCCACCACCACCCTTTCCCCCTTGGTGTCCATATGTTTGTTCTCTATGTCTGTGTCTTTATTTCTGCTTTGCAAAAAATATAAAAAATAAATAAATAAAGTCAGAAGCCAACTCCTCAAGGAACTGTGGAAGGATACAGGCTCCTTAGAGGGCCCAGCACTGCCCTGGGAGACAGGAGCTGGAGCTACGTGTTCTTAGAAATGGTCTTTATCTCTTTGACCTCTGTTTGATCATCTGTAAAATGAAAGGTTGATTTAGTGACATTTAGGTACCACCCCGCTTTTGATTCTGTGGGATTATCCATCTCTTTAGCTCTGACTCCCCAGGACAGCTGTGGAGAATTTGCTCAAAGGCTTTGGTGTAGGGTGGCCAGCTTGAGCAAAGGAAAAAGGATACGCAATACTTGGAACAAACTTATACTAAAAATTATTTGTTGTTTATCTGAAGTTCGCATTTAACTGGGCATCCTATATTTTATCTGATAATCCTATCTGGGGGCACCTGTGTTATGGGAGGCGGGAGGCCGAGGGTAGAAGAAGTTGGCTTCTGTTCACGCCCGTCGAGACTGCACCCACTGTTAAGGAAGCAGACTCGTCTATTTCCTTTCCCAGTAAGTATATGCCTATTTTATTTTTAAGCTTAGAGAATGGGCATCTTGGAATGAAAACTCTGCCAGGACACTTTTCTTAAAATTTTTAAAATAAATATTTAACAGGAAAAATAAAAATGGAGTCTACCCACTTTATTCAAGGTCAAAAATTCTAAACTTGGGCTTCCCTGGTGGCGTAGTGGTTGAGAGTCCGCCTGCCGATGCAGGGGATGTGGGTTCGTGCCCTGGTCCGGGAAGATCCCACATGCCGAGGAGCAGCTGGGCCCGTGAGCCATGGCCGCTGGACCTGTGCGTACAATGCCTGTGCTCCCCAACGGGAGAGGCCACAACAGTGAGAGGCCCGCATACAGCAAACAACAACAACAACAACAAAAAAAAATGCTAAACTTTATAGAAATTAGAGACCAGAACAATGAATCCTACAACAAGGAGAAACCAGCTATTCAACTGATCAAAATGATAGAAGTTCTTCTATATCAGCTCTCCCAGGAAGGACGTGACAGGTATTATCAGCAGGAGTTATATTTTTCTACTGTCCTCAAAGTTTCTATGACACAGGAAAGCAAATGGAGTCAAGGTTCCTATCACCTTTTTTATAACACTATAGGCTTTTTTTTTTTTTAATAAATGTCCCCTTGAACTTTACATTCCTTATTTTGGAATTGCATTTAATATCACTCTATGATTTAAGGAGATGATCTGCAAATCAAGCCAATCTGATGACACAAGTTGGGCTCCCTGTGATTTCTTGACACAAAACAGGTCAGGATCTACAACTGAACATAGAAAGAAAAACGATTTATATTTTGTCCAATTAGTGCATATATGACCTTTGTGTAAAAGGAACATGGCCTTGGGTGAAAGGACTCTCACTGATTTATCCCACTTTTAATCCAAGTAAGGTACCAACACATGTAGGATGCAGTAACTCACAGTCTCAAGATTGAATGCTGTTAAAATTTGCAACAAATTTAGTGTCAAATACGTCTTCACCCATAACAAGGAGGTCATTCTATTAGTGAGTAGGTCTGGGCTCCAAATTGGAAGTTCACTGTCCAGTTTTAATACTTCAGTGGAATCTAAGGCTTTGTGAGTGTGAATGACTGATTCAGTGCTGTCAGCGCATCTGTGTTTGAATTGAGATTAACATAAGGATGACGTGCAAGAAATAGGCACCCTTTAAGGATGAGTGAGTGTGTGTGTGTGTGTGTGTGTGTGTGTGTGCAAGAGAGAAAGAATCTGAGAGACTGAGTGAAAGCAATTCATTTATCAATGCTCAATTTTCCTCAATGTTAACCTGACTGCTCTCTCCTTTCGTACTTTATGATCTAGAAATAGGTTTGCTTTGAGTGGTAGGAAGTGCCAAAAATCCATCTATTACTCTGAATTTGTTGTGTCAAGAGATCTTTCTTGCCTTGCATTTATAGGAAGGGTAAGTGGAAAGCATTCTGGGGTCATGAGAGAATACCAGTGCGATTCGGCTGGGAAATACAGGGAGGGGCGTGGCCTGGATTCTGGCCCTGCTTCTGAAGTGCATTTGAAATAACTTAACGTGCTCAAGCGTTTTCTGAGGGGCAGGATTGTCCTGCAGAATAGATAAAATGGTCCAACTTCAAGTAGGTAGACAACTGTTTCAAAGAAAAATTTGGGGATGATTAGCCTTGGCAGTGTTCTGATGCTAAGCAGGGGTGGAGAGTCTAGTGCAGGGCTGAGCCCGGAGAGCACGGGCTGGGTTGAAGGGGAGAATTGCATCAGACGTGATGTTGCTTAATCAAGGTTAAAGCCTTAGCCTGTAACCAGGGTGAGCAAGAGCCAGTGAATCTGACAACAGAATTGTTATTTATCTCTCTCTAAAAAGGAAGGACTAGGAAAGGTGGGAGGAAGGAGGGGGGGACAAGCTTGGACTCTCTGTAGGTTATTTCTGAATAATGGAAATATTTTAAATTCTTGTTGTAATTAATCAAATCTATGTTCTTTCAGAGAACAAAACTAAACGGCTGCATCATTAATGGCTTACTGTAAAAGTACAATCATGCAAATTTCACCTAGTCTCCTATTCATTCCAGGTGAAAACTCTAATGATAATAGTGAACATCCTGAATTTTTCCCGGGGGCCAGACATCACGCTCAGAGCTTTGCACACATTATTCTTCTCACACCACAGATGAGGAAACTGAGGCTTAGACGATCCAAGCGAATCGCCACATCTCAAAGTTTGTACACGGTGTAAACGGGATTTGAATCTCTGAGGTCTAACTCTAAAAGTTGTGTTCATAGCCATTACATTATACTTCTTCTCCTGCCCCTGTGCAACAGACACATCCTTGCAATCAGGAGCAGGTTTTCTTAAGGAACCAAAGGAGAGAAGAGCCAATTTAGCTGATAGGAGGAAAATTCTTTGTTCTTCAAAGAAACAGGTCTTTGAAGATCCCAGGTGGCTGAACGGAATAAACGGAGAGAGTGAGCTTATTTGATGCGGCGCCTGGTTTCCTGCCCTAGCGGATCAGCAGTGGGCCAGAGGCCAGTCCCTTGAAGACACAGACTGAGGACAGAGCCCGCAGGAAAGGAGCTCTTGGTCATTGCATTCTTAGTTGAGGTTGTGAAAAGCTGGGGCATTTGTAGGTGTCTCTAGATTTTAATGTTTGTCTTTGGGCAGATTGGGGATGCCAAGAGACATAATATGGAAATAGGGCTTTTCCAAATTTCTGGAGAAATTTGATGAGAATGCAGTATTCCCCTTGTAACAAAGGTTAGGTAGGGAAAAAACCCTCTTCCTTTTTCCAGTGGACCCAGATAACGCTGAGCACTGACTACCGTGTGGTGGGCCCATCTGTAAGTGGGAAGGGCCAGACAGACCTGGCTTCCCATCCATGCGCTTCCACGCAGGCAGGCCCCTTAAGCCCCCAGACGCAATTTCCTTATCGATTCCGCGGGATGAGAATGCTGACCTTGCTGGGTTGCCGTGAGCATCGGAGATCATGTAAGATTGTACCTGGCACAGAGTAGGTACTTGATAAATGGTAGTTACCACAGGTGCAAAGTTTTTACTGGGTGGGTAGGAGAAGGCTAAACCAAGAGAGGAAAACATTTTAAAAGGCTGAAGAAAAAAAAAAAAAAGAGGGAGGGATGGGACCATGGCATCTGGTCCGTGAGCCCTGCTGCCGGCCCTCCCTAACTCTGTCCTTTCAACAAGCCATGTGTAGCTTGCGATGGATGAGACCCGGTGTCTGCAAAGACAAACCCGAGCCAGGAGGTGATGTAACATGGAATTACAGCCCGCATCTCCCTCTAATGAGCCAGCCTGCTCGTTAAGGACGCACTGATGTCAGGGGCCCAGATGGGGTGGTGCGTGCAGTTGTGCCCCTCGCCCCCTCACATGCAGGCGGGTGGTTGGAGCACACGAGCATGACTGCCAATATCACGGCTGGTTAGTTCCCGGCCCAGCACTGGGCGGGGCGGTGTGATGTATGCAGGAGGAGGTTGTCAAGGACGACCATGGGAGTCATGCAGCCTTCACGCTACCTGGGAAATGGACTCTTGCCAGCCAAGAATGCTCTCGAGAGTTCTCTGAGTGGAGGTGCTCTGGGAGTGAGAGTGGCTGGTCCCCCAAAGGGCTTGCCGCTCAGCTGGAAGACCACACACATACGCCAATACACACATGCACTCTGCACACATGGCACACATATGCATGCCACACGCAGACCACACCTACATATCATGCGTCACACGTGTGTACACATACCACACACACCTAACACACACACCCTGTACGTATACCACACACATGTATACAATCACATGTACACAATCACACGCATACCTACCACAGACAGGCCACAGACACATATACACACGTATCACACAAATTTACATGTGCCACATGTACCACGCATCACACGTTTATATACCACATGCAGCAGACTCATGAACACACCACACTACACATACCACATGCATGCAGCACACACACATATCCATATATATCACACGTATACACACATCAACCCCACAGTCCTCACGCATCTATACCACACAGACACTGCACAGGTACACAAACTGCCCCGCATCATACCCCCAACATGTACACATTTGTGCTACTCCCCACAATTCCCTACATACTACATACACACCACATCAATACATATCACACATATACACATGCATATATACTCCATATCACACAAACGCACACTCCACACTCACAGTACAGACTTGAATACACGTGCACACACCACAGGAACACCCCCCACAAAATGCACAGATGTATTCACACCACACACATGAAAACAGATTTCCACACACTACACATATACCCACACACTATACATATACACCATGCATACATGTCTCACACATGTACAGAGATCCTCCCACACCCACATCACATGCATATTCACATACAAACATGAACACATATGCATCATCCAATCCACCCAAACATCACTCACACATACACATACCACATGTGTATGTATACATACATAACACATACATGCATACATATACACAATACATACATAACACATCCAGCCGTACACAGCACACACATCCATACACACATTCAAACAACTCCACTCCACATACACACACAACACGAAATACACATGCCGCATACCACGCAGTAGAAGAATTAGGGTGAGGGTCCCCAGAAACCAACTCTTAACTTAGATTTCTCTTATTCAGTCATAACTTTCTACCACTTTGGTTAAGTTGGGGAGAAGTTAAAGAAGACCCTTAAAGGTCCAAAGAACCTAAAAATAGAGACAGCTGTAACTAGAGCCTAAAACCCACACTGGCCAGTGTGGTAACGGCCATGGCTTCCAAAGCACCACGTAATGCTGAGGCTGGCCGTCTCAGACACATATTCCAGATGTGTCAGCCAGGTCACCCCGCTTGGAATGCCCATCTCCCTCCAACTTGCAAGTGCCTCTTTCCATCTATGAGTAGGAAAATAAGGCAGTGTCAATACCAAGGAAAGGTATCGAGGAGGCGGCAGTGACCTGCCAAACAAGTCTCAGTTTACCTCCCATGGAAGCCCTTGATGCCACCATGAAGACTAAGCGATCCCTGATTTAAGATATTATTGCTTCCGTGTGGGCTTAAGCATAAAATTTCCCTGCCCGTGTGAATGCAATTCTCTGTTTAATACCCAAATATCCTGCCCATTGCCAGGCAGGAACTTGGACCCTGGGGAGTTCATCTGGGTGCATGTTAACTGCCTGACCAACTGAATGAATTCTCTTGTTCAAAAACTTGGAAGAAATGACTCCAAATTCTAAAAGCAGGGAATTTTAGTGGCTATGTTCTGTTTCTGGGGCTAGTGGAGACTTTATTAAGGGTCACTCTCATTTCTAGACCCACATCTGACCACTGGGTTTGTGGTTCTAAGTTCATGGAATTTCAAAGTTAGAAGGGACCACACATATCATCCCAATGCAAACCCCGCCCATGACGTGAAAAGTTGGCGAGACTCTGATGTGGATGTACAGGCCTCGTGATGTCATCCATGTCAACTCTGCTGTCACATTTGCCTCCCTTTCTGCTGTTCTGGACACAGCTAGAAGTAGCTCCTGGACCACATTCTGGCTCTTACAGTTATTTGTTGTCCAGGGTTTTTTGTGTCCAAATGGCTGGGCCCTGTGACGTGAGAGCTTGAGAGCTTCCATACTGTGCATAAATGTAGTTATTATAATAAATCTGAAGTCAAATCCCATACTAACTTCCCCTAGCCAGCCCACATACTCCCATCTCACCATGCAATCAGCTGGCATATGGCTTAGGAAATATCAGCCACATACCAGTAAAAACAAGGCACAGTTAGGAAGCATATCTGCTGTCAAGAAACCATGCAATTAATTTCAAAGTAAAAAAGAATTGGATTATCTGTGCCGTGGCTTTCTTCATTAGCACAGGTTATTGGGAGAGTTTAGTAGTACAATTCCTTCCTACTTGAAGAAAGTGCTTATAATGTAATGATGGGGATCCCTCCCCTTGACATTTATCCCGGGTGGAAGTTTGTAGGCGCTCATGTCTGGTACCTTTAGTTGACAGGTAAGGAGCAAAGTACTAGAAAAAAGTAACCTTGGTGGCCTAGACCATGCAAAAAACATCGCTGAAGCCCTAACCATCACCGCTCACCACGACCCCATGTGAACACGACATCTGCCACTCACAGCCACACTGGGGTTGAAGTCACACAGATGCTTGCTCTCCAGGAGTCAGTGGTCAGAGTCAGGCTGGCCAAGTGCTATCTGGCAGCGGAGTTAACAGAATCAAGCCATGCAGGAAGGAAACTGCAGGCAAGGGCTGGGAGTCAGCAAGAACAGCACGGAGGGGAGGCGATCCCCAAGATGAAAAGGGACACGGCCCTGTCCTCCACGTTGTCCTGCCTGCTGGCTGGGCTTGGCTCAAACTGGGGTCAGAAGACCGCCCGCAGGGAAATCACCTGAGGAGCTTACAAAGATGAAGATTCCCGGGTCCCTGCCACAGATCTGTTTAATCAGCATCTTTGGGATCCCGGCCCAGGAATATATATATATATATATTAACAAGTTCTCTGGGTGATTCTTAATACAATGAAATTCCAGACTCGCTGCTCTGGGCACATTGGGCAAACTCTGGCAGGGGACGTCCACCTGCCTATTAGGTGTGAATCCGCATGTGATGGCGGCAGGCTCCTCGTGGTGGGAGAGGGGCATGTCTTCACAAGCCCCACTGGCCCCCATATTCACCAGGATCAAATCCAAAATGGGTGTTAATGAGCATGTTCTTTTTGAGAAATGCCGTTTCAAAATCCCAAGCAGGCGACGGGCAATCTCTTAAGGCCGAATATAAGCAAAAATTTATTTCCTCAGAACTGGTAAGGGTGGAGCGGCTGTCTTTTCTAGCTGCATGTGCTGAATTAGAACCTTGCAAAGCAAACGCAGCTCCCCGGGGGCCCTGCGCATGATTTATTTCCGGATTTAATGAATGGCCACGTGCCTGGGTTAGTGGAAAATAACCCGCAGACCGGCTCATCCCTGAAGTGCAGCGGAAAAGCCTCTCGCTGAGGCCACTGAAGGATGCTGACCCATTTCCACAGCCTAATCTCCCCGCAAAGCAGGTGACACAGCGGTGGACCAGGTACACAGGCTGCCGCCTTTGGCTCTGAGAACACAGTTTCTCCACATCCTACGAAATGTCTATCGATCAGAGCGTGTAGCAGATGTCAACAGTGATTGTCGGAAGGGACGCTACTCAATATCACAAGGTCACGATGAGGAAAAAACCTCATAATTCACTATCCTGGTACACAAAGCACCGGGCATTGCTCTCTTCCTTCTTAATAGTATCTTTCCGTGGCTGCCCAGCGACTCTCTCTCCCTGTCACTGGCCTTGCCATGGGATTTAGGTCTTACATTCGCTGTTATTTACCTGTTTCTCCCCTGGCTTAACTTTTCAGATTCATGTCACAGCCAACACCTGCTTTATATGCTCTGGCCCTGCCGCAGCTTCATCGCACAAAAGGCTGATTTAACTCCTCAAGAGAAAGTCGTTCTTTTATCAGCCCTGGGACTTTTCTGAATCGTCTTTTCTGCCTGTTCGGAGCACCATCTCTATACTGAAATAATGTTTATCTGTGCTTAATTGATTTAATAGGCACCTGCCTTGCAGATGTCCTGTCGGGCTTAATGAATTCATTAGTCTGTAAGGTTCTGTGACATTCAAGGAGGGAATGACGTCTGGTGGGCGCTGCTGCCCTAGCCCACACAGCACTCAGAGACAAATCACACAAAGCGCCCCACCTCCCCCTCCTTTCCCCCAATCCCCCCCCCCACTTCAGGAAGGGCAGCCACCTTGATGGGAAGCAGGACAATTTTTAACAACACAGAATTATCTCCATCCATATGGCTGCTCCTACCCCAAATTACGACGTAGGCAAAATTCATATCCAGAGGTACCACTCTCTTATTCTTTTTGCATATATTCGCCCCTTGATTCATTCATTCTCTCCTGTCCTCCCACGTCTGTCCCTCCTTTCTCCCCATCCCTCACCCTCTGTCTCCCTCCTTCTCTAGGGAACGTTCCTTTCTTGCACCCTGATGTCAGAGAACCATTGGATAAACTGATTCACATTAAGGAATAAGCAACTAATAAGGTTAACATCCCTCAACAGCATGCATCTTTTAAGAGGAAAATCTTAAATCAAAGGGCAAAACAGATGATAATGGTGGAAATTCACACACCAGCACAGAGGTCAGGGAAAGTGGGGTTTTCATTGTTCTGAAGTCACAGTACTAGTTAACATCCTTCTGCCTTTTCATTAAGGTTAATAGAAGCCCCTGTTTCTTGGATCACACCTAACAGGTATCAATTTCATTCCATATATTCAGGAGGGTCAGAGATGCAATTCTTTGCTTTCCTTTTTTCTTTTTGAGCCTCCATTCCTCTGAGGATTGCAGAAATTGAATTTCAATTAATTTGGCTTCTCTGCTCCCAGCGTTCCCTGGGTTGCATCTAAATTTTGGAGCCTTCCATAGTGCCAGGTATTGGGAGGGGACATCTGGTCCTCAGGATCATTCTCCATCCATGCTGGCCTCCCCCGAGGTGTCTAACTTGCCATCTGGTCTTCAGTTATTGGTTCACCAGGGGGCTGCTGAGTCATCCCTTGTTCCTGACCACGGGACACCTTCACATCCAGCTCTCTCTCAGCTCTTTCCAGGACCTCTTTGGCAGGTAGGTGTTAACTGCTTCTGCCACCCAAGTCTGGGCCTCAGAAGAGGCTGTCCAAAATCTTGCCCCATTTCTTTGCCACTCACATGATTCCGAACAGTGCCCCACACCACGGAGGGGTATGAGAATAGCTTTATCTCGTGGGATCACGTTGATTCCCGGGCTTTAGTTGGGAAGCTGGATGCAGGTCCCTTCCTTCTCTAGGCAGAATCAACCAAGGTGTGTTAGGAGGGCGTCTGTCTTTCCTCCTCAATCCTGCATGTCTGCACCCCTGGAATGTTTCTCAGGGACCCACCAGCCTTTAAGTGCTTGGAGCTTTCTTCTGACTCCCTCCTCCCCATGGCTAATTAGTTACTCCTCTTTTCTCTAATTTTTGCTGTGTCATCCTTTTCTTGAGGTCAAAAATGCAAAATGACTGAAAAGAGGGACGATCCAAGGGATGCAAGTAAAACGTGGACAAAGAAGGATTTTATTCTAAACTATTCAGCAAACTATAAAATGCTGTGCTAGCCATTGGGAGGGTTATAAAGTATTACAGAGCATAGGTCTATCTGCAAGAAGCCTACACAAATAAATGTAATGCTAAATACCAATTCAGGAGTCAAATGAATTGATAAGGAAAGAAGAAGTCAGTTCATAATTGCCCCCCCTCCTTTTCCTTTTTTTCATTTTTCCCTTTCAAGGAATTAGGACTCTTCAGCTGCCAGTGGACATTTCTTAAAGTTAGAAGCCAAATAGAATACGGGTCAGACTCTATATCAACAAAGATGACTATAGCTCAAATCTGTGATTAGACTCGAAATAACAAAGCTTTACCATGGAATTTACTTACTTCGAGCCGTACTGGATACAAATGAATTCTAAGACTAAAGGATTTGAACAGCCCCCTTTAGAATTGTAATGTCATTTGCCTCTTTAAAGATCTATGAGTTTGGAGCCTTTATTGCTAATACTTTAAAAATTTAGAGCAGCAGCCACACAATTTGGGGACTGGGGTGAAAGGAGATGGTTGTACTAGTTAGGGTAAATAAGCCTAGGTCTTATAACAACCCCAAAGTCTCTGTGCCTGAACACAGTGAAGGTTACTTTTCACCCACCTTTGCAGTCCATTGTTCCCCAGAGTCATCTGGGGACCTAACCTCTGCCTTTAATGAGTGGCTCCCAAGTTCACCCTGGGTGTCGACACTGAGCCAACTAATGGGGTTGAGAGAGCGCGCAAGTCATGCCGGATGTCCTATGGGCCTGCCTCAGAGGTAATGACGTCACTTCTGCACATCTTTCACTGGCCAGAACTGTCACATGGCTCCATCTAATCAAAGAAGGCTGGGAAATGTCATCTAGCTGTGGACCCAGGAGAGAAAGGCAACAGGTTTGGTGAGCACATCGCAGCTTCTCTGCCATATTCGTAAGCAAAATTCTCTGACGGCACAAGGCTCCCAGTGACTAATGCTTTGTTAGCAAAGAACCAGAATTGTTTCATACATGAAGAGAGCTGGAGTGTCAGAGCAGCATGATGCTTCCGTGTGGCCTCCCTTCCTTCTTCCCGCTCCCCCTTCCTCATCTCAGTCCGCCCTCCTTGGGAGGATAGGCAGGCAAGGCTAGAGCCTGCATCTTTACATTTGCTGGTACCTTATAGGTTTCTTTAGAAAGCAGAGGCACTAGCAGTCAGAGCCCAGCATCTCCTGCAGATGTTCCTCAGTGCCTGACCCCAGATCAGAAAGCACAGCATATGAATCATCAGCGCTAATGAATGTCGGTCTCATCACTGGATGTTGGCAGAAGCTCAGAATAGCCCTGGAGAGAAAGCCGGGTAGCTATGCTGGGCAAGAGGGACCTAAAACCTACTGAGCATGTGGATGGAAGCCAGCCTGTGTCAGGAGGGTTCTCATGGGAGGTATTTTGGTCTTTCTTGTGCTGTTCAAGCCAAGCTCAGACTCCGTAAAGCACTCATTTTGCTGATTGAAAGGGAATCGTTCTGAGGCAGAAAATGTCAACAGCACTAGTAGGAATTCTGCCTTTGCTCTTTAGCATCTAAGTGGCTCTAAGGAAATGGATTAACTTGGTGTTTTCAGATGAAATAGTCTTCAGCTCCTGTCCTCAAACACATCATGTGTA
Organism: Orcinus orca; assembly: GCF_937001465.1. Lineage (NCBI taxonomy): Eukaryota > Metazoa > Chordata > Mammalia > Artiodactyla > Delphinidae > Orcinus > Orcinus orca. The sequence goes on from NC_064562.1 coordinate 23,116,893, forward strand.
CAGGCAAGGCAGCCTTCTTCTGGAACGAGCCACCGCCTCAGGACAGAGGGCTGGCACCTCCCTAATGGCAGTGACATTCTGATCAATAGATCAAGCTTGAGGAGCTGGCTAGCTTGGGCAGCCATCTTCTTACATTACACACGCCTCAAAAAACCGGGGCCTGAGGAAAGGGACATTTGCCACTATGAGCTAAGCTTACAAAAAAGCAGAGAGGCTATTTAGTTCATGGTCCAGGGAGAAAGGCAGTCGTCACCCTAGAGTGGACACTGCGGACGGAAAATGGTGGAGAACTAACCTGGGCTTTTCTCCCAGCTTCAAGATGGGGGCATATTTGAAGCTGTAGGTGAGGAGAATGCATATATCTGATGGGGAACTTACAGCAGACAGGACTCTGTTGTTCTTTCCTCCATACTTCTAGTAAGTTCTAAAAGAGTAAGGTTTTGAATGTTCCTTCCTAGGGTCTTTTAGCTAAAAAAAAATTCATCTTCAATTCATCTCTGCAGAATCAGGATGGATAGAGTATACAAAATTTGTAAGTATCTGCCTTCTGATACTTCTGTACTCGTGGGCTTCACAAACATTCAGTCCAGCGAACTCTTTGGTGCTACATACAATCTCATAACCCTTTTGTTTACTACCGAGGGTCAGGCTCTTAATCATAGCTTTCCTCAGGGATGGCAATTGTACCGGCTGTTCATGCTAAGCCTCTCCTAGAACTCTGTCACCAACACCGTTTTCTACTGGAGTGAGGTCGGGGTCCTGAGGGCTTTTTTTCTGGTAGGATGGATCCTTGACCAATCCTGCCTAGCTAAGAAAATAAAATGAGAGCCTGGGTCTCAGTTGTGAAGTTACAGACAGTTACAGTTGAACGTTGATAAATGCAAAGTACACATTTTCCCATAACAGTCAACCTGCCGTGGAATTACATAATCACTCTTTTCCTGAGAATTTATGTTTCTGTAAAGAATCCTAACTGTCAAAAGCACATGGAACATGCTTTTGATTTCTCTAGTCATGGATTGGATCAGCCGGGTTTTGTTTTTTGGGTGTTTTTTTTTTCAGATTACAAAACTAGAGACAAGGTTCCATAACCACAGAAGGTCAAGGGGTTCTTTGTCATTTTGTTTTTTTCATTCTTTCCGTCATGCCCTCATCAATAACTTATTGTTAGAGATTTGCTATGGTCCTGGGGGTAAGTTATACAGGAGAGGAGATATGGTGCTTTGAGATTCTTGCCTTTAAAGAATTAGAGGAATTGAGGGAATAATCAGGAATCATGGATTTGATTTCTGGCATGGGCCCTGAACCAATCAATGTAAGACCGTGCAGAGTCAGTCACCTATCTAAAGGTTTTCATTTCCCTATTCATATGAAAAACCCTTAGATGAAATGCACTAAAAATAAGCCAGATAGTATTTCTAGTCCTGAAGTCATCCTAACTGGTCTCTCCAGAATGGATACCGTCCTCAATGATAATCAGGTGATTTGCTAAGATTAGAAGGGGAAATAAATCAGCTAAGTAATGCTTATGTCATTCACAAGAAACCAAAGTGAATATCAAGAGACATTATCAAGGTAGGTGTTCCTATACATGTATAGTGTTGGAAGCCAGTAATGAAAGTAGATTGTAGATGCAGTTACCCACTAGAACACTTAAATGTGTCCTTATTTGACTGTGCAATCACATAGCCAAATATATTCAAGGGCGGTTTCCTTTATAAGAAAAGGAAAGTAAATGAAATGCTCAAAGATGACATTAGCTCACTTTTATGTTTGAAAACTTAATTGCACCCAAGTGAGAAAATACAAAATTAAAGTTCTCACTGCAACAATTGAGCCTTACAGCACCTTGCAACAAGGAGAGATTTTGCCACACATGTTGGAACTCAGTGTGATGTGGGCACTAAAACCTGGACTGGGGAACTGCCTGCAAATCTATTATTGCACCTTTCCTAGAGCTTGAAGGAAAGCTTTCTTTAGAGATTATGCAAAGAGCCTTTATCTTGAGAGTTACACCCAGGAGTGCATCTTGGATTCCACCGATTGCAGGGGGTGACAGAAAGAAATTACCGTTTATTGATTGCCCTACTCCTGGATAGACGTGTGTATGAATTTTACCTAAAAATAATTTTGTCTTTCTCTGTCCCCTACACCTTGTCTACCAAGACAACCCCACTGATTCAGAAAGATGAGACAAAGCCTGTGTGAGTGTGTGGAAGTGAAGCCTCAGGCCCCATGGTCCTGCCACCAACCTTGTTAGGTTATTGGAGCCCATGAAGGACTAGAAAGGCACTTTCCAGTGCCGTAGTTGGGGTCCTGATCTGGTTCTTTCCTTTGCAGCCTCCTGGAGTCTTGAGGATGTCTGGGATAGCTTCTCCACACTCAAACCAGCCCAGAAGAGCCCAGGTTCCTCTCCCCTTTCTCTAGGACTGTCTCCTGAGCTCCTGAGCTGGGGCTATGGACCAACACCTTGGACTCTTATGTCTTTGTGAAACACACAAGAATCCAGAGAAGAGGAAGTAGAACTCAGTCTAGTGAAAGTGTTCAGAGATTTTTCACCTAAATTCCTCTTAATTCCTTTCCACTCTCCTCTAGGGCACACTTTAGGGGTAGAAGCGATAAAGAAGACAAACATGGCCTATGCCACCTCCACCGCCTGCTTGTAGATCATTCACTCATTTATTCAACAAATGCTAATTGAAAGTCTGCTATCGTGTTGTGCTAGTCTCTTCGGGATATTCCAAGATGATTGGACATGGTCCATTCCTTAAACTCATTGTGTAGTTTGAGAGATGACACATGCACAAACATCCGTAACATCAGCGTGAATGTGATGAGTGCAGTGGGAGAGACCCAAGTACCATGGGGGTTTGGGTTCCAGCGGAGGCTTCAGGGAGGGAAAGACGTGAGCTGGGCCTTGAAAGGGAAGAGCGTGATGCTCTGGCATGGCGAACCACAAGATGTCAGCGCCACTGATAGGATGACAGTAGATAAAGAGGGAAAACAGGGATTCATTTTTGGCGGAGGGCGATGGACAGTAAGGTAGCAGGTAGGAGGTGGGGAGAGAGAGGGAGATAATGCGACTGACTCCAGACATGTTGAGTGTGAAATTCCATTTGGACCTCCCAGTGGAGCTTTCCAGCAGACAAAAAGAGCAGAGCCTTGAGAAAGTTCAGACTTGGGATCATACATGCACACAGAGGCCTGTTGAGCTATTGGATGTTGCCTAGAAACTGGAGCTAAGCAATTAACACTCTAAGCAACAGATACTAATGTCTTCATTACTTGCAGGCAGGCCCTATACCAACACGCAGGGAGAAATTCAGCTTTCTGTCTGTGGAGCTTCTGGAAAACTTAGAAACATGGGGAGACTCTTTGCTAGATCAGTGCAGTAAGGTTGGTCTTGGTAAGTGGCTACTGTTGGGGGCATTTTGGTGCAGTGATTCCTGTGACTAAAAACTGACTTGTCTCTTTAATCGGAAAAAAAAAAAAAAGTGCTGCACTTTCCTCCTCATTTAGAGCTGTTTTGAGGTTGATGTCATGAGTACTCCCTTTTTTTCCCTCTTGATATCTGGTAGACCCTGTCTTCTCAGAATGATGTAGACATGCGTTCAAGCCCTTCTGTGATTTGACCGGTGCTGTACTATTATAAGCACTATTGATCACACAATCCATTAGGGCACCAGTCACCATAAATAATTTATCTCTTCAGGCATGAGCTTGTCTCTGCCACAGATGCAATCAGCAAGAATCCCCTTCAGGAGGTCTGTGTTGGGGGAAAAAACAAACACACAAACAAACAAAAAACCAACAACTGCATTGCAAATGTAGTGTGAACACACAAGGCCCAGGGAGGGTTAAAAATAATGACTAAGCAAACCTCATGCCTGGAGACTGCATTCTACTGGGGGTGATCTGTCAGATAAAGAACAGATCTGAGGTTTTTCAGACCAGCGTTGCTCCCACAGAAAGCATGCCGTCCTGACAAATAGATATAAGCCTATCTTCCTAGCTGAGGGAAGCCGTTTAGGCAGTATATCAATATTTGCTGAATACACTAGAGCAGTGCTAGATGTTATAATTGCCGGGACTGGAGGGACCAAAGGAGGGGTAGGAAAGGGGAGCAAAAGAAATAGTAGACATGCTCGCATTGCTGTATAGACCTTAGAATTCTATTGGTCAAATAGGAAAGTATGCATGATTAAAACTCTAAGATCTCTGGCAAAAACCAACAAGAGAGTGCAAGAGCATTGGAGCTCAGATTGCACCTATAACTTGCTAAGGCCATACACCCATAACGGAATGCTCAGATTTTAGGCTTTAAGTAGGGCTGCAAAGGAGGAAGAGTCATACAGACAGAGAGGTGAGTAGGAAAGACACTGTCGTAGGGGAGGAGGATGGGTGTGCAAAAGTCTGCAGTTGGGAGCTCACGAATCATGGGTACCAGCAAACAGATGTCAGCAGGGGCAAAGATTTCACAGTGTAAAGCCAGAGAGTGACAAGTCAGGATGCTGGCAGGGGGCTGCTGGGTTATGGCCTTCCTACACAACATTGGAGTCAGAGGGGCCTGTTGTAGGGTAGACAAGACCTGGGGGAAAATCTTCATCATTTTTCCCTTTTGGGTCCTTATTTCTTGAGCTTCCCAAGCCTTCCCTGCTACTGTAGGTCTTGCTGAGAAAAAATTATCATTAGGCTTCCTTATAATATGTTTATATATAACCCTTTGAATAAGCCAGAGTTGAGACAAGAAAACAGAGCTCAAGTCACATAGTTCAATAAAGGGAATGAACAGGGAACCTAGATACAAATAGACGGAAGAGCTGAAGAGCTAATAGGAGATGGTGAGGCAGAGACGCATAACAGCTAGAGCTGGAGGTATCAAGGAAGAAGAGCCTGGACTGTCCAGAGGACACTGGAGCCATGGCCAAGCTGCCTGGTGAGAGCTTGGACCACAAGGAAACACGGATACCGCGAGAGATGCCGCCCAGGCAGAGAGAGAGGGATGGAAATACCCCAACTTCTCCCCTTCCTGTTAGGGCCTCCCTTTGGCCTCACCTGAATGGAAGCCACTTGGTATGGAAACCTAGGAAATGCCGTTTGTACATTTGTAGGTATCTGTAGGGAAAGTGTGGGAAATGACTGGCATTCCCTTGTCAGTATCTGCAGATGACTCTCAAAGAAAAGCAATGCCTGTCTCTTGCAAGTGGATTTATAATTGGTGGAATCAGGCAGCAAGGGAGGCACTATCTGCGGGCAAGATGTTCTTAGTGACTCTGCAATTAACACTACTCAGTCCACTGCCTGTCCTACTGCAGAGTAGCTGAAATCAGAATCGTTGCGTAGGTCTCTCCCAAGGTGTCTGAGATTCCTTCCACCATGACTGCCCTAAGGTTTGCTCTGGAGTGTCTGACCCAGGAAGGAAAGGGCTGCAGGCTCAGTGAAAGCAGAGTAGGAACTGATCAAAGTCTGTGGTTTCTGCTTCTCTGACTCAATCCCAGAGGCAAAGTCTGTGGTCCAGAAGTGTCTGCAGTCTCTCTTTCCTTGAAAAGCTCCTCTGCTGCCATTTCTGAGCCTCTCTTGCTCCTCAGAGACCTCACACACCCCAGAGGAGCACTCCTGACCTGTCTGAGTCTCTTAGGCTTGATGTGAGTAACAGATTAAACCATATAAAAGTTCTGCCAAGCATTCCAAGGCCCTATGGACACTCCCGGACACTGGGCCTCCCATAGAAATCCTGTCCCCAAGGAGATGTTACTTAGTAACCTGTAGGGGTTGTATGCCTTTACATTAAATAGCTGGAACTTATTTCAAGTGACGTTCATCACTAGGGATGCCAATAAGAGGACAGAGGGGCTCTGTTGTGTTTTATCCTGAGGAGTTAACGTTGATGTGTATATCACACTGATTTAATATAGTTCACTTAATGTGGAGTGATCAACCACAGGGCAGATGGCCCTATAGAGACAGGATCCCTGCCCTTATGCCAATTTAGTCAGGGCCAGGAAGAGGGTGTCAGGTACTTGCTGGTGGCAGGAGCTGCTACAAGCCCAGGACTCTGTAGGCAGAGCACTGATTTTTCGAGAGTAGGATATGATCACTGTGCTGTTCATCTGTTTGGTGCTAACGCTGCAATTTGCTGGTTCTTAAACAGAGCTTGACAAAATAGGCTTGTTGTGAAGCCAGGCAGCTAATTGTGCTGGTAATTAAAAATTGGCAGTACTGAGTTTGGCCCACGTTCCCTACCTCAAAACCTTCCAAATCAGCGTTTGCCTTTCATGAGGAGAAAAAACACCTGCTCTGTTTCCCCCACTCATTTCTTAAGACTTTCAAATACCACTTAGCTGCTGCTTTCACAGAGCCTGGAAGGATTTCTGGTATTTCATTCAGAAAGATCGCATGAGCACTGCAGTCAGCAGGGCTATATACAGGCAGGGCCGAGCAGAGGGCGACCTCCGAGAATGCTCGGAGGAGCCGCGGCAGGACCGCGCCCGCGGCCTCATCTCACCCTCCTGCGGGGCTTCTTTGATGAAGGCACATTACGTTCAGATTTTCTGGCTCTGGAAAGCTCGAGTGTCCATTCCTGGAGGTTGGGGACCACGTGGCAGTCTGCAGCTCCCGGGCTTGTTAGCACACGCACACGCACTCAGTGATGATTGTCATCCTCCTATATTTATCCAGTTGCTGTTTCAGTGGCTCTGAGAAGTGTCTGGAAAACAACAAAGCTGCCTTCTCCTACTAGGCAAGCTGTCTGAACTCCAGGGACAGGCTCTAACGTCTCGTTTGCGTGTATGTGTGTGTGTGTGTGTGCGCGTGCGCGCGCTCTCACACTCCCATGGGCGCACGCAGGCAGGAGCCGTGGTTCCCAGAGCTCCTGGGTCACTGGGAGATGCCCTCCATCTCCCCCACCCAGCCTAGCGCTTACTATTCAGAAGCCTGCCGCTTTCATGCTCTAGCCAGGGCCCCCTGTCCTTGCTCACTCCCAGGTAGGTCTGACTGGCAAGGGCACTATGTGCGCAGTGCGGAAGGGGAGTTGGCCAGGCCTCTGGAGCAGGACCAATTGGCGCCAATAGCTGCAGTAAAGAAGGAGAACCTGGAAAGGTATCAGTGAGTGTCACAGCTGAAAGGCATCCTTAATGTCATCTTCCCAAGACTGCTGTTTTGCAGGTGAGGAAGCTGAGGCTGAGACTAAGCAGCATTAGCTCTGGTCTCGAAGGCCTGCACTACTGAATCCCAGAGCAGTGACTTTCCATGGCCCTGTACCCAGCAGCTGGAACCTTGCTTCTCCAGTGGGCCATTCTTCACCAAACATCCTTCAGAATGGAAGGCCCAAAGACAACGTGCTAAAGACTGTTCACAAGTCTTAGTCAGGGAAGCCCACTGGTAGGTGACCCGAAGTGTGTTGGTGAGCAGTGCCTGGAGAGGTGATCGTACCTCAGGTCTCTGGCTTCTGCTGAGAGCCAGCTTCTAACATACCCTGTCACCGCTCTGCGCTTGAGCCACCGTCACATCCTGCTGCGCCCTCTGGCCACCTCCTGGGCACACCCTTTTACAATCACCACTTTACACGGTGTGGACAAGCTCAGCACCCATACCCACAGGGTGGTTCATTCTAGAAAGGTCCAAATAGATAGCTGCAAATAAATCTGGGCTTCTTTGCCATTCCTTAAAGCCTAACCCCTCATGATAACTTATCCAAGAGAAAAATAAATCCCATCCCCAAATCTTGAAGAGTGATGAAGATCTTTATTAAAGCTTTCTTTGATAGAGGTAAGAGTGACTCAGAAGTACCCATGACAAACTTGCTGCAAATCCCCTTCTCCATCCCTCTCTCCCCCAAGTCCCACAGCGCATGGCAGCTACTCAAATTTCTCTCTTCCAAAATCTCCAGCCCAGGTTGCCTCTCTTGTCACTCTCGCTTTCCCCCTCTCTTGCTATCCTTCTTGAGTCCTGAACATTTATGGTTTTGGTTTTGGTTTTTGCTTCCTTCGGTGGCTCTATGTCTTTTCCTGTTTAGATCAAACTACTTCTCTTCACTTTGTCCCAATTGCCCTTTCTACCCATTTTCCTGACCAACACACCAGAGACCTAAGGACTGAGCAACTGAGATAACATCCTTCAAATGTGGGGAGAAGAATGGTTGTAAATTCTCATACATGGATTTTTTTTTATCTTTGCCACATGGAAAATCAAGTCAAATTGATCTTCAACTAGTTATTCTTGGTTGGGTTGCTCCACTATTGAATTCCTAAAGTGCTGGAAGTAATATAGTATTAATTAAATAAATCTAAATCTAAATCTGCTGCTTCATTATTTCAAATAGTCTGCTCCTGCCTCTCAGACACAGAAAATAGCCAGTTTCTCCCCTTGACAACCATGTTCTTAGGATGCCAGGATGGGTGTGTTCCCAGCTACCTAACTGCTGCCAGCTGGATTCATTATCTCCTTTTTCATAGGTTATGATCAAATCTTAAATAAATTGCAAAGAACAATAGACTTTTCAGTTACCTTCACTCCATGTGCAATGGATCTGCGTCCCTGTTTTATACGAACAAGAACTCATCAAAGAAGCAGCAACCAACATGCTCAAAGCACTCGACACAACTCCTGGCATTTGAGGGACTCTTTCTTCTCCCTCATAGGGTTCTGGTCTTGGACTATATGTTAGGAACTTTTTCCCTTTTGAAAGCCTTGGGAAGTAGCTTCAGCTCCTCTCTCACCCTGTTTACTCTTCCCTGGGGGCCAAGTCATACCTTGTCTGCTTGGTGACTTTGGAAGAACTGAGCATGAGAAACTCAGCCCTTTCTTCTCCTTTCTTTTTAAATCTCCCCATCTGAGGATGGGTGTGTTTTGCTCACCTCCTGCCTCATGAATGGCAGTCATGAGGGGTGCAGGGCCATCTGCTGCTACGGCCAGGTCTAAAGACCTAGCTCTCACTTTGTTTCAGTGGAGGGCCACAGTAGACACAGCTGATGCAGCTGTTTTGCTCTGTATGTATGTTCTGCAGGGCCAACCCTTCTTTGGGTGAGTTGTACCAATTTTAGATTTGGGGAAAAAGCATTAGGGAGTCTGACTATGGCCACAATGAAGACTTACTCTTCAATCCAGCTTTATCATTGGTAAAACATATTTTACAAATCATCTGTCTGATTTCTGCAACTGTTTCTCAGTAGCACTTGGGAAACCATAATATCTGCATTCAGTTCAATTAAACTACCAATTCTGTAAATACCCCAAGGGAGAGAGCACGGTAACTCATATCCTTATAATGAGTAAATCTGTATCATACAATTAACTCTTCCCAAGTGTCCACCATGGGTGAGTTTAAAGCCAAGAGAAACTGTAGGGCCATCTTAGATTAAGTTCCTAGAATGATATCAAGGGTGATGGTGGAGACCTCAAGCGCACCATCCAACTTACAGTAGATTTTTATCTCAATGGCTGGTAGACTATGAAACTGCCCCTCTCCTCCTGGTGAGCCTGGGATGCTTTGGTAGCAACACAGTGGTGTGGTAAGGTGGACCTCAGGACCAGTGCTTGAGTTCATCCTTTCTTCACCCCAACAATAAGACCTTGGGCTGGCTGTTTACACGCTTTTTCCCTTAGATTCCTTATTTGGGAAATTGGGACAGTACCTCTTAGGATCATTGTGGAGAACAAAATGAGAGAATTATGTAAAGATCTTAGAACAATACCTGGCAGGTAGTAAGAGCTCAATAAATGTTAGTGATCATTAGTCGCAGCAATAAAATATTTTTCTGTCACCAAAAATGTCCCAGGAGGATGCATCTTTAGAATATGTCAATGGGAAAATGTGCTTTTCGTTTAAAATAATTTTGTTTTGCAAATATTTTAGGAGGAACACTGTTAAGTGAGAAACAGCTACATAGCTTTCTAGCAAATACAAATTGGAGTTTACAAATTGGAGTTTAAATACAAATTGGAGTTTACTTGTTAAAAAATAGAAATCCCATTTTTATTGCTTTCTCCACCCACAACATCTCAAGGAACATTTCTTAGCCACCGTCACATCCTTTGCTTTTACCCAAAGACATATGTCAGACCTAAGATCTAGTGACAACTGCCTCCTGAAAGTCTTGACGTGGGGTCCTAAGTCGGGGCATTTCTAATTTTGAAATGAGCTGTGTGGTTCAAAAGCTCCACGCTTTCCAACAAGTAGATGATTGATAAGACTTTCTCGTTCACTGATCAAGCTTGGTAAAAAAGGAAAAACAGGAACTAAAAATACCCTTTGTGCTTGAACCAGGGGCACTGAAAGTAAAAAGAGACCCAGATTTACATGTGTGATTACATAATTATATATTTAATTTGTAGTTTAGAGTAAAATTATCTTTTCAATCTAGGGATTTCTGTTGTCTCATCTCATAAACATGTAGCTGTTACTGCAACAGAGCAGAATGCCTCTTTGCCACTTTCTTTTTTTTTTTAATTTAAAGTACTGTTCACTATATCAGCTAGGGATTTTACAACCCATAGAACTACCAAGAAAAAAAAAATTATTTGAAGGTCACATCCGCCTTCACATGAGTTTTCTGTAAAATTGAGATGACATTTTATATGTTAACTAAATAAAGGTGACATAATAAATGATGGTTGATTAGGTTCTATTCCTACCCTCCAATTGGAACGTCCAGGTGAGAGGCTCCTCGGATTACCTCTCCCTGAGTCATGCTCCGTCTTTTCATGCAAGGGGATCTACAGGTCATCTGATGCATTGTCATTCATTGTTGTACTTCTACTTGAACAAATTAAACAGTCACTAAGCTGAAGTTTATTCCGCAAGCAAAAAGTATCAAACTGGAAAAGTGGATTTAAACTGAGCATATGAGCTAGTGTGGAGAGTAATAAGAGCAAAACATTTCTCTCTTTTATTGCAAATCTTCCATTGGCACCTAAGAGATAGGAGTCTCAGATCTGAGAGCCTAAGCTAGTATCCTGGGGGAGGTGGCCATTAAATTCAAGACCCTCTTGCTAATTTACAAATTAAAGCCAAGGGTAAGGCAGGAGGTCATCATTTCATGAAGGAATGGGGTCCTAATCTTTATGTCCTTTTGGGATTTCAGGGCTTCCTGTGAGTGAGAACTCAGCGCCATATCAGGCATCTTACACATTGGAGGAAAACAAAATATGCCAGGCCAATTCTTTCTCCTGCATATGAATCTCAAGGAGGCAGGGAAGCAAGAGCAGCAGGTGCAGAAGTTGGCAGAGAAGCTGGCTAGGTGTTTGGTGGAGACACTGGGCTCAGGAGCAGTGAGAAGTTGGTCTCTGAGTGCAATGAGATAACCAGGGCTAGAGGAGCCACTGGGACCTGAGACTGTGCCCCCCAAGTCTCCAGGAGTCATGGCTATATGGTTGCTGACGGTTCCCTGCCTTCTTTTTTTTTTTTTACTTTCCTGTCTATTCTTACAATAAGCTCCTACCACCAAATGGGTCTGAGTCCCCTGAACCCAAGAGAATCAAGCACCAGACCACACTTTCTATCAAGAACCTGAGGACTAGGTGGCAAGTCAGTGTCCCCATAACATGTCAGGACTCCTACATAAAGAACCTGGTTCTTGACCCCAACAAATCCCCTGAACAGAATGTACTGTTCTTTCTTCGCAGTGAGTGGAATAATAAAAATGCAAATCTCTATTCTTCCCCTGGATGTCAACAGACATTCCTTTTCTAGGGGGACATGACCTTTGAGTAATGATACAAAGTAGTATACTGTAGCTTAAATATTTTAAAAGGGAAGAATGTGGCTAATAATACCTAACATTTACTGTGTTAGCTCCACAGGCTCTGTACTGCATGCCGTGATCTAATCCTCACAATAGCCCTGTGAGATAGGTGTTAACTTGTCCCCTTTTTATATTTTAGTGACTAACCTGAAGCCACACAACTAGTAACTAGTAGAATTGGGATTCAAACTCTTTTTTTTTTTGGTGTATAGTTGTTTTACAATGTTGTGTTAGTTTCTGCTGTACAACGAAGTGAATCAGCTATATGTATACATATATCCCCTCCCTCTTGGGCCTCCCTCCCACCCCCTTCTCATCCCACCCATCTAGGTCGTCAGAGAGCACCGAGCTGAGCTCCCTGTGCTATACAGCAGGTTCCCACTAGCTATCTGTTTTACACATGGTAGTGTATATATGCCAATCCTAATCTCCCAATTGATCCCACCTTCCCCTTCTCCACCATGTCAAACTCTATTTTTTATTGAAGTATAGTTGGTTTACACAGTTGTATTAGTTTCAGGTGTACAGCACAGTGATTCAGTTACATATAATATATATATTGTATATATAATATATATATTCTTTTTCAGATTCTTTTCCCTTATAGGATATTGAGTATCGTCCCTGTGCTATACAGTAGGTCTTTGTTGTTTACCTATTTTATATATAGTAGTGTATGTATGTTAACCCCAACCCCTAGCTGATCTCTCTCCCCCTTTCCCCTCAAACTCATTTTTAACTCCAGAGCCTGAGGTCCTAACCAGAGTCCTGTCATAGGAGCAAACTCTCAAAAACACACTTCATCCAGTCTCTGAATGGCATTTTCTGTTCCCAGGACATCTTCCATTAGCAGGTCCAAGGAGAGCCCACACCTCACCTCTCTGGGAAACAACTGGTTCCCCTCAGTGTGTCTCCAGTGATACCCACACTGTCTGGTGGAATCACAAGGAATAACCTTCCTCTCTCAGCATGCTTTTGAACACTTTAACCTAGATTTTTAGAAGTCTCTGCTTTACCTGATTCTTGCCTCCCCACCCCCAGAGGAGAAGAGTGCTATAATATGATTTTATTAGATCAGAGAGATAAACCCAACATGTAGAGCAGCTGTAAGAGATCAGGTTGCTGTGGCCTTTTGTGGCGGTGAAACATTTCCAAAAATAAGAAAGTGAGTCCCATAACCAGGTCCCTAACTGTGTTTTTCCACAATGGCATCAGACAGAAGCTCTGGAAAATGTGATACAAAATGCGTTATCCACCCCCAACGCTTATTCCCATTGACAGAAACACTAGCAAAAAACACACACCTCTGCTATGGTCAAATCAAGGAGCTCTCATCGATAAACCAGGGCCAGGGGCCTCAGTCAACAGAACTGAATGGGAGAAGCCTGGTAATTCTCTCGATTGGGCACTTTGGGGACATTTTCATTCAGATGCTTATGTGAGTTTTACAGGATACTTCTTACGACCTCGGTGGGAGGCCAGTCAGAAGGAGGACAGTTTCCCAAGTCAATAACCACTTCCCAAGAAGGAAATACAGGGATTTTTTTTTCTCTTCTAGCCACAGATTCACAAATACACTTTTTTTTTTTCAGTTGTTTGTAATGCGTAAAGGTCATCATTCCAACTTACGTATATAGCACTATATGTTTTCACAGAAATACGTTTGCTTTACTTACACCTTTATAGGAACACACCTCCTGCTTAAAAGAGTCAAACTGTGTCTTTGCTTCAGGGTCCTAAGTGAAAAATAGCACACAGAACAAGAGAGAAGAGGGAACCTCAGGGAAGGGGTGCGCAAGGAATCGGTTTCAGAATCCCCTGGGGGATTTATTCAAAGTGACTTTCCCCTGCTGTCTCTACCACCCCACACCCCAGGAGGAATCCTTACAGTTGAGGGCACATCCAACCTCTCAGATGTATCTAAGTGGGGAAAAATTTGGAGTCGCTAGAATCCAAAACATATTCAACAGAACAATAACTATGTCCCTGAGAATGAAATCCTTTAGTAGCAGGTATGATCCTCAGTCCACAAATTAAGGAGTGCATGCAATATTAAATCTGTAGTTCTAGAAATCAGCTAAATTCGAATTTGAGCTCCGATATTGCTGGACTCATGAGAAAATATAATCTCCGTCACTCTGGTGACCTCCCCTCCCTCCCTCAAGGTCTCATCAGGTGTCCAGCACATTCTGCAGTGTGAAGGTGTCTGTGAAGGTAAAGTACTCTGGTATTTTCCACCTGTCCCATAGGTTTCCACGAAGACTTCATTGTCTTTGGTTGCAAGGGCTTTTCAGGACTCGTGGCACTTTGATGCTTCTGTTGACCTAAATCAAATAGACTGCCAGATACTTCTCCAGCAAAGATGGGTTTATTCAGGATCAACAGAGAATTGCAATTTGGGGTCTGCAACCATGATTCCCCAGCAAAAATGGAGAGAACTCTTTTATAGAGGAAAAGGAAGTTGGGAGGGATAGTACACAAAGAGTCCATGGATTTTCATTGGATGAGTCCTTGCCAGGAAAAAATCATCTTTCTTCTTCCTGTCGGGCTCTGCTGTGGTCACAGAGCATGAGAGCTCCCTCTTCTGGTCTCTCAACTATTTCTTTTTTTAATTGAAGCGTAGTTGGTTTACAGTGTTGTGCCAGTCTCTGCTGCACAGCAAAGTAATTCAGTTATACACATAGAGACATTCTTTTTCATATTCTTTTCCATTATGGTTTATCACAGGATACTGAATATAGTTTCCCGTGCTATACAGTAGGACCTTGCTGTTTATCCACTCTTGTTGTTTATCCTTGTTGTTTATTACAAATGTAATAGTTTGCATCTACCAACCCCAAACTCCCAGTCCCTCCCTCTCCCTTCCCTCCTCCTCCTTGGTAAGCACAAGTCTGTTCTCTATGTCTAGGAGTCTGTTTCTGTTTTGTAGATAGGTTTATTTGTGCCATATTTTAGATTTCACATTTAAGTGATATCATATGGCATTTGTCTTTCTCTCTCTGACTTACTTCACTTAGTATGATAATCTCTAGTTGCATCCATGTTGCTGCAAATGGCATTATTTCATTCTTTTCTGTGCCCGAGTAGTGTTCCACTGTATATATGTACCACATCTTCTTTATCCATTCATCCGTTGATGGACATTTAGGTTGTTTCCATGTTTTGGCTATTGTGAAGAGTGTTGCTATGAACATAGGGGTGCATGTATCTGTTTTGAATTATAGTTTTGTACGGGTATGTTCCCAGTACTGGGATTGCTGGATCATACAGTAATTCTATTTTTAGTTTTCTGGGGAACCACCATACTGTTTTCCATAGTGGCTGCGCCAACTTACATTCCCATCAACAGTGCAAGAGGGTTCCCTTTTCTCCACACCCTCTGCAGCATTTGTTGTTTGTAGACTTTTGTTTGTTTGTTTGTTTGTAGACTTTTTGATGATGGCCATTCTGACCAGTGTTAGGTGGTGCCTCATTGTAGTTTTGATTTGCATTTCTCTAATAATTAGTGATGTGGAGCATCTTTTCATGTGCCTACTGGCCATCTGTATGTCTTCTTTGGAGAAATGTCTATTTAGGTCTTCTGCCCATTTTTGATTGGGTTGTTTATTTTTTTGTTGTTGAGTCGTATGAGCTGTTTGTATATTTTGTGGTCTCCCAACTATTTTAATTCAGGTTTCTGTTTATTTATCT
This sequence comes from Orcinus orca, assembly GCF_937001465.1. Taxonomy (NCBI): domain Eukaryota; kingdom Metazoa; phylum Chordata; class Mammalia; order Artiodactyla; family Delphinidae; genus Orcinus; species Orcinus orca. The sequence goes on from NC_064562.1 coordinate 23,132,324, forward strand.
TTTTTACACTTTCAAGTCATACCTAAGACCGGAGAATCTCTTGGTGGCTTAGGGGTCCTGTCTGCCCAGGTAGCGTATACGGTGCCTCCTTTATGGCTTCTTGCAGCCTTCTCTTGCTCTAGTCCAAGCCCTCCCTCATCTCATGTCGGTACAGGGGTATTCTTTCCAGTCTGGGAAAGGCTCCTTTTCCTTGTGTTATCCTCTTTGCCTCTTCTCACAAACCCCCATGTGTTCTTTCTCAGCCAATCTTCTAAGTTATACTGCAGGCTCAGGCTTCAGGAAACAACACCCAGAAATTCTTGGAAGTTACTTCTTCCTGTCCTACTACATACCTCCCTTGAGGCACTGAAACACAGAATCAGCTCCAAGTTTGAGAGAAACATACAGAAAAGAAAAATCTATATAAATTACTGACACAGAATATTATTCCATCATATTAGTATACCCTCTTCATTGGTGACTCCCAGCTGTAGTTTCCAAATATACCTTGAGAGAGATTTTGGGGCTGTTGCAAAAATCCTCCAAAACTTTCAAAATCACATAAATGCTGATGAAATTTAAATTTGAAAACATAACTAACGGTTCTGGTGAAAAAGCAGAGACTTAAGAGCTGGAAAAAGCATTTCTCCCACCTTTCCAATAAGAAAAAAGCTGGATCAACGTAAAACTAACAACTTTTCCTGAACCTATCAGAGAACTGATATTGCAGGCAAACAACTAACTTAAAACCAAGAAAAAGACAAAGGCCTGCAGGGAGAAATAAGATTCAAGTGTTTGCTCACCTGAGACAGATGCTGCTGAATGCCCTAAAAGCTGGTAAGAAGATTAAACTAGAAATGCTTAAAGAACTGCTAAAGGCCAAGTGTGGGCCAGCTCGAGAGTGTGAAGCCCCAGGGGGCTGCAGACATAGGAGGGTTCACACCATCTTTAGGTTTTTCTTCCAGGAACGTCAGGTACTCACTTAGGGTTCTCTTAGGGGAGAACCCTAAGAAAATGCCCTCAAAGGTGCTAGCTAGGTAAGGAGAATAGCAGCTACTGCCCAGACCTGCTACCCTGATACATCTCCTTCATCTCCCCTAGGAATTACAGCAGACATCTTGTGAGAAACTGTAGAATAGAAACTATCTTCAATATGCTGAAAGCGGGGGGGGGGGAATGTCAATCCAGAATTCTACATCCAGAAAAAAATGTCCTTCTAAAGTATAGAAACAAAGACTTTCTCAGGCAAACAAAAATGCAGGGGCCTATCTACCAGCAGCAGACCTACGTTACAAGAAATGCTAAAGGACGTTCTTCAAGGTAGAAATTTGTCACAGCATTGGACCTGCACCGAGAAATGAAGCGTGTCAGAAATAGAATAAATAAAAGGCTTATAAAATCATTTTTGTCTTGTTGTAACTGCTCTAAAAATAACTGACCATTTAGAGCAACAAGATTAACAATGTATTATCGTAGTTCTAACATTGGTAAAAGTGAAATGTATGAGAACAATGGCACATCAGACGGAGAGAGAAATTGGGAATATATTGTTATAAGGTTCTGGAACTACATGTGTAACAGAATAATATTATTTGAAGGTAGATTTAGATTTTTTTAAATGTATATTGTAAACCCTATGTCAACCAATAAAAACGTTTTTAAATGTTAAACTAAACCCAGGGAAGGCAGAAAAGGAGGCAAAAAGAAATAAATAAGTGAAAGAAATAGAAAATAGCTAGTAAGACGATAGATTTTAATCCAACCATACCAATAACTATCTTTAATGTGAACAATGTAAACACACCAGTTGAAAGACAGAAGTGATCAGAATTGACTAAAAATAAAACAAGATCCAAGTATATGCAGTCTATGAGAAACCCACTTGAAATATAGAGGCATATTTAGGTTAAAAATAAAAGAATGGAGAAAGATATATCATGCAAACACAAAGTATTTACATTAATTTTAGACAAGGTAGACTTCATAACTGGAAATACTTTCAGAGGTAAAGAGGATATTACATTATGAAAAAGGTCAATTCTCCAACAAAATACAACAATCTTAAATGTGTATGCACCCAACAATAGAGCTTTAAAATACATGAGGCAAAAATCGGTAGATTATCTTAAAGGAGAAATAGGCAAACCTACAATTTTAGGTGGAGACTTCAACAGTCCTCTCTCAGAAACTGTTAGAACAAATAGGCAGAAAGTCAGTGAGGATACAGATGACCTAAATAACGTCATCAACCAACTTGTCCCATTTGACAGTTATAGAGCACTGAATCTAGTGCCTTCTTCTCAAGTGCACAGAGAGTATTCTCAAACATATCCTTTTAACACTTAAAAAGACTAGGAAATATATAAAGTATATTCTCAAACTATAAAGGAATTAAACTAGAAATCAATAATAGAAAGGTATCTGGTAAATACCCAAATATTTGGAAATTAGGTAACACATTTCTAAGTAATCCATGGGTCAAAGAGTAAGCCTCCAAGGAAATTTTAAAATATTCTGAACTAAATGAAGATAAAAATAAAACATATCAAATTTTGTAGGATGCAGCTAACGTGTCTTTAAACAGAAATTTATAGCATTAAATACTGATATCAGAAAAGAGCTACAGAATGATCTGAATTTAGTAACCTAAGCTTCCAATTTAAGAAATTAGAGAGGAACAAATTAAGTTTAAAGCAAGCAGATGAAAGGAAAAAATAGAAAACAGAAATCAACGAAATTGAAAAACAACCCAAAAACCCAATACATTAAATCAACAAAACCAAAAGCTGATTCTTTGATAAAGTCATGAAATTCATAAGCCCCTCATCAGACTGATCAAGAAAAAAAGAAAGACATAACCTACCTATATCAGGAATGAAAAAGGACATCACTACTGACCTCACAGGTCAAAGCATAATAAGGGAATACTATAAACAGCTTTATGTTCATAAATTCAACTTAGATAAAATGGACCAATTTCTTGAAAAACCAAAACCACTAAAACTCACTGAAGAAGAAGTACTTAAATTGAATAGTCCTATATCTATTAAAGAAATTGAATTTGTAGCTTCAAAAATTCCAAAAAGAAAACCCAGGTGGTTTCACTAGTGAATTCCACAAAACATTTAAGGAAGAAATAATGTCAATTATACACAGTATATTCCAGAATATAGAAGAGGAGGTAATATTTCCCAACTCATTTTATGAGATCAGCGTTATCCTAAGGCCTGAACCAAACTGTATATTGCAAGAAAATAAAACTACAGACCAAGATACTTCATAAATGTAAAGGGAAGCTTCTCAATGAAATATTAGCAAATTGAATCTAGCAATACATTAAAAAGATAATATATTAACAATTGGGATTTATCCCAGATCCCAAGGCTAGCTCAAATTCAAAATTTAATCAGCATAATCTACTGTATTAACAGCCTAAAAAATACACACACACACACACACACACACACACACACACACTTATCTCAATAGGAGTAAAAACAAAATTCTACATCCATTCATTATAAAACTCTAGAAAAACTAGGAATAGAAGAGAACTTAATCTTATATAGGGAATTTATGAAAAATCTACAGCTAACGTCATATTTAAGAGTAAGATACTGAATGCTTACCCCCTAGTTTAGGAATAAGGCAAGAATATTCAATCTCACTATACCTATTCAACATCATGCTGGAAGTGATAGCCCATGAAATAAGCTAAGAAAAATAAATAAAAGGCATACAGACTTGAAAGGAAAGAGACAAAACTGTCATTATTTGAAGACAACATGATTGTTAATGTAGAGAATTCCAAAGATCTACAAAGACACACCTGGAACAAATAAGTAAGTTTTAAAAGGTCAATATACAAAAGCCAATCATATTCCTATATTCTGGCAATGAATAATAGGAATTTGATATTAAGAAACAATACCACTTACAATTACACCAAAAAAGTTAAGAAGTTAGGTATAAATCTAACAAAATATGTGCAAGATCTGTAAGCTGAAAACCGTACTGATGAAAGATAGTAAAGAAAATCTAAATATATTGAGATACACTGTGTTCATGGTTTAGAAGCTTCATGATTATTAAGGTGTCATTTCTCCCCAAATTAAAATACAGATTCAGTGCAATCGCAAGCAAAATCCCAGTAAGCATTCTACAGATGGTAAGCCAATTCTAAAATTGATATGGAAAGGTAAAGGACCTAGAATAGCCAAAACAATTGTGAAAGAGAAAAGAGAAAGAAGTTGGAGGACTCACACTGTAGGATTTCAAGACATACTATAAATCTACAGTAATCAAGACTGTGTTGTATTGGCTAAAGGATCGACGCAGAGAAGAATGGAAGTGAAAGGTAATTCATAAATAGACCCATAGAAATATAGTCTACTGAGTTTTGACAAAGGTGCCAAGGCAATGCAATGGATATAGGAGAGTCTTTACAAAAAAATGATGCTGGAACAAATGGACACCCATTGGCAAAAAAATAAACCTCTACATATACTGAACAAAAAAGTTAACTCAAGATGGATCATAAACCTAAGTGAAAAACTTAAGTGTAAAATGATAAAACACCTAACACAAAACATAGCAGAAAGTTTGTAGGACCTTGGGTTGGCAATGAGTTTTTAGATTTGACACCAAAAGCACAATCCATAAAAGAAAAAAATTAATGAATTGGACTTTATTAAAGCTTAAATCTTTGCTCTGCCAAAGATACAGTTAAGAAAATGAAAAGACAAGGTAGTCTGGGAAAAAATTTTTACAAATCACATATTTCACAAAAATTTGTATCCAGAATTGGTTAAAACTCAACAATAAGAAAAGAAACAACCCAATTTGTAAAATGGGCAAAAGACCTGAGCAGACATTTCACCAAAGAAAATATCAATGGCAAATAAGCATATGAAAGATGTTCAACATCATTTGTTACCAGGAAAATGCAAATGATAACCATGATGTGATAGCACCGCATACTTATTAGAATTGCTAAAATCAAAAAATCTGACAGTACCAAATACTGGTGAAGATGCAGATCAACAGGAACTTTCATTCCTTGCGGTTGAACATGCAAAATAGCAGAACTATGCTGGAAGACAGTTTGGTCATTTCTTATAAAGTTAAACATATACTTGCAACATGATCCAGAAATCTCATTCCTAAGTATTTCGACTCCAAATGAGTTAAAAAACTTATGTTCACACAAAAAAAACTATATAAGAATGTCTATAATAACTTTATTCGAAGTCACCCATACTGAAAACAACCAAGATGTTCTTCAAACGAGTAATGGATAAATGAATTTGATATATCCACACAATGGACTATTACTCAGCCATAGGAATGAATGTGCTTTTAACTCACACAATAATGATGAATCTTAAATGCATTCTGTAAGTGAAAGAAGTCAGACTCAAAAGGCTACATATTGTATGATTACATCTTTATGAAATTATTGAAAAGGCACATCTATAGGGATAGAAAACAGGTCAGTGGTTGCCAGGGGTTGGGGGAAAAGGGAGAGGTTTTCTACAAAGGGGCTGTACTGGGTAATTTTTAGGGTGATGGGATGCTCTACATGGTACTGGGGTGGTAGAAACTTGACTCTACGCATTTGTCAAACTCCATATAACTGTGCACTACAAAGCGTGAACTTTACTACATTCACATTGAAAAACAGGATGTCCAGGAGATCCTTATTGGGATAAGGAATGCAGAAAAATACTATTTGCTGAGTAACAACTATTAAAGTATGTCGAAGAGTAGAAAAAAAAAACCAGCAAGAAATATAGTGTCATGACTTCAAAAATGTTGGTGCACAATCTCTTCACTTTTGTCCACTGCCAGCGATGCATGAATGCTGTGTTAATGGAAGCTCCTAGGAGCAAGGCCTGTGTTTGTTTGCCTCCCTCTACAGGTGGGTGGGCTGCGGTACAGTCCTCCAACACGGGTAATCTACACATACGCCTTTTAAGAGTAAAACTTCTTATGGGTTGTCAACTCATAATGTTGATGTCTTTTACCATCTTGTCTTTTTTTTTTTTTTAACGTTTTTATTGGAGTATAATTGCTTTACAATGGTGTGTTAGTTTCTGCTATATAACAGTGAGTCAGTTATACATATACATATATCCCCATATATCTTTCCTCTTGCGTCTTACTCCCTCCCACCCTCCCTATGCCACCCTTCTAGCTGGTCACAAAGCAACGAGCTGATCTCCCTGTGCTATGCGACTGCTTCCCACTAGCTATCTATTTTACATTTGGTAGTGTTTGGAGGTCCACATACACACTACCACTCTCTCACTTTGTCCCAGCTTACCCTTCTCCCTCCCCGTGTCCTCAAGTTCATTCTCTAGTAGGTCTGCATCTTTATTCCTGTCTTGCCCCTAGGTTCTTCATAACCTTTTTTTTTTAGATTCCATATATATGTGTTAGCATACGGTATTTGTTTTTCTCTTTCTGACTTACTTCACTCTGTGTGACAGACTCTAGGTCTATCCACCTCACTACAAATAACTCAATTTCGTTTCTTTTTATGGCTGAGTAATATTCCATTGTATATATATATGCCACATCTTCTTTATCCATTCATCTGCGTACCATCTTGTTTTAAGAATATGTATCAACATACAAATATATACATTTTTGTGTATAATTCATATACAGCTATGAAACCATAACAAAATTATAAATCAAACACAAAGAAAACTGTAGCCCCAATAAAGCTCAATCTAATAACATTAAATTGGTGAAACCAAATCACTGCTCACAATGTGGTTGGGTCTTTTGAGGTAAGCATCCCTGACTACCGTTAGGACTACTCAGTGTTCCTGCCATTACTTTCTCTGCAAACGATTGCACAAACCTCCTTTTTTTACAGCCTACCTGACATCATGTAAGATGGCTTGAAGAGGCTGGAATCACTTCCCACAAGAACACTGTCATAAATAGTACTAGACTCTGTGTAATTATCCTATTTCCATCTGCCCCTAACCTGTGATAAACGAAATTTAATTTGAAATTTAAACTTGGTCCTCGTCCTCTGAGGAGCTTAAGTGCGAAGACATCACGAGGATGCAGATGGACATGATTTGTCTGTGTTTGAGGAGAAAAGACTATTGGCGATCATGGGGGAAGGCTCTGCTCTCTTTGCCCCGAGTCTCTGCCTGCTCTAGAAGGTCCTGACGAGAGGAAGGTGCAAACACCACCCTTAGGTGGGATTTCAAAATCTGGTACCACTACACTGATCTGCTGTGAATGATTTGCAACTCCCTAAGATTACAGTAATGTTTTCTATTGTGCTTTCAAGATCGAAAAAAGTCACTCATAAGTGGGCAGCACTCATAACTCAACAATTTGAACAGAAAATTTTTAAAAATTGACACCTGATTCTATCGATTACCTGTGATTTGGAGAAATTCATGCCACAACAACGAATAGTCAAGTGTTAATTCTGGAGTAATTTTTGCTATATGTCATACGAAAATAAAACATGTCTTTTAATTTTTGCAGTGGTGTGGCCAGCTTTTATTTGAGTCTGTCAGATAGCAAGTTAGGGGCTGGACTAGGGCTGCGTCAGAGAAAGACGCTGACGGGCATATTTTTCTGTAGTGCTGAATGTGGCTCCTGGTTGGGCAGCTCAACAGACAAAAGAGTCAGTGACCTCCCTTCTCCCTTCCTGCCCTGCATGTGCTCCCAACACCACGCCTGAGAAACAGCTGCAGGAAAGTGGATACGTGTGTGGGTGATGGAGCCAGAGGCTGGCAGCCATGCTCACCAGCCATATTGTCCTTGGGCAAATCACCAGCAGCTCTGTGCTTTCATCCTCTCATCAGGAAAGTAATGGTAATAATGATGAGGTTCAAGTGAGGAGACGCATGTAACATCCTGAGAGAAAAGCTTGATACTAGGACATACTCTATAAACGTTAGCTGTCATTATTGTCACAGTTAACACTTTGGGTTGGAATCACCCATTTCCACCCTTTGCTTTAAACTTAACTGGTCTATGAGTTCTGGGAGGGCAGGGACCATAACTCCTTCCCCTTTGTACCTACGGCCCCACGCACACAGCACCCAATCAAGGTGTTTTGAACTGAAGAGAGGGAACAGAACTGGAAAATTGTTTGAGAAAGCAAAGAGATTGCAACCAAGCAAGGGACAGAAATGAGTAATTTTCACTTTGGAGTGGAGGATAGTAATGGCTGTGTGCTACCTTAGAGTCAACCGCTGTACCAACATAACTTCATCTCAATGCATTTAACACAATTTTTCTCACAGTGCCTTTCAGTAGACTACTGGAAGCAGTTCTGTAACTAAAGGTTGTTTTGTTTTCTCTGCTGCAAAATAGACCTGAATGCTAATAAGTAAACCAGTTTTCAAAAAGTCTTATCCTAAGGTGCTGGAAATGATTCCGATTTGAGTGTTGGTTATATATTACATATCTACAATCTTACAATTTGCACACTTTACTACATATGTTATATCTCCAAACAAAATCTTGAAAGGCCCTTTGCCTATCAATAGCAATTCCATCTGACACATGTTTACAAGATCACCGTTGCTACCCTGACAGTCCTTTCCTTGATACCTCCCAAAGGCATCCTGTGTATACATGGCATATACAATTACGGGAAATCTCCTGTCACTCACTATGAATAGGCATAGTCCTCAAGGATTCAAAACACTGAAGCCAACACAGCCCACATACTAGGAACATACTGACGCTAGCAAGCCAACCGATTAAGCTTTTCAGACAAGGATTGCAGTTTCCACACACAAGCAAGTATCAATTTCTTGGTTCCTAGGAGGGCATGTGAAATTTTATTAAAGTCAGATTTAATTCATGGGTTTATTTTTTCTCCTCAACAGTAAACATGTTTTAATAATAAGAGGCAACTGATCTTGACGGCATTAATACTAATAAATGCCTAAGCAGGATTTGGACATGAAAATAAGGATAGTTCACCTTTGAAAAACATAGATTAGGAAGAGTTTTCATGTGGAGAAGTGAGTTCTGGCAATTTTTCTCCTTAATACGTGAATTTAATTTATAAACAAAGTTTGTACCTCTTAGAGATGAAAGAACAGTTTCCATTGCATCCATGTAGGACCACTGCTAGCATATATGCAAATTAGAAAAAGGCACACATGTGAAGTCTGGGGCACAGCTTGGTGAACAGGAATAAGGGATGGATTTCAAGCCCTACCTTCCTCTACCAGGCAGCTCTGCATGGGAATAATTGCACATTTTCGGCAGCCCGAGTCTGGGCAGTGGTGGCTCCAAGGGAATGCTTGAGGGTGGTTTTTAATCCTCTCTCTCCGCAATTATTTGATAAGAACAATAATCTTTTTATCTCATGTAAAATGTGGCTCCAAGTTGCCCACCTGCCCCCTTCCAATCAGAACACTGACCTTAAGTTCTTCCTAAAGAGAAATTCTGGACCCACTACTAAACTGTGGAAGTGATACATTTTCCATCCTGTTCTCCTCTGATTTCAATCTACCCTGCTGGAAAGGTCTTGTTGATATTTTCCAAGTTGCCTTTTTCGTTATACTTTCCGTTTCCTGATCACGCCCTAGCCCCTTATTTTTGTAACCGTGGATTTTTCTCATGGCTTAAAATTTTTTGTAGGGGGAAACTGAAACCAGGCATAAATATCTTACAGGCATAAATATCTTACAGTCGATCACGTCTCAGTTCGTACCTTAACTGACCTGACAACGGCTCTTAACCCCACTGATCACTCTGTCCTTTGGAAACAGTTTCTTCATTTGGCTTCTAGGACACAGCTCTTTGGATTCTCCTCCTATGCTGGCTGCTCCTTCTCCGTCTCCTGCACTGATTCCTCTTCATATTCCTGATTTCCACATGTTGACTGACATCCATAAACCATCCTCTCCTCTGTTCCGTCTACACCATTGTCTCAGAGATCTCACCTGGCCTGTGGCTTTACATGCCATCTATCCCGGCCAACTCCTAAGTTTATATTTTCCTCGACCTCTGCCCTGAACTCTAGACTCACAATTAACTGCTTCCTCAACATGTCCATCTGGATGTTTAAAGGCATCTCAAACTTGACATACCCCAAAGCAAACTATTTTCTCCCTCACCCCCAGGGGCACTTCCCACAGTCTTTTTCACCGGGGCAAATGGTACCTCCTTCTTTAGTTGCTCATACGGAACACCTTGGACTCATCCTTGGCTCATCTTTTCCTCTCACTCCCCACATCAGCGATATCAGCTGGCTCCAAGTTTGAATATGTCTGGAATTGGACTACTTCGCACCACCAGATACCACTCAGGTGGAAGTCAGCATCACCTCTTGGCCCGGATTATTGCAAGTCTTCTAATTCACTTCCCTGCCTCTGCCCTTCCTCTCCTCCCCACTCTCCAACCAGAGTCAATTTTCTTCAGTACAGTCAGAATGATCCTAAATGAACCTACGTGAGATCGTGTCTCTCCTCTGCATGATGTGCCCCACCTCCCAGAGTGAAACCCGAAGAGCTTGAAAGGGCCTGGAAGGCTCTATATGGGTAGGCTGTATTTCTGGGTATCTCTCAAGCCTCACTGTCCTTTGGGACCTTCTTTGAACATGCCAGACTTGCTTCCACCTCCAGGTCTTTGTACCTGCTGTTCTTTCATCCTTCAGATGTCCTCACATGTGCTTTCTCAACTCCTTGAGTCTCTGCTCATGTGTCATCTTATCAGATAGGCCTTCCCTCACACACTGTATTAAGTAACACCACACTCCTATAACCCTCTCTGTCCCCTTTACCCTGCGTTATTTTCCTTCATAGAACTTCACAGTACTTCTCTCCATTGTATGTGCGTGTGTCTGGATATATACATTTGTATATATTGTACATATAGTATATTTATATTTCTCTCTATATTTGTGTATGTATATGTGTGTGTGTGTTTGATCATTGTCTGTCTTCACCACCAAGAATGAGGTAAGCTCTATGATAGAAAGCATTTTGTTTCATTCATTGTTACAGCTCCAGTACGTAGCATGTAGCAGGTGTTCAATACATATTTGTTGAATGAATGTTGAATCAATCTAGTCAGTTTATACACTGGCTAAAACTTACATGCAATATATAAAATAAAAGGTATTAAAATTTACCTAAAATTTTCCAGAATTGGACATCTTGAAAGGCATTGAAAGAAATACGGTATTTACCCTTGAAGCACATTGAAGCCATATAATGTCTGATGAATAGTGGACTGAAATCCACCATCTTTGTGCTCCGTGAGTAGACTGCCTAAAGGTCATTGGGCAGAACAGAGCTACTAACTAACATTACTTAACCGTTTGTTGGCCTTGTGCTGAATCACAAAACGTTCAATTTACTATATGTTTTTCATTTTCACCAATTGCTATTAAATTTTATTACTAAATACATGTTATATACCCAACTAAATGAGTATATTATGAATGCTGTGGTTCACTACTGCAAATGCTGAAGAATCCAGAATGATGCTTTATGAAGGAATATCCATCATTGAAGTCAGGAATTGTGTTCTATTTATCATCCTATTGCCAAAGCTAATTGTGTATGTTAAAGATTTCTTGATGTGAGCTGTTAGCATATTAAAGTATATTTACTGAAATTCAATACCTGATTCAAATGACATATAATTTAAATATACTTATGAAAATCACAAGATAAATTTATTTAAAACAGGGCAAAACTAAGGAAAAAATTTTACTTAAAATACCACACTAATAGCTAACCTAGTTCCTTGTAGACCAGAGAAGAGTGCAAATCTAAAATTTCCTATTTCCTTTCTTACATATTTTAGTGTTTGATCTTTATCTTTAAAATCAACCTAGAGTAGTAAAAATACAATATTAATCAGATTGTATATTTTGATGCCTGTGATTATAGAGGCCATGCACCAGGGTGGTTGGTGTGTGGGCTTTGGACTTTTATTGCCTGGATATGAATCTGGCTCCACCACCTCCTGGCTGTGAGTCTTGGGCAAACGATCTCATCCAAGTGTGTCTGTTTCCTTTTAAGGTTGTTGTGAGGAATAATAAGATGGTTACAGGTAAAACACTTAGAATAGTGTTAAGCACAGAGTAATCACTCAACAAATACTAGCTATTATTATTAGCTACATATAATGTAAATAAAGTTCTGCCATCACATTCCCCCTTTGTAGCTAATGGGCTGAATTAATCCAATTTGCACTAATTTGTTGAAAATATCCAAATAGTCTCACGTGAAATTACTCCTAAAGAAAGAATCTTTTATACAGCAGAGGAATGCTTAGCACCTTCTTTAGATATGCCAGGTTCTCTCCAGGAATCTCCTGATCACATGCACTTCAGATGTCATAATTGGTACTCAGAGCCCTTAGAGATGTTTCCTGGGTTATTGCTTAGAAAAACCTCTGAGAAAAGCCATAGTAAACACTACCTTCCAATGTGCTTCATTTTTTTTTTGGCTGAGCTGAGTGGCTTGCGGGATCCTAGTTCCCTGACCAGGGATCGAACCCTGGCCCCAGGCAGTGGAAGCGCAGAGTCCTAATCACTGGACCGCCAGGGAATCCCCAAAGTGCTTCATTATTGAAACTTAATTTTGAGATCATGACAGAGTGTGATAATCCTGATTAGTTTACTAATTCTCTTCATTTTAGACTTTCTTCAGCTCTCTTACCCCCAACACCCATTACCATGTACACACACACACACACACACACACACATACACACACACACACACTCTTATATCTCACACACCACACTTAAAAATGAGCGAAAATGATTTGTTATATAAGTATATTGGCCTTAATGTATATGCTTTTGAATCCTGTTTTAGGGAAGATTGTATTTTAGTAAAGATTTGTATCCTTACCTTAACCTCCTTCCTAGCCTTATTAATTCTATGAGACATGGTAGACTAGTCTTATGCTGAATTTGAAATTGTTGGGTATGTTATGATTTAAGGTACTTCATTCATTCATTCATATTATGGATAGACAGGTAAAACATGGATAATTTTTTTCCTGATTGGATTTTCTTAATCGGTTCTAAAAAACTGAGGTGAAATTGACATAACGAACAATTAACCATTATAAAGTATACTATTCAGGGGCATTTAGTGTATTCCCAATCTGGTCAACCACCACCTCTCTCTAGTTTCAAACTTTCTTAACACCCCAGAATAATACCCCATACCCCTTAAGTAATCACTCCACATTCCGTCCTTCCCTCATCCCCTGTTTTATGACTCTATGGTCTTGCCTATTCTAGTTATATCATATAAAAGGGATCATACAATATGTGAGTTTTTGTGTCTGGCTTCTTTTCCTTAACATAATGTTTTTAAGGTTCATCTAACTGTACCATGTGTCAGTACTTTGCTCCTGTTTATTGTTGAACAAAATCCCACTGTATTTATATATCACAATCTATTTTTCCATTCATCCATTGACAGGCATTTGGGTGTTTCCACCTTTTGGCTTCTATGAATAATGCTGCTATAAACATTCATATACAAGCTTCTGTGTGGATATATGCTTTCATTTCTCTTGGGTGGAGTGGAATTGCTGGGTCATATGGCAACACTATGTTTGACTTTTTGAGGAACTGCCAAAATGTTTTCCACAGTGGCTGCATCATTGTACATTCCCACCGGCAACATACAAAGGTACATATTTCATCATATCCTTGCCAATACTTATTTTCCATTTTTGTTGTTGTTTTTTATTAAAGCCACACTACTGGGTATGAAGTAATATCTCATTGTGGTTTTGATTTGCATTTTCTAATGACCAATGATATTGAACATCTTTTCATGTGCTTATTGACCATTTGTATATCTTCTTTGGAGAAACATCTGTTCATGGCCATTTTTAGTTTTATTTTTTATTTATTTACCTATTTTTTTAAGAAGAAAAAAGAGAATTTTATTTGAGCCAAACTGAGGATTATAACACAGGCAGCAGACTCTCAGAAAGCTCTGAGAACTGTTCTGTCTGTTAGAAGGCATAGTCATATACATTTTTTAACATCTTTATTGGAGTATAATTGCTTTACAATGGTGTGTTAGTTTCTGCTTTATAAAAAAGTGAATCAGTTATACATATACATATATCCCCATATCTCTTCCCTCTTGCGACTCCCTCCCTCACACCCTCCCTATCCCACCCCTGTAGGTGGTCACAAAGCACTGAGTTGATCTCCCTGTGCTATGCGGCTGCTTCCCACTAGCTATCTATTTTACATTTGGTAGTGTATATATGTCCATGCCACTCTCTCATTTCGTCCCAGCTTACCCTTCCCCCTCCCCGTGTCCTCAAGTCCATTCTCTAGTAGCTCTGTGTCTTTATTCCCGTCTTGCCCCTAGGTTCTTCATAACCATTTTTCTTTTTAGATGCCATATATATGTGTTAGCATACGGTATTTGCTTTTCTCTTTCTGACTTACTTCACTCTGTATGACAGACTCTAGGTCCATCCACCTCACTACAAATAACTCAATTTCGTTTCTTTTCATGGCTGAGTAATATTCTGTTGTATATATGTGCCACATCTTCTTTATCCATTAATCTGTCGATGGACACTTAGATTGCTTACATGTCCTGGCTATTGTAAATAGAGCCTCAATGAACATTGTGGTACATGATTCTTTTTAAATTATGGTTTTCTCAGGGTATATGCCCAGTAGTAGGATTGCTGTGTTGTATGGTAGTTCTATATTTAGTTTTTTAAGGAACCTCCATACTGTTCTCCATTGTGGCTGTATCAATTCCCACCAACAGTGCAAGAGGGTTCCCTTTTCTCCACACCTCTCCAGCATTTATTGTTTGTAGATTTTTTTTTATATTGTAAAATGTTTCAAAAATGTTTTTTCTTTTTTTTTAACATCTTTATTGGAGTATAATTGCTTTACAATGGTGTGTTAGTTTCTGCATTATAACAAACTGAATCAGTTATACATATACATATGTCCCCATATCTCTTCCCTCTTATGTCTCCCTCCCTCCCACCCTCCCTATCCCACCCCTCTAGGTGTTCACAAAGCACAGAGCTGATCTCCCTGTGCTATGTGGCTGCTTCCCATTGGTTATCTATTTTACGTTTGGTACTGTATATATGTCCATGCCACTCTCTCACTTTGTCCCAGCTTACCCTTCCCCCTCCCCATGTCCTCAAGTCCATTCTCTAGTAGGTCTGTGTCTTTATTCCCATCTTGACCCTAGGTTAGTCAGAACTTTTTTTTTTTCTTATTCCATATATGTGTGTTAGCATACGGTATTTGTTTTTCTTTTTCTGACTTACTTCACTCTGTATGACAGATTCTAGGTCCATCCACCAAACTACAAATAACTCAATTTCATTTCTTTTTATGGCTGAGTAATATTCCATTGTATATATGTGCCACATCTTCTTTATCCATTCATCTGCTGATGGACACTTAGGTTGCTTCCATGTCCTGGCTATTGTAAATAGAGCTGCAATGAACATTTTGGTACGTGACTCTTTTTGAATTATGGTTTTCTCAGGGTGTATGCCCAGTAGTGGGATTGTTGGGTCATATGGTAGTTCTATTTTTCATTTTTTAAGGAACCTCTGTACTGTTCTCCGTAGTGGTTGTATCAATTTACATTCCCACCAACAGTGTATGAGGGTTCCCTTTTCTCCACACCCTCTCCAGCCTTTATTGTTTGAAGATTTTTTGATGATGGCCATTCTGACCAGTGTGAGATGATATCTCATGGTAGTTTTGATTTGCATTTCTCTAATGATTAATGATGTTGAGCATTCTTTCATGTGTTTCCTGGCAATCTGTATATCTTCTTTGGAGAAATGTCTATTTAGGTCTTCTGCCCATTTTTGGATTGAGTTCTTTGTTTTTTTGATATTGAGCTGCATGAGCTGCTTATAAATTTTGGAGATTAATCCTTTGTCAGTTGATTCATTTGCAAATATTTTCTCCCATTCTGAGGGTTATCTTTTCGTCTTGTTTATCGTTTCCTTTGCTGTGCAGAAGTTTTCAAGTTTCATTAGGTCCCATTTGTTTATTTTTGGTTTTGTTTCCATTTCTGTAGCAGGTGTGTCAAAAAGGATCTTGTTGTGACTTATGTCATAGAGTGCTCTGCCTATGTTTTCCTCTAAGAGTTTTATAGTGTCTGGCCTTACATTTAGGTCTTTAATCCATTTTGAGTTTATTTTTGTGTATGGTGTTATGGAGTATTCTAATTTTATTCTTTTACATGTAGCTGTCCAGTTTTCCCAGCACCACTTATTGAAGAGGATGTCTTTTCTCCATTGTATGTTCTTGTCTTCTTTATTAAAGATAAGTTGACCATATGTGCATGGGTTTATCTCTGGGCTTTCTATCCTGTTCCATTGATCTATCTTTCTGTTTTTGTGCCAGTACCATACTGTCTTGATTACTGTAGCTTTGTAGTGTAGTCTGAAGTCAGGGAGCCTGATTCCTCCAGCTCCGTTTTTCTTTCTCGAGATTGCTTTGGCTATTCGGGGTCTTTAGTGTTTCCATACAAATTGTGAAATTTTTTTCTCTAGTTCTGTGAAAAATGCCAGTGGTAGTTTGATAGGGATTGCATTGAATCTGTGGATTGCTTTGGGTAGTAGAGTCATTTTCACAATGTTGATTCTTCCAATCCAAGAACATGGTATATCTCTCCAACTATTTGTATCATCCTTAATTTCTTTCATCAGTGTCTTATAATTTTCTGCATACAGGTCTTTTGTCTCCTTAAGTAGATTTATTCCTAGGTATTTTATTCTTTTTGTTGTAGTGGTAAATGGGAGTGTTTTCTTAATTTCACTTTAAGATTTTTCATCATTAGTGTATAGGAATGCAAGAGATTTCTGTACATTAATTTTGTATCCTGCTACTTTACCAAATTCATTGATTAGCTCCAGGAATTTTCTGGTGGCATCTTTAGGATTCTCTATGTATAGTATCATGTCATCTGCAAACAGTGACAGCTTTACTTCTTGACAGCTTTACTTTTCCAATTTGGATTCCTTTTATTTCTTTTTCTTCTCTGATTGCTGCAGGCCAAAACTTCCAAAACTATGTTGAATAATAGTGGTGAGAGTGGGCAATCTTGTCTTGCTCCTGATCTTAGTGGAAATGGTTTCAGTTTTTCACCATTGAGGACGATGTTGGCTGTGGGTTTGTCATATATGGCCTTTATTATGTTGAAGTAAGTTCCCTCTATGCCTACTTTCTGGAGGGTTTTTATAATAAATGGGTGTTGAATTTTGTTGAAAGCTTTCTCTGCATCGATTGAGATGATCATATGGTTTTTCTCCTTCAATTTGTTAAGATGGTGTATCACATTGATTGATTTGTGTATACTGAAGAATCCTTGCATTCCTGGGATAAACCCCACTTGATCATGGTGTATGATCCTTTTACTGTGCTGTTGGATTCTGTTTGCTAGTATTTTGTTGAGGATTTTTGCACCTAGATGCATCAGTGATATTGGCCTGTAGTTTTCTTTCTTTGTGACACCTTTGTCTGGTTTTGGTATCAGGGTGATGGTGGCCTCATAGAATCAGTTTGGGAGCGGTCCTCCTTCTGCTATATTTTGGAAGAGTTTGAGAAGGATCGGTGTTTGCTCTTCTCTAAATGTTTGATAGAATTCGCCTGTGAAGCCATCTGGTCCTGGGCTTTTGTTTGCTGGAAGTTTTTTAGTCACAGTTTCAATTTCAGTGCTTGTGATTGGTCTGTTTATATTTTTTGTTTATTCCTGGTTCAGTCTTGGAAGCTTGTGCTTTTCTAAGAATTTGTCCATTTCTTCCAGGTTGTCCATTTTATTGGCATAGAGTTGCTTGTAGTAATCTCTCATGATCCTTTGTATTTCTGCAGTGTCAGTTGTTAATTCTTCTTTTTCATTTCTAATTCTATTGATTTGAGTCTTCTCCCTTTTTCTCTTGATGACTCTGGCTAATGGTTTATCAATTTTGTTTATCTTCTCAAAGAACCAGTTAGTTTTATTGATCTTTGCTACCGTTTCCTTCATTTCTTTTTCATTTATTTCTGATGTGATCTTTATGATTTCTTTCCTTCTGCTAACTTTGGGGGTTTTTTGTTCTTCTTTCTCTAATTGCTTTAGATGTAAGTTTAGGTTGTTTATCTGAGATGTTTCTTGTTTCTTGAGGTAGGATTGTATTGCTATAAACTTCCCTCTTAGAACTGTTTTGGCTGCATCCCATAGGTTTTGGGTCATCGTGTTTTCATTCTCATTTGTCTCTAGGTATTTTTTGATTTCCTCTTTGATTTCTCCAGTCATCTCTTGGTTATTTAGTAGTGTATTGTTTAGCCTCCATGTGTTTGTATTTTTTTACAGATTTTTTCCTTTAATTGATATCTAGTCTCATAGCGTTGTGGTCGGAAAAGATATTTGATACGTTTTCAATTTTCTTAAATTTACTGAGGCTTGATAAGTGACCCAAGATATGATCTATCCTGGAGAACATTCCATGAGCACTTGAGAAGAAAGTGTATTCTGTTGTTTTTGGATGGAATGTCCTATAAATATCAATTAAGTCCATCTTGTTTAATGTATCATTTAAAGCTTGTGGTTCCTTATTTATTTTCATTTTGGATGATCTGTCCATTGGTGAAAGTGGGGTGTTAAAGTCCCCTACTATGATTGTGTTACTGTCGATTTCCCCTTTCATGGCTGTTAGTATTTGCCTTATGTATTAAGGTGCTCCTATGTTGGCTGCATAAATATTTACAATTGTTATTGTAAAGGGATTGATCCCTTGATCATTACGTAGTGTCCTTCTTTGGCTCTTGTAATAGTCTTTGTTTTAAAGTCTATTTTGTCTGATATGAGAATTGATACTCCAGCTTTCTTTTGATTTCCATTTGCATGGAATATCTTTTTCCATCCCCTCACTTTCAGTTTGTATGTGCTCCTAGGCAAAAGTGTGTCACTTGTAGACAGCATATATACGGGTCTTGTTTTTGTATCCATTCAGCCAGTCTATGTCTTTTGGTTGGAGCATTTAATCCATTTACATTTAAGGTAATTATCGATATGTATGTTCCTATTACCATTTTCTTAATTGTTTTGGGTTTGTTATTGTAGGTCTTTTCTTTCCCTAGTGTTTCCTGCCTAGAGAAGTTCCTGTAGCATTTCTTGTAAAGCTGGTTTGGTGGTGCTGAATTCTCTTAGCTTTTGCTTGTCTGTAAAGGTTTTAACTTCTCTGTCAAATCTGAATGAGATCCTTGATGGGTAGAGTAATCTTGGTTGTAGATTTTTCCCTTTCATCACTTTAAATATGTCCTGCCAGTCCCTTCTGGCTTGCAGAGTTTCTGCTGAAAGATCAACTGTTAACCTTATGGGGATTCCCTTGTATGTTATTTGTTGTTTTTCCCTTGCTGCTTTTAATATTTTTTCTTTGCATTTAATTTTTGAGAGTTTGATTAATATGTGTCTTGGCATGTTTCTCCTTGGATTTATCCTGTATGGGACTCTCTGTGCTTCCTGGACTTGACTATTTCCTTTCCCATATTAGGGAAGTTTTCAAATATAATCTCTTCAAATATTTTCTCAGTCCCTTTCTTTTTCTCTTCTTCTTCTGGAACCCCTATAATTCAAATGTTGGTGCGTTTGATGTTGTCCCAGAGGTCTCTGAGACTGTCCTCAATTCTTTTCATTCTTTTTTCTTTATTCTGTTCTGCAGTAGTCATTTCCACTATTTTATCTTCCAGGTCACTTATCCGTTCTTCTGCCTCAGTTATTCTGCTATTGATCCCTTCTAGAGAATTTTTAATTTCATTTACTGGGTTGTTCATGATTGTTTGTTTGCTCTTTAGTTCTTCTAGGTCCTTATTAAACCTTTCTTGTATTTTCTCCGTTCTATTTCCAAGATTTTGGATCATCTTTACTATCACTATTCTGAATTCTTTTTCAGGTAGACTGCCTATTTCCTCTTCATTTGTTAGGTCTGGTGGGTTTTTACCTTGCTCCTCGTCTGCTGTGTGTTTCTCTGTCTTCTCATTTTGCTTAACTTACTGTGTTTGGGGTCTCCTTTTTGCAGGTTGCATGTTTGTAGTTCCCGTTGTTTTTGGTGTCTGCCCCCAGTGGCTAAGGTTCGTTCGGTGGGTTGTGTAGGCTTCCTGGTGGAGGGGACTAGTGCCTGTGTTCTGGTGGATGAGGCTGGATCTTGTCTTTCTGGTGGGCAGGTCCACGTCTGGTGGTGTGTTTTGCAGTGTCTGTGACCTTATGATTTTAGGCAGCCTGTCTGCTAATGGATGGTGTTGTGTTCCTGTCTTGCTAGTTGTTTGGCATAGGGTGTCCAGCACTATAGCTTGCTGGTCGTTGAGTGGCGCTGGGTCTTGGCGTTGAGATGAAGATCTCTGGGAGGTTTTCGCCTTTTGATATTATGTGGAGCTGGGAGGTCTCTGGTGCACCAATGTCCTGAACTGGGCTCTCCCACCTCAGAGGCACAGCCCTGATGCCTGAAAAGTAGGGAGTAAACCACTGGGGGAGCATCCAGAAAAGCAAGGCTCTGTGCTGTTTAGGAAAAAACCATCCTGGACAAGCACCTCAGAGCCCCTCCTCAGACGTTGGGGCTCAGACAGGCAGCGCTTGTCTCTGGCAGACGTGACCACATGCAGGCACTTGTCTGTCCTTTTCCAAAAGTGGGTTGTCTGTCTCTTTGTGTTGAGTTGTTAAGAGTTCTTTATATATTCTGGACATTAAATCCTTATCAGCTATGTGGTTTGCAAATATTTTCTTACATTCTTTAGGTTGCCTTTTCGCATTTTTGATAATGTCCTTTGACATTATCAAAATGTACAAATGTTTTTAATTTTTATGAAATCCAATTTATCTATTAATTCTTTTGTTGGTTGTGTTTTTGGTGTCAAATCTAAGAATTCATTACCAAATTCATGCAATCTTCAAATTCATATGGAACTGCAAGGGACCCCAAATAGTCAAAACTTTATTTAAAAAAGAAAATATTCGAGTACTCACACTGTCTGACTACAAAACTAACCACAAAGCTACCGTAATCAAAACAGTATGGTACTGACATAAGTACCAATGGAATAGAACTGAGATTTCAGAAATAACCCCCCCCAAAAACTCTATGGTCAATTGATTTTGACAAGGATGCCAAGACCATTCAATAGGGGAAAGAATAGTCTCTTCAACAAATAGTGTTGGGACAACTGGATATCTAAATGCAAAAGAATGAAGCTGCACCCCTACCTCACTGCATATACAAAAATTAACTCAGAATGGATCAACCTTAATTTAAGAGCTGAAACAATAAAACTAGTAGAAGAAAACATAGGAGTAAATATTTCACATAGATAATTTAAATCCACAGATAATTCTCCACTACAGTTAAAAGTGAACATCTCCATTATAACTTTGCCCAAAGACTATGGGAATAGTGGCAAAGCTGACTGACTTGAGTTTTATCTCTTTTCACTCCCCTGTCCATTAACATAGATACTTCATGAGAAATGTCCTTGAAGGTAATCAGAAAGAAGGCAAAAAACAAGTGCCTAGGCTAATAGTAACAAAAAGTACGATTGGCCATAAGTAATAAAAACAAAACCCAAATACATAGGTTAAACCAAATGCACACTTTGGTTTCTAAATTCTTTGCCAGGAAAAATGGTATAAATATAGTGATTAAGAGCACAGACCCTGGATCCAGAGGGCCTGGATTCCAATCCCAGCCTTACTTAGCTGCTTGTCTTTTATTTAATCTCTCTCCATTCCTCAGCTCCCTCATCTTTAAAATGGAAATAATATTAGTGCCTACTTCATGGGGTTGTTGCTTAGCACTAGTAACTACTTAAGTGAGTGCTATTATTTCTACGACTGACAGAGGATGGATCAGGAAGAGAGGTATTTCTATGCTTCCATGATTATATATAGAGTTGCTAGAAAATGCAGTTCATATGGTAGCCATGAGCATATGCCTTGTAGACCTCCAACTTTGGTGTAACTGACCAAGAGCCCCAGCTGCTGTCCTCTGAAATCCATCACCATATTTGCACAGAGGTCTCACTTCCCACCAGCTGCTCCCATCCAGTAACTAAGCACTGCAGGAGTGCTAAGGGAGACCATTCCTGGGAGGAACAGGACGCCTCTTAGGGTCAACTTTGGCTTGAGTACTCTTTGACAACCTTGTTGAAATTTCCCTAGTCTGAAGGACAAGCTAGACTTTCCATCCTGCTTTGTCAGCTCTGCATCATGTTCTGATGGCTCTCCCAGCCTTTCCTGGTTCCATCCCTGTATTCTCTCACCCTTTTAATCCTACTTTAGTGTCCGATTCTTAGAGGACTAACACAGTCTGGCATTCAAAACTCTCTTAGCTATGAACTTAACCTATATGCCACCTTATCTACTATCTCTTAGCTGCATGTACCTTCCACTCTTGGTTCCCAAATGTGCCTAATGCTTCCTCATCTTTGAGCCTTTGTCCATGTCCCTTCACTGAGAAAGCACTCACCACCCGGCCATTTTTGCCTATTGGATGCCACTTGTCACTGATCAAGCATCTCAGATGTCACCTTCTCTAAGTCTTTCAAGATCTGCCAACCAGGTATACTCTTTACCTTCTTAAACCTCAATGAATCTTGCCTTTGAGCTTTTTAACAAGCTTATTAACAGCAATAGCTATTTCTTACTTTGAGCCCTCCAAAGTCCCCAGCTTGTATCAAATAGGCACATAATATGTGTAGGATGGAATTGGAAAATTAGGGGGAATTCTAGTGAAATTTAATTTTTAACATTAGGATTTCCAACAGCTTACATCCATTTTGCTTGATATAGCAATAATGAACTCAGATGAATAAAAGAAATCCTATGTATCAAAGCACTTAGGGCAAAATATAGCATGTAGTAGCTCAATTTTAATACCTGCTTAAAATTCTTCATCAAATTTGGCTGATTTTTTCCCCCAAAGAGTGATGATGTAAAATTTTTTTTAAGTTTTGGGTTTGTTTATGTATATCGAGGGGGACTAGGGGCAAAGAAAAACAGCTGTACAGGAAAATTTCCTCCTCTAGCAAAGGGCCTTTGGCCTAAGGGCTGGCAAGCCCAACATCTCTCCCCTTTGGCTCCTCCAGAAATAGAGAAGGGAGATCCTGTCATTTTAATGAGCTTTCATGGAGTAATATACAGTAATATGAGAGGGCACTAATGAGCTTAATACATACAGAATCTTATTCCCTCACATATGCCTGATTGTTTGGAGTCATTATTAATCCTTACAGAAGACACTGTGATACAGGATAGGAAGTTGAGGCTCTGTGACCAAGTCATGTGCTAGGTCACTGACCCAAATCCCTTAGAATTTTATTGTAGGTGTCCAAAAGATTTGTTAATCACATAAAACTCAATTTCTCCCCCCAACCTCATTCCAGGGCTTTTGGGGCAATGTTCTTGGACAATTCAGTCTAAGGAAACTGACACTGGATTGAAGGCGAGGTTTGACATCTAGCCAGAGTACAGCAGGAGTGCCAACTCAACAGCTTCAGGTAAAGGTTTGTAACTCTTTAACTTGGGTCCCTAATCATTTCCGGTTAGGTCCACAACAGGCACTAAGAACTCCTCAGGTGGAAAGCAGGAAGAGGGTGGCTTGTGCAAGGATCAGATAGCACCTACGTGGGCGCTCATTTATTAATTATTTAACAAGGGTGATCACATGAGAGAACTGCCGTTCCCCCTGCCCCCATTTTTCTCACTAACAGGCCTGAAAAGTGAACAAGATGGACGGGTCCAGCCAAGAGGAGGAGGAGGATCGTACTTTCACCAACATTTCTCTTGCAGACGACACAGGTAAGGAAGAACCTGATGAATTCTGAAACATAAAATTCAGCAACTGCTCAGCTGTTTTTTAAAACTATAGTTTTTATTGTTTTTATTATAATGGTAAAACGTAGTCATTGTAGAAAACTTGAAAAAATATAGCTACAAAAATAAAACCAAAAAAATGTTTAATTAAGAGCTATTTTTCTTTTTCCTTTAAAATTAAGTGATTATTTTAAAGGTTCTTGTGGTTGAATTACACGTACTTTAAAAAATCAGTCGACAAATAAAAATATAAAACGTTTATTTCCTAAGAGCTCAGGAAACATGACCTCAACATATGTAAAGTGTATGTTATATATATAAAGTACAGACGCCCCATTTATATTACTTAGCACCAGTTTGCCAATATGAAGTCAGTGATGAGAGAAGACCTAAAACAACCTAGGATATTATTACCCCAATTTGTTCAATTATAGTCCACTACTTCTCTATTTCGTGAAATAATTTTACCATTTCTGAAAAATGAACTAGAATACACTGCAATTCGCTTTAAAAATTACTGCAGAAAATGTCCGGTTTTTAAGCAAGGACAAAGTTTGCTGAATTCCACACAAGAGAAGGAAAAAGAGGGGAGCAGTGGTTCTAAAACGCTGATGGAAGGGATAACTATGGCTCATTCAACATCCGAGAGAAAACAGACACTGCTGAGTGGCACAATGTTAACTAGAAACACTTCAAACCTATAAGCAACTACGGGGTGTGTGTGTGTGTGTGTGTGTGTGTGTGTGTGTGTGTGTGTGTGTGTGTGTGTGTGTGTATGTGTGTGTGGGGGTTGGTGGCATTGTTTTGTATCCAAGTTCCCTTAGCACAGTCATAGAAGCCAGCAAGACTGCAGCTAAGCAATGGGGGTTCCTGATTCTGATTAACAGAGCAGAACATGAATATTTAATATCAATTGCTTTCATACAGCCACGCTTCTCCACTTTCTCCCTAAATGCTCAGATTCAAAAAGCCTCTTTCTAAAGTGTGGCCAATTAGCCGAACTGCCAGCCAGCCAGAGCTAAGCTTGGCCTCCTAGCACCGCGTAAACATGCTGGGGGCTTTGAAAATCAAACAGGCGCATTTTCAGCCTTTACGACGCGAGGAAAAGTACAAGGTCCCGGGGCTGTTGAAGAAGTGGGATACCGCTGGCCTTCACATGCTCCCATCAGGGCGTTTTAGAAAAATGACAGAGCTGCAGACGGCAGCGAAGGAAACAAAGACCTGGGAAAATCTGCTCCTTAGCTCGTGGAAGACACGATGAGCTCTGAGCGTGCGCGTGGGGAGTCCTATATGCCGTGGGCGCGTGCGGTTCCTACGGGGCGCTGGCTTGCTCCGAAGACGCCCCCGCCCAGCATTCTTTCTCCCTTGTGACGTGGGCTGGGCCTGAAAGCTGATGCTCGCTGAGGCTGAGAAGGAGCCTTTGTGAAACAGATGACTTTTCATCCAGTCCTCGGCACCGCCTCATCCCGAACCCTCCGCGTCTCATCCTCTGCCGCCCTCGCGCTTCCAGGGCCCACAAAAGCAGAGGAGGGCGGGGATTTGAACTCAGGTGTCTAATCCAAGGTTGTCAACGGTTTGGAGAGGGACACCGTCGAAGTTGTTAGCTAACCGAATGTGAGGCCGGCAGTAGGCGTGGAATAAAGTTATAAACTGGGACGGGGTAAGCAGGATGCCTGGGTTGGTGGTGAGCTGTCACAGCCGAGGGAGGGCTTTGAAGGCTCCTTGCTCGCCCTCAAGACCTCCTCATCCCTGGGCGGACGAGTCACAGAATCTTGGGGCACCAGGGGCCTTCAGCGATGGTCCAGCGTGGTAACCAGCAGTGGGCTGAGGCACTAGCTCTGATTCGTGCTGCTTCAGTTTTCCAAGACGGCAAATAGAAATTGCTCAGGTACTTGTAGCAGGAAAGAACTGAAACCCCATGTTCTTTGGCTTTTGGAGATAAGTGTATCAATTTGATGTGGCAGTACTGGTACGCTCTTGTTAATAAGAGGTTCTTGGTCTTTGATAAATAAAAATGGGAAGACAAATTATGATGAAACAAATGCAGCTTGTTCACAATTTCACATTAGATTGACCTACATTTCTTTCAATAACATCTATTTCCATGCTGAGTTTCCTGCTGTTAAGAAGGAAAACTTAAGAATGAAGTTTTAAAGAAATTGAAATTTCTTTAAGCTTAGGTGTAGTGTTTTTTTTTTTTTTTTCAAATGATTACTAAGTTTTAAGGCCACAAATACTTATTAAGATGTTTGGACCTGAATACTTAATTTGTGGAACTGTTTGGTATTTCTCTTGGCCTTGGAGAACTGTAAAAAAATAACTTAAAATGAAGGGCACCATGAACCAAGGTAGTTTGGGAATCTCTGGTCTAAGCTGTACAGTTGTTGCACTGGCCTCCCTTCTGGGTGACAGACACACAGTGCAGGACAAAGACATTTGATAGTATTGATGTCCTTCCTTCCTGTCTTTCTGATCCCCTGGCTTTGATGCTACCACAGTTCTCAGGTTCTCCTTTAACCTCTCCTCATCATTCTCAGGCTCCTTTGGGAACCCTTTCCTACAAGTCTTTCCCCAAGATTCTGCCCTTGGCCTGCTTTCCTTCTCTCTCTGGTTCCATGCTATATACCAATGACTCTAAAACAGCTTGTAAATTCAAACACATTTAGGGCCAAGCAGTGTATTTGTGGGAAAGAGACAATGGTATATCATTGTTTATTTCATTCAGTTTCCAAAACAAACTATTGAAATTTCTATGCTCATTTCAGTTTATTAGGTTTCTCCATCATGTATCTTTTCTTTCTTTTTTTTTTGTGGTACGCGGGCCTCTCACTGCTGTGGCCTCTCCCATTGCAGAGCACAGGCTCTGGACACGCAGGCTCAGCGGCCATGGCTCACGGGCCCAGCCGCTCCGCGGCATGTGGTATCTTTCTGGACCAGGGCACGAACCTGTGTCCCCTGCATCGGCAGGTGGACTCTCAACCACTGCGCCACCAGGGAAGCCCTGTGCATTAATTTTGTATGCTGCTACTTTACCAAATTCATTGATTAACTCTAGTAGTTTTCTGGTAGCCTCTTTAGGATTCTCTATGTAGAGTATCATGTCATCTGCAAACAGTGACAGTTTTACTTCTTCTTTTCTGATTTGGATTCCTTTTATTTCTTTTTCTTCTCTGATTGTTGTGGCTAAAACTTCCAAAGCTATGTTGAATAATAGTGGTGAGAGTGGGCAACTTTGTCTTGCTCCTGATCTTAGTGGAAATGGTTTCAGTTTTTCACCATTGAGGATGATGTTGGCTGTGGGTTTGTCATTTATGGCCTTTATTATGTTGAGGTAAGTTCCCTCTATGCCTACTTTCTGTAGGGTTTTTATCATAAATGGGTGTTGAATTTTGTTGAAAGGTTCTTCTGCATCTATTGAGATGATCATATGGTTTTTCTCCTTCAGTTTGTTAATATGGTGTATCACACTGATTGATTTGCATATATTGAAGAATCCTTGCACTCCTGGCATAAACCCCACTTCATTGTGGTGTATGATCCTTTCAATGTGCTGTTGAATTCTGTTTGCTAGTATTTTGTTGAGGATTTTTGCATCTATGTTCATCAGTGATATTGGCCTGTAGTTTTCTTTCTTTGTGACACCTTTGTCTGGTTTTGGTGTCAGGGTGATGGTGGCCTCATAGAATGCATTTGGGAGTGGTCCTCCCTGCTATATTTTGGAAGAGTTTGAGAAGGATTGGTGTTTTCTCTCCTCTAAATGTTTGATAGAATTCACCTGTGAAGCCATCTGGTCCTGGGCTTTTGTTTGTTGGAAGATTTTTAATCACAGTTTCAATTTCAGGGCTTGTGATTGGTCTGTTCATATTTTCTATTTCTTCCTGGTTCAGCCTCTGAAGGTTGTGCATTTCTAAGAATTTGTCCATTTCTTCCAGGTTGTCCATTTTACTGGCATATAGTTGTTTGTAGTAGTCTCTCATGATCCTTTGTATTTCTGCACGTCAGTTGTTACTTCTCCTTTTTCATTTCTAATTCTATTGATTTGAGTCTTCCTCCTTTTTTTTCTTGATGAGTCTGGCTAATGGTTTATCAACTTTGTTTTTCTTCTCAAAGAACCAGCTTTTAGTTTTATTGATCTTTGCTATCATTTCATTCATTTCTTTTTCATTTATTTCTGATCTGATCTTTATGACTTCTCTCCTTCTGCTAACTTTGGGGTTTTTTTGTTCTTCTTTCTCTAATTGCTTTAGATGTAATGTTAGGTTGTTTATTTGAGATGTTTCTTGTTTCTTAAGGTAGGATTGTATTGCTATAAACTTCCCTCTTAGAACTTCTTTGTCTGCATCCCATAGGCTTTGGGTTGTCGTGTTTTCATTGTCATTTGTTTCTAGGTATTTTTTGATTTCCTCTTTGATTTCTTCAGTGATCTCTTGGTTATTTAGTAGTGTATTGTTTAGCCTCCATGTGTTTGTATTTTTTACAGATTTTTGCCTTTAATTGATATCTAGTCTCATAGCGTTGGTTGGTTTTTACCTTGCTCCTTCATCTCTGTGTATTTCTCTGTCTTCTCATTTTGCTTAACTTGCTGTGTTTGGGGTCTCCTTTCCACAGGCTGCAGTTTTATAGTTCCCATTGTTTTTGGTGTGTGTCACCAGCGTGTAAGGTTGGTTCAGTAGCTTGTGTAGGCTTCCTGGTGGAGGGCACTGGTGCCTGTGTTCTGGTGGATGAGACTGGATCTTGTCTTTCTGGTGGGCAGGACCACGTCTGGTGGTGTGTTTTGGGGTGTCTTTGAACTTAGTATGATTTTAGGCAGCCTGTCTGCTAATGGGTGGGGTTGTGTTCCTGTCTTGCTAGTTGTTTGGCATGGGGTGTCCAGCACTGGAGCTTGCTGGCCATTGGGTAGAGCTGGGTCTTAGCGTTTAGACTGAGATCTCTGGGAGAGGTCTTGCCAATTGATATAACGTGGGGCTGGGAGGTCTCTGGTAGACCAATGTCCTGAACTCAGCTCTCCCACCTCAGAGGCTCAGGCCTGACACCAGGCCAGAGCACCTAACCCTGTCAGCCACATGGCTTAGAAGAAAAGGGAGAAAAGAAAGAAAGAAAGAAAGAATTTTAATAAATAAATCAATAATATAAAATCAAATAATTAAAATTAAAAATTTTTTAAATTAAAATAAAAAAGTAATAAAGAAAAAGAATGCAACCAAACCAATAAACAAATCCACCAATGATAACAAGCACTAAAACTATACTAAGATAAACATAAAAGTCAGAAACAAGTCAGTCGCAGACAGCAAACTCCAAGTCTACAGTTGCTCCCAAAATCCACTGCCTCAATTTTGGGTTGATTCGTTGTCTATTCAGGTATTCCACAGATGCAGCGTACCTCAAGTTGATTGTGGGGATTTACTCCACTGCTCCTGAGGCTGCTGGGAGGAATTTCCCTTTCTCTTCTTTGTTCCCACAGCTCCTGGGGTTCAGCTTTGGAGTTGGTCCCACCTCTGCGTGTAGGTTGCCCTCATGCTTCTGTTCCTACCCAGACAGGACGGGTTTAAAGCAGTGGCTGATTAGGGGGCTCTGGCTCACTCATGCCGGGGGCAGGGAGGGGTACAGTAGTTATAATATGAATGTGGGGCGAGCCTCTGCTGACAGAGGCCAGCGTGACTTTGCAGTAGCCTGAGGCATGCCGTGCATTCTCCCGGGGAAGTTGTCTCTGGATCATGGGACCCTGGAAGTGGTGGACTGCACAGGCTCCCAGGAGGGGAGGTGTGGACAGTGACCTGTGTTTACACACAGGCTTCTTGGTGGCTGCAGCACCAGCCTTAGTGTCTCATGCCCGTTTCTGGTGTCCTCACTGATAGCCGCAGCTCGTGCCCATCTCTGGAGCTCGTTTAGGAGGTGCTCTGAATCTCCTCTCCTCGTGCACCCCAAAATAATGGACTCTTGCCTCTTAGGCAGGTCCAGACTTTTTTCTGGACTCCCTTCCACTAGCTGTGGTGCACTAACCCGTTCAGGCTGTGCTCACGCAGCCAACCCCAGTCCTCTCCCTGGGATCCGACCTCCGAAGCCCGAGCCTCAGCTCCCAGCCCCGCCCGCCCCGGCGGGTGAGCAGACAAGCCTCTCGGGCTGGTGAGTGCTGGTCAGCACCGATCCTCTGTGTGGGAATCTCTCCACTTTGCCCTCCGCACCCCTGTTGCTGTGCTCTCCTCCGTGGCTCCAAAGCTTCCCCCCTCCGCCACCCGCAGTCTCTGCCCGCTAAGGGGCTTCCTAGTGTGTGGAAACTTTTCCTCCTTCACAGCTCCCTCCCTGAGGTGCAGGTTCCGTGCCCATTCTTTTGTCTCTGTTTTTTCTTTTTTCTTTTGCCCTACTCAGGTACGTGGGGAGTTTCTTGCCTTTTGAGAAGTCTGAGTTCTTCTGCCAGCGTTCAGTAGGTGTTCTGTAGGAGTTGTTCCACATGTAGATGTATTTCTGATGTATTTGTGGGGAGGAAGGTTATCTCCACGTCTTACTCCTCTGCCATCTTGAAGGTCCACCTCTGTAATATATTTTTATTACTCTGAAATCACGAAGTGTGATGCCTCTAACTTTGTTCTTTTTTTCTCTCAGGTTTTTTTTGGTTATTTGGGGGCTTTTGTGGTTTCATATTACCTTTAGAATTGTTTTTTCTATTTCTGTAAAAAATGCCATTGGGATTTTGATAGGAACTGCGCTGAGTGTGTAGACTGCTTTGGGTGGTATGGACAATTTAACAATAGTAAAGACTAGTACCCTGAAAATTACAAAACAATGATGAAAGAAACTAAAGAAGATACAAACAAATGGAAAGTCATCATGTATCTTTTACATATAGCAGATATTACTCTTAATATGGTTTATTTCACAGTGATGTTTCAAGTTTAATTCTTTCAACAAGGACATGGTTGGTTTGCACATCAAATATATGGGAACATTATTAATTTCACAACATCATTTTCTTTGAAACACACAGTCCTCTTGGACTAGATTTCTTTTGCTACTTTTGATTAAGAGAACAAGAAAAGCTTACTTTTCTTTTAACTCTACTGTAAGCAAGGCAACAGCAATTGTGATGATGAGATAGCAACCAACGCTGAGCCTCTGGGCCAGGCGCCCAGCCAGGTGAGGACTGAGGCTCCTGAAGAGCATGTGCCCTGCTCAGAGAGCCAAGCTGCTTCCCACTTCTAGCTGACTGCTGTCATGAAAGAATGGAAATGCAAAAAAGCACAGTTTTCAAGAGACACCAAAAATACAGGGGTTTTTTTGGTGCAACTTCCTGATTCTTCCCTGTTTTCCACCTAATCCTAATTTTAAAAACAGTATCATGGAAGTCCAAACAAAACACATCTGCAGGTCAGCTATGACTGCAGAAGAATGTATTTTCAGACTTCTGTTCTCAAATCTTTATCGTTTGTCTTTATCTCTCTTCTTAGTTTCTGATTCATAATCCAACTGCTTGCTAGAACCTAGATATGTCCCAGGTGTCAAATGAACTCATCTTACCCCTTGGGCACCCCATAATCTGCTCCCATGTAAGATTCATAATTTTAATGAATGGCCGCATCATCTACCCAGTTCCTAAAGCGAGAAATTCACATGTCGTCCCATTATCATTTCTCACAACCCAATCAAAGCACTGATTCCTGTTGACTTGACCTTGAAAATGTTTCTCAAATTAATCTGGCCTTCTCCAATCTTATCACCACTTCCCTGATCAGGCCCTCATCATCTCCCACATAAACCACAGCATCAACTGCCCAACTGTTCTTCCTATTTCAATTTCTATCCCTTCACATCTCTCCTCCACACTGCCTATATCACTCCCTCTCCCTGCAGAGACCGATCGATGCCTTGCATCCCCTGCTGGCTGAAGTCCAAGACACTTAACGTGGCATTTAAAGTCTCCCTCTTCCTGGCTCTACCTATCTCTTCAGTGTCATTTCCTGCCACAAAGTTTGGGCTCAGTAGGAAACACTTAATGTTCTATGCACATGCTGTCTATTTCATGCCTCTGGACTT
The DNA here is from genome assembly GCF_937001465.1 of Orcinus orca. Lineage (NCBI taxonomy): Eukaryota > Metazoa > Chordata > Mammalia > Artiodactyla > Delphinidae > Orcinus > Orcinus orca. The sequence goes on from NC_064562.1 coordinate 23,164,167, forward strand.
TGCTCATACTGCTCTCTTTGCCTGGAATAACAAAAGTCACCCTTTCTTGCCTGGCTAATTCCTATTCATCCTTTAAGAACCCATCCAGGCATCACCTCCTCCAGGAAGCCTTCCTTGACCTTCCCAGGCTGAGTAAGGTTTCCTTTCTCCTTTCTGAGAATGCCAAGCTTATCTCTACCTATATTTTTTCATAGCATATTATACTTGTATGTATATGGGTTCCTTCCACCAACAGACTGTGAGCTGCTGGAAGATGGAACCTGGGTTTTAAAATGTCTGTACTTCTGGCACCTAACCCAATGTCTGGCACCTAATAGACACTCAAAACATTTTGGCCCAATAATTCTGATTGAGTTTGTGTGTACACTGGGATGAGGGCCCCTAGCTGAGAATAGACTCCTAAGGTCAGCTTTCCTAAATCATTTCTAGTTTTAAGAGTTTCTTTCCTATCTCCACTTCTGGGTCATTTAGTTCTGCTTTCAGAAAACATTTATTGAGCACCTACTATCACTTGCCAGGTAGTAGACAGGACCTGGCTATTTGGAGAATTGGCTCAGAGTAGTGTGGCAGAAAGGGCTTGAACTTTGGAGTCAGAAATGCCTGGACTTGAGTCTGTTGGACTTTTAGCGAGTTATGTAACATCCCTGAGCCTCAGTTTCCTAGGTCATGAAATGATCATAAGAGTATGTCTCTGAATTGTTTTGAAGATTAAATGAAATAATAAAGGAAGCTTCCTGAACCAGCCTGGCCTACAGTAAGTATTCAGTACGTTTTAGTTCCTCCTTTGCCCACTTCAAAGAGATCACACACAAGTTTCTTAAAAGGCTCCAAGATTTGTCAACATTGGCTGTCATGGTAACGGCAGCGCCCTGTGGATGCTGCTCTGTAAGCGGGACTGCTGATGTCTTCCTGATAAAGAGGCTTGTGGTAGAAGGGGGCGGGGGGTGGATACGAACAAACCCTTTAAACAAGAGCATGATTCTCTTCTGATACAAATAAGACAGCTCCTCTTTTTCCTCTTCATCCTGGCCCTCACCTCTTCCCTGCCAATATTCTTCCCACCACTGTCCTCCTTTATGCCTCAGCCTCCTTCCTGACTCTGCTCTCTAAAATCTCTCCTGGATAATAGTCAAAGCTGCTTCTGCATCTGTTTTTGGCATCCCAACTAGCCCTCATTGTAAGGTGGTAATAAGCTTCCTGGAGAAGTGGCACAATTGTCGTGTGCTTTTATTTGGTACCTCTTCCTACCACCGTTTGGAAAATGTAACAATACCCCCCTCGTGCCCCGCTGAAAGCGGTCTGGGTTTGAAAAGCTTTCAGAAGGCCATCTGCCATCCCCTCAGCCAAGCAGCAGATCAGACACGACGCCCTGCATTAGTTAGCACTCCAAGTAGAAGGTATCAAGGGCCTGTATTCCTTTTCATCTCACCCTCCATTATAATATGGGCTAAAGAAGGAAACATACTCGTGGCTACCCAGCTGGGAGACACACTGAGTCATAGCAGGAGTCTTGTCCGAAAAAAGGGAGCAGGCTTTTCTTTTCTGATGGTGAATGGAGCCAGTGTTTGCAGCCAGCACCACGCTCCAGCGTCCCCTGCACTGCTGGTAATGGCTTGACCGTGTTACCCTGGACCTCATGGGAGGATATGGTGCTGATGACTCCTGGAGTGGAGGCATCCTTCAATAAGTACACAAGGATGAGGTGAGGGTTGGTCGCATGTGCTGGTCAGGAACAGTGAAGCGCTCCCTGCTTCACCTCAGTTTACACCTTCCAATGAATTTGGCCATGAATATTAATTTAAAAGATTATTCAGACATACTTAGAGATGCCAAAAGAGATCACCTCTAGAATGGTACAAGTGTTTTTGTTTTTAGTGGCTTGAACAAGGGTGTTCATTGCACCAGCAATGGCAGAAAGTTTCAGCAAATCTTAATTGGCATTTGGGATCCATATAAGTATACACAATGTCATCGGCCAAGTGAAATAGCTCTTCCTGTAAGCTGAAGGTAATATGGACAGTGGCATTAGGAATACCTCCCCTGGCCCAGCAAAATGCCTTTAGACTTAGCAGAAGAGATTCAATAAGAAAAAGGAGATCAACTCTGCTTCTCAGTAGCTTCTGAGAGTGCTATGACTCTGGGGTCACTAATGTATCGCTAGAAATTGTAAGTGCTCTTTCTGCGAAAAAAAATCTTCCATCAGAAGAAATCCACTTAACTGAAATAAAACAATCTAGCATAATGCAAAAACTAGTTTTAATAAACAAGCTTAAGAAACAGAATGTTAGGGCAGTATCTAAATATTCTCAGTAATCTAGATTGTTCTCTAATTTTCTCATCAAAACGTAAGTATTAATATTTTGACTCTTCCCTTAAAAGACAAAACCATCCATCAATCGCCTTGTATCAGTAATGTGTTTTTTATTAGATCAACAACAACAAAAAAGGGAGTAAGAATGTTTTACGTTAAATTTATATGAAAGCCTTCATAATTGTGCTAACTTTTTTTCCTAGAGAAAAATCCAGAGGAGATTCAAAAGATCAAGGGTGAATTTGATTTACCTGAGCTCATGAGCTAATGAGATGCTGACCTTCCCCACGTCTTTTTCCTGTCAAGAAGGGAGCCGGGGGCTATTTTCCATCATGGGGACCTTCATTTCAAAAAGGCTTCTATTGGATTGGATCCACTTTGGACACATTTCCCCTCACAGGCCTCCAGCCTGCCTGACTTGTTCCAAATTTGAGGGTCAGAGCCTGGTTTCCTTAGACGCTTGGGGTTCCCCTGAGAGATTCTTTGAAGGTTCTCTTTGAGCCTTCAAACAGAATCTGGAGTGTAGAGAGAAGGAGGGTGATGCTTAAAGAGCAGGGCAGACTGGAGGAACCAGCTTCAGCTGTGCTCCTCAACCCTAGGAATGATGTTTAAGTGATTCAAAAGCTCTCAGTGACCCTACAGGAAACAATATGTACTCCAATCACAGAATCAGAGTTGTTGTAAAAGCTGTTTCAGAAAGACATGTTTTGCTTTCACGGATAGGCTTTAACCTTCATTTTCAATCCTTGAATTTGACATTGGAGATGGAAGGGACTCAGTGCAGCCCCCATGAATGGTCCAGGAGAATAGTGAGCCTCCCTTGCCAGCTTTTTTTTACATCTTTATTGGAGTAAAATTGCTTTACAATGTTGTGTTAGTTTCTGCTGCACAACCAAGTGAATCAGCTATATGTATACATATATCCCCATATCCCCTCCCTCTTGAGCCTCCCTCCCACCCCTCTAGGTGGTCACAAAGCACAGAGCTGATCTCCCTGTGCTATGCAGCATCTTCCCACTAGCTGGCTGTTTTACATTTGGTAGTGTATATATGTCAATACTACTCTCTCACTTCGTCCCAGCTTCCTCTTCCCCCACTGTGGCCTCAAGTCTGTTCTCTACGTCTGCATCTTTATTCCTGCCCTGTCACTAGGTTCATCAATAACATTTTTTTAGATTCATATATATGTGTTAGCATACAGTATTTGTTTTTCTCTTTCTGACTTACTTCACTCTGTATGACAGACTCTAGGCCCATCCACCAGACTACAAATAACTCAATTTCATTTCTTTTTATGGCTGAGTAATATTCCATTGTATATATGTGCCACATCTTCTTTATCCATTCATCTGTTGATGGACACTTAGGTTGCTTCCATGGCCTGGCTATTGTAAATAGAGCTGCAGTGAACATTGTGGTACATGACTCTTTTTGAATTATGGTTTTCTCAGGGTTATATGCCCAGTACTGGGATTGCTGGGTCGTATGGTAGTTCTCTTTTTAGTTTTTTAAGGAACCTCCATATTGTTCTCCATAGTGGTTGTATCAATTTACATTCCCACCAACAGTGCAAGAGGGTTCCCTTTTCTCCACACTCTCTCCCACATTTATTGTTTGTAGATTTTTTGATGATGGCCATTCTGACCAGTGTGAGGTGATACCTCATTGTAGTTTTGATTTGCATTTCTCTAATGATTAGTGATGTTGAGCATCTTTTCATGTGTTTGTTCCTTGCCAACTTTTTGTTAGAGCGACCTGAATCTTCCCTCCACCAGCCTCCCTGGGATGCACACAGCCAACAGTCACCCCTTTTCAGCCCTTACTGGCTTTCTTCCCCATTTAATCATTGCTCCCTTGTTTCTCCACACACACGTTTCATTGTCAGCTTAATGACTTTGGCTCAGACTACTTGGCTGTGCACATGCTTGGTTCTCTCCTCGCTGGTAGCATGACACGAGTAAAAGTGGAAAAAGCTTGCATTTTAAAACACATTCGTCCTTTCTTATCCCTCCTGAGAATCTTCACTACCTTTTCCAAGCAGACAAAAGACAATTATTATTCCTTCATCTATGTGAATATTTTGCTTTCATTTGCATTCTTGGTGAAAAGGTTAGTGGGTTTCTCTAAGGTCATGATAACTATTTAGAAAGCTTTGTTTATAAAAGTATCTAGAAGATTTTTTTTTCAACACTGTTTCTTATCCTTTTTAATTTTAGAATTTTAAATGGCTTGAGTTTCTTTGTGCTATGACAGTGTTCCTCAATGTACAGTGGATTCCTGTCCCTTCTGCTTTAAAATAGTGTAAAAACAGAATTTCTGTAAATACAACATAGTTGAGAATGAACTTGAGGACACGGGAAGGGGGAAGGGTAAGCTGGGACGAAATGAGAGAGTGGCATGGACATATATACACTACTAAATGTAAAACAGATAGCTAGTGGGAAGCAACCGCATAGCACAGGGAGATCAGCTAGGTGCTTTGTGACCAGCTAGACGGGTGGGATAGGGAGGGTGGGAGGGAGATGAAGAAGGAGGAGATATGGGGATATATGTATATGTATAGCTGATTCACTTTGTTATAAAGCAGAAACTAACACACAATTGTAAAGCAGTTATACTCCAATAAAGATGTTTAAAAAAAACCCAGAAAACACAGTTGACATATAATTTGAGCAAGTCACAGTTAGCAATGATGGTTGGCCCCTAAACACTAACATTTTCAGCCAGTGCCTCTCTGTGAAATACTTAGTGATCGTCAAACACACAATTGCCCAGGGAGAGCCTATGTTTCAAGGAATTTCTCAAAGAATAGTACTTGCAGAATATTTCCTGCTAACACAAACAGTAACTCCTTTATTGGTCCATTTTGTAAGTTGGGACATTATCCATTTTACATAGTATGTAATCATTTGACTGTAAAAGGAATTAGGCAAATTCACAGCTAACTGGTCATTTTTGAAAAGCAAACTGTATGTTTAATATTTCTGTCATGTTCCAATGATTACATTTTCAAGGGATTCTTTTTTTCCAACCTTTTGTTTTGGGGTGTGGGAGACAGATAATCTAAAGCAGACATTGAAGAAAGATGATTAGTCACCTGTCACTCTAATTTTCCTATAGGTTCTCAATTCTGGAGACAATTAGGAAAATCAGTTGGTTTCTTTAGAAATCCTGGTGAACTCTTTGGATATTTGATACCATCTAAAAAATAACCCACATTCATCACAAATAAAACTAAGAGAGTCACAAAATTAAGTATTTGGAGTGAGCCCACATTCTATTAACTAGTCATGTGTCTCTTAGATGAATGTTAATAACATTTATTGAGAACTTAAGACGTCCCAGGTGCTGTGCTCAGAACTTCACATTCATTATCTCATTTAATCCTCACAAATAGCATGTGACAGACATTATTATCCCTGTTTTTGAGATTGAAGACTGGGGCTCAGAAAGGTTTAGGAACTTGTATGAAGCAGAGCTGGTATAGCAGCCCAAGTCTGAGTGACTTCAAAGCCTTCATCAAATGACAGTGCATCAGGACAGCAATTACCAGATTGCATAACTGCATTACACTGACAAGGTGGAAGCAATAAGGTGCTTTGCAGACATTGAACAATGTAATATGGTCCCTTAGTTATGTTATGAGGTCACTGTTTCAAAAATGTAATCATAGATTCAGAGGGCAAGAAGAGCCCCAGAAGCTCTCTAACAATATTGGAGTATGCTCAGACAAGAAAGGTAGAATATAAAATTGTACCTATGTTGTGATTACAACCATGTAAAAGTAATTTATGTATATGGACTAGGATGGGACGAGAACTTGGGAAAATGTATTTACTAATGTGTAGGGATTATGTTATTACATTTTCATGTTCTATTTATACAATAATTTTTTTCTTAAAGATAAGATTAACAGGTTTTTCTGATATATAGAAGAAAGATATTAATCCTAACATGACTGCTGATTTTGAGAAGCATGTGAAAATACCAGTGCTAGGATTAAGGACACCTATCAAAACATCACTACTGCCTTTTGCATTTTTAGTGATGCATGCAAAAAGTTGTATTAGGAAAATAAAATGTAGAAAGTGGTAGATTTGGCTATAGGACACACCAGGAACAGAGGGTGGGGAGAAGGGGAGATAAGACATTAAATTGTAAATGCCACCCTTCAGCATAGTCATATCTTATTTGTTTAAGTTTTATTTTGAAACAATCTCAAGTGCCAAAAACTTGCAAGCATGTGAAGAAGGATCCTTTCTTCCTGAATTATTTGAGAGTAAGTTGCCAACTCAATGCCCCATCACCCCCAGACACTTTAGTGCGCATTTCCTACGAACAAGGACTATCTCCTTCATAATCATGATACAACCAACAAAGTCAGGAAAATGACATTCATACATTACTGTCACCTCATCTTCAAAGTGCATTTAAGGCTCACAGTTGTCTTGATAATATCCGTGACAGAAAAGGCACCCAGCTAGAATCATACATTGCATTTAGTTGTCATGTCGATTTAGCCTCCTTCAATCTGGAACAATTTCTCAATCTTTACTTTTGTAACCCTGATACTTTTAAAGATTATAGAGCAGTTAGTTTATAAAAGGGTCCTCAATATTGATACACTTGGCAAGAATATCAGAAGTGATGCTGTGTTTTTCTCATTGCACCCTATCAGGTGGTACATAATTTCTATTTATCCCTTTACTAGTGAGGTTCACTTTGCCCCCTTGGTTATGGTGGTAACTTACTCCTTTTTCTTTTAATAATAAGCAAGTATTTGGGGGGTGGGAGATATTTTGAAACTGTGTAAATATTCCATTTCACATCAGACTATTATGTATGTATGTATGTAAATCAGAATAGACTCATGGTTTCCTAATTTATTGAGTGGGTTAAAAAATCCTCAGCGTGCCCTTAAAGAAGGAGAAGAGGAAGAGCTACCTACTCTCTTGAAATCTTTTATATGTAGTATTTTAATCAAGCATATATGGATTCTCTTCCTACTGCCTTGAGTTATTAAAATTCTCACTTACACTCACTTGATTTCTTCTTCTCTTATAAATTAGTCTCCAAAAGAGAGATAGGAAAGAATGACCAACAAGGAAAAGTTGCACATTCTTTTGTCCATTCATCCACTCAACAAATATTTAATGAGAGACTACTATGTACCAGGTTCTCAGTTCAGGCTGTCACTTCAGTGTGTCTGGTTTGAGCCTCAAGCGGTGCTTCCCCTGCAATGAATGGCCACCACGTGGATGGTGGGTGTAGACAGCACGTGTTCCTATTACCATGTGTCTGGGCTCCCCAAAGTTGTTAACCTTAATTCCTCTCAGAAGATGGGATGTTTATAAGCCAAACAGTGCTATTTCCACATGGACCTCAAATTCAGGATTCATGTTAGGGTTATGATCTCAACTTCCACATACCAGATGGGCCATGTTGACAAAAGGGTCAAGATACAGAGCAGAACTGTCTCTGTCATTTCACTAGACTACTTATTGTAACTCTTCCTCCTACGTTTGTTTTAAGGAAAACACCATCATATTCGGTCTCATTTTCAACATTCTAATAGAGGTTGATCCACTGTAGCATCTTTAATTTGTTGTACCTCATGCCTTCTCTTTTTTCTCACATCTTCCTTATTCCCTCCACAAATTTTAAAATCCACTCTGTTCTTTGTATTTACCTTGACTTTTCTCCCTCTCAACTGACGTCTCTGGTCTTGTTTCTCCCTTCCCTGCCTCGTTCTACCTCCCTCTTTTCTACCTTCCCTCCTTCCCATCTATGCTGTCCTCACATCTATGCTGTCCAAGGTCCTCTTCCTATTTCCTTCTTCCTAATCTCATGGCCTGACCTTTGCACTTTTTGCTCCTCTGGTCCAGGAGATGAAACAATACTTCACTAGTCTGAATTGAATGATTTTGGGGAAAAGTTTTAGTTTTATAATTTTAGTACATGGAGAAGAAGTCTTTAGCTCAGATAAATTTAGGTTTAAGCACATATAATTTGTACATTACAATTATTGCTGCTAAGTCTATTAACCATTCACAAATAAATATTGCTTCACAGGCTAGTTATTTCCCTTATTATTCATTTATGGAGGATGCCTTTTCCTTAGGCAACAGTGCGTAATAATTAAGTTTCCAAGCTCTGTAGTTGAAGGCCCTGAAATCAAGTCCTGGCTCAGCAAACTGTGGTAACACTGGGCAAGTTATTTAACCTCTCTAAGCTTTAGTTTCCTCTTCCATAGCATGGGGATACCAAGTACCTACCTTCTAAACATTTTGTAAGAATTAAATAAAATAGTTCTTGTAAAACTGTGGGGCACCTGGTAAGTGGGGAATAAATGTTACATATATTATAAATATAGTAAAAATACTTGTGATGTACAAGGGAAAATTCTCTACAACTAATACCCTTGACTAAACAAATGATTTTTGAAGTTTGTAAAATTGTCACTGCTAATATGCAAAAACTAAGCTCAAAATATGAACTTTGGGTTGTAGTTAGCTAAAATCCACCACAGTTCTTTATTGTTCCACCTGAAACAGCAGTTCATTTTCTTTTTCTGTCACCACCTCAGTCCTAATAATCCCTTCCCGAAAATTCCATAAGCTTTATGTATTTAAAGATATAAAAGGTGAACGACTTATGGTTAGGAGGCTTTAGAAACCTTTTTCCATCAGCTTGGTGACTGACCTAAAGGGGTTTACAGATGTTCTGGTCAACACATAGGACTCTTCCAGTGAAATGTCACCATGAGGTAAGCCCTTCCCAACCTCAGTGGATTACAAGGCAGGGAAACCACATCAAACCCAAGTGGTGAGAGAAGCACTCAGTGCTTCAGGAAAGACCTATAGAGTCTGGGAGATTCTGGGCTCTCTACACAGTGGTATAGTGTCACCAACCTACAAAGTCTAGGTCCTGGAATCACCATTTTAAGAAGGCAAAGTTACTGTGGAAGGGGAAAATCTTTCCAAGAAAATTCTTTGTAAGGAAAACATACAGAAAAACCAAAGCAAAACAAACAAAACAACTAACAGTTCAAGCTATTGAGTTCAAGAAGAATTAAATTCAGTGGATTTGGCCATCAAATAGGCTGCAGCTCAGAGCTAGGAATTTGCTCTAAGTTAGAACTTTGGAACCAGGACTTTCTTAGTCAAAGTTATACAGTTTGAGGTTGTTTTCTGAGGGAAGGACAAGGGTGAACAGGCTAAATAATACAGTTTTCAAAAGTAAGTCTTCTGCTAAACAATGATAGCCTTTCTCAACCAGGCTTCCTCAAAAGAACCTTGGAACATGGAAAAGGATCTGAGTGACTACTTTCTCAATTCTCTCAGGGATGACACATAAGAAGTACCTTTCTAGATGCAAGGGGAGAATTGATTTTATTTCGTGCAATGAATACCTTAGGTGGGCTTAGTTCTCTCTCAGAACCTTGGGTGAAAAAGGGCTGGTGTCTGATAGGGTAACCCACCCAGGTGGCAGAGTTGCAACATGGTACTATCATTTTCCTAGAACTCGAGACTAAAAATCATGGTCATCTTGGACCCTTCCTTCACTTTTATCTTCCATGGTTGATTAATCTGTTAACACATCCTGCTTCTACTTTTTAAAAAATGTTTACGGTAATATCCCTTCGTCTCCTTTTCCACTGCCTCTACCACTCATGACTGAATTTTATAACAGTCATAGAATCGTATAACCTAGCCTCTAGGAATATCAGTTTTCTCATGTGCAAAGTAAAGATAATCACAGTAACTACCTTATAGGATTATGGTAAGGACTGAATGAATTATTTTATGTTCAGTGCTCAGTACAGCACCTTACAGATAGTTGGAACTCAGTAAATGTTAGCTATTACTGTTGTTATTATATACGCCTCCTCCTGTAGTGTCTTCCTACCGATTCACTCTGGATACTTAGTTCTCCATATATCTTTCTAGAAAACATGTCTCTCACCACCTTAGGAATCCACTGGATCAAATTCCTGCCTGGCTTTCCATGTCTTCCTCAGCGGATTCATTCATTCACTCTTTCATTTATTAATTTTTTCCAACTTACTTCCTACTACCTCCAAACACATATCATTCAGCCATTCATTCACTATGTTTATATTGCATCCCTGTTATGGGCCAGGTATTGGAGATACAGAAAGAAATGAAGGGAGAAGCACTGCCAACTCTTGTAATAATTGCAGTTGGGAGAATATCAAGTCTACTAGTCAGAAGGTCTCTCCATCATGTCCCTACCCCCAGATGTGTTCCTAATCCAGTCCCACTCTCTCTCTTCTCTCCAAAGTTCTGTCATACTTAGCACCACCCTGCTTTACAGTTGTTCTAGCTAATGTGGGTTCGATATGTCTTACCAACTAGATTATAAATTCTTTGAGAGATGTCTGTATTCTCTTAAGTGAGCAACACGTTAGGAGTTCCAATGATACCTTTTGACTGAGACTGACTCATTGATTTTTATAGGGTGCAGAACACATATATCCTCTACTGGGTCCATAGTTTCAAAATGTAAATATCTTTAAAATGGGTAGTTTAGTGGAAGAAGGAGAACTTATATTTCTATCAGTTAGAATATGTATTCACTTGGACCGAGAGCTCTTTGATTTATTATAGCTGATGTTTCTGACTATTAATAGAAGATTAACTAGTACCTGAGAGGTGTATATTATTTTGTATTTTTCATTATTTTGTATAGAATCAGAGAAATTTCCTAAATAAATTCTTTGTTTTGATTATTCTTGCTGTATAACATACCCCCAAACGGCAACAACCGTTTTGTTTGCTCACTGTTCTGCGGCTCAGTGATTCAGGGGGGTTAGCTGGGCAGTTTTCCCTTGGGGATCCCTGATGCCGCTGCAGTCAGATGTCAGCTGGGCTGCAGTCATCTGAAGTTTGAAAAGAGCCTTAGACTTATTAGACTTTTAGTTCCACCCCTGAGGTGAGACTTCAGGCAAGTCGTTTTGTTTCTCTGGGTCTCATTTTCCACACATAATGAAATAAAACCAACAAATCCTTTCGAGAGCTCTTTCAGCTCAAAAGTTGATTCTATGAAATGAGAAAAATGTTTGGATATGAACAGCTACAAATAAGTCATTGTGCATAACTAAGGTCATTCTACAAGTAGAAAAGGTTACTACATGAATGGAAAACACAGGATTGATATAAGAAAGATCTTTTGTGGTGAATTATCAATAGAAACTGATCTTGAATCAATTTTGCCACTAGAGGTCACTAGCGTACCATCTCAAAGAGAACATACGCCATCAAGTCACTAGCAGTTCCCTCTCTCTGGCCCCTAAATGTTGTTCATGGTGTCTTTTAGTGTATTCTGAGTATCTCCCGACAGCTGCCAGAGACATAAGTTATGATGAGGTGACATCAGTTGTCACTCTAGGTGATGGTTCATGTGTGCCTAATGTTCTGTAAGTGTGAAGAACCACCACTTGGACCATAAGGAAAATGACTTCTTTGGCTTTGCTGCCCTCTCACTGGGATGTGTTAAGGGGCAGTGAGATAATTTGATAGAAAGTCATGTGAGCTCTGAAGTGAAAAGACACTGTGGAAATACTATGTCATCCTCTAATGCAGCACAGATTGTCTGATTTTCATGAGACAGGAAAAGGAAGGACCCAAAGCAGAAAATTCATTCATTCACTCATTCAACCAGTATTTCCAGACACACATGCAGACACTGTACTGGCAATTGGGCTGCATTCATGAAGATCAGCTGGTTCTTCTTCAAGGGATTTAAGGAATCGGGTATAGGAGGGTTTCTATTCCGATACTCTCAGTACTCACAGACCACCAAGCACTCTAAATTCCCATGTCTGCAGGTGGTCACTTGCAGAATGGCAAAACCAGTGGCTTTTTTAAGCTGATGATACTTTTCTGAGGTGATATTAAGAGTAGACTATACACCTTTGACATCAAATCCAAAACTAAACCACAGAGGTACATACCAGAAAATGTTAAAATGCTGAGTTGGGTTGTGGCCAATGATGCTTGTTAGAAAATATACTAAAACGTATTTTGACATAAAACTTTTTAAGTGGGAGAAACAATGCTCTAAGTGAAATTAATGCCCTGAAACATAAAGATCTATAGAGATCACCTCTGAAGAAACTTCTGTGAGAAGGATGGACTCCAGGATGCCTCTGAAGGGCATATCAATTTTCTCCCCAAATGAAAATTACATCCTATTTACTTATAACTTGCTTCATGCTGTACATAAAGGAAACCTCCTTCAAACTCCAGAACTCACAATTCTACCCTCAAGGATGAGTAGCAAGGAGTCCTGGGCTCTTTCCATAACTTGAGGAGTTATTTCTTCTACAGCTTTAAGGGGACTTGAACTGTTTAAATCAGTTGTCATCAGCGTTTAGACAAGACACAGAGGCCATATCTGAGCAGGATGGGCAAAGCCCCTATTCCTTAGCAGCAAGGTGTTCTCTCGTTTTCTGCCCTCATTAGCAAAGAAAAAGAAAGGGAGCCTGGCTGGATCTCTGCTTCAAGTTGGGGAAGGCTTGATCTGCTTTTGCTGTGATGGGTGTTAGTAATTATCCTGCCAATTATTAATTTTAACCGTTTGTTTTCAAACAAACTACAGACAGCCTTGTCCTTCCTTCTGATTGTTGCAAAGTCTGCTGGAATAGCGAAAAAGAAAGGGTAGGGGGAATGTTACAAAATATGACTTGATTTATCTAAAAATGTATTTACTATGATTATGCCATTGACTTCTATCAATACTAATGTTTCTTCAAAGCCAGCTAGTGTAGTTTTCTTCCTTTTTGACTGATAGGCATCCCACCAACACTTTATGAGACATTTTTTCCTATTTCCCTCGAGATAATTGTATAAGGAAGGAGGAAGGAAAATAGGAATTTGTCACAAACTAAAGAGGTTAGAGGTTTGGGGGAGGGGCAGTCTGCCATGGGCCCTGAGTGTCACTGCATGTTCTTGCTGGTTTGCCAAGAGCACAAGGACCTGCCTGACCTTTATTCAGGCCGTTTCTGAGGGTGTGTTTGCAGAGAGCAACTCTAAGGGATGAAGTAATGCCTTCCCCTGGTTGAAGAGCAAGTTTGCTTCCACTTGCCGTAAAAGCAATAGCTTCCCTGAGCTCAGCGTTCCTCCCTGTACAATAACCCTCTGCGTGTGCAGGCATCTATGGGGGGCTTGGGAGAAATGGGAAACAGAAGCAAACCAGCATGAAGTTCACGCCGCTGTGAGTAACAGAGTCCTTGGACTCTGACGCAGGCATGTCACGTCTTCTCCCAGCATTCACGAACTCATAGTAGGCTAACTTGTAAGCTTGCGCGCTGTGTAAAATCCCAAATCCTGACACAGCCTGACAGAGGAACTCTCCCAAATTGATTATTTAGTGTAAACAGTTACCAGGGAAACAGAAAACTATGAGGATTACGTTTGTGCATCAAAAGTAAGAAAATCCATCCGCAGCCCAACATTTTAGAGACTTGCTAGCAACTCATGTGCATTCTTTTTATGAAATCTTATTTCTTGCAACCCTGACTCCTAGGCCCTTCAAAGAATCACTTTGTCTTATTAAAACAGAATCCCCTTTATGCTCCAAGAGCCCAATGATTAGTCTTGATTTTAAAGCAGATTATTTTATAAAAATTTAGTGGAACAGGTACTCAGCTGAAATGATTGATAGTGGTAGATTCATGTGTAGAGAATCACAGAAACCCCAAATCACAAAAGCTAAAATGGAGTGGCTCAAAGATAACTAACTCAGGAAAGCTCTCAGATGTTATGGCAGGTACGGTGCTAAGGGCTGGACTGTCAGACACAACCAAAGCATCAAAGGTTGACTCTTAAATATGGGGAACCAACTGCTATAACTCACTGGTAGTGTTACTTGATAAATTCCTCAGTTATTTTATACAATATTAGAGAGGCAGAATTAACTTTATCCCAATCCCTCATTTGAGGAAACAGGGGTCTATGGTAAAGTGATTCATCCCCCATAACCTTACAGTCAATTTCAAATATCTGAATATGCTACAGCATCTAGCTCTAAGGAACACTAAAGTAACTTTTAAACTAGGAAATATATGAAGAATTGAATGAACACATATAGGGTGAGTCAGAACTGGAACCCAGGTTTCCTCTTCTTCAAACCAATGTTTACTGCACTGTTGACAGACCAGGGTTTTCCAAACCAGACATTTGCATACCAACATTGCAATTTTTGCCATATTAAATTAACCATTTAATTAACATCACTTTTGAACTTAGCTTTGTTCTAAGCAACAACATCTGCAAACTGAGGGTTAGTTGTATTATTCATATTTTTCTATTATGATAAAATATGTAACTATTCATCATGTTCAACCAGAGCTATAAGCGTCAATACTTGGGAAACACTGATTAGACAATACTTTGTCTAGAGAAAAATAAGCATCAAGACTGCACAGAATCATTCCTTACTATTTTCATTTTTGTCAAGAAGTTCAAAGCTTGATTCCATGGAGACCCTGAAATCCTTCTGAATTTTCATCTGAGAAGCACTAAAAATACACTGGTAATTTCTTACATTTTCTCTATTGAACAGATGAATGAAAATGATTCTGTTCAAATTAGCCAACTATTGGTTATTATCAGGAAATTATAATCTTCAGAAAAGTATACAAAAACAACTTAATTTCCAAATAGCAGTAGAGCATACTATTAAGTCTAGTCTTGAAATCAAGTTTCCACAAGCAGAAAATATTCTTTACTCACCAAATTCAGGACAACATTCATTCTCCAATGAATTCAATAACCTTTCAAGGGAAAAAAATAAGTAAAAAGGAAAATGTGAGTTCTTTTTTAGGAATGAGATGAAACACATTTTGCAAATTAATGAGTGTAAAGTAGGAGAGAACACACCTGGTTACACTTGAAAGTTATCAAAATGCCTCCATTTAGCATATTTCACTTTAAAATATCCACAGTATGTTTAGATCCCTCTAATTACTGCAAACAAGTTAAAAGTTTTTATGTGCTTGATGAGAGTATATCAGACTAGAACATCAAAACAACCTTGGAGGTTCTCTATTTATTTATTTATTATTTCTTCCTCACATAATATTTTGTCTTGTAACAATAGTTTTCCATTTGGAGTTCCCCATTCTCTATGAAGAATATTTTAATTTGTGCTTTTATTTAGATGGTTTATAATATATGCACCTTCCAGATCACATGAATATCCATCTTATAATCAAATATTTCTATACAATTTCAGTGGTTCCTATTTGTACTTGAATGTTTTTCTTATTCAGAAGGGAATTTTGTGGCTATTTTTAAACGATTTTTTATTGAAAAATGTAACGCAAATATGAAACACCATGTAAGTAAATAATTTAATGAATGTTCACTTCATGACTAGTTTGCCAAGGTTTCTACTCCCTTTTTATAATCACTTGGGTATACTGTTCTTTCTTCTCACCTTTTTGCCATTTCAAGAATTTTTTTCTATTCATTGAAGGACAACTATCAGCAACAATGTTTTATCCAATTTGCAACATTTTGTGAATGATATGCTTCTTCTAATATTATGGTTACCTTTTTGTGTGTTATCTTCTTCAGATAGCTTGTCTAAAGACTTCAAGTTTAAATTCTCTAGCAAGATATATGTTTGATTCTGAAATTTTAAAAAGTTGAATGCTCTAGAATTACCATATCCTACTTATAGTAATCATTTTCTTGCATTTTAAAAATAGTTTTATCATCCAAGGGTGCATTCAAAATAAACCATAGGTTTTTTGGGTCTGTTTTTTAAAATGTATTTTAAGTGTCTTTTTATCTACAAGTCTTCTTTCCATTCTTTTTTCTTCCAGTGTGATTTATTTGTTAAAGGGCTTTGTTTCTTGTTATTTGTTCTTGTCCTGTTGTTTTGTTCCATTGTCAGGTTTCGCTAAGCTTATCCAGATGGTAGACTTAACATATTTCTCTGTCCTCTGTATTTCCTGTTAAATTTCTAGTTTATGGACTTGATTAGGTCAGGCTGCATTAAAAAAAAAAACTTTCTTTGCAGGACTATTTCATAGGTGGTTTTCTCATATAAGCATTTAATGGTAAAGAAATTTCTCTAAGCACTGCTTCATTGCATCCCACAAATTTTGACATGTTTACATTTATTGAAAATATTTTCTAATTTCTCTTGTGACTTCTCTTGTGACCCATAGTGTCTTTAGAAGCAAGTAGTTTAATTTCCAACTACTTGGTTTTCTACAAATATCTTTTTGTTACTGCTTTCTAGTTTAATTCCTTTGTGGGCAGAGAAAATATTTTGTTATGACTACAATCATTTAAAATTTGTTGAGGTTGTTTTATGATAGAATATGGTCCATTTTGGTGACTATTCCATGTGCATTTGAAAAGAAGACAAGTTCTCTAGTTATTGGGTGGAATGTTCTATAAATGTCAAATGGGTCAAATATGTTGATAGAAGTTTTTATTCTGGTCTTTTATATCAACAATTTCCAAATTTGCCTGCACTCTGTTGAAATCACCTTTGTAAATTCTAAAAATATTCATGTCAGTATCCCACCCTAGAGACCATAATTTAATAAATCCAGGATGTAGTCTGTTCTTTGGAGTTATTAGGAGATTCTTAGGTGATTCGAATGTGAAGGCAAGCTTGGGTCCTGGGTTCTTTATCCTTACAGATTTTCTGTATACTTGTTTTACAAATTACAGAGAGGGGAGTGATGAACTTTCCGACTATTGTTGTAGCCTAGTTTCTTATTTCAGTTCTATCAGTTTTTGCTTCAGTGCCACTTTGTAGCACTGTTACAATTTTGCATCTTCTTAATGAACTGACCCCTTTATCTTGTTTTAATATCAATCCCCCTGATTACTAGTGAAGGTAAACATTAAAAGAAAATCTTTCTGACCACTCAGTTTTCCTCTTTTGTGAGTTTCCTGTTTATGTTATTTGAATATTTTTTTTATCTTTGTCAGAATTCTTTACATTTTCAGAGCTTTACTATATTATTTCAGTCTGTGGCTTGCTTTTAACTTGACATAAAATGTCTTCTCATCTGTGTATAAAACAATCAAAATTTAAAATCTTTTCCTAATGAATGACACTGTTTTGTCTGGTTTAACAAATCCTTCTCTACGGTGGTATCATAAAGACATCTGTGTTTTCCTAAAAGTTTAGAGTATTTTCACATTTCACATTTACTTCATTTGGAATTTAATTTTATTTTTGGTGTGAGATCAGGATCTAATTTCATATTTTTATACGAATAGCCAATTTCACTAAAACCACCATAATTTGTCTTTTATATAGCCAATTAACAAAGTTACTGTGCCAATTTTACTACCAAGAATAATGAGTAATAGTTTTTCCCACAACCTTACCAACATTTCTTCCTTACCAGACATCTTTATTTTATACCAACTTCCAGGTACAGGAACTTGCTTTTCTAACTTTCTTTTTGTCTATTCTTGTGTTAATATCGCATTTTTAAAAGTTGCTTTTAAAACAGAATTACCATATGATCTAGCAATTCCAATTCTGGATATATACCCCAAAGAACTGAAAGCAGTCTCACAGAGATATTTGCACATACCACGTTCATAGCTGCATTCATAATAGCTAAACGCAACTCAAGTGTCCACTGAAGGATGAATAGATAAACCAAATGTGGTATATACTTACAATGGAATAATATTCAGCCTTAAATAAGAAGAAATTCTAACACATGCTACAACACGGATGAACCTTGAGGATGTTATGCTAAGTTAGTCACAAAAGACAAATACTGTATGATTCCACTTACATGAGGTGCCTCAGATAGTCAAATTGATAGAGCAGAAAGAGTTGTGGTTGCCAGGGACTGGCAGTAGAGGTGAACGGGGAGTTGTTTAATGGGTATAAAATTTCAGTTCTGCAAGATGAAAAGAGCTCTGGGGATTGGCTGCACAACAATGAGAATATACCTAGCACTACTGAACTGCACACTTTAAAATGGTTATTTAAATGGTAAGTCTTTTATGTATATTTTACCCTATTTAAAACTAACAGGAAAAAACAACCCCCCCAAAACCTGTTCTTATAGAAAAAAAAATCTGCATTTAATAGTTCTCTTAGTCTTTGGTGTTCTGCAGTTTCACCACGATGTGTCCAGGTATAGAATTCCTTATTTTAATCCTGCTCAAGAATAAGTGCTTCTTGAATCTAATTCAAATATTCCACAACCCTGAAAAATTCTTAGTTATTACTCTTTAAATACTGACCACACCCATTCTCTCTAGTCTCTCTTTTTGACACTCCTGTTAGATTTACGTTCAATCTTTCTTATTTCTCATGTATTTAGCTCCTGCATTGCATTCTAGTAAATTTTCCTCATACTGTGTATCTTAGTTCTAGTCAAATGTATAGATCTCAAACACTGAACGGAAAAAATTCTTATCTATCCCTTAAAAAAAGTAAGGCTCTATGTTGGCAAACTGTGCTAGAAGTAGAAAGTCAAGAGACAGGTGGACATATGACTCATTTCTACAACTCAGGAGGATGTGCCAAAGCCGAAACAATAACAAATATTCAAAGCCAGCATGCTGCTTTGTGTCAAGTGCTAGGTACCTGTGAATGGTACCCAGCCTAATTACATTACATCCCAAAGCCTGGCACACAGCATTTCACACTACGTCTATGACCTTGCGCAGGAAATTTATTTACTCTTAAGCTTCTTTCTGTGGGTTGCTGTGAGGATCAAATGGGATAAAGTGAACAAAAGTGCTATACACTAAAGTAGTATTAAGGTATTTTCTCAATTCTAAAATATTATTAAATGGTCCGGCGCATTATGGATTTTAAGATAGTTTGGGGAAGATGAGGAGAGGAACAGTCCGTTAGACGTACACTTAAGAGATTTCCGATTTGGGAAATTAAAAATATGGAAAAGTCTGCTTTTAGAACTGAAGAACCAGGGTACTTTCTCTGTTATGTCCACACACGTCTTTTTCTTGAATTTGAATGATTTCTCTCTCGCCCAGTGTTAGGTTTCACCAACCTCCAGGTTTTACCAACCTCCTTCCTGACAGCTGTCAGAATTTTCCACAATTTTCCACACTGGATTTCTTGACCCCATTTTCCCGGACCGGCTGAGCCTGAGGAACTGCCTCGCTCGGACTGGCTTTCGCACGCTCAGCTTAGCTTCTGTACTGTCATTGGCTGTTGCTCTTCCCGGACCCGCCCACAACGACCTCAACCCTGATTGGATTCCAGTGCCCTTTTGTTATGGCAAAAGGTGGATCCCGAGGGTTTGAGGTAGGACGATTGGGGCGTCTTGTAGCTAATGCGCAGGCGTCCCTTCTTGAGTGGGGATTGGCTGGCGACGGGCCGGGCCGGGGCGGGACTCCAGCCTCGGCGCACGCTCTGTGGGCGGAGAGGGCGGGGTTGCCGGTGGCAGTTGGTCCGAGTGTCCAGGCCTGAGGTATCCTCCTGGTCCCTCCTCCTGCCGGCGCCTCAAACGGCAGGTGAGGGCCGTCGTGGGTCGCGGAGGGCCTGGCCCCGAGCGACTGGAGTTGCGGCCTCGGTACTGACGAGAGCCTGGAGGGAGGGGCGGGATGTACGCGGCTCGGCGTACGGCGACCCGGGAAGAGCGTCCTAAGGCCTGGGCGTTAGGTGGGCGGCCGAGGCCTGGCTCCCCGCAGAACTCCTGCGCAGCCTCTTTTCTCATCCTCTCGTTGTTGGGCGCAGAGGTTCCTTTGTGGAGGGCCGCCCGCGGTCCGTGGCGCGGACTTCCTGCCGCCTTCTCCCCGCGGATCCTGAGGCTAAGGCTTCTGTCCGCCCTGAAATGGGACTGCGGGAGGGGCGTTCGGGTGGGTTGGGACCTGGCACGCCTGGACTAGCCTGCGGCTTCTCGGCGGAGAACTCGGAGACGGGGGCGGGGAGGGAGCCGAGTGAGTGGTGAAACCAGGGCTGGCGACATCTTTTCAGGCTCTAAAGTAGCTCCCGGGTTAGTTTCTCAATGGGCATCTTTCAGGGGTCCTGCTGGACAAGTTTGGGGACTTAGGATTGTTGAAAAGGAGAAACAGACATTCCTGAAAGACAGGCTTTTCGTTGTGTATCGATTCCAGTACTATGACGTAATAATATTAAGGACAGATGGTGTGCTCTGTTCCCAACACTGTACCTGAGAATCCAAAGCTCTGTCTATATATTCCGTGCCTGTACTCATTCATTGATTAAACTCAATATAGCTAGCCACTCTGGGGATCTCATTTCTGGTCAAATATTTGGCCAAACAGTCCCTTAATTTTGTGGAATTTAAAATTGGACTTAACCAGAACAAGTCAGAATGTGAAGGGACTTGAACAAGCCATGTTGAAAGTCGTTGCAGCTTGCAGTGAATGAAATTTACCTTCAGTTTTTTAGATAGTAGAAATAGCAAAGAAATTTGACATCAAGCGTTGCAAAATGTTTTGCAAATTTAGATTAGGGTCATATTAAAGTGCCTTCCATTGCATAATGGAAAAAGCAGGGACTTTATAGTTAGATCTGAGTTCAGATTCTCGGTACAGACTTCGGTTGTGAACTCTAAGGCAAGATATGTAGCCTTTCTGAGATACAGGGTCCACGTTTGTAAAGTGCCATGTCCTGTTGATTTGATGAGCTAATATATGTAAAGAATTTAGTATATTAATGTACAGTGACGTTTAGTAGTCTTGCTAGTTCCTTTAGTAAGTAGATGACAGATGATGAAAATCAGTTTTAGATGCAGAAAAGTTGAGAGGTTTAGGTTGGGTGGATATCAGAAAAGTCTCAAAATCTCAGGTCTCTGTCGTGAGCATACTGTGGTGGAGTGGTGGAAAAAACTAGACTGGGACATTGTATGTAGTCTTGGCTCTGTCTATGTAAGTATTACTGTGGTCTTAGGTAGGCCATTATCATCTTGGCCTTGGCTTAGTTGTAAAAATGAGGCAAGTGGACCAGGTAATTTTTTAAAATTCTTCTTGTGGCCTGAAGTACAGCTAAAAGGTAGAAAAGATAATAGCTAACATTATTGAATAACTACTGTGTATTGTTGCAATCACATTATATATATCAACTCATAATGTTCTCACAACAAAACTATGAGGTACATACTGTTATTAACCTCATTTTACAGATGAGGAAACTGAGGCTGAGATGTTAATCTTACCTGAGGTTCCAGAGCTTATAAATAGGAGAGCTAGCATTTGAATCCAGGTAACCTAAATCCGTGTTCTTAATCACTGTGCTAAACTGCCTTTTATGAAGAGCATGTCATGGTACTGTTGGGCATACTAGAAAAGAAGGTAGAGGTGTACTTGGTAAGATGATAGCCTTTGGTCACAGTTGACTGTGAGGGCATGGAAAATGGGTCGATACTAATGCTTGCCACATTTCTGTATCCTTGTTCTTTCCATACTTTTGCTCCCTGGACTTAAGTTATCAGAATAACTCTAGATTCTCTTCCACTGACCAAGGCTAGATGAAGATAGGCACTAAAATTTACTGTGATTTTTGAGAAAAGTTTTATGAGATCTGACCTCGGCTTAGGTCAGAGTTGAGGAATCCCAGACAGTCATATCCATTGCAGAGAGCTAAGGCAGATTTTGGATAAGCTAAGGCAGATTTTGGATAAACAGATCAGCTTTAGCACCCCACATTTATTTCGGTGTTCCCACACTTGAGATACTTTTGTCTGGGTTCTCTCTCTCTCTCTTTTTTTTTTTTTTTTTTTTTTGCGGTACGCGGGCCTCTCAGTGTTGTGGCCTCTCCCGTTGTGGAGCACAGGCTCCGGACGCGCAGGCTCAGCGGCCATGGCTCACGGGCCCAGCTGCTCCGAGGCACGTGGGATCTTCCCGGACCGGGTCACGAACCCGTGTCCCCTGCATCGGCAGGCGGACTCTCAACCACTGCGCCACCAGGGAAGCCCCTGGGTTCTCTCTCCTTTAATGTCAGGTTTGGATTTACGTGTAGGAGCAGAAGGAGTTGAAAATGAACTCCTAAGAGCACATCTGACACAGCATTGGATTGATATGATAGCAACTATAGATTGAGAAGAAGAATTTTATAGTTGAAAAATTCAATCTTGTGTCAAGTGCATATTATGATGTAGTACTGTGCTAATGTAGGCATTGCAAAGTTTGAGGATTGACCCTATTTTGAAGGAAGTAAAATCCATGGCTAAAATACTTTGACTTAAAGAGCTCAACAAACCTTTTGATCCCATATATAAAATAAATCTGTTTATAACTCTGGATGTCCTGACAGACTTAGAATATATACAGGAGTAGCGTTTTGAGACTGGTCTATTTGATCACATAACAATAAGAAAAAATTGCTACTTGTGTTTTTTTGTTGTTGTCATGCAGAGGCAGCCGGTGATACTCTGGTGTTGCACACGGCTGCCATATACAGCTGGGCAGGTTTTGCACTGTTCAGCCCTCAGGGCAATCTTACATGGGCTATGATGTGAGTAGTGCTGTCTTGGGTTATGTGGTATATCCTATAGCACTGTCCTTGCGCCCTGCTTTTGTGCTCTTGCTTCCACCCCAATCTGGATGTGTTTTTCTAAGAGTAATTTTCTATTGTTTGGGTTATATGTGGCCAAAATTTCAGAAACTGACTTCTTTTTCCTTACCTACTACATTGGTCAGCCTGGAACACTTTGCATTTATGGAAGACTTCTGGGTTTAATTTTAGTATTAGACTAAAATACGGGCAAAAGAAGTATAACCCATCCCTATACTAGATCTGATTTCAAAGTTGAGTGCATTGATTTTGTGATTATCTGTTGCTTTGACTGGTGTATCATATCACTGTTCTCAGCTGTCATGAGAATTCTGTTTCAGGTGTATTCTTAAAAAGACTGGATATTAGAAATCTGGAGGATTTAATATACAGGTTTCCCCCTACTATCTGAAAGTAGAGCATTCCTACCTTTTGTAAGCTGAAATGGCGTAAAGTGATGAAGCAATTATCTTAGGACACATCTTGCTAACAGATGCACAAAATAAATAAAACACGGATGCTCACAGACACAGGTCAAAGCTGTGGTGGCTTGAGGCTGAGATGCTGAGTGTAGTTCTCAGGGAAGGAGCTTGGTGTCACTGCTCAGAGTGAGTGCTGCCTCATGTAACACCTTGCTGCAAAACAAACGCTGAATGCTATTTTTGTTTTTTGCCTTTTTTCACGAAAGTGAAAATCCTCATCAGATTTCTTTTGTTTAGCAAAACAGGTACTAATGTAGGTCTTTTATACAAGTGAAGTGGCATAAAGCAAACTTTTAAAAAATGGGGACTACTTCTCTCATGTAGCAGGGAAGATAGCCAAGTTGAAGTCTGCTGTTGCTGAGTATTCCCAAGATCACTTACTTTTGCTTTTGGCTGTTACCTCTGTCATCCCTCCCAGACAAGTATCAATAGTTGAAGTGGTATGAAAGTGATCTTCTCTCGGGGAGGGGCCAAATAAAGTTTTCACTGCTAGCACTCTTCCTCTTCAATTATAAAGACACATTGATCGAATGGAGAAGAATAATTTTTGAAGTGTGGTCTTCGAATACTATTATCCAAAGCATTTAATGACTTAAAGAATTTTTGAAAAAAATTTCATAATCTGTTTGGATTTATATGTGTGTGTGTGTGTATAGACATATATATACACATATACACACATATTTATACAGTTGACCCTTGAACAACGATGGTTAGGGGTGCCGACCCTCTGCACGATTGAAAATCCACATATAACTTTACAGCCAGCCTGCCATATACGCAATTCCGCATCTGCAGATTGAACCAACTGTAGGTCGTGTAGTTCTGTAGTAGTATTTATTGAAAAAAATTTTAGTGTAAGTGGACCCGGATAGTTCTAACCCTTGTTCAAGGGTCATCTGTGTGTGTGTGTGTGTGTGTGTGTGTGTGTGTGTGTATGTGTGTGTGTGTGTATGCAACTATATCTACCTATCTAAAACTTTTTCTGAAGTACAAAGAACCTGATAATTAAAACCAGTGAGGGAGGGGCTTCCCTGGTGGCGCAGTGGTTGAGAGTCCGCCTGCCGATGCAGGGGACGTGGGTTCGCGCCCCGATCCGGGAGGATCCCACATACCGCGGAGTGGCTGGGCCCATGAGCCATGGCCGCTGAGCCTGCGCGTCCGGAGCCTGTGCTCCGCAACGGGAGAGACCACGACAGTGAGAGGCCCGCGTACCGCAAAAAAACAAAAAACAAAACAGGGAGAGTAGCGCTAATGCTGTGTAAGTGGGAAGACTTGGGGTAGATGTATTAAGCATTATTTTTAGTGTTACTTCTTTAATAAAACTATGTGTAAAGGAGGTTTAATATCTTTCTTTTTTAGACTGAGTGATCTCTTACTTGAGAGGCAGTTTATACATGTGTACACTGAGCATTCTATTGCCATGTTCATGCCAGCATCTGAAGTGTCATGAGGGAATATACAATACACTGATCACTGTTTTGATTGTGATTCTAGTTCTGGTATGTAGACATCCTTGTTCAGTAGGTTTGGGTTCTACTGTTCAGCATATGGAGGCATAACAATGCCTTGGGTATAGTAGGTGCTCAATAAATACTTGAAGAAAGAGTAACAACATTGACTAAGATCTAAGTTGCTTCACTGAGTAAATTAGATTGGTTAACAAATCTGTTTTCAGTAATAATCTGGTACATTATTTAATAAATTTTGAGCACATTGCATGTGAAATGAATGTTAGCAATAGAGCAGAACATGTTTCACAAGGATTTAGTGCTCTAATATTTTGGAGCCTTTTATGGACACAAGAAAATGTTAATATTTATTTACTCATTTACATCCTAATTAATCTATTTTAACTATAACCAGGAGGTGACAAGTACATATTTTTCATTTAACCCATATTAGTGTTTCAGATAACGAGTATTTTTCTTTTGAATTTTATGTTTAAAAAGTGTTAATTGGTATATATGAAACAGTGTTTTAATAATGAAGAATATTTTTAGAGAGATTTGTCTTCCTTGCTGCCATTATCCTTAATGTAAGAGCTTTTTCAATTTGCTGTGTGTTCTTTATCCATACTAAAGATTTTTCACATAATTTACATCAGTGAATATACAATGGCATAAACATTCTTTCATGTTATTATAGTCATAATTATTTTTAGTAGCCACTCCATTAGAAATGGCAACTATAATCAACCAGGCTCTGAATGGACAGTTTATGTTGTTTCCAGTTTACTGGGTTATAAATAAGGTTGAAGTAGATTTTTATAGATGTAATTTTTTTCCTTCTTAATTTTTCTTAGGCTAAATTTCCAAGAGTAAAATTACTTTGTAAAAAATATTTAAATGTTTTTATGAATCTTGTTTATTACTGTACTGCTTTCCAAAAATATTACATTTAAAATTTGTGTCCAATATTTTGTGTTAGTTTTTCCATAACTTCGCTAGCATTGATCATTATCTTGTTTTAGAAAAATATTTTACGAAATATACAGTGGTATTTTATTATGCATTTCTTTGAGTACCAAGAAACTCAACATTTTCTCTTATTTACTTAATACTTCTCTTTGTAAACTGTAAATATTCTTTGCTTATTTCCCCACTGGGTATTTATTCTTAGCAAAGCATGTGAAAAGGGTCCTACTGGGTCACTTAATTTTCTTTTGAAAAACAAGCTTATATTTCATTACTCTATGTGTCTGTGTTTCTAACTTTTTCTCATTGCAGACCATTCATCAAGAATTTTGTATCCAAGGCCCAAAAGTTTGTTACCGAAGATGATGAATGCTGACATGGATGGTATGTTCTTCGTTTTCCTTTTTGTATGTTCCTGGTTTTGTGGCGCATACATTGCTTTATTAAGCAACAGAAAGATCAGAGAATCAATACTTAGAAGGCTTTGATCTTGGCCAGTGTACTTATTTATAATCCCATCTAGTTCTAGAAAAGATTTAGGCAACTTCCATTCTTTAACTATGAGATGTTGGCAAAACATTTTACCTTCACCTTGGTGTCCTCATCTGCCATGTGGGATATAACCTTTTATTTTACAGGGCTCTTGTATAAGTCAAGTAAGAATGAATATAAACCATTTTGCAGATCTTTTAAGTGCTATACTACACAAATGGTAGCTAATATTAATAGTAAATCTGAACCTTTTCATTACAGCAGTTGATGCTGAAAATCAGGTGGAACTGGAGGAGAAAACACGACTTATTAATCAAGTGTTGGAACTCCAACACACCCTTGAAGGTTAGCTTGCATTTTGTATTTTTCTTGACTAACATCCAGGTAATTGAAATTATAATTTTAAGCAAATTGCTAAATTTTGTTTGTTACTGTGCAGTTTTTAAAAGTATAAATTTCAAAGTCTACTTTGTTTTTTTTCCTCTCCTGCCTGTAGCTTTGGCTGGTAGTTTCAAAGAACAGATACGTTTCAATAAGGAGGTCAAATAGTGTTCTTATGCTTCCCTCTTTAAGGTGTAACATAATGAGCCCCGTTTAAGTCCCTGCGTTGTGTTACTAAGTCCACTTTAATAAAGCTTATTTGAGTGTAAAATCAGTGTATTAGCCTCAGGGATTATAAGGGAACTGATCTGAGTTTTTCCATTTTCTAAATGTCTTGCATAAAATTAATTCCACCAGTGAAACATCTTTTGGTTTTCAACGAAATTAAGAGGTGGTGGTGGTTTTTTCTGAAAACAGGTTGAGCAGATCATGTCATTCCAGTGGCTTCCCATCTCACAGTTAATGGAAGCCAGGTTCCTCTCTGTAAGTCTCTCACTTCCCTTTTACCTTTCAGTCCTGTCACATTGCCTGACTAGGACACTTCAACCTCCTTGCTGTTCTTTCAGCAAGCTTCTCCTCAGGGTCTTAGCAGTTGCTGTTCCCCTGTGCTTGAATCTTTTCCCTTAGTCATTTGCATATCTGTGTGGCTCGTTCCCTTACTTCCTTTAGGTCTCTAGCGAAATTTCCTTAATCAAAATAGCTATCCCTGACTATACTGTATCACAGGACAACCGCACTTGGCTTCCTGTGACCCTTACCCTTCTTGCTTTTTCTCCTGACCCCCACCCACCCTAAGCCCCATTAGAATGTCAGCTGGTAAAGGGCAAGGGACCTTTTTTGTTACTGTTGCCTCTAGAACAGTGCCTGTCTCTTAGAAGGCACCTCAGTAACTTAGTTGCTGAATGACTGAGGTGTGTTATCTTCTTTTTTTAATCATCAAGACCTGCTCTTTTGAATTTCTTGCTAATGTAAAAATACAAAACGATCAATTGCTTGGAAACCGACTGCCTATATCCAGTATGTGAATTCAGTTATGTTCACCTACACTGTCTTAAATATTACTAGTAAAGACATTATGGTTTTATGATGATATGAACCAAAATTCACATTTTAAAAACAGTGTTTTTTTAAATAACCATTTTAAGAGTTAACTACTTAACAAAAATGCTGTTAAAGAATAACAAAGAATAACATTTAGCCTAATGTGAAATCTCTTTTTAGGGATTTTGGCTATTGATTTGCACTCAGTTTACTTTCTTTACCTTAACTTCTAAAGTAGTCTGAGTTTAAAAACAGAAAATTTAAGGATTGTATTTCTTTTAAGAGTGAATCTTAATAACCATTTTATAACACAGAGTCATTGCCATCATTTTATTGACAATGCGCTTTTTTATTTTTCATATAGATCTCTCTGCAAGAGTAGATGCAGTTAAGGAAGAAAATCTGAAGCTAAAATCAGAAAACCAAGTTCTTGGACAATATATAGAAAACCTCATGTCAGCTTCTAGTGTTTTTCAAACAACTGACACAAAAAGCAAAAGAAAATAAGGGATTGATATCCCTTATGTCTTACGGAATTGCTGCTGATCTTTTTTTCTTTAAAACTTGGATAGATTCCAAAAGTTATAGTACTTTTGTTTGTGGCTTCACTGAGTATTTATGAAGATAATGTCAGACCTAAGCAAAATTAAGAGCATAACAGAAGACTTTCATGAGTTTGTGTATTATGTTAGTCTATGAAAATGTGCAAAGGTATTGTAGAGACTTTATAATTAGAAATGCATATATTTATGAAACTTGAAAATGAATGTTATATCAAATTTGCTTTGATTTATAGGTTTAGCATTGTCTTTATTATAGGCATAGTTAGAGATACAAGAAAATAACCGTGTTGTGACAAAGTGACCAAAATCACGTACTGAATGCACAGCTTTATATACCCTGTCCACCATCGTGTGCCTCTTCTCCATTTGCTTTCTTCCAATTTTCTTCCCCTAAGGAAAAAATTGGTTTCACATTTGTAAAAAGTAATTTCAGTAGTTAATCATCTAAGAGAGTAGCCCGAACTCTGTTGAAACTTAACCAAAATAAGATATTTTCTCAGTTTAGGGCTTATTTGTTATATTTAGTAATAAGATAGGATAGTTGGTTTCTGTTTAATCAATTGAAAACGGGGGCTATAAAGATGAAGATTTTTTTTTGAAACTGAATTATCGTATTGGGAAGATTTGTTGTTAAAAACTTCCTTTGCACAAAATAATCCACTTGATACCTGAAAAGATGAGCTCTGGTTGTGTGTGTGTTTGAAATAGAAAATTTTGAGGAAAAATAGAAATAGGGTAGGAGAAGTATTCAATACTTGGTAAGTACTTGTAACCAACTCCAAACAGTTTTACTCCAGATTTGTGTTATCTCTGGCACAGATTAGATTTGGGCTGGGGGGGAATATATAAGAAAATGGGTTAAGTTTGGCTAACCTTATATAAACCATACCTAGAAGAGAATAAAATTTGGTCTCAGGTTTATTGCAGTACCCAGATGATCAACTTTGCAAAGTCCCTTAAAAACTGTATTAGTATCAGAATCATGAATAAAATGGGAGAGTTTTACATGTATACTAATTGATGCTTTCTCAGTATTTTATCTCACTACTTCTCCCAGAATTTTCTGTAAACCCAACTACTGGTTTGCAGAGTTTTAGTCATTTAACACTTTAAAATTTAGTTTGTACATTCTATTTGGTAAAGAAATCAGTATCAGAAGTAATGTTAAAATATTAAATAGGAAAAGAGATCCACTAATATAGTTTATGGTTATTAAATTTAGGCTAATCATGGAATAATCTTAATGTTTGTATTGGTGTTAAGATTTGATGACTTTAGCTGTATGAATATATAATAGTCATACTGCAAACATTTTGCATCCCTTTGTGACCTAATTTTTAAACATTTAAAACTGTGTTGCCATTATGCTTTGCTGTTTAATAAAAAGCTGTTTCAAAAATTGCATGTGTTTTGATATTGCTGCGTAAGTAACTGGGATATATACAGCGGTGCAGTGGTGTATCGGGGTTGTTCAAAGCCACAGGATAAGTAGCATATCTTATTTAAGTACCAGTTACTGGATGTTTAAGGGAATACTATTTTTTTTAACTAATTTGTATTATTTTTGGCTGCATTGGGTCTTCGTTGCTGCATGTGGGCCTTCTCTAGTAGCGGCGAGTGGGGGCTACTCTTCATTGCGGTGCGCGGGCTTATTGCGGTGGCTTCTCTTGTCGCGGAGCACGGGCTCTAGGCACGCAGGCTTCAGTAGTGGTGGCTCGCAGGCTCTAGAGCGCAGGCTCTGTAGCTGTGGCGCATGGGCTTAGTTTCTCCGCGGCATGTGGGATCTTCCAGGACCAGGGCTCGAACCCATGTCCCCTGCATTGGCAGGTGGATTCTCAACCAGTGCGCCACCAGGGAAGTCTGGGGATACTATTCTTATTAAAACAAATATAGGATATTATACCTTAATTTAAAAAATAAAAGCAAAGAATTCAAAGAAAAGGATCCAAGATTGCCAGGGGAAAGGTGGTTGTATTTTTTAGGTTAGGCTAAGCTCTTGTAACGAGATGCAGTGGTAAAAAAAACAAGTTTCTCTTCCAACTAATGGTTCTGAGGTGAGCATTGTAAACTAACAAACAGGCTTTGTGAGCTGAGGATTTCTCTGCCATTTTCAACCGTGGCTTCCAAGTCACACTAGTTATCACCATTCTGATTTGCAGAAAAATGCATGGGGTACACATGCACGGTTTTTGGGTTGGGCCTGCCTGGAAATGGCTCATGTCTTCTCACATTCCCAAGGGCATGGGGATTTAGATGCCAGAGTGGCTGAGAAATGTAGTTGCTGGCTGGAAGCCATATTCCAGCTACGACTTTATTATGGAAGCCGACAGAGGATGAGTGGCAGCAGCTTCAGCCACAGCCCTCTTCTCTCGCTATTAAGTATCTGTGCCCAGCCTTCTTCCCATACACACAATGTACTCAACCTCTCCTCATCCAGTTACTGACTCGGCTCAAAATCTAGGATCTCTGTCAAGGTCTGTCAGTTGTAGATGTGACTCCTAATAGTCTGACCGCCTCTAAACTGATGACAGATTACTTGCTCTGCCCATTTATAATGGTGTAGTGGGGATAGGATACCTAAATAAAAACTCGAAATTTGGACAACGGAATAAAGGGAAACACATCAAAGCAGTTGTGGAATACTTCTGAGAGAGAGACCCTATGAAGATCCTGTCTCTGATAGTGGATGAAGTTCCTTGATTAGACCCTGACTGTAATCTCTGGCAAGGGACTTCCCTTACCCATTGCTCTCCATGGCTTCCCCCAACTGGAAAGTTATTCCTTGTCCATTCCCCTCACGGGAGTTGTGAAAGCAGTCCAATTCACGCTGGTGTGAGTCTGCTGCCCATCGTTTGTAGGCCAAGCTCACGTTTCTTGGGCTGTACAGTTCCCTCAAAAACAACCTTGTTGTCGATATGCTTCAGTTCTATAGGCTAGGAATCACAATCAAGCTCTTTTCTAGACCAAATTCTCAAAAGTTTGCTTGCTTTCCTTCCTCACAAGACCCTGCCTCTCTTTAATGGAGGCTACTTTGAAACCAACTGAAAATAAGACTGCACTGGGACTGCAACACCCAGGTGTCACTGCAGGGCTGGGTCCCTTTGATTGCCTTAACACTTGGAAGAGAAGTCTTAACTGGCCTTCCCCTTCTACCTCCCACACCTCAAAAATAAAACCATTTTGAACCTTTTCTGCTATTCAGGGTACAGAAGCAATTAGTTTTTCTAATCTTGTGAGGTACCTAATATGTGTGATCCTTCTCTATTCCCTTCCATCTCTGCTTGGACACTGGTAAGTTCCTTCCTGCGATACCTTGCTAAAAGCATCAAGGAACAGCCAATTCATTTCACATTTTGGCTTATCCAACTGCTGTCCTACAGCTGTTAACTCAAGTGACAAAATGTTACCTGAAATACATGCCCCACCTGCTCGTCATATGAATGGTAAACCAGTGCTATATATTCTGTTTTCATTATGGCAATATCTTCAGGATGTCATTTCCATATTAGAAATACAGGTGGTAAAAAAAAAAAAAAAGAAATACAGGTGGTAAACAATGTGCACAGGGACTGTGCCTAGCTTCTGATCAAGACTCTCTCCTTGACCAAACTTTAACCAGGTTCTTCTGAGCCCTCTTTGTCTAGGCCTCATCTTAGGCCCTGTCTTCAGCCTAGTCCAGTTTTAGTAAAAATCCTGCTAAGTGAATCTGATCACCCTGCCTGCCTTCAGCAAGAATCCTGTTAAATCGACATGGCAAGCACCCTTCTACCCTCGATGTCTCCTCTTAGGAATTTTCCATCCACCAACCCTCCCCCGACCCACTCTGCTCAACGACTATAAATCCCCAGCTGTCTTCACTGTATCTGGAGTTAAGCCCATTCTCTCTCCCCTATGGTGATCGTCTTGGCCCTATTGCGATAGTCCTAAACAAAGTCTTCCTTATTGTTTTAACCAGTGTCAGAAGACATTTTTAATAGTGATACTTCCTAGCTCTAAATGCTGGTGGAATGATGACTGGCAGGATGGAATGATGACCCCGCTTTTCCTCAGGGTCTCCCAGTAGAACTTCCCTCAATACTAACACTAGTATTCCATCCAAAATTTGTCCTCTTTATATTCACTTTGGACTTTACTTATAGCAAGTTAATACAGCTCACAATCCCTTATCTGGAACTCTTGGGACCAGATATTTCAGAATTTGGAATTTTTCATTTCATAAAGTATTATGACTCATACACCAGTACAGCTTGGGGCAGTACCTGGAATCAAATACATTAATATTTTTGTAGCGAAATATATGAATTTAATACTAAGTTACGTAAGTAAAGACTACAGATAGCCTGTCAGGGAGGTCAGGTTTGGCTGCCAAATGAGTTTTGATGTCAAACATGAAAAACTTCAGATTTACAGAGATTTTTGGAATTTGGAATTGTACGTGTAACAATAAAACAATTTGTGGAGAAATAACCAAAATCATCCAAGCATGCAGTTCCAACCAGTTTATGATGTCATATTTATATTCCTGATCAAGTCCTTTCTCCAAACGAGAAGTGAAAGGTGAATTATATATTCTAGCGTTACTTTTATGGTCCGAAACAAAGCAAAACTGATCTTAATTCTTTAGAATGCAGTCTTTCTTTACTTTCCCCAATAATTTTGTTTTTCCCTATCTTGAGTTAACACCCTCTAGTGGTTGTCATCAGATATTTCTTCAATGCTGATATAATCAAAATTGCCAGCAAAGACCAGGTATTACTTAGTTGGTGAGACCACTTGTACATCGTGAAAAAACAGAGAATGTGACTAAATGAAAGGTTAATAATTGGAAGAATGACTTAATTGCCTCTAGGTACTCCATCCTAAAAGCAAGCTACAGTCTATTTCACTTAAATCATAGAGATTAATGGTATTTGAAGATATTTACTATAACATGGACTTTATGTTGGCTTGAGGACCTAATTTACCATATAATGGAAGGGGTATTGAGTAGTGATGACAGAAGCTAAAGTAATGCATTGTAATCAATTGTATAATGTATTTGCCTTGTTTTAAATTTTCTATTATTATCTATAGATGGCTTATCAAATGTTTAGTCTAAGTAATTAAAACTTGAAATTACTCCAAAATTTTACAAAAGACGTAAAACTCTATTCATTTAAGAAACACAAAATATGTGGTAAGATACTATGTTAGGTGTTAAAAGATCATTTTAAAAAAATTATCCTGTTGCCCATTTTCTCTAAAATTACCATTGCTTTTCCATGTATTTGGATCTCTACAAACTTCAAATGCATTCAAAAATACATTTTCTCTCCCATCAACCTGCTTCATCTGACCTGTCGGATTAGGGATAATTTTATTTCCTTAACTCCTCACAGCTGTCATACTATGGAAATGGGAGCTATAATTTGGAAAGAGATTATTAGAATTTATGTAGAAAATGCTACTATTATGTTTAAATAAATCCTTTACATGAGATTTAAGTAGTTATTCCAATATTAACCATATGATATTTCATCTTTAAATCCTGCTGAAGTTAAAAACAGAACCACAATTGAAAAGAGAACAAAAAAGCTTCATAGGTACCTAGAGTGTAATATATTTATGTTTTAACTATTCTAAATAGTTTTCACTGAAAACTATTAGTTTTCTAAATTAGTATTCTAAATTTCCAAGGTACATTATATTCATTGCTAGTGGTTAATTTTAACACGTAAGCAGGTTTATCCTCTGTGTTTTGCAAATGTAGACTGACACTTTAAAAAGGCTCCTAGTTCTAGTAGTATGTATCTTCCTAGAGGAATGACCAATGGAAGCAAGGTTACCTTAAAAAAATGTTCAAGGAAAAGGAAGTTACTTTAGCCTGGTCAAGTTAAAAAGCCTCTAAAAAGGCCAACTGAAATAAAGGGCAAAATACATTTATTTTTCTCCTTTATTAGAGGAAAGGATAAAACTTAAATCGTTTTAAACAGTAAAGTCACATTACGGTGGTAAAAGGAAAAAGCCATTTCGTTATTAAAGAAGACTCTATGCTTTGTCTACTGCATGGATCTAATACACAAATTTAAAACTATCAGGCATGGTACATCCACAGGAAGGAGCAGTGAACTGGCAAAAACTGGTTGCTCAGATTTTACCACTACAAGCTCATGGAGTTGAACCAAATGTGAAAGTTAAAATTAATCTGCAACCAAGAAAGTAAAAAAAGCTTTAATAATCTTTAGGAAAAAATGATCATATATAAGACACTTGTCGGCAAGAAGTTTTCCATAAAGTTAAGAAAGGATTTATCTCATGAAGTAGTAATTTACTTTCAGAAACAATCTCATCTAGAATCATTCAGTATATCTAGTTCACTTGGACATTCCAAATACAAAGCAAGAATGGGAGTCCTTGCAAGATGCGTTAAGTTTAGTCAGTATTAAATAAATACAAAGTATGGTTAACTACATATTAAGATTGTCCACCACCAATTTATGGAAAGTTCAGAACACAGCAATGGAATAAAGCACTTATTTTCATTTTCAGTTCACTCCCTGAAATAAGGAGTGAATAGTGGCTATACTGGCTGTGTTTGGCTTCCTTAATGTCAGAGGAGAAGCTAGAGGCTCCTTTTCCTTATATATAAGCTTTAAATGTACTACTGGGGAGGGGGATGTACAGGAGGCGGGCTTACCCATATTCCTTTATATGTCCATGAAGGAATCCAAAATATTACCCAACTAGTATAGCGTTCTCTAGATAGTTGGTATTAAAGTAGCTCCATGGTCTCAAAGATTTAGATCACCTTCCAAAGGGTCTGTCACCCAAACATGAAAAATTCTTAAATATGTTAAATGGAATAATAGAGCTCTACTATAATGTACTTCTGTGACTTTTGGTACCTACAGTCGTTCCTTGGTATCCATGGGGGATTGGTTCCAGGACGCGTGGCAGATACCAAAATCCACAGATGCTCAAGTCCCATAGTTGACCATCCTTATCTGCAGATTCTGCATCAGAGGATTCAACATACCGTGTAGTTCTATAGAATTAATTGAAAACAAAATCTCTGTATAAGTGGACCCACGCAGTTCAAACCTCTGTTGTTAAAGGGTCAACTGTGTTGTAAAAAGAGGAGCAATAGTCTACCATAGAGGCAGCTTTGAAGCTAGATGAGACAATAGATTTGAATTTGTCAGAAGATAGATTTGACTTTGTCAGAAAAAAGATAAAAATACAAAGCATGATGATTGATATCTATTAGCCATTACAATCTCTTAATGATCAGATAAAAGAAAGACTCCCCAATAATAATTTACCTATTAAAGATGGTATCATTTAAAGAAGAAAAAATATTTAAATGTTATTTTCAAGAGCAATGTAGGCATAAGCAATCTTGTAAACAGAGTAAGCCATTCTGGCATAAAACAACTGTAACAGCTTCAAAAAAATCTGTACACCATTTCGTTTTGATAAACCTCTTATCTCTGTATTCAAATATAAGTATGCTGCACTATTGACCAGTGATTCTATGAATGACACATGGACATTTCAGTTTTGTTGATTTGTCTGTCAACAAAGCACCTCTTTAAAGGACTCTATAATTTACGTGAACAATGGACCATAACTATAATTTGACACAAAGGAGGTAAATGTGGGTCACATACAACACTTTCAATTGTTGATAGAAACAAACCACCATACAGAAACTTTATTGCATTTAGCTCTGTACAACAGAACTCACTCTTATGTATACTGTGGAACTACCAGTTATACTGTAGTATAGCCGTTTAAGGGGAAATTCCAATAACTGATTCTTCCAATAGCAGTGAAGTTGCTGCATATTATTTTGCTCTGTAGAAACCAAAACTTTCTCCAAACTATTAAAACTGTGTAACTTCTAATGCTATTAATCTCTTAAAATTTGACATGTAATGTGCCACTTTTCTTTTATTCTAAATTCAAAGACCAGGTTAACTTCAAAGTTTTTTTTTTCTCTGAAAAATAAGATTAAAATAAATGTCTGAAAGAATATCATTGCTAGATAGTAGAAACAGGATGTGCAGATTGAGTCTAGTTCACTTGAGAATGCCAACTCTCTCTCTTAGGAATTAAAAATACTTGAATACAGGTTACTCCTTTCGTACTCTTCTTTTGCGTACTGACTTTACTGGCCCATCTCCAGATCCTGTGCCCTCATCTGCTTCCCTCATCTAGGGAAAAAAATATGAAAACGTTTATTTTCATACAGTGGGCAACTAGTAGAGAGTAGTAAATAATGTATTTCTTATTCTCTAAAATACATGTTTCTAACAAAACATCTTTATGTTTATATATATATATCTCTTTATTTTTATGGTCCTTTACTTAATAACTGATCAAAAACATGTATATAAATTGATGTTTCAATTTGTTCATCTTTTGCCATGATTACATTTTTACAATAACTGTTTGTCAAATATGCATCTGACAAGGAATAATGCTAATAACTCAATTCATGATTTTATTTCATGATTTACAACTTAATCTAATGTCATGGTTAATTAAAGGTTACATGATATTTTCATTGTGGGATATTAAGCATTAACTATACATCACAATGTTTCTGTAAGTAATGAATTGCTGAGCTGGTTTTACAGAGACTTTTTCAGAACTTCTGGTACCTAAC
This sequence comes from Orcinus orca, assembly GCF_937001465.1. NCBI lineage: Eukaryota > Metazoa > Chordata > Mammalia > Artiodactyla > Delphinidae > Orcinus > Orcinus orca. The sequence continues at coordinate 23,201,015 of NC_064562.1, forward strand.
ACTTTGAGAAAAATTAACAGAGAGGAAAGGGAAACATTAAACTTATGGTTTGGGCTTTTTCTCTCCTTTAATTCTATCCTTCCAGAATAATCATTTATATATAAATTAAACTTGTATAACAATAAAATAATGCAGGTATTATACAAAATAGTTATAATTATTTCTAAAGGTTGTATTATAAAAATTGATTTATTTTAGCTCACTGACAAACATATAAGAAGATTAAAAGACTGAAAAGATGGAATTTAGATACTTTTAAAAGTACACAAAATATTTTACAAAGCAAAATATAACTAGAATACACATTCAGTGAATGATTCCAAATATTATTATTAAAAGAGTGACGGCGGGAAACAAGGACTGCTTAAAACTCTGTTCTGAAAGAAATTATCTTCACCCAGCTCCCTCTAAATAAAGATATTCATACTAGATAATGAGCCCCAAAGCCCATTTAAAAAAAACTCACTAGGCAGCTAAGACCAGTAACCAGGTATATGTACCGAATAAGCTTTAGAAAACAATTAAAACAATAACAACAGAAGTTTATCTGGGAGATTTCTTCAAATAAACAAAATAGCAAGTTTATCTCATCACATGCAACAGTCCAGGCATAACGGACCTTTACCCTACCTAACTCTAAGCTATGAGAGTGCTGGGGACAGTGACCGGCAGGTGGGGTTATGCAGCTCTTAGAGGGCTAGAGAAGCAGAGAAAACAGGCTTGGGGGGTATATACTAGGTGAAAGAAGAAAGCTCGGGTTCTGAATTATACCTGGATGGTTTCTGATTCCATAATAACTGACTATAAAAAAAGGCACTGTGGAAAGTTCTGTCATACATCAGGATGGAAAAGGGGGCAGACATATCAAGTTAATGAAAAACTAGTTTATTAAAGATTTGAGAAAAACACCATTACCAGGCATAGTACTCAACTACCCAATGAATGCAATCTTTCAAAATGTTACAGTAAATAACTGTGACAGTGAGAACGTTTTCACAATGGCTAAAAGAAAATTGTCTTGTAATAAACAGACTTACTTTTTAAATATTCAGATGGTCTGCTTATTACACCTTTCAACAAAACACTTTAATGAAGTCATTTTTTACAGACGTAGCTCTCTCTTTATATTTTGTAAACCAAAGGCTTACTTTATACTGTTTCATTAGGCATTAAGAGGACATAAATTACATTATTTTCATGCTTTCCTTAAGGATACATTTTAAAGCAATATGTATGCTCTTAAGAAAGCTGGGAGAAATATGGCAAAAAATTCTTCAAAAACCAGATTGCTTTTATTAAATATTTTTTTATGGAATAACAGTCATACATAGAAACTAGTTTATTTTCTGTTAAAGAGTTGCTTACCTCATCCTCTGATCCAGACTTATTTGATTTATTACCTTCTTCTTGTCTTTCTATGATTTCAATTTCTTCTTCACTCTTTTCCTCAGGTTCACCTTCCTCTTCTAGAATTTTTTATTAAATAGATTTTATTAAAGGCAAAAACTCGAATTAGAATTTTGCTACTTAAAAGTATTAAATAGAAGTGGAGGGATGTATTTAAATTCCAATATTTATAAGCAATTTCTTCCATTAGACCTTTATAAAATTTAAATAGAAATATTTATTTTATCATTTTATAAATAAATCATCATATTTGAGGAAAGGGGCAGGTTTAAAGAATTTTAAAGCACTCTGTATGTAAAATGAAAACCAAAGAATGTGTGTGTGTGTGTGTGTGTGTGTACACACATATACGTAAATATACGTGTGTGCATGTGTGTTTTGAGGGAGTATGTTTTTTAAGTCAACTGTTGCATCAACTATTAAGTTAAAAACAGTGCTCAAGATATAATTTAGGTTATAAAGGGCTCATTCTGGAGCCTGGCTTGGGATGCCTGACAAATATCAATAGTTTTATTTCTACCTCAATGTGCATAAGGAAGTCACATTGGAGAGGCACCAAAAAGCCTCAGCTGTCTTCAGTTCTAACATCTTCTGGAGTTTAGTAGAGGGTGGCAAGGGGACGTATGATTTAGCAATGCTTTCAAGAGATTAAACTGTTCGTTCCACATGATAAATTATCTGATAAACAACAGCCCTTGGGAGACTTGGTGTGGATTTTGTTGCTGCAATCACCTGCCTTAAACCGATTACTCTTCTACAGAAGCCATGGTCTGTACCTCCCATCTCATCCTTGGAGGGGAGAAAAATCTTTGCAAAAAGCTATGGCAGGGCTTCCCTGGTGGCGCAGTGGTTGGGAGTCCGCCTGCCGATGCAGGGGACACGGGTTCATGCCCCGGTCCGGGAAGATCCCACATGCCATGGATCGGCTGCGCCCGTGAGCCACGGCCGCTGAGCCTGCGCGTCTGGAGCCTGTTGCTCCGCAACGGGAGAGGCCACAACAGTGAGAGGCCCGCGTACCGCAAAAAAACAAACAAACAAACAACAACAACAAAAACAAGCTATGGCATATGGGATTCATAGTTGCTAGGTTCTGAAGCAACTGAACAATTTTTACACCTCTTTCTTCCTAGAAAACAAAAGTCATACATTGGATGTCTGCTCAGGTACAACCCAGGCAAGGATGTTACTCCTCTTCGCCAGTCACGCCTTCTCGAGGATTCAAATGGTATAAATCTGACAATAAACAAGTGCAACAGCCAGTGTTTACCACTTAATCTACTATTTTAAGTGAGCTCTGCCCAGCTTTGTCCCCATTATAAATCACCGTCATCGTCTTACCTTTTTCAAGAATTTCACCATCACTTTGCTGTTTTTCCTCTTCCAAGTCTACTGGTTTCTCCAGGGCTGCCTTCTCTCCCTTTACTTCTTGCTCTAGTGCTCCCTTTGTTTGTGGTTTACATATGTCCAGTTTTTTGAACTCTGCATCTTCATATCTTTTCTGTCGCAGTTTAACACAAGCTATTTTTACTAAAAGCAAAGCACTATTTACAAAAAGATTTTTTTTTGCAATAAGTGATATCATAGTGAACTATCAGTAAAAACTTACAGGCAATTTAGTTTATCACTTTTAAGAGCCACTTGCTCCAATATAGAACTCCTAAACACTAAGAGATTTTTTTTTTTTTTTTTTTACTGTTGACAAAAATTCATTTTCTTTACCTTTACTTTTCTTGGCCAACAAAATGAAGTAATTAATGCTATTGGAAGCACTGCTGTCACAAGATAAATGAACCAAAGCCATGGGCGCTCTTCAGCAGCTGCCGTCAACTGTTTGAATATACTAGGCTAGAGAAGAAATAAGCATAAAAAGGCAATTAAGATTTTATAAACCTTCATTCAGAAATACAGCCTACAAAAACAAAAAACTTATTTCACCTAGGTGGTTTTATATTAAGGAATCGTGAATTTGTAAGATAAAAAATATTTTATTTTCTCATTTTATACTTCATAAAGTTTAAACAATTATTCGCATGCATTGCTGTTTGACACTTTGTAGTAGAAGGTACATTATACTATATAGGTGAATACTGCTAACCTACCAGCAAGAATTAGGACAGTTTTCTTTTTTGGTAAGTTTCAGGATAGAACTACTCCTTATGGATGTATTATCTGGTTCATTTAGAAGTACACAACTCTCTGATAACTCAACCTGTACATTTAAAAAACTTACTAAAAAAAAAAAAAATCAACCTGATAATCATTGTGTTTTCTTTTTCTTGTTTATTAACAAATTTTACATACAACCTTCAGGAAGGAAATTGTCTCTCTTACTAAAATAAAATCTAAAATCATCAAATGTTTTAGTTAAAAGAGTTTCCAAATGAGAATCCCTTTACCTTTACTTACTCTTCTGATGGTTTTTGCTAATATCCAAAGAGACCTAATGTGAGGTACACATTTTTCTTTACAGTAATTCGTTTTAAAGACAGATTCTCCAAGATGCACTGTGTTGAAATACTTAGCTTATTCTTTTCTAAGTAGTGTTAAGATTTGGGGAAAAAAACTGAAACATAATAATATTAAATTTTAAAAGTTTCTATACTCCTCTAAGTGAAAAGTAGTTAAAATGAATAAAGAATATTTAGATTACTGTTCCCACTTAGGCCTTAAATTGATAGGTGACAAAGATATTAAGTCTCATTTCTAGTAGTAGTAGTGGTCTCATTTCTATAACCATCAAAAGGCACTCAATCCCATTATGCTATCATAATTTAATAAATGAAATGAAGACTTACATATATATAATTCATTATTAGTTTATAATGAAGCTGTATCATATTTGGTAAAGCTAAATACTCTGTCTACATAAATTTATTTAAATATGCTTCTTTAGCATTTAGTAATTATTGCACATTTATTTACCTTTTTTAAAGACCATTTGTACAACCTATAACCAGGACCACATCCTATTATTACCATGTGGTAAATACTGTACCTCATTATCATTTTCTATCATTATTTTCACTCCCCAACCATCTGCAGCCCAGCGATCTGCTACTTCCTTTTCTGAACAAATAATAAAATTATCAAAGTAGATATCAGAGGTCATGGACCAAAGCTCTAAACCAAGAGCACAGAAGGAAGTCAGAAGAAATGGGTGATTGTCTTCAAAATAATCTGGATTAGGAATTTTTCGAGGACTCCAGATACCCTGCGAGAAAAAATAATTTAAAGACATTTTCAAATAAAATAATTTCATTATAAATGTTACTCAAGAAGTAGTTGGTGTTGAATGAAATTAGCAATACTAACTGGAAAAAAGAAAACTTTAACTTATAATTAATTCATTAGTAATTCACTAGAAATAAAATCTTGTTTCTTCTTATCTGGAACACGATGTTCCCTATGAAATATATCCTGTACACGATGTTCCCTATGAACAATGACTTTAAACTCTGCAAAAGGGGACTTCCCTGGTTGTCCAGTGCTTAAGACTCTGTGCTCCCAATGCAGGGGCCCTGGGTTCGATCCCTGGCTGGTGAACTAAGATCCCACATAGCACAACTAAGCCCACGCAGTGCAACTACTGAGCCCGTGTGCTCTAGAGCCAGCACGCTGCAACTAGAGAAGCCTGAGCGCCACAATGAAGACCCAGTGCAGCCAAAATAAGTAAAATAAATAAGTAAACTGCCAAAAAAAAAAAAAAGAGGCAGAGTGAAAATCCAATACAGAAACCTGAGTAATTAAATTTCACAACTGACACTATATTAGACAAGTTGGGTTTTTTTTTACATTTAGTAAAGATATTCAAGACAAGATATCATTAAAATTGTTCAAATCAGAGATCACTGTATGGCAAAAATGGAACCGCACCTTTCAACATATACTTGTGATAGGCATCAATAATCAACCATGGTTGAATCTCAGAACAATTATTCAACACAGAAGTTCCATTACATCTTGAATGATTAAACTCAACCAAATCAAATAAATTGGACAATATGATCACTCACTGACTTATTCCACCATCACATATGTCTATTCTGTGCCAGGCACTATGCCAGATGCTAGGATACAGTGGTAATCAAGGCAGACATGGTCCCTGCATTATGGTGTTTAAAATCTAATGAAGGAGATAGACGTTAAAAAAGTTACCAAAACAGACATTTTGTGATAAATACTATGAAGAAAAACTACAGTGAGCGAAAAGAATATATAACTGTATATATAAAATAAATGTTAGAAAATATCAATGAATAATTAGATAAAACTAGAGGGTTAAATGGACAACATAAGGACTTCTACCTCCAAAACTAGGTATACTCAAAAAATATCTGATTCATATTAGGGAAAAAAATTCAATTTTAATAATACCAGAGAGTAAGGAGCATGTTAATTAAGCACAGACTTTAATTACTAAAATGTGCAACCTGAGTCTTCTTGATCAGAAGTCACTTCTTATATTTAATTCTAAAATAAAATTTTATTCCAAAGTGATCATCAGTATAAGGAAAAATATAGTATAAAGTAACTTATCTTTAGTTCTTAATTTTATTCCCCCAGAAAATTAAATAAGGAATGTTTTAGTTTTTAAACATAAATTAGTTGGAGTACTATGTTCTTTGACTTCTTAAGATAGCTAAGGCACACTATTATACAAATCAAATTTCCTGAAGTTAACATAACATTATCAATAACTAGATAAATAGCACAACATTTTAAAGTTTACTATGGGACTGGAACAAGTGGTTATTACCTGGTAGTTAGGGTTATCTATCATTGGAGGTGTCCATACTCCTTTGTATTTTGGGTTACCTATCATGGGAGGGCTCCACTCGCCACACCCAATCTGACATGCCGGATTAGAAATCTGAGGTGCCTCCCATTCTCCATCCATGTCTTCATTCCTTAGGATATTAGAACAAAGCAAATGGAGTAACCTCAAGTCTCTCCTGTCAGTCATATAAACTAGTAACAAAAAAGCAAGTAAGAAACATATGAAATTGACATTTGAAGATGAAGAATGCTTACCAGTCAATGGGTTTTTCAGCATTAGGATCTGGAATAAATTTCGGTTCATTATCAAGCCAGCCATCAGGTTTAACAACACTTGTATCTTCTATTTGGGCAGGTTCACTTTCATCCCTGTAAATACAGTATTTTATGCTAATTATTAATTATTCAAGCAGTTTAAAAATGCACGCTACAAAATTCATAAGGTACCAAAAGGCATTTCCTACCCTGTCTTTGTACCTACTACCTCCCCTCTCTCTCATCCACCTAAATCTTCTACTATACACTTTTTTATATATATTACTTGTTATGTTCTATACATACATGCACATATGTATGTGTGTGTATATGTGTGTGTGTGTGTATATATATATATATACACATACTTTTTTTACACAAATGATAGCACTCTATACAGAGTATGTTAGACCTTGTTTTTGTTCACTTAAAAACTCATTCATCAACAAACATATATGGGATGACTACTACATGTCAAGACTGTTCTAGGAGCTCTGTTTTATATAAATATATATCTGCTTCATTCTTCTTAACAGTTGCATAGTTTTACACTTTGTGAATATATCATAATTTATTTAATCTATCTATTGTTGAGAATAGTGTTTTCAAAAACTTACTATGACGAATAATGCTATAATTAATATCCTGGAATATATTAGAAATTAATAAGAAATCAGTTGTCAGCTATATGAAGTAAATTTTTTTTCCAGTTTCTCATGCATTTTTTAATGTAGCTCATGGTGAGGTTTTGGTTTTTTTTGCCATGTAAAACATTTATTTTCATGTAGCTGAAATTTATTAACATTTTCCTTTATGATTCTTCAATTTTATGTCATATTTGGAAAGGTCTTCCCTACTCCAATATTATTTTTTAAAAACTCTCCATATTTAATTCTAGTAATTTTTATATTTTCATTAAAAAATAACACTTAGAAAGTAAATTCTGAAGTATATAAACATAGTCACAGTAAGTAGTGAATAGAATTACTAACATAATTTTCGTCTTTACAGAAAAGTAAAAATTTTAAATAAGCTACATTACGATTTTCCAAACAAAACTTGAATAACAAACTGAAATAATCAACCATATATATGTAAAGACTGAGTAACAAACTGAAATAATCAAATCTATGTATGTAAAGACTTGTACTTGCCTGTTATTAATGTTATCTTAGGGTCTCTGAGGGCTCACAGTAACCGGGGTTTAAAATTTAAGGGAGCATCTCTTTTAGCACTTTATAAAAAAAATTCTCACACATTTCACCAATCAGAATGAGGTTGGTATATAGTTTCTCTCATTGTACAGTTTCTCTCATGTCCCAGCCCTACTCTTTACGGGCAAACAAATGTGAAGCAATGTTAGAAAGCCCACATGGAGGGATGTAGTCCTACCTTTTCTGATAGCATGAATTCATGGAAGTGATACACTAATAAGTGACTTATTAATTTTTTTAAAAAAGTACTATTCTTCCTACCTTGCACAAGTTACTTCCCTATACTATTTCCCTTAAGGCAAAGACATTTTCACTGCTAACCAGTACCCCTATTTATCTAAAAGACAGTCAACAAGTTAACACTTTTGGTTTTCCAGGAGCAACATTCTATTTGAATAGGTGGTAAACCCCAACGTTTACAAACAAGAACTTGAAGAAATAGTAATAGACACTTTCCAAAATGAAGTACACAGAGAAAAACTGGTTTTAAAAAATGAATAGATTCTCAGTGACTTGTGTAACAAACGTAAAGCAGTCTAACACACATTTAAGTGGCATCCCAAAAAAGAGATGGGGAACCATATATAAATATTTAAGGAAATAATGGCCAAATGTTACCCAAATTTGATACAAACTATAAACCCACATTTCAAAAAACTCAAAGAATCCAAAGCAAGGCAAATATACACACACACACACAAACAAATGACATCAAGGCACAACAAAAATCAAACTATTGAAAACCAGTAACAGTGAAAATAAATCTTAAAACCAAATAGAAAAAAATGACATATTAGGTAAAGGAGAACAAGGATGAGAATAACAACTGACTTCTCATCAGAATCAGTGTGAGCCTCATGATAAGGAATGGCTGTTGCAAAATAACTATCAACCTATAACCCCATAGTGAAAAATCCTTCAAAAATGAAGGCAGAATAAAGAGATTTTCAGACAAATAATTTAGGAGAATGCAATGACAACAGGTATGTACTACAATGTATTAAGACAAGTTTATCAAGCAGAAGGAAAACAATAACAGACAGGAATTTCTATCTACACAAAAGAAGGAGAGTACCAGAAATGGTAAATATGTGGGTAAATAAAAGATCTTTTCCCCTCATAACTGTCTGACAAAAAGAGACTGATTGAAGAATAAATATGCATGGCCTTCACAGTATATAAAGAAGGAAATGTATGATAATAGCATGAAGGATGTACGGGAGAAAATATAAGACTCTCATATGATTAACTTAGACATGAAGTGGCATACCACTATTTGAGAGTAGACTGAAATAGGTTTAAGATGCATATTGCAAACCCTAGAGCAACCGGCAAAACAACCAACTACAGATGAAAAGCCAAAAAGCCAATAGAGAAGAAAAAATAGAAGACTCAAATAAAATATAACTCAATCTGAAAAAAGCCAGGAAAAACATTTTATAAAAAGCCACAGAATATATGGGACAAAGAAAAAACAAGTAGTGAGATGGTAGGTTTACACGCAACCACAGCAATAAGTGCATTAAATGTAGATGGTTTAAAACACTCAAATTAAAAGGCAAGACCAAAATGTAGTTGCCTACAAGAAAATCACCTGAAAAAGAAAGGCATATACAGGTTACAGGTAAATAATGGAAAATAATATTCAATGGAAACATGACTTAAAAGAAAATTGGAGTGCTGATTTAATATCAGACCAAGTAGACTTCAAGTCAGAGAGTATTATAAGAGTTTATAAAGAAGGACATTTTATAATAATAAAAAGGTCAGTTCCTCAAGAGGTCATGAAATACTGTGAATAGATCTAGTAACAGATCTTCAAAATACTTGAAGCAAAAACTAAAAGAACTCAAAGGAGATAAAGACAAATCCACAATCATAGTTGAAGATTTTAGTTCTCTTCTCTCAGTAAGAGAACAGACTGAAAACCGTTAAGAATATAAAAGCTTTTGAACAATGCTGATGTAATTGATATTTGTGAATGTTTTCTGACCACAATAGAATTAACTTGGGAGTTAAAATGAAAACCATATCTGGAAAATCCATAAATAATTGACAACAAAGCAACACATTTAAAAATACATGATTCAAAGAAAAAATCACTAGGGAAATTATATAACAGTATGAACTGAATATATATTTGTGGAACTTAGTTAAAACAGTGCTTAGAGAAATTTTACAGCTGCTTCTATTGAAAATTATTTTCTACCTTAATAAGGTAGAAAAGAGAAGCAAATTAAGTCCAAAGTAAGAAGAGGAAGGCAATAATGAAATAGAAAAAAGGCCAATGGAAGGGAAAAAACTAAAACAAAAGCTGGTCCTCCACAAAGCTCAATAAAATTGATAAACCCTCAGCTAGACACATCAAGAAAAAACACTAACTGCCATATCAGAAAAGAAAGAGGGGACATCAGTACAGATCATTAGACATTAAATGGATGATAAGAGATGCTGGAACAATTAGACACCCATATTTTTGAAAATTAATCTTGATTTATACCTCACACTACATAGAACAATTAACTCAGAACAGAGTTTTAGTCAAAACTATTTGTCTAGAAAACAAAAGAAAATCTTTGTCACATTTAGGCAAAGACATCTTATCTTAGTAACATGCAAAGAGCATGAATCATCAAAGACAAATATTGACAAACCAGACTTCATAAAAATTTAAAACTTCTGCTCTCTGTTACGAAAATTAAGACAAGCCCCAGAGTGAAAGGAAATATTGCATACTGCATATCTATATTAATTGACTATTGCTGCATAACAAATTACCCCAAAACTTAGGGGCTTAAAGTAACATTTATTACTGCGGTGTCTGTACTGCAAAATCTGGGTGCCACCTAACCGGGTCCTCACCTCAGGGACTCTGGCACTGGCAATCTCAGACTGAGGTAGGCAGCTTCTGAAATTGTTTTCCAATGATCCTACCTCCTGGTATTCATGTCCATGTGAAGTCCCCTCTCCTTGAGTGTGGGTGGGACCTAATAACGTGCTATTAATGAACAGAAATTAGTAATGGTATGCTACTTCCAAGATTAAGTTATAAAAGACTGTATATTAGTTTCCCTAGGCTGCTGTGACAAAACACCACAATCTGGGTGGCTTAAAGTGACAGAAATTTATTATCTCACAATTCTGGAGACTAGAAATTTGAAATCAAAGTTTTGGGCAGGACCATGCTCTCTCTGGAGGCTCCAGGACAGGATCTTTCCTTGTTTCTTCCTTGCTTCTGGTGGCCACTGACGACCCTTGGCATTCCGTGTCTTGTAGATGCATCACTGCAATTTCTGCCTCAGTTGTCACATCGTGTTCTCCCTGTGTGTCCGTGTCCAAATTTCCCTCTTCTTACAAGGACACCGGTAGTACTAGATTTAGGGCCCACCCTAATCCAGTATTACTTCATCTTAACTTGATTACAGATGCAAAGGTCCTAATTCCAAATAAAGTCACAATTACAGGTTCTGGGTAGACATGGAATTTTGGAGGACAGTGTTAACCCAGTACAGACTGTAACCTCCATCTTCTTCGCACTGTCTTCTCCCCTCCCTTCCCCTCTCCCTTGCTTCTGTTGAAGACAGCTACCATGTTGTGAGCTACTCTGTGGTGAGGCCTAGATTGCAAGGAACCAAGGGATGACTCTGGCCAACACCCAGCCAGGAACCGAGGCCCTCAGTCCAAAAACAATTCAGTCCCTTGAGAGACTGAATCCTGCCAATGCCCACTTGAGTGAAACTGAAACTGGATTAGCTCCTCGTTGAGCCTTTAGATGACTATAGCCCCAGCTGACATCTTAATTGCAGCTGAAAGACCCAGGGCCAAAGGACCCACTAAGCTGCAGTCAGAATCCTGAATCACAAGAAACTGAGAGATAACAAATGTTGTTTTAAGCCACTTAATTTTGGGGTAATTTGTTATACAGAACTAGATAACTGACACAACACTCATAACTGAATACAAAAAAATAACCCAAATAAAGCAGGGGAAAAAACTGAAAAGATACTTCTCCAAAGAAACTGATATGAATGGCAAGTAAATGAAAACTAGGGAGATTACGGATTAGTCACTAGGGAAATGTAAATCAAAACTACAATTAGATACCACTACAAACCTTTTAGAATATTCAAAGAAAAACAGAAAAACAAAAACAGATAATACCAAAAGGTCAAAAGGTACAAACTTCCAGTTATAAGATAAATAAGTCCTGGGGATGTAAGGTATGGCGTGGTGACTACAGTTCACCACACTATATCATATATTTGAAAGTTAAGAAGAGTCAATCTTAAAAGTTCTCAAAACAAGAAAAAAGCTGTTAACTATGTGAAGCGATGGATGTTAACTAAACTTACTGTAGTGATCATTTTGCAATATATACATATATCAAATCATTATGTTGTACACGTAAACTATTACAATATTATACGTCAATTATATCTCAGTTAAAAAAACAGATAACAGGGCTTCCCTGGTGGCACACTGGTTGAGAATCTGCCTGCCAATGCAGGAGACACAGGTTCAAGCCCTGGTCTGGGAAGATCCCACATGCCGCGGAGCAATTAGGTCCATGAGCCATGGCCGCTGAGCCTGCGCGTCTGGAGCCTGTGCTCCGCAACAAGAGAGGCCACGATAGTGAGAGGCCCGTGCACTGTGATGAAGAGTGGCCCCCGCTTGCCACAACTAGAGAAAGCCCTCGCACAGAAACGAAGACCCAGCACAGCCAAAAATAAATATAAATAAATAAAATTAAAAAAAAAAAAAAAACAGATAACACCAAATGCTGTTAATGTGTAACATCTGGAGCTCTTACATAATGGTGGGAATGCAAAATGGTATAGCCCTTTGGAAAAGTTTGGCAGTTTCTTACAAATTTAAACATACACTTATCGTACAATCACACTCCTAGGCATTTACCGAAGAAAAAGGAAAAATTATGTCTATACAAAGCCCTGACCACAAATGTCTGTAACAGCTCTATTCATAATTGCCCGAAACTGGAAACAACCAAAACTTCTATCAATATGTGAATGGATAAACAAATTATGATACATCCCTACAATGGTACACTACTCAGCAATAAAACAAAACTAATTACTGATACAAGAAAAAATACAGATAAATCTCAGAAAGCATCATTCTGAGTGAAAGAAATCAGAAACAAAAGTTATATACTGTATAATTCCATCTTATATGATATTCTGGAAAAGGCAAAGCTATAAGGGACAGAAATCACATCAGTAGTTTCCAGAGGTTAAAGGTGGAAGGAGGGAATTGATGACAAAAGGATATACAGGCCTTTGGGGAATGATGGAAATATTCTACATCACAACTGTGGTAGTGGTTACATCACTGTATATATTTTTCCAAATTCATAGAACTGTATATCTAAAATAAATGGATTTAACTGTATGAAAATTATACTTCAATAAATCTGACAGAAAAAAAAACATGCAATCAGAATCCAGCAAACATCAAAAGGACAATACTTGTTGACCAAGGAGATTGCAAGGTTAGTCAACATTAGAAAATCAATCAATGTAATTCACCACACTAAGAAAATAAAGGAGAAAAACCACGTGGTCACCTCAATAGATGCACAAAACATGTTTTACAAAATACAACACCCAATCATGGAGAAAAAAAACTCTTAGTAAACTAAGAATAAAACTTTTTTTACTCATACTTAGTACATCTACCTTTATGTAGTCCCCTCCCAACTGTACTAGGGTTGGTTTGTGTGACAAACAGAATGCAGCTGAAGTGATGGCATGTCACTTTTGAGACTAGGTTATAAAAGGCACTGCAATTTATGTGGTTGTGCTCTCTCCCTCTTGGATCACTCCCTCCAGGGGAGCCACCTGCCATGTCATGAGCTGACCTAAGGAGAGGCCTAGGTGGCAGGGAACTGAAACTTCCTGAAAAAGGCTACAAGAAGCCAGTGGGAAGCCAGCTGCCCAAGTCAAACCTTCAGATGCAGGCAGCTCTTACTGGCAGCTCGACTGCAACCTCAGGAGAGTCTAAGCCAGAACCAGGGAGCTAGCCACTCCCAGATTCCTGCCTCTCAGGAACTGGGTGAGTTCATGTTTGTTGTCTTCAGTTTTTTGGTAATTTGTTACACAGCAATAGATAACCAATAGGGTGGGTTAAATACATAAAGACAGATAATCTACTTAGCAAAACCATAATTAAGAGTTAACTGTCAGCAGGAAAAAAAAAAAGTTCTTAGGAATAAAGGTAACAAGATTTTAGGGAGAAATTACAAAACATATTTGAAGGACAAAGAATATCTCAGTTAAATGGAGAGATATAAAAGTATCCCTCACCATCTGAATTCAAGCTATAGGTAATCTGGAACTGAATACATTTCTTTTAAGGAAAATATTCATAATCCTGTAGAATGGAAACCACACAAATACTCAGCTAGTGAACATTTTATGGGTAGGCAAACTGGTATGAGTAAATCCTATATAAGATGCTGAGAATATGGCTTTTTAAGCCAACTAATCATTAACTGAAAACACCGCAACTATGTAAAGTATGCACACACATACATGATAAAGATCAAACTGGGAACTGAAATTAAAGTGTTGGTGTTTTAGATTCATGGAATTTTTTCCCCCACAGCATTGAAAACATACAAAATACAAATACTATATTGAAAAGGGCAACAAAATTAAAATAGTAATTAAAATGAAAATTAAGAGGCAGGGGACTGCAAAATCCGTTTTGGAGAAGAATTTCACCCAAAATAGTCAAAATAAGTAGTACTGATGTTTAAAAGGATAAGCTTCATTGGTTGTAAACTTCACTTAAACACACGTTACTTCACATAAACACACGTTACTTTATGCCAAAGAACGCTTTGCTACTGAATTCTTTGCTTACCAGTCTTCTGGTTTGACAGCAGAAGGATCAGGGATTTTTGCTCTTTCATCCCAATCATCAGGTTTTTTATCACTGGGATCTTCAATTTCCTTGGGAGGATTGATAGGAGGAACCACATCCTCTAGTAGGTTTCCTTTGTTAACAACTATCTGATCAATTAATACTTCAAATGTGTCATCTGGATTCATCACTAAAGACCAATTTAAACATATTACACTTATCATATTGACAGACATGACATGTTAAAGATAATCTTCTACCCTAAACTTCATGGGTAAAATTTTCTCTCAACCACAATAGAGGAATTACCAACATATTAAATCAAAATACACTGAAATCACTAGATATAATGCTTTCTAAAACCAAAGATAAAATTTTAAGTAATAATAATACTTTAATAAAACACTCCATTACTTCTCAAATAAAAAATACCCAATAGCTAACTCAGCTTAGGACTCACATGACCAGTCAGCTTCACTCTTTCATAGTTACAGAATACAACCCAATCTTCACTATTTTAAAATAATTTTTTGAAACGACCTCAAACTTTAAAAGTTGCAAGTATGCTATAAAGAACTTTATTTTTTCTTGAATTACTTGAGAGTAAATTACTGACCTCATCCGTATCATCCCTGAATGTTTTAATGTATATTTCCTATAAACAAGGACATTCTCCTATATAACCCAAATCTGGGCACCAAAATCAGGAACTTAACATTGATACATTCTTATGATTTCCTAGAAATCTATAAAGCTCATTGACATTTCAAATTTATTGATTCATACACTATAGTGAAAAATGTCTTAAGGATAATTGAAAATATTCAAACTCACACTTTAGTACGTTTGTTTTGAGGTAAATTCTAGCTCTTTAAAAGTCCCTAAGCCAAAAGTTTCATAAAGGACTCCCTTATCATTGTAATGACAAAATAAAAGCTCTTTCTCCCTTCTGTAAACATGGGGTGGGGAGTCACTGAGTATAATTTATATCTTTGGAAAGAACTGTAGATGAAAGTAGCTGCCTAACATTTGCTTTTAGTAAGTTAAGGAAGTAGGAGCTGTCAATAAATGTCAGGATGATCCTGACTTAACTAGGTAAATGGGCTACCACTTTCTGTAAAAGCAATGCTGAAGTAATAATCTCCAAAGGTTTCAGTCACAACAATGCCAAATTATTTATATCAAAATCAAATATTGCAATTTATATACAAACTCAAATAATGTAAATGAACACTCAGTATCTTCTCCCTTCTCTTTTTTCTCCACCATTTCCTCTTCTATTACAGCTGAGATTATAAAACTACATTACTACACAAAGGAAAAAAGTCAAGATTGAAGCAGAACTGAGAATAAGATCTTAAATGCAAAAATGTGCTAGACCCTTTCTAATAAAAAAAAAAGACATTTCTCAAGAAAAATCCTGAAAAGACTATTTTCTGAATAAATTTTGCATCTGAATTGTTTTAAAATTATAGTAAATCAGAAAAGCACATGACAATTACACATATGTGAAAAGACATCTTTGCCCAAAATCTTTAGCCAGAAAATCTTTCTGTTTAGAAAACTGTATTCAATGTTCTAAATGAATCTACATCAAAAGACATTGGATTATAAAGTCTTTTAAGGGTCCCTGTAAGGTTCTTAGAACAACTACAGGATAATGTTATAAAAATATAGTATTACAGAAAGTTTTTTCTAAAAAGAAAATAGCCACTCGATAATCCTAGCACAACAAAGTTTTTGTGTATAGTAGTAAGAAAAGCAAATGTTTAAGAGTCAGACTTGAGTTTTAATTCCAGTCTTAACCAATTACTTTTGTTTTCTAGGGCAAGTTACTTAACCTAAATTAAGGCAAAATAGAGAGAAACTGCTCACCTCACAGGACGGTTGTAAACAAAGTGTCTAGCATAGAGCATGGTACCTATCAGGTGATTAATAAAAATTAGTTTTTTCTAGTCTTTTTCTTTTTGTTTGCATAATATGTCTAGTGGCCATCAGGATGTGCCTCCAATTTGCATCTCGTTTTCTTTCCCAATTTTAATATTATAAACGTCTCTTCCTTGTTGCCAAATATTTTCATAGTTATCATTTTGTATTGTATAGAAAGAAAACCACTACTGTAACATTTGGGTTGCTTCCAATTTACAGTATATTTTTACACATAGGTCATTTTCTTTCTTCTGGATTATTTTCTTTGGATAAATTCCTGAAAGTGGAATTGTGGCCTTTGATTACACTACCAAAGTGCTTTTGACCAGGTTTATACAAAGTCTAATTAAAATTCATTTTTTCTAGTTATAATTTCTCATTATCTCTACATTTCTACAGTTTACTTTATGCTCCCCAAAATGTCTAGTACTATTTTCCAATTTCAGAAAAAGGTCTTTGATATCAATACTGATATTAAAAATAAAATTGGTCCCTGTGTTGGCCAAATGAATGTTTCTGTAACTGCAGTTTTTGGAAAGAAAACTGAAATACCTTAGTCTTGGATGGAGTTGTCCTGTTAGGTTCTGACATGCTGTGATTTTAAGTAATCATGGGCAGAACAAACCTCTATAATTGTATGTTCTTGGGAAGAGGAGAAACAATCCCATGTAGTGTTCCTCCTAGTCAACATATACGCAAACTCCTAGTTACAAAAGTAAAGCTAAGTATGTTAATAGATGGTCGCTCAATGCTTTCCCTTTCAAAGTTTTCCCACAACTACCATAAGGCAGGACCCAACAATGACAAATGCCTATAGAATAAAGTCTAATATTAAGGGCTTCCTCCTCTTTAACCTTTTTCTCCAGTTTTCTATTCTTTCAGCACCACTAATGTCAGGGTGCCTAAAATATCCCTCTCCTCTCCTATCTTCCACATTATATCTACACTTCAAGACTAAGTCAAATATAACCGCCTTCACTAGGTTTTCTCCAAGTTTCCAAACTGGAAGTAATATTGTTTTTGAGCTCTTAACTGTACCTCATACGACACTTTACTTTCTAACTGTGCTATGTGTGTCTTATTCTCCTAAAAATATAAGCCCTTAACAGAAGGACCTGTGTTTCTCCCAAAGCACTTGCCACGAAAACACTGGTAGTCAGCAAATATCTTTGAATTAATGAATGAATTAAAAGGACATACCAAGGGTATAAAGATGAGTCTTCCTGTCTGTAAAGAACTTTTTAAGGTCTACATCTGGAGGTTTGGCATGCTTCTCTTCAAAAACTCCAGTTTGGGGATGTTTATGTCTGAAGATAAAATGAAGTTTATAATCTTCTCCACATTTATCTGGTCCAAACATAATGGTATAGGATGTTTTATCATAAAAGTTTTCCTTCAAAGAGAGATGAGTATTGGGATTAGTCCAGAATTAGAGTACTTAATGGATTTCTCTATTCTACCCCACTGGGTAGAGTTCACAAAAATGTATCAAATGCTAATTCACCAAAGAATTAGTTGACACAATTGACAATAAAGGATGTGGAAAACACAACAAATTTTATTTCAAAATAGTTTTTTAAGTGCACACATTACTTCCATCCTCAAGATGTAGGAGAGAAGCTGGAACCACCCTAGCAACATCATAATGTTTTAGTTACTCTATATAGATTGTATTATTAATATTTTATTAAGAAAATTAAGCACAGAGAAAAGCATTCTGTGACTTAAGACTACAGTGCCTACTTAGCCATTACTACTATTCAGTAAGACACCAGAAAATGGCGCCCCTTAGCACAATGTGAAGAAGAGATTCAGACTCTTGATTTGACAGACTGTGTCTGTCAAAAGCAGACACTGCAACATGCTCCCCATTTCATAATTGGTCATTTCTCTTCATTTGGCATGGACACTGGTTAAGAGCATGGGATCTGGAGTTCAAATCCTACCGTTGCCTTTAAACCAGCTGTGTGTGGCCCTGAGCAAATTTCTTAACCTCCTTGTGGTTCTATTTCATTACCTCTGATGAAGATAATAATAGTACGTACCTTATAAGGTTTCTCTGAGGATTAACTGAATTAATTAGATAAAGTGCTTAGAAAAATACTTGGTATTTGACTTTATTATTGCCATTGTACCTTCAGGTGATCATCACCTCACAATACCTAAGTGTTTCACCATCTACTACAAATGGCTTCCCCTTTACCCGATCCTAATAACAGTAAATGAATCCTTTAATCTGTTTCATAGCCATGCATTCTGACAAATATCTCATTAATGTCTCATTTATCTTATTTTTGTTATATGCAGAAATCCTGACATAGCCTCCTGTAGGAGGATGCTATAAGAAATGTCTCCAAACCTCAAATGGTCCTAACGTAACCTGCTTCACTATGAAAACATTTTTAACTTAGTAAATTTTTGCAGACTGCCAATTCCTGAACTGGCCCGCCTTTTTAATTTGGTTCTTTGGCCATTGTGTTTTACTGCTTTGCTCTGTTATCTTACTTCTCCTGTGATTATTATTTTGTAAAGAAAATAACTGTAAGCTGATCTTTTAGTGACATTTATAGCACCAGGTTATTTTTTATTTATAGACACAGCAAACTTTTTTATGTGGCTAATGATTACAAAACTGATGCCATCAAGTAACAAAGCTGTGTATGAAACTTGAAGGCGCACTGTAAAAGCTATATAAACTCATGGTGGGTAAAAATTTTCAAAGTTATTTTCGATTTCAGTTGAAAATGAAAATTTCAGTTGTGTCAATTGCTCCTTAAAAATACTTATTAACTTTAATAAGGTTTTCTTAAACATTAAAATATCATACCAGATTCAAACCATCAGTGTCTGCTAGGAGTTTAATGTATGCACCTCCACAATCAATACCATCTTGAAAATTTACTTCATATCTAAATGAAGGGAAAAAGAATCATACTGCTGATAAATAAAAATTACTAACTGTTCTTCAAAATCTAATGTATTACTCTCAATTCATTTAGACACAAACATTTTACATTACCAGAAAGCTCATACAAAGCATATCCACAACCTATAGGGAACAAGCAGAAATGACTTTTCTGTGCACATCCTTAAAATATTAAAAACAGAATGATTATAATCAACTATACAAAAGCCAACCAATTTGTTGAAATAATTTTTTCATCAAAACTGTTGAATTAAGAATAAAATACTTTGACTAAAACTTTTAACAGGAAACTTCCAATTAAAATAAGGTATGTACTATATATAGTCTTTATAAACTAAAAACAAAGACTATGGGGGTCATGGCTACAGCACAAATTTCTAAGAAATTGCTAATGATCCTAGATATCCAGTCTGCTACTAATTTGTCTTTTAGTTCAGCTACACTGAAACCATGTTAAATAAGTTGTACATTTAATTAAATACCACCAGCAAAGAGATTTCATAATCTCAATCAATAACCTGGAATATTCCAGATCTTAACAGCCAGGAGATAGGGGAAACACAGTGTAACAGCTAAAAGAGTGAAGTGACATGGCAGTCTCTTCATAGATTTACAACACTCTAATTCTCAGCAAAAGTTCTGTTGTTGTTTTGTCTTATTTAGGCAATGACAGTCTTACTGAACACTATTTAGAAGAGATTTTTAGTAAATTGATGAATTACATGTAACAAACTGGTTATCAAACTGAAAAACAGTGAAAACCAAAAAAGTTATGATTTGGTTTAATGAATTAAAGCAAAAAGAGATGAAAACTAGAGGAGCAACAGGACACAGTGATAATTTTAATGAAGGACTATAGTTTAAAATGTTTCTGAAGAAAGTTTAGAGACAAAGTAAAAAAAAAAACAAGCATATAAAAGTTTGACAGTTTGAACCCAATTAGTATATGTATTTTGTATAGAAAAGAAATAGAGAAAATACAGTAAACTTTTAAGTGATCATCTCTGAGTTGCTGGAGATTATGGTGATTTCTCCTCCCTACTTTCTACTCTGCTTTATTTCTCAAGATATCTGCAACAGTGGTTACAAGCAAGTACTTCTGAGTCAGGAAGACCTGAGACCTTGGCTAAAGGCACGTTACTGAAGCTCTAGTCTCTATTTGCTCATCTGTAACGTGGGAATATTGCCCATACCTACACCTCAAAGGACTGTTATGATGATTAGAAGTTGTCATGCACAGTAATGGGCCAATAAATGCTCAAAAATGTTAGCTTCTGTTATGATCAGAAGAAAAGTTTTGTTTTGTTGTTTTTCATTTTTTAAATAGTTTGTTTCCTCAAAGCCTTATCAATACTTTTAAGCAGTAGCTGATAAACCTTTTTTTCATGAAACATGTCTTTGAAGAGTACAAAGTAAAAGAAATGGTGCATAATGTGAACTAAAGGTAAATATTTGCTACTCTAAGTAAAATAAAATAAAAAGAGATATAGTTTTAGCATAGGTGATCCAAGGAAAAAGGGTTCTGTGAAAAGAACTAGAGAGAACAATTGTGTAAATTGTCTCTATAAATGTTAAGACAGCTCTGCTGTCTTAGTATGCCTAGACTCGATCACTATGTCTATTTCATACGCTGCAAACTTCCAGATTTTTCAAATCATTAATTTGTGCCTAGTATAAATAGTTCACAATGGATTTGAGGATCAGTGAAATGTATGTCATAGAGCTTCATTGCTGCTAATCTTAGATCATAGGAAAAATGAGGACAAATGCAGAATATATGTTAACCCTATTTTCTTTAGAGTAGCATTTTCTAAACTGTCCCATGAAATAGTAATTATTGCTAAGGGGGTAAAAAACTTCTGTGGTCAATTATGTTTGCGAAACACAATATTCAAGTTAAAAACAGGTTTTCATACAGAGAACTTCTCAAAGTCTTTAATGGGCAAATATGCTTCCTTATCTTTAAGGTTCAGATATTCTTAGTTTCTGAAACTTATATGACCACATAATGCATATTAATATGTACACAATTTGGAAAAAGCAGCTTTAGAGTAAAGTTATGTCATAAATCTATAGTATTTATAGTAGTTAATATAAAATTTTTTATTTATCTCATCTCATCAAAATTAAGAATAACAAATATTCACTATCCTTCTTTGAACTGTTTTCAAGCATATCAAACACTGCTATTCCATTCTTCTTGATTCTCCTTTTCTTTTTTCAGAATAATAATTTCACAGCTGCTTTAATACTTTTTTTAGACTTACTATCTTTGCTTCTAATCTCGCAAGCTGTCTTTCACTTGCTTGCCTAGCAGTGATTTATACTTCCTGAAAATACCAAATTTGATTCATTTTACTCTGGAGAAGTTAAACTTTATATTATTTTCCGTTACCCTTTCAGTTAAGCCACAAAGGATTAAAATAGAGAATGATATTATATTCACCTAACTTCAACAGAATAAGAAGATTACTTTCAAATTTTCAAGAAAAAAGAAACTCCAAACTCTGAATAATGACATATATCAAGCTCAAATATTAATCCCAATAAGTACTTATAACAATATTTTTCATTTGTTTAAATGGTTGTATACTCTTTGACATTATTTGATATTTTAAATTTATTGAAATAACAGTGCAACTAAGCCAAAGCATCACAGCTGAAAAATTAGCCCAATTATACCAAATGCCATATTGTTTTAAATTTCTAAAATACAAAATGGCATTTTAGTTACACCACATAGGAATATATTTAACATGTTAACAAAAAACTGAAGTGGTTCTGGAGTGTTAAGTTTACAGTTAATGGTATTTCCTTACACTGTAATTAACTTCGGACAGCCCAATCTTCTAAGGTAGAAAGTAACATTTCTACATTTCCTTTTCTTTGTCTTTAATATGAATTTCATTGGTTTTGTAATTATATTTGTACACACCTATTTTGGTTTTACACCAGTATAGGTGAAACAGCTTGAGGAATTTACACTGGATTTTACGGCAGTTACACATGCAAACAACATGACAATAAAACTAGTTTATGTCATATTGCAGGGGAGGGAAGGGGTGACTGTCTGTGACATCATGTGCCCTTTAAAAGGGCACTTCCTCTTTAAAAGGAATTTGCTGCCTTTGGATCTTATCACTGGTTTACCAGCAATATTTATGGTTCCATTCTGAATATACTGAGGTTAATATATCTTAATAGCAAGTCATTTTAAGTAAAGAGTTAAAATAAAAATGGTGATTTTAGTATGCACTATATAGTTTATGGTGGTGGAATGTTGCATATTACAGCATATATTATATAATTTTTCAACTAACCTGCTTTTCTCTCGAAACCTCAGGGTGTCTGTGTGTATACATGCATTGTGTATTTAAGCAAATGAAATGGAAAAGGAAAATCTGGTTTTTTATGCCCATTTTATACCCATTATACCTATATTCAGAAGCCAAACTATATAAAACTAATATAAATGTCAGAAAAAGTATTAAAAACATAATAAAACTTACTGTACTATCAGAGGTTTATCAGCAAAGATGAAAGGTTTTGCTAATACAGCAGATATTGCATGATGCTTTGCTCTAGATTTCAACACCAGTCCTCGGTCACCAGGTACTCGATATTCTTTCAATTCTTCTATTTCCCATCTTCCTAAAATACAAAACAAAGCAAGTTAAACTAAAACCAAAAACACTGACTTAAGAATTATTTATCAGAAGTGGTGACCAATAAGATTCTTCCATGAAGGCTACTTTGGAAAAAATAAAATCACATTTTAAATCAGAAAATAATATCTGCACCTGAATGTATGTATGTTCTCTTTTTCTCTTAAAACTGTGGAAACTAATAAATAACAGACCCTACAGTATTTAATTAAAGCACCTCTAAAGCTGACTTAGTTTGGATTTCTCTGAAAGACTGTAATCAATGAAATCACAAAATGTGGTTTGTCTCATACGGACTATCAACATTGTATTTTTAAAATGAGGTATTTTTAAATTACACAGGAGACAAAGTACATCCTTAACAGAAAATGAGTTTGCCTCAGTCAATTTTTTTGAAATTTATGGTATCATCAGCTACTTTTCTTACTTTGCAGAAGTTATTGTAGAGATTTAAATTTTAATTTGAAAATTGTTATGCCCAAAGAACACAAACTAAAGTTAACACTTCCTAAGCTAAGCCAATCAGTTCTCAGAACTTCTGGCCAAGGAAGTCATACATACTAGATAAGCACTAGGCTGTAGCACAGCAAAGCTGAGTTAGGTCCTCTCTGGGCTGGAATTTCCCATGTTTAAGATCAGGAAGCTCCTGCAATTAGATCACAGGCAGCATATAATGCAAAGCTAGACGGGTTAGCTGCAGCCCCAAAGCTGTGGATTGGACTTTCCTCCTTTACTCTTTTTAAAACAGAAAATAACTAATTTATATTAATTTGTATAAAATGTTCTAGCTTTGAAAATTAGAGGTATCACCTATTCCAAGAAAACTCAATTTAGCGAAAACTGGCTATTTTCCGGTATTGTGCCAACTTGAAATATTAATGGGCACTTTTGAATTACTAATGTACTTTATACACGTTTTTTTCTTTCTAAAAAAACAACAGTGCAAGAACCTGACAGTCTCATGAACCAGAGAAGGGTATATTTTGGTCTATCATTGTGCACACAGTATTGGGTTCTTAAGAATTCATTTTTTAAAGTTTTCAAGTTTATTTTCCTTTTTGTCCCCTAATTTGGCTATAGTGTACTTTTCTAAAAAAAGTGAATTCTTTTGGTTTTTCTTCTCTCACACTGATGAGCAACTGTATTATCACTGCCAACCTGTGGCTTGACCAAATCACAAAGGTCTTCTTTTAAGAAGTAACAACTTTATCTTTAGGGGTTTTAGGATACTGATAGTAAAGGCCTTTTTAAACTATGTTGCCTTCTTTTGTAATTACATGCATACATTTATCTGCTATGAAAAGGTACTATCTAAAAGTACTACTTTAATTTTAGAAAACCTGTGACAAGGTGATTATTCTTCAAGGACAAGAGGTTTTTCCCAACTTCAAATCAACAATAACTTTTCATTAACCAATCATTTACTCAAATTCTATACAGTGCCAGGTAATATGAACTCTGATGTAACTATAATTTCAAAAAGAATTCACAAAATTTTATAAGATATCCTGAAAGTTGGTCACTTAAAGAATTGGTGATTTTTTAAACAGCTGTACTTTTATTAATAACTTAATCTGAAAAATTTAAATAAGTCTCCTCCAAATGCAAACCCTGTTACCCAGCACATAATGTTTCACACAGATTTGCTTACTCCTGAAAATACAGGAATTAGTTTTACTCAAGTGGCACTTGACAGAAGCTGTGATTAACGACTAGAAATACTAAATATTCCTGCAAAGAAACTGATATCGGTCTCAACTAACCACTATATAAACAACATTGCTAATATTTATATACAAAATGCCATTTTCAGGACCTGGAACTTTAAGAGATTCTGTATTTTTCAAAGTTGCTTTCAAGAAATTGAAAAAAGTCAACCAAACATACCAAATCTAATATGCTAAAAAATTATTTTTGTGGATAATTTTGTTTAATAAGACTACAGACCAAACTTAGGTGTTAAGAAGCTTGTTTTCTGCTTGCTTGAGTTCTAATTTTAAGCTGGGGGGGAAAAACTCATTTAAACACTAAGTCATTTTTGTCCAGCAAGAAATAGAGACAAACTTACTCCTAAAATAGACCATATCCTAATTTTAGGAAAACTCCATCAAAAGATACTTCTAAAACACAAACATAAAGCAAATATCTACCCAATGCTGTTCTAAAAAAACTGTAAAGTAAGCTAAACATAGATGTTTTAAGTCAAGCATTCTGTTCGATGGCAGGTATTTCTGTGGGTATTATTTTAGGTAGTGTTCTATCTCTGCAGACTTGCTGCTTCTTTGAGGGAAATTATTCTTTTCTCTAAATGGATTTAGAATGAATGCAGTATTGCTTGCTATGGGCATATGGTAGAGTTCTTTTTGGAGTACATAAGCATACACACTGGGATCGAGAACACTACAAAGGAAGACATGTAGGCATGATCTTTATCTCACACTAAAACAGACACTATGAAACGGAAGTAGACAGCTGCCATCCTATACATGCTGTTAGTTGTTCTGTTGTTATTCTCATGTAATGCCTGTTGGAGTCTCAGTGTGAGGTCACATCCTTATGGGTCTGAGGTCCTCTGAGAGAGAGGAAATTCCCACTATCTGTCACCTCGACTGAGGCTGATCCTGCTTTAGGATGCAACAACTGAGGAGGCTGGTTTTAGACTAAGAGGAGGAAGAAATTCTTCCGTCACACTCCAGGAGAGTCCTGTTGGGGAAGAAAAGTTGACCCTTGCATACAGGACTTTTCCTTCACAGTGAAGCGTGAAGATAACCTATCAGAAACGCAGTGATAATGGCTGTGGGCTAGGAGCCACATGTCCCACAGCTCTCATAAATGTCCTCTAGGAGGACCCTGCTGAAAGTTATAACTTGATCTAGGCGGCCCATGCTTGAGAGAAAACAGTAGAGAACAGCAGTAGCCTGGGAAATCCTGCAAGAGACTAACTGCAGTGGAGCGAATATTTAACTGTTCAGAGTTAGAAAACTGGATGGTGGCTTAAGTATGGATTACCTGGACTTCCAGAAATATTGGAAAGGAGACAAAAGACTCTATTTGTCTTTTGACAAGATTCTGTTGTGAAGCAGGATGGGGCCTCAGGTATATTTAATAAATATATAATCTCAAAAGCTAGTGAACTCTGGGTCATACTGCTTATGTTGAATATTTAAATAAATATTTTACCATCATATATAGAAATCTCCGCATCTGTATCATCTTTTTTTGCTTTTGATAAGACCCACCTATAAATAAAGTTGAAAGAAATGTATATCATTAAAAATAAAACTAACAATTTATAGATACAATGCATATCAGAAATACAACAGAAGATTACCCAATAGTCGCTTTTCCTTCTAAGATAAATGAATACTTAGAGGCTAAATAAGGATGTCCACACATAATCCTGTAAAGCTAGAGTTAAATTAAATTTAGAATCTGTAATTTACTAGCTGTGTGATCATAGCTAAGGTACACTAAGCCTCAGTTTCCTCACTGGTAAAAGGCAGATAAAGATAGTTCTTACCCACCTACTTAGGACAGTGTTTGGCATATAATGATCAATAAATAATAACTTTTATTGTTTTTTTACCATTTTTTAGGATAAAACATTAACTTGAATTTGTCATCTGAAATTATGTTATTAATATCTGTCCTAAGCAAAGAAGAAATGTAAGTTTTCACTTTACATTCATGATTCATTTGTATATTTTCTTTGTATAAATGATAACAATTCAAATTAAACACTTCTATCAATAATAAAAATGTGTTAAGGTATTGGTTTACACCGTGAAATAAAGTATGTTAACCCTTTTTTAAGGTACTGTGGTAGAGGCAATTTTCATAGGCTAACAACCAATAACTTCAAAAAAGCTAATCAAATCAAGGAAAAAATTCTCCTGAATGAATACTCACCCAGCCAACCTTCCACTATCAAAAGTTTCCGTAAAATATACTTCTCCTATAGGTTGAGGTGTCTTATATTTAATCTAGAAAATAGATTTTAAAAATCTAAAGTTATTCACCTTCACAAATATTTTAATTAAATAATCTCACTAATTAAGAACCTAGTATGGAATTCACATATAGGTAATATAGATAGATGGTAGGTGACATGGTCTCTGGTCTCAAAACTTTGTATTCTACTGGTAAGAAAATACAGAAGAATATAAGAGATACACGGTGGAAAAAAACTCTATGTGCAAACAGAATACACTGACTCCTAACACAGGAGGGATGGGAGGCATTAATTAGCCAAGGCCTCATGATGCAGTGGATGTGGCTTTGAAAGGATTCTAACAGGTGACAATATATGAGGATAAAAAGTCATCAGAAGCAAAAGATGTAAGATGAAAAACATATAAGATGAAAAACTTAGTAAGCACATAGGTTAGTTTAAAATTAACTCTTAAATTTCACTGTTATGTAACTAGAGGATGATGACAACATTCTGAGAAATTAGAAACCCAGAGGAAAAATAAGATTCAAAAGAGAAAGGACTGCAAAGCAATTATCTCAAAGCATTGTTTCAAGTGCCATGTAAGTGTTAGCCGCTATGATGATAATGATGATGGGGGGGGCGTGATTTGATGGCTCTTTTAATCCTCATAATATTTCTATGCGGGAAGTACTTTATTGTTCCCATTTTACGTATGATGAAACTGTGGGAGACAGGCAAAATAATTTGCCCACTGTCATACAGTTAGACACTTGCAGGACTTAAAAGATATGAGCCTAGGTTCTAAAGGTTATACACTTAACCACTACACTATACCGAATGCACCAATAAAATAATTTAAATTTATTGACAAATTGTCAAAAGATTTTTTTTTTTTTTTTTTTTTGCGGTACGCGGGCCTCTCACAGTTGTGGCATCTCCCGTTGCGGAGCACAGGCTCCAGACGCGCAGGCTCAGTGGCCATGGCTCACAGGCCCAGCCGCTCTGCGGTATGTGGGATCTTCCCGGACCGGGGCACAAACCCGTGTCCCCTGCATCGGCAGGTGGACTCTCAACCACTGTGCCACCAGGGAAGCCCTCAAAAGATAATTTGAACTGATGATGAATAAATAAAATTTTGCTTACAGTAATACATAAATCTTGGTCCTTTCTTAATCAGCCTTTATGATTTTACCTATATGTTTAATTATGAAATTTCTTCTCTCAGCCTTAAGAGAAAAGGATACAGAAGTACTTCTACTATTTTCACTGTCCCTACCCTTCCCTAATAGTACATTTCCTGTCTAAGGGAGGAAAATCAGTAATTAAACAAAATCCCACACACTTACTAACAGGTCAATATTCTGCTACCCAAATTGCCAATCTCCCATGAAGTTTTCTGAATTAGAACTTACAACTTTACTGTTCTCTATATTTTTATGGATTGGCAAAAATGGGCAATGGTGTTACAAGAGGCTTCCTTCTGTTAGACGACCCTTTCAATCACCAGCAATTTATTTTGCGCTTTATTTATACTTCACTTGTACTTTACCATATCTAGATTGCTCATGCTATAAAATTAGAAGCATCAAAAATTGTTCCCCCCATTTCTTATCATCTTCTCAAATTATCATCAAATATAGTTAAGAGTCGTAGGTATCTGAAATTTCTTTGAAGTATTAACCTCCAAAACCCTCACAGTAGCTGTATCTAAGTCAGCCATAAGCACTTTGATTACTACTTAGTTTCTGTGGATCACAGAACCAGGTTTTAAAAGAAATGTCCTTGTGGAGCTTAAAACTTAACAGAAGAAAGAATATTCACCTTAAGCAGCTAAACAACACTTGCATTTGCAAATTAAAAACTCTAAAAGGAAGTCTGTAACAACTATATATTATTCTCCTTGGCCCTTTAACAGTGGCTAGCACAATATAATTGATACTTCCTCACCAAAAATATTCTGAAAAAATTTTCTGATTGTCTCAATATTAGATATGAATATTCTCAATGTGAAAGCTCTTATGGATTGTCAAAGTGTACAAAAACCTCCAGACTCCTGTTTTCCAGACTCCTATCAGTCACCACCTCAAGACACACATCTTAATGCTGAGACAGAAACACTGTGAGCCTTACTAAATGCCTACCTCATCACCACTCCCCTTTCTAATTCATCCTATTTAGCATTTTCTTCCCTCAGAGAAATAAAGAAACACTACTTTCTTTACTTCTAGGAAAAAATTATACTACCTTTTCTTTTATCTGAAAAGGGCTTGCAGTGTCAAAAATAAGACTAAAAACCTTTCCCTTAGCTAAAGTATTTAGTCCTCTTTAGCCAGTGATGAACTCCTAGTTTGATAGTAAAGACCTTCCCCATATTTATTTGGTAATAAAACTGTGCTAGGTGCCATGCACAAATTAAAAACACAGCAACATATAGTTGGAAAAAGGCAATGTTTTTCCTATTTATATTGAAACTAAAGACTATTTGAATAGAAGTGAATCTCAAGAAATTAGTCACCCCTATGTTCATGTAAAAGAATATTTTATTACTTTTTTTAAAGACTTTTTTGATGTGGACCTAATTTTTAAGTCTTTATTGAATTTGTTACAATATTGCTGCTGTTTTATGTTTTGGTTTTTTGGCCGCGAGGCATGTGGGATCTTAGCAGCTCCCCGCCAACCAGGGATGGAAACAGCACCCCCTGCATTGGAAGGCGAAGTCTTAACCACTGGACCGCCAGGGAACCCTAAAAGAATAAATTATAGCTTGTTTCTCAATAACCTTACCTCTGAGGAGAATTCATTTTCATTAGCATCAATATCTTCTGAATTTTCATCAAAGTCTTCCATCTCAACATTATCATCCATAAATTCTGCATTAATTGAGATGAAAAGAAGACCCAAACATAGCCGACAGCCTTGGAAACGCATATTGATTATCTGTGAAATTGACAGTAATCAGTAAAAACAAAACAAAGTTGTGAAAAATATGTGTAAGTGTATTTACAAAGAAATAATTTCTCCTTAATACCTCTTTTTTTCTCGGATGGCTTTTAAAACAAATCATTACCAAACTTACTTAAATTATGCTTTGAACAAGTGATAACACAAACTTCAAAATCTCACAGGAGTCTACAGCTAAAGGCCTGCCTCTAAAAGCAAAGAGCCAAAGGCACAAACCTAAAGATACAGATAACAGTGACCAATGAACTCATAATATGTGGACTCCTCTAAAAAAAAGAAAAAAGGATCGTGATTCCTAAATGTTCGCTCGAGTTACTTTTTTATTATAATGTTGTTTAAGTGTATATAATCATACAATTGGAAATTTTACAATCATAAAAACAAAATAAATTTATATGTAAACACCAAAAAAAGAAAAATAATTTTATCACAATTGAATGTGATAGTATTTTACTGAAATCAAATCACAGCTGGAAATTCAAACAAATATAGGATTTATTGCAACCAGGTTGAGTGCTATGCATAAAGTTCTTTTGCATTTATCATCCCCATAATACTGTGATGAGTCAACTGTATAACCATTTCTCTATTCAAATACTGCAAAACCTCTGTTCCTTATAGCATTAATTGAGATGAGTAGAAGCCAAATATTATTTGGCTTCCTCTTGGGAGAAATACATAATTTATATAATTACAGCCCCCTCTATTCCCATTAGCATGTTAAAAATGAAAGTTTTATTTCTTGGTGCCAGTGGACTTTTAAACAAGTAAATATGAATACTGAAATAGTGTGGCAGTCTTGGTTATTAGGTGGTCAGTCATTCAGATGCTCCAGAGTATAGTTATATTACCATCAACATGAAAATTTTTTTTTAAAAAGTATATTCTTAGAACTCTTAGATTCTGCAGAACATATCTACAGACCTATATGGGTCTGCCTAAGAAACACTGAATTTATGAGGTAGCACTCTACACCCACCAGAATGGCTATAATCAAAGAGAGATAATAATAACAAGTTTTGGGAGGTTGCGGAGAAACTGGAATCCTCACACATTGCTGGCAGGAATACAAAATGAGCTTTGGAAAACAGTGTGGCAGTTTTTCAAAACGTTAAAAATAGAATTACCTTATGATTCAGCAATTCCACTCCTAAGTATTTACCCAAGAGAAATGAAAACAGATGTCCAAACAAAAACTTGGAATGTAAATGTTTAAAAAAAATTGTTAATAATAGCCAAAAAAGTGTGAACAACCCAAATGTTCATCAACTGATGAATGGATAAACAAAATGTGGAATATTCATACACTGGAATATTATGTAGCAATAAAATAGAATGGAGTACTAATGTGTTACAAGACAGATGAATCCCAAAAACATTTTGCTGAGTGAAAGAAGTCAGTCATAAAAAGACCACATATTGTATGACCCCATTTAAATAGGCAAATCCATAGAATCGGAAAACAGA
The DNA here is from genome assembly GCF_937001465.1 of Orcinus orca. Lineage (NCBI taxonomy): Eukaryota > Metazoa > Chordata > Mammalia > Artiodactyla > Delphinidae > Orcinus > Orcinus orca. The sequence goes on from NC_064562.1 coordinate 23,232,434, forward strand.
TAAGTGATTGCCTAAGGAAAGGAAAGAAATGGGAAGAAAGGGTTAATGTGCACAGGGTTTCTTTTGAGGGTAATGAAAATATTCTAAAATGGGAATATGGTAATGGTTGCATAACTCTGTAAATATGTTAAAACCCACTGAACTACCCTCATTAAACAGGTCAACTTGTAGGCATGCAAATAATATATCAATTAAGCTGTTTTCAAAAAAGAAGCATCAGACTATAAAAAGCATTTTTCCATTTGGTTAGCTCAACTAACCCTTTTAAATGAGATCAAAACTCTACGTGAATATATGGGCCAGTTAGCTTTAATTTCTTCTAAAGGCCACTGGGTACAACTTTAAAGTTTACTTTGAAAATGCAGGTTTAAAAAAATCAACACCATTCTACCATAATATGAACATTCTATATTAAAAGGTGTGTTAATACCACCATTTTTAAAAACAAAGACAACACAAAAAATGATGCATACTAATCATAATTAGAAGAGTTTAATCTCTCTTGAGTCATAAAAAAGAGGTTAACTGGGATAGAAAGTAAATATAAAGGGATCACTTTGACTTAATAACAGTAAGGTAGGGGGTTTTAAAATTTTCACTTATTGGCACAGATATGAGTATATTTACACATTGCTTATTAACTGTTAACGACCCTAAAAGTTTCATTGTTCTGAAAGTTTAAGAGCCTTCCATGACTTATATAACAAAGCAAAAGGTGTTTTTCTTGATTTGCTATCAATAACATTTCAGTAAAATAGAAATGCATAAAATAATAGCAGTAATAATGAACATTAATATCACTTTAGCCCCATATCTTCTCCTTCAAAATGAATGCACAGTTTAGTTTCTTAATAATTAAATTTGTTGAAAAAACATGTTCTAAGTGCTTTGTTTGAGCTCTGGTGGATTGGGCTGCCAGAGAAGAATTAAGGGGAAACCAAGCAGGCAGTGTCCTCTCTGGAACCCTACTCTTACTTCAGCCAATTTTATTTGTTTTCTTTCTTTCTTTTTTTTTTTGCTTTATATAATTTTTTATTTTTAAAATTTTTATTTTATATTGGAGTACGGTTTATTAACAATGTTGTATTAGTTTCAGGTGTACAGCAAATTTATTCAGTTATACATATATCTATTCTTTTTAAAATTCTTTTCCCATTTAGGTTATTACAGAGTATTGAGCAGAGTTTCCTGTGTTATACAGTAGGTTCTTGTTGGTTACCTATTTCAAATACAGCAGTGTATATTATTTGTTTTCTACATTAGGTTCTTCCTTTCTTTCAGAAACAGTTGCCAAAGCTTCAGAAAAAAGTTTAGAAAACCCTTTATCTGGAAAGTTTGTTTCTTCTCTAAAGTTCTATGACTATAATCATTCATTTGCATAAAGGAACTAGCTACTTTAATCTTTGCAACCTAGGACATCACGAGGATAGCCATCATTACTCCCAATCTACAAACTGAAAGCAGAAGGATTCAAAAACCTGATCAAATTCTCATGACTGGAAATGTGAGACAAGATGAGAATCCAAAACTTTACATCAATATATCATTCTACTTCTTATTTTAATATTACCCCACTGATTATGTTTACTGATAAAGCAATGGAAAGAAATTGCAAAAATCGTAACATAACACATTTCAAACCTCCTGGAAATTTCCAAAATTTAGATGATTATTAGTATTAAGCTATGAAGATATTCACCCAGAAATGGTCATATCAACCTTACTATACAAGTGGAATATTTAAAAATAAACTGTAAGTGGTCATTAACCATTCTGCAGACAATGCAGTTCTACAGGATAATAGTCTCCATTAAGAAAATGATATAGTCCAAGGTTGTTTTTGCTATTTATTCCTTTCTTAAAAAATCAGAAATACAGACCTAACAGTTTCTGCTTAATTCTGCAGTATTCTATCATTATTCAGTGATGCACCAACTGACAATTGAGAATTGCATCATGAAGTTTGCAGTATTACTTGGACGTCTACCATGCTATGGTGCCAATGTGTCATCAAGCTCCAAACAAAACTGTGAGGTTTGTCACACATCATTTCTTAAGAAGAGAGGTAAGATACTGCTAGGCCTGCACTGGAGCTTTGAGAGGCCTGACAATGGGGTAATTTATAAAACACTGAAGTAACTAACTTGTGTAGTTTAAAATTTTTTAATTGTGGTAGAATACACATAAAAGTTATCATTTAAACCAATTTTAACTGTTCAGTTCAGCAGTGTTAAGAACATTCACACTGCTGTACATCTTATCTCCACACCTCTTTTTCCATCTTACAACACTAGAATCCTATACCCCTTAAACAACAACTCCTCCGTATCCTCTTCTCCCAAGCCCCAGGCAACCACCATTCTTTTGTTAGTTCTAACAATTTTTTTGGTGGAATTTTTAGGTTTTCTACATATAAGATAATGCTGTCTGTGAACAGAGATAATTTTACTTCTTCCTTTTCATTTTGGATGTCTTCTTCTTGCCTACCTGCTCTGCCTAAGGCTTCCAGTACTATGTTGAATAGAAGTGACAAAAGCAGGCATCCTTGTCTTGTTCCAGATCTTAGAGAAAAAGCTTTCAGTCTTTCACCATTGAGTATGGTGTTAGCTGTTGATTTTTCAAATATGGCCTTTATTACATTGAGGAAGTTTCTTTCTATTCATATTTTATTGAGTGTTTATCATAAAAGGGTGTTGGAACTCGTCGGATGCTGTTTATGCATCAGTTGAGATGATCATATGGTTTCTTTCCCCTCCGTTGACAATGTGATGCATTACACCAATTGGTTTTCATACGTTGAACCATCTTTGCATTCCAGGAATAAATCTCACTTGGTCATGGTGTATAAATCTTTTTTTCTTATTTTTTTTTATTTTTTGGCCACACCACATGGCATGTAGGATCTTACTTCCCCGACCAGGGATCAAACTCACACCCCCTGCAGTAGGAGTGCAGAGTCTTAACCACTGGACTGTCAGGGAAGTCCCAATCTTTGAATGTGCTTTTGATTTTTGTTTGCTAATATTTTGGTAAGGATTTTTGCAACATTATTCATCAGGGATATTGGTTTGCAGTTTTCTTGTTGTTTCTTTGTCTGGTTTTGGTATCAGGGTAATACTGCCCTCATAGAATGAGTTTGGAAGGGTTCCCTTCTCTTCAGTGCTTTGGATGAGCTTGAGGAAAGTTGGTATTTTTCTTTCAGTGTTTGGTAGAACTCACCAGTTAAGCCATCTACTCCTGGGCTTTTATTTGTTGAGAGGTTTTTGATTACTGATTCAATTCCCTTACTGGTTAGAGGTCTGTTCAGATTTCCTACAACATCATGATTTAGTCTGAATAGGTTGTATGTTTCTAGGAATTTGTCCATTTCATCTAGGTTATCCATTTTGTTGGCATATGATTGTTTATAGCATTCCCTTATAATATTTTTATATCTATAGGATCAGTTGTAATGTCCCCTCATTCGTTTCTGATTTTAATTATTTGAGTCGTCTTTTTTTTAATTCAATCTAGTTAAAGGTTTATCAATTTTGTTGATCTTTTCAAAGAACCAACTCTTGGTTTCACTGACATTTTCTGTTGTTTATCTATTCTCTATTTCATTTATCTCTTATCTAATCTTTATTATTTCCTTCCTTCTTCTAGCTTTGGGTTTTTCTAGTTCCTTAAGTTGTAAAGTTAGGTTGTTAATTTAAGATCTTTCTTTTTTACTGTAAATGTTTACAGCCATAAATTTCCCTCTTAGCACTGCTTTCAGTCTATACCATAAGTTTTGGTCTCTTGTGGGATTCTTTTTTTCATTTATCTCAAGATATTTTCTAATTTCCTTGTGATTTCTTTTTTGACCCATTTGGTTGTTTAAAAGTGTGTTTTTTAATTTCCACATATTTGTGGATTTTCCTGCTTTCCTTCTGCTACTGATTTCTAGTTTCATTACACTGTAACTGGAAAAGATACTTAGAATGATTTCAACTTTTAAAAATTTGTTAAGACTTGTTTTGTGGCCTAACATATGGTCTATCCTAGAGAATATTCCACGTGCACTTAAGAAAAATATGTATTTTCATCAATATTCATCAGGGACATTGGTCTGTAGTTTTCTTACAGTGTCTTTGTCTGGCTTTGGTATGAGGGTAATGCTGCCCTCATAGACTGAGTGTGTAAGTATTCCCTCCTCTTCAACTTGTTGGAAGAGTTTGAGGAAGACTGGCATTAATTTTTCTTTCCATTATTGTTAGGTGAAGTGTTCTGTGTATGTGTATTAAGTCCAATTGCTTTATAGTGTTGTTCAAGTCTTCTAATTCCTTATTGAGCTATATGGTTGTCCTAAGTTATACAGTTTTAGTACAGCAAGAATTTGTTTATATGGTATAATACAGAACTTTTAGTGCTGACACCACCTCCTTGCCGCCTTACGAATGTATAAAAGATAGCAAGCCCATGGTTTTAAGCGTCCTGTGTATTCCTCACTCCATACAGGTTGCTGAAATCACAAAATATCTGTGCCTTCATGAAGAAGAAAGGAGGCACTGGAGAAGCACATCCATTTGCATATATCTTTGATCTCCTGTATGTTCTCTGCACTGCCTCTGGGCTGGTTCAATAACAAATTGAAATATAAGTAACTTTGGTCAAGTATGAGATACTTGGGAGAGATTGCTGGCTGATCACCAAGCTATCTTCTCTTTTTTCAGGAGACATGACTGTACTATATTTTTCTTGGAGTTAAGCATGACTCAGGTGAATGGAGTTAAATGAGACCCAGGAAAGCCAATGATGTAGTGCTAGTCTGAGTTTAAAGGCCTGGAAGCCAGGAGAGCCAATGCTATAAGCTCTAGTCTGAAAGCCAGCAGGCTCAAGACCCAAGAAGAGCCAATGTTTCAGTTCGAATCCAAGGGCAGGAAAAAAACTGAAGTCCCAGCTCAGCCAGTCAGGCAGGAAGAGCTCCCTCTTCCACACTGGAGTATCAGCTTTATTGTTCTATTCAGGCCTCCAACTGTTTGGATGAAGGCCACCCACCTAGGGGAGGGCAATCTGCTTTACTCAGCCTACCATTCAAATGTTAATCTCATCCAAAAACACCCTCACAGACACACCCAAGGTAATGTTTGACCAAATATCTGGGCACCCTGTGGTTCCATCAGGTAGGTAGATACAATTAACCATCACAGTCATCTACTCCTCAGGACACCAGCAACCAGAAACTATGTTAGGCATCTGGGATTTTAAAATTTTCTATATGAGCATTATCTTATCTAATATATACTGTTAACTAAAACTGAGTATTTTTTTTCTAAATCAGAAGGACTTAGAAACAATGAAAATATCTCAAGAAATACAGTAAAAAGTGGGGAAAGAACCATAACAGAAGAAATAATAGTTGAAAATACAACTTTCTGGTGATTTAGGCAAAGACCTACAAAGTGTTGCAAAGATTCTGGATCTGATCTTATAAAATTCAGAAACTACTGAAGGTCTGAGATTAGTGAAGTGATCGGAACTGAAATCCAGGATATGGGGATAGTATTTGGTCATAGTAATTATAGAAAGAATGAACTAACTCTGCACTGGGTTTTAAAAACATAGCTACACACTAAAGTTAAAATGGACTAAATAGCATCATTTTCAAATTAATGGTTATATAAACATTATAATGATACATTTATTTATTTAGGATTTATACTACTTCTACATAGTTCCAAAAGAACTGCTTGAGGAAACTTGCAGCAGAAAACAGACAAAAATATAAGCCCACCGAGAGCCAGAATTCTTACTTCTGTATTCACAGTGCTAGCCAAAGAGTGCTCATACATGATAAACAGAGAAAGATATATATTCACAGAATGAATGAATGCATAAATGACAAGAAGAAAAGGTTATGGCTGGAGAGAAATAGATGTTACTAAGCAACAAACTAGAATGACTATTGTTGTAGCAGCACTGCAACGATAAATTTGCCAAAAGGGTTTCCAGGCAATTAGGGGAAGGCCAGAAATAAAATGAAGTTTTCACTGTCTATAAGTCTACAAGATTCTTGGAGGAAAAAATCCTTTTTTAGAATTTAACTCCTAGAAAAATTTATGGACTGAATCCTTATATAATAGATGTCTTTAACTATGGTTTTATGACAGAGAAATGGGTATGTCAATGCTTCCAACAATGGCCCTCTAAAGTTTTTTAGAACATTGTTAAAACTTAACATAGTTAAAGCTTTCCTATAGATAAGGAGATAATAATCTAGAAAGTTTGCAGTTTTATGTTCTAATTTAATATGGGGGAATTAAACATATTTTTCATTTTTACTCTACATCTATGAAGAAACATCTCATTGTGAGTTATTTCAGAATCTTGCTGTAGACATGCTGCATTTTAACAACTCAATTCATAATTTACTAGAAAAGACAGTAAACAAAAAAATTAGATGAAAAAATTCTGTGTTACCACATCAGAAAAATAAAACTGGACAAATTTTCACCAAAATTAAAGGGTATTCTTGGAATTATCTGGCTATGTAGGCCATGTAGCACATAGAAAGTTCACTTTGAAGGATCACAAATAAGGTGGAGAGGTAGGTAATAGTGGTATCTTAAAGAGGCAGCCTTCTTCCAAAGAAGCTGCAAGACTCCATTCGAAATGCAGGTACTTTCTCACAGAAGAAATGAGCATCCTTCACAATAAGCCGCACCAGGGATTTATTAATTTTGTGGTGGCTGATGTTTCCAGAAATTCAAGAGAGGTTAGCCAGGAGATAAATAATAAAATTCATCATTCACAAATTCATTTGACAAATACCTATGGTTGTCAATTATGTGCCAGGCATGATGTTAGACACTGAATTTACAGAATTTACAGAATTTACAGAATTACAGAATTTAGTAATTAGTAAAACACACATGGCCCCTGATCGCAAAGGGCTTATAGTCTGGGATGGAAATCAGACATTAAACAAATAACCCAGGTATATCACGTAAACTGTAACAAGTGACAGACTAGTAAAGAAGTTGTAAGAGTTGGTAATTGGGGAACTGAAATTACAGGGTAGGGGAAGAGGCAGAGAAAGCCTCCTTGAGAAAGTTACATTCAAAGTGAGGTGCAAAGGATGCAAAGGACTGATTCCCCTAGGCCAAGGGCAAAGGAAGCTGCACTTGAGAAAGGAACTGAAAAGGGAGGAATGGAACAAGGAGAACAGGAAGTGCTGTTTCAAGTATTTACTGTGTTTCAGACATGTTAATTCCAATCCTTACAGCTACTCTGCGGTGAAGGTATTAGTACCCCATTATACATAAGGAAAGCAAGGCTCAGGGAGGTAAGTAACTTACTCAAGAATACAGAATGCTAATAAACAACAAAGGCAAGACTCAAAGTTAGGTCTATTCAAACTCTACATTCCTTTCATTAAGGCTTTAAGGTTAGAAGGTTTAACAATTTAACTCACTAAATGGCAGTGAGGTTCTAGGCCTATAAAATACAAGGTTAAATATTTTGTTAGTATGTTCCATCCTTTACACATCCATTCCAGTTTCTGTGGGCTTTATATTTTAAAAGCCATATTTTGATGTGTATCCAAATTATATTTTATGCACATATATCTAGTTAGCTGGTTAAATGCGTTTAAAATCTTTCCAGCAAAGATTTTAAAGCAGCTTAAGGCTACATAAAAATATAAAAACTAACAACTTCATTGTATTACCTTATACTCCTATGAGACTTTAAAATTTTATAGTGTTCACAGAAATTTCAGAGTATTTAAGAAGATACTTGCATTTCTTAGTTACAAAACTTAAGGATAAACAGTAAGGCTTACTATTGACTATAATTATCACATGCTACATAATGTAAATGTTTCTAGGTATCACCTTTCCTTAACAAAAGCATCTAGAAAGAATGTATCCATGAACTGTTAGTACTTTTAACTTCCTATGGTAGCCACAACAAAGACCCCCCAAAGATGTCCACACCCCATTCATCCTGTGAGCGTGACCTCACATAGCAAAGGGGGCTTTTTAGATGGAATTAAGGTTGTTAATTAGCTGACCCTAAAATAGGGACAGTATTCTGTATTATGTAAGTGGGCCCAACATAATCACATGGGCCCTTAAAAGTGGAAGAGGAAGTCAGTGAAAGAGGGCAAAAGAGATTTGAAGAGTGAGAGGGACTCCGCCCACCATAGAGATCTTGAAGATGGAGGAAAGACGGGCATGAGCCAAGGAATGTAGGTGGTCTCTAGAAACTGAAAACAACTCTCAGCTGACAGTCAACAAGGAAACAGGAAACAGGAACCTCAGTCCTACAACCAAAAGGAAGTAAATTCTGCAACCAACCTGAATGAGCAAGGAAGCGGAATCTCTCCAGAGCTTCTAGTAAGGAATGATGCCTTGCCCACACCTTGATGTTAGCTCGGTGAGACCTATAGAACTGTGAGAAAATAAATTTGTGCTGCATTTACCATTTCATTGGTATGGCAACAATGAAAAACTAATATTTTTATCATTCTTGTACTTGATTCTAGCTTCTTTGAAACAGTTCTACCAACCACGTCTCAGCTGGTAAATGCAATAGCATTTTTCAGTCCTATTGCCTACTGCTCTCTCTTGACCTTGCTACTGCCTCCTTGAAGCCCTCTCCTCCCGTGGCTTCTATGATACTATTCCTGATTCTTGAAGATCTCTTCATTTGCTCTGCCACCTTCACGGGCTCTTTCTCTAATCTCCTGTAAATGTTGCTGTTCGTTAGGGTTCTGTCCCCAGACTTTCTCCTTACATTTCATATACTCTTGACTTCTACCTATAAAAGCTAGCTAAAAACTCCCAAATATTATCTCCACAGCACAGAGGCCACTCTTTAGTTTCAAATCACTATCCATCTTCAAGGATGTACCAAAGCCTCCATTAATTTGAGGCTGGTCTTTCCTCCCAAACCTGTTCTCTATCTCCTCAATTCCCTTCTCCCATTAACTTCACCTCCAGTCAACCAAATTAGCCAAGTTGCTTTGCCACTATCTTAAGACTATTCTTTCCCATTGATATCCTGTATCATTGGTAACTAAGTGCATTTGGATATTTCTTGAATGTATCTTTCTACATCCATGCCACAGCCTTAATTTGGGAATCCATGGTTTCTAAAAAGGATCAGTAAACTTTGACTTTGCTTCTTCACTTCCAGCCTTCCCAATCAATCAGTCTATCTGCCACCTTCTCTCCAGCATGAATTTTCTAAAAAAGAACAAGTCTTAATTTATTAACTATTTATAAAAATGTTCAATAGTTGTCTGTAGTTCTCAGTATAAATTCTGCCCTTTTAAGACTCATTTCTTACTCTTAACACTCACCTATTAACACATTCATGCTTTCTATATACTATTTCTTATAACTGAAATGCCTTTCTGCTATTCGGTTTTAATGGCTGACTGAGGATTCACCAACACCACTACGGCTCAAAAGTAGTGTTTGAAAAATCACTATTTGAAGTTTTAGTTGTCATGCAGCTTCAGGAGCTCAACTACAAAATAATATAATAGAAAGTACACTGAGCTTGGCACCATGGCACCAAGTGTACTGTTCTGTTATTAAAAAGGGAAGGGCTTCAAACTGTTCTAAACCTTTTTTTTCATTTGTCAAGTTTAAGGGTTAACCTGGATGATCTAAAGTTCCATTGTAGCTTTGTAGTTAAGAGCACTAAAACTTATTAGGTACTGAAAACAAGCAATAAGGTCAATTTATAGCACTGTTCAGCTTCTACGGTTCCATTAACATGCATCATTCACACACAATAATTAACTTTACTAACTAGATAAAGGCTATCTTCAGAAGGATTTAGAGATAAGGTCTAAACGTGACTGGAAGATCAAACCAATTAGATATAAAGACAAAACTGAAAAGAAGTCAAACAACTACCAAAAGGAGGGCTACCAAGAGTGATTAAAAGACCTAGAGTGACGTAAAAATTTTAAAGCCAGCAAATTCAGAAGGCTAGATCAGGGTTTTGATGGCTTTTATGCATCAAAAAGCTTCAGTATAAAATAACTCTCTTCTAATTAGAGAGGTCTTCCCATGGCCATTCGATTTACTTTCTCCCTTCTGAGCTTTGTTGCCATTTGCTTTTTTTTTTTTTAATTCTACAGTGATTTTTTTAAACATTTTTATTGGAGTGTAATTGCTTTACAATGGTGTTAGTTTCTGCTTTATAACAAAGTGAATCAGTTATACATATACATATATCCTCATATCTCTTCCCTCTTGCGTCTCCCTCCCTCCCACACTCCCAATCCCACCCCTCTAGGTGGTCACAAAGCACCGAGCTGATCTCCCTGTGCTATGCGGCTGCTTCCCACGAGCTATCTGTTTTCCATTTGGTAGTGTATATATGTCCATGCCACTTCTTCCCAGCTTATCCTTCCCCCTCCCTGTGTCCTCAGGTCCATTCTCTAGTAGGTCTGCATCTTTACTCCCATCTTGCCCCTAGGTTCTTCATGACCATTTTTTTTTTTTTTTTTAGATTCCATTCTCTTTGTCTCTCAGGCAGATGCTATAAATAAAATCAGCTCAAGTATCTGATATCGTAAACAGGCTTTCGGCGATAATGAGTCTCGAGTCCTCAGGGCTTCGTGGGATGCAACACAACCCTCTAGGGCCCTCCCTATCCGCGCGCACCGGGCTCCAGGCATCGCCCCGAGGGAGCGGCCGCGAGTCACAGGACACACCTCTGTGAGGGTTAGGTCCCTTCGCCTTTACAGAGGCGGGGAGGGCGTAAGCTGAGCCTATTTTGGTTTGGTTCGCGTTTTTGTGAGAAGTAGCCGGCGGAGTGAGCGGCGCCGAGAGGCTACCGGGCCCCTTCTCCATCCCTCGGGAGCGCGCAGCGGGGATCGAGCGTGGAACGGGGCTGAAATGGCAACCGCTGGAATAACGGACTCGGCTCCCTGGGGCCCCTTAACCGACGAGGACAGGACAGGCCAGGCTGAGGGGGACACCTGGCCTTCCCCGCGCCAGCCCCCGCTCCGGACACAGCAGTTCCGGAGGACCCAACGGACGCGGAGGTGGCCTCAACGCCCGCCGCCCGGGCCGGCCTTCCCACTCCCGAGGCCAGGAGAGCCCGCCCAAAAACCTCGCTGGCTGCATCCGCATCCCCGAACTCAACACCCACCCCCTCACTGGCCCCTACCGGTTCCTTCTGGCGGCTCGCCAAAGAAAGGGGTGCGGCCCAGGAACCCCCGCTCTGAGGGAAGAAGCCAGGACTCGGACTCCTCACCCCAGCCCGTTGGCAAAGGGACGCGGGAAAGTGGCTTACTGCCCACGCACCTGCCTTGCGGGCCCGTTTTCGGCAGTGGCAGCTCAGATGTCCGAGTCGCTGCCACTTGGTCCCCTCGTCTCCCTAGAGCAATCCCGCCGGCGGCCGCCCAGCAGCGACTGGTAACTGCGCATGCGCGTGCGGCCGTGGGCGGGGAAAAGCCGGCGGCCCGAGGCGAGTGCCGCGCGCACCTGCACCGAGAGGCTCAACGGCCGCAGAGCGGCGCCGCTGGGCGAGGCAGGCGCAGTCGGGCGCACCCTCCCGACCACTCGCCGCGCCGCCGCAGCCGGCCAATCGTGCCGTGGATCCGACTCCGGAGCTGGCCTGGAATTCCTCCTTATCCTTATCGTTATCCATCCGAAGACTTTTCCCTCCCGCAGAGCGCCTGCCCTCTGCAAACTGTGAGGTTCTGCTTTCTAATGCACATAATTAGGTCCTGAATTTTGACTAAATCACGTTTGAGCAGCGTCCAGTTAGTACCCCAGGCCTTTCATAGAGTTGTAGATGTTCTGATGAGACGTCATTGTGGTGGGCAGGGAGGCTTACTATTTCGTGACAGTGTATGATATAGATATGTTAAATGTTAACGTAATAAATGTACTATATGGTTTCTTTTAAATGCAGTCTCACCAAAACAACAAAATTTTGCTTAATGGAGAAATATTTTGCACTGTTTCCGTTTTTAAATTTAAATTTAAATTACTTAAAATATTCAGTTCCTCAGTTGCGCTAACTACATTTCAAGTGCTTGACAGCCACCTGGCTAAAGGCTACCATATTGGACAGCATGGGTCTACAGCACCAGCTATGATCTTATTAGAAACGCAGGGTCCCAGGACTCACCCCAGACCTACTGAGTCAGAATCTGTACTTTAATAAGATTCACAGGTGATTGGTGTGCATGTTAAAATTTGAGAAGCACCATCATAGACCCTTTTAATTGTTTTATCTTTCTCAGCATTGACTTTACTATAGTTCAAGTCTTTATTGTCTCTAGATGCACTGTTATAATTGTCTCTTAAATAGTCCCTCACCTCCAATCTATGTTTAATCTTCTGGAAACACTGCTCAAAGACTTTAAATGATTCCCGGGATGCTCACCGAATAAAGTCTAAACGCTTGCCTTAATATAGGAGATCCGATACAATATGGCCACGACCTGACTTTTCCACCTTATTTCATTCACTAAACACCTCTGGTAATGATAAGCAAGCTGAGATAGTCATACTTTCTTACATTTAATACTTACCATGTGTCACTCACTGTGCTGTGTGATAGGTAAACAAACACAGATAAAGCCAGATTCCTGCTCTAAATAACTGACAATCAGGATGCAAGGTATAAGGGAAAGGAGCATATATTTAAACAACTAGGGGTTTCCCTGGTGGCGCAGTGGTTAAGAATCCGCCTGCCCTTGCAGGGGACATGGGTTCCAGCCCTGGTCTGGGAAGATCCCACATGCTGCCGAGCAACTAAGCCCATGCGCCACAGCTATTGAGCCTGTGCTCTAGAGCCCGCGTGCCACAACTACTGAGCCCACATGCCCAGAGCCCATGCTCCACAACAGGAGAAGCCACCTCAATGAGAAGACTGTGCACCCCAACGAAGAGCAGCCCCCACTCGCCACATCTAGAGAAAGCCCGTGTACAGCAACGAAGGCCCAACGCTGCCAAAAATAAATAAATAAATTTATGTTAAAAAATTAGTTAAAAAAACAACTAATTATAAAATAATTGTTAAAATGGAATTATCCTTAAGTGCCACAGGCAAAGGGAGGCAGGAATGATTTTTTTTTTGAATGATTAATTCTTAAGGAAGATTGAAGTGTCGGGGAGGGAAGTGGGAAAGGTTTCAGAGAAGAGGGAATATTTGAAAACTTGAAGAAGGTATAGAATTTTGCATACAGCAGAGGGCAGGGAAGGGTATTCCTGACTAAGAAAACTACAACATAAATGCATAAGTATAAACTAGTATGGCGTAGTGAGGGGAAAGCAAGTGATTCACTCAGGGGTAGAAAGAAGGGGAAAAAGCATTGCGTTTAAGTACTGGCCCACTTTAAACTTATTATTCACTTATTTTTATACCCAGTGTGGTTCCAAAGAAAGAATATTTGAAGCAGTTGGTAGGAGATGAAGCTAAAAAGGTAAGTACATTTCAGATTATACCCCTCCACGTATGCTTTGCAATAATCAAATTACACTATGTACCATGCCCTTTAAACTCCCTATGAGTGGTTCCTCTACTCCTTAGTTTTATGGTGAAATATTTCAACATTACAAAGACTATTGATGACCTAAAACAAATAGACTGTCAGTTATTTCTCCACACACACACAAAAAAAAAGAGTTTATTTGGTATCCGCAGAGAACTGTAATTCGGAGCCCATAACCATGGCAAGTCACTGCAAGTCACTACACAGCAAAGGAAGGAGCTCTCTTTTACAGAGGGGAAAAGGAAGTTGGGAGGGCTAAACAAAGAGTCCATGACTTTTCATTGGCTGAGTCCTTGACATTAAAGAAGAGGAGTCTTTCTTTTTCCTGTTGGGCTCTGCCAGCATCTCAGGGCATGAGAGCTCCCCCTTCTGGTCACTTCTGTTTGATTGCGGTTTCTGTTTATTAATTTTTTTTTTAAGTATGTAAAAGTTTGAAAAACAATAATAAATCGAACATCCATGAACCCACTACTACCTTAGCCTTAGATATGCTGTTTCCTTCCAAGATCAAATTCCCCTTCCTCCCGTTTTGAGTTTTGTATTAATTGTTGCATTTCTTTAAGGTTTTACCACTTTTGCAAGCTGATGCACATTTGGTGTTTAGACATTAACAAATAATATATGTATTTTCCTGTACTTGCTTCTTTTGCTCAATTTATGTTTTGAAATTCATCCATATCAGTAAGTCAAGGTCTAGTTCATTCATTATTATTACTGTAAAATGTCCCACTCTTTTGAATATACAACAACATTTTTAACTCTTTTACTGTTGAAAAATTGTTTTTAAATGCTATCAAGAATATATTCTGGTACATGTTCCCTAGTAAACATGTTCAAAAGTTTCCCTAGGATATAGATGGTGGTAGGGATGTTATTTTAAATATTTAACAAGCTATAAGGCATGGGTATTCGTCAGTGAGAAGAGAAGCTGGCCATAAGCCATTGATAAGGCTGCACGCCAATTTCAGCCCTGACTAGTAGGAAAGTTGCTAGGACATAGGAAAGGCATAGGTTTCATCATGAAAGTGATTGAATGTATACTTCACATCCCCCCAAAGGGAAGTGTGTGTTCATTCCTACAGCTCCACATCCTCACCAAATGTCTGATTTCATAAGTTAAAATATCTGAATGGTATGAAATGGTATCTTGTGTTTTTAACTTGCATTTCCTTGATTGCTCATGAAGTGTTTCTACGCTTGTTCAACACATGCTGTGCTTGGCCTTAGAGTCTACTTGGCTGATATTTATATAGCTATACCAACTTTCTTTTGGTTTGGGTTGCTGGTATATATTTTTCCATCCTTTTCCTTCCAACATTTCTATGTCTTTAAAAAATTTTAAGTGTGTCTCTTGTAAAATCATCAAACAGGGTTTTGTTTTTATATCCAGTCAGGAAATAATTTAATTTCTTTTTTGGAGCATTTACTATAATTAGTGATATCATTATGCATTATTTGACTATTATTTTAGTAGTTAGACTAGAGATTTCAACATGAATCCTTGACTTATTACAGCTTAATACAAATTCTTACAACCTCACTTCTCAATGGTGCTACAAGTTGAGTACACTTAACTCCATTTATCCCCTCTCCTACCTTATCTTGTAATTGTTGTCATGCATTTTGTTCTACATATTTTATTTTTTATAAATTTATTCATTTGTTTATTTATTTTTGGCTGTGTTGGGTCTTCGTTTCTGTGTGAGGGCTTTCTCTAGCTGCGGCGAGCAGGGGCCACTCTTCATCGCGGTGCACAGGGCCTCTCACTATCTCTGCCTCTCTTGTTGCAGAGCACAGGCTTCAGACGCGCAGGCTCAGTAATTGTGGCTCACGGGCCTAGTTCCTCTGCGGCATGTGGGATCCTCCCAGACCAGGGCTCGAACCCGTGTCCCCTGCATTGGCAGGCAGATTCTCAACCACTGCGCCACCAGGGAAGCCCCCTGTTCTACATATTTTAAATTTCACAAGACATTTCAATTATTGTCTTGAACAGCCCACACTTGGATCCTGGACACTGCTGACTTAGAGGCTCCATGCTCTTTTGCAGGCATACTCCCACACGGCTTTCTATGAATATATGCACACATATACTCTCTCACTCGGTTGGAGATAAGGGTGCCTTCCTTCCAACAAGATTAGAAAGAGAGACCCCAAGAAATTCACTCATAAAATCTGGGTGCTCCACAATGATCCCTCTCTCTGCTACGTCAACGGCTGGGGAGCATCTCTACCTGAAAATTGCTGAAGTGCTGGACCAACAAAATGTCTGTAAAAGATTACACATCTTTTTTTGGAAATAAATTACACATCTTTTTGTAAATAGCTTGACAATTTTAAATTTCATATTTGGAAAGGGAATAGTTAAGTTGAAGTTAATGGAAGTATCAAAAGTACCAAATAATGTTGGCTCAGTCATTTTTTATATACTCTCATAGGTTATTATTTTGTAAGATGATGCATTTAATGTAGACTTTTATGAACTTACAATTAAAATAACTTATGCAGCTAAAAAAAATATATCATGCCAGATGAAAAGGGGCAGGAGAGAGGGAGAGAAATTGCTAAGCAAAGAGGGAACATCAGTGAAGTAGCCCGAAGGCACACAGCTAGAAGTGGCAAAGGTACCTGAGTCTGCTGTGGCTAGAGTGAACACTGAAGGTCACCTGAAGAGGGTCACCTGCAAGGCAAGAGAATCCTAGCGACAAGAGGCTGTGTTGAGGGCAGAGGCGGGGTGGGGGAGAGGCTCAGGTAGCAGGGAATGGGAAGTAGGGAGATCCCAATAGACCCTCAGAAGCAGCCATGAAAGACCCAGCCTTGGATGTCTGCCACACAGAAGCATCTTCCAGAGAAACTGAAACCATCATGCTGCCATCACACAAGGAAACCTCTGCCTCTCCAACTCCTTCTCATCCCAGTACCATAGGGGTATAGACCAAGGACCAAGGAGGGGTGCAGCAGATTTTCCAAAGATGACTTTAACAGCATCTCCCATAGCAAATGCTCTTCTACAACACGACCCTGCTAGTCCCTCGTCAGGAGGGAAAGTCAATTTCTCCACTCCCCGGTGTCTGAGTGAGCCCTGTGACTGCTGTGACCAGTAGGCTACAGCAGAAGTAATGCAGTAGCAGTTTGGGCTGGAGTCTTCCTGGCAGCTTCCACTTTCTGCCTTTCGAAAGGTAGTTGCCTTGTCAAAAAGCACACCTTTGCTAAGATCACCATGCTGTGAGAAGCCCAAACCACCTGGAGAGGCCTCAGAGGATGAGCCGCCGCGTGGGAGATAAGAGAGATGCCCGGGTAAGGGGGACCTCTTGGGAGCTCCTCCAGCCCCGAGCACCCCAGCTGACACCACGCAGATCACAAACTGCCCAGCAGAGCCCTTTCTGAATTTGATTACTAACCTGAGAGTTAAACAAAGTGATTTTTTAAGCCACTAAGGTTGAGGAAGTTTTACACCAAACAAGGGGAAAAATGTCTGAAAACAGACCATTTTCTTCTCCTGCCTTTGAATTCCTAGAACCACAAGTCTAGTCTGTCCCTGTCCAGTAGGGAAATGACGAGAAAGCTTTTAATTAACTATGAGATTGAATTTTTTTAGAAGAACAGAATAGGTATTTAAAAACTGGAATAAGACTTGGTGAATAACCAAAAGTGACCAAAAGATACTTAGAGTAAGTCTTCAATATGTCTATGAATGTCTACAGTTATCAGAAAAGGGTTCCGATAGGACACGTATGGGCAATAATTGGAAAAATAAAAAGTTGTTCATATTTACAGCCCAGCAAGCTGAACTGCTTCAATAAATCAGTTACACATATGTATAAAAAGGTATTCGTCTTTAAAACTTTTTTGAAAAAGGAATTGATCGTTTCTATATTCTCAACTGAATTGAGTACTGTATGCTTCCTACCATTTCAGTTTTCTTACTTTTGTATTCCCACTGTACAAATTCAATTTTTAAAAATGTTATACATACAAAAGAAAAACATGTAGTACGTAGGCAAGCTCTGCAGCATAATGTGAAATGCATACAATGGAGAAATGGAGTTGCCACGTCCTGGAATGGTGAAGAGGAGAGGGGCAGGTTAGGGGGTGGGGAATCAATATTTCTGTTAAGAGTAATATTGACATCCCAGTGAAAGAGTTGAATAGGCGGTTGAATATATCACTCTGGGTCAGAACTAGAGAGATAAATTTGAGAGGGGTCAGAATTTAGTATTTAAAGCCATGTGATTGGATGGGATCACGTTGGGAGTGGGTGTAGACAGTGAAAAGTTCCAAGGAGTGAGCCCTGGGGAATTCCAATATTTCAAACTCAAGAAAAAACTAGGAAACCGAGAGAGCTAAGCTAAGAACATGTTTCAAGAAGGAGAGTGTAACAGTGACAAAAAAAGGCAGATAGATAAAGCTCTTCAGCATAGTAATAAAACCCATCGCACCCATAATCCTTAAAGTCATCATTCACACATTATTGGTGAAAGCAGCAGCCACTTGATCTCCAAGGCCTTGATTCCAGAAGGTACTTCATCCCAGTCAACAACCGGTGATAACTGAGAGAACTTCTGCCAATGCCTATCAGCTGGAGACTTCCAGTATCCCCCCCCCCGCCCCCGCAGAAGGTATCCCACTGGCAGTGTGGCAGGTTATCACTGTGTTTAACCCCAAGTAGGGCAAATAAGCAATTCCAGATTCTCTTCCCCGAGAATGTTTCCTGGGTGATGCAGCCACCCCAGGGGCTCCTAGCCATCTGCTAGCTACCTCCCACACCTGCCACCACTGACAATGCCGGACCTGCTGCTGCTGCCTGAACACCTGACACTCCAGTGAGGGCTAGCAGTTTGGTGGAAGAACCACCGAAAGCAGCATAACACTACCTTTTTGCACCCTCTAATCTGGCACAATTGCCTCCCACTGGCAAAACGTAATGAGAGCACAGCCGGCCAGGGCATCTGGGACAAGTAACAGACTTCTGGTTTTGATCATGACAAAGAGAATTTAGAAGGGCATATAAAGACTGTCAGCAGCATTTTGGAAAGTCCAGGAACAAGGCAAACTAAGCAGCGTATTATAAGGGACATATATAAATTGATAAAAACTGTATTCTAATAAGCACATAATTCAGGAATTGATGTTTTTATCAATTTATGCAAAGGCATTGAGTAACGTTCTAGTTTTTCTTTCCTTCAGATAAGTACTCAGAAGTGGAATTACTGCATCACATGGTAGTTCTGTTCTCAATATTTTGAAGACCCTCCATACCGTTTTCCATAGTGGCTGCACCAACTTACATTCCCACCAATAGTGCACAAGGGTTGCCTTTTCTCCACACCCTCACCAACACTTGTTTAGATGGCTTCCTATCTTACTCAGAATAAAAGTCATAACTCTTACTATGGTCTCCATGATCTCATCCTCCTACAACTCCCTTCCTGTTCGTGTTGTCCTCCTGGCTTTTTCTCAAACATATCAAGATGATCCCACCACAGGGCCTTTGCACTTGCTTTTCTTGTTGCCTGGAAAACCCTTCCTGCAGCTATCCATATAGAATGCTTCCTCACTTTATTCAGGAATCTACTCGAATATGCCTTTCTCAGAGAATCCTTCTCTGACAACCCTATCTAAAATAACACTTTCTCTCTCCTGCCCCTGCCAACACCTGACATCATACAGCAATTACATCACTCATGTTTGTTGTTCATTTCCCCTAACCAGAATGTAAGCCCCATGAAAGCAAGGGTTTTAAAAAAATTTATTTGTGTAGTTCCTACAACATGAATAGGTAATTTTTAAATTCATTCACTCAACAAATATTTAGCATACGTATTATATGTCAGACATTTTTCAAGATTCTGAGGACACAGTAGTGAATCAAACAGGCAAAAACAGGAAAAAAATTCCTCACCTCATGAAGCTTACATATTTGTTGAACAAATTATTAATACTACTGAGCTTACAAAAAGAAATTAAAAGATTAAAAATTATTTATCTACACATAAAAATTTTAAAGTAGGGAAAGAATAAAGCACTAGGTGGTGGCTATCTTCCTAATAAACATTCCCAAATTTTCATTGATAAGAATTATAACTAAAGATCAAATTTTTAAAACATTGGGATTATTTTGGTGTTTTATAAAAATCACTACTTCATAAGTCAGAAAGAGAAAAACAAATATCATAGGCTAATACATATATATGGAATCTAAAAAGAAAAATGGTTCTGAAGAACGTAGGGGCAGGACGGGAATAAAGACGCAGACGTAGAGAATGGACTTGAGGACACGGGAAGGGGGAAGGGTAAGCTGGGATCAAGTGAAAGTGGCATGGACATATATACACTACCAAATGAAAAATAGATAGCTAGTGGGAAGCAGCCGCATAGCACAGGGAGATCAGCTCGGTGCTTTGTGACCACCTAGAGGGGTGCGATAGGGCGGGTGGGAGGGAGGGAGACGCAAGAGGGAAGAGATATGGGGATATATGTATATGTATAGCTGATTCACTTTGTTATACAGCAGAAACTAACACACCATTGTAAAGCAATTATACTCCAATAAAGATGTTAAAAAATAAAAAAAAATCACTACTTTAGAAACTAAATGAAATTTGTGTTTTGTTGATGTAAGAACATCTCATTACAGTACTAGAATTGATTTCCTAATTATTTTAGAACTAGTTTCCATAGAAACACATACATAGAAAATGAAAAACCTGTTTTATCTGCTCTTTTAAGAGTAGTGTATTCTAAGGAACAATATCTCATTTTCTGAACTTGAACATACAAATGATGGGAATATAAACACTGGGAAGAACCAAACTTCTTTATCCTGGTCATAACTGAAAAACACATCAAAATGACTGTATGTATCGCAAAGTCTACCGTTTCATTATAAGAATACAAACTATTAAAATGCCTTCTGAGGTTACCAATCTAAATTGCCTTCCAAAATTACTGTAAGAAGAAGTTACCATTTTGCTTTCTAATTACGAGTAACGGTTTATTTTTTGTTATAAGAGTGCACGTTGTTAATTGTTCTAAAATAAATAAAAACACATTTGGATAATATTCTTTATAGAAAATGACGAATAAAAGTGTATAAATGATTGAAGATTAGTCGTATAAATCAGATAAATTAATATACATTTCTGATCTTTCAAACAAATGGGGTAAAATGTTGATATTGTGTGTACATGACAAAATTTAGTAGTAAGGGACTAAAACAATTTTAACATTAATGAGAGGGATGACATAAACATTAGAGGATTAAAGCCACTTCTAAACTTGACAGTCCATTGTACTACCAAGATTACTCTGTGTGCACCCTGAGTCATACATAAATATGTTTAATAAGAAGAATGAAAATTTAACCGAAAGCAACCTAAGAATAATCTTGGAAGGCTGAGTTAATATATTTGCAGGGCTCCTACGTCTTAAATTCAAAATTCAACCATATGAACGCTAAATTGTTCACTACGGACTAGAGTTGAAAGAGAAAATACAGGAAACCTAGTTAACTTTGAATTTCAGATAAACAATAATGTTTTCAGTATAAATATATCCCATGCGGTTTTTATACTTCAAACTTATGCACTGTTCATCTGAAATTCAAATTTAACTGGTCAACCTCTTTTTTTTTTTTTTTTTTGCAGTACGCGGGCCTCTCACTGTTGTGGCCTCTCCCGTTGCGGAGCACAGGCTCTGGATGCGCAGGCTCAGCGGCCATGGCTCACGGGCCCAGCCGCTCCGCGGCATGTGGGATCTTCGCGGACCGGGGCACGAACCCGTGTCCCCTGCATCGGCAGGCGGACTCTCAACCACTGCGCCACCAGGGAAACCCTCAACCTCTATTTTTATTTGCTAAATTGGCAACCCTACAGACAGCAATAAACTAAAAACCTTGGTGCGTTTCAAAGTGGTAACGCACATGGTCCATTTGAGAAAGTTCAGGTGCTAAACCAGCGCTCTAAATTGTTGATCACGTCTCCGTCATCTCATCCCTTTTCAGCTTCGCAAAACAAATACTTTAGGGAGCCTTCCAGTGTGGCTCAAAACTATAACGTAGGACACGAAAGAGGAGAGATTTGCTGGCTGTGTAAGAGGAGTTCCTTAAGTCAGACCTTCACATTTCCCTGAAAACGCTGGGGAAGAAAACGACGAAGTGTGGGGAAAGGTGGGCACAGAAGGGGCCCCTGAACCTCTGAGAGAAAAGGAGCCCGCAGACGCAAGAGAGGACCGGGCAGCCGCGCACACCAACCGTTGGTTGGCCGCGCGCCCGCCGGCGGACAAGGGCGTGGTGTGTGTGGGGGGGAGGGTGCCCTACATCTGAAAGCTCCTAGTACGTCTCTCCCCTTCTCTCCGACCCGGCCTCCCCAGTCATCCCGGAGCCCCGAAGCCCGGGAGGCGAGAAGGAAGCGAGAGAAGCCAGCCGCCGCTTACTGTTGTAAGTCATCCTGGAGATGCAGAAGCAGGAGAAACTGAAGAGCAAGACGGCTACGAGCGCGGTCAGCAAGTTCACATGCCTGGTCCTCATGGAG
This sequence comes from Orcinus orca, assembly GCF_937001465.1. Taxonomy (NCBI): domain Eukaryota; kingdom Metazoa; phylum Chordata; class Mammalia; order Artiodactyla; family Delphinidae; genus Orcinus; species Orcinus orca. The sequence goes on from NC_064562.1 coordinate 23,254,457, forward strand.
CTGACTCGACGGGCTGCAACCGACAGCGCGGCGACGCAAAGAGCAGAGCGGCAGCGCTCACGCTGCCTGCCGAGGATGGACACGCACAGCGCCTGCGCCCCGCTCCCCGGCGTCGCGGGGTGGCGGACCCCCTCCCTCCCCCCTCCCTGCCCTTTCCCTCTGGCCACCCTGCACACCAGCCCTGTGGGAGCTCGCTTCACCGAACTGCACCCTTTGCCTCCTACCCTACTGCTCGGCACTTCCGAGTCCTGAACCGCTTGCCAGGGCTGCTGGTTATTAAAAGAGAGAAACTATGGAAAAGCTCCCCACTGCCGGGCTCGAGGTGAGTGCTCAATAACTTTATTGTCCTGTAGTAGGAAGTGACATTTGTACCAGACTCTGGGCTAAACAGTTTGCATATGTGATCTCGTTAAGTCCTCACAACATCTCAGTCTTTTTTTAAAGGTGTGAAATGAAGATACCAATAACATCTACTTAATATGCTATGATTATCTTCATTTTATACTTAAAAAAAAATGGGGCTTCCCTGGTGACACAGTGGTTGAGAGTCTGCCTGCCGATGCAGGGGACACGGGTTCGTGCCCCGGTCCGGGAGGATCCCACATGCCGCGGAGCGGCTGGCCCGTGAGCCATGGTAGCTGAGCCTGCGCGTCCGGAGCCTATGCTCCGCAACGGGAGAGACCACAACAGTGAGAGGCCCATGTACTGCAGAATAATAATAATAATAATAATAATAATAATAATAAAGCTTGTGTTTCCTTATTAATTTTCTGTTTGGATCATCTGTCCATTGGTGTAAGTGAGGTGTTAAAGTCCCCCACTATTATTGTGTTACTGTCGATTTCCTCTTTTATAGCTGTTAGCAGTTGCCTTATGTATTGAGGTGCTCCTATGTTGGATGCATATGTTTATAATTGTTATATCTTCTTCTTGGATTGATCCATTGATCATTATGTAGTGTCCTTCCTTGTCTCTTGCAGCATTCTTTATTTTAAAGTCCATTTTATCTGATATGAGTACTGCTACTCCAGCTTTCTTTTGATTTCCATTTGCCTGGAATATCTTTTTCCATCCCCTCACTTTCAGTCTGTATGTGTCCCTAGGCCTGAAGTGGGTCTCTACATTGTAGACAGCATATATATGGGTCTTGTTTCTTTGTCTATTCAGCCAGTCTGTGTCTTTTGGTTGGGGCATTTAATCCATTTACATTCAAGGTTATTATTGATACGTATGTTCCTATTACCATTTTCTTAATTGTTTTGGGTTTGTTTTGTGGGTCTTTTTCTTCTCTTCTGTTTCCCACTTAGAGAAGTTTCTTTAGCATTTGTTGTAAAGCTGGTTTGGTGGTGCTGAATTCCCTTAGCTTTCGCTTGTCTGAAAAGCTTTTGACTTCTCCATCGAATGAGATCCTTGCTGGGAAGAGTAATCTTGGTTGTAGGTTTATCTGTTTCATCACTTTAAGTATATCCTGCCACTCCCTTCTGGCCTGCAGAGTTTCCACTGCAAAATCAGCCGATAACCTTATGGGTATTCCTTTGTATGTTATTTTTTGTTTTTCCCTTCCTGATTTTAATATTTTTTCTTTAAATTTAATTTTTGTTACTTTGATTAATATGTGTCTTGGTGTGTTTTTCCTAGGGTTTATCCTGTATGGGACTCTGTGCTTCCTGGACTTGGGTGACTATTTCCTTTCCCATTTTAGGCAAGTTTTCAACTATAATCTCTTCAAATATTTTCTCAGACCCTTTCTTTTTCTCTTCTTCTTCTGGGACCCCTATAATTCGAATGTTGGTGCGTTTAGTGTTGTCCCAATGGTCTCTGAGATTGTCTTCAATTCTTTTCACTTTACTCTGCTCCTCTGCAGTTATTTCCACCATTTTGTCTTCCAGCTCACTTATTTGTTCTTCTGCCTCAGTTATTCTGCTATTGATTCCTTCTAGTGTACTTTTTATTTCATTTATTGTGTTGTTCATCTGTTTATCCTTTTGTTCTTCTAGATCTTTGTTAAACATTTCTTGTATTTTCTCAATCCATGCCTCCACTTTATTTCCGAGATTCTAGATCATCTTTACTATCGTTACTCTGAATTCTTTTTCAGGTAGATTGCCTATTTCCTCTTCATTTATTTGGTCTTATAAGTTTTAACCTTGCTCCTTCATCTGTGACATATTTTTTGCCATCTCATTTTTTTTTTTTTTTTTTAATGAGTGGGATTGTGTTCCTCTCTTACCAGTTGTTTGGCCTGAGGCTTCCAACACTGGGGTTTGTAGGCTATTGGGTAGAGCTGGGTTTTGGTGCTGAGATGAGGAACTCCGTGAGACCTCACTCCGATGAATATTCCCTGGGGTCTGAGGTTCTCTGTTAATCCAGTGGTTTGGACTCAGAGCTCCCACCGCAGGAGCTTCGGCCTGACCCTGGGCTCATGAACCAAGGTCCCGCAAGCCGCCGGTTCACTTTGGGGTTCCTCCCCTCTTCTTGGGCTTCAGAGTCTCCCAGCAGCGGCCATCAGGCGCCCTAGTTGTGGGGAGATGCTAACTCCGTGTCTTTCCACACAGCCATCTTGACTCCGTCTCTCATCAGGAACTTTTTGAGTCCCAAAATCCCAGTGGTCGCCACGAGGTGGCAGTATTATATTTCATTCAAAGCCTCCAATTTGCATGTATTGTGGTGTCAGAAACATTTAAAATTATGTATGAATGTGTGAGAATCGTAGGGTCTCAGCAGAATCCTTGGGCCACTACCCATTACATATTTTTCATAGCTTGCCAAATATTCCTGTAAGGTGTTGTGTCTCCTTTTTATTGACAGAGTCCTGGAGGGGGAGTAATTTATTGTTTACCATTTATAAAATACCTCTGGTGGCCCAAAGTTATTTTTAGAAATTTCACTGATTTCACTAAGCTCTAAATCTTTTTAATTTAATCTACCATCTTTATTTTCCAAGCATTGTTTTGCTTACCAATGTGTATGTGTCCTATTTTTTTATTAAATTTTTTTGGAGTATAATTGCTTTACAATGTTGTGTTAGTTTGTGCTGTACAGCAAAGTGAATCAGTTATACGTATACAGATATCCCTTCATATATACACTTCTATGTATAAAATAGGTAACTAATGAGAACCTACTGTATAGCACAGGGAACTCTACTCAATGCTCTGTGGTGACCTAAATGGGAAGGAAATCTGAAAAATAAGCTTTAAATCTTAACTAGATTGATTCAGCTAGTCATACATGCCATGACAGCTCTCAAATCTCCTGAGTTTCTCCTTCCAAGGTGGGGAATGATCATGATGTAATCAGTATAATGAATTAATTTTGATGGTGATCATATCTAAGTCCACTCTCACCAATTGTAGCAGTGAGCTGGAGAGGTCAGATGTCCTTGAAGAAGGACCATAAATATATTACACATTCCTTCTTATTCACAAGCAAACCGATCTCATTCTGAGAGTGAGATCAAGAAGATAGCATAGCTGAAAAGGGAACCCTCCCACACTGTTGGTGGAAATGTTAATTGGTGCAGCCACTATGCAAAACAGTCTGGAGGTTCCTTAAAAAACTAAAAATAGAACTACCGTATATGATCCAGCAATTCTACTCCTGGGCACATATCCAGAAAAGTCGGAAAAAAAAAGTTACATGCACCCCAATGTTCATAGCAGCACTATTTACAATAGCCAAGACATGGAAGTAACATAAGGTCCAACGACAGATGAATGAATAAAGAAGATGTGGCACATATAGACAATGGAATATGACTCAGCCATAAAAAAGAATGAACTAATGCCATCTGCAGCAACATGGATGGACCTAGAGATGATCACACTAAGTGAAGTAAATCAGACAGAGAAAGACAAATATCATATGATATCACTTATATGTGGAATCTAAAAAAAAAAAAAAACAAATCAACTTAGTTGCAAAACAGAAACAGACTCACAGACATAGAAGACAAATTTATGTTTACCAAAGAAGAAAGGGGAGGGGGAATAAATTAGGAGTCTGGGATTAATAGATACATACCACTATATATAAAATAGATAAACAACAAGGATTTACTGTATAGCTCATGGAACCATATTGAACAATAAACTATAATGGAAACGACTCTGAAGCTGTACACCTGAAACTAACACCATATTGTAAATCAACTATAGTTAAGTAAATTTAAAATAAAGAAGGTAGCATAGGTGAATCTATCACAAAAGCAGCTTGTTTAGCTTGTTGAACGTTAGCTTGTTCAACGTCTTGGGCAGTTTCTACAGTGCTTGGCAGAACAGACACTAATTTAAGTCATGGTAACTACCTTGTTCAAATCATGATGGCTAACAGTTATTCCCTTGGGTCTTTTCTCCTGGGCCACAGAGGATTAATAGAAAGCATTAGTGGAGATTCTGCTCCCATTGTTTCCTAATGAGAGATGAGATTTACTGTGTCCTTCCCCAATCTGACACTGCCTGATATTTACTCCAAAGGAAGGTCTGAGCAATTTTCAGGGCTCCCATTTTGGGTGTCTAATTAAAAATCCATAAAGGGCAGACTTCTCTGTCTCTTAAAAGACATTTGGCTTTAAGCTGGTAGTGACAAGGAACTTCATCACATCCACTGTAATTACAGATTCAGATAAAAGGAGGCACTGGGTAGTTCCTACTTTCTTATTTCTCCAGCTTCAGCTTCATCATGATTCTGGTGCTGCCTACCGTAACATTTTCATTTGCTCCAAACTTCAATTTTCATACCTTAATATTGCCCTTCCATTCCCCTGATGATATTATGGTACATTTTGCATCATCGTTAGATAATCCCCCAGAGGTTTTCCACTGTCCTCTGCCGCTCAACATAAACTATATCATACAATCTTGGACCTCCTAACAGGGGTCAATTGATGATTTCTTGACCCTCAAGTTAGTCGTCCTTTTCTACCACAGCCCTAATGATGAATTAAAATAACTTCCCTGTGCTAAATCCACCTTATTTCCCTATTTCAGCCTCCTTAGCCCTAAACTCATCCAGGCTGCGATAATTGGAACAGATCTGATAGATTAACTTAGGTGAGGCCGACACAGGAGCCTGAATAGTTTTCCCTGCTCCCAACTATTGTTAATGTGCCACCAAACCCTCTGTAGGGAATCTGTCAAAATTCTTGCTTCTTTACTCCCCCTCACCCTTTTTCTTTAAAAAAAAACCAATCATATAAATAGTTCTACCTGATTCAATGGTTATTTCCTTTGTTCTGGTTAATATCTTCACCCCAGCCCATTAGCTTAATTTTGCATAGCTTAAATTTTCATTGGTAAACCCCGTTACTAGTAGCTGTGAGAACAAATTTGCCTTGGCATTCTGTGTATTTCCTTGTCCTTCCATTAAAAAAAATTATATGGGGAATCCATACATGAGGGGTTCCCCCTAAGCACAGTGTCTAACTTAGTTTCAGGAAAGTGCAACACAAATCATCATAAAACCAGTCAGGGTTGCCACTGTCCATAACATTTTTAATGCTTCTGCAGAAGTAATCCATTTCACTGTTAGTGAAAGGAGTATACAGTTTTCCTTCTCAGTATAAACTCGCTGCGTTCCAGACTTCACACACTCCACAAGAGGGCTTGATATTTTATTTGGGTCTTCCATGGATCAAACCCCAAACACTCTAACAAATTGTTGATTAACAGTCATACAAACAACTCTTTCCATTAAGCAGTTTCTAAAATCAACAGTGCCTTTGTTGTTTAGTCTGAGAATCCAAGAAAAGCAGAGATTCCTCAGTACTACACAAAAATATAACCAAACTCCATTACACCGTAGCCTCTTTCTTCCATGTAGGTGTATCTGATAAGGCCTGGTAGAAGCACACAGTTTAGTTCAGAGACCTAAGTAGGTCCCACTTTCTCCTTGAAGCCAGAATTCTAACCTTAGGATCTAACCACCATTTAGCCAGCCACAAAGAAGAAAGACAATAAAATGAGAAAGATAGAAGGCCAATCTTCCCTGAGGCACAGGACTGGTTTATTGTATCTGCTAGTTATATGCAAATGAATTCGTGGAAGACAGAAGAGGAAATTCATATGCACATGGCATTTTAATAGACAGTGATCCTGCTTCCAATAAATGCAGTTCAACCAACTTCTCAGGTTCTGACCAAACAGGTGAGCATTCTCCTCTCTTGGAGAAAAACATGGATAGAAGTGGGCCAACAGGTAGCATGGAGACCAGCAGAAGGGTTCCTCTCTGCACCACCACCCCCAACTCTCAGTGTAGCACATTGAAAAGGTAAAAGGATTTTATAATTGTACTACAGAATTATTTCACTTTCTATTCTATGAAGGTTTTGTGTAATAATAGAGAGACACCTGAAATATAGGTTTGTTTCTAGTTCTTAATTTGCCAATTTGGCTGTGTACTTTGCCTTTTTGAATCTTTTTATGTACAATAAAAATATTCATTGAGATGATCTTTAAGTTCCTTTCAAGATCTGAGTCTGTTTTATTATTATAGTATATGTCCAGATTTCATTACCAAGTTAGTTGCTTCTATGGGGCAGGGATGATGGCTTATGCACCCTTCACATGTCTAGCGTTTTACAATTAGCACCTTTTAAAAAAATGTTGGTTGAGGTGTGGAAAAGTTTGCACTGCTGCTTCAGTTTGTGCTAACAAGGGGATGGAGGGGGCATATATATATATATATATATATATGTATATATTCGCATAGAATGTCCCTGAAGGTACAAACAAGCAACTAATACTGGTTGCTTTCGAGAAAGGAGGCTGAGGGACCAGGAGTTGTGCATGGGTGGGTGGAAGTTATTTTTCAGTGTAAATTGTCCTTTGTACTTGTATTTTACTCTCCCCTTGTTCTTTCTCCTCCAGGCATACTGCCCTTCTTACTATTCCTCCACCTTATGAAGTATGTCTTTGCACTTGCCTTTCTAGTGTCTGGAATACTCTTCCTCCAGATACTCTCACTCCCTTACTTCATTCTGAACACTAGTCAAATGTCACCTTAACACGGAGACTCCCCTGTCTACACTGTATGTAGAAACTCTCCCTCCCTTCCCTAATACCCCTTTAGTACCACTTGACATACTAAATATTTGCATTTATTTAATGTATGACTCCCTCTTAGAACACTGCCTGGTGCATCAACGGCCAATTAACAGATACTTGAATTAATGAATGTACTGTTTGAGGTTGGATTTTTTTAAAAAGTCATGCGCATAAGTTACTTTTTCAAGAAAAAACCAGCTAAGGAATAAATGTTCCATGTACTAGTAGATGTTTATCATTACAGGACAAAGTCTAAACTTCTTTACTCAACGTACAGGGCTCTCCGTATCTGCCACGTAGTAGCCATGGGCAAGTCATTCAACGTAAATTCTGTTTCCTCATCCATAAAGTGGGACTGTTACTAATTACTTCACAGAATTAAGATTAAATGCAGGTGAAAGCACTTTTGTTACCTTGGCGGTATGAAAGTTACGCAAAGCACATCGCTTCTCCCGTGCTTGGAATCTAGGAGTAGTACACCGTTTCTGCTTGCGCAAAAGACCTGAAATTTAAGGCGAGAAAAATCTACGGAGCCGCTCTGCCGAAGACCGATCTTTGGCACGGGGCGTGCCTCAAGGTAGTGGTTGCCAGGGAAACCGTCGGGTGTCCCTAGAATCCGAGCACGCGCGGCGGGGCAGCCCAGCTCGACATCCTTTCAGAGATAGCGATTGGTGGAGCTCGGGCCAATCGGCGAGGGCGGCGGGGCGGGGCCGGGCAGTGTGCCGGGGAAGGCGTTCCCGCCGCTTCGCTCCCCGACTTCCGGGTCGCGGTGCTTGCAGGGAGCGTACCGCGAGTAGCGTCGTTTCCGTTGCCGGCAGTTTGCAGTCGGGGAAACCGAGGCAGCTCCAGCTCCTCCTAGTTCTTCCCGTTCCCGTGAGGTGGCTGCTGTTTCTTTTCCTCTCGCCCGGTGCAGCTTGGGTGCGGCTGCGCTGAAGGCGCGCGGGCCCCGCGGTGTCCTACGGAAAGTCCCGCGGGGCTGCCGGGCCGGCGGGGCTTTGTGCGAGCGGTTCCCTCCCACTCGCGGGCACGGCGCGAGCTGGGCTCGGCCAGGCTCCGGGAGGGGGGCTCGGCGGCGCAGCGGCTCCCAGAGGGCTGGGGAGCTCAGGCGCCGTGAGGCAGGCGTTCCCTCTGCTTTGCAGTTCGGCTTCTTTTGTCTTGATGAGCGCGGACCAGATGGATTCATTTTAAAATCACAGTTGAGCCAGTCTCTGTGCACTGATTCTGCACTAACCTGTGGGGATCTCGAATTTGACAGTCCCTCGGGAGATGATCTATCTGTGGGAATGTTTAAGGCAGGAAAGAGATGAGCATTTTTGTTTTTGAGTAACTCCTCCTGACTGTCATTTCCCCGACCCCGCTTCATTTAGGAGCCGAAGATTTTTCTTATGGCATAAAGATTCAGTTTTATCGAGGGTGTAGTCTATTACCCTTCTTAGTATTTCTGCCGTTCACCTGTTGAATGGAAAATCAACAATTAGCCAGGGTGTGATCTATTCCGTGTTCAGTTTGTGTACTTCATTTGTAAGCCATATGTAGTGTTTTTATTTGCTGCCATCACCTGACTGTGGGACAGCTGTAACTGGGATTATCCACAGGGGTTAAGAAGACTTACTCTTTATACAAACAATTCTGATATATGGTATATTTGATTTAATTGTTGCTTTAGGTGGGGTCCTTTTGTTGTTGAACTGTTGAGCCCTGTTCTCAAAGAATAAGAAATAGTGAACTGAGAGCTTGAATCTAAGTAAGTAGTTTGATTTTTACAGTTAATTGTTTAAAATGATAAATTAACCATTTGGCCAGCATCATTTAATTAATCTAAATGGTATATATTACACCTGGCATTGTTTTCTTAGATGCCCAAACACTACTACAAAATAGACACAATGGAACAACATTATATCTATTAATATAATTTGGGATTTGATGAGTTGGATACACTAATTTTTTCTCTTTTTCTAAATCCAATTTAAGGTCGTTAAACCTGTCATATATTTCCTTCTCCAGGAAAAAATGTTTATTTCTTTGTGGGAGTTCTTCTATGGGCACTTCTTTCGATTTTGGATGAAATGGCTCTTACGACAGATGACTGGAAAATGTGAATTGCAGCGAATTTTTGATACCTATGTAGGTGCACAAAGGACACACAGGATAGGTAATGTTTTTCGAAAAAGGATAATTAAAAACGAATAAAAATTTAACTCTGAATGTTTTTCTCAGTACTGATAGTGACAATAGCGCTTGTGTATCACGATCAAGTCACTTAATCTCAGTTTCATGATCTTTGAAATCTCACTTTGAATCTCCAGCGCTAAAACTGATTCTATAGAAAAAGAAACTATTATTTAGTTCTGCATCTGTGCAAAGAATTACCTTCTCTGGCTCCTGAAATTCATCAGTTTTACCTTAGATTATGGTTGCAGCCTACTTTCTAGAGAAAAATCTCTATACTTCTATAAGCCCTTTGAAATTTTCACTTCAGTGAAGGAGATCCATTTTTATATTCAGCATCCTTCAATCTTTTAATCTCTTATGCAGTTCATGAAAGAATAATAACAGGTATCTAGTGATCCCTAGGAAAGATTAGTAGACTAAAAATCTGCACTGTCCCATACTGTAGCCAATAGCCACATGTGGCTGTTGGACACTTGAAATATGATTAGTCTGAATTAAATGTGCAGAACTAGGAAATATACTCTGGATTTCAAAGGCTTTATATGAATGTAAAGGTATCTCATTAATAATTGTTTATATTCATTGTATGTTGAAATGATAATATTTTGGATCTATTGGGTTAAAATATATTAACATTACTTTTATCTGTTTCTTTTACTCTAATATGGCTACTAGAAAACGTTAAGGTACATATGTGGTTCACATTTGGGCTTGCATTATATTTCTGTTGAACAGTGCTGCTCTAGTACCTTCTAAAATTGATCAGCTTTCAATACTTACTTGAAAATACGGCTTTAAATTAGAACACAGATGAGTGAGAAATATCATCGAGGTCATTTCTCTTTGGCCAGAGTGAGGCAGACCAGGGATGGGCTGCAGTTCATGTTCACTGTGTCAGATGGAAAATCGTGACTTAACCACAGCCTCTTTTGTGTTGAACAAGTGTGCTTCAACTAAGAAATCCACCCCTGTAAGATTTGAGGAGTGCGTGTTGGTAGCCAAGATAACAGGGGAAGAATGGCAGAGTAAGGAGAGAGTGAGCCTCAGGGCTGCTAGATGATTGAAGTTTAATTACCTCCCTAGATTTTTCACAACTTTGTAGCTGACTTAAATTATTGCCTGCTCTTTTGATTTGCCCTTTTGACTGCTCTGAGAAGAGCAAAGTACCTATTGATAAGAACTCTTAGTAGTATTGATTGGTTTTTTATATTATGGCGGAAGAACATTTTAAGACTTTATTTTGCAGCAAGAACATTTTTCTTGAATTTTTCAAATTGCTGAGAAAAGGAGACTGTTTACTATTTGCCAGAAAAATTTGTAAATAGACCAGTAAAAAACGTTCTTGTGATTCTTGAAGCAGAAAGCAAGAACGAAAAAGCTGTTTTGCTTTTTGTCTGGTTAGAGAATGGTTGTCCAGATAATCTAAAGTCTTCCTTTTTGCCCCTTTGTTGTATGTTTTGTTTGCTAGTTCTTCAAATATAAACGCTTACTTCATAAGGCTAACACATGAAAAGGTAGGATAGAGCACTCTCACTGTATTCTTAAGATGAGTTTCTGGAACCCAAGCTATTCTGAGGTAGCCATGGATGAATTTGCAGCAGTTAGTAGACACTTGCGGGCCCGCACAGAAACAGATGATTCTGGGGAAATTAGGTTGGTCTTACCTCTTTGGCTCTGGTATGTGTGTTGGGTTGAGAATTTTGGAATCATTCTGTAAGGATAAAATTTTTTAATGTTTGCTATGTTATTCATGTAGAAATTATATCTTCTGGAACTATTAAAGTAATTTATTACTGGCTTGATATTTATACTATTTGCGGAGTAATTCACAAACAGCATTTAAGTAATAATATTCTTTTTTTTTTTTTTCATTTCAGAAAATTCCTTGACATACTCCAAGAATAAGGTAGGATCATATCAAGGTGATTATTCTAGACAACTTAACTTGGAGATACTTTTTCTTTAAAAGAATGTCTCAATTTTAGAGTGAATTATTTTTAATGTCCTACTAGAAGAGTCTTTGCTGTAAAGATTATTGAGTGAAATTTTCCCATCTTAGAAGAAATATTCTATTTTTTAAAACCTTTTTTTTCTGTGTGTGTATGTGTTTGTGTGCACTACTCATGCACAAAGAAGGTATTTGAATAATTTTTTCTGTTCTGAGGTTTTGCTTGTTTATTTTACCTCAAAACTTGTTAGCTTTTGGGAAAGCAGGGTCTTAGGGGGAAAACTTTCTAATAGACTGTGTCCTTAAGATAGGTTTGGATAGTTATAGAAAATCCTGGGTCATGTACCTTTTGATCCAAAATAAGTCATACCTCATAATGTTTATTAGTCAGTTGCTGCTGTGTAACAAACTTATAAAATCTCAGGGCATAGGTTTATTATATAAATGCATTATAAATAAATGCATTATTTATTTCTTGCTCATGTGTCTGTGGGCCAACTGGGGAAGCTCTTCTTCAAGCTGGTGCCAAGTTCAGGTCTGTTGCAGTTGTCTCATTGTGGGACCTAGGTTGAAAAGGTACCTGGGAAATATTCTTCTCACAGTTGATCGTTGAACGTCCAGCCACAGAGGCATATTTTAAGTTTTCTTGTGTCATGTCCATTAATATCCCTAAAGTAAGTTACATGGCCAAGCCCAAGTCAAGGGGTGGAAAAATACATTATGCCCACCATGAGGCCATGTTAAGCATGTGGGTATATAATTCAATTACACAGGAGTGAAAAACAGGGACCAATAATTCAGTCCACCACATGCTTCCCTATAGTGTTTTGCAATATTTTTTCTCTATATATAGATTATTTGGTGTGGCAAAGTTAGAGTATGGAACATGTAGACCATTGTTTGAAATCCCATGGTAGATCACAGCCAGCATTAAACAACAACAACAAAAGGAATGGAATAGAAAATAATTAGAAAACAGCGGTCGTAGTAAGGTTAAATATGGTTTCATGAAAATTTAATTTTAGTTATCTGTGTGTGCATCTATCTCTGTTTTAGATATCCGTATATATGTTTGTATTTGGTCATGATGTACAATGTGGATCGAGAATATAGGGTCAAAAATTGTTGATTTGCTACTGTCTAGTGATATTAATATGAGTTACTGATTCATGCTGGAAAGAAAATGGACACTGCTGAATATTGCAAGCATATCTGTTAAGTTTTGGAGAGTGACCTATAAAATAGGTGCTTTACTGATTTAGTTAGTCTTTTATTTATGAGTGGTCAATTTGGGAATAACTCATATACGTGAATGAATACCGGGGAGGAGAGAAGAGTCTAGAGTCCTACCCCTTTGTTTAGAATCCTATAAAGTGATTAATATTCTTTTTTTTAAATGAGACTGTAGGGATCTAGAAAGTTAACAAGTTGCTCGTTCTAAAAATTTGTTTATACCTATCCACCCGTATAGTTCCATTAATTGAAACTTCGGATGCAATTTCACAAAGTAACAATATCATAAATTGTAGATGAAACTCTGGAGGGTTTCTGGAACTGGGAACTCACTTTCACATCTGTCTGTGTAACCATCATTACCAAAATTGATTGTAATGACATTTTTGATCGTAAAATTTACTTATGGGATTTTATATGTGGTAAAATTACCCCAAACTTAAGTAGGACTGCACACAAGATGATACTTTTTAAGAACTCTAGTGCCTTGGTCAAATCCTTGAGCGAAGATTTGAATGATTGCCGTATGTTCAACATTCCACCAGTGTCTTTGGTATATAAAAAAAAAAAAAGACTGAAATCTAATGTAATTAAAATCAGGCATTTAGAGACGGAAGAGGTAAATGTGGGCTGAAGTGTTTGGAGGCTTTAAGGTAGTGGTTACAAGTTAAAGAAAATAAAATGTTCATTATCTTTAATCTCATTTACTGGCAATTAAAGTTCACTTGAAAAGTAAACATTAAAATTGTATTCTTGGGCTTCCCTGGTGGCGCAGTGGTTGAGAGTCCACCTGCCGATGCAGGGGAGGCAGGTTTGTGCCCCTGGCTGGGAGGATCCCACATGCCCTGGAGCTGCTGGGCCTGCGCGTCCGGAGCCTGTGCTCCGCAACGGGAGAGGCCACGGCAGTGAGAGGCCCGCATACGGCAAAAAAAAAAAAATTGTATTCTTATGAATTTATTATCTAAATATATAAATTGCTAATTGTGTTTTGGAGGGCATACTAAAAAGGAATAGTCAACAAATGGGTAGTTAAATACTTACGGAATTAAATCACAGGAGCTTTGCTTTCTTGCGGTTTTAAATCTAAGGTAAACTTGTCAATAAGCTAATGGAGGAAGTCTCATCAGTTTAAATATACAATTTATGGTGTGTATTATGTCTCATTTGTATATTTCATTTACTTTGTAGAGTAAAATTGAATTCTGATTTTGTGATATTTCTATTAACCCGCTCTACTTTTATATTCCTATGAAAAAAATCTGAGTTCAGATTCTGATTGTATCACTTTCTAGTTGTTTGTGCAAGTTACTCATTTTCTCATTGTCAAAGGAGGTATTAATATCTACATGGTTGTTTCAGGATTAGAAATATTATTATAATGAAAGCAGCCTAAGAGAATACCCAGTACCTGATAGGTATCACTAATATTATGTTAGTGATGATGGGATTAAACCAACATACACTACAAAATTTTTAGAAGTTTAAAATATGCATGAAAACCTCTTAGTTATTTAAATACTTAACATTACCAATGATTGCTGTGAATAAAAGTGATTTTAATCTATTAAGGCCAGTTCCCTAAAGCAGTGATAGTGTGGTCCTATTGGGTTGTGAATTGTTCTGTAGTGGAAATTCTTTCCTTGATTGTTAAAAATTCAGTCTCATTTGCTTGTATTTTACATTAGGACCAACCACTTATCAATTATATATTAAGGATTACTAAAACTTCGGGATTTATAAATGAAAATGAAAACCTTTTTAGCACTTGAGGAGTCTAGTTCAGTATTCTGCTAAGAGGTCTGGCTGCTATTCGATGTATGGTAATGTTGCAGAGCTCCACTGTACTTATGCATATATGGGTATTTGAAAAATTTGAAATTTAGGGAAAGAACACTTTGTCAGTCTAGTCATGTTTTTGATTGGCTGTTGTTTGGTTAGAGCTGCTGTCTTAGCTCTTAAATAGTAGTGATAACATTCTAGCTATTGAATGATAAATTAGTTTTATAGCATCAGTTTACTTGTCTGTGCATTGATGGTATAGTAATGCACATTTGCATATCTTTTGGTCTCTAATTTTCCAAAATTAGACTTTAAGTATATAACCACATAAGCATTGTGGTTCAAAAATGAAACATTCACACTCTGTGGTTACACTAACACAAATGTATATATAATTTCCCCAGATTTGCTTGCATGGTGAAACTCACTGTTGATGTTTGTTGGCTATAAATATAATTTGGCTAGTCATATAATTTATAACTTACCATCAAGGTAGGTATAATAAAAAAAGACTAGATTACTTTTATGTTTATTGAATGTTATTTTGTAATAAAATCATATGCATAAGCATATATTATTTTCTTACAAAATATATGATAAGTGATTTGTATATGTTGCTTTCTTGTTGTTTATTATCACCTACTTTTTCTTTAGCTCTAAAGTAAACATCATTGGGAAAAGGGTCTTTGTATACTTACGTAGTTTTAGGTTAAAAGAGAAAGTTTTAGAATTGCTGACCTAAGAAATTCTTTAAGTCCTGTATATTCCAGTATTGAATATACCTTCATGAGCTCCATGAGAACTTAGACAATGTTGTGATACATGAGAACTTAGAAAATGTAATGGGTTATATTTCTCCTCCATCCAGCTGTTATTTTGTTTTTGATTAGGAACCAAAGATCTACCAAAAGTTTAGAGAATAAGACAGAGATTGACAGATGGATAAAAAAGCAAGACCCAACTAACTGAATGTTATTTCAAGAAGCATACTCGAAACATAAAGTCACAAACAAATAGAAAGTAAAAGCGTATACCGTGCAAACAATAAGCATAAAAAAGCTTTTGTAGCTTTCTTTTAGAAAATATAAACCTGGAGTGTTACTGGAGACTAAATCTTTTTTTTTTTGGTAATGATAAAACGGCTAATTTATCAAGAAAACATAACAGTATTAAATGTGTATACACTTATTAACAAAGCTGCCAAATACTTGAAGCCAAAATAGACACAGCTAGATGGAGAAATGTATGAACCCACAATTGTAGCTGGAAACTTTACTGCATTCTCTCAATAAATGATAGTACAACAAGAAAAAAAAAATCGGAAGGCTCTATACAATTTGAACAATACGATTAACCATCTTGACCTAATTGACATTTATAGAGTGCTACACCCAACAAATGCAAAATACATATTCCCAAGTACACATGGAACAGTCATATAGATATATCATATACTGGGTCTTTTAAGTCTCAGTAAGTTTCAGAGGGCTGAATGCATACAGAGTATGTTTTCTGTCTCCAACAGCATTAAGTTAGAAATAAGAGGACTTCCCTGGTGGTGCAGTGGTTAAGAATCCAACTGCCAATGCAGGGGACACAGGTTCGGTCTCTGGTCTGGGAAGATCTCACATGCCACGGAGCAGCTAAGCCCGTGTGCCACAATTACTGAGCCTGTGCTCTAGAGCCCGCAAGCCACAACTACTGAGCCCACTTGCCACAACTACTGGAGCCCACGTGCCACAACTACTGGAGCCCACGTGCCTAGAGTCTGTGCTCTACAACAAGAGAAGCCACTGCAATGAGAAGCCCATGCACCACAACGAAGAGTAGCCCCCACTTGCCGCAACTAGAGAAAGCCCGCGCGCAGCAATGAAGACCCAAAGCAGCCAAAAAAATAAATTAATAAAATAAATTAATTTTAAAAAAAAGAAATAAGTATAACATCTAGAAAATCCCCAAATATCTGGAAATTAAGAATCTGAGTAACCCATGGATCACAGAAGTACTCACAAGGGAAATTTAGAAAGAGAATTGAAGTGAATGGTAATGAAAACACAACATATCAGAATTTGTGGAGTACACCCAAAGCAGTTTTTAAAGGCCTGAAATCAGTGAGCTATGCTTATACCTTAAGAAACTAGAAGAGAGAAAATTAAACCCAAAATAAATAAAAGAAAGGATATAATGAAAATAAGAAACAATTAACAAAATAGTAAACAGATAAAAATAGGAAATACCACCAAGCTCAAAAGTTGATTCTTTGAAAAAATTAGTAATATTAATAGCCCTCTAGGAACACTGATCAAGAAAGAGAGAAAGCCCAAATTGCCCATATCAGGAATGGTAGAGGGGGCATCACCACAGCCCATAGTCACTAAAGTATAAGGAGATGCTATGGACAACTTGATGCCAGTGAAGTCTATAGCTTAGATGAAAGAGACAAAGTGCTTGAAAAACACAGTTTAGCAAAACTAACACAAAGAAATAAAACAATTGAAATAGCCATATACCTAATAAATGGAATCTGTAATTTAAACATTTTGCACAAAAAAATCTTCCAATATTAGCTTCACTAGTGAACTCTTACCAAACGTTTAAGAAGAAAAAATAATACTGCTATTACATAAGCTCCTAGAAAGTCAAGTAGAAAGAAACACATTTTATGAGGCCAGTATAATCCTGATATTAAAACCAGACAAGGACACTGTATAAATGAAAATTACAAACCAATATCCTTCCTGAATATAGATACAAAAATTCTTCATTAGCAAATTGATCCCAGTAATATATAAAAAGAATATGTCATGACTACATTTTCAAAATCAATGAATGTAACTTACCACATTAACAAAGTAAATTAGAAAAAGAAGGTCATTTGAGTAGATACTGTAAAACTGTTTTGGCAGAGCTCAATACCCATTCATGGTCAGAAACACTCAACTAACTAGGAGTAAAAGGAACTTCCTCCTCCTATTAAAGGCCATCTATGAAAACCCTGCAGCTAGCATGATAGGTATACAACACTGAATTATTGAATGCTCTCCACACTCAGTTGGGAACAAGGCAAGGATGTTTACTCTCCTTTTGTTCGGCATTGTGCTAAAGGTCCTAGGCAGTGTAGTAAGGGAAGGAAAAGAAATCTAAGACATAATGATTGAAAAGAAACTGTCTTTATTAACAGATGACATAGTTTGTGAGTATAGAAAATCCTAAGAAATCTATAAAATTAACCAGCATTATTGATAAATGAATTTAGCAATGTCGTAGGACACAGTATGTCCCCGTATGTTAAGAGCAAACTTTTGGAAAACAAAAAAAGAACAGTTCCACTTACAGTAGCATCCAGAAACGTAAAATACTCAGGGGATAAATATAACGAAAGCTATGCAACACGTCCGCATTACGACTCCTTTTCCTGAGAAAACTTAAAATGGAAAGATATACTGTGTTCATCAATTGGAAGAGTCAGTATTCTTAAGATGCTGATCCCCAAACCGACCTATGGATTCAATGCAATTCCAATCAGAATCCCAGCAAGCATTTTTTTTTTTTTTTTTTTTTTGCGGTATGTGGGCCTCTCACTGTTGTGGCCTCTTCCGTTGCGGAGCACAGGCTCCAGACGCGCAGGTTCAGCGGCCATGGCTCACGGGCCCAGCAGCTCCGCGGCATGTGGGATCCTCCCGGACCGGGGCGCGAACCCACGTCCCCTGCATCGGCAGGCGGACTCGCAACCACTGCGCCACCAGGGAAGCCCTCAGGAAGCTATTTGTGAAGGGAGTGGCAAGTTCGTTTAAAGTTTATACAGAATTTTAAGGAAACTAGTATAGCCCAGATAATCTTCTAAAAGAACCAAGTTAGAAGATTTATACTGACTTAAAGACTTTCTAGGCAAATAGATAAATATAACAGATGAGAGAACAGAAATAGACCATACATAATTTTTTAACAAGGATGCTAAAGCAATTCAATGAGGACAGGAAAGTATTGGAAAACCAATAAATAGTGCTGGAACAACTGGATATCCAAATTGGGGGAGGGGAGGCTCCTATCTCCCTCTACATGTGAAAATTAATTTGATATGGACTTTAGAGCTATGTTTAAACCAAAACGTTAAGGCTTCTCAAAGAAAGCATAGGAGAGGGCTTCCCTGGTGGCGCAGTGGTTGAGAGTCCGCCTGCCGATGCAGGGGACACGGGTTCGTGCTCCGGTCTGGGAAGATCCCACATGCCGCGGAGCGGCTGGGCCCGTGAGCCATGGCCGCTGAGCCTGCGCTTCCGGAGCCTGTGCTCCGCACCGGGAGAGGCCACAACAATGAGAGGCCCGCGTACCGGAAAAAAAAAAAAAAAAAAGAAAGCATAGGAGAATATACATCTTCTACCATGGGTTAAGCAAAAATGTCTTTTAGAGAGGACACAGTGTTACCATTTAAATAAAAAATAGAAAAATTAGACTGCATCAAAATAAAAACTACTTATCAGAGACACCTTTAAGAAATGAATTGGCAAGACAGAATATTTGCAGCACATATATCTGATTAGGGACTTATATCTCGTAAAGAACTTTTAGAACTCAGTAATAAAAAGACAACACAATTTTTAAAAGGACAAAAGCCTCGAATAGTCACTTCACAAAGATAAAAAATATTATTCATAGTAGTCTAAAATTGGAAGCAATGGAAATACCCATCACCGGGAGAATAAGTAAGCAAATTGAGGTGTATTCATACAATGGAATACTACTCAACAATTGGAAGGAACAAATTACTGACGAAAGCAAGAATGTGGATGAATTCTAGAAACGTTACTGAGCAAAAGAAGGCAGACAGAAGAGTACATACTTTATGATTCCATTTATATGCACACCACAAAGTTATGGTGATAGAAAGCAGAACAGTGGGTGCTTGTTGGGGGAGGGATTGATTGGGAAGGGGTATGAGGGAACTTTCTGCAGTGATGGAAATGTTCTATATTTTGATAGGGATGTGGATTATTTGGGTATATGCATTTGTCAAAACTGGTCAAACTGAATATGTAACATCCACTCCTTTCATTGTATTTAAATTAACCTCAATTTAAAGAAAAGTAATGGAATAGCTGTACATGACTTTTACTGAAACAGTTGCCTTTCTTAAGGTTTTCATCTGTCAAATATCTCCGTTCGATAATTATATGTCTGTTATCTCTTCTATACAGGATATGAAAAAATGAGTTAGATACAGTCTCTGTCCTCAGAGAATTTTCCACTTAATATATAAAAATAACTATACTATAGAAAGTGATAAGAGTCTTAGAAAGGTTACAGGTACATTATTATGCGGATTCCAAGAGAGGAGAGGTTACTTCCGCTTGAATAGAATCAGGGAAGGCTTCCTGGATCTGGTATGTGAGCTAGCTTAGCAATGGGAAGAATTGATATGTCTAGAGACTGGGAAAAAGGATCATTCCAGAAGAAAGGCCCAGGATATGCAGAAGCATAACTCCAAGTATGATTAGATTATTTTGTCTGGAGTATAAGGAATATCAGATGGAATTTTGATAGTAGCTTAAAGAGGGATAAGAGTTAAAGTAACCTTCTAAGGGTAAAGAAGGCCTGAACTTGCTTATTTCTTGAGAGGAAGGATCCAGTGGACATTTATAAGACATATTATTTAAGAAATCTGTTTTATATGCATAGAAAAAAGACTGGAAGGATATCTGCTAATCTGTTACCAGTGGCTATCTCTGGTGGTAGGATTGACAAGATTATTTGACTTTTCTTCTTTTTGCTCTTCTGCATTTAAAATTTAAACTTTTTTCCTTCTGCATTAAAATTTTGTACATATATTTTTATTATGTAATTTTAGAATTTTATAAAAAGTATTTGCTTCATAAGCATACTATGGTGGGAGCTTATTTGCTAAGAACTCATTGGCTTAGAACCTCTTGATTCTCAGTTAAGGAAGACGTCATCTAATACATCATGCTGCTTTTCTTCTATTTTATGTATGTATGATTTTAGCCCTACTGAAAATTTGAAACAAATTCGGTTTCATTTGGTTTTGCATCTTAATACACGCATTATGAAGCTGACTAAATACCTCAAAACATACTGTTCTTTTTCAGCAATAGGGGATTTTTCTCATTCAGCTTTGTTTCACACAAATAGGTCTTACAGAAAGCGACACTTGTTGTTCAGAGTGAAGTGGACAGATGTGTAGTAGACATAATGAAGGAAAAGAATATTAACCCCGAGAAGGATGCCAGGTATGTGTTTTTACGGTGTTCTCATTTATCGTATGCTTACATCCTGTGAGGCTGCAGATCTCACACAGTTGTGAAACGTTAGAGCTGAAGGGTTTGTGGAGATCATCTAATTCAACCCTTTCACTTCACTAGATGAGGAAGTGAGGTCCAGAGAGGTGAGTGATGGAAGCAGGACTAAAACCTATATCTCTGGGTTCCCAGTCCAGTACTATTGCCAGTTTATCATCTGCCTTCTCTAAGGTAACTTACCATTACTTTCCCAAATTTAAATAATGACTCCTGTGTCCTTCTTGTCCTTCAAAATTCAGTTCTTCTGTCCTCCTCCAGGAAGGTCCTCTATCATACATTTAACCCATTGTACTGTAGTCATTGATTTGCTCTTGTTCTTCCCCAAATAAATTCTGAGTTCCATAAGAGGACTTGACTTATTACATTTCTGTGTTCCCAGCACAAGTATATTGAGATAGTAAATATTTAGCAAGCTTTTCTTCATTTGGTATTTTCTTTGTAAATATTGAGGAAGGAGTAATTTATTTGGGCTGAAGCAGGGGAGGGTACAGGAGAGAACTGTGACGATAAGTCCACAGAAGAGGTAACGTTTGAGCTGGACCTTGTTGAATGGGTAGGGGAGGACATTCCGTGCAGAGGAAGGTGCCAACAAGACACAGAGTCCTTGAGTATCTGGGAATGACAGGGAGTCCTCTGTAGCCGGAGCGTTGAGGCGCAGAGCAGAGGTTGGAGAAGTGAGTGGAGTGTAAGATCAGAGATATATTGCAAGGAGGCTCGCATGCCACACCGAGAGATTTAGATATTGTCCTCTGATTTTTTTTTTTTTTTAAGCAAACAAGCTACATTATCAGATATGTATTTTAGGAAGATGAAGGGTAAACTTGAAGAAGTGGGAGGCTGGTAGAAGGAATAAAGACAGAACAGTCAGGAAACTGAGTCATTCAGGCAAGAGATGATGAAGCCATAAATACACCAGGGTAAATGGATATATATGATGAGGGCTTTGAGGGACATTTCAGAGCTAGAAAGGATAAGGGCTCAGGGACCTTTTGATGTATTGTTGATGGAGAGGAAGGTCAGAACTTGGAGCGTTCTAGCTTGGGGAACTAGTGCTTAGTGATTCCACTAATGGATTTAGAGTTGAGAAAGAGCATGCTTCTTCAGGGAGGATGAGCTGTTGTGTTTGGAAGCACGGGGAGAACCTGTCACGGCATTGTGTGTTGCTGTATCCTTGGAAAATTAGGTCTGCTGGTAGTGTCTCACAATGAAGATTGGGGAACACATGAGATTGCCCAGAGAAAACATGGAAAGAAGTGAACGAATCAAGGATTTACAAAGTTTGCAGTTTTGGAAGTTTGCCTTTCCTACCTGTCTTGCCCTCTTTGTAGGCCCTGTTCTGTCACATCTTGCATGATACTTTGTATAATGTTTTGTGTTTACAGAGGCTCTCGATGCTTCTTGTATTAAACCAAAAGCTAGGGAATGCTTTCTAAATAGACATATGAACCACAAGCTATGGAAGGCATTACTTTATTGTGATAAAAAATTTTTTTTATAATAATAACTTTTCAAAATAAAAAGTTTTTTTTTAAAATAATAACTTTTATCATTTTCAGTTTTAAAATCTGTATGAAGGCATGCTTACTACAGATATCTGGTTATAAACAGCTCTATTTGGATGTAGAAAGTGTGAGAAAAAAACCATATGATTCTGATAACATGCAACATGAAAAGCTGCTTCTCAAGGTAAGTTTTGGTGTTCTGTATTTGGAGTTACACTGGAAAATAAATCAGGCTTGAGCCAGTAAGGCCTGTGTGGAGAATCTGGAGGCTTACACAGCCATCTGATTTCTTTGCCTCTCAGAGAATTTTATTATATTGGTGAAAGGTTTTTAGCTAACTATTTTTATAATTTCCTGATAGGCATCAATGAAATAGATTCAAATTTTATTTTAATGCTTTTAATTCTGAAATAAATTATAAACTTATAAAGGGAGATCTTTTCAACTGAGAAGTATGAGTCCACAAGCTTCACATTTTTTCCCCCTACTTTTTATATAAATCCTCACATAAATTAGGCATTTTTTCAGCTTACTCTTGAATTATGAACATAGATGTCCCTTTTCAGATTATTATGTCAGATCTTTTGGGATTTATGAAATGTGCCAAATATTGCCACAATAGATTTAAAAATTAAGAGAGTAAAGAAATTTACTTAGGACCTTCCTATTTCTTATTTCTGAAGTAAAAATGCATGAGGCCAGTGAGATGCTGAAATTCCAGAATATCAGGCCTGGAGTAAGCTTTCCAGATCATCCGATCTAGTACCTTTATTGTAGGGATGAGGTTAGTTCTAAGACCTAGAGGAGATGAAGTCATTTGCTTTAGAAAGATCAATTCTGAAATAGAGCTGAATCAGCTGCCCATCCACTTCACCTATTCTAATTATATTTTTAAATGGTTATAGTTAGGGAAAATAGCACATGGCACCTGGTGTTAGGAGTCTGTTATAAACTAAAAGTGCAGTGGAAAGAAACAGACATTGAGAGTATTCAAGTAACAGTAAGAGACAAGTTTAAAAACAACAAAACTTGTTTTCAGGAGGAGATATACACTTCACCTAATTTTAAAAATAAAACTTGATTTTGTCAGTGAGGATAATAAAACTACTCAAAGGACTGTTGCTGCAGGTTGAATTTTTATGTTTCAAGTGTTAGCATAGTGCCTGGCACTCACTAAGGGTTGACCTCTTTATAGCTTCCTCATCATCATTATTCCCTTAACTTCAGACCCTCTCTACACAATACCTTCCCTTTAGAGAAGGGATAAGACCCAAGTCCTAGCATTTGAGTCAAGGGAATTTTCAACTTGGTGATTCATCATGAAACTCATTCAGAGGTGAAGAGCCAGTTGCTGGCAGTGAATCACCCAGCCTCAACATGCTCAGCAGGGTAAGGGGCTAAGGAGATCTGTGTTTCTTTAAGTACAGTCCAAGAGCCACCTTCACTAAAGTTAACCAGTGTTTAATATTGAGAATCCAAGGTTCCACCTTTGCCTACGAAATCAGAATCTTCAGGGGTGGAACCCCGAAATTTGATGATATTTATGCATGCTGAATTTTGAGTTTTAGTGGTCTTACCTTGTCTCTCACCACATCACTGAGGCCTCATCCTTGGCATAGTCAAACCCTTGCTGAGCTCATGGAGAGAGGCTAAGGTGAGCAGGTGCATGTGTGAGTAAATGAGAGAAGGGACCAGATAAAACCCAGTCTAATGATTGGATTCGCTTCAGGGCCAGAGTGCTGACCCTGTCTTACAGTAAGGTCACAAAGTCTTCACATTTCATTCTAGGTAACAGGATACTCCTTTCATTAGGAGTCTTTTACTCAGCAGTGCCTGAAATGGTAGTGAAGTGGGGAAAAAAAAAAGCAAGTATTACTGTTTTGCAAATTTTCACAAACTTTCTTATCAACTTTTGTTAAGTCTCTTTTGTCTGATGACTTGTGGTGTTGAATTTAGAAAATGACTGATTACATTTTTTAAACTTTATTTTGCTCTAATTGGTTTGTTGCTATCCAATATGTGATAGTTGTTCTCTTAAATCCTCAATCTTAAGGAATATATTTACTTACAACCAAGTCATATTCTTTTTCTTTTAAAACTATGAAAATTTGTAAAATAATGATCATATAGGTTTTAATAGTATCAGTGTTATTTCTCCATTGTTCCCTCCCTATCTCAGACTTATTTTCCTTCTGATTAAGGATAATCACCCGCCATTAGAATAGAGCCTACTTAAGTATATAGTGTTTGAGGCAAGGGCCAAGTGCCTGGCACTGTGTTCTTCTCAAGGAAGCAGTTTACTAATTCTGGTATATATGTATTACTTAGTAAGTAAAGACATCTCATTGTTTTCGATTTCTGTGTATTTGTTACCTTTTCAAAGTCTACTGTTCTTTGTATGTCTTTTAAATTGGAATAAGTATGCTACATTTTTTAGGCTAATTGAAAAGTTCTCTAAATATAGTCTTTGTTGAGCCTATGATCTGTCTACAAAAGTTGTTTAATTAAAAGCATTCGACTTACCAGTATATCAGCTATGAGAAGAAAAATGTCTTGGTAAATTACGAGCATCACTATTATTTGTAATATGGAAGCATGTTTGTACAGCTTTGGAATCTTCTAATGCCCACGAAAAAATTGAAGGCTAGAATCTCCAAGCAGTGGGCTGACATTGGCTTCCAGGGTGATGATCCCAAAACAGACTTCAGAGGCATGGGAATACTTGGATTAATCAATCTTGTGTAAGTGAAAATAAACTCTCTTTAATTCTCTAAATGAAATTACATGTAATCTCTAATCTTGTTAAATTTTAGTGAGAATCCATCTAGTTTTATACTATCTCTGAATTTTAATAACTGCTATGCTAAAGGTATTTACTAATGCGCTGGCAACAATATGAATACATAAGCCATATACCGTGTGTGTGTGTGTGTGTGCGCGCGCGCACACGCGTGCATGTGTGTGATTTCTTTACTTCCCAATACTTGCCTCTTTCTTTCTCTTCCTGACTGCCTTTCTGATACCTTTTAAGGAACTGTGTGTACTCTCTTCTTACTCTCTTTATCCTCTTGCCTATTCTCTCTTGGCTCTCTGACTTCCTTTTAGGAGGTTTAACCAGATAAGATAATGATAAAGCCTCTAAACACTTCTTTGCCATCTGTGACAAGTAATTTAAATCCCTGACTTTTCAGAGCCTATATGAACTCTTGTTTTTCTTCTTTAATATTTATGCTTGGGCACATGTATGAAATCTCAAAATATGTAACTAAAATCAGAATTGATAGCCAAAACTATTTTAGAAAGTAAACTGGAAGATTAATATGAATATGAATATGCAAATGAAGATAGTCTAGTGTTTGGGTCTGTCCTTGAATTGTGATTTATAGACTGTAAAATGCCTAGAATGGGAACGCTAACCATTAAGAAAGTTTGGATAATTGTTACTGTGAAAAATTAGTCCTGAAACTGAGCTAATTTATGTTAATATTCAGAAAAGATATCTAGGTCAATATGGATAAGGCCGTTTGGGGGGAAAATAGAAGATAACAGTAGGGCTTCAATATCTACAATTTTTTCCAGTTACAAAAGTATTTCATTTTCTGTAGTACCTAAATTGTATGAGCATGAAAGTTTTCCATGCAGCTACTTTTCAAAGATAAAACACCGTTGTCTGAATAATAATAATAATTACAGAAAATGAGATTGCCAATTTTCCACTTGATAAACAGAAACTTCCATTTGGGGAATTTAATTAGAATAAATGCAGTTTGTTTTCACTTGGAAAAATTATGAAATATTTTAAAATTCATTATTGTTCAGAACACATGGATCTTTTGTTTTTAGCGTTTAAAGACCATCTTTTTTCTTGGTACTTGTAAACTACACAGATAATTGAAACTTAATTAGACACACACATTCTTCTGATGCTTCCTTTCTTAACTTTTGCTGAGTAAGCTTTCTTTTGGTTCATTTCCTCAGAAATCAAGATTTTTCAGCATTTGCCAGAAGATAATTTAATTTAGCTTAAAATTTAAATAATTTAATAGAATTTGATTCAAGACTGTGGTAAGGAGTTCTGATAGACCTTTAAATGATTTGCAGATATTTTTACTCTATTTAGAGCTAGAATGTACTAATTTGAAAAATGACCAAGATTCAGATATATTAATTATTTGATTGCCATTGATGTACTAGAGATGCTTGAAAACATAAAATTAGCTCTAATTTCTCTCTAATTATGTTTGTTGTCCTGTGTATGGAGCTATAACTCTTCAGGATCAAAATAAAGATACAGTCAGGAAGCAGGCAAGCTGTTCAAATACCTTTATGTAATGAATTTAAAAAATTTCTTGGCCTTTGTCATCAAATCTCTTGAAATATTTTGTTGCTTTGAAGGACAGCTGGTAGTTTGATAGATAACAATGTTTTAGGTAAATGAATGCTCAGGCAGGTATAAAATGGATATTTTACAGAACATGAATTGAAGAGAGACTGGAAAAATCTGAATAAATGAGGAAAGAGAAGCAGAAAGGTAAAATATACAAGCTAAGGCCAAAATTATATGTAGGAAGGGAGAAAAGGCAGGAAGGAAGAAAGGAGAAGGAAGGAAGGAAAGAAGGGAAGTAAGTCAGTGCAGATTATTGTAAGGAATAGGTCTCATTACATAGGTGCTTATTTTCCTTAGATACTGTTTACATAGGGGTTTCCTAGGTAAGTTCAGCAAGGAAATTAAAAGTTTCTCTGTGTTATAGATTGAATATTTTACAAGTAGCTTGATTATTGAAATACTAATATAATACTGAATTGTATTGAGTATAATGCAAAAAAAAAGAAATATAAATAGTCTACTAAGGGCATTTTAGAGCCTGCCTCCAGATAAAGTAGAAAATTAGAACATGTAAAGAAAGCATTGCACTAAAACAGGACTTTTTTCTGTTTGGGGATTTACAGATCCCTTTGAGAATCAAATGAAAGTTTTGTATATTCTCTCCCCAGAAAATGTACACACAGAAAATGTATGAATAATTTAAAGTGATTCATGGATCCCCCTTCGTTCATGAATGATCATTCATTCATGAACTTCTAAGTTAACAATCCCTGTTTAAATGGGTTGAAAATTAGAGCCAATGAAGAAAAATGGAAGTATTAACTTACAGAAGGAAAAATAGAGGGACATTTGGTTAGAAATTTCTATGCTTTATGAAAATGTCAATGACTGTGCCTTCTAAAATTTAAATAAACCATGGAAATCCATTTTTTCTTCTACTTCTTATCCTTACATAAACATCCAGCCAGTCATCATATGTGTATGAGTATCAGTGCATTATGGGGTGATCCAAAGTTTGAATAGATTTGGTCCCTATCTTTAAGAACTTGAAGAGGTTGCATTAGTACAAGCCAACAGTATTTATGAACCTTTATATATTTCTCTGTTGTACCTGCTAATACTTCTGTTTTGTGGCCAGTATTTTAGTTACACCACTAATCAAGGAGCGGGTTTTTTTAGTGCAAAAGGAAGGCTATTGACTTTCTTCTGATTGCATTGACAGTGGCGTTAAGCAATATAGACTCAAGTTGCAACAGAAGGAATGAGCTCAGGTGAAAGGAAGTGTCCTAACAGGTACACAATGACTACTTTATAGAAAATTTAGAGCAAACAAATAATCAGAACTCTAGATTTTCTTTTAAAATAGATAAAATTCTCTTGTTAGATCATTTATTTGTCAAAATACTTCAAAGTCTAGCGAAGGGCCCATGTCCTGTACTAGATAGGCCTGATAGCTCAGAATTAAGTTTTGATTCAGAAGCATCTCGGAGTCACTGCAGTGACTTGAGATGGAGATTGGGATGCTTTTGGCAGTAAGACTGTCACTTTGACAGTAGCTTTTAAAATTGCTTCTGGATATCTTCAATTTGAATGACATGTTAATTTCATTATTTTTCTTAAACTTTTTCAGGTATTTCAGTGAAAATTATACCAGTGAAGCTCATCAGATTCTTTCGCGTTCAAATCATCCAAAGTTAGGGTAAGCTGGATATGTTAAAGAAACCATAAGCTCTTGAACTGAAAGTATTTCCGGGTATTTTTAAAAATTAGATTATTCTAGTTAATAAGAACTTCATAAAGAATATTGCGTGATATATTATTTTATGGCTAAATGAGATCATAAACCAATTTTGTATGTAATTCAATATATTTTTATCACAAGGTATAGTTTATCTATAAAATGGAGATAAGGACCTTATAAAAATTTTCTGAGAGATAGATTTGAAAATAAGAATATAGGAAATGGCTTTGAAATGGGAATAAGAAAGTGAGAAATAGCTTTGAAACTTGTGAAGTGAAATGCAAGTTGACATCATATTATTAGCTTTATCATTATTCTTATAATGATACCTATCTTTGAAAAAGCATTATAACACTATTACATCATAAAAATAAATACCCTGATAATGGAGGAGAAAATATCAGATTACTCAGTATATTTTAGAAATCAATGAGGGTGTATGTAGTACTCTTTTTAATTTTTTTAAAATGATTTTGGTTTTAGATATTCACGTGGCCAGAGCTTTGTTTTCATATCTTAGATAATATCCAGAAAATCAACAGCCTCTAAAGAACAAAAATTAATATGTAGAAATTTTTGTAAAATCAATACAGTGTTAGAAATGGATCAAAGTTACTTTTTCCTAATTCCTTGTATAATTTAAAATTTACTTTATGAGCTATTTTGGCTAGCTGGGATAACGTAATGTTTCTGACATAGGTATTCTTATGCAATAGTTGGAATCAATCTTACAGAGATGGCTTATAGCTTGCTGAAGAGTGAAGCTTTGAAGTTTCACCTCTACAACTTTGTTCCTGGTATACCAACAATGGAACACTTTCACCAGTTTTATTGTGAGTATTGAAATGAGTTAAAAGTAGAAATTTCTAAGAGAATTTTTTAATCCTTAGGAAAGTATTACATATAATACCTTTATCAAATATGTAACTTATATTTGTCATTTTACTATTTAGGATCTTTCAAAAACAGGAAGATAATGGAAGATGGGTATCCAAGAGTATCTTGTACTTCAGTTTATATATTTGCTGATTTAAAAAATTCAGTGAGGCAATTTTTGACATGTATGCAAATGTAGGATTTACACAGTTTTTCTGTAGACATTTGTTTTCCAGTCAACTATAAAGTGAATTTTTCTTCTTGGATACTGGTTAGTGAATGCTGTTGAGTCAAGGACAGATCATTTGGTTGCTCTTGTAAGGAAATTTAAAGGAACCTTTCACACACACACACACACACACACACACACACACACCTTTTATTTCAAGGCCAGGTTTTCTTGTGTTAGGTTGGGGTATTAAATAACTGTTCCTAAAGCAGTCATAGCACCACTGTTCCATTAACTTTTATTGTGATAGTTGAACGCTGAAGGTTTAATTGAATGAACCCATCTTCTGAAGCTATTGCTCAGAAGCAAAGAATTCAACTCTAGCTTGGCTTCATACTCTATTTTTTCTTGATCTTTTTGTGTCTTTAGATAGGACATAGGAAATTAGCATATAGGAAACTACTTAGATAATAAGTGCCCAAATCATAACTTCTTCAACTCCATTCTTGAAGGAGTCATCCAGGTCTCTCTTTCCCACAACCTCCCGTGTTTACTTACTCCCTAATTCCAGGTTTGTCTACTTCTTAAATTTCTCTTGCACTTGTCTACTTTTTCCTATCCCATTGTAACTGCACGACATCAGTCCTTTGTTACTACGTTACTGTAATAGCCTTTTCCCTAGTTTTTCAGTGATGACCCTCTTCCAAATCTCCACATTGAAGGTATAGTTATTTAAAATGAAAATCTAGTCATTTTCTTTCATCTTGGTGCTGAGGAACTGTTTTTTCCCCCCACCAGTCTGATTTGATTTCCTCTCCTACATCTCTCATTGACTTTGACCATAGTGCCTAAACTCCTGGGACTTTGCTGACTGCCTCCAGATATTTGTTTTCTGTATGAAATAGATGCTTGTGTAGTGGTGCCTGTTGAACATAAAACAAATATAAAAAGAAACAACCAAAAAACTCCCTCCCCCCAATCAAGCATTTTACCATATTTAAATAAATACAGGAGAGTGACAGGTAGGAAAGCAGTACAAAATGACCTCTGTGCAGTATTGTTTTCCCCTGCAGAGGGGTAGCTGGAGCATCTTTGGATACTGTTGCTTCCAGTGCCCTCAACACCAGCATCTTGTTTGGCTCCTGACCAGGAAGAGCATCAAAGTAATATGTGAGGTGGAAAAGTCGTTATAGGACCTTCTTAGTTGCCTTGTTTCTATCAGTCCTGTCCATGGAGATGTGGATCATCAGGAAAACAATGAAGCTTATGTTTTTCAAATTTCTTGAAACATTTAAAGCAAACACACACACACGTACGTACATCCACCTTTTACGCAGAAGTTTCCCCCTCAAAATTGATTTTCATACCCTTTACCAATAAAGTTTCATGTCTTAATTAAGGCTCTGCTTTTCTAGGAAGGGGCGTATTCTGACTAGAAAATAATGTGAAACCTTATTTTTTAAACATACCTACCTTTTTTGGTTGGGGGACTGAGCCCAATTCATTCGTACGAATCAGTTCCAAGATAGTAGTTTCTATCTAAAAGAAAGAACTATATAAAGAGACTAGGTTTCACATTTTTTCTTTCCCTGTGATCTGTGTCCATCTCCCCTTTCCCTCTTGTCTCTCCTGCTATTTTGCTCTTGTGGTTCTCCATGGGCAAGGCGGAAGCAGTGAGTGGTAATTTAGCTCCTTAGCTCTGCTGTCACCTTTTGTGCATCTAACGTGTAAGCACACAGTCACTGTCATCCTGGGAAGTCACTGACCATTGGTTTGGTGGTTCCAAAAAAATAACTCCTCAAATTTACAACCAAAAAGTTATGACTAGTAACAGCTTCATTGAGGTATAATTTATATACCATAAAATTTACCTATTTTAAGTGTACAATGCAATGAGTTTCAGTACATTTACTGAGTTGTACAACCATCACCATAATCCAGTTGTAGAACATTTTTGTCACCCCAGTAAGATCCCTCATACCAGTTTACAGTTAATCCCTGTTCCTGTGGTTCTCCTGTTTTTAATCCCTATGGGAAAACCTCAAGCATCCCTGCAGCTTTGGTTAGGGGCAGTAGAAGCATACAGGGAATTGTAAGTTTAGGAATTTTTTATGGTGTTTCTCTTGAGTCTGGTGTTCTAAACTCCTAGAGTCAAAAGGGCAATAGGGGTGCTTTATGGAAACAACTCTTTTCCATCACTTCATGGCAAGCTTCAGGAGTCTTATGCCATGTACGGCCCTGCCAGCATCCTAGAATTTCGGTATCTTGCAGTTTCCTCATGTCTCATTAAATCAACTTAGCCATTACAGTCTCAGTTTTTTGAGTCAGTCTTTTTCTAACACCAGTTTACATTATAACGACCTCACTCTGAAGCAAGAAATTTCTAGTATTTTACTCTTGAGCAGTTTGTTCTAGACTATACAGTCATTTGAATAGGTAATGAAAGCAATTTAAAGGAATGGTAAACAGCTAAAACCTGATAGCCAGAAATACGAAAACAAGTTGTATTCTATAAAATTTAGATGGATGTCTGACTTTTCATACTACCTAGAACATTAATCTCCAACGTTTTTGATTGCACACCCCTCTCAGGATACTGGGGGTAGGGTGCTGGAGAACACAGACTCAGTTTATATATGGATGAGTAATTTCTGTAGATGTACTTTTGTGCTAATGTATACACAAAATAAATTTTGAATGAAAGAAAGACTTAAAATATTAGTTAAAAATAGTTACAAGATTACCATTCTCAGCTTGTCTTTTGGGAACAGGAAGCAGACGGTGTCCGTCTGCTCAAAGAGGCCTTATTCTTTGATTTGTCCCATATCCTGGTTGACAAAAATCTGTTTTATCATATATGAAGGGATTAATCTGAAATCTTTCTTCAGTGGACCTTCTTATGAAGTGCTGTTTCAGTGTTGAAGTGTCATGGTTCTTACCTGTTAATGTTTGCTTTATGACTAATGTTTTAAAATTGAATTTACGTTTATTTCACACTAGGCGATTATGATAGCCTAGCCACCCTTTTATGTAAAGTCACTGGCTTTATCCCCCCCACCATTTATCTGAAATAAGTCACTTCTATCCCTTCTTGAATAGCTTTTCAGAAGGGGAAATGAGATTCTGGTGGAAACAAAGTCTAATTTACAACATAATAGAGACCACCTGCAAACTATGTGATTTGGGCAAGTCATTTAACTTCTCTGCACTTCTATTTCCTCTACAGAAAAATGGGAATAACAGTACTGCATCATAGGATTGCTATGAGAGTGAATGAGCACATGGCGAGGACTATAGAAGCATCTGTTAAATAATTAAATAGATACATTTGGTTGAATCCAAATAGGGTTTAGGAGCAGTTTTAAATTCGCATTTTTTTGTTGTTGTAAATATGTCTGTTTACACATTTATCTGAATTTTTTTTTGCGGTACGCGGGTCTCTCACTGCCGCGGCCTCTCCCGTTGCGGAGCACAGGCTCTGGATGCACAGGCTCAGCGGCCATGGCTCACGGGCCCTGCCGCTCCGCGGCACGTGGGATCCTCCCTGACCGGGGCATGAACCTGTGTCCCCTGCATCGGCAGGCGGACTTCCAACCACTGCACCACCAGGGAAGCCCTATCTGAAATATTTTTAACATTTTGAGTGTGAATTTGGCTACTGTAATAAGGATATTGAAAAACAAAAATATTAAGCCTATTTCGAGTTCATGTATTCTTTTCTAAAAGGGAAGGTGCTGATATGATAGTTCATTGAAAAAAGCAGAAATAACTTAGATTTATAAATCAAGTAGAAAACAGCTTTTCTATACTTTATCCATTTTCTTGTACTTTCATTTTCCTGTTTCAGGGGTCTCTGGGGATAACCTTTTTTTCCTATTCTCAAGGTATCTTTTGACAGTCTCTCTTAAATTTGAGGCATTTTGTTGATTTTTTTTGCGACAAAGAGTATATGTACTCTAAGTATCTTATTGAAAGTGATATTTATTTTGAACATACAAAAATATTTCTTATAAAGTTCCTCAGGTTTCTAGTAGTTTAAGATGGTTTCTGATCATTGAATCCTAATATGGATTAGGAT
This sequence comes from Orcinus orca, assembly GCF_937001465.1. Lineage (NCBI taxonomy): Eukaryota > Metazoa > Chordata > Mammalia > Artiodactyla > Delphinidae > Orcinus > Orcinus orca. Next base: position 23,287,639 of record NC_064562.1, read on the forward strand.
ATACTTTTAAAATGAGATGGTTGGAAGTGATTTCACTGTTGAGCACTGTACTTATGGTTTCTTTTTAACTGCAGGTTATCTTGTGTATGAATTTGACAAGTTTTGGTTTGAAGAAAAGCCAGAAAGTATTATGTATTTCAACGTGTACAGAGAGAAGTTTCATGAAAAGATTAAAGGACTCTTACTGGATTGTAATGTATCACTTACTTTAAAAATATGAATCATCCGTAGTATCTTCTATTTCTACCACATTTTGCACACACAACAGAATTTATATGTTGTAATAGAAATTATCTGATCATTTACACTCCTTATATATAATTTCCTACAAAAATGTTTCAGAAATTCTATTTAAGAAAGCTAGTAGACAATCAGTGTATGTTTACACTTGTTTATACACTGTCCTCCAAAGGTACCTTATCCTTCCAAAGATCCCCTCTGTAGAGTCATGTGAGCTACAGTTTGGAACTTGGGACTTAACCCATTTAGTGTAAAACTACAAATCAGGTATTTTTATTAACTTGATTGATTAAAATGTGTAAAAACCAGTTTTCATGTTTATGTATTGTAGCTATCAAGCTGGTATCTTTTCAGAGCTCCTAAGATTTTTTGTTTTTTAGTCTGGAAATGATTGTTTTTTAATTTTCTTTGCCTTATTTTATTTGTAGGTTAATTAACAGAGAGATTCGTTCTTCATGGTTTTCTTTGTTTGCATTTCAATCACACGTCATACCGTTGCCTCATAGGAGCAAAAGGAGCATATAGATAAGTCAGAGACAACGAAGAATTATGGCCTTTTCGGTTTCTCTGATTATGTCATGTAATAGGTAATGAGGGAATGACAGTATTAGTGATTAGCTTTTTTGTTTTTAAATACCACACTGAAATATCACAGTGGAATTTTAAAGCTTAAAGACATTTTCTCATCTTCAGTATTTGCTTTTTATCAGTTAGAGAGAAGAACTTGTAGTTAGTGCTTGGTATGAGGGCCTTTCATGAAGCTTCTCTATGTATGTTTATGTATGTTTATGAAAAGAGATGCATTTGCTAAGAAAATCTTGATTATACTCAAAGAACAGGTGCTATTTCAATAAAGCTGTCTTTGAGTTTTAACAAGAGAAGAACAAAGCTTTTAAACATCTCAGTTAAACATCGTTGGTTTATTTTACTTACTGTTAAGTCTTGCTTCTCTTTGCTTTGACTCCACAGTGTTTCTAGATAACGATGTATGGACTTCCTGGGTATTCATTGAGTTAACAGTCTGTGGGATTCTAAAGTAGCCTAAGGATGATGACTGTGCTTTTTGTATAGCTTTATTCTCCGAAAATCTCAGGAGAGCAGCAAGTGCTGTCAAGGATTATATAGTGATGAGATTCTAACAGGAACGATTTCTTCTCTGTGTGTTATAGACATTTGTACTCATAGCAAAACTAAAAGTTTAAAGATAGGTTCATCTGATTACCAGATTCTCCCTAAATCCTACAGAAAGCAGCCTATTAAACACATAATTTAATCTAAAACATGAGGATAGTTAGCACAGCTTTAAAATGGTATATATCAAGTGTTTAAGGACTGGCTTTTATGTGATATAGCAAGACCTGAAACTTTCAAGTATTTGTTTATGTCTATTGACAAACCTCTCTCTTTAAACTTGCCAAAGAGAAGAGTGGTTAAAAAAAATAAACAATTGGAAAATAACAGATGCAGTGTTGTCTAGCACATACATTAAAAGTGCATGCATTAAAATTCTTTTCTCAACAAGATAAAACTTAAAAATTGGGCTCATTTTATTATAATAGTGGCAAAACGCTTTTCAGTATTATAGGAATTTTAAAACTGGTTTCTTATAGGAGACTTCTCAACCTTGGGAGTATCTTAACTTCTTTAAATGTTTTCTATGCTTTATCATCCAGCCAGAGCTCTGTGAGATAAGGATCAGGTATTAACCATTAAAGTTCATTTTATCAAGGTGTTTACCATTACATGGAAAGCAATTGTTAGTCTTTTAGTTTTAGAAAATGTTTACCTTTATAGTTTCATCTTTTAACAGATGAGGTCTTGAACTGATTTAAACCTTTGTCTGTATGCTTAATAAAAGAATGATTCAAGTATGGAAGAGGAAACTTTTCAAGTAATTAAGTTTTTCCCCTTCTAGGGAGTAAAACAAACTTTTTAATAATGTTTTTAAAATGTTATTAGAAACTTTGTTCAATAATATATTATTTAAGTCCACCTCTGTTTGTATAATGCATTGTTCTGTTTTTGCTTAAAATAATCTGTAACCATTTCAGATAATTCTGTAGCAAATTGGTCTAAAAGCCACCAACAGATTCTGAGGTTTGCTAGTTTGAAAGCCAAGCTAAGTGTCATCAGTTGTAAATTAGAATGTAACATGAGCCTTCTGACTTTCATGTGATAATGACATACATGAAAAGAAAAATATGATAATTGTGTCTGCCTTCCTACTTTTCCTTGCTTTCAACATATGTATGTTAGAATTTTAGGTAGTCTGAAAATCCGTATTTAGAATCTTACCTGTTTCTATAATAATAAAATACCAAAGTAGTGATAGAATTGAAGTAGCAGGAAAATTGTTTGTTTTAGCATCAAAAAAGTGAATCAGTGCTGAAATGAATTTTTGTATGTGCCAGATTGAAGAGTGAACCAGTGATAAGAATAGTCTAAAAATATAATTAAAATGGTTGCAGTTTAAATATGTTCTGAAAGACAATCTCTAAAGAATTGAGAGAAATCAGGGGATATCAGCGAACCTAGACCACCCCTTTCTATATATAAATATGGTGATATAGTTAGATATAAAAATCAGTGTCTTACTGGCACCATTTGCAATTTAGAAAACAGAATCTTTTTCTTAAAAATGCCCGTCCTGATTTTTTTCTATTTTAAGAGCAACTTGGATTTGTATGTATTTTTCTATGCGAAATACATGTACTCTTCATTTTTATTCCAGTGTTCGTAATTGTTTATGTGCTGTTTCTCCCCTTTGCATTCAGTGAAATAGAACTTGGTCAAAGATTTGCCCTAAGGAGAGAAGCATTACATGAGTGTGAAAGTGGAGTGCTCATTGCCAGAGCAAGAGATTACATGTTATCTTGGCACAGAAGAGAAGAAATTGGAGGGCAATAATGTTTATTATCCTTCTTGAATTAATGATTGGGGACCAGCAGCTCTTTTCTCAGGATAAATGGTCCACCCAACTTCTGGGGAGGCTTAGTTTCCATTTCATATTTATGAACCTCTCCACAGAGTAATTTTTTTTTAATGAAGATTAAGGGAATTGGTAAAAATCTGAGAAAAATCGTGAGTGAGTTGTTTTGTTTTTTTTTTTCCTGGCTTCACCTTTCGATAAGAAAAATGTTAAATGTAGTGCAGGTAAGACCCAACTACTGCATTACTGTTATAGGGCGAGTCTATGTTTTTGTTAAAGTATTCAAAAAATATTTAAGCAGTAGCTTTCCCTGGGGGAAAGAGTGCTGGTTGGCAACTTAAAGAAATAGATTTTTGTCTACTTTGGATAAAGCAATTAACTTCTTATGTGAAAGCAATAGTTGAAATGCGATGTCATTTTGTTTGGAATGTTGTGAGCAAATAAAAACATGTTGAAATTGTTATAAGCCTTTCTGTTAATACTTCTCGCTTCCCATCTTCCTCATCCCTTATTTAAGTCATTTTTGTTCATGAAATAATACTTTTCTTATTTAATCCTTTAATCATGTTCCTATAGAGTAAATCAGAATATACAGAAATTTTTTTTTATTTTTGTGACTTTAACTCATCCACTAATTACCTATTTAAGATGTTATTGGATAAGAACAATTGATTATGAGACCAGAAAAGAAGCTACCATCCCCACCTCACCCCCGTTCTTAGAAAGGATAGGAATAATTCATACTTTGCTGCAATATGTTTTTCTTAGCTTCACAGTGTATCATAGATCTATTTTTATATTAATACATAGCTTCCATATTTTTTTACAGCTGCAAATCATTCCTCTGTGTGTGTGTGTGCGTGCATGCTCATTAAAGTTAGTAATTATAGCTTTAAATGTATATATTGGAAAAGAAGTGCTTAAAAATTAAAGACAAAACAATCATCTCAAGGAGTTTGATGAAGAAGTACAAAACAAACCTAAAGAAAATAGAGAAGGAAATATTAAAGACAAGAGCTTAGATGCATAGAAAAGAAATCATGCATACAATAGGATCAACAAAAATAAAATGTCTGAAAAGAACAATATTGATAAACCTTGGTGAGGCAAATAAACAATAAAAAAGAAAGCAAATAATAAATACTGTCAAGATATGAAACATCACTACAGATCCTACAGATATTGAAAAGAAAATATATTGAGTAACCTTGTCAAAATTATGAAAATTAGATGAAATATAACTATTTCTAGAAAAATACAACTTACCAAAACAAAACTATCCAAGAACAAATAGGGAAGCAAAAAGTCCTAGAGCTATTAAATGGGTTCAGCAGCTAAAAACCTTTCCACTAAAAAACCTGCAGTTTTATATGGCTCTCACCAGTGAGTTAACACATTTAAAAATAAAATAATGTTAGTTTTCACAAACTCATCCAGATAATTTAGAGTGTACACTCTGCAATTCATCAGACTATCATGTGAAGATCTTAATAGATGTAGAAAAAGCATTTGATAAAAATTCAACATCCATTCATGTTAAAAACTTTTACCAAATGAGAAATAGAAAGGGTTTACCTTAATTTTATAAAATGCATCTTTATCAAATAAACTATAGCAAATATACTTAATTGTAAAACATTGGGATCAGAATTAAGAAGGGATGTCCTCTGTCACCACTTGTATCTGTCAGTTATTGCCACAATAACAATGTACAACAACCAACCACAAAAAAAATCTCAGTGGCATACAAAAACAATTTCCTCCTCACACAGGGGTAGGCTAGCCAGGCAGTTTTGCTAATCTCAGCTGGATTCAGCTGGCCTTAAATTGGGGCCATGGTTTCAGTTCCGGTCAGCTCCATGTGACTAATTCATCTGAGGTCAGTGGGCTACCTGAGGCATGCTCTTTTCATGGTGTGGCAGAAACACAAGAATAAACCCGATTGCTCAAACACATTCAAGCCTTTGCTCACATCATGTATACTAGCATTCCCTTAGTTGTGGCAGGTCACATGGTCAAGTCCAACATCAATAGAGAGGGGAAATGTACTCTATTAAGAAGGGATAAGGAGCAAATCATTCAAGTTGTTACAGCAAATAAATTCAAAACTGCTAGAGGTCCCACCTACTGCAGGAAAACAAGTGGATGGAAAGAAAAGTTATTGCTTATAAATGATATGAGTGTGTACATAGAACATCTAAAAGAATTGGTGGTTGGGTATTCAGGGCAGGGATGAGGAATTTGGTGTCAATAGTGATCACATGTTGAGGGTGAGGGATTCTGGCTAAACCAATTTAGCAGGATTCTGGCTAAAACTGGGCTCTTGAGGACATGCCCAAGGACAGGACCTAGTAGAGAAAACTCAGAGGAGCCCGACTAAAGTTTGGTAGCGACTTGTCACTACTGCCCATTGGCTGACCAGGATCCCAGCAAGTGAAGTTCTATGTTTTCTTCCTTCTTGAAAAGAACATGCTACTCTAAGGTCGTGCTTTGTCTTAGTTTGGGTTCTCCCAGAGTCAGGCCTTGAGACAAAGATTTGTAATTCATTCAGGAAGTGATCCCAGGAAATACGGGTAAGAGAGTGGGGAACAGAGAGAGGGACTTGAAGTCATCCCATAAATGGTTTTAGAGGTAAGCAAAATAGCTCTGTGTGTAACTGGATTTTGATCGCTCAGAGGTATTCCACCTGACGTTGAGGGGCCTGAGATATTCACCGCCAACTCCCATCAGTTATTGGTCCAGGGCTGCTCTCGGGGGGGGAGTGTTATTTTCCCTGTTCTTCTAGTGTGCCATGCACAGGTGGGCAGATATGTCTCTGGTGGCCAGAAGAAGACCCTAAAACGTACAGGTGCTGACAGGACAATAGGAAGTCAGGCCAGCATCACTAAAGTGGTCAGAGCCGAGTGAGCCGGGCTGGATATTAGGACATCTGCTACAAGACACTTTACAGTTAACAACTGGGGGGAAATAAGCAGGAGGGAAACCTCAGAAGTCAACGGGGGAGAAACACAGCAGTAAATGTAATGTGGAGCTGATTATGATGCCTGACAGCAGAAGGCACTGACAAGACAGTCTCAGAGACTGAGCTGGAAAGAATCAACTCAAAGGCTCAGGGCTCCTCCATAGGTAGCCTTTCGAAGCAAATGGACTAGAACCTGCTGTTATATAGTATATTGACACTGTGACAGAAACACTATGAGGTGCTGGAACAAATAAGGACAGTATTATGACAGAGTGTCAACAGGAACATATACTCTCAGGGTGATGCGCTGTTCAGTTATAATCCCGTTCTCAGTGATAATGGAAAATTCTGGCTCCTCTCATTTATCTAGGGCTACACATTTAAATACATGTTCATTCCCCTCCCAAACCCATCTTTAATTCTGGAGGTGAGAGAGAGTATCAGACTCTATAGAGTTATTTCTTGAGGCATCTTTAAGTGATAGAATAATGGAATAATGTATAACCATCTAAGAGTCGAATCAAATGAATGACTACTCAATTAAATACATACGAAATGGTGTTACCATGTACTAATCAGGGTTAAACAGAGGTATTTTCACCCTTTTATCACTTATGTAGGATAAGTTAAATGATTAGATGACTGACAATGATTCTCTTCCTTATTTTACATTCATATGCACATCACTATGTAGTATATTTCTGTATTTCTTTTCTTTTCTTTTCTTTTTTGGCTATGCTGCAGGCTTTCGGGATCTTAGTTCCCTGACCAGGGATTGAACCCGGGCCCCCAGCAGTGAGAGCGCCAAATCCTAACCACTGGACCGCCCGGGGAATTCCCCATACTGTATTTCTTACCTCAAAATATTTGCCTACAAAAATTTGTTACCTAAGTCAAAATGGTTGCCTAACATAATTTCCCCTGCTACGTTGTCAAAAGAATAATGTTATCACCTTAGACAGGAACTCAAGCACTGAGATAAAAGCCACATCTGAGTATCGGATGTATTTTATTTGTTCACATTTATCCTACTTGAGGTTAACACTACTTCATTGGACAGTTTAAAAAATCATTCTGTAAACAAAATAAAAAACAGCAGCAACAGCTAAAATAAAGACCAATGGCTACTAAAATAAAGGAATGCATTGGAAGGAGTATTCTGCATAAGCAAAGAAAACGTGACCATGATTATGAATTCAACAATAAGAGAAAAAAAACTCCAACATCTGTAAAAGACAAAACTATAATAGGAATAAAAAAGAAGCAACAATACAAAGTGCAGGTGCGATAGTTTTCATTTCCAAGTCCATTCAGGAAATAGAGCATACTATTCTTTTATATAAAGTGACAAGTTCCGCTTTAAACATTCAGTTACGTTATCTTGCAGGTTGTTTTTTCAATTTACATTATCTCTACTTTACATGGATTTAACTGGAAAGATGGTCATATGTGATACATGGTATAATTTCTTGAACCTACGGAGAGTACAGAAATGGTAAAGTTCATTGTTTTACTTTTTGCTTCATTTGCAATGAGTAACAAGAAGCTGAAAATCTAGTATGAGAAGCATCAGTATTTTTACTCCCCCCCCCAAAAAAATCCTGAGCCCTTTCATCATTTCTGTTGCCACTTTCAGATTCTCTGTAACAAAAGACTGTTCATTTCCCCTGAATTCTGGCCAGCTGACTTAAATCATCAGTTCTGTAAATGCAAAATTGGCCTGGTATTTGTCCAAATTGATCAGATAGAGGTGTTATTCCGGCATCACATAAAAATCACTCACACTTTCATAATTGCTTAGAACCTCAAAAGGGAACATCTGTGAAACATGATTTTTGAATAGAGGACTTTTATGAAATATATTTCAAATCTTAAAAAATAGTTTTAATGCTCCCTAAAAGTGGTATAGGATTTACCCCAGCTGACAGTGCCTATTCCATTTAAGAACATTCTGTGTTTGTGGCATTCTACTTTCCTTAACAGCTCTAATTTTATTTAAAAAGCCCCAATACACGTCTGCCGCCTTATTTAGTGTTAAACAGCACTATGTATACAGCTCAACAGCAAGATTAAGAAGTTATAAATACACACATATCACGGACAGAGTCATCTTTCTTTCGGAATTCATTGAATAAAACCGTATTCTGGTAAATCCCCCTCCCCCGACAAGAGAGTGAACTGTGCCTACATCGAGGTGTTTAAGTATTCCTCCAACAGCTTTCATTGTATTATATTATGAAAACACTAGGCTTTAAGCCGGGTACTAATAAATATTTAATTTAAAAGGAAGAAAGAAACCCCAACACAGAACATAAAAAAGACCCTCCCCCCGCCCCCGGCCTGCGTGTCCCTACAGAAGGCGCGGGATTCACCCGGACATGGCCGAGATCTCGTAGTCACTGGCCGAGGTGAGGGGCTTGCCCATCATCCGGATGTTTTTTGCACTGGTGATTCGGGCCATCATGCACACGGGCTTGTCAAAGTACTTCACTAGGGCAGGTTCTGTCAGGAGGGAGGCCAGGAACTGCTCGAAGGTGATGGCCCAGTCCCGGTCCAGGCTGGTGCTCCGGGGCAGCGCCGCTGTGCCCTGGCCGCTGCGCACCAGCACCGTGTCCTCACCGATGTCCTCGCAGTGCAGCTTGTCCTCCTCGTGGGAGCCGGCACTCAGCACCGAGTACGAGGACATGGAGCTGTCGTCCTTGGTGTCGTCGTCGGAGATGAGCATGGAGGAGCAGGCCCCGTGGTCCCGGGGCGAGGAGTCCTCTAGCTTGATGTCCTCCATCTGTCCCCCCAGGGAGTGTTCCTCGCCGTCCCCCGCCAAGCTGGCCGGGAGGGGCTCCACGGGGTCCGGCGCGTAAGGCTGGCCCGGCCCTTTGTTGGGGAAGAGCATGCCGCCGGGGAGGCCCTGGTTGCCGGGTGGCCCGCCACCTCCGCTCCCGCCCTCCTTGGTGGGCTGGGTAGTGAAGAGCTTGCCCACTTCCCCGATCTCCAGCAGGAGGCTGGTCACCGCCGCCGTGGCGTGGTACAGCTCCTGCTCGTTGGGGTCCTCGCTGAACATGTTATACATCGTCTTACACAGCTCGATAAACTGCCCCTGCAAAGTGATGGAGGGAAAACACAAGCATGTGGCCACCTCATGAGGAGCACGGAGGCAGGACCCAAGTGGACTGCAAAGCCATTCAATATCAGGACTCCTACAAGATCCCGGAAGAGTCCTACCGTAGGGTGGATGGATGTGTAGTTTAAAGTCTCTTTCAATGCTTCCTTTTTTTAAACTGGGAAAACTTCTAACATCCATGAAAGCAGAAAGAATGAAATAATACGCCTTTATAATAGTACCTATCATTCTAGAGTCAAGAAGGACCACGGGGACCTCCCTGGTGGTCCAGTGAGTAAGACTCTGCGCTCCCAATGCAGGGGGCCTGGGTTCCATCCCTGGTCGGGGAAGTAGATCCCATATGCATGGCAACTAAGAGCCTGCGTGCCGCAATGAAGATCCCACGTGTCGCAACTAAGACCCGGCGCAGCCAAAATAAATAAGTAAATATTAAAAAAAAAAAAGAAGAAGGACCATGTTATACAAATGTTTCACTAACTGTTTTATCCTTTCTTGCAGTATCTTAAGTAAATCGCAGATCTCACCTCATCTCATATCTACACACTACAGCAGGCAGCCCAATGTTTCCAAGGTCAGGTCAGCTCCAATCCCCTCTCCCATGACACATCTGCTGGTGTCCACGGACGGACGTCATGCCTCCCACCCCCACCAGGATGATTTATCTCTTCTTCTGTTAGAAAACAGCATTTGCATCCTGTATTTTAATTATTTATATTGTTTTATCACCCTCATTACATTTCAGCTGTTTAAGGAAAAAAATATGTCAGACACCTTTATAGCTGAGCACAGTGGTTTGAAAACAGCACGAGCTTGTCTTCCGAGTATCTGAGGGTATTTTTAAAGATTGGGATGAGAATGCATGTATTCTCAAATGTGAATATTTCGTGGTTCACATATTCTCTGAGGAGGTCATTTTCTCACAACAGAGCATACTTTTAATGCACAAAATAGATCCGAACAGGTACTACTTAAGCGCCTTGAGGAGTACTTATTCCACATTTATCTATGACTAGAAAACAGAGCTTCAAGGTTTGAAATGCATGAACTACACTGTTCGGTACTCACCTGATTCAATTTGGGTAAATCCTTTGCATTCTTTGATCTGGATTTATTTTCTGGAGTCCAGAGTCTCAGATAATTACGATTTTCTTGAGAATTTGCCCTCTTCCCTAAAACCCAAATGCCGAGAAATAAGTGTTCAAAGGTCAAGAAGCAACTGTTGAACCAGCAGTAAGGGAAACACAGAGAAGAGAAAGTCTGTACCTCTGTCGGGCTTTAGACTCACTGTAACAAAGCCATCGTCTGCACTGTGTTTGCTTCTGCTGTCCAATCCAACCACTACCAGGAAAGATTCAGAAGAAAAAAAGGAGAATGTTACATGATAAACCCATAGGTTGAGCAGGTGTAGTAGAAAACAGAAAAACCTCTAGGTAGAGTTGCCTAACACAGCAAAACAAAACAAAACCCCAGCACATAAATAATTAGGTAAACAACAAGTAGTTTTTTAAAGTGTGAGTTCCCACATATCACATGGGACATACTCACGCTAAGCAAATCATTTTTTGTCCACCTCAAATTCAAATTTTACTGGGTGTCTCATATTTGATCTGACAACTGAGTGTTGCCTGCCAGGTCAGTAAACAAAGGATGTTGCAGCCATCAAGCCAGCAGCACTGCAGCTGCCCCCAACTGTGCCATCTCCACCCTGCGGGGATTCAGGATGGAGAAAAATAGGATACTGGCCCTAGATAGCTAAGGTGCGTATCAAAGGAATGATTTCAGTAAGCCCAGACTCTTGCATCTTCCCATACACAGAGAAGCACTAAATTCATTAACTTGAGATATCTGGTTTCTTTAATTAACACTAATCTTTTGATATTCCCACTACCTGTTTTTTTTTTTGCGAAAAAAATCTTATATATCCTGGCTCTCCTCCGTTATTTCTTCAGAGCAGTCCCTCTGAGCTATGCGTGAGGCTGCCTCCTGGGCTTAAGTCCTCGGTATGTCTGCCGAATAAAACGTAATTCTCAACTTTTAGGTAGTGCTTTTTTTTTTTTTTTTTTTTTTTTTTTAATACAATCGAAAAACTCTATCTCTAGGTGAAAGATTCCCCAAGAATCCTTTTTCACAAGCAGGGCTCGGTGTATAAATAGGAATTAAAGGAATGATGTCATGTGGTGTTCAGTACTTAAAAAACGGTGGTGCTGGCCCCAGTGAATGCTGATTTCCCCCCTCTGTTACATTATCATCTTAACTTTGTATACATGAGATTGACCTGTCAGGCTCTGCAAAAGATCAAGAACTCACTTTTTAAAAAGAAACTGACGTCTATGTTGATAAAAGAAAACAAATGTCATGTGCTACTAAATTCCTTCAGATTCATAATCTGGCATTTTTTGACTTTCAAGAAAACAACTTATAATTGTTTTCTTCTTTCTTCTTAAAACAGGACATCCCAGGGCTTCAAAAGGAGAGGTGTACTATCCCCCCAGTTTCCCATTCAGTTTGTCAGCTGTAAGAATGCATCCCAAGCACTTCCTCAGCCATACAAAAGGAGGCTGGTTTGCCGCATACGTAACCTTTACATATTTAGGGCCAAATTAAAATCTCAGCAGCTTTTAAGACAGACTGAGGACAATGAACTATATATGCCGTGGAGAAAGTCCTCTCCTCTTAATGTTGAACTAGCTTTAGGGAACAAGTAGATAGTCCAAAATGTTATGGTAAGCCCCATGCAATGGATATTATACAGCCAATTAAAAACCATGTTTTCAGAGAGTGTAAATGACATCGTAATAGGCTCACTGGATTTTAAGTGAAAAAAGGATACAAAACTGTACAGGCAGAAGAGGTGGAGATGGCATGTGCCAGAACACGCTTGTTCTATGTTTAAATTGTTCATAAAACAATCCTTCAGCCAAAACAAACAAACGAACAAAACTGTATCGGCAGTTTGATCCCAGTTTTATATATACATTATGGATATTATTATAATTATATGGATAAAAAAGGAATACTTCAAGATATTAATTATTATTGATAGTTATCTTTATATCGTGCAGTTTTAAGATATCATTAGCTTATTTTATATATTTTGACCCATATTAAAAAATTTTTGATACAAAGCAATAGTACTTATGGAGTTAGAAAAAACATTTTTTTTTTTTTGCGGTACGCGGGCCTCTCACTGCTGTGGCCTCTCCTGTTGCGGAGTACAGGCTCCGGACACGCAGGCTCAGCGGCCATGGCTCACGGGCCCAGCCATTCCGCAGCACATGGGATCTTCCCGGACTGGGGCATGAACCAGTGTCCCCTGCATCAGCAGGTGGACTCTCAACCACTGCGCCACCAGGGAAGCCCAGAAAAAACATTTTTTAAAAAGCATCTTTTGAGGCTATTAAATGCTACTGGCATGTAACCATTCCTGAAGCATTTCTGAAAGAAGTAACTCCTTTTCTGAGATGAGTTCCCACTAAGAAAGATGCGGCTAACATTTTGCAGCCAAAATATGATTGCTAAGGATTTGAAGAATGTTGTCAGATGTGCCAAGGCACTATGCTAAGAGGCTTACTACATTATCTCACTAAGTCCTTACTATACCCAATGTGACAGCTCTCATCTCCACTTTCCACACAAGGACCCTGGTGCTCCCAGATGCCCGAAGCTGCCTGAGGTCATCTAGACAAACAGAGCTAGCATCCTGTCCAAAACTCCTGCCCTTAACACCTATCACCAATAAGAATACTGTCTGGCCCTTGCTCCTCTCCACTCAATCACTTAGGGGCTCACAGTTTAAAAGCAGGTCTAAGCTGTGCTTATTTGGGGACCGTAAGATTTAAGAGGCAAAAGGACCCAGGAGCAACCCATGCTGACTTTCAACCTTGGGTGAAGTCAGGAGGCCGCCTGCCCTACGGATGAAGTATCAATAGGATGGAGACAATGCACAGCAGCAGCAAGCCCAGTCGCTGCTTAGATCCACACATGGCACAACAGAACAGGTTCTTATGTAAATCTGGAGATATTTCCAATGAGCCGGATCATGTCTGTGTAGATCTAACAACCGCACAGAGCAGGGGTCAGCAAACTTTCTCCGTAAAGGGCCAGATGGCAAATATCTGAGGCAATTCTACCACTGTAGTGTGAGAGCAGCCATAGGCAATATATAACTGAATGAGCTTGGCTGTGTTCCTGGTTGTGTTCCAATAAAACTTTATTTATAGGCAGTAATGTTTAAATTTTATATTATTTTAATTCTTTGATATAAATTTTATATTATCGGGCTTCCCTGGTGGCGCAGTGGTTGAGAGTCCGCCTGCCGATGCAGGGGACACGGGTTCGCGCCCCGGTCCGGGAAGATCCTACATGGGCCCGTGAGCCATGGCCGCTGAGCCTGCGCGTCCGGAGCCTGTGCTCCGCAATGGGAGAGGCCACAACAGTGAGAGGCCCGCCTACCACCAAAAAATGTATATAAATAAATAAAAAATAAATAAATTTTATGTTATCACAGGCCGTACAAATAGGTGGTGGGCTGGATTTGGTCCAAAGTTTGCTGACGTCTGTTACAGAGCAGCGTATCTGATGTCAATGCTAGTCCAGATTCTGGAGATCAGCATTACAACAGAATGACGCTCTTAATGAGCGCTTCTCCCTATCAAGGAGAGGGGAGCAAAGTATATGCTCTCCAGTTAACACTTTTTCTAAGCCAGCAGGACACAAGGTACATGGTCCTTTCGGCGGGCTGAAGTTCCCACTCCCCAGTAGTTAGTCAAGTTCAAAAATTTAAAAAGAAAGTAGCATATCAGGCACTTGTATTCATTATACTTCTTTGATTGCCTAGCTTTGGAGGCAACTTTTCCCAATAACAGAGGGCTCTGTAAAAAAGAAACAGAGAGGCCCTGACGAGGAAAGTCACTTACCATGGGTGCATTCTGGGGTGATATCTTCAAAGAAGTATTGAGTTGCTTCAAAAGCGGAATCTGGCTCGTCTTGATCAGAGGATGGCTCTGGAGAGAGAGGAGAGGTGATTCTCATATTGGCAGGGCCAGGATTCAATGAAAGTGTGCTTTAATTGCTGAAGAAATGACACGGGGCTCATGAGAAGCTGAAGTTACGAAGGTGGGCTGGGGGGTCCCATCACTGGTGCAGGCCTTGAATGCCCACCTCCTCAAAACCCTTATGGGGGAGGGGCTCCCTCCAGTTCTAACTCCACCTTCCTTTATAACAACCCCACACTGAAGTGTCCCTTCACATTTGCCTTTTTTGGAGACTTATCCTAAATCCTATGGAATGAGGGTTTAAGGAACCAAATTTTGGGAAACTGTAACTATAATGATAATTCCCAAATCTGTAGTTTTACCCTATCTCTATCCTTGGAGCTAATCCCCCTTCCTCCCTCCCTTTTTACTTCTTCCCTTTCTCCCTCCCTCCCTCCCTCCCTTCCTTCCTCCCTTCCTTCTTTCCTCCCTTCCTTCCTTCCTTTCTCTCTCCCTCTCCCTCTCTTTCTCTTTCCCTCCACCTCTCCCTCCGTTTCTTTTTTAGTATTTGCTAGATATTTCCAGCTGGAGGCCATCCCTGTTTAAAACTGAACTCACAACTTCACCATCTTTCCCACTGTTTCTGTCGGTGGTAACAACACTGCTCCCCCTCGACTCAGAATCCCACGAGTTACCAAGTGTTATTCTTTCTCTTGCAGAAGCCTGCTCTTTTCTATTACTGCAACTCACACTTCAGACAGGTGAGTGATCATTGAAATAAGCACCTGCTGATTCAGGAACTTGTGTAAAAAGTATCGTTCAGTTTGTTCTCAGTGACCAATGAGTGATTTTGTACATCAAAAAAAAAAGGCAAACAGGTCTCGCCAAAAAAGACTTCAAGCCAGGCCAGAGTCACAGGTACATGTGCTACTCTGTGTGTCTCGCTTACCAGGCAAGACGTGCATTTTGTACAGCAGTTTGAGCTTCTCTGTGAGGTCCCCATGGCACGCGGCACCTAGAAGTCACGTAAGTAAAAATGTGAAATGCACCATGTGTGCCACAATCCCCCCCCACCCCTGGCTCAGCATCCCCCGAAGCACCTACTTTTACTCATTGAAACCCAAGTATCGTGTGGCAGAAAGTCTGGCCAGGACGTATTTGGGTTGAAAGCTCTGGAGCCAGGATACCTGGTTTCAAATGCTTTGTACTTACTACGTGCCCTTGGGAGAGTGAACCTCTCTGTACCTCAGTTTCCCCTCTATGAGGCAGGATGACAAATTAGAAGATACCACCAGTGGTCTTGATATCAGGGCCCATGAAATGTGAGAACTAAAGGTGTTAACACTTAGAATAGTGGCTGGCACAAATTTAACTAGTGTTATTGATTAGAAAAGTCAGGTGACTGGGCCTCAACACCCTAAATACTTGCGAGAGTTCAGAAATAATCTCAATACACGTTTAAAAGTGCTTCATATTACTCACTTTAGAAATCTTTTTTAGTTGCTTTTGGGGTCTCTTAAATATTTCTTCAGTTCAATTTAGCCTAACCTAGCCGCCATTGTATCACCATTGCTTCAACCCAAAGAATCCTGTTACTTTTTCCCTTACAGTCCATACGTATTTCAGGAATCAGAAAATCCTTTGTAAATGCGTGTTCCAGAGCGCCTAGTTGAAGGTTAATCGGACTTGGGAAAAGGGGAATCACAGGATCTGGATTGGTTGGCAGGGGCACCAGGGGTTATCTCGTCCCACCTCCCACTTAATGCAGGGGCCTCCTCCCACACCCACATCCACGTAAGAGAGACGTCTGAACATCCTCAGGGACGGGAAGCTCATCACAACCAGAGGCATCTCATCTCACTGGGGAGTTCTAGAAACACTGAAAGGGCTCCTGTCATTTTAACTTTAGTCAGGATCCTTAACCT
The DNA here is from genome assembly GCF_937001465.1 of Orcinus orca. Classification (NCBI taxonomy): domain Eukaryota; kingdom Metazoa; phylum Chordata; class Mammalia; order Artiodactyla; family Delphinidae; genus Orcinus; species Orcinus orca. The sequence continues at coordinate 23,303,786 of NC_064562.1, forward strand.
ACAGGTTCAAGTGCATAAATTCCATGAACCACAGACAATGTAAAATGTGGCCACGTGCCGATGTCACTTTTTGGGAAGATTTCCACAGTCCTTATCAGATCTCAAAGAGATCACAACTCAAAAAAAGGTTTAGAACTATTCCTTTTCCTTCCTCTTTAGAGTAAAAAAAAAAAAAAATAGGTCTATTACGTCTTCATTACAACGATCCCTCAGATTTTAAGGACAGCTGTCCTGTTCCTCTCCAGCTTATCTTTTCAAGGCAAATTTATGTCCCCCAGGCTATACCCTCTCTACATTTTTTCAACTTTCTTATACGACATCGTTTGTACACTCTTCCCTATTCTTACCCACATCCACCTTATGTGTTAATGTGCCCATCAATAACCCTCTGGACAGAGAGTTCCAGAAGCTTCTAGTCCACTGCAGAGAATAGTGGAACTGTTCTTGACTCTTAGCCTAAGTCTGCATTCAACTCTTTATACTCTTCACTCTGGAGTTTCTTATTGACCACATAGTTAACTAAACCCCCAAATGCTTACACACTGACTAATACTAACCATGAAAATAATGACAGACATTTTTGAACCATTCACTTTGTATTAAATCCTATGTTAACTACTTTCCATATGCATTTCACTTTCTTCTCACAATAATTCTACGAGATGGTCACAATTATTATCCCAACTTTACAGGTGAGAAGTCGGGCTTATTGATATTAAGTAATGTTCAAGGTCATAAGCTAGCAAGTGGCAGGCCCAGGATTTGAACTCAGATTTGTCTGACCCTAGATCGCATGGTTGAAACCACTATACTATATATGCAGACATACAGTTCCTTTACAATCATTTCTTAAAATTTAAGATTTCTGATTTATCTCTATCAGTTTGTTTTTGCCAATCATTTCCTCCTCTGATTTCTTTAAATCTTGTTTTTGTCCTCCAACACAATGGCTGTCTCTCTTCACTTTTGTAGTGGTAGCTTCTCTACCTTTATAGTTTAAATCCCTGACTAAGTCAGGTAGGGGGGGATAAGCAGTAATTGTAGTGACAATAACTAACACTTTTTGAACCAGGTACTGTTGTGGGAACTTTACTTGAATTATTTCTTTTAGTCCTGACAATAACTATTTTGCAAATGAGGGAACAATCACAGAGGTTAAATACCAAGCCCAGCATACTAGAGAACTCTCCATTGACCGTCATGCTTTGGGTGCAGGGTTCAGACAGTCATTGAGTCACCAACATCCATATCCCTCCAACTTTCCATTTATCATGAGTTATCTGTCCAGTGACCAGCTGCCTCATGACATCTATGGCATGTTTAGAAATGCTGCCTTCCAGCAATACCACTGGAAAAGGAGGTCCAGCTAATTTGTGGCTTGCAATTGTAATCCCTCATCTCTAATTCCATAGAGATGTTCTGTTCACTAATTTCTAGAGGGATCTTTCTGGAGATGAACATTGAAATTATTATTTTTTTTTTTTTCTTTTTTATTTTTTTTTTTTTTATTTTTTTAAACATCTTTATTGGAGCATAATTGCTTTACAATGGTATGTTAGTTTCAGCTTCACAACAAAATGAATCAGTTATATATATACATATGTTCCCATATCTCTTCCTGCTTGCGTCACCCTCCCTCCCACCCTCCCGAACATTGAAATTATTGATCCATCTCTTCCAGAATTCATTCTTTAGTTTCTTAAGACTTGAACAGAATTTTTCTTTTCTAGTCTACTTGTCTGTCTCCATAGCTGTAATCAACCCGCATGACTGACTACAGCTCTTGAGACTCCGCCCGGCAAACGGGGTGGAGTTGACTTTGCTCAGAGAACTCAACTGCATTTTTAAGAAGCCCAAGTACTCTTCTCCAATGTTTCCACTATCTTGGACTGCAAACCTCGCTTTCTTTTTCGGAAGATTTTGAAGAGTATTTACCTTGTTGGGGTTTGACTAGGCTTAAGTAAGTTAAATATTTATATTTATTCCTATCACTTTCTACACGTGTCTGGTATTTTTGTTGTGAACATCTTTGCTAGAAGCAGATTCGCATTACAACTAATTGGCCGTAAGGCCATTTTGCCATAAAAGATAAAAATAACTGGTTGATGGTTACATTACACTAGAAAGTAAGATGTCAATTTTTGCAAATCCTTCAGTGAGCTAATCTAAGCCAGACTGTGTTAAAATTTGCACCATTTTCAAGAAACTTACGCCCATCAGGAATCACATTACGATTTCCTTTTGGGGGGATAGGAGGAGCTTGATTCTTCGTTTGCCTCCAGCGTCTAATACTGCATATGATAAACTTGGTAAAGACGGCCTGAGAGGACAGTCTGTTGTATCCAAATTAGCTAAAGAATCAATCATTAATGTTCTCGAAGGCTGTTGTGAATTAGTAGCTGCTTCTTTTATATTTGCCATAGCTTGGTGAACTTTTGGTTTCGACGAGTGGGAGGCATGACTGTGCTGGTCGAAGGATTTATAAAAACTGATTTGTTATCTTTTTCTAGTGTCGTAACTGTCAACCAACTATTTTGATCTCTTATGGCAAAATGGCCTTATGGCCAATGAGCCTTGCAGCAAAACTGGCCGCAGCAAAGATGTTTACGGCAAAAATTCCTAGAACCCTCTCTACGTGCAGAACCGGTCTCTTTTTTCTCCTCCTTATTTTTGTCCAAAAGTAATTTTTAAAAATCTCCCTTTTGATAGACACCAAGGTGATAATAATAGTTACTCTGGGGCAGAAAAGATTAGGAGAGGGTCGAAAGGGTCCTTAGCCTTGTCTGGATTGTTTTACTTTATTTACTTTATTTTGTTCACTTTTTTGAAAAGCAGAATGTATTTATGTTACTTTTGTAATTAAAAATTAATGCCTCCTTCTTCCCTAAAAAAAAAAAAAAAATCCTATTTGCTGTCCTTAGCACAGAGTAGTGAGAACAGCCCTCATCTGAATCCTGGACCCAGTACGTACTAACTGTGCTTTTCAGTTCAATAACAGACATACACTGACTTGCTAAAAATGAACGTTCCAGCAAGTTGCTTAACTTTTCTAAGCCTCCATCTCTTTAACTGACAATGGGGGTATTAATAGTAAGCAGACAGGTAATAAAACATAATATTGATAGTAACTGCACAAACGCTGCTTCCAGGGTGCCTGAGTTCCAACTCCAACTTTGTAGTTGTGTGCTTTAGGTAAATTAAATGCACATAAAGCATGAGGGCAGTGCCTGGCTGAGCAAATGCTTTATAAATGTTAGTTATCAATACTGTTATTACCCTCAAAGGTCTGTTGTCTGGATTAAGTGATAAAGTACAAGTTCTAAAGCATCACAACAGAGCCCGCACTTAAAAAAGGCTAGTTTCCTCCATGTACCCCCTTTGAATGATATATCTGAGCGCTTGATACAAATAGTTTTTACTTATCTAAGAGGACCTTATCTACACCCCTTTGCTTTTTTAACAACCATCAGTTTTCTCTGGCCTTTAAGCCTTCCAGTCATTATTCTTAATGATTTAGGGTACTTTTTGGAATCATCGTTGGCTCTATGTCTGACGCCTTCATCTTTCGTGGGCACAGGTCATTTTCAAGTGCATGGACCAAGGTCACAGAGTGGCACAATTAGAATTTTTAAAAGTCTTCCTTCTTATCTCATTCAGGCAGCCTGACATAATGCCTGCTATATCCACAACCTCGTAATGGGTGGGCCAAGCTTGACCACCACGTAGCTTTTCTGCTCAAGTATTAATGGGACAAGAGTCCAGTGGAATATAGGACAGGAAACAGGTCAGGCAGTGAGGCTGACAGGCAGAAACTCGTGCTGCTTGGGAGGTGAGGGTGTGCATTCTCAGGATGGACACGCTTCCTGCCCGCAAAATGGAGAGAAAAGACTTCCATTTAGACTGGAGGGCTGTTGCATTTTTTTTCAGCTCTTTATTAAAAACATTATGAAATGTTTTATAAAATTTTATGAAACATATGTACTGTAAATGTATTTTTTGACAAAGAAAAGCAATCCATCCAAACATTTCTTCCCTTGTAAAGTTATCGTGATTTGTGGTTTCAGTGTTTAAGTTGGCATTCTTGCAAACTCTCTGATAATGTATTTTAACTAGTGCTGAGGACTATCGAATGTAGAAGTGATTAACGATATATGATTAACGATTTAATCATATATCCATTAACTAAAAACGAATTTTACAGTCAGCTTGCAAACCTTAAAATGTGCTTCTCTGTCCTGTAAACCTTGTCTCCTGAAGCGAGCGGGGCTGTGGTCCTGAGGGCGGCACAGAGAACCACGAGGACCACGGTGCTTACTGACCTATTCCCCCCTCCCCCTGCCCCAACTCATGCAATAACATCACATCCTTACTCAGTCCAGAGACAAACTCTCGGAAGTTGATCAGAGAATCTCCATTTTCATCTAATAACTGGAATAAGCGCGAGGCAAGCACGTCAGAGTGAGTTCCACAGGCCCAGGGAAAGAGCAGAGCAAACATGCCCTTGAACAGCTCAAAGTCGATGCGGTACTGCTCGAGATAGGGCAGGCTGGGGTCGTGCCGGTCCAGCGCATTGCTGCTCCCACCCCAGTAGCAGCTGGTTAGGTGTTCCGCCTGAAACATCAAAGAACAGGAGGACTACTGGGGACTGCATCTCACAGCAAATACCAAGAAGAAAGGCCCTCCCTCAAATCTGGAAAAAGGCTTTAGGTCACCCGTGTGCATCTCCTGGGGGTGGGGGCAGTGGTCTGGTCGCAGGGCCCCTCAGCTTCTCTTCTACATATATCTCCACTTGACCCTGCTCCCCCCCAAACTCCATGGCAACCATCTCTGTGTTTACATCTGGCATGAAAAACCCGGTTCAATTACTGGTGTAGGTGAAAAAAGAAAGAAAACCCTCCCCCTCCCCATTTTCTTCTCCCCCTGCCCATCCCCACACTCAAAAGCATTTTAAGAAGTAACTCCCATAAAGACAAACGCTTTCTTTTTTTTCTTTTTTTTTTTTAAATTTTATTTATTTATTTTGGTTGCGCCAGGTCTTAGTTGCGGCAGTTGGGCTCCTTAGTTGTGGCATGCATGTGGGATCTAGTTCCCTGACCAGGGATCGAACCCATGTCCCCTGCACTGGAAGGCAGATTCTCAACCACTGCACCACCAGGGAAGTCCCAACTCTTTCTTTTTTTAATTTAAAAGAAATACATAGAACGTTAACCTGAAAAAACGATCTGTAATTCAGGCAATCTGATCACCTTGTGTCCTCAGCGAGGATGGTACAGCCCAGAGGGTAAGTAGCTTCCACAGGGTCATCTAACCAGTTAGTCAAAGCAGAATCATCATGCGATTTTGAGTCTCCAAACTCCTAGTTTAGTGTCCTGTAAACCCCCTGCTTCCTGGTCATCAAAATCCCATTAATATTATCCTAGTCATCCAGTAGTCAGGCTACAAGTGTGCGGTCCTCCTGTTTCACGCATCTGAAAATAGCTCCAGGGAAATTATGAGTAGGAACCACTAGGGTGAGGAGAACAGAGACCCAACAAAAGGCTTCTTGTTTCTGTCCTTGGAAAGAAGGCTGCCTCTTTATTCATGAGGTCATATTGATTCTGGTAGAAATATACGCCCATTCTAGGAAGACTGCAAAGAAAAAACATCTAATAGAAAGGCCAGTACGGAACACCCCAGCTCTCCTGTATGTAGACATTTACAGTTAGCACTGAATGGTAGCCTGGGGAGATGGGAGGGGCATCCAGAGGGAGACTTTATTTTTTACTCTATTCTCTGTTGTACTATTTCATTATAAGCATGTATAAATATTGCAATAGCAAAAGGCACTTACAAAACAGATCTCCCCCTCCCCCTGCCTAGGGGTTCTGAGAAGGGAGAGTCAGTGTTGTTCTCACTTAGAACGGAGCAAAGAGGACCAATGTCTTTGTCCTCACTGTTTGCTGGGAATTGTAGCTAATAAACCCAAAAAGAGCGGAGTGAGAGTAGGCAAGAGAGGAGGAAGGAGAGGTTTCTGCTGGGCAGCCTCGGGAGAATAAAGGAAGTGTGTCAGGTCCACCAGGCTTCGGGGCTGCACTGGCGCTGCGGGTGGAGATGGGGGCGGGGCTTGGGAGGAGTGGTGATGGTGGTGACGTCAGGGAGAGGAGGGTCCGAGGGACTGCACTGAAGTGATGCCCAGCAGCCCTCTGGGTGGGACGGTGTTGGTGATACATCCCCAGGAAGGGTCCTCTTTACCGGAGCTTCGTCAGTGGATGAAGGTTACCCAAAGCACTTCCTCCTAACTGAAGCGCTCACGTTCCTCTGGAAGCAGGCCTGAATGTGGTGCAGACACTTTCACTGTGCTCACAACCTTCAGGAAACAAGCCATGCAGACCATGACCTTCTTCTTTGATGAGACCCCCTACTCCATCATTTGGGCACTAGGGACCCGAGATTGAAAAAGGACTAATTTAGAAAGAGTTCAAGAGAAACTAAGGCATAGGGGCCCTGAACCACATTTTCCATCAAATCTGCCTCAGGGTGGCGGCCTTTCACCTTTTTCTACCAAGTTTTAGCCCAAAGCCCAAGGCAGAATGCTCCGTGGGAGACAAATGTCTCTTTCCTTTGTATCCGAAGGAAACCCCCCAGAAATTGGCTTTTTAAAGGACTAAGAGTCTGGCAGCGTGTCTGACACAGTCATGCCTCAATAAACGTTCGTTCAGATGAATTAAAGCCAATGAAAGTCTTCAAAAGACTCAAGAAAGAGTCGGTAACTGAAGTCTTTGTCTTGGGTTCCACAGTACCCGAGAGTCCTTCCCATTCCTGACACCAGCCAAGGGTCTCGGGTTCTCTCTTGGGGCGCTCGGCAGACTTGGGGAACTCGTGTTTGTCAACACACCCTTAGGGCAGGGTTTTGGAGTGTAAAGAAAGTTTTTTTCAGGCAATATCCTCGGTGTACAAATGACACACCTGGTACCTGGAGGTGCACAGACCAGAGAGTGCAGGGGTGCCCGGGTAAGAAGACAAGGGCACCCCTGTCTCTGTGTCTTCAGTGATCTCCGGATCTTGGACTTCTGCACAACCAGTCCTGGTCTTCCTTTTCCCGGTGTGCCCCAGAGTCAGCTCCTCTTTCTAATGTTATAGCGCTTCCCATTATCTGTGCGTGGTCTTGCCGCCTCCAGCTGCTACTCCCGCTTCCGTTTAGTTACCCCAAATCCTGGTCCTACCGGCACCACCCTGTGAAGCAGATTTCTTCCAGTCCTCAGTACCCTTTGAAAGTCTGATCTCAACTGGATCATTGTATCTTCTTGTTTTGATCCAAGTTGGATCACTGTAGTTTTTGCTTAACGAAACGAAGAGGGACTCCCTCCTTACGGAAAACCAACGTACGCGGAGCAATTAGCTACCGCGCTTTACGTGTCTTAATAAAACACGAACGAGATGGCACAGGCTAGACACTTCGCCGTCAAGTGCTGAAGGCAGCCTGGTGGGGACGCAGTTGTCCACTCTGTTGGTCATGCTGCTGGGCTGCACAAAGCCATCAACCTCTCTCTGCCGGCCCCAGAAGCACGCAGAGATTATACTAGATGGAAAACTGATCACTAATTCACCTATGTATTCAACACACATGTTTGGAACACCTAGTGGGGAGAGACACTAAACTAGGCACCCGTGAGACAAAAGGAAATAAAACGGTGGTGCCTCCAGTAGCTAACAGGCAAAGCGGGAACATTTGCAAAAATATTCCCAGCTCTCACTTTGTCTGATCCTAAGATCTATTAGTGTTCAACTCAGATCTTTACGTTTGTCCCTTTAGGTTCGTTCCTGTAATATCTTTGCAGTCCTCAACCGTCTTCCTTAGTTCTGGGAGTAAAAGGCTCTGTACACAAGAAGCTAGCCAATTAAAGATTGTGATAAAATCGGTACCCACACAAAAGGCATCTTCTAAAACTTTTTTCTCGGCAATTGCTACATTTTTACAATGTTGGTAATGACAGTTATGAAAGAAGAATTTTTTCTGAAAGAAAAACCATTCTATACTGCTTTATTTACTGACATAATATTTTCTTATTGAGGATCAAGATTGGTATGGGCTGACTTAGAAAGGAAAATTGCAGAAATTTAACAACTAAGCTTTTCCTTAGACATTTGAGCAGTTTTATTCTTGGTTTTTTTTGCTTTTTTTTTGTGGTACGCGGGCCTCTCACTGCTGTGGCCTCTCCCTTTGCAGAGCACAGGCTCCGGACACGCAGGCTCAGCGGCCATGGCTCCCGGGCCCAGCCGCTCCGTGGCATGTGGGATCCTCCCGGATCGGGGCACGAACCCGTGTCTCCTGCATCGGCAGGCGGACTCTCAACCACTGCGCCACCAGGGAAGCCCTTGAGCAGCTTTATTCTTATTCTAGCTACATATCTCTCTTTAAGAGTGCTTTAATATAGATTAATATAGGAAATTGCAATTTACAAGAGTCTCAGGAAGAATTTAAACTTGATTGCCATCGTTCCAGTGAGAATTATAAAGTAACGCTCTATTTTCTTAAGACCAAGGAAAACAGCTAAAATATTATATGGAGTGGAAGAAAGCTAAAACATCAATTTAAATGAGTTATATCTTTATTTTTCATATCAAGTACTCTATTTTTACACTCTCAGCTCTATCTTCCTATTTATGCATGTTGACACTCATGCTATCTATCCCTTCATAATTTAACAGAAAAATCTAGAACTAACTGAATTATTAAAGCGAACTCCTTTTTCCCCTGAATGTACATGAATTTTCTTTGAAACTCACTTTGAAAAGAGCATAAAGTTCTTCTAGCTCATCAATGGTAAAGGAAGTTTCTGTCACAATGGTTCGTACCTATAAGAAGAATAAACACAATGAATTTCACGAACTCAAAAATGTCATAATGGGAAACTTCCTGATTTTCTTGTTTTAAATCATCTTCAGTCTGTCAAGCAGGAATTTGAGTTGGTAGGAGTGTGAGGAAGGATGGAGAAAGAAGGTCACATGCCATTTCTCAAAAGACTCACCACGTTCCGTTTTGTAGTATCCTCCAGTGTCTGGATCACCTTCAGTCTCTGTTTGAATCTCATCTGCTCAATCAAATCCGCCCGGATAGTTCCAAATTTCTGGAAAAAAACAACATTGGTATTTCGAGAAATCTGCTAAAGCACCCGATATCATGTCTACAGGACTGATGGAGATAAATCCTGATACCAGTGGGAAATTTCCTGCCAAATGACAGGCCTCCTAGACTATACCTTTATTTACTATATGGCCTTTGTTTATTTGGAGGCCATTAAACAACCATAAATAAATAACAAAAAATGCTCATGCTTCTTCACAGTTGAACCAAATTTCAAAGCCACATGAGGCTTCCTCAAATCAACAGTTCATGGGGGAAGGAGAGGGTTAAATAAGGCTACAAGGGCCCTTTGTGGATGAAATAATGCTTTAAACGAAGAACTTTCTTGGCAGGAAGAAAGGAAGTATATAAGGCTAACTATTAAACTGGGAGGTTGTAGGAAATGTTGGAGTGAGGCTTCCTGTCCTGATCTCTAGCTCAATAGCATTTGTCTCTCATTGGCAGACACTGAGGGCTAGCAACCTTTTTTTTTTTTTTCCGGTACACGGGCCTCTCACTGTTGTGGCCTCTCCCACTGCGGAGCACAGGCTCCGGACGCGCAGGCTCAGTGGCCATGGCTCACGGGCCCAGCCGCTCCGCGGCATGTGGGATCCTCCCGTACCGGGGCACGAACCCGCGTCCCCTGCATCGGCAGGCGGACTCTCAACCACTGCGCCACCAGGGAAGCCCGCTGAAAGGTCTTTTATTAAAGTGCCTGTGCCTTCCAGAAAGCTCATCTCAGTGTATGGGTGAACCTGAAGGCCGGGACTTTGTCTTCTACGTCGGTGTATCTAACAAAATTGCACTCGGGGCGCACACAGAAGAAAACCGTCTCTCAGACTGTCCATACCATTCCTTCCAGAAGGGGCTCGGTAGGACTTCACAATGAGCACGGCATTTATGAATCAAGTTACCATCTCTACTCGACAGGAGAAAGCTGACCAACTGGCATCAACCTAGGGATCTCAAGGCTGACTGTGCTTTCGGTATATTCCCTACTTTTCTATTTTCCTGACTAATTATCCTGAAGCACAGAAAGCAACGAGTCGCCTGCTTCAGAACACCAGTGTTGTGCCGTATAACCAGGTTATAATGGGCCTCTGTGTCTAGTGGCCCCATTCTGCATCTAGGGCAGTGATTCTCAACCCTCACCGGGCTCTTGAATCACCTGGGAACTTTAAAAAAATATTTATTCTTAGGCCTCCTACCAGAGATACAAAGTCTAGAATGGAGCCTAGGAATGTATATTTTTAAAAGCTTGGCTTAAAAATTGTTTTAAGTGGTTTTAATGCACAGGCAGAATTGAGGACCATCAATCTAATAGGTGGAAAAAAAAAAAAAGAAAGGCAAGTGTTTGTGGTGTTTTCTTTAGGATGGCCTAGAAGGCATTGGGAAGGCAAAGGAAACTTATGAGCAGGGCAGTGACACCAAGCAGAGAGGAGAAAACAAAAAACCAATCATCATGTATTGAAAGGCCAGGTAATGTAGGCATTGCTATAAATAAACGAGGTTGTCTTCCCAGGCAGAGGAAGGAAACTGCTGCTGTGTCCTGTGATAGGATATTTGGCAGCCTAAGAGTCACCATTAGGGACCAGGCAGACAGGATGGAAATGGAGACCAGCCCTGGTCTTGTCTCCATCCTCCTCTCCTTCCCATTAAAAATGGGCCAAGTGCTGACCTCAACAAGACCTTAGTTTATCTGCTGTCAAGAACAAAGCTGAGTTTCCACATACCAAGCTTTATTACTTTGGTCTAGAATTCTCTTTAAAATAAAGGTTTCAGGGGATGCCTTTAGGAAAACAACCCACAGCTATAACAATAACTGTTGCGTTCAGTCACATGGGCTCTTTTTCTGGAAAAATAATCATCCAAAATTTCTGACGGAGGACTACCCAAAAGTCCTGGGGCAATGATTTTTTAAAAAATGCATTATGGGGCTTCCCTGGTGGCGCAGTGGTTGGGAGTCTGCCTGCCGATGCAGGGGACGCGGGTTCGTGCCCCGGTCCGGGAAGATCCCACATGCCGCGGAGCGGCTGGGCCCGTGAGCCTGGGCCGCTGAGCCTGCGCGTCCGGAGCCTGTGCTCCGCAACGGGAGAGGCCACGGCGGTGAGAGGCCCGCGTACTGCTAAAAAGAATCTGCAAAAACCTGCAAACAATATATTAAATATCAGAGAATGCTCGTGATCTATTTTAAGTAAAAAATGGAATGGTACAAAACACTTTTTGGTATAAACTTATTTTTTAAGTGTAAGTTGCAAAAAATAAAAACATATTTGAAGACTTCCCTGGTGCCGCAGTGGTTAAGAATCCGCCTGCCAATGCAGAGGACATGGGTTCGAGCCCTGGTCCGGGAAGATCCCACATGCCACGGAGCAACTAAGCCCATGCACCACAACTACTGAGGCTGTGTGCCGCAACTACTGAAGCCCACACGCCTAGAGCCCATGCTCCGCAACAAGAGAAGACACCGCAATGAGAAGCCTGCGCACTGCAATGAAGACTAGCCCCCGCTCGCCACAACTAGAGAAAGGCTGCGTGCAGCAACGAAGACCCAACACAGCCAAAAATAAATAATTAATTAAAATAAATTTTTTAAAAAACCAAAAAAAAACCCCCATACTTGAGGGAAATATGCTCACAGGATATGGTTTTTTCTTTCATATTTTTCTACAGTTTCTACATTTTTTTACAATAAACCTGCATTACTTTTATGATTCTAAAACATACCAAAAATGTTTTGTTTTCAATATATATGGAGTGTCAATGAAAATGTTCTGAAATACTAAATTACCAGTCTTTCTCCCATTCTGAGTTAAGGACACACATTTCTGAAAAGATGTCTGGATCCATGCCGATTTTTTTTTTTTTTTTTTTGCGGTACGCGGGCCTCTCACTGCCGTGGCCTCTCCCGTTGCGGAGCACAGGCTCCGGACGCGCAGGCTCAGCGGCCATGGCTCACGGGTCCAGCCGCTCCGCGGCATGTGGGATCTTCCCGGACGGGGACACGAACCCATGTCCCCTGAATCGGTAGGCGGACTCTCAACCACTGCGCCACCAGGGAAGCCCATGCCGATTTTTTTAAAAGCACCAAATTTTTGGTTCTCTTTAGGAGAGATTTTCCTCACCATTTCTCCCATATCCAGGCTGTTGCTAATTGAAGTGCTGACAGTCGCCAGTCATACGATCCCAAAACATCAGGAGAGGGTCTAGTGTGCTGAGCGGAACATTCATGCTCTTTCTTAATGATCAGGAGATGAACAAACCATGAGATGTTATGGGCACTGAGTCCTGGGGGACGCCACAAACCCCAAGTGCTATGGGGTACACAGGACCGTGGTTCCTTCACCTCTAGACGCTCGTTAGTTCTTTTATGGGATTCAGGACCACATCTGGGGTCATGATGGACCAGGAGGCACCCTCCCACGCCCAGGCCAAGCAATTTTAGAGGAATCCTAGGACTCTGGTTCTTCTCTAGGATGGTATAGAGTATTCTGTGTGTCTTGGATGTAAGAGGATTGGCTTGTGTACTTCCCAGAAGACCTAAGGACTTGGCATGAGCATGGGAAGTGAGCTGATTTGTGCAGGTCAACCTCCCCACGCTTGCTTTCAACAGTCCCTCCTCAACCCACCCAGAGTTGAATAGGAGCTGCTCCTTGATCAGGCTTCAGGGTGGGCAAAGCCAAGAACCGGAGGGCCTGAGCTGGTCATGCCAATTGCTCTGTGGTATAAGATCCATTCAGTGTCCATCTCTGGAGCTCGAAGCCGTCAGCTGGCAGGGAGCTGCTCGCTTCGGCAACTAGTTCTCAGAAGGCGGAGGGAAGCAGGGACGCCCCTGGGTTAGCAATGGAAGCTGCGGCACACGTCCAGCAAAGCCCCTCGGAGCACTCAAGAGTGCCGTGATGCTCGGGCAGGGAACGTGACCTACCTCATAGGAAGTTCTGATGAGTCTGAAGATGTCGACCTCAGGATAGGGCTCCACATCATCACTGAGCAGGGAGTGGAGATGAGGGATGGGGGGCAGCGTGCTGTCCTTATTGGTCACACTGTCCAAATACCTGGAAGAAGAAATGAATCTGGAGTCACTGGGAGGTCCAGAGTCAATGAATCTGGAATCCCTTTACACCTGTCCACCCATTATCTGCAAACTCTGCATATCAAAACAAAAGACTAAAATTTCCTTAAGAGCAGAATAAAATTTCCTTCACTTCTTTTTTTTAAAAATTGTATTATTTTTTTAATTGAAGTAGAGTTGATTGCCTTCACTTCTAAAGACAAAGCATATGAAAAGAAATGCTCAGCCACAGAGAAAAGTGGGCATTATGATTACCATCAGGCCAATTAAGACTCGTGAAACCAAGGAAAAAGATACACGGTAAGTACAGGGAAGAGGACTTCCCTGGCGGTCCAGTGGTTAAGCCTCCGTGCTTCCAGTGCAGGAGGCCTGGGTTCGATCCCTGGTGGGGGAACTAAGATCCCGCATGCTGCGTGGCGCGGCAAAAAAAAAAAAAATGTACAGGGAAGAAAACCCAAAGGTAGTTTTCAAAGTGAGAAATACCTTCCCAAAACGGTCATGGCCTCCCCATCGTCCTTGCAGTTCAAAAGTTTGTCCACATTTGCGTCCAGCACAGCCAGGGCCAACTGGAATATCACTTTGATTCCTTCATAGAAGAAACAGTCGACAACCACAACTGCACTCTCAAAGGGCATCACGCTGAGAAACAGTGTGAGGAACCAGGACAGGGAGATGGTAGAAATCACACCCAGGTCCTGCATGCAGTCATACAGCTGTGGGACATAGTCCCGGGCAAGTTCCTCGAAGACACCCTGGTCCACCAGGGCACCTGCAGTGGAGGTGGACGCAAAAGGCCATGGGTCAACCAACTGCACCTTCTCACTAATGAACCCAACCCAATGGCTTGACGAAAATAATCCAGTTCACAACTGCTGCTGAGACAGAACTCTAATTACTATGTTACTAGACCAAGGTGTCAGCACAGCCAAGTCACCAGATGAGTTCTGGCTACATCGTCTCTTTCCGGGGTCTTCCTCTCCTGATTCTTTACCACAGAAGAGCAATAACATGAGAACTCTGAAGCCTGTTGAAAAGGCCAATTTACAAAATTCTCCTGGCACACAATTACTTTTTTTGTTGGCAACATGATGTTTGGTTGGGCATGAAATGTATATCTAAGTAGCCTCACTTCTTGGCAAACTTTTTAAAAAATAAAAAAAAATCGCTCGTCTGGATGCATGGTCCCCACATAGGAATCATTTCTCTAAACAATTGCTTCTTCAATTTAAAAGCATTCCAGCTGTGGACGTGTCTGGAGAGTATTTCCAGTGAGTCAGATTAGTGTGCAAAAGTTCACAAATGAAAACAGAACACAAGAGGGGAGCATAAAGCACACCTTTTGCTACACTAGCAATGAAAAGCTTATCCTGCTAAAGTGAATGTCTAACGCTGGAGGGGATTATAAGGAGAAATGCCAATAATTTGTTTAAATGCTCACCACCGTTGTTTGCTTTGCAATGAAACCGGTTCTGAAAAATACCTTAGAAACTGAGCTCTGGATACATTTTTATATGCTATTCTGCCCACTCCGTTTTTGAATACTTCTGCTTTCCATAGATTCCATGCTCTTCATGAAAGAACTGTTAACCTTTTTGGGTTGATGATCTGTGTGCTTGGTGTAGCTCTCACATGGCACAGAATGACACCCACAATGAATGTTTTCTAAAACAGTGAGACACGTGTATTCTCTCCATGGGGAGAAGCTCCATGGGGCTCCTTTGTGTATAATCTATATTGATTCAAGCCCTCTCATTCGCATCTTAGAAAGCTGCAGTAGTCTGAAACTCTTTTGACCAATGGTGACTGGAAATGGGGTTCCAGCTGGTATCCCGGTTCTAGAAACATTTTCCTGATGAGATAAGGGTTAAAATGTTAACTGCATCCTCACGTACCAACCACCCTGGTGTTGTAGTAATCAGGAAGCATGCGTTCACACAAAGCCACCAGCAGCCAGAAAGCTTCCTCCTCTTTGGCATAAAGCAGCAGCACTGATGTGACAATGTTCATGGCCTAAAGGGATGAATGAAGATGTCATCAAACACATTTTACATTTTAACATACAAGCAATTTTGTTAACCTGAAAAATGACTGAGTTAGTCCCACAGGGGCCAGCATACTTTTTCCTTAAAAAAACAGATAATAAATTTTTAAAGGCTTTGCAAGTACACACACATATTCTTCCAAGTTTTGTCTTCTTTCCAACTCTTTAAAAATGTAAAAGCCCTTAGTCCTTGAGCCTGTTAACAGCCTCCATGAACACCAATATTCACCCCCCATGCACGCAAACCCTCATTCAAAAAAACTTGGTCCAAAGGCTATTTGACAAAGCTTTTAACCTGTTAAAAAATCTCCGTGTTTTTAATCCTTAATTCAGAGAGGTAACTATTTCCTTTTTAATTTTTAATTCTTCCATAATTGTGTCTAAACCTAGTAAACATGGCTTGAGGCTCTCCTCGGGGAACAATGAAACCTTTCAAAGTTGGAGTCCTCGCCCATTATTTCCATCTGGATAAGGATGGTAGTGATAAGTAACAGGGATTTTATTCTAAAGTAACCTACTTTATTAAAAGATATTATCAGATAGCTCACAACCATTCAAGGTTCAACTACTTTAATGTCCTCTTAATTAAAAAGAGGAAGATCAAAAGATAAATATGAACTCTATTATATTAGAAGGGAACTCACTCCTGTACTTCTTTTGATCTTCTAGAAACCAGTAAGTGTTCATTAGGCTTCAACAATATAAATGTCAAAAAAGGAATTCTGGGGACTTCCCTGGTGGCGCAGTGGTTAAGAATCCACCTGCCAATGCGGGGCACAGGTTTGAGCCCTGGTCCGGGAAGATCCCACATGCCGTGGGGCAACTAAGCCTGTGCACCACAACTACTGAGCCCGTGCACAGCAATGAAGACCCAACTCAGCCCAAAATTAATTAATTAATTTAAAAAAAAAAAGGAATTTTGGTCTAATAGGCTCTTTCTTGTAAGCCTTACTCAATAGCTTCCCAAGTGAAATTAGTAAAATTCTACTTGAGAATTAACCTGCCTAGCCCACGATCATGGTCATGGTTAGTGCCTTAGTCATTCAGTCAAGGTAAGTTCTTTCGAAGGTCTACTTGGTAACAGGCTCTGGACTAAATACTGGGGAAGGGGGGACACAGTGGTGACAAGTCTCACAGGGCACAAATGCTGGGGTCAGAGAGACAGAATAAAGACGTAAAGGTTGATTAATCAATTTGGATGTATATTTAAATTAAGTGCTATCA
Organism: Orcinus orca; assembly: GCF_937001465.1. Classification (NCBI taxonomy): domain Eukaryota; kingdom Metazoa; phylum Chordata; class Mammalia; order Artiodactyla; family Delphinidae; genus Orcinus; species Orcinus orca. The sequence continues at coordinate 23,320,226 of NC_064562.1, forward strand.
AAAAGATAACATGTGGTACAGGGAGACCTGTGCTCTCTGTGTGTGTGTATGTTTGTGTCGAGGTGTAAGGGAATTAAGCCTGCTTTATCTTTTAGCTAGATGGTCACGGAAGGTCTCTCTGAGTATGTATGTGGCCTTTACATCTAAGGACGTTATCTAGGAGCTCCCCAAATTGTGGTATCTGTACCTAGTATAAGAGATAATTGTAGTGGGTATATGGGCAACATTTTTTTATACTGAATTAAGCATTTATTTTAAAGTGCCTTAAAATATAACCATAGCATATAAACGTTACATTCTCAAGGACGTTAGTTGCTTAGGAGATGCAGAGCAAGAGTCCTGTGGAACCTAGAGTCCAGGCCTGGTGCCCAGGCCTGCTCAGAAACAGCTAGTGACCACCTAGGTCACCAGACGGTGGTGGATCCAGAAAGGGCACTCTTGTCCCCCGGCTGAGAACCTCAGTGCAGTGGTTCTCAGTTCAGGGAGATTTCGCTCTCTGAAAGACATTTATCAACGTCCACAGACATTTTAGTTGTCACAGTTGGGGAGCTCTACTGGTGTTTAGTGGGTAGATGCTATTAAACGTGTTATTCAACAGGATTGTTATTAAACATCCTACAAAGCACAGGACCGTCCCACACAAAAAATTATTCAGTCCACAATGTCAACAGTACCAAGGTCGAGAGACCCTGGTGCAGTAATAGTTCTCTTAACCATAACGCCTTTCTCGTTACTTACTGGCTAATAAAACATTTTTTTAAAGTCTCACCCCTCTGTGACATTCACCTGGCAATACCCTATGTTAGGATTTCGAAAAGCATAAGCCGTTAAGACTCTCCTCAGAGCAGCGATGCCCATTTCGTTCTGGAAAGCTGGGTGCTCTGGGAGGGAGCGGTGCAGGTCCCTCTCAATCTCCTCCGTGGCAAGGTTGTACTTCCCCATGGACTTCTCCACGAGGTCTTCATAGTACCCGGGATGCGTGGCCTTCTCGTTGATAGCACCTGGGAAATACCCAACAGACACAACATCAGAAAGCGGAAGCCCCGCCCTTGGTCTGTAACCACAGCTGACTGACCCAGACTCTTCACCTTCCTTCCCCTCAAAGGACACTTGCGAGATAATTATGAAACCCCATGATGACGTGTCTGCTGCAATCACGGCCAGATTGTAAATTCACTTCTGTCCTCCTTCCCTCTTCTCACTCCACAGTAAGCGGCTGTTTAAAAACCTCCCTACAGGGGCTTCCCTGGTGGCGCAGTGGTTGAGAATCCGCCTGCCAATGCAGGGGACATGGGTTTGAGCCCTGGTCCAGGAAGATCCCACATGCTGCGGAGCAACTAAGCCCGTGCGCCACAACTACTGAGCCCATGAGCCACAACTACTGAAGTCTGCCTGCCTAGAGCCCATGCTCCACAAGAAGAGAAGCCACCACCGTAAGAAGCCCACGCACTGCAACAAAAAGTAGCCCCCGCTCACTGCAACTAGAGAAAAGCCCGCATGCAGCAACGGAGACCCAACACAGTCAAAAATAAATTAAAAAAAACAAAACAAAACACCTCCCTATACTATATGATATCACTTATATGTGGAATCTAAAAAATAATACAAATGAATGTATATGCAATACAGAAACAGACTCACAGACATAGAAAACAAACTTATGGTTACCAAAGGGGAGAGGGAATGGGGGAGGGACAAATTAAGAGGATGGGATTAACAGATACAAACTACTATACATAAAATAAATAAGCAACAAGGATTTACTGTATAGTACAGGGAACTATATTCAATACCTTGTAATAACCTTAATGAAAAAAAATCAGAAAAAAGATAACTGAATCTCTATGCTGTAAACCTGAAACTAACACAATGAACTATACTTCAATAAAAAAAGTAATAATGATGAATTAACAAAAAAAACCTCCCTAAGATAGAGGTTTCCAACCTAAAAACTGTGTTCCAAGGAACTTCCACAGACAATCCTAAGGGGCTTCTCAGAGAAAAAAAGGGAAGTGGGCAGAGAAAGCCGAACTGAGGCCTCCCCGGCCTCTGCCCTCCCTCAACCAAGCAGCTTTGCTTGTATTTTATTGGGGTTTTCCTTAGGATTTCACTTGAAAAAGGAGGGTCTGCTTCTCAAAGTAAGTTTGAAAACTGTTTGCTAACGCATACGCTTTGAAGGGCTCACAAACAGCCATACTGAGCGGTTGGAGGAAGTATTAGGACACGTGGAGGATTTCTAGAATTGCAGGGGGCAGGGGGGGTATTCCCGGCAGTGATGAGCCACTGCTACGGAGGGGAGTTCCTCAGTGCTGGGGATGACGATGGAGAGGTGGGTGAGAACCACTGCTTTGAGATATTTGCATTTTATGATTCTTAAAGGCAGAAAAACTCTGGATGCAAACATTTGAATCTAAATCTAGTTAAATATAATTTACCTAAGTATAAATTATATATACATACACACACATACATAAATATATACAGATAAAAATACACATACATATATGTACATACTATATAATGAATAGATATATATATGTTAAATATATATATATACACTATACACACACACACGTATTTAATGACAGGGTAAACTGATTTGTGTTTCACTGATTAGAAATTAGAACCCTGGGCTGACCCAGTCCTTGCCACAGGGGGTCACCCAGAGAGCCAGCCTCATCACTCACACTTGCCCTGGAAAGGCAGTCTGGTTGACGGCAACTTAACGTTGGCTTTGGCTCTCTTCTCAAGGGAGATTTGCAAGGATTTCTTGCCATCTGGCCTGCACCTCACTTCAGTGGGTACAGAGAGCCAGGCCCTGGTACAGTGGTCCTAAGAGTTATGGGAAGCAGGGCAGGACTCAGGCGGGGCTCCCCTGCTGGGGGCTGGGCTCTCCCCGTGGGTGGGCTGGCCTCCGTATGAACCCCACGCCCTGTGCACTGGGTGGAAATATGGGCTCAGTTCTCTACCCAACAGAGATGGTGTGTAGACCACATCACCCTTTGGCCTCACATAGCCCATCACAGTTAAAGAAAACGCTGGGTCTAACTCTGAATGTGTCTTTATAACAAGGCTGTGGACTGTCGTATGCTGTTTCCCCGGCGGCTAACGTGTTTCATTTTCATCTAAAATGTGGCTGTAAATAACTTCCAATTTGAATAAAATGAAAATGGAATTTTTTGTTTACTCTGTCAGCGATCTGAATCAGGCTGTCAAGGTGACCTGTTCGCCACACACAAGAAAGACAGCAGACTGGATGGTAAGGATCTTCTTGGGCTGGACTGGTAACTAGAAATGATTTGACTCAAATTTGGGTTTCTAAATGAGGAGCTATGGCTGCTCTATGTAAAGCAAATGAAAAACAAGACGTGTAAATGAGGACAGAACAAACTAGTTTTACATGAAACAGATAAAACCAATTATTTTTCAGGATTCTATCCCCCTACTTCTGAGATATAATATATCTCATTATAGGCTACTGCCATTTATATCCACTTTTAGAAAGAGCTACAGGTGTTTTTTTTTTCAAAGGTTTTCTTATAAGTCTGGTAACTATGCTTTTAATTTTAATGTCATTTTTAAAATAAAAGGTTTTGATAATAGTGCTTGTGTCAGATCACCTCACATTCAAATAAAACTTTTCACATGGGCCTATTTAAGACGATTACATTTCAAGCTTCTAACCAGATAAAGTAACTGATTTATATATTAAAGACTGGTGACACCCAAAGGAATGCTCTGATGTTTGTGACAGAATAGATCCCTGGCATACACCGGATGCTTAGTCTGGGAGGAAGGATGGGCTTAGCCCGAAGGACCTCTGGCTTCTGTAGCAGGGCTCAAAGGTTTAACCTGACAGTGTTGTATTTGGGCATGAGCCTGGCAGTGGGCCAGTGAGGATGGACACAGCTTTCCCATGGGTCCAGGACGCGTCCCCCTCTGTCCTTCCCGGCATCTCCAGCTTGGAGTGTATGATCCAGGAAGGCTTTCGTTCCCAGGGCTGATTCTGGCCTCTCTTCCTGGTCTCCAGTGATAGCCAGCAAATTCAAGAGGTGGCAAGAATCAAGGAGAAGCTTCTTCTATTCCTTCATTTCTACCCTCTCCCCCATCCCAACGAAGACTTTGACGGAGTGCCACACTTAAACAGCCTCAATGAAGCTGACACAGCCGGGAAAGGACAGAAAGGACTCCAAGAATCACAAAGAATTACACTCTTTTTCTTCAGTCTCCGTTTTATCCTAAATAGAGTTAGTGAAGGAACAGAAGAGGTTACGAGGACTCGAGGGATGGTATCTTCAACGTCTGGTCTGTTGAATACGTGTCCTGTATTTTTACTGAGGGAAGTCAACACTCTGGCAAGGAACTGTGATCCAGCACTGAATCAGGGGGTGACATATTTGAAAGAGCCCTGATGCACGATGGAAGGCGGAAGGGCAGCCCCGGGGTCCCCAGCTCCCACCCCGAGCCCAGCCATACCTGAGAGCAGCAGCCAGAGCTCCCCGCGCATGCTCTCGGGTACGCCCTTCAGCACCAGGTCCCGTGTCTTTTCCGTGCGGTACATGCAAATCCCTTGCCCGTACTCAGCAAAGTGAATCTTCCAGGCTTGCTCTTTCAAAAACTCTTTGGCCTGAAAGGGATAATGAAGCAGCACTACATCCCAACGTACTTCGACAACGGTTAGGACAAGTTCGATGGAAGGTCAGAACTTTCCCTGGTGAACGGAGCAGTTAAGTTCTGGACAGAATTCATGAGAACAAAGAACTCAGATTTTCTCGAGTCCTTGCCAGATATGACACATGTATGCCCGTGGATCTGCCACGAAATTTTCTGTCCTAGAGTCAGAATTGTACTTACCTGAGATGAGTCAGCAGAATGCAAATGATATGTATGGCTTTATGTCTATACCTCCAAGTGAAACAGTGGATGTCTTTTAAACGTGGCCTGAGACATTACGTACTTATTTGTTGGCTGACTTATACAATAGTTAAAAACAAGACCAAAAAAGGTCAGCTGTACCCTCTAGAACATCTCCTTCCATGATGAAGCCACTCTGAAACCCAATGACATATAACCATGTCATTATATGTTATATTTATATGTCATTTGTGTTTCTTCAACAAAATATCCTTTTACTTGTAGGAAAATATCTATTGACATGTTGATGAGTTTACTTTTACTTAAAAAGATTTTTTCAACGTTATTGTTCTAATATAGAAAGTTCCGGGCAAGAGGAGGCGGCACCCACCAATTTCGGGTTGAACTCCTCGGGAGACCGCCGCCGATACATGGTCATCAGGGTCTGTGTGGCCGTGGGGACGCTGTTGCCATTGAGGTTAAACTGGCGCTCACCGTCAGCATCGGAGCTCGTGCTTCTCTGGGGACTGGAGGAAACGAGGCTGCTGGGCCGAGAATACACCTGCCGATGCAGAGAGCAACAAGATGCTGGAACCATTTTGGCTACAGAATCTACTTCTTCAGCGTCCTCTGGACAGACATCGATAGCTACGATAGCTACGTCATAGTTCCTAAGAGGTTTCTTGTGATGTGACAAAATAGGAGAAAGGCAGCAAACCAGCACTTTGATGGGGATTAGATGGGGTCATGGGCCACAGAGCTTCAATGCCCAAAATAGGTTTCCTCTGTATTTTAGATGCATTTTTACAACAAACTGGTTGGCCACGTGTCTCTCTGATTAGTATGCATGCAAAGCATGATGTGGTTGAATCAACTGCTAATGGGATCACCTCCCTCACCTCCTCTCTAGCTTCTGGTGCCGCAGAAATGCCTACAGAAGCTTGGAGCAGGAAGACGGGGGCAGGCATGTTACTCGTGAGCTCACCATTTTTGCCATGTATTTTCGCTGCTAGTATGTTGCTCTCTCACTTGAGCTAATTACATATCTGTCAGGGCTCCAGTTCTTTGGATGTCTAGGGCTTAATTCAATAGGGATACAATTCGTATTTTATCATCATCAAATCATCATAATGATGTTGTATTTCAGTTCTGAGTGACCTCTGTACCATTCCCAACAAGGTCACTTATATAGACCAGAGTCACTTGCTATGTAACCAGGACAAATTACTTAATAATGCTTTCAACAGTGAAAGAAGAGGGATAGACCAGATGATCTCTAAGATTCTGTCCGGCCCTATGATCCCAAACATAAACTCCATGAGATTTAAATGAGATACTGCTCTAGACATCAGAGTAGGTGGTTCATCTTAGCACAGCTGCAAAGCTTCAAGATCAGACTAACAGACAGGGAGGTGAACACCCCCGGGGAAGAGTAAGAAGATGAACCAAAACACCTGCAGGTGCCTTCCACAGACCTCATCATCTGAACTGTTGTAGCTTCCTGCAAACTCTTTGTCCGAGTATATTTTGGAGGTCGTCTGTTGCAGGAAATCAGAGATCCTCTGCACTAGAAAGTCTCTGTCTCTCAAATTGGCAAACAGGAAGGTCATCCTGTTCTTGGTGCTGATGGATAAAGGACTGGGGAGCACGCTGGAGCTGTCTGCCTTTTCTACAATAGTCACCTGAAAAGAAACAGGACACCAAGAGTATTATTTTCCAGGGATTATCCGACAGCAACCTCTGAGTAGCACTGAAAAGAACACAACACTCTTAAATCTCTGTAGAAACCTCCTCTATTTTATTGAGGCAAGTTGAGATTCTTTAGTCCTGTTCCAATAAAATAAAACAGCTCGTAACAAATCAAACTGGAGCTGGAATCATCTTACTGGTCTTTCTAAATTAGTAATTATAAATCGAGAGGGATTTTTGCCCCCCCAGGAGACATTCGGCAACATCTAGAGGCACTTCTAGTAGTCACGAGTGGAGGGTACCACTGGCATCTCATAGGTAGAGGAAGGGATGCTGCTAAAACATCCTGCAGTGCACAGGACCCAGGACAGCCCGCCCCCATCAAAGTCCGGCCCAAGATGCCAATAGTGCCAAGGTTGAGAAACCTTGTTGTAAAGGAATTCTTTGATTTTCATTAAAATTTAATGGAACCATAAGAGGGAGGACTCCTAGCTGTTGCTTCATCTGTAAGAGACAGAAACAACCGATGACACTGGGCCCTTATACCAGCTTAATGTGGGGATGGCTTTCAAAACACCACCAATCCTTCAAGCATCTCATTTAGACTGCAGGGCTTTGCACCCCTCACCTCTTGCCACTTCAAAGTTTTAAAGGCTCGATTCTGAACAGACATGACGTAAACAGCTTAACTGCAACCCCATCTGCATTGGCTGACTCTGTGTGTGTGTGTGTGTGTGTGTGTGTGTGTGTGTGTGTGTGTGTGTGTGTGCGCGCGCGCACGCATAGCACGTGTGGTGAAGTAAGTCTACCACGTCAGGAGAAAAGTAGGAAAGAGGGGCATGTGTTTTAGCTTTGAAATGACGACATATATTTGGTGGCTTATAATAGGATTTTCATCAAGTGGAAACTAGGATAAATGCATTACAACTTTTTTCTTAGCACATTAGGAAGAAGATCTCAAGGCCAGCCCTAGATAAATGGTTTATTTGCAGCAGCTCTGACTCTGTAGAGTTAAGTTTCTTTCCCTTCTTCATTTCCACATGTAAGCAGTCTAGACAGGTTCAACTTCAACCTCTTCATCAGCATTTTCATGTGAAATACATTTCCTCCCAAGCAGAACTTTAAAAACTTTTCTCCCCTTCAAGGCTAAGGAACTTCTTGGAATTGCCTAAAAAGTTGCATGGTCCCAAATGCAAACAGATATTACTGGGGTCCAAAAAGGGAAAAAATTGCAGGACCTGTCTTCTGTTCTCAGACTTCATAAATATGTACAAGTTAGATATATATTACACTTTTTTAAAGGAATCTCCGAGATACCCGGAGTTGCACATAAAAGTGTTTTTTTCCCCTCAATGCAAAAGAAGCTAGAGAAACTGGGGGAAAGAAACCCAACTTCTTTATCATGAAAAGGATTTTCCCGTAACACTTCAGACATGTGTTAAACACGCTTATTTTAAAAGACTGATAAAAACTTCCTTTTCTCTCAGTAGATTTTTTGATTCTTTTAGTCACCAGGCATCTGAGATTAAATGACAGATGTCAAGGGAATTAATGGTTCAAGTTCTCTGCCTAAAACACAGACATCATGTGCATCGTGATGGAGTCAAAGTGGAAAGTCCTGTATCTAGCAGGATCACGAATACAGAGACAGCAAGAAAGCTCTCTCAGAAAACCTAGGGAGGTTCCCACGGGTTACAACCTATTTTTCACTGGCAAACGAGTTCTAGTAGAATTCTACCCAATAAGCTTTGTGCCACCAGGAACGGGCAACAGCTATATCTGAATATTCTACAGAATAATGAGACACATTTTCGTTACCAACTTGGGTTATAAAATAGATCAAATTTAATCAAATCTTGGTGTGTCATACGGAACACTTACAAGGTAATTTATAATTGAAAGAAAAGAGAGACTTTATCTGGAATCTCTAATGAGGACCCCGATGACTTCACTTTATCCTCCTGCTTTGCTGCCTCAGTAATTTCTATAAAATCTACAGCAATATGATTCTGTGTAAACATTTAACACGTATCGATTTGGTCTACCTTAAGTCTGTATGTAGAATATATATTAACAATCTCTAGTCAATATTTCTACTTATTTATAAAAAGTTAAATAAAACAACAATTCCTAGTCTACACAATCCTAAAAGTAGCCGTTCCAAGGAGGATGCAGTGTTCCCACGGAGGGTCCTGCTCATCAATCAGCTTAACTCAGTTCACAGACACACCACCTCAAACAGACCTGGATGGAGGGTGGGAGCCTCGTCCTAGTGTTTTTCTGTCATTATCATACCTAGAGGTAATAAAAATTACATTAAGTCCTTTGCTTCTTCCATTAGTCGAGGTTCGGGATTTACCATGAATATATCTCAGCGATTCATCAGGTTAAAGGACAGGGCACTGCTGTCTCATTGAGCATTTCTTTAAAGCTGCATCCTCCAACCACAACACGCTTTATTATTTTTTTTTTTTGCAGTACGCGGGCCTCTCACTGTTGTGGCCTCTCCCGTTGCGGAGCACAGGTTCCGGACGTGCAGGGTCAGCGGCCGTGGCTCACGGGCCCAGCCGCTCCGCGGCATGTGGGATCTTCCCGGACCGGGGCACGAACCCGTGTCCCCTGCATCGGCAGGCGGACTCTCAACCACTGCGCCACCAGGGAAGCCCAACACACTTTATTTTTAAATGCTACCTCTACCATTGTCCCTCTTCTGACTTACCCTGAAATATGACTGAATGATCTTTGCGCTACCGCCTGCTGGGGAAAACTAGCAAGCAGAAGGTGGGCTGAGGACATGAACCACTATTCTCTCAATTCCCCCGAACTCTCACCATCCTATTATAAATCACACTAAAATGTACACAGAGCACCTGGACCAAACCGGGAGGTGGGGAACAGGAGAGAAGACGTCTGGACAGCAGCTCCCAGCCCCTCTCTGCTCCTGAGTTCTCTCTGGATAAACAAAGTGATGATTCACTCAGATTCATAAATGACACATTCACGGTACATTCTTAATCCCAGGATGGGTTTCCCTAGCCAGTCCAGGTCACTCTGCTTTACTATGTTCAGGTAGTACTTGATGAAGAAAATTTTTAGTAGAGCAGCCTTGGTGATAGGTGTTAACTGGACTTATCGTGGTGATCATTCTATAATATATACAAATATCAAATCACTACTTTGTTCACCTGAAACTAATATGTCAATTACACTACACATACACACACACACACACACACACACACACAGAGTTTAGTAACTCCCTAAGACAAAGTTTGCTGGAAAAAGTCATGAAATGCCTTTCAGAGCCAATTGTAAGTCCTGATGAATTTATCCATCTCAGAATTCACTCCCAACAATTCCTGGCCTCCAAATGTGTTATAATACCACTTAGTTCACCCTATAAGAAGGAGAACTAGATTTTTCAATTGCTTAACATTTTGCATTCTTTTTGATCCACCAATTAAACTTCTAGGAACTTATCACTTAAGGAAAATTATACATATGATTGGGAGAAAACTAAAAACAATGCAAAGGTCCAAGCACAGGTAACCTAAAAAGAAGCAATAAATTATACATATCCATTAATGGAATAATATGCAGTCGCTAGAAGTTACATGGTAAAAGAAAATTTTATGATACGGGGAAAAGTTTAGTGTACACCCACTGTTAAGGGAATTAAGAAAAAAATAAAAATTCTTTATGTTTTATATCTAAATAATATAAATGACATATACACAGCAATGTACAGAAAGCCTGAAAAGCTGTACAGCGGAATGTCAACATCGTCGTCTTCGAAGGGTGGGATTAGGACTGAATTTTGTTTTCTTTTTATTTGTAGTTTTACTAATTTTCTGTGATAATGATACAATATTTTTGAAACAAGAAAAAACAAACAAAATTTGCTTACATAAATGATTTTGTTAAAAAAAAAAGAAAAGAAGGCAGAAGGAAGCTTGAATCCTTTACTATAGAGAATCTTAATAAAGGGTCAATCTTGATTAAATAGCAAAGCTTCTAACCGTCTTAATTTCTAGAAAAGGACCAGAGTAAGTTGAAAGTTACCAGGTCAGAAACTGTGGGTCTGCCAGCCCTTGACATCCTAACTTTGAGTTGCTTCTCAACCCCAAACAGCAAGGCTTCCATACAAGTACCAAAGTAATCTATCACTGTGAGGACACGACAGAACACACCTCCACCCCAGATACAATAAGAATGTTTCTTAGTCTTCACTGTCTATGGGCATCAGCCTGGCACTCTATTAAAATACAGACTCCCAAACTTGCAGCGATCCAGAAGATCTGGGGTGGGCTCAGGAATCTGCCACTGTGGCCGGCGGTCCCAGTGGTTCTAATGCAAGGAATCGACAAACCGGACAGATCTGAACACTGGGCTTTCTGATTCACAACCTAGACTGTCTCCTCTGAAGACCAAGCTGCTCAGGCTGTGAGTCAGGTGTAGTAACTACATTTTCTAGCTTCTGTATTTGATGTTTTCACATCTTGGGGCCTTTTTGACCCAGAGTTAGCCAACTCCTGGAGATAGTAAAGGTCTCACCTGTGAGCAGGGCTTTTATAGGCAAACCAACCAATCCAAGCCCATACCCCACTGACCTCCTATATCTGCTCTCACACTCAGGGCCACATTCACCTGCCCTCATCACCCCAGGGCCAGGTACCAGACAACTAGGGGTAGGCCCTCTGCCCTGGAGCCTGCCAAAATTATTCAGCTCACCAATCCTAAGCCTGCTTACCCTGCCTCGCCTGTTTCTTCCCATGGAAACCACAATAAAGGCTCTTGCCCATGTTTTCCCCAGCTTCTTTGCCTGCTGACTCACCCTGGTGCTTCCCTGCGTGGTCCCCACGGCATGGCGTGCTCCCCCTAGTGGAATCTGTGAGTATAGCAAGCAATCTTTTCAATGACAGTCATCTCCTGCTCTGTTGGCCTCACCTTACCTGAACAAGAATGAAATCTACATTTTAAAATACCAGGCTGTCTCTGGAAGAAAATATCTCGCAGGTCCCATGGTCACTTAGAGCAATGACAACAAATAAAAGAGTGGCATGGGACTTCCCTGGTGGTGCAGTGATTAAGAATCCGCCTGCCAATGCAGGGGACACGGGTTCAATCTCTGGTCTGGGAAGGTCCCACATGCCGCCCGTGCGCCACAACTACTGAGCCTGTGCTCAAGAGCCCACGAGCCGCAACTACTGAAGCCCGTGTGCCTAGAGCCCAGGCTCTGCAACAAGAGAAGCCACTGCGATGAGAAGCCCGCGCACCGCAACGAAGACCCAACGCAGCCAAAAATAAATAAAATTTTAAAATATATGAAAAAAGAAAAAAGAGTGGCATGGCTTCCCTGGTGGCGCAGTGGTTGAGAGTCCGCCTGCCGATGCAGGGGACACGGGTTCGTGCCCCGGTGCAGGAAGATCTCACATGCCGCGGAGCGGCTGGGCCCGTGAGCCATGGTCGCTGAGCCTGCGCATCCGGAGCCTGTGCTCCGCAACGGGAGAGGCCACAACAGTGAGAGGCCAGCGTACCGCAAAAAAAAAAAAGAGTGGCAGATTCCACCAAAGAATTATGAACACTCACCTATGGTTAAAAGCCAACTCACGGCTGGTAAAAGATACACAGAAAAGTATTACCAGTAAAACTCTTAAAATACCCTAAAAGTTCCATTTTCACCTGCCACTTACCTCTCGGAGTGGGATAATGAGGCTGCACAGGTTTTCCTCCTTGCTGGTAAAGCAGATGTAGTTTGTGGACACAAACATCTGCCCCAAAATGTGCATTTTGTTGAATGGAGTCCAGAGGGTGCAGTCTGTGTGGCCATCTAATTTTTCATCTTTGGGCAGCCGGAAAAGTGCACGGTATCTCTCACTCTTTGCCCTGGCATCCAGATCGCTGGAAAGCAACAAAAATAACACCCCCCACAAAATAAAATTTCAGTACCTCTAAATGATGCGGCAATGGAGGTTCCCCAGCCCATCTTTCCCCTCCTCCATCTAGTGAGACTTATTCCTACCTTCTTGGCTTCCTACTGGCGTTAACTCCAAACTATGACCCAAAAGTATAATGAAATTATTTTAATGTATTTAGGTCCCTTGTGCAGCCATTTTGCAATCAGTATCTCTGAATGTCAAAGGATCTTAGGAAAACAAGGCCTGGCCAGGAAATAATTCTCTTTCTAAAAGAATACAGTAATTTCTTAAGAGATGACTACATTTATCCATGACTCATCCACAGCCACTCTTGGGGCCTTATCTTTTAAGAACGACCTAATGCAAATACACGCAAGCCACACGAATCTGCTGACTGACACTGTCCACATTGAGTAGACAATAAGACTGCCCAAACCATAGGAACGACCCACCTCCAGGACAACCAGAGTATCTAACCTCGTCTGGGTCCTCAGGTAACTATGATCTTTTCCCTAATGAGTTCCTTTATCCTGTTCATCATGGCAGCCGTTTAAACCTCTTTGCTCAAGCTTTTATGCCACTTCAGCCCCCTGACGATCCAGTTTCTGGCTTCACAGGGCAAAGACAGGTCCTCCAATTCCCTCTCTCCTGTCTCCAAAACCAACTCCATCCTCATCTCATCCTACTTCCTTTCCCTGTTTCAAAGGGAGATGTATCAGCACACATAAGCATCCTTTTCCATGTCCTATGAGATGTCACTTTTTAAATTATTCATTTTCTTCTAGCTTTATCTCCATGCTCCCTTCTGTCCCTGCACTTACCCCTCACCAACAAACTCTTCCCATCTGCCTACTTCATACCATACTCTGGTCAAATCTTTTTCATTCTAAAATGAGCAAGCCCCCTCCTTTACCATTGAATTTCTTGAAAAAGCAGTCCGTACTGTCCTAATGCCCTTGTCTTGCCTTTCACGTGCTATTCAACCCACTGTAGTAACCCATCTTCTTCTTACTCTATCAAAACATGTCTCAAATCACCAAAAGCGTTTTAATTGCAGTGACTTCTTGTCAGGTACCAGCTGGATGGCAATGATTGCCAATTCCAGTTTGATGTCCTACAGGCAACTTAACTCAACACGATCAAAACTGAGCCCTCATATCCCTTGGACAAGCTCTTCCTTCCCTCATCCCCACCTCAGTTAGGGGTAATTCCATGCATACCATCATACTTTAGAGCATCAGCTTTTCCCTCACCTTCTCTCTAGCCCAGATCCAGACTTCCAGGCCTCTCTGCAGCCTCGCTTCATCTCATGCCCAGCCACCTTTCACACGTGCGATGGACTAACTTCCCTCTGTGCTTTTCCCTTTTGCTTCTCCCATCATGTTATTCCCTCTGCCTGAAATATCCATCCTACTGACTCTGAATGAGTAATGTCTACTATGTCTTGAGAGCCCAGCTCCAAGCAGCTCTGCTGAGAGGTCTTTCCTACACACTCTGCCCATCTCCCCATGTGTGTGCTCATGGCGCTCTGCTCATAGGAACAGAAGAGGTCCCATCCCATTGTACTGGAGCTGGTCGTGTCTGCCTCGCTTAATGGACTGGGAGTGCCTTACGTAGTCTTTTTCAGTTTTGTATCTATACCTGGAAAACTGTTCTGAACCCTTGAAGTTGTTCAGAAAAGGTTAACTTTCATAAAGGAACAGATGTGTTTCTTAAGTCTGTAAAAGACGCTAAGTCTCTGACACCTACCGTTTTAGAGCAGACACTTTTTTAGGAGATTTCTTTTTCAGTTTAGGCAGGGATCGATCTTGTTCAAACCCCTCATTGTCTAAGAGTTGCCTCATGGCGATGTTGGCGAGCTGCTCCATTAACTTGAAGGTCTCATTGATGTTGAGGAATACGGAGAAGAAATGTTCGCTGGACCTCGTGCTCACTTTAATCACGTCAGGCAGAAGCAGCGTGGCGTTCTTCTCGAGCTGAGTGATGTCCACCCACCGGATAACCAGCTTGGCTAAGCACAGGGAACAAGGTTGGGTCAACACACAGCTGCTCAAAATCCTTTCGAGATACTGGAAACTAACAACCCTGCCCCCCAATTTCACTGACCTCCTTTGAGTTTATGTGCCCATGCTTATCATTGTTCTGTTTGTTAGTTTTAACAGACAAACCTGGACCACAAAAATTCTGAGTTACAATTATTACGGATTTAAGTCCATGTCTACTAAATGAATTATACCTTTGGTGAATCTCTACTACTTCATAACTAATTTCGTTACAACCGTTGAGCCAAAAATGATTGGATGCAATTGTTAAGTCATCACAAAAGAGCGCTGGCTCAGTTACAACTACAGATTTATTATTGTTGATGTTTGGATGTGGTTTATGCATTCAGGGCAGGCAAACCTCAGGAGACTTTCAAAAGCTTCCCTCTGAAATTCTAGAGAACTCACCTTCCCTTCCCATCAGAAAAGAATAAAAGCAAAGGTGGTTAATACTGAGGTACATCCAACCCTGTCGGGGAACCTTCCCCTTCCAGTAGCTGCAAGAGTAATAGTTGACGAGTTTCTCTTCCTCAGGCATTCCAAACAGCCGATGGAACTTCACAATGGCTTCCTTGAACTTCTCTGTGTCATCATCTTCCTTCACATCATTGATTTTGTTATACTCTGCAATGATGCCCTAAGAAGCGATAAAGCACAAAACACACAACTGGTATCACTATGACTAGAGCTGCTTTTTCCCGTTATCTTGTACATAACTGGAAAGGAACAAAAAATTTCTAAGGCTAGAGTTCAAAAAAATTGAATTATTTTCAAAGCCAACTCCCCAATTCTAAGCCAATTAACAAGCAGCATTTATGTACTAAAAGATTTCCAAAGAGCAATATAGATTTTCATATCTGTTTATTGGTACTAATCATTTTTTTAAGTTCACTTAGAATGAAGCCCATAGTTTTCTTTTACACATGAGGAGATGAAAAGATTTTGCTAGTTCTACTACTTTTCCTAGCTTATCATGATAGACTTATCCCAAAGGTCAACCAACATCTGCCTTTCTCAAAAACTCAATGAGGGGCTTCCCCGGTGGTCCAGGGGTTAAGAATCCGCCTTCCAGGGCTTCCCTGCTGGCACAGTGGTTAAGATTCCTCCTGCCAACGCAGGGGACATGGGTTTGAGCTCCGGTCTGGGAAGATCCCACATGTCGCGGAGCAACTAAGCCTGTGTGCTACAACTACTGAGCCTGTGCTCTAGAGCCTGAGAGCCACAACTGCTGAAGCCCGCTCACCTAGAGCCTGTGCTCCACAACAAGAGAAGCCACTGCAATGAGAAGCCCGTGCACCGCAACAAAGAGTAGCCCCCGCTCATTGCAAGTAGAAGGCCCGCACGCGGCAACGAAGAGCCAATGCAGCCAAGAATAAATAAAATAAATAAAAATTTAAAAAAAGTTTAAAAGGGTATATGTTGTTTTTCCAAATTAGCATGTATCTTAAGGGGCCATATCTTAGTCTTTATTGTGTCCTGCAGAGTCACAGATTTCTAAGTCTAAAATTGTTTGAGTTAGCAAAATTAACTTGGAAAGCTAAGTACCAAGTTGCTGACTCCTGTTCTTTTGTCATATGGGAGGATTGAATGGCTGGCATCGGTAGTAGCAATGTACTTCCCTGAGAGTATCTAAGGTAAGGTTGTTTCCTCTAATTACTTTTGGTGCTACTCCACTGAGAGAATAGAGATGTTGGCTTTGATGGAGGCCAGGGGAGACCCATTTTGGACCTTGGCTGCTTTGAGGGTGAGCAGGCTTTGGTAGCGTGCTATCCTCCGGAACTGTAGACAGCCAGGAGGCAGCATGAGGGCACTGGACCTCTGGGTGGGGAGGAGAAGAAGCCACTTCAGAGGGAAGAGGGATGGAAACACCTTTCCCAGTTGGCACACACATCTACAGCCTATGTGACATTTCAAAGTTATCAGTGCCTTCAGACGGGGAGCCAAAAATATGTAAGAATGAAAAGAAGAAATAAATAAATGAATAGATGAAAGGGACTGAATGAGAACCACTAATAAGAAGTAGCAGTTGGGGGGCTTCCCTGGTGGCGCAGTGGTCAAGAGTCCGCCTGCCGATGCAGGGGACGCGGGTTCGTGCCCCGGTTCGGGAGGATCCCGCGTGCTGCGGAGCGGCTGGGCCCGTGGGCCATGTCCGCTGAGCCTGTGGGTCCGGAGCCTGCGCTCCGCAACGGAAGAGGCCACAACAGTGAGAGGCCCGCGTACCGCAAAAAAAAAAAGAAAAAAAAAATTTAGTACAGTAGAAGAAATAAAATAAAAATTGATCAGTCTGTAGAATTTTAATGAGAAACACTGTTGGATCACTTCCTAGAATTCCTCCTTAACCTAGATTTAAAGAAAGGCTTCTATGACTGAACATCCAGATGCTATAATAGAAAAAATTGATGATTTTGACCAAATAAAAATGTAAACTTTGCCTGGCGAAAATTATCATGAGCCAAGTCAAATGACAAACATACATCATTGATACAGGGCTAACAGGCTTTGTATAAAAAGAACTTTTATGGGCTTCCCTGGTGGCGCAGTGGTTGAGAGTCCGCCTGCCGATGCAGGGGACACGGGTTCATGCCCCGGTCCGGGAAGATCCCACATGCCGCGGGGCGGCTGGGCCCGTGAGCCATGGCCGCTGAGCCTGCGCGTCTGGAGCCTGTGCTCCGCAACGGAAGAGGGCACAACAGTGAGAGGCCTGCGTACCGCAAAAAAAAAAAAAAAAAAAAAAAAAGAACTTTAAAAAATATGTATTTATTTATTTGGCCGCACCGGGTCTTAGCTGCGGCACGTGGGATCCTCATTGCCGAGTGCGGGATCTTCAGCTGCGGCATGCGGGTTCCTAGTTGTGGTATGCGGGATCCAGTTCCCCGACCTGGGATCAAACCTGGGCCCCCTGCACTGGGAGCGCAGAGTCTTAGCCACTGGACCACCAGGGAAGTCCCAAGAGCTTTTAAAAATTAAAGAAAAATAAGACCAAAGTCTCAGAGAAAAATAGGTAAAAGACATGAACAGTCTACAAACAGGGTTATAAAAACAGCCCTTAAACATAAGAAAAGATGTTTAACTTCATTCATAAATGAGATAAATACAAATTAAAACAATACTAAAACAAGCGTGCCATGGAGCAGCTAGAGCCCATGCACCACAACTACTGAGCCTGCGCTCTACAGCCCGCGAGCCACAACTACTGAGCCCACATGCCACAACTACTGAAGTCCGAGCACCTAGAGCCCGTGCTCCCCAACGAGAGAAGCCACCACAATGAGAAGCCCATGCACCACAATGAACAGTAGCCCCTGCTCGCCACAACTGGAGAAAGCCCATGCGCAGCAACGAAGGCCCAACACAGTCGAAAATAAATAAATTAATTAATTTAAAAAAAAAAAAAGGCAAATGCAGAGGAGCATATATACAGGGAGCCTTATGTATAAGAATTAAAGAGAAATAAGAAAAATACATATATTTCGCCTATTTTTACAAAAAGAAACACAGGAAAGATAAGCCAGAATAGCAATGAGACTGGTTAACTACGAGGGGTTGCGGAGAGAAGGGTAGCAAGGATGCAGGAGGAGGTAACACTTTTTGAGGAATTTTGACTTTTGGAAGCATGTTAATATCTTCTGTATTCAAAAAAAAAATAAAATTAAACTCTCAATGTCAGGAAGAAGAAAGAGCCTAAAATGGAAAGCAAACTGAAACAAATGGCCGATTCCAGGCCTGGGTCAGGGAAGGTACCAGATGAGTCTGGAACACCCTGTTAGACCAGGGTAGGAAGCGCTCAAAAGCGTAGTGGGAGCAAGTCATAAGGACAAAGGAGGCAATTTTTTTTTTTCTTTTTTAGTGTGGTAAAAAAAGATCCAGATATCTTTAGCCTTTCTGTACCATATAAAATTAAGAAGCCAAAAGTATATAAACATAAACTTATGCTTAATAATGAATGTTTCAGGGCTTCCCTGGTGGCACAGCGGTTAAGAATCCGCCTGCCAATGCAGGGGACATGGGTTCGAGTCCTGGTCTGGGAAGATCCCACATGCCACCAAGCAACTAAGCCCGAGAGCCACAACTACTGAGCCTGTGCTCTGGAGCCCGCGAGCCACAACTACTGAGCCCACGAGCCACAACTACTGAAGCCCACACACCTAGAGCCCATGCTCCGCAACAAGAGATGCCACCGCAATGAGAAGCCCATGCACCACAAGAAAGAGTAGCCCCTCCTCGCCGCAACTAGAGAAAGCCCGCGCACAGCAACAAAGACCCAATGCAGCCAAAAATAATAAATAAATAAAAAATTAATTAATTAAAAATATATAATGAATGTTTCAACATTTTATCTTAGTTAGAAAAGGAGGCAATTGATAGGGGCTCTAGCCAAATGTGGAAGAGGGTGAGTACCAAAATAAGCCCAGCAATGAAACAGAAGCTACTGAAAAACACAGGAAGCCACAGGTCCATATCAATAATAAACAGATAAAAAGGTAAATAGAGGGAGGGCTCTTGCTTAGAGTGGAAGGTGCCAACTACTAAATGTGAGGGAACACTGGAGTTGGAAAATCGTCATTTTGTAAACCATCACAACAAAGATCGGTTCAACAAAAAAAAATCACTGATGGATGCTAAAGCAAGGGAGAAATGTTGATAAAGAGCAGGATATTTCTGGAACCTTAAAGTGTCTTCCTACAGAAAATTGCAAGGGTAAAATTAGTAACTCTCCAGGGGAGAAATCGGCTAGCACTTGGCTGGGTTTATATCACCAATGGGCGGTGGACGGGTGTCACGTGCCTCCAGAAAAGACACTCTGGAAACGACACAGGATCACTTACGAAGTGCCCCATCCAGAAATGCATAATCTGAAGCAAATCATGCAGGGACATCTGACAAAACCCCAAATGAAAAATGTCCTATGAAAAAAACAACCATACACTTAGAAACAGTAATGTCATAAAAGACAAAGAAAGGCCATTGAATGATCCAGACTGAAGGAGACAAAAAACTAATCCAGTAGCTTCCTAGACTGGATCTTGCACTGGAATGGAAAAAAATGTTATACGTGACATTATTGGGTCATTTAACAAAATTGGAATATGTGCCAACTATTATAGTATTCATATTAAATTTACTGCAGGCGATAACTGTTGTTAACACTGTGTTGTTATTTAATAGAAGAGCTTATGAATATACACTGAAGCATCTGGAGGAAATTCCTCTAAAATAGAGTAATGGAGCCTACAAATAATAAAGTAAACGGGATAAATTGTTAACAACAGGGGAATATGGGTAAAGGGTCTACAGGTGTGTTTTATACAACTTTTATTTTTGCAACTTTTCTGTGTTTGAAATTCTTTCCAGTGAAAAGGTTTTTTTTTTAAAAAAAGATTCCATGTTAATAAACAACTACCTGTATTTTTCCTCTCACAAATGTGGTGATATCGTTCTCATTTTCAAAGATGGAAAGTGTCTGCAGCAGATTCTGCTCAAGCCATTCCCAGTGTTCGGTGATTTCTTTTCTGGAACCACCTGTACGAATGTAAAATGACAATAATAAATGTCAGCAAGTAGAAGATACTTTAAAAACCAGGCTCACTTCATCCATGTGCAGTGCCACGAAAGGAGAATACTGTTCCCACCAGCTCTGCCTCCAAACGCTTTCTCTCCTTCAGAAGGGACACACAGAACATGCTGAAGGATGTAGAAACCCAAAGAGTAAGTACTGTGTTATGGTCACGTCTGATCAGGTGAGTCCAGAAACTTTTTGGACAGTCTTTCAGAGTAGAAGGCAGCAACGTTTCTCCGGTTCACTTTCTGGATTTAGCCCTATCCCCTTTTCTCCCCCAAGGACCTGCACTTTTCAGGGTAACGCAGATCTTGTAGGATACTAGGTTACAGCTGTTAAGTTGCAACAATATGAGGGCTCTGGTATGTCACTGGAGAGCTGATGTAACCACCTCCTATAATGGGCAAAAAATGATCCTCACTCCTCTCAATTATGAATGAGATGTGAAAATGGACTATCGCTAGGGAATAGCAGCCCGGCTCTCACCAGCACAGTTGCCCTGAATTGTAATGGGATGAGGTCATCCTCATAGCCTCCATCCAAATCAGAAAGCAGAAGCACAAGTCACCTCGCCTGGCAGCTTCCAAACTGAAACAACCTCAGCCTCGTAGCATAGATAACCTGGCACCCTGCTCTCTACTCACAAATGCAGGGCATAACAGGGATGCCAACACGACGTGTTTGTCAAGACTGTAATAAATTGCCTTCCTTTTTAAAATTTTTTTTCTTGCTCTGGGATCATTAATGATCCTGCAGAAGAACAGTGTGTTAGAAATCATCCATATCATATACATAAATTCAGAATTAAAGAATGATTCACCCCTTCAGATGTCTCCTTAGATTTCCAACTTATCTTTTAATTGATTTCTTAAAAATGGCTTCTCTCTGTTCCTCGTCACCAGCAATTCAAAATATCTCAGAATCTCACTCTCATTCCTGACTGGGAAAGGTCAAAGATACAAATGTGTCCACAATGATACTCAGACCTGTGAGGAACAGAACTAAAATCTCTTGGAGAATAAGAGGCAGGTTTGAGGGGTTTCAGATCCGCTGATCGAGGAAAGGCAAAACCAAACCAAACCAAACCAAACCCACGTTCATTTTCTTTTACTTTAAGCCTCAGCACCAAAAATTGCCTACATGGAATGCTTCTGCAGGGGATGAAGAGCAAATTTCCGAGGGGAGAGGCAGCCCTACGGAACACGAAAGAAGAGATTGTCTGGAGCTCTTCACAGGCACTTTCCATGGCTCACTCTTTCGGGGCCATAGTCAACCACTTGGAAAAGCAATCAATGACTCAGTACTACGTTGTCATGGCAAGAGGTAGAACTCAGGATACCTGGGTTCCCCTCCCTCTCTGCCACCAGCCAGTTGGGTGCCTTTAGACCGTTTGCTTCATCTCTCTCTGTCTCAAACTCTTTACGTGTAACATGGAGACAGATAAAAATACCCAACCCCTTACTCATATCAGAGCAATGTTGTAAAAAGAATCACACGGAATCATGTCTATAGATACACTTTGGCAAGTAGAAAACACTGTTCAGATGCAAAGTACAATGGCCATTTGGAATATTTAGGGAATGAGTCAGCCAGAGAGCTTTAAACATTTTAGACTTTATAATTTTAAATAGGGATTGGAAAATTTTCTAAAGCATATCGCACCCTTCCTTGTCTGTAAACAGGTCACTCCCATCACCAGCTGTGACTGGCTGTGATACACAGCCCAATCCAGAGTGAATGCCAGCCACGTGCCCTCCAACCGCTGTCCCATCTGTACCTACTGGCAACAGTCAGATGTTCACACCTCAGGACAGAGGCACTTTCGGCCACCCAAGGGACCGCAGGATTTCTGCAGACCCACTGGGCACAATTCCCAGCCTCTGATTTTGCTTCTCCTCCGCCCCTGCCTATGTGGATCGCAGATGTGCCTTCCAGAGGCCGGTTTGCACACATCCCTTGGCTCCGCCGGGGCAGTCTGGCTGTTGACTGGTATCCCACCATGTGCTGCCCTTTACCAGGTGATCACACCAGGTACTTGACCTTGGAGTTCCTGTTATACTGGTGGTGGAATCTAACCACAAGTCAACCTCACTGTTCCTTGGTTATCCTGGACAGAAAAGCCCATCGGCTACAAGACCCAGGGCAGACCAGGTGTGCCCTCACCTTTGCACACACTGCCTTCGGTTTTTTTTGTGTTTATTCATACAGGTCCATCACCCCCATCACCCCCCAACACACACACACACACACACACACACACAGCCATGGTGGAGATGGTGTATGCGTACATGCACTCATTCAACAAACATTCACTCGTACCTCCGATTTTCATGGTTATTACATGAAGGTCTATAGGGCTGATGCCCGTCTTCAAGTAGCCATTTCAGCACACTTATATCGAAGTTCAGGTTTACTACTCACATTGTCCCCCCCTCCCCAACTGCCTTCTCTGTTGCCCCAAGACCTCGTCCTCTTCACCTGCCCCACTGTCCGTCATTTCCACAATCTCCACCTGCCACCACCTAACACGACTACCAGCTCTTTTCTCTACTTCTCATTGCCTGGGACGTAGATCCCCACATTTCTGTCTGTAAATCCCCTCCCCCCACTGCTGCTGTTGTGTTGCTTCTCTGCTATCCTCCATCTCCTGTTACTTCTCCCACACTTGTCACTGTCACATGAAAAGGCTGGCCTTTTGGAGTCACCACCAGCTGCTCACAGCTCCCATGTATAGGAGAGGCTCTGGGATGTCAAAGCTCAGTATCTTTAGGTTTTCAACTGTTTCAGATTGCTGGGTGCTTTGGGACCACTCCTATGCTACCAAAGAGGTTTCAGAGGTTTCTTCTGGTTATATCCAGATCTAAGATTCCAAAGTTACAGAAGACTGGGGTGTAGATAAGGAAGAACTTTGCATACCATTATAAGAAACCATTAGCACCATAACTGAGGAAAGAAAAAGACACAAACGCCATCAGCCAATGGTAGTTTCAAGAATTACTTATGGATTCCGATCTGTACCCAACAGATACTTTCCAGGGAGAGAAATGTAAATGTACGTTTTACATTTATATTTACTGTGCAAGTGTACCACATTCTCTGAACACTTTCCTAGATGCACAAAAAATGAGGACAGGTGTTCGAAGCTGCAGACTCTGGAGACGGGAAGCATGAGGATACCTAAAAGGCAGGGCTGGATTCCCTCCTCCAGCAGACAAGACACATTCTGAAGATGCCAATCTAGTAAAAATTATCTCTGGAAGCAGGTGTCCACTTCTCATCCCAGAACAAACAGAAAGTCCACGGTACCTCTCAGAGATCACAGAGCAAACATCCTGCTCACAGTTCAAGAGCAACTGACACTTTGGCCGGACCACCCTTTAGGAACCAGCAAAACTCCAAAAGAAACATGTTGGGATCCTCCATGTTCCTTATAAATGGCTCTTTCATTTCTCAAGAAAATAAGTACAAGTGCTGCCATATTTAAGCGCCTGGAATTTTCCTTTTGTTACTGTGTAAAGTGAGATAACACAAAGCTCTTTTGCCACGACTCTGAAAAGGGGGCTGGTCTATTTACCCAACAGTTTGAGCAAAATGTGGTAGGCTTCAGAAGAGAAAGGAAGGACTTGGCAGTCAACTTTCTGGAAAGGCTGCATTTACAGAGATACAGCAGGAAAAACAAGCCGACCCGACTGTGCAATCAGCTGAAACAACAAAGAAAGCTGTGTTGGGTATGAGACGCCTCCAGGAAATCCAAGGTAAAGCTTTCTGCTGTGGGAAAAACCAGATCAACACTTGAGGGGCTTAAGGGTATTTAGAAATTAATTTTGGAAAAATGAGAATCTTTATCATTTGCAGTGTTGCATTTTGTTTTGTTTTCAGAATACCAGCCACAGGCCCTGTGTGTATACCTGGGCAAAACTTAAAGACTATCTAAGATGATGGAAAATACTAAGTCAGCCTAGTCTAATTTCTCATCTGGGTTGCGATGTACCTTAAAGTGCAGGAAGTCCACAAAGAAGCATTAAAAGCGGACCCACAAAATTGATTCTACTGTATCTGGCCTCCGAGGATTAAGAACAAAGGCTTACAGACCCACCGATAGCTATTCAGTGGATTTTTTTTTTGTGAGGCATGATTAATAATAATACAATTTGGCCCTGGGACTGCAGCACTGACTTAAAAACCTGAATTCCAGAATATCTAAGATGGTAAATTCCTACCGATCAAAAGTGTGTGTATGCACACAGGTAGGTATATATTTGTGTATACAAGCAAAAATAATAACCTCTTGTGACACAGCAGAAAACAAAACAAAGCAAAACAAACCCACTAAACCTCCCAGAGATTAAAATGCAACCAATCCAGTATTTTCAGATACTGGAATAGGCTGCTTGGATCCCAGAGCTATCCAGTCCTCAAATGAATAGCACTTGAAGCTACTTAAATAAAGGGAACCATCTATTTTATGGCCTTAGCCACATACAACCTTAGCCCCAAAGATGATAATTTTGAAATTTAAATACTAAATAAAGTCAAGGGCAGTACCCAATACACTGGAGTGACACCTGCTGTCCCTGTAGGATTTACAAAGTACTCTCTACACCCAGAAAAAGGACAAACTTGTATTTGGAGAGGGCAAGAGATACAACGCCCCCGAATGTGGTGATTTGAACAGTTTTAGAAACAAAAGGGAGATTCGTGTTTTAAAACTCCACATCCAACTGAAGCTAAAATTTTAAACAGGTTAAATAGTGATAATGAAGTGTTTTCTATTACTTATTCGTGCTGGTTTAACCAAGGCCCAGCGCCATGCTTTCACTATAGACACGCAAGCTCACAGCAATCCTACAAGTAGGTCCAATTACACTCCTTTTATAGATGAGGAAACTGAGGTTTCCATGTTTCTATGAAATCAAATGCAGAGTTTTCTGCCTCCGTAACCTACACTCTTAATTGCTGCATAGTAGGCCCTCCTGACATATTTTAGACGTGTGGTAAGTATGCATAGAGGTTAGATCCTCTGCAGTAATAAGGGGCCTGATTATCAGGGAGACAATATTACCTAATGGCTCAGACCACAGACTTTGATGTCAAAAAAGTACACCTGGGTTCAAATCCTACCGTGCCACATACTATCTTTGTGAGCACAGAGAAGTTAACTTAACCTCTCTGCGCTCCAGATTCCTCATCTGTAACACGTAGGTAACAACACTTACCACAGCAGCTTGTGCTAGAGATTAAGGAAGATAATACACGTAAAGTCCTTAGCACAGGTCTGGAACATACAAAGCACTAAATAAACAGTTACTTTGCTATTATCATCATAAGCAACAGGACACAAAGATCTCCTCTTGAAATGTGACGCAGAAGACATTTCTAACTTCTGAGGTCAGAGCACTAAGAAACCAGTTGCTGAACTGTTGCCAGACCATATGTTCAGCACAAATCTCTCTGGCCCTGACACTATTATGTTTTGATTGAAAAGCGAATGTATGATTGAAGTGAAGCAGGCCTTTACTTGAACAATCCTTGTGTAACTATTATAAGCTTCTTACATAACTCTGCTTATAATCTCTTACAGGTCATAACAGTATGCTCATAGCTTTATAATCACTTTGAGAAAAGAGAGGCCCAGGTAACTCATCCAAGCTTGGCAGTAAGAATTAGTGGTTGATGTCGTTATTTTGTATACTTTACTTAAATGCCAAGGTCCTCTCCTACCCTGATGGATAGAATGCAAATGGCTATCTTTCTGGAGGGCAGTCAGGCTAATGACCCTAAAAGGCTCACACACATGCATATTCTTTGACTCAGCGTATCTACTTCTATAAATTTATCCTAAGGTGATAACTAAAGTAATGGGGAAATATTTTGTTCATAGGATATTCACTAAGGTTTTTCAAAATGCAGTTAACATTAAGGGAAAAAAACCTTAGATTTCCAAAAAATAGCACATAAGTTAGATAAATTACATTATAAACACAGTAAAATATTATCTACCTATTAAAATTGACATTATAGACATGTATTTCTTGACATAGAAAATCTATACATATATGTGTATATACAGACACATATATATATGTGTATAGGCATATATCTGTATAGACACACACACACATATATATAAAGTCTGGAAGGTGAAGATTTATAATGTGGTATTATTGTTTTTTAATATTAAATATTAAATTAATTATTAAATTTAATAAATTAATTTATTAAATTATTTAAATTTATTTAATAAAATATTTATTTAAATAAATATTTATTTATTTTAATAAATTTTATTTAATAAAATTTATTTTTATAAATAAATTTATAAATTTTATAAATAACAGAATTTATAAATTTTGTGACGCAGAAGACATTTATATAAAATTTATAAATTTTATAAATAACAGAATTTATAAATTTTATAAATAAAATTTATTTTAATAAAATTTATTATTAAATAAATATTTATTTATTTAAATAAAACTTATTTATTTAAATAAAATTATTTATTTAATAAAAAAGTATTAAATTTAATAAATTAATTTATTAATTTAATATTAAATAAAAATATTTTAATATTTTCTTTGCTTACCTACATTTTCTAATTTCCTGCAATAAACATGATTGCTTAAAGAAAAAAAGCACGTTCTTTTTTTTTTATGCTGCTCTGTTCCCAAGGATACAAGAATAGTTCTTAAGGTACACAGACCAAGAAAGGATGAAAAAACACTGACCAACCTCTACATTAGGTATATCTCATGTGGAAGGCAACTAAATCACCCACCATTTCGCTATCCAGTGTAGAGAAAGAGCAGAAGCAGAACCAACTAGCAACCTTTCATTAAACTCATGGTCTTACCAGCTGCCAACTAAAAGAATGTTTAATCATAAAAGCCAGCATGGTGCCGCTTAAAAAGGACGGGGCTGGGAGTGGGGAGGCCTGAGAACTTGATCTCAGCCCTGCACTGACTGGCTATAACTAGTAATGGGAACTTGGGCACTTCACTTTGCCCCTGTACCCTGTCACAGTCTGAGTGTTGGACAAGGCGGTGGCTAATCTATCTTTCAGTTCTGAAAATGAATGCCTATCTAGGCCCAGATGAGATTCTAAGATGGTGAAGAAAAGGGAAATTAATCAATGGGCAGGGGAATCGAGGTACCATTCAGGGCTGTGTTATCAGTGAGGTGTCCATCAAGCACACACCCTCCACCCCGTTTCCTTTATCGGTCCTGTTGGAAGGTCAGATGTATCCAGAGGGAACTGTCAACATTTCCTTCTATCTTTCCAACCGTAACGCTTTTGTCCCAGAGCCCTTTAAGTAATGTCCTTGGAACTACCTGCATTTCTATGTGCCCATATTCTCATGAGGCTGTATAACCCTTCTTATCGTTTGAACCTTCCAGTTCTTCTAGCGGGGAGAGCCAAATGGGTTGCTGTCTACTTAAGTACCTTGAAGCTCGAGGGGTGCAAAGGACTGGGCTCTCTCCTGCCTCTGGGGTACCAATGCCAAAACACCAGCTGTTGGGGGAACGCCTGCAGCTGTCTAGTGCCCTCGTGAGAGCACAGCTGTGAAATACTCAATTACTGGTGGGAGAGAGGCAGAATTGTCAGAGTATAAGCAGCTCAACAAAGCAGATTGGACCAATTTCTATGGTACTACTTCCTTTATGTTCTTAGAAATGGCAGGGAATTCCCTGGCAGTCCAGTGGTTAGGACTCAGTGCTTTCATTGCCGTGGGTTCGATCCCTGGTCGGGGAACTAAGATCCCGCAGGCTGTGTGGCATGGCCAAAAAATAAATAAATTAAATTAAATTAAAAATTAAAAAAAATAAAAGAAAGAAATGGCAAAACTGATACTATACCGCACAAACCAGTGAAGAAAACGCAAGTCCGTAGGCTGGAATCGATGGCACAGTGGACTATCCACCAAAGAGACCGATGGCTTCATTTTGGGTAGCAGTGCAAAGGCAGGGATTTGGCTCCCCTTCCCAATTAAAGGTCTCAGTGCCAAAGAAACAGAAAAATCAATTTCTTCACAGATGATAGAAGATAATAAAAAGAAGCGTCTGAAAATAATGTTTCACCAAAGAACTCTTGGTTTTTGTTCCCCTCTTCTTTCTGTATGGTTCATACTGTTAAGGGCTGGGTGATTACTATATTGGGGGTAAGTGAGACTAGGTCCAAAACTAGGTCCTGCCTGGCTTCGTGTGGCTCAAGTCTAAGGCAATCATACGACTAGGATTTACCACAAAGTCTACTGTTCTCGTACAGAAAGTGGCCTAGGTGAAGACACTGATGGTAGATGTGCCCTTAGTTCAATTTACAAAAAGCAAAGACTCACAAGGCCCATGGCATAAAACAAAGGCTTTGCAAAGCTATGGATTCTACAGGGCAGTGAGTTGGACATCCAATTTTCTGCTGAAGCTTCTCTTACAGCAACGATTCATGAAACTAGAGCAAGTTACAAAGCCCTTGCCATACTGTCCCAGCAAATACCAACTTTGTAGTTTACAAAAAAAAAACAACATTTAAAATTACAAACCAAAAGGTCAGCCTATCAAAGAATCCTTTTTAAGGTAGCAGCTTCCGCTCTTAAAATCTTCTCATGAAAGGGAGCCAGGCACTTGGGTTTCAGAGAGAAATTGATAAGAAGGAACAATTAGTGGGTGAATGGGACTTTCACAATGGTTGTCACTTCCGTGGTGTCTTCTACAAGGAAAGTCTGGAGCTGTCTCTACGTGTAATCAATATATATACAAAAGCTAAAAGCACTCTGGGTTTATTATAATGAGATCATACACTTGTGATGGGAAAACAAAAGTACATCTCTTTGAGGTATAAATTATGACATCAGCAATTACTACCCAGTGTCCCTTAGCCTTGGCTTGGCAAATAACTCAGGAATAACTCGGCTTTGTAACTCTGGGCTCTTCCCCACAGGAGCTTTCATAGGAGCCTCTGCTTGGCTCTTGTAGAGCCTCTGCCAACTACAGATTGGCACTCGCCACTGGCACTCGCCATCTACCTCTACGAGTATTAAATCCTGTGCTACTGCAGCTGCTGACTTTCAACACCCCCTGAAAGGAGTTCAGGGTGGAGATCAGGAAGTAGGCACTCTGTGCTCTGGGAAAAACTGGCGGAACAGGTCTTCAGATAGATATTTTCAGGAGCCGATTTTATGAGCCCAATTCTTGCATCTCCTCATATCTAGAAAAACACTAAAATCCTTCATGGTGATGTCTGCTCCTTGTGACTAGCAATAACCTTCACAAGACTGGCAGAAACCTTCTGCAAAAAAATACGTGTTTATTGCATGTACTCCCCCTTCACAAAAATCACCATCTTTACTGACCTTCCCCCCTGCCTCTTTGGAGCAGTTTCTCAGACCTACCTGAAATGCTGTCTCCCGGGCTATAGTCCTCATTTTGCCCCCAATAAAACTTAACTCGCAACACTCATGTTGCGTACTTTTTTAAAGTCGACAGTAGACTTGGCAAAGCCTCGGAAACAAAGTGAGGAGTAGTGATGTCAGGTAACAGGGGAGAAAAAAAGGATGGGCTGAGGGGGTGGGAAAAAAAGAGTCACAGATAGAAACCAGCTTGTCATAGCCCCATACATGTGCATTGATCTGGGAAGGCCCAGGAGACCCAAGGGCTCTGAGGACCTCCAGGCTGCACAGGTTCTCAAAAGCCTCCAGGCAAAAGTGATGAAAGTGCTGGAAGCTGAGTGAGAGTGTCAAATCCTCATTAAGTCCAGGGGCGTTGGCGGTTCTGCCTGATTTCTAATCTCCTTTCTCTTTCTTCACTTGCTGGCTCCCCTGTCTATTTTAACACCATTCTACATTGTTTGCCAACTAAAGGTGACATTTTCCCAACCAACTTCCACAGGGCACCTCCCCTTCTACAGTAGCCATTGGGTGTTTCCCTTTGTGCTGAATGAACCGCACAGAAGGCTGGAACTCTATCTTACATTGGGTTACACTGATAAGTCTGTCTTCCTCAGGGTCCCAGCCTCTCTCTTCCTTTATCCTTTATCCCCTTCGCTCCTGGGTGGTTTTCTCCCTGCCCACTCCAGATGCCATTCCTTCATTCAGTGGAATGCATAAATGCTGATTCATTTCATTGTTTCTCATGGAGCTATTTGCATCTGAACCAGAATAACTTTAAAGGGATACAACTACAATATTAGAATTTCGGTGTTACTAAATCCTTGAGGGTGCATTGCTAGGGCACCAGAGCCTTCCAGCAGCCTAAAATCACACCCACATAACTCCCCCTACCCTTGTAGAAGGCCGGCCAAGATACCTGTCTTTCGTTGGAAGCCCCACTATGCAATGGCACTGTATGGTACTTGTTCACACTGGGCTAGAACTGAGTATTTCTTTGTATTCTCAAAAGCAGGGGCCGGATCTAATTATCTTTAGATCTTTAGATCCCAGCATGACACTTCTTACCAAGCAGAGATCAATTTAAAAACTTAATAAAGTCAACTGAAAGAGCCCC
The DNA here is from genome assembly GCF_937001465.1 of Orcinus orca. NCBI lineage: Eukaryota > Metazoa > Chordata > Mammalia > Artiodactyla > Delphinidae > Orcinus > Orcinus orca. Next base: position 23,350,783 of record NC_064562.1, read on the forward strand.
CAATGGCCAAAGCTGGAATAATTTGAGCAATAAAATAAAGTTGTATTGGATTGTAGCCCAAAGTACAAAGTAAATACTCATGAGTCCACAGTGATAAAAATAATTGAATAAAACTCCCCACTCTGTAAATGTGGGCTGTGCACGGTGACTTCCTTCCAAGGAGGACAGTATGGGAAGGGGAAAGAAAGAGTATCTTGACAGTGGAGAAACATGAAAAACACTGCTCCAGCCAGGTGATCAAAAACATCATCAGTCGTCAATCATCTGGACAGTAGGTGCCCTTGCTTGACATAACCTGATGAAAACAGCACTTTATCTCTGCGATCGTCCTACTCATAAAAATACACCATCGCAGCCTAATCATGAGAAAAACATCAGACAAATTCCAACAGAGGGACATTCTACAATATACCTGACCATGATCCTTCAGAAGTCGCAGAGTCATCGAAAACAAGGAAAGTCTGAGTAACTCCTACAGCCAAGAGGAGATTAAATAGATACATCAACTAAATATAAAATGGTACACTGACTGGGATCCTGGAACAGAAAAAGGACATCAGGTAAAAACTAAGGAAATCTAAATAAATGAAGGACTCCAGTAACCATGTATTCATATCGGTTCATCCATTGGAACAAATGTTCTGTCCTAAGGTGTTCATCATAGGGGAAACTATGTATGTGGAGGGTATTTGGCTGCTTTCCAAACTCTCTGTTCAACTTTCCTGTAAATCGAAAACTGTTCTAAAGAATAAAATCTATTAATTAAAAAAAAATCAAGTGGAGGCGAAAAAATAAAAAGAAAAAAGGTAAGTGTTCAGTGCCCTTGCTCTTCCTATGGTTATTTGAAAAGCCACATGCAAACAAATAACTAAAAAAAATCTTAGCCACTTTGGACTGGTGGTTCTTGTGAGAGATCCGATAACAGCATGACTGTTTACCACCATCCCAGCACATTATTACAGGTTATCATCAGGAGAAATAAACAATCCCTACTCAGTAGGAAGGACTGCACTGGGATAAGTAAGTATTACTTAGTCCACCCAGGACTCCATCATTTCCCAGCTTCCCTGAAGACAGGCTGGGGCCATGTGACTAGTTCTAGCCAATGGGGTGTGAGTGGAAGTGGTGGCACTTCTGGGTCAAGCAAGTGAAACACAGGTGTGCCTCCACCTCCCGCACTTTCCTTGTAAGTTGACCCTGGAGCCTTTGTGTTCTAGAGGGTGTTACTGCAGGTGGAGATGGCCACAGGATCCAAACAAGACTTCACCAGAGTTAGAAAGAAACCTTTATTGTGTTAAGCACTGAGGTTTAGGGTTCATCTGTCAAAATGTGTTAAGCACTGAGGTTTAGGGTTCATCTGTCGAAATGGCTAGGGTCACTTACCCTAAAATACGAAGTGATTGCATCTCACAATTAAATGTTCCTTCCCTTCTGACAGAAAGTTGTTAATCATAACTTTTTTCCATATTTCCAAACACTGAACTTACCACAGGCGATGGTCCAATAGACCAAAGAATCTGGAGTCTGGTACAGGATGCGGTAAGGAGAAACCCGGGCACTGGAGTCCAACACAACATCAAGGGTGCCCACCAGGAGGCCTGAGGGTAGAAAAGGGGGAGAAATGAGTAAGGGTTTCCTCTAAATCCCCAGAGGCAGCAGTGTGGACACTCCCCTTCCGGGGGACCTGCCAACAAGCCCTCTCCCACCACATCCCACCTGGACAAAACTTTCCTCTCAGACGTGATGATGGTGACTCGACGTTACCATCACCCACCTCCAAGAGGTGTTACCATCACCCACCTCCAAGAGGTGTTCCACCCACCTCCAAGAGACACTGCACAAGCTAAAAGAGCGCTGGTTTCAGAAACAAAACCAGCAAAGCTCCTAGCTCAGTCCCTGGCACACGGTAGTATTAATAAATGCCTGTTTCAAACAAAAGAAATAAGGTATTAAGCACTGATATCCTGGGGTCTCTGCTTTACCTACATTACACCCAATGTGTATTATTTTCTCCCCTCTAGCATCCTAGAAACAAATCCTTAATTTGAGTAACTTGACAAAGCCACAGGTACCAGTGACGTACACCTGAGTCTGTGTACCAGGCTGCCCCATGTACTATTTTCATGCACCTCATTTTTCTTTTGTATTGAGAAGGTACAGCTCAGCTCAGCGAACAATAAGTGCCTACTATGTTCAAGGCAAACCCTGTGGGCACGAAGTTGAATAAGACAGAGTCCCTATGGCATTTATAATCCAGTAGGGGCGAGGGCCAAGCAGTGTTTTAGGGCTGCATTTAGAAGTGAACAGGGCTGTGAAACAAGCATTTCTCCATCTCAACGGCACAGTCCTTTGCCATTGGTCACATCAATTGTTATAAGCAGAGATGCTTGAAGCCTGGTCTACACTCAGCTCTGCAAAGATGTAGTAATTAGGCTGAGGGTCAGGAAAGGTACTGTGGTAGCACAAAGTTGAGTTCTTCCAATTGACAACCTCAGTGATCTTGCCAGGTCCTGGGGGAAACTTACTCACATCATCCAAGTCGAGGCAAGCTGGAACATTCAACAAACGAACTTAGCAATTTATGTGTGAGAAACACAAACGTCCAGTGTACTGACGCTCACTTAAGAAGAGGCAGTGCCTTCTCTTGCTAGGAGTGCAAATTCTCTTATAACCACCTTTCAGCCAACATCCCCCCTCCAGGAAGGTGTGCCTCCTTTATCTGCACCAAGCTGGGATTAGACACCAAACATTTTCTATACTATTCTAAAATTACACGGATACACACACACACACACACACACATTCTACAAAGTCAAATAAACAGGATTCCTTGCTTGGCAGGATGAATCTAAAAGATTTCCATAAAGTAAATGCCCGTAATTACTCTAAAGTCAGATGCAACCCAGCATAGAGCAGGGTTTGGACTCAGAAGGACCAGTTAGGAACTGTGGCTACTTGAATAATCTTAGGACATTTTCTCCCAATGTCTTGGTGTTCACAAAATGGAAAATCATATGATGTAAAATGGAAATGATATGATGATTACAAGATTTTTTGTTGTTGCTGTTTTGTTTTGTTTTGGCCATGCCGTGCGCCACGTGGGATCTTAGTTCCCTGACCAGGGATCCAACCCATGCCCGCCCCTGAAGTGGAAGCATGGAGGCAACTACTGGACCGACCACTACTAGGGAAGTCCCACAAGATTGTTCTTAAAGACTGAATACAATAAGGTTTGGGGGCAAGAGGCTGGTTGGAAGGAGGGGCTAGGCAACCTCTCTAGAACATGCCAAGACCTTCCTTTCTTTAATTTTACTTTTACTTAGATTGCATGGTTATTAAGGATGGCTTTGGTATGGAACTGATGGTAGCTGAGGTCGGGAGCGGGGGAGGTAAAGGCCGCCAGCCTCCCTTGCTCTGCCACAGCTCCGTCCTGGCTCTGACTCTGTTATGACCAGGTCTGGGGCACATGGACAGGCCATTTAACTTCTCGTGGCTTTCATTTCCTCATTTGTAAAGTGGTTGTAATAGCACTTGCCTTCCCGAACCTGGGGTCAAGCAAGAAGCCTAGGGCAGGTTAACATGGGGCAGCCCTACAGTTGTCCTTTTGGTCTTTGTCTAAGGCCAGGAATCCACTTGGGTTCACGGCAGACCACAGCGACCATTAGCTGACCTGCATACTCCAGGAAAAACAAACTTTCGCTAAAGGGTAAATGAATTCATTTGTTTGCTCTGGCCTGTATGAAATACATCAAAAATCAAATATTTAGAGTCTAGAGAGTTTTCCAGGGAGTCGTGTTCCATATACTACCACACACGTGTGCATTTTTGTTTTCTCTACGGTGACTCGGATTTACCGCAAAGACCTCTAATGACTCTTCAATTATCTGAAGATGGTAGAGTGTATTAATAGGGAAAGCAGAAGAGTGCTAGCTAAACTGGACTGCCCTCTGTGTTAACTAGAAATACAAAGACATGTGAAATACAGATTCATCCCTCATAACAACCGAATGTTGGTAATACTTCCCTCTTCTTGAATCAAAATACTGGAAGTATCACATACGTTGTTTCTAGGGCATACAGACTTCATCCCGGGATTAAGGAGTCACAGTCAAGGATTAGCCTCTGTGGTTCAATGAGCCTCTAAAGGAGTGTCAGGGTAGATATAGATTCTTCCAAGGGCAAGCGCAGCTCACTGGGCAGGGCAACCGACAAGAGGCAGTCCGGGTTCTGGAGTTCTTTAGTCCCGGCTCTGCCAACTCCCAGACCCAACCTCTCCGAGCCTCAGTTTCCCAATCTTTCACGTCTCACTAGACTTCTGTACTCTGTAACACCAAGGAGCAAAGACCTCTGAAACGGTCCAACCCTATCTGCACATCTTGACCACCACAAATGTCCCCCACTATAATCCATCTCCACCATCCATTATCGTAATTAACAAAACCTCCGGTAAAGAAGTACCTTCTTTACTCAGAGGTAAAGAAAACTGAGTGGCTTCGAGGAGAGTCCCCTGGAGTGAGGGCTTCTGATTACATGCTAGCTCAGCAACGCTGAGCACGCATCCACGAAGATTTAGATGAACACTAACAGGCTCCCCCATATTTACCACAGGCTCCATGCTGAAATATTTGAAAGTAAATTATAGACAGTATAATACTGGGATGCTCACATTAGGTGCATGTACAATTAAAAACATTTTGTAAAAGTCCTCTGAAAACTTAAGGCCCTGGATATCCCAACAGAAACTAATGTCGTGAATTGAGATTCATAGTTGGTCAAATCAATAAATACATTCTTCCATTCACTTTGTAGCACTGACCAGGATTTTCCCTCCACCTGGAATGTTGTGCTTGCCCGTCAATGACCACTTCCCACCAGCTCAAAAGACAAACTCCTAATTACCTTACACCACCTCTTTTTAACCCTGATCTCCCTCTGAGTTCTGCTTCTGTAATAACCACTGCATTTATTTAAAATTACAGGTACATTTTGCCTTGTTCCGTTTCTTCTCCTCTTTCCAGACTGGAAGCTCCATGATGGCAAGGTCTGACTGTTTGCTCTGGACCCCTAGACCCCGCACTTTGCTTGGAGGACAGTGAGCCCTGAACACACGTCTGATGAAAGGACAGGTTAGGTATGTTTAGAAAACCTAAATAATAAGTTATTACTGTGCTGCTGTCTAATCTCTATTGAGACAAGGAGTCGAGACTCTGGAAAAGAGAAAATACTCCTCCTATACCCTCTGTCTACACTGAATACTAGAAGATGGGAAATCTGAAATCTAGCCTAGAGAATCCCCGCTGCCACCACCCCCAAAAAAAGCAGCAATCAGGATTTTCTTAGAAGTCTTATTACTTACTCATCCCTCTGAAGTGGCTGTCAAAATACTGAACTTTTCATCATTTCCCACACAAAGCACTGTTTTAGCAGCTGTTCTAGTCAGCTATTTCTGGTGTTAAACAATCTTTGATAGCCTGAGATAACTAAGTCAAATTATGGTCCTCAAAATAACTCTTCTCTGCACCTACCTATTACATTAGCTCAGGGGCATCTTGTAACATTAAACTGCTGTTTTCAAGGAGACTCAGAAAACACTCTGCAGAATTGGTACATTTAGGCCTCCCACCAGCTGTGGGCGCTAAAGGGTATGTGATGCAGACAGAGTCATTTCCACTCCTGGGCGGCCCCTCACCCCTCTGGGGGCAGGGATGTATCAGAAGAGTGTGGGACACATAGGGATGTGCCCATGGCAATGATCAATCCATCTACTGATGATCTTGGGATAATTTAATGTTAAAGTGGACAAGATCCTAAAGCTTACTTGGTCTCCCTCTACTCCCTCAGCTTTGTAGCCAGTCAGAGATAAAGCCCTACAAAGACCATGCTGGAGTGGTCTGGGGAGTGGGCTGTCTCCTGATATGGAAGCTACAGCAGTGCCCACTAGGGAATTCCCTGGCGGTCCAGTGGTTAGGACTTGGTGCTTTCACTGTGGTGGCCTGGGTTCAATGCCTGGTGGGGGAACCAAGATCCCACAAGCCATGTGACACAGCTAATGTGTACTGAGTACCACTGTTTAATGAAATATTTCAAAACCACAGAAAAGTATTGAAAATTACAAAACACATATCCCACCACTCTGACTTTAACACTTGGCCTTATCTGCTTCAGATCTGTTTTGTTTTTTTAGAAGAAAATATAACATACACGGTAAAGGTCCCCCCTGTGCTCCCCTCAATTCTATTTCCCTCTCCATTCACCACCCTCCAGTTTTTTATTCTTCCCATCCAAGTCCTTATACTTTGACCCCCCTATGTATGTACATGAATATAGATTTAACACTGATGTATATTTTAAAATTTACATTAATGATAAAGAGTAGATATTGTTTTGCAACCTTTTTTACCCAATGTTTGGAAAATTTGCCCACGTTATACTTGCAAATCTGATTCATTCATTTTAAGTATTGTGTAATAGTCCGCTGTTTAAATATACTGTAACTTATCCATTTTCCTAAGGAAGGGTGCTTGGGTCTATCTTTTTTTTTTTTTTTTTTTTGCTATAATAGGCACTGCAATCATTCTCTGTACATGATCCTTAAGCATGTGAGCACTTTCTTTAGAATGGAATTGTTGGGTCATAGGGTGTGTGTTGAGACTTTATTAGTCATTACAAAACTGCTTTCCAAAGTGATTGTGCCAATTTACACCCGTACCAGGAAAGTGAGAGAATAACCGTTTCTCCATAATATCCCCAACACTTAGTATTATCAGTTTTTTTTTTCCCCACCAATCTCAAGGATGAGAAGCAATATCTATTTGTTGTTGAAATTTGCATTTTTCTGACGATTAATGAGTTTGGGTATCTCTTCCTGTTTATTGGCCATTCCAGTTCCGTATTCTGAGTTATTTGCCTTTCCTACTATGCTGACATTTGCTGAAACTTCCAGATCAGAAATTCAGTTTACTGTTTAGAGGCTTTCACTCAGATATACACTGGATTTCGATTCACTTCAGCAAATACACACTGATATTTCTAAAGCCAGAGGGGCAGTACACTTGGATTTACTTCTTTATATATGTTCTATATAAAGGCAAGACCTTGGGATCAGCATTTGCAAGCCCCTCTGCCTCTCTCCCATGTAAGGTTTCTGTAGGTCACAGGCTCCCACCTTGTCCTTCTACCTGCTGCTGCCTCTTTGTCATTGGTACCCTGCCTGTATGTCTTAGGACTTATGTGAGCTACATGGTAATAGGCAGAAAGCACTTAAACCATAACATCCAGAAGCAGTTGCTAATGGGTATATATACAAAATCCATCCACATCGTAATTTTTACACTTCTCTGAATAAATCTTTCTTGTTTGCTTGTCTGTTTTTAAAGCCTTCAAGCCTTCACCCAAGTTATTTTACTTGATCTGGAATGTCCTCTTTCTTTTTCTTTCTGGAAAACGTCCATTTCCCTCAATATCCAGGTCAAGGGTCACAAGGCATTTTTTTTGTTTGTTTTTTTTAAAAGTCTGTGCTTTTTAAAAAATTTATTTTATTTATTTATTTATTTATTTATTATTTTTGGCTGTGTTGGGTCTTCGTTGCTGGGCGAGGGCTTTCTCTAGTTGAGGCGAGCGGGGGCTACTCTTCCTGGCGGTGCACGGGCTTCTCATTGCGGTGTCTTCTCTTGTTGCAGAGCATGGGCTCTAGGCACACGGGTTTCAGTAGTTGTGGCTCGCGGTCTCTAGAGCACAGGCTCAGTAGTTGTGGCGCATGGGCTCTAGCTGCTCCGTGGCATGTGGGATCTTCCCGGACCAGGGCTCGAACCTGTGTCCCCTGCATTGGCAGGCGGATTCTTAACCACTGTGCCACCAGGGAAGCCGCAGGCATTTGTTTTGCTTTCTCCCACACTCTCCCCATCCTCTCAACCCCCCCCACCCCCAAATCTCCTGGCAATTAACTGTCCCCTTGTCTGTGATCTGCCAACCATCTTGCACTTCATATTACTAAGGCGATTATCACATTGTTTCCTACTGGAAAAAAAACTAGTTTCTTCCCACCAGGCTGTGAGCTCCGTGAGGCAGGCACAGCCTTATCGACCTTGGAATTCCCAAAGCCTGGAATAATGTCCCACACATCATGCTGAATATTTATAAAATGGGCCCCAAAGTTTCCAACCTGTTGGACATTGGGAGAAACCAAGAATTATTTTCAGAGCTTATTCATCTCTACCCCACAGAACCCAATATAACAAGTTCTAGCAAACTGGCCATAAATAATTAAACTGGCCTAAGAATCGTACAACGAAAGGAGACCAAGATTTGAGAAAAAGGTTAGAAAATCCCATCTCAGAGAGTGGGAGGTAATGCAGATCAAACTCATATCTGAAACTGAAATTTACCATGGGAAATTAACTTCTCTAATTTCTTTTTAATGAATATTGAGATTGATATGGAATGAAATTGGATCCAAAACTAGAGCTATTTAGGGGAAGGGTAAGTCTTTCTATTCTCCTACTTTTGGAAACTAGTCCAGAGATGAGCAGTTGTTGCCAAAAAAACACAAGAAAACACGAAGATGTAATCAACTTAAACTCTCGCATCCCGCCCCCACAGATCAGTAAACACTGTTTGCACATCATACTGGCCAGGGGACCTGGGGAAAGATCAGGGAACTGCATGTGTGCACAGCTGTGAAGGGGAAGGCTGGCATTGCCGGGTGAGGGTCAGCTCCCTACCTAAACCTGCACCTGAGCTTGTAATGTCACCAATGTGAAGGCCCACCTGGGCTATTGCAGGCCAGTCACAGTTGTGTGCAGAGAAATCTGGGCGATGGCTGGTCGCCGCCTAAAGAGGTAAGGGACAGAGGAGGTTTGAGGGGCGAGGTAGCTGCAGCTCAAGATGGGAGCAATGTGTTTTCTCAGTGTCATAACCTCAAAGAGTCTAACAGCCTTTCTCAAGCATGGGTATTACTGGCTAAAAGGGAGAGACCAATCCCAACACTGGAATTCTACTTTCAGCTTAGAACAGTCTGCGAGTGTTTTTGTTTTCATAAGTATTGCTTCTTTTCCAACCCCTCTCCCATATTTAGGTAAAAATGGTTTCTCAACACAGTTCAAACCATGATTATTGGTTGAAAAAGGCCACACACAACTCTTCCCTCTCACCTTCACAGCTGCCTCTCAGGACCCTAGTCCAGCCAGATGTATCTCACATCACGGTTGCCGTGAAATAGGACAAGTTACTAGAGGGCAGGGGGCACATCCACACACACACACACACACACACACACACACACACACACACACACACACAACTTGTTTCTGTTTGTGGAAAGATGGATTAATGAGAATTCTGCTAGTGTAGGAAATACATTGCTGATTCTGTCAATTAGGATAGTTCTTAAACTATCTGTGGTTAAGAATCAGTTTGTTTTTAGTTTCCAGTGTGTTGCTCACAGAGACGTCTGTAAAATACAGTGCCTAGGAAATACTAAAATAGAGCTACAGAATATGAAAAGAGACAAAGAAAATACAAGCCTCCAATTTTTCACCATTTAATTCAACAGACAAATGGCTCTAGCTTTCTAAATGCTTAATCTCAATTTCTATTCTTTAGCTCCAGGCAGTTGAAACAAACAGGTTGCAAACCAGCACTTTAAATAGCACCTAATTAGGGAAGGGGTGGCTGGAGGGCAGCAATATTCATGGGACTCTGTTTACTAGAATCACCTATAGTTTTAAAGAGTACGTTCAATTCTATAACTTTTTATTTGGGAAATGAAAAAAATTATTGCTCTGCCACTGCAAACTAAAATAAAACCCCACAAAGTCATTTCTCAGTTGAAAGCAAGAATACATGAATAGGGAAAGGCATGAGGTTTTCGCTGTATATTTATTTCGAGGGGCCTAGGTTTAAAAGTGTGGTGATGAATCAGCCTGAAACTAATATGATATTGTACATCAGTTATATTTCAATTTTAAAAAATAATAAAAATAAATAAAAGTGTGGAGAATCTGAACTAGCCTATTAGGTGATCCCTGAAGAGACCCTTGACTCATTTCTTACCGATAGGGGAGCAGGCTCGAGGGGGTAGAATGACAAGGTCCGAGTGGTGGGGCACCCCCCCGCTCTGTAGTATTTCAAACTAATTCTGGATCACAGGGTCTTTGAATTTCATGCTTATACAAGTACCCAGAAAGTTAGGGCTCAAAATATACGTTCATATTTTCCATCACCAAAGATAAAGCACAGGCTGGTTTATAACTAAACAGACTGGGCAGAAAACTGAAATCGGAAGAGCATTTCTCCTGCAGAGCCTTTGTCAAGCAGCCAATTAGTTCTGTGCTGCTCAAATCTTCCAAGCACCCTTGAAGGCCAAGTCTTCCAGGAGCTGCTCCATTTCACCCTGCAGGCCAGCCTCTTAAAGTCACATGCACCTTCTTCTCCTGCAGAAAGGGAGGGCAGGTGGAATTGATTTTTCCTTCTCTTCTGTGTCTGAGAAGGAACCATTAAAATATCTCTTTAGGGCTTCCCTGGTGGCGCAGTGGTTAAGAGTCCGCCTGCCAATGCAGGGGACACGGGTTCGTGCCCCGGTGCGGGAAGATCCCACATGCCGTGGAGTGGCTGGGCCCGTGAGCCATGGCCGCTGAGCCTGCGCATCCAGAGCCTGTGCCCCGCAACGGGAGAGGCCACAACAGTGAGAGGCCCCCGTATCGCCAAAATAAATAAATATATATATATATATATATATATATATCTTTAATACCTTACTTTACACCCCAGTTAAGACCGGCTACATAATTTTTTGGGCCCTGTGCAAAATGAAAATGCATGTTCCCTTGCTTAAAAATTCTTAGAAATTCCTAGGCAGCCACAGCAGAACATTAACCCAAGCCTGGGGCCCTTCTAAATGCAGGTCCCTGTGCACCAGCATGGACCACATACCCAGGGGCCAGCCCTGACCCCGGCAGTGCCCCGATGATTTCATCTCCACAGGCAAGCTGTTGTTCTCAGACTTTTTTCAGGGATTCAAGTCTGCTCTGATACAGACCAATGAGGACAATGGACTGAATTTATTCAAAAGCACTCCAGGCACCTCTGTGATCCAAGTCCTCAAATAAGCCCTCAAACCAGGAAGAGGAAGGTAGATGCATATTCATTATATTTACAGCTGCTTCCATGTATACAATGGGAAGGTATATTAATTCTCATCTTGTCTGTGGAGGCAAGTCTGAACACCTGAAACTGATGGCTCAAGGCCGGCCAAGGTCAGCCATGAGAGCGAGCACGAGGACGCAGGAGTTCTTTTGGTGCTGGTGGGAGCAATTCATTGGTGAGAAGCCCACCATTTCTAACAGATAAGCGACACCCACCACCTCAAGGAAACCTGAGCGAGATGTTCCTCGACTCCTTTTGTCAGGTGGGCCGAATTTGCAGGAGCCACTGACTGTCCCAAGACGACTGCCCACCCTCCTCCTAATTCACCTATCCCCTTCTCCACAGTGAAATAATATCACGAAATAGAAAGTTATGAATTTAAAATTACATCTAGGTAGAACCTCCCTGGTGGCTCAGTGGTTGAGAATCCGCCTGCCAATGCAGGGCACACAGGTTCCATCCCTGGTCTGGGAAGATCCCATATGCCGTGGAGCAACTAAGCCGTGCACACAACTACTGAGGCTGTGTGCCGCAACTACGGAAGCCCGCACGCCTAGAGCCCGTGCTTCGCAACAAGAGAAGCCACCGCAATGAGAAGCCCGGCAATCAAACAAAGAGTAGCCCCCATTCGCCACAACTAGAGAAAGCCCGCGCGCAGCAACGAAGACCCAACACAGCCAAAAATAAATAAAATTTTTTTAAAAATTTAAAAAAATAAAATTACATCTAGGAAATGACCTAGAATGTCTATATATATTATAGTACATCTATCAATGATATTTAGACATTTAAACTCATGTCCTCGAATAATTATTTAATGAGATGGCAAAATATATCTAGTATGTTATGTGGAAGAAACCCCACAAAACTCTAATTTTTGTTCTATATGATCCCACTCTATCAAATTACAAGTATAATATTATCTATGCTATGAATTATAACATTATTATTAAAGATTACAAACATGAACATATTTGGTGGATAAAACAATTTTACTTTCTTTTGTGTTGTTCTGTTTCCAAAAGTTTCTCGAACGTACATTCAATACTTTTATGATGTAAAAAAAATTTTTGTTGTTTTCTCAATTACTTCCAACCTTCTACTTTGGGCTTTCTTTACTCAAAGAGAGATCAAGTAAGCCATCAAGTAAATAGATGGTTACTGTGCTTACATTAAAGCTGCTCTTCCCAACCACAGGTTAGTAATCTTGTTGCTAAGATGCAACATGCCAGTTAGGGGTCAATATTTAAATGAATGGCATCCTTAAAACACTCTCCGATGGAGATGGAGAGGAGTCTGGCCTTTGCCTTTCAGAAATTTTTTTTTAAGTTCATTTTTTTTCCCTTTAGTATAGAAAGCACAGCAACACAACAAATTGATACATATTAATACACACAGGGCTTAACTCAGTTGTAGTGATTGGGTGTTTTTAATAACTAGCTTATCTTTAAGTCAGGAAGTTTACAGTCCCAAAATAAAAACCATAAAAGTTAAATGAATGAAATTAGTTTCTCAACTTTCATCACTGAGTATTCATTGTATTTTAAAACTGCATATTCATTATATTTTAAGTACCCACAGTGTTGCCTTTAGCTACACATGAGTAAGGCAAATAAAGAGGCAATATGTGTTTATACCTACATTGGAAATGTCTGGAAGGATGTACATCAAACTGTTAATAATGGTTCCCTTTGGAGAATGACATCCGTATGGGGAGATGCCCCATAGGGAAGAAATTAGGAACTCTTAACTGTTAGAACTATATTTTCAAAAGTAATTGTTATGCTGTTAGAACTATATAAAACTTTGTATTCATAATTATTTACAAGATGCATATATTATAATAGAGCAGTAACAAAAGAACTACTAAAGGAATACAAAATATCATAATGAAGATCCTGCCAGTAAGATTTCATAAAAGATGAGCCTCTGTAACCAGTCAGCTCCTGCTATTTTCTGTCATGGGCACCAGCCACCCTAAGAACTGGTCACCCTTAGCATGCACGCGTGGGGTCACACTGTATAAAATGAGGCTGCCTTTCACCCGGGACTATGATACACAGGGGCCTAAGTGGAAGATGAGGCTGGCCCACCACACCCTCCCAAGGGAATCTGAGCTGAGACAGAGGAAGAGGAAAGCCAAGTAGCTACAGAAGCAGAAGCTGAAAGGATTCCATGAGAAGCGAAGGCAGCAAACAAGCCAGATGACACAGAGGCAGAAACACTGAGCTAAAGAACAGATACACAGCAGAGGCTGAGGGAGCCTGGCGTCTTCAGGAGAAGAGAGCAGAAACGCAGAACGCAAAGCAGCGGGCCGCGATAGGGTGCCAAGGGAAAGGCGGGGAGCCACTTCTTACAGCTGTCACAGGCTCTCTGTCCGCTCTCCAGGCCCGGTTCCAGGTGGCATGTATCCTGGCAAGAAAACCTAGGTACCAGAGGTAACTTGAGTCTCTGGTCCTTGTAACCCAAAGTGTCCAACTAAAACCCTAACTACCCCCCTGGCTCCATCTAAGATGGACTCTGAATAAATGTTCTCTTCTTGTACGATGGCAAGGCAAGTGTTACATAACAAAGTGCCAAGGCATTAACAGCAATTTAATAATACGCTTTCCAGACTTGCACCCAAATATTCCAGAACAGATAAAAATAGCGGCTACAGAACTGTAATGAAAACAATCGGGCTATTTACAGGGGAGAGGTACAGTAGCAGCCTGGCTTGATCACTGGGTGTTTTGTCTTGACTTTACCACTTTGAGGGCATCCAACTCCACTGGCATGCACTCTTCAGAAGAATCCTGGTTCTAGCTTAGCCTCAAGTCACCTGGACAAGACTAAGGGCTATTTCACAGAGACATTTCAGTTTGTGATGAATCAAGTGAAAGCAATCTTCACCTAAGGTCCAGATAAAGCTTTAAAGAGAAAACTAAGCTGGGAGGATCTGAAAATAAAAAGAGCACCATGGCACCAACAAGTGGGAGGAACCAAACCAGGAAATCTGCCAAAGATGGTTTGACTTTGCAAAGCCAGGTGTGCGGTAGCAAGTAATGGCCTTATTTCGTCAAGTTGTGTATTATGACCTGACGCGTTTTTCAATATACGTTAATGACCTGCAAATGTAGGTGAGTCCCTTATGGAATATATTAAACCCAATTAAGATTTCTTAAGAAATAGTTCAGGGATGGCCTGGAAAGTCCTTGTAAACTATTCTGAAAAATATCAATAGTGGATGGCAGAAAAAAAAAGGATCACTGGCGATAATAAAAGCAGTATACTGGGGGTGGGGCACTTTTTTGCAAAGTGACTTCTAAGTCATTACCAAGAAATTGTTCTTTTTTCATGCTATAAACCAGACACAATAGACATAGAGAGCAGTATGACAACCAACTATACAACACCAGCAATGTCACTGACTCATATATCTTCAAGCAGAGACTGATGAAGAAAGATGAAAGGTAGGGGGAATTATCTTTTTTTTTTTTTTGCGGTACGCGGGCCTCTCACTGCTGTGGCCTCTCCCGTTGCGGAGCACAGGCTCCGGACGCGCTGGCCCAGCGGCCATAGCTCACGGGCCCAGCCGCTCCGCGGCATGTGGGACCTTCCCGGACCGGGGCACGAACCCGCGCCCCCCGCATTGGCAGGCAGACTCCCAACCACTGCGCCACCAGGGAAGCCCGGGAATTATCTTTTATATTATTGTTTTATCAATGAATGGGGAAACTGAAAGTAGTGAAGGTCATGCTTTGTTTCTTTCACCCTGAATTACATCTTCTATACCTAGCTTCTTAATCTCTAAGCAAAACTGACACATGCACACATAAATGTACATGCATACCTACATATACAGACATATAGTATGCACATATATATATATGCATACACACATATTGTACTATGCTCATTTAAAGCATGCTCATTTAAAATGAGATTAGAGTAGGGAAGGCTCTTAAAAAAAAAACCCTCAAATTTTGATTTCTATCTTCGGATTTAATGAACACAATATGCAATAAAAGAATAGGATTACAACAAAATCAGTATTTTAAAACTTTTTAAAAAGATAATCACGGGCAAGAACTCCTTTTACGCCAATGTTTCTCAACCAATACAGTTTTTGAAAACATATAACAGTTCCACACTATCTATCTCGCTCAGATTCTTTTATGAGACCCTAAACATCCTGACTCTGTAGAGTCACTATATGTTCTCTGAATCCAGAAGATCCAGACAGAAGATTTTTGCCCCAACTTTTCTCCCTGTCACCTGTATTGGTTGGGGTGGGGGGGGGGGGAGAAGAGGGAGAAATAGAGGGAGAAAAAGCCTAAGTTTTAAATATTTTCCAGTTGTAAATGAACGATATTTAAGATGCGTCTTCAAAATGCACAGGCTTCCTGTGCGACAGCTATTACATAGATGATTCTAGAATGTCAGTGATTCTTCCTTGACGGCTAATTCACCAGCCCTTATCCTTTTAGACATGACTCCCCTTTTCCTGTTGTGACAACATCTCATTTACGGCTCTCAAACTAATTTCCCAGCAGCATGTCAGCTACCAACCAGGGACTCAGGGACGTCAAGGAAGATACTGGATACAAGGTGCTGAGTGAGGCAAAGGCCCAGCGGAGAACTGGGCAGTGTTAGGCATCCCAGCACAGCACTTCCAGCTTCAGAACTTCTTTGCTGGCTGAGGGCCAGGGCCTCTGAAATCTAGAACACAGATCAGGAAAACAGATTCTTTCCATGGCTCTGTCAAAGCGTGAAGATTATAAGATTGGGAGAGGCGTGTACTTCATGCACTCAGGGTTTCCACCAGTGCAACTAGTGCATTCTCTGAGACAGGGTCCCCCAGTGCCCAGCCCTTAATTCTCTATCAGGACAGGGCTTCCCAGTGGTGCCCCAGGAGATGGTGACACACATGGGGCAGCACACAGACTCCTCAGCCCTTTAGGGCAGCTGGTTGGGCACTTACCCCATGTGCCCTGTAACTACTACCAATTCCTAAGTGTGTTATGATGTGAAAATAGGTGGAAAGCTCTGGATAGACTAAACAAAGCACAAAAACCTTTCAGCACATTACAAAATTTCTATATGTTTAATTTTGTTACATACTGACAGCATTCAAGTTGATAATATGTAGTTTTCCAAGAGTTTGTCTATAAAGTTATGCTAAACATGCTTTACTTTATTTAAGTGCAATGTACATATTTTTCTTTTTTTTTTTTAATAGGAAAAGAATACATCTAGCCATGTACATCGGGAGGTGACTTGTGACATTTTGCCTGCTCTTTGATTCTCTTTGGGTTCATTCTTGGAAAATTTTAATTAGGACAGAAAAATCCCCTCCTTGTAAAAGTTGTAGGATCTCTGATCCTTAGCCCTCACTCCTCTGAATGGACTCCGAGGAAAAGTGAGTCAGGGCCCCCACGTAACCGATGCCCAGGCTCTCAGGCCTCCTGGTCCTCCACAGAAGGCCCAACGAATAAACAACCACAATGACTGGACACCTTAACAATTAGCAAGACAAATGATTAGGAAATTACCAACATGCCTATTTCAAATAATTTCCAAAAAGATCATCAGGGAAACCCCTAAAAAAACTAAGTTCGTTTAAATTTGGGACAGTGCCAGCAATACAAGGGAAACATTTAGATGGCAGTGGTCTATCTCCTTGATGGGAATGGGCACGTTTCTAACATGGCAGGGCCCACCCAGGGTTGTGTAAAGTAACCAGAGGTGGCGAATTCAAGTTCTGGCTTCCCTAACTCACGAGCTGTTTGACTTCAGACAGGTCACTTGGCCTCTCTGAGCCACAGTTTCCTGCCACTAAGTCAAGAATCACTTATCTTCTCTGCCCATCTCCCAGGGTTGTTGGGTAGATCAGATGACATACTGTTCAAGGAAGTGCTACATAAACCGTGGAGTATCTTGTCCATGTAATGTATGCAGGATTTTTTAAAATAATGCTTAATTTGACAGCATGAAATGAGCTTTAGGTCATAACACTTCCATCTTGCATTACGAAGGAGACTGAGTGGTAGGTGAAAAAGTGTTTGTCATGGTTACGTTTTGAATCTTAGTTAAGTGGTCACCATGGTTATTAGTCTCTAGAAGAGGTGAAGGAATCAATACGGTCTCATTCCTGGAGGCCAGGTTTTCATCTTTGTCATTACGAAATGTACACTGAGCTCCCGTGGCTCTCTTTGCTGGGCACTGGAAACACAATCTATCTCTGCTACCTTTGGGGAGACAAGGATCCAATTGGGAAGATGGAAGCAGCACATACAAACAGCAACCATTAAAATGCTCATTTGGGACTTCCCTGGTGGCGCAGTGGTTAAGAATCCACCTGCAAATGCAGGGGACACAGGTTCGAGCCCTGGTCTGGGAAGATCCCACATGCCACGGAGCAACTAAGCCTGTGCACCACAACTACTGAGCCTGCGCTCTAGAGCCTGTGAGCCACAACTGCTGAAGCCCACGCGCCTAAAGCCACAAGAGAAGCCACCGCAATGAAAAGCCTGTGCACTGCAACGAAACAGTAGCCCCCTTTTGCTGCAACTAGAGAAAGCCCGCGCGCAGCAACGAAGACCCAACGCAGCCACAAATAAATAAATAAATAAATTTATTTTTAAAAAACTCACAGAAATAAAATGCTCATTTGCTTGGTTAGTTCAAGGGTATGTAGAATAGATGCTCCAGGGTGATTAACCAGGGCTGGGATGCTCATGCAAGAGAGGGTTTCGAACAGTGTCCTGGTGTTGGGCTTTGTAGAAGATGGCACTTAAAAGCACCAAGAACTTGGATGGAATCCCAGGTTGACTGCATCCTAGGGTCATGACCTTGCAGCAAGGTGTATAATTTGAAAAAAAAAATCATAATTTCTTCACCCATGCAATGAAGATGATAGCATCTTCCTGACAGGGCTGTGGTGGGGATTCAAGCAGATAAGGCGTGTGGAACATTTACAGTGCCTGACTGCAGCTGCCCAAGTGTGGCAAGGTGACCCAGCACAGTGGGAAGGCACATGGCATGTTTGGGGCATGACTGAGGGTTTGGAATAGAGATCAGATTGTAGTTGGGCAGCCCCATGCTGCACTGTTTGGACTTTATCCTACCGGTGAAGGTTTTGGGGCTGGGGAGTCACACGTGTTGCGTAGAAATCCCTCTGATGGCAGCATGCAGTCCTTAGGGAAGGGGGAACAGAAGCAGGAAAACCAGTTAGGAAACTTTATGAGGAGGAGATTAATTGAGCCCCTTCTTTTATACTAGGAACTGTCCTTACACAGAATCACCTCTTTAATCCTTGCAAAAAACCCAGATGAAATCCCCATTTCACAGATGAGGAAATGGAGGCCCAGAGACATTAAGTGAGTGAAGTCAGGATCCGTTCAACTGGCCGAGAGAGTCCACTAAGCTGCTTCCCACACACAGGGTGACAAGGGCCTTGGACTGGCAGGTGCAGCAAGGGAAACCAAGGACCACTGTGCTCCTTGGGTGGTAACACTGTCCACCCCAGGGAAGGTGGCAAAATCTCTGCTGTTTTTATTTCTATTAGGGAGAAGCCTTCTTCATCCACCTTCTCCTGGAGGGGACTAATCTTTGAAGAACTGGTTTCCAAGGTGGTCCCCAAGCTTCTACCAATACTGGCAAGTTCAGGCCTCAGAGTTTGGTATTTTCTGTTTATTCCCCAGAATGGAATGATGGACCCTTGTGACTGAGACCAGAGACCAGCTCCTGTGTGGACACCCAGAGGAGAGCCACTGTGGCCCAGACAACACACACAGCTCCTTTCCTAGTTCCTAGAAGGTGATTTCTCTCTGAGATAAATGCCCTCGCTAGGACTCAGCCAGCCTTCGAAGGAAGTTTCCAGAATTACCCTGGCACCTCCTAAGGGTCTGGGGAACAGAATTTATGTTTCCACTAGAAGCCTTGTTTATACTCTGGTTGAAGAAATGGAATGAAATGTACTATATATGCCAAGCATATGTGTATTTTTCCAATTGACTTTAAAACAACAACCAAACAAAACCAATAAGGGTGTCGACCATATGTCAGCTGCTATCCTAATCACTTTACATAGAGCATCTTCTAATTAATCCTCACAACATCCTATGACATTTATGCAACTCTTATCCCTATTTGATGGACGAGAACACGGGCACACAGCCACTTGGGTGGCAGCCCCAGTCGGTGGGTCTAGGGCGGTAGGACTCCAAAGCCTGTGCTCATTCTACTGCATCAGCTTCTAGAATAAAATAAAAAGAGTAATAATAAGGACTTCCAGCTTCCAGAAACTTCAACTTTATTTCAATGTCCTTATGTACTTTAGATCCCACATCATCCTCTCTGTTTTTTTTAACTGACAATCTATAAATATTACAGTATTCTCCTTAACCCCCACGTGTGTAGTTGTTAGCGATTTTCATAAATAAAGATGTTTCACAGTTAGGATGAAACACTGACAACAGGCATCACCTTGGAAACTGTGAGACAGCTGGGGTGCTGATTAGCCTGGTTTTGACCCTGACTTGGCCCCCAAGCCTGTGAGCCTGCAGTGGTCCAAATGAACTCCTTCATCTCCTCTCTTTCTCCAGCTACCTAAAGCCCGGAGTGGAGGAACATAAAACCCTGGCACTTGGCTAACAGGCTCTGTTTTGGGGCAAAGAGTATTTGAGGAACCGCCATCTTCCTGCTGGTCCTATTAATAACAAGATCATTCTGACCCAGTGTCTAGAATTATTCCCCTGTGGCTGAATCCCAGTCTTGGTATCCTGCCGCCAACATTCCAATTCCCTGAGCACACAATCTCCCTACTTGCTAACATCTGCTCATCTCTGCCCTGATCTTAGCCGGCTACCTTTTACTGAGACTTTCTCAGACAACGCACCTAGCCTCAGTGGATCTAAATTCCTACTCCAGTCTCCCAGGGCTGGACTGTCCCATCTCCAACCCAGGATTTATTCCTCCCCTGTCCTGGATCCCCACAAGACCTACAGCCTATTTTTTCAAACAATGGAAGTAATAACTGATGCCCAATTCATAGAAGCAGGGGACCTTTGGGGGATGAGAAAAGATTGACTCAGGCCAACCTTCAACAATCAGAATAGCTCCCAGGGACATTCCCTGGTGGCGCAGTGGTTAAGAATCCGCCTGCCAATGCAGGGGAGATGGGTTTGAGCCCTGGTCCAGGAAGATCCCACGTGCCGCGGAGCACCTAAGCCCGTGCACCACAACTACTGAAGCCCGTGCACCACAACTACTGAAGCCCATGCACCACAACTACTGAAGCCCGTGCACCACAACTACTGAAGCCTGTGCACCACAACTACTGAAGCCCGTGCACCTAGAGCACGTGCTCCCCAACAAGAGAAACCACTTCAATGAGAGAAGCCACCTTAATGAGAAGCCCACGCACCGTAACAAGGAATAGCTCCCACTCACTGCAACTAGAGAAAGCCCTCACGCAGCAAAGAAGACACAATGCAGCCAAAAATAAATAAATAAATTTATTAAAAAAAAGAAAAAAAAGAATGACTCCCAATGACATAAAAATCAAGGACGAGAACATAATATCACATGGGTGTATGAATCAATTATTGTTTGTCAAAGTGACCACCACAGATGCCAGGACTAAAAAAGATATTTGGTCATTTGAGACGTTCCATTGATCACTGATCATTTTACAACTCCACTCATTCATTTCCCATAAATGGAAAAAGAAAACAACTCCCCGCCCCCAAACCTCAGAGACAGAGAAGGAGTGGGGGCAATGTAAACGGCACCCAAGTGTGGTCCTTGAAATCCTTTCCATTAACCTTTCCATCTGGTTCTACGAACAGGTAAATCACGGTCACAATAAAGCCAAGACCATAAATATCTTTATTCAGTCTGAACTGAGGTCAGAGACCTAAATATGTCCCAAACAGACGATTCATTTACCATTCAATCACTCACTCATCCAGAAACATTTACATAGTGACTTAACACATGACTGGTATTGGGCTGGGTCATGGCAATGCTATGTTGATCTTAATAAACCTTTGGTTTAGTGGAGAATAACCAGTCTGGCAACTAATATATGATAGATAACGCTATGATTCTGGCCTAATTATAATTCTTTAGAGTGGTACCATTCTATACTTTCTTTTCACTTTTCGACTGTTATTAAAACAATTAAACCCTTATTTTCTGCTAAATGCTGGAATTGTTTGTTTGTTTTCATTTTACTTTGAAAAGGCTCCTGGTCACTGAATTATGGCTAATGACTCTTTGGGGTTCTCTCTCATCATCTCTCATTCCCCTTCTTTCCCCTTCGACCCCCCACCTTGCCTCCCTCTTCTTTATTTCTTTCGACCTCCTTTGGGAGGGGGGTGAGCTTTTTATTTTTCTTAGACTATCAAATTACATTGTATGATGGAAATCATGGTACCTACGCATTAGAGTTCTTTCAGATGACAAAGGCCTTACTGTGTCTCAGTGGTTATGGCGTCCTGAATTACAAACTCTAATAACTCCTAGTAATTACCCCTTCTATGCCATGCACTCGCAGCTTCCCTTCTCGAGACCCTGAGTGGCTGGCATAAAGAAAAAGATGTCCATATACTACAACTTGATCATAACAACCGTCTTTAAAGGGCTTACTATAAGAAGGCATCACCAACAGAGCCAGGCTCAAACTAACTGATTCACATCGTTACTTCCCAGTCTCTGACAGCTTCCTTCCAATCTAGACAGCCTCTTAGAATGACTGAAATCAGAAAATATTAATATATGGGCTCCATAAAAATGTCAAGTTTAATGATCAAAGTGCTACTTTTTTAACTATACAAGTAGCATTACTTTCTGGAAAAAAAAGTTAATTAAAAAAAAAAATCACAAAAGTAACAAGTGATGGAATATTTGTGGAATGGCCTGATTGACGCAAACAGGCATGACTAAGGTCATTGCACAGTTTCCAGGGTCAGCTGGCCATTTCTGCTCTTTCCCTCTTACTACCCTCTCAAAAAATGCCCAAGAAAAAGAAACAGGATATAAGCTGACAGAGTTGGTCTGCTACTAGTTCGATAGGCAAGTGAAAATACCCTCGTCCAGCTTTAGGTCCCCCAAAACTATGCCACAGACAAGGATGACAGGATGAGCCATAGTGAGCGTCAAGGTCAAGGGGCTATGATATGATGTAGCCCAGGGCAGCAACCTAATCAGCACCAGTGAGTCAACATCTTTGAAAGGTTCTTTCAAAATTCCCTTTGAGGGGCTTTCCTGGTGGCGCAGCGGTTGAGAGTCCGCCTGCGATGCAGGGGACGTGGGTTTGTGCCCCGGTCCGGGAAGATCCCACATGCCGCGGAGCGGCGAGGCCCGTGAGCCATGGACGCTGAGCTTGCGCGTCCGGAGCCTGTGCTCTGCAACGAGAGAGGCCACAACAGTGAGAGGCCCGAGTACCGCAAAACAAAACAAAACGAAACAAAACAAAATTCCCTTTGAATCAGGGAGTGGGAGGCCTTTCTAACCATGCCTCACAATTCAGAAACCACATAAAACCCCCAAACCTCTACATGGCAAAAGCCCTATACGTTAGGTCAAAAGACAAACTAGGGGGAATAAAAGATGCAACTCAGGTCACGGACAAAGGGCTCACGTCCCTAAAAGTAGTTCCTAAATGTTGGTAAGAAAAAGAGCAGCCACTCAATGAAAAATGGGCAAAGAACAATAAAAGACAGTTTACAGAAGAGAAAATAGAAATAGCTTGTAAATAGATGAAAAACTGTTCAACATCACTTACAAGAGACATGCAAATTAAAAATACACTGAGACACCATTTTCACTTATCAGAATGGCAAGAATCCAAAGTTTGGTAACACATTCTCTTGAACAAGACGGGGAAAACAGGCATTCCTCACACATTGCTTGGGAGAGTGAAACTTGGTAAAACCTCAAGGGAGGGTGATTTGGCGAGATTTATCAAAATGCCAAATGCATGGACCCAATGGCCCTGTAATTTCAATTTTTGGTGCTTGTCCTACAGATGTTTCACTTGGCTAAATGACATGGACAAGATTATTTATTGCAGCATTACTTTTATAGTAAATGTTTGAAAACAGTATATATGTATATTAATAGGGAAGCGGTTAAATAAATGATGACATTGATGGAATAATAGGCAGCCGTACAAAAGAAAAAAAAAGAATGGTGACATTCTCTGTCCTGCTACACGAAGATACATGTTCGGTGGTGCAGGAAACCTTTCTGTTCAAAGGGTTGGGGGAAGGGTGGGATAAAGCTAGATTTGGTATTTGCTTGAATGTGCAAAAAGGATCTGGGGAAGATACACAAAAAATGAATACAGTGGTTACCAAGAGTAATGGGACCGAGACATTTTCCACTGTAGACCTTTTAATATCTTTGGATTTTTCAATAATTATTTTTCATTTTCTAAAAACTGAAGTATAGTAGATTTATAATTATATCTTCCGGGAGTTCCCTGGTGGTCTAGTGGCTAAGGCTCCGTGCTCTCAATGCAGGGGGCCCAGGTTCGATCCCTGGTCAGGGAACTAGATCCCACATGCCGCAACTAAGAGTTGCTATTAAAAAAAGTTCCCGCATGCCACAACTAAAAGGTCCTGCATGCTGCAACTAAAGATCTCGTATGCCGCAACGAAGATCTTGTGTACCACAACTAAGAGCCGGCACAGCTAAATAAATAAATAAATATTTTTTTAAAAATCTCTGGAGTTTTGAACCCTATGAATATATTATTGCTCAAAATTTATTTAAATTTTAGAGAGTGTCTTTATGACTGTGTCAAAGGCAGTTTTTGCACAACACATTGATAAATCGATAACCTCAAGAATTAGGGGAGGCATGAGGGAGAGCTGGTAAGGGTCAGCAATTACAGCCTCTTCTCAAAAGTTTCCCAAATGTTAATTATGGACCTTAAAGGTAGAAACATTCTCACAAACCCCTCAGTACTACCTTTCCTTAAAATGGTGTGACTTAAACACCGACACACATAAAACCAAGCATAAACTTCTCATGCTCGAAACTCATTCACAATGATAAAACCAAAATATGTTTACAAATCAAATACAGCAAAATTATGAAACCAATAGAAGTATGCAATAACCACATTAACTTATTGTGAAAGACTGGGTTGCTCTGTTGACACTAACTTGTGGCTTGGAGCAGGAATATTGCACAGGCTGAGTGGAAGTCAGCATACTTAGTTACCTTTTGTTACGCAATGCAGTGACTCTACAGCCATTTTCCTCTATTCAGGTTCAGGACACCTTTGTGTAGAGTGCTGTGAAATCTTCTGACCTTATTTCGGCCCAATGCATCTTGCGCTGTTCAAGCTGCCTCGGCCACTTTCTCAATGGCTCAAAAACAACTGATATGGAGTCATCACAGTCGTAAATCCAAGTGCTAACTTGATCACTAACACGTGGCAGTCAAAAGGTGGTCCTTCTGATAACCCAGAATAACTTGTATTGACTTTTATTCACACTATTAATTATTAACATAATAAAAATGAAAACATCAAATTTTAAAATTCCGGAGAGAACTCAGACTGAGAGTGTTCACAGATCTCCAGCAGTTCACAGCTGCAAAATTAGCTACAAAACTAGCTGCAAAACACCGCTGTAATTAGTTAATACATTTGAGGGGCAGTGCCTCTAGTCTCGGCCCCAGTTGGAGACTCTTTGCCTTGGACTTGCTGTTCAAGCCTCTGACGAGTCAGCTTCTTTGGCCCCTGAGTCTGCCTTCACCAACGATTCCTTCTTTGTGTTGCTGCCCACAGCTGTGAAGCAGTCCGGCCCCATTCCTGTGCCCACTTGCAGACTCTCAAACCTGAGCCTGGGGCAGTCTCAAACCACCCATATACTGGGATGAGAGCGTAGACCATCCATGATGGTATAGTCTCCATTTAGCACAAATAACAATTCCCCATGGAGGGCACACACATATCAATCTGCATTTCAAAGCTCCTCTCATTAGGTCTTAACAAAACCCAAGAAACTAATTCCAGTATTAAACATCTGTGCAGATTCTTGCTGAATCCAGTTTCCCAGGCAAAGGGATGATGTCACACATTTTTGCATCTTCAGTGCCTAACTCATGGTAAGTGCCTAATACCTGTTCAACAGATAAATGAAGGAGGGAGTGAATGGATGGATAAATGAATAAAGTGAGTGATGAATTAGCCAGAAAGTAAAAATAGGGAAAAGGAAAAAAGCTCGTCCAACTGCTGCGTGCTCCTGAAGCATCAGCTGGCCTCTTTTTTACATCCCTGACGCCCTTCTTTGATTACACAGAAGCAGTGGTACCCTTTTCTAACTAAAATCTTTCTCCATGTATGATGTTCTTTAAAAACCAGAGTCTACCGGAAAAATGTAGTAGAGTTGTCTCGACCATTTATTTTTAAAGCATTTGCAAGTTCAGCGTAGAAAGTCATTCTCACAGTTGGCCTGTCGCCAAGGCTAAAGCTAAAACAAGTAGACTCTATATGACTGAAGTTAATATAGACTGTAATATGGTAAACACTTTCCACTCAATGTGTATAGTGATTATAAAGGTCACTGGCTACATACCTCAAGCACATTCTTTTGATACCACGTTCAAAGTCAGCCAGGAACGTTGGCTACAACCCAGCATAAGGGGGAAAGGAAACAATTCTCTCAAGTTCAAGCAGTTTCTGAGTTACGTGAAGAATTTTTTTATTTGTTTTTACTTTAAATGGTAAGAATTAACAATGCTCCTAAAGCTTTCAATGAATTTAAGTCAGCTGTGGTAGAAAAGATGGAAATCTACTTCCTTTGATGAGAATGTAGGCATATGTGAGGCAGATAAACAGCAGCATTTAGTGCCGTTCTGGGGTCCTGGCATCACTGCTCTGTTCCCTTCTGTATCCTTAATTCTTTCTTTCTTTCTTTTCTTTTTTTTTTGGCTGCACCACATGGCATGTGGGATCTTTGTTCCCCGACCACGACCAGGGAATCGAACCCGTGCCCCCTGCAGCGGAAGCACTCGGAGTCTTAACCACTGGACCACCAGGGAAGTCCCTCTGTATCCTTAATTCTTACTCTTCCTCCTCTTTGGGTGGTCCCTATGTCACACAGTCCTTATTCACCACAGCTATGGAATTGCCATTAACTGGTTAACCTCTCTCTCAGTTGAAATTTCAGTTTTCACGTGACTACACAGCAACACCACCTCACTGGACTTCAGAATGTGAAGCTCTCATAAGAGTAAGGATGGTAACGATGGATATTAACTAATGTGTTTTTCCTAATATGTTAGAAATATGCATGGTCTGAACAAATCCCTACAGTTTTAATGAGAGGATTCTGACGGTGTGAAGATAAGATTGCATTCAGATTCACCCCCAAAGTTCAGCTTGTCCATCACAACAGCCAAGAGCCCAATATGACACCAGGGAGATGATAATTTCAGTTCCATTTAACAGGCTGTTCTCTCCTTCCTCTTGGTTTTCAAAATAGAAATAATGATGCAACAGGGTTTTCTCCCTTGCTACGCTCCTTGGTGAAAATCCCCTTTGAGCAATTATTTCATTTGGATCTGAGCAGGCACTCTGTTTTGGAGGGATATCAAGACCGACTCATCCAGACATTTTGTCGTGGCCTCTCTGGGGCTAAAAATTTGGGTAATAGTGAGTGGCAGGGATCATGTCTTCCCCCACATGGACTCCTAGTTAGGTAGCAAAAACCTCCACCCACTTGGTCTCTTCCCATAACTTCACAGAACTTTATGCTTGAGGTTCACCTTCAGTCCAGGATGTGACTAGTAAGCCTGCAAGGGTCATCATCAGACCACTCCAGTGATTAACGTCTCAACTACAGTCTGGTGTGTGCAAGCTGGCCACTCTGAGACCAAGATCACCTAGTCAGGAAAGAGCTCTTCCCTCTAACTGCTGGAACCAGAGGAAATCAGATGTCAGATACCCTGACAAAGAATGGATCTGATGGCACTGAGATAGCAACAAGAAACAGGACACGCATCTGCTCGCACCCCAAGGCCACCGAAACAATGCTAAGTAGCTGAGCACCACAAGGGGCGCATGTGAACGGTCGGTGCTCCCCACCCCAACATGGAGAACACTGCAGACAGCCCTTCCTACTGCAGGAACAACCACTGTCCACCCTGCATATGTTCTGAGCTGCTATTCTATGCAATCAGTCAGGCATTACTTGTCTATCCTCAATGAACTCAAGTTAAATGATACCAACACCTGCCCTTTATCCAAAGAGGGTCAGCCACATTCTTACGCAGACCGTGGGGCCACTTAAACTAGCTTTTGAGGGGGAAATGCAAGGGGGAAAGGGAAGTTGGCTGCAGAGTGCTGAAGCAGGTGGACTCAAGGCAGGCTACCCTGGGCTCACACACCACCAGCTCAAAGCACTTACTGGCTGCGTGTGTGACCTTAGGCTCAGAACCCTCCTCCGCAAAATGAAGATAATGTTAAGTGCTACTTATTGGGGTCATTGTGATGGTCAAATGAGAGTGCCAGACTCTCAGTAAGCGCTCAACTGGTGTCACGGATTGTTATTATTAAGGAAGTCACTATTATGAGGAATCTCACTGCCAAAATCCAGAAATTTTCTTCTTTGAAACCACTGAAACGACTGATTCACAAAAGAGTAAATGGTTTGCAAGCTGGTGCCTGTCTTGCGGAAGGAACGCTTGGTCTAAAACCCTATGCGATTCCGTAGTAAAACTAAACTAAACATCTGTAGAGCGCTTCAGTGCTCTCAAGATTACTCGCTGATCTTGGCGAAAATCCAAGGTAGGTGTTATTTTTCTCGCCTTATACCTACATGTAAACATGAAGTTAGTAGAGTTGGGACTCGAAGCCAGGCCAACTTATTCCAAATCCTCTTCTCTTCCCACTACACTGTGAAGTGAAACTGTTCCTTAACTGGTGCATTGGACCTCAAGGCTGAATCCAGTAAGAAGCAAGAGTACTTTGAGTTTCCACCTCTTCCAGCTAATAGAAACCATCACCCAATACGAATGGAGCCAAATGCCATAGGTTGAACCTCCCCACTCTCACTCCTTATATCGAGCACCATGACACACTGAGCTCTTACTAGGTTCCGATGGCTGTTCTCAACACTTTCCATCTATAAATATAGACAACTCCAATATATAGGCACTACTTTCATCCTCACCTTACAGATGAGAAGTGTGAGGTAGGGAAACACCATTTGCCCCAAACCACACCAGCTTGGAAGTGACATGCGGGTTTCAAACTCAAATACGTCTAGATCTCTGAGCTGTTCGTGCTTTGCATAAAAGTACCTGGATAAGAGAGATGGGTGGGGCTGAAATGTAGCCCCAGCTCTGCCCTGGGGGCTGTCTTCGCAGTGGCACAGCTCAGAAGGGATGCATTTTTCTAAGTGCACAGTGCCCTGTGTAGGACCTGCTCAGGTAGTGGCTCCAAAGCCACGCTCTTAACCACAAGTCTACATTCTTAAACACTTGACTGCTGTCCCGAGAGGTAGTACCAGCTGAAAATATAAACTCAAGAGTATTGATAAATGTATGAATAATATATAATACGTAATGGGTTAAAGGGGAATGGGATTTAGAGGGATGGGGTAAATTATACCTTAATCTTCTCTGGCTGACTTCCCTGTCAGACACCTGTCATAGGTCTTGTTTGTAAAGAAAATCAAACATTAACAGTACCTTTGTTCAGTTGCAAATATGTTGAAATGTGCAACCACATTCTGCCTTAATAGCTAGACATTAATGTAAGATAGTCTCAAACACAAGAAGACTTTGAGGAAACCAGAACACCTTTCCCAATTAGGACATCGTTATCATTTATTCACCCATGTTCTCCTAGTCCAAAACAAACACTGCTCATTTCTCATCTCACTGAGTGCTTATTTAATTAGCTGAGATGGAATCTGGTCTTGGTCATGTAAAATCAGCCACACACACCATTACCAGTTAAAACTGGTTTCGACACAGAACTCAAGTCTTTCCAGAATTGTTTATACCACAGGACACAACACTCCACCAAGCCCCAGAATCCCATTCCTGTTACCAGAAAACCACTTCTCTGTGGAAAGTGTGATTATTAAAATCCGTAGCACTTTGGAGCTAATTTCAAACATGCTGAACGAATATCAGGGAATGAACATCCTTACTGATACAATTCAACTGACAGTATATATTTATAAATTATAACAATATGCATCAGGGTGACACCATACAATACAATTGCAATGTAAATATTGGCCTGTGACTAGGTATTTCGATAGGGCATGGACTCCCCAATTTGCCCTGGTCCTCACCACTCCCTATTGTCCCCCTGAGATTGGGGCCAAGTGCCAGTTTCCATTTATCACATGGTACTTTAAAAAAACTACAATCATTGTTCATAGGAATGAAATGTATCTCTATAAACATAAACTACATCTGCATCAAAGCTGGAAAGAAAAAAAAGATAGACTGAAAGGGCTAGGAGTTTCATAATATTTGGGAAAAGATAGTTCTTTGTGCAATGAAGAATATTCCTAAATGTTTAATGTTTTAAAAAATTGCCCTTTACAATATAGACAGTAGCCCTCTTCCCTCCTTCCTCAATCCCTTCAAAAATAATTATTTGAGTTTTAAATGCCAAGTTATTAAATATCCAGGTACTAATCCCTCCTTTATTTAGCTGGTGTCAGGACCAGACTTGCCCGGGGAAATAAGAAAAAGTTTCCAAAGAAATGTCTTTCAGAGAGAGGTTTTCTAGATCCTTCAGGGGTTGTTAGGGATTGTAGATCTGATACTTCTTAACGCCTGGATCTTTGTTTTCCCTCTTAATTTCAGCACAAAACCCTACTACCTTAAACTAAGCAACATCAAATTCTTTTTACCTCAATTTGCACTCATTTCCATAAAGCCAGATTCCTCTGACTGTACCTGGGCAAAAGGCCCCCCAAGAACAGTTAGGCAGGCTTTCTCTGTTTCCTACTTGGATTATCCTGTAATGAAATCGTAACAAGGTACATGGAACCCAAAGGTACATGAAATCTCAAAGTACTTGGAACTACCTACGCTTATTTTTAACTCTGTGATTGATGTAAAGTAAGGTATTAAACTACTTCCAAAGAAATAGTCAGTTTCACCTAGATTTAAAAAACTAAGGACCTGACAATTTACCATCCCAGACAGTTACTGTAACAAAACATTTTTCTTTTCCTTTCTCTTCTCTTCTTTTTCCTTTTCTCTTTCTTCCTCCATCGCTCCCTCCCTCTCTCCTTCCTTTTCTTCTTCTCATTCTTTCCTTCCTTCTTTCAGTGAACACCTGCTCCTTGTGGGCGAGGCCGTTTTATTTACACACCAGTTTTGCTTGGTACATGCTACCACTAAGCCGATAGCTGCCCAGTAGACTTTTGATACTGTCATTGGGTTGTTCCCGGTTTTGCTGGGTAGATGGATGATACTCTGACAAGACAGGACTTCATTTGGAAACACGGAATCCTAACACCATATTAAACCTGACACTTCTGGCTTTCAAAGGACTTTCAGCATCTCATTTGGCCCTTACGGGTAGGGGGAATCATGTCCATTTTCAGTTGAAAACCAGTCTCAAAGAAGTTAAAAACCATGGCATTGCTGGGTCTCCTTCCATTCCAGAAAGTCCTTTAAGATAACAACCACCGGAAATGTTTAAACTCCTTCACCCCAAATATAATTTATAATAAAAGACAATATAGAATTTCTTTTTATCAAACTCTATCTGCCATACATGATCTTCAAAAGGAACAGATACCCTCTTTGACATTAACGTTCTATTTGAAGGACATTTCCAAGGCCCTTTCACAGATGATTGTTCCCATTTACAAAGCTTTTTGAAAATACTCTCTCCCGTTCTGTGCAGGAATTATGGATCCTGTAAGACAAAGATCTAGTTGGAGAGTAAGCACAAGGCAAAAATGAATTCATTTCAGGACTGTATAAAATCCCTGTGTTCATCTAAACTTTAAAAAAACATGGGTTACAAGCACACAGAAATAGAAATCTGCAAGCGGCCGTTAAAAGCACACATGCTAAAGTTAAGTACAGCTGTAACATCCAGTTGCATTCAGTCCCTGTGACAAACTGAAACGTCCACAGAAAATATAAAAGAAAGAGGTGTCCTCTGCTAGCCAAAGTTTTTATTGGCACTAAGAAAGGAGAGACAGATCATAATTCATCACAGATATTTCTATCAAGGGTACAACACAAGCTTCTGAAGTTATGAAAAGTCATGGGGTACTCCCTGAAATTGGAATCATAGGGACAAGAACAGCAGGGCTCTGAAAAGAACAGCCCGTAAATGTATGACTCTTGTCAAAAGCAAAAGCACGTGGTGCCTTTATGACGACTCCATGGAATCTGCCATGAGGATGGGAGTTGTCAGTAGAGAGGAACACTGACTTTTATCAAGGAAACAATGACGGGGGAGGGGACAGTGGGCGCATAAACAGGTGAGAGCAGATTAATGGGTGAAAGTCAGAGGGCATATGGCACCCTCTTCCTAAAGCTCACAGGTTACACCCAAGCAGGGCCCTATTTGAGAGACCAGAGATGGTTCTTTTGCAAAATAGAGAATAGGAAGGAAGAGGAGTTTGCAGTTCCTAGCCTGAGGGTCAATACCCTGACGATCGTTTAATAAGTGGAGTGGAGTGCACGATCTGTAATGGTTAGCCATAGCATCCTATCAGAACTGCTGAAATTGATTTGATTTATTTATTTTTATTGAGGTGTAGCTGATGTACAGTATTATATAAGTTTTAGGTGTACAACATAATGATTCACGAATTTTAAAGGTTATATTTCATTTACAGTTATTATAAAATGTTGGCTATATTCCCTGTGTTGTACAATGTATCCTTGTATCTTATTTACTTTATACATAGTCGTTTGTACCTCTTAATCCCCTACCCCTATCTCGTCCTTCCCTCTCCCCACTGCTAACCGCTAGGTTGTTCTCTTTATCTGTATGTTTCTTTTTTGCTATATTCACTAGTTTGTTGTGTTTTTTAGATTCTACATTTAAGTGAGATCACACAGTGTTTGTCTTTCTCTGTCTGACTTATTGCACTTAGCATAACACCTTCCAAATCTATCCATGTTGTTACAAGTGGCAAAATTTCATTCTTTTTTACGGCTGAGTAGTAGTCCATTGTATATATAAATCACATCTTCTTTATCCATTCATCAGTTTGCAAGCACTTAGGTTGTGTCCACATCTTGTACATCATATGATAGCTGAATTTTATAGTGCAAAAGGGAAATGCCTACTCACTGTTCTGTATTTGGACCCAATTATTCTCTCCATTCTCCTGTAGGGAAGGAGAATTAACAAGGAAGAACCAGGGGATTTAGTTGTCAGAGTTGTATGCTCTACATTACAGAGCATCCCAGGGAGGGCTCCCTGATGGAATCATTTGTAAGGAAGGGAGCAGCTGGGGCAACATCAGTCCTTAGACTAAGGCAAGACCCTCCCCTGGCTTATCTAGACCCTGTTCCTTCTCTTCTTCCCCCCTCTACACACACACACACACTTCTAGGGTCTTCCCCACAAGGAGAAACTGAGAAGTATAGTTGAAGGGCCACATACATGGGTATCAGGATAAGAGTAAGAAAGAACCACTAACACAACATTGTAAATCAACTATACTCCAATAAAAATTTAAAAAAAGAAAGAAAGAAAGAAGCACTAACATTTTTATCATTGTATTCAGGCAGTGATACATTTCTATTGCTTAAACACTATATAGCAAACTGAACATCTTTAACTGGTCAGAAGGCTAACAAAATTACCTGACTTTTACAAGTTATAATGATCCTGCTGCAAGGAATAGCAATGAATTCCTGAGAAATCACTTTGGTAGAAAATTCAGAGTTGAGAAAGGTAAGACCTTAGAGTACTGGCTCTTCATTTTTTTGATTCATAATCCACTTTAAGGAGCCAATGAAAGTGGTGGAGCCTCAGCTCCAGAAAAATACACCTTCCTAATGAATTCCCATAAACCTTGTATATAATTTCAGGTCGTTCAAAGACCTGAAATCGCCCTTTCTTCTACTGTATCTTTAAAAGAAAAAAAATAGTTTGGGGAGCCAAACTATTAAAACAATCCTATAAAAAACTCAATATTTTTATATCCACAAAGAAAAAAGAAGAAGACACTAAATTCAAAAAAATCGTATGACATTTGACACAGATTACATTAATAAAAATCAATAGTGTATGTCAAATATACATTTTTCCTCCTTTGGTAGCCGTAATCTTTTTGAGATTGACCTCCCACACAGTAAACATGGATACTGGTTTTCTTTGTGCAATATCCACACAAACAGGCCTTTTCCTTCCCTGGTCCTCCATCAGGAGGTTCAATGCTCTCTCAGTTGTATACCTTGGAATAGCTCTATACCATGGTCCCAAAGACAGCTTAACTAGAAGGCTGGATATGGGGAAAGTTTGAAGACCTTTTTTTAGGAAAATCCAGAGAGAGTTTTCAGGCTTCCTCCCTGGCATACAGTCAGCTAGCTGTAACCATGACAGCCACCAGCCAGTGATACCACACCTGGCTCTGCCTCTCCCCTTCACTTCCACGCTCAAGGTTGCATTTCTAAGACTGGGACTGACTTTGCCTCAGTTTCCTTTGGCTTTCCAAAGGGTGCATTCCAATTTCATCTTCCTCTCTCCTTTTTCTTTTTTCTTTTTTTTTTGCGGTACGCGGGGCCTCTCACTGTTGTGGCCTCTCCCGTTGCGGAGCACAGGCTCCGGACGCGCAGGCTCAGCGGCCATGGCTCACGGGCCCAGCCGCTCCACGGCATGTGGGATCTTCCCGGACAGGGGCACGAACCCGTGTCCCCTGCAGCGGCAGGCGGACTCTCAACCACTGCGCCACCAGGGAAGCCCTCTCCTTTTTCTTTATCTCCCTTTTTATCCTTTTTTCTTTCCAAATGCAGGAAAACCTAAGTATAAATCCAAGCTCTGTCTGTTACTAGCAGGGTCTCCTCAAGTAAGAAACTAAACTTTTCCAGCAGGCAGTTTCCTCATCTATAACAGAGGAAAGAATAACTAACCTACAGGGTTGTTATGAAAATCAAATTAGTGATGTGTGAAAAGTTCTCAGCAGAATGCCTGAACCACAGAAGAATTTCAGCAAATGTTAGCTCCTCTGTCTTTATACTCTACATTAATTGTAAAAATAATAGAAAATATATACAATCAAGAATTAATAAAATAATGACCACAACAACGACTTTGAAAATTAGCCTTTAGACCACACAGATTTGAAAATTATTACAAAGATGCTTTTAGAAATAATGTACTTTACATTATTCATTATAGTAATAGATATGCAAATATTATAAAATGCCAATGGAGTAAACAAAAGATTAATGACTTCTTCTTTAAAAGCTTTAATTAAAGAGTCCAAATGTAAATCTGTTAAGGCCTGCTTACTTTTATTAGAGATTGCTTTGGTTCCTAGGTTAACACAAAGATTTAAAAAATTCATTTGTACTACTGAAATGTAAAGAGTTTCCTTAGTAAGAATTAAAGGCAAGGAATCTAGAAAAAAAGAAATGAGAAAAACAAGAGTTCACCTCTTCTGTTTAGAGGGTAAACACAGATCAAATCCTTAATGTTCTACTTGACCTTCCCTCTAGCAAATACTTGCCCAGCAAGCCTAGAATAATGGAGCTGGAAGGTGGGCATGCATTTCACAGACCTCACCTCAGGGGCTGGATAGTTATTCACCTCGCCTTGTGCTCCTTGGGCTCAAACAGAAAGTAGAAGACTTGATTCATCCCAATGAAAGTTTCCAACCCAGATCTCCCCTGGAGAGTTAGGAGGACCTTAATGGAGCTCTTGATTGGATCCCACAGTCAAGGAACCCTGGCTCCCTGAAAGCAAGTGTAAATAAGCAACAGCACCCTGTGAAATGCCATTTGGAGCAAACCAGAAGCCAGAGGCAATTGCAGAATGACTTGAAAAATGACTGGCTGTCCTCTGAACACATCCCCTGACAGGAAAGGGAAACAAAGCAAAGGGGAGAGTGGGTCAATGATCTCTTTATAAGTTCTCTGGTTTACCTAACTATTAGGTGACGACATTTCTAAATTACAAATTTCTGAATGACTAACCATGCATCTTTACATACAAAAATATATAGAAATATAAGGAAAAGGTGGCCCCTCCCCTTCCTCCCACCCCGGTCCTCTCCCTGGTGGCCCCAGTTTGCCACAGAGTCACTGACGCCAGGAGAGAGGAAGGGAGGAGAGAGGGGGAGAGAGAGGTCTGTGTTTCCTGGCAGAGCTTTCAAAATGTGCATCCCCAGGAAGGAAGGGAAGGAGGGAGGAAGGTATGCAGGTAGAATGATTTAAAGTTGCTGCTCAATCTCCAAAATATACAAGCAGCTCACACAGCTCAATATCAAAAACACAAACAACCCAATCCAAAAGTAGGCAGAAGACCTAAACAGACATTTCTCCAAAGAAGATATACAGATTGCCAACAAACACATGAAAGGATGCTCAACATCACTAATCATTAGAGAAATGCAAATCAAAACCACAATGAGGAATCACCTCACACCCATCAGAAAGGTCATCGTCAAAAAATCTACAAACAATAAATGCTGGAGAGGGTGTGGAGAAAAGGGAACCCTCTGGCACTGTTCGTAGGAATGTAAATTGATACAGCCACTATGGAGAACCACACGGAGGTTCCTTAAAAAACTAAAAATAGAACTACTATACGACCCAGCAATCCCACTACTGGGCATATATCCTGAGAAAACCATAACTCAAAAAGAGTCATGTACCACTATGTTCATTGCAGCACTATTTACAATAGCCAGGACATGGAAGCAACCTAAGTGTCCAGTGACTGATGAATGGAAAAAGAAGATGGGGTAATATATACAATGGAATATTACTCAGCCATAAAAAGAAACGAAATTGAGTTATTTGTAGTGAGGTGGATGGACCTACAGTCTGTCATATAGAGTGAAGTAAGTCAGAAAGAGAAAAACAAATACCGTACGCTAACACATATATATGGAATCTAAAAAAAAAAAAAAATGGTTCTGAAGAACCTAGGGGCAGGATAAGAATAAAGACGCAGATGTAGAGAATGGACCTGAGGACACAGGAGGGGAAGGGTAAGCTGGGACGAAGTGAGAGAGTAGCATTGACATACATACACTACCAAATGTAAAATAGCTAGCTAGTGAGAAGCAGCCGCATAGCACAGGGAGATCAGCTCAGTGCTTTGTGACCACCTAGAGGGGTGGGATAGGGAGGGTGGGAGGGAGACACAAGAGGGAGGGCTTATGGGGATATATGTATATGTATGGCTGATTCACTTTGTTATAATGCAGGAACTAACACACCATTGTACAGCAATTATACTCCAATAAAGATGTTTAAAAATAAATAAATAAATAATAAAGTTGCTTACCAAAAATTCCCTTCACCAAAAAGCCTGAGTATTCACTTAACTTTTTTTAAGCCGCCTAAACCTCAGACAGATAACCATTTGCTATATCAGCACCTTTTAAAAATGCAATGTCTCCGTAAGACTTGAGTTGCTCACACACCGGTGTTTATTACTCAGAGCCAATGGCCTCCTTACACCTAATAGAGATCATCAGCGATTGGAGAACAATGATGGGCCATCATCTATGAAGGGCTCCTTGTGTTTCCTGTATTTTACATCACTCATCTCACAGAATCCTCACTCCTGGTGCTGAAAGGTGATTAAGCCATATTATATAAAGAAATCAAGCTCAGAAAAGGAAGAGACACTTCCTAAATCACATCTCTTGGTAACAGATGGGGCTGGGATTTGAATCAGGTTCTGACTCCAGTTGTATGTTTACGAAGGGAAGGGCTGAAAAAGACTAGAGCCCTGTGAGGGGGGTAGAGAACACCAAAGTAGTAGTGAGAAGAGCAACCCTGGTGGCTTGCCAATTTGCCTGTAGCATTTGGTGCACTCAGGGTGCCAGGAAGCATGCCTGGGCTTAGCCTGAGACCCAGGCCCAGCCCGGAGGTGGTACCCACCACAGCCGTCAGCATTACAATCTGCTCAGTTCCAAGCGACAAATTCCTGATTTGGACACAACTACAAAACAGGTTTTTGTGTGCAGGCCTGGGAACCATCCCACAATTTAAAACCCGATCTCTTCGTAAAGTGGTTCCCCTCACCTAGAGATCGTCATACTGAGTGAAGCAAGTCAGACAGGGAAGGACAAATACATGATATCACTTACATGTGAAATCTTAAAAAAATGTTACAAGTGACCTTATTTACAAAACAGAAATAGACTTACAGATGTAGAAAACAATCTTACGGTTACCAGAGTAGAAAGGGAAGGAGGGATAAATTGGGAGATTGGGATTGACATATACGCACTACTATATATAAAATAGATAACTAATAAGGACCTACTGTATAGCACAGGGGACTCTACCTCAATATGCTGTAATGGCCTATATGGGAAAAGAATCTAAAAAAGAGTGGAAATATGTATACGTATAACTGATTCACTGTGCTGTATAGCAGAAAGTAATACAACATTGTAAATCAACTATACTCCAATAAATAAATAATAAAGTGTGTCCCCTCTGCGTGTGATGATGGTAAGGCTGAAAACATACGCCGTGTCCCTAGAACAGGAAGTCAGCCTCAACTCCTCAACTTTCTGAAGAGGAGGCTTGGAGTAAATTTTCTCTTTCCTACTTTTGGAGATCAGTTTACAAACACCCGGAAGATGTCAAAAGCCATCTCAAATCCTACACAAATTACATGTATTCATTCTTACAGCTTTTTGTGTAGAATAATGTAAAGTCTCAAGACAAATTGGAATGGGTGACTAAATCATTCTGTGGACAAAATCCTCTTGAGGGTGATAATAACAAGCAGAGGGGGAGGAATTCATGGAACAAGCAAGCAACATCTGCTTTTGTCTAACCATGCTTCTCGCCAGCAGCACTTGCTTATTAAGTAAGTATATGAGCCAACCCCATACAGAACTATAGATCACTGCTCACGACAACACACAGTTATAACATTAGGTTCCACTAGGAACTAACACACATTGTACTGGCTTTTATACATAATTAATCTACAAAGAAAAATGTTAACTGCTAAGTGCAACTAAGCAATTTCATTAATACTTGGTTAATTGGGGGCTTCCCTGATGGTGCAGTGGTTGAGAATCCGCCTGCCAATGCAGGGAACACGGGTTCGAGCCCTGGTCTGGGAAGATCCCACATACCGCGGAGCAACTAAGCCCGTGCACCACAACTACTGAGCCTGAGCTCTAGAGCCCACGAGCCACAACAAATGGAGCCCATGAGCCACAACTGCCGAAGCCTACGCGCCCAGAGCCTGTGCTCCACAACGAGAAACCACCGCAATGAGAAGCCTGTGCGCCACAATGAGTAGACCCCACTCGCCGCAACTAGAGAAAGCCCGCGCACAGCAATGAAGACACAACACAGCTAAAAATAAAAATAAATAAAATAAATTTAAAAGAAAAACTTGCAAATTGGCAAGATGAATGCATTTACCCTAAAAACAGGAGGCCTTCTAGAACATCGCTTTGTTGTCTCTCTCACTCCTGGGAGTTCTTTGGTGTAGGGAGGAAGTTTTCGTCCACCCTCTTTGACTCCCCGGCTGGGTTTGAAAATTAAACTGACAAAGACAGACTAACAGGAGAAAAGCATACAAATCGTAGTGAATCTGTACATGCACGCAGGAGTCTTCACAAGAGAATGAAGACCCAAAGAAGTGGCCAAAGGAGGAAACTCTTAGACCTTTTAGACAAAGAAACAATTATATTTGTGAAGAATTGTCAAAACAAAGGGGTTTGGGCTAGGGTTATAATCCAACTAGGGTTAGGTAGTCCTCATCTTACTTAACTAGGAAGGTAAGGGATAGTTTAACAAGGTTTGTTTGCAGAGTCCTCTGGTGCTGCCTCTGGGCTGATAAGAGTCTGTCTCTAGCAAAAGGAGAATTTATTTCCTGCCTTTAGGCAGGAAAGGGGAAGCTTTCCCTATGTTTACTGCTTCTTAACTGCCTTCCTTTATCAAATGTCATGTTTCCCTAGTTGTGATGGTCTCCATGCGGTGCAAAAAGTCTATTTCCTGGACAGTCCACTGCTAAATCTCAGATCAAAATATTCTGATACAGTCTTAGTCTGTACTTGTATCATCCCCATGCCTATGTTTTTAGCTCTCCCAAATTTATTCATCCAGGTTTTTAAAAAAATATTTATTTGATTTATTTATTTGGCTGCTCTGGGTCTCAGCTGCAGCATGCAGGATCTAGTTCCCTGACCAGGGATTGAACTCAGGCCCCCTGCATTGGGAGCATGGAATCTTAACCACTGGACCACCAGGGAAGTCCCTATTCATCCAGGTTTGATCACTGGTTAGTAATAGCTCAGCAAGAGAAACTTGCCTTTTCTTTCTTTTATATCTTTATAAAGTGCAGCCTTCCAAACACAGTTGGTACTCAAACATTTCTAACAGAACAGCTTTTGACTCTGGGTAATGAGAAACTGAGGCTATCACACTTTTGGTTTTGGGTAATGAGAAATTGTCTCAATCTCTTGGTGATGTCCTCTAACTTAAAGCACCCATATTCTAATTCGCCAGGATCCATGAAGCTCCTAAAGTTGCGTGTAAAATTTTTCAGTGTTTTCATTCTTGGGGAGGTAGAGTCAACTGCTTTTATTAGATTCTCAAGGGGGATAGTGAGGAAAATGAAGTTAACCTATGTCACTATAATTAGTCTTGTAAAGAAAAATAAATACAAAGTCAAATAGGCCCCCACTTATTGGCTGTGTGATCTGTGGCAAATCACTCCATCTCTTTAATGCCTTACTTTCCTTTCCTATGAAATGGAGATAATAGTAGCCCACTTTATAATGGCATACAAGGTAATTTGCACGACTATCTGCTACTGAGGACAACTATACAAATGGGACAAGAATGTACTTTAAAATATCAAAGAATTAAAAAGAGATAAATTACTTCACCTGGGAAAGTGGCTCAGAGACAAGAGCCCTACTTGGGAGGAAACTATTATTTGGGGAGGCATTTGCTTCTTCCCAAAGGGGCCGCTGAGTGGCTGAGAGTCTGGATGTGCTTTTAACAGAATCAGAAACTGGAAAGACAAGGGTAGCAATCAGTGTCGGCAAAGAGGCAGGAAAGTAATGATGCTCCTCTCTCTTTGGGTTGAGACCTTAGAGATCTACAACCTAATCATAAGTGTGAATCTTAAGTAGGCAAAACCATCCAGGTTAGAGCTCAGTTTTGAAATATATCAATACCTAAAAATAAAGTGATTTTGGTTTGCAACTGGCAGAAGAAAATTCTCTGCTACACTATCTTCTATTTCAGATTACTTTTGCAAAGTAGAAGTACAATGTCCCTACGTAATGAAAAGTAACCAGGCATACAGGATGATATAATAGCATTAATGAAAACTAGGAGAAATGACAGACAACCGAATAGACCCACATGGGCTGAAGATATTGCAGTTCAAAGGGACTTTAAAATAACTATGCCATGCTCAAGAATGATTTTAAAAATGGAGAGTTCTGACAGATAACTGGAAATTATAAAAATGAACCAAATGGAAATCTTAGAATTGAAAAGTAATTAAGAATGGGTAGGCTTATACAGACTAAATACAGTTAAATAGATAGTGAATTGGAACACAGATCAGAAGAAAATAACCAAAATGAAGCAAGTAAAAATCAGAAGGCAACAGACATAGAAGATACAATGATGTCTAACATACATGTAATTGGAGTTCCAGAAAGGAAGACTAAGAGAATGGGGTAAGAGCAATATTTGAAGAGCCATTGGATGAAGTTTACAAAGCCAATGAACAATAGATCAAAAAAGTCCTACCATCCCATGCAGGGTTTTTTAAAATCCACAAATAGCTGGATCATAGTAAAACCGCAGGAAACCAAGGTCAAAGAGAAAACCTTAAAAGCAGCTGGAGAAAAAGACATATTATTACACAGAAGCAATAATTCAGAGTGACAGTTTACTGCTCCAGAAAAGAGAGACAGAGAGAGAGAGAGAGAGAGAGAGAGAGAATGCAAATCAGAAGACAATGGAACAATATCTTAACCATGCTTTAAAAAATTAACTGCCAACCATTCAAAACAAAAATGTACTTCAAGAATGAAAGCATAATGAAGACATTTTCAGACATAAAAAAGCTGAGAAAATCTGTCACCAGTAGGCTCTCACTAAGGGAAAGAGTAAAGGATGTTTTACAGGCAGTAGAAAAATGATTCTAGAAAAAAGAGCAGAGAAGAGGAAAGAACAATAAAAATGGTAAACATATGTGGAAGTCTAACTGAATACAGACTTTAAAAAATAGTAGTAATTATATATATGCTCTTGTGTGGAAAATATATAAAAAATTAAAATACATTACAGCAATGGCATATGAATTGAGGGCGTGGGGTGGGGGTGAGGGGTAAATGGAGTTAAAGTAGCCAAGGTCCTTGCATTATCTGGGAAGAGATTAAAAGTATCAATTAAAAAAATGTTTAATAAAATGAAAATACCAATTAACAATATATTTTAAGTCAAGAAGGTATTATGATCTCCATAGTAACCACTAAAAGAATAGAGAAATGAATATAAAACTTCTAGCTGGACTTCCCTGGTGGCGCAGTGGTTAAGAATCCGCCTGCCAATGCAGGGGACACGGGTTCGAGCCCTGGTCCGGGAAGATCCCACATGCCACGGAGCAACTAAGCCCGTGTGCCACAACTACTGAGCCTGTGCTCTAGAGCCCACGAGCCACAACTACTGAGCCCGTGTGCCACAACTACTGAAGCCTGCACGCCTAGAGCCCATGCTCTGCAATAAGAGAAGCCACCGCAATGAGAAGCCCACGCACCGCAACGAACAGTGGCCCCCACTCGCCACAACCAGACAAAGCTCGTGCTCAGCAACAAAGACCCAACGCAGCCAAAAATAAATTAATTAATTAACAAAAAACTTCTAGCTCATGGAGGCTTAAAAATGTAAGCATTAAAATAAAACAAAACCCCCAAAACCCATATGCTACCAAAAGGCAAGGAAGGAAGGCAAATAAAAAGAACATAGAGCCAATAGAAAAAAATAGAAAGCACTTAATAAGATAGTCAATTTAAACCCAAGTCACGTGTACATTGACTAAATAATCCAATTAGAAGGTGAAGATTTTCAAACTGGATTAAGAAAAAAAAAATCAACCATCTACTACTTATAAAAGACATCTAATATAAGGATACAGGGACTTCCCTGGTGGTCCAGTGGTTAATACTCCGTGCTTCCAATGCAGGGGGCCTGGGTTCAATCCCTGGTCGGGGAACTAAGATCCCACATGCCCTGCGGCACAGCCAAAAATGAATTTTAAAAATATATATGTATATATATACACACACACACACACACACACATATATATAGATAGACAGATAGATAGATGGATACAGAAAGGTTGAGAGTAAAAGTATGAAAAAGATAACCATACAAAAGTTAGCCAAATAAATCTGCTACAACTATAATGATGAAACAAAGAGCAATTCTGGAGATACAAACATTTCATGATAAAATGTTCAATTTACCAGAAATATATTACAATTACAAGTGTATATATTCCTAATGATACAGCCTTAAAACATATAAAACAAAAATTGGAAGTACTACAAGGACAAATAGTCAAAACCACAATTATGGTGGAAGAATTGAACACAAGCAGCAGAGTTAACCACTGAACATAAATAAAGCATTTATCCAGCAACTGCAAGGCACATTATTCTTCTCAAGCACAACGTGTAACATTTACAAAAATTGACCATCAACAGGGAATAAAACAAATCTTACTAAATTTCAAAGCACTGAAATCATATAAATATGGTTATGGTTTCTAACTGCAGTAAAATAAATACCAAAATGTTTGAAACTTAAGAACTATATATCTAAATAACTCAAGATAACACGCAAAAAAAGATCAGAATGGAAAAAAACTATTTTGAGTGAAATAACCACCAAAACACTATATATCAAAACTTAGCTGTGAAGTGCAGGTAAAGCCATGCTTAGAGGGAAAAATTATCTAGAATAAATATACTAGAAAATAAGGCTGAATATCAATGAACTAATATCATTTTCAAAAGCTAGAAAAATAAGTGTATACTCAAAGAAAACAGAAAGAAGGAGATAATAAATGGTAGATATTAATGGAGTAGAAAATAAATGTAAACAGAAAAGGTCAACAGGTCTAGAAGCTGATTCTTTACAAAACTCATAAATTCCTAGAAAGACCGGTTAAGAAAGAGAAGGCACAAATAACCAACGTCAGGAATAAAAAAGGGGGCTATCACTGTACATCCCACAGACATTAAAAATATGAGAATGTCATTAACAAATTTATGCCAATATATTTGAAGATCTAGGATGAAAAAGATAAATCCTAGGAATAAGCAACTTATAAAACTGACAGTAAAAGAAAAATTTTAAACATTTGAATAGCCGTCATACCATTCAACAAACCCACAAAGAACACTTCAAGGGCAGATAACTTCACCTGTGAGTTTTGCCAATGTGTCAAGGTGAAACAATACTGCTATCACACAAAGTCTTCCAGAAAACAGAACAAAGAGTGAGCACTCCACAACTTATTTTTAAGGCCAGTATAATCTTGATACCGAAATTTGACAAGGATATTGTGAAAAACAAGAATTATAGGAAAATTCTACTAATTTATCAGGGTGCAAAACTCCTAAATAAAAGATTAGCAAGTGATATTAAATCAACACATAAAACCAATAACAGGTCACAGCCAAGCTGGATTATTTTATATATACAAGTTTGACTTAACACCTGAAAATCAGTTAATATGTC
This sequence comes from Orcinus orca, assembly GCF_937001465.1. Classification (NCBI taxonomy): domain Eukaryota; kingdom Metazoa; phylum Chordata; class Mammalia; order Artiodactyla; family Delphinidae; genus Orcinus; species Orcinus orca. The sequence continues at coordinate 23,394,861 of NC_064562.1, forward strand.
ACCACACTAACAGAATAAAAGAGAAAAAATCATACGATTACTTTAATAGATATAGAAAAGCATGTAAAACAATTCAGGAGCCATATATAATTAAAAACTTTTAGCAAACTAGGGATAAGAATTCCCTTTAAATGAAAAAAAAATTATCTACATGGTGCAGCCATTGTGGAGAATAGTATGGAGATTCCTTAAAAAACTAAAAATAGAGTTACCATATGATCCAGTAGACCATATGGTCCACTCCTGGGCATATATCTGGAGAAAACTATAATTTGAAAAGGTACATGCACCTCAATGTTCACTGGAGCACTATTTACAATAGCCAAGACATGGGAGCAACCTAAATGTCCATCAACAGATGAATGGATGGAGAAGATGTGGTACATGTATACAATGGAGTATTACTCAGCTATAAAAAGAATGAAATAATACCATTCGCAGCAACATGGATGGACCTAGAGATTATCATAGCAAGTTAAATAAGTCAGACAGAGAAAGACAAATATCATATGATATCACTTACATGTGGAATCCAAAAAAATGACACAAATGAACCTATTTACAAAACTGAAATAGACTCACAGAAATAGACTCACAATAGAAAACAAACTTATGGCTACCAAAGGGGAAAGGAGGGCAGGGATAACTTAGGAGTTTGGAATTAACATATAAACACTACTAAATATAAAATAGATAACTAACAAGGACCTACTGTATAGTACAGGGAACTATACTCAATATGCTGTAATAATCTATAAGGGTTCACAAGCACTGTGAACCATTGAGCACTCCTGACCAGTTCACAATGAGTGGGTTTCCCACTCATCCGTAATCCATTCGATGAGTGGACGATGGTGCACTGGTCCAGATAATGCACATTATATAAAGGTCCTGAGATCTTCCAGAAGATCTCCAATAAAGGATACCCAACACCTGCTCTTCCCTCCTCTCCTCACAGGCCAATCTTTTTCTTTCTTCAGTTCTCAGCTCCAGGTCTCTTCTACAGGGAATCCTTCCTTGCACCTACCCCTACCCGGAATGGGGTAACGTCTCCTTTTGACATTAGTGCTGGTCATTCTCAGTTTGTCCCCACCTCCCAGTTCCACCCGTGGGAGGCTGATCCCTAGGCACTAGATCACCAGGACAGTCCATCCAGCCAGCTTCTACTGGGTTCCACAGAGGAGAGGCAACAGCAGAAGCTGGGAGGTGAGGAGAAGAGAGAAGTCAGACATGTCCTCCCCACCCTCTTTTGCTGTGGTCTGTGTTCCTAGGGGTGGCTGCTTCTCTGGAGGCCCAAACTCTTCCAGCAGCATCATTCCTGCCACCTATAACAGCTCTCCACTGCTGTGCCTTTCACTGGTCCTGGGAACCCTGCCTTCATCTAAGTTGTCTTTTCACTAAATTCTCTTCACTTGAACTAGGTTGGATTCTGTTTTCTGCTGGGACCCTGCGGAATGGAGATTTTATATTAACTTATAGGATAATTTTATCCACATCTGTCTTCTCCTGCTAGGCTGTGAGCTTCATGACACGGGCACTTTAGAAGTTACCAACCAATATTTTAAATGATATAGTGAGTTAATGAATGCATGAATGAGCCCACATTAGAATTAGAATATACTGTACATTGTACAAGGATTTCTAAAATGCCCCTCATACATTGATGTGGCACCAACCAATCTGAGCAAACATTTTTCCTACGTTGGTTGAAAATAGCCTTTGTTGGCAGGAATATTTTTACTCATTTCAATGATTTCAATTATTCTAGCGATAAGTGCAATAGCTATGATTTCTCAATTCAGAAGCTAAGTTTATCTGAAATAAGTCATCGATGATGAGATTCCAAATGGACTGCAGTTAATTACAGCTCTAAGAGTCAGTAGGAATGCAATAAAAAAGTTAACTAGAAAAAGAAGGCTCTGCATCTCTTATTTTTTATAACCTATTGCAAATGACTCTAGAAAACAAATACTTAGTAGTTGACGGTGTGGGAAGGGTTATCTCCAGGCAGGAAATGTTCTTTGTTAATACAAGAAACTATCTACTCTACATTGTTGCTTTAGACTTAAAGGACAATTTGGGCTGATACCAATATTAGATATGCAAGTTTCATATTAAGTTGTAGAAGAAGAAGAAGTTGTAGACAACTTCTACAAAATGAACTAGAAAATACTGATTCTAGGCCACTAATCAGAATTTCTGGAACACAGTCTGGAGCTCTGCAGATTCCCTTCTTTTATGGTAGAAAAAGTGCAGAAAAATCAGATTATCTAGAGGCGCCCTGATGTGCAAGCAAACTAGTAGCTGCTGTACAGTGTGACACTTGAATTTTACTCGAGAAAACTAGTTCATAAATTAGAATCACAACTACATACACACTATATCAAGAATTTTGAGTTCATAGCAGGGCATTTTGAAAGCACCAATTTACCTAGCATGCAAGCTCCTGGTGAGGGATATATTCTGAACTCTGCAGAGGTCAAGGTTCATCTCTTTTCTACAATATCTTTCCTGGTTAAACCTCTCCTGTTCCTTCTGCTAACTTTTTCGTTCTAAAAAGCATCCCAGTTCTGTTCATTCTAACCACGAGGGAGAGGGGAAGGTCCAATTTCTCTAGTATGGTATGAGTTCAAGATTATCTGTCATCTCCCACCATGCAAACTAGTTACTTAATAAAAGAAGACCTTTCTAATATGGCACTACTTGGGATAGGCATCTGACTTTACCATGTGGAATGATATGGCATGGTTTTAGTAATAGTTACAATATTAACAATACCTTGTGAGGGGGTTTGGGGAAGAGACTGAGTTAAAAATGATTAAAATGCAGTTATACTTCTGATTCTTTTTATAACCAGACAACTTGCTTTGTTATGCCTAATTAGATGCAACAACAACAACAAAATTCCTTTTCCTTCCTTTTTCCTTTTCTCTTCAGGCGTAACTAACATAGGAAATGACCACACCAGCTCCTTACTGATTGCTTCCCTGGAAACAAAAGAGCATTTTATACCTGATCCTGCCATTACCAAAAGAGAATCAAGTAAAAATTAACCGCCCTTCCCCTCTCTTGTCCATATAGAAAGCAGTATTTTTTAAAAGGGGGAGAGGGGAAGTACCGCATTCAATTCCTAAGGACTGATGCTCCCCCCTCCCCAGACTCATTCATCTCCATTATCATAAACATCACCCACTTATGGGGCGCCCGGTACATGAAGGGCCCCATCGCCTGACAGGGTGAGAAAAGAAGCATCTCTTTCAGTCTGAAAATTACGACTCCTGATGCTTTCCACGCAGCAAAGCGGGCGGGTCGCCTAGCCCCAAGGGACAGGGCGGCGTCTCTCGGGTGCCCGCAGCCCAGGGCGGCGGGCGGCGCCGCAGCTCCCGGCCCCCCTCCCGCAGAGACCGGCCGCGGATCCTTACCCGCCAGTCCGCCGCCGCCGCCTCCATCGCCCGCATGCCCCTTCCTCCGCTGCAGGATGAAGTAGGGGTTGGCCCTCTCCGTGATCCACAGCGCGTTGGCCAGCAGCACCTCTTCGGGGTTCACCCACATGTTCCTGGGCGCCGAGGGCGCACGCACAATGGGGCGGCAGGTCGGGTCCCGCGTGCACCGGCGCGCACTCCCGGGCACACGCGCGCCCGCCCGTCCGCTCGCCAGCCCGCCAGCTAGGTGCGGCGGCGGAGAGCGACTTCACCAGGGGGCGGCCCGCGGCGCCCGGGTCACAACAAAGCCCCCGCGGGCGGCCGGGGAGGATGGCGAGGACGCAGGCACCGCGAGCAGCATCCTCTCCCCGGCGCCGCCGCCTTCCGCGAGCCCGCGGCCGCAGACGCCCAGACTCTTCGCTCCGCAGCCCGGCGGGGGCCCACGGCGGCGGGAGGAGGAGAAGGAAGGGGAGCGGGAGAAGGAGGAAGTGGTGTGGCTCAGTCCCGGGATCCGGCTCGGCCCCGAGCAGGGCTGCGGGCGCCGCCAGCTGATTCGACCCCGCGGGTCGGGCAGAGCTGGGCTGGGACGCGGCTGCTCCCTCAGCGCCCACCCAGGGTCCGGGCCGCCTCCGTCTCTAGCAGCTCAGAGCCCTCGCGCGTTAACACTTCGCGTTGGGGCCGCTCGCACCCTCGGTGAAGCCCAGCTCCCAGCTGGAAGGACGATCCGGACACTGCGAATGAATGACGACAGCGCGGCTCGCTAGGAGCTAGCCCGAGTGACACCAGCTTCCGCGGACGCGAATCCTCCCCGGGCCCTGCGCGCCGAGCCGGGCCGCAGCGGCTGGCTTTGGGGGAACCTTCTGGGGACCGGGTGGCGAGCACTCGGCCCCACGCCCATCCCAGCAGGGAGGACCTCGGTGGGTGGGTGGGTGTGTGTGTGTGTGTGTGTGTGTGTGTGTGTGTGTGTGTGTGCGCGCGCGCGCGCGCGCTCTCTATGTGTGTTTATGGTTGACGCTCGGTAGGCTAGCGCCACCCCTCTTCCCAAGAAATGTGTTTCAAGGTTCCAGACTTGGAGCTGGAGACCCGGGTCGGAAGTGGACGCAGCCAATGGTTGTCGATGTTTTTGTTTCCTGCATCCCTAGGGCAAGTCATGCGTCAAACGTGTCACCGCCTGTAACCCCGCCCCCTCTGCATTCCATGGTAATTAAAATGGCCCAGCTAAGTGCATTACATCACTTCTTTCCTTGACCTGTAGGGCATGAGCAATAGCGAAGTTGGAAGCAGCCCAAAAGCTTAGAGCAACTAATTCATACCACAGCTGTCCCTATATGAGGCGTCTGGCTCTTCGAGGACAGGACATGGCAGAATTCAAGGATTTCTCCACACTTAATAGATGGATTTAAATTTGTTTTAAGAATTATTGAAATTAGAGACACACAACCCAGGCCATCCTTATCCCTAGACAGTTTTGCTTTCCCCCGGTATTTCGAGTCTCTTTGTGGTGATCACAGCCCATCCACCTAAGTATCTGATGACCTTTTCCTCACTTTTTTTTTTACACCCAGGAGATCTTCAGATAGCTGAGCAAAAAGAGTCTCCTCTTCCCAGATGATGGGAATTTACTAAGCTCTGCTTTGTCGCGGAAGCTCTACAATCCTAGGGACTTCTCCCTTTCCCAATGAGCAAAGCATTCAAATGAGACTTTCTTGTGGGGACTTCAAATTTTTTACTTATGTGTCTCGCACTTGGATTGCTGAATTCCTTCAAATGGGCGAGGGAGCGCATCCCAGCCATTTTAAAGAGGCCTCTGTACCTGTTGGTGTCCTACCCGGTGGGCTCTGGAGAAATGGAAGTCTCCCTTCACATTATCACACTGACTGATCTTCTGCCTCTTTAGGAAACATTTTACATCTCTAGGCATTTGTGGAGATGTCATATTTTTAACACAGACTCAAAAATGTCATTTGGCACCTTTGGTCAAGGTACAGTGCCTTCAGTCATGAAAATCTACTGCAAACTTCAAAAAATAAACAATAAGATTGCAAATCATACATATGTAAAATTATTAATTTTATATTTATATAATATTAATATTTTGAAGTGCTTCCATAGACATCCTTTTATTTTATATGATTAGCATTTTTTAAAACTCCACTAAGTACCTTCATACTGTCTTTTGGAGTGTCCTTATCATACTGCTCGAAGCTGTGGCTAGACATCTCTACCTTAGCCCTAAAGTGTGATCTTAACTTAGCACTTTTTATCTGTTGGTGCTAAAATGGTACTTACTTATACAATTCATGCGTTCATTCACTCATTCATTCAAAGTGTAATTATTGAATGTCTACTCAACTCTAGGCCCTGAGCATAACAAGTGAACATAACATACCAAAATCTCTGCCTTCATGAAGATTAAAATGTAAAATTGATAATAAAAAAAAACTTACAAAAATTTGCTTTGAGAACAAGATTGGACACCAAGAGGAAAGAAGAAAACAATTTAAGTCCTTAGCTATTTTCGGGGGGGGGTGTTTGGGGTTTTTTGGATGATTTAGAGCACATTCTGTCCAGGAAATCAGGGGTTCCGTTATGATCATGAATTGTGATAACCTATGGTAAAAGAACACTGCAAAGAACCAAAGAAATTACAAGCAGTTTACGGCAGTTTGCCGGTCCCATACTGTTAACAGCTCACTTATTAAAATGTGGCTTTGTTTAAAAAAAAAAAAGACAATCAAATATGCCCGAACTAGAAATAACAGATAAAGAACCTAATTAATCCAACCAGTTCCTCAGTAAAATAGGTGTTTTTAGCTTTCAATTCATTCCCATTGGTTTTAAGCCCAAGGATTGTCTCAAACCACTTAAAGAGGCATTCGACAGATGCCTAGATAAGATAGCAGTAAGTGACTTCACAGTCTTTATGTCAGTTGAGATCTCCTACTGCCCCCCACCCCCATGGAAAAATTCTACTCCAATAGCGTTCTGATGGGCCACTTTGGAGCAATCAGTGGGTTTACTACTTAGTGGGCAGATGTGATTGAAGCAAAATTGCGAGGGTAGTAAATTTGTCTTTGGCAACTCTCATCCCCATTCCTACATGTTTCCATCTTTCCTGCTCTATCACCTTCACAGCGGTGTATTTTCCTCCGTATCCTCACCCCTTTCCCAGTAAGTCCTCTACTTTGTCTTCTAGGGACTTGCCTACCCTTGGAAACACCATGGAATCTTAGGGATTTTATTTCTGCCCGCACCCACCTCCCAACTGCAGTGCCCACAGCATCATGGCCCAGTTCTCCCAGAAGTAAGGGCGTGAAGGCTGCAGCACACTAGTCCTACTAACCCTCCCCTTGCCCAGCAGCATCAGGAGTGGTCAGGCCAGTAGAAAATTCAGTTCTCGTTTCAGCAGAGAGAATTCACCCAGCAGATTAATAAAATGCTGAAGAAGCCAACTCCTTCCCTTGCCTTCTAGATGCTGAAGGTAACATGTCAATGAGGACTATTTTTTTTTTTTCTTCAATGCCCAGACCTTCCCTGTCCAACCTGGAAGGGCAATATTTCTAGGAGGGTGTTTGGGATTTCTAGTATCCAGTGAGGTAGAAGGAGAAGGGCAACCAGTTGAGACAGGGAAGATTAACATTAACATTGTTTCAAAGATGCAAGCCTTTGCAGTAGCTCTGATATCTGATATAGAGACCTTCACAATGGATCTGAGTTGCAACTCCAACTGGAAAAACTAGATCAACCAGTCACCACAACCATCTAGTCTGAAAGTAATGGAGTTAATTGATGGTACAGAAGCCACAGTCTTGTTCTATCAGCTGTAAGTGGCTGAACAGATCTGCAGCCAGGACCATCCTTAACTAGAGCGGGATTTGAGGGAAAAGATTCTGCAGACTAGCTTTGATATGTAATAGTTCTACCTTGCCTCCATTCAGTGGATCACTCCACCTTTGAATTCTGAGATGCCCCGGAAATCAAAACTGAGTAAAACGTTATTTCTCTTCATGTTAGAGAAACTGTGGCCAGATGACCTCTGTCAAATGCATCTCTGTTCCTGGAATCAAAGAAGAAACGAAGATAACAACTTTTCCGGGGGAGAAAAATGAAGCAAAGTATTAGCAGAGGTTTGTTTTCTGAGTAACTGTCATTGAAAATGGCACCTTGTAATGACTGGGAAAGAGTGACAGGTAAAGAACTTAGACCACATGGAAGGGTGAGTAGACACTTTGCCTACTTCACGCTCATCCACTGCAAGTTCCCTGAGGCCAAGACTGTGAGATCATTCTTATATCCCCAGGCCTAGCACTGGGGCCTCTGTAAATGCCCAAAAAGGAAACACTTACAAGACTCCTGAGTTTCTAAACTTCAGAAAAGTTTAGAGATTTAGAAAGGAAAGGACTTTTAAGAGACGCTGAGTACAGTTATGCTGAGCTCCTCATTTTGTGTACAAGGAAACTGAAGCTCAGAAAAGGGAAGGGACTTGACTTGGAAGTTGGTCTTATTGTTTAGGAAACTATTATGACCCCAAACTTAACTGCAAGTTTTCCTTCTTTCTGCACACATTATTTGTCACATTTTTTCTCAAGAATTAAAATAATTTCTATTTATATAATGTTTTCATGGCCATTATCTATCACTGTGGTCTGGGTGTTGGGATCCACTGATTGGCTAGAACTGAGTCACATGCTTTCCCTGGGAAGGTGGTGACAGAGGGGAGGGGTCAGAAGATGTCGAATAGTCCCTAAAAGAATATCAGAGAACTGTTACCAGAATAAGGTGACTGGGCTGTAGGCAAGCCTGCACAAGAGATCTAATGGAAAACCTACTTTTGACAATCTCTTTCTTTCCCTTTCTTTTTTTTTTTTTTTTACAATTTGTTTTTTAATGACTATATCTTCTTGGTTGTAATTTTATATTACATAGATATAACATATTTTGTTTTGTTTAATGCTAAGAAACCTAGTGGTTTGACGCTTTTGATAATTAAGGTCAGAGGTCATTTAATTTACCTTAAAAAAAAAAAAGAGAGAGGTTATTGTAAGGCTTAAATAGACTAAATTAGGACCAGAGCCCTTCAGGAAGTTCTGGGACCAGTTTGTGTCTCTGCCTCTGTCTCTCTCACTCTCTCTGAATCTCTGCTTCTCTCTCTATATTTGTTCTAGCATCTTTTCTCCACCAACCAACCTCTTCTCCTTACCCATAGTTTCTGTTCCCTCATAACTCATGAGATCCTCTCTGGATTTATCTTTCTGTTATTGCTTTCAAGCTATAGCTCCCACCATTAACTAAACAGTTTATCTAGGTATTTCATAGCCATAACTCATGAGAGAGAAATTGATGGGCTCACTGTACCTTTTCATCCAATGACCAGGTTGTTGCCCAGCTTATGACCGCTGCCATTTGGTCAGATGACCAAAACATGGCAGCTATGTATGTACGCATATTTTGTGCAACTGATACTTCAAAAATTCTCACTTAAAGATCATTTGTATTATAAAATGAGTCAGTCTGAGAGTGGACTTGGCCTTCAAATACTCTACTAGCTGGGAAATGTCTGAAGTCTCCCCTCTTCTACATAAGCCAAGCAGCCACATCAATGAAGGCAAACACTCTTTAATGTGGTATATAGTTGTGGATCCTGATGATTGTAAGGTAGCCTCAAGTAGCCTCCTCATTCCTTTTAGGGATGAAGTTCTTTTTTCCCCCACATAGTCATGCTGTTCTTTTGCCAGTGACTCATTTGTCCATTTTATCTCTCATGAAACACACACACGCACACGCACACACACACACACACACACACAAAACCCACTATGAATAGTATTTCTTAAATCACCACAGGTACTAGTACCAAACATGCAAATATAGGTAAAAAGGAGTTTGGGACATTGATATCAAGGTAACAGTAGTGTTTTGTTTTGTTTTTTTAACTGCACACATGTCTATAAACCTAATAAATAGGTTTTTTCTATTTTTAAAATAGAAGAATACAAACTTTTTTCCTTCTAGGGTAAGAATTAATATTTTTATTGACCTTTTTGAAATAAAATTTTATTTGCATCCATATGTTTTTATGAAAGAAAATTTTATTCAGATTTTCTATTTCAAGACTTCCTAAAATGTCGGGGAGTAAAAATGTTGAGCTTTAGAATGGGATCAAAATTAAGTTGTTATCAACTTAAAATAGACTTTTATAGATATAAGTTGTTATATGTAAGCCTCATGGTAACCACAAAGCAAAACCTGTAGTAAATACACAAAAGATAAAGAGAAAGGAATGTAAGCGTACCACTAAAGAAAGTCATCAAATTACAAAGGAAGAGAGAAAGAGAAGAAAGGAACAGTGAGGAACGAAACAAAAGCAGCTAGAAAGCAATTCCCAAAATAGCAATAAGCACATGACCTATCAATAATTACTTTAAATGTAAATGGACTAAATGCTCTAATGTAAGACATGGAGTGGCTGAATAGATTAAAAAAACTCAAAAAAACCAAAACCCACATAGATGCTGCCTAAAAGAGACACACTTTAGATAAAAGATTGAAAGAGAAGGTATGGAAAAAGATATTCCATTTAAATGGAAATCAAAAGAAAGCTGGAGTAGCTATACTAATACCAGACAAAATAGACTTTAAAACAAAGACTATAATAAGAGAAAAAGAAATGTGCTACATATTGATAAAGGGGTCAATCCAACAAGAAGATATAACATTTGTAATTAGTTAGGCACTAAATTTAGGGGTACCAAAATATATGGAGCAGGGACTTCCCCGGTGGGCCAGTGGGTAAGATTCCAAGCTCCCAATGCAGGGGGCCCGCATTGGATCCCTGGTCAGGGAACTAGATTCCACGTGCATGCTGCAACTAAGAGTTTGCATGCCACAACTAAGACACCTGCATGCTGCAACTGAGTCCACATGCTGCAACTAAAGATCCTGCCTGCTGCAATGGAGATCCTGCATGCTGCAACTAAGACCAGTGCAAGGAAAATAAATAAATTAAAAAAGAAAAAGAAAAACAAAACAAAATATATACAGCAAATATTTACAGACCTAAAAGAAGAAATACATAGCAATACAATAATAGTTCAGGACTCTTAATACCCCACTTCCATCAATGGATAGATCATCCAGACAGAAAATCAATAAGGAAAATTTGGATACAAACTACATGTTATACCATATTTATGGAACATTCTATCTCACGGCAGCAGAATATACATCCTTTTCAAGTGTACAAGGAACATTCTCCAGGATAGATTATATATTCGGCTACAAAACAAGTCTTACTTAAATTTAAGGAGATTGATCATATCAAGCATCTTTTCCAACCGCAGTGGTATGAAACTAGAAAACTGGAAAATTTGCAAATATGTGGAGATTAAATAATATGCTACTGAGCAACCAATGGGTCAAAGAAGAAATCAAAGAGAGAAATTTTTAAAATACCTTAAGACAGGGCTTCCCTGGTGGCGCAGTGGTTGAGAGTCAGCCTGCTGATGCAGGGGACACGGGTTCGTGCCCCGGTCTGGGAGGATCCCACATGCCGTGCAGCGTCTGGGCCCGTGAGTCATGGCCGCTGGGCCGGCGCGTCTGGAGCCTGTGCTCCGCCATGGGAGAGGCCACAGCGGTGAGATGCCCGCGTACCAAAAAAAAAAAAAAAAAAATACCTTAAGACAAAAGAAAATGGTAATGTAACATATCAAAATGTATGGGATACAGCAAAAGCAGTCCCAAGAGGGAAGTTAATGGTAATAAATGCCCACCTCAAGAAATAAGAAAAGTCTCAAATAAACAACCTAATTTTACATCTCAAGGGTATTAGGCTAAGAGAAATAAGTGAGACAGAGAAATACCATATGATCTCTCTTATATGTGGAATTAAGAAAACAAACAAAACCCAAGCTCCTAGATACAGAGAACAGATTGGTGGCAGCAAGAGGTGAGGGTTACCAGGTGGGAGAAATGGGTGAACTGTGAGGGTTTTTTTTCAGTTTAAATCAATTAAATTTAAAAAATGTAAAAAACAACCTCAGGGGAAAATTGCAGTTTCCTTTTCAGAATAATACAACTCAGCTCTCTTTCTATTATACTGACAACATTCTCATTGGAGAAATACTATAGTCTATCTGGAATCTCAAATCTTCAAACATTTTTATATGTGTATGACTAAATGATTTATAAGAAAGAATATCTAGGCACCAGTACTAACACAAAAGAACAACTTACTACCAAAGCCCTCTAACTGATCAATTATATTTTAATTTCCAGCCTCTCAGAGCTTTCAAACAAGATTACGGATCATAAAATTTATATGATCTGAATAGTCAAAAGTCTTTGAAAAACTTTAGGTATAAAACATGAAATGAGAAAATGAACTTATTCACTGCACTAAAGGAGAAATAACAGAGTACCGATCACTTAATTCCCAAAGGATAAGCATGAGAATTGGCTGTCGAGCTACCTTTATCAGAATTGAGGAAAAGGCGAAAAATAACTCGCTATTTATTTGTCCCAAGGTTCTCAGCACTGTCCTTAAGCATTTATCACTGAGGTTTCTTTTACAGGATGTACTGCCCTTCTATGATGTCTTTTATTTCTTCTGTAAAATACAGACCTAAATAGGCATTTTCATCATAAAACTGTACTGGTGAGAATTTTGCTTTTTTTTTTTTTTGGAACTTGCAATCCTCTTATAGGCTGTGAAATGCAATCTTCCATAAAAAGAAATGTGTTAAATCACACTGATTTCTATTCCAATGAAAATTACACTTTGCTTTTAATGGGAATGACTCAGTCAATCAAATTGAAAGCTGAGACATTCTGTCCCTGAATGGAAGTTTTAAAAACATAATTTCTTCTTTCTTCCCTTACACAGAGCCACCCCTCACTCACCTGAAGAACACTGAGGTGGAAGGCACATACTGAAAAAAAAAAGAATACCTAACAAATGCATCTTTCTCTACAAACTGTGGCCTTGGGTTTTAGCACAAAATCTAAATTTAAAGTCTATCTCAGATGTGCCAATAGAAAATCACAGAATTCTAAATAAAGTTAGCTGGTTGGTGGTTAGATGAAACAGTGCTGCATTAGAGATTAGATCTGATCAAATCATCTCTATGAAAAAAAAAAAATCATCTCTATGTGACTATCTTTACGGCTACATTGGGACCCCCTGAAGCTGTAGGTTTTTCTCCTTCATCACTTTAAATATGTCCTGCCACTCCCTTCTGGCTTGCAGAGTTTCTGCTGAAAGATCAGCTGTTAACCTTATGGGGATTCCCTTGTGTGTTATTTGTTGTTTTTCCCTTGCTGCTTTTAATATTTTTTCTTTGTATTTAGTTTTTGACAGTTTGATTAATATGTGTCTTGCCGTGTTTCTCCTTGGATTTATCCTGTATGGGACTCTCTGTGCTTCCTGGACTTGATTAACTATTTCCTTTCCCATATTAGGGAAGTTGTCAACTATAATCTCTTCAAAATATTTTCTCAGTCCCATTCTTTTTCTCTTCTTCTTCTGGGACCCCTATAATTCGAATGTTGGTGCCTGAGACTGTCCTCAATTCTCTTCATTCTTTTTTCTTTATTCTGTTCTGCAGTAGTTATTTCCACTATTTTATCTTCCAGGTCACTTATCCGTTCTTCTGCCTCAGTTATTCTTCTATTTATCCCTTCTAGAGAATTTTTAATTTCATTTATTGTGTTGTTGATCACTGTTTGTTTGCTCTTTAGTTCTTCTAGGTCCTTGTTAAACCTTTCTTGTATTTTCTCCATTCTATTTCCAAGATTTTGGATCATCTTTACTATCATTATTCTGAATTTTTTTTCAGGTAGACTGCCTATTTCCTCTTCATTTGTTAGGTCTTGTGGGTTTTTTCCTTGCTCCTTCGTCTGTTGTGTGTTTCCCTGTCTTCTCATTTGCTTAAGTTACTGTGTTTGGGGTCTCCTTTTCACAGGCTGCACGTTCATAGTTCCTGTTGTTTTTGGTGTCTGTCCCCAGTGGCTAAGGTTGGTTCAGTGGGTTGTGTAGGTTTCCTGGTGGAGGGGACTAGTGCCTGTGTTCTGGTGGATGAGGCTGGATCTTGTCTTTCTGGTGGGCAGGTCCACATCTGGTGGTGTGTTTTGGGGTGTCTGTGGCCTTATTATGATTTTAGGCAGCCTCTCTGCTAATGGGTGGGGCTGTGTTCCTGTCTTGCTAGTTGTTTGGCATAGGGTGTCCTGCACTGTATCTTGCTGGTCGTTGAGTGAAGCTGGCTGCTGGTGTTGAGATGGAGATCTCTGGGAGATTTTCACTGTTTGTTATTACATGGAGCTGGGAGGTCTCTTGTGGACTAGTGTCCTGAACTTCGCTCTCCCACCTCAGAGGCACAGCCCTGATGCCTGGCTGGAGCACCAAGAGCCTGTCCTCCACACGGCTCAGAATAAAAGGGAGAAAAAATTAAAGAAAGTTTTAAAGAAAGAAAGAAAGAAAGAAGGAAGGAAGGAAGGAAGGAAGGAAGGAAGGAAAGAAAGAAAGATAAAATAATATAAAGTAAAATAAAATATAGTTATTAAAATAAAACATAATTATTAAGAAAAAATTTTTTAAAAGTAAAAGAAAAAAAAACAAAACGGACAGAGAGAACCCTAGGTCAAATGGTAAAAGCGAAGCTATACAGACAAAATCACACAGAGAAGCATACACATACACACTCACAAAAAGAGAAAAAGGGAAAAAAATATATATATCATTGCTCCCAAAGTCCACCTCCTCAATTTGGGATGATTCGTTGTCTATTCATGTATTCCACAGATGCAGGGTACATGAAGTTGATTGTGGGTATTTAATCCGGTGCTCCTGAGGCTGCTGGGAGAGATTTCCCTTTCTCTTCTTTGTTCTCACAGCTCTCAGGGTTCAGCTTTGGATTTGGCTCCGCCTCTGCGTGTAAGTCGCGGGAGGGCGTCTGTTCTTCGCTCAGACAGGAAGGGGTTAAAGGAGCCGCTGATTTAGCGGCTCTGGCTCACTCAGGCCCGGGGGAGGGAGGGGCACGGCCTGCGCGGGGCGGGCCTGCGGCGGCAGAGGCTGGCGTGACGTTGCAGCGGCCCGAGGCGCGCCGTGCGTTCTCCCAGGGGAGTTGTCGCTGGATCCCGGGACCCTGGCAGTGACGGGCTGCGCAGGCTCCCCGGAAGGGGGGTGTGGATAGTGACCTGTGCTGGCACACAGGCTTCTTGGTGGCGGCAGCAGCAGCCTTAGCGTCTCAGGCCCGTCTCTGGGGTCCGCGCTTTTAGCCGCGGCTCGCGCCCGTCTCTGGAGCTCCTTTAAGCGGCGCTCTTAATCCCGTCTCCTCGCGCACCAGGAAACAAAGAGGGAAGAAAAAGTCTCTTGCCTCTTCGGCAGCTCCAGACTTTTCCCCGGACTCCCCCCCCCCACCCCTAGCCGTGGCGCACTAACCCCCTGCAGGCTGTGTTCACGCCGCCAACCCCAGTCCTCTCCCGGCGCTGCGACCGAAGCCCGAGCCTCAGCTCGCAGCCCCGCCCGCCCCGGCGGGTGAGCAGACAAGCCTCTCGGCCTGGTGAGTACTGGTCGGCACCAACCCTCCGTGCGGGGAACCTCTCTGCTTTGCCCTCTGCACCCCTGTTGCTGTGCTCTCCTCCGCGGCGCCGAAGCTTTCCCCCTCCGCCACCCGCAGTCTCCGCCCGCGAAGGGCCTTCCTAGTGTGTGGAAAGCTTTTCTCCTTCACAGCTCCCTCCCACTGGTGCAGGTCCCGTCCCTGTTCTTTTGTCTCTGCTTTTTCTTTTTTCTTTTGCCCTACCCAGGTACGTGGGGAGTTTCTTGCCTTTTGGGAGGTCTGAGGTCTTCTGCCAGCGTTCAGTAGGTGTTCTGTAGGAGTTGTTCCTCATGTAGATGTATTTCTGATGTATTTGTGGAGAGGAAGGTGATCTCCGCGTCTTACGCTTCCGCCATCTTGAAGCTCCTCCCCCCAGGATGCATCATTTTTTAGATGGAAAATTATATTTTATTTTTTATTGAAGTATAGTTGATTTACAATATTGCGTTCGTTTCAAGTATACAGCAAAATGATTCAGTTACATATATATATTTTTCACATTATTTTCCTTTATAGTTTAGTACAAGATATTGAATATTGTTGCCTGTGTTAAACAGTAAATCCTTGTTGCTTATCTATTTTATACATAGTAGTGTGTATCTGTTAATCCCATACAGTACTCCTAATTTATCTCTCTCCCCCTCCCTTTTTCCCTTTGGTAACCATAAGTTTGTTTTCTATGTCTGTGAGTCTGTTTCTGTTTTGTAAATAGATTCATTTGTATTATTTGTTAGATTCTACATATAAGTGATATATAATGTTTCTCTTTCTTTGTCTGACTTATTTCACTTACTACGATATTCTCTAAGTCCACCCAGGTTGCTGCCAAAGACAATATTTCATTCTTTTTTATGGCTGAGTAATGTTCCATTTTATATATATACTACATCTTCTTTATCCATTCATCTGTTGATGGACACTTAGGTTGTTTTCAGGTCTTGGCTATTGTAAGTAGTGCTGTTATGAGCATTGGGAATGTACCTTTTTAGTGTTCTTAACACACATTGGCAAATTACTCTCCAGAAAGATTGTATCTAATCCTTTCCCCAGCAGCATGGGACAGCATCCATTTCTCCACAACATTATCTAATATTTTGTATGAAAGTATCTCTCACTGTTATTTTGGGTGGAATAGTAATGTGACTTTGCATTTTTATTACATTTTAGGGATTTCAACAGACACAATAGTACTTCATTTTCCCCAAGAAGAAAATAGTTTAATTTTTCAGATTATTAAAATAACAAATGTTTATCATAAAAAATGAACATGATAGAAAAGTATAAGTGAGAAAGAAAGTTTCCCAAAATATCACCACTTAGAGATAACAATTGGTCTTTTGGTAAACATCTTTCCAAATATTAATCTCTGCCTATTAATATATATGGACAGAGAGACATCCTTTATTCCCATGGCTAAGTGTTATTTTGAGGTAACGTGGCTTTGCATCTGTACTCCAAAGATTTCTTTGATGCTTCTTTAGTATGCAGAATTAACTGAAGGTCAGGACCGCAGTTAAGGGCTCTTTCTCTCCAAGTGTGCAAGGACAAGTCTGGGTGGAGGAAGATCTGTTTATGTTCCACGTTCTTATCTATGTGTAGAATTGACCCTGAAAAGAGTTGTGAGAATGTATGAAAAGGTCAGTGGTTACCCTAGCACTTGCTCAGACTTGAAAGGGAAACGGGACAATGCAAATGACTCTGAATTCCCCCCTTTAAAAGAGATGCAGGGCTCCTATGTAAAACTTGTGGTAATCTACCCTCTGCAGCTGCCAATGCAGACACAGTGTTTCCTAAACAGTGGAGGCCCAGGTTCAGGCAGCAGGAGGGCCATCTATTAGCCCAGCTGCCTCACAGTGTTTTGATGAATCTAACATGTTTTGAAAACTGAAGCCTTCTAGAACTTCCTTTTACAGTTAAAAATATAAACATTTAATGCCATTTCATTTTAAATGTTTCTTCCCTCATCTATTTGTTATGATAGATTTTTCTTGGCAAGTGTGGCTTTGTCAACGTGGTACTTTCAAAGGAATTCATCTCCCTCCATGACGAGGGTTCCTATGGTTGATACCCAGGGTGAACATTTGTCTCTTTGACTGCTCGTCATCCGAACACTCTTCCTCTTGTCAGGGAAGCCCCTTCAATGGCAATCAGATGCTCTCAGCCAGGACTGGCTTAGCTCCCACCTGCCTCCTTGGCACTGGTGTATCACTGAGCTGTGTAGCTGGATCCACACCCAGCCCTGGAGTTGGCCACACCACATCCTTCTGATGCCACTTCCCCTTCTCCCAGTCACAACAACCCTTCCAGGCCTGCCGGCAACTTTTTTTCCTTCCTGGTGTTGGGCTGGAGTGGACACAGGGAAGACAGACATTTGGGGATCCTTCTCTGTCCCTCCTCAGGTTAGCCTGTCCACACCGACATAGCACAACTCCACTTCCAGTTACAGCTGGCTCAACATGATGGGGGTGTGTGTTGATGAGGGAATTGGGGGAAAGCAGGATAGGGACGTCTTCTCACTGAGGCACATGGGTTCACTTACATGAGAGGCCCATGTTCTCCTTCTGTTGTATCTGCTGTCACAACACCACCTGGGATTCAGCCCAAGGAGGCTCTGGGGACAAGACTTTTGGGTTTGTGTGTGTGTGTGTGTGTGTGTGTGTGTGTGTGTAGGTATATATGCAGACATTCTGCATGTTATATGGTTCATATTTATTGAGCATGTGCCAATATGCTCCAATATTTATTGAACTATGTGCCAAGGCCATACATTTTAGTTCACTAAATCCTCACAGTGATCCCGTGAGGTAGGAACTCAATGTACTATTAATGAACTCTGTGTTATGGATGAGGAAACCAAGTCACAAAAAGGTAAAGTAACTTGACTGGAGTCCCACAGCTAGGAAGTGGTAGAGTCAGAATTCAAAACCAGGCAGCCTAAATCTAGCCTAAACTCTTCATTATAACGTACTATTTCCCTATAAATATTGTCTATTATCACCACTATTCTATATTATAGTTGTCTCAATACTATCTCAATAAATTTTTTTAAGTGATGGAATTATTCTCAGATCATCTTTGGTGTATGACGGGCTTATAAGTGCTTTGCATGCAGATGCGCAAGGCTCCGAATGAGATTGTACAAAAAAAAATGACATGACGGTGGAGACAGAAATATGGTGGGGCTACCCTCTCCAAGACGTTTTCGGCAGGGAAAAAATTTTTTTTTCACATCTTCTTACCTTTTATTGAAAAAAATTTTAGAAAATGGCAGTTAATATTGGGCACAAACAAATCAACAGTGGAAAACACAGACAAGAGAAATCTAAAAATGCTTTTGGCTTCTTAAATTGGTTAAAAGCACAAAACGCGGGCTTCCCTGGTGGCGGCGCAGTGGTTGAGAGTCCACCTGCCGATGCAGGGGACGCGGGCTCGTGCCCCGGTCTGGGAGGATCCCACATGCCGCGGAGCGGCTGGGCCCGGGAGCCATGGCCACTGAGCCTGCACGTCCGGAACCTGTGCTCCGCAGCGGGAGAGGCCGCAGCGGTTGAGAGGCCCGCGTATTGCAAAAAAAAAAAAAAAAAAAAAAAAAAAAGCACAAAACGCAACAGGCAGAAAGTCTCTTTTAAACAAATTAAAAAGCTGTGTTTTTTCCCCCACAATTTTCCCCAAGTCAGGTATATACATACCCCAAAAAATGGTGTGTGAAGGAAAACTGTCATATACAAGGAGTTGTATTCTGAATTAAGGGAAACAGCTGTGGAAATGGGAATTAACATAGTCATGTCAGCAACAGGTTAACAGTTTAAAAAATCGAGTCTTCAGATGCCAGCGGGGAACTGTTGAATAGCTAAAAACCTTGTGCAGGCTCTGGTCTCCAGTTCTTCCCTTCATTTTTCATTCATATTTCCATCAAGAAACTGAGACTTTTTACTGGTCTTTTTCCCTCTATCATTTTAAAGTGATAAGATCTGTGTATCTCAGTGGTTCTCAAATTTTAGTGTGTCCAAACCACCTGGAGGGCTTGTTAAAAGACACTGGTCCCAGAATTTCTGATTGAGGCCTGAGAATTTGCATTTCCAACCAGTCCCCAGGTGACATTGATGCTGTTGCGCTAGGGACCACACTTCCAGGAACCACTGGTATAGATCTAAGAAGGGCACTGCAGCTGGGGGCTCTCTCCCTTATGGATTTATTTAAAGGTACCTGCGGGATCTAGGTATCGTGCCTTCAGCCCTGGATTAATTTATCCCTTTTCATCAGACTCTGATTTATGAAATGATCTAAACTCATCTCTCAGTTGTACACTGGGCCCCAAATTACCTCTGCGATCCTGTATTCGTGTGTTAGACTCTACTTATAACCTACACGTTAATCCGCTAATTGTTGGTGAACACTTATTAGATGCCTGGTGCTGTGGAAGATGCTGGAATTGCATATTGAAGAAAACCAAACACCGCTGGTACCACAAGAAGCTTACAACAGGTAGGAATCAAATACTATTCAAAAGATAAACATAAAATTCAACCGTATAAGTGCTAAGAAGGAAAAGGCCATGGGCTCTGTGATATTAAAGTTGGAGGTCTGTCTTAGATACAACTATTTTGATTCTCTTTCTCTTCTATTACTAGGTGGAAACTAAGGAGAATCTGAAAAGTTGAGTCAACACAATTTCCCCAGAGGCAAGGTGGAAGAGGAAAAGAGTCCCACGGCCATGTGTAATAACAATAACAGAGAGAAGACCAACTTGCTCAGCAGATCAGTTGACTTCTGGTGACCCAGCCTTCTAGGATTATTCCCTATCTCAAGTTACGGAATCGGTTAGTCATATGGCATCTAGACACATGGAGGTTGTTTAGGAAGGACCTTTGATAATGACATAATGGTGAGATGTAGCCAACTAAATGCCCCCTGCTCCCTCTAAAAGTTGGAAGAATGGCTACACTTGGCAATTTCTTTTTATTTTCAATTTTTAACTTTTAAAATTTGTTTCAAAGTTAAACCCAAGACACATTGACTTCATAGAAGTCCACTGAGAAATGTTTTTCTAGGCTTCCCCTCAGTCTCCCTCAACAGAGCATGTGCATGTTAATTACTTTCATTTTCCAATCACTGCTGTCCCACCACTCTACCAAGATCACCTCAACTGTGTGTGTTGTATTCTGAATGTTCTTAGTTTTACCCTAATTTCACTAACTGCAAAAGATTTTCTGGGATAAACTCCCACTTGAATCCTTTTGCTACTATATTTATAAAATAAAAATAAAGCATCTAAAATTGCAAATGTCTTTTGAATCAGAATCTTATTTACAAGAATTTACCTCACACATATACTTGTATATGTGACAAAGATGAATGTACATTTTATTGTGGTATCATTTCTATTGACGCACAAAGACTGAAAAAACCTAAATGACCTTTCAGCGGGAAGACAGTTTATATAATTTGTACTATATCCTTATAAATCATGGGAATCAAAGTTTTAAAAATATGAGGTCCCTCTACATACACATCTACTGTGAAATGAGTTTTAAGTTAATAAGTAAAAAAAAAAAAGCAAGATTCAGAACAGTATATGTGGGGACTTCCCTGGCAGCGCAGTGATTAAGAATCTGCCTGCCAATGCAGGGGACACGGGTTCGAGCCCTGATCCAGGAAGATCTCACATGCCACGGAGCAACTAAGCCCTTGTGCCACAACTACTGAGCCTGCGCTCTAGAGCCTGCGAGCCACAACTACTGAGCCCACGTACCACAATTACTGAGCCCATGTGCCTAGAGCCCGTGCTCTGCAACAAGATAAGCCACCGTCATGAGAAACCCGTTCACTGCAACGAAGAGTAGCCCCCGCTCACCGCAACTAGAGAAAGCCCATGCACAGCAACGAAGACCCAGCACAGCCAAAAATAAATAAATAAATAATTTAAAAAACTTAAAAAAAAAATAAAGTTTACTGTTTTGATGGAAAGCACGTGAAAAGCAGTGATTCATCTTTCTGCCCATGCCCAAGTATCAGAGAAAATTAACTCTTAGCTAGTGAATAACCAACAACCCAACATCTCAGCCTATATTGGCTTTAATCTTCTTTATTATTCTTTTCTCAAAATTGAGATTGCAATAGCTCTTTTTTTATGTTGTCTTAATTTTATTTATTTATTTTTTTAATTTAAATTTTTATTGAAGTATAGTTGGTTTACAATGTTGTGTTAGTTTCAGGGGTACAGCAAAGTGATTCAGATGTATATATATATTCCTTTTCAGATTCTTTTCCATTATAGGTTATTACAAGATATTGAGTATAGTTCCCTGTGCTATACAGTAAGTCTTTGTTGGTTGCAATAGCTCTTAATATGTCCCTGAGGTTAGTAAATTACAATTTTCACTATACTGCATATTGTAAGGGAAATATGTTCTGTCAAAATTTTTGAGAATTTAGACATTTGCAAAGGAGATTTGGAACATCTTTCTGTAATTACTGTGCACTGTGACAAGTACATATTTAATACCTTAGGCTATTCCTAGGGAAGGGGGAGACAGGTAGCAAAGGTTTTGTGAGGAAAATAACAAATAAAGCAAAGATCCCATTTTCAGCACGAAAAGCATTTCCTCTGTTCTGTCCAAAAAGATCAGACTCCTTACAAGACTAAGTAATGCAAAGATTGGCTCCTAAAGAGGAGAATTTTCCCCCAGAGTGTGATTTAGGGTTAGCTCTATAATCTAGGGCACACCTTCTTTCAAGGGACACGTTCTTGACTGCAGAGAATTAAAAATGTAACCGAACCCGACTTTTCTAGCAGGCTCTGGACCCTGGAAAAGCTCCATGGTGCAACTGGAGAAAAAAAAAAAAAATAGGCCAGTTGGCAGCCAGGACTAAGGTCGGTGAGATTAGGGGAAAGGAACCTGGACCAAGTCTCTAAATGGTTCTTCATGCCAAGGGCTGACCAGTGGTCTTCAGTGGCATGCCGTACTTTAATCAAAGCATCTATGAGAATATTATATTTAAATAAAGCACAGATAAGAAGAGCATTGCTCTGCACCCTACAAAAAATGCCGCCTGACCTACTGTACCACAGGAGCATAATGAAAATACTTTGTTTTGAATGGTTTCAGCTAGGCAATCTGAGTGCATAGCAAGTTGCATGTTGAACTTGAGTTGTGCAAATTTGGAAAATCTTTTGTAAGTTTGTGGAAGTTAGATTTCTTTCTCTTGACAAATGTAATTTTGTGTATGACCGTATGTGTAACATTTTTAGCGTTTAAGAACTGACATACCTGTATGCTTTGTTAAAGAGTAAGAAGAGGAAGTACCAACTTTGGTTAGTTCTACTCTTTTTTTTTTCTGCTTCTTTTTTGTTTTATTCACTAGTTTGTTGTATATTTTTAGATTCCATATATAAGTGATATCACACAGTATTTGTCTTTCTCTGTCTGACTTATTTTAATTCTACTCTTAATAATTAAATCAGTCATTGCTATTTTCCCTTTAGAACATCCTGTGACCTTGAACAGTACTGGGTTCAGTCTAATATGGTCTCCTGGCTAAAAAATTATCTGTCAATTATCATTGCTTTCAACAGAATCTAAAGGTTAGACTGATCAGATGAAATGTAGTCTGGATAATCAGGTTCCATGAATAACTCAAATGGTAAATCTGGTTTTCTTTCGAAAATTAATACTTTATAAAATAAAATTTTATTCCTAAAACTGAGCAGAATCAACTTCATGCCTTTTAATGATGCTTAAAATGTACATTGTAGCAAAACCCATATTTATCCTGAAAATATGTCAACAACTTATGAAGGGATATTTGCAGTGAATGAAACTATCTTTTTCAAACAATTTTTGAGTTTACATGTGGATCAGCTATTTTGACTGATAAACTCATTCTTTTTTTTCATTTATTTTATTTTTTTAATTTTTGGCTGTGTTGGGTCTTTGTTGCTACATGTGGGCTTTTCTCTAGTTGTGGTGAGCGGGGGCTACTCTTTGTTGCGGTGTGCAGGCTTCTCATTGCGGTGGCTTCTCTTGTTGCAGAGCACGGGCTCTAGGCGCGTGGGCTTCAGTAGCTGTGGCACGTGGGTTCAGTAGTTGTGGCTTGCGGGCCCTAGAGCGCAGGCTCAGTAGTTGTGGCACATGGGCTTAGTTGCTCCGCGGCATGTGGGATCTTCCTGGACCAGGGCTCGAACCCATGTCCCCTGCATTGGCAGGCAGATTCTTAACCACTGCACCACCAGGGAAGCCTGATAAACTCATTCTTGTTAATCTAACAACAAATAGATTCAAATAAATATCTGGCTTAATTGATGTTTTTGATTGAGTTGACTTATTGCTTAAAGCGTTTAGCCAAACTGACTTCTTTTGCTATTTAGTAGTCACAACTACTATATTTAAGGTTTGATTTGCAGTCTAGATAAGCCAAGAAGCCCAGAGTGATCACCTCGTGATTTTAAAGGTGACTCCATCACAGGGAAAAAATCAGAGGACAAAGTTGGAAGATTGTCTTCTGTAATATCTAGAGTACAAGATTTCTTAAGGAGAAAAATCTAGAAGTGCGCTATTACATTGCTGAAGACATATTGGGTGGTTGCTAACTTCCTTCAACACCGAAACTTGAATGTTCATGCTTACAGCATGAATGACTGTTGTTCATTGCACAATGAAATGTGCCGTGTGCCTCACATAAGCGGACTGTGAGCATGTGATTAATCTCAGCATCCTCTTTGACACGAGGCAGATGATACATCATGACTGACGAGGGATCCGTTCCTTCTGGTAGTTTTAATGCAATGGGGCAAGATGATAATAGGGAAGTAAAAGAGGAAGCCAAATACACAATATATTTTTAAAAAATTTTGCCTTCTGTTTTACAGACTGTACTTTTGGTCTCGTTTGTGAGCGTG
Source organism: Orcinus orca (assembly GCF_937001465.1). Classification (NCBI taxonomy): domain Eukaryota; kingdom Metazoa; phylum Chordata; class Mammalia; order Artiodactyla; family Delphinidae; genus Orcinus; species Orcinus orca. Next base: position 23,418,770 of record NC_064562.1, read on the forward strand.
AGAAAGGAAGTATGAGGTGGAATTTGAATCAGCTTCTCTTTTCAACGTTGGTCATTACCTTAAACAAGAGTGTTTCTGTGCCTTGGTTCATCCCTCAGCAAGAAGGAGGGAGACGTGAGACAGGAGTGTGACTCGCATTTCCTGAGTGTTTGTTCTGTGCCAGCTCTGGTTCTGGGCACTTTACCTATGACATCACTGACTCAGAGTGGCACGACCAGTAGTGTTAAGGGTGGACCCTGGGAGCAGGGTCCCTGATTGGAGTCCTAGTTCAGCCATTCACTCCTGTGACTTTGGGCAAGTTATCCACTATTGCTACCAACTCACACTCATTGAGCTTTTCCCCTGTACTAGACACTGTATCAAGTGTTTTTCTTATTTATTTATTTGGATCCTCACAACATCCTTATCATAAGGTTGTACTGTCGCTATTTTGAAGACATTCAAGGTAAAGAGAAGTGAAGGGAGAGAGACTGGTGTAAAGATTAAAATCATCTGGTTCTAGAGCAACACTGCTCATGTTCACATCACAGCTAGACCACTTATTAGTTGTGTCAGTTTAGGCAAATTATTTAACCTCTCTGGAGACACATAGAGCATACTTTGAACAGTGCTGGGCACACAGGAAAAGCTTAGTGAATGTCAGCTATTATTGTAGTTTGGTGAAATGGCAAGTATCCCTGTTTGCAAAATATATTTACTGCTCGGTTTTGAGTATCCAAGAGATGGAACAGACATCTTGTCTTTAGGACTGTGATTTGAGGCCAGTCACCGTACAGCACACACAGGTATGTGTATGAGGGTATTCAGGACTGTGCATCCTCTCTCTGGTCTGTCTCTTTTCTACCAAGAACTCTTTTGGTTCCTCTTTTGGGTTGGCGTGGGGATGAGTGCGAAGGGGAGGGTACCATGCCTTTGTGATGTCTCTGAAGAGCAAACCAGGGCTGCAGTAAGGAGTGTCATTGAGTGTGTGGTTGGTCGTCCCCAAGTCCAAGGCCACCAGCATCGTGACAACAGGAGTGTCTGCAACGTGTAACACACCCAGTGGAAAGAAACCTCATTAACTCAGAATTTTGTTTAGGGTACTCTTTGTGATCAAAACTTTGAAGCCCAATGGTAGGGACCATAAAATAAATGAAGACATCTCTATCTTATAATACTTAGAGGATCCTTTAACTCAAGATTTGTGAACATGGCAAAAAGATTAGTTTAAAAAGATGGAAACTCTCACTCTTGTAATGACAAATTCATGAAGTACTTATTGATCACAATAAAGTGGTGAATAGGGTTTGTGTTTAAGCTCATTTTCAATACTAGTTCTTAAATTTTAAAAAGTTACCTTTAATTATCAAACTAATGAGGACTCATAAGAAAAGACAGTCAATATAAGGGCAGTTGTCTTTCTTTTTTTTTTTTTTAGTAGAACATAAATTCATTCATGCTTCTCCTTATGAACTGCTACTCTTCCTAAGACTCTTTAATTTTGAAGGAGCTGTCAGCTATGATGGCTGTGGATGAAGAGACTTCTTCCAGGACCAGCCCAGGTCCCCTGCCACTTTGACAAATCTGAAGAGTGAGGTCCCTGGCTTGGCAACCCCTAAAGCCAATGAGCCGCTAGAGACCCACGATCAGGAATGCACTTCCCCATTTCTGTTTGACGTTGCTCCTTGTTTCTTTTCCTCAGCCCACCTCTTCTCTGGGTCTGACCCTCAGCCTATTATGACTTAGGTTTGGCCCGAGAACATAGAAGAATCTTCAGATGGAGACAATAATCTTGGAAACAAAATGGCAACATCATTTGAGTGGTTTCCATGGATTTTCTTTGGAGATAGTTGATTGAGCATCTCCTAAGCCACCTGAATGGTTCAAAATGCAGAGTTCAGTATTTCCTATCTGACTAGGGTTAGGTCTTTATCGAGATCACCATGGCAATCTGTTCTGAAGTATGAAAAGGGCCTGTTTAAGGCCAGCTATTAAAGAGAAGGCACGTACCCAGGTTTGGCACATAGACTGGTATCTGCTCCTTTCTAAAGACAGCACTTTCTGTTTCCAAAGTGAAAATAGATAAACAAATTTTATTTATTTATTTATTTTATAAATTTATTTATTTATTTTATTTTTGGCTGCATTGGGTCTTTGTTGCTGCGCACGGGCTTTCTCAAGTTGTGGCGAGCAGGGGTTACTCTTCGTTGTGGTGCAGCCTTTTCAATGTGGTGGCTTCTCGTTGTGGAGCACAGGATCTAGGGCGTGCAGGCTTCAGTAGTTGTGGCGCACGGGCTTAGTTGCTCTGTGGCATATGGCATCTTCCCGGACCAGGGCTCGAACCCGTGTCTCCTGTATTGGCAGGCGGATTCTTAACCACTGCACCACCAGGGAAGTCCTTTTCTGTCAAGTGTCGGACTATCAATCATCCAGACGTCCACAGAACACCGAGCGTAGACAAGGCTCTCTTCTCTTTGCCACCTAATGACACAAATGTGACACGGCAGCCACATCTGCAACGTCTCTAGCGGCAGAACAAATTTTAAATGACCTGATAAGGATAATCAAATAGTGTATTGAGAAGTTAAAGAATGACTATTCCCCAGGGAGTTAAATTATAATACTTAAGTTTACCTTCACTGTATTTTCTAATGTTCAAGATTACTTTAAAGGATCCTATAAATATCAAAATAGTAAAATAAAATTATTTAAAATAGGGTGAGATTATTCCCTAAAGGTCAGAAAACATATAAATAAAGGATTAAACTAAATGGCTTCTGGACACTGTTGGCAATGACTAGTTCGTTTCTAGTATATGGGTGCTCTGGAAGGGATGGAGCGTAAAGGAGGGTCTAGAACTGGCTCTTCCCCATCTCATCTCAGTGTTCCTGCTTCCCATCCTGTCTCCCCTACTCCTCCTGCAACAGACAGGATATCCTGGGTTCGCGGAGCATCACCTTAGCTGGAGACCCAGGGTGAGACGGGAGAGGGACCGTCCTGTTCTGTGTGAACAGCAGCTGCAGAGGAGACATCCCTGCTGCCCCTTCTCCTCCCACCAGGCTGGTGGAGACTCAAGAGAGATGATAGGCGGGGAGTGGCCTTTCCCTCCCTGGGATGAGGCCGTGGTCTGTGTGCAGCTGGGGATGAGGGAGTAGGGAGAGGGGGGAGGGGGACCGCGGTCCCTTCCCCACCCTTCTCTGTGCACTGCAGGGGCCTCAACCGGCAGGTTGGTAGGACCTGGAAAAAGCTTACCTCTGTTGTTGCCTCAGGCATTCACAGAAGCTCCATTAATAGCTCTGGTACCTTCGGCCATCCACTCTCAGAAAAGACAATGAGATTATGTGTGTCAAAGTGCAAAAAGAAATCTAAGCGCATTTACAACATTCCTCTCACCTCCCTTCTATCCTCCTTGTTCCTTGGCTACCAGGCTTTGGGAATACTGAGTGGAGGTGCCACACTGAAGGAACCAAGGTAGAGGATAGAGCCCTCTCCCTAGGAGAGAGCACAAGAAGGAAAATTTAGGAAGGAGGAGGGGGGTGGGAGGAAATAAACAAGTCAAACACGAGAGGATATTTGTCTTTCTCTGTCTGATTTACAGATTATATTCCATTAAAAGTTATTGCAAAATAATGGCTATATTTCCCTGTGCTGTGCAATGTATCCTTGTTGCTTACCTATTTTATATATAGTAGTTTGTGTCTCTTAATCCCATGTCCCTATGTTGTCCCTCCCCTCTTCCCTCTCCTCACTGGTAACCACTATTTATTTTCTATATCTGTGATTCTGTTTCTGTTCTGCATATACATTTGTTTGTATTTTTTTGGATTCCACATATGTTTTACAATCTTTCTCTAAGGAGCTATTTCTCCACACTGCAGTGAATTAGGACATTGCCTTAAATGAAAGGAGGAAATAAATTACAGGATGAGTACATGGGCTCATGGGCGCATATGGATGACAGCTTTCTTCAGCTGTGATGCTTGGAATAGTAATTCTATGCACTTAGCACTTAGTTCTTAGTATACTTCAGATGGAGTTTGGAAAAGACAATGCCCATCTTCTATCCAGAGATTTGCAACACACATGAACTTTTTTCTTTTTTTTTAATATTTATTTATTTTGGCTGTGAAGGGTCTTAGTTGCGGCACGTTGGATCTTTGTTGTGGCATGCGGGATCTTTAGTTGGGGCACGCTGGCTCTTAGTTGCGGCCTGTGGACACTTAGTTGCGGCATGCATGCGGGATCTAGTTCCCTGACCAGGGAGCGAACCCGGGCCCCCTGCATTGGGAGCACAGAGTCTTACCCACTGGACCACGAGGGAAGTCCCACACACAAACCTTTTATAATTCTGCAGTAACCACAGATATTCAACTCAACTAGAAATCCCATTGAACTCACTTTGGGAAACGGTCTGATCCAGGAGGGACTAGACTGGTTTGTGTTGACATTGAATATATTTGAGTGAATTGAAAACCAGAATCTGTAACCAGAGTCAGAAAAAAGAAAAAAAAATCTCTAAAAAAAAACTAAATTGCGTTACTTAGAAGATTTGCTGGATGATACTCCGCTTTTCCTTCTAATAGCTCTTGGAGTTTTTATCTGAGTTTTATGGTGATTACTTTAAGAGCGTGCTAGGTACCTTGAAAGGCTTTTTTCCCAGCCTCTGTGCTCTCCTGCTGGTTAGATGCCTCTTCCTCTAACTCAACAGTCCCAGGGGGATTTTCCCATTTTTCAAGATGCCTGTTCCTTCTTTCTTGCTTTCTTTACCCAGAGTTTGTTTTGAACGGGTTCTCGCTTCTTCTTTCTTACGTGTTACTGAAACCATGCAACCCAGATTGGGACTTGAACTCACTGTATTTTTTGTTGTTGATGAATTTTTTTTTTTAAACTTTATATTTTAGGACTTTTTAAAAAATATTTATTTATTTATTTATTTATTTATTTTTGGCTGTGTTGGGTCTTCGTTTCTGTGTGAGGGCTTTCTCTAGTTGCAGCAAGTGGGGGCTGGCCACTCTTCATCGCGGGATGCGGGCCTCTCACTGTCGCGGCCTCTCTTGTTGCGGAGCACAGGCTCCAGACGCGCAGGCTCAGTAGTTGTGGCTCACGGGCCCAGTTGCTCCACGGCATGTGGGATCTTCCCAGACCAGGGCTCGAACCCGTGTCCCCTGCATTGGCAGGCAGATTCTCAACCACTGCGCCACCAGGGAAGTCCTGTTGTTGAATATTATTTTATTTTTTTTATACAGCAAGTTCTTATTAGTTATCCATTTTACACATATTAGTGTGTACGTGTCAATCCCAATCTCCCAGTTCATCCCACCCCCACCCCCACCCCTGCCGCTATCCCCCCTTGGTGTCCATAAGTTTGTTCTCTACATCTGTGTCTCTGTTGAACCCACTGTCTTTTAATTGTGATCACACACCTGGTCTCAGGACTTAATGAACCTCAGGTTCTTTATGTCTTGTCGCAGAAAGAATTCAGTGAGAGACAAAGTAAGAAGTGGATTTATTTAGAGAGAAATACACTCCATAGACAGAGTGTGGGCCATCTCAGAAGGTGAGAGGCCCCGAAACATAGGGTGGTTAGTTTTTTACAGGCGGGGTAATTCCATAAGCTAACGAGTGGGAAGATTATTCCAACTCTATTGGGGAAGGCGTGGGGATTTCCAGGAATTGGGCCACTGCCCACTTTTTTTTGACCTTTTATGGTCAGCCTCAGAACTGTCATGGCACTGGTAGGTGTGTCATTTCACATATGCTGATGTATTACAATGAGTGTATAATGAGGCTCAAAGTCTACTGGAAGTCGAATCTTCCGTCATCTTGGACCTAGTTGGTTCTAACCAATTTTTGTCATAGGCTATATCTTTTAAAGGTTGTGCCCTGCCCCCTTCCCTCCTGTTTCATTATCTCGGCCTCAGACCAATTCCAATCCACTGTGGCACTCTGCTCTGGCTTCTGGTGCCCAGCTTGGGCAGTGCCACCGTCTTCTTTAAGTTTATGGAGGGAATTTGAAATTCACTGAGGTCTCTGAGCTGTGGAATGAAGGAAGCGGTAACAGAAGGAACTAAGGCTATCTCGGAGAAACACTGCTGAACATCCAGATAGGTCCACTGGGTCTGTGGATCACAGTTTGGGTCAACTTGAGGGCACTGGAGCCACCCTATCTTCTGAAATACACTCTGTACCCTTGTAGAATGAAAGACTGAAAGCTGCCAGGGAGTCTCAGAGCTGGAAGGGCTGCAGGGAGCAGTCAGATTCCTGACTTAGAACCCAATTCACATTCACCACAGGGCAAGACATGTATTCAGAGGTGTTTTTCCCAGTTCCTCTTATTCTCTCTTTTTTTTAAAAATTAATCCCTTCCTTCCGCTTAATATCTATTTATGTTTTCCTCACAAGACCACTGTATAAAATTATAGGCTTAAAGAGAGGAAATCAAAGCTTTGGAAACTCTGTGGCTGGGTCGCAACAAAGACTCTCCTTGATCAAACTCTAGTCAGTCTCCTCTGAGACAGCTTCTCGACTAAACCCCAAACTTGGTCTATAAAAATGCAGACTGCCCCCCCAACCCACACCCCACCCTGCCCCCTGGCCCACACCCACTATGAGACTTGAACAGACACTGGCTTAGTTTCCAGCAGCTCAAGACCACATCCCGAGGGTAACTCCAGCTCCCCCTTAAAATTGCTGCTTGAAAAAGCTCAGTGTTGCCAGGAGAATTTACTGTCTGTTCCAGCCCAAAGTGGGAATAGGGAGGTAGGCTGCTGAGCCCTCCCACTGAGCAGTTACTTTAGAAAGCTTGCAATTATAAATGCTTTCTCTGCCCCTTTGAGACAAGAATCTCCTACCACCCAGAATTGACTTTTCAAGGACCTGAGGGCTGTCTCTTTGAGATGCAAACATTCAAGGAGATAAGGTCACAGTCTGCTCCCGGGCTCCTGGCTATCTTTCCTAACTGATATCACGGCCTCCTGGAGAAGTTTGTTCCTCCTCTGTGTAAGCACCAATAGACAGCCCCAGACGGCCTAGTCATGTGGACCAACCCCCTTCCCAGCCCCCAGTGCATTTCCTGAGCACACGTCAGTCTGGAAAGGTCTCCAGCCTTTTGTTTCAGCTAAGTTGAAGTCAGTTCACACTGGACTCTTTTCCCTATTGCAATAGTTACTATTGAATAAAATCTACCCTTACTGCTCTAACTAGATTCCAGCTTTGTTTATCCTTGACGGTCAGTGTGTTGTTGGCATTCAGCTTCTCCTGACCTCCATGTGCCCTTGACTTGTTATCATTCCTCCCAGGTTTTCATCTTTCTTTTTCACTGAATATTGGAAGAGCAACGGTCAGATTCTCCTGGCAGAGGATAAATCTGGTTAAGAGGATGAATCTGAAGCATAATAGAGGGTGTGTGATAGACCTTGGCTAGATTATAATCATTAGCATATTATCTGATTTCTTTCTGAATGATTGACTCAAATGTTGGGTAGGACAATAAAAATTCATTTTCTCTTTGCTGTTTCTTTTCTCCTTTCCTCAACCTTTTCTGTTCTTCCTGCTTATCCTTTCTGTAACAGGGTTTAACCAAAATATTACACTGGAGGTCTTAAATTATATTTGATGTATGACATGAAATGCATTTTCCCGACATAGCTCTGTTATCTAAAAGACTGCATTTATGTTTTGGTGACACAACCAAGCCAAAGATCAGGAGAAGGTAGGCTTTACTAATTGCAACAGGTAAGAAGAACCCCGGGGATATTTTCCAAATCAGTGTCTCTCCGAATAGCAAAATTCGGGAAGTTTTAAGCTAAGGGGGTACATGCATATTAATGAAAGGGCTTGTCAGTTGACAGAGTCCAGGCATTCATTGACTGAAGTTATGAGGGTCAGAAAAGGTCAATGTCGGGCTTCCCTGGTGGTGCAGTGGTTAAGAATCTGACTGCTAATGCAGGGGACGAGGGTTCGAGCCCTGCTCTGGGAAGATCCTACATGCAGTGGAGCAACTAAGCCCGTGCACCACGACTACTGAGCCTGCGCTCTAGAGCCCACGAGCCACAACTACTGATCCCACGTGCTACATCTACTGAAGCCTACGTGCTCTAGAGCCTGTGCTCGGCAACAAGAGAAGCCACCGCAATGAGAAGCCTGCACATCGCAACTAGAGAAAGCCCGTGCACAGCAAGGAAGACGCAAAACAGCCAAAAATAATAAATTAAAATAAATAAATTAAAAAAAAAAAAGGAAATGCCAATGTCATCATCCCTTAGGTTCCAGCTGTCCTGGTGGTTGAGTGCTTCAGGCTAATCTTTACCATTGCAACAGAACTGGGAGTCTTTACAACTGATATATTATCTTTACTATTGTTACCTGTCTTGCCTGATAACAGTCCTTTGTTTCTGCATTCTTTGTTCCCTTAAGATCGTTAATAACTGAGACCTTTTCAAGGGCAAGCCTTGGGGCCAGGCCGAGATCACAAAATGGCTTAGGCCAAAAATGCTTTCTCTTCTGTCAAGAAAGCCATGCCTGGTTCTCTTTCTCCAGGGACCCCCTACCCTATCTGCTTACATCTCTACTTAGCTAGAGTAAACCTTCTGAGCTCTAACCATCCCCTTTCCATGCCAGTTCAGGAGGATTGAAGGAAGGCCCAGGGTAGGATATTTCAAGGTTACTGCCCCACTCGAGTGTCAGTGTGACAGCTGATATTGTCAATTGAGGCCAGAAGTGACTTAGTGAGAACCAGAACGTGGGTGGGATGACTTGACTGGACGTCTTGCCTGCCCTAGTGTGGCCCCTTGCAGAAGGGAAAGCCCAGAGTTATCATTGAGAAGCTGGAGGGGTTGGGTGAGTATCCTGTCACCCATCTGCGATTTAGTTTAGTGACTGTGGATCTCCCAGATTTCCCTGTCTATACCAACATGCCCATTCACCGCTGTGGTTGTCAAGGATAAGCTACCAGGGACTTCCCTGGTGGTGCAGTGGTTAAGAATTCGCCTGCCAATGCAGGGGACACGGGTTTGAGCCCTGGTCCACGAAGATCCCACATGCCGCGGAGAACCTAAGCCCGTGAGCCACAACTACTGAGCCCGCACGCCACAATTACTGAAGCCCGCGCGCCTAGAGCCTGTGCTCCACAACAAGAGAAGCCATTGCAATGAGAAGCCCGTGCACTGCAAGGAAGAGTAGTCCCCGCTAGCCGCAACTAGAGAAAGCCCACGCACATCAGTGAAGACCCAACGCAGCCCCAAAACAAATAAATAATTTTTTTTTTAAAAAGTGACTATAAGAAAAAAAAGGGATAAGCTACAAGATGGGCATCTCTGCCAACCAGACCAGCAAAACAGAGACTGAGGAGTGTCACACCAATGACAAAATCCAAACTTCCATGTGGGACAACATTCTTCAACCACAAACCCTAAGTACCTCCAGGAAATATTGTAGGACATTTAAAGAAGTGTATAGTAAACACTTGGTAAGTGTTAACTATGTTACAGGCACTGTGTTAAACACTTTATAAACATTATCTCATTTAATCCTCTCAAGATCCTGTGTGGGTAGGTTCTGTTACTACCGTCATTTATAAAGAAGACGGACCTGGGAGAAGGTAAGTAATTTACCCAAGTGACAGAGCAAGGACTTGAACTTATGGTGTGATCCCTTCCCACCTCTCTGATTTTATACCCTTACCAGGTGGGCCCTCTCTCGCTCTCTTTTTCAGAGCCCAGGTGGTCTCTTGGTCACCGCACTGAACTTCTGGCTCTTGCTCCTAAAGCCAAGTACACTCTCTTCTAGCCAAGTACACTCTCTTCTAAGACCTGAGCACATGCTGGTCCCTCGGCCTAGACTCATCTTCCCTCAGATAACACGTGGATTTCTCCCTCCCTTCACCCAGGTCTCAGTTCAAATATCAGCTTTTCGATAAGGTCTTCTTTAATTCTCCTATCTATAATGGCATCCCCAACACTTGCCAATTTTCTTTTTTTTCTTTTTTTGCGGTATGCAGTCCTCTCACTGTTGTGGACTCTCCCGTTGTGGCAGGCTCCAGACACGCAGGCTCAGCGGCCATGGCTCACGGGCCCAGCCACTCCGCGGCATGTGGGATCTTCCCGGACCGGGGCACGAACCCGCGTCCCCTGCATCGGCAGGCGGACTCTCAACCACTGCGCCACCAGGGAAGCCCTTAGAGATAATTTTTTCAGCCAGGACTTCTGCCCCCAACTCCACCCTGTGACTGGCAACTTAATATCTCCACTTGGCTGTCAGTCAGCTTCCTCAAACTCCCTGAGGTTCTACCCCAAAGGGAGCTCAGATCCCTCAGATCCTGCCTTACCCCAATGTGCTGTTCCTGCAGTCTTCCTCATTTCAGTGAATGGCAACCCTATTCTTCTGATCCCTTGAAGAAAAACCTTAGAGTCACTTTTCACGTCTTTCCTTTTCTCACACTTCCTACCCAAACTGTCAGCAAATCGTACTCTCTACCTGCAGCAGATATCCTGGCTTCAACCACTTCTCACAGCCTCTACCCCTGCCTCCTGTCCTACTCACCTTTGCTTCTCACCTGGGTTATTGCAAGAATCTCCTAACTGATCTCCCTGCTTCTGGCCCAAGTCTCTTTGTTCCCCCACAGAGCAGCCAAAGTGATCCTCTTAAAATATTAGTCAGATCACATCACTCATCTGCTCAAAACCCACCAATAGGCTTCTATCTCACTTCGTAAGAGCCAGAGCCCTCCCAGTGGGCCAGTATCTCTGCACTGTCTGTGCTTCCTTACCTTTCTGACCTCCTAGATAACTGGAATAAATAACTGCAATATCTGTTGGAAGAATGAATGAATTCACAGCAAGATCTGCTCATTCATCTGTTTGTTATCTGTCTTTCTCCACCTGAATGTAAACACCATGAATGTAGAGACTTGCACGTAGTAGGTACCCAATAAATATTGATAAGATGAATGAACGTCTGACTATCTGAACTCAGACTATCTGACTATGAAGACATCCGCTTACCCCACTGTACACCACATCGTAGAACAGCTGGACTTTGGGGCTCTCTGGTTTTATGATACCCTCCGAACCTTCCCCGCATCATCATTTTTCACTTCTCCCCAGCCATTTGCCACTATATTACCCTGCTTTCCTCTCTTAAAAGAGATTTCACGGTGTTAAGTTTTCCTTCTATGCTAATGGTTACCAAACTCAGAATTTCAGGTTCCAGACCTGAATTTTCAAACAGCTGCTGTGATGAAACCTGGTCCTTGAGAACAAAGTAAAAAAACTCTTGCCGTGTTCCAGCACACAGTGTGCACACAATCAAGGTTAGTTCCCGTTCCTTTCTTAGGACACAGAAAAGGTGCACATCGGTTCCAGTTTACGCTGGGGTGCAGATGCGGGAGGCGGGGGACCAGGAGTGGGGTGGCTCTTCGGTCAGCAGAACATCTCCATTTTATATTATGCCTGCCCTGTAGGCTTCGCCTCACTTGCATCAACCTGCAGAATGTGGAAGTGAAAAATCTGTCTCTGGCCACCCTGCCCCCGCTTAGGCACTCCTACTTCCTTCCTCTTCGCTGTAAGATTAGGTGCTCTTCCTCCCTGGACAGGAGGCACACACACGTCTTTTGGGCATGTTCTTGAGTGTTTCAGCAGAAGCAGACTTCCAGCCACCTCCCGCTAGCTCCGTGATGCAAGTCACATCACTTTTTTCCTTTTGGTAAAAATCAGTTCCTCATCTGTAGAATGGGTACACTATTCACTCTATGTTGTGAGGTTCAAATTATATAATAGGATGCAGTAGTACTTTAAAGATATTAGGCATATACACTTTTTATTTATATTGAAATAAAAGTATTCTATGAGAAAACAGAAAAGTGGTTGCCAGGGGTTGGGAGGGGGGGAAATAGGGAGAAGTTGGTAAAAGGGTACAAACCTTCAGCTATCAGGTGAATAAGGTCTCAGACTGTCATATAAAGCATGGTGACTATAGTTGATAAAACTGTATTGTATAATTGAAATTTGCTAAGGAGGCAGAACTTAAATGCTCTCACCAAAGGGGAAAAAGAAAAGAAAAGAAAAAAGACAAATATGTGAGGTGATGGATATGTTAGTTAACTAGATGGAGGTATTCTTTCATAACATATATATATATATATATATATATTAAATCACCACAATGTACACTTGGACTAACAATTTTATATGTCAGTTATACCTCAATAAAGCTGAAATTTAAAACGTAATAAAATAAGAAAGTGTAGCCCTTATAGTCTATGAAATTCTTCTATAGTGTGTAAACTAGTCTTACCTCAGAAACACAAGTACAGGGCACAGTTGTTAAGAATCGGCCTGCCAATGCAGGGGACACAGGTTCGAACCCTGGTCCGGGAAGATCCCACATGCTGCAGAGCAACTAAACCCGTGAGCCACAACTACTGAGCCCCCGTGCCACAACTACTGAAGCCTGCATGCCTAGAGCCCGTGCTCTGCAAGAAAGAGAAGCCACCGCAATGAGAAGCCCACACACCACAATGAAGAGTAGCCCCCGCTCGCTGCAACTAGAGAAAGCCCACGCGCAACAAAGACACAATGCAGCCAAAAATAAATAAATAAAATTTTTAAAAAAAGAAAGAAACTATGAGATTAAAAAAAAGAAACACAAGTATATGCCTCTTGGAGTACAAAGTTGCATTGCTTCCTCCACCTTGAGCCCTCCAAAGAGCATTTACTGTAATTCGAGACTTTTCCCCCCAATATTTCTAGGACCTTTATAGAGAAAGAGGAAAGAGTAGAATTTTTTCCAATTTGAGGCCTGTTCTGAATTTTCTTCTCACAGCTCAATCTTGCTTCCATTAATTTTTAAAAGTTTTGTGGTTATTACCAGTAAGACATAATAAAATATTTTTAAAAGATTTAATTTAAAGAAAAAACACACCATGCATTAGTTTCCTATGGCTGCTGTAACAAATCATCACGAACTTAGTGCATGAACATGTCACACGTTTAGTGTGGTCGTTCTCATATGTCTGGAGGCCAGAAGTTCAGTATCAGTTTCTCTGGGCTAAAGTGAAGGTACCACAGGGCTGTGCTCCCTCTGGAGTCTCTAGGGGAGAGAATGTTTCCTTGCCTTTTGCAGTTTTTGGTGGCTGCTGGCATTTCTTGGTCCATGGCCTCTTCCTTGTTCTTCAAAGCCAGCAATTTACCATCTTCAAATCTTGCTTTTGTCATCATCACATCTCCTAGTTTCTCTTCTCTGTCAAATCTTCCTCTGCCTCCCTCTCAGAACGACACTTGTGATTGCATTTACAGCCCACCTGAATGTTCCAGGATAATCTCTCCATCACAAGATATTAAATTTAATCACATCTACAAAACCCCCTTCCTCTATAAGATAATATTCACAGAATACAGGGATTATGACCTGGATTATCTTTGGGGTCATTATTCAGCCTACCACAGAAAGGATGCCTTTTTTTTTTTTAAGTCCAGAACTTTTAAATCAACTAGAAAACTTTTGTAAATCAACTATACTTCGGTTTTTTTAAAAAGTTCAAAAAATTTTGTGCTAAATAATAATAGTAATAGTAATACTTATGTAGTGCATTCTATGTGCTGGACATGTTTTAAGTGTGTGTGTGTGTGTGTGTGTGTGTGTGTGTAACCATTTTTTTCTCACCTTAAAAGATTTTTGACTCAGTTCTTTTTTTTTTGGCTGCATTGGGTCTTTGTTGCTGCATGCAGGCTTTTCTCTAGTTGCAGCGATCGGGGGTTACTAACAAAGCCCGTGTGCTACAACTACTGAGCCTGTGCTCTAGAGCCCAAGAGCCACAACTACTGAAGCCTGCGTACCTATACCCACGCTCTGCAACAAGAGAAGCCACGGCAATGAGAAGCCCACGCACTGCAACAGAGTAGCCCCAGCTCGTCGCAGTGCAAGAGACCCTTTGGCCCACCTACATCATCCACTTAATTTTCTACTAGTAAAAGAATTTAGTTATTCCAGTAACAGCAGTGAAATATTATTAGAGCAACTGAGAGGGAAAGGAGAGGTGGAAGGATTGTCTGTCCATTTGTGTTTACAATAGAAGTAGAATCATTTAAATTTGAAACGCCCTGTCTACCTACCTTAAAGTATATTTACAGGGAAGTTATAAGCCAAAAAAAAAGTTGATGCAACTGTTTAACAAACCTCCGTTAATTAGATAACCAACAATAAACTATGTGGATAGCAATGAAGCTAAACTAATGGGACTTGGTAGCTACATGAATGAAAAAGTGTCATAATAGAAAATACAGCCATCTCAGAATAACACTGATGATAAGACGTGCTTCCTGAAAGCATCAGGAATTCCAACCCACACTTATGGGGGTGCATGAGCAAGAGGAAATTTGATACGTTAACAAGTATTATGTAGCAAGCAGTCTACTGAATTACAGTCCTTAGTACACTATAGACTATGCTAATTTTCACTACAAACACTGATTTTATGAATACTTGGAGGCTTACTGTAACTAGGAAGTCTTGATAATAATGATGATGAAAACACATTTTTGAGCCCTTACTATGTGGCAAGCACTGTGCTAAATACCACAGTGCATTAATAGGAATTATGAATCTGAAGCACAGCGAAGTTAAGTAACTTACTTCAAGTTACACAGCTGAAAAATAGTGGAACTTGGTAAAGGAACGCAGGCAGCCCTTATGGATAAAAATGAAAGGCTATGCAACAATTTGGAACAATCTTTGAGAATCGTTGTTTTGGACATTTAGACCACTGCTTCTTCCAGAGTTGATATTAAAACCATAAGCACTTTTTCTGACCTCTACGCAAGCGACTTTAGAATTGGATTATAATTACTCATTTACTTATAGATTTCCTCCATTCAATTGTCAGCTCCTGGAGATCAGAGAACTCATCTTGTTCCTTTTGTTTTCTAAGGCCCTTGCAAAAGGTCTCGCACCGAGCAATGGCTCAATACACGTCACACTCTTCCTTTAATTGTTTCACATAGTAGAGCTGACCACTATGTTTTACTTCTCTGCTGATCACAACATTTTATTTTAGTAAATATGTATTCAACCCTCTAGCCACGTGTCACCCTCAGGCATGGTGATAGAGTGCTGGTAAACTTACACACGATGCCTGCCCTCAACAAGTTTGCATCTAGTGGGGGAGACAGACGCTGAAGGAGCCATTAATATGATACAGTGATAAGAAAAGTAGGAATGCCATCTAAGCATACAGTAAAGGGGCGGATTCTAAAGAAAGGTCAAGAGAGACTTGGGAAGTGTTTATGGTTGAACGCTGAAAGCTGAGTGGTGGTGAAGTCAGATGGAAGAGGGATGGAGTGGTGGAGAGGTTGGAGAGAGTGTCCTAGGTGGGAGACAGTGTGTTGAAGGTGCGCACGTAAGAAGCACAAAACTAATACAACTTCATCAAGTTCTTCAGCTTCAGCACAAGAGGGAGAAAGGCCACGGAGAGGCTGGGGGATTAGGGAAGGGCCAGCTTTGAGAGGGACATGTGTTAAGAGTAGGACTTTATCCCAAGGCACTAGGAAAGCACTGGGGGGTATTAAACAAGGTTAGCATCTTGATAGGATTTACATCCAAAATGATTTCCCTTGCTGCCGTGCAGAGAATGGCTTGTAAGAAGCAAAATGGAAGGCAGGGAGACCAGTTAGAAGTTATCGCAGAGGTCCAGGTGATGGAGCATGGTGATGGCAAGGATGGAGAGGAGCTTCAGAAGCAAATGCCTAGGCAACCGAGAAGGTCAGCCAAGCTCCTAATTAAAGTATTAGAGCAAGACTTTCTCCAGCTGCCTCATTATTCTTACTTTCTGTGATCTTTGAGAGAAAAGAGTATTGGCTTAGTATTCTTCGGATCCTAAACGTCATCCTTAAGGTCAAGGGAGCAGCTTCATCTCCACAGTGAAGATGAACTGTCAGCTGTGGGTTGGGGGGTGACTGAGGGCTGAACATGGTAGTTTTCAACCAGAGCCGTGCATCCAAATCACCTGTAGAGCCCAGGGTCCCATCCCAGGTCTACTGACTCACTCTCTAGGTTTTTTTTTTTTTTTTTTAAATGAAGTATAGTTGACTCACAATATTATATTCGTTTCAGAGGTGCTTTAGATACCCTTTGATTAAGAATTTTGTGTCTAGGGTGGGAAGTACTGAGGGTCTGAACAGGGCTTTTCAGAGAGTACTGATGTGGGAATTAACAAGAAAGTATAATTTCCAGGACTCGGCAACCAATTGCATGCGACACACAAAAAAGGGGGGCTCCATTGATAAAGATACTTGCAATCGCCCTGCAGGCCCACTGCAACCCAGGCAGTGCTTTTATGAGGGCTGGATAAAGCCACCCCTCTGGGCACCAGGCTGGCTTGCAGCCCCCATAGGGCAGGTTCTCCTGTCCAGTCAACAGTCGTATGTGGCAGTCCTGATTTCCCACCTGGAGACTGGAGACCTCGGTGGCATAGGAGGCGGGCTGGTGAGCAAAGAGGCTGGGAGGTTCAGTCTGGGTCATGGTGTGCCTGAGTGGTAGTAGAATATCCACCTACCTGCAGGTATAGCTGGGAAGTGAAGATGGGGGCTACTGCCTATTTAAGACCAAAGATGATGCTGAGAGCTATTAGCATAGTGCAAAGGCCAAAGGCCAGACATTGATATTGTAAGGTCGGATCTTAACAAACGGCACCGCGAAACAGAGGAAAGCTTCAAGTGAGCTTTATTAGGGAGTGCTCCCGGGCGAGGCTCACAGGTCTGAGAGAAAGGGGCCAGAGAAGGCGCACCCGGGCAAGTTGGGCAAGATTTTATAGGGGAAGAAGGGAAAGGGGTGTGGTGAATCTGGGAGGGCGCAGGGTATTCCTTATTTGGTGGTCTTCTCGGGTATCCTGGGGGACCGTTGGTCCCGCCCCTGGAAAGGCGGGAAGGCTGGGCTGGGTTCAAAGTCCCCAGGTCAGTTCCTGGAACTGGGTGGTCCGGAATGTCTCCAGGGCAGTTTCTGGAACTGGGTGGTCTGGAATGTCTCCAGGGCAGTTTCTGGAACTGGGTGGTCTGGAGAATTTCGGTCTGATGCAACCTGTGAATCTGATTGTGTTCCCCTGCCTCGGGCCAGTTGGCCTTACAGATATTGGCAAAGGGAAGATTGTAGATAGAAACAGGGTTCCCTATTACTTAAGTGTAACTGGTGGCAGCTAAATGCACTGGGAATAAACAATCACTTGGGTAGTAACCAATAATAGAACAGAATTTCCTCCCCCAAACTTAAAAGTTAATTTCCTGAAACTTAGCCTAAAAATGATATAGAAAGAAATTCTGTGGTTGGGTAACTTAAAGGCCTTAGGGGGAAAATAGGACAGAGGAACTGACCTTGTAGGAACTTACAAATGTCACGTTTTCTAAACTCAAACAATGGAGGGCACACTTACTAAACAGTCCACTGCTGACATTAAACGTGGCCTAAATTAAAGGGCACAGGACAATTAATTGCCTGTAGAACCTCCTGCTTGCTAGACATTTTTAAGGATTTCTCCCCCACTTCATGGAGATGCTCATAAATTCATTTTGCATTATTGCAGATACTGTTTATTGGCATTTTAAGATATATTTGCTTTTTCCCTTTGTTTAGTTTCCTGCTCAGGTGTCCAGTCCTTGCTGATGGGGAGTTGTTTCCCCTGCTTCCTGGAATAACTCGGATGTTTGTGAAGGAACATTTGCATAACTGAGGAGGTTATTTCTCAAACTCCTCTACTTAGTCACAGGGTCATAAACAATTCATCAGAAGAGCATTGCCACGGGTTCTGTTCAGTTCCTCTTAGAGGTTTCAGTTCTTCTCCTCTGCAGATAACAGCTAATAACAATCAACACTTGTTGATCAGTTCCCTGTGCTGAGTGCGGGGCTTGGTGTTTTATATACCTTGTGCTATGTACCCTTAACAATAACATTGTGAGGTGGCTAGTATTATTATTTTTTTAATGTGTTGAAGTATAGTAGAGTTGATTTACAATGTTGTGTGAATTTCTGCTGCACAGGAAAGTGGCTCTTCTCCTCACATTTGAACCCAACCCATTGTTCAAGGCACAGCTCGGTGCCGACTCTTCTAAGAAAGTGGCCTCTGCGGCCCTGGGCCAGGGGCTTCTCCCCTCCTTTCTCTACACTCCTGTGGGACTTGGCGTCTCTCCCCCATCACACACCCTCGTAACTTGTCTTAGACCCATCGCTTCAGGTGGTGAGCCTCGTCCTTGAGAAGACTTGAGTGAACAGGTTCCTTGCATTGTGTTCTCCATGGGCAGGTCCAGGCCAGTGCTGGGCCCAAAACTGGTTCTTGGAAATGACTTGTTGACCTAGGAGGGTGCCTTTCCTCTCCCGTCACACCTCTGTGCCTCGGTTATGAGGAGCCATTCGGAGGTAGGACACCAGGCTAGCTCAGCAGACCTTGTGTAAGCTTTCAATTAGGTCCCTCCATGGCGATTTTCTTTTGTTTTGTTTTTTTGGTGGTGTTTTTGGTTTGTTTTCTTTTTCTTATTTTACCCTCTGTTATGTTTCTTTTTAAATTTTTTCTTTATTTTTTCTTCTGCTATTTTTCTTCTGAGATTTAATGCTATATTAAATTAAAAAACATAGATTATCATAATTGTTGGATTTTGTTAAGAATTTCACCTTTATCTTACAAAGCATCCTACTTTTTTTTTTTTTTTTCCTATTTTAATGGGGTTTTTTTGCCCTAAACTGAACATGAATGATGTTTTTCTAAACCTCATAACCAGAAGGGGAACGTTTGGAACAGGGCAAGATGGGTGATTAGTCAGCGTTTTACAGAGAAACAGAACTAACAGGATATGTTTTTATATATCTATATCTATATATGAGAGAGGGAGCGAGAGAGAGATTGATTTTGAGGAATTGGCTCCCACAGTTCTGGAGGCTTGGGAAGACCAAAATCTGCAGAGGAGGCTGGCAGGCTGGAATCTCAGGGAAGAGTTGCAGTCCAAGTTCAAAGGCAGTCTGCTAGCAGAATTCCTTCTTGCTCTGGGGAGATCAGTCTTTGTTCTATTAAGGCCTTCAAATGATTGGATGAGGCCCACTGACACAGATAATCTGCTTTGTTCAGACTCCATGGATTTAAATGTTAATCTCACCAAACAAACCAAAAAACAGCCTCACAGGAATATCCAAATAACGTTTGACCAAATATCTGGGCACCACGGCCCAACCAAATGGACACCTAAAATGAACCGTCACAATGGGAGAAAGAGAGAGGTGTGACGTTTCCTTTCAAACAGGGAGCTTCACCCACCCCCTGCTGGATTGAGTAACAAATAGAAGCTTTAGTGAACAGGCTTCTTAGAAATATTTTCTTATGAGACTAGAAAACAAATAAACTGAGCTCTCTAAATGGGAGGTCAAAAGGAAGAGATACCGTTCAGATCCAGGCTGCTGATTTTTACAGGGAGATGAACAGATGGGAAGACTTCCTGGTGAGAACATAAGGCACCTCTCTTTGGGGAGCTGGAGACAGCTTTTGGAGGAGCCTCAGAGCCTCAGCCTGACTGGAGGCTCTTTCCAGACACCAGTGACCCCAGACCCAGCTAGTGGCCTCTTCTGCAGCCTGCATCTGCCCCCTAGCAGTCCCCTTAGAGAAGCAGGCTTTGGGCCGAGAGTGCCTCGCGCCCTGCAGAGCCCCAGCTGTCTCACCCCTGCCACTGAGAGGCAGTCCTGGTTTCCCCTCCTCCGCCCAAGCAGATCCTCTTCTGGCGCATCGCTGCTAGTGGTTTTAATAAATACTTGGACTTGCTTGTGTGCATCAAACAGTATAGTTCTCACATAGCTGTAGTTCAAAATCAGGTATCCCTTAATTGTTGAAAATGATGTCTCCTAGGGGGGAAAGTGGTGGGGAGGTGGGGTGGGGTGGGAGAGTGGGATTGACATATATACACTAATATGTATAAAATAGATAACCAATAAGAACCTGCTGCCTAAAAAATAAAATTCAAAAAAGATCTTCTAACTATGCTGTCTATAAAGTGAATAACATTTTTTTCTGGTTTACTTCCATCACAAACACTTAGAGGTGTTCCTGAGAGAATAATCCAATCTGATTAGTAAAGAAAAACTAAGGCCTGTGAAATTCTTTGGAAAGGAATGCAATGTGACAACTGTAAATTCCTTGGTTGAGAACAGGTAAGAATTTAAAAACTGATATTTTATATAAAACTATGTAAAAATAGTTCAACTATATATATATATATTTTTGTGCGGTACGCGGGCCTCTCACTGTTGTGGCCTCTCCCGTTGTGGAGCACAGGCTCCGGACGCGCAGGCTCAGCGGCCATGGCTCACGGGCCCAGCCGCTCCGCGGCATGTGGGATCTTCCCAGACCGGGGCACGAACCCGTGTCCCCTGCATCGGCAGGCGGACTCTCAACCACTCTGCCACCAGAGAAGCCCCAACAATAAAATTTAACAAGCATTCCCCTCTGCTCCTTTCACAGTGCTGGTATTTTCCTTTGGTTTATGAGCCTCTTGTGTCCATCTGTGTCTCTGACTGCAATTTGTCAGTTCCTTTAACTCTTTTTTTTTCCCCCATATAACCATCAATGATTTTATTTATGTTTTTGGAGGGGGATTGCACCACTTGAGGGTTCTTAGTTCCCAGACCAGGGATCAAACCTGTGTCCCTGCAGTGGAAGTGCAGAGGCCTAACCACTGGACGGCCAGGGAATTTCCACAATTCCTTTAACTCTTATTTTTCTATATTCTTCCACCAACATTTTTCCGTAGTCCCCCCAATTTTACCATTCATTCTTGCCTTTCTTACTCTACTCTTTTCAGGCGACCTTATTCATTCTCATACATTTTCTGCACCCAGACTCACGTTTTGAATTGAATTCCAGCTTAAAATTTCCAAGTGCCTGTCAGACATCTGCATCTGAACGTCCCACAGCTGGCCCTAACACAACATGCCTAAACTTGAGCTTGTTATCTGACCTGTCAATCTGCTCCTTCTACTGTATTATTGACTTCAGTTAAGAATATTACCATCCAGGGGCTTCCCTGGTGGCCCAGTGGTTGAGAATCTGCCTGCTAATGCAGGGGACATGGGTTCAAGCCCTGGTCTGGGAGGATCCCACATGCCGCGGAGCGGCTGGGCCCGTGAGCCACAACTACTGAGCCTGCACGTCTGGAGCCTGTGCTCCGCAACAGGAGAGGCTGCGATAGTGAGAGGCCTGCGCACCGCGATGAAGAGTGGCCCCCGCTCACCACAACTAGAGAAAGCCTCGCACAGAAACAAAGACCCAACACAGCCAAAAATAAATAAATAAATAAACTCCTACCCCCAACATCTTCTTAAAAAAAAAAAAAAAAAAGAATATTCCCATCCATGCTAGACTTCAAGCTGGAAAGTCTGGACTTATGTTTACTCATCCCTACCCTTTGCTCTCTTCCTAACCCCCTCCCTAGAGTCTGTTACGAAAGTCTACCATTTCTAACTTTGCAATGTGTTTTGAATTCCTTCCTTTTTGTTTTCTTTTATTCCTTTTCTGTCTTTTCTATCACTTTTCCCCTATTTAAAAAAATCATCTCAGACAGTATCATGTTATTAGTTCTAGTCTTTAACCAACTGCTTTTTTTTTTTCATTGCTGCATGGGCTTTCTCTAGTTGCGGCGAGTGGGGGCTACTCTTCATTGCGGTGCGCAGGCTTCTCACTGCGGTGGCTTCTCTTGTTGTGGAGCATGAGCTCTAGGCACGCGGGCTTCAGTAGTTGTGGCACATGGGCTCAGTAGTTGTAGCGCGAGGGCTCAGTTGCTCCACGGCATGTGGGATCTTCCCGGACCAGGGCTCGAACCCATGCCCCCTGCATTGGCAGGCGGATTCTTAACCACTGCACCACCTAGGAAGTCCAAACCAACTGCTTTCTAAAATACACAGCTGAACTTGCTACTTCCTTTAACGTTTTTTTTTTTTTTAATGGCTTTCCATGGCCATGAGGGGACTGTGTAGATTGGCAAGAGATTCCATAGTCATTGCACTCTGGCTAGTCCTTTGCAGTTTATCTCCTATATTACCTATTATGCAACCCACAGTCTGACCGTTTGCCTATTTGGCATTTTCCCAAAGTTCTTTATATAGTCTTATCTCTATGTCTTTGTTCATGCTGCTCCCTCTACCTGTAATATACAGAAAACCTGTAAGTGCCGTAAGGAATAAGGAAACAGGAGTGATCGCCATTGTCTGGTATCATCAGCAGAACATTTCCTTGAAGAGATGGATCTGCATTGGGGGATAATGTGGCATTTAATGTTGGATGTTCATGGTGGGGAGAGATACAGAAGATACTACATATCAGGGGGAGTTTGAAAATCTATTCTTTACCATTCTATTTTGGATCTTTTAACTTTGGGCCAACTCCTTTATCTCACAGAACCTCAGTTTCACCTACTAAAACGGGGGAACAGAGAGCACCATTTCAGCTAAGAATAATAATACCCCTCTAGGATAGATACTGTGTTAGGCTCTCTGAAAGCTGATGCTAAATGGAAAACAACAGAGCCCAAAATCGGATAAGACCCTTGTCCCTACCACTGAGGAGATTCGTTATCCAAAACAACAGCTTTTAAAACAACAGCACTCCTGAAGCTGTGAAACCTACCAGCCTTCACTCTTAAAACACCACAAGGCAGAGTGGGCATGGCCCAACCCTCCCCTTAGGTCACCCCAAAAAGTCTGCCTTTTCTGATTTCTCTTCCCCTTCAACACCATTTTGGTGTTCACTTGAACTTGATGGTCCTCATTTGAAAATACTAGAGGCAGCCCCATGATTTCATTTGCCCCATTCAGACAATTAACAACTACCTTTTCTCTTGTTGGATGACAGATTTTGCATATTCCTCCAGGAATCTATTGTCTTAAAAAAACCCACTTGACTTCCATGTCATCTTAAGGTGAAAAGCTCATAGGATTGGCGTGGGTAAAAGGTCTTGAAACCATGGCGCCTGGTTACCGATGATCTGTGGACATCGGCAAGCTAACTCCTCCCTTTGCTATTTTTGGAGCAAAGACTCACTGTCAGTTCAGTAACACAGGAGAACTGCTTAAGGGCCAACCACAGGCACAGGGCAGAGCAGAATTTCCTACCAGTTGGGTGGTTACCAAGAATAATTCAGGACACTTGCTAAGCAAGGCCAGGCGTCATCTTCCTACACACTTCATTTCAGTATCAGCTGTTTCAGTTTCTAACACACAAAAGCAGGGGCAATGTATGGAAAGAGCACACTTGTTTGCCAGTTAGAGCACTTTTTGTTTTTCTGACCGTGGTTGGCTCAGTTCCCCTAATTTGATTCCGTTTGTGCAGACCATGCTTCACAGTGAGCAGGGGGCCCTGACCTTGCAGGGCCCCCCACATGGCTCTGGCTCCATGGCGGGACCTGGCCTCGTCTTCACCCCGAAGCTGCCATCCACTTGTTAAAAGGCGCGGTCCCCTCACAGGAAGCTAGTGCTATGGAGAGCCACATTTAGATGTAGGAAGCAGGGGTCCCAGGACCCTTTTAACACTTGCCTTATATTAATAATGTCTTTACATTTGTATCTGAAATATATGTTAAAAAGCACTTTTGAGTTGTGAAACCTGTTTGATCTCCATAAGAATCATGTTAACAGAAGGATTATTATTTCCAGAGTCCACAAATGGAGAAACATGGTTGGCTGAATCTGCAGATGTGGAAGCAGCAGACAAAGAGGGCAGACTGTACTTATAATTTACTTAGTCTCTTCACTCTTCACTGTTTATCTCCCCTCTGCTTAAATCTAAATTCCACAGGGTGGGGATCTTCATTTTCTTCTCTGCTGTGTCCCCAAAGCCTAGACTAATGCCTGGCACAGAGTTGGCGCTCAATAAATATTTGTTGAATGAATGAACTGAGCCCCTTCAGTTCCAGGCTTCCTTTCTAGGCTCCACTTTGTAGTTTGGGAAAATTTTCATGAAGGAACACAGATGCAGAGAAAAGCAGTGATGCTCTTAGCTGTGACTATTGGTTCTCCCAAAGGGAATTAGGTTTAATTTGTTCCTAGGGCTAAGAAATGAGATGTGATTAGTAAATGGAAAATTGGTCAATGATGGACGTGTGGCCATCATTTTCTCCTCCTCATTCTTTCTTCCGTGTAGTCAGTCCCACAGCTGCCTGGTTTTCACTCTGTCTTCTCGAGTCTTTGCAGGCTGAGCAGGCCGGGTAATGAGAGCCTGGGGTTGCCTGGTGATTTGGATTGAGTTGTGTCTAATTAGAACAGAATCAGCAGCCCTTACCCTTTATCCCCCAAAGAATGAGGAGATGCTGGGAAGCAACAATTGCATTCCCCAAGCAGTTCAGAAAGTTTAAGGCTGCTATTTCTTTCCAGGCCTTGCAGATAATAGGAAGTGGTTATGGGAAGTGAAGTTACTCTGGCTGACCTCACCTTTTCGGTTTAAATTTGTTCTCACTTGTCTTATTCATTTAAGGCTCAATGGCTTTGAATTAAGCATAATTCTTTAGCTAAGTCCTTACCATTTTAATGGGTGGGGAGCCTGTTACAAAAGCTTTACTTCATGATTGAACTAAGTTCACACACAAACACATCCAGGGGCTGATGGAAAAACAAAACACAAACCAAAAAGCAGATCTCTGCTTCTCTCCTGTGGCAGCTTTAGTCTACACAGAGTCCACTTCAGAAGGAAGTAAAGAATCATTCACTTTTGTTTCCCTATCTTCTCTCCTCTCTGTCTACCCTCAAAGTCTCACTTCTGCTTCTTCCTCTCTGGCCTGGGTGGCCATTCTTTTTTTTTTTTTTTTTTTTTTCAATTCATCTGGTTTTCCCTTGGAAGTAGTGTCCGGTTGTTATCAAACCAAATTGGTTTGCCCAACGTGCAACAAACCAAAATGCTGAGACGCTGAGATTTGCAGCAGAGAAAGGGTTTATTCACAAGGCTGCCAAGAGAGGAGATGGTGGAACAAATCTCAGATCCACCTCCTCGAAGGCGAGAGGCTTGAGATATTTATGGAATAAAGAAGCAGGGTGGTCTTAAGCATGGGGAAACGTAGGGGGAAATTGAGGCAATTGGTGTGCTATGCAGGTGTATCTGAATTATGTGCTTCTTTGTGGGATGGATGTTTATAAATGGGGGTGCTTAGCATGATCTGAGGTGGAGTTTTTGAACCTCCGACATCTAAAGGTCATTCGTTGGACACCTGAGCAGGTCCAGTTTTATGGTCAGTGGTCCCAACCAGTGTTAACCAACTCCAGCTCACTAGATACAGCTGACTCCAAGGTCCTGGAAAACAACCTGGGCAAACATCTTATTGTTTAGGCTATGAGAAGCTTGGAGGGTATGCAATTTGCAACAAAATAATGAAAGCGGGCTTGGTCAGTGAAGGCAGACTACAAGCAGAGGGTATTTTTTTTTTAATATAAATTTATTTATTTATTTATTTTTGGCTGAGTTGGGTCCTTGTTGCTGTGCGCGGGCTTCTCATTGGGTTGGCTTCTCTTGTTGTGGAGCATGGGCTCTAGGCACGCGAGCTTCAGTAGCTGTGGCTCATAGGCTCCAGAGCGCAGGCTCAGTAGTTGTGGCACTCGGGCTTAGGTGCTCCTTGGCATGTGAGATCTTCCCGGACCAGGGCTTGAACCCGTGTCCCCTGCATTGGCAGGCAGATTCTTAACCACTGCACCACCAGGGAAGCCCGCAGAGGGGTTTTTAACAAGCTGTAAGACAAGCTCAAGAATTTGTGTTAGTAATGAGTTTCTGTTCACCCTATGGGGCATGGTTTCAAAGTCACAAGCAGATAATAAAGGAATGAAGAGAAAGGATCTTTGAGGTCCAGATTTGCTCCTGGTAAGACTCACCACATGATAGCAGAACACTATGTGTATCTATTTTCTTTGCCTTATCAAGAATTCCCTTCTTTTATATCTATGTGTGTATATATATATTTTAGAATGAGGCAGGACCCAGAAATGAGGCAGACATATATCCTCTCACAAGAAGAGGGTGAAAGGGGAGAAAATCCCTCCTGCCATATAAATCTGAATGAAATTAATTCTTTAATCTAGTCGGTAAGAGCTTTCTTTAGGTAGCTAGAAGTGCTTGGAAAAGACAAAGTCATGTTTTGGAAGATAAATTGCCAAGTGGGGGAAAAAAAAACAGGCTAAAAATAAAATGTGATGACAAAAATTAAAAATTGATCATGAATAGAAAAAATCTTTGTCATTCTGATGGGCAAAAAAGTGAAATTTTATTATTGTTTTAAACCGCATTTCTTGGAGGCTGAGCAGTTTTCCACGTTTGCTAATCTGTTGCATTTCTTCTCTTGTGGCATGTCTGGTAAGTTTTAAAGGAGGCATTTGAAACCACCTAAGGACATCTTAAGAGGAATGTTTCAATAAATCTTAGTATATAATTAACAATTGCATTTTATGTGGCCATTACTGATTTTTTGTTTGTTTTGTTGTCCTTTTAGGACTGTATGTGTACAGAATTTAGAGGTCTATATGCCTCAGTTAACAGCAATCTATACTCATTCATCCATGTAAGGCATTTTCTTTATTTTATTTAATCTTATTATTTCCCCCTTCATCTCTGTATTAGTTTCCTGTGGCTACTATAACAAATTAGCACAAACTTAATGGCCTAAAACAGTAGAGATTTTTCTGTTTTCTGCCTTCCATTGAGCCAAGTTTTCTTGTTGAATTGTTTTTTCTGTATCAGTGTTAAAGTCATGCAATTTTCATTCTATTCTTCTAGGCGTTATCCTTGAATTATTAATGCATATATCAACTTTCTTTTCCCCTAATAATTCTCTCCTGAAGGCCTGTGCTTTCTCTCCTGAAGATCCCGGAAGCCGTGTGGCCTGGCAAACAAACAAACACAAAAGGATCTGTATGTATACACGAGTGGAACAGGTTAGAAGCAGTTACTTCTACTAAAAAAACATGCAGTAGTACTTCTACTACTAAATTTTGAAATGTAGCTTTCATAACTTGCCACCGGAGAGCAGATGGACAGGGTAGTCGGTCATTAAAGGAGGTTTTAAATGGAGGGCTCAGATGCAGCATTGTGGAGGCTTGTTTCCTCAGCCCTGAATGTTCAAGAAAGGCATTGCTGCGCGTTACATACCATCAAATCAGCTAGCTGGGGGCTCGTAATCAGTTTGTGAGACCCCAGGTAATTTCTCCCTCCTTCTCTTCCTTTTCCACTCGTCTGGGTGGTCAGCACTATCATTTGAAAGCAGAGGAAGCTAGGAAGCCACTCGTTCCTGGACTTCAAGGGCAAAGAAAGGACACTGCTACGTGTGAAGACTGCTTCACCTGGGGCATGTTACTTCATCTGAGTCTTTCCTTTGCGAGAATACTGTTTATAATATTTCTTTTTTTTCATTTTTTAAAATTGAAGTATTTCAATTGATGTACAATATTACATAAGTTACAGGTGTACAACATAGTGATTCACAACTTTTAAAAGTTATATTCCATTTATAGTTACTAAAAAATACTGGCTATATTCCCTTTGTTGTGCAATATATCCTTGTAGCTTATTTATCTTATACATAATAGTTTGTATCTCTTAATTCCCTATCCCTATCTTGCCCCTCTTGAGAGCTGTTTCTGACCATCCTTAACATTGAAAACAGTTGTACTTCTGAGCAATTGATTAGGATTTATGTATGGACAATGTGAATTGCATAACTGACCGGGTTTCCCTTTCTTTATAGGTTAAAACTTCCTTTGTGATCTCCGCTAGCCCGTATATGCATGTGTTTGGAACCCTTTTTTTTAAAAATTGGAGTATAGTTGATTTATAATATTTCAGGTATACAGCAAAATGATTCAGTTATATATATATTTTTTTCTTCATTCAGTTATATACATATATACGCATATATATATATATACATTCTTCTCAGGATTCTTTTCTATTATAGGTTATTACAAGATATTGAATATAATTCCCTGTGCTTTACAGTAGGTCCTTGTTGTTTATCTATTTTTATATAGTAGTGTGTATCTGTTAATCCCAATTTCCTAATTTATGCCCTCCTCCCACAGTGTTCAGTATACTTTAAATTTGTTTCATCCCTAACTCCATTTTTTTTAATCCTTGGAAAAACTGTGAAGGAGTATTTTTTTCTCCATCCCTATTTTTCTTCTTTTTCATTTATATCGTCATTTCATTAAATATAACTTTTTCTTTCATTATAAAATAAGTCATTTACTTATTGAAAATTGAGAAATGAAAAGGCATAAAGAAAAAATGAAAACCACCCATAATTTCACTAATCATAACGTTAAGATTCGGATGTGCCGGTATAAACTGTGTCGTGGTGTTTTATAATTTGTGCCTCGTATTTAGCAATATCCCATCTCTTTTCCACTTATTTTCTGATATCTTGCTGTAGTTTATGAATCTCTAAGTGCTCTTAAGTCCTTTCTGAAACAACACATACTATGCATAAGTAAATGAACAAACTAACAAACATGACTCTCCAGCCTGCTATGAGGATCAGGTGAGATGATGAAAACAGAAGTTTTATGTAAGCTGGGGGGCAGGGCACTCATAAGAGATAATCTATTCTGGTATCAGCTTGCTGCAGTATTTGGTAAAATTATGTATTCTTTATAATTAAAAATATTAGTGGTTTTAATTATATGCGAGCTTTCTGCTCCCATTCCAGCAAAAAGTAAACATTTTGGGAAACCGCCCCTTCACTGGCGATTCATTCCTTCACAGCCATCCGCCTAAATTAAGATGGTCATAGGGTAATGATTCTTATTGACCGTGGTTGCCAAGGTTACAACTGCTTATAACAGTTAAGTAAACCTACGTCTTAATCCTGCTGCTTGATGCTTCTGCGCCAATCCCCTCCTCTTGCTTTTTTGTGTTCCCTCCATCTCCTGCTGGGTGACTTTGGCAAAAAGTACAAAATGTGCTCTTCCCTCTTTCTTTGCCCTGCCCTGTCTGTTGCACAACCCTCCCCCCCCCTCCCTAGTCCCCTCTCTGCCACCTACACCTCTCCATCCTATGACCTAGTCCCACTGGGTCTTAACTTTCAGAAGGTAGGGATCTGATAACCACATCTCCCCCTTCCCTTCTCCCACCCTAGGTGATCCAAATGGATTTTAATAGGAAACTACTGGAAATCTAGTGTTTCAAGACTCAAAGAGCTAATCTCTAGTGAAGGAACTTCAGACACAACATTGTTTTTAGCTTGGTCACTGAGAAAAGTGTGCTGAAATCTTCACTGTTAGTGGAGTTCCATTTTTTTCTTTGTAATCCTTTTCAATTTTTTTTTCTTGTAGACCCTGTCGTTAGGAGTTGTGGCACAGCCATTTTCACTAACCAAATATTCTTTTGTCCACATTTTCCTGGCCCCCTTGCAATTCGGTAAGTTCTTGTTACAAGTTCTAACCAATGGGCTATGAGTCAGGTGATGTTTGTCACTTCTGGGATGAAGCATTTTTGAGTTGGTGTGTGACCCCTCCCTACCAGCAATTCTTTGCTGGAGATTGAAGGTGTGTTATAGAAAGAGGAGCTACAAAGAGCCTCCATCAGCTGGAGTGATTGATGGAGCAGAGGTCCTCACAAACTCACATTGGACATGTAATATGAATGAGAGGTAAACTTCCGTTGTGTTGAGCCATTGAAATTTTAGTGTTCTTTGTCAACGTATACTAGCCTATCCTGACTGAAATGAGGGTATACAAGTTCATATCTTCTAATTTCTGTTGCTTCTTTCTCATATGAAATGTTCCACTTTTTTTTTAATAGTCTTCATACAAATTTCTATCTTTTATGGTATTAGTCAGTATATCATTTTCTTTCAGTAATCGTTGCCTGATAAATCTTTTGCTTCTCTTGGTTATCAACCTTTCTGTATTAAATTTGTAGATCTCTTGTAAATAGCATAGCACTGGATTTGAGGATCTTCGCCGTTTATTTGTGTTTATTGTGACTATTGATATATGGATTTATTTTTGCTATCCTATTTACCATGTTCTTTCTTTGTTTCTAATTTTTCTGTTTTCTGCCTTCCATTGAGCCAAGTTTTCTTGTTGAATTGTTTTTTCTGTATCAGTGTTAAAGTCATGCAATTTTCATTCTATTCTTCTAGGCGTTATCCTTGAATTATTAATGCATATATCAACTTTCTTTTCCCCTAATAATTCTACATTTAAACAATAAGAACCCTCTCTCAAAGGGTTCTTTGAAAAAGAAAAAAAAAAAAGAGTATCCTGTTTTGATTTTAATTTGTGTTTCCTTAATGATTAATGATGTTGAACATCTTTTCATGTGCTTATTTGCCATCTATGTACTTTCTTCAGCAAAATGTCTCTTCATGCCTTTTGCCCATGTTTAATCGGAATGTTTGTTTCTTTATTGTTGAGTTTTGAGAGTTGTTGATCTATACTAATCCTTTGTTGGATACATGGTTTGCAAGTATTTTCTCCCACTCTGCAGCTTGTCTTTTCATCCTTTTATAGGGTCTTCTATAAAACAAAAGTTTTTAATTTTGATGAAGTCCAATTTATCAATTTTTTTCTCTTATGGATCATGATTTTGGTATAAAGTCTATAATTCTTTCCCTTGTTACCCTTTAGACTCTGATTAAACACATGCAACATTCTTTATGTCTCTTACTTTACTTCTTTATCAGCAATCTTTTTGTCACACCATCCTTTGTTGTGGATAGTTATTTAAATTTTTCCAGTTTATGTATCTGTCTAACCTGGTGTTAAAAGTATTCGTTGAATTTCAAATTTTAGTTGTGTTATTTCTTTTCTTTTTTTTTTTTTTTGCGGTACATGGGCATCTCACTGTTGTGGCCTCTCCCGTTGCAGAGCACAGGCTCTGGACGCGCAGGCTCAGCGGCCATGCCTCACGGGCCCAGCCGCTCCACGGCACGTGGGATCCTCCCGGACCAGGGCACGAACCTGTGTCCCCTGCATCGGCAGGCGGACTCTCAACCACTGCGCCACCAGGGAAGCCCTATTTCTTTTGTTTTTAAATAAATAAATAAATAAGTTAATTTGGCCGTGTTGGGTCTTAGTTGAGGCGCACGGACTCTCTAGTTGTGGCACGTGGGCTCAAGAGCATGGGCTCCTTAGTTGCGGTGTGTGGGCTTAGTTGCCCTGTGGCATGTGGGATCTCAGTTCCCCAACCAGGGATCGAACCCATGTCCCCTGCATTGGATGGCAGATTCTTAACCACTGGACCACCAGGGAAACCCTAATTTTGGTTATTTTATTTATTTCTAAAAGTTACATTTGATTCTTTTGAAAATCTGTCTTATACTTTAACTATAAAACCATAAATCTGTTTACAGTTTCTCTTTCTCTTCAGAGACTAATTTTTAAACAAAAATTTAAACATAGTTGCTTAATATATAATTACATTATATACTAGATTATATAATTCCAAGATTTGAAGCCTTTGCAATTCTGTTCCTGTAGTCTATAGTTTCCACTGGATATCACTTATGGCATTTATTTTCATTATGCATCTGGTTATCTTTTTTTTTCATAATTTTTTTTTTTTTAGATGTTGGGGGTAGGAGTTTATTAATTAATTAATTTATTTTTGCAGTGTTGGGTCTTTGTTTCTGTGCGAGGGCTTTCTCTAGTTGTGGCAAGCAGGGGCCACTCTTCATCGCGGGGCGCAGGCCTCTTACTATCGCGGCCTCTCTTGTTGTGGAGCACAGGCTCCAGACGCGCAGGCTCAGTAGTTGTGGCTCACAGGCCCAGTTGCTCCGCGGTATGTGGGATCCTTCCAGACCAGGGCTCGAACTCGTGTCCCCTGCACTAGCAGGCAGACTCTCAACCACTGCACCACCAGGGAAGCCCCATCTGGTTATCTTTGACTTAATTTTGGATTTGAAAAATTTATTGGATAAATTATCAGAGGCCTAACAGGAAATTGGCTTTTCTCAGAAAGGATTTACATTTGATTCTGCCAGACACTTGAAGGTACTACCAGTTTAAGACAACTCCAAACCAAATTCAAGACTTGAAATTTACGGGAAGATAAAGCAGACACAGCAGAGTTTAACCAGGAGGCAGGCAACTCTGTGCCAGGACTGGTCTATGTGGGGTATAGCCCTTTGCAGCCTAGATGATTACAGGGTGAATCTCCTATTAGACTTCCTATTTTATGTGGTCTTTGGGGGCTTTGACTTCTCTCTTCCACTCTCTAGAAAGTCACGAAAATGAAAATCCAATACTTTTATGGTGAATAACTACTCCCAGATCAAAAGAAGCTTCTGTCTTTATTTGTACCTCTGGGATCCTGATTTCCCTTCATTGCAGGCCTGGTAATTCCTTACTATCTTGTCAGTCCTTTGATTCTTTTAAGATGTATGATATACATATAATCTATATTTATTTATATTTTATCCCGTTTTATTTATTTATTTATATGGCTGTGCTGCACTGCTCTCGGGATCTTAGTTCTCCGACCAGGGATTGAACCTGGGCCCTCAGCAGTGAAAGCACGGAGTCCTAAACACTGGACCACCAGCAAATTCCCTACTTTATCCCATTTTAAAAATAAGTTTTTACCAGGAGCATTGGTGTGAATAACTTAACTCAGCATTTCAGAAAATGGGATGGGTTTTATTAAGAGTGTATATGTCATAGAACCTACACATTGTGGGCAAAGATACTCTCTTTTATTATTTGTCTCTCTGGCTTCACTTCCTCTGAGGCCAGCAGGAATGGGTTTTTATCTCATCAGTAGTAAATTCTGAAATCCAAGTGCTGTTTTTCTGAGACTGTGTGTGTGGTATAGGATAAATGAATAATTAATAGATATTGTCATTCTATCATTACTTGTGTCCTTGAGATTCAGAACTCTCATTATAGAATAAAAAATATGCATACAGGTGTAATAGAGAAGTCATTAAAAGCTTTGTAGTACAAAACTTGGAATGGAAGTGTCGATATAAACTCAGGAGGTATTTTTTTTCTTTTTCTTTTAAAAATTGTGTATAACTCTGAAGAGGCATAGAAACAATAACCAAGCCAGTAGCAATGAGGATTATTAGTGTCCAATGACATATTATTTCTTAGAGCTGTGACAAATTCCATCTTTGGGGCAGGAAATGTACAAGATGATTCTGGAACATTTCGTTATACCGGAGAGTGGGAAAGCTCTCGAAGACTAGTGATATCATCGAAGAAGGACTTAGGAGTCAACTCAAAGAGACTCCCAGTGGCCAAAGATAGGACAACTTGAGCTTCTCACAGCTAAAGGAGTATCCTCATTGGTGTAGAGGATACTTTGCAGCTTAGCAGAGTCCTACACAGGGCATGGCTTTCCCTGGCATCCCTTATACAATAGATTTCTCTCTCTTTGGGACCTTGCTTTGCTAGGGGGATGCTGAGTTGTGTCTGGAGCTGAGTTTTCCAAGTCCCTGCTTTAATAATAATACCCTGCCTCACCTGAATTAATACTTCATGTCCTCTTCATCAACACTGGCATCCTGGGAGATATTTCTCTAGAAAATATGCCCCTCTGATGACCTGTCTCAAATATGACAAAATTTTTGCTTTATGTCGTCTAATCTCTTATTCTTTTCTATTATTTTCTCCCATATTTTGCAGCTAACATTGAAGTGCTTTGCTTACATTACATTCACCCAATCTCCCAAATAGCCTGATATATAATACTCAAATATTACTAATTCTAATTCCTGGGTAAAATGTTTTTTTTTTTTTTCTTCTTGGATGAAAAGAGTAAAACAGGTAGTTGGGAGCTGGACAGCTGGCAGGTACCTTGTCGATCCTTCAGACATTTATTGCACAAATACATATAGAAGACCTGTTCTGAGCCAGGTCCTGTGCTGGGCACTGAGATAACACGGAGAATAAAAACATGAACCTTAATCTTAAGGAAAGTGCAACCTAGAGAGGAAAATCAATACCAATCTAACAATCACATAAGTGAATTATTAATGCTGAACACTGTTCAGTGCTATGTTTAGCACACTCGGTTGACCTGTCATTAGAGCTATGAAGGCAAAGTACAAGGTGCGATGTAAGCATTTAACAGGGCTACCTGACCTAGGAGTGAGAGAAGCTTCCTCCAGGGGAAAGCGGCTGAGCTGAGATCCAAAGGATGAATGGACGTGAACTAGAAGAAGGGGGGTGGGTGGGGCTGGAGCCCCTGGCGTGAGTGGAGAGAGGTATGAGATAATTCTGGAGGTGTCAGGGCCAGATCATGCAGGATTTAGGAGGTCATGCTAAGGATTATGTACTGTACTTGGACTTAATAGAAATGGGAGGGCATTAAAGGATTTTGTGTGTGTGTGTGTGTGTGTGTGTGTGTGTGTGTGTGTGTGTGTGTGTGTGTGTGTAGGGGCTGCTCTTGCAACTATGTTTAGGGTAAAGAATTAAATGCATGAGCTGTCTTGTGAAGTGCTGTATGGAATAAGATGATTTGTGGCCAATCAGTGAAAAGATGCTACTCGAGGAACTTTCCTTCCACATGACTTTTCAGGAACACAGGTCTGGCTGGGGAGAAGGCATTTCTGTTTTTTTTTTTTTTTTTTTTTTTTAAGGGTATACTTTTATTTACTTTTTAAAATTAATTAATTAATTAATTTTTGGCTGCGTTGGGTCTTCGTTGCCGCATGCGGGCTTTCTCTAGTTGTGGCGAGCAGGGGCTACTCTTCGTTGCAGTGCACAGGCTTGTCATTGTGGTGGCTTCTCTTGTTGCAGAGCACGGGCTCTAGGCGTGCCGGCTTCAGTAGTTGTGGCTCACGGGCTCTAGAGTGCAGGCTCAGTAGTTGTGGCACACGGGCTTTGTTGCTCTGTGGCATGTGGGATATTCCTGGACCAGGGCTCGAGCCCATGTCTCCTGCATTGGCAGGGGGATCCTTAAGCACTGTGCCACCAGGGAAGTCCAAGACATTTCTAGTTTTGTCATTTCTAACCTGCTTTTCAACGGGGGATATATGGTTTCAGTAATACATAGGCCTAAGGCTTCTGTTTTCTAGTTTAGTCCAGTACACTTTCTTCCTTCTCTGAAACACTCACTACCTCGACCATGTTGGTTGGTGGTATCTAGTTCCCCATTCCGACTGTACAAGTGTTACTGGAGAAGATTTCTGAATAGTTACTCTTTCTCAAAGTTACCCTGCAAACTCTGTTACAAGCAGAATCCACACACCGCTATTCTCCATCCCCAGGTCTCCTTTTCCATTCGATGGTCAACAGAGCCCCCTACTGGGAGAAACAGCTCAACGACATAAATGCCAACACAAAGGGCAAGTGTCTCTAACGTTTGTTGCATTTGTGTGTGTGGTTTACTATTCAGTGTTAAATGTAATTACTGTGACCAGCTAAGAAAACTACTCATTACACTTGTAATCACTCTAAAATATAATTACAAATGATTAGCTTCTCATTCCGTGCATTTTCCAATGACTCTGGATTGAAGAGTCATTGTAACAATTAATACAAATCACAGATTTATATTCTGGAAAAATCTGGAATTGATGTTGAGAAATAATTTGGTCCAGTCTCCTGCTTCAAGAACATCTGACCTCTTCAGGATACTGAGTTCTCTCTTCTATTCCAAAAATTTCCGGAGAAGGACACACCACAATAGCATCAAAACCCAATTTCTGTGTTTCTAGCAATCCACTGGGTTCATATATTTGATAAAAATATCTCTTTTAAAATAAACTTATTTTAGAATAGTCTTAGACTTACAGAAAAGTTATACAGATAGTTCCTGTTTCCCCTCACCTAGTTTTCCCTGTTAAGATCTGACATCACCCTGGTACATTTGTCACAATTAAGAGTCAACACCAGTATATTACTATGGACTAAACTCCAGCCTGTTTTCGGATTTCACTAGTTTTTTCCCTAATGCCCTTTTTTGTCCCAGCGTCCCATCCCGGATACTACATTACATTTCATTGTCTTGTCTTCTCAGGCGTCTCTGATCTCTGAGAGTTTTTGTGATTTACTTTTTGATGATCTTGACAGTTTTGATAGTATCGGTCATTGATTCGGAAGAAAGGTTTTGGGAGGAAGATCACAATGGCAAAGTAACACTTTTATTACATCATACACAGGGACTCACTAGCAACATGACATCACTGTTGAGGGTAGTTTTGATCTCCTGGCTGAGGTAGTGTCAGATTTCTCCACTGAAAAACAAAGACGCTTTGCTGTTGTCGTTTTAAATTTAAAACTCTTCCCTCTTATTTTACAGAGCTAGAGAAACTTGTCAGCTTTCCCTTCAGAAGAGAACAGCTTTTAGGAGCCAGAAAGACTTGGGTATATGAGCAGTCTGCCACTTACTACCTGTGTGATCTTGGACACGTTACTTCCTAAGCTTCACTATTAGAATTTGTAAAATGGGCATAATGACAGCACTTTCCTCACTTGCTGGGTGGTGAGGACCAAATGACATGATGCAATAAAATCACTCACTGAAGACCTGGCGCACAAACATGCAACTCACTCTGAAACTCAAGTCCTCGCCGTGATTACTGATGTTAACGTGATAGCAGCGATCATATTAACATTATGTGTTTCTTTAAAGTCACTGTGGAGTTTGTTTTTCATTGTCAGTAGCAGCAGTTTCTCAGCATGCAATGCTTTGCATGAGCAATGCCGGCCTGGACTTGGGGCCTTTGGGCTCATAGGCTTGCTCTGTGGGAACGGCGCCCCCTGGTGGTGAGACGCGTGGTACTCCTCCTTTGGGCCTTTCCCTATGGTGACGCCCTTACAGACCACTCACGAGCTGACTGTTCCCTGAGCGCCCCCTGGGCCCTGAGGATACATTGCTGAGCCAACAACAGATACAGAGTGGCTGTGGCCTTGCTAGTCAGGTGAAGATTGTTCTGATACAGAGAAAGAGGAGATGCAGGCAAGGGTTAGACCATACTGGGCCCTGCGGGTAAAGTATGTGGATAGCCTTGATTACTCCTCCCCTCTGCAAGTCACGTCGTCCCAAGTGATAAAACATTTTCTGGATGAAATTCAGTCTCCTCCAAATCCATCATCCTAAGATCAAAGCAGCCCAACTGAGTAATGATTTCACCTGTCCTCCTCTTCCCACTTTATTTCTGGATGCTCTGCTGTTGGGCCCTGAAACAACTAGGAAGGTGGTTTTCAAACTTTAGGGCCCATTAGAATCACCCAGAGGGCCCTTTACACACACATTTGGTATGCTTTTCCTGATACTTCCTATCTTGTCAATCTTTCTGAGTCTGACTTTGGACTCGGCCTCACCGTGGCTTGAGTCCTCATGGGTTTTGAGATTTTTGATTATGAGTTCATATTCCTTTGGAACTTGGTTTGTAAGGATTTATTTGCAGCCTGGGTTTAAGAGTATTCCTCCAGGGAGGATATGAGTTTGATTCTACCAAACATTTAGGGCAACTATCAGTCTGGGCCCAATTTATTTTATTTTCATTATTATTTTAAAATTGAAGTATAGTTGATTTACAATATTGTGTTAGTTTCAGGTGTACACATAGTGATTCCGTATTTTTGCAGATTATATTCCACTATGGGTTATTACAAGATAATGCGTATAATTCCCTGTGCTATACAATACACCCTTGTTGCTTATCTATTTTACATATAGTAGTTTGTATCTAGTATCTATTTTATGTATAATAGTTTATAGTAGTAGTTTGCTTGTTAATCCCATACTCCTAATTTGTCCCTCCTTGCCTTCCCTCCCCGCTTTGGTAACCAAGAGTTTGTTTTCTACATTTGTGAGTCTGTTTTTGTTTGGTATATACATTTTTTTTTTTTTCTGGTATGCGGGCCTCTCAGTGTTGTGGCCTCTCCCGTTGCAGAGCACAGGCTCCGGACGCGCAGGCTCAGCGGCCATGGCTCACGGGCCCAGCCGCTCCGCGGCATGTGGGATCTTCCCGGACCTGGGCACGAACCCATGTCCCCTGCATCGGCGGGCGGACTCTCAACCACTGCGCCACCAGGGAAGCCCTGGTATATACATTTATTTATATATATATCCAGAAAAAATGAAAACACTAATTTGAAAAGATCCATGTATTGCAATGTTCATAGCAGCACTATTTACAATAGCCAAGACATGGAAACAACCCAAGTGTCTATCAATAGATAAATGGATAAAGAAAATGTGATATATATACACACACACACACACACACACACACACACACACACACACACACACAATGGAATATTACTCAGCCATAAAAAAGAATGAAATATTGCCATTGGCAGCAATGTGGACAGACCTAGAGAATACTATGCTTAGTGAAAGAAGTCAGCCAGAAGACAAATATCACTTATATTTGTAATCTAAAAAATAATATAAATGAATTATATACAAAACAGAAACAGTCTGGGCCCACTGTAAATCTGTGCCTTAGGTATTCAGATCACACGGGTGGCTGGATTCTGGTCCAGAGTGCATGAGAAGGGTTGTCCGTGGTTAGGGCATCTGGGATGAGAAGTGGGGTGGGGGGAAGGGTACTTTAGCGTTTCCCTCTTTATCTAGAAGCAAGGCCACCACTGATAAACATCTGTCCCTACTCCTTCCAGCAGACGTGTGTTTTCTAGTTTATCCACTGAGGTTTTCCTAGTTTATTCGCAACTGTGGGTGCTGCTTTGGGGCTGGGGTCTCTGATTCTGACCCTGGACTTTGTCCCTGTCCCCTGCAGAAGCACAAACCCTTCCTGTGGCCTAATTTTGTGCAGCCCTTGAGCTAAGGACAGTTTTTACATTTTAAAAGGTTGTTAAGGGCTTCCCTGGTGGCGCAGTGGTTGAGAGTCCGCCTGCCAATGCAGGGGACGCGGGTTCATGCCCCGGTCTGGGAAGATCCCACATGCCGCGGAGCGGCTGGGCCCGTGAGCCATGGCCGCTGAGCCTGCGCGTCCGGAGCCTGTGCTCCGAAACGGGAGAGGCCACAACAAGTGAGAGGCCCACGTACCGCCAAAAAAAAAAAAAAAAAAAGGTTGTTAAAAACAACGACAACAATGAAAGAAAGTGACAGAAATCATATATGGCTCACAAAGTGTAAAATATTTACCTGGCCCTTGACAGAAAAAATTTGTGGATCCCTAGACCTTCAGCGATCGGCATACACACCCAGGGAAAACTCCACGAATGGTGTTCATTTTCCCCTCTGGATAGGTAGTACTTTCTTGTCGCTTCTGGCTTCCAAGAAATTTTCTTACTTTCCCACCAATTTAGCTACTCATCTCAAAGAAGATTTTAAAATATTTTGTCCAATGTTTTTAAATGTTCTACAGTTTGGGGGTTTTCTCTGGACATCTGGTTCCCCATAATATATGAAAAAGAATTCCACCCCTATAACCTTCCGTCAAGTAAGTCTCAGTGTCATAGCAGGCGCTAGAAGAAGGGCAGGCTGTTGACAGTGAGCCAGCTTTGGAAAGCACAACATCATAACTAATTTTATTTTGAAGGAGTGAGCGCAGAGACGAATAACTCACATTGGGATCTTAAGGAAGGAGCTTTCTCGCATGGCTAAAATTAGACAGTGTGCACTGGGACCCACCTTGTGGATGGTGTGTACGTGTTCACACGTGTCCCTGCTTGGAGACCGTGGTCGCATCCATCCTATTTCTGTTTCCACATTAGAATTGTTCCTGTTCAGGGAGTGTTTCCCGACTATACAACAATCTTCCTATCAATCTAATAAAATCCAACTTTCAGCTTTTCTAGCTTTCCGTTCCGGAGATTTTTGAGCTGTCTGGAGATGCTTCCATTTATGGAGGCAGTGCAATGCAGCCCCAGGATCTCTGGCAAGGGGGTCGGGAAACCCAAGTTCCAGCCCTAACTCTGGCCCTGAATAATGTCCTCCCTTTTTTCCTCCTCCTCGTTTCAAATACAGAGAATAAAAGAAAGAGGAAAAAGAAAGTGATACGAGGCAAATGGACCACTTCTAACTTTATCTTTTGGGAGGCACTGTGTGTTATTAGATGGACAGGGGTTTTGCTGGTTCAACATCAGGTCTGGACCCAATCTTATTCCCAGGTCTAACTCTACTGCATTCTTACATTCTGTAATGAACTTCCCTGCACTCATATTTATTTATAGATATTGAAGTTATTCCAAAGCTCTGAATTATTATTATTTTTCTTCGAGATTGAGACCCTTGGCTCCCATTAGCTCTACAATACCAACGACAGCTGTGTTGTGTATACAGCTCTCATAGCAACCAAGGACTATGCCCGCCAATGAAAACTGGCTCTGGTTTCTCCCCTGACTATTTAGTAAATGATCCTTAAGAACAAAGAAGGCAGGAACTTTAGAAGGAGGCACAGAGAGGGAGCCTAGCTTTGGGGGAGACGCGTCATGACTATGATCAGACCTCTGGATGGTCCCATGGGGACAGGGCAGGAGCGTCTTCCACAACAGAAAGGTCTGAGGGCTTTGGGGAGTTTGATTGTTACCTTCTAGGGTGCCAGCACATACAGGTTCCCCCCAGTTGGAGACTTTGGTGGCATCCTACCTGTGCCGTGCCTCGATGAAGGGAGAGCTAAGCACGGGGAGCAGAGGGCTCCCTTGGTCTTTGATGGAGCAGCCAAAAGCTCAGTGTCCCTCGTTCTTACAGCCAAGAACAGAGTCACCATGAGATCTGAGGGAGACCCTACCAATGAGTGGGATGAAATAACGTGCAAACTAATTTCTGTTGTTGGATCACAGAGGATGATGGAATCATTGTTCTAAAACATCTCAGAAATAATGAAACCTCTCTCAGTCACTGAATTTCTCATCAGTTGGTACCCTCACTCTTCTGTGTATAATAATTATCACAGAGCAGGAATAACCCACCTCCTCCCCCATCAGCCCCTTTTCCCCAATCTGGTACAATGTATCATTCAACCAAGGCAAGGAGATGAGCGGGGTACTGACATTGGTTTAGAAGGGATTGTGAGATTTACAAAAGAACATTTTTGTTCTCTTTGAATAGTGGTTTAGCTCCTATGACCCCAAACATAGGCATTAATAGACTAAGAATTGGGTGCTCAAGCTGGCCCAGCTGTCTTATTACATACAAAGTGCTGGGCAGTTTTACATTTTCCATTCTCAAAAGGACGGGTATGCTGCATGCTTCTCAAAAGCCCAGGAAGTGGAGTGTCTAGGAGGGCAGGGCCTCCACTCCTGAATGAATGGTAAAGAAGCAATGCGGTCCGCCTGTTCCCTGCCGCACATGTGACTCTGAGGGCCCCTGGTGACCTGTCTCCCGGGCCATCTCTGCTTCAGGGGAAGCAGGCACCAGGCTGGCGGTGCAGGGTGTGCACGCAGACTTTTTCCTGTAAAAGTTGGAGCAGGGACAATGGTCTGAAGTGGGAAACAAGGTCCAGCAGCTTTGTTCTAGCTTGAAAACTTCCATGTTCCATGCAAGCGGTCTTGTCCAGTGTA
Organism: Orcinus orca; assembly: GCF_937001465.1. Lineage (NCBI taxonomy): Eukaryota > Metazoa > Chordata > Mammalia > Artiodactyla > Delphinidae > Orcinus > Orcinus orca. The sequence continues at coordinate 23,460,161 of NC_064562.1, forward strand.
GTGTTGAAAAATATGAAAGAGGGAGGATTCTGTCATCACTCAGCTTCAGGAAAAGTAGTGACTTAGTGGACCTGCTTGGAAGTTTTTTAATAGCTGGTATGTATTGTACAAAGCCTTATTCTAGCTGAGTTGACCTTGGGACTCTGCAGCTGAAGTTTCTAACATATCCTGGAATGTGTCCCACTGAACACATTTCCCAGTTTGGGAGTCCCTGGTCTGGAGGAAGGATTGTGGAGGAAGGAGTCAAGAGGGATGGTTTCTAGATCCTGGTAATAGCTTCCTACCCCAGATGGCAGCATCACTGGTGACAACAGTTGTCTGGGCAGATAAAAGTTGAGACCATGGAAGCATAAACAAAATTTAAAGGCCTCGTAATGTGGCACAATCATTATCGTTACCAGTGATCCCCTTAGAATATCTTCTGACCTAGGAATTAAGCATGGACTGGCCTGGGGGCCAAGCCCATGTGACGCTTTGCAGCCATCCACATTCCTCACCTGGGCAGGAAGAAGCTCTGGGAGGCCAGGGCGCTCTGCATGGCTTGGCTTTTGCCAGCACCTAGTGTGCCATCCACAGCCCCTGGAGGTGTGCCCGGCCAGGGGGAAGGCTTCGTTCATAGGCCAAAGTGCACTTGGCACGCCCCATCCTGCCTGCTCCTCCGGGGGAGGCGCTAGCACCTTGGATGGGCGAGACCCAGAGGCTCTAAGCCGCACCAGGACCTGCCAGTTTGAAGTGGGTAATAATAATGAATAGGGGCACCTCTCCTCTTTTTCATCTTCCTTTCCTACCTTCCCAGGTTGGCATTTCCCGTCTTTTTAATTTTTGTAGCATTTTCTTGCTAATGTGAAGGAATTGCTATTTAAAATCCTTTAGAGGTGGACATGTAAATATAAAGAAGGACCTGGCTGCCCCAGCCCATCTGGTGGGCTCCACGGTGTAACCCTCCTTAGGGTGACCTGCCCACGATGGCTCAGATCAAGGGCTCAGTTCCTACCCAAGAGCACTTCAAGTGAATTCAGCAGCCATTCTTCTGCTGAGTTGCTCAAAATCTTTTAATTACTTCACTTAGGGGGACAGACCTAAGCAGAGGTCTTGGTACCTGTCATTTGACTTACCTGAGAGAAATAAAGAAGTTATTAAAAATCTCTCGCTCTTTTAACATAATCATGATTTGACGATAAATACCGATTTTTTTTTTTTTTTTTTGGCTGTACCATGCAGCATGCAGGATCTTAGTTCCCTGGCCAGGGATCGAACCTGTGCCCCCTGCAGTGGAAGCGCAGAGTCTTAACCCCTGGACCACCAGGTAAGTCCCTAAATATCAATGTTTTATAATCCACAGTGCCATCTCTAGAACTCCAGATGAGGCAACACAGTTAGGAAATATGGATGACACAAACAGATACATCTGGTTCCAATTTATTAAAAAACAAAACCAAACGAAATTCTGCAATGAAATTTCCTGGAATTCACAATCCTTTTCAAATCTTCATAGTTGCATTTTTTTTTGAACCAGTACATAAGAACACGATTGCACTTATTTACACGATAGTCTTCTATATAACAAAAATAGCCATGTTGTATGATTGAATGTTTCCAATTATTATCCTTAATATTTCATCACTAGCCCACATGAGACAAACAGCTTATGCTTTCCAAGCACAAAGAGAATACAGTAAAGCAAGATAAAAGTCATGTCTCCTAATAGAAGACAAATCCCTTTAAAGACAGTTTTTTAAAACTTCGGTGTATTTCAAGAGATATATAAAGTGCTTTAGAAGGAGTAAGGTAGGTGCCTGAGGTGGGGAAGAGGGAAAGAGAAAGAGATTTATACAGAAAACAAAACAAAAACTAATAACTACACTGCCTTAACTAATCATTTAAATACACCTGTGACTTTGTATAGAAGATGATGTTTGGGTAAAACAGCTACATAATTCACTACTAAATTTTTTTAGCAATTAAGAGCTAACCAAAGTCCAAATAAAAAGTTACTCATGCAAATGCCATGAGGAATAACTTCGGTGATTTTGAGTCATGTGGCAAAAAAATCAAGGAAGCTCAGTCTCTTCGGAATGTGGAGAGGATGGGTCAGGGATCATTCTGTGTGGGAGTTGCAGACTGGCCAGAAAGACCTCCCTCGAGGGAATGCTAAGTAAAATTCTACCGGTGACATCATTCGTTTTACAACGAAAGCACATCATTTGTGTTCAGGAGTGGAAAAAGAAATCCACTGGATTTTTTTTTGTTGCTAGTAGGGAGGGACTAGAGATTGATTGATGATGCCATGTCTGGACTATTTCTGAATGGAAGATTCATTCTTTGTAGGAGACATTTTTTTCCCCCCCCAGTGGAAATAATAATATGCTCTATACAAAGAGGTTTAAATAAGTTGTGTTTTTTTTTTTCACATTAGTGAGCTGGCTATTGCTGGTCATGATCTGCAGTCCACAAAGTCAGTGTCACACATATACTGCTTGGGAGGCTCCCCTGGAAACTAGAATAATCCTACTCCCAGCTCATGAACATTTGAAAGAACACCACCCATTAGTTTTTCAGGAAATGAATGGAATGTAACTTTTCACAAGTACAAAATTACTTCATTTTCTAAATATAAGGGACATCCCACTATAAAAATAACAACCCTCCCTTCCCTCCCCCAACCCTACATCTCTTTCTAATTATAAAATGGTACAACCATTTCAGATTACTAATGTGAAAGCAGGAAGTAAATATATTATTATGTACATGTACAAAACACGTGAGTATTTCACACCATTTACATTCATATGAAAGAAGTCTGTTTATTGATCTTCCTTTGCAATCTGACAAGAAAAAAGTTGAGATAACGTTACAAAACAATTAGGCCCTTGCCTTATAACTCTGCACAAACATTCCAGCCAGAGGCATCTTCTTTGCAAACAGAGCAAACAATACTCTTTCAACATTCTGCAGAAGGAAGGGGCTGCTGACAGATCTTCCATGGGATCCTCCTCCAACTTTTCAGAGTTTGTGACATTCCTTCCTCTTTTGACAAATGTGGACCAAATTCTCAACTACTGAGGAAACTGTACGCTGAAAGGCAAATCACTACTAGTTGTTGAGGAAATGGTGACCCTAGTCAAATTAGCTGGCTGAAAGAATAATGGCGAGAATTCCAGCAGAGGGCACCCTGCCCCTTTTCAATAACATCCCACTTAACACTAAGTACCATAGACGCCAACACAAACACAGGCTGAAAAGTCCTTTTGTTAATAGTCCTTCTTCCATTGCTCCACTATCTATTACTACAGGCAACAGTTTGGTATTTTCTTCAAAAGAGCAGGATATGCTGTAATTAATGAGCTCTTATACATGAAAATTCTTTGGCTATTTAAAATCTTCACATTCTCAAAGAGAACAATATTCTGAGTTCAATAAAGCGCTCGACTTGTCTGAAACTTTTGAGGGAAAAGGGGACTAAGCACTAGACTTTCAAGATGGTGCGGTAGTAAGGCCATGATGCATTTTTTTATATTTCTGGATTTAGTAAGGTCAATCACAAGCCTGCAAGAGAAAACCCCGTCTCACAGTTTCATTCGACCAAGCAAACCACCTTCACTTTTATTTATGAGCACATTGTGAGAAAATTAAACTCGTCACTGGAAGAAACATGTGTCCATTTGGATGGTGATTGGTCTTTGGTTTATAGAGTACACACGGTCCCCACGTTTTTCCTGCTTCTCCAAGCCCTTCACTTCAGTAAGGATGACAAGACCACAGACATTCTGTCAAGCAATGACTTTAGGTAACTCAGGTTGAGCTACCTTCTCCACAGATTTTTCTCCCTCACTCTGTTCAGACCGGCAGAACCTCTGAAGAGATGTATATTCTTGCCTTATCATTATCCTTAACAAATATTTATCAGGTGGCCAGAGAGAGAATAGCTCGGTAGTAAGTACAAATGTTAACAGTAGCACAAGGATGAGAAGGTCTTTGATCATGGAGGTTCCTGAAGAAGCCACTTGATCATGAAGCATGCAAGGCAGGCAACATTCAGAGTATGTAAAGAGAGATGTAAATGACCTCAGCAGCTTCTCTGTAGAATAAGCAGGTTTTGCAATTACAGGGCTTGATAATTAAGGGTCTACGTCCAGGATTTGGAATCACTGCTTGAGTTTTGGGATGGTTAATTTAGTGCCATCGAAAGGCTCAAAGGGGAGAGCACGGCTACTGACCTATTGACCTATGGGTCTTTATAAATTATTGTTCCTATTACAAAGGTCCTGGAGTTGTGAGATGGGGAGGGGATCAGGGAAAGGGAAGAGGTAAGTGACGAGAAACTCACACCTGCTTCTCAGAATTAATTTATTTTTCAGGTAATCCCAACCTTCTTTGCAATCAGGAGAGCGTTAAACTCCTTAAGACGTACACATTCCCCCAAACAGGTCATCTCTAAAGCTAGGGGATGCTCGTGGATTCGGGAAGAGCATCCACGTTCATACCCTTCCATCCTCTTTTCTGACTACCTACGGGTAAGTATCCCCACCACCTTTTAATTGCCATCATCAATTGTACTTTTCAGTCCCGGCCATGCAAATAGCACAGAGGAGGGACTTCTGTGACTGCGGGGCACTCACTGCACAAGAATCTGTGTGTCTGTCACTTTAGGGGAATGGGTTTTTTTTTTTTTTTTTGGCCTCTTTTTCAGTCTTAAGGAAGACATGGCCTCTCAGATCACTTACAAAGAGCAAACTCTCGTGCCAAGACGCTAAGAAGCAGGAGTGGACATCGGATACGGTACAGCCCACATGTTTTTCCAAGAAATCCTAACCCTGTGGTGGGAGGGCCTGTGGTGAACTCAGAAGGTCACAAATGCTAGAGGTGGAAGATAAGAGATTAGACAGCATTCTGGAATTGTTACCTTGCCATTATTTACCTCAGAGACTTTTCTGGCAAGGAACCCTTAAAAAAAAAAAGGCAATAGCTAGATTTGTGATAAAATTAGTGATATGAGAAGTGAAAATGAGGCAAACCCCATTACAGAGGAAGTTAATTTGCCTTTGTAGTCAACTGGTTTTCCTCATCAGAAGTGAAAAGATAGATACTGCCACACATTAAAAATCGCCAACAGGAACAATGATAATCAAAATAGTGACAACCCTATAGATCCAGAGCCGCTAAGGTGTTTTTTTTTTTTTGTCCTGAAAGATGGGAAAAGGATGTGTGTGTGGGTGTGTGTACAAAGAAAGAGACAGGCAGTCAGAGAGATCCAGAGATAGAGACACACCCAGACAAAAAAGGGCAAGAAATCTAAGTGGGAGTCTATTAAAAAAACGCTACCAGAAGTGGACTCAGGGGCTCTATCTAGTATCACGGGGTGGGGGCTGGGTCCTCCCCGCCTCAGAGGCTGTGACTCTATCTCAGGTTTTCTGAAAGGGTTTTGATTTAATGAGGTTTCTTTGTTTTTGGTCAAGGTGATGCATTCAGTGGACAATTAAATGCCATTTATTTTTTATGCTCTGCAAGAATTTTCATCTAAACGTGATGAACATGATGCGAATAAAAGAGTCCCAAGATAGGCTATCTGTCATCATTTTTGGTTCTGAAAGGATGGCAGCTTCAGGGATGTCAGCGCACTAACTCTACTAGCCACTGGGTACCATGGTTTGATATGACCAAATCCAGACCCAGGAACATCCAGGATGTTTCCATCGGAATGAGGAAAATGCTCGAAACAAAACAAAACAAACAAATACCTCTTTGGACAAAGGTTTGACACCATGGTCATGATCATTACTAAGTGATGTCAGAAAAGGTAGGTGCCTTTGCTACTTCTAACTTTCTACCTTCTCCAAACTCTCCACCACTCCCTGCCTAGATGATGGAGTTGACAGTTTAGGAGTGACCAAACCCTAGAGATGAAATCAATATTCCTATGCTCTATTCGTGATCAGGGCTCAGTTCTTCCCAAAGGGACTGGCCACATAGGACGTAGCAATTCCTAGGGGGGACTCTCAGTTATTCTGAGGGAATGGAGATGCTCCTTTTCTTGCCCACAGCCTTGGGGTCTAAGGGGAATGCTTACTTCCAAGTTGAGATATGGCTTCTGAGTTGCAGGTGGTCATAATTCACCAACTTGGCACCAGACAGTCACAAGCCCCAAAGACTTCTTCTCTATTGAGAAGGCTACACACAAAGTCTTGTATTTGGAGTCAATATGTCCCTTCCCATTTTTTCCTCCCAAATCCAGGCATTTTAGCTATAGTGGTGGGCCTATGGGGTCCTGGGACCAGGAAAAGACCTTCTGCCAGTCAGGAAGAAGGCGGACCAGGGGTTGAGGTAAAGTTGGAGGACTAGAGTCTGGATTTCTCTTTGGATCCTGAGTGCCACACATCAGTCCAAGGGCGGAAGTGAAGGATAAAATTTTGTCTCAGCACCAAATCAACATGCTTTGTGTGACTTTTTAAAAAACAACTGGTCAAGGAAGCAACAGAAAACGGTCATGGACATCAGTGGTGTGGTTAGAAAGATGCAGCAAAAATTTCAAAAAGGATGGTCCGCATATTTACTCATTATAAAGCAAATGGATCTCTGGGCCTCTCAGTAGGTGGCCTGGGTGGAGTCCAGTTCTTTCTGGAGGTAATTAGGTCTTAACCTTTTTACTCTGTGAGGGTCAGGGAATCTTGTGAGAATGTTGGAGAAGCTCTAGCCCTGCGCTGTCCAAGGTGGCCACGAGCCATGTGATGCGGCTGACAGCTGGAGAAATGGCCAGTCTGAACGGAGAGGTGTGTGAGTGTAAAGCATACACTGCCCTTAGAAGATTTAGTACGGAAAAAGAACGTCAGGTATTTCGTGAATACTTTTTACACTAATTACGTGTCAAAACAATAATATTGGCTTAAAGAAGGATATTATTAAAATTACTTTTACCTGTTTCCTTTGGCTTTTTAAAAATGTGGCCAGTAGAAAATTACATGTGGGACGTGTACTATATTTCTGTTGAACAGTGCTGGTCTAGACAGTAAAGAAAAATACACGTCAAGTCTTCATACACCTCTAGAAGGTTCCCACACCCTTTGATACTCTTTGAGCTACCGGGGCCCCAGGTCAGAGTTTCTTCTTCGTTGGGGAGGAGGTGAAGCAGGCTGTGGAGGAAGGATTGTTTCCATTTTTTTTTTTTTTTGAACACGTCCCATGCCAGTTAACCTTTTTTGTTGTTGTTTGTTTAAAACTACCAAAGCCATAAGAAAATTCTTCAGAAACAAACCTTCGGTAAAGGAGAAACTTCTAGGCTCAGCGAGTTTGCAGCAGAACCTCCTTGGGGTCAGGTCCACAGGCCTCAGATTGGCCGGCTGGGCCCCTCATCCCCTATGCAGCATCTTATAGGGGCTGCTGGGCCACAGCTCACATAAGCACCCAATTCCTGATCTACCTGGTCGCTGGCAGGAAGAGAGAACACCCATCAATCCAAAAGGCATCTTCTCTCTGGGCATGGAATAGAATTTATATTTCCTTTGCTGTTGAATTGTCCTTCTAATTCCCCTTGACTTAATACCAAAATTTGTTTTGGGCAAAGCTGACTGAAGGAGAGGTCGGCGGTGCAGGCCGCTGACCAGGAAAAAGAAATACCTGGAGACGAAGAATTCCACACTGAGAACAAGGATTTGAAAGTATCCAGAGACTGCAAACTCTGTGACTAAGTGTGGTTTTTGTTTTTATTTTGTTTGGCTGCGTTGGGTCATCGTTGCTGCGCGCGGGCTTTTCTCTAGTTGCGGCGAGCAGGGGCTACTCTTCGTTGTGGTGCACGGGCTTCTCACTGCAGTGGCTTCTCTTGTTGCGGAGCATGGGCTCTAGGTGCGCGGGCTTCAGTAGTTGTGGCACACGGGCTTCGGTAGTTGTGGCTCGCAGGCTCTAGCGCACAGGCTCAGTAGTTGTGGTGCACGGGCTTAGTTGCTCTGCGGCACGTGGGATCTTCTTGGACCAGGGCTCAAACCCGTGTCCCCTGCATTGGCAGGCGGATTCTTAACCACTGAGCCACCAGGGAAGCCCTAAGTGTGGTTTTTAAAACAAGGCAAAACAAAGCAACTCCTACTTGCACTTAAAATTCAGTCATTTAGATAGCCTCAGCCACGCCAGAGTGCCAAATCCCAGAAGCTGTTATATGTTACATGTCAAGTAACTGTGCCTCCCCAAGGTAGAAAGTCTGCTATATGTCATAGCTCTCTGTCAAAAATGGATCCCTCGGGGCTTCCCTGGTGGCGCAGTGGCTGAGAGTCCGCCTGCTGATGCAGGGGACGCGGGTTTGTGCCCCAGTCCGAGAAGATCCCACATGCCGTGGAGCGGCTGGGCCCGTGAGCCATGGCCGCTGAGCCTGCGCGTCCGGAGTCTGTGCTCTGCAACGGGAGAGGCCACAACAGTGAGAGGCCTGCAAAAAACAAACAAACAAAAAGCATCCCCCGGCAAAATGCTCATTAGTGGTCCTAAGACCAGAAAGAGGCTTGGGCATCATCTTGTTAATCTCATTCACTTACAGATGGAGAAGCCGAGGCCCAGCACGCACGCTGCTCATCTATGCCTCCTGACTCCTGATTTGGCACTGCCTTCGTGTCTCCCTGCCTGGAGACCCTGGATTTCATCACTGCAAGTGTTGGACTCCTAGAGAGAGGTGACATTTGTGAAGGTGGTGATCCTTTTCCTTGCTTTGCTGCCTACTTAGAAAGCGTCAAATAGGAAATTGTTCAAGGTGGTGAAAAAAGAGCAGCCAGGGGTCTCCCTTGACACATACACCGTGTTCCAGCAGGCAGCAAGCTCTTACAGCAGAACGAAACTCTGTTTTTGCATGAGTATGCATGTAGCGAGAAGAAGGGCCTCATCACATACATAAATAACTCAGTGAGAGAAGCTTTCTCTCCCAGGTAACCCACGCAGCAGCATGGCCTTTTGCGGATATCGAGGTGGTCCAGAGAAGCTATTCACACAGCCTTAGTCATCCCTGCACCTGGAGAGTCTCAATGTATTACAAAACTGCCCAGTGAAAAAAATAGCACACCTCTGTCAAAAAAAGAATGAAAACAAACAGTTTAAAAACACCGGTGGGGGGGCTTCCCTGGTGGCACAGTGGTTGAGAGTCCGCCTGCCGATGCAGGGGACGTGGGTTCGTGCCCCGGTCCGGGAGGATCCCACATGCCACGGAGCAGCTAGGCCCGTGAGCCATGGCCGCTGAGCCTGAGCGTCCGGAGCCTGTGCTCCGCAGCGGGAGAGGCCACAACAGTGAGAGGCTGGCGTACCGCAAACAAACAAACAAACAAAAACACCGGTGGATTTTTAGAATTCACTTTGATACCTCGTTTCCTTTCCCTTTTTGTCTCTCTCAGTCAGGAGAAACTTGACATCAACAATTCCCATGCTGTACTTTTTAGATCAAATGGTTTATCAAATCACACCTCCCTCCTCACTTGGTATCTAGACGCAGTCAGGGGAGCCCTGGGAAGCAATTTCTTAAGGATTTACCTAAATCCTCCCTCGAGGTCTGACGAGGTTGAACAGAAGCATATTGGAATTAAGGTAAGACCTAGATGCTACTGCAGCCCTCACTGTGTTGGATCCAAAGATGACTGGATCTTTTCTAAAGCTTCCATCTCCTGCAGAACGCATTTGTGGAGGTAACAAAAGACTGCTGTAGCCTTGGGGAAACAGACATTTTGCTTTCGGGAAGAGTATATGGTATCTGGTTTGAAAACTAGGCTTGCAGTCCCAGTGACGGACAAGGCCTACAGCCACAGAGAATGGCGCTAATGCCCTAGTGGGAACTTGTGAGTTCAGAATTTCAGCCAAAGACTGTTAAGAATCAGATGGATTGAAATACCTCCCTAGAGCTTCCTTCTCAAGTCACGTGGGTCCTCAACAGAGCCTGGCAAGTGGAAGCCAGCGTGTGGAGCTAAAAAAAAATGAGCAGTGGCCTCAGCAGATTCAGAGCTTGGTGTTGGGGTCTCTGGCAGCTGGCATTTCCAAGATCCACTTAAAAGAATTCAGATTCTAAACGAAAGCTGGCCTTAGACTGTTTCAAGGTGCTGAGGCACTTCCTAAAGCCATGCACACTTCATGCTGAGAGGTCAAGGCCATTAATCTCAGAGATGGAATACAAACTGGTCATAGCAGGAACTGAGGCTTCTAGACAGAACTCTGTACAAAAGCTGGAGTGAATCAAAGGAAAAACAAAAGAGTGAACTTAAACTACACATAGTCCTTAAAAAGAAAGCGTCAAAGAAATCAACAACATTCCCCAAATAGGAAAACAAGAAACTGAAATGAAACTAAGAAGCCCTAAGAGTGTCTTTTCAGTCTGTTTGAGGAACTTCGGAAGTGTGTGCCTACAAGGACATGGGAGAGAAAATCAGCTTTCGACGTCAAAGGTGCCGAGGCCATGAGCTGTTGTAGAGACGGAGAAACTGCATCCTGATGAACGTGACTTTGGGTATTGCTTTTCGGTACCATTCTTGTGTGGAGTGCCCTGGAGTTGCCAAGGTGGTCTGGAGGTGCATGTGCCTGGTCCAGTCTTGGGGCACTCCTCCCTTCCTTCCCCTTGGGTCCTATCATCCCTTTTTCCTATATTCGCCATTTCAAGATTTCACCTCTTCGCAGTCTTGGTCGGTGGAAAGTTCTACATCAGACAGTCCAACCTCCATTGCCATGATCAGCGAGATGTCAGAATCACTGCTTATAGCTGGTTCCTGCTCACCTGGTGGGGGGAAACAGAGTTCACAGTGAACACTGAGCTGTGTCTTCAGATGCTGATTATTTCAATACAATTGCCTTTAATAACATTTCATTGAAGCCCAAGAGAAGGTGTTAGGCTACTTCGTAAAAAAAAGAAAAAAAGTCTAGTTAGAGACTTTTCTCACACTACATCCCCAAATAAACTCTAAATGGGTCAAGAAGTTAAATGTAAACAAAAGAAACTAATGAAGCCAGAGGAAAATATATAAGTATATATCTAAGTAGGAAGAAAATGTATCTAACATCTCTAAGTAAGGCAAGAAGTGCTACATGGAAAAGCAATTGAGCAATTCACAGATGAAAAGATTGATAAATGTATATAAAATGCTAAAAATATTTAAAACATGAAACATAAGATCAAAGGTATATGTCACACTGGGAATATCTGCAAAAATTTCACAGAGGTTTGTATTCATTTTTTTGTTTTCTTGAACTTTATTTTTTTTATACAGCAGGTTCTTATTAGTTATCCATTTTATACATATTAGTGTATATATGTCAATCCCAATCTCCCAATTCATCACACCACCATTCCCCCCCACCCCGCGCCACTTTCCCCCCTTGGTGTCCGTACGTTTGTTCTCTATATCTGTGTCTCAGTTTCTGCCCTGCAAACCAGTTCATCTGTACCATTTTTCTAGCTCCACATATATGCGTTAATATACGATATTTGTTTCTCTCTTTCTGACTTACTTCACTCTGCATGGTAGTCTCTAGATCCATCCATGTCTCTACAAATGACCCAATTTCGTTCCTTTTTATGGCTGAGTAATATTACACTGTATATACGTACCACATCTTCTTTATCCATTCGTCCGTCGATGGGAATTTAGGTTGCTTCCATGACCTGGCTATTGTAAATAGTGCTGCAATGAACATTGGGGTGCATATGTCTTTTTGAATTATGGTTTTCTCTGGGTATATGACCAGTAGTGGGATTGCTGGGTCATATGGTAATTCTATTTTTAGTTTTTTAAGGAACCTCCATACTGTTCTACATAGTGGCTGTATCCATTTACATTCCCACCAACAGTGCAAGAGGGTTCCCTTTTCTCCACACCCTCTCCAGCATTTGTTGTTTGTAGATTTTCAGATGATGCCCATTCTAACTGGTATGAGGTGATACCTCACTGTAGTTTTGATTTGCATTTCTCTAATAATTAGTGATGTTGAGCAGCTTTTCCTGTGCTTCTTGGCCATCTGTATGTCTTCTTTGCAGAAATGTCTGTTTAGGTCTTCTGCCCGTTTTTGGATTGGGTTGTTTGTTTTTTTAATATTGAGCTGCATGAGCTGTTAATATATTTTGGAGGTTAATCCTTTGTCTGTTGATTCATTTGCAAATATTTTCTCCCATTTTGAGGGTTGTCTTTTTGTCTTGTTTATGGTTTCCTTTACTGTGCAAAAGCTTTTAAGTTTCATTAGGTCCCATTTGTTTATTTTTATTTCCATTACTCTAGGAGGTGGATGAAAAAAGATCTTGCTGTGATTTATGTCAAAGAGTGTTCTTCCTAAGTTTTCCTCTAAGAGTTTTATAGTGTCCGGTCTTACATTTAGGTCTCTAATCCATTTTGAGTTTATTTTTGTGTATGTGTTAGGGAGTGTTCTAATTTCATTCTTTTACATGTAGCTGTCCAGTTTCCCCAGCACCACTTATTGAAGAGACTGTCTTTTCTCCATTGTATATCCTTGCCTCCTTTGTCATAGATGAGTTGACCATAGGTGTGTGGGTTTACCTCTGGGCTTTCTATGTTGTTCCATTGATCTATATTTTTCTGTTTGTGCCAGTACCATATTGTCTTGATTACTGTAGCTTTGTAATATAGTCTGAAGTCAGGGAGTCTGATTCCTCCTGCTCCGTTTTTTTCCCTCAAGACTGCTTTGGCTATTCGGGGTCTTTTGTGTCACCATACAAACTTTAAGATTTTTTGTTCTAGTTCCGTAGAAAATGTCATTGGTAATTTGATAGGGATTGCTTTGAATCTGTAGATTGATTTGGGTAGTGTAGTCATTTTCACAATATTGATTCTTCCAATCCAAGAACATGGTATATCTCTCCATATGTTGATATCATCTTTAATTTCTTTCATCAGAGTCTTATAGTTTTCTGCATACAGGTCTTTTGTCTCCCTCGGTAGGTTTATTCCTAGGTATTTTATTCTTTTTGTTGCAATGGTAAATGGGAGTGTCTCCTTAATTTCTCTTTCAGATTTTTCATCATTAGTGAATAGGAATGCAAGAGATTTCTGTGCATTAACTTTGTATCCTACAACTTGACCAAATTCATTGATTAGCTCTAGTAGTTTTCTGGTGGCATCTTTAGGATTCTTTATGTATAGTATCATGTCATCTGCAAACAGTGACAGCTTTACTTCTTCTTTTCCAATTTGTATTCCTTTTATTTCTTTTTCTTCTCTGATTGCCGTGGCTAGGACTTCCAAAACTATGTTGAATAATAGTGGTGAGAGTGGACATCTTTGTCTTGTTCCTGATCTTAGAGGAAATGCTTTCAGTTTTTCACCATTGAGAATGATGTTGGCTGTGGGTTTGTCATATATGGCCATTATTATGCTGAGGTAGGCTCTCTCTATGCCCACTTTCTGGAGAGGTTTTATCATAAATGGGTGTTGAATTTTGTCAAAAGCTTTTTCTGCATCTATTGAGATGATCGTATGGTTTTTATTCTTCAATTTGTTAATATGGTGTATCACGTTGACTGATTTGCATATATTGAAGAATCCTTGCATCGCTGGGATAAATCCCACTTGATCATGGTGTATGATCATTTTAATGTGTTGCTGGATTCTGTTTGCTACGATTTTGTTGAGGAGTTTTGCATCTATATTCATCAGTGATATTGGTCTGTAATTTTCTTTTTTTGTAGTATCTTTGTCTGGTTTTGGTATCAGGGTGACGGTGGCCTCATAGAATGAGTTTGGGAGTGTTCCTTCCTCTGCAATTTTTTGGAAGAGTTTGAGAAAGATGGGTGTTAGCTCTTCTCTAAATGTTTGATAGAATTCACCTGTGAAGCCATCTGGTCCTGGACTTTTGTTTGCTGGAAGATTTTAAATCACAGTTTCAATTTCATCACTTGTGATTGGTCTGTTCCTATTTTCTATTTCTTCCTGGTTCAGTCTTGGAAGGTTATACCTTTCTAAGAGTTTGTCCATTTCTTCCAGGTTGTCCATTTTATTGGCGTAAAGTTGCTTGTAGTAGTCTCTTAGGATGCTTTGTATTTCTGCGGAGTCTGTTGTAACTTCTCCTTTTTCATTCCTAATTTTAATGATTTGAATCCTCTCCCTCTTTTTCTTGATGAGTCTGGCTAATGGTTTATTAATTTTGTTTATCTCCTCAAAGAACCAACTTTTATTGATCTTTGCTATTGTTTTCTTTTTTTCTATTTCATTTATTTCTGCTCTGATCTTTATGATTTCTTTCCTTCTACTAACTTTGGGTTTTGTTTGCTCTTCTTTCTCTAGTTCTTTTAGGTGTAAGGTTAGTTTGTTTATTTGAGATGTTTGTTGTTTCTTGAGGTAGGACTGTATTGCTATAAACTTCCCTCTTAGAACTGCTCTTGCTGCATCCCGTAGGTTTTGGATTGTCATGTTTTCATTGTCATTTGTCTCTAGGTATTTTTTGATTTCCTCTTTGATTTCTTCAGTGATCTCTTGGTTATTTAGTAATGTATTGCTTAGCCTCCATGTGTTTGTGTTTTTTATGTTTTTTTACCTGTAATTGATTTCTAATCTCATAGCATTGTGGTCAGAAAAGATGCTTGATATGATTTCAATTTTTTAAGATTTACTGAGGCTTGAATTGTGACGCAAGATGTGATCTATCCTGGAGAATGTTCCATGAGCACTTGAGAAGAAAGTGTAATCTGCTGCTTTTGGATGGAATGTCCTATAAATATCAATTAAATGTCTCTGCTCTATTGTGTTATTTAAAGCTTGTGTTTCCTTATTAATTTTCTGTTTGGATGATCTGTTCATTGGTGTAAGTGAGGTATTAAAGTCCCCCACTATTATTGTGTTACTGTCGATTTCCTATTTTATAGCTGTTAGCAGTTGACTTATGTATTGAGGTGCTCCTATGTTGGGTGCATATATATTTATAATCATTATATCTTCTTCTTGGATTGATCCCTTGATCATTATGTAGTGTCCTTCCTTGTCTCTTGTAACGTTCTTTATTTTAAAGTCTATTTTATCTGAAATGAGTATTGCTACTCCAGCTTTCTTTTGATTTCCATTTGCATGGAATATCTTTTTCCATCCCCTCACTTTCAGTCTGAATGTGTCCTTAGGTCTGAAGTGGGTCTCTTGTAGACAGCATATATATGGGTCTTGTTTTTGTATCCATTCAGCAAGCATGTGTCTTTTGGTTGGAGCATTTAATCCATTCACGTTTAAGGTAATTATTGAGATGTATGTTCCTATGACCATTTTCTTAATTGTTTTGGGTTTGTTTTTGTAGGTCTTTTCTTCTCTTGTGTTTCCCACTTAGAGAAGTTCCTTTAGCATTTGTTGTAGAGCTGGTTTGGTGGTGCTTAATTCTCTTAGCTTTTGCTTGTCTGTAAAGCTTTTGATTTCTCCATTGAATCTGAATGAGATCCTTGCTGGGTAGAGTAATCTTGGTTACTTTTATCACTTTAAATAAGTCATGCCACTCCCTTCTGGCTTGTAGAGTTTCTGTTGAGAAATCAGCTGTTAACCTTATAGAAGTTCCCTTGTATGTTATTTTTCATTTTTCCCTTGCTGCTTTCAATAATTTTTCTTTGTCTTTAATTTTTGCCAATTTGATTACTATGTGTCTCGGCGTGTTTCTCCTTGGGTTTATCCTGTATGGGACTCTCTGTGCTTCCTGGACTTGGGTGGCTATTTCCTTTCCCATGTTAGGTAAGGTTTTTACTATAATCTCTTCAAATATTTTCTTGGGTCCTTTCTCTCTCTCTTCTCCTTCTGGGACGCCTATAATGCAAATGTTGTTGCGTTTCATGTTGTCCCAGACGTCTCTTAGGCTGTCTTCATTTCTTTTCATTCTTTTTTCTTTATTCTGTTCTGCAGCAGTGAATTCCATCATTCTGTCTTCCAGGTCACTTATCCATCCTTCTGCCTCGGTTATTCTGCTATTGATTTCTTCTAGTATATTTTTCATTTCAGTTATTGTATTGCTCATCTGTTTGTTTGTTCTTTAATTCTTCTAGGTCTTCGTTAAAACATTTCTTGCATCTTCTCAATCTTTGCCTCCATTCTTTTTCTGAGGTCCTGGATCATCTTCACTGCATTATTCTGAATTCTTTTTCTGGAAGGTTGCCTATCTCCACTTCATTTAGTTGTTCTTCTGGGGTTTTATCTTGTTCCTTCATCTGGTACATAGCCCTCTGCCTTTTCATCTTGTCTATCTTTCTGTGAATGTGGATTTTGTTCCACAGGCTGCAGGATTGTAGTTCTTGTTGCTTCTGCTGTCTGCCCTCTGGTGGATGAGCTATCTAAGAGGCTTGTGCAAGTTTCTTGATGGGAGGGACTGGTGGTGGGTAGAGCTGACTGTTGCTCTGGTGGGCAGAGCTCAGTAAAACTTTAACCTGCTTGTTTGCTGATGGGTGGGGCTGAGTTCCCTCCGTGTTGGTTGTTTGGCCTGAGGCGACCCCACACTGGAGCCTGCCTGGGCTCTTTGGTGGGGCTAATGGCGGACTCTGGGAGGGCTCATGACAAGGAGTACTTCCCAGAACTTCTGCGGCCAGTGTCCTGTCCTCACGGTGAGACACAGCCACCTCCTGCCTCTGCAGGAGACCCTCTAACACTAGCAGGTAGGTCTGGTTCAGTCTCCTATGGGGTCACTGCTCCTTCCCCTGGGTCCTGACGTGCATACTACTTTGTGTGTGCCCTCCAAGAGTGGAGTCTCTGTTTCTCCAGTCCTGTCAAAGTCCTGTAGTCAAATCCCGCTAACCTTCAAAGTCTGATTCTTTAGGAATTCCACCTCCCGTTGCCGGACCCCCAGGTTGGGAAGCCTGACGTGGGGCTCAGAGCCTTCACTCCAGTGGGTGGACTTCTGTGGTATAAGTGTTCTCCAGTTTGTGAGTCACCACCCAGCAGTTATGGGATTTGATTTTATTGTGATTGCGCCCCTCCTACCATCACATTGTGGCTTCTTCTTTGTCTTTGGATGTCGGGTATCTTTTTGGGTGCATTCCAGTGTCTTCCTGTCGATGATTGTTCAGCAGTTAGTTGTGATTCCAGTGCTCTTGCAAGAGGGAGTGAGAGCACGTCCTCTTACTCCGCCATCTTGAACCAATCTTTGAGGACTGTATTCTTAACAGAGAGCTTTTAAATAAATAAGAAAAACTAAGATTCCAACAGAAAAATTGGTAAAGGTTACTGTTATACAGTTCACAAAAAATGTAATATAAATGGACAATAAATACCAGGTAAAAAGAAGCTATTCTTATTTTTTATGAAATCTTCACTCTTTAAAAAAGAGTGTATTACAGTTAAGGGTACATTGAGGTAGGTATTTTGATCAACTGCACTCACAACTGTGAAATTTTCACTCAGTAATTTCATTTCCAGAATGCATTATAGAGAAATTATCAGAGATGCAAAACTATTCATTTAAGCATTATTTATAGCAGCAAAACATTGCAAGAAGCCCAAAAATAAGTAATATCTCAGTAAACTATATTTCTTCTAAAGGACAATCTTCTGGTTATAATCACTAAAGTGATGTTTCCAGAGAGTTTGTAGTGCAGTGAAATTGACAGAGAAAGTTAAGCAGAAGCAAGAAAACCAAAATTGTTAATAAGAGTTGTCTCAAGTTTTAGTGTTTATAATTATTTTCTTTTCTTTAAAAAAATTTAGTTTTACTCCTAACCATTCTTCAGTGAACAGATATCATTCATTCACTCAAGACATAATTATTGAGTCCCTCCTATGTGCTAAGGCTTATGCTAACTGTAGGGATATAGGTGAGAGCGAGGCACTTCCAGACCTCAAGGAGCTTACTGTCCAGTAGACAGGCAGACCATTTACTTGTCAATTACCACCCAACAGGACAAGCACTTTGCTGGAAGATGTACCGGTTTTATAGGAGCAGGTAATGGGGCTACATAACCATTTAGTGAATCAAAGACGGCTTCCCACAGGCTGCGATATCTAAACTGAGTCCTACAGGATAACTTGTATTTTAGCCAGATGAATGAGAAAGATGAATCTTTTAAGCACTAGCAATAGCATGCACAGATGGCTGTAGGTGATAGGGAGCCTTGTGCAGACGGACATCAGACTGTATTTAAATATGACTGCGATGCAGAGGCAAGCTAGGGAGTATGAACAGGGAGGCTGGGGAGCTCAGCTGCCTGTAAGGCAGCTTTAAAACCAGAAGATCTTGTATGTTCCATTACCCTGCAGAAGAAGTACGCAATTAAAAGACCAGCAAAACATTTAAGTGCTAAAGAATGCGGATGGTTATAATACACTTTTGCTCTCATAATCATTGATATAATTTATTTCATGTTGAACTGCAGTTAAGAAAAATATATGAGTTTCATGAAGGGTAGTGAATTCTTCAGATGTTTAAAAGGAGACAAACAGAGAACTAACAAAGAGTTATGGTCTTAGAATCAGTTTTAGAGAAATGAGGTATTCCACAGGGATATACCTAAAGACTGAGATCTAAAATGTTTCCCAGACCCAAAAGTGCATGAGGTTCGTAGAAATGCAGACAGATCAATGGGTAGAATAAAACTTTGGAAGCAGATCTTGGAAGATAGAAGTACAGTATTTAGTCTTTGAAAATGGTGACATTCAACAAAAATTCAATAAAACTAGTCATTTAGAAAAAGGTGAAACTGGATTCCTGCCTCATACTGTATACATTCTAGGCTGGCTAAATATCTATATCTCTATCTGTATCTATACCTGTACGTATAGCCCATCTTTATTTTGTGTGTGTGGTACTTCCTTCCCATTTATCCTCCTCTCCAGAGCCATCTGGTACCTTCCATCCCTGACCTTTGGGGAATTCTTTGATGCAGACTAGGATGGCCCTCCCCTTCCTGCTTCGCACTTGTTTTCTCTGCAGGGCTGTGGCTTGCTGTTGTGTAGGCTGCACTCAGCACCACCTGGAGGAAGCTTTCACTCTGGAGGCTGAGTGAGCAGTGGGCACTGAATTTCAGCTGGATACAACCTGCATAGCCAGGGAAATGACCTCGCTCTGATTTTCAGGTCCACTAGGTCAATGACCCCTTATTTTTTTCCCAGTTGCCCAAATTTTGCCTTTGTCTCTTTTTACATTTTCCCTGTCCATGTTGGTCTATGCCTTACAAACATCCCTTTGCTATAGTTTTTGTGGGGTTTTAGGAGTGGCTGGAAGTAATTTCATGTGTTCAATCCACTCTTTTTACTCAGTGCTCTCTGTAAGCATCACTTTTACAATGAGAAAATTATATACTGAAAATTATATTTATGAGATCTGGGATCCTATCTTACTTTAGGAGACGGTATTCTAGTCTCGGCTATAAGTAACTACACATGTTACTTGGTGTAAGTCACTTTCTCCTTTAGGACTAGAGTTTAAATGTCTATAAAATGAGGGTTTGTTCTAGATATCTTAGAGTCCTTTCCAGTTGTTACAGTTTATTCATGTATATGCTGATGCCAGTCTAGCACAGTTCCTCATACATGGCAGGTGCTCAATAAATAATTATTTAATAGAATTACTGGTGAGAAAGAGTTGTGTTTCTTTTGTCATAACCCTTCAACATGTTGCTTTCTATTAAAATTTTTTTTCCTTAATCAAAAAGAAGGTTTGCTAGTGTATATTTAGTACAAGTATGTACTAAATGGGAGAAATCACTACTTTGAGGTGTAAAGAAACCTGAAATATTCTTATTCCTGGAGATAAAAAATGAGGGCCAAAGATATGGAAGCAACCTAAGTGTCCATCGACAGCTGAATGGATAAAGAAGATGTGATATATATACATATATACGTACAATGGAATACTACTCAGCTATAAAAAAGAATGAAATTTTTGCCACTTGCAGCAACATGGATAGACTGGGAGGGCATTATGCTAAGGGAAATAAGTCAGACAGAGAAAGACAAATACCGTGTGATCTCACTTATATGTGGAATCTAAAAACACAGCAAAACTAGTGAATACAACAAAAAGGAAGCAGACTCACAGATAGAACAAACTAGTGGTTACCAGTGGGGGGAGGGGGAGGGTCATGATGTGGGGGGAGTGGGAGGCACAAACTACTGGGTGTAAGACAGGCTACAAGGATGTATTGTACGACACAAGGGAATATGGCCTATATTTTGTAATACCTGTAAATGGAGTGTAACCTTTAAAAATTATATAAAAAATTTTAAAAATTTTAAAAATGAGGGCTGTACTGTAGAGATAATATTCTCTCCCTTCCCTTCCCCCTTCACCTGCCCCTCTTTCTCCTTCTTCTTGTTCTTTTGGGCAATAGTCCATGAACCAATTTAGTTCACAAGAAGCCAAAAATGACAGCTCACAAGTAAACTATAAGTCAACGGAAGAGCTCACCATGGAGTGATCTTATAGCTTTCATATGGAGCTCGTACAAAAGGAAGCACAGATGAGAGTGGACTTGTGTAGAGATAGCTTACTGTACCTGCAGCTTTTCACCTACACTCCTATCTTCTCAGCCACCAGCCTCAGCAGATTTCAAGGATTCATTCTCAGCGTGGTGTTTTCTAAATCGGAATGTGTGAATTGAAAGAGAAAAGGGCTGTGGGGACTGCTATAACTATGGGCTGTTGAATTCATGGGGCTATTTTGGAAATTGTCCTGCACTGCTCTAGGCAAAGATGAATTCAAACCAATAAAAATAGAGATTTTCCAAAAATGGTGCAATTTTCATGATGTGACATTGCATCAACCACAATATCTAATCATTTTCCATGCCAAAACTTAAAAAAAAGATCTGAAGACATCTGAAGTTATTCTTTACTCTGTCCTGTGTTTTTAATTGAACTTGGTTTGCTCCATATATATATATTTTTTAGAAGATGCTGGGCGTAGGAGTTTATTAATTAATTTATTTTTGCTGTGCTGCGTCTTTCGTTTCTGTGAGAGGGCTTTCTCTAGTTGTGGCAAGTGGGGGCCACTCTTCATCGCCGTGCGCGGGCCTCTCACTATCGTGGCCTCTCCTGTTGCGGAGCACAGGCTCCAGATGTGCAGGCTCAGTAGTTGTGGCTCACGGGCCTAGCTGCTCCATGGTGTGTGGGATCTTCCCAGACCACGGCTCGAACCCATGTCCCCTGCATTAGCAGGCAGATTCTCAACCACTGCACCACCAGGGAAGCCCTGCTTCATAATTTTTAAAAGCAGGGTTTTATCCTTTAATCAAGGCAGATGTTTTACTTTGAGGCCAAAATAATACAAATAAAAATGTTGACACTAAAACATTTAGAAGGTTCTCTGTAGGCGGTACTAACTGAGGAGTGTAAAGTAACAATTAACAATAATATAAATGTTCACCGAATTTTATCTTCTTCCCTGAAAAAGCTAATATAAAATGAATGCAAAAATAACATTGGCCTTTACTGAATTCTCACAATAACCCTTTGATGTGGGTATTATTATTCCTATTTCATAAACAAAAAAAAAGCCTTAGTCCCTTTGACACAGTAGTATAATACCTACTTGACACACTTTCCTCTCTTGGTTTCATGCATTGTAAGGACATTGAGAGAATTTAAACAGGGAGTAATATGATCTGCTTAATATTTTAAAGGAGCACTCTTGCTGTTAAGTGAAGAATAGATTGGTAGGTCAAGGGTGGAGATAATCCAGAAGAAACCACGGCAGCAAAACAGATGAAACATGGTGGTGGCTTGTTGTAATAGGAATGGAGGTAAGAGGACAAATTGAAGTGATAGTTTATTTTTTACTACTTTTTTATTTTTATACAACTTTAAAGGTTACTTTCCATTTACAGTTATTACAAAATAATGGCTATATTCCCTGTGTTGTGCAATACATCCTTGAGCCTATCTTATACCCAGCAGTTTGTGCCTCGATCCCCCACCCCTAAATTGCCCTTTAACCCCATCCCCACTGGTAAGCACTACTTTGTTCTCTATGAGTCTGCTTCTTTTACGTTTTATTGACTTCAGCATAGAGAAGGTATTTTGGTGGATTTAAAGACTGATCCCAAGTATCTAATGCTCCGTCTTGAATCTCTTTATCAATGTTAAAAAGCACCTGATTAGATGGTGAGCAGAAAACACTGTTTTAAATGGAGCTTTGTGACCGATTTTGTTGATCCATAACTACTGCTGTCACATATTTCCACATTTAATTCTAAGTAAAATCCATCAGTAGGCTAACTGTGGATAACCCAAAAATTCTTAGTGGCGGGATTTGTTTTTATTAATTCCATTTAGTCCATAAGTGATTAATATCTTTGGTTTATTCCTTTCCTCTTTAATACATAAAGTGTTACCTAAAGAGTCACAGGTTTCCCTTTGTGAAATGGACATTGCAGTTGTAGTTCTGCTGGGGGTTTGATATAACTGTCTATAACGGTGGGGCTGGATGACTTCAAGTTCCTTCCAACCTGAGATCTGGCCTGTCCTGTCTTGGGCACATCGGGCCTATCTTACTTCGCTGGCTCAGGGCCACCCATTGTCAACATTCCCATTTCAGGATCCCACCGCACTCTTTCAGAAGTTGGAGGCACTTGGTAAATGTTTGTAGCAGTGAAATTGAATTGAAGTCCCTCTGTGGACACACAGGGTGTCAAGTTTTATATTTTATTAACTAGTAACAATATTAGTGCTTATTGTTAGTAATATGCCAGGGACTATGCTAAGTACTTTAAATAGATTGAATATTCACAATTAACCTATGACATAGGAAGAATTATTATTTCTATTTGCAGGTGGTAAAACTAAGGCTCGGAAAGGTACATGGCAGTAAGAGTTGGATCCAGAATTTACACCAAGGCCTGTCTGACACCAGCGTCCACAAACTGGACCATATCTGTACTTCAGAGTTGAGCTTCTTAGCCTGAGGATTAGTGTGGACTTCCGGGGGAGTCCAGGTACTCAAAATTACATACACACTCCTGTGGTTATGTGCATTTATGCATTTTTCTGGTGAGAGGGTTTACTGTTACCAGATTCTTACAGAAACCACAAAAGGCTGAGAAGCATTCACTTAAGAGGTTTTCCATCCTGGGTAAGTTGAAGAACACATTGCTGCCTGCAACAAGAGTGGCTTGGCTTCTTATAAAAAAAATGCATCTTTTGGTTTACATTTCACTGACCATGTGTTTTACTAACTTGACAGGACACTTGTCATATGAAGTCACCGCTTCCCTACTTAATTGTTTCTATATGATGGTTATTCACAGCTAAAGCAGACAATTACCCATCCCGGAATGAGGTTTGCTATTTACTCTCCTGCCTGACTTATGAAAGGAGGCATAGAGCCGTAGCAGGCTGGAATAAGTCCCGTTCTGTTAGGAATGAACAAACATTGCCCTCAGAGTAAGTGTTCTCTGTGTCGAGAGAAAGTAAGGGGGGGATGAACATAATCCCCCAGGTGTCCTGATTCTCCAGTAGCCTTGATGTTCACACGCTGGGAACTGTTCTGCATCACATGAAAGCTTCTTTTTCCCCATGTACTTGAAAAATACGTTTTCAAGGAAAAAAAGCATCCTTCTCCGTTGCTACTGATGCTTATCTTTTTGAAAATAGGACATTTCCGATCACCCTGTATTATACAGAAGCACCACAGGGGAGACATACAACGAGACTGGCTGCCTTATAATATCGCTGTCTTTTCATTTCTTTTCAGAATGAAGGTTTTTTAGGGTTGGAGCACTGCTTATATACTCCCTGTCGTAATCTAAGCGGGAAAGTTAGTTTGATTTCAAACGCAGAGTGTTTCCAATAAGGAAAGGTATTCCTTTCACATGTGTTCCTTGCTTTTCTCTCTTTTGCTTAACAAGAATTTCTGGGGAGATAAACTTCCAGTTTCGTTTAAATTTTCCCTCTTATGAGTGGCTTCTGCTGTGAGAATGGTAGGCCTTTGTGTCACTTGCTTCAGAGGCTGTGCAATCATAATAGCTGGAGTGCAGGACTGCTTCCTATATTCCAGGCGTTGTTCTAAGCAATTACATGTTACGTATGTCATCCTTACAAGGATGCTCTGGAGTAGGTGGATGATTACCCCAATGACTGCTTCCCATTTTGCAGGTGAAGTCAACTTGTCCACGGTCAAAAACACAGAAAGAGGCAGAAATGGAATCCTGACCCAACAGCCAGTGCTGTTGACAGCTATGCTATTCTGCAATGGCACAGCTGCTAGATTTCTATTTGCTGCTAGGTTGTTCCTAAAGACAATGCTTGGTCACCTTAGAGAACCAAGCATTCCAGGCTTACAATATAAATTCATCCACTTGGCCAAGTGACTCCTAGAATTGTTCAGATATAACTGGCACTTTTGCCTTTTTAAATGCTTGCTCCATAATTATAGACATGGCGAGCTCAAATCAGGAAAATTCTTTTTCCCCTGGGGACGTTTAAAGCATTGTTCTTATTCTGACTTGGTAAAGGAGAACTCCCTGGAAATCTGGATATTAAATAAGATCATAAGTTAGGATTTCACTCTCTGCTTTTATCTCTTCATCATCGGTTTTCTTTCCCTGTGACGCTTCACCCAGCAGGAGAAAGATTTTCTCCAACTGCTCAAACTCCTTATGATTTCATTAACAATTCTTTCATTGAGTAATTCCTTACTAAGAGCAAAAAGAAGGGATAATGTGATTTTTTGCATTAGTTTTACATTAGTTTTTGCAGGAAAGAAGGCAAAATCTAGTGAACATTTTATGTTGTTAATAGCTATTTTACAATTCCTAATTAGTACTACCCACGTAAAACCTTAAGCATTAAGCATAGTATCTGGTATATGGAAGGCTCTTGATAAATGTGAATATGACTGGAATGAAAAAAGAATAAAAAAGGGAATGCTACCAGATGGATTTAGAGAGATAGGCAGATACCATGCAGATATCCATTTCTGCAATTGTATAAAATTATCTATAGACTTCATTTATTCATTCATCAACTTATTTACCACTTATTTATTCAATAGGAATTTATCGAACATTTATTAGGTACACAGCACCATCGATGACCTTTGGAGGAAAAAAAAGATAAACTAAACACAGTCTCTGCTTTTAAACTGAATCTGATCTAGTAAAAGAAATCAGACTTGTGTCTACATAAGCTTAATAAAGGATGATATATGCTAAAAGAGAGGTATAAATAAAATGCAAACGAAACAGAAAGGTGAGGCAAATTTCACCTCCAACTGGGTAACCCAGAGGGTTCATGAAGTAGGTTACATGTAAACCAGCGGTGAGATCTGCTTAGCACTGGAAGTATGGAGATGAGGGGAGATGGCATTTCTTCCAGGAGAACCAGCTTGACTAGTTATCATCAGAGCACTTTACAAGGCAGGTGGATGGTTTGATCTGGCTGTAGCTTCGGATATGGAGAACCACAGCAAAGTGCCAGATCTGCTCCATAGGTACTGCGCCCCCTTTCTGCCCTCTGTGCTCTCGTTTCATAGGGAGCTAGAAGGCTGGGAACTGCATTTCCCAGACTCCTTTGCCAGCTGGCTTTCTCCTAGGTCCTGCCGAGGAGATTGGAAGGTGGGAGGAAGAGGGAGGCTTTTATGCTCTGGTTCAGGCAGGTCCCTGTGGGGTCCAGAAGTGGTGACAGTGCTTTCAGTAGAATCAGGAGACGAGGATCATGATCACCTACTCAGTGCTGGCGGTCTCCCCAGGAGAAGCAAGACAGCTCCGGCAACATCAGAATGGTGGAAGCGTGCTCAGGAGCTCTGGGTAACACCCTCTTGCTCCTCCAGTCTTCCAAACTGTTTTTTTTTTTCTTCTTTTTTTTACATCTTTATTGGAGTATAATTGCTTTACAATGGTGTGTTAGTTTCTGCTTTATAACAAAGTGAATCAGTTATACATATACATATGTTCCCACATCTCTTCCCTCTTGCGTCTCCCTCCCACCCTCCCTATCCCACCCCTCTAGGTGGTCACAAAGCACCGAGCTGATCTCCCTGTGCTATGCGGCTGCTTCCCACTAGCTAGCTATTTTACGCCAAACTGTTTTTTTAAGTCAACTTTATTGAATCATAGTTTTGATGAGCTTTGAGGGACGTAACGCATGGATGTACTCTTGCAACCACCTTTACTATCCTGATCGTGTTTATTTGAAATGTTAAACATTTCTATTTCCCCCCAAAGCTTTTTCATGTCCTTTTATAGTCATTCCCTCCCCCTGTCCCTGGACCCAGCTAACACCTGATCTGCTTTTCTTTTTATAACTCTTTATCAGTGTTTTTCAACATTGGTATAATTGATATTCGGGGCTGGAGAATTCTTCCTCGTAGGGGGGATGTCCTGGGAATTGCAGGATGATTCGTAGTATTCTTGGTCTCTATCCACTGAATGCCAATAGTGCTACCCCCTCCCCAGCTATGACAATCAGAAAGTCTCCAGACGTTGCCAAATGACCCCCGGAGGGGCAAAATCACCCCCAGTGGAGAATTATGGCTCTAGATTAAGATGAATTTTCTATAATTTTATACACACGCAGTTTTACAGTATGTACTCTTTTGTGTCTGGTTTCCTTCACTCAGTATACTCATTGTGAAATCTATCCATGATGGTGCCTATATCAGTAGTTCACTCCTGTTTATTGCTGAACAGTGATCCACCATGTGTATATATCACATTTTGCTTATCCATTCATAAACTGATGAACATTTGAGTTATTTCCAGTTATTGGCTAATGTAAATAAAGCTGCCATGAACATTTGTGTGCAGGTCTTTTTGAGGGCATACATTTTCATTTCTCTTGGGTAAATACCTAGAAGTGCACTGCTGGGTCCATATGGTGGGTATATGTAACTATATAAGAAACAGTCAATTTTTTTTTTTTCTGGTGGCAAAAAAACACAGCACATTAAATTCACTCTCAAAACAACTTCCAAGTATACAGTACAATATTGTTGACCACATGCACATTGTTGTGCCACAGATGCCCAGGACACCACCATCCTGCATGATTCCTGCAAGATAAGGGTCCAACTTCTTTCTTTTGCATATGGATTTCCAGTTTTCCCAACACCATTTGTCAAGAAGACTATCCTTCCCCATTGTGTGGTCTTGGCACCCTTGTCACGGAGCATTTGACCATATATGTGAGGGTTTATTTCTGCGCTCGCTATTCTGTTTCATTGGTCTATGTGTCTTTGTGCCATTTCTACCCTCTTCTGATTATGGTAGCTTTGTAATATACTTTGAAATCAGGAAGTGTGAGATCTCTAACTTTGTTCTTCTTTCTCAGGATTGTTTTGGCTATTCAGGGTCTTCTGAGATTCCATATGAAGTTTAGGATTTTTTCTTTTTTTTTACTTCTGCAAAAAATGCCATTGGGATTTTGATAGGGATTGCATTGAATCTATAGATTGCTCTGGGTAGTAGGAACATTTAACAATATTAAGTCTTCCAATCCACAAATAGGGGATGGCTTTCTATTTATTTGTCTTTTAAATTTCTTTCAGCAATGTTTTGTCGTTTTTAGTGTACAAGTCTTCCGTCTCCTCAGTTAAGTTTACTCCTAAATACTTTATTCTTTTTGATGTTAGTAAATGAGATTGTTTTCTTAATCTCCTTTTAAGGTTATTCACTGTTAGTCTTTGGAAAATCAACTGGTTTTTGTGTGTTCTGTCAAATGCTTTTTCTGCATCAATTGAGAAGATATTATTTTCATCCTTTGTTCTACTAAAGTGGTGTATCACATGCTGAGATCTATGACCCGTTTTGAGTTAATTCTATTTTTCATTATTATTTTTTTAATTTATTTTTAAATTTATTTTTGGCTGCGTTGAGTCTTCGTTGCTGGGTGTGGGCTTTCTCTAGTTGCGGCGAGCAGGGGTTACACTTTCTTGTGGTGCGCGGGCTTCTCACTGCAGTGGCTTCTCTTGTTGCAGAGCACGGGCTCTAGGCAAGTGGGATTCAGTAGTTGTGCCATTTGGGCTCAGTGGCTGTGGCCCATGGGCTCTGGAGCGCAGGCTCAGTAATTGTGGCACATGGGCTTAGTTGCTCCGCGGCATGTGGGATCTTCCCAGACCAGGGATTGAACCCGTGTCCCCTGCACTGGCAGGCAGATTCTTAACCACTGTGCCACCAGGGAAGTTCCTCGAGTTAATTTTATGTATGGTGCAAGATAAAGGCTAGTGTTTATGTTCTCCTGATATCTTTGTAATCAATTTCTTGCATTACATTCCCCTATTTTGAAACACTTAGAGAGATTTCCACTTTCCTGACTGGTCTCACTGTCAGGCATGGGGTTGGAGAGGTAGGCTGTACTAAAATAGAAGAGTGATTTGAATTCCAGGCTGAAATGTCATGACCTTAATGTACCTGGATTATATTATGTTTGTGCATAAAAAGTACTTGCTTAAATGAACTGGTGAAAATAAACAACTTCAGTTTCCTTATCAGGAAAATAGTGATAATAATATTTTTGTAGCTGTAACGAGACCTGGTGTGTCTGTATGTACACACACCCCCATAGTGCTTCACTTCACAGTGCGTTTGGCACATGGTGTGCCAGATAACAGGGAGCTATTATTGTATTTAGTACATTTACTGAGAACTGCTTTATTTCTATCCCATTAAGCCTCTTGACTTCCTTCTTTGTCTATCAAGGTCCTGATGGACAAAGGGTGTCCTTTCTTTCCCTGGCCACTACCTCACTGTTTCTGTAATGTTCTATTTCTTCAGTGGGATTCGATGTAGGTTGATGCATCAACATTTCATAAAGAGCTCATTTGCCATGTGACAGCCTTATCCCTCCTGCCGGTACAAGTGTCGCCCTGTTACAAGATAGTCCAACATAAGAGCAAGAAGAAACTAGAGAACAGGCTCTGATGGAAACCCAAGGTCTAGTTTAAAGTTCAAGCTGCAGAACATAGCAAAGTAGGGGATCCTTTACATCACTCTGGAAGGGGCTGGGGAGGGGAGGACAGAAACAGGAACACGGTTTCTTACACATACGTTTTTTAAAAGAAAGAAGCATTTTCAACAGTGAAACTGCTGAAATACAAGTCCTCAAGAAGAGCTTAAGCAAATTATAAGGTAAATAAACAGCTCAGCACTGAACTAGAGACACAACACTGCCATGAGCACACTGGAGTCCTGTATGCAGGCATCATTTTACATCAACCTGTTCTACTACCACAATCGATATAAGGTTTTTAACATAGTTATTGTTTCTGACCATTCTGACCACCTACTTCCCCATAAAACACATGGAGAAGCCTGTTTAAAAAACGTCGACTGCAAGTCATTTGTTTAGAAGAACCCCAGACTGCTTCCAATGCCTCCGATAAATACTGCATAATTCACTTCTGGCTGGTTTGAGAACAGGTCACCACCTGGTGTTTTGGGGCGGGAGGGGGTGGGTTCAAAGTGGTGGCACTAATAAGCCCTCGAGAACTGCCAGACACACTCTTAGCTAAAGAAAAGCGGCCTGATGTTTTGACCCAGAGCATGAGCAGGTATCGCAACAATAACTTACTGTGATTCACCTAGATGGATGTGTTTATATGCCTTCCTGGAAAACCTAATGGATTCTATCTGCAGCTTCTAATAGCAAAAGCCGTGGGCCACTCATGCATGCTATCTAATCATAACCTAACCCATTCGTCTGGCTCACAGGATGCAATTTCTAGCTCTTTGTGTTTAGAACAAAACTCAGAATTTTAATCAATATTTGGCCATGCAATGGGAATCCCTTGGCATGAGTTTAGGGTGAGAATAAAGGAGATACAAATGAGGTAAGCTGTTCAACAAGGGTCGTAAAAGGGCAGAGGGAATAAGGGGGGGACATTAAGCTGGCCGGGCATTGATATGGCAGGGGGGCAACAAAGGTGGGAGGTGTGGGTGGGTACCAGTGCTGGTAGAAGATGGTAGGTTTGGGTCGGAAATACTCTTAACACACTTTTTCACAGCTCTTATTATTTTATCACCACCACCATCATCATCCATTACGTTTGCTTTTAGTTTATAATGTCTGTCCCACCTTTGAGTGTGTCTTACCGCAGGCTGCCTGAATCTCAGAAAGGCTAAGCCGCTCTCTCAGGGTCTCCTGAAGAGCCAGGAAGTGGCCGACCTGGGACTTGAACACAGCTCTCCCACTCCCGCTCTGGTGGTTTTTATGGTGCTCCACGAAGCCCTAGGGGTCTGCAGTGGGGGGAATCGGGGAGGCTGGATGATGAGGTTGATGATGATGAAGTTGACGACAGAAACTAGAACAAGGACAGCTGAAGCAGTTCTTCCCAAACCCATCTACCCCCCCACCACTCCCCTAGCAGTGTAGCGATATTCAAAGGCAGATGACTAATTACTAGTGCAATGAATCTTCACTGAAATCATTTGTTAAACCCTCTCATTTACTTCATTAATCTGATCTTCATTGCCTTTGCTCCTGTGATCTCTATTTTCTGGAAAACCAAACCAAACCAAAACAAAACTCTGGTAGCTATAATTAACTTCACCAAATCATCTTCTTAAGGTGATCCAACGAGTGAGGGGGAAGTACCTGAACTTCACTAGATTCTGTGCTGGGCACTTTTCACTTATTTGCTCAAAAAAACCAAAGAGTTTAAACGTACATCTTCACTGCATCTGAAATGGACACCCATATTGAACTGTACACACAAAAGGGTTTGGCTACTAAAAACCCAAATAAAAAAGAAGGGTGTGGCCAAGTTCAGCCCTCCCCACAATGGCAGTTTGCATCCTAACTCGGTCTCTAGTAAGTGGGGGAGGGGCTCTGGGTGACCGTCCTCCTGGCCCCTGATGGTTTCTTCCCACTGCGGAGGGGTGCAGGCACAGGTTGGTGGGTTCTGTTGCCCACCACAATCCCCCCTTTCTCTGAAGAGCACCTGTAATCCAGAATACTCCTGATACCTGATTAACAGCACTGCCTTACATCATTATTTAAATAAATATCCACCCATCGATGATTTTCTCTTACCTAGAGCAGACTGTTAGCTCTAAGAGGGCAGGGACTTGTTTTGCATAGATACTACCAAACCTCCATCCTCCACACTATGCAAATAAAAGAAATATAATGGTTATCACCTAAATGTATCGAATAAACGAATGGGAAGATCTGAAGAAATCATGTTTTCTTAAAAATAATTTCATTTTTATTTTATTTATATTTATTTATTTATTTTGGCTGCACAGTTTGTGGGATCTTAGTTCCCCGACCAGGGATCAAACCCACACCCTCGGCAGTGAAAGCGCAGCATCCTAACCGGGGAATTCCCTCATGTTGGTTTTTTAAAGGCTAAAAACATTGGGGAGGGAGATTCCTACTCTTCTGATTTCAATGCTGCGTGGAATACATTCCTCTAAGGCATCAGGCGAGCCCACAGAATAGGCTAAGGAAAACAAGATCTAGACCTCACAGCAAGGAAACCAAGGGATTCATTTGTTAATATGGACCAGGAATCTAATTTTTGCTCTCCCCAACTCTTCCACCTTAGTCGGTATTTTCTGGTTTATTTCTCTTTAATGGTTTCGAATTATACTCAGCACCTCCCTGAGAAGAAAGGCCCCCTCTGTAGATTTCTGTCCCCGTGGCTGGCATAGGTAGGGGTGTGGCCAAGCCGGCTGTTTTGCCAGCAGCTTGTTAACCTTGAAAATGAGAGCTGAAAAGGTACCATTTATAGTTGGACGATTGTGACTGGGTCAACGTATTTACCATAAACACAGAATCAGGAAAATGAAAACCCAGCAGTGTTCTAGTATGAAGGATGAAACAGCTAAGACAGGGGTATTTCATTCTAATCTTTTTGCGGTACGCGGGCCTCTCACTGTCGTGGCCTCTCCCGTTGCGGAGCACAGGCTCCGGACGCGCAGGCTCAGCGGCCATGGCTCACGGGCCCAGCCACTCCGCGGCATGTGGGATCTTCCCGTGCCGGCGCACGAACCCGTGTCCCCTGCTTCGGCAGGCGGACTCTCAACCACTGCGCCACCAGGGAAGCCCCATCCTAATATTCTTAAATATGTATTCAAAGGCCAAATGCCCTGAACAAGCTTGTCGGGAGTTTCTGGAATTTAACATGGGGGTTAAGGTCTTAGTATATCCCCACACCAGCCTGACAGGGCTCATTCCTTCCTCTCTTTTGTAAACTAATGAAAGCTATACAAATCCCTTATGCAGACAAAGCCTTTAGCAGATCTGGCAAATGAGACCTATTTTTATAAAAGAGCACTTGGCAAAGTAACGTCTACTTTGTACACATCTGTTTTACATCTGTTAGAATCGAAATTTCTTCAGAGGAGGGGCAATTTTATCCTAGCTCAAAATAAGCATTAATAAATATTACACTAAATTGCTAACATCATTGGCAAATGGTTTCATTTAATTAATAAAACAGAGATGAACCTCTGGTGAGGTCTTCTAGATAGTTTAAAAGTATTTTACAATGTCTCTTCCCCCCAGTTATTCTTAATATGTTTTGTGATTTTGCACAATAGAAAGTCATTTCAACATGTGGCCCATGTAGATTCTGAATTTTGAATGTTTAAAAGAATTATGCTGCTGCTTTTTGGAATGATTATTGATGTTTATAATGTATCTCCCCCGACTTTTTTTTTTTTACTCGGTGGTTGGTTTACATATTTGTCTGGGACAGAGCTCCTGCCTAACTCCCTTTGATTGCTACAGGCTGCGTTTATCATTTTGCTAATGTTTCCCAGTAGCACACGACCAATGAACATTTTGAACTTGTATTTTTAAAGACTGTGCAGCCACAAGAATAGCCCACATCCTAAATAGGAGGTGCTCTACTGCTGGAAAGATCTTACCATTTCATTTCTTTTCCTGCTTTTCCTGCTTGCAAATATTTTATATTACTTTGCCAGAAGAAGAGCTGCCTGAGACTATTTCTAAACTCTCCTGTAATGTGGGGTGCTTTATCAAGAAAGTTGACATTTTACAATTATAAGGTAAATAAACAGCTCAGCGCTAAACTAGAGGCACAACACTGCCATGAGCACATTGGAGTCCCGTATGCAGGCATCAGTTTACATCAACCTGTTCTACTACCACAATCGTTTTAAGGTTTTTAACATAGTTATTGTTTCTGACCATTCTGACCACCTACTTCCCCATAAAACACATGGTACAGAGTGGTTAAAAAATTCATAAATCCCCAAATCTCATGTAACACACTCATCTGATGCTGAGCTAAGTCTCCATGGATACCAAGGGAGCATCTTCAATTCCAGGGAGGTCCCAGGGAG
This sequence comes from Orcinus orca, assembly GCF_937001465.1. Classification (NCBI taxonomy): domain Eukaryota; kingdom Metazoa; phylum Chordata; class Mammalia; order Artiodactyla; family Delphinidae; genus Orcinus; species Orcinus orca. The sequence continues at coordinate 23,493,309 of NC_064562.1, forward strand.
AGCAGACTCCCACCCCTGGGATCTGCAAGCCTGGCGAAAAGCAGAGAGGGTCCTTTGTTGATATTGTTCCTTAACCCACTAAGTCCCAGGCTTCCTTTGGTTTCTTCCACTCCCCCTAAGAAAAAATATTCTGTAGAGGGACCAGGGGATGTGGACAGAGTGAGAGCTGGTTGGGATTTCTGAGACTCTTTGAGCATTTTCCCCTCAAAACATCGTTGACTGTAATTCCAGTATCAGGGTAGACACATTTTTCCTTTTTACAGCTGCATTTTTAGGGACAGGGCTTCTCTAGGAGGAAGGATGCATATGTAGTCACTGAGAGAACCCTGGAGGTGGAAGATGAGCAGATCGTAAGTACAGACATGCAGCGCCGTAACGGCAAAGTCCCACCAATATGTCTCGGAGGATAAAAACTCTAAGAAATTAGCTATATACATTATGAGGATTAAGTCGCGGTTCCATACATTCCATAATTGTCATTGTTCATCAAGACAGAAAAATAAAATCAAAGAAAGATAAAGTTCCTACCATTATTACCTCCTTCCAAGTGTTAAGCTCCCCAAATCTATTTTTGACACTGTATCTTTGGTGCAAATTAATGCCACTCAGCAGCTACCAACTAATTAGAACAATTTTGCAGATCTTAGCTGCCAAGAACCCAAAGGAACTATAAACTGTAACCTTGTTGCCTTATCCTTTTCCATTTAGCAGTAATTTCATGACACTAAAGACCTCTTTCTTCAGTAAAATTACATATCTGAGAAACCCAATTGTGATTCTTTTCAGATTCATCTTTTGCTCTATTGGATCAAGGACTTGCTTTAGTATCTCAAATTGTTAAAGCATTTTATCTACAGAAAACAATTCCTTTTACCAGTAGGCGATTCTTATGCTCATAATGTAAATGAACGCCCCCATCACAGCCTGTAGGTCACACATCCGGTACACAATGTTTCATGAGCAAAGGAGCAATTATTATAACAACAAAAAGACAATGGCCTCTGCCACCTATAGCAATGTTGGCTGCTAGGATTAAACCTCCATCAAGATCACAAACAAGGCAGGACTGAAAAAAAAATGTACTTGTATTTTCTACGGAGTTTCTTTTGGCCTTGGGATCAATGTGACAGGGGCCAGTGGTCATCTTTATCACAGGCAGGGATAGACAGCGTGGGATCTATGAAGAAGGATCCAACCGAGGACCCATCACACAAAACCGCACTATTATGTTCAGTTGGGAAATTCACAGAGCTGAATCAACAAGAAAGAGGCGAAGTGAGTTGGGTTGAAGAGAATGTTCCAACTCCAGTGCCCCTGAATGAAATTAATGTCAGGGTAGATACAGACCACATTTAAATGGACTGTAGGGATACGACAACATTTCAGATGTGTGAGTCGTCCAAGTTCTGTCCTGCTTGGGCGGGCATTCTGGGATAGAGGCACATGTTTTCAAACTCTGGTTTTAGCAAGAATCGCGTAGGAAGCCTGGTGAGAATGACAGTTCTCAGCTCACCCCTGGAAATTGTCATTTAGCAGATCAGAGGTGGGGCCTGGGGTCTGCATTGTAATTATTATAGCCCAGGTAGGGGATCAGACCACACTTGAGAAGCTTCATTGTGTGGGAAGGAGCCTGGGCTTTGTAGAGGGATAAGAGCTCTCACGCCAGCCTGCCATCTACTCCACGTAAGACTTTTGGTGAGGTTCCCGCACCGCTCTCCACTTCAGTTTCCTATATGTAAAGGAGTGATAGTAATTGTAAAGGTTAAATAAAATATGTAAAGGGAGTACTCTGCAAGATCCTTGGCGCATGGTATATGCTCAATAGTGTCTGAGTTCCCTCTGCCTCTTCCTCTGCCCCACAGATAATGAGAAAGAACGTTTTTCAAACGTTTTAATGAACCAGAGGCTTTTCTAAGGCATTTTCATTACATCTAATCCTATGAGGTAGGTGTTCTTATTACTCCATTTTACGGGTGAGAAATAGAGACCAGAGAGCTTGAGCGACTGGCCCACGGTTACCCAGGCAGCAGGTGTCAGGGCCAGCCTTGACGTAGCTCTACTGCTGAGACCTTACGTTATTTTCAGGGGTATAAATTAGGGACGGGAAATTTCAAAGCCTCTCTCTGCTGTCTCACAAAGACCCACCCTTCACTTCCCAGCAGCTTTACCATCCGGCCATGTTCCTGATGCCTCGCCAGCTGAAGATGACACGCTCAGCGTGGACACAGGCACCCACAACTGTGATTTAGCTGTCAAGTGTGTCGTTCTATTGTAGGGCACAGGTGCTGGGAATCACTGTACCTCAAACTAGGAACTGGCTTATTTGTAGGGGTGCGTTTCCTTTTCCCAGATATTAGACAGCCTTTAGGTCTATTAAAGAAACAAAAACCTATATAAATTTGGGGAGCTGTTCCCTTTCTGACGAGCTAAGTTGGAACCATGGTTTCATTTCCAGGAGGAATAAATTGAGTCATTTCCAGAAACTCCCATTACCTCTGCTGAGACGTGGTTAACTACTGTGACACAAAGCTGCTGGTACTGAGTTGGATATATGTGCACATGTGTGCCATCTAAACACAGAGACGTGTACGTGTGTGTAACCACTGTTTAGGCACTCTGCACGCTACATCTGATATGCAGGTATGAACGTGTGTATACGTGTGTGAGTGTGTGTAGAGGTAGGTGCAGGCGTGTTCTTGGCATACATACGTACCTACACGCGCATGTGTCTACATATGACACGTGTGCGTCCATGCATACGAGTGCTTATTTATTCCACTGCACACATTTGCTTCATCTCCATAACAGAGAAGATGTACGCCTCTGAATCCGTTGTGTTCCTGCTTAACCTTTGACTTCCAGATCCAATTTTCTAATTAACTCCCCATTTAAATAACAGTCGCGGTACTATTCTGGTATTATTTTTTTCTGAAAAACTTCATTCCACGGTTCCTGCTGCACAGCAGGAGTTTAAGGACAGCCAATATACTTTCTTGTGCTGACAGCTCTGATAAAGGCATAAGTATTTAGATAAATGAATGATTGGTTTGACAAAAACAGAAATTCGATGGCACTCGAGTCTATAAATCTACGAATCATTCCTCTCTGCTGGGAACATCAGTTACCAGTGAGAGTTTTAACTGTGTACGTGGTTGCTTAAGAGACACACACAGTGGCCCTGCGCGTGACTTTACCCATAGGTATTATTTTAATGAGACCTAACAGGACAGCTCAAAACAGTGATTGTCCCTGAGAAATCACTGTGTATGAAGGAACTATTTTTGCCCTGAGACTGTCCCTAAATTTGGGGTTGTAGAGCTGTGGTGACTGCAGAGCACATGCCTTGTCTTGGCGCTGCCCCAACTCAGGTCCAGCCGATTGCCGCCATCAGAGAATAAGGCCCAGAATGGCTGTTTCTTCCAACGTTTTCAAGTTGGAAATTCAGATCTGTATGGAAAACTCTGCCATATTTAAATGTTGGCTACTCACTGAACATTATCAGAAATTCTCAGGGCTAAACCCAGCCCATCTGCAGGCAGAAGGAGTCACGGGTGACATCGCTTTGCCCTCTCTGCCTAGAAGAATTTCCGGGAATCCCTGGAGATCTATTTCCTAGTGGATTGAGATGATGAGCGAAGGCCCTGAGGACTGGTGGTGGTGGTGTGTATGTGGGCATACATGCATACCGTGTGAGCACATGTGCAAATATGTGTGTATATGTATGTGTGCATATGAGCGCACAGGGAACCTGGCTTGATTCTCACCCTGGCATCCTGGTGCGTGCTCCACAGAAAGCCTCTGGAGCGAGGCGGAAGAACAGCTCCCCACCATCCTGGCATGCTGACTTACCCAGACCTAACTGATCACCACACCTGTGTCCTGGATGGAGCCGGCCAGGAGAGTTCGGCTCAACCACTTAACCACAATATATTTTCTTTTCTTCAGAAGTTTCCCTGCAAATTTTTCCCCCAAATGGAGGCAATGCGGTAACGACCACCCCCGCTGAAGCCGATGAGTTAGCTACTCCTGTATTTTAAAAGATCTCCTACTGGACTTTCTTGGCGGCGGGTGTGAGACACATGTGCTGAAAACTTGGAGGCTTATATCAAAGGATACTCCAATATATATTTTTTAATTTAATTTATTTTTTTATACAGCAGGTTCTTATTAGTTATCCATTTTATACATATTAGTGTATATGTGTCAATCCCAATCTATACTCGTGCTTCTCTTCATGATCGAATGCATCTTTTGCCTTTTACTTTGAATATTTTTGCTCTGAGTCGTTCCCTGAGGTTTGACTTATGAACACAAAAAGAACATCAAGACTTGGCAAATCTGAAATAACTAGTTTATCCACAGGTCATTCGTCTGTTGGTCCACAGGTCATTCATCTGTTGGTCTGTATGCTCAAAGCACTCTCTAAGATTAGTGGGAGGGCTGCTGTCTGTTGAATATAACCAATACAGAGCCATGCATAGAAAGACATAATTATGGCTTTCTAGGAACTGACACTAATCAGTTGTTGATTGATTGATGGGCTGCCTAGTGATTATGCTGATAACTTGAGAGGTTTCTCTGTAAATGGTATTATAAGGACAGTCATTATTTTATTTGAGATCATGGTAATAAAGATTGCCGTTTATAACTCAGTAGTCCTCAAGTGATCAATTAGTGGAAAAGATAAATAACTAAAAGCGAGCATGCAGTTCTGGCTCAGGAAGTAAAGTAATCCTGGTAATTGAAGAACAAGGTCATGTTAGCTTTCGTCTCCACGGGCAAATGATTAAGGATACAACCTAGAGCTATCGGGCCTTGGAATCCATCTGAGAAAGGTTTATAGATATTTTTATCAAGACATTTCCATGGAGCTAATAGGTACTTGTGATGTGTCCATCCAATGTGTGTTCTCATGCAGAGATGGTGTGCAAGGTGGGGAGAGAGGTAACATTTATGATTGATTGAGTGCCAGGCTCTGAGTCAGTCTACACATTGATTCATTTCATGCTTGCAATAAACCTGCAAGGTCGATTTTATTTGGACAATTTTTTTTTTTGGCCACGCCGTGCAGCATGCAGTATCTTAGTTCCCCAACCAGCAGAAGTGGAATCTTAACCACTGGACTGCCAGGGAAGTCCCTGGACAATTTTAAAGTTGAGGAAATTGAGGCCCAGGGATGTTATTCATTGAGCACAGCTACTCAGTCAGTGGCCAGCCAGGATTTGGGCCCAGATCTGCCCGATGCCAAAGACAACTTGGTTTCCCCAAGTCTAGATTTCCTCTCAGGAGGGTCATCTTCACTCATCACGGGTTAATATAAAGTAGGAAGAGGAGTGCCGATGGTGTAAAACAAAAAATGAAGAGCTTCATTTGAGCTGCAGTGGCTTCTGGGCACTTGGTTTGGTGACGTTCCCAGGGCATTTGCAGAAACGGATGTACAGTCAGGCAGTAGAACCTTTCCCCATCATATCTCCCTTTGCTGCAATTTCTGTCACTTCGTCTCTCTATGCTGCTTTTAATCCCTCATTTGGGCTGTGTAGTCCCATATCAATAATGATAAATAATAAATCATCAACCCATTTCTACAAGGCATTAGTCTCCCTCCTTCCTTGTGATGGGGGACCAGTTCAGCATTTGTGCTCCTGTCACAAGGGGCAAGGGTCACAGTGTTGTCCCAGAGGAACTGGCTACAGGCAGGCCCGTCTGCTGGTGACTTGGTCCAGCTTGAGTGTCCTGGGGAGAACATATACCTATTCTTTTCATTAGCAGACCAAACACAGACACATATTGGAACACAGTCTCTTCTACTTCGAACTACTGCTATTGTTGGTTTCCTTTAAAATTCAGCCGATCCATTCATTTATTCTACTAATGTTACTGAGTCTAACTGTAGCCATAACCTGTGCTGTGCTTCAGAACATGAAAGTGAAAAGCCACAGTCCAAACCCTTTAAGGACCTACAAGTTTAGTGGGGCGACAGATGCTTTCTCAGGAAATAATAAGAGAGAGAACTGTTTGAAAGGAGATAATTCTAGAAGGATCACCAGTTCTGCTCAGAGTAGCAGAGAAGGCATCTCAGAGAATACCACAGAGGAGATGTGCCTGAAGGATGTGAAAGACTTGGCAGAAGAAGGGAGAAGAGTTGGGGGCTGTGTCTGGAACCACTAGTGGTTTAGAAATGCTTCCCTACAAAGCTTGCCAGCTGGGCGTGGCGAAAAATCATGGAGAGAGATGCAGAGGCCAAACGCTTAATGATTTGTTTAGATTAGCCAGCTTGAGATTTTAACCCATAGGGGATAAAAATGCTTTGAGCAAAACAGCAACAGGACTTCTACAGATGATTATCTAGGCAGCAGGATGAGGACAGACTGGAGGACGGTAAGACTAGAAACAGGGAGAGTGAAATGGCGGCCATGGCAAAAACCAAGGTCAGGGCTTCCCTGGTGGCGCAGTGGTTGAGAATCTGCCTGCCAATGCAGGGGACACGGGTTCGAGCCCTGGTCTGGGAAGATCCCATGTGCCGCGGAGCAACTGGGCCCGTGAGCCACAATTACTGAGCCTGCGCTCCGCAACAAGAGAGGCCGCGACAGTGAGAGGCCAGCGCGCTGCGATGAAGAGTGGCCTCCGCTCGCCGCAACTAGAGAAAGCCCTCGCACAGAAACGAAGACCCAACACAGCCAAAAAAACAACAACAAAAACAAAAAAAAACCAAGGTCAGAGGTGCTAAGATCTTGTATTATAGCCATGCAGAGGGAAATGGCACATGGAGAAAGATTTAAAAGGCAGAATGAACATGGGTTGGTGATTATTTGACTATGAAAGGCAATAGAATGAAAAGAATAGAGATAACCCCAAGTTTGTTAGCTTGAACACTGGAGAATGACTTCACTATAAAAACTAAGTCACTAATTTATCAAATAAACCTATGAACTGATATACTGAAAATATAACACAAATGTAGCATGCAAAAAGGAAATGCTCTTACAAGTTTGGTACCAAACATTTTCTGAAGCCAAGTATGCCATGCGAGGCCGTAGTTCTTCACCATAGTAAAAAGACATTTTGGGGGAGGGATGTTAATGCAAAGTGTGTGTTAAATAAGTAGATTAATTCTTCAGTGGCATGTAAATTGACTCTTTTTGTTTTTCCTTATTTTTAAACTTAATTTTTAAATCAAATTAATTTTTTGCCATTTTTTATTTCACAGCAAGAACATAGTTTAACAACAAATGCTATTGTATCTTTCAATATGGGGATTTTCACTGTGCTCTATTTTTTATTTTTTTATTTACTTTTATTTATTTTTATTATTTTTTTGCGGTACGCGGGCCTCTCACTGTTGTGGCCTCTCCCGTTGCAGAGCACAGGCTCCGGACGCGCAGGCTCAGCGGCCATGGCTCACGGGCCCAGCCGCTCCGCGGCATGTGGGATCTTCCCGGACCGGGGCACGAACCCGTGTCCCCGCCTCGGCAGGCAGACTCTCAACCACTGCGCCACCAGGGAAGCCCGGTGCTCTATTTTTTAATTTCCAAGACCTCTTTCTCATTCTCAGAAAATTGCTATCATCTGTTTCTTTTCCATGGATGCAATATTATCACGTTTCCATCAGAATACAAATGGTAGTTTATAGAATTCTGTGATCTGAATTATCTTGTTTCCTTGGAGTTTACTTTTATCTGTTATGTTCTTTCTTTCTCTTAGATTTTGTGGCTTCTTGCAGTTCTCTAGCCGTCTTTGCCCTCCATTCATATTTGCAATGAGACATTATGATTAAGCGTGCATGCCTACGGTTGGCTTGCGAACTAGGGAAGGGACCTCACCTCAGTAAGGGCCTGAGGCAACTACAGGTGGCTCAGGATGGGGGAGCTAAACGCTCTTTACACAGTCTTTCATCTGATCTTTTGAGCACCACCGCATGCTACAGCCTTCCTACGTATCTGGTGCCCTATACTCTGAGCTAGCTGCAAAACTGCTAGCTTCTCATTGGCTCCAAACTAAGAAGGCACTCAGATTTTGGCTTTCCCCACTTCACTAAATGAACTTCCACTCATTTGTCTTCCAAAATTTGTTGACATATTGTCTGCTGTAATCTCTTCTCTATTCTTAGTGTCCATGTAGGTTTATACCTTTCATGAATCCTTTGGTGGGACTTTGTGGGGTAGCAAAGATAAACCTGTGGGCTCAATCTGCCATGTATAGCCAGAATCTTGAGCTGATTCTAGATGATTCGTTTACCAAGAAGCCCAGTCCTGATGCCCTTGATTTAAAAATCATTCTCATATGGGCATGCTTTGATTCAATTTCTGACTCTGTGCTATTAACTTGGAACAAGTGAGCTTTTCTGGCATTTCTTTATAGGGAACCAGTTTAAACTCATGGTGGAATACTGGAAAGACAATTGGGCTGGGGCAAGAACTTGATTTAGCCCCTCTGCTTCAGTTTTTCCTTTTGGAATAGATGTTACTGTTTGTTTCTACTGTGCAGGAATGTTAGGAAGACAGAACAAGATATTTTGGGTGAAGTACGCTTTGAGATCTTAGGAAGAATGATCAATCAATGAATTTAAGGTATTTTTTTCTGCCAGAAGAGAGCAAGCCTCAAATCCTTGAAAGATGACATTAAGATTTCTTATTCCTGCTGCTTTAATGATGGATGGACATGAATTATTAAATGTTCTTTACACAACATGTTTCTGCATCATAATTTCAGAGTCGTTAAGAAAGACAGAAATTCGCTTTTTAGTATTCAACTTGTTAAACAGTTCAACTAAATCCTTAATAAAGTATCTGGAGCCTAAATATTTTAGTGATGTGTAAAACAGAGCTAAGTTCTAAAATATTTAGATGAACTGGAGCTATTCTTAGATGATTACTAATTTCCTTTAAAACGACGGGACAGATACATGAATGGATTCACATACAATGTAGGCTACCCTGGAAATGGAGTCCAGTGAGAGGGGTTTTCTTCCTGAATTTCAGAGCAACAACTCTGAATGTGGTACTTGTGCCTCAATACCCTCATCTGTAAAATGGAGATAATGTCTATTCCAAATGACGTCTTTTTTTAAAAAAATACTAATACCCTGAGAAGAGAAAATGAGACAACAAATGTGGTATTTACTGTAAAAAAAAAATTAAAAAGCAATATAAACATGCAAAAAAAAAACCCTACGTGTAGATTTGGGACTAAATATCAAACTGTGTATTCACAACCATATGAATACATAAACACAGACACATAAGCACCTATCACCACTATTTACTGAAGAAATACAATGTTTTTTTTATGTATTGCTTGCCAAGTGTCTAGGTTCAATATTAAAACAGAATAAAAGAGAGTTGCTCTGCATAATCTTTTGGTTTACATGACACATTTCTTCCTTGATGGCATCAATAATAACCATTATTGTTAAAATCAACATTAAAGGCTGCATATGTGTGTGCGTGCGTGTGTGTGTGTGTGTGTGTGTGTATTTGGATTTCAGATGTATTTGATTTTGTGTCATTTGAAAAATACTGGTCAGGACTCGCTAGATTCATTCAATGACCCACAGTTTGAAAAACAACTGATCTAGGGCGTGTTATTTTACCTTTGGAATCTATTTGCTTATCTATAAAATGCGGATGACAATCTCATGAGGTTATTAATATGGTCAAATAAGACACTCTATGTAGAGTACATATATGGTGCTGAGCACAAAGTTTGCACTCAATGAATGGTAACTGTTATTCATACTGTTTTTAAGAACAAAGAATATGAATAGGTCTGAGTCTGGGCATAGCCAGCATCTAGGCAGCCCAGGTAAGGACTGCTTAAGAGCCTTCTGGGAGTAGGAGGCTCTGATAGTCTGAGAACAGGGTCCACTGCACATGGGAATCCTAGGAGGATTCCGGGCTAGAGTTGTGCTGTTCCTCCAGCCAGCTACACCCTCTTGTCTTCTTTCCCATTCATTTTAGTTGAAGATGTACATAAAATCTGATCTGTAAGATAAGAGACTGGGCAGATGCTGCAGTCTCATAGCGACCCTCTAGAGTCTCAGAGGACATGGCAGTGGGGAGAGAGCCGAGGACACAGCTCCTTGCTAGGGTGGCTTCGTGGTGCTGGAAGGAGAGGGGTATCAGGAAGGACTTTAAGTGAGGATGCAAGGTCTTAAGTGACCTTTCCTGGTGAGACTTGGAAGGACACCAAGAGAGGGAGTGTAATTATGGAACTGGAAAGGATCTTAGAAATCAACTGCTGGTACAAGTGTCTCATTCGATAACTGACGAAATGAAAGTACAGAGAGGGTGAGTGACTTGCTCAAGGTCACACAGCTAACTGGAGGCCAAATCACACCTAAGGCGTCACTTTTTGTTTCTGGCTAGTGGTGTTTCCAGTACACCATCTTACCTCATGTAGCTCCAGTGATGTTCTGATAGTTACACTTTTTTTTTTTTTATTCTGAACCACTGAATTTCATTTCTGAAATATTTTGACTTATGGAACCCTGACTCTCTGAATTTTCAGAGCCAATTCTTATGTCAGCCAAAGGACATTTTCAGCTGTTCCCTGCTATCTTAATCTCCGAATGATGGACCTTCCCCCGCCTCTTCACCCCATGTGCTGTTCCAACACTGAAAAAGGGCTGACCTGCCAGTTATGTTTCTTGCCATCAGCTGCCACCTCCCTGCTGAGATCCACGCTCAGGGTGTCAATATGTGGTAAAATGCAGGTCTGCTCAACAGCCCTGCCCCTAGCCCACTTTTGGAATGCTTACCAAAGCACTGGGAAGAATCAATCAAACTGGAGATGGTGCTATCAGTGCGTAACTCAGGACATCTGAGACAATCTCCCACAATGGATGGATTTTGTCTGCTTGGCCGGGCCACTTCACTTCAGGAGGACAAGTTTCTTCTGAGTGGACGGCGTGGTGTCACGCCCAGGCTGAGCACTCCCAGTGGCAATATATCTGTGGTCTAAACGGATGAGCTCTCTCACAGGCAGTCCGTGCATCTGCAGATCCTCAACACTCCCTTGTCAAAGGCACCAGACACACAGGCCAGGGAAACCCTGGGAGTCTGGCCCCGAGTGAGCTTTCTGAGGTCGGTGTGTGCTTTTAATTGAGGAGGAATGTTACCGCAAAAAAATCCAGCGGCTTGTGGACGGACTGATTGCCATCTGGGACAGTTGACGGTGAAGGCAAGTGCTTATCACAAAGATCTTTGCTCTTCAGAACAGCTGTTCCTCTCCTGAAGCCATCGTCGAGCTGGTGAGCTGGAAGGCTCAGAAACAAGGCGGGTATGTGACTGCAAGGACCTGGCACATTACGAGCTATGGAACAGTATCGCCATCTGCAAATGCTTCACTTTGTATGGAAGTAATTCACCGTGGCTGAAATATGTCCCGAAGGACGAACGACAGTGGGATCTAAAATCTTAGCTGGTTGGCCGATTCTGTTGTCTGCCACAATGGAAGAGGCTCACAGATCAAAGCAATAATCTTTCCAGGGCTAATGTGAATCTTATGGGCACCAAGGGAGATCATTCTTGTTGCTAGTTCCATCCAGCATATTTATCCAAAGGGGAGCTACTTTGCCAGTTCAGGCTTTGATGCAAGTCAAAAAAGCAGATGTGGCTACTCACTCTTGTCCTTTCTTATATACGCTGGGATGCTTTCTGTAGAGGTGTTGATTTCTGGATGCACCGGTATATTTTGCAGTCACGTTAAAACCCGGAGACTGCTGCTTTGCAAATGTAAAGGAACATTTGGAACAGAAATGGGATGTTCATGCCAACCCTCCCTTTTTCTCTCAGTTGCTTTGACCCAGAGGTTCAAACTCAGGTTCCCTGGGAAAGCCCTGAATACACACACACACTCTCTCTCGTGTTCATATTCAGCTTGCGACTGGAGCAAGCCTAGTGGCATGTAAAACCTTTGAATATAGACACATTGAATGCTTCCTCAATGGCTCCCTAACTAATAAACACAGAACGTAAAAAAGAAAAGAACGGATGTCGTTTCTGGCCTAATTTTAAGAGACTGTGTTTTTAGGAATGAAGACTCGCCAGAGATGTTCCTACTGAGTTCCTCAAAGAAGAGAAAGCGGGTCACTCCAGAAACTGCCATACACAAGTCTCTGAATGAACTCTTTGGAAGTTTTTTCCGTAATTAGTGTCTAGTCTGTGTCCCTGGAGAGCTCCGGGTGACCGCAGTGATAGCAGTGAATGACTTTTTGCTGAAAATGACTTTTCCTTTTTTTTTTTTTGTGCTGGGCTGCAGTTTCAGCTGTGCTTTAACAATTACTTTTGTCTCATGAGTGCATTTTGAAGAGTGCAAGCATATATATATTTTTTTTTCCCAAAAAGGTTGACTTGTCTCTAGGGTCTCTGAAAAGGGACCGTAGTTTAGTCGCCATATCAGCTAGGAAGGTGTCCTCTGGTGAAGCCCATCAAGACATTCATGAACTAATTCTTTTGTATTCATGGGACTCTTCCTGCCTCAGTTTCTACTGAAGAGCTATGGGCAGCAAAGAAGTATGAGATGGCCTCTCCCATCTCCCCCCAACCCTGTGCCCGACACCCCACTGATGGGTAGAGCGGATGTGAAGGGTACCTGTTCTATGATTCTGGACCCCATCACCCAGTTAATGACAATAACAAGGGGAGAGAGGGAGAGGAAGGTGGGGAAACTGGAAAGGAGCTTGTCTGTGGGGAGAGTATTGTCACGCTGAATCCCATGCCTCTAGAAGAAGAGGTGGGGAAGGGCTATCTCCCAGACCCAAGCCCAGCGAGGGGTTCCTGCAAGGGAAACCCCTCTCCCTCCATCACCAAGGAGATTCTGAACTATGCCTCCTGCGGGTGGGACTCAGAGAGAGCAGACTCGGGCCTTAGAAAAGCTAACGCAGGCTGTGGACTCAGGTCTCCTGCCCGCCTGGAGTCTGAAGAGAGGAGGCCGATGGCCTGCATAGGGTCAGAGGCTGGAAACGGCTGCTGTACCGGAGACGGGTGTCAGGGCAGGTGACGTGTGAGGGTCCCAGAGGTGGCCACGTGGGGAGCAAGCAGTACCGGGCTCAACTTGGGCCCTATCCAAAAAGACCTCCTGGAGCGGTGAGAGCACCTCGGCAGATAGCGCGAAGGCTGCAGGAGGCCTCGTGGGTAAGCAACGGAGGCCCATCTGTCCTGAGTGATGGGGATTACAAGAGAGAAGGGCTCTGCAGAGAAAAAAAAAATCCTTTTGTCGGTGTTTGGAACCTAAAGGGACTCTTGGAACTGTCCGTTACCTAAGAGTGAGCAGAAAAGTCCTGCTGGAATTGTCATCCCCAGGCAGGGGGCTGTTACACCCACGCCAGACGGTTCAGGCAGAGCAGCAAAAAGCAAGATGCATTTTACACACATCACAAATCATGTTGGCTCAACACATTAAATACACGATACTCCCCGAAAGGTTCAGAGTGGATAGGAAGTTTCCCAGAGGAAACCTACACCACATTTCAATTCAACTGGCCGAGTTTGAGCCTATTAGCCTACATAACAATTCATGGGTACTGCTTCCTTCTGCGACGTTTGAAGACCGGGTCTCCTGGCCAAACACATGATACCATGTGCTCCTCAGAACGTATTGGGGCAGATCTGGGAGGCCTTGACTCTGCCCATTTCCTCCCTTTCTAGCTTCTAGTTCCCTCCACCCTCCACCCCACGGGCTGACTGCTGGTTCCTTCCAGTTTGAGGTGGAAGGAGCGGCAAGGGGGTAACAATCTAGACACAGCACTAGAGGACTTGTGTGGTGACTCAATAAAGGAAACGGATGGTGGGGTCAGTGACTTTCCTTGGAAGACAAAGGGAAGGTTTCAGACCCTCTTGAGAAGGTGCGGAGTGGCGTGGGATGTTTTAGGGAAGGAGTGATAGAGTCTACTCCTTTTGTGTCTTTCTCTAGCTCCTGTCTGGAGTTTCCAAACACACCGGGCTGTTTGTTCAGCTGTGTTTTCCTTTGGTCCTAAGAAACTTCTTTCCCTGCTGAAGCCAATCCAACCAGCTGCAGCCTGGATTTGGGGAGTCAGCAGGCAGAGTATGGTTTTGGTGCAACTGGGTGGGCAGATGAAGCTGGGTGAGTGACATCAGGGCATGCATACAAATGACCCCTTGCACCAACGTGGAGGAGAAGCACTGTGATTTGGGGCTGCCGTGTGAGGTTATAAAAGCTGAAATGTCAGAAACGTTAAAGATATGCATACAAGAACGTCTTTCTCCCAAATGTCAGACTGCCTACCAGTTTGCATTTCCTTTCCTTTGTAAACGTTTTTCTTTTCTTGGGAGCTGAAGATGATCGCTTAATGCCAGATTTTTCCATCTTTACTCTAAGGGCAATCTGTTCTATGCTGTTTCCCCTTGAGTGCTGAAATGGCTTTTACGCGCATTTGATCGACTATACAGCAAGACTGTTTGCCAGGAAAGGAAGAACGGAGGTAGGGATGAGAATGCAAGCTGAAACTAAGCACATTTTTGGCCTTTCAGAGATTTAGAAAAATGGAGGAAAAGAGGAAAAAAATGAAATGAGAACTGTGTGCGTTTTCTCCCCTTTTGCATCTCTGAGCATAGCTATGCATGGCGTCGTAGAGCCAGCTAGCTGCTCCTTCGAATTCCAGCTCCACCTGTCACTAGCTTATGACCTCAGGTCAGTTACTTTTAATCTCTCAGTGCTGCTGTTTCTGCATCAGGAAAATGAAGTTAAAAATAACATTTACCTCATAGGGTTGTCATGAGCTAATACATGTAAACAACATAAAAGGGTGCCTGGTACAGAGTTGGTGTTATGTATTTGTTACCTACTGTTGCTTCTTCATTTTCTAGTAATTTCCTGGATCTGCAGAGATGTGAGGTAGGAAAGGATAAGGTAGAAAAACGTCAGGTCCAACCTCCAGTGGGTTATTTGTGATTTGTAGCAATATCGTATCCCAACTATACTTCTTTCACCATCTGCATTTTTTTCTATAGCATTAGAGAAATGGTTACAATAACACTGATAAGAACTTGAATCTTTTCGCTCATTTATTCATGCATCCGTGTTTGTTCATTTATTAATTATTTATTTGAGTTAGGGCACTAGGCAGTGTACAAACCTGTACAGAGGAAAGAATTTTCCCCTTAAGTAATCTACAGCCATTTAGTTAGTGGTATAAACCATTAACATCTAATCAGAATGACTGTGCTTGGAATATTCTGTGAAATCCCAATAAATAAAACTAATCAGAAATAAAATATCATATGATATCACTTTTATGTGGAATCTAGAAAAAACGACACAAATGAACTTATTTACAAAACAGAAACAGACTCACAGACATAGAAAACAAACTTATGGTTACAGAGGGGAAGGGGGGAGGGATAAACTGGGAATTTGGGATTCACATATACACACTACTATATATAAAACAGACAAACAATGAGGACCTACTATAAAGCACAGGGAACTATATTCAATACCTTGTAATAACCTATAATGGAAAAGAATCTGAAGAATATATATATGTATATATATATATGTTTATACATATATAAAAAACTGAATCACTTTGCCGTACACCTGAGACATTGTAAATCAACTATACTTCATTAAAAATGAAATAAATGGTCTAGGAAGAGTATTTTGTTAGAAAAATTCAGTTTCTGTACTAAGAGACTGATGTCTTTAGCCATACTCATATATAGTTTCAGTCTTCAAACTACAGATGTGGTCTCACACCTCGTCTCTTCATCTTTACCAAGACCTTCCTTTGAAATTACCTGGCATTTTTCCTTCTGTTGTGAACAGAAGCTCCCTGTTGAACCTTAGATCAAACACTTTTATCTCAAGTCATTCCGTAAACATCTGCTAAATGCCTGCTATGAACCTAAACACTCTGAGTCTATTTCAGCCAAAACTGTCTGGGATTATGAATTATATGGATACAGACTTTAATTTCCTATTTCATTTTTGGTTGTGTTTTAACCCATAAACTGTGCCTTTTCATTTGTCATCTGGGCTTTACTAAGATGGATGAAGTACATAGCCACTTTTCAAAATAAGGAATCTAACAGAAAATCAAACAATCATTTCATTGCAAGAAATAAAGTAGGATCCATTTTTATTTGGTTCTTTTTATGGGCTCAAAAAAGGCTCATGCCTTAAATGTTTTTGAACTGCTAGCAAAATTTTATGAGGCCTTCCAATATACTTCACTTAGACCACTAATGGTGATATGCCTGATGGTAACTGGTCACAATTTTCATATGGTGAAAATCAAAAGTTTATCATGGTAACGATTAAATGACCTTTAAGGTTTTTTTTTTTTTTTTAAGGTTCTTATATCCCTAAATTACTAGGATTCTAAATCTGTGTTCTCCAATATGGTAGCCACTGGCCACATGTGCTTCTGAGTACTTGAAATGGGGCTAGTCTAAACTGAGATGTGATCTAAGAATAAAATACACACCAGGTTTTGAAGAGTTACTATAAAAAAAGAATAAAATATTTTGGATATATTGGGTTAAATAAAAATATTATTGGGCTTCCCTGGTGGCACAGTGGTTGAGAGTCTGCCTGCCGATGCAGGGGACACGGGTTTGTGCCCCGGTCCGGGAAGATCCCACATGCCACGGAGCGGCTAGGCCTGTGAGCCATGGCCGCTGAGCCTGTGCGTCCAGAGCCTGTGCTCTGCAACGGGAGAGGCCACAACAGTGAGAGGCCCGCGTACCGCAAAAAAAAAAAAAAATCATTAAAATGAACTTTACCAACTTATTATTTTTATGTTACTGCGGCTATTGAGAATTTAAAATTACTTTTGTGGCTTGCATTATATTAATACTAGACAGTACCACTCTAGACCTTCAAAACAAATGGATCAAAATCCCTCTTTAAGGACTTTTTAATGTTTATGGCCAATGTTTCAATACTGAGGTCCTTATGCCTCTAAAAGTCAAGTTAAAACTCATACCTACCAAAAACTAATAAACCCTACATGGGTGGATATTTACCACCAAGTTCCTCTCGAAATTACCCTCTGTCGAGGGCCTGTGAAAGTTCTATGGTTACAATACTGAATGTTCATCCCCATGGTTACTGTCTCAACTATATCAAAAGATTATCAGCAAAGGAGGCAAGAATATACAATGGAGAAAAGACAGCCTCTTCAATAAGTGGTGCTGGGAAAACTGGACAGCTACATGTAAAAGAAGGAAATTAGAACACTCCCTAATACCATGCACAAAAATGAATTAAATGGATTAAAGACCTAAATGTAAGGCCAGACACTATAAAACTCTTAGAGGAAAACGTAGGCAGAACACTCTATGACGTAAATCACAGCAAGATCCTTTTTGACCCACCTCCCAGAGAAATGGAAATAAAAACAAAAATAAACAAATGGGACCTAATGAAACTTAAAAGCTGTTGCACAGTAAAGGAAAGCATAAACAAGACGAAAAGACAACCCTCAGAATGGGAAAAAATATTTGCAAATGAAGCAGACAAAGGATTAATCTCCAAAATTTACAAGCAGCTCATGCAGCTCAATATCAAAAAACAACCCACCCAATCCAAAAATGGGCAGAAGACCTAAACAGACATTTCTCCAAAGAAGCCATACAGATTGCCAACAAACACATGAAAGGATGCTCAACATCACTAATCATTAGAGAAATGCAAATCAAAACTACAATGAGGTATCACCTCACACCAGTTAGAACGGCCATCATCAAAAAATCTACAAACAATAAATGCTGGAGAGGTTGTGGAGAAAAGGGAACCCTCTTGCACTGTTGTGGGAATATAAATTGATACAGCCACTATGGAGAACAATATGGAGGTTCCTTAAAAAACTAAAAATAGAACTATCATACGACCCAGCAATCCCACTACTGGGCATATACCCCGAGGAAACCATAATTCAAAAAGAGTCATGTACCAAAATGTTCATTGCAGCTCTATTTACAGTAGCCAGGACATGGAAGCAACCTAAGTGTCCATCGACAGATGAATGGATAAAGAAGATGTGGCACATATGTACAATGGAATATTACTCAGCCATAAAAAGAAACGAAATTGAGTTATTTATAGTGAGGTGGATGGACCTAGAGTCTGTCATACAGAGTGAAGTAAGTCAGAAAGAGAAAAACAAATACCGTATGCTAACACATATATATGGAATCTAAAAAAAAGAAAAAGAAAAAAAGGTTCTGAAGAACCCAGGGGCAGGACAGGAATAAAGATGCAGATGTAGAGAATGGACTTGAGGACATGGGGAGGGGGAAGGATAAGCTGGGACGGAGTGAGAGAGTAACACTGACGTATATATACTACCAAATGTAAAATAGATAGCTAGTGAGAAGCAGCTGCCTAGCACAGGGAGATCAGCTCAGTGCTTTGTGACCACCTAGAGGGGTGGGATAGGGAGGGTGGGAGGGAGACGCAAGAGGGAGGGGATAGGGGGACATATGTATACATAAAGCTGATTCATTTTGTTATAAAGCAGAAAGTATCACACCATTGTAAAGCAATTATACACCAATAAAAATGTTTAAAAAAAAGATTATCAGCAAATACACCAAAATGTTAAGAGTGATTATTTCTGGGTAGTGGGGTGCTGCGTGACTTTTGCATTCTTTTTTTATTCTCTTCTTCATTTCTGAGTCTTTCAATGACGAGGACTGTTATGTTTCTTCATCAGAAAAATGCATCTTTAAATTTCAGTGTGAATGATTTTCTGAACTGCATAAACATCACGAATATGTAAAAAAGAGACCAACTTAAAAGGGAATATCCCAACATGCTTTCATCTGCTCTGCTCCATTTCCAAATATTCTATAGTGAATAGGTTACTTCCATCAAGGGAAAAAACACACCTCCTTTAAAACCTGAAATATTCATCCACCTGTTTAACCTTAAACCTAAGTTAATTTGCATGCTGATTTTTTTAGAACTCCTTTTATCTCTGCTGTATTAGACGGTAGAGTAAATACTTTAGGTTTGAGCTTCAACCGTATGCTAACATAGCTATTTTAATATTTTTATAACTACCCTCAACCAGAACAGCATTTAGCTTGAGTCTATGCAAGAGATGCGGAAGAAACCCTAAAGATATTTTAATACCTCACTATGCGTAGGGGTTTAGGTTGTACTGCAAGGATGCCCATCTAAAGGGGTTCCACTTGCATCTGAGTCCTGCAGCAACGGGTTTGGGGGAGAACCCTCCTGCATGCTGTCCAGACCAGCTCAGAATGCCACCTGCACACTCGGGAGGGCTCAAGCCTGTGTACACACACACACACACACACACACACACACACACACGCACATGAGTGAGTGGGTTGTGCCCTATCCAGTGGGCAGTGGCTCTTCTCACCTGCCTTCCACTTTCAGAGGCCAGCACCACCCCCTGGCCTGGTTTCTGGGTACCATGGGGGGTGTGCAGTGCTGTGGCACCGGCGTGTGTAGGTGGGTGACACACACAGCTAGCACTGTTGTCTGCCCTGCTGGCTCTGGAGTAAGCTGGGCTTCTCAAGGCCCATCAGATATGATTGTTTAGCCTAGCAACGTTCTATTCATTTAATTTTTCTTTCTTCTTGAGGAAAAGGGCCTTTTTCCAATTCCTGTGAGGCAACAGCCTTTTGGAATACGGCACTGGCATGTGGCGCAGAACTTACTGTTGGTGGTGAAGATGATTTCTCCCTCCTGCGCGGTGGGATCTGTATCCTGGACCACCTGCAAGGCTCCCACGGTCCGGACAGCAGGGTCCAAAGTGACTGAGCTTTCATTTACGGTTGTGTCGCTTGCGCCGGTGATCTGGTTGGTTGACGGACCTCCCAGAGATCCCTCGAAGTCAGTGGGCAAGTCGTCCATGCAGTCGGCATTGGGCTGACAGGAGCAGAAAAGGACCTATCTTAGTGTATATCGTCAAGTTAGAGATGAGATGTCTACAGCCTAAATATTTTGTCCTGAGGGAAAACCAAGTTCTTTACTATTTTCTTCCTGAACCACTTTATTTAAAGACATTCCACATATAGTTCCTGTAATTAACATGAAAACATCTTCCAAAATTTTCTTTCCAAAGGTTCTGTTTAGATCTACAGACAAGGTTTTAATTCCAGGGGTAGCAGTAGCCATACATTAATATAATTACATAGGGAGAATAATATGATACTTATTTATAATGACAGCTCTTCCTTATCTATAGTGCTTACTTCTTGTATAGGAAGTAGCTGACAGCCTGATAATTAGCCCCAAAGACCCATGTGTTGTTTACAAATAGACTGATGGCATGAGAGGGGAGACAGAATCTGACTCGTGCATCAGAGATACACACATATACATAAACAAACGCACACACAAACACAAGAGCACAGGGTGAGGTGCTGCTAAACATAAGCCCAAAAACCACCTGCAGAGCAAAGCCCTATTTACATAACATTCAATTGATCGTACATTTGTCAAATCTTCTAAGTTAAAATCTTAGAATCATAAAACTAGGGTGAGACCATGTACTTTAATTACCCACTCACTACAGGACTCTCCCTCCCAATATTCCTCACAGCTCCACTTGAAAAACGTAGAGACCGGGGTCTCTTGTGCCTCGCCAGGCAGCCTGTGTCGGCCAGCTTCTCTTAGCGGGCAGCGGGGCAGTTTGACTCTTTGGTCTCAGTTCTGCTGGCTGAAGTGGTGTTGAATATATTGATATCTCTTCCACAAACAAACAGCTTGTAAAAAATGATTTTCAGTTGTTTTGCCTCTGACCAAACTCATAAAAATGATTTTTTAAAGGTGGTGGAGGAGAGATACGGTCCTGAGAAGCACTAAGAATGGCTGTTAACCACACGTTTTGCTCCACGCTGGAGAGTGACATTGCCTTGAGCGATGACAATGACACGGTTTTGCACCCCGTCCAAGGATGCAGATCAGGGTGGGCAGGCTTGGGTGAGGAGAATCCTAGGTTGACACTGTTTGAATTAACACCACAATGACTAGATTGTGTGCAAAGTTCATTGAAAGAGAAAAATCTACCACTCACGGGCTCATGGGGAGCACAAGGCAAGAAATCCAAACTGCTGGACTCTTGTCCTGGATTTCCACTCTCAAGCCAAGTCTCCCAAGCCCCACGCCTGTGTTTCCAACAGTCAGCTGGAAATCTCCATCATCCCACAAAAACCTCAGATTCAGCTCATTCCCTTTCCCCCACATTCTCTTTGTGTTCTGCCGGCTTCATCTCTATTGGCAGTGGGCCAATTCCTTGAAATGCGAGTTGTTGAAAGTCAACCCATTGAATGACTGATCCTCCAAGTTTACTGACTGAGATTATTGGACATGAGCGGGTATGTTCTGAACGTTTCTTACCCCATTACCAATTCCCAATCTCCCTCTAGTTTCTTCCCCGGTATACTTCATTCTCCACTTTTTCACCAGAGCACTCTTTCTTTTTTTAAAAAAAAGCATAGGTATGATTCTTTTTCTTTTTTTCCTCCTAAAGAATAAATTACAAGCTCCTTAGTATAGCAAAACAGGCACCGTACAGTCTGACCCAAGCCTTCTTTTCTGGCCCTACCTTCAGCCTTTGGAAACACACAGAATAAACCATATATTCCCCATTTCAGCACCTTAGCATATGCTGCTCTTCCACTCGGGATGACAGTTGCCCAAATCATCATCCCCTTCCCCTCTCCCATCCCAAGGTCTCAGACTAACCCTGGTGAACTCCTAATCATCCCTCAATTCCCAGGCCAAATGTCTCTTTTCTAAGCAGCGCTCCCTCCCAGTAGTCATCTTTGATACTGTAACTCTTTTCACACTTCTCCCCCTGTTACAGTCATTTGTTACTGTGTTAGTCTCACTCTACTAGTCCGCAAGCTTTTTTTTAATTCCGGTTTTACTGAGCTATAATTGGCATGGCATATTGTATTAGCTTAAGTTGTACAACATGATGATTTGATACGTGTGTATGTTGCAAAACCATCACCACAATAAGTTTAGTTAACATCCATCACCTCACATGATGACAAAATTTTTATTCTTGTGATGAGAACTTTTAAGATCTACTCTCTTAGCAACTTTCAAATATACAATACAGTGTTGTGTATTGTATTAGAGTCACCGTGTGGTGCGTTACGTCCCCGGGACTTACTTATTTCGTAACTGGAAGTTTGTACCCTGTGACCCCCTCACCCATTTCACCCTCCCCACCTCCTGCCCCTGGCAACCACAGATCTCTTCTCTGTTTCTTTTCCACGTAGGTTCCACATACAAGTGAGACACTTAAAGTGAAGCAACTACACTATATTGACCTTGAGTTCCAAGCCCTCACATAGTGCCTGACAATTATTAAGTGCTCAGTAAATGCTGATTTGGAAATTTTATCTAAGTCTCAATTTACTGCTCTGAAAACTTGGGAATGTTAGTATCTGCCCAGATCTGAGATCAGTGAAGGGAAGCTTTGAGAAAATACTTAAAAAAATTCAATTTCTGGGCAAAGGTAAAGTACACCTTTGAAGGGTAGCAGAGTGTGTCACTGCCCAAATTTGCTATGTTGGCATAAAAATTGTTTTTAGCTGAAACAATTGAGAACTGGGTAAAGAAATGCTCTCTGCCTTACCCCTATTTGCCTAAAAGCAAGACATAAATTTGTAAGGGGGTCCCCCTCTCTGTACCAGAAAGAGAAGAACATTCTTATCACCAGCGACTGGGAGTTGACGCAACAAACCTAACTGACATGCCCTTATCTGCCATTGGTTTCCCCCATATATTTACCTCCCCACAATTTGCTGTCCTAGAAACTCAAAGTCCTTTCCCTCTGTCTTGTCACTTCTCTAAAAATTTATTGCTCTTTTTTGAAGATGCTATAGAAGCCGAAGTTCTAACCACCCTTCTGAGTCACTCATCGCCAAGTGCTCCTATGTGCACACACGATGCATGTGTTCATAAACTTCTGTTTGATTTTCTCGTTAATCTGTCTTTTACAAGCCTAATTTACAGGGCCCAGCTGGAGAACCGAGGACGGTAGAAGAAAAAATAACTTCTTTCCCTCCACTATACTATGTAAAGATGCAGATTCAAATTGTGTGCGGGTATCAGGGAGGAAAAGAGCTCCAAGTGAGGATCCTGTGCTGGTTGTTCTTTCAGCCATAAGCATCTGGATGTGACCACAGATGCAAGAGCAACTGACATAGTTTTCACAATGTTGACTTTGCTTGGTGATCGTGTTCTTGTTTTCTCTCTTTTCTCTTTTTATAACATTATTTTATTAGTTTTGATGCAGGGTGTTTGCTTTCACTTCGTGGGCTAGCAGGAATAGTGTTATGTCTCTAACAGAGGTGAGTAGAGGAAAAGAGAAAGCGAATTAGCTCAGTGAGACTTGTTAATGAGAGAACGAATGAATAATTTGGCTTAGAAACAACATTTAACAGACCCACCTTACAGAACCTCACAGTTTATATCCACTCGAAATGGTTCATCAAATAGAATAATATTTTGAATAGAAACCCAGTTTATATACCTCTAAGAGAAATTACAGTCATAACGTTTAGTAAGAGATGTCAAATACCATCTGTAAGTGAACAGCATATAGGTTTTCAAATTCAGGTTAGCAGGGAGAACTCAAATAAACCAGATGCGAAATAGTTAGGGACTAGTGAATATACCAGCTGCACGGGATTTTCTATGCGTTTACAATCATCTTATTTATACCAGGATAATAGTGATAGGAGACGGTGTGTGCTGGGATAAAAAAGGCCCGTGTTATATGGTACCTTATAGGAGCACTCAATGATGTGATCTGTCATCCTGCAAAGACACCCCCTAGACCTGACTGGAGACAAAGGAGGATGAAGCACTTGAATGTAGATAAGGGGATTGAAAACACTCTGACAGTAAAGGACCTGCTCCTGTCAGGTTCAGTCTTTTATTTCTCTTGGCAAAATATAATGGCAGAAGGTACCACTGTAATAGGAACCAGTTAGAGCCAGAAATGTGGAACATGCCAACAGCGAGTTTAATTTTCTAAGTCCCTAGTATCTGATAGAGATGTTGGGTTTTTACTCATGTTTCATGTTCACTGTCAGTGATTTTCACCTTGAATGTATTATGCCTTCACAACTCTGGCCTGAAAATGTAATGCATTGCCTTTCAAACTCTAGCTCAAAGCTACAGTCACACAAATTGATTTGTGCTTGGTGTATCGACTGTTAAAAAAAAAAAAAATCAGCATACAGCCGGCAGGGAGGCAGGGGAGGCAGGGTAGAAAATTCAGCCAATCCATGACCTTGTGGCGCTTCAGGTGCGTGCCCTCAAACAGAGTCACTCTGGTCTTCCCGGGATAATTAGCCCTCTGGCATTAAAGGAAGCCTTTGATATCTGATCTGATCCTTTCTTCTTCAGTGACATCTTGGGACTTTTAAAATTCTGTTTATTCTCTGCCATTAGTAGTGAGGAATGACAAGAGGAGGAGACAGCAAAGCGGAGGGGGAAGGGGGAGGCCGGTCTCTGTATGCTGTTTGTCTAGCTTCTTTTAGACGGGGCCAGGTTGTTCTCACATCTCTGCGCAGCCCTCGGGTCTGGTGGCCTGGCTTGCTTCCTGCCCTCACCACAGCAGACGGTGCCTCAGCAGCTCATGGCCTTCACTCGATATGGTCCCTGGAAAGTCTTTCCCTGGAGCATCAAGCCAGCCAGCTGGGGGGATTCTCTTTGCACAGGGGGAATGACTAAGTTTGATAAAACGTATAACTGAGGGCGCCAGCTTGAGGGTAGCGCTAGAATTCAGTGGTTCTGGCTTTGGCTTCCTCGTCACTCAAGCTCGCCATGGAGATCTGAGCTCAGCAGAGGGCCCTGAGCCAGATTCCCAGTGGCTGGCCTCCCCTCCCATCGTTGGGAAGAGCTTGTTTCCTCCGGAAGCTAGGAGATGGTGGGGCAACATCAGAAAGTGTGGCGTGCGGGTCTGCTTGATGACAGTGCAGGTAAGTGACACAAGAGTGTCATCAGCGTACAACTGGCCCAAGAGGCCTCTGTGGGTGTCCCACCTGCTCTCACCCACTGCAGCCCGGAAGAGGAGCCTCTGAGCTGCTCAGGCAGCATCTCAACTCACAGACAAATACAATGGACATGCTGAGAGGGTCACGATGTTCTCAGATTGAGAAAAAGTGAGAGGAGAAATATATCCAGACATGGGAGCGCTCTTAGGGCCTCATCAGGTGACGCCACTGCTATGGGATTGAGGGGACACAGAAAATCCAGGGATGCTGTTTTCTCCCTGCTTTGTGGGAAAGGCAGAAAGACAGACATGACGATGCTGTAGGCTGTGCTGTGCTTACCGGGATCCCTAGGGCTTTAAGAATGTTCATCTTGCACATGGGACAGGTGCGATGGTCTAGGAGCCAGGGGTCAACACAGGACTTGTGGAAAAGATGCCTGCAATGAGAACCATACATCTTAGCGCGGCGGTAACTGCGGAGAGCACCTAGTCCACTCCAGCCCAGAGACTTGTTCAAGGTCACGCACTGCTCGGTGGCAGAGACAAGACTCGGACCTCCATCTCCGAACACCTGGGCCAGTAATGCTTCCTGTTACACCCTGCGGTGATACAGTCAACATCTGTCTGGCTCCCAGGAGGGTCCTCTATGATTTGCAGCTGAGTCTTCCAAGTTTGAGAAAATGCAGAGAATGTAGAAACAGAGAAATTTCTCTCTTTTTAGACAGGAAGAATCTTGAATGGAAAGAAGGCAAGTGGGGAAATTTGCACAGACCTTGCAGAATAACCTGAGAGTTGCCACTTGTAAATCAATCCAAAATTTCTTTTCCTACAGTCAGAAGCAAACTGCAAAATAAAGCCTCATTTCTGTAGATATTCGGGGTCTCACACAAAAGGGCAGAAGAGCTCCGGCAAGCATTTCACAGCACAAGTGATGTTTTAAGTTGCTGTGGCTGGTGGCTCTCACATCAGAAGCCGGAGGGACAGGTACCGTAAGCTTTACTGTTTGTACAGCTGATGCGCTCGACTCCATCGCCAGCCTCACGCGCCAGCCCTCCGGAGCCTTCCTCTGAGTGACAGGATAAGGGGGGCATTTAGTAGGTGCGGGGGTGGGGAGTCCTGACTAAACTTCCTCTCAACGTGGCTCACAGGAGCCCACTCAGAGATCTCAGGGGCTGCTCGAATCAGAAGCTTGTCTTCTCACGCACACGACTCCAGACCACGGGCAGAAGCAGTCAGAATTTCCTGCCTGGGGCAAGAAGAGAGAGAACCATCTGTCAAGTATGAGGGCATCCTTAGGACACGCCATCCATGCTGCACTATTCCCGGAACGCTTGCACGCTCTTCCCTGACTCTCATTTTTATTGTGCTAACAGTTCTACCAGCTGTCTTTGCATTAGAAGGCTTGAGGCTCCGATGCGTACAAAGGACCCCTCAAATCAGAGAAGAGCTCGAGAAGTGTCACTTCTGAAACTGACATGGAGAAGAACCCATGTCCCAAGGATAGCATTAGCTGTGTACAGGACACGATCGCATTGGGGATTAGGAGACGCAGAGGAGCAACCTGGATGTGTCGTGTGTTTCCAGGTCATTATTTCCAATGCCTTACAGATTGACCGCTTACAAGTAAATATATCACATACATTCATTCCCTTAGCCTTGCATCCACGCGACAAGGAATACCTGCCGAGAACTGTGCTCCTCACTGGGAATCAGCACGATAGGGATCTGGCTCCTTCTCTTTGGGAGTATAATCGGAGAGGCAGACGCTAATAAAACAGAAAGAAACTGCTTCACGACAACAGCGCTAAGGACACGTTAGCAGAACATGGAGTTGGTAGGGGGCTTGTGACTGGGAGATGCATCCTAGTTTGGGTACATAGAGAAAGTTTCCCTGACGAGGTGCCGAAGCTCAGACCCCGGAGGGCTACACAGACATTGTCCACAGAAGGGGAGGAGAGGAAGAAGAGTCTTCTAGGCAGAATGACTGGCTTGTACAAAAGCCCTGACCTGGGCACAGGAGGAAGGTCAGTCCCAGTGCAGCAGCAGGAGGGAGGGGCTGATGCGGGGTCAAGTGTCCCCCTGCACCCCTACCCCCAAACAATAATCGACCTCCCTGTGTTCAGGCTCTACGTTCAGAAAACAGGTGCCTAATCTAAATTTTCTCACTCACTGGTGTTCCTTCTGGGGAAAAGTCAGTCAGACATTCAGGTCCCTTTGACCATTCCTGGGAGGCAGGCTCTGTTGTGTTTCCTGCACATGTACTGGAAGTCAGAAAGACAGCAGGGCCAATCATTAGCTGTTTTAGCCTAAATAAGTCACTTAGCATTCCCACGTCTCCTCTGCCTCATGTGTAAGATGAAGATACATCTATTCCTGCGGAGGAGGCTTTCCTGAGTCTCCCACACACAGAAGCTGGTACCTACTCTTATCCCCCGAGTGACTTCTTTGTCTGCACTGGTCATTCTTACATCTCCTCTGTGATGGTTAGTTTCATGTGGCAACTTGGCTAGACTATAGTACCAGTTCTTCAATCAAACACTAATTTAGGGTAGTCTGCAGATGTGATTCATATCTACAGTCTGTTGACTTTAAATAAAGGAGATTATTCTAAATCATCTGGGTGGGCCTGACCCAATCAGTTGAAGAGCCTTAACAGCAAAACTGGTTTCCCTGAGGAAGAAAAAACTCCGCCTCAAGATGGCAGCATCAGCCCCTGCTCAGCGTTTCCAGCCTGTACACCTGCCCTACAGATTTCAGGCTTGCCAGCCCCTATCATCACATAAGCTAATTCCTTAAGAATATATGGTGGGATACAATGGCTGTCTGGAGAACTCTGACTGGTACGCCCTCCAACGAGAATATAAGCTCTATGAGAGCAAAATCTTCATTTACTTAATTCATTGTTAGATCCCCAGCAACTAGACTAGATCTTGGCACACAGAGGATGCTCCAGAAATACTTGCTACATGAATGGATATTTCTCAAAAGGCCTGGCACTCCTCACTGCCTGCACATGGCTATCAAGTCCCACGAACTCATTCTTCCTAAATCTCTTCTAACTTCATTGCCTATTTTCTTTTTGCCACGCTGCTCCCTCATTCGTGATCTCATTAACTCTTTTTCTGTATTGTTGTACTAACGTCTAAACTGCCCTCTGTGCCACCAATCTTTCCCTGTTCTTTTCATCCCACTCATCCTTGCCAGATTTATCTTCCCCCAGAAAAGTGCTAGTTACGTCACCCCCTTGTTCCATTCTGTTCTTCCCGAGGAGCTGGGCACCAAGATGAATAAGACAAGGTCCTTTCCTTCAAGGCAGAATCACAGTGCTTCAGTGGTTCCCTGGGAACTACAACAGAAAAGGCCATTGAAGAGCCAGCCTTCTGGATCCATCGTTTTCTGGCTGTGGGATCTTAGGCAAGGATTAGCTCTCCAAGACTTCATTCCTCATCTGTGAAATTTTGTCTTATAGGTATGGAGTTTGCCAGTGATTGAGTCTGTGTGTGTGTGTGTGTGTGTGTGTGTGTGTGTGTGTGTGTGTATGAGAGAGAGGGAATAAATACTGTCCATGAAGCTGAAACTATAAGTCCTGATCATCCTTAACTGTAAGCTATCATTCATCTTATTAATACCACTATTATATCTTGTTTGTAGATATTAGGTTATCATTCTGATTTCTACTCTAAACTTTCTAATGCTGAAAGCAAGTAACTGTAAATTAAAAACAAAAATCAAAGGGAGAACTAAGGACAACAAAAACAGTGCTAAAATGATACACAGGGTGATCATGTTGGCTATTAAATAACATTCAATTATTCCTAATACCATATTTCTTGTGTTGACCAAATAGGAAGACTACTTCCTTATAATTGGGATTGCAAACAATTTTTTCCCTCCCATATGGAAAGAAAAATAAAAGTCACTAGACTAAATAAATAAAGGAACAGGGAAAGAATCTGGAGTTTAGTGAAATGCACCAACAGTTCAACAAACATCTCTCGGGCAATGTCTATCTCACTCATTCTATTTGTATGATTCGCAGCAGGGCACTGTCCCTTCCCATATTTTAACAAAGGCTGCATGAGAAACTACATACAGAGGAACAACGGGATGTGACAGTCTATCTCCTAACGATCCTGACAAGCTGGAAATACAACCGAGGGTTGACCAAAACTCTTCTCCTTTTTTATTCACCAAAGGGAAGCATACCTTTTTTTTTTTTTTTATGCGGTACGCGGGCTTCTCACTGCTGTGGCCTCTCCCATGGCAGAGCACAGGCTCCAGACGCGCGGGCTCAGTGGCCATGGCTCACAGGCCCAGCCGCTCCGTGGCATGTGGGATCTTCCCAGACCGGGGCACGAACCCCTGTCCCCTGCATCGGCAGGCGGACTCTCAACCACTGTGCCACAGGGAAGCCCGGGAAGCATACTTTTTACAAAGAGTTCTTCAAATCCCTGACAAAAGATGATGCCAACAACTGCATCATAATGCTGAGATGATTATGAATAATATAATAATTTCCCATTTGGGGGGCAGGAATGACAAACCCCTGTTAAACTGGTTTCCACATCTTTTGATTCTTATTTATTTATTTATTTTTAAATTAAAAATTTTTTTTATTGAAGTATAGTTGATTTACAACGTTGTGTTAGTTTCAGGTGTACAGCAAAGTGAATCATTTATACATATACATATATCCATTCTTTTTTTAGACTCTTTTTCCCACATAGGTCATCACAGAGTATTGAGTAGAGTTCCCTGTGCTATACAGTAGGTCCTTATTAGTTATCTATTTTATATACAGTAGTGTGTATATATCAATCCCACTCTCCCAATTCATCCCTTTCCTCCTTCCCCCGGGTAAACATAAGTTTGTTTTCTACATCTGTGACTCTACTTCTGTTTTGTAAATAAGTTCATCGGTACCTATTTTTTAGATTCCACATATAAGCGAATCATTCTTGCTTTCTATTGTCCTTTCACCTATATGTGTGACTCCCCCCTCAATTAAATGACAGGTTTTCCCCACTGGGAGGCAGAAGGGGACTGTTCTGGCCTTTCTATCTCATTTACTTTTGCAGGCTTTCTTAGACCCTGCTACCCTCCCACGGAGATTAGGATCCTGGGGCTTTCCTTTTGGCACCAGTGCAAGCTGTTTCATTCCCCTCGATGAAATAGTGCTCAGAGAACATGAGTCACTCAGGGACCAAAGAATCCCATTCTCCTAGGCAACATGTTTAGATAAGATCTATCCAGTGCTTCTATGGGGAGTCAAAATGTTTCTTCAGAGCTTCTGAATCTTATTTGCAAAGTTGTCAATGATCTAAGAGTCAGTGTTTAATTAATAAACAGCATGCAATTAATAAACAATATCTACTGGTTATCAAATGCCTGCTATGTACCAAGCACGTTACATACATTATTCATTCACGACAGCCCTATGAGGTAGAAATTATTATTCCCATTTTATGGAGGAGGAAGCTGAAGCTGGTTAAAGTAAATTAAATTATCCAAAGAGCTAGTAAGCTGCAGAGCTGGGACTCAAACCCAGTCCTACTGTCAGTGCTTGTACCCAAATCTACACTCCACGCCCTTCCTTCCCACACTGAACTGTCGTGAGCAAGACAGGGGGAGTCGTGGTAACTTTGTTTATTTATTTATTTATTTATGGCTGCATTGGGTCTTCGTTGTGGCTCACGGGCTCTAGAGCGCAGGCTCAGTAGTTGTGGCACATGGGCTTAGTTGCTCCGCGGCATGTGGGATCTTCCTGGACCAGGGCTTGAACCCGTGTCCCCTGCATTGGCAGGCGGAGTCTCAACCACTGCGCCACCAGGGAAGCACCCCCATGTATTTTTGTGCTCCAGCTTCGAGGGGGCAGTACCTTAGTTACAGAGGTTGGGAATTGAGCAAAACCAGAGGAAAAGTGACCTGCCTTAAGTGTATTCATTTGGCTACAGAAGGAAAAGCTGTCAAATACTGGCCTCATGAGGCCTACCCTTAGCCATCAGTCTGCTTGCTTTATTTGGGAAGATGGTAACACTGGCCTCGAAATGCTTTGTCCTCCCCCACTCTCCACTGCCCAATAAATCTGGTAAATGTTAGTTGGCAGCTCCATTACCTTTGCACAAATTTTCAAATCTCTATCATGAAGTATCACAGAAAGAAATACCCACTTTTCTTCAAGGCTCTTCCCAACCTGGTCTGGTTTCTCTTTCCTGCCTTAGCTTTTTATTTTTTTTTCTTTTTTTTGAGGTACGCGGGCCTCTCACTGTTGTGGCCTCTCCCATTGCGGAGCACAGGCAGGCTCAGCACATGGGCTCAGCAGCCATGGCTCACGGGCCCAGCCGCTCCGCGGCATGTGGGATCTTCCCGGACCGGGGCACGAACCTGCGTCCCCTGCGTCGGCAGGTGGACTCTCAACCACGGCGCCACCAGGGAAGCACCCTGCCTTAGCTTTCTAAAATACAAATATGATATCACTCCCCACATGTGAAATGCTTCAGCTGCTTCCCACTGCCTACAACACAAAGTCACAGCACACAAAGAAGGCTCACCCAATCTGGTCCTTGTCACATCTTCTGCTCCACCCCCATGTTTACTTCACATTCTCACCATAACTCTGGAGTGTCCTTCTCAATTAAAAAAAATTTTTTGGTGTGGCAAATCTTGCTCATAATTCAAGTCACAGCTCAGATGTCCCTTCTCTTCCCTGAACATCCCACCTCTTTTCTCCAAACTGCCAAGGAGAGTCTGTTTCTTTTCTTTTTCTTCCTATTTTGTTTTCTCACGTATGTTGCAGCAGCTGAGTATGTGCTCTGCTTTCAGGGTCTGAAGACCCCTCCTTAGTTCTGTGATCTTTGGCAAGTAATCTAAGTTACCTGTGGCTTAGTTTTCCCTTCTATGTTTTATGACAATGTCCTTCAACTGACAACCCTCTGAAGTAATAGTCTGTGATAATCCAACAGAGGGTTTTTATCACAGGTAAAGGACAAAGGACACAAAGAAGAACAAATGGAGCCCAAAGTTAGTAGAAGGAGAGAAATAACAAGATTAGAGCAGAAATAAATGAAATAGATGCTAAAAAGACAACAGAGAAGATGAATGAAACTAAGAGCTGGTTCTTTGAAAAGATAAACTAAATTTACAAGTCCTTAGCTAGACTCACAAAGAAAAAAAAGAGAGAGGACCCAAATAAATGAAATCAGAAATGCAAGAGGAGATGTTATCATTGATAACCATAAAAGTACAAATGACCATAAGAGACTATTACAAACAATTATATGCCAACAAGTTGGACAACCTAGAAGAAATGGATAAATTTCTAGAAACATACAATCTACCAAGACTAAGTCATGATGAAATGGAAAATCTGAACAGACCAATTACTAGTAAGGAGATTGAATCAGTAATCAAAAACCTTCAACAAGTAAAAGTTCAGGACCAGATACGTTCACTGGTGCATTCTACCAAACATTCAAAGAAGAATTAATACCAATTCTTCTCAAATCCTTCCAAAAGATAAAAGCGGAGGGAACTCTTCCAAACTCATTTTATAAGGCCGGCATTACCCTGATACCCAAACTAGACAAGGACCTCACAAGAAAAGAAAATACCGGCCAGTATCCCTGATAAACATAGGTGCAAAAATCCTCAACAAAATATTAGCAAAGTGAATTCAACAATACATTATAGAGATCACACATCATGATCAAGTGGGATTTATTCCAGGGATGCAAGTATGTCTCAACATCCACAATTACACCATATTAACACAATGAAGGATAAAAGTCAAATAATCGTGTCAATAGATGCAGAAAAAGCATTTGACAAAATTCAACATTTATGATAAAAACTCTCAACAAAGCAGGTATGGGGGTAAAGTATCTCAACATAATGAAGGCCAGATATGACAAACTCATAGCTAATATCATATTCAATGCTGAAAAGCTGAAAGGATGTCCACTTTAGCCACTTTTATTCAACATAGTATTGGAAGTACTAAGCAGAGCACTTAGACAAGAAAAAGAAATAAAAGGCCTCCAAATTGGAAAGGAAGAAGTAAAACTGTCACTATTTGCAGATGACATATTATATATAGAAAACCCTAAAGACTCCTTCAAAAAACTGTTAGAATACATGAATTCAGTAAAGTTGCAGGATACAAAATCAATACTGAAAAATCTGTTGCATTTCTATACATGAATAACAAACTATTAGAGAAATTAAGAAAACAATCCCATTTACAACTGCATTAAAGAGAATAAAATACCTAGGAATAAATTTAGCCAAGGAGGTGAAAGACTGCATATTGAAAACTATAAAACATTACTGAAAGAAACTGAAGAAGGCACAAATAAATGGAGAGATAGTCCATGCTCATGGATTGGAAGAATCAGTATTGTTCAAATGTCCATACTACCCAGAGCAATTTACAGATTCAATGCAATCCCTATCAAAACTCCAATGGCATTTTTCAAAGAAATGGAACAAATAATCCTAAAATTTGTATGAAACCACCAACCCTCCCCTCCCAAATAGCCAAAGAAACCTTGAGAAAGAAGAACAAGGCTGGAGGCATCACATGCCCTGATTTCAAATGATATTACAAAGCTATAGTAATTAGAACAGTATGGATAAAGAAATTGTGGTATATATACACAATGAAATATTATTCAGCCATAAAAAGGATGAAATCTTGCCATTTGTGACAACATGAATGGATCTTGAGGACATCACGTTAAGTGGATAAGTCAGACAGGGAAAGACAAATACCGTATGATCTCTCTTATATGTGAAATCTAAAAATGAAGAAACAAACATACATGAGCTCATAGATACAGAGAACAGATTGGTGGTTGCCAGAGGTGTGGGATGAGGAGTGGGAGAAATGGGTGAAGGGGGTACAAAGGTAAAAAGAAAAAGAAAGAAAAGAAAAAAAGAAAGGGACAAAGGTTTGTTACTGCTTAGCTAATGTCATTCCAATGAATTGATAAAAATTGATTGTTGATCTTAAGTCCAGACAACTTAAAAATTATTTTGTCTGTTCTAATACATTTTCAATAATAGACAATTATACTGTTGGTAAAAAATATTTCTTGCTAATTTTTTTGCCCAAACTCATTTCAAGACTTCGGATAAATGTGTCAAAACACTTGTAAAAATATTTACTAACTAAAATCAGAAAAATGGAAATTACAGAACATCACTCGTGTTCATAATTGGCATTTATTTTTAAATTCGATAATTGCTCATGTTGGCAATGGTGTAAACAGTCTCATATACTTTTGGTGGGAATGTAAATTGATCTGGTTAGGCAATATGGCAGAGTGGAATCAATTTTGAAATGCATAACTCTTTTGATCCAGTTAAAGAAAAAGATTTCACTTTAGATTTATGTCTTCAAAGTGAGAATAAATTTAGGTTGTTAAGGAAAAAAATGACCAAAAAAATTACCTGGCAAATAAGAAGCTAAAGTGTCATTATTTAATTAACAGTAATTTAGCTCCTGTTCCTTGCAAGTGAGTTTTCTATGGTAGAGGTTACCCTGGAAGCACTTTCCTTAACTTTTATGGACTCTAAATTATGAAAGAATTCTGCTTTCTTCTAGGGGCCTAATGAGGACATTATGGGGTTGGTGAGCCCATGCTCTGTCCAGACTGTCTGGTAGACATCACACTGGGCCATTCCTTCCATGCAAATCTCATTTCGAGAATATCGATTTATGGATCTGGGCACAGGCATTACTCGGTTAGAATGACCAAAATGGCATTGGTGATGACACTTACAGAATGTCAATGGAGCCCAGACAGTGTCATGAATATTGCTTAGGAGAAATGTACTTCATTCCTACCCAGAGGAAGGAAATCTAAAGTGCTCTCATTGATTTTCTTAAGTAGGATTTCACTCCACCCTTGCTTCTAAAATCAGGTCAATTCAATGAGAACTTTGAAAAACACATGGACCTGAGCCAGACTTTCCCTCATTCTTTGTGATCATGAACGTCTCACCATCAAGTTACTTCCTTCCATGGTGTCTCATCTTCCTACGTCTCCTATACAGAAAGCCCTTGCAGGGGTGGCCGTGCAGTGGTCATGCAGCGTTGGGAGGTCAGTTAAGCAGACACCAGCCTCTCCCTACCAGAAACTCTGCCCAACCAGCCCAGTGCCTCTCTGTAGGGCTGACTCTGCTATTGGGTTTGGTCTGAAATGTTTGGACCAATTTTGAGAATCTGCATTTATCCCCGATGCTCCCTATTTAGGTTATGTAAACATCATTTTTTTAAAAAGGAGAAAGAGGAAAAGGAAAGGGAAAAAAAGAGCTGTCACACAGAACCAGTTGTAACCATATCATGGCTGTTGTTATAAATACAATTGCTTTGTTTTGGCAAGCTAATCTGCTTCGCTAGCAGTTTTACCTGATGAAGGGGAAAATAAAAGAATGCAATAAAGTAAATGACGGCTCACTTCAGTAGCACAAACACGGCCCTTCTGTGAAAAAGGCTCGTCTGCTTTCAGGCCCAGGATAACAAGATTGGAATCACTGTGGAGAAAGCAAATTCCTTAAAGCTGGGCTAGAGTTGATCTGGATTCCCTGGGGTTCTTAGACGTTGGCTTAGAGTGAGATAGGCGTTTCTGAGGCAGACTTTTAGCCAAAACTAGAGCCCCAGAGAGTTGAGTGTATGGCAGAGGACCCTCACGGGGCAGGGGAAGGGTGGGGCTAAGGTGTCAATAGCCTAGCAGTGGTACCAGGACCTTGGAAAGAGTACTGGTCTAGAAGTCAGAGACCTCTCTGTACTTTGGACCCTATGACCCTATGAGTTAAGGTTTTCTTTTAGTTAAATAAAGAGGTGTTAATGGTCCCTGCTCTAACTCTATTATAAGCTACCGTGAGATGCAAATTAGACAGTATATGTAAAAGAGCTTTGTAAACAGTAGAATGCTTTTCAAAGTATTATGATAAATGGCCAGTTATTTCAGCCATTTGTCCATAGTATTGGGTTTAAGTAGCATTAAAGAAAAACCAACAAAACTTAAAGAACTAAGAAGCTGCATCAGATCCTCTTGCTATGGAACTCAGTTTCCTTTTTAGCAACTGGAAGAAATGGATCCTTTCGGAATGCAAGTTCCGAGGGAACTGCAGAATTGTCTTCTTATAGAGTGTCTCATTCCTTTGGGTTCTGGCAGAGGGAAGCTCTGTGCTTAAAACTTGACCCTGGTCTAATTATATTGTTCGGCCGGGGTAGCAGAGCTGGTTGGCATGTGTCCCAAGTGTCTAGTTGATGAATATAAATGGGAATCAGGACATCTGAAGTCAGAATGCCACATTTAACAAGGTTATTAGAGTTCAAGACATCTTTCTGAAGGCGGCATTTGTTCTGTTGAAAATATAACAGAAAATAACACATCAGACATTTATCAATGCTGCCACATCTCCTTTCATGTTTCCTTCCTTTAATCCCCTAGATGGAGTGATAGCTAATTTTTGGCAGTTCATACACAAAACTCCAAAGTAATCAAAGAAAAATGATTAGAATGAACCATCAACAAACTCTGAACTTAAATTTTATATAATTTTGACTAATGTACAAGTGAACTTTTTCTTTAAGTCCACAATGTAGTTTCTTTGGTACTGTAAAATTTTCTTTCATTACTTTAAACGCATATACTGTATCTTAAGATAGCTGGATGATTTCTAAGTAGGTATACATTTATGTACACACTACCCAGATGAAGATATACATTATTTCCATCACCCCAGAGAGCTCTCTCCTGCTCCTGTCTAGATGATATCCACTCCCTGCCACGAATCCGTCATTAGGGCTTCTGTCACCAAAGATTAGCTTTGCCTGTGATTGAATTTCACATAAATGGAATCATAAAGTATCTATTCTTTTTGCCTGGCTTCTTTGGTTCAACATAATTTTTTCAGATTCATCTGTGCTTTCATGTACATCGATCGCTGGTCTTTTTATTGCTGAGTAGATTTCCAGTGTATGACTGTACCCCAACTGATTTACAGATTTTTCTGTTGTTAGACCTTGGGGTTATTTTTTGGCTATTACGAATAAATGTGCTATGATGACCATTCTTGTACAAGTCTTTCTGTGAATGTATGCATTCATTTCTCTTGGGTATATATCCAAGAGTGAAACTGCTAGGTTAGAGGATAGTATATGTTTAACTTCAGTAGAAACTGACAAATTTCCAAAGCAGTTGTGCCACTTTAAACTCCCACCACACTATATAACTTTTTTTTTTTTTTTTTTTTCCGATACGCAGGGCTCTCACTGCCGTAGCCTCTCCCGCTGCGGAGCACAGGCTCCGGACGCGCAGGCTCAGCGGCCATGGCTCACGGGCGCAGCCGCTCCGCGGCATGTGGGATCTTCCCGGACAGGGGCACGAAGCCGTGTCCCCTGCATCGGCAGGCAGACTTCTCAACCACTGCGTCATCAGGGAAGCCCCATACTATATAACTTTTAATCCGGCAGAGTATGTAAAATTATGTTCCTGAAAAAATGAGTTTTTAAAATAACAGTTTTCGTGAATAATGACTATTGAGTGGGATGCCTATACCAACATAAATTTCAGAGAAATTTGAAAAATGCAGTTAATTGCTCAGTTGTTTTATTATTATTATTATTTTGGGGGGGTAAAGAAAGATGAAAGAAGAGGAGATAAAAATAAAGATAAAAATTCATAAATTTAGTAACTTTTTTCTATTAATCCAAAAGCATCATAAAAACCAAAAATATTTAAATGAGAAAAAACACTATTTACCAAAACATGAAAACAAAATGTTAAAAATAGTTAATACCACATTATATCAGTTCTATGCCGTATCATTTTCCTCCCCCATTTTAACATCTCTGAAATCAGGAAGCATCTTACTATCGATGACGATTTACGTTTACAGTAGATATGCCAACTAAAAATTGTTGCTTGCCATCTGGTTCTGAAAGAATGAAGTCACTAGCTACTTGCTGACTTTCAACACACCCTGAAAGGAGTTTGGGGTGGAGACCAGGAATGAGGCACTCTGTGCTCTGGGAAAAACTGGCAGAACAGGCCTTTAGAGAGTTAGATATTTTCAGGAGAAGATTTTATGAGCCCAATTCCCTGCATCTTCTCATATAAAGAAAAGCACTAAAATCATTAATGGAGACATCTGCTCCTCGTGGCTAGCAGCCACCTTCTCGTGACCAGCAGCAACCTTCTTCCAAAATGTGTGCTTGATGACACGTATCCCCCTTCACCAAAATCACATATATTCTAACCTCCCCCTTCCACTTCTTCGGAACAGTTCCCTAGAGGTATCTGAGGCTGTCTCCCAGGCTATAGTCCTCATTAAGCCCCAAATAAAACTGAACTCACAACTCCCACTTGGTGAAAATTTTTCATTGACGGTCAGATGCGATATGTGAAGAGCTTAGGTTAGTCAAGAATAATATCTCAGAGAAATCAAAGACATGGGAATTAAAGCTAAGTGCTACCTTTGTATTTGGCTACTAGATGAGAAAGATGGTTAAAAATGGCACTACTTCTTGGTTCCAAAGAAACACTAATGCAGGCACATCCTGCTAGTATGGGGTGTAAATCATTACCACCTTTCAGGAAAGCAGTTAGACAAAACTTATCGAGATCCTTTGGAAAGCACTTTTGACCCAGGAAGTTCACTTTTAGGAACATATCCTAAGCGATAAACACAGAAAAAACAAACAATTGAGATTATGATTTTATAATGATGAAAACTGGACGCAATTTAAATGCTGTACGATAAGGGGGACAGTTAAAGAAACTCCAATAACGGACCATTATGCAACCACTAAAATATTTTAAGATAATTTCTAAAGTTACTGGAAAATGCTTACTTTTTAATATTAGATGAGAAAGTAGAATAAAAATTATATTAGTGGCCTGACTCTACAATGTTTAACAACATACATGGGATGCTTATATATATACATACATCATAAAAATTAAATATACTAATATTAATAATGATTATTTCTGGGTGGTGAGATTATTATTCCTTACTTCTTTATACTTTTCACCATTTTCAAAATTTCTTACAATTAGCCATGAAACATTCATAGTTTTAAAAAATATAAAACGGCAGAGAAAAGAATGACCGATAATCTAATTTGCGTAACATGGGCATGAAAGAGTAAGTTAAATCTTATGAAAATCAGCCAGTGTTCACCATTTTTTTAAAAAAAGTTACTTGGAGAAAAATCTGTTCCTAATCAAGCATATGTAACAGGCACAACAGGGTAAAGTTAGGACAGACCATTTCTGCCTGGCTAGAAAGCATCCCTTTGTTTTCCACTTCGCAAGTTATAAGGCTCAGAGTCGGAATCCTGATCACATTAGACTGTTCTGTAAATTGTTTTTACCCGTAAAGAGGTTGGAATCTTCTGTTCACACAGACATTCAGTTCATTTGACTCATCTTAAAATTAGATGGGTCCTGGGGTTAGAAACCTTCAGGGGCTAGTGTCTTTTATTGGGCTTTCCATAAAACTCGTGATTTTTGAAGTTTTCAAATATGAAAATGATATTCATTTCTACATCAGGTTATAATTCTTCTTTATGTTATGTTCTTTATTATGATCATGTTGTGTCTGGTAGGGAGAGTGAATGAGAGCCCCTAAGTTCACAGATGAATATCAGAGTCCAACTGTGATGTTGCCTTCAGTTGTCATTGAAGGACCCAAGACCTGGATCCCACATCAAAGTTTCAGGAGAAGCAGGGGAGGCTATGAACTGCCCCGGTGGGTTTGGTTGGAAGCATCCAATGGGAACAAGGAAACTCTCTGGGACACAGTGAATAAGCAGAGAGAGAGAGGCCCATCTGATGCAAGCCACTGGTGGTAACGCACTTGTCTTGTAGGCACGGTGCTCTCACCTATATTAGCTCCGTAAATCTTACTAATTTGATCTTAAGGAGGCTGGTCCTTGGCAGGCAAGTGACTCTGGAAGGCTTAGGGTTCGTGTTTGTTCAGAAAGCTTTACAAATGGATCCCTCTTCTGTTTGCCATGTGCCTTTTTACTAGATCTCTCTCAGAGCTGCTTCTCTTGTAGAGGAAAATGTCACCTGTCCTTACCGACAGGAGTTAACGGATTGTTAATGGATCCATTGTTAATGGATCTGAGGGGTCAGTAAGTAGGTCCATGTTAAAAGTATACATACATCAGTCACATCAAATGAGAAAGGAAAGTAGCTGGTTATTTGGGTAGATGAACAAAGACGATGTATAAGCCTCTTGTCAACTGTAGATACGTGGTATGTAACAGACCTCCACTGAATTCATTGAATTAGAAGACCAAATCTAGGCTTTGACTTTTCAACAGCCTTCAAAAAATTCCTTTTCCAAATCTCCAGGCCTATCCCTTTTAGTATCTCTCTAACTGGAATGTCATTTGAAATTCCTTTGCAAATTAGGGTATGTATTGCCCCGATTTGCACATACAAGCTTTCTTTGTCCTTCTCTATTAATTTGTTCTGTACTTTAACAGTAACTATTTATTCTGTTTTCTCTTTTCAGTCTGGCATATTATTGTGTTAAATCTCCATTTCATCTCTTTCAACACCAGTGCGGTTAGTCATGTTCTGATCTTTGTAAAAATGTAGACTCAAGTTTCAAAGAAGAAAGAAAAAAGAAACAGTATGATATATTCTATGTCCTGAATTACTAAGGAGATCTCTTACACAGATACAATTGAAATTTAGCCTCATTTCTAAAACAGAGAGATGAGAAAGAGGAAAGGCAGCATAGCATTTACACATAGGATCCAACAATTGTCTATCTAAAATGGAACTCTGACTAAATGACCCAGTTATGGGATTGTTTTGGGATGAATAACTCAGAAGAAAGTTTTAAAAAGATAAGCCAAAGCTGGTCTTCAAGTTTTTTTCTT
This sequence comes from Orcinus orca, assembly GCF_937001465.1. NCBI lineage: Eukaryota > Metazoa > Chordata > Mammalia > Artiodactyla > Delphinidae > Orcinus > Orcinus orca. Next base: position 23,534,183 of record NC_064562.1, read on the forward strand.
TTTTCTTTTTTTTGAGTGAGAAAGAAAATCTGTTTCAGCGTTTGAAATCTGTTTCTTCTGTTACAGTTTTTGAATAACAGTGTGCTAACCACTGGATTTTTTCTATTGTTTAGAATCCGAATGGAGAGATATGAGAATGTTTTAATTGCAAACAAATATAGATGTATCTATCAGTCACCATCTGACGGGGCAGCTATTTTCAAGTAATCCAAATGGCTGACTCATGCTAGGTTTACCTCCAGAATATCTCCTGACTAGATCCTTCTCCCTATGTGCCCAATGCCAGCACTCCAAGTCAGGCTGCCAGCATTTCTTGTCTTGACTTTGCCACAGTCTCCTAACTGGTCCCCTTGACTCCATTCACATCACTTTAAGCCTTTAAGCCACGTTCCACACGTGCCAGTGTGCTGTGTATAGAGCACAAGCTGAACCCATCAGCTGGTCTCCCAGGACTTGGCTATAACCTCAGCTCCTCAGTTGGGCATTCAGGTCCTAAATGATCTGATCCTACCTCTCTACCATTATCTTGACACGTGCGTTATATTCTGACAATTTCAGGTTACCACTAGTTATCTTTGCTTGGAATATTCTTCTTAGATCTGACTGACTGGAAAACTCCTTCGGTACTACTTTCTGGAAAGTAACTAGGCAATTTGAATTTGTAGCCTTAGAAACAAAGAAATGATCCAAAATGTAACTAAGGTCTACACACACAGAGCTAATTTATCACAGCCCTATTTATAATAGCAAAAAAAAGTATGTGGGTATGGAAGGGGGAAACCACATAAATGTCCAAAAAAAGTCAAATAAATTATGACTTAGGGGATATTATACACCAATTAAAAATGATACTGTGAAAGTTTTAAACACATGGAAAATGTTTATTCTAGAAAGGACTTACGGTGACCTTAAGAGATGCAGATATCCAAAAAGATGCCATAAAAGCAAAAGAAGAAAGGAAAATAAGAAGAGAGACATAAAACAGAGTCAGGGATGAAGCTAAAAAAATCCCTTTTGGCTATGGGATGGGCTCCAGATTTGGCTGTTGGCTTTCTATCAACAAACATAGAAAAACAAAAATCTGCAAAATAGCACAGTTTCGTATCCACAATATAAAAACATTCCTTTGCTCAGGAGAAACGCAGGTATTCCACGTGTGAACTGCTCTGGTGAGTCCTCGCGATGAAATCAGAGTAGAAAATCCTAACGAGAGCCACAATGGCAAGTTTCCTAAGATTGCTTCTTACAGTAATTCCTGATAAAATCAGTGGCAATTGCACCAGGCAGCTCAATTCTCTTGTAAGGAGCGAATATGAAATAGTGCACGTTCTTAATTTTCTGTGAATCTACCTTGTTACAGAAACACATTTTAGAGAAACAGAAGGACTGAAGTATATTTCAATTAATCTTCATAAAGAAACAGTTTTTTTTAGTCATACTTCTGATACACTTAATGAGTTTAAACTTGTGCTCGCTAAAAAAGTACCCGGAGGGCTTCCCTGGTGGCGCAGTGGTTGGGAGTCCGCCTGCCGGTGCAGGGGACACGGGTTCGTGCCCCGGTCCAGGAGGATCCCACACGCCGCGGAGCGGCTGGGCCCGTGAGCCATGGCCGCTGAGCCTGCGCGTCCGGAGCCTGTGCTCCGCAGCGGGAGAGGCCACAGCAGTGAGAGGCCAAAAATAAAAAATATCGCCAAAAATAAATAAAAAATAAAAAAATATCGCCAAAAATAAAAAAACATAAAAAAGTACCCGGAGTCCAGCCAATCTAGCTGGATAATTAAAAATAGACTTATCAGAATGAATGACTAAGGGGCAGGAGTAGAAACAGGGAGATCAGTGAGAAGGCTACTTCAGAAAGCCAGGAAAGAATGGATGGTGGTAATGATGTTAGGAATAGTAATAGGATAGTAACAGTTCTAATAATAATGGTAAGAGTAACATCATATTAGTATTGTAATAATAGCAATAATAATAATACCAGATATATACAGAATTATCATTCACTATCAGGTTTCGAATTGAATATGTAAAAATCAATTTTTAGCTAGCTAACTTAAATTAGATTCTTGAATCAAAACTAAGTTCCTTCACTGACATTTTCTTCTGTTAATAAAAAAGCAAGCCTAAATTAAAACACACACACACACACACACACACACACACACACACACACACACGCACAACTCCAGGCTGGGGGAATGGAGAGTTATTGTTTAATGGCTACAGAGTGTCAGTCTGGAGATGAATGTCCTCATGGTGGCACAATAAGTTGAATATACTTTATGCCACTGAAATATAAATGTAAAAACAGTTAAAACGATCAACTTTATGCTATATATATTTACCACGCCCCGCGCCCCCCCCACCACCTTCCAGAATGCTCTACCAGGTAAGCTTGCTCAGGACAAAACTGAATCCTGTTGTGAAGAGGGCGGAGCCCAACAAGCCATGGACCTGCAGAGCTGCTCACTGACCTGGACTCCTGGCTCCGAAATACGCACCAAGTCCTGATTAAAAGGGCAGCCAGTGTCCACAGCACTTGCCTCCTACGGTTTCCCCCCAAGAAGCACTATTTACAAAACGTAACTACAGGAGCTAATTTGTAATCAGGAGAATTTTGTATAGGAACGGGTGAAAAGTTGGAGGCACGGCTACCAAAGACAATGACTTGAGCACTAGAGGATTTTATCTGTAATCCAACTGTGACAATAACAAGCCAGCAGGACATGCTGCCTCCATGGGGCCATTAGTACCCAGCCGAACTCTGTCGTCTGTCAGAAACTGCTTTTCTGTCTCTCTAGGGGGCTGGGGATGATGCAATTTGAATAGCTCATGGATGGGTTACTATGGAATGAGCTAAGGCGAGTTAAGACACATTCCAGTTTTACCCCAGAGGACAATTCTGACTGGCCCATGAAAAGACCCCGATTCTTTACGCGGGCCTCTCACTGTTGTGGCCTCTCCCGTTGCGGAGCACAGGCTCTGGACGCGCAGGCTCAGCGGCCATGGCTCACGGGCCCAGCCGCTCCACGGCATGTGGGATCTTCCCGGACCGGGGCACGAACCCGTGTCTCCTGCATCGGCAGGCGGACTCTCAACCACTGCGCCACCAGGGAAGCCCTGTGGAGCCTTTCTTAACTTCCCTGTGCCTGGTATTAGTTCCTCCAAAATTTTAATTCATTTTGCTATTAGTGCTGCATATATGTCACTCTGTATTGTGATGACTTATTTGAATTCCTATCTCTCCCTCACTAGCCTGATTTCCTTTACAGCAGGGAACATGCCATTTTCTTTTCATTTCTGGTACTTCACACTATTCCTGGTATACAGTTGCTACAAAAGAAATGTTTGTTGTTTTGAATAAAGCATTTAGTTACTAAAAAGGTTATGGCAAGGGCCTGCTTGTTGCCAAGGAGCTTTCATACTTTTTCCTCAATTGTGGGGAGAGTTTGCAAACAAAGGAAAAGACAGTAGTAGAAACTAATATCTTCCCAAATTAGTGATAACGCTTTAGTAATAAATTAGAGATAGGAAAGAATTGTATAGGCACGTAGAGAAAGGACGTATACATTGCTTTGTTTTTAAAAATTGACAAACATGTAGAGAAAGGATGCATACACTGCTTTGTTTTTAAAAAATGACAAACAAGGACGTTTGCTCTGCCCAAGGGGATCACGCTCTTTCTGAAATACGGCGTTTGCAATTGGGTAAATAGTTTGAGATGAATAACCATTGAAGGACAGTGGGGACACCATAGGGTCAAAGCTGAAGAAGAATGAGAGAGCCCAACTTCTTCTCGGGACAAGAGAAGACAACAGACTTCAATAAGATCTCTTTTGTGGCTAAAAATCATCATCGCAAGTACAGATCCTAGTCACACAAAACAGCCCTAGAATGCAGTCGTCGTATGTTTTGGCATAGGTATGCTACGGCAAAACCACAGCTCCTTGGAAAATATCTTAGTGGTGTATTAGGATCAAATCCAAACCACCAAAGTTAGACCTGAGATGTTTTGTGTGCTGTTGTGGTCCCTCCCTCACATGAAACGTGGGTGTCCAGGCTCACCCCATGGGGAAGCTTGCCTCCAAGGGCTAGAGAAGGACCCTGACAAAGAAAGAACAATGGGGGAGAAATGGCACATGAATATGTGCACAGTTTAACTTTATTCATCACCATGACTACAAATAAAGAGGAAGAATCACTTATTAATTCATCCTAATTTGTGCAAGTGTCTTCAAAAGGGAAGAATGATTTTGAAAAAGTCATGGTACGAGACTGGGTGATTTGGAAAGACACCCGAAATGGCAACCATAGAGAAGAGAGGCACCCAGCATGTCAGGAGTTAGGAGGCCACCGAAAAGAGTGTGAGAGAAGAAAGACAATACGCTGGAACATTGTTTGAAACAGTTTTTACTCCAAGGAGATGCAAAGAATTCTGTGGATGAGTCAGCCTGGAAATAATTGGTAAGAGAGACTATAAAGTTCATAGGAGCAAAGGCTTAATAATACCCCAGAGGAAATTATCTAGCAAAAAAGCAAATGCCAGTGCATTTGTCTGATAACATCCATTAGTGCCAACTGTCTGGCAGAAACCAGCAACAGGCATAAATATCTTGATTTTAAAAGCCACATGGAAAAACTGGAGAACTCTTCAAAGAGTAGGCCTGTGTGTCTAGTTTAAGATCAAACAGCAACTACAACCTGAGTTTGGTAATGCTCGATGTATTTGTTATTTAAAGCAGGGCCCACAGGAAGGAAATAAAAGCAGATGTACAGTGAGGAACTTGAAGCAAAAAGAATCAAGAAATGAGCTGAGAAGCAAATGATGATGTAAAAAGGAGGAGCCTGAGGCCAAACTAAAGTGGCCTAGGGCAAGTGTTAGCATAAATAAGATTAAACTTCCTAAAGTTTTTCTTTTTGGTGACAAGTACTAACGTGCTACTTTTGTCTTTGTTAACATTTCTAAAAAATATACTATAAAAGCAGATCTGGAATAATATATCATGACAATTTAAATACTGCTAAAGCAATGTAATTTGTCATAATTAAAAACTGAAATCAGCTAAATGGTCCGCAACAGGGGCCTAGTAAATTACATTGTGGTACATCTGTGACTTAGATATTATGCAACCTCCAGCAATTATATGCAGTAGCATGAAATATACTCATGAAAGAGCTCTAACTGAACAAGCTATTTTATACAGTATGAATGATGGAGCTAAACTAAGCCTATATATAGTTTTTTTTTTCTTTTACTGGAGTAAAATTGCTTTACAATGTTGTGTTAGTTTCTGCTGTACAACGAAGTGAATCAGCTCTATGTATACATATATCCCCTCCCTCTTGGACCTCCCTCCCACCACCCCCCATCCCACCCATCTAGGTCGTCACAGAGCACCGAGCTGCACTCCCTGTGCTATACAGCAGGTTCCCTTAGCTAACTATTTTACACATGGTAGTGTATTTATGTCAAACCTAATCTCCCAATTCGTTCCACCCTCCCCTTCCCCACACTGTGTCCACATATCTGTTCTCTACATCTACGTCTCTATTCCTGCCCTACAAATAGGTTCATCTGTACCATTTTTCTAGATTCCACATATATGTGTTATTGTACAATATTTGTTTTTCTCTTTCTGGCTTACTTCGCTCTGTATGACAGACTCTAGGTCCATCCACATCTCTACAAATAACCCAATTTCGTTCCTTTTTAGGGCTGAGTAATATTCCATTGTATATCTGTGCCACATCTTCTTTATCCATTCACCTATCGTTGGACACTTAGGCTGTTTCCATGTCCTGGCTATTGTAAATAGTGCTGCAATGAACATTGGGGTACATGTGTCCTTTTGAATTATGGTTTTCTCAGGGTATATGCCCAGTAGTGGGATTGCTGAATCATATGGTAGTTCTATTTTTAGTTTTTTTTTTGTAATTACTTTTGTAAAGTTTTTTGGATTCTCAAGGAAAAGATGCTATTTACCTTTTATTTTAGCTTTGGATATTTTTTATTAGTAGGAGACTCACAGGGCTCTAAGCCAGCTCCAAAGAAAAGGAGAATCAAGACTTTCCTTGTGCATAGGTATGAGGCTTTATAAAACTCTTAATAAAATGCTGCAGAGAGGAAAGATGCTAGCGGGAGAGGCTGTCTGTAGTTCACATACTGCCATTCTTGGCCAGCATTTCTAGAAGTCACCAAGCAAATACCAAGTATAATGTCTAGAGAGAGAATTTATCTATAGTACCCTCACATGAAGGATGCTGCCAAGTCTTTATGTGGCCCAATTTATGATTTGTTCTTAGAGACAGTCAACCATCTATAAACTAAGGAAAGGGAATCCCACCTGAAGGCTTCAGCTGGGGCCACCAGAGTGCGCTTTCCTCAGGCTGGTTTTCCTACTGATCAATTTGCCTGAGAGCATTTCAAGCACAATCCACTCCCCTTGGAGTGTCTGCATCTATTTGAGTATCTTGTTCCTTTTTGTCACTTTGAGATTATTAAACTAAGTCCTCTAAGGCATATCCTATTTCTTTTGTGTTTCTAATAAATAGTTCTTAACATCACATTGTTTTATGACCGAATGGATTGTTTTATATCTTGGTGGTGACTGTGTTCTACTTTATTTCCTTAAATACTGTTAGAATTTTTAAAGCCAGTATTTCTAAGCGAAGGCTCTTTGTTTAAGGCAGTATTTAATTTTTATTTTTAGGACACCTGCACAGATGCAAAAACACTAAAAAAGCTTTAGGCACCTTTAACATATTTTATTTTATTGAAATATTTAAATTTATTTAATGTTAATAAATGTAATATTTATTTTAATGTTATAAAATGTAATTTTAATATTTACATTAATAAATGTAAATATATTTTAATGTATAAAAAGAATCTAGACACCTTAATGGTGAATTTCACTTGAGAGAGAGGGATTAGGGTTCTAAGAGAATCACCAGTTGGCAGTTTTTCCAACTACACATGCTGGCATCCGCCCCTAGATTCTAGAAGTTTGGGGGTGATGGTCACATTCTCTTCTTGTCAATAAAAAATAAGGGGGAATGAAATCTGCCTTTGGCTTCCTAGTCCCTCCTGACTGTATTCTGGTTTGCTGATCCCTTCATGATCATTCAGAAAACATTTTTAAGAGTTCATTATTTTAATTAAAATAGCACGTGTAAAAGCGAGTATGATTCTGAATATCATAGATCTGTTGTTAAAAAAACCTTGAACTTGGAGCTACATCATCAAACTGTGTACATGAGATCCTAGGTCATAGCAGTAGTCTCCTCCCTTCGGTGAGAAGAGGATCGGAAAAATATTTCTGATGTCACAAGAGAAAATGTTTTCAAGGAGAAAGGTTATACAAAAAGAATGAGCTTGTCGGTGGTTTCTTATTCGAATACGGCACCATTGGGGCAGACTGACCTTGCAGGGCTAGGCCGAGCAGGTCGGAGCCAGAGAGGCTAGCAGACACTCTCCACACACGCCCCAGTCAAAAGCAGGCAGCCTAGCCACTCACCGGCAGGGCAAGATCCGGACCACATCGTTGGGCTTGTACCCTTCAATACAAACTGCACAGTTGTCAAAATCAGGCTCGGTTTCCTGCAACAGAGACAGCACAGATGAGCCTGCTTTCCTACCTTCAACTCCGGTAAACACACAAATAACAAGCCAAAGGAGAGCTTGCCTGGAGCAAGGCTTTCAACTGTCTCGGCGCCAGTTTTCTTAATCCATAATTTATTGTACACTGGTTTAGTTTCTATTCCCTCCAACCTCCACTTTCTGTTTCCGGGTTCCACTGCAAAAGCTTTTGTGAGGGAACAGTTTTTTAATGTACCATTACTAATAATGCTACTTATTATAATCGGAGGTGACATAGCAAAGTCTCGAGGATGAGAAATACTATTCATGGAGAATTGTCAAAATGATATTTAATCTATCCATTCCTCGGGAATCTAATGTATACAACTCGTAAAGAGTGGTTCCAGCTTTCTTTTCAAGTACATAAATCTCTTTCAACACCCCATAATACATTACTTATGTAATAGTCCTTGTTCTTTTATTATCCTGTTTGAGGATAAAAAAGTAATGAAAAAATATACTTTAAATTTAGTGATACTTTTTTCTTTTTTTTTTTTTGCGGTACGCAGTCCTCTCACTGTTGTGGCCTCTCCCGTTGCAGAGCACAGGCTCCAGACGCGCAGGCTCAGTGGCCGTGGCTCACGGGCCCAGCCACTCTGCGGCATGTGGGATCTTCCTGGACCGGGGCACGAACCCGTGTCCCCTGCATCGGCAGGCGGACTCTCAACCACTGCACCACCAGGGAAGCCCTAGTGATACTTTTAAATGAATTTTATCCTATTAAGCTCAACGGTATTTTTATATAGTTGAAAAACTGCAGCACGTAATTAGCGAGACTAATCAATTATTCATACTGGAGACAATACCCTATACAAGTAGAGTTGTGAATCTCTTACGATGCCCCAAGGAGCCCCAAACCCATGTACTGCAATTCACTGCTCTAAAATTTCTCCTGGGGGAAAAATTCTCCTGGGGAGAACAGAGGCCTTGAGAGGCTTGTGGGCCTAGACTGGCCTACTTTGCGGTCCTTCCTTAAGATATGCTTCTGCTTTTGGCTTTATGTCATCATTCCACAGCTAGAGAGACTGTTGCTTTGACGTTGGGGTTCTAGAAACTCAATTTCAGAGGGACTAAATATGCTTCTTGCATTTGCTGCAGACTCAAGCGGAGGACATCACTCAGCACATAACAATCTTCCTTGCAAGGATTCATGGAAAAACTTTCTCAAGCTGTAATACCAGCAACGGCCATTTTGTTTTTATCTTGTGGGACACTGGAATAAGGTAATTAGATTTGTTTGAATATTGTTTCCCTCTTTGCATTGGCTTGCTGGAGAGCCCCAACTTAAATTTTGGGACCCATTTCTGCTATATGTTTCAGGTAATGCGTGTGTATACTGATTTCATCCTGGTTGCGTCTACTTTTCCTATACCTACTTTTCAATTCTTCCTCCAACTACTTTGTTGTCCTATAGTATGCATTTTATAAACTGCTTTAAATTATGTTAAATAATGATGGGTATAATAACAGATGTTCACAGGAGAACTATTAGTATGTATTTCCCTTTCTCATCTTCTTTTCCACACTGGCTGCTAGGAAACTCGGACACTTCTCTGAATAGCTCCTTGCCGAAAAAGAAAAGAGGCTGTTACCTTGTCACCCTTCTTGATGGTCCTGACCTGGAGCTTGCTGATTGCTTTCTTTGCTGCATCTCCCAGTCGGCGCTGAAAAACCAAAAGCTGCTTGTTAGTAATAAAGACTTGTAATTCTTAACTTTGTGTCTGATAGCATTCAGTAAACCAGGGCAGCTGTGTCTGAAATCATGCACAAGTAGAAGGCATGTTAATGAAGATGGCTGGAAGAGATGGGGCAGTGATACCTGTGCAAAGGGACTTGACTCATCGCAGTCTACTAAAGAGCTCTGTCATCGAGAGAAGCTCTTCATGCCTGAGGTTAAGCAAGTGGAATACGACATGGAAGGATCCTGCCCCACGGTGACTCCAGCGCAGGTCACATCCATGCAGATTAGCAAAACAAACAAACAGTTCCCTAATTTGTCACTCTAGCCACTCAATTTGTGACATGGAGATAGCCAATTTGGAGTAGTTGGAATAATCTCTATCTCTTGTTCACAGGGTATATTGTTTGTGTATTCCTTTCAATTTGGAATTTTTAAGCAATTTCCTTTGCTTATCTAGACCCAACTTAGGTTTATATTTGGTCTGTACTATCCTATCCCATCACCTTGTTACATGCCAATTTCACCTCTTTTGTGTGTGTTTAAGTGTGAGTGTGCACATAGGAAAATACATAAACCATACCTATTCAGTTTAGCAAATAGTTATAGAGCAAATACCTGGGTAACCATTGTCACCCACGTTAAGAAATAATATATGATGCACTTCTTTTTTTAATAGAGGAAGTTAGTATCCTAATGCACCCTACAATAATACAATAATAGGGTCATGAGGAAGAATGGGAGAGGAAGAGGGTGGGGAGAGAATTACGTTTTAATCTGTCAAGGAAAAAAATGGTTTGCTTGTGCGCTTATGAGTTTTCCACATACTGTAATCTTCTCAGGTATGTGTATTTCTAGTCTGTAACAGAAGTGTATTTGCAGCAGTGAAACATATTTGAAGGACTAAGATAAATAGGGCAAACATTTAAAAAGAATCATCATCTGCTTTCACTAATTTTGTTTCTTTTGGAAATAAAACTCTAGCTTCTTTCTTTTCTTTAAAGTAGTGAGCATATACTAATGAAGAGTTCATTTAGCCTAAGTACCGTGCTAAAGCTTTGTAAGCTATATCACTATTATCCTTACAACAGCTCTATGAGAAAAATACTATTTTATAGAATGGAGACTTAAAGAGCTTAAGTAAATTGTCTAATATCATAGAGTTAGTGACAGGTCAGTCAGAATCTGAGTAAAAATTAAGTCTGAATTTAAAACCAAAGCTAAATTACCCCTCTCATTTTTTTCACCAATTACCCAGTCCACCGACCAGGCAGTCGGCCAATCACCAAACACCTACCCAGTCAGCCAGCAGCTAGCCAGCCAGCCAACCTACTAATCAGCTAGCTAACCAACCAACATCTAGCCAGCCAGCCAGCCAACCAGCCATTCAGTCAACCAGCCAAGCAACTAACCAATCAGCTGACCAACCAATCAAAATCTATTAAGTACCTGTGATACGGCATGTCCCTAAGCACACCCCAATTAGAGTAAATAGGTAGAAGAGGACATGCTTCCCTTGTTAATTCATTTTGCTCTTTGATATTCTGTCCTTAGTTTCTAAAATAATTACTGGCATTTTTAACAGAAAAGTAAGCCTTGGTTGTTTCCTAAAAGGAGACCAACATACACTTGAAACCTATAAAGAAATCCATGAGTACTGAGCAAACTAAGGTGGTGGGAAAACAGGAAGAGGCTATAATGATAAATACCAAGGGGGAACATACAGTGAGAGGAAAAGAAAAGAACTGAGATGAAACTAAACAGGATGCAACTCTCTTTCCTTTCTTCTTCCTCTAGCTGGTGCCTAACCATCCTTTGGTCTTAACTCAAGCTACTTCCTCAGGAAGCTCCTCCCTCTTCTTCCAGGAGAGAGGACCCCTGGAGGCCAGATCCTCACAGCTCCTTGTACCTTTGCTTCATGGCACTGTCACAACATTTGCAAGTTGATGTTTACTTTGATGATCAACTCCCGTTCTACTTCGCTCAAGTGAGCTCCCTGAGTGCACAATTGGGTTTATTTTTGCTTCCCCTTGTGTCCCCAGCACCTAGAATAAAGCTGCCTTCAATCAGTGACCCGTGATCATTCCACACGTATCTCGGATCACTTATTTTGTTCCAGGCCTAGCTCTGGGTTTTGAAACAATGGTAGTGAAAAAATACATACACTTTCCTGCTCTCTGCAGCTTACTATCTAATGGAAACTCCATAAAGGGTTGATAAGTGAATAAAATCTTAAATCCAGAGATTTTTTAAAAGCATGAAATACAACCTGAGAAATTCCGCCAGTTAATGGGAAAATTTATGGAAAACTATAAGTAATACATGTGATAAGGTAAGCAAAGCTTACCTATACCTCTTTTTTTTTTTTTTTTTTTTTGCGGTACGCGGGCCTCTCACTGTCGCAGCCTCTCCTGGTGCGGAGCACAGGCTCCGGACGCGCAGGCTCAGCGGCCGTGGCTCATGGGGCCCAGCCGCTCTGCGGCATGTGGCATCCTCCCGGACCGGGGCACGAAGCCGTGTCCCCTGCATCGGCAGGCGGACTCTCAACCACTGCGCCACCAGGGAAGCCCACCTATACCTCTTTTGAGGAGGAAAAGGATTGTGTTTTGGTAGGGATTAATGAAGGATATGAAAATCTTCCCTGTCAGGGGAAAAAGAGATGATCTAGATACCTGGAAAATACGGAAAAACCAGCTTCTGAGATATAGATGATAACTATGGGATCAGGGAAAAGCACTGTAAAGTTTAAAAAAATGCTATGACCATTTGCATGTAGCCAAATTTTGTCAATATAGGCATGTCTCTATTTCTTCTTGAGTGACATGAAAATCAGAAATACTGACTTTTGAATAAAGATGATTGTCCCACTTTCAACTATTTTCACACTAGTATTATTGGATTTCCAAAATGCAAACTAATGACAGAAGCCCATAAACATTCTTAATAAAATGGCCCAAATAAGGAAGTTGTTGCTCTTGTAGTTGGTCTCTTCTGTCTTTGGGATTTTAACTGCACCGACTATAAATGAGAGGGAAAGCTACAGACCTTGCTCAAACCAAGTCTTGTATGTAGTTGAGCAGAGAATCTAGGGACTGGAGCGGAAGATCATCACAAAACAGACTCTTTCCTAGAAATGCAGAGTGATGTGATGCTAATGGAAGACTTAGGGACCACCTCAGGTAGATGGAGGGACCACCTTGGGCAGATAGGGACCTCCTCAGGTTTGTACAGACCTGTTGTTTCAGGCAGGGATTCCTATCCCTTCTCCAGGATGCTCCTATAGATGTTCTCTAACCCAACCAGATCCAAATCATATTATACTTTTCACTGAAAATTGTCAGGAGTTGAGCCATCTTGGTAATTAGATTTACTCATCAATTTGACTGAAACAGGTATAAGAAAATATTTACCAAGGTTACTGGTTCCTTGACAACAATGAAGGTAAACAGCTTTATGGAAAATAAACACACAGCCATTTATTAGAAGAATAAAGTCTGACATAAACACCAACAAGGATAGTAAACAATGACAGACTCCAACCCAAGATGTATAATTTAGTTATCTCCTAAATACTTAAGAAACTGAGAAAAATAAGACATTTCCCTCTAGTTCCCCTCTGTGTTATAAACAGAAATGCAGTCAAGGTGAGAAAAAACTAGGACTAAGGATGCCATAACACAGCATCAAAATCGAGTTTATGGGGCTTCCCTGGTGGCACAGTGGTTGAGAGTCTGCCTGCCAATGCAGGGGACACGGATTCGTGCCCCGGGCTGGGAAGATCCCACATGCCACGGAGCGGCTGGGCCCGTGAGCCATGGCCGCTGAGCCTGCGCGTCCGGAGCCTGTGCTCTGCAACGGGAGAGGCCACAACAGTGAGAGGCCCTCATACGGCAAAAAAAAAAAAAAAAAATCGAGTTTATGTTCTTCTTATCTCATTTGGTTGAATAATTCTGTATCATCTTTGCCTCTTTTTTTTCCTGACAGCTATATTTTCTAATCATGATTACTGTCATCATCAACACGACCAAGTGAAAAAATAACTAAGTGTCCTTATGTTCTAGGTGAAGAGAGGCCATTATAGACATAAACAGAGTTGGTCCCAGTCATCTGGATGCTCATGTGGCCACAGGTGACTCAGCCACTTCCCGTACTTGCTCTAATACATAATAATGATTCTCCTGGGCCTGCTTGATGGGACAGAAACCATTGCACAGCAAGTCCAATCAATTTCTATGATGCAAATCACCCCTCCATCCACTTAGAAATATGGATAAAAGAATTAGACTCCTTTGGCGGCCATGGTGACTCCACAGCGTAAGGACTTAAAGCTGTTTGTGCACACAGGGCATGAGGTAAAACCATCAGGATTATTTTGGAGGGGGGAGGAGGTGTTGTAGAGGAGAAGGCAATGGCTTGGGAGTAAGAAAATCCAGCTTTTAGTCCTCTTTCTGGCACTCACTGACTGTGTGACTTTGGCCAAGTCACTTAAATATTCTGGACCTTAGTTTCTTTTATTAGTAACCTTAGGTATGTAAAGTCACGTCATTTCCAGCTTTACCAGCTCATCATTGTCATCCGCTCAGAACAGAACTGGGAGGCAAAGATCCTTTGAGACCTGAATTATCGAAACACAGTAAATCAACGGCTAATGACCTCACTGAATACTTGCTCTCTATCCCCTGAGGACAGCGCAGCATCCATCAGGGACCACTTTGGTTCTCGCTCTTTAGTAGACAGAAGCATCTCCACTTACAGACCCTTCCTGGATGCAGCATGCAGGACCTCTGTTCCCCGACCAGGGATCAAACCCATATCCCCTGCATTGGGAGCACACAGTCTTAACCACTGGACCACCAGGGAAGTCCCCATTCCCACTTTATATGTGAGGAAATCTAGGCACAGAAAGGTGAAGACCCACCTAAGATCATACGACTAGAAACTGCCAGAGTAAAGATGTGGATCCAGACCTGGCTCCAAAGCTGTGTGTTTAACTATTGCCTTGCACTGGCACTATCTTGGTATCGTTGCTTTAGGAAACATGGCACTCCGGCCAAATCTCCTTCTCCACTTTAAATTGTGGCCCATATCTCCATGTCATCATCTACCTCGCTGTGAGGTTACTAACATAAAGAACATCTAGCAAATCTTCCTCTGTGAGAAACTGCATTGAAATGATCTGAAAAGGCTAATGATTGTGTAAGATGACGGTGACTTTCCTCTAAGTGTGATCTCCACCAAGCCAAGCAGAGACTGAGGTACGCTTCTGGCTAATTCAAGTTCAGTCTCTCTATCACACACCTGAAAGGTTAGATACTTCACCAATGTAACATGAATGCCTTTGATATTCCATTTCAGACCGTGAGCCTACATCTAACCTGAGAGTTACTCTTTCTGAAGGGCCAATAGTGCTTCAATAAAAATAAATGACTTCAGTTCACCTAATGGTTAGTACAGCTATAGCTTATGCAGCTGTAACTTTCCGCTGAATGGAACGAAGCACTGCCCATCAAAAGAAAAATATTTTTCTAAGGGAAATTAAATAGTCTTATTCCACTCATAAAAGGGCTAAAGTATGGTGTCTATTTTGATCAAGAAACAGTGCTAACTTTCAGCATGATCCAAATTCACTGCGTAACCTGAAGGTAACATCCTGTAATCAAGGAAGGGAGCAGAGTAAACACTTAAACCCCATCCACCTCTGATTTGCTTTTCACATACGTCACAGAGTATGCATAGGCCAGGACAGAAATGCAATCTCTATCTACCGGCACAAAGTGAACTAGCAATTGAAATAGTTACTCAACCAAGTCAAGCCTAAAATTTCATCCTTACCTCAATTTCCCAGTAATTGCTTGGGTTATCTATAGACTCAAAAAGATAGGGGTACCATTTCTATTGATCATTGTTGGATCAGCTGGAAAGTGTCTTTGCAATAACTGATTTATATCTGTATGGTTTCTTCAAACGTAACCCTTAGGAACCAGTGGAACTGAACATATTTATTCTATATCTAGTTTCACTGCCTTGTGTCTAACTGGTAATAACTGTCCGCTTAAATTCCAGAATATTCAGTAAAAGTGGCACAGTTGGAATTGTATGGAATCGTTATGGAATCTATATGATAGTAATAATGACACCCTTCATTGAGAGCTTTGCAAGTGATTGATCATGTTCAGGGACTTTAAAATAGAAGATACATTAAGCCATTTAATCCTCACTATAACTATAAAAAGAAGGTATATTCCCATTTAGTTTAGAAAACTACAGCACAAAGTATCTTGTCCACTTGTGGTAAGTGGTGGAAACCGACTACTAGGTAGCCACCAAAAATCATGTTTCAAAGATTATTTAATGATGGGGGAAATGCTCACCATTTAATAAGAAAAGAGAACACAAACTCACATGTCTTACATGTGTGTATCTCATGCATACATAGACACATATACGATGACATTTTACTGAATATATATATATATGGGGTTAAAAGTCTGAAAGGTAATGTACTCAATTGTTAACAATTCAGTAAGGTGATGAGTGATTTTGTCTTCTCTTTTAGTATTTTTCTATGATTGCCAAAATTTATTAGAATAAACATGCATCATTTTGAGAGTCAGAAAAAAGCAATAAAAATGTTTTAAAAAATTGTTCCAGAAGCTATAGAAGATTTAAACAGACAAATTTCCATAAAATAAATAAAAAGTCCAAGAGCTGTCCTCCTAAAACAACTTAGAATTTATTGGCTTACAAAAAGTTCTATAATACTTCAAGGATCAGCGAATTCCAGGGCTGTTTAAAATGCTCTAGAACTGGGCTGTCCGATGGGGCTTTCTATGATGATGAAAGTGTCCTATCTATGCTGTATCTATACTAGTAGCCACTAGAAATGTAGCTAGTATGACTGAGGAGCAGAATTTTACATTTTATTTTATTACAATTAATTTAAATTTAAATAGACACGCATGGCTAGTGACTACCATGTTGGACACTGCAACTCTGGACTATAGGAAATGGAGGAAAATTTGCAAATTCTTCTTATAAAACCAGTATAGCCCTTACCTAAACATGATAAAAATGTAAACTATGGACAAATTTCACATGTGAATATCAAGGTAAAAAATAAATAATGTACCACATAAGATATGATCAAAACAGTCTAGCACACATTAGAGGATTAGCATGTACTGGAAATTCAGGATGGTTCAATATTAGGAAATCCATTAATTTAAACCACTCCTATTAATAGATCAAAAGAGAAAACCCAGACTACAGCTCTTGCAAAGGCATTTGTTAAAATTAAAAGTACATTCTTGATTAAAACTCTGAATAAAACAGGACTATGTTGACATTTATACAACATGTTAAATATATGTCTGAACCTAGAAGACTGCATGGGGAAATAATAAAATTGAGAAATGATAAAAACGATCCATTAAACTCAGAATGTTCCCATTAAATACTGAATGAAGAGTAATATGTTCACTATTACTACTATTACTTTAGTTGATTCTGGAGGCACAAGTCAGTGAAGTTAGATAATAGAGAAAAAAAGGAGTTTTAAAATTTGAAAGAAGTAAATTATCATTGATTGCATATTATTAGTATAATCCTGATAAACTGATACAAACAATCACAAGTACCGCAGTGTAGTGGTTAAGAGCATACACTCTGAAGCCTTGCTGTTGGTTCAGCTGCTGTCTCTATTAGCAACAGGCTGTGTGACCTTGGGCAACTTATTTAACCTGTTTCCCTCTCTGTAAAATGAAGAAAACAGAATTATCTGCTATAAGCCTATGAAGTAGGTTAAGTATGTAAATATATAGAGAGCTCTTACAACATGCCTGCATTTAATATATACTATATAAGATCACTATTATTAAGGTAATAATAATAATTTAAAATGATAATAAATTATAAAATACATAAATTACTAAATTATAATAATGTACAAAATAAACATAAAAAATCAAAAGACTTCCCATATGAAAAAGGGGATTTCATTTATAATTGCAACACAATGACCTAGGAATAAACATAAGAAGAATGTGCAAGATTAAATGAGGATAGTTTGAATGCTATTAGGGAATAAAAAGAATAATTGAATAAAGGGAAAACATATACTACACTTTGATAGGAAGATTCAACATCAGTAGGTTATAAACTCCTTCTAAATTATTCTATAAATTAAAAACCTAGCTAAAAGTGATTCTAAAATCATGTAAAGATAAACACGAAAAAAGTGAAAGAGCAATGAAAGAAGATTAGCATGAACAGATATGAGACATTATGGTGCTAAAACATTCAAAACAGTATGATATTGGAATGTGAATAGACAGATTAAAGCTACATTTTATAGAGCATAGAAATAGAACTGAATACATATGGGGCTTTAATATATGCTAGATGGGGAGGGTTCTGCATACGAGAAGGAAAAGATTAATTATTCAATAAATACCAGTTACAAAAACTGGTAGGCAATCTGAAACAAAACTAATGTTGGCTCTGTACTTGATTCCTTACACTGAAATAAGTTCTCTGTAGATTAAAGTTTAATCATAAAAGTGAAATTAAAAAAGCAGTGGATGAAACCATGAGATACTGTTTTTCTATAGTCTTGGGCTATAGAAGATCTTATTACATAAAACTCAGGAGCTATAAAAATTGATAAATTCAGTTATGTAATACCCCCAAATTTCTGCATGGTAAAAAGCTCCAAAGATAAATCAAAGACAACAACAACTTGGGAGAAAAAAAAATGGAATCTGTAGGATTCCCCAAAAAAGGGTTAACTGCTCTGACCAGTAAAGAGCTTATACACACCAGTACGATGTGACCAACAGCTCAATTGAAAAGTGGTCTAATAATGTAAGCAGATACTTCATAGAAAAAAAAAAAATCACCTTTTTCTATTTTATGTTATTTGTGATAAGAAAAATGTGATACCATTTTTAACTTATTAAATTGCATACAACAAAAAAGCTGTAATATTCATTTGGTGAGGATATGCGTAAGTAGTGGTTGTCATTAGTATATTGTTGTATATGTTAGTATAAGCAGTATTAAATTAATACTCTACTGCATGAATGTCATTTATATTAGTATAAACAGTATTACTATATTGTTGGTTAATGTATAAATTGGTTCAACCTTTCTGGCAGACAATTTGGCAGTATCTATTATAGTTTAAAGTACACATACTATTGCCCTAGCTATAAAACTTCCAGAATTTACCATACAGATATACTCACAAATGTGTTGTGTCATGTGTACATGTTTGTGTGTGTGTGTGTGTTTTGTTTTGTTTTTTGGTAAGAGAAAACATGTCCATTAATAGGAGCTGGTTAAATAAATGCGGCATATGCAGAAAATAAAGCATTATATAGCATACCTCGTTTTACTGCCCTTCACAGATACTGTGTATTTTACAAATTGAAGGTTTGTGGCAACCCTGCATTGAGCAAATCTATCGGCACCATTTTTTTCTGGTAGCATTTGCTCTTTGTGTCTCTGTGTCACATTTTGGTAATTCTCACAATACTTCAAACTTTTTCATTATTACTATATTTGTCATGGTGATCTGTGATCAGTGATCTCTGATGTTACTATTGCAACAAGATTACGATGAGTTGAAGGTTCAGATGATGGTTAACATTTTTTAGCAGTATTTTAAAATTAAGGTACATACATTGTTTTTTTAAGACATAATGTTATTGCACACTTAATAGACTATAGTATAGGGTAAACATAACTTTTATGTGCACTGGGAAACCAAAAAATTCCTGTTGACTCGCTTTATTGAGATATTTGCTTTATTGCAGTGGTCTGGAATGAAACCTGCCATATCTCCAAGGTCTGCCTGTACAGTTATTAGAAATGAGAAGGCAGCTTGGATTGAGTGTTGATAAGAATTAATCTCCAAGATGAAGTGAGAAATACAGGTACAGAGTTAAGTGTGCTATCATTTGTTTAAAAACACACATATACACACACACACACGTTTGTAAGCATATAAAATATCCCTGGAAGGAAAGATATTCCAAGGAGAAGAACTGCTTAATTGAGGGACAAACATGGGAAAGCAATTACTTTTCACCGTATACCATTTTGTACCTTCTTCATTTTATACTATGTGTAGGCACTGTCTGTTCCAAAATTAGTTGTTTTTTAAAATACCTTTTATTTTTTGTCTCCTTCTGTTCACAAGGAGGACATCCTGGCTCTTTCCACATTATGTTGATACAATTAGCATAATCTCAGCTCCCTTCCTCTTTCTCCCTTTATTTTGTTCTTAAATAAGTAAATAATTGTCCCCCAAATGAGCAATAGGAACGTGGGACAAAGCACTTCCATGTTACAGAACAATGTTAGCAAAACATCAAAATATGTGTACCTGGAAAAGATCTGAAAAACTATACAGTAAATGTTAACAGTGTTTATCCTGAGTGGGGGCATCATAGGTAATTTTGGTTTTGGTCTTGGTATTTTCTGTGATTTCCAAAGTTTACACAATAATATGTCTTATTCTGGTAATAATTTTTAAGTTTTTTCTTTTTTTAACTTTCTGCTACTCACCTGGTTCCTGTCCCTGGCATTTGCATATCGAAACCTCTGGATATAATAGAAGACTAGCCAGGCGAGGGAAATGATCATCAAGACGATGAAGGAGATGGAGACAAACACAACCGAGGTGCGGCTCACGTATTTCTGCAAGTTCCGGGTTCCGATGGTGATGTACATCGTCACGGTGATGTTTCTCTCCAGCAGGCTTACTATCTCCTTCCCTTTGGGCTCAGGAATCATTATTGCCACGATGTCTTCTACACCTGTTGTGAGAGGGACAACAGGGTAAGGGGATGAGAGAAAGAGAAAATTACAGTGAAATGTCTGGACAAAGGAACGGGCACCAAATAATGACACTTCTTTCAATGATTCTATGCCAGATCGAACAGCCAAGTCTAATTCTCAGATCTAATAGCCTGAAATGGAGTTGAATTTTCTCTTTCTTCAGCTACCTTGGGGTGCTGCTATCTTGTATAAGAAAAGAACCTAAAACAAACTCGTGACTTTGGTACCAGCGAGGTCATGATGGTGCTACTTTCTAGCCCCCTATGGTGGTGTTGACCCTGGTCTAGTAAAGGGTAGACCCTTCCCAACCGGCCTAGGTTACAGTTCTATGTTGCATTTCACAGATCCCCCCGAGGAGGGGAAAAAGCACTTTGTACCCCATGGCAAAGGATAAAATGCCCAGTTTTATGTCATCTGTCTCTGAGTTCTCTCTTTCCCATGGACACTAGGGGTACTCAATTACAGATTTCTACTAATCACTCCCAAGGCAGTTTTCTCCTACAGTGAGTACCGAAAGCAACCCCAAAGTGTATTAAAACATAGTTGATTTACAACATTATATTAGTTTCAGGCATACAGCATCGTGATTCCACATTTTTATAGATTATTCTCTATTATGAGTTATTACAAGATAATGACTATAATTCCCTGTGCTATACTATACGTCCTTGTTGCTTATCTATTGTGTACATAGTAAGTAGTTTGTATCTGTTAATCTCATACCCCTAATTTGCCTCTGCCGCCTTCTGTCTCCCCTTTGGTAACCACAAGTTTGTTTCCTATATCTGTGAGTCTGTTTCTGCCAAAGGAGTCTTCTTAACAAGCTCTAATACGACCTGCCAACATAAAATAATGGTCTCAGAATTATCTTCTGCTTATTTTACCTAACTCAATATAAACAGTTTGTGTATTCTCACGCCAAGCAAAGGGAGGATAGAGGCTGTATGGATCGTTCCAGGATGGTTTTACCTCCGCTCTCTAATACTCTCACCGCCAAGTGTCTTACTGGACACTTTGAAGCAGAAGTGGTACCTTTCTTCAGTCTGAGTTATCTGGGTCATTGTCCCTGCTCTTCATGACACTCTGAGGCACAGTCTCTTGGTGGGGAGTTCAGGGGCCTCTGTAAGGGGTCTTTAGTAAGGATTTGATATTAGCTCCAAATGAGCTACTCGACATGCCGCTGTGGCTGACGTACAGATTAGAACATCAGTTTCACTAGGATAGTTCTCAGGGATCACCCCAATTCAAACCCATGCCTGCGACATTCTTCATGGGCCCCACTTTGACATGGAAATGTCCTATTACTTGGGGTTACTACAAATTAAAGTGCAAATTTACAATTAGGGTATAGATTCTGGACAAAAGTAAACACCACTTCAGCTGCTTAAAGCTGGCCTTATTCACGTGCTGAGGTCAGTCAGCGAGACGGAACGACCAGATTATATCTGTTCAGGGTGTTGCAAGTCTCTTAGAAGTTATTTAGGGCTTTCACTTGACCTTGATTCTATGCAGTTTTTCCATCCTAAATTCTTTGATGGTATTTCACTTAGGGTGAATGAATACTTTTAAAAGCTAACTAGATACAATGGTGTCTGTGTATGAGACAACAATTATATGATTTTTTCAATTCCTAAAACCTTTGCACTGGCTCAACCGTAAAATCACAAAACTACACAGTGTTTAGATTTGGCTGTTATTTCTGGGAATTACTGAAACTGATGGCTTAGATTTCAACTTTGCAGAATTTACCGACAATTCTGATGCTTGTTCTCTCATCATGTTTACTTCAGCTAATGGTTGCATGTGGTCTGAGGTTTCGTGAGGAATTAAAGCTGCTGGAAGGTTTTGTCTCTACAGAAATACGATCCTCTTTGCATACTGGACTAATCTGGTCTGATGAAGCTCATCTCAGTGCTGTAGGCACTTTGTAGATATTTAATCAGTGACAGAATCCTAAGTTTTCATTTTATTTTTTTATTTATATTTTTTATGCGTGTCTATTCATATAAGACTCTGTAGGCTCAGACTTGGACAAGTTTTATACTTTTTAGTAGTCAACTTATCAATGTATTCCTCTATGGCATCGTTTTGATACACTGCTTAGGAAGCTCTTCTCCACCAAAGATGATAGAAATACTCATCTAAAATTGCTTATCAAAACCTTAAATGTAGTTTTATTTTTCCATTTAAATCTTGAACAATCTGAATGTGATTCAATAACAACACATTTATTGAGCTCCTATAATGTGCTGGGCAGAAAGGAGACAGATAGGATGCAATTTATTTTTCCTCTAAATTCTCAGACATATATTGTTGTCTACTTTTGGATTTATTTTTTTTTTATTGTAAGATGAGTCTATCTTTCGCTGACCAATACCAGGCTCTTTGGGTTGTGGAGCTGTTAACATATTTACTATTTGGTAGCCTAACCCTTTCTTCACCAATTTCCACCCCTCCTGGCAAAACAATGCTCCTATTACCTCCTTAATTATATTAAGAGACCATAGAGAGTAACAGTGAAGAATTGGGCTCTGGAACTGGACAGCTTTTTCAAACTTCAGCTCAGCATGTTTAAAATAGGCAACCAGAAATGCAAATCAAAACTACAATGAGGTATCGCCTCACACCAGTTAGAATGGCCATCATCAAAAAATCTACAAACAACAAATGCTGGAGAGGGTGTGGAGAAAAGGGAACCCTCTTGCCCTGTTGGTGGGAATGTAACTTGATACAGACACTGTGGAGAACAGTATGGAGGTTCCTTAAAAAACTAAAAATAGAATTACCATATGACCCAGCAATCCCACTACAGGGCATATACCCAGAGAAAACCATAATTCAAAAAGACAGGGCTTCCCTGGTGGCGCAGTGGTTGAGAGTTTGCCTGCCGATGCAGGGGACACGGGTTTGTGCCCCGGTCTGGGAAGATCCCACATGCCGCGAAGCGGCTAGGCCCGTGAGCCATGGCCGCTGAGCCTGCGCATCCGGAGCCTGTGCTCCGCAATGGGAGAGGCCACAACAGTGAGAGGCCTGCGTACCACAAAAAAAAAAAAAAAAAAAGACACATGCACCCCAATGTTCACAGCAGTACTATTTACAATAGCCAGGTCATGGAAGCAACCTAAATGTCCATTGACAGATGAATGGATAAAGAAGATGTGGTACCTACAGACAATGGAATATTACTCAGCCATAAAAAGGAATGAAATTGGGTCATTTGTAGAGACGTGGATGGATCTAGAGACTGTCATACAGAGCGAAGTTAGAAAGAGTAAAACAAATATCGTATATTAACACATATATGTGGAACCTAGAAAAATGGTACAGATGAACTGGTTTGCAGGGCAGAAATAGAGACACAGATGTAGGGAACAAACGTATGGACACCAAGGGGGGAAAATGGTGGGGGGTGGGGCGGTGGGATGAATTGGGAGATTGAGATTGACATGTATACACTGATGTGTATAAAATGGATAACTAATAAGAACCTGCTGTATAAAAAAAATAAATAAAATTCTAAAATTCAAAAGAAAAAAATAGGCAACCAAATTTTGGATATCCACAAAATTTTAAATTACCCATCACCCATTTATCAGGACATGAGAAAACATTTTCTCTTCCTATAAAGTATAATTAGCTACTTTAACGCATTCATTTTAAACTTAAGTGCTTAGTTACACTACCTGTGTTGTTCATCCCACTGTTGTACTTTCATGATATATGACATCCACTTGAAAAGACAGTGAAAATGGAAATGGGGCGGTTCTTTTCATCTGGACCTCAACCGTATTCATCTTCAATATTCATAATGAATTTCTAGGGCTGATGATGGTAAAAAATAGATGGGATTCTGGGATATTCCTCCATGCACTTTAGGCTATTACTGTGCGTGATAAAAAGAGATACTGAGGGTATCCACTTATCCCAATAGAAATAGTCATTAAGAATTTAGGTATTTAGGGTGTCCAAAAATGGTACAAAGTGGACTTGATGAATTATCTGAGCAGTCTGATCAATGCACAAAATCCAGGACCAAAAGCTGCTATAGGATCTAATCTGTTCAAATAAGACATGTGCACCAATGTGAGTTTTCAGACAATTCCCGGATCTTTGCTTCATTTTGAAGATGCAGCTAGCGTCCCAGAGAAGCCAGCAGATTTTCCCCAGGTAGGTTGTAGTGTAATTGCTCTGAGGGTGTACGTGAGGAGGGAGCGAGGGGAGAAGTGGGGGTGATGGAGGAGAGTGCGCTGAAAGCCCAGCTGAGAGATGTCCTCAGAGTTCAGTGCTGCCTTAAGCGTCTAATCCATGACACACAGGAGGCTCTGAGGCTCGGGGAAGAGAAGTTAACAAAAAGCATATTTTGTATGGGTAAAATCTACAAAGAGGTCCTGCTCTTTGGGCAATTCTGTGTATACTCTGACTCCTAGTCGCCGTAATATAGAGTGTCTCTTTTTGCAAAATGAAGTCCGCCTACCATCTAGTTTCCTCCCAAAGGCACTTTCTACTTCTGAGTGATCGCTGCTGTGTAATTATCGTGTATCCCGGAAAAACTCTTCAGCCCTGCGAGAGAACGTGTGACCAGGACACACAGGACCCTGCAGCCAGTAGTTTTAGTGCTTCCTTTTCCCGGGAGAGGGCTTAATTGCCATCATCTAATTTGCTACATGCAGATAAGTAAGGAATCAAAACAAAAGTTCAAAAAGCCAAAGAATGTTGAATAACCAGGAAATCCTTTACTTATGAATTCAAAACCAGGTTGCTTAAACACTGTATTAATAGAATGTTTAGAAAACCAGCAAAGGGCTAGATATTTTACAGAGCTGGCGGCCCCATGCCTTCCTGTGCATCTTGGAGGGTGATAAGATCCCTCCTAGGTTCATGTGAGCAAAAATCCTTTTTCAATTCTCTGCATCCTCTCTCCCCTAATCCTTACTTTAGTTCCACGGATGGCCCTTTAGAATTTAGTCAACACTAAGCGAAACCTGCAGTTTCCATTTGTAGATATTTTTTATTTATACACTTAATATCTACTTTTTTTAAAAAAGAGTCAGCTCCTGATTATTATCTATTCTCAAGTGAGATAATGTATGTGAAATGACTTACAGAGCCTGCAAAGTACCATAGAACTGTAAAGTATTATCACTTTCTGCATTAATTTAAAAATTATTTTTAACAAACACAGATGCAAAAATAAAGCACTCACAAATAGATTCCAACCATATAGTAAAAACTCTTCATGACCCAGGGGATTTATCCTAGGAAGGTGAGGGTGATTTAACATTAGAAAATGTGTTAATGATTAGGGGAAGCTCAGTAAAGGATGTACAAGAAGGTTTTGTTTTACAACTTTTCTGTAAGTCTAAAAACATGTCCAAAAAAGTTTAAAACTTATTTATAGGTTTTTTATACTTACTGTTTGGTAATGCTTACGAGTCTAATTAGAGGTTATTTGGTCTACCTCTCTGGATGCGTCTTAACTGAGACAACCAAGTGAGGAGGTGTATTTAGGAGGAGAGTGCCTTGTGTTTGGGTAATCTTGACTCTGGAGAGCCACATGGCAAACCAACCACAGAGGAAGAGAGGCGGGCAGAGAAATCTTCCCCAAAGAGAAGATGAGTTGTGTGTTAAATGGGATAGGGAGGGTGGGAGGGAGGGAGAGGCAAGAGGGAGGAGATATGGGGATATATGTATATGTATAACTGATTCACTTTGTTATAAAGCAGAAACTAACACAACATTGTAAATACTCCAATAAAGATGTTTAAAAAAAAAAAAAAAAGAGTCCAGGGCTTAGAATGCAGAGAGATGGCTGCCTTGGGCTATTCCTGGCAGAGAATCATAAATTCAAATCCTACAGGTGCCAGGTCAGGAATCTAAATATAAGCCCGGTGAAAAGACAATAGGAAATGAGATGATTTGAGAAGAAAATAACACACATCCATCTAAAGGTTGGTTTGTTTGTTTTTTTTAACTGGAAAGCACCTGGAGTTAGTCTTTGGGCCACTAGTTTTCAATCCATGATAGGTTCAAGAGTTTAAGAGGGAAGAGTAAAAGGATTTTGAGGTGTCTGTCTAGCCCAGCATCAGATGGAAAAGTAGACCAGACTTTATGACAGAAGCCCTATGGAGTACAGAGCTAATGTTCAATGAACTTTGGAAATAAGACCATAGGCCTAGAATATTTTCAAATACAGTTTTTCTGTGTAAATGAAAGTTTGCATGCAGGGAGAAACGAGGGTAGCAACTATCAGACTGCCGGTGAATGTCTCACCCCAAACCTTAATACATCACTGTGTGTGCTATATTTTATGCATAAGCACATCCCACAATTCTCTCCATTCCACAGCTTTCCAGGAATTATTCCTGGACCAACAGGGGAGGGAGCCTCAAAAGTAAATAAATTTCAAAATGGTAAAATATTCATTTGAGAAGTGGTTTGAGTACCTAGTGTGAAAACAGGAAGAGTAACAACAGTAAAGAGGTCAAATACATTTTTTTTTTTTTTGCGGTATGCGGGCCTCTCACTGTTCCGGACGCGCAGGCTCAGCGGCCATGGCTCACAGGCCCAGCCGCTTCGCGGCATGTGGGATCTTCCCGGACCAGGGCACGAACCCGTGTCCCCTGCATCGGCAGGCGGACTCTCAACCACTGCGCCACCAGGGAAGCCCTCAAATACATTTTTGACAAGAGAATCAGATATGTACATTGAAAATAAGGGCATTACTGTAAACAAGGTACATTATACATCTGAAAAAAGATTTAGATAAACATTTAGAACACTGTGTCTTTCCTTCATTACATCAGTAAAACAAATAAAATTTGATATTTAGTATCTACCAAAGATTCCAGGTTTGTTCCAGAGAATGAAACATTAAAATTCCATTTTTGGGGGGAATTAAAAAAAATGTGTTAATGCGTTTCAGTACATTAACAAATTAAAGGAATACAACGTATGATTATCTGGTGTAGCTAGCTGTCCTCCAATATCTGCTCTCTTGCACTTCTATGATATTAGTGTCTCAGATGGGCACGGGCTGTTGAGTGAAAAGCATTAATCATCAGTAGCCTCCCTTGCAGCTGGATATGGCTATGCGATGAATATTTGGCCATTGAGATGTTGAGTGGAGATGACTTTGCTACTCCAAGGTCTTATCCATAAAAGGGCTGAGTATGTGCATCCCAGATCCTCTCTCCTTTTCTCTGACTTAACATGGAGAGATGTAGAGCAGCCAGCTTCTTAGAAACCTAAGCCATATGTTGGGAATGGTACCCATTCTGATCCTTATTAAGAGAAATATATGGAAACTTACTTAATATGATATAAAGTATCTTCCAGAAATTCAAATCATGAACAAGACAAGGATGAGTCCATATTTAAAGTAGAAGTAATATTTGGTGCAAAGAAACATAGGAATTAAAGTGGTAAATCTTGGAAAGGAAGAGTACAAACTGTCATTATTTGACGGATCACATGACCATCTGAAAAAGCCAAGATAACTCAGCTATTAAAATTAGGAGAATGTTCAGTAAAATATAAGATTCAAGATCAACATACAAAAATTAGGAGGTTCCTATACACCAGTAATACCTAACGAGAATATGTAATGGAAAAAGTGATCTATACATATAGCAGCAGAAGTCATAAAATATCTAAGGATAAACCTAATAAATACTAGCCTTATATGAAGAAAACTATACAATAAAGTTTCTTTGTAAGACATCAAAAATTTCTGAAGAAGCAGATTTTATTTCAGCCAAAGTGTTATTCAGTATTATGTAGTTAGTTTCCAAACATATGTGATTTTTAAAGTTATCCATTTGCAATCATTATTATTTTGCTATTGTTGCATTATGGTCAAAGGAACACAGTCTCTTGATATTGATCCTTAATCATCTAATATATTTTTGGGGGGTAAATGTTCCATTTGTATTCAGAAACAGTGTATTTGAAAACATTATTTGCTGTGTATACATATCTCATTGATTAAGCTTATTAATTATATTTAGATCTTCTGTATCTGTTTATTTTCGCCTGCTTGATTGTCTCAAAGGGGAGTGTCAAAATGTCTCATACAACTGTTGCTCTATATGTTTTCTCTCTGAAATTCTGTCAGTTGCTGCTGTACTTTGAGTTTGTGTAGTTAACTGCATGTGTGTTCATGACGGTTATATCCACTCACACTATTGTTGCTGTAGAGAGGTCTGATGCCATCATGATTCTTGTTGTTTGGAAGTGATCTGCTCTTCCTCTTTGTAACCTTTTGGAGTTACATTTGAGAATCATCTTTGATATTCTTAAATGTCACTAGGTCTATTTATGAGTATTCACCCATTAGTTTGGTAGTACGTGAACACTTTCAATTCAAGCTGTTTCATTCTTTCTTTGATTCTAAAACATTTATCTTCATACTTTATTGAAATATTTCCTCCTATATTTTTTCTCTCCTGTGATTACTATTATCCTATTGGTGGTACTTATTTTTCTGGTCACCATATTTTTTTAATACTTTCCCCCTCTCATTTAAAAAAATTTTATTTTGAAATAATTATAAACTAATAAGTGGCAAAAATAATACACAGAGGTCCCATGCACCCATCTCCCAGCCCCCTCCAATGGTGACATCTTACATATTATAGTGCATTATCAAAACAAGAAATTGATTGGCACAATACAATCAACTAGATTATAGGACTTAGACATCATTAGTTTTGGCAAAACTACACCTAAAATGTCTTCGTATAAAACTCTGTGACAGGTGGCTGCCTGTAGGTGGTTGTGGCCGCCGTGCCCAGAGGGAGGCAGCGGTGGCGGCGAATGATGCCTGGGAAACTCCTCTGGGGGGACATTTTGGAGCTGGAGGCACCTTTGGAGGAGACCGAGAGCCAGAGGAAGGAGAGGCAAAAGAACTCTGTGGATGTTGGAATTCGGATACGGGATTATGGACCTGTACTTCCCTTACAAGGCTGTTATGAAGATTTAAACAAGATAAGCTGAAAACATATTACACAATGCTGGAATGACAGAAGGAAGTCAAGGCACCATTATGACTCAGATGGGAAATCAGAAACAACAGAAAATGGTGTTGCAGATGACCGGGATGCTCCCAAACCCAAACGAGCTAAAATGAAAGAGAAGCTAAATGGTGACACCGAGGAAGGATGTAATAGACTTTCAGATGAATTTTCTAAATCTCGTAAGTCAAGAAGAAAAGACCTATCAAATGGAGATATTGATGAATATGAAAAAAAATCAAAGCAAGTGTCATCCTTAGATAGCTCTACTCATAAATCAAGTGATAATCAACTAGAAGAGACCCTAACACGTGAACAGAAAGAAGGAACATTCTCCAATTTCCTTATTTCTGAAGAGACTATAAAGCTTCTGAAAGGTCGAGGGCTAACATATCTCTTTCCTATTCAAGTTAAGACTTTTGGTTCTGTATATGAAGGAAAAGATTTAATTGCTCAAGCGCTGACAGGAACAGGAAAGACATTCTCTTTTGCCATCCCTTGATTGAAAGACTCCAAAGACATCAAGAGACAATTTAAAAAAGCCGCTCACCAAAGGTACTTGTTTTGGCTCCTACAAGGGAACTGGAAAACCAAGTAGCCAAAGACTTCAAATATATAAGTAGGAAACTCAGTGTGGCGTGTTTTTATGGTGGAACATCATATCAAAGCCAAATTAATCATATTCAAAATGGTATTGACATCTTGGTTGGGACCCCTGGTCGTATCAAAGATCACCTGCAGAGCGGCTGATTAGATCTTTCTAAACTGCACCACGTTGTGCTGGATGAAGTGGATCAAATGTCAGATTTAGGTTTTGCTGAACAAGTTGAAGATATTATCCACAGATCCTACAAAACTGATTCTGAAGACAATCCTCAGACTTTACTTTTTACTGCAACTTGCCCACAGTGGGTATACAAAGTTGCAAAAACATACATGAAATCCAGATATGAACAGGTTGACCTTGTCGGGAAAATGACTCAAAAGGCTGCAACTACTGTGGAACATCGGACCACCCAGTGCCATTAATCTCAGAGGCCAGCAGTTATTGGAGATGTCCTTCAAGTCTACAGCGGGTCTAAAGGGAGGGCTATTATCTTCTGTGAGACCAAAAAGAATGTAACTGAAATGGCCATGAATCCACACATAAAAGAGAATGCCCAGTGTTTACATGGCAACATCACACAGTCACAAAGAGAAATTACACTGAAAGGCTTCAGAGAGGGTAGTTTTAAAGTTTTGGTGGCAACCCATGTGGCTGCCCGTGGTTTGGACATTCCTGAGGTTGACCTGGTGACTCAGAGTTCACCTCCACAGGATGTTTAGTCCTATATTCATCGCTCTGGACGCACAGGTAGAGCTCGCCAGACAGGGGTTTGCATATATTTTTATCAACCAAGAGAAAGGTATGTGGAACATATGTCAATTAATATGTCAATTAAGATATGTGGAACAAAAAGCAGGAATTACTTTTAAACATGTAGAGGTTCCTTCTACAATGGATTTAGTTAAATCTAAAAGCATGGATGCCATCAGGTCTCTGGCTTCCATTTCTTACGCTGCTGTTGATTTTTTTCGACCATCAGCCCAGAGACTGATAGAAGAAAAAGGGGCAGTGGATGCACTGCCTGCAGCATTAGCCCACATCTCTGGCGCACCAAGTTTTGAACCACGTTCTTTAATCACCTCTGATAAGGGGTCTGTGACCATGACTCTGGAAAGCCCAGAAGAAATACAGGATGTTAGCTGTGCTTGGAAAGAACTTAACACAAAGCTGAGTAGCAGTGCTGTGTCCCAAACTACCAGAATGTGCCTCCTAAAAGGAAATATGGGCATTTGCTTGGATGTTCCCACACTGAGTCAGAAAGGTTACAGGAAGAGTGGCATGATTCAGACTGAATACTCTCAGTGCCAGCCAAGTGGCCTGAAACTGAAGAATATTATGATGGAAACACATCTTCTAATTCCAGACGGAGGAGCTGCTGGTCAAGTGGCCGGTGTGGCCGGCCAGGTAGACATAGTCCACAGGGGAGTCGGTCAGGAAGTCGACAAGATGGTAGAAGACTAAGTGGGAACAGAAATCGATCAAGAAGCAGGGGCCACAAACGGAGTTTTGACTGAGATAGTTGATCTACCAGTGTGAGCTTGCCTATTTCTGCCTAACCATGTACATTACCCACCAAAACATTAGGTCATCATAGTTGAGGTCTGTTTCCGCTATTTGCAAAGAAGTTGGTTGTATTTTTTTTTAAGTATTTCACAAGAATGGTTGTAAACAAATCTACTTACCCAGTTATACCTTTGAATAAAAAAACCTCCTTTTATTGTCTCTTAAAAAAAAAACAACTCTATTTTATCACACATATAGAGTCATATAACTACTACCCACAATTAAAATATTGAAATATTCCATCACCATAAAGGAATTCCCTCTCCCTCTCTTTCCCCTTCTCTAACCCCTGATGTCTCCATCTCTTTAATTTTGTCTTTTCTAGAATGTTATATAAATGGAATCATATCTTTTGAGATTGGCTTTTTTTCACTCAGGATAATGTCCTTAACATCCATCTAGGTTGTAAGGTTGCATGTATGAGTAATTCATTCCCTCTCATTGTTGAGTAGTATTCTATGGTATGGAATATGGTACATCAGAGTTTAACTGTTCACCCATTGATGGACATAAGGGTTATTTCCAGTTTTGGGCTATTAAAAAACTTCTATGAACATTAGTGTACAAGTTTTTGTAGGAATACAAGTTTTCCTTTTTCTGGGATGAATGCCAAGAAGGAATACAATTGTTAGGTTGTATGATAACTGCATACTTGGTTTTAAAAAGAAATTACCAAACTGTTTTCCAGAGCGGCTGTATTATTTTCCATTCCCATCAGCAATATATGAGTGATCCAGTTCCTCAGCATTCTTGTCAGCATTTGGAATGCTCACTGTTTTTAATTTTAGCCATCATAATAGATATATAGTGATATTTCATTGTGTCTTTTGTCCATTCTGGCGGACACATGGAAGAGTTTCTCAAGCTGATCTTCCAGCTCATGAATCTGTCTTTAGCTGTATCCATTCTGTATTTTACCTCATTTATTGTGTTCTTTAATATTTAAACTATTGTATTTTTCATACTGAATGTTTCCCATTGGTTCTTCTCATTTTTTTTTAACAACATTTAGCTCCTGCTGCATAGAATCTTCCCTTAATATTTGTGGTCCATCTTTTCAATCACTCTTTCTCAGCTGGTATCTACTCATTCTGTACCTTCTTTAATAATGGTGATACTCCTCAGTTGTCTTGTGAGCTCATGTGTCCCTCGTGGAATCAGCTACTCTGCCTGGTCATGTTTTCTGGGGAATAACCAAGGCAGGGGCCCTAGTTTTGTTCTTCCAGAAGATTAAGAAGAAATATGAATAAGCTCAGATGGCCCCAAGCACCACAGAAGAGCCAGCGACTCCTCCCATTCAGGCAGGCCCGTCAAGATCACGGATTGCTTGACCTACTGTCACCTGGCCCCATCCCCAACCTGAGGCGCTGCGGAAGTTTAGGCCTCCTAAGTCATGAGTTACCTCCCAGATCCTTATAGCTACACTGCTCTGTCCATCATCTAGTCCAACCCAACTTCCTACCCATGTCCTGCTCCTCAAACCCTTCCTCTATGACTCTCGGAAATTTAAGTCTCGGAAATTTAAATCAAATTCTCTAGTAGCTTCCATCTCTTCTGGGAATGATGCTTTCACTCCCTTGATCCTCCACCTTTTTGCTTTGATTGAGCTGGCTGCCCTATGAGGACACTACTTTCTCTGAACTGTGATCAAGGGGCAAGTCTTTTTTTTTACATTTTTATTAAACCCACATACCTCAGGGCCAGAAGATGGATGGGTGTCCATACTCCATCTTGCTACTTCCCAACCTTTACTCCTAACCTCATCCTATTCGCCTTCAAAAACCACTTATCTTTTGAGATTCTCTCCACCTGGATGGATAACTCTCTCTCCCCTCTCTTGGCCTCATCTGCCAACCTCCTGTTCATCTCTTTTATCATCCTCTTTAGCTCCCCTAGCTTCTAATAGTCATCCTCCTTGGACTGGAAATTTATTTTATTTTTTTCATGTACAGGGTTTTTAAAATGGTGGCAAAATACACATAACATAAAATTTACCATCTTAACCATTGTAAGTATACGGTTCAGCGGCATTAAGTACATTCACATTGTCGTGCAACCATCATCCCCATTCATCTCCAGGATTCTTTTCATCTTGCAGCACTGAAGCTGTGTACCCATTATACAATATTCTCCCCTCCTCTGAGGCCCTGGCATCCATGATTCTACTCTCTGTCTCTATGAATCTGACTACTACAGATACCTCATATAACTAGAATCATAGAGCATTTGTCTTTTTGTGACTGGCTACCTTCATTTAACATGAAGTCCTCAAGGTTCATTCATGTCGCAGCATGTGTTAGATTTTCCTTCTGCTACATTAATGAATATTATTCCATTGTACGTACTTAACTATATTTTACTGATCTATTCACCCATCAATGGACACTTGGGTTGCTTCTACGTTTTGGCTACTCTGAATAATGCTGCTATGAACATGAGTGTACAAATATCTGTTCATGGACTGGAATTTTAGTATTCACAAGGATAAGCCACCCAAAACTCCGGCCTGTTGGCTGTTTTTTCCCCTCTTCTCCATTGACCCTCCTTTTCCTCCAGTCCTTCTTAGACACACATTCCCACTGTCTTCCTCTGGCCCTTGTCACTCCTAGAAATTGCACCACCTCTGATCTCAAAGATGTCACTTTCTTACTACCCATCATCCCCCTCCTGGCTTCACTTCTGTCCTCACCTAGCCTAGATCATATGGTCCATAATTATAAGAACTCCTCTAAAAATACAGCTAGCTCCCGTGCTCTTCCATTTCTCCATAGAATGTGGCCTACAAAATTTTCTTTTCCTATGCCTCCACTGCATCATGGGAACACGGTTAAGAGAAAAATCTCACAAGTCAGCTGTTTTCACTTTGAATTTACGATCCCTTTCCTCGAATGAACCCCTTCCCCTCTCCTTCCCCTTCCCTAGCCCCTGATGTCCACTTATCTGTTCTCCATCTCTATAATTCTGTCATTTCTAGAATGTTATATAAATGGAATCATGCAGTATGCAATCCTTTGAGATTGGCCTTTGGCTTTTTTTCACTCAGCATAATGTAGAACACCTGTTCTACTCTGTTCTGGACCTGCTTTCCCTTTGTCCAAGTGATGACCTCATATCTTTATATCTCTCCTCAAACCTCCTGTACACCCCTTCCCACCCACATTCTCTATTAGCTATCTTACTGCAGGAGTCACTGAGAAAAAATACCCATCAGAGGGAAATATCTTGTCTTATTATTAAATGAGGTAATTCACAGTGAAGAACTTAGCACAGAGCCTGCCATATAAAAACCACAATACAGATGTTAAGTTTTATTGGTATGATTATTGTCTTACCACTACCAGATGTATCCTGAAACCCATGTACTACTATACTTGTTGGGAATGGGAACGATGCTGTCTGGGACACAGTCTTAGTCTGGACAATAAAAATAGTTTTCAGGGGATAAAAACAAATTCACAGTAAGATGACTTCAGGAGTGTAGAAATTGATCATTCAGGAACCAAAGTGATAACCTTTAGTGCAAACCAACTGACATTTTTTCACCAGAAGACCTCTAAGTTCAAAATATTAAAATTCATCTGAGTTGTTGGGTAAAAACTGGTCATCTGTGCTCCCTCAATGCTTTGCTTACAACTTGAAATATGTCAAACTCCGGGTGTTACTAAAGTGCACTTTATTTTTTTAAATGAAGCCAAAATCATAATTTATTACTTAATATATGTCAGCCATATGGACTAAGTACTTTTTCTTTTTTGAATGAAAGATTCTTTTTTATTATTATTTATTTTTAATGAATTTTTAAATTTTATTTATTTTTGGCTGCGTTGGATCTTCGTTGCTGTGCACAGGCTTTCTCTAGTTGTGGCGAGCAGGGGCTACTCTTCGTTGCAGTGCGTGGGCTTCTCATTGTGGTGGCTTCTCTTGCTGTGGAACACGGGCTCTAGGCATGCGGGCTTCAGTAGTTGTGGCACGCGGGCTCAGTAGCTGTGGCTCACGGGCTCTAGAGCGCAGGCTCAGCAGTTGTGCCGCATGGGACCTGTTGCTCCGTGGCATGTTCCTGGACCAGGGCTCGAACCCACGTCCCCTGAACTGGCAGGCGGATTCCTAACCACTGCACCACCAGGGAAGCCCCTGAATGAGTCTTTAATTCTACAGTGCTTACAATTTTTGAAAGTTTCACACACGATTCCATACAATCTTATAATAACCTTTTTCCCCCTACCCCTGTATTGCCCCTCCCCCTTCCCTCTCCCCATGGGTAGCCCTGCCGATGCAGGGGACACAGGTTCGTGCCCCGGTCCGGGAAGATCCCACATGCTGCGGAGCGGCTGGGCCCGTGAGCCATGGCCGCTGAGCCTGCGCATCCGGAGCCTGTGGTCTGCAACGGGAGAGGCCACAACAGTGAGAGGCCTGCATACCGCAAAAAAAAAAAAAAAAAAAAAAAGAAAAATTTTTAAAGGAGATGCTCACAATAGCTAACTTTATTTTCCTTGGAAAAGCTCTAGTAACTTAATTAACTCACTGATGTTGGTTCCTCAGCTACACTTGAGATGATCAACGACTCAGGCTTTTAAAAAAATTTATATTTTGGGCTTCCCTGGTGGTGCAGTGGTTGAGAGTCCGCCTGCCGATGCAGGGGACACGGGTTCGTGCCCCGGTCCGGGAGGATCCCACATGCCGCGGAGCGGCTGGGCCCGTGAGCCATGGCCGCTGAGCCTGCGCGTCCGGAGCCTGTGCTCCGCAACGGGAGAGGCCACAACAGTGAGAGGCCCGCGTAACGCAAAAAAATAAAAAATAAAAAATAAAAAATAAATTTATATTTTTTCCTAATTTACAAGTGTGCAGAATTTTCTATGAATTTGTGATAACTGTAGGGGGAGTGATGAATATAAAATAACGTATTTTATTTATAGCCTGACCTGTAAGCATTTTCTTAGAACATATTCAGTAAATCAGAATCATAAATAACTTACTTCTAGTTTTTGTGAGAATTCTGAATGGTTAAAAATGATACAGAGTCCAGGCTGACATAAGAGAAATCACAGAATACTAAATTGACTTTTACAATAATTCAGTTTTTATTGGAGCAAATAATCATGCTTAGAGAACCTTCTGCTTACATATAAAATGTTTTAAGTTCTAATTTTAGTTTGTACAAAAACCAATATACATGTAAGTCTCATTAAGGAGAAGAATAATGGAATTGCAGGATAGGAGATTACAAGAGATTAAAACTCCCCAGCATTTTCTCTTCCTAGTAATCTAATAAATGAAATTAAATAGCAGATTCATTTACAATAACTTCTAGCTTGGTGACCCTGGAAGATTTACTAAATCTTTAAGCTTCAGGTTCATTATCTCCAAAACTCTAATAGTAAGTGTACCTAATCCAAAGGGTTGAGTGAGGATTAAATGAGATAATGCATATAAAGAACCCAGAGCAGAGTAAGTAGTCAATAAATATTAATAGTTATTATATCATGTATTTCATCTATCAAATAATTATTTAAAACATTCCAGACAGTGTAAAACTTGCATTTAGACCAGAGGAGGTAGGTAGGGGTGGGAAGGAGCACACCAACCTTGGCTTTCACTGGGACCCAGAAACAAAGGATGAGCTTCTGGACAACCTAGAGCACCTGAATACTACAGGGACAGCTCGAAACAGCGTGGGGCCACAAGGCTCATGCTGAGCAAATTCCCGTTTCTACAACATGATCTCACGTTGGTCAATGAAAGGAAACTCTGTAGCACTTAAATCAAAAATTAATCTTCAGGGCTTCCCTGGTGGCGCAGTGGCTGAGAATCTGCCTGCCAATGAGGGGGACACGGGTTCGAGCCCCGGTCTGGGAAGATCCCACATGCCGCGGAGCAACTGGGCCCCGTGAGCCACAACTACTGAGCCTGTGCGTCTGGAGCTCGTGCTCCACAACAAGAGAGACCGCGATAGTGAGAGGCCCGCGCACCGCGATGAAGAGTGGCCCCCGCTCGCCGCAACGAGAGAAAGCCCTCGCACAGAAACGAAGACCCAACACAGTCATAAATAAATAAATAAATATATCTTTAAAAAAAAATTAATCTTCAAAGGAAAAGTGAACATAACTGGGCCAGCAATTAATGGTCCATCTCATGTTGCTCTCTTAAGGTAGTGAAAAATAAAAATTGGTTAATTTTTAGTTTGAAACAGTCACATAATCAACACAAACATGGATTTGTGTTTTGTTCTGCTTTGAACTACTGGGAAAAATCACATCAATTATTCCCCACTGGACTATTTTTAACATTGCATGGCCAGAACTTATAATTACAATTTAAAAAAATCATATTATCTTGGATCTAGTGAACTTTTAGATATTTATTTTATGTACCATTGCATAGAATAGAGAAATATACATGAATCATATCTTTTCATAACTTTTCTTATTT
Source organism: Orcinus orca (assembly GCF_937001465.1). Classification (NCBI taxonomy): domain Eukaryota; kingdom Metazoa; phylum Chordata; class Mammalia; order Artiodactyla; family Delphinidae; genus Orcinus; species Orcinus orca. Next base: position 23,571,949 of record NC_064562.1, read on the forward strand.
GTTTGGTAGAAATGGCCCAGAATTCTCAATTCATTGCACAATTATTAAATGCCTCATTACTTTCCTTGATTCATCTCTAGTTTCTTTTTAGTATTCTCCAAAGTTGTTTTCAGTAGTCTTTGAAAACTAGAAGTGAAAATTCCCTTTATTAAAAGTTCAGATTGGAAAATCCCTTTCTTAAGAGAAATTATTTGTTTTGGTTTCTAGAAGCTGGGAGTCCCCACATAATTTTCCCTGTGGTAAGATGACATGGATTACGAATTCAACAAATAATTAAGGTCAGTTAAAAGACCAACTGTTAATATATTGAGAAAACATATCAAAAATGACAGAACTTGATGATATACCTTGGTGGATAGTAAATGGCTTCTCAGAGCCCAAACTCCAAAATGGAAAACACTGCATATCCTTTGGCTGGACCCATAAATTCTAGCAACTGGTTGTGATAGACATTGTTATGAGATGCTTTTAGACTAACGGGTAAGTGAATCAAGTTTATACGGCTCCTTGGTCTTTATGCCTCTATCAGTAGATCTCAGGACAGGGAGAAGTGGGTCCATTTTATCAGGATCTCAGGTCTAGGAAGGAGAGAAGGTTGGAAAACTGAGTATGCATTTTGAAAAAGCTTCACAGATCTGAAATATATCTCTCTTGTCCTTTGTTCAATACATTCTACACTGTAAGTCAAAGAGTGTCTGCAGCAGATGGTGTCCATTACCCACCCATACCCCCTAGCACATACCATTTTAGTATACACTGTCCTGAATTTCAGTTGCTAGCACCTGGATTTCTTTGAGTAAATGGCTTTCCTTGACCACTAGACTCAGGACTGTGTGTGGGTAAGGAGGAATTACCACCACTGGAGAGCCGTCTTGAACTAGTGACTGAGGAAGCTGGTGCATAAATACCTCAGCTCCCTCCTCCCTGTGCTGGTAGAACTTTGTGGTACATTTCCCAGCCATTTCCCAGAGCTCCCCAGTGGGATTAAATTTCAGTGGCTCATGGTGGTAACCTGCTTAATAACACACACTTTATTGGCTTCTTTCCTTCCCTGCCACATTTCTCCATTCCCCAACTGGTGTTTCCTGGAATCACCTCTCAAATAAATGGCTTGTACTTGAATCCTTGCCTTAGGTCTGCTTCTGGGTAAACCCAAACTGTGTCCAAAGTACTACTCTTCTTCTTTCCTTTCTTTATAGTTCTCTGATATCCTAAATACTTGCTCTACTGGCTTACTTTAGTGACATATACTGCTTCATAAATATCACTCTTCAAGAGGTTTACACACAGAAAAAAAAAGCAAAAACATGAACTCTTCCCCTCTTCCCCACCTATTTTTTAACTAAAAAAAAAAAATCATTTAGCAGAAGTAGCTCTTTCATACTTTCTCATGCCCACTTGTCCTCATATAGCTGCAGTCACATTTAGCTACTGAAAACTACCATTCAAACCACCTATCTGAAGGGACAGTCAACCATCCTTCTCTCCCATCTCTACCCTGAAGGGAGAAGGGTACTCTTTGGATACTGAGCATCCACTGAAATCACTGAACACATCAGTCATTCTATAACGCCTGCTGTCCAACATGGTAGCCACTAGCCACATGCTGTCCTTGAGTACTTGAAATGTAGCGAGTATGGCTGAGGTACTGAATTTTTAATGTTAGTTAATTTAAATTTTAATTTAAAACCATTACTCAGCTCAATTACTGGAAAACTTCTAAGTATGTCTGAGACAACTTGTGTAGGAGAATCTACTTTTTTCAAGTGTAAGTTTTAGAAAATCTAAATACAGATCAAGTATGTCTGATGAAAATGTAGCGTCCAAATTGAGATGTGCTGAAGTGTAGAGTACGCACTGGAATTTGAAGACCAGCACGAAAAATATCATTAGAAATTATTAATATTTGACAATACTGAGATACTTTAACACTGATAAGATACTGAAATGATAACATGCTAATTGGGTTACATTAAATATATTAAATTTAATTTCTCCTGTTTCCTTTCTTTTTTTTAAAATGTGGCTACTAGAAATTTAAATTACATATGTGGCTCACATTATTTTTCTATTGCATAGCGCTGCTCAGTCACCTTACCCACAACTTATGTTTGCTAGCCTAGTGGGTAAAATCATGGCTATATAAAAAGATTAAGACAAAGAAATAACACTCTCTTTTCTTAAGGGGTTGACATTTCAAAAGGAATGTCACAAGTTCGGTAGTAATACTGAAGCCAAACTTAAGAGCAAAATAAAAAGAAAAGGCATATAAAACTTCCTCATGGAAAGTAGCTGTTTTCTTACATGAATAGATTACTGATATTAAAGTTAATTACGGAAAGTGATTTAAGGAACAATGTTATCCTCTTTAAAAGCCTACAAAGCTTGCTCTGCCTGAACATTGAAGTAAGTGCTCTGCCGATGTCAGCTTTCTAGACTTGAATGGGATAAAATAATCAGGCAATAAGGTCCTAGAAGAGGCCTTATCATCCACCCTGACATCATCTTCTCCTTCACTTTACAGATGAGGGAAATATGGACTAACCAGGTTAGGTGACTTTTTAAAGGTTAGAAATGATTTTGTAAATAAGTTCATTTGTTCCCTTTTTTAGATTCCACATATGAGCGATATCATCTGTCCTTCTGACTTACTTCGCTCAGTATGACAATCTTTAGGTCCATCCATGTTGCTGCAAATGGCGTTATTTTGTTCTTTTTATGGCTGAGTAATATTCCATCGTATATATATCCCACATCTTTATCCATTCATCTGTTGATGGACGTTTAGGTTGCTTCCATGCCCTGGCTATTGTAAACAGTGCTGCAATGAACATTGGGGTTCATGTATCTTTTCAAATTATGGTTTTCTCTGAATATATGTGTAAGAGTGGGATTGCTGGGTCATATTGCAGCTCTATTTTTAGTTTTTTAAGGAACCTCCATACTGTTCTCCATAGTGGCTATACCAATTTACATTCCCACCAACAGTGTAGGAGGGCTCCCTTTTCTCCACACCCTCTCAGCATTTATTGTTTGTAGATTTTTTGATGTTGGCCATTCTGACTGGTGTGAGGTGATGCCTCATTGTGGTTATCAGGGGATAAGTGGGGAAGGGATAAACTGGGAGATTGGGATTGACACATACACACTGCTACATATAAAATAGATACTAATAAGAACCTACTGCATAGCACAGGGAATTCTACTCAGTACTCTGTAATGACCTATATGGGAAAAGAATCTAAAAAAAGAGTGGATATATGTATATGTATAACTGATTCACTTTGCTGTACACCTGAAACTAACACAACGTTGTAAATCAACTAGACTCCAATAAAAATTTAAAAAAAGAAATGATTTTGTTCTTTCTCAAAGGAGACGGAAAACATTCATTCTCAAATATAATTTATGTCCCTATTAGTAAAACGCTTTGTGTCATTGCAAAACTCATACATTTAAACTGGTGGTTCTCAGATGGACCAACTCTTCTTGATATTTCCTTCCATAGTTCCAAATATGTTTATACTAACATTTCTTGGATTATTAATTTTGAACATTTTCTATTGACATCCTGTCATCGTAGATGACTTAACTCATATTCACTCTACCATCCCTACATCACCACCTAAGCCCTCATTGGATGAATCAATAATATTCAATGCAAATACTGTTCACTGTAGAGCCAAGTAGTATATTACAATTACACACCTTTTCTTCATTTTTCCTGAAGTTAATAATTGCATCATTCTTCCATTTGCCTGTTTTTCCGTATTTCCATTGTTCCCTCCACCCCCAATGCTACTATCTCTGCACGTGCTTACAAATAACATTTCCTATAATCCTCAAACACATTAGTTCCACTTGTCTTTTATATGGGAACAATTCCCTCATGGAACCCTCTGTCCTCCTGTTCCAATATGACCTGAATTCTTTGAAGCTCAATATACAGCAATTAGTAGGGGCTTATCTTACACGGCAATCTAATAATGGAAAAATTTTACTTGACTTTTCACTTTTAAAGTCAACTGTAAAACTGTCTCTGATTTGTATTTTGCAGACATATATTAAATAACAGCAAAACAGTACCACGACCATCACAAACGACCCAGCACCCCACACACTGAAAACGCTGATCGGTAGTTCTCATGAATACGTACAATGGAAAAGACAGCCCTTATTTAAGCATTTTGGTTGCCCCTCCAGCAAAGGCTATCACAAGCCATAGAGGTTTAACCCCATTGCTGCCCAGACCCTGGCTGCTTCCAAAGAGGCCCTAAGGTCTGGAGCGCACAGGTGCTGGTGTCAGTGAGGTTTCCAGGGTTACCAAGTATGTATCACATCACTTTTGGAAAATAGCATCAAGAGGCTTTTAAGCTAAGGTAATGTGGATCCAGTTGGAATTTCAAGACAGGCTTTATTATTGTGGTGGTTGGTGGTGGCATCTGGTTCCTGATTACCTAATCTCATCCACAGAAAGTCCACGGAGGAGATTCCTGATGTGGGCAGAGCTATGGAGAACTCTTGTGGAACCACAGAGCTCTACTTCGGGGAGCCACCCAGAGACCACCTGCCAAGTCCAAACTCCATATTTTGCAAAAGAGAAAACTGAGGCCTAGGAAGCTTACCCAAGACAAAAAGGAAGCGGTGGCAGCTTCTAAGTAGGCTTTAAAAACATTCAGAAAGATGAAAGTAACTGACTGGTAACAGATAAATTATGATCTTACAGATGGATGCTGTCACTTTGTACAAGCTAAGCTTCCTGGAAGAAGCAAAATCATTTAAATATTCATATCAATAATTCTAACTCTTGGGGCTTCCCTGGTGGCGCAGTGGTTGAGAATCTGCCTGCTAGTGCAGGGGACACGGGTTCGAGCCCTGGTCTGGGAGGATCCCACATGCCGCGGAGCGGCTGGGCCCGTGAGCCACAACAGCTGAGCCTGCGCGTCTGGAGCCTGTGCTCCGCGGCAGGAGAGGCCGCGATGGTGAGAGGCCCACGCGCCGCGATGAAGAGTGGCCCCCACTTGCCACAACTAGAGAAAGCCCTCGCGCAGAAACGAAGACCCAACACAGCAAAAATAAATAAATAAATAAAAATAAATTAATAAACTCCTACCCCCAACATCTTAAAAAAAAAATTCTAACTCTTGGGCATTTACCCTGTAATATTCACAACTAACTGTGTAAACTGAAGCATCGAATCACAATCTTTCTAGCTCCTTGTTTTTTTTCCTAAACCACATGGAACACAAATCTTGAGGACTTATTAATTATTTATCATCTGGCTTTGGAGGCAATAGCAGAAGCAAGTTATAGGTGAGTGCTGACAGGCTGATTCTGGAAAGACCCAGCCAGTCATAGGTTACCAACCAGAGCAATTAAGAGCCTTTCACTTCTTGTTCAGAGAAAGCTTTGCCAAAATCCTTAGACACGGGAGCAAATTCACTGACTTACCTGTACAAAGAGACAGTGGCCAGTAACCAAAAAAGAAAAAAAAAAAAAATCAAGAACAAATGAACAAAATGTAAAAGAATGGTTTTTCCTTTCTTTTGGATCTGTTTTTTATTTGAATTTTCCAAATTATAGCTAGGTTCTTCTAGACAACCCTGCTAATGCATGGCAATTCTGGCATTTCTATTCACTGGCTGACACATGCCCAAAGACTGCACTGTAAACATCAAGGAACCAAAGGCTTCTTCAGACACCCATCCCAGGCTCTCCATGTGATGCCTCCGCAGACAATGCAGAGTGTTCATTATCTGGAGCTAAACGTTTCCCTTTGCTTATTCTAGAAATTGCTACTTGCTTTCTCTTTTGTAGACATCTCTGAAGTGAAACAAAATGATAGCTTTCGTCACTCCACTAACAACTTTCCTTTGGAGAATCTTTGGCAAATATTAGTTTCTGAAGCCTCCGAGCCACTCTAACATGACAACCATAAAACTTCGTTTCCTCACTAGAAAACACCACTCTGAAAGTCAAGACTTCAGCCTTAAATAAGATTCTAACTAAGGCAAAAGATAGTTACATATGTGAGTTGCTGGCAACCGATAAAGCATCTTTCAAAATCTGAAACAAATAAATATATTCTAAGTGAAATTTAAGAACGATAAGTCATAAGGGAATAATATTAACTAAAGGATAAATTTAGAGAGCAAAGAAAAGTGTGTTTGATTTTTCCCCCAGTGTAATGATAGAATAATTACACCAAATGTGGAAAGACTGGAATCATGTTAATCATCTTCAGAGAGTCCAAATCTTAATGGAGTCAATTCAAGAACTAAAATTCTTAAAATAATGCAAAATGTCTTCTGTGGAGAAAGAGAAGGGAGAAGGGGCAAAATATGTGTATGGGATTAAGAGATACAAATTACTATGTACAAAATAAATAAGCAATAAAGATATATTGTACAGCACAGGGAAATATAGTCATTATTTTGTAATAACTTTAAACAGAGCATAATCTATAAAAACATGGAATCATTGTGCTGTACACCTACAACTACTATAATATGGTAAAATCAAGTATGGTTCAATAAAAAATTTAAAAAGACATGACAAAGACGCTGATTGGAGAAAAATTTTTAAAGGTTAAAAACTGGAAGCAACTGAAATGCTTAACAACAAAAGGATGGATAAATCATTTGTGGAATATCCATATCATGAAATACAAAGAGTAACAAAAACGTATGAACTACAGCTTTTTTCAACAAAAGATGAATTTCACAAACAAAATATAGAAGGTGATACTGCTTTTTAGGGGGCTGGTGTTGTTACTTTTTCCAGTTTTATTGGAGTACAATTAACATAAAAATTGTATATATTTAAAAAAATCAGAATCAAAATGTCTTCTGAAAATATATACAATATAGTAAACTTGGCTTCTTCCCAGGAGGAAGGGATTTTATTGATAATATGAAAAATTCTTCAAGTTCTTAGATTCCTTGCCACAAACGAATGTGCATAAAATAAATAAGCAATAAGGATATTGTACAGCACAGAGAAATATAACCACTGATTTGTGATAACTTTAAGTGGAGTATAATCTATAAAAACAGTGAATCACTATATTGTGCACCTGAAATGAATATATTGTAACTCAACTATAGTTTGATTAAAAATAAACAAATTAATTAAATTGATCCATTCTACTTAAAAAAAAAAGAATGTGTGGTAATGATTCCAGCTTGAGTTCTCTTTATTTAAAATTTTAGTATACCTGGGTGCATTTTAATGTACCTTTTTCTCATCCTCAGAATTTCCATCTGCATGCACAGGAATTGTCAGACAAACTTGCTAGGGATCAGGAGATAAAGAGTTAACAAGGGATTGGGAAGAGAAGAGGAAGATAACGCAGAAGGCTGAGCAGTAGAGCTGTATCTCTGGGGCAGGCTTGAGGGAGGAAAAGGAGGCTGCAGCATGGTCAGCTGGCCTGGGCCTTGCACCTGCGCTGTAGCAGGAGAGGGGTTCACGGTCTGTTCCAGAGCAGCCCAGGGAAGACCATGGTATGCTCCACCTTTAACTGGGTGAGGGAAGCTTTCCTGGGCATGACAAGGCTCTCTGACCCTGGTCCTCCCTGGTGGGGTGGAGGCACTCAGAAACACCTATTTCAAAGGGTGAGCTGGGCATATTAACTAGCAATCCTCCCCCACCACTTCCCCAGGGGCAACTCTGGAAGTTGGTGTCAGTGCTACACGGAGAGGGCTCTGCTTCTTGTTGGGGAAAAGAGCTGGGATTCCATGCGCTGTGTCCTCCCACACAGGACTGGAGGGATGACCTTTGGAACAGAGAAGCAGGTGACCAGGAACAGTGGGATCCACAGTCCTCCCCAGGATCCATGAGAGGAAGAGAGGATGGAGAAGTGACACCCTCGGGAGAGACGCATCTTCCCTACAGGTGTCAAAATCCGTCTTGGTGGGTGTATTCGTTTCCTATTGCTGCTGTGACACATTACCACAAACTTGGTGGCTTAAAACAAGACTAATTCATTAACTTACAGTTTTAGACATCAGAAGTCTGAAATGGGTGTCACTGGGCTAACGTCAAGGTGTCCGCAGGGCTGGGCTCCTTCTGGAGGCTCTAGGGGAGAACCTGTTTCCTTGGCTTTTCCAGCTCCTAGAGGCTGCTTGAATTCCCTGGCTTGTGGTCACATCACCCCAACCTTTGTTTTCCTTATCACATCTCTTCCTCTTTCTCTGATCCTCATGCCTCCCTTTTATAAGATCCTTATAATTACACTGGATAAGCCAGGATAATTTCCCTATCTCGAGATCCTTAACTTAATTACATCTGCATAGTCCCTTGTGCCATATAAGACAACACAGTCACAGGTCCTGGAGACTAGGATGTGGACCTCTTTGGGGGGAGGGGGCACCATGCTGCCTACCATAGTGAAGGTGGCAGTGGGACATAGTTTTGGAGTAGGCCTCCCAGGGCCATGCAGTGGGAGCCAGAACTTCCTTGATCATAGTGAGTGCCCCTGGTTTTCCTAGGTGTTTATGTGGCCTGGAGAAATAAGATCGTTTATGATTTCCCTAAGGTCTTTATCCTGCTTGAATAGACTGACTTCAACCAGGCACTGATTTCAATAAATGTTAAAGCCATTATTTCTGAGTTGAGAAGGATAATTATTCCCTGTCTCCTTTCTCTCCTCTCTCTCCCTAATAGCTCCTACCACCCCCCTTCCCCAAACCCAAATCCCAGCACACTGGCAGGCATGCAGCCATGAACAAGAACCTGGGGAGAGAACTGTAAGGAAGGCAGTGACAATCACTCATCATAAAACACTGGCCGGGAGGAATGACAGGCCTGGCATGAAAAAATGTTGCCTGCGTGGGTGGTGTTGGCATAACAGTGGTAATTTGCCTCCTAGGGTCTAAATATAGCTGCCGCCAGCATCTGAGAATAAAAGAGCTTCCTAAATAATTACCCACTCCACCTCAGCTCCCTCTAGACCTCCGCAAGCCACATGGAGACACGCATGCCTCTAGTTCCTCCAAGAGAATGGCTCGTGGAAAGCCTCAATACGAGAGCCAGCAGATTAACCACGTTTGGAGTGGAAATCCAAGGTCTCGCCTGCTTCCAAGCAGCCCAGCCAACTCCAGAAAGATTTTAAAGAGGGCAAAGTGTTGAAAGCTGCAGCCAGATTAACATCCCTCCCTGCCGCCCCCCCCCACCAACCCCCCCAAGAGGAGTTACCAAGACAAAGGCCCGGAGGATCTGACGGGAGAGGCCACTCTAGAACCCAGCTGATCTGCGCACGGATCAGACCAAGGGCGCAAGCGGGAGGCAAGAAGAAGACTCGTCTGCAGGTTTACTTATCATGAATACCGGTATTGGTTGTGGAGCTCATGCTCACACACTTAACCCACTGCCTCTGTAACCAGCCCTCCCGAAGCCAAGCCAGAGGCTAATACTGAACCGTGAGTGACGTCATTGTGGTGCTGGCCACACTACAAAAACCACATTTAAAAGGCATCAAAAAAAAAAAAAAAAAAAAAAAAAAGGCATCAAGACCAAAGCAAGGCCTGCCAGCGAGGAAATCCAGGCTCTGCAAAAATGAGCAAAGGTATTCCCTGAAGACTGGCAGCCCTGAAGGGCAAAACGATCCATTTGCTAGGTTCCCTGCAGTAGAGCGCAGGGTATATTTCCACTCAAGGCTGTCACCCACCTGGTTTTCACCTGGATGCAAGTTTACGTTCAACCTACAGCTCTTTACTGAGGGCTCAGCACTACTAAATGTAAAAGAAAGCGCGAGCCAGTGGAAAGGAAACATGATTTGGACTCGTTAACACTGGTTTAAATTCTGCCTTTACCATTTCATAGCTATGTGACTGGGGCGCTTAATCTCACTGTGTCTCAAATTCTTCACCTCCGTGATGAAATAATAATAACAATAAGAATTATTATATATTAATTATATATTATACTTATACATTATTAACAGTTTATGTAAATATGAGAACGTTTTATCATTATTATTGCTATGGCTACTTCAAAACATTGATGAAACAATAAAATATGAATGCAAAAGTTCTTTTTTATCCTATTAACTGTTATAAAAATTATATACTACTATTATAGAAGCAAAGTAAATGTTGGTTTTTCATTATGGAATCTAGTTAGGGAAATAACATACACACAAGAAATATTTAAAGAGGAAAACTGTATTTAGCAAAGCGTTAGAGAGTCATATCTATAGGGAATTAGATTTCCTGATTCCATGTACAGAAGGTTCATCGTGTGGAACAAGTCAAGAATAAAAGTGAGAAAACCGTCATCAAGGAGAACTTCATGGAAGAGAAGAGTTTGAGCTGGGGATCACGAGGCAGAAAGGACCTGGGAGAACATTCCAGGATATGAGATTTGTGAGCCAATGCAAACAGATAGTGCAAAGCAAATCTGTGTAGCTTCTCTGCTTCCATCAAACTCTGTCACATTTCAGACCCACTTAAAACCCTCTTCTACAAACCATGATGGGGAGAAATGTGGTCATCTCCAGCAAATCATAAACTGTACATACCTTTTGACACAGCAGTTCCACTTTCAGAAACTTATCCTACAGATGTACGTGTATGTACATATGTGAATATTTATCAAGATATTCACTGCAGCCCAGTTTATATATTTGAGAGAGAGAATTAAAAATCTAGAAATGTAATCTAAGAGGTCATCAATAGGAGGAGATTGGTTAGAAAACTGTGGTATATCCACAATGAAGTATTTCACAGATTTTATAAAATGCAAAGTATATAAATGTATTAGATATACATGCACTGCTGTTGAATAATTGTCATAATTTATTGTTAAGTGAAAAAAGGGAAGTCTAGAACCGTGAGTACAATATGCTACCATTTGTGTAAAAAGAAAAACCACATACAGATTGCTTGTCAATGCACAGACCACCTGTATAAAAGTAAAGAATTCACTATTAACAGATGAGGGCAGAGGAGCGAGAGAGACATACTTTTCACTATATGCCCTTTGAATTCCATACCATACTATGTATCACCTGTTCAAATATTACCGTCAAAGTATGGTTCAGTGGTCCAGTGCTGTCGAGACTCCAGATAAATTTGTACTCTGACTTGACTTTAGGAAGCCCAGATAATCAATGCTCCCTAAAGAGCCTCTATTTGAAATCCAGGTGGATAACAGGGCAAAATAAATTTATCCAACATAGAGTCCAATCCAGTTCCCTGCGGACTCTACTTAAAAGGCCCAATTCAGATGTTAAGGCCCTCACCCCCAAAGTGACTGTATTTGGAAACAGAGCTTTGAAGGAGGTAATTCAGGTTACCCAGGGTCATAAGGGTGGGGCCCTGATCCTATAGGACTGCTGTCCTTATAGGAAGAGACGCCAGAGCTTTCTCTCTCTCTCCACCTTGTGAGGACATTGCAAAAAGGTGGCCATCTACCAGCCAGGGAGAGAGTTCTCACCAGAAACCAACCCTCCTGGCATCTTGATCTTGGACTCCCAGCCTCCAGAACCGTAAAAAAAAAAAAATTCACTTAGCCTGTAGTATTTTGATATGGTGGCCTCAGCTGACTAAGACGGGGACCATCATGGACTCTCGGGGTTGGGGATGGCACTCAGGTCTTTAAGCCAGTGCTCACATCCTCCTGCCAGGGGCGAGCTGAGCTGGCCTGCTTGCTGCAATGCCTGGCCTGCTCGCTGCAATGCCCGGCCCGCAGAGGAGCACCTCTGAAACACGATAGTGTGGTGCTAGGTAACACTGAAAGAATGCGTGCAGTAGCCCAGGGTCCCGGTTTCTGGACGCCACCTCCTCCTCCGCCTGCACTGTGACCTTGAACTATCAGCTTCTGCAGGATTCGTCTAAAGAATCTCTAAGTTCCTTGCAACCCGTGGGTTCCAAGATCTGTGACACACAGCAAAAACATGCCGCTGCCAAGTTCGCTTCCAAAAATAGTGCAGTTTCATGTTTGTGAAAGACAAATAGCAGTCTGTAACCTAGGAGCTCCCAATCAGTGAGGGCAGATCTACTCTAGATGGCAAAGCCTCTCAAAGCTGACTGCAGCTGCTGAGGCTGCAGACCCAGAATCTACCCCCACCCCGCCCTGAGTTTTCCGGCATTCTCAAGGTAGGGAAGGCAGAACACGTTCTACTCTGAGAATTCACTACTCTGGAAATCCACCCTTCAGAAACCCTGACACTCCAAAAAAGGGCAGCGAAGAGGTCATTCCACCTCACAAACAGAAAAGACTCTGACAATTCCTGCTGTTATCGAAGTGTGAGAGGTGGTATTGACTGAAACTCACAGGGCCCGGGTATCATTCATACCAAATAAGGAATAGACTCTGTTGATGGGCTGATCCCACACTTGAAAGAGAAAGACCCCAAAATACTCTTGTGGTCGAAACATATACCATAGTGAAACGGTAATATTGGAAAGTCTAACTGAAGTGCTGATAGCTTTTTTTTTTTTCAGTTTAAGGTTTTAATTCTTATTATCAAGGGTATACATGATGTAGCAACACCTAGGAATGGATATCCTTATGGTCTGGACGTGGAATAACTGCTTTAATGACAGGGAGGTTAGGGGAATGGCGATGTTGTTTGTTACAAACTCTCAGGCATGTGGTTTCAAGAGAAAATATAACTCAGGATTGCAGGCAACAATTTCAGATTATTGAACTCATCCTGAACTCTGGAAAGAAATCATTTCCATTATATTCATTCCTAGCAAAGCTGAAGAAAGAGCTTTATCAGATCAGGAGTTGAAATGGACTTGAAAACTGGTTTTGGAAGGCAGGTAAGCCTCTTCAAGGAAACCAGTATAGAGAAATTCTGTCTCCAAATCTCTCCTAGCAGATAGTCCTGAATTTATTCACTTAAGTAGTTAAGTGAATAAATTCACTTAAGTAGTCTAAATTTTATTCACTTAAGTAGTTCAAAAACTAGAAGGATAAGCTATTTAAGCACAAATTTCAAAAATACATTCTTGATTCCTCGGGTCAGTATATATAAGGAAGAATCCTGGTTATAGTTTTTAATCCTGGAAAATCTTTAGAACTCTGGATGCAAGAGAGGTTTACCCCTTGAATCGTTATTACAAACTGTTAAGTACGCAAGATATATTGGTTTATCAACAAATATATCCAATTTTGAGCAATATCAAATTGCCAGGCAGGTATTAGACTAATAACTTGCAGAATATTAAAAGTAAATGCAATTAAATTTTCATGCACAAATCAAAGGATGTTCAAAGTATATCAACTTCAGGATAAATACAACTGCCAACGTTGATTTAAAATTTTTGACTTTGTTCTTGGCACACATGTAGGTCAAGACAAAGGTAATGGGATTTGTTAAAAATCTGCTGCCTCACAACTCAAATGAGATGTTGCCTAAAATGTTATATTTCAACATGGATTTTGTTTGGGAGGCTTCACAAATGTTAAACCCTCGAGATAGTCATCCTTATTCAAAACTTATTTCAACTTGCTACAATTACAAATGGCACTGAATATAAATAAGTATAACAAGATGGAAGCTTCTCAGTTGAGTTTTGCAAGTCTTATGGCATAATAACTACCAGAATGACTCATTCAGGACTAATTTATCCGTGGCCTTTTGAAAATTGCCACACAGAAAAGGAATTAAATAAATTAGTCTGACTTTACTTATAATTGAATAATTATGTTGGGAAAATGTTTGAGATGCACAGACTTAAGATATAGGCTAGAAAATTTCCATTTGATCAGGTTTACGGAACATCAAGACATGTTAGTACCACTATGTCTCTGGTTGTACAAATGTAACATATCTTTAAAAGTTTAATCAGAAATCCTTCAAAGTGAATTGAACTCTGTGTTATTCCACCAAAGCCTATCTCTCGGAGTATCTTCCTCTGCCTCTTCTCTAAAGATATTATTCTATTTATACTTCTCTCTTTCACCATCTTCTGTCTTTCTCCTATTTCCCCAATTCTTGCTCATTCTTGTTAATACTTCCTCTTCGTTTGTCTTCTCTACTCCTTTTTCTCCTGTTTTTTCAGTTTCAATGATTATTCAATAGAGATTTCTGTTTTCTATTCTTAATTGTAAAAGAAGATGGAAGGAGTAGTTTATATAGTTTCCTAGGAGGATTAAAGATAAAACCAATTTTTTTTTTTTTTTTTTGCGGTACGCGGGCCTCTCACTGTTGTGGCCTCTTCCATTGCGGAGCACAGGCTCTGGACGCGCAGGCTCAGTGGCCATGGCTCACGGGCCCAGCCGCTCCGCGGCATGTGGGATCTTCCCGGACCGGGGCACGAACCCGTGTCCCCTGCATCGGCAGGCGGACTCTCAACCACTGCGCCACCAGGGAAGCCACAAACCAAATTTAATGATGGCTTTTTTTTTTTTTTAGTTTCCTTTTTATAATCTTTCAATTTGTTTTCTGTTCTTTACAGAACTTATTTTCTTAATTTTGGTTTAAAACAATATCCAAAATAACTCAATAGATTTTTGTATTAAATGTAAGCAAAAGAGTAAATACTTATTTAATGAAGGAGAGTTACAGGAATGAGAGTACTCTTTTTTTAAATTAGAAAAGACTTTCTTGAATAATCAGGATGTTTTAAAGGCATGGTCCAAAATTCTAAAGATAGTATCAATAACTGAAATCTATTTAAACTTTGTTCAATGATTTAAACGTGCTTATTGTCAGAATTTTAAGCAGTTTACATACAATAAAAACTCACCTCATTTTTATTTAAATTCACTCACTTGAACTTTTGCTTTCATACGAATGAATAACATTTGTGAAATAATGGATCTGATGTGGTTGATACATGTGTGTGTACATGTATATCTGCACTACTGATCCATGCATCACCTGAAATCATTTCATGGTGTAAGTTCCTACTTCAGTTTAGGGATTACCTCAGGTCTGCTTAGAAAGAGCAAATAATTTTATTACAGATTATTATACAGTCAAAGCAGCAGTAATTGAAGAGTTACAATTCTGAGTATTAGTAATGCTTTTCACCGGAGTGTTTCTTGAACTTTGTATCGTGAAAGTCGCATGCACAACACAGCCTTTATTGTGTCTGATTAAGGACAGGTTGTCTGACTCCTATCATAGTTCTGTCAACAGCCTCTCATTCTAAGAACAGATCTATGATGTCAGCCCTTAATCCAGCTCCCTCCCCACCTCCTTCCTCTCCTCACTATCTTCAACTATGCCACACTGAATGATTAAGAGCTTGGGTCAAGATGATGTGCTTACATAAACACCCACTATTTCTGTCTTAGGGAAATGCTTCCCCCGTGAGTTACTCAGTAGGTTTCTCAGCTCAGAGAATGCCTCTCCTCCCTGGGTTTGCAGTGAAAATAATACTGCTTAGCTTAATCCCACTGACCTTTTAAGGAGGAGCATGCATGCACCAAGTGACATAACTAAGATTCGAACAGGGCTGGCAGCTTAGAACGAAGCCAGATGTGGTCCAGAGTAAAGAACTGCAGAGGGAAGGCAGGGCAAAGAGACCTGGGTTCCTGGGAGCGGTCCTTCCCTACCCGGCCACATTTTCTCAATGAGGAGGTCAGCTTTCATCATTTCCAAGGTCTCTTCCGGTTGTGACGTTTAAGCTCTTCAAGGAGCGCTCTCTCAATTCCAAAAGGGAAAAAACCTTCCCTGTACTATTCACCACTGTACGCCTAATGTCTGCAACACCGCCTGACACACAGTAGGTGCTTAATAGCTCTTTGCAGTAGGAATGAACTAACCTGCCCACCTCCCCACCCCCCGGACTCTAAAGTGACTGCCATTAATTTAGGAGACTCAGATTCTCTTTCTGCCCTGGTAGGGCTCTATCTCTTGAGCAGACACAAAATTACTTATTACTTATTGGGCCAAGTATGAGAGGTAAAAATAAACAGTTAGGAAAGGACTGAATTTTGAGAAGAGAAAGGGCCATGGGAATATTTTTAGGGAGTAAACACACCATACAAAACAGTACTGCAATGGGTGCTAGCTTCAAGAGTAATTCACCCCATAGAAAAGGACACGTACCGCATGGTATAACTCTCTCAGGAGACTCTGCAGAGGGAGCTAGGCAGTGGTCCTCACCCCGCCACACACATATATTGATACTGGACTGAACTATCAATACAACCTTTGCAAACCACCGGGACAAACTTTGCTGAAGTCTGCTGAGGGGACTGATGGCGTAGGGAGTGAGAGAAAGGCTTGTCCTCCCTTATTCCCTCACCTTCGCCATTGCTTTTCTCTACTTCAGTAACATTTGCCACATTCCAATCCCCTACATCCACGCAATCCCCAGTGTGCACGCACTCCCTGCCTGGTCTCACCACAACCCCTGAAATCCCAGGGAAGGGGAAGAAGGTCATGGGTGCATCTGCTGACCACATGCTTTGCAAAACAGAGGTACTGCAAAGATTGCATTTTCTTCTGTTCTGCGGAGTCCTGGTGAGGACCACAGGGGATGGAAGTAGAAGGGCATTTCAACCACTAGAGCCTTTGGGAAGAAGGGGAGCAGCCCTGTAAGATTCTCTGTGCGATCATACACCCTCCACCACTGAGGATGTTCGCCCCACTTTTGGCCAGCACTCTATTTCCATTCTGTTTCCCTTCCAGGTCTTTCCTCGTTCTCACCTTTCTTCTTCCCCAGCCCAGCTTTGAGTGAGCCCTTGATTTAGCCATCAGAATACCAGTAGCTGCTTAAATCTCTGAATAGCTTGCAGATAGGGGAGGCCCACCAAGGTCAGGGCAGGTAGGGAGGTTCTTAAAGGGAGTGGAAAGAATGGGGCTGTGTACCAGAAACCAATTAGGATTCTGAATTCAGTTTCTCAAACTCGTTATACCTACAGTGGTTCTATACTGTTTTCAGGCCATTCCTTGCACAGCATGCAATGAACATCTATGAGCATTTACAATGTGCCATGCTAAGCTCTGAGGCTATAGCGATGGGAACACAAAAAAATACACGTTCCCTACTTTCGTGGGGTTAAAGTTTAGTGGAAGAGACAGATATTAATTTTTAAAAATCTCTAGCCATAAATGTTCAATTACAAACTGAGGTTACTTTCAAGAAGAAAAAGAATGAGATTCTCTGGGAATGTTCTACAAAGGAGCCTGATACAGGGGTAGGAGTCAGGACAGGCTTTCTGGAGGACTGACATTACAGTTGAACTCTGAATAATGAGTAGGAAATTTCTCAGCACACGTCGGGGCGGGAGAAGAAAAACGGGGAGGTGGGAAATTATAACCTCCTTGAGCTTTTTTATTTTTATAAATTTATTTTTTTATTTTTGGCTGCGTTGGGTCTTTGTTGCTGTGCACGGGCTTTCTCTAGTTGTGGCTTCTCTTGTTGTGGAGCATGGGCTCTGGGCACACGGGCTTCAGTAGTTGTGGCTCACAGGCTCTAGAGCGAGCGCAGGCTCAGTAGTTGTGGTGCACGGGCTTAGTTGCCCCGCAGTATGTGGGATCTTCCCAGACCAGGTCTCGAACCCGTGTCCCCTGCATTGGCAGGTGGATTTTTAAACACTGTGCCACCGGGGAACCCCCCCCTCCTTGAACTTTAAAGTCTAGTCTTTAATTTTCTACATTATTTTATGTATATATGGCTAGTAGAATCATGTCTGAAAATTTTCTAAAAGACAGTTGTTTGTGAGAATACTCATCAGGTAAGAGGTTACAGACCCAGGTGAGTACGGAGACAGGATTCTAATTAGTGGCTCTTGTGTCATCAATTCTATGTCTTGTAATCACCCTGTTTTTGTATTTTGAAACTACTTAATTGTCCTTGCTGGATTATTTTTTTAAGAAGTTGTCTTTAAGACACATGGACTTCAAAAGTGTTTGCCTTTGTAATATAACAGTTAATCCTGGTTGTCACAAGAAATTGCTCTCTACCTCGTATTTTAGAGAAGAGCTTCAAAATTCTACTCTCTACTCTTCTTCCCTCCAGGCCTGAATGAATCCATTAAATCAGCGGCTACAGCAGATGACTTCCTTCTTTAAAAAAAAATAAAAGCTCAAGTGAGGGAGTTTTGTTCCAACAAACAGCACAAGCGAAGGCCCTGTGGCAACAAATGGCACAGAATGTTCAAAGAGTACTGGAGAGAAATGGATAGGTGAGGAGGTATAATCTACAGGGCTTGTAGGGACATGAGCGCAGAGGGAGGGGTTGGTGCCAAGAATGACCCCGAGATTTCTGATGTACACACCTGTACAGCTGGGGGATCCAGCCATTCTTTGAGTTGGGGACACATGGAAGAAGTCCAAGATCAAGCATTGAGAATTCCACATTTAGTGCTGAGCATAAGAGAAGGAGCCTGTACAAGAGTCAGGGAGGAAGCACCCAGAGACAGGAGGGGAACCAGGTATGACCAACGCTGCAACCACGCCCGGTAAGAGAGGAAGTATTTTTTCAGGAACTAGAATCCTAGGATCAGTAGGCTTCTTTAAAATGGTATGAAGGGACTTCCCTGGTGGCACAGTGGTTAAGAATCCACCTGCCAATGCAGGGGACACAGCTTCGAGACCTGGTCTGGGAAGATCCCACATGCCACAGAGCAACTAAGCCCGCGAGCCACAACTACTGAAGCCCGCACATCTAGAGCCTGTGCTTCGCAGCAAAGAGAAGCCACCAAATGAGAAGCCCACGCACCGCAACGAAGAGTAGCCCCTGCTCGCTGCAACTAGAGAAAGCCTGCGCGCAGCAATGAAGACCCAACGCAGCCAAAGACAAAATAAAATAAATAAATTTATTTAAAAAAAATGTATGAGGCTCTAAGCACTGTGCAAAATACTTTTATTGGAAAATTTATCCTGAATTGCAGGTGAAGCCTATGAGAAAAGTGGCTACACCAAAATGGGTGTTAACCAACCCACCTTACATGTTAAGTGTTGGAACACAACCCATTGGTAACTTGAGTACATCATGTACTATGATAGAGGGACACATTTTACTTTAGTTATACCTTACATATTTTAAGTGAATGGAATTTTTAAAAATAGCACTTTATTGCTGTAATTTGCTGTAATTTGAATTTCTGATTTTAAGAACTAGAATGAAATGAGAAATGAGACATATGTACATTTCTCCATTCTTTGTACATTTCTCTTTTGTCTCTGAATGACCAGTTTAGCACTAGTTCTATAGTTTCCTATAAGCTAATTAAACCCTGCCTTCTGTGTGGCAGCAGAAAGAACTGACTAAGAGGACCCTTGGTAAAGTGTAGTCTGGCAACCAGGAGCTGTAGAAGGGAACACAGCTAAAACCAGAGACAAGTGTCAAGTTCCTTCATATTTAATCTTCTCAGTAAAACATGATTGAACTGGACATGGTTGATAAGACAAAAGATGCTTGTTCGTTTTAGTTGACATTTGGAAATTTGAGGCTGTGTCTCTACTAAAATCCTTATCAGCTTCCCAGGGACAGGGAGGTACATTGATAAAGCACAAGCTCTGGATTCCCAGCTGTGATGTTCATTCACACCCAACAGTCTTTTTAAAATAGCATGTTATTCCTAAATATCAAGAAGTGCTTTAGAGACTAATAAATCTTTTTTTTTTTTTTGCAGTTCTTAACCTATATATGTAGGTTTCAGAATAAGTCTTGAGAGTATAAAACATGGAAGAACCAACCAGATTTAGTTATTTCTTCCTTTAAAGCAAAATGCATATATACTTGAGTTTATACTGTACTGAGAATACACCTGGTCTAACATATAGACATTTGCAAGAAGACTACAGATGTCTGAGAAAGTTAATTCTCAGTGGGAAACAAAGAGTTCTGGGTATGAGGCTAGCTCCTAATAGGCATTCTGAAGTTTCCAACATTTGCTGGTTACTTATTATACTGCCTTTTGATTTTTAAAATAAAATACATATTCATTTCCAAAGGTTAGAAAAGAACTGCGGCACTAATCAATCCCCACCTCTGCTTCTATAGTCTATCCCCTGAATAGCCCATTGATTTATACCTACACACCCAAAATACAGAAGAGCTGGAAGGCAACCTGGGCTCATCCTTGTTTCAACATAACAGAGACATATGTACTGAACATTAAGCTGACCTACACGTGGGAATGGGGTAGTGGCAGTGACGGTCTTCTGTAACGGCTCTCTGAAAATACTCCTGGAAAGTGAAAGACCACTAGCAGAGATTTGGGGGACTTAGGTTCACGTCTTGGTTCTGCCCTTATTAAACATGTGACTTTGGCCTATTGAGTAGATGTCTCTGAAATGCACCTTCTTCCTCTCTAACATACGGTGAGTGGACTGCACACAGAGCCTTTAAAATTCCTGCTAGATCTATAATCATATTTCTCTTATGTTTCAGTTGATTTGGGGCACCCTGAGCGCTCCCAATCTTCTTGGGTACTTGAAAGGCAGTCTCCTGTGTTCTTCGTGTATTTAAATTTGCTTCTTTTTAAAAATGAAACTGGATGTTCAATTAGAATTCCCCAGTATTTCACCAAAATAAAGATCTAAAGGTTTTATCTGACCAAAAGCAGATTCAAAAGTTGATCTGGTTTCCACTCCTTGGTGTGAGTAACAGGATGAATAGAAGTGGACTTTCTGTTTACAAACCTCTATTTCCATCTGGGGCTTAGAAAGAGTGAGCTAAAACTCCGGTAGGAATGTGAGGACACCATTTCCATTTAGCTGCCAGAGGACTGGCTTCACAGGTAGTAGGTTTGGTACAAACTCAGCCCTGGCTAATTCCAAACCCCATCTTCTTTCTATTGTATCACTTTGCCTCCAGGAAAGCCAGTTAAAGACTGGAAATTCCTTGAATTATTAATGAGAAAAAGGCATTCTATTACCTACATATCCCCATTTCTTAACACAAAGCCTTGCTTTGTGTTGATAGTAGGTGCTCAATGATTAATATGGGAAGACTGGGGGGTAAAAAATTTCCACTGTTAAAGTCCTGGCGTAGAGAACAAACGTATGGACACCAAGGGGGGAAAGCAGGGTGGTGGGGTGATGGTGGTATGAATTGGGAGATTGGGATTGACATGTATACACTAATATGTATAAAATAGATAACTAATAAGAACCTGCTGTCTAAAAAAATAAAATTAAATTAAAAAAAAAACACTCCTGGGCTTACGTCATTTAACTTGTGTACTGGGTCAATTACAGCTCTTCTTTTATTGATAGAGGTCTTTGTATATGTGGACCAAAAGGACTACATTTTGGTATTTAGAATGTTTGACGTTCTGATTCTGGGTATTTCAGTTGCAGAGCCTTCAGGATTTTTGTGGTGTGTGCGTGTGTGCGCACACACGCACGCAGATGTGCATGTGTACGCACACATCTGGCTGATCCCAGTGAGATATATAATCACCAGCTCCGTTCCTACCTCCAAACAGTAGGCGTCCCCGCAAGAGGGACTCTTCAAGTTTTTGTGAGCACAAGTATATTTTCAATTGACCAAGGGAAGTGAGTGAAGGCTTTAAGTGAAGTAAAAAACCTTGAGCAAGAAAGCCTGTGAATAACAATAGGGAGACATGCAGCTCCAATTCACAACACAAATTCCAGCAAGCGCTTAGCAATCGTGGCTGGATTCCAGGTGCACTCTACACCCTGGGCAGGCACTCCTATTAAAAGATATATATACTCTCTCTATAGCTATCTGCTTTGGCGATTCAGATCCTCAGATTAGTGCAGAATTAAAAGAAGTGAATTGCAATATATATTTGAAAACTTTATTAGCATCATTTCAATTTTTTTTTGATAATTTGTTATCCTCCTTCGTATGGTGTCTAAGTCATTTGCTAATTTTTAATCGGGTTGGCTGTCTTTTCCTTACTGATTGGTAGGATTTTTTTATTCTAAATATGTTTTTTTTTGCATATATGTAATGCAATGTCTTCTACTGTGTGGTTATCTTTTCACTCTCTTAATGGAGCCTTTCAATGAATACACATTCTTAATATAATTAAGTCCAGTTTATCCATCTTTTTACGGTTAGTGCTTTTTATTTCCTATTTAGGGAATCTTTGTTTATCCCACTGTTATGAAAATATTCACTCATGCTTTTTTCTAAAAGGAGGAAATTGTTTTAGCTATCACTCTTTTTTTTTTTTTTTTTTTTTGCGGTACATGGGCCTCTCACTGTTGTGGCCTCTCCCGTTGCGGAGCACAGGCTCCAGATGCGCAGGCTCAGTGGCCATGGCTCACGGGCCCAGCCGCTCTGCGGCATGTGGGATCTTCCTGGACCAGGGCACAAACCCGCGTCCCCTGCATTGGCAGGCGGACTCTCAACCGCTGTGCCACCAGGGAAGCCCTAGCTATCACTCTTAAATTGTTTTAGCTATCACACTTAGACCTGCTATCTATCTTAATTTTTTCAGTAGCATGATGTAGGGTTCAAAGAGCCTTTTCTTTCACATAGTTCTAATTGATCTAGGACCATTTATTTAAAAGACCTTCATTTCTTCTCTACAGTGCAAAGGAGACTGTTTAAATTAAGTGATCCTATATATTTTGGTCTGATTCTGGACTTCCTTTGCTATGCCACTGTCTGGCTTGTCTATCCCTGCACCAATACCACACTGTCTTATTTATTGTGACTTTATTAAAAGTCTGATATCTGCTACTATAAGTTCTCCTACTTCACTCATCTTCTTCAGCATTGCCTTGGGTATCTCTAATCCCTTTGCATTTGCATATAAATTTAACATCAGTTTGTCAATTTACAGACACATATATACACATGCATGGCTTGCTTTGGGTTTTAATTGGGTTTTACACTATCTATAGACCCATTTTGAGAGAATTATCATAATTAATCAGAGAAGTGAAAATCACAATAGGATACCACTCCATATCCAGCAAAATGGCTGAAATTTATAAAAGAAAAAAAACCCCAATAATGCCAAATACTGTCAAGGGTATGGAGCAACTGGAACTCTCTTACATGGTTCGTGTGATACAAATTGATCCAATCACTTGGAAAAATATTTGACAATCCCTGCCAAAACTAAACATATGTTTGTACTTCACCCAGTGATTTCACTCCAACCCTTCATGCTGTTCCATGTCCACTACACCCTTCCTTCTATTATGTGTGAAATACCTTTCTCTCTACAGTGTGTGGTTTATAGCACAAGTTCTAGAGTCAGACTGCTTGCCTTCATATTCCAGCTCCACCTTCCTGGCTGTGTGACTCTGGGTGAGTTACTTAACTTCCTGTATCTCATGTGGACAACATGGTTAGAGTATTTGCACATTTTTTATTATTTTCATCTCCAAGTTGGGGGAGGGAGTGCATAATACTTACCCGTAGGACTGCTGTGAATGGAGGACTAAATGATATAATCCCCATAGGAACAGTGCCTAGCCACTAGTAAGGGGTTCAATAAATGTTAGCTATTATTATTATTTTCTACCAGTTGTAAACCTATTATTTTTCAATGCTTATCTAGTTCAAATTGCACCTCATCCATGAAATTTTTTTTCAGACAAAGAGGAAGGAAATATTAATTCTGACATTTAGTCCCTCTTCCTCTCTCCTTACACTTTAAATCTTCTTTTCTTCATTCTCACATTTGGCTTTGATTGTGAATTGTTATGTTGGCATTTGCCCCTCCAGACTGAGAGCACCCTGAAGGTGGAAGTCTCTGCTCACCCGAGTGTCTTTCTAGACCTCTGCCTGGTGCTCTACACTTAACTGTCCAATAGATGTTTGTTACATTGCATCAAATTGAATCAAGGAAGGGCGATTTCTAGGTACCTTTGAGTAATAATGTTACCGGACGTGTTTGCTTTCCAAGAAGTTTGTCATTTGGAATTTCCTGTAAACAAATGGTTGCGCTCAACGGACAGTTTCTTAGTGATCTAAGAGCGTGACAATGAGCAATTGTGCTAAGGTCCAGGAAAGTGGCTTGAACACTGGCATGAAAACACTGGTTGTGGTAAAATCTGCCGCTATTATGAAAATGTAAAGTTGGTGGAAATTTCTCCAAATATGATCTCAAAAGCAGTAAGTGCCTTACAAGATACTGTAAGGATACTTGCATTTTTAAAAGAGAACTGGATTTTTCATCAACTGGGTTCAGTCTTGACTTTGTGGCTAGAAAGCATTGGGTTTTTAGTCGTAGAGTTTTCATTTACTCAGGTTGACTCTAAAGGTCAATCTGTGCTGAAGACTTTAATTTATTTCACATTGAGTCTTATTTACAAAAATCTCTGAAGTGCTTCAGTGAAAGAGGTTATAGTTCTCAGGCCACCGACTGTGCAGGTTCCTGGGCAGGAGTACACATAGGGACCTCATACCACATGTGTGAATATGTACTAGGTGTACATTAAGGTAATGAACTGCTAACCCAAATACATTCCATCCTCCCACCTTCATAAGACCTGGAAGCCATGATCAAATTTAGAATCCCTGAGCTGCTCACAGCTCCACAATGGGACATGGTGGCACAGGGCTTCCCTCTGTTCCAGCCCCTGCTGTCCCTGATCTTGGGGGGCTTTCTGAGCAGATGTGGACAGCCCAGCCCATATGTCCAAGTTCCAGCCACACTTGCCACAAAGAGCTGGCCTTTGGGCCCAGGGGACTGCACAGAGACAGCACCGTCTGCCTTCCAGAAGATGGACTTAGGGCAAAGGGCTGCAGGGGCCCTGGAAGAGGGAGTTCTGGGGTCTGGGAACTCTAGTGTGACACTGAGGGGAAGGAAAGCTCTGTGTTTCACTCCCTTGCATTGTGGGGAGGGTTTGGCTTGAAGAAGACCCAGACAAGGTTTTCTAAGCTGTCGGCCATGTTGCTTGGGTCTAAGAACAGCACTGAAGCTACTTAAATAATATGCACAATGATAACATATCTCAGGGTATTCTTAGACCTTTATTTATAGGCCCTCCTGTCATTCCTAATCGCCAGTATTATAACAGTAAACAAAATTCCGGTGTCACTCTTTTCTCCCCAACAATGAAAAGCCTTCAACTTTAAAAACTTTGTCATAAACTGAAATATAAGTAGTTACCAGAAAGCAAGCAATTCTACTTGAGCTTTGCTCCCACCATAAGTTTGGAAGCCATGGACTTCGTGCCATTTCTACAGCATTTGAACTAATTCAAAGGAAAGAGAGAAAACTCCGTGAGATTTTCTGTAAAAGTGTGTCATAATGGGCCATCACAGCCAATTGGAGGATGGGTTGTTATTGGTAAAGGCTCATTAGAAACCCTCTTCCCTGGTAATTTGAATTGAGGGGTCTAACTCCACTCCAGTTTCTGCTTCTCAGGGGAGGTCTACCCTCCTCTCAGAAACACAGACGTTAGAACTTCAGATTTACTTGCTGACTCATTCTGAGAAAAACAAAAGCTGTCATATATTATCCTAGACACCTCCTTGTCCAGACAGCATGCCTGAATGACACAAAAGTAAGCTTCGAAGTCAAGTAGATTTGATTCCCATTTTAGCTCTATTTTATCACCGTGTGACATGAACGTGGGTAACACCACAAAGTCCACACTTCGTGAGGATTAAATGAAACCATTTACCTGGCACAGTGCTGGGACATTCAACGAACGTTCTTTTTTTTTTCCGGTACGCGGGCCTCTCCCTGCTGTGGCCTCTCCCGTTGCGGAGCACAGGCTCCGGACGCGCAGGCTCAGCGGCCATGGCTCACGGGCCCAGCCGCTCCGCGGCATGTGGGATCTTCCCGGACCGGGGCACGAACCCGTGTCCCCTGCATCGGCAGGTGGACTCTCAACCACTGCGCCACCAGGGAAGCCCCCTCAACGAACGTTCTTTATCTTCTCCTTTCTTCTCTATTTCTCTCCACTGTATTCAAGCCAAATTTTTAAATCATCACAAAAGTAGATCCACGATGACAAATTAGAACATAAATGAATTTCGTTCACTCAATGATTATAAATTCTGTATTAGAACATAAAATCCAAAGTCAGATTCACATGCACAAAAATCTCCTTAGAGTGAAAGGAATTTTGGAAGCTTATCAAGCGAGGTACCTGGTCGTTCTGAAGAACAAAGAACGTGCTTGATATTACATTGAGCTCCAGGACTTCTCATTCTAAGGTTGTAGCTGCACTCCAGTTAACCTGACTCTTTTGTTGAAAGAGGTTACAGCTACTCTTTTTAGAAGTTACTTTTTCCCTAATCACTGCCAATCATATTAAAGTTATTGCAAAATAAAGGATCTTTTCTTTCAAAAAGCCACAATTCACATCATAACATGTGGCCCTACAAAGAGCTAGGAAAACTCCCAAGGCAGCTGCTTCTCCGGGAGATGTGCCGGGAAGCTGCCTACAAACAAGCTCAGAGGGCCACCTGTCCTGGGGGGCCACGACGGAGTGCCGTTGCTGACGCTGACCTGGCTGGGTTGCTGCAGGAACCTGGCAGAAGCCACAGGAATTCACTTTCCCTGACCTGAAATGTAATTGTTGGTTATTCACAGATAAACAAATGGGCTTTCCTTCCCTCTCTCCTTTTGCTTTGCAATATTACGGTATTTTGAGTTTGTGTGCGTGTGTGTGTCACCCCGGCAAAATGCAAATATTCACATGAAAAATGGAAAATATGGATTCATATATGTGTGTGTTGTTTCTTTTTATATGTAAAAGATGCTCTCACTTCTTCACTAAAAATAAAAAACAAAGCTACTTGTGACAGACACACCGATGTTATATTTAAAGGAAATTGTGTGGGGACATGTCAATTTCTGGTGTTTTTGTCCGCAAACAACTCATGGCGATGTCTGATTGAGGCACTACTCCCCGTGAAGCCGCAGGATGGAAGCTTCAGAAAAAATAATTGTCTTTTAAGAGATAAAGTAGTTCTTGCCATTAGGAGTATGCTACAGTCACATTTAAAACAGTTCTAAGAAGGTATGAAAAATATCACAATGTCACCAGAGTTTCTGGGTTCTTTTTCATTCGCTGTGAATCCTGAAGAGTCTAAGCTACCTCTGAGCTGTAGCAGCTGCTGGCAATCCACAGAGCTGTCAATCACACACATACAGAAGGAAACAACCAGTACAAGAGAGGACCGGATGGGCCTTCCAGTTGGGAGAAAAGCTTATATTTTCCCAGTAAATTTAAGGATGTTAAGAAGTGAGAGCTTCTGGGCTTCCCTGGTGGTGCAGTGGTTAAGAATCTGCCTGCCAATGCAGGGGATTCGAGCCCTGGTCCGGAAGATCCCACATGCCACGGAGCAACTAAGCCCGTGCACCACAACTACCGAGCCTGCGCTCTAGAGCCCGTGTGCCACAACTACTGAAGCTCGCGTGCCTAGAGCCCGTGCTCCACAAGAGACGCCACCGCAATGAGAAGCCCACGCACTGCAACGAAGAGTAGCCCCCGCTCATTGCAACTAGAGAAAGCCCGCGCGCAGCAACGAAGACCCAACGCAGCCAAAAAAAATAAATTAAAAAAAATAAAAAAGAAGTGAGAGCTTCTGATGATGTCAATGCTCTGGTGAGCTAAACAACAACAACAAAAAACATTTAAGAAAAATATATCATTTCAGAAGGAGAAAATGATGCTTCAAACACAAACCTGGTGAAAATGGTTTCTAGAAGCAAGAATGATATGGTAGAAAGAAGAGGAATCTACAACACTCGCTTCATCTCTGCCCTTCTTCATCCTAAAGACATCCCTTGTGAATGCCCCTTGCTCATTGCCTTCTTGCTCTCTTAGCCCAGCCCCTCCCTGCCGAGCCTGGCTCCCCCTCCTTCCAGGGACACACTCGGCTGGTGCCCCTCAGACTGCCCTGTTGCTCCCGCTTTCCTTCTACTAGTCCTTGCAAGTCCACTTTATGACTCCTGTAAAACCTGCTTCTGCACCTCCTGCTTTCTTGGGGGACTTGATCAAACTCCCTGCTTTGACACTTGATGTCATTTGAACTCCCTTGACCTCCCTTGACTCTAGGCTATGCAAGGTCCTTAGATTTAAAATTTTAATTTGATTTGGAGGAATGCTTAAGCGCTTGGTCTCTGATGATGGACTTTTGGGATTTGAGTCTTAGCTCCAACATGTTCATGAGCTGTGTAACATTAGGCAAGTTACTTAACTTCTCTGTGCCTCCGTTTCCTCATTGTAACAGGGAGAATAACATCACCTAACTCAAAGGACTGTTGTGAGGAATAAATGAGTTAATAAATATGAAGTACTAGAACGGCACCAGCCAGAGAGTAAACACTGAATAGTTATTAGCTATTTTCTTGGCATCAACAGGATCTTCAAATATGAGGCGTTTTGTCCACCATCTTCTGCCTCTAAACTTTTGCTGGCTGGTCCAGCCCCTGATATCTTACCATCTCCACCACCACAGGGGGGTCTTGTGCCCTTGATCCCCATCTTCAATTGCCAATATACTGCCCAGAAGCTGGAGAGGTAAGGATGGGAAGGGAGATGATATTTTTAAAAATTTTATTGAAGTATAGTTGATTTACAATGTTGTGTTAATTTCTGCTGTCCAGCAAAGTGACTCAGTTATGCATATGTATACTTATGCATACATATATATATACTTTTATATTCTTTTCCATTATGGTTTATCACAGGATATTGAATATAGTTGCCTGTGCTATACAGTAGGACCTTGTTGTTTATCCATTCTATATGTAACAGTTTGTATCTGCTAATCCCAAACTCCCAGTGGGAAGGGAGGTGATATTAATGGGGTGCCTGTCACGTGCCCAAACTGAACTAGGTACATTCATACTCCTCACCTCGTGTGATTTCCGTAAGAATCCTAGGAACCCAAGTGCAACCACTGGCCCTTCTCTGAACTTTGACTGAAAACAAATCACCTGTAAAAAGACACCTTTGAGACAATTAGGGAAATTAGAGTAGAAATTTTCCAGAGTACAGTGTCAGAAGCTACTAAGGAATGTTTTTTAATTTTCTTAAGTTAACGAAAACGGCACGGTGGTTGCATGAGTCTTAAAATGCACTTAGCAGCCAGAGCTCCATACTGGAATAATGACATGATGGCTGGGATGGGCTATAAAATATTCCACCCCACAAAAGTACACTGTGGACAGATGATTCAATATCGGTACCATTTTGATAATTTTTGAAGCTGTGGGATGGGAACATATAGTACTATTCTTTCGATATTTGTAGTATGTTTGAAAACTTTGTTAAGTGTTTTTCTAGCATTTAAATTTTTTGAGGTTTTTTAAAATTGACATATAGTTGATTTGCAGTACTGTGTTAGTTTCAGGTGTACAGCAAAGTGATTCAGTTATATATATGTATATATATATATATATATATATATTCAATACCTTGTAATTATTACAAGGTATTGAATACAGTTCCCTGTGCCATACAGTAGGTCTTTGTTGTTTATTTTATATATGGTAGTGTGCATCCGTTAATCCCATACTCCCAATTTATCCCTTCCCCACTCGGCGTTCCCCTTTGGTAACCATAAGTTTGTTTTCTATGTCTATGAGTCTGCTTCCGTTTTGTAAATAAGTGCATTTGTACTGTTTTTTAGATTCCACATGTAAGTGATATCATATAATATTTGTCTTTCTCTGTCTGAATTACATCACTTAGTATGATGATCTCTAGGTCCATCCCTGTTGCTACAAATGGCATTATTTCATTCTCTTTCATGGCTGAGAGTTTTTAAATGCAGGTATCTCATTTACAAATGAGGAAACTGAGGCCCTGAGAGGTTGAGCAACTTGCCTAAGGTCACAGAGCTGGTATTCAAAGTTCTCTTGAGTTAATGCCAATTTCACTCCTAAGAGTGGTTCTTCTTCTAAGCTTTCTTTGCCATCCTTCTTTTTACACCAGAATTTCCATATCAACAAGCACCTGCTCTTTCTTCACTCTAGTCTCTGGGCAACGTTTCCTTTTTCCAATGCAACCTCTCCCCAGTCCTCAGCCTAGAGAGAAACACCTGAATTCTTAACTTCTACTCTTCTTACCTCCAGCACTGTTGACGTGGCCTCTCCACCTTCTTTCAGGGTCTTGCCATTACAAAACCACCTCTGACAGTGCTCTCATCCCTTCAGCCCATGACCTTCTGCTTCCCTGACAATATCCCTGGTACCTGCTGTTTGCCCAGCTCTTGACAATGTTACCTGTCCCCACCACTGAAAACAACAGGTTTCTCAAAGGTAAAAACACACCTAATTTCCAAACCTTCTGGAGACTTCTCAGTTTTCATCCTGCTTCATTAATATCTCTGCGGCTGGCTGACCATCTATTTCTGCATGAAACTCTCTTCATGGTGCCCCTAGGCTGTGTGGGTTCTCCTCTCCAGCTCTGACAGCTCCCCTGAATCTCTTCCTGCACCCAGTACCCTGCTCCAGATACTATTTGGAGCCCAGATCTGTTCCCTTTGACAAGCTCCTCCACCTTCAATGCCTCAACATCGCCTTGAGGTGACTCTCGCATCTCTACCCCACTTTCAGTTTCTTCCTGAAGCTCACAAAATCTCACGGGGGAAAGAAATCTTCAGAAATCATCTAATTGATCTCCTTATCCCATGTGTGGGATACAAAGGAAAAGAGTCAACACATGCAGACACACTTTGTAAAGTGTCATAAGAATGTCAAGTGTAATATGACCCGGTCCTGCTTTTCAATTACTTGCTGGATGTCTCCACATGATTGTTTTTCAAGTCCCCTGGACTTCAGACGTCCAGAGAATTTATCATCTTTCTCAGAAATCAGCTTCTTTTCCTAACATTCTTACTCCTGTGAGGAGCATTTTTATTGCTATTATTTTTGTTACAGGCTTAAGATCTTGGGGTCATCTTAGACCTTTTTTATCTTAGGCCTTTTCTTTTTTTCAACTAAAGAATTTATTTTTCAGGGCTTCCCAGGTGGCGCAGTGGATGACAGTCCGCCTGCTGATGCAGGGGACACGGGTTCGTGCCCCGGTCCGGGAAGATCCCACATGATGCAGAGCGGCTGGGCCCGTGAGCCATGGCCGCTGAGCCTGCGCGTCCGGAGCCTGTGCTCCGCAACAGGAGAGGCCACAACAGTGAGAGGCCCGCGTACTACCAAAAAAAAAAAAAAATTTTTTTCAGAGCTGTTTTAAGTTCACAGCAAATCACAGCAGTATGTACAGTGTTCCCACATCCTTCTGTCCACCCCATCCAACCTCCTCCACCACCAGCATCCCTCATCATAGTGGTACATTTGTTACGATCGATCGATGAACTTACACTGAAACATCATTATCACTCAAAGTCCACGGTTTACATCAGGATTCACTCTTTGTGTTACACATTCTATGGGTTTTGACATACGTATAATGACATGCAGCGACCATGACAGTATCATACAGATACTAAAAATCCTTTGTGCTCACCTATTCATCTCTCCCTCCCCCAAACCCTTGGCAACCTCTGATCTTTTTACTGTCTCCATAGTTTTGTCTTTTCCAGAATGTCATATAGTTGGAGTCATACAGTCTGTAGCCCTTTCGGATTGACTTCTTCACTTAGTAATATGCATTTAAGATTCCCCCATGCCTTTTCCTGGCTTGGTAGTTCATTTCCTGTTAGTGCTGAATCATGCTGCACTGTCTGGATTACCCCAGTTGATTTGTCCATTCACTGACTGAAGGACGTCATGGTTGCTTCCAAGCTTTATTATGAATGAAGCTGCTATAAACATGTGTGCCGGTTCTAGACTCTTTGTTTTACTCCCCTGTAAACCTCCAATAATAAATCCAATATAATAATAAATATACAATAGCCAAGACATGGAAGCAACCTAAGTGTCCATCGACAGAGGAGTGGATAAAGAAGATGTGGCACATACATGCAATGGAATATTACTCAGCCATAAAAAAGAATGAAATAATGTCATCTGCGGCAACATGGATGGACCTAGAGGTTATCACACTAAGTGAAGTAAGTCAGACAGAGAAACACAAATATTATATGATATCACTTACAGCTGGAATCTAAAAAATAGTATGAATGAGTTTATTTACAAAACAAATAGACTCACAGACACAGAAAACAAACTTATGGTTACCAAAGGGGAACGGGGGAGAGGGATAAACTAGGAGTTTGGGATTAACATATATACACTACTATATATAAAACAGATAAACAACAAGGTCCTACTGAATAGCACAGGGAACTATATTCAAAACCTTGTAATAAGCTACTATGGAAAAGAATCTGAAAAAGAATTTGTATATATGTATAACGGAATAACTGCTGTACACCTGAAACTAACACAATGTACAATAAGTCAATGATACTTCAATTAAAAAATAATAAATAACCCTGAATAATAAACCTCCAAGAATAAAACACTGTATACTGCTTAGGGTTTGCAAACACATAAAATATACCATTTTGTTTGATGCAGATGTTATACTTTCCTAACTACCAACACAAGATGGGGGGCAGAGGAGAAGCACTCCTCCAAGGTCACACAGCATGGAGGTGAAAGTGTATGAACTTGACCGCAGGCTTTTCTCCTTTAAAGTTAAGTCTAGTCCCTCTAAGTTGCCAAGTCCTAATATTCTGCATCTTGAGTCCCCCCTTTCCTTTTCATATCCGCTATCACCGGTGGGGTTCAGAAAGGACCTCTTCATCCTCTGCAGGGACTCTCACACTGCTCTCCGATCAGGTTACACTTCTGGTCCACCAGAACCCCTCTCCACTTCACCACCTTGACCACATTATCCAGTGTCTTAATATACTGTACCATCTCCTCCCTGCCTCCCTCTGGCCCCTGTACAGTTTCTATACCTTAACAGGCATAGCAACATCCCTGGCCTTATGTGCCTTCCTCTAAGTATTTGCCACTCAAGTAAGCCCTCTGCCTTGCACACCCTCCCTGTCACCTTCTCCGGCTGGTTTCAGCACATGGCTTCCAGAGACAGGCAGCACAGAGAGAAGAGCGGCCAGGAAGGGTTCGCAGCTGTCGACTGCCTGCCAGTGTAGTCACAAAAAGGATTGGCAGTGAAAATGAAACAAGTCACTTTCCCAGCATTCTGCAGTTGTATTCACATATACATTTTTTTAAAAAGGGAAAATAAAATCGCCACCAAAACTACTGACCGCGTATTTTTGGACTGAAAGAAATAAAAGTGGGAAGGGCAGGAACTTCACTGAATTGTGGCACAGGACTTTTTCCTGGGGGTTGTCCCGGTTCTGTGACACTGCTGGGTTTTTTTTCCTACTTATCTGTAGAGTTACCAAAAAAATCCTTTGAAAGCAACCTGACAGCAAAGAAATGTATATCTAAAAAAAGGAATTTTACCCAAAGAACGTTAGAAGAAATGCACCGCAATAAATAAAATGAGTTCAGGATTTCCTGAAATGTAATTTCTGGTTCTGTACAGACCACATCAACATGTTAATCTTGTTTACCAAAAGACTCAAACTCTTGGATCTCAGAATGTAAATAAAATCAACGGTCTAGATTGAAAAGATTCATGTCAAATGTAAAATACCTTATAATCATCAAGAAAATAATTTTAGGTATTTGTGGCTGGTGCCTCGTTAGTTCTGTGTAATTGATTTACAATTCTTGTCTCTAGGCATGAAAAGGGATTTTTTTGAAGTATCACTGTCAGGCTTGGTAGGAGTCTTTGAAAGACTATATTTAGTTCTTATTAGATGAAGAAAATCAACAATCAGATCGTTTTCATTTTAGTGGGAATTTTACTGTAAATAACTCTCAGAATGAGACACAGTGTTTTAAAGAGATTTCTCAAGTGAGCTGTGCTCGGGATTAGAAATGTGTGCTAAATTTTCATCATCATTACCATCACCTCTCCCAATCCACCCCCCCGCCCCCCGGCAAACTCCCCAGCATATGTTTAGGAACTCAACTGAGATATAAGTACATGCCATCTGGAAATGCATATGAAAACCTTTCCATATTTCCAAGTCTGGTAAGAGCAATACCTCTTTCATGTGTCTTTAATACTAACCAATTCCAATGGGTTTCTGAACAGCAGGTATTTAAAGTACAGAAGGTCCCAGCAGCAAGATTATTTCCTTGGTCCTTTGATAAACCCTCCCAAGGTAATAGAGAAGAGAGCTTTAAATGCATAAACTGACTAGTTTAGCAGTTTATGGTTAGACTCTAAATTCAGTTTGTAAGTCAAAATTAGCCTGGCAGACTCCTCGAATCACCCATAAATTACGATATAAACATTGGCTTGTATACACTGCACTACCTGCTTGGTGATCTTATCACCTCCTTTAACTTTTTGAGAGTCACTGCTTCTCTAGATGCCCCAGCAGTCAGCTGCTTCATCCACAAAGCAGTCTCTTCCCAGTTCCTTGGCCACTGGAGATTTTTTTTGGCATGTCGCTTTGTTTTCATTTTATTTTGTTTTATTGGTCAATGGCAAGAAAAGTCCTCAAACTCTTTCCTACAGACATTTTGTAGGTTTGTCTAACTGTGTTGACTGCTCCGTGGCCTCTGGGACCTTGGCTGGCTCTATTCAGTGAGAATATTGAGAGAGATTTTTCTCATCTCCCCACTTTCCTTTAAGAAAGAGTTTCATGTGGGTAACTTATATGCACATGTGATGCAATTCCACGTTCTAAGGTAAAGCCACTGTAAAAGGCAGTGTGTGTTGGGCAAGGGCTTTAGGTTAAGGAGCAAATGGGCTGGAATCCAGCCTCATCTCTGTGATCCAAGCCTTGTGCCCATGGAGGCGGGGGGCCTGATCATGGAGTCCTTCGAATTTTCCCAGAGGCAACTTCCCAAGTGCCCTGGCTCTAGAAAATACCCTTCCTTTGTTTGTCTTGTTTGTAATACCTCTTTCTACTGCCCAGGGGACCAAGAGTTTGTGGGCAACAGGAGAACAGGGCAAACTCTATAAACCACGGCCAACCATATAGTTCCTACCTAACTACTCAGCTCAGCTGGCTAATTAGAGTCATTTCATGATGTGGTTTTTCTTTTTTTCCCCCCAGAAGCTCTTTATGATCTAAGCTGTTTCCTTTGATTAAATTATCAAATAAGATCCATGCAGGTTTGAGGAGTAGATCCTGGCTAGACTGGACCCTTCATGCTGGCCATGAAAATAAACACTGTGGTTAAGCTGCATTGAACAGATAAGACATCTTCTCGTCCTTTTTTTTTTTTTTTGGCTGCATACTCCAGCAAAGCATAGCAACCTGCCCACAAACATTATTGAGTAGCATCGGCAATCTAAAGGGTCAAGAGGTAATGGAAGAAGAGAGGCACAGTCACAAAACCTGGCTCTCTACTTGACTTCCGGGACTATTCTTTCCTCTGGCTAATAACGGAGGTAATTGGGCAATTCCTTGCCTGCAAACTGGAACACTAAACATATGGGTGAAGCCAGGGAGACATCTGATAAAAGTTACAGATAATTCTACTTCAAACATAACTGTGCTTCCCATTTCCAAATGCTTTAATCAATTGGTCCATATGCCTGTCTCCCCAACATAGGCCCTTGGGGGAACAGATATGTCCTATTGTTACAGGTAAAGGCCCAACACGTGGGAATCAGGCCATCAGTAACACCCCATGCCAAAGGCCATCTGTCTCTGGTGCCCCACACCCATACCCCATGCACAGGAGAAACTGTGAACGAAATAGACTTTTCTGGCAGTTGGATTCAAAAGGGAAAACATGAGACTTAGCTGAGCCACACAGCTGGCTAACTGCTCTTGCAACCTGTGAACAGAGGAGAGTTTGCACTGGAACTCATGCTGCATTCCTGATCTGAGCAGAACGCTGGGACAGCAGCTGCAGTGACTGACAACAGCTGGAGGCCCAGCAAATGTCCTAAGGCATTGGTGCCAATTTAAGAGAACAAGGGTGACAAGAAAGAAAGGTCTCTTCTGGGGACAGCCAGCTGGTACACAATTTGGATACAGGCTGGTGGAACAATAGCTCTCTAGACCTTGGATCTTTTCAATTATGATCCTCTTTCATGATTTCTCTACCCCTCCCCTTAGAAAAAAGAACATATGGATTTTGTTGGAGGGGCTATTATGCAATGTATAGAGTGACAAAGGCAAAGCACCCTTAAGAATGTCACATGGCTGTGTAGATGGGAATGGGAGCGAGGTGGTGCTTTGTAAACTTTTTGTTCGGTTGTCTGACGTTGACAGTTACGGTTCATCTTTCATCCTAAAGGCAAAATACTATTCCACGACCAAGCAAGTTTTAAAATCCTGGTATGGAATAAATACTTTGGACGTATGGTGTTTTCTACATCCCAGCGCCCTCTTTTCCATTCTGTACACACAACTGATGAATGAGAGCTGATTCAGGGAAGCAGATTAGCTAAAATGTCAGAGAAGAAAACAATATCAAGTTGAGAAAGTTTTTATTGCATTCTTGAGATTCCTTAAGTGCTTTACATGATATATTATGCCCAAACTTCTACATCACCAAAACAAAGCATGACAAAAATGTGGAAGACCATCACCAAAGACTCGTATGTTGTTCTACTTAAGTGATTGTCAAAAGCATTTATCTAAACTCATTTCCCTCAACTACTTTCCATCTAAATTTGCCACCTGGAGAGAACTAAATTCTATCCTCTCACCTTGTAATTTCCTGGGATGTAGGAATCTGATCCACAGTAAATGCAGTATGGGAAGTGTTTGTAGATATTGTGGGACCCATCATGCAGCAAGTTTGGGAATAAGGAGAGATAATGTGAGTGTACTAAGTATTTTCTTTTGTTCAATCCACATTTATTGTGTACCTACAATATACTCTAGAGCTGGCCAAGAGAAACAGGGGAGTCAAATAAAACGTAAATGTAGCTGCATTAAAAAATGTGACATTTAATTTAATATGTTTTACCTAATATATCCAAAATATTATTTCAATAGATTATCAATGTAAACATTTTATTGATTTATTCTTTTTTATACTGAGTCCTCAAAATCTAGTTTGTATTTTACACTTTCAGCTTGTCTCTGTTCACCATCCACATTTCAAGCGCTCCACAGCCGTACAGAGCTAGTGGCTAACAAGTTGGACAGCATCTCCCTAGACAAACCAAACAATAACAAACCACCTCTGCGCCATCCTGCCTGGCTTACTCGTTTGCTTGTTCTTTCTGCCAGAAAGTTCTCATACTTTGTCCATACATCAGACTTAACATGCATCAGACCTCAGTTTATGCCAATGTGGCAGAATAGTTAGCTGTATCTCTTATGAAATCCTAAGAAACGCTTGCTAAAACATAACAGCTACTCTTTGAAACACACAGCTAGTATTGTAAGACCATAAGGAAAATTTCCAGAACCCAAAAGCAGACAGGGTGGAGGTGGTGGTACCTGAACTGCCAATGGGTTGGTCCTAGGCAACTGAAAAGTTTGGCTTTTACGTAACAAAAAAAGAGGCTTGGCAGAGATGCTCAAGACATGAGTTGGAGTTGAGATTCATCTCTAGCAATAGGACTAGAGAATGGTATTCCTACAGTAAAACACTGAATCTGGAAAAAAATTCTCCCTTAATCATAGGAGAAGACAAGAAGGATAAATAGGGAAAAGAATGTCCTCTTAAAAGTCAAATCTATGCTTATTGAGAACAAACTAGTGGTTACCAGTGGGGAGAGGGAAGGTACGATGGGCAAGAGAGAGGTAGGGGATTAACATACAAACTACTATGTATAAAATAAATAAGCTACAAGGATATACTGTACAGTACTGGGAACACAGCCAATATTTTATAATAACTATAAATGGAATATAATCTACAAAAACTATGAATCACTATGTTGTACACCGGAAACTAATATAATATTGTAAATCAACTATATCTCAATAAAAAAAGAATATAGAAAACAATGTTTTCTGGCCAACTTGTATAGAAACTTCTAGGGATATAGATAAAACTGCCAAATGCTTAACTTATGGAATTTAAATTAATTTAGAAGCACATACAGATTTAAAATAACATTAATAAATCATGATAATTTTGGAAAAAAATTCATATCTGTGGGCCTCTCCCCACTTAGGCTTAGGGTTCAAATTTAAACTAACATGTATGTTCCAGTAAAACCCAGAAACGCAACTGGGTGCAGAAGTAAGCACAAAATATCTCATTGCGGGGTGGGGGTGGGTACACCCTTATCCCAGGGCACACCATCAAAGATGAGTTCACAATTATAAATTATAAACCAAATGAGAAAACAGTACATCTGGGGCAAGAGTTAGGTGACAGAACACATAGCAGGATTAGACTTCCTCAAGAAATTCTCATAAAAGAAATATCAAAAGAGAGCTTGTAAAATAAACACACTCAACATATTAAAGTCATAAAAGAAGGCAGCAAAAACATGAGAAAAGAACAAAGATCATGAAAAAAACCCAGGCAGATTAAGACAAATAACCAAATTGTACTTGAAATGATAAATAGTCATTCAATTAAAAAAAAAACCCTCAAAAATTGGGTTAAATAATTACTTAGACCCAGTTTGAAGAAAATGTTAGTAAACTGGAAGAAAATGATCTATAATCTCATAACTAGATAAACTATCATTTAAGAATTATGTTGAATTCAGGGTATTTTTAGGCAAAGGTTTAGAGTTTACCACTAAAACATCCTGTTAAAAATAGTACGAAAACAGGGCTTCCCTGGTGGCGCAGTAGTTGAGAGTCCACCTGCCGATGCAGGGGACACGGGTTCGTGCCCCAGTCCGGGAAGATCCCACATGCCGCGGAGTAGCTAGGCCTGTGAGCCATGGCCGCTGACCCTGCGCCTCCGGAGCCTGTGCTCCGCAACAGGAGAGGCCACAACAGTGAGAGGTCCGTGTACCGCAAAAAAGAAAAAAAAAAAAGTACGAAAACATATTGTTTAGGAAGAAGAAAACTGAACCCAGAAGAAAAAAAAAGATAAGAGAAGGAATGATGAATAAAGAAATTGGTAAAAATGGGTTTATATATAAACAAACATCAACTGTTTAAAACAAGTATAATAATAATTATGACAATTTATTTGATAATATAAGAAAAAACAGACCTAAAGAAACAAGAATAGGGGATGGAAATGACTGGAGTTAAAATGTTCCAAGTTTCTTCTGAGAACGGGATGCTTATTAGCTTTATAAGTCATATATGCATTAAAATTTTTAAGAGCAAAATAAAAAAACCTGAAATACTTTTTTAAAAATAAATTTATTTATTTACATTTATTTTTGGCTGCGTTGGGTCTTCATTGCTGTGTGCGGGCTTTCTCTAGTTGTGGCGAGCGGGGGCCGCTCTTCGTTGTGGTGTGTGGGCCTCTCATTGTGGTAGCTTCTCTCATTGCAGGGCTCCAGGCGCATGGGCCTCAGTAGTTGTGGCACACAGGCTCAGCAGTTGTGGCACACAGGCTTAGTTTTTCTGTGGCATGTTGGATCTTCCCGGACCAGGGCTTAAACCCATGCCCTCTGCATTGTCAGGCGGACTCCCAACCACTGTGCCACCAGGGGAGTCCCTGAAATACTTTTTTATCTTTAAAATATGTAGAGAAGAAAGAGTGGACAAAGTAAACCCAATCGTAACATTATGTGTCAGGCACTGTACTAGACCCTGCAATCCCTAGAATGAACAGACCAATCATCAAGGAAAAAAACATATAGTTGATGAATAAGAAACATAGGCAAATATTTATGATACATGGAGAAAAGACACAAAGTGAGAGTATGCTGGAAGAAATGATTTATTCTGCATAGAACGTTCAGGGAAGAATCAACAAGGAATCCTAGAGCAGCAAAGAAATATACGAGACACATGTCAAGTGCACAACAGTTCCATGTGATTAGTGGTGACACACTGGACCACACGGGTCGAGAGCAGTAGCTTCCAACTTGATGTTCTGTGTATCAGTGCCCAGGGACATTTAGGTGGGGTATGTGATATATTTTCTGCATTCAGTTGCGTTTTGTAAATCCTAGGATGAACAAAATTAAACAAGTGTCTAAGCTGCAGAGCTTCTCAAAGTTTTCAGTACATACATACTCCCAAGAGGGGATGCAGTATATAATCCTTCACAAATGTATTTGCCCATGTACTACTTTTTGTCTACCCCACACCCCATAATGCCTCCCAGAAAAATCTGCTGTGGAATATCAGTGTGAGGAACTCTGGTTTCAGTCATAGGGAAAACTCTAAGGACTTGGCAAGATGGAAAGTTGGAAACACAGGCAAACATCAGATCGGAATCTTATCTGTTAGGCTAAGAAGTTTGGGTCTCGCAATAATAAGGAGTATGAAGCCCTGAAGACATCTGAGCAGGGGCGTGAGACGTAATGGCTCTGGGTCTCAAAGGTGGCCTATAACGCTATGATGCACTATGGCTGCCGCCCCCTAGGCCAGATGTGGGGAGTCCTTACAGTGACTTTCTAGGGTCAGGGTTGGATGCTTTCCCCTAGTTAAACACAGACAAGGTTAACTTCTCTCTTATCAGCTAATCATGCAATCATTCCTCCTTAGTGGGCGACCCAACTGAGACGAGAGGAAAACAAAATTCCCAAATTGAGGGACCCAGGTCATGGAGAGGTTTCCCCGATTCTGAAACAGTTTGGTTCGAAAGGAATTAGAGCATGCTCATAAGTCATGATAAATGACAAAATCCTCTGGAATACATGATGTACAATTGAGGATAAGGGCCCTAAGTGTCCTACAGACAATGACTTTACTTTTTCTGAAAAATGTCTTTTATTTTTTGAATAGGTCATATATTCACATTGTTCAAATTACACACACACACGTGCACACATACTGTTATATATGGAAATGCCTCAGTTCTACTCTTCTTCTACGTAGCTCCCATCACTTTTACATCAGAGGCTGGGTAGCTAGTGTCTAAACCAGCTTCTTCTTCATCTTTGCACACAGACTACAATTCCCAGCATCCCTTGTGACTGGATACGGCCATGTGATTAAGTCCTGGTCAGGAGAATACGAGTCACTTCCTTGCCTGGTCCACAACAAACTCCCACATTCATCCTCCCTTTCTTTTCCCAACTGCTGGCTGAATGTCGACACCTAGAGCAACCTTGGAAGCCATGTAATTAGGAAGGTGAGGTCTCTATCAGCCTTGGTCCCTGAACGACTGAATGGAGCAGAGTACTCTGCCCTGCCCCCGTTGTTTGGACTGTATGGATATATTCCCATTGCTTTAACCAGTGTCTCATTCATGGACACTAGACTAGACACACTTTTTTTAATCTTCCCTGCACTAACATTCTTAAAGATCATTAGATAGTTAATGAGCTTAGAATATTGTTTGGTCCACTCCTGCTTGATCAAGATGTACATCTAGTGCAGTCAATCTGACAGGAACACAAAGCTAGAATAGAACAGATGATGGTGACAAGGCTGAGAATACTTTGCTACTGATAGACACCCTGTTGAAATCTCACTTTGCATACTGAGTACACAGTGTTGGGACCAGCTGGAACCTCAAAGCCCCTCTGTGGAATTAATCATATTACTGCGTAGAGCACTAGACAATTGCTCCATTCAAATGTCATTGATGTCATGTGAAAAAAAGCCTGATGGGTTCACATTTGGCATTCATTAAGAGGTAGTGGCTGGAATTAGTTAGAATCCTTGATGATTAATCTGTGATATGCATGGCTACAAATGGTGCTCGGCCACTCAGCCAGATGTTTTTTATGGATCCTTCTGAAGGACTGGGGCATGTCTCAGAAACCATTTGCTTAGTCATTTAACTAGAGTGCTTGCTTTTGCCAATAGCCTGACAGTTTAAAAAAGAATAAAAGCCTGTTCCCCACTGGAAGTTTCTGGAATTTTGCCATTATCATTACAGACAGCGCTCTTAGGAAATTCCAGTTTTATGGCTCTTTAGATAAATGGAGTGTGAATTTTACTGTCAGGAGAAAGCACTAAAGAACAAAGTAATAAAAGAGAGCAATAATGCAGTACCATGCTCTTTAATATCCTTCTTCAAAATTAAATATCGATTATGATTTTGCAACTTATTTTCAAGCAAGAACTGTTGAGTATTTGAGCCTCTGGACCTTAGGGTTGGTGCTGGGATTATGGTGAAAATGAATGCTTCTTTAATTGAAAACACTATAAAATTCCCAAAGGTAATCTTGACACTTCACTTTATTTCATGTTTTTTAACAGTGAAAGTACCATTTCAAATAAAAAATCCTTGCCAGTAGAGCTCATACCCTAAAAGGTAACCAATTATTTATTGGACTTTCTTTGATACAATGACATTAATTTAGGAAAGATTCAGAAATCAGCAATCAAAAATAACATTAAGATTTACCAAAACCAATATCATTTATTGATATTAAAATATGCCATAATCATTAACGATTACTTGCTTTTTCCACAAGTAATTAGGAAGCATTTGAGTCTAAGAATGGGTGGCCTAGATATTTTCATAGCCATTCTTGCAGTCACCCAAGAGCTAGCTGCATTTTAATGGAGAAGCTGACTATATATAACTTGTGAACACACTGATACCCCCTTAGATAAAAGGTTCTTCAGAAACCACAGAATGCACATAGTTCCTTGAAAAAAAAGGGCAAACATTTTCCCTCGATTCTATCCTGGTTACCTAGTATGTCATTTCCTTGATGATTTATAGAAACAAGCTCTATCCCCTTGCAATTCCAAGTATCTTCCAGATCGTCTCTACTGTTATAGCTTATATTCTCTCAAATACCATTGGAGAGGCTATACAATACACACCAGACATCCTCCTTCACAGACTCAGGGTCAGGCATACAAGACATATGGCAAAACAGCCTCTCTGCACCGCCTTCTTCAGCTCTTGTTCAATTTATGAAAAGCTTTAAATCAGAGTATCCTTTAACTCTTTTCACATTAGTAGTTACAACAAGGAAGATGCTAAGTTCTTCTTTTTCATGTATAGTAGTTTGTATATGTTACTCCCATACTCCTAATTTATCCTTGCCCCTCCCCTTTCCCCTTTGGTAACCATAAGTTTGTTTTCTGTGTCTGTTTCTGTTTTGTACAATATATAGATTCATTTGTATCATTTTTTTTCAGATTCCACACATAAGTGCTATCATACAATATTTGTCTGACTTCACTTAGTATGATAATCTCTAGGTTCATCCACGTTGCTTCAAATGGCAATATTTCATTCTTAATAGGTTTTTTAAATTAAAATTTTAGTGTACAGAAAAGTTGCAAAACATTGCTCTTACTGTTGTTACTGGTTTTATGGAAGTTGGATAACCTTAACACAACATAGAACTGGACTTCACAGTTAGTACTTATTTGGGCAGGAAAAATTACTGGTCATACATCAGCAGATCAGTGAAAGATAATTCCTTCACAAATAATGGCATCAAATGTTAAAGCTAGTCCTATCAATCAATGGAGTGAAAAGGCAAACTACAGAATGGTAGAAAATATTTGCAAATCAAATATCAGATGAGTTAATAGCCAGAATATATAAAGAACTACAATAACAAAAAACCACGTGACTCAACTGAAAAACAGACAAAGAACTTGAATAGACATTCCTCCAAGGATGATATAGAAACGTCCAACAAACATATGAAAAGATGCTCAACTTTACTCATCACTAGAGAAATGCAAATCAAAACCACATTTTCACCTCACATCCACTAGGATGGCAACTATCAACAAAACAAAACAGAAAATAACAAGTGTTGGCGAGGATGTGGAGAAATTGGAATTCTTGTGCACCAACGATGGGAATGGAAAATGGTGCAGCCACTTTGGAAAACAGTATGGCAGATTCTCAAAAATTAAAAATAGAACTATCATATGATCCAACAATCCCAATTCTGGGTATATACTCCAAAGAATTGAAAGCAGGATCTTGATGAGATATTTGCACACCCATGACAATAGCAGTATTATTCACAATAGCCAAGCGGTGGAAGAAACCCAAGTGTCCATTGATGGATGAATGAATACATACAATGTGGTATACACACACACACACACACACACACACACACACACACACTCACACTCATACATACAATGGAATACTATTCAGTCTTGAAGAAAAAGGAAATCCTGTCACATGCTACAACGTGGATGAACCT
This sequence comes from Orcinus orca, assembly GCF_937001465.1. NCBI lineage: Eukaryota > Metazoa > Chordata > Mammalia > Artiodactyla > Delphinidae > Orcinus > Orcinus orca. The sequence continues at coordinate 23,615,909 of NC_064562.1, forward strand.
TGATGACATTATGCTAAGCTGAATAAGGCAGTCACAAAAAGACAAATACTGCATGATTCCACTTGTATGAGGTATCTAAAGTAATCAAATTCATAGGAACAGAAAGCAGAACGGTGGTTTGTAGGAGCGGGGGCAGCGGGGAGGGGAAAATAAGAGTTATGATTTAATGGGTACAGAATTACAGTTTTACAAGACGAAAAAGTTCTAGAGATCAGTTGCACAACAATGTAGCTATACTTAATGTTACTCAATCGTACACTTAAAAATTGTTCAGTTGGTAAAATTTGTTACGTGTTTTTTTACAATTAAAAACTTAAAAAAAATTATAAACAAAACAAAAGAAAGCACAGTCCTTTTGGCAAGTCTAGGAAACCACAGTTATGAAAAGTCCCTTAGAACCCTATGGCTCCCAAAGGCAGGGTTAGTTGCTCTTCATCTGATCAAAGCAACTTTAAGGTAATGAAAGTTATCTTTTACTTTCAACACCTCTCCACAATTTAACTCAAAAAGCCATAGCTCCAATATGTTTTAATAACTCTGAGGTTGTCAGGCACTTTTCCTTCTAAAGCTGAGTGAACAATAAAGGGACAAAACTGAAATCTGCTGAGAGTAGAACTTAAATGTTCTCACCAAGAAACAGATGAATGAATAAATGGGTGAATAAGTTAGTAAGGTGATGGATGTTCATTAGCTAGAGGGGAAGAATCCTTTCACAATGGATATCAAATCACCAAGATGTACACTTTAAATAGCTGACTATTTTATATGTCAATTATACCTCAATGGAGCTGAAAGTTTAAAAGAAAAAAGGGACATAACTGAAAATGTTTACTTCCAATTAGATGTCTGCTCCGGCTCCGGGGAATGGAGGACCTGGCCCTGGCCCATCTTACGAGTCTTCTTAGTGTGAGCCAGAACACAAAGGCTCCAAAGCAGAGGTCCTTTCTGCTGCTGCTAACTGTTCACCTTCACAGCCTTCAAGGTCAGAAACACCCGAGTCCTCAATACAGTTTACTCTAAGAAGAATGCCCTGGAATGCTTAGTAGATGAACGGAGATGAGGACACACAGAAGTTAATTATGCATTTAATATCAAGGCGGAAAAGTGCATGTATTCCTAAGCCCCAAGTGGTAAGAGAAATCTAAATCCCATAAAATGGCACTGTTGCTTCAGGAGATGATACTAGTTATCAGAACATGGCATAACAAGGCAGTGACCCTCATTAATTACTCTCCTCAAGGCTACATCCCCGCACTGATTCATCAGAGTCTAAGTCCAAGTACATGCGATACTCATAATGGAAGTATGGATGGCATTCGGTGGTATGCAACTGAACCCTTGAGTCAAAAAGAAAAGATAATAGATATGATAAATAAATAAATATTAAATAGAAATAAATATTAAATATAAACAGACACAAATTTATGTATAAATTTAATTTAAAATTAAATGTAAATTAGATATAAAATATTAAAACAACAAAAGCAATGTATTTTGGTATGTACTAAGAAAATAATTTTCAAGATATTTTAACAGTGTCACTTCATTTAACAAGGCTTCTTCTGTGTCTCTTACACGCAAAACATTGTTCTAAGCCGTGGGCCAGGCCTGGGGGAACAAGCAAAGCTAAATAACACAACACAATAGGGCAGTTAAAGGAAGAGCTTCATCACTGGGTTGTGTGTAATGATGTCTTAAAAGATAAAGGGTTTAGAAAAAATGAGAATTGAGAGGTGGGTGAAAAGCTGGGAGGGCATTTAGGACAAAGAGAGTAACATAAACAAAGCTGTAAAAGTATCACTGCTGTACTTTATAAGTTTCTGGCATATAACAGGTGCTTGAAAAGATCTATTGAATGAATGAACAAAGATGAAGCTAGAAAAGACAGTGGAGGGGCCAGATCACGACTGCCCTTGACTGCTAGGTTTAGTATTTGATGTCTCAGTGTGTGGTGAAAAACATGTAACATAAAATTTACTATCTTAACCATTTTTTTTTTTTTTTTTTTTTTTTGTGCGGTACACGGGCCGCTCACCATTGTGGCCTCTCCCGTTGCGGAGCACAGGCTCCGGACGCGCAGGCTCAGCGGCCATGGCTCACAGGCCTAGTCGCTCCGCGGCATGTGGGATCTTCCCAGACCGGGGCACGAACCCGTGTCCCCTGCATCGGCAGGCGGACTCTCAACCACTCCGCCACCAGGGAAGCCCTATCTTAACCATTTTTAAGTGTACAATTCAGCAGTGTTAAATACATTCACACTTTTGTGTTAAAATCTCTAGAAGTTTTCCAGTGTGCAAAACAGAAACTGTACCATTGAACAACAACTCCTCAGTGAGTACTTGGATTTTGTTCTGTTGGCAATATTATATCTCTGAAAGTTTTTGAGAAAGACTCTTGCATTTTGGGAAGTAACCTGTAAGTAAGGCTAAAGGTGTGTTAGAGAATCAACTGGTTCCATGAAGGGAAAACCATTAGGTGGTTAGTGAATCTCTGTAGTGAACGGGCCATTTTTATATTCCTGTTTTGTTAAGGAAAATCCCAAGTGCAGCATTTTTGTTAGAATTGTTGATATATACATTTTTCTGAAAAATATTTTAAAATTTAATTTTTATTTTATATTATAGTTGATTTACAATGTTGTGTTAGTTTCAGGTGTACGGTAAAGTGATTCAGTTATACATATACCTATATCCATTCTTCATCTGAAAAATATTCATAATGCTCATGTCACATTTAATTTTTCAAAAAAGAAATTATTCAAAAGAATATCCTAATATTAAACAGCACAGCGCAAAATAAACATATTCTTAATTATATCTATCTCACCTAAAAGGCCCTTAGTGTAAAAGTGCTACATGTCATGGACAGCTGATTTGAGTGTATTTCCAACAAGCACTCCACCAGCCTCACTCCCAGCCTTTCACGCTCCCATGCTTTTGGCCTCGACCCAGTATTTAGCACAGATGAATCAGCACCTCATTTATTTCCTGCATACAATTCTTTTATATGACATAAGAAGAAATGCTATATAGCAGGGGTTGTAGAAGAAATTATATACTGGCCGGTTGTCCTTATTTACTCCCATGGAAACAGTACTCTATTTTTTAATTTTTTTTTTTATTTTTGGCTGAGTTGGGTCTTTGTTGCTGCGTGCGAGCTTTCTCTAGTTGTGGCGAGCGGGGGCTACTCTTCGTTGCAGTGCGCGGGCTTCTCATTGAGGTGGTTTCTCTTGTTGCAGAGCACAGGCTCTAGGTGCGCGGGCTTCAGTAGTTGTGGCGTGCAGGCTCAGTAGTTGTGGTGCACGGGCTTAGTTGCTCTGTGGCATGTGGGATCTTCCTGAACCAGGGCTCAAACCCATGTCCCCTGCATTGGCAGGCGGATTCTTAACTGCTGCGCCACGAGGGAAGCCCCTATTTTTTTTTAAAGTGATATTCCACTCAAGGTTTTTTGTTTTTTGGGTGTTTTTCTTTTTTGTAAGTAAGATCACTTCTACTCATCATCTTCCTACTAAATCATCCCTTAGCTTTTTAGAAAGCATAAAAGCTAGTGCCCTAAATGTAGTGCAGATCACTCAAACAGCCAGCATAAATTAAACTACCCTACTTTAAGTCAATGCTTCATCACTTATAAAGACTAAGAGACCAAGAAGAGTGTTTACAGGGAAAACTTTAATGTGTGGATAAGCTAATAACAAGAGAAATCAATTTCATTAAGAGAATTTGGAAGAAGACAGAAAACATAAACAGTCTGATGAGAATAACAGATCTGCATTTTCCTCTGAAGGAAATGAAATAGTTCAAGGTTTGGAATTTCCAAATTACTTTCAAGGCGTTTAGTCCCAGTTTCCCAATAAAATAATATAATTTATTTTCTTTCTTCATCATGTAAACAGAAGCCTGAACCGTGTTTGCAATAGACTGTTAGATCAAAAAAGCATTTTTCCCAAGATAGAAAGTTAAGGAGCTCAAGGCTAAGGACTAAATTACTTCCAGCTGTAAAAGTTGATTTCCTTTTTCCTGGGAAAGCTGGTATCAGCGGAATTCAATGCCATTTGGGTAGCGTCTAAGAAAGGACTCATCAATGGAAGATTAATAATGCAAATGCTAGTGGGCCCCCTGGACACATAGAGAATTAACCATAGTCTTAAAAAAATTTAAGTTCCCACCTAGATATATCTATGCTAGAGGGGTTTACCTTCCAAAACAGCCAACACGCAAACAAGCATATACACTAACAAGCTGAAATACAAATAACTGTTTATTTGCTAAGTTAAAGTACTTATAGTTTATAGAATTTAAATTCTATTTGTAACACATGCAGAGAAGGGACACTCTATCTTGGACCCCCACCCTGAGAAATCTGGGATGTCGCGTTAGTCCCCCTGATGCTTCAGGTGAAGAGAATGTTTGTCTGATTTTCAGGTCCCAGAATAAAATTCCCAAAGAGGGAGGATGAAGACTTCTCTCCATCTCTGGGAAACACACTGGAGACAGTTGGGGTGTGTGCTATACACTGGGATATTCCTTAGAACATGACATTTGGTGGCATCAGTTAAATATCTTCCACCTTGTCCAGAGGACTTAGTCCAAGAAATCAAGGCTGAAAAATTGACAGAGCCGGCAGCTTCTTTTGGTGCTAAAGTCTGAATGTTCATGTTCCAAAATCCACACACTGGAATACTAACGCCCAGCGTGATGGTGTTAGGAGGTGGGGCCTCTGGGCAGGGTGGAGCCTCATGAAGGGGATTTGTGCTCTTATAAAAGAGACCCCACAGAGCTCCCCAGCCCCTGCTACCAACTGAGGATACAAGAAGTCTGCGACCCAGAAGAGGGCCCTCATCCTATCACGCTGGCACCCTGATCTAGGACTTCCAGCCTCCAGAGCTGAGAGAACTAAATGTCTGTTGTTTATAAATTACCCACTCTGTGGTATTTTGTTATAGGAGCCCGAATGGATTGACATTTGGGGACCTAATAACAGCCGTCCAAAGAATCTCTTTCACATTTGATGGCAGTAAGAGCATAGAAATGACTTAAAACAGTACGAGACTGGCAAGAGGAATCTGGGGAAGCACTGACAATGGCCACAGAAGCAGAAAGAATGAACAGGAATGGGGGCCACCTTTTCCTACTGCGGGCTGAGGGCCTCAAGTGAGGCCCCCAAAACCAGAGGAGGGAGAAGATGACCAGTAGCAAGACACGGGCAATAGCCAAGCCCTTGGGGAGAAGGGAGGAGGCTCTGGGGGGTGGCTTGAAGGTCTTATGTGGATGACAGATTCAGAGTTCAGGAAGTTGAGCCCCTATAATTGGTACCCAAGCCCACCCAACACACTGTCTACCCTTAGGAAGGATGCAAAAGCCCAAGATGCATCTGTGCAGTGGGTGGGAAAAAATGTGGGAATAACAGTTTCAGAAAACAAAGTAGAGGTGCTTGGAAAAACTCCCTGCACTTCTGCTTGTGGTTTGCGAACACATATTGGAGGAAGATATCCTTCAAGAATCTCTTTAGTGAAAAGCAGGTGAAATCCAAACAGGGAACACAACATTATAGACATTGGTATGAAGCAAGAGATAACCAATGGTTAAAGTTAGTGGGTGATTCGCTCAGCAGGGGAGAAAGGGAGAGTAAGTGCAAACAAAGGACGACAGAGGAACTGCACGCAGAAATAATACCCTCACTCAAACCCACGATACAAAAAAATTATACTTCTTACATAAATACAGAGCTGCACCTGGCCCAAAGTCCTCAGATGCCAATATTCTGTAAAATACAATTCGAAACCTCTGACCAGGAGAATTTTTCAAACATATTTCCTTTGTGGGCTGTTTTAGCATAAAAAAAAGTTCCATGGATTACTTTTGCTTGCCACTGGGAAGAAAAATGAAGAAAAAGAAAACCACCACAGAATTAATGGAAAGTACATCACTACTTCTGAGGAGATGCCAATAAGATGATATTTGCTTTAAATCAATTATGTAAGAAAATAGAAAAGAACTGAATAAAGCTTTCAAATGTATAGATTATATTATATAGATGAATTATAGTATATTATATAGATGAATACTATAAGTAATATATGACATTAAAGCCTTGGACCATCTGCAGAGCTACCATGACCTATATCTCAAGAAGTAAGTCTCTGATGAGTGCACTTCATTCTTAGGAAATGACAGGCCCCACAGATAATATAAGATCTAACTTATTTTCAAAGAATGTTTCATGAAGGTATATCTTGATAACTAAAGAATTATGTATATAATTGTAGGTCTCAACGGGGCTCATACTAGAAAGATATCTACTTTCTCTATGAAAAGTCAATGATTCAAGAATATTAAATCATCAGTAAAAATTAAGCAGGTATTTATTGGACATGTTCTGGCAGCTGACATTTGCAGTTCACCTTCCTATAATAAAGTGAGAAAAAAATCAATAAAACCCAACAACCTCCAGTGAATCAGAGAAATTCAATTTCTCTGTGCATTTGGAGACTGTCAGTCTCACTGCCATAAACTGTTGAGCTTCATTTTATCTAAAGAATTAGATTGTTCAAGACAAACAAAATTTTAAATTAACCAGATTAAACAAAGGGCAATTCAACACCTCCAGGTCTCTCTACTTCGACATCAAATGCCCCTGACATTATTATGAAAGAACAAACTATTCCAAAATTCTGAGGCATTTCAAAAACTGGGTACTTTCTCAAAGTTCAGCTAGTTTCCTGAGTTGGTTTTCTTCCCTTGAGGCTCTTTCTATGCAAGAATGAGATGAGTCTGAAAAAATGCAATTTGGCCCCATGACTGCATTCTTGATTTTTAAATATGTCCTAAAGCAAACAAATCCTAAAAGCTCTAGGACGGCAAAAGATACCAGCAATTGCTACCAGTAACTACAAAACAGAAAGCCCAATACCAGAAGATGTAAACCGAAAAATAAAAATCAGAGGCAACTGGTAATTTCTATTGAAGGTAGTGATTCTCATCTCCTGCACAGATGTTCAACTTCCTTTTCTGATATTCATATATTCACTCTCTTTCCCTCCATCCTTCACTCCCTCCCTTCCTCTGTGTGTGCTCGGGGCTGGTAGGGATGGCGATGTCTGTCCTTCTTTCTTTACATCCACATCAAAGGCACATCAGAGGCACACACATAAAGCACTCTCAGGAAAGTTTTTGAAGTCTTTGAACCTTGTCTTCAGCAAACTCTTCCGGGTAAACTGAAAGGAGAGGTAAACATTTCCGGGAAGACTTTGGTAGACTTCTATGACAATCTTTTCTCAGACCGAAATTCCGTTTCAGTGATCAAGTCATTTGGGGGAAATGCTTTGACTTTTTATTGGAAAATACAATCTGAGTATCAGTATGTAAAAAAACATTCAAATATATAAATAATTCCTTTGTGGGTAGTGACCCTGCAAATAAATAACACAGACCCATTTGGAAAGGAAAACTAGAAATCTTCCCAAGATCTAGGTAGGTAACTAGCAAAGAAGAGAGCGCAGGTTTTAAGACACACAAAACCTGGTGTGTTTGTGAAGGAGAGGGGCAAGCCACACAGAGAACTCACTTCTGAGTCTCTCTGATAAAGGCAAGATGTCAGTCCACACCTAAATGACAGCAGAGAAGTGTTTCTAGAAGTTTACTATTAATATGACAATGGGTCACTTTTTTATGCAAGAATTCATTAAGTATTCATCACTCCTACAAATAGCTAAGCAAAAATATTTGTTCCAAAATGCTCAGTAATATTAGAAAGAGGAGGGCCGATTCTAGGCATTCTCTGTCAAATTCACATGATACATGAAGTTTAACATCCTGTGTACAGAAGTTCTGCACAGGGAGACTAAACGTATATAAACACTTTCTTCTTATCAATACATTCTTGGCATCTGAGTCCAGGTTTGGACGTCTATTCTCTTGTACTGTTAACCAGACTAGCTATGGGTGTTCATGCAGAATTAGATTATTTTAGGAGGGTAGAAAATTGAAGGTTGGAATAAGGGGAAGGGAAGCTACATTGATAGGAATGGCTGAACATTGGTTGGGTGGCTCAGTCACCAGCCAGTTTCTGACTCCAAGGAACACAGTGGCTTGATTGGTAATCCTTCCTTTCTGTATTATGAAGGAGAGTCAAAAGAGGTCATCCTCCAAGTGAAAGTATGTGCAGAAGTGAAAATACTACTCAAGATTCATGGACCACAACCTTGATTTCAGACCCGTAAAATAATCTCCCCATCCTCAATACACATGCAACAGCGTTAAGGTCACCTGGAAGGATCAGAGAGACTCCAAAACAACCAAAACTTGAGAAGCACTTAGGTTCTTTACATTATCTTATTTAAGCCTCATAACATCCTTGTGCGGCATGTAGTAGTTTTGAAGTCAATATATTCTATTGATATCGATCAAGATTTCCTTCTCTTCTTTATGTAAATTAAACACACATATGCAAAGTAACCCTACATATTTCCAAAGGATGCATGCATAATTAAGACGATAGAGCACACATATCATAGAGGATGGCTTTCGGAAGGGGGAAGGAGTGCACATAATAATGTTAGCAAAATGCTTTATTAATGATTATGAAATTCATCCCAATAGAATTCCCATTTTACAGATAAGAAAACCAGTAGCTTTGAGAGGTTAAGAAACTTGTACAAAGGCATTTGGCTAAAAAGTGTTGGTTCCAGGAATGCAAGCCATTTTCTGACTCATTAAGCTTTACTTAAACTCCTAACACTGATGTACTGGACTAGAATTCAATACTGTTAAATCAAAAAAGGAGACTTCACAGAAACATCTTGTCAAATGGAAGGTCACACCAGCCCTTTCACTCACCAATGTGTGCATGCCAGACAAACTGGATGAGCACTTCAAAATCATTTTCTTCAACACAACAAACCCTAAATTAAGTTCAGTGAACCCTTACTAGGGCCTGACTCCATTCAAATCACTCTGCTTTGGATTCTGGGTTCTAAACATTTCTAAGTCAATGATTTGCCTAATTTCAAGCAATTATGCTGATGTAGTAACCTATGAAGTGTACAGACCCATTATTTTAATCACTTTTATTTTATTTTATTTTTTTTTGCGGTACGCGGGCCTCTCACTGTTGTGGTCTCTCCCGTTGCGGAGCACAGGCTCCGGACGCGCAGGCTCAGCGGCCATGGCTCACGGGCCCAGCCACTCCGCGGCATGTGGGATCTTCCCGGACCGGGGCACGAACCCGTGTCCCCTGCATCGGCAAGCGGATTCTCAACCACTGCGCCACCAGGGAAGCCCTATAATCACTTTTAGATAAATAATCCCAATAAAGGATTCTCCTAGTCCTCAAGTATAAATATCTTTAGAATATATTCTATAAGAAATTGAAATTCAGATACACCATATTTCTTGGTCAAGGTCTCCACATGGAAGGTTGAGTTGAAATAGATTACAAATGTAAAGGAACAATGATTTAATAGGAAAGCCAAAGAGAAAGGTTAGGAGATATTTAGGAGATGGATAGGAATTGGAACATTTTAAAATTACAAAAATGCTGGCATTAATTATGATCCTAAGATGGCATTCAGTACAACAGGCAAAAGGTTATCAAATACCAGCTTGTTCTGATTGATAGCTGATAAAGTTTTTTCTCTCTTCCTTATAACTTTGGATGGGGGCTGGGGGGAGCTATATGTCTACAAAGGTTTCAAATGTTGTCTCCTACCTAAACAGATACTAACACTCCTCTTTAAATAGAAGGCATTCTTTTCTGTTACTCACATTTATGGCTGGTCTAGAGTCTATTCTTTGGTTGCCAAAGTTTGGGACAAGTTATATAAACTTGTTATTGAAGCATTCTAGGAAATACACAACCACAAGTCTGGGAGGAAGCTGCAGAGTAGACTTTGCTTTCGTAAAACTGTACTTTACTGACACCCACCAGGGCCAAAATTGAAGTTCCCACTTGATGAGTCATTGGTTCCATATCTTTGGAAGCATGGCGTACGAAGAATTCTTTTCAAACCGCTGACTGCTTCCTCAGCTTCTGAACATCTGTGTTGCTCTGTTCCCATGACCACTTTTATTTTGTATTTTGCCAGCTGAAGATTAATTCAAATCAAAAGGCAATTCAGCATGCTCAGTTTTCTCCACATTTATTTCATTGGTAAGGGAATTACTGCCAGACAGTACAGTCATGTGGCCTCATGATTCCTGGGCCTAGGTAAGAGGAGGTCTGTTTGTTATTCCTTACAAACAGATGTAAGGAAAAACGGAGACATCTTGTTTGTCTCACCTGGTTTTCAGTACATTGTAGGATCCTATCATTCTCTTTGCCTTTTAAATCCTAACTTTTGCCCTAGTCACCAATTTAAAAACATGGCCTCTCCTTACCCCGCAACTAAAAGAGCACCAAAAAACACTCAAACTCAGTTTTAAAGTCCAGTTCAGAGTTTCTCAGGCTCATGGGAGCACAGTGTGTGTGTGTGTTTGTGTGTGTGTGCACGCGCGCGTGTGCTTTAATATTTCACAGCTTGCCTACATCTGAAAAAAATTCAAAAAACATAAATGGGGGGTTGGCTTTCTAAAGTCGCTAGTTTTTAGCTATGTTAAAATGCTGTGACAGTATTCTGAACATGTCAAATGCCTTCAACATTTCCTGCTGAAGGAATTTTGACCTCTTCCTGCACTCCCACAGCTCTCCACTGTCAACAGGGTTTTTATTTGCAGCAGAGAAAGGCAGAGGCTGGTCCTGATCTGGGCTGGTAACTCTGAGCACATTCCCAGAACTGATCAAAGATAGACGCACACAAAGATGGAGACTCATGGGATAAACTTTTCATCATAAATAAATAAATCCAAGTAAAATATCAATGGATATTGGTTATAAATCATTTTACCTTGGGGAAAAAAAAAAAGAGAAAATGGGAGCCAAATAAAGATTTTTTTGAATGCCCAAATACCCCCAAAACAAAAAAATCATGTCAAATTCAGTTAAAAATAGACACCAGAAACTTCTTTATACAATTGACTTTGTTCTTGCATCATATGCACAAGAATATCTTCCAGGGATCACAGTCAGAGACAAGTAAGGCTACAGACAGACTGTCCCTGAAAAGGGCCTCATCAATCTTCGTTTGGTAAAGGTACCCTGACTCTTTCCATCTCTCCTTCTGTTAAAATTGTATATTGATTTTTCATCGATGAATTGAATGTATCCTATATTTCCACAGGATGTCATTTTTTCTCTTGTCACTCAAAGGTGGTCAAAGCTGTCACTTCTGTAACGCAGAATTACCCAGGAAGCCCCCTACCAGCAATTAACCAGAAGAGAAGCAAATAGAACAATAAGAGGATGATGCCTGAGATACACAAGGTATCACAGAGAGGACCAGGAAAAAACCCAAACCAAGGAGTTGTGACCCACTTTCTGTAGGGTCTTTAAAGAACAAGATCTACTCTGCACCCTACGTTCACTTTCATGGGCTCATTAATCCATGTCATATAAAGCTGTATCTTATACTCCATGGAAAACCAAGTCTTAAACAGAACCAGTGAAATCTACTTACTGTAATACACCATCACTTGGCTGAGAATGTGTGAGGAAGGAGTGGCAGGGTAATTCACAGCAATTGCTACCCAGGAAGCTAAAAGAAGCTGCTGGAGATACAATGAAATGCAAGGTCTCCAATCAGCTGTGTTCTGATGGAATGTTACAGATATAATATTTCATATTCACGGACCACTGGGGAACAGAGCCCACAAGAAGACCCATCTTGGCATGCAGCCATCCAGATGGGTCAGAACTGTGTGTGAGTGACAAAGAACTGGCTGTTGTAATTTTGTGAAGATGAAGAAGAAAGTATCTTTGATACATACAGCTTTGTGGAAGCTACCTAGCTATAACAAGATGACGAAAATCAACATAATTCTTCTCTCATCTCTCACGCCCTCTTCTGATAAAATCTAAGAACCCGGGTAGAAGTAACAGACTTCCAAAATAAAAGAAGCAGTCAGCCCTGATATTCAGCCACAGGCAGCACCAGCCCAACTGTTCATGGTCGGCGCCTATTTTGAGAGACAGGTATTATGAGATATTGTCAATAACAGTTGTGCCTCAACTAAGGGACGACAAAAACCTTAGAAGTATGAAGCAAAGGGGAGAATAGGAGAAGCTAGGTATTTCAAGGGTTTATATTTTGCTAATAGTGAAAGAGGAAGTATAGTCTATCATTAAGTACTAGAGATAACAATTGAAAAGTGTAGCCAACAAAATCAAGAATAAGGACATTAGTTTAAAAAAATCTTAAGAAACAGATCTAGAGAGAAAAAAAGTGGCACATTTGAGAGGAAAATGGTAAAAATAAGAGCTGTCAGGACAACAGAATTAAGGGATAAAAAGGTTACTGGAAGAGAAAAAATTTTACGAAGGTTTTAACAAGTAAAGGGTTAATTTCAAGTAAAATTAAAAAATATTAAGAAATGTTTTTTTAAATTAAGACATTAAAACATTTTTAAAATAAGACCACCATCAAAACCCCAAGGGATAAGTGGGTAAGAGATTCAAAAATTTAATGAAAGAGGAAATAAAGTAAAAAAAAAAAAAAAACAACACCCCGCAAAACCATTGCTAATGACTAAAGAAATACAAATGAATGGAATTATACCAGCGAATATTTCAGCAAAACTTTTTTAAGGGGTCTTCAGGGATGGCGCGTAGAAAATAAGTAAACTCATTCATTGCTGATGACATTATAAATAGCACTTATCTGGAGAGATATTTGCCAATGAGAAGACAGTAAATATGTTTGGTGACGCCCCAGTTGTTATTTATCTACGGATAAATTTTTAAAATGTGTATGACACACTGAAAACTAACTGTAAACAACTTCAAAGCTTGTAAATGGGGGAAAGCCATGTATATTACAGTATAATTGATATAACTGAATATTATGCTGTCACTAAGGATAAATCAGATTTTTAAAAATGTGGAGATTTACAAAATCATTAAAAGTAGAAATATATATGCAAAATATACATATATGTATGCATACATCTACTGAAGTTGTATAGAAATTACTTAAACTTTCTTTCCCTTCCAGTTTTATTGAGATATAATTAACATATAGCTCTGCATAAGTTTCAGGTGTGCAGCATCATGATTTGACTTACATACATCATGAAATGACGACCACAATAAATTTAGAAAACATCCATCCTCTCATCTAGATACAAAATAAAAGTAAAACGAAAAAAATTTTTCCCCATGATGAGAACTCTTAGGATTTACTCTTAACAACTTTCATGTACAACATAACAGCGACGTTGCTTATATTTACCATGTTGTACATTATAATGCTAGTACTTATTTAACTTATAACTAACTGGAAGTTTGACCCTTTTGACCACCTTCATCCAATCCCCCCTCTCCCCACCTTCCACCTCTGGTAACCACAAATTTGATCTCTTTTTCTATGAGTTTGTCTGCTTTGAAGTATAATTGACCTACCACACTATGTTAGTTCCTGGTGCACAACACAGTGATTTCATATTTCTATATGTTAAAAAATGATCACCATGATAGGTCTAGTTACCATCTGTCACCATACAAAGATACTATGTTATTATTGACTGTATTCCCCACAATGTACATTTCATACCTGTGACTATTTTGTAACTGGAAGTTTGTACTTCTGAACCTCCCTCATCTGTTTCTCTTATACCCCCTCCTCCTCCCCTCTAGTAACTACTTATTTATTCTCTGTATCTATGACTCTGTTTGTGTTTTGTTTGCTTGTTCATTTGTTTTTTAGATTTTACACATATAAGTGAAATCACATGGCATGTGTCTTTCTCTGTCTAACTTATATCACATAGCATAATACCTTCTGGGTCCATCCATGTCGTCGCAAATGGCAAGAGTTCATTATTTTTTATGGCTGAGTAATATTCCATTGTGTGTGTGTGTATACACACCCATACACATACATATATACATATATATTTATATATACACATACACATATACACACACATATATGTATATATACACACATACATACATACACGCACACACACACACACACACACACACACTACATCTTCTTTATCCTTTCATCTTTTGATGGTCATTTAGGTTGTTTCCATATCTTGGCTATCATAAATAATGATGCAGTGAAGATAAGGATGATTATCTTTCTGAATTAGTGTTTTCCTTTTCTTCAGATAAATACCCAGAAGTAGAACTGCTGGAGCCTACGGTAGTGCTAGTTTTAATTTTTTGAGGAACTTCCATAGTGTTTTCCGTAGTGGCTGCACCAATTTACATTTCCACCAACAGTGCATGAGGGTTCCCTTTTCTTCACAACCTCGCCATCAGTTGTCTTTTGTTGTCTTTTTGTTAACAGCTATTTCGACAGGTGTGAGGTGATATTTCACCGTGGTTTTGATTTGCATTGCCCTGATGATTAGTGATGTTGAGCATCTTTTCATGTGTCTGTTGGTCATCTGTAGGTCTGCTTTGGAAAAATGACTATTCAGGATTTCTGCCCGTTTTTAATCCAGTTGTTTTTTTGATGTTGTTAACCCCTTATCAGATATATTGTTTGCAAATCTCTTCTCCCATTCAGTAGGCAGCCTTTTCATTTTACTGATAGTTTCCTTTGCTGTGCAAAAGCTTTTTAGTTTGATATAGTCCCATTTGCTCATTTTTGTTTTTGTTTACCTTGCCCAAGGAGACAGATGCAAAAAAATATTGCCAAGACGGATGTCAAAGAATGTACCACCTATGTTTTCTTCTATGGTTTCAGGTCTTACATTTAAGTCTTTAAGCCATTTTGAGTTTATTTTTGTATAGAGTGTGAGAAAGTTACCAAAATTACTTTTAAATTTATAAATATTATGCTGCCATTAAAAAGATATATATACACACATATATGTATATATAAAGAAATATGGAGAAGTATTTACAAAAATATTAAAAGTCAAAAGATACATACATACACGCATAATATAGTGCAATTATATATACTTATTTTTGTAAGTTTGAAACAGAAGGGAGCACAAAGAAATGAAACTAGTTGTGGCATCTGGAATGTTTATTATGGGTAAATATTTTTATAATTACGATTCAATTTTCCCCTCTTTTTTATTATATAGGTAGATTTAAGAGAACCCAGAGAAAAGCGTTTTCCAGTCGACATATTCTAGACTGTAAGAAACCCCAGAAGAAATTATGAGTTTTTAGACCTAGACTGCACAGAAAGGGAGTTATGAAAGATCACTGATATTTGACTTGTATAAGAATCCCCCTCAGTGAGAAAATATTCAAGACAAAACTCAGCCCTTAAAATTTTCCTTTCTCTCTAGAAATATGTGACTCTAAAACTGATGAGTGTAATATTCGATGGTGGTATATCTGATGTCTCTGCAGAGAGAGAATTCTTCTCACTGGCAATGAGCAAACTTATGTGCGTAATAATTACATACAAACGTACACACACATATATACACACACATGCATTACACATTCACACACACACTCAGTGAATGGCAACCTTTTAAGGTAAATAGGCATTGTTAGATAATAGAGTGTATATTCGGGAGAGCTTTCCTGAAAGTGTCAGAGCTCCATGTCATGCCTCTCCCTGCCTAGCCACTGGCTTAGGGCTTTGACCTTGCTGTTCTTCCCATCTAGAACACTATTTTCCTCATATATTCAGACGGCCCAGCCAGAAGTTGTATGAAAAATATTAAACAACTGGCATACTTTTGGGAAACAACCAATTAGTCCAAGCATCTGGCCAAGCAGAAGGATGCTGGGTGTAAGATCTGTAAAGCTATACAGGCGCCTCCCCACTGCATGCCAGCCTCCGTGCCCTCACTCCCTTCAGATCTGGGCTCAAATATCATCTCTTGGAGAGGTATTCCCTGAGAGCCCTATCTAAAGGAGCATCCCAGTCATTATCTTGTGACCCTACCTTCCTTTTCTTTCCAATAGCATTTATCATTACCTGCCAATGTATATCATGTATTTCTCTGTCAAACTTTCTATTGTCTGTATTTCTCCTATTATGTAAGTTACAAGAGGGCAGGGGCCTTGCCTGCTCTTCTCAAGGCTTCCTGTGATCTCCACTTGCTAAATCCAATGGTCAATTCTTACTTCTCATCTTCGAGTTCTCATGAGCAGTTGACCACCCTTTCTTCTTTGAACCCCTTCCCCCCTACGCTCTAGAACACCAAGAGTCCTTAATTTGCTGCTTCTCAATCACCATCTCATCTCCCTGACCTCTAAGACTGGTTGGAGCACCCCTGGGCTCAGTCCTTGGTGTTCTTAGCAAGAACCACAGCTTTAAATAACACCTATATGCTGATGACTCGCAAATTTCTACCTTCAGCCTGAGTTCTAGACTCATCTATCCAATTGCTTGCTTGTCATCTCCCCTGGATGTCGAACAGGCATGGCAAACTTGTCTCAAATGCAACTCCTTGCTTACCACCCCCAAAAACATGCGCTTCTTAAATCCTCCCTAGCTCAGTTAATATTCATTTTTCTGGTCAGACCAAAAACCTTAATCTCATCTTTGATACTACTCTTTCCCCCATGCTCCACATCTGGTCTGCTAACAAAATGTGTTGATTCTTCCTTCAAACGATATCCAGAATCCTATCTCTTCGCATCACCTCCATTTCCACCATTCTGGCCTGAGCTGGCATTATATCTTCTGTGTATTATTGCAAAAGCCTCTTAAATGATCTCCCTGCTTCTCTCCTTGTTCTTTTCAATTTATAACAGCACCAGAGTCAGGATGCTTTTGTTAAAACACTTAAGTCAGATCATGTCATTCCTTTACTCAAAACCATCCCAGGGCTTCCATGTCACCTTGATGTCATTAGTCTAAAGGCTCATCTTGTCCTAGCTCCTTGTTATCTCTCTGACCTCACCTGTCACTGCTTCACCAACCACACTGGGCTCCCCTCTGTGCCTCAGACAACTCAGACATGCTGCTGCCTCAGGGCCTTTGCACTTCGTTCTTCTGCCTGGAATGCTATTCTCCAGATACTCACCTGGATGGCTTCTTCATATTACTCAAAGTCACTTCCTTAGTGAAGTCTTACCCAGCCCGTCTACCTAAATTTAAACTTTTCTAGACTATATCACGTATGTAATATTTACTTTGATTCCATTTCCAGTACGCCTAGTTTAAAGCATTTTAATGAGATTGACGAGGCTTGAGGAGAATGCACAGGCCAGATCACAAGAGCCCTGGTGAGCCAAGCAAAGCTTTGACCTTTCCTGGAAGGTGGTGAGGAACCAGCAAAGGCTGTTAAGCAGAGATGTGATACCATCATAGTTGTGTTTAAAAGTCATTATTTGGTAGTGCTGATTTTTGAAACGAAGCAAGGGAATATCAAACTCTGGCATAAAAAGGAGACCAACAGAATTTTATTGGAGATTTCATGCAACACTAAAATCTTTCTTAGTCAAACAGCTTCCATTTCTATTCATTACTCTATGACAACCTTATACTTTAGTGGTTATGTTCACCGAATCCATTTCACAGGAACTGACGAACTTCAAATTCTTCAACCACTTGGGACTTCACATTAACTTTTCCCCGTAATACTCAAAGTTACAAATATTAAACAATCAGAAACCCCTAAATAAAGCAAGATTTCACATTAACAGGAAAACCTTTTGAATATTAAGAAGTATGATAAAATTCTAAGTGACGTGAGCCCACCTGTGGCATGCTGGGAGGGAGCCTATTTCCCCTCTAAAGGAACAGATTCTATTCAACTCCAGCAAATCGTTGCCAGACTCCTCTCGTTTTCAAAGAAAAGCCAAAATTCAGATGTTTATGCCAAATCTCCCAAGTTTTGAAATACTGACATGAAATCAAACCTTCCCACAATCGCATTCAACTCTAGCTGTGGCAATTTTTGCCATCTGATTTGGGAGCCTGTGATACCCTTTCAGTCATTTACTTACTTGCTAGCCATTCTATGCCTCAGTTTCCTTAACTGTAAAACTTGGATAATACCACCACCACCTAATAAGATTGCAGTTAGGAATAAACTAAATCATAAATGCAAAGTGTTTCATCTAGTGCATGTTCTATAGCAAGTCCTCAAAAAAGTGACTATTCTCATGATCGGTTTTCCACTGAAAATAAACACTTGGCATCTGCCCACCTAGAAATCACCAAAGCTTCTGGGTCAGTTGAGAACATATCCTGATACACACTCAGTGGAGATCACTCTTCTGAGGGCTGTGCAAATAGGCAAGGAAAATAAGCAGGGTACCTGCCTTTGCCAATAAAACTAGAATGAAGAAGCAGAGTAAATGAGCATTAGGTCAACTTAAGGACATGCACCAAAATTCATGAAATGGATATTAGCAAAACAATATGTAAAGCTGAGAATCTGAAGACAAGGGAGCAATGTGAGTTGGTGGATTACAAGGCAGGGCTGGGTGTGGGATGAGTCCATACTGAGTAGCTTCCTTAGGAAAATGAATGTTTAGGCAGGTTTCAAAACAGGACAAGAGATGATATTTAAATTGGTGGATATAACGGAAAAGAAAAGTGATGAGGAAGTGAAGGAAGATTTCATGGAAGTCATACAAGTGTGTCAGCGTGCATATGAGAAAGGCTTCCCTGGCTGGAGCAGAGCTCTGGAAAGGGAAGGGTCTTCGGCATTTGGCTATGAGGGGTAGGCATGAGAAGAGATTAAATCTGTCAACAGTGATAAAAATGAAAAAGAAAATGAGATAAATGACCCAGCCTCCTTTCCTCTGCTAAAGTTGCCTCTTCAAAATGCTCTCTCCCTCCAAAGGGAGCTGTGTTGAAAACGTGGTCCCCATAAGAGCACATCGAAAGCCCTCTCTCCCCAGGCAGTGGGAAAACTCTGCAAGCACCTGGTCTGTGAGACAACTGAGATGTCCTATATTTATCTACACTTTTTTCCTTCACTCCTTTTAAAAAAATCGCACATCTGCCGTAAAAACCACATAATGACATTTAAGGGAAATATCTCAAGTGAATAAAATTACCTTATTTCCCAAAGCTAACATAATTCTTTTCACTTTTATACTTTCCTGTCTAATTTCTGTCTGTTACGTCTACAGATTTGTCAAGTTATAATCATTGTGTATATTCAATTCCATCATCTATTTTGTTCATTTGCCACGTAACCGTGTCCCCCAAGTTTCTACATTATGACTTATATCTGCATACTAGTTCAAGTTGATGCCCCCCTAATTTGCTAAAATATCAGGCATTTAAATATTGTCTGTTCTTTTCTGTCAAAGAAAATGCTATGATACCCATTGTTTTGCACAGTTTTGTGCTTTTAAAAAATTCTGTGGGACAATTTCCTCAAGATAAATTCAAAGGAGTGGGATGACTGGGCCAAATGGTATGAGCACTTTAATTTCCCTTTAATTCACCTATATTAAAATGAGTATGGTGGTTGAGAGTCCGCCTGCCGATGCAGGGGACATGGGTTCGTGCCCCGGTCCGGAAAGATCCCACATGCCGCAGAGCGGCTGGGCCCGTGAGCCATGGCCGCTGAGCCTGCGCATCTGGAGCCTGTGCTCCACAACGGGAGAGGCCACAACAGTGAGAGGCCCATGTACCGCAAAAAAAAAAGAAAAAAAAAAAAGAGTATGGATGGATTGTAACTGGCAACTTGGAATGCATAACCAAAGACACTTAGCCTGGAGTGTGATTTATACCAGCTCACACTTCAGTTCTCAAAATGCTCCATGACCTCAAAAGGGTCTGAACACACTAGATATTGGCCATTTAATAGAGTACAATCGAATGTCAGGACATTCCTTTTTTCCTCCCTAACTCCCCCCTACAAAGTTAATGTGCTGCTAGTAAAGACATAAGTAGCCACCTTCTCTCTTTGGATAAATTGCTCACAGATATAATAGTGTGTCTGCAAGCCTTGAAATCTAATAAAGAAGAATTAGCTGCTACTGAGAAAGATGAGTGAGGCCTAGCTGTGAACTGTATTAGGCACTAATATAATAGAAGGATGAGGTGAATGCACACATCAAATTGAAACTACAAATCATACACAGTACCAGAGAAACTGTGATAACGAAGAATAAAGTCGAGGTTAGAGAACCTGCGACATTTTATACACCACTATTACTTTAAAATACACGTGAGAAAGAAACGTCGAGGTTATTATTATTGAAGAGCACAATGAAAGTGAAACAACTTTGACCACAGCTTTTAGTTGAGCAGTTGGTAATAAAAAATGCTTTGGAAGGAGTAGTGGTAGGTTTTAATAAAGATGGAGGGCCTTGGGAAAAATGACTAAATCTAGCTTCATGCAGGCAAGGTGAGATGAAGATTGGTTAGTTTTTTGGTTAATCTCATCAGGATGAAAGAATCAGCTCTGGAAGTTCTCTAATTTCACTTGACCAGCTGGGGTAATACAACACTATTTATTGCCAGGTGCCCAATGCCATTGGTGGGTGCTGGGCACACTGAGATCACGCCTCTATAGTGACAATGTGCAGATCACAGAATGAGAGCATGATACGCTCTGCTTCTCTTGGCCACCCACTCCATGGACTGGTTAGAAAGTAGTCTCTTTAGATATACAGCAATCCCCAAGGAATGTTCAACTTAATGGTGCCCTGCATTTGCCAGTTTATAGGCAGGGTGGCAGCCTCTCTCTATCTGGTCCTCTGGCAACACAATCAGCTCTGGTTCAGGGCATTGGTTTCTTGGTTTTATCTCAAATTACTTTCAAGGGACATTATATGTCAAAGGTGACGTGACGCTATATGATTCCACTTGCAAGAGAGTGGCAGTTTAGATGTTCTGAAGGGCCTTCTCAAATACTAAACAATCAGCACGAAAAAGCTGTATTGCATCTCTGAACTCATAGGATGTAAGAGAAACTTCTCAGGTGAAAATAAAAGATACACCAGGGCTTGAAAAAGTGGTATTTTCCTGACAGCAAATGCTATTGTCAGGGCTACAGTGGGAGACTAGGATGTAAGGCAGGACCAAGGTGGCAGAGGAGAGCCAGAGAGCCCTTGATTAAGCCTGAGATGCTGGGCAAGGGCTAAAGTGGCCCTAAGTCAGCAAGTCCTGATGACAAACACAAAGAGTCTCTGGAGAAAAGTAACCTCGACTTAGACCTTCTAGTTTTTCACAGTTAACATCAACCAAATCTGAATTCCACCATGAGTAAGAGTCAGCAGAAATAACAAATAACAGAGTTAGACAACAAGTACTTCATATATTTGAATTAAAAATAACTATAGAATGCTTAAAAAATTTTTTTAAAAATTGAATCCCCCAAATAAGCAAGCAATAGGAGATAAAAAATGATTAGGGGATTGAAAAATGGAACTGTTTGGAAAGAAAATTAAGTATTGAAATAAAAATACTTTGCTGATGGTTTCATCTTGAATATACGAGAAAACATACTCATCACCACTTACCATCTGAGTCCAATGTATCCTTTCATTGCTTATATTTTTGTCATTTTAATAAACTGTAGAAGAGTAAAGTGATAAAAGGATTCAATGTATCCATTTGATAGCTCCAAGAGAGAGTGAGTTTTATTCTATGAAAAATTAGTAAGATTTCCCTTTGTTTTTCAAAAGAACTCTAAGGAATAATGAGAGTCATAAGCTATTAATACTTACCAATAGTTCAAACTCCTTATAAAAGAAATTCAAATATTAAAATTGGGTAGAATGTGCCCTGAGGATTAAATAACCATTTAAATGCAGCTGAAGACAGGATAAGTAAACAGAATAATGGATCAGAAGAAGTTACTCAGAATGCAGCACAGAGACCTGGAGATAGAAAATACGCAAAAGAAGTTAGGAGATGTGGAGGACAAAGACTAAGATGGTCTAATGTGTATCTAATGAGAGCTTCAAAAAGAGAAACTAAATATAAAAGAGGCAATATTTGAAGGTATAATGTCTGAGGATTTTCCAAAAGTGATTAAAAAATCCAGAGATACAGGAAGCACACTTTCAAAAATATGATTCAAGAATTCATACTTCAAAAAATGCTTTACTCATACACCCCATGTACAGAGGCACATTTTAAAGAAAACATGGTGCATCTTACGTCAGCATTTACTAAATGCCTCTGAGTCAGGAACCGCTCTAGGCACTAATTTGCCAGAACAGTTCATTATAATTAAGGTGTTCCTCTCTTTACACAATGGAATTGTCGATCCCAAATTTTGCGTAACTTTTTTTCCTGAATCATATTTTAAAGGTAATGTAGTATATTGCTATTTTAAAATATCCTATTACATAGCCCTTGATAAAGAGGGGAATCTTTCTATAAAACAAATATTAAGAAATTGTGATTTGCCACACACTACATTTTCTAGAAACAAGATGTAAACACATATCTGTGAAAGCAGCTATTTTTACAGTTGTTGTTAACATAAACTTCAAAATAACACCTAAACACCTGCCCAGGCCCTTAAAATAGAAGGCTGTGGGCTGGTGAGAGAAACATGGCTGAATAGTCAGCACTGACAATCTCCCAAGGTCTTTTTGTACTTGAAAGAGTCTTAGGCTGCCCCTCAGCTCCTTTCTCCTCAGCCTGAGGCCTTTGCAGCACATTTTAAAAACATGCAACAGAGGGAGGAACAAACAACCTTTGCATTCCTCTCTTCCCCTGCACCTAATCCTCAACTCCTCCCTTAGTAGCCAAAGATATGAAGGAGGAAGAAAAGGCTCTTCTTCTCAGCTCTCACCCCCTCATATCAGAGATCCCAGGTCTCAGGAAGGGGGTAGAAAACCAGGGCCCATTAAGACTTCTTGGCCTTCCTTCCCTTCCCTACTCCTCATATATCTTTGCATCCCTTTGAAGATCACAGAACACAGGGCCCAGAATTTGACAAAAGAAGAAAATCTACCTATATAAAAGGTATAACTGGATTTAAAAAAAAATTATGCATGATTCACAACAGTGTAAATTGCTTCAAAAGGAAGGATTGAGCTAAACCTCGACTATCCAAATACTAGCTGTGGGCTCTTGGTAAGTTATTATTTAATCTCTCTGTGTCTCAGTTCCCTTATCTATAAAATGGAAATAAAAACAGTACCCATCTCATAGAGATTTTGTGAAGTGTAAATTAGTACACCATTAGGGTCCACTGTATCCAAATTTAGCTTCTGACTTTGTTTTGAAACAGTAAGTACTTAGAACTTACATATTCCAGTGCCTGGAATATGATAGGCATTCAATAAATGTTAATTTGTACTTTAAAAAAATTATATGTTATACCTCAATCATGTTTTACATAATTAAAATTATATGTATAATTTTGTATTACATATAACTTTAAAGTAGTTTAGATAAAGTCTGGAAGGATATAACCAAAACGGCTCATAGTGGTTATCTCTGATTAAGGTTAGGGGTTGATTCCTTCTTTCCCACTTTACTTACGTGAATTGATTCTATTTGTCTGCAATTAATTAGCAATACACTTATAAAAAGAATATACCTGGTTTATCTTCAGATTGTATAAATCTTTTGCCTCTTACTGATAAAAAGAAAAAAATTTCATTAAAAACCACTACTTGAATAATTAAAAACAGCTATCATTTTAGTTTGGTTTCCCCAAATATAAAGATGTTGAAAAATATTATGTTTCCTTACGTGACTAAACTACCTTAGCTTTTATAAATAGCCCAGTATTCTGAAATATTCTTTTAAAAATTACTTTTTTGAAAAACATTATTCTTACAAAAAGGCAGTAAAATTTCTTTAGCCAACGTGTGTTTGCTCATATCAATGCAAGACTTTCCAAAATCCTTACTGGCTCTAGAGAAAATGTAATTGAACAATATTCCTTAAGTTTCAATACATTTGATGGTGTTGCTGTTATACTCTTTATCAGAACATCACCAAAAAATTTTTTGTTTGCCAACGTGAAATTTGTAGTTTAATTCCATACAGGAAAGAAACAAACATATCACAACCACTGATGTAGGTGTCAAAATTAAGCAGGGATGAAGGGAATACATTGTCCAATTGGAGGCTCTCAGAGCCAAAGTGGGTTATTTAATTTGAAAATAATACGGGATTAGGTATCTCAACCATTCAGATTCTCCAGTTGGGTATTTCTAGCCACCCAGACATGACGATGGTGATAGAAGCAACTAATTATAGTTGCTAATCAAGAGTTAACAAGGGAGGGGCTTCCCTGGTGGCGCAGTGGTTGAGGGTCTGCCTGCCGATGCAGGGGACACGGGTTCGTGCCCCTGTCCGGGAAGATCCCACATGCCGCGGAGCGGCTGGGCCCGTGAGCCACGGCCGCTGAGCCTGACGCGTCTGGAGCCTGTGCTCCGCAATGGGAGAGGCCACAACAGTTAGAAGCCCGCGTACCGCAAAAAAAAAAAAAAAAAAAGAGTAACAAGGGAACAGATGACTGAAAACAGATCACTGAAAAATCATTCTATTTGGTTTTAGAATGAAGTTGTGATTCGTTTTGCAAATTTGCTCTCATTATTCTGGGAGTAAGCAGTTCAGTCACGTGCAGAGAAATTGAAAGACACTGGTCAGTATTCAATTTCTTTTTTAAAACCATAAAGCAAATAGTTCACACTAAGGTAATTAAGAGCACAATGCTTTTATTTGCTTTCTCTGGATGAGCTTTGACGTTGGAAAAGAACCCAGAGAAACAGTCTGCTGATGAATACATCTCTGGTTCTTTAAAACACAGTAAGTGCCCATACAAGCCTGCTGAACAGTCACTGAGCTACTGCAGGCCTGCACCCCACCCTTCCCATGCACCCTTTCCTGTTGACCCACCCCACTGCCTCCCAGGGGACTTGCCTGTGTCCTGATAACCGCTCACCCCTACTACACGCATCAGCAGCCCCTTCGACAGAGCCCAACTATTCTGGTATCTGCCCTCCTCTTGGACCTAGCAAGAGTCCAACACCCCTCTCTGGGCATCCTGCCCACCAACAGGACCAAAATCATTTTCCTCCGAAAGTGGTGGGTGTGCAGACTCAACTTCACTGTGTAGGACATGATAACTCCAAGTGATTTCTCCTAATTAAACCCAACATCACTTATCCTTTGATACAACTGGAATAATTAACTCTAAGCAACAACAGGAAGGCCCTATGGCAGTGATTCCATGAACTACCAGATGAAACAAACCTGTGCACAAAATCAAAGGTACATCGCATCAATAAATTGTGTACACACAATTTGTGTTCTGATCTTGATACGTCAAATAGATGCATTCTTATCAAGATGACTGAACATCTATTTTTCTATATACAGAAGATGTGGTCCTATTGGAAACCTTTGATAATAGGTTTCTTATTGTAAAATTACTACATATTCATCGTTTGAGAAATATATAAAGGAGGAAGAAAAGGAGAAAGGGGAGAAGTACAGGGAAGAGAAGAGGGAGGAAAACTCTTAATCTCACCATCCAGGGATAATACCGTGAATATTTTGGTGGTTTTTTAAAATTGAGACTATTATATACCTTCTGATTTTTAGTCTGCCTTTTCCCACAAGATAGGTTGCAAACATATTTCGGTCAGTACATAATCCTTACAAAGCTTTGAGAGCAACAGGAGACAACATTTGCCCCCATCCTGGATCGAGTGGTTTGTTCTGCTCTCCCCACTTTAAACCCAGCATCTTCCTCTGGCTACAAAGTCTGCTCTGCAGGCCCCGTTCCTTCTCGGCAGCTCCGTTTCTTGCCGAGGCTTTCTTGGCCACCAGCAAACCAGCCAGGGGGCCGTACATTTAGCTAAATAACTTATTCCTTAGTCTCCTCACTTGTATTCTATGACCCTCTGATCTTTTTTGGATACAGACTTCAATGATTTGGGTTTTGTATCATTTCCACAAAGTCTAAATATACTAGGTTAAAAAAGCTGACTGATCAATCAGCAAATGGAGAGTTCTCTTGCTGATTTTTCAATCCTAGTCACATTTTTTTAAATTGTTTTTTGAATTTTATTTATTTTTTATACAGCAGGTTCTTATTAGTTACCTATTTTACACATATTAGTGTATATGTGTCAATCCCAATCTCCCAATTCATCCCACCACCAACCCCCCCACCTTCCCCCTTGGTGTCCATATGTTTGTTCTCTACATCTGTGTCTCTATTTCTGCCTTGCAAACAGGTTCATATGTACCATTTTTCTAGATTCCTCATATATGCGTTAATATACGATATTTGTTTTTCTCTTTCTGACTTACTTCACTCTGTAGGACAGTCTCCAGATCCATCCACGTCTCAACAAATGACTCAATTTCGTTCCTTTTTATGGCTGAGTAATATTCCATTGTATATGTGTGCCACACCTTCTTTATCCATTTGTCTGTCAATGGACATTTAGGTTGCTTCCACGACCTGGCTATTGTAAATCATGCTGCAACGAACACTGGGGTACATGAGTCTTTGAATTATGGTTTTCTCTGGGTATATGCCCAGTAGTGGGATTTCTGGGTCATATGGTAATTCTATTTTCAGTTTTTTAAGGAACCTCCATACTGTTCTCCATAGTGGCTGTATCAATTTACATTCCCACCAACAGTGCAACAGGGTTCCCTTTTCTCCACACCCTCTCCAGCATTTGTTGTTTGTAGATTTTCTGATGATGCCCATTCTAACTGGTGTGAGGTGATACCTCACTGTAGTTTTGATTTGCACTTCTCTAATAATTAGTGATGTTGAGCAGCTTTTCATGTGCTTCTTGGCCATCTGTATGTCTTCTTTGGAGAAATGTCTATTCAGGTTTTCTGTCTATTTTTTGATTTGGTTGTTTGTTTTTTTAATATTGAGGTGCATGAGCTGTTTCTATATTTTGGAGATTAATCTTTTGTCTGTTGATTCGTTTGCAAATATTTTCTCCCATTCTGAGGGTTGTCTTTTCATCTTGTTTATGATTTCCTTTGCTGTGCAAAAGCTTTTAAGTTTCATTAGGTCCCATTTGTTTATTTTTGTTCTCTTGCTGATTTGTTTTCAACCACAGAGTCATATTTTTTTAATTTAACAAAATGTGTGCTTTCA
Source organism: Orcinus orca (assembly GCF_937001465.1). NCBI lineage: Eukaryota > Metazoa > Chordata > Mammalia > Artiodactyla > Delphinidae > Orcinus > Orcinus orca. Next base: position 23,642,947 of record NC_064562.1, read on the forward strand.
TCAGAAGATTAAAGGTTTTATCCCAGTGCCCAATTTCCTGTATTTCTGTGTAGAATTCATTCTAGTTGCAGTTTCCATACATTTTGCAGTAACTTTTTCCTAATGTTGTAAAAGTTTCTGTTGAATATCATCAACTCTTTATTAAGATTTTAGGTTGAAATTTTAGCTTTACCTGTATAAGCAAAGTAAGATGAAAAGCTGAGGTAATTTACCTGGAAATCTGAGATTTAAAGAATCTGGCTATTTTGGGAAAGTTCACAAGTTAATAAAACTTCATCTTTTATCTATATAGTCACACCTTAGAATAAAATACATAACTTTAACATCTTTAGTGTTCATATTTTTGGTTTCTAATATTCTCAGCTGATTCTTTTAGTTTTCAAAGAAGAAAAGTATTTGATAAAATTTAAAATTCACAACAAAACTTCCTTAATATTACAAAACTCTGAATATATGCTTTGCTATGCGAAGAAGTAGTTCTATCTTCAATTGAGTTATTTGACGGTAAGTTGACAAAAGAAGTAATCTAGACTTATAAAATTTTATTGAAGCTTTCACTGTATCATATATTATTTCTAAATAGCTTATATTTCAATTCCAATAATTCTACATCTTATTGAAAACACATTCATCTTCATGACTGAGAAAGCTGGCCATAAAACTCTATTATATAAAGTTTATTTTAGCTTAGGAGAGTCTATGGATTACTATAGATAATTGTCCATAATATGCTTACTATGAATAACTGTCAAATATGTGATAGATAAATCTAAAAATAAACATAGATATCAAGAGTAAAATATAAGTACCAGGGGTGTGGGGTTGTTGGCCTTACATTTGTGTTATCTACTAATGTAAATTATATCAAGATATAAGAAATCCAAAGGAAAATAATGATGCTTCATATCGACTCTCATATGCTGCTACAGCATGGGTAGCTGTAAGATCACATAAGGTCCTATAGAGATATGCTGGACTAAATTTCCAGCTTTTATGACTGCGTGGAGGCTTCACTACTCTTTCTATGCCATTTCAGAAAATAAATTTTGGGCTAGTGAGCTATCTGCTCACACCTTGGGTACAAATAAAATACACTCTTAAAGGATGCTTGGCAAAAGGAACTCACTAACACTAAATATTTCCTAGTTTTATATGGTAGCAAAAGAAATGATTCTTTACAATAATCATACCAAGGGCATGCACTATTTTAAGCCCAGTACGGTCCACAATAAACAAAATGCAGTACGTGTGTTCTAAAAGATGGGAGACATAAACACAATACACAATAGTGAGAAGATGCCATTGAACTCACTGTAAAAGAAATCTGACTTATCTTAGAGAAAATTAGTTACAGTATATCGAAGAAAAATGTCAATAAATTCTTATCATTGCTTCAAAGAACTCTGGCAAATGTAGGCTTACTTTGCCTGGAGAGCACAGTGGCCACCACATGTGAAAATTTAAGAAATAAAAGATTCATAAAAATATAACACAAAGTATTTTATCATACTTTAAATGAGTCATTGGCAAATCTGCTTATTATAGAATATTCCACCTACTCCTGAAAGGATCTGAATTAAGCAGGCTGTACTTCAACTGATATAAATAAGCCAAATTTCAAAAGTAAAGGCGATGCCTCCCCGAAGTATATAGAGCTTTTAATTTATTGAAGCATTTAAGAAAAGAGAATTCATCAGATAATTATGAGCTGCAAAACTGTTATAAGCACACAAAATACTTTTCTCAAATCATCTGTAGCTATCTTTTGATTTCTTAAAATTTGAAGATTTGGGAGACTGATTCATATACTAGAGTAGAAAAATATGCTTTTTAAAAGTGAAAAAGGAAAATGAAATATATTATGCCCAAGGTAAAGTGAGATATGAAAGGGAAGTAAGAAAAACTATAGTAAAAATCTATTTTTTAAAGGCATGGAATAATGAGTTTTCCTTTTGAGTTTTTATGTAAAATTGTTATTAAGTTTCTTCATATTATAAAAGAAATACACAGACACAGACGCACATACACACACATGGTATACATGCGTATAAAACACCTGGGGTGCAAAATCACTCGTAATATGCTTAGAAGCAGAACCTTTGAACGACATGGCATCCAGCCAGCTGACCTTGAGCCTATGCATTCTTTAGATAGTTGAGATTCTACTGTGTAAGCAATTTTGTATTTTTTTTTACAGATAATGTTATATTTGTTGTTTTAAAAAAATATCTGTAAAGAATTTTAATGACTCACTCATTCATAAATTTAAACATATAGACATTGCATTAAATGAGTCATTAGCAAATTAGTTTATTTATAGTATATTCCACCTACTCACAAAAGGATCTGAATCAAATAGATCCTACCTCAATTGATAGAAACCAAATTTTAAAACTGAAGAAATTGCCTCCTAAAAAGACATGGATTTTAAATTCTACTCATGCATACAAGGTTTACTTAATCATCTTCCTTTCTGTCCTTACAGTTATGTAGGTGTGTCAGAGTTTTTATTTTTTAATAAGTAAATGCAGGCAAGTATCTGTGTACATAAAGCAAAGTTATTTCCTTATGACAGAGTCTCAAAAGTCAAATTTGTAAGATAAATAATATGAATTATTTTTAAAGTTCTTAATAAAAATATGCAAATTGCTTTTCTGAAAGATGGTGCCACCTTACATTTCCACCAGTCACAGGTGAAAAGTGATGGTTTGGAGCTGACATTGTTTTTAGTTCTTTAAGAAGGACCTGACAAAACTAGGGCTATCAGTAAAAACAAACTGATTATTTAGAACATGCTATAGACAAGCTATTATGCTAGACTCCAGAGACACAAAAATAAATATAATATTCTTTCCTTCGCAGATTTTACAGACTATGACAGTTTAGAATGTGCATGCGTCCCTGTGTGTGTGCACATGCAACTGTTTGTGACGGTTGGGGGGTTTGTAATGACAAAAATCGAATAACCAATAGTCATACTCTTTATTTTAGTTGAAGGTTTTGGCTTTAGCCTTGCTTGCTCATTGAACTGTAAGAACTATTTATAAATGAAGACATGACAAAAAGTCCAAAGCAACTGATTGGTGGCTCCACAAGTTTAATCAAAGTTAAAAAATAGACTTCCTTGATTAGACCAAACAACTTCATCATTTCTTTTTATTCTTCCTTTTTACTTTTTAAGCTCTACGTAATAATCATAAAACACGCATCGAACGTTTGCTGTGCGTCAGATGCTATTCTAAGCACTTAGCATAGTTTAATTTACTGCTGGCAGCACCCTTATGAGTTAAGAACTATCAATTCCCTCATTTTACATCCAAGAAAACCACTTAGCTAGTAAGTGGCAGAGGTGCGATTTAAATCTTTGTGGACCAAATAAAGAAATGCACACTAGGTCTGCCTACTACAGAGTAGGCACTCGGAAAATCTTAACCATCACTGGCTATGTACGTTTCTGTTTTGACCGACAGGTTGTGAATACCGTGAGGTCAAGGGTCATGTCTAGAATATCTGGAATGTGGCTTTCCTCCATTAAAAAACTGATTAGTTACATTTCCATTATAATCACATTAAAAAAACCAATGACACAAAATAAAAGACAAAACCAAAAAGTAATAATGTGGAGGTGGGAGTGGGGAGTAGACAGTCTCACTCAAGGATTATTGGTTGAAGTAAAGACAAGGCAGAGGATTTGACACTGCGATGTGGCTTTATAAGCTACAGGTTTAATAGCCTGACAGTTCTTAAATAAGTTCTCTGGACATCACAGGGCTCAATGTTTCCTGATCAACCTGCTTCTCTAGTTTCAGCTATGAACACTTGCACTTGGGTTACTGTGGCGGCCACAGGCTTGGGATCAGTGTGTGAGAGGCAGAGGCAAGAAAGGAAAGTGCCAGAGAGAAATATACAACATAACGGAATTCCTTGAAACTATCTATGTCTGAATGTTTCTGACCCCTCTCAAAACAGGAGAATACTATTTAAAAATACTGAAACAGAAACAGTTCCTAGAATTAAGTATAGGAAAAAAACCCTTGCTGTTGGTAACATACTTCAAGTTTTCTATACAGTGGTTGTTAGGTAACCATTAAGAGATGCCCCCTAATGAAAGGCGAACTTTAAAGGGCGTGGATTAGCGTGTATACGCTCTAAGAAGAAATTCATTATAATTCACTCTAAAGATAAACTAGATAATAATAATTTAATAATATTTAATAATATTTCTCAAGAGGTCAAACACTGGAAAAACTGGCCTTGATATCCTTAAGACAACTGGGGTATGAGGCCAACGTTCACTCCAATTGTCTATCAAACTCCAGGTCCTTCAACACGTATGCCCTCCATCTACATACACAAAGTCATGCAACTTATTCAATACACAGGATCTCCCAAATAGAGATGGTGTACAGCTAGCATATCCATCTCTATCTGGATGTCGAAATTGGCTGCAATCCAATATCTTTATACAGTAACTTCAGAAAAGGCTTGATTTCCTGAAGCTGCTCTACCTTGCAGGCATTCTCTCTGCATGGGTAGTTTCATCTTCCTAATCTTTTCATTGTGATTAACTTCTAAGCCTTCTCAATGTTATTTGATTCATCCGATCCAAGCATGTTCAATTTGGAAAGGAATGAATCAGCATGAACTTCCTCCTCCTATTGTTAAATTATTTCTCCTTATGACCCTTCTCCTCTGGATACAGAAATATTAGAGCAAGGTGCAACTGTTAAAGGCTATCATTTGTTTAGTGTGTGTGTAAAAATATTAATCCATTCCTCAGTAATCTGAGGACTCCACAAATTACACTTTACATTTCGGAAGCGGATATCTCCGTCATCTGCAAGGTCGGCTGATTCTTTGCAGCAATATCAATGTTTCCTTTCCATGGAGAAGGTGTCAAAAGGGAACCTCAAACTGTGAACAAGTGAGCCAAGAGCAATTCAGACACTGAAGCCTAATCTAAAAATAGATACCGATGCCACCTTTATGGAACTTTTTAGTTTACATTTCCAAAATGTTTTAGACACAAATACAAATAACATCTTGATACTAAAGCGGTTATCCATGTCAAGAACTCACATTAAAATTTTTTATTTTAAATCAAGCATATATGTTCTAAAGCTTTCTAAAGCAAAGGATTAGAGCACCTTAGTTAGCATTGTGCTAGGACAGGTTGTGAAACTAAATGGTCTCTGTAATACGAATTCTATCTGAATACTTCTACAAATTTTTGCAAAGCAGATCTTTCCCCAAAACACTAAAGACATACAAAACCACAAAACATAAATAATGTAGAATACTTGGTTGACTACTGTAAATTAGTGTAAAGTTGAATTATTAACCCTGAATACCCACTATATACAACATGTTTTTAAATAACTTCAGATTAATTACTTGCAAATAGATCATCTTTCCTAATTCAGTTTTCTCACGTCATTGCTTTAATAACATAAAATAATACGTTGTTAGAATACTAATTGCTTATTATTTGTAAAAGAATGTGTAATAGAGTGATTGAAGTTGTCAATCTTTTTTTGTAGAAGTTTGAAGTCATCCTTAAGCTATTAGCATTCTAAGCCAAATTTTTTTTCAGAGAGAAAACAGGTCAGTCCTATCAGAAGTACCACAAATAGATCAGCTTTACTGCAGCTCCAGTAGAATCCAAATAGATCAGCTTTATTGCAGCTCTTGCAATGAGCTGACAGGTTATTTACTGGATTCATCAAAAGACTGTGGCTGGCTATGTTTATATGGTAAAAATAATCTGACTAACATGCAAGAACCAGAAGCATCTAGACTAAGCATTTAGTGCCTGTCTAGACATGGTCAAAACCAGAGACGGGGTACATGTTGATTAAATTCAGGGCATGTTATTTCCCTGCTGTTGAGGAAAAACATTCTTTGATCTTAATGATCTAGATTGGTTTTCATGATCAATCAATATCACCACATAATTATTTGGTTATTTACCAAATGACCTGACTATAAATTACTAAAAGGTGGTCTTTTGAAACTTTCACTTTTGATTCATGTTTTCAAGTGCAGAGAGAATAATTTCTCATAAAAGCTTTTTATACTAAGATGGAAAACATCTCAAAAAGCCCAGAGAAAAAGCCAAATAAAAGAATTTTACAATCATCTAGGGATACAGGTAAAAATTAAGGATCTCTATGGCAAAATTCATATATAAGACACTTTTCTACCACTGGGATAGGGTCAAGAGACATTCTTCTAAATGAGCTAAATTGGCTTCTATCACTTGATTTTTTTTATATAACAACTTTTAGCACTGAGATCTAACAAACAAAAAAGTATTTCCCAGGTTATTACTGGTTAATTTTGTCTTTTAAAAAATGGAATAAGAAAACTGGGTAGTGGGATATGGTCAATAATACTGTAATAACTTTTCATGGGGATAGGGGTTACTAAACTTAACGCAGTGATCATTTCATAACGTATGCAAATGTCAACTCACGATGTAGTACACCTGAAACTAACATTATACTGTATGTCACCTATATTTCAATTTAAAAAAAGAAAACTGTGTAGCATTTCCAGTTAAATTCTGAAGAGTGGAAGACTTTGAATACTTTTGCATTACTGACAAGAAAAAATGGAAAAAAAAAGGAAGGAAAAAAATAAAGGAAGACAGTGAGAGAGGAAGTAAGAGGGGAGAGAAGGAAATTTCTCGCTGGAAAAAGCAGGCAATATTTGGCCTAGAGTTGAATTAATTTAAAATATGGTTCAAATCTAAACATGCGGATTCTGAGTGTGATAACATTCTCTATGAAAATACAGCACTCTATGCCTCTTGAAAAGACAAGTGATAGGAGGCACAGGAATAGTTTTATGGGTAACAGAGTCACCTGCACACTTTTAGGAAGTACAGACGTTTTAATGGAAAGACATCAGGATGGGAGCCTTGTTCTTTCAGAATAAAGGCCATTCGCCACTACTGAAAGCTTGACAGCACTGCATCTGTACAGTCCCAAAGACCGAAAGCTATAGTGTCAGGGCTGACACTCTCTGGGTAACACTTAGTTGTTATTTTTTATGGGAGAAGAAAAATCAGGTATCAATACAAATGGGAGATTCTACCATACTTTCAAGCAACTTCTAGGGCAGTGCTATTCAAATTTCACTGTGCCTCTGAACTGCCTAGGGGTCTTGTTAAAATGCAGATTCTGATTCAATAGGTCTGGGGCCTGAGACTGCATGACACGGCCGCAGAAAATGCAGATTCTGATTCAATAGGTCTGGGGCCTGAGACTGCATGACACGGCCGCAGAAAATGCAGATTCTGATTCAACAGGTCTGGGGCCTGAGACTGCATGACACGGCCGCTTCTGCGGCATGAACACGCTGGGAGCAGAAAGAGTCTAGGGCCTTAGCACTGAGGACCCTTAACATCCACAACCATGCAACAGTGTCACAGGAACTGTTGCCATGGGTAGAGTGCTTTAGATGTTGAAAGGGACAGATAAATGTGCTTTATAGTATGAAAGGATGAAATTTTTTGCTACCCACTGACCACTTCTGGAAAACAGAAACTGCGTATCACAAACCTCGATTGTGGCTGAGGGTCTCTTCAGAGTCATTTCACGTTGCCATTCGTTAACAGAGATAGATGCCAAAGTCTGCTTCTCTAGTGTTTCGTAGTTCGGGCATGTGTGTTTTCAGTGGGACAAAAAGGAAAGAGTCACACACGTAATTAAGATTTATCTTTATTAAGTTACTTTCATTGAACATTCTGTGTAACGTCAAGTGATATAACATCTGTATCCCACCAAGCAGTGTATAAAAAAGGCAATCACAAATACAACTGCATTCAAAATCGTTTTTGTATAAACATTTGAAAACCGTAAATTATAAAACAGACAGATATGAGAAGTGCCCATTTACCATCCCTGCCCCAAGCTAACATCAATTCTCAATCTGATTTTTACTCAGTGCATCACCATGGCCCATGAGCAAGACAGCATCATAACCAGTTGGCCTCCTTCTTGCTGAATCATCTCTAAGAGTCACAGCCCCAAAGCAAAGAGAGCTTCAATACTTGAAAACAATGAATTTACATAGTTTCTAATCATTCCACCTTCTACACTGGAAATTTCTCCCTGATGCTTCATATTCGTCAGTGTCTTCCACGTTGCCTGATAGGTAAGCCAGCATCACAGAGGATAGCTCACAATGGTTCCATTATCTGCGATGCCTCGGGCATCAGGACATTGTATTGGTCACGCTGCCTGCTCAGCGGTGATGTTATTCACAGGGGCTGTGGCAGAGCTACGGACATGGGACCCAATAGAAGAGGAAGAAGAAGCACCTGAAGTGGAAACAGCCTTGAATAGGGAGGGAAAGGGCCCCTCCAAGGCTGCAGCTTGTCTCTTTCAGCTTCCTGGGAAGAGCCACGGAAGGCGGCAGTGACCGTCCCAGAGACAACGAACACAAGGGGGCACTCTTGAGACCTGATGGGGCAGCACCACCTGTGCTCTCCTCCTTCCCTCTGCTCTGATCCAAAACAAACATCTTAGGCAGTCCTCATTCCCAAGGTAAAATGTCAGAAGACCAACCCTTACCTGCCCTCTGAGATCCTTGTGCCTCAGTTTCTTAATTTTTATAACATAGCAATAATCCCCACTCCCCACCCCACCACTCCCAGATCATGGGGGATGCAGAATAAAACGAGGTCACATGAATAAAAAGACTCAGGAAGGAGAAAGGACTATGTTATTCATCATTAGTATCATTTCTCACAATACTTCTGTTTCTTCAATGTATCACCTGCATTGCTACATGGATTCTTTTTTTTAAAATATTTATTTGGCTGTGCTGGGTCTCAGTCCTGGTATGTGGGAACTTTAGTTGCTGCGTGTGGGATCTAGTTCCCCGACCAGGGATTGAACCGGGCCCCCTGCACTGGGAGCGCGGAGCCTTAGCCACTGGACCACCAGGGAAGCCCCGCTACATGGATTCAAGGGGCCAACGGACGCGTGGTGCTCAGTGAAAAAGCCTGGGGGAAAATGGCAGCAAAGTCTAGATTTTAAATTTAAATTCCACGTAATTCTTGTTGTTTGTCTGACCAGCCAGGCCTGGTGCACATCTCTACGACTCGAGCTCCGTGGAAGACCGGAGTTGCAGGTAGAATAGTAGTTTTGGCAAAGACACGATGGATGAATAGGGCTGTCCAGGCTAAGAGAGGGTGAGGGAGGGGTTCTGGGAAAGAACTAGAGGCTGGGTGAAGCCTGACAGAGTGTTCAGCTCAGCCTGGCCAGAGTGAGGATCTGGAAGCGAACGACTGTTCCTGGGACCCTCTCCATCCTGCACTTCTGCAGCAAGTAGAAGAATCTGGTAGTTTGAAGGCAGTGAAGGAAGACATACCCAATACATAGGGACCACGGTATAATGCATTGTGATTCCTGATCTTGAACTTGGAGAATACATTATTTTAAAAATAATCCCCAGTGAATACAATCTGTTAGGAAGTGGCTGATGTTAAGCAACACCCTTCCAGCAGAGAACTGGGTTTTGGCACCATGCAAATCCCAGTCACAATGGCTGGCACGCAAGTCGGGCCTAGCTGGCTGTGTGGCACGACCGCAGACTGTTGACAAGAGAGGGCAGGTGTGTCCAGCAACCAGAAAAACGGGAATCCTGACAGTCAGGATGTGAAGTATAATTGCTTTACAATGGTGTGTTAGTTTCTGCTTTATAACAAAGTGAATCAGTTATACATATACATATGTTCCCACATCTCTTCCCTCTTGCTTCTCCCTCCCACCCTCCCTATCCCACCCCTCTAGGTGGTCACAAAGCATCGAGCTGATCTCCCTGTGCTATGCGGCTGCTTCCCACTAGCTATCTATTTTACGTTTGGTAGTGTATATATGTCCATGCCACTCTCTCACTTCGTCCCAGCTTACCCTTCCCCCTCCCCGTATCCTCAAGTCCATGCTCTAGTAGGTCTGTGTCTTTATTCCTGTCTTACCCCTAGGTTCTTCATGACCTTTTCTTTTTTCTTAGATTCCATATATATGTGTTAGCATACGGTATTTGTTTTTCTTTTTCTGACTTACTTCACTCTGTATGACAGATTCTAGGTCCATCCACCTCACTACAAATATCTCAATTTCGTTTCTTTTTATGGCTGAGTAATATTCCATTGTATATATGTGCCACATCTTCTTTATCCATTCATCCGATGATGGACGCTTAGGTTGCTTCCATGTCCTGGCTATTGTAAATAGAGCTGCAGTGAACATTGTGATACATGACTCTCTTTGAATTTTGTTTTTCTCAGGGTATATGCCCAGTAGTGGGATTGCTGGGTTGTAGGGTAGTTCTATTTTTAGTTTTTTAAGGAACCTCCATACTGTTCTCCATAGTGGCTGTATCAATTTACATTCCCACCAACAGTGCAAGAGTGCTCGCTTTTCTCCACACCCTCTCCAGCATTTATTGTTTCTAGATTTTTTGATGATGGGGCTAGATGCCTCTATCAGTCGGGGTCATGTTTGAAAAACAGAAACCACTCTAAGTATTTCAAACAAAGGAAACTGGTTCGCCAGGCAAAGATGAAAAGCAAACAGGGGAGTTTGAGACAACCTAGAGATTAGCCTCCACAGGAAATTCTACCACTCCTGGGACTGGGGGAATCAAAAGAAAGAGTGTGTTACTAAAGCCCAGAGGCTGGGGCTGGCCTGTGAGTTCTAGAACCAAAGGTAAGGTTGCCCAGTGGAGCAGAGCCATGAAACGGGCTAAACACTCTGGGGATGCCACCCAAGGCAGAACGAGAGAGAGAAATATCCAGGCTTCTCCTGCCTCTGCTTCTATCAGTGCTTCCCATTGCCATACCTTCCCACAAACCAGATGGCAGGGGAACACGGAATACTCCCTGGGATACAGGGAAGGGCAAGGGATGCTGACCGGCAGATGATGGAGACTAAGACTTTAGCTCATAGGGTTATCCAGTTAGTTAACCCCTTGCACTGATCTTACACACAGCAGACGACCTGCCAAATACCATCTGTTTAGTGAACAGAGACTATTCACCAACCAGCAAATTAAGTATTCCATTTCCCCTGGCAGCTGAATTTCTGACTGTAAATTAACAAACTGGAACTCTTCCGGCTGAAACATCGTCTCCCATGAGTTTTGTTATTGCAATTCAATCTCTCTGAATGAGAAGTCAAGATCTTGGTCCTAAAAATGGAATCTAGACCAAAGTTGCCCAATTAAGGGTAGCCCTGGTTCCAGGGTTGACTCTACGGTAAGGATGGGCAGACTTTTTCTGGAGAGTCAGAAGGTAAATATTTTAGGCTTCATGGGCCACATAATCTGTTGCGTACTCAGTAGACTGCTCAACTCTGCACTATAGGGAGAAAGCAGCTCTCAGCAATGCCTACACAAATGTGCTGTGACTGTGTCCCAATAAAACTTTACAAAAAAGGGTGGTGGGACGGATTTGGCTCTCAGGCTGGGACAGTCTGCTGACCCCTGGTCCAGACCAATGTCAACCAAGTAAAGGAAGCCCATCTTGAAGTAACTCTCAAAATGAAGCAATAAGTAGCTAAAAATTTGAGGGTATGGCTGATATCCATTGCTATTTACTAATTGGAATTATACCCTTTAATCTCAATCTAATAAAAGGTTCAAATTTTTACTACATTTTCCCCTGAACTCCTTTATATTACAGATCACTCAGAAAATCTCTTTAGTTTTATTTTGTCTCAGAACCATTTTTATATTCATATGACTTTTGACTTACTGCTTTTCTATACAATTTGAGTTGCATCTAATTAAAATAGGACTTTAAAGAATTTTCCATTCTGCTTTTCAAAATATTTTCATTCCTAGTACTTAAACAATCTGCTGTCATTCCTTTCTTTTTTTTTCCTTATGTAAAGTTTGGTGGGAAAATCTCTAGCATAAGAACATTTTCTTTCAAAATACATTCTTCTAGATATGTTTGAAAACTGGTGATACTATCTACTCAGCTGTTTTCATAAAAATGTATAAGAATATACATTCTTAATCCATTAAAAGATTACATATCTTTTCTAAAATTGCAAATAGGAACTACTTTTTAAAGATTTCTTTGAAGTTTTCTAAAATTGCACAACATAAGCTGACATGCATAGGTTAAATTATTTCCAGTCCTTTCTAGACTTTGCAAACTTTGCTCGAATGCCTTTTGCTGTTTGCCATTTGCTCCAAATTCATTTCTCTCTCTACCAGTCTTTAGTTAGGCCTACTTCCCATTTCTATATGAAAAATGCCTTTTTTTTTTTTTGAAAAATGCTTTTTTAAAAAAAATAAAAATAAATTGTACCAGTGATATTCAGTTTTCCTTTGCATTTTCTCTTAAGATAGAATGCTTGCTGTCTCCTCTTTGACCTAGAGCACAAGATGAGGCCACAGATTCTTAAACACAAGCTAATCTGATTTGACTTAATCCATCACTCAGGGTTTGCCTCCTTATCTTCACAGTATGTGTTTTTCTGTCAAGGTTTCAAACTGGCCTTCCATTCTTCACGTATTCTTCCTCTTGCAAAATTTATGAGCACCTTTACATGGGTGGACCCTGACTCTCTGTTCCTGACTTGTTTACACATCAACTTTGAAACTTTTCTTTTGTCAAACTGGCATTGTCTGTCTGGCCCTCTTGAGATCTTTACTTCCAAGTCTCTGATGAAAAAGAAAAACACATTGCCCATAAAGCACTAACATCATTCCCCAAAAGATTTCATATGATAAACGCTACACAAAATTCTTGACAATTTTGCTTATGTTTAGATATTTAATACATGGTAGTGAGTGTCACTTCCTTCCCTCGGTCAAAAAGATCCCATGTGGAGGAGGAGAGCTAATTCTATCACCATGCCAGTCACCTGAGGTCAGCGGAATTGCTATTTTTGCCTCCCAAATCCCAAAATGTAGGTCTAAGGAGTATAGTGTGTGGGTAGAAGCCTGGGGCCCTGGAAAAGTTGCCTGGTCGCGGGCTGTGTGCTCTTTAGCTGCACCTGTTACACTTCCTTCTGACTATATTAGGACAGAGGAGGCAAAAAAGGGGATGGAAATCAATGAGTTATGCCCATTCAAAACAAGAGGGGCTCAAGAGAAATGAAAACATAGGTCCACACAACAACCTGTACACGAACGCTTATAGCAGCCTTATTTACAATCACCCCAACCCAGATGTCCTCAGTGGTGAATGAACACACACACTGTGGCACATCCACAGACAAAACTGCTACCCAGGAGCCAACCACTGATACATGCAACGACAGAAATGAATCTCAAATGCTTTATGTTCAGTAGCAGAAGCCAGGTGCAAAAGGCCACAGACTGTATGATCCCATTCATACAGCATCCTGTGGTCGGAAAAGATACTTGATACAATTTCAATTTTCTTCAATTTACCAAGGCTTGATTTGAGACCCAAGATATGATCTATCCTGGAGAATGTTCCATGAGCACTTGAGAAGAAAGAGTATTCTGTTGGTTTTGGATGGAATGTCCTATAAATATCAATTAAGTCCATCTTGTTTAATGTATCATTGAAACCTTGCGTTTCCTTATGTATTTTCATTTTGGATGATCTGTCCGTGGGTGAAAGTGGGGGTGTTAAAGTCCCCTACTATGATTGTGTTACTGTCGATTTCCCCGTTTATGGCTGTTAGCATCTGCCTTATGTATTGAGGTGCTCCTATGTTGGGTGCATATTTACAATTGTTATATCTTCTTCTTGGATTGATCCCTTGATCATTATGTAGTGTCCTTCTTTGTGTCTTGTCATAGTCTTTATTTTAAAGTCTATTTTGTCTGATATGAGAATTGCTACTCCAGCCTTCTTTTGGTTTCCATTTGCATGGAATATCTTTTTCCATCCCCTCACTTTCAGTCTGTATGTGTCCCTAGGTCTGAAGTGGATCTCTTGTAGACAGTATATATACGGGTCTTGTTTTTGTACCCATTCAGCCAGTCTATGTCCTGGAAAAGGCAAAACTATAGGGAAGGAGAACGCCACTGTGGTTGTCAGGTGATGGAGGTGGGGGAAGGATTTGACTACGAAGTGGCAGCACGAGAGTATTCTGGGAGGTGATGGAACGCTTCTGTATCTTGATTTTGGTGGTGGTACATGACTCTTGTCAAAACTCATAGGATTGTAAAAAAAAAAAAGTGAATTTTACTTACTACATGCAATTAAAAAAATAAATGTCAAAAACTTCTTTTAAAAATCAAACCAAGAGAGGGGAGAGCCTACTGGCTGCAGAAGCAAGAACAGAGGCCCTGAAGATTATATTCTGCCACTGTTGTTTAATTAACAACTTGGGGAAGATTCCCATCTTCTTTTCCTGAAGTTTCCCCTCCCTGGTGAAGCGTGACCAGCCAGGCTGGTGTTCTCACCACGTGTCAGGATCCGTGCTTGCAGACGTTCTGCTTACCCTGGCCTTGAGCCCTGTTGCAGACAGACCAGCCATCCATCCTCTGTGGCTAGAGACCTGGCCAGGGCTGGGCTCTGCTTGGGGCTTTGTCCTGCTCGCTTCTCTGACCACTGAGGTTAAGTTGTTTCTCTAATCTAAATGATGGAGGCTTTGATTTTTCTTGCAGCAGCTTTAAAACAAAACAAACAAAAACCCAGCAGCTGTTGCCTGCGTCAGTCTCTGAGATTTCAGTCAGGGAAAAATGAATCTTTTTTTTCTTGAAACCTAAGTGTCCCAAGGGAAGCACAACAGTCTGCTCTCAATTTTTTATAAAGTGTAATCATGCTCTGAAACTGAGAAGGCCACACAAATGGCATAAATCGATTTTCTGAGAATTTATCCTGTTCCAAAATGAAACCCAATGCTAGTGAAGGATTCCCTGGGGCCAGCGGGTAAATGGTGAAGCCTGACAGGGTTGTCCTCAGCCAACATGGGCTTCAGTTAATGAAGGGAACAGGCATCTATTTTCTCCCCTCTGAAATCTCAGAAGTTAAAATCTCAGAAGGCCTTGTGGGATTTTGAAAAGGTGTATTTGGAGGGGAGGGCCTCCATTTTATAAACTTTGCTGCTTTGCAAGGGAAATGATTCCACTGTGTCCCATGTTTAACTATTACTAGGCTTGCTTTCAAAAGCAGAGGGGATTGTGTCTATAAACAGTTTTAAAAGGAGTTTAAGATTAAAGATCGGTTCTAAAAACTCTCTTCCATTTCAAATGCACAATATCTCTGCACAATTCACAGTGATGGCATAGGGTTAGACAGTGCTATTTAAGGAAGAGTTATCTTGTTTCATCATCTCTATCAGTTCTGTCAGGTTCTAATAGAGACAATTTGTTACTAGATGTGCCTAATTCATTGTAAAACATGATAAAGGGTATTTAGCTGCTGTGATGCATTCTTAGTGTGAAGACTGGAGAGGTCGACTCGGCTAAAAATGTTGGTTTTCTGCTCTCCCCAGTCCCCAGCTACTTGCATTCAACACACCCTATCCTGTTTTCAATGATCTTAAAATTAAGCCTTGCCTTTAACAAGGCTTAATTTTGGAAAAACATTAGGCCAGTAAAACTCCTAAGAAAGTCAAACGGCTGCTTTGATCTTTTTCCTTTCTTATTTTCACGCTTTGAGGAGCTTATATAGTGATCAACTGCTAGAGTGAGACCCCCTCAGCCCAAATTTCAGTTCCACCACTTAACAGTCGTGTGAGCTTGGGCAAGTTACTTAACCTCTCCGAGCTTCAATCGCCTCATCTGAAAAAAAGGAATGGTCAATACGAGTACTTGTCATGCAGGATCACTGTTTTTTAAAAAAAGGTAAAATATAAAAAGTGCTTAGAACAGTGCCTGTCATATAGTAAGTTCTACAAAAGTATAAGTAGTTGTCATTGTTGTTATTAGGTGAATATCTGCTGAACAACACATACAGTAGTGGAAAGAGAATGATTTGGGGGGGATGAAACAGACATGACCTTAAATTCTACCATGTATTACCTGCATGTCCTCTGAGCCTCAGTCTCCTCATCTGTAAATGGGGCTCATAATGCCTATATAACCAGGACTGTTATATACAGATTTAATGCCTAGCATTTAGCTAGCATCCTGCTGCTGTATGGTAGTAATCAGAACTGTAGGCTCTGGAACCAGAAAGCCTGTGAGACTCTGGGGAAACTGCTAACCTCCCTGAGGTTCGGTTCCCTTTTAAGGAAATGGCCATACACGTAGTACTGAGTTCATAAAACTGATGCGATGATTATATGAAATAAGACCCATAAAGCATAGTCAGGCCTCAGTACACATTGTTTAAAATTATAAGACAGTCATAGTTGCTCCTCTCAGAGAGCCAGCATATATTATGCAGGAAACTGGAAAAAAATATTTCTAGTTTTAAAAGATATATTTGGGTAACTTTTTAAACAAAAAGAAAAAATGAAAGAGGACTTCTCCCTTGGAAAACACCTCTTCCCAGTGAAGCCAGATGAGTGGGCTGTAACAGGAAGATTAACCTACAGCGGCATATTAAATCTCTCCAAAATCTGTCATGAAATCCCACTGCCTCTTCTTTCAGTAATCTCTGAAATCTGTCCTCTCCCCTCTTCCTCTACTGCTAAATTCTCCCCTAGATTACATGAAACAAAACATCTAGTTCATCATCAAATTTGAAATCACCTGTCTGGATGTGGGCTACTCTGCTATCTTCACCCCATCCAGGACTAGCTGCGATTATCGATTTACATTTCCCTTTCTCATTGTCAAAATGGGTCACTATGACTGCTTAAAACACGTCTTTTAATTTCTTAATTAGCATCATTTGATATTCCTTACTCATCTCAAATATGTCCTCTTTTCACAAACATCTCCCAGGAAAAGTTCTATTCCGTGAAATATCAACTACTTATCTGAAATTGTATCTTTTTCCCCCTTTTCTTCCGCTAAATAAATGATATTTGTGAGAGAAAGGGCAAGGCAACGACATATCAGCTGGTACAATCTAAGCTTAGCTCTGTGAAGCGCTTTAGAATTAGTCCTCCAGACAGGCTGACAGGGATGGCAGAGACAGGGATACAGGGCTGCACATGCCCAGCAGGGGAAGGAAAAGGTACAGGGAGGCTGGGACAGGAAGTCCCCAGGAATCTCTCAGAGGGCAGGGGTGCTGCCAGGGGTGGAACAGTTCCCAGGCTATGGGTGAGAAGTCTGATGACCAAATGGGATCTGCTCATCTGACTGTGGATCTAGTGACCTCCATGGGGCTAGCCACAACCACACTGAACTTGAGCTTGTCACCGTCAAGCAGCAGCAGGATTTCTAAAATCCTACCGTTGGGTACGTGGCCGTCCCGAGTCACAGCACTCCCAGCACAGCCCTAAGTCAACAGCCGTCCAGATCACCTGCTGCTTTGTCTACAGCCTTCATGGCTGTCAGCCCCGAGGGCACACACACTGTCAAGTGCAAGCAACCATTACTGCCAGAACAGCTTTAACGCTCGAAGTCTAGAAAAGCAGGCCGGGCTAAGGACATGCCAGCATTTGGGGAATTCCACTTTATTTTATGAACAGCTCTATCAGTCATTAAAATACATGTCATGTAGATGTTAGTTGAGCTGTTATTTTGAGCTGGGTAAATTTTCTCTGCTTTCTTCCTGTGTCTTCTCTGAGCTCCCTTCTTAACTTCATCTGCCAAGCAACTCACTCTAAGCAAAGACATCGCAGAAGAGGGCTTCTTACGGCTATCGATAGAGAGCAGGAAATAAATGAGACAACGGAAACGCACGCTGCCCCCAATGGAAGCACCTGAAGACCTTTTGCTCCAACTGCACAGAGATGAAAAAACAGCATTGTCAACCAAATCTTAGCACGGGAGGGCTTTTGTGTGTTCCATACTTAGCAACTTTAGATTTATGAGATTTTCCTACTAAAGGAGTTGAATTTTTATCTTCCAAAATTTATTGGGAAAGAACCACCCGAATACCACCTAAAAGCACCATGTAGAAAAATAAGCAAAGACAAAATAGAGGTCTGTGGGGTTCAGGACTTTTTAGAACAAAGTAAGAACTGAATTCTTCTTCTGTGTGTGTGTGTGTGTGTGTGTGTGTGTGTGTGTATGAGAGAGAGAGAGAGAGAGAGGGAGGGAGGGAGGGAGATAGAGAGAGAGAGTATGTATGTCCTTATATTTAGAGAGAATAGATTGATAGTGTTTTCTAAAACTGATTATTCCTTTAGAGACGGGCAATTTTCATTCCTTTAGAGACAGGCAATTTTCATGTGAGTTTTAAAGAACCACTTAAACTGATTTCTTCACTAGTATTCGCATATGGTCCCACTGTATATCAGTGGAATTGAAAACCTTTGTTTTCTTTCAGATTTTGGAGAATTCTGCTTAATTTTCAAAACCGTCAACTGTTCCACTCACGCCCCAGGGTTCTCCGAACTTTATGGTCACTCCGCATTCACTACTGTTTCACCGTCAATGTATGATTATGTGTTTGTACCAAAGAAACTGAATGCTGTTTGCTTCTCAAAAGCACACTTCAACTTGGCCGCTTCAGTTAAGTGCTCAGTCTTAACACGTGGGCCGGAGGGACCACTGAAGTACGATAATTTTACCTCCAAGTCCCTCTTCTGTTCTGAACTCTTCAGAAAAAAGGGACTAAAATAATCTAGAGCGTTACACATATTATTGACTATATTCCCTGAAGGTTTTTTTTTTTTAAGCCTAAAATCAGTGTGCCTAATAATTGAGGGATTAAACAGTGCTTCCGAAATCACTGTGGCACCGCTGTATACATTATGGGCCATGTTTTCTGGAAACAACATAACCTTGAAACCAGTGCCCTGGGTAATGGAGGGATTCAGTTCAATTACTGTTCAACAGTCATAGGCACCATTACTGGTTTTTCTAGCGTTTTCTGATTGTTCTGGTGTTCATGTCCTGAGATGATTTGGGGGCAGCTTT
The DNA here is from genome assembly GCF_937001465.1 of Orcinus orca. NCBI lineage: Eukaryota > Metazoa > Chordata > Mammalia > Artiodactyla > Delphinidae > Orcinus > Orcinus orca. The sequence continues at coordinate 23,661,877 of NC_064562.1, forward strand.
CCTTGTGCTCCTGACCCTGACTTCCTACCTTCCTTGCCTCTGCCTTTCTAACTCAGTGCAGGAGGGAAAAAAATGAGCCTAATCAAGTGGGGTGTCTGCAAAGTCAAGAAAGAGGATAAATTTAGTTTTAAGTAGTATGTTAGGTACATTTGCAAATATCACATTCAGTATGGTTTTCTTCAAAAACAGGTGAAGGATCTCTACATTAAAGCAATGGGTACAACAGTGAGTCAAAAAAATACAGCAATACACCATTTTTCTTGTACAATCTTTTAGACCCTCTCTTGACACTCATCATGTGCTCTAAAAATAAGCTTCCCCTATGTTTTCTGACTTTTAAGACACTCAGTAAAAGGCATACTCCTAATGAACTGTCAGAATGGTTCATGAAGGATGGTGAATCCAATAAAGGTACTACACGATTCCCCCTTATGCCATAAGGTGATTTCTCAACAACTCTAAAAAAGCAGAAAGAAATAACCAATTCTTTTGAATTTGTATAACTAGGAAATGAGATCCTTAGGTATTGACTTTTTACCATAAGTAGGAAAAAGATCACCAATAACCATACTCAGAAAAACCAATCAGGGCTTCCCTGGTGGCGCAGTGGTTGAGAGTCCGCCTGCCGATGCAGGGGACACGGGTTCGTGCCCCGGTCTGGGAGGATCCCACGTGCCCCGTGAGCCATGGCCACTGAGCCTGTGCATCTGGAGCCTGTGCTCCACAGCGGGAGAGGCCACAGCAGTGAGAGGCCCGCGTACCACAAAAAACAAAAAACAAAACAAAACAAAACAAAAAACAATCAAATGACTTGCTGAAAATGCCTTGTGCTCAAGGTCACAGTCTTGATCCTAAATTTTTTTTCTTGCCTACCTCCTCTTCCTTTTCTACTCTGGCTTAGAACTATCAACAGGTTTGATTTACAGGTTGGGAGTGTTGCTTTTAGTGAGGAATTTTGGTCCTGCCTTGTCTGGAAGTTACAAAGCTGAAGTTACAAGAGGTGCTGAACCAAACTGAGACACAGCATCATAAAAGACATGCGAGTGTATAAAGGGCCCAGTGAGGACCCTGATCCACAGGAAAGCTATGTCTCGGGAAGAGGGATCTGTTATACATTTCCATTCGCCCCTTCTATTTGGCCCAAAGGCATAGGGACCCTGAGAATGGACACAAATTCTGTTTGGAGAGTTGTGGAGTCCCTTCCGCCTGTGTGACAGAATGTGTACACACAATTCACGTGTATATGCACAAAGTGGCATAGTACAAATCCCTCACATGACTGATGTCTTTCTACGCATGTATGAAAGCTACAAAGGCAATTGACCAAAGCTTTATGATACGCATAAATGAAGACTGAGCGAAGATTAAAGATATGCTCTTTGGAAGTGTAGTGAGAAATCAAGTTAACAGATTTTATAAGTCCCCCATCCCCACCTCTGCACACAATACCTAATTTCTATCTCTTAGTAAGTAACATAGTGTGGTATGGGTCAGACTACCCCCAATTTGAATTATGTTTAAATTTATGCAGAAGGCATAGTCAAATAGAACGCACCCAATTCATTCCTAGGCCGGAATCAGAAACACGTGACAAACAATGACAGACAGCTCAGCATTCCTTAATGCTGACCATTTTAATGATTTCAGCTTAGCAGATAATTGCTCCTATGACCGGAAGTACTATCACTTTCTCCTAACGAGTTGGAAAGAATATTATCATTCCTCAGAGTCTGGAGTAATGCTGTATATGCTGAAGTATCTGTTCAAATGATGCATCTGAGAGACAAAGAATATCCAGATACAACTTTTCTCCAGGAAACAAAACCAAACAAAGAGTTTCATCCTTTAAAAGAGGGAACTTGCAGAAAACATAAAGCTAAAGACCAGGAATATGGCATTTTGAAAATAATCCTGGTGTCTATTTTAACTATAATTCTCTTAAATTTGCCAATTACAGAAATAAAATGGACCTTAAAAATAACAGAGAAGCACTTTCACTTTTCCCACCAAGTCGATTCGTGGCAGCCTGAAGGTTGAGTTGGTACTAAAGGATGTTTAGGCTTCTGATCAATAGAGAAGACGGTCGTGGACAATTCTAGTATAGACGTAGAATGAACTAGAGTAGACTCAGGAATAAGCCCAAAGAACACAGAGGTGAAAAGACTGACTGAAATAAAGATGAATTTTGGCAGAACGTGGCTGGACAATGTGGCAGACCATATTTCACAAATACACCATTGCAATATCTCCCATCCCATAGATTCTCCTCACAATGTGACCCTGACACTCTTCCCATGGAGAGGGGGGTCGTCTACGGCCCTTTTCCTTGAACCTAGCTGGGCAGGCCTTTGTGACTCTCTCCACCAACAAAGTATTATAGAAGCTCTGCAACTTTCAAGTCTAGATCATGAAGATGCCTTGCTCTCATGATATCCGCTCTTGAGGCCTGCCTGCCACCATGCTACATGGAATTCCAAACTAGTCCGTGGACAGACTACATGCAGAAGCCGTATGTATTACAGGTGCTCCGTTTGACACCCCAGGTAAGGTCTCCACAGTGAGCCAGCATCAACCACCAGACACATGAGTAAAGATGCTGCCAGTCTCCCCCAGCCATCAAGTCACCCCAACTTCTAAGTCTTTTCAGCTGACAGCCCAGACACTGGGGATCAGAGATAAGTCATTGCCTCTGTGCTCTGTCTGAATTTGTGACCCACAGAATCTGTGAGCATAAAAATGCTTGTTTGATGCCACCCAAGTGCTGGGAAGTTGGTTAAACAGGAAAAGTATCAATAACTGGAATGGATACCTATTGTGAGGCAAGTATTAGAACTCACATGACCAGACTGAGAGGTGTAATGGGAAATCACGGGAGATTTTCAAGCAGAGTGATTTTGTAATTAAGAGTTTAAGACAGTAGAGAGGATAAGTTAGTAAGAAGAAAAAATCATTAAAGAAACTCTAACATTGGCCTGGTTTAATTTCAGTAGAAGAGAATGAAAGAGAAAGAGGGAAGATACATTTAGTATTGAAGAGTCAAGTGAGTTTTTGTTTGTTTGTTTTTGTTTTCTGGCCACACTGCGTGGCTTGCGGGACCTTAGTTCCTGACCAGGGATTGAACCCGGGCCCCTCAGCAGTGAGAGTGCAGAGTCCTAACCACTGGACCGCCAGGGAATTCCTAAGTGAGTTTTAATGCTAACGGAGTTTGAAAGATAAAGGAGTGAGGGGAACCTCCCAGGGGCCATTCACAAGCAGGACAAACAGAAAGGACAGCCAGTTACCAGGAGGTGGGAGAAGACAGATGGCTTGTGTTATAGACTCAAAAAATCGGATGCAATCTAGAGCACCCAGGAGGACAGTCTCTTTAAGCAGCTTGAAAGAAAAGAGCTGAAACCTAAGGGAAAAGATGGGTTAAGCTCTATACATCATCTGTATAAAGGGGGTAGAGTAAAGTACAAAACGGAATTGCTCTGTGAAAAGAATTATAAGAAACAAAAGAGAGCCAACATTCCAGATTCACAGGGTATCTATAAGTTGCCAGGCATAAAAAAAACCATCAAAGAAAAATCTGTACACACTATGTCACTTTTCATTCACAATCCCAGCATCTGCCTCTTTCCACAATTCCTTGACATCTGCCTCTTTCCACAATTCCTTGACTACCTCCAATTCAGTGCTCCCATTCATACCCCATCCTCCATCTCAGGCCTCCCCTTCTGCACTGTCCTCCTTTCCCTCATCATGCAAATCCTTTGCCCATCATACTTCATACTCTTTTTAATTTCCTCCTTGCTACGGACTGCACTGTGTCCCCCTAAAATTCATGTGTGAAGCTCTAACCCCCAACTGTATTTGGATCTCCTATCTAGAGCCTATGAGGAGGTGATACAGGTTAAATGAGGTCCTAAGGGTGGGGCCCTAATCTGATAGGACCAGTGTCCTTATCAGAAGAGGCAGAGGTGCCAGAGCTCTTTCTCCACCATGTGAGGACAGAGCAAGGAGGCAGCTGTCTGTAAGCCAAGAGAAGGGGGCTTAGAGTGAAACCCACCTTGCCAGCACCTTCATCTTGGATTTTCTAGCCTCCAGAACTGTGAGAAATAAATTTCTGTTGTTTAAGCTACCCGGTATATGTTATTATGGTTATAATGGTCTGGTTATAGCAGCCTGAGCTGACTGATACACTCCCTGATCCAAATATGCCTTTTATATCTATCTCCAACTAGGCTTTGTCCAGGCCAGTATGAAAGATTGTCCTAAAATGGCTAACATGGAGGGATACCCTGATGGTCACCAAGAAATTTAAATTAACAATGGAAATATTTACAGTAAGAAATGATCCATTATTTTTTGTTAAAATGCTACTTGGTAAATTCTTCAAGTCTGTTTACATTTTATTTTAGTTATGTAAATTTAATTTACACAAAAAAGTACTTACAGAAGTTATTTGGGTAGAGGTACATAAGTAACATATTTGCAAAGAACAGAGAAAAACTGAAGTATAAATGGGGATATGTGGAATTGAGCTTGTGCTAAGTGGAGAAACAGGATATGCACTGGGCACCTGGGAGTATGACCCAGGGTTCCTGAAGGGAAGGTTGGCTTCTAACAGCATTTGCTCTTTTGACTCCTCTTGGCAAGATGAACATTGGCAACAAAACTAAAAATGTAAACCTTAGGGAAACAACAGACCAATACCAGCTAGCCATGGTCAATACATCCAGGGACATGAACCAGAACCAGGGGACTCAGAGCTAGAAGGGGCCTTGGAAGTCATATAATCCAGTCTACAGATGAAGCAGTTTAGGTGAGAATCTCTCAGGACCTTTTAAACCCTCCCTTCCTCTTACGATATTCTACAGCACGCCTGCTAAAGTTAGGGTGAGGGAGAAACCTTTTCCCTTATGACTCTCCAGATTTTCATTCATTCATGCACTCGTTCGTTCGTGCATTCATTCAACCAAGACCTGAGAAGCACTAGGGGCCAGGTTTTTATAAGTAGTTTGCATAAAATCTGAATCAATCACAATTCATACTGACATGAAACCCATTATATGGTAGGAAACGTTGACATTATAAAATGCAACCAGCATAAAATCGGCAAAATAACAAAGATAGCCATAACTCCACATTTTTTAAAAATTTTGAAGTAATCTGAATCTTTACTGAATTCTCTCTGATAGGTATCAGGGAGGCAACCATACTATAAAACCCCCAAAACGTTAAAAAATCCTATTTTGACCTTCTAGTGGGTTGAATAGTGGCTCCTACGAAGAAGATAGGTCCAAGTCATATCCCCTGGAACTTGAGAATGTGACTTTATTTGGAAAAAGGTCTTTGCAGATGTAATTAAAGATCATCTTGAGATGCAAGTATCCTTATAAGAGAAAGGCAGAGAGATCATTGGGACTCATACATATAGGGGAGAAGGCCATGTGAAAACAGAGGCAAAGACTAGGACCAGGTCAAAGAGTACCTGGAACTACCAGAAGCTGGAAGGGCAAGGAAGGCATCTCCCCTAGAGCTTTCCAAGGGAACATGGCCCTGCTGACACCTTGATTTCAGTCTTCTGGCCTCCATAACTCAGAGAGAATACATTTCTGTTGTTTTAAGCCACCCAGTATGGTAGTTTGTTATGACAGTCCTAGGAAACTAATACTACCTCCTTCTCTTCAAAGGCCCATTACTCATTACAACTATTTGCCACAAATCTCTTTTTCTTCCCCAAACTCCAGCCAACCTGGGTCTCATCACTTCTCCCCAGCTCCGTCCCACTCTTCCAAATATGTTTTCTCCAGTAGGTCTGTGCTCTCTATAAACTTAGTAAATGTGTCACATTTTTGATACCCTTCCAGTTAATTTTGCTTGATCTACTTATTTTTCATGAAGATATGTTGAAATCTCCTATAAGTGTAGACTTCTGAAGGTTTTATAGTGAGGCCACTAGGTTTTCCTTATTTAGAATCTATAGTGTAGGTACAGCACAAATTCATGATTGTAATGTCTTCTTAGTTAATTGTTCCTGTTAGTAATAAACAGTATTTCTCTTTATCCCTATCAATGCTTTTACCTTAATTCCTATTTTATTCAATATTACTATCATTGTTAAGGTCAGCTTGCTTTCAGTTAGTAGGGGTGTGTGTGTGTGTGTGTGTGTGTGTGTGTGTGTGTGTGTGTGTGTGTTATGTGTGTGTGTGTACACATGCAAAAGCAGTATATTAGCATCAAACTAATGAGTACTGTAGACGAACTCTACACAAATATGCTTACCAGCTTAGCAAGGTATACTTCTCAGTTTAGCAAGTAAAAGTGTATACTTAAACGAACTACTAAGTCAGATGTATACAGTGTATAGTAGTACTTAGTTAATGGCAATGCGCTCCTTTTGAGGTCCCACTGAAACACAGAATAACTCCTGCAGGTATTAAAGAGAGATACCTATAGTGGGTGGTCACAGCTGACACCGTTCTCTATCCTAAAGTGTAGAAATATACTACCACTGTGTATCTGAAATAAAACTGCCACTCCCTTGTTACAACTGCACTAAGTCAACAGCCCAACTGAACAGGGCACGACTAAGGAGTTTGTGCTTTGGAAAACTTTACTCCCTTTTCTCTTTATTGCATATTTTTTCTACTGCCTCTTTTTTTTACCTCTACATTTCCCTCTCCCTATTTTTCTACTCTTTCCTTCATCTTATTCTAAGAGGCTAATAATCTCTTTCTACCCTAAAAAATCAATTTCTTCTTTCCATCTCCCTTTCTTTTCCCCCATCCCTTTTAACTATCAACACCACAAAATCACATCTGCTTTGAAATTTTAGTTGTACAGTAGCTAATAAATGATTTAAAAATCATCCAAGCTTTTATATATTTCTTTTTTAAAAAAAAAAGCATCGTGCACTATTTTTTCTTCCATATATCCCTTAATTTCTTATTGTGGGTCAGGGATCTTCCCTAGAGAAAAAGTTCCTCATCCCACACTTACTAGGTGGACTACAAGAATATTTCTGTAATAATGGCAGTTACATCTTTTATGACAGCTGCTTCACAGACCTTTTTGTTTTTTTAATCAACAAGAAAACGTAGATGCTTACAGGAATAATTCTGAATTCTTCAGGCTGGTATCCAAAGCTTCCCCCAGTGAATCTCAGCAGTAGTGGGCAGCGCACTTCCCTGTGGGGAACAGTGTGGTTTAAGAGAAGGAGGATGGGCTCGGAGGCCCATCAGAGCAGGTTTGAAAATCAGCTTTGCCACTTACTAGCTGGGTAACTGTGGGCAAATTAGTTAAACTTTCGGAGCCTCCATATTCTCATACATAAACTGCGACATCAAAAACCACTTTTCAGGGGATTGTTAAGGATCAATATGTTAATGTCTGTAAAGTGGCTGACACACAGGAGGCATTCACTGCGTATTAGCTGTTCCTGCCATCTGTGCCCTGGCATACACGCTGTGCCCTGCAACTCATCTGAACAAGCTTCCTTTCTGCTTCTCATTCCGTGAGAGGAAAAGGGAGGAACGGACAAAAGTATCACGTTATCAGAATGATTACAATTTAGGGAGGCTTAATGCCAACCTGAAGGAGAAACTTGACTGGAAAGAATCTGAACGGTATGACTAGTTCTTATTAGAATGGTAGTCTTACAAACTAAAAGAATGTTCTTTCTTGCCTTATAATTACTGATAAAAACCTTAGGAGGAGCTGCATTTAAAAAAAAAAGTGAAGGAGAGGAAAGCAATTCAATAGGAAATTCAACTGCATCTTCTTTGTTTTAGCTGGGCGCATGGCCACTGTGAATAGAGTCAGCATGTCTCAGCCTTCTTTGAAGCTTGATACTGGCCTAAGTCAAGTGTCGGTGACAATGTTAACGGGTGACTTCTGAGTGGTCCCAGAAGGCAGTCTGAGCAGCCCTAGAATATGTATTAAAAGATGGTGAAGCTACAATAGTAAGAAAAGCCTGGGTCCCTAAAGAGCATGGAGCTGCTGAAATCACCCTGGAGAATACAAATCTACACTTCATTGCCATGAGAGGGAAGCTTCTACCTGGATAAGCCCTGTTATTTTGGATTTTCTGCTATTTGCAGCTGTACCTAATCTTAAAAGACTAATAGCTAATAAGATGGATAAGTGAATCAGAAGAAAAAAAGGCATCAAAAAAATTTTAAGGTAGTATAGTAAGCTATAGTAATCACAACAGTATGGTAGTGGCAGAAAAACAGATTTATAGATCAATGGAAGAGTACTGAAAGCCCAGAAATAAACCCACACACATATGGACAATTTACGACAAAGGAGCAAAACACATACAATAAAGATAGGATAATCTCTTCAATAAATGGTGCTAGGAAAACCGGACAGTGACATACAAAAAAATGAAACTAGACCACTGTCTCACACCATATACAAAAATCAACTCAAAATGGATTAAAGACTTGAATGTAAGACCAGAAATCATAAAACTCCTAGAAGGAAACACAGGCAGTATACTCTTTGACATTGGCCTTAGCAATATCTTTCTGGCTATGTCTCCTCAGACAAGGGAAACGAAAGCAAAAATAAACAAATGGGACTACATCAAACTAAAAAGCTTTTGTACAGCAAAGAAACAGTTAAATTCTCCAGTTTTAGATCCTCCACCTTCCTTTTGCTTTAAGTTCTCATTTAATGACTTTGCTTCTTCTTGAATCAGGTTAAGAGTCTATAGGTATGCCTTTCTTATAGCAACCTACACTCACATAAAAGCTGCATTTTCAATATGAAATAAAAAGGTATTTCACAAAAAGTGCAAGGTTTTCACTCCTCTGGGCATAGCTTCAGCGATGGCTTCACAAATTTCCTTTTCTTTCTTCTCCTTTTTTTGTAAACCGTGGTCCTTACGCTGGATTCATTTCTCTTGAGATGGCAGGCAACCACAGCTGCAGACCTCAATCTGCACGCATCAAGCAATTCAACTTTTTCTTGTAATGTCATGACTTCTCTCTGCTTCTTGGCAGCACTCCCAGCATCACTACTGGCACTACATATGGGTCCCATGGTATTATTAAAGTTTATGGTATTGCATTAAACATGATGAAAAATACACAAGAACCAGGGGAGAGAAATTTTTACCGTGATACACAATTTACTGGAGATGATTAGTGTCAACACGGCATTTTAAGCAGATACAAACAACACTTGAGCTCATCTCAATAGCAAAAGGAGGTGGCTATGAAATTATTACAGTAGTATAATATGTACTACACTTAATTTTATGTAGTTATGGTTTAATACTGCATCTTTGTTTACATTTCTCTTCACTGAATGGTGCCATGTATGTCTGTAATTGTACGTATTTAAGTTTTTCTTTTCTTTTTTTTTTACAAATTTATTTATTTATTTATGTATTTATTTATGGCTGCGTTGGGTCTTCGTTGCTGCACACGGGCTTTCTCTAGTTGCGGTGAGTAGGGGCTACTCTTCCTCGCGTGTGCGGGCTTCTCATTGCGGTGGCTTCTCTTACTGCGGAGCAGAGGCTCTAGGTGCGCGGGCTTCAGTAGTTGTGGCTCACAGGCTTAGATGTTCCACGGCATGTGGGGTCTTCCCAGACCAGGGCTAGAACCCATGTCACCTGCATTGGCAGGCAGATTCTTAACCACTGTGCCACCAGGGAAGTCTCAAGTTTTGATAAATTTTAACTTTTTATATATCTGTGCATATTTTATGGTAGTAAGTGATATAGACTAGTATCTATATATATTTTATGTACTCATGATATTCCTAAGTGTTTGATTTTTTAATATTTCTAGGCTACATGGTTCATCTGTGAGTTTTTTCAAATTGTCCTTAGTCTCTAAATTTTTTCCAATGTATTTACTGAAAAAATTTGCATGTGAGTGGACCTGTGCAGTTCAAACCCATGTTGTTCAAGGGTCAACTGTGTTTCCTTCCCTCTACTGATTTGGGGTTTCATTTGTTCTTCTTTTTCTAGTTCCATTAGAGTGTTTATTTGAAATTTTTCTTATTTCTTGAGGTAAGCTTGTATCGCTCTAAACATTCCTCTTAGTACCCCTTTTGCTGCATCCCATAGATTTGGGTGTGTCATATTTTCATTTTCATTTGTCTTCAGGTATTTTTTGGTTTCTCCTCTGACTTCTTTGTTGACCCAATAGTTGTTCAGTAGCATGTTGTTCAGTTTCCACATATTTATTTTAGCTTTCTTCTTGTAGTTGGTTTCTAGTTTCATACCATTGTGATCAGAAAAGATGCTTGATATGATTTCAATCTTCTTAAATTTACTGAGACTTGTTTCATGTCCCAACATATGGTCTGTCCTTGAGAATGTTCCATGCGTACTTAAGAATGCGTATTCTGAACTTGGATGGAATGCTCTTTATAAATCTATCAGGTTCATCTGGTCTAATGTTTCACTTAAGGCTGCTGTTTCCATGTTGACTTTCTGTCTGGATGTTCTATCCATTAATATAAGTAGGGTGTTAAGTCCCCTACTATTATTGTGTTCTGTCAATTTCTCCCTTTAGGTTTGTTAATAATTGCTTTATATATTTTGGCACTCCTACGTTAGGTACATATATATTGATAACTTATGTCTTCTTGATGAATTGTCACCTTTATCATTACACGATGTCCATATTTGTCTCTTCTTACCTTTTTTGCCTTGAAGTCTATTTTGTCTCATATGAGTATGGTTACACCAGGTTTTTTGGGGGGGAGGGCTGCCAGTGGCTTGGAGTATCTTCTTCCATCCCTTCACTTTGAGCCTAGGTTTGTCTTTAGAGCTGAGGTGAATCTCCTGGGGACAGCATATAGCTGGGTCTTGTGGTTTAATCCATCCAGCCACTCTATTTTTTCATTGGTGAATACAGTCCATTTACATTTAGGGTGATTATTGATAAATGAGGATTTAGTTCTGCCATTTTAACTTTTGTTTTCTGGTTTCTCTACATCGCCATTGTTCCTTTTTCCTTGTGTTTCTGTCTGCCGTTTTAGTTTGGTGGTTTTCTATTATGTTTCTCTCAGTTTCCTCTTTTTTATGTTTTGTGTCTCTGCCCTAGATTTATGTTTTGTGGTTACCATGAGATTTGTAGAAAATGGCTCAAATAAAATAGCCCTTTTTCTGCTGGTGGCATCTTATCTTCACTTATCTACACAGGTTCCATCCTTTACCTCCTCCCCTTTCATGTTTTTGTTGTTTCAAATTATCCTTTTTCATGCTGTGAGTTTGTTACCAATTGAAGTAGCTATAGTTATTTTTACTGCTTTTTTCCCCTTTAACCTTTATTCTATAACAAAGTGTTTAAAAACCTATTCTGATACAGCACTGTAATTTTCTGATTCTATCTATCACCTTACTTAAAGTTTTGTGTACTTTTGCCTTTTTGTTTCTGGTAAAAGAGCTCCTTTCAACATTTCTTGTAAGGCAGGTCTAGGGTTGATGAAATCTCAGCTACTGTTTGGGAAAGAAAAGGCATCACATTTTAGCTAGCAAAAAAAGGGGCTGATCTAACCAAATAAAATTTAATGGTTTACAGGAAAAAAATTATTTCTACATTTATTGACATATAAAACTAATCACATAAGAATAGGATAGGGAAGCAAATCCTAGTGGCACACTTAGAAAGCAATTTTAGACCCCATGTACAAGACATAGTAATACTGCAGCTCAAAGAGCCAATGTGTCCTTCAGTTACATAATAAAAACATAATACATAGATGCTGGGTTCATACACTCAGATGGCTACAGGTGTGTAGGTGAAGGACGCCAGTTAGGAAGAGACAATGAACTGGGAACACATACTCTGTCCTTAGCCAGAGCCACTGCTCTGCTCCTGGCAATGGTTGCTTTTTAGGAATGAGGGCCCAGGGTTACCAGAGTTCCCAATTTTTCCAGAGAAGTTGGAAATGTGGATTTCTATGTGACATCTCCATTTTTTCTAAACACTGGTTATTTAATATAAAATTTTTAAATAAAACTACATTTGTCCAAAAAGAGCTATAACCTCATGGGAGGCCTGCCTGTTTTCAGGCAACATTTTCAGATGACAGGAGAGGACAGTCCTACTCTATCCAACTTAGGTGAGCCCACACCTGGCATAGTGTGTTTTCCTGGGCACTAATGTTAAGGAGAAACAGCAAGAAGGAAGAGTGGTGAAACAGTGAGGGAAATGGAGGTCTGGCTTCTGGAGCCAGTGAGACCAGGGTTAGAAGCCCAATTCCACTTCTTACTAGAAATGCAGTGTCAAGCAACTTCCTTGGCCTCTGCAGGCTCAGTGTTTCTCACCTGTAAAATGGGGGAGCATCCTAATACCTACCCCAATTGGACAAATGTGAGGAGTGAATGAGCTAATGTCTTCCAAGAGCTAAGCCCATGTATCACACATTTTAAACTAAACAAGAAATGAGAAAACACGAACATCTGTTTTATAAGGAACTGTGGGAACTTGAGATTTTCCCTCAGATTAGAAAAAGATCAAACGGCAACACAGGACTTGTCGTCAACTGTTTGACTATGGGGGGTGGCTTAGCCAGCCTTATTTATGAGGTTACAAGGGCAGGACTGGAAAGAAATAATGGGTGAATGTTAAAGGAAGGTGCATTTGGATCCGGTCAAAGAAACAATCAGAAGTTAAGCAGACTCTGATGTCTCCAAAGACAACATGGTAGTCTCCTTTCACTGGAGAAAATTAAACCTAAATTAGACAGCTGCTGGGCAGATACAGCAGGAGGGAGTTCAAATGTTGAACTAGGGCAGCTGTATGAATTAGATAAACTAGATGACCCACAGGTACCTTCCAACCCCAAGATTTCTGTGATGTACTTACACTGCAGCAAATACATTCAATTTCTCAGACGTCCTTTATAGAACTGATTCATAGGGAAGAAGCTACCAACATACAAAGGAGCTACAAGCAAAATATGCCTGAAAGGAATCGCCACCAGGAGTTCCACTGATGGTGCCAACACACACACATAACATATAGTATTCAAGGCCAACATACCTGACTGCAATCTCAGTAGGTATACTGACTTAAGTCAAGGCTATTGTGATCATAAAAGCTCCCAGATCCAATATTTCATTTTGGCTGGCATCAAGGAAAAGGGAAACAAGTGTGACATCTTAAGGAAATCTGTATTCATTGCTTTTTTCTTTAAAACACTTGATATCAGGTACCTAAAATGTTTATTCTTAACATCATTAAAAACAATGCCATACATTTACGGATACTAGATTTATCACATTCAAAGATACATTATCTTACTCTTTTTCTTGTAACACGTCACGAGGCAGGTCAAGCAGAGATTTCCATTTTACAGACCCCAAAACTGGGCCCTGGAGGGGATAAAGTGAATAAGTAGCAATGCAGAGTCTTCGAATTCCAAATTCCATCTTCTTACCATTGTGCCATAGTGTATTTTTGTTTTTGTTTTTTGTTTCTGTTTTTTGGGGTTTTTTTCGCGGTACGCGGGCCTCTCACTGTTGGCCTCTCCCGTTGCGGAGCACAGGCTCCGGACGCGCAGGCTCAGCGGCCATGGCTCACGGGCCCAGCCGCTCCGCGGCATGTGGGATCTTCCCGGACCGGGGCACGAACCCGTGTCCCCTGCATCGGCAGGCGGACTCTCAACCACTGTGCCACCAGGGAAGCCCCATAGTGTATTTTTAAAGGCCAAAATAACTTTTTTTCTTTTGGGGAAGAGTGTAAGCATACATATTATGCATAGGTAAATGGAAAAGGTCTGGTTTATCCATTCCTGTCCTACATGTGTAAAGAAAGTAATTCTAGTACAAACTCCTGAATATATTGGTTGAAATATTAAAAACATCTCTCGTAAAAGAAATGAGTTGGAAAAAAAGTCAGGCCAGACACAGTAAGAAGGCACGACTTCACAGAGATGAACTAGCACTGAAGGGCTGTTGCCCTGAGTGCATCTCCCACCCCTGGCGGCCCTGAACCAGGGTTTATAAACCACACCTGTGGGGGAAAGCAGACAAGGCCTGGGGGCTAGCAGAATGGGAGGATGACAAGGAAGACTCCTGTGTAAAGCTGGAACCCCTGAAGGGCAGCCCTGAAGAGGATGAACCAGAAAAAGAGAAAAAGAAAAAAAAAAAAAACCTGCCTGGTAGGAGAGTTTCTGTTTAAGCCTTGGAGCTGAATGTGATAAAGAAAAAGAAAATCTCCCTTGGGTTATTTCTCACCCCAAACACACATCTACACTGGTAGGACCTGAATTCGCCCTCCTGGGTGACCCATAACACCTTACTCTCCAAACTGTTTTAAAGTGGCCTTAGCACTGAGCTTTCAGTAGAAGAAAACCCACAGTCTTTTAGAAGGAGAACTCTATAAACACATGCCTCAAACAAAACAAAACAAAGAAACCCACCTTTCATGGAAAAAGCTTTAAGGAATATAAACTCACAATCAAATTCGCTAACACATGAAAACAGAAGCCTCCAGGACTTAGACAAAAACAAAGTACAGAAGCAGACATGCAAAGCCTGCAGGTATTAACAGCGTATAAAATTAATGGGTTTATTATTTTTAAGGGAGTAAAAGAAGAGACTGAAAAGATGACGAAAGGTCAAGAGACTATCCAAATTGACTAAACAGATTTGAACGAAAACAGAAAGAGAACTTGCAGAAATGAAAACTATAACTGGAAATCCATGCCCAGGCTCAGCAGATTACGGACACAGCTAAAAGAGACAGTGAGAGAGGAAGCAGAGCTGAAATATCACACAGAATGCAGAGAAGAGAAAATGTAAACAGAGGTTCAGAGACATGCAAGATAAAATAAAAATACTCAACATTCGCTTACTTGGAAGGTCAGAAGCACAAAGAAAGATGAGTAGAGAGGCACTATTCTAAGTAAATAACTAAGGATTTCCTAGATGATGAGCTCCATGCCCACACACCTCACAGTGAACCTGAAGGACACCTGATACACAGGGAAGATGCTGAGAGTATCCAGAGGGAAAAGACACAATCCTACAAAGCAGTGACTCAGAACTACGTGCTGATTTCTCAACAGAAACAATGGAAGCTAAAAGACAATAGAATATTATCCTTGAAATGCCAGGAGAAAGTAACTGTCAATAGAGACTATGGCCAGAGGTTGGCAAACTTTCTGTAAAGTGCCAAATCGTAAATTCATTAGGTTTTGCAAGCCTGTCTGTCACATATTCTTTTTTGTTGTTGTTCTGTTCTTTACTCCCACTTTAAAAATGTAAAAACTACGCCTAGCACGGGGCTATACAAAAACAGACCCCGTGTCAGACTTGGCCCCAGTGGCCTCAGTTTGCCAAGCCTGAGAAGAGCTGACAAAGTTTTCTGTCAGGAAGTAAATAAAGACATTTTAATAAATTCATATATTAATTTTAATAAAGACATTGCCCACTGACTCTCATTAAGAAAACTTTAAAATGATATACTTTAGGAAGATGTCAAATGACGCCAAAACGTCTGAGATGCAAGAAGAAACATAAGCCAAGTATTAGCAAAACTCTGTGAAAATCCAAATAGACATTATACATGTTTTTTATTATACAGATAACATGTGCAGTAAAAAAGAGTACAGAGTTAAATACTAGACAATGGGCTTCAGCGCCTGCAGATGACTTAGAATACTGGAAAGAGTGCCATTCTCGCTCGATGATGAAGAAAAAAAACAACCACCAGAAAAAACTAGAGTTGTAACTTTTCTTGACCCTATCAGACAGCTGAGGACACAGGGAACCCAAGGATGATGAATTCCAAGGAGGGAGGGGAAGCACAAACTGGCTCACGTGGCAGGGCGGCCACACAGCAGGGGTAAGATGACATCAGCTACCATTTTAAGAAATTGCTGGGGCTTCCCTGGTGGCGCAGTGGTTGAGAGTCCGCCTGCCGATGCAAGGGACACGGGTTCATGCCCCGGTCCGGGAAGATCCCACGTGCCGCGCAGCGGCGGGGCCCGTGAGCCATGTCCGCTGAGCCTGCGCGTCCGGAGCCTGTGCTCCGCAATGGGAGAGGCCACAGCAGTGAGAGGTCCGCGTACCACAAAAAAAAAAAAAAAAAAAAAAAGAAATTGCTGGAAGCCATGTGGGAGCCAGACGACATGTTTTTTATTATATAGATAATGGAACAACTGGGAGCCCCAAACATAGAGGGGTTTGCAGTCAGTAGGAAACTCATGCTCAGGAGCCTCCACTGAGTTCTCCCGGGAAAGACCAGGGGCAGGGAAGGGGGCCAAAGAGGGCTCCCCTTAGTATAGGCATGGGGGGAGGGAGCAGCCACTTTGCCCAGGAAGGCACAAAACACACTCCTCGTCCATACCCTTCTGTCATATGGAGCAAACTGAACTAAAACGAAAGGAGAAGAGCCCTAATTGTCAACAAAGGAATGGATAAAAATGGATAAATAAATCATGGCATACTCATACGATGGAATATCCTACATGCTTTACTCCGTAAAATGAGAAAAAAAAAAAAATGGATGAATCCCAAAAGCCTAATTCTAAGGGAAAAACCAGATACAAAATGATTCTATGTATGTAAAACCTGTTTTATAAAGTTGTATAAAATTTGTACGTAAAGTTTCTCTACAGTAAGGTGATAGATACAGATACATTTTTATATAGTGTGCAAAACAAGCAAAATAAAAAAATGTGTGTGTATATACTTTTAGGGCTGCATAAACAACAAAGCAAGGGGATAATTTAAGAACTTCAGAAAGTGGCTGCCTCTGGGCCACAGTCCTGAATCCACCATGCAATACTGGAGGGGCGCCCAGGGACTCCTAAAGTGCTATTTATGAATAATCTAGTTAATATACTGACTGCTGGGAATATGTTTTATTTGCAGTTATCATTATTCTTTAACTTTACATATATGTTACATGCACCCTTAGGCATGCATGATATATTTTGTAATTAAAATGGAAGTTCTGTGCAGATGTGCATGTAACAGTTAACAGTAGATCCCCCTGTGATGCGGAGGGTGAAGGGGAGGGTTAATAGCCACGTTTACTTCTTGCTCAATGTGCTTCTGTTTCTGGGTTTGTTTGGGCTTTTTTGGTAACACAAGGAGTAGTGTGCATTTATACTTCTTTTTTTAAAACACTAAAGATAATTTTTAGCTACTAAAACAATGAATTATGTTTATTTTCGGAAGAGTCCTTTCTGCTACATAGTAAGATTACCTCAAAAGGATGAACACGAGGTTTATACAACTTTCATTTTTCAAAGCTACAAAAAGACATGTAATCATTAAAAAATAAAGATACCGTATTTAATGATACTTTAAAGCCTTCTTTGCCATATTTGTTCCCTTTAGAAAAGATGGTATTTAAGTTTACTGTGATCAAATAATCTTTTTATTTTCATTCTGGACAAGGTAACATGGTGATTATAAGGCTGCGTATTCTTTTACACAGACAAGAGATCTTGAAGTTCTGAATAGCCAAGTGGAGAAAGTACTTTGAATGCTTGGCTGAAATTCCAAGAAACTCCAAGAATCAGTGTTGTATTTCTTTTTTCCCTAAATGACTTCCAAATTCCTTTGATTAACAATGGCCAATAACCAGAGTGAGAAGGTCTTTATGTGGGAGTTAATACTCTCTAATGCTCTTTCCCAGGTCGAGAAATCTTTGGGGCTTCTTTTAAATGCAGCTAGGTCCTCAGCCACTAGAAAACGTGATGCAATTAGACTCTCTTTCATGTGGTTTTCCCAGAGACAAGCAGCCTGAATATTAAAGCATTATTTACCATAGCAGACCACAACCTGCAGAACTGTGTTGTTTGGGAATCTTACTTCTCCCCAGATAGAGCGTGAGTGCCATAGAACAAGGGACCTGTGTGCGCATCCTAGCATTGCCAGAGCCTAGTTCAGTGCCAGGAGCACCCGAGGTGCTGATAAACTGTTTGCTCAGTGCATTTGTTTGCTTTGCAGCTAAGAAAAAGAACTTCTTTCAGCCGACCATCCATGTATTTCACAGACCTTTATTTAGCCCCAATTCTGAGCTGATATGATAGCAGATATTGAGACTACAAGTATAATTAACATACTTTTACGCCTTTAGAAGATTAAGTCTACACCAAAGTGTAGTTTGGAATTGTAACTATCAGCAACAACATGGATAAAACTCACAATGTTGATTGAAAGATTCTAGACACAAAGGAGTCCATTCTGTATGATTCTGTTTCTATCAAGTCAAAACAGGCAAAACTAATCTATGGAATTTGAAGTTGGGACAGTCGTTACCCTGGAGGAGTTCAGTGATTGGAAGGAGGCCGGAAGGGGGCTGGTGGGGTCAGTGAGTGGGTTGTTTTTTTCCCCTTAATCGTCACGTGATCACTTTTAGAAAATCCATCAAGCAGTACATTTATGATTTGGGATATGCATGTTACACTTCAAGTTTACTTTTCAAAAGAATAACACTTTAAAAAAGCTTGTGGCTCGTCTAAGTGGATTTCTCTACTGTTCATACAGCTCAGCATTCTCAACACTTTGCCAATCTCTGTCTAACCTCCTGCAGAAAGTCCCCACAGAGCCCCAAACTTGAATGAATGTTTCCTTCCTCGGAACTGCCACAGCATCTTACTAATGCATCTCCCTTACTTTCCTCAACTCTAAGTATTGTGTTAAAATGTGAAACAATCTTTAACTCACACCACCTATCAGTGCTTTGGATGTATTAGGTTCTCAAAATTTCTTAAGCCCATAAACATGTAACATTCTATTCCAGGAACTGCTCCATTTGGCCTCTTCCCATGCTTCTGGGTGCTCTTTAAGCCGTCCTTTAATTCAGCACAACATATACTGCACAATCTGTGGGGAACCCCCAAATGTGATGTTAATAAGCCTGAAACCATTTCTACTGATGGCTTGGACACACTAAAAGGAAAACAGCATTGTTCTTTCGCTCTCATAATCAATGTAACAAAAAACTCAAAACAAAAATAAACATTGCCAGTAATTTACTATACACGTGTCTTACAGCTTGACCTTGACTCTTCAAACACCACACATCTTCCTGTCTGCACACATTATTCTCGCTGAAGTTCATCACATTCTGGAATGTGTGCTTTGGCATAATGGCTACAGGCAGAAAGAATGGAGCTGACTTTGCTTAACCAACTCCCCATCTATCGACATCTGGGCCATTTCAAAATGTTCACTTTTAAAAACAATGAAGGGCTTCCCTGGTGGTGCAGTGGTCAAGAATCCGCCTGCCAATGCAGGGGACACGGGTTCGAGCCCTGGTTCGGGAAGATCCCACATGTCGCGGAGCAGCGAAGCCCATGCGCCACAACTACTGAGCCTGTGCTCTAGAGCCCACGAGCCACAACTACTGAGCCCGAGTGCCTAGAGCCTGTGCTCCGCAATAAGAGAAGCCACTGCGATGAGAAGCCCGTGCACCGCAACGAAGAGTAGCCCCCGCTCGCCGCAACTAGAGAAAGCCTGTGTGCAGCAACGAAGTCCCAACGCAGCCATAAATAAAATAAATAAATTTTTAGACAAAGATAAAAACAATAGGGCTTCCCTGGTGGCTCAGTGGTTGAGAGTCCGCCTGCCGATGCAGGGCACACGGGTTCGTGCCCCGGTCCGGGAAGATCCCACATGCCACGGAGCGGCTGGGCCCGTGAGCCATGGCCGCTGAGCCTGCGCGTCCAGAGCCTGTGCTCCGCAACGGGAGAAGCCACAGCAGTGAGAGGCCCGCGTACCACAAAAAAAAAAAACAAAAACAAAAAACAACGAACATCTTTATTAAGAATTGTCCATTCACGATAACTATGTAAGGGTAAATGCCTAAGAGGTTTATTTTCCAGGTTAAAAGTATACAGGCTGTAAAGGATTTTCTAGAATACACACGGTCAGAGGTAAAGACTGCAATAATGTATATTACAGTAGCAAATCCCACGTTTCATCGATGCACTGTTTTCACCTTTTAACATCTCTGAAATCGCGTCCCTCACAATGGGTGATATCTCCCGATCACCGTCAGGGAGCTGGCTGTCAGGACCTGGTTAAGTGCCTGCGCCAGGCTGCAACGCCTCAGCCAGAAAACGACATGGAGCCCGTTCCAGGAAGGGATGTAAGTGTGGACTACTGTTTGAAAACATTACGATACCTTCTTTAAGGTTAAGGAAGTACCAACATTGAATCCAGCAGAAATTCAGCGGCTTAGAAAAAAACATTCCAGAGGAATAAGCAGAGTTCTTTTATGAAAGGCTGCATCCTCAGAGCTCTTGAAGGCACAGATAATAAGGGTATGAAAAACACGGGTGTCGATGCCCTAAGTTGCAAAGGGATTCAGGAGTGTTGCACTTTTATATTAACGGAGGGCAGTTTGATCTGTGTTTTCCTTCTCATTTCAAAAGGACTGGGTTGACTTGAAAGTCAAGGTTAGAAACCTCCAAAAGCTTTATTGGACTTATGACCCACTCCCCTCAGCCAGCACAGACTGGCCCTAGAAGCATGTCAAATTATTTGTTGTTTTTTCTCTAACAATCACAAGGATGGAGTTCTTTTAGCATGACCTTAAAAACATCTATTCTGCAATGGCCTGACTCTCATAGGAGTTTCTTTTCCTGAAATGTAGCCTTTTGGGGATTCCTCCCCTTCCTCCTATCCCCATCCTATTAGGTTTCCTCCTCTTTATACAGTTATACTGAAAATTAATCCTAAGATTTATTATTTATAGTTTTAAAATAACTTTGTATGATGATCACACTTACTACTGATGGTATAAAAGGGTGAAAAAATACTACTTTCCGAAGAGCTGGCACCGGAATTACTCTAAAGATGGGAAATGTCTTTGCTTGGGGCAGGAGGTGAAAGAACTCAAGAGCAGATCATCCACTGCTTCCAAAGCTCCAGGGAAGAGATGAAACCGCCTTGCAACAAACTAGGAGAGAAATGCACTGTAGGAGAGCAGCCGCTTTAGAAGAAAGGAGGGGAGGGGTGGAGAGGAGCCAGGGGAGAACTGAAGACAGAGAAACTCCCGGTGAGTGGTGGTCACGTTCTTGCCCAGCCACCATGGGAACTGTACTGCAACCGTGTGTCTTACACCAAAAATAAGGGGACGGGGCTCCTGAAAACTCTGTGGAGAAACCACGTGAGAAAGTGGGAGGGCTAGTAAGGATTATTTTGACTTCTGAGGCAATATCTATTTCAGGGGAGCAGATGGAAAAATCAGGGATCAAAGATGCAGGTGTGAACACAGGGTGATACCAGGGAATGACTGACGGGATGGCAAAGAGCAGGGTGTGTCACTCATGTGTACATCACCAAAGTAAAAAAAATCTTTAAAGAACAAAATAGTATAATCAACATGCCCACTATACAGTATGTGATGTGATCCCTCAGATTTTCAGGAAAATCCTGTGCACTAAAACAAGAGTGCGATGGTGTGTGTAGTGGGGGTGAGGGATATGTTTAGTAGGGTCTTTGTCTTGGGGAGGAGTGGGGGGAGGGAGGGGGGAGGGAGAGAGAAAGTCGGACACCTGATTAGGTTTGGATCACCCTGGTGGAAAACAGAGACATCGGCAAAGATCTCATGACAACCATGAAAATATAAGCTCCCTGGAAAGCTCAAAATATCCCAGAGAAGGATTTAATCTTCCTTGGGGAGATTACTATTTCCTAGGAGTCCCCAATTGCTATCCAGACTTTACTTCTCTACGCAAATACAGTTTGCATTACTCCATAGTGTGCTAATTATGTTCTAGTCTTTATATTTACGAACACCTTCTTCTCTTTTGGAAGAACAAGGTGAGGGATTTTCATCTCAAATTGGAGATGAAGTTCTGGAATGGATTCTGGAATCTCTTCGCTAATGAAAAGGAGTAATATTTTTTTCTTCTACAACACCCAAAGTGACAGTCACAAATAGTGTATATCTACTATTAAGTAACGACCTGCCTGTTGCAAACTGATCCAATACAACACACGGTCAACACAGGCACATGATTTTACTACACCTGATCCGTTTTTGTTTTTATTTTTCGCTGCGTTGGGTCTTCGTTGCTGCACGTGGGCTTTCTCTAGTTGCGTTGCGTGGGCTTCTCATTGCGGTGGCTTCTCTTCTTGTGGAGCACGGGGCTCTTGGCGCAGGCTTTAGTAGTTGTGGCCCGTGGGCTCTAGAGCGCAGGCTCAGTAGCTGTGGCTCGCGGCCTCTAGAGCGCAGGCTCAGTAGTTGTGGTGCACGGGCTCCGCGGCATGTGGGGTCTTCCCAGACCAGGGCTCGAACCCGTGTCCCCTGCATTGGCAGGTGGATTCTTAACCACTGCGCCACCAGGGAAGCCCCCGATCCGTTTTTGACATTTTTTTCAGTCTCAGCTGGTAACCTGGGAGTCATCTGATTGAGGGTACCGCACCAGTATGCATGCAAGGAACATTGATTTATTCACGATAGGCTTTCAAGTATATCCACAGACGGTGTCTAAACAAAACCACACTGCGGTCTTTTCTTCAAGCCATTTCTCTACCCATACGGTTAACTATAACAATAACGCTTAACGAGGAGAAAAAACTAATGGTTAGGATTTCACTGCTTAGTGGACCCTTCTCAAAAAACCTAGAATGGCCAAAAGACACAGAATGTAAGAAACCAGAAGGAAAAGCAGTAACTCATACATCAGATACCTGCTCCCTGATCCTTTCTGCTCCTAAATGCCATGAACATTCCAGCTTTCAGCAAGATACTCAGCCACGTAGCCACCATCTACCTTCCCAAACAGAAGCAGGGAGCCGTTGGAGGCTTGCTGTTTTCCTAGTCAGGGAGAAGTGATGTCAACACTGACCCCGTCGCTGGGAAATTCCTACCTAAGTGGTAGTGTTTACAGACATGATCCAGAAACTGCTCTACAGCGGGCCTGCGTCTCAGGCTCGGCTGGACATCAACCCAGGGGATGCAACAACAGATAAACCTGTGGATAATTCATGAGGAAGGGCCTTTTAACTTCCGAATTTACCAAGCCACAGTGGAGAAATTTATCTCAGACCATGTGATGAACTGTACACTGTTCACTAAGCAGTGGTCTTACGCAAATAGAATAATAAAGGTAGAAATAAAAACTGTGGGTAATTAGAATGTGGTTCTGGTGTTACAGAAGTGCCTCCTTGCAAGGTATTACTGAAAACACAGCCTGGAGAGAGACCAGGGGTCCTGATTTCCCGTCCACAAGCTCTTCCTTCTTGTCCCCCGATTCTCTGTCATAGGCTCATTCACTTCCATTTTCTCAGACACTTTCAGCATGAAGACACCAATGACATAATCTTCATCCCATCATCCTTTATGGTTTGGAGATGAAAGCACAGAGCCTTTCTCCTGGACTCCAGGCTCCAGCGATGGTACTCCTGTTGCTCTAGAGATTCTAGATCCCATTTGCTCATTCACAAGAGAGAAAATTGCTGGAGACCCTTCTCCAGCATGAACACACAGCCCTCTGCCCCTGATGAAAACCGTAAACACCTCTGCACAATTGAGAGTGTTAGAGAGATTCCTGTCTCAGTTCAGGAAAGACGAGCCTCCGAGTTGGGAAGACTCTCCTTTACCTAGAAGCCCTTCTGTGCGAGCTTCTGTTACCAAACCTCCTGGCGGCAGTGGGTATCAGCCTGCTCTGGGACTGTCGGGTACAGGGGACATTACACAGGTTCATAAGGCTGGACATGGCAGGCATTTTTATAACGTAGAGGAAAAACCATGGTGAACCACTGGGATATTATCTAAGACTGTGGTTTTTAAATCCACTGTGCCCTTTCACACACACACGGCTACGTAATAAAACACAAGTTTTGCAAAATAATAGCTACCCAAACTACGTGCAGTGAAGTGTAATAGTTTCCCCTTCTGTTTCACTTTTAAGAGTGCTTTACAACCTCCTAAATTTATTTTTAAACTGGAACTAGAAAAAGAATATAAAAGGTTAATGAGGCAAGTGGAAATATAATTAAATTGATCTATTTATAGAAAAGCTCAGAAACACTGATGTGGACGTTTTAGATATCAAGTTCTTTTCCCTTAGGTGCTAGAATGATTCCCTTTATAGAAAATTCCAAAGGTCTGTGGACATTCGTTTAATTTTTATTAAAGGATAAGGCAGTAAGATTGCAGGCAGAAAAAGTCGTGTTTTACTTCAGTTCTGAATAAACGTGTAATAATTTAACAAGGTTACACTGCAATAGGGAAATACCTGATGGAGACAGTGTGTTTGTTCTGATCAGGGATTGTAAAGGGAAGCAAGAGGTGATGAGGCTGAGGGGCATGGGAGGGAGTGAAGGTCAAGTTTTCTTGGTCTGTGCACATCACCTAATTGGCTTCACTTCTGAATCCAGTGGAGAATGCTGGCAGCTGCGGCCGGGAGCACAAAGAGAACAGAGACTCCCGCAATTCAGGTCAGAGGTCACCAATAAACATCCAAATAAGGATCTGCTCATCCTTATTACAAGCATAACCCCAAAAGCCATCTTTCCGACTGCTCACACCGACACCATCACCTGGCCAAGCTCTCAGGGCAGAAACCTTTGTCTTCTGTCTGTTTTGAATCATCTCCAACAAAGCTACTGGCAGCCAGAGCTGAGTAGCCACTCGGGCAGCAGAAGAGCTATGAAATGTTTCCATTCTTAAAGAGGGGGGGAAAGAGTTAATTAAAAGATTGCGAGGTTCCAATGACTAGATTTTGCCTTTAGATCTCTTTATCCATTAAGAATGGTAATGTTCAAGCTTGGGCAAAAACATTGCTTCCCCCTCTCTGAAGCCTTCAACAGATGATAGACCACACAATAACAACAATAATTTGATGATTCTATTCAATGTCCCAAATCCAAATTGGTTGCACACACAAGAGGAGCCCAAATTGTCAACCTCTTCACGTGCAAAAAAAAAAAAAAAAAAAAAAAAAGTAATTGTTGCTGAAGTGCCAGTATTTGCAATGGCATGAACAATGATCATTCAAATGATGAAGATTCTAAAGCATGAGTCTGTGAGTTTGCAAAGGATATCTAAGTTGAAATCATCCCAGTAAGACCAAAATACAAACCTAGGCACTGCCAGCACTATCATAGTGATCTATTTTCTCTTTCTTTCACACACACACACACACACACACACACACCCCTACACTTCTTTACTCCAGACATTATTTATCCCCATCATGATTTGGAATCCAAATACTAATATGATGACTATGCACTGCCCTCATTTTTATAATCCCAACCCTGTACGCCTACTGTTTAGAAGTTAAAGTCTTCTGAATTCTATATATTCTAGACAATCCAACCATTAACAAATTTGTTTCCAGAGCCTGAAGTTCCAGGATTAGAAATGGCAGTACCAAATTCACACCCATACGCAGGAAAAGGCTTCTGGTAATGGTTTTGTAAATTAAAGGATTTCTTCAGATTGGCCAATTTACCTAAAGTTATTATTTGCCCTTGAGTGAATCTAGAGCAAACTCCCAAATTAAGGCCCAGCATGTTAACTGGATGGGATTTTTGACATCATCAGGTCCAAGTGCATCATCACACATCAAATCCCATAGCCTCAGCCTCTTGACCTCTTGGCAACAAGTGGCATCATGTACCTCTTGACAGAAATTCTCTCATTCCTAGGTTTCCATAGTTTTATTTTGGCTTTCTTCTAACCAAAAAGCTCCTTTCCACTACTAGCCCCCAAATGCTGCCCTCCCACCCTCACCCTCTGTCTGTAGCCTCACATTACACCTCCTCCGGGGTTGGTTCCATTCACCCTCACAGTTTCAACCCTCAGGGCTATATTAGTGGCGCTAATATCTATGTGTCCAGCCTCGATGATCTCAAACACAACATGCCCAACACTGAATCCACGCTTTCCTTCCAAACCTCTTCTTTTTCTTGTATTCTTTTTCATAATGTCGTTCATCATTCACCCATCCAAAACTGTCATTTCTGAGTCCACCCTCAGTCAGACATCAATTTCTCAAAATTGTTTCTGAAATCTCTAGACTATTGCTATCAGCTTCATAATTACATTCTCTAAAGCCAATGTCTCCTATATACATTCCTCATCAGAGTTAGGATGATGATTTTCTCAAAGAGAGCTCTGACAATATTTGCTTAAAAACCTTTCGTGGTTTCCTATCACCTACAGGAAAATGTCCAACTACCTAGTATCCTTCCCATCTCAAACTATAATATTTTTTTGTCTCGTCTCACCATACAATCCATCTGCTTGTCACTCAGCCCCACTCACCTTCTCTCAACAATCAAATAAACGTTTTCCTCTGCTTACAGTGTTCCCATCTTCTACTTTTCTCACAACTCTGATTACTTTAAAATGTCACCTCCTCTAAAAAGCCTTCTTCAAATCTCCAGGTCCACTTAATCATTCCTGGGTGTTCCTATAGCACTTTGTTCACACTAATAATATCACACATGGACTATACCCTTCTTGTCTGCTAGATGGTAACCTGTTTTAGGAAAAAAAAAAAAAGGTACCTTGCTCTTTGTATAGCCAGGATTTAGTACACCTGTGCATAGTAGGTGCTCAATTAACAACTGCTAAGTAAATATGTAAACACAGTGAAAAACACTCTTGAATTAAGAGAAGATGTGAATTTCAGGCCTACCTTGGCTAGGACTCAAACTTTGAGCCTCATCTGTAGGTTGAGATAATAGACTCTTTTCCATCTATGAAGTACTATTACAAGAATAAATGAAATCAAGTTGAGGGAAGCACTATTTCTCTGTATTTCAAATACAGAGAAATATATTAAGTATAATCCAAGAGTATAATCTTTTAATGTCTATCCTTTCACCTAGATATATCAAAGGTTAAGAGACTCTATAGCCAATGTCTAAACTGGGGATGAATATAAGTAATGAAAAATAGGTACTTTACATATCTTAGCATTTAGTGTTCCTAGAAATCAAGGGTGACTTCAATTTAATATCATTATGCTGTACAGATCACATTAAGTATTAGCATGTAGAAGCACTCACTATGTTACAGAAAAAAAAAGCACAGGCTTTTGATTAAAATAGGTGTGAATCCTAGCACCATGTATTACTTTGCTTTCTTATTAGCATCATAAAATTATAAAATGCTAATTATAAAATGCCTTTTATAGCACTTCTTATATGTATAAGTACTTTACATATATTATCCCATTAATTCTCTCAAGAGCCCCATGAAATAGGTCCTATTATTCCCATTTTTACATACAAGAAAACTGAAACAGGGAGGTTGGTTAACTTGTCCCACGTAGCAAAGCTATTATGAGGCAGAGCTGGGATGTGAGTCTGGGTGGTCTGGTTTTAGTCTGGCTCTAACCACTAACCCATGCGGCCAATCTAAATAATGACGTGACAGGCTAGTACAATGCCTGACCCACAGAGAATTCTTGACAAACACTGGTTTCCTTTTGCACTTAATGATGCTTGGGTGACAATGGTACATGCAAGTGGTCCTGAGGTCCATCATTTCCTGACTACACACCCACGCCATATGGACTCCGTGAAATGGAGATCTTACCTGTATGGTATACTACCCTCCTTCTCATATAAGCAGAATTTCCAAGAAAACTAGAAAAAAAAAATCAAACCATTTTAGCTAGCTATTAATTCATCCATTCAAACGGGAGCTAGATAGATCTATTTTTTCTTTTGTCGAATCATTAAAATGTCATTACACAGGGCCAAGGGCAAAGGTAGAGAGCTCCAGTTTTGTTCTTTCAGACCCTCTGGTTGTCTTTTGATAAATCCTAGCGCATCAATGCTGCTGTCTATTACAATCAGCGTGGTTCGCACTGTGTAAACTTGCTCCAGCTCTCCCTCCTCTCTGATAATCTTGGAAGCTCTCCTCTCACGGGGATGTTGCTGCAGTTCCCTCTTTAGCCTATCATTCAGGGAGGAACAGTGTGAAACACTCTCTCCAAATATAGCTCCCATCTCTGCAGTGCTGTTGGCTGGCGCCGGCTTCAGACCTGAAAAGTACATGTGCTTACAACTACTGGGGTAGACAGACTTCTTCATAGTTCCTCCAACTGGGTTAATTCTTACATACGTATCTTTGTTGGTACCAGCATGCTTTTTCATTGTTTTCTTAAAAATTTTTTTCTAGTTTAATATTGTTTTCTATTTCAATAAATACCATGTGTCTCCACTGTCAGCTACACAGGGGTTCTTGAATTACGTACTGGTGCATTACCAATATTTAATAGTCATATTTAATAATGATGTCTTTGGCATTTACCATGTGCCAGGTTCTATACTATATGCTTTACATGCATTCTCATAAGATTCTCAATAAATTTATAGCAACAGGACAACAAAGAATTATTGGGCAGAAGATGCCCATAGTGCCACGATTGAGAACTCTGATCCAGAGAGAGTGGTCCTTCAATCTTTCACAGATAACTTTCCTCCCAACCATACATATCACCTGCTGTGTGGGTCTCCAGTAAGGCCATAAACTCTTGGGGCTTTGTGTTTTTCACTGATAAAATAACTAACTCATACGTTTTAATCCATAAAATAAAATAATTAAACTTGATGATCTCTAAAATCTTTCAGAAAAAGTCTGTTTTTGTTTTGTGGTTAATTAAAAAAAATAATATCTGGGTAATTTTGATAATCCAGAGAGAAAAAATTATAAATCCATTGGTCTACAGGCAGACATAAGTTCACATTGCAAGGGTCTTCTGGGCCAGCTTACCTGGGGAGATTTGCGCAGATGGTAAAACAGTGTATGTACGTTAGGAAAAATATTTTAAGGAATACTGACTACTAAGAATCGTACCAGTGAAAATACTAGGATTTATGTTAAAATAAGCAACTAAAGGGCACACTAAAAATAGACGAATTACCAAGCACGAAGAATCACAAACGCAATTAAAGAAAATCTTATTTAAAATCAAGGGGGTAGCAATTTAATGAGCAGTCAAAACTGCTCTGGGATTCTGTGAATCAGGCAACATCCAAGCCCAATTAAAATTCTAAACTATATACTATATGTACATGTATACACGCACGTTTTTAAAATTCCCATAGTGACAGTAACAGGGTTATCCTTTTATTCTGACCTTAAAATATCTTTCAGGTAAATGGGATTTATATTGGTTTGCAAATATTCATAGTAATTACAAATTTAGGAAAAATCACAGTAGGATACATGTAAAGGAAGTGATTTATTTATAGAACTCAAAGTCACATTTAGGGGTAGAAATTTGCATAGACCCATTTACTTCAATAGAATTAGCAGATAGGAACCTGACTCAATTCTCTAAGAACATCAGCGTTTTTAACTAATGGGAATTAGTCAGTCTGAGAACTATTAACTATCTTTAAGCCAAAATATTCAGAAAAGGACTCAATATAACCAAAGACATTACCATATCCACAGAACACAAGGTTTGACTTGTGAATTAAATCTACAGCAGTCTGTACCTTATACGTCCCTAAGAAATATTTCTCAAGCAATGAAAGAATTGTATTGCTGCAAATATACAATTTAATAACAATGGTAAACAATAAGTTACCTAATATTTATGGGAAACAATGTTTTCAGACAGATTATCTTTAAAGGAGTTTCTTTTTGTTCCCCCCTCATAAAAAAATACATTGAAACGTAAAAATTAGTAGAGAGTCAAAGAAATCCTACACGCCTCCTAATATAGTTGAAAGTGATATAGATCTGGATTAAAATATCGGCTTTGCTTTTGTCCATCTGTGACTCTGGGCAGGTTCCCAACTCAGAGGATGTATAAAAGGAGTGAAATACGAAAGACACCTAACGCAGTGCTTAGAGCCTTGTGTGTTCAGCACGAGTGCTGATTCTCCTCGTTCTAACATTTATTCAATCCAGCAAAGATTTGCTGAGTTGCTCTAATGAACAAGGTGATAAATTTTAACATATGGGCCTGGAACCAGAAGAGGTGACTTGCAGAAAGGATGTCCTGGCTTATTCAAAAAGAGAATTTTCCTCAGTGGTCTCCTATGGAAGGAGAAGACAGGGTGTGGGAGACACCGAGTTCAGTGGCTACTTAGAACAGCCACGTGACCCTCACACAGTGGCCGCTGAAGGCTCCCGAGCTAGCGTCCAGCCATCTCACTTGAAGCTCTTTTGTCGAAGCTCCACAGGCCCCGGTCCCCGGGGAACTAGTGTCAGGACTGCTGTCTGGCCCTAAGCTCATGAACACCAAGGCATGGTCTGACGTTGCCCATCACTGAGCTGCTAGACACCAAGGCACTGGCAGGTGGAAAGGGTCAGGTCATATTCACTGCATTTGAATCCTTCTGCCCCATGACCTTGACAACTTAGGTTTTAGATGATCTCGGGTTTTTCTCATACCTTGGGTTTTTCTCAGCCGGCAGCGTGTTAAATAATGGCCAACACTATGCGCTTATAGATGGCTTGCTACTTGGTGTTGAGATAATCTTACTGAAACTGGCTGCTGGCTCCAGAAGGTCAGTGCGTCTGCTTCACCAGAAATGCCCACTCCTCTGAAAAAGATGGGAGGAATCTGGGCTGAGAGTCACCCAGAAGCATAGGACAGTGGGATGAATGCTCGGTGACAGTGACCACCCCCACCCCCGCCCCAGTCAGTCAACCTAAGTGACAAACACATCTTTTTTAGCAACATGGTGGTTACCAAAGAGGCCACGCAAGGTAATGGCCTATTTTGGGATTATTGCTCCTTTAAAGAATATGTCCCATCTCAGTTACCAAAAATCAATCAAGGGCCAAAGTTTGAGCTGTTTTTCTGTTTTCTTACTTAAATTGTTCTGGTGGTGAAAGTGATAAACTGCAAACAGGAAACACAGAAGAATATACTTGCATGACTCAATGAACTGCAATTATTTTAACACGCCAGTGACAGCATGTGCTGTTCCAGTATCTTAACCTACTCATAAATTTCATTTTAATGCCAAAAATATCACTTATTCTGGAATGCACAAACTGTGCTGTAGTAATTATGTGCCACCTTTTCAAAGACTAAATACAAAAATAGCAAGCAAGCTCATGGTTATGCTCCGGTTCAAAATGAGTTCTCCCTAGCTTCACTAAAGAAAATGGCTTGTTCTCTTCTTACCTACGATGTAATGTATTTTTCACACTCTAAGTTAATGAAACACAAAAGTCTTTTTATGAGTAAGACACTAAGATTTACTTAATATAGTACCTCAATAGAGAAGAACATTGATTAGTTTCAAACAGCAGTAAGCCAAATTATGACTCATTTAGTTTTACCAAAGAGAGTAAGACTTTCTAATTTTAAAGGATCGGGTTTTAATTAGGTGAATGGCTTTTCAAGATAGTCCCGGAGGTCAAGAAGATGGAAGAGACTAATGACTTTTTAATCTGCAGACTTTGGATTGTAATAAAGCATCACTTCATGACTCTTCTGAGCATGGCCCTGTTTGAGAGGAACACTGACCTCTCCTGCACAGGTCTAGTGTTTGCAAGGTGAGCCTCAGAGATGCTGATCTGTTCCTTGAAACATTTGGTCTAAACTCCAGGTACCTCCCACCAAGTGAATGGCATCCAGATGGTCATGATTAAGCAGAACGATTAGCTAACATGACCACAGATGGAGAGTCATTCAAGACACTGGTGCTAGTGCCCAGTGTAACAGGCTGGGTGTGGACAGCGTCTTCCCTCAGGAAGCTCACAGTCTAGCAGGAAGGACAGCTAGGTAAGAAATTAATCTCAGTGAAGTGGAATCCATTTCATATAATAAATGCATTTAGGAAAGGAAGAAAGAACAAAGTAATGATACAGTAGATGTACTTTCCATAGAAATAAGCTCAAACTGATAAGGATAATATCACCTAATTGCTTCAAACTCTCTATGCATGTAGTTTATCAGGGCTAAAAAGTAAAGGCATGCAAGTATATGAGAGATTAAATTCATTCCAGAGCAAACATCAACTGCTATTAACAAACAACTATTGTAACCAATGCCTCTTATTCTGACTTCACAGAAAACTTGACCTTTCTGTTACAGTTCTCTCATTGCCCAAAAGGTCACAATTTGGCATATCTCACTGGTCATTTGCTATTTACAGAGACAGATTCATTTTAAACTATACAGGTAAGGTTTATGATCAACCTCTAAGATTTCCTTCTAAAGTAACACTTGGGTCCCCTTGGAGTATCAGGTCTACCAGATGCCCATCTCCCTAAAAACATCAGGCAGCACTATGTATGTCCAGCTACTTCTTCCAGATTTCTTTCTGTGTTTGATAACAGCTAACTCCAAAGGACATTTCTGTTCTATAATCTGTAAAAAGTCCCCTTGCAGAACCTCCAAAGCAAAACTCCTCAGAACAGAGAAGCACTTGCTTGTAGGTCTTGGGGAGTAGGCAACTAGGTCTCAGAAACACTGGTAGGAGAACAGGAAAAGATCTCAGGATATAATGACTCTCAAGGGTCAAGTGTGGGTTAGAAAGTAGATGAATCCCTCAGCACAGGCCCAGCAAGACTCGCTCTGCTGTGCATAGGAGAAGAAATGAAGTTTGTAATCCCTCAAATTAAATCTTGCCTTCAACATAAGGCAAATAAAAAGTATGGAATATAAAGTCATTACTCCATCCCTCAAGTGAGTGATGCGCCTGACAACTGCGGATGGGTTCATATTCTATCATTCACTAATCCATTCATACTTTCAATAGATATTTACCGAGTGCCAGGCTCTCAGAATACAGCTGTTGACAAGACAAGAACCCTGTCCTTGTGGAGCTTACATTTTCACAGGGGTGACAGACAGTAAACAATTAATGAAAGATGTAATATAACAATTTCAAGTAGTGATAGTATGAAGAAAAATAAGGGAGGGTGAGGGAAGAGAGGATAAGTAGCAGATGAAGTTTTTAATGCGGCCACGGAAAACTCTGACGAAGGGGCGACGGAGCAGAGTCAGCAACGCTAGGGAGGGGTGAGCCAGGTGAGTATCTGAGGGGAATCTGCAAAAATTGAGGGTGGTGCCTGGTAACTCTCCCTGTTCACAAAAGTAATAAAACCTCATGATTTTATAATTACCTTTTGTTGGAAGATATTTTCCTCAGGGTACAGGAGGCATAGAAGCAAGCTGAATTTTCAAAATGAGTTGGTTAAATAAGGGAGAAATAGATAAATGTCTCCCAGATAGTCTTGTTTGGGAGTCATCCTCACATATTTCAGATGCATAAAGAGATATCTGCTGTGTGAATAATAATTCTATCCAAAAAGTTGGGGGGGAAGAGGGTTCCAAAGGGCTTGAGATAGCAGCAAGTTTGGTGTATTTGAGGACCAGCAAGGAGAAAAGAGGGTCTGTAGGAGGGTGAGAGGAAGTATGGTTGGAAAAGAGGTGGACAGAATACAGGGGCCAAATCAGGTCACACCCTGGGGGCTACAGCAAGAACTCTGACTTGGTCCAAAGTATGATGAGAAGCCCCTGGAAGATGTAAGCAGAGGAGTGATGTCCTTTGGTTTTCTTTTTTTTTTTTTTTTTTTTTTTTGCGGTACGCGGGCCTCTCACCGTTGTGGCCCCTCCCGCTGTGGAGCACAGGCTCCGGATGCGCAGGCTCAGCGGCCATGGCTCACGGGCCCAGCCGCTCCGCGGCATGTGGGATCTTCCCAGACCGGGGCACGAACCCGTGTCCCCTGCATCGGCAGGCGGACTCCCAACCACTGCGCCACCAGGGAAGCCCTTCTTTCTTTTTTTTTTTTAAGTGTGTTCTATCTGCTATACGGGGAACAGATTGCAGGGGCAGGAATGGGAGCTGGACAGCAGCTGGAGGTGATAGCAGCAGTCCAGGCAGAGATGATGATGGCCGGGACTCAGTGGGTGATAATAAAGCTGGTAAGATGTAGTCCGATTCTGAATATGTTTCTTCTGACAATAATTAGAGTGAACATATATTCGATGCTCAGAGCTGCCCCTTTGCTGCGTCGTGTAGTGTAAGAGCTCATGACAGCTGTGATAGGGACCCATGAGGCTCATTTCACAGGTGGAGGCTTAGGTGAATCACATGGTTCCCGAGCTCCCAGGCCCATGGTACTCCTACCTCTTCTGCGAGAGGCCTACAATCAAGATAACGAGCATTTAGCCTCTCAGTGAAAATTTCACCCAGCAAATTCAATATAATTAAAATTGTCCAGGCATTTCTGACTCATTATTGTGCTCTTTGACGGGTTTACAGAATGTGTACTTTCCTCCACTTGCTGTGTTTGCCATTTGTTTGTCTTCGTGCTGGTCTCCAAAATTGGGCGATTATTAGTGAGTCAGTAATTCATGTCTTGAGGTAATACTTAACTGCACCTACTATCAGTTTTCATCGTTACAATGAACACATTTTAAACGTCTTTCTTTTCATGGAGGATTTTGATATCGTCAAAGGAAAAAGTACTCTTCCTTAAATAACTGAAGAACCACGGGATAGAAGAACCAGAGGAAGACTCTGGATTCACCCAGCGTGGTGGCCGTCAATCCCGGCAGCACCTCAGAATCATCTGGAGGGTGCCCTCCCACCACCAGACAAATCAGAACCTCTGCAGGTGGGACCTGGGAGTCTGTAATTTTTAAACTCCCCAGATGATGCTCACGTGCGACCAGGATGGAGAAGCACTGATCTAAACCAAGTTCCCCTCCAGGAGCCTCCTGCTTATCATGTTGAAATGAAAGAAAACCAAATGAAAGAGACCAGAGAGGGGAAGTGACTTGCCAATGGTAAAGCCAATTTGAGGCAGAACCGCAACTGAAACCCAAGTTTCCTAATTCCCTGTTCAATTTGCACTGAACATCCCCAACACACAGAAGAATCGAGGGGAACAGTGGGGGTTTCACCAACTGCAATCCTGATGATTCTATCATTGAGGCTTTTTTCCTCTTTTGATTCTCCACCTTCTGTGCCAAAGCTGTGCCAGGACCCTGCAACGGCACTGTCAGCTGACAGATACTCTTTCTCCTTCAAAGGACAGCCATACTAGGGAGTGAGCATATAACTGAAGACATCACTAAATGGGCTTAAAAAACAAGACAAAACGAAACAAAACGACCCTGCTCTATAGCTACACATGAATAGCTTTTGACTTACTAGTGCCATATTCAGGAACTTGATCTAAGAAAGTAATCACGGAGACGCACCGATTTTTAGGCACATACAGACATTTACAGCAGCGCTATTTATATGTAGGGGGAAAGTAGAAACATCACAGAAACGTTGAGGAAGTTTCAACATGCGCCTTTAAATTTTAAAAAGCTACAAAAACCTATGCAATATATTCCCAGTTTGGTAAAAGTAAATATGTAACCACAGAATGAGAAAAACACTAGAGTTTAGTGGGTGAGTGGTTGAGTTATTGAGGTTGTCTTCCTCCCTTTTTAAATGTCCCATACTTTCAAAATTTTCTATAAGGCATATGTCTTTCATTTTAAAATATATGCTCACATATACACATATGTATTAAAGTTACGGGACAATAAACATATGCACAGAATTGTATTTGGTTACAAAATTTTTGGATACCCTGTAACTTCTGCTTGTTACTGGTATGTCTTTTTTCTCCTGAGTTGAAGGGCATGAACAAGGCTCCCACTTCATGTCATATTCTACACAATGACTCAATTATTTTAACAGGAGACTCAAATTAGAATCTCCCTGACCTCATTTATATAAGTCAAAAGCTAAGAAAAAAAATGTTAGTGTCATGAAATATTTTTTTCATGAAATTAGAGACTAACATGTTAACGTAGTCCATCTTTCCAGTCTTATTTAACAGACCTTAAGATTTACTGAGCGCTTTCCATTTCCACCAAGGACCATTCTAGTCTTTGGGAACTTTACCATGAACAAAAACTGTCTAAAACCCTTGCTTCTTGTAGCCCTTACATTCTGGTCGGAGGACACATGCTAAGCGTAAGTAAAATGAAGCAGGGAGAGGGGCAGGGTGTGCTGGGGATGGGAAGGGGGAGGTATGCTGCTATCCAAATAGAGTAACTAGGAGTGCCTTAGTGATGCGGTCACGGAGAAGTGACCTTAGAGAGGCACAGTCCTTCGTATCTGGGAGAAAGAACATTCCAGGCCCCTTGGTAAATAAAGGAGAAAACACCTTGATAAGTAAAGGGGAAAACATCTTTTCTCTTCCGCTATTCTTTGGGTCATTTGAAACTACATGCAGGTGTAGTCAGTTCACGGTTACAGAATGGCCAGGTGAACATCTTCTGTAGAAAATCGGGACCAGGGAAGATAAATACTTATGGGTAAAAAAAGGCATTTGTATAGGTTCACTGACAATACCTCTGAAAAACCTCATGTGTTTGCCTTTTCAATAGTGCTTACATGGACTGTGTGTGTAAAAAACCATTTATGATGGAGAGCTAAGAGGCTGCACTGGTTAATAAGAAAGAAAACGTTTCCTGGATCTTACCTAATATATGAGCTCTTTATATATCTTTGCCTGGAAAGAACATGAATAAGCCATACATTTAGTGCAAAAATACTTTCTTTTTTCAAATCTATAGCATGAAATATATGTCCATACACTGAATATGGAAAAGCCTGACAATCTGATACATAAGCTTTAATTTTATGACAAATGATGCTTATTTCTACCGAAACAGATTTTCTAAATACTGCTATTTCATGGAATAGACGAGATTTTTTAAAAAACATGATACTTGTAGAAACCAATTTATAACCAATGCTTTTGAAGCAGTAAAAGAAAATTTTCCTCTCATCTAGAAAAATAAAAGAACTAGATCTAATACTAGTCATTAATATTTTTACTTCAATCTATAAAGCACACTTATCCCACCACAAGTTAAACTGCCAAGTGATTAACCCCTCAAAGTTTAAAATAAAAGATGATAGTATACCTATAGACAAGGTTTCAATTTAATAGAACCACCATAATTGCAGCTTCGTAGAAGAACAATAACACAGCACAAGGCAGCCTTATTTCTCTGGATTTTATATCACCACAAAATCCTCCAGATCTGAGATAAAATGAAAGTCAAATCCTATTCAGGTTAACTCAAATTTAGCCTCTCTCAATTCACATGATCAAATACACAGAATTTCAGCATCACTTCAGTCACTCAGTAATAAGTGAAGGGCCTCCTTTGAGTATATACAAAATGAAGTATCTCTTCTGGGGATAAACTGAAGACTGTCAGGGGCTATCAAAATATTAAGTTCTTTATATACCAAGTTTCATGTCCAAAAATGCAACAATAAAGGTCAAGGTCTTCCTTTTAAAAAATTGAGACTGGTTTCTAAACAAATTAATATTGCATTGGAAACATAATCAGTCCTTTCTAAAAAACTAAAAGAATAAGTTATAGAGTGCTGGGTTCTTTCAGAATCTTTCCTGATTTCATGGTCATAAAATTCCTTCCTTTTTGAGAAGCCAAGGGATTTTTAAGAACAGGCATCAGGAGAGATGAGGATGAGATTCTTACTAAAGATTAGAAGATAAAGGTAGGATTCCTTCCAAACCCCCAGATACGTATTTCTATGAGCTGAAATGAGTAAACAAACCATACAGTATCTTTTTTTTTTTTTTTTTTTTGGCTGCGTTAGCTGCGCGCAGGCTTTCTCTAGTTGCAGCGAGCGGGGGCTACTCTGTTGCGGTGCGCGGACTTCTCATTGCGGTGGCTTCTCTTGTTGCGGCGCACGGGCTCTAGGCGTGCAGGCTCAGTAGTTGTGGCTCACGGGCTTCGTTGCTCTGCGGCATGTGGGATCTTCCCGGGCCAGGGCTTGAACCCGTGTCCCCTGCATTGGCAGGCGGATTCCTAACCACTGCGCCACCAGGGAAGTCCCCAGACCATACTGACTTACATTGTCCATAATGTTATTTAACACTGATATTGAATTATGGCTTTTAATGACAAGAGCCTGGAGTTCTTGGCTATTAGATATCTGCCTGCGGGTAGAGAGCCAGGTGAGGAGGTACAGTTTAGCACCAAATAAATAAACAAATACTAAGTGAGGTGGGTGATATTGCTTTGGCCTGGGAGATTAAGACCAAGCATAAATAAGTTTTCTATATGTATCTTAAGAGGGAAACGGAATGGAAACCAAGGCTGTTGCTAAGAAATGTTTCTTAAATATCTAAACGATAGAGAATCACAAGCTCTCAGGCTTGGGAAGACCCTTCCGTCATCACCCATCAGAACTCTGGGCATAAATCCTGTGATCAGTTTCCACCTGAATGCAAGAGAAAGCTTCACCTCCCAAGAAAACCTCTTCCATCTCTCAACAGTTCTAACTTTATGAGTTTTTCTCCCTTTACTAAAGCAAGTCTGCTTTCTATAACTTCTCCTCACTAACCCTAGTTTGACTCCATAAAGCTGAGGTTCCAAATACATAAGCCTCAGGGTTGAGGCCAGGGGCACATAGGAGCAGAGCTGGCCGAGAGCCAGGCCATAAGTAGTGATGGGGCTTTGGGCCAGGTAATGGGCACACTGTTCCCCTAAACCGCCAGCCACTGCTCTGCAGGGACATGGGCCCCTGTCATCAGATTTTCTCATCAGAAGCCAGAAATTTGAATTTCAGTAAAAATATCCTGGGTTTTGAATATATAAGGAATAAACTGTGGAGTTCAGGCAGCTCTTAGAGCTCAACTAATTCAGACCTTTCATTTTATAAGAAACTGAGGTCCAGAATAGAAAGTGATGGACCGAAGCCAAATGGTTCATCAGAGGTCAGTCTGGAGGAGAGCAGCCCCAAACACAAGGTCCCATCTCTCCTGTCGCAAAAATGCAGTCTGCAAGGCTTGTTTTTTCAGCTTAAACATGGTTTGTCTTAAGGAAGAAAGGAGATTAAGAGAGAAAAGCGAGCTACCTCTTCCAGTTATGAAGGAAGAAAAAGGCCCTTCAACCAAAGTGCATTTGGGTGATAGATGTGCTAAAGTATTCGGAAATGGGCATCAGCTTTAGATCACTTCCTGTCTCCATTATGAAGTCATTACTGTCCACAGCTAGTCTGTATAGTATCCTCTCAAGTTGAGAAAGTATACGGGGCAGCAGCTACAAGCAGAGACTCAGGAGACATTGCTCAGGTTTGCAAGCCTGGCTCCATCACTTACTACCGGCATGACCAAGGCACTTCCCCTGTCTAAGCCTCAGTTTCCTGGACAGCGCCAACCACAGTACCTACCGCTCAGTGTTATCGTGAGAATTAAATGACCTAATACACAAAGTGCTTACAACATGCCTGACGCAGAGTAAGCACCACACAGGCAGAGGGCTACCTTCTGCTGAAGAGAGGTGAACATATTACTTAAAGGAAAATGTAAAACAAAACTGCACAAAAATACTCTAGAAAATATGAGTCCTGAAAAAAAAAAATTCTAGCAGCTAGTTCCTTTACAGAGGTTAAGGCAAAGGTGGACTTCATTCGTTAAAGCAAATGTAACATGAACCCACGAATTAAAATCTTAGCACCCACTTACACAGGAAAGAGCCTCAGTACATCTACGTTTTCTCCTCAAACCTTGGAGAAGGTCCTAGAACACATGAGATATACTCCATCTTGGGTTCCTCCTCGCCAAAGGCTGAGCTTATTTTCTGAATAGTTACTGCAACCATCTCCTCCCTCGCTCCATCTCCAAGTTACTATTAGGAATCCAGTCTCTCAAAAGTTCTTCCTAGATGTTTAGTTTCCTCCTTTCCCTTTAACTATGTACTAGTGAAAGATGAGAAGATAGCAAAGCACACTCTTCAAAAAAGGAAAAAAAAATATGCATCATTTCTTCAACATCACAACTCAGACACTTAACCACCTCCAAACACTTACTGATCTACCATGTTTATCATATAAATATATGTAATCCATATATAGATACATCTCCTATTGCTCCAATGAGATTTCAGTTTAACCCCAGAGAAAGCACAAATGCCGCAGGAGAATCCTCAAATATTCACCAGCCATCAGAGGGAGCTGGGACACCCCGTCTCGAATCACAGAAACCACAAAGAGAAACTGGCACGATGGCTCTGGTGTCTAAAGCAGGAGAGGGTCAATACAGAGCTCTTTCCTAAGGCTGCCAGAGCCTCGGTGACCCCCGGGGTCTGGTGATCCTCGCAGGAGCTCCTGTGTGTCACTGTGTACAATGCCTATGAGAATTAGCATGTATTGACAGCTAGGCGCCAGCTACAGACGCAAGCACTGTACGTGTGTGAACTCATTTAATTCTCATACCAAACAACTGAGGCTCCCCCATCTCACAAATGAGGAAACTGAGGTCCTGAGAGGCTAACCTGCTCAAAGATCCACAGTGAGGAAGTAGCAGAAGCAGGACACAAACTCAACGGGCTGGTGAGAGGCTAAACGGCTAACTTACCACTTCCCAAAACTGCCTCTAGAAATGGCTGCTATCACTTCCCTCACGGTTCACAGGCATCTGACCAGCTCCAAAGAGATGGTTTAGATCTGGATGCTTTTTTTTTTTTTTTTTTTTTTGTGGTACGCGGGCCTCTCACTGTTGTGGCCTCTCCCGTTGCGGAGCACAGGCTCTGGACACGCAGGCTCAGCAGCCATGGCTCACGGGCCCAGCCGCTCCGCGGCATGTGGGATCCTCCCGGACCGGGGCACGAACCCATGTCCCCTGCATCGGCAGGCGGACTCTCAACCACTGCGCCACCAGGGAAGCCCGGGTCTGGCTGCTTTTACCTGTACCTGGAAGTGTACTTCTGGGGCTCTCAGGTGGAGGCTGGATTTCTACATAGCTTTTTACTCAAGCCCTCCGGTTGCTCTTTCACAAAGCCAACCTGGGAAGAAGTTCTCTAAAGCACGAAAGATGCAGTTCCTCACATCCTTTTAGAGGGGACATATAAAGTCTCTGGTCCATGGGCTTTATTTTTCCTTCATAATTGGAAGAGGTAGATCTCTTTTCTCTATTAATCTCCTTTCTTCTTTAAGACAAAACGTGTTTGAGCTGAAAAAACAACGGCGAGCAAGGGAAAAAGGAGAAAAAGGAAAAGCAGAGGAAGAATTAATATTATGTTAAAAAGTAACTGTTAGTCCTCGGAAACACAAACAAAAACGGCAATGAAGACACCACTTCACAGCCACTGGGAAGGCCAAAATCAAAGATAGATAACAACAAGTGTTGATGAGGATGTAGAGAAATGTTCCACCTACTACATGTTCCTCCTACACTGCTGGTGGAACTGTGAAATGGTGTGTTTCTTTGGAAATCAATCGTGCAGTTCCTCAAAAGGTTAAGCCATACAGTTGCCGTATGACCCAGACTTTTCAGAAATGTCACGCCTGGCTGTGTACCCAAAAGAAATGTCCACACACAGACTTGTACGTGAATGTTCACAGAAGCATTATGCATAATAACCAGAAAGTGGAAAGAACCTAAGTGTCCATTAATTGATGAATTTTGAAAATGTGGTATAAACATAGAAGGAAATATTATTGGGTAACAAAAAGGAATGTAGTACTGAGACATGCTACAGCACTGACAGACCTTGAAAACATTATGCTGGTGAAAGAGGCCAGTCACAGAAGAACACATATTACTTGATTCCATCCATATGAAATGTCCAGAATAGGCAAACAGAGACAGAAAGGAGATTAGTGGTTAACTAGGGCTGGTATATTGGAGAGTAATGAAGAGTAACTATTAATGGCCACAGGGTTTCTTACTGGAATCAGTGGTGAGGGTCCTCAACTCTGCTGGCAGAGGAAAAGCCATTAAACTGTGTACTTTAAATGAGTGAACTGTATGCTATGTGAACTCTCTCTCAATGGGCTCATATTTTTAGAGAGATTTGAAAGAAATGGTTACAAACTAAAGCTACTAGTCTATCCCAGGATAATCTGTGTCTTTGTGAATGAGAAACCATAATTGCAGAAGTGTCAGAAACCCAAAATCATAAGCGGGAAAGGAAAAATCAGAAAGAAAGGCTCTATGGAAAGGGGAAGGGGAAATGATTTCTATTTAACTGAATTTCAAGATAGTGGGTGTGTTGGGGTCACATCACCGCAAATGCATAGATATTACACAGTGGGGTGCATAACACTAAATTCAGACTTTCTCCTCACCCGAAAGCTATCAGTGCTGAAAATAAAGGATCTAGAGGAGAGGTAAGATTTTTTAAAAATGCAAAGGCTGATGTTCACTTTTTGGAGACTGAAGTAAAAAGTTCACAAGTGTAAGGATCCTCTGTTATATTGCATCCCATGTTCACAGAATAAGAATATTTGATTAGCATCTAAAATGTACACCATTTCCTAAGATAAATTTGAGTCAGAATTCTAAATTCAACTAGAAAAAGTAAAGCCTTCACATTCTAGAGCTAAGTGTAACATACTGACAGCCAGACCAGCGCTGGCACCGGTTCACATTCAGGTAGAAAGAGTTAAAAGTTCGCCAAGCCACCCTGTCATGGATCTCCTTATAATGAGACTTTAGCAGAAATCAATGCAATCTATGACTAAAGTGAATCCAGTCTCCTAAAGTGGCAATACACCAAATGATAATATGGAAGCCTCACGGCTATTAGCAGATACAACGTTAACACATTTTTGGAAACAGAACAGTTAGATAGTAGAGAATTTCCTTGACATTTTTTTAGCCTAACTTTCAAATTATCACCAAGCCCTTACATCTTAATCAAGCATCATTTGTGTGGCAAATCAGCTTACGGCTTCCTTTAAAAACAGGCGAGCCATTAACTGACCCAATGTGTTGGCAGTTCTTTTTAGACAGGAATAAATGATGCCTCTTAACTTTGTGCTCGAAGCTGCAGAGTTTGATTTCACGCATATGCAAAAAGAAACATTTAAAGGATCCTGCAAAGTCAGCTAACAATCTTCTGCGAGTTTAAAGAACAACAACAATAACAAAAACCCTCCTTCACACTCCCCCCACGGAGGTTTATATATTAAATATGCTTTTAAAGATACTTTACATGACTTAAAACGCTCTTTCCATAGTCCTCCAAATCCTTGACTGTCATAAAGTTTAAGTAGTGCTCTTATGACTCAAGGTCAGAGTACAGTCTTTTCACTTACAAAACTGTTGAGCTCAAGAAAGTATACCAAATGTTCCTCAGTGCTCTATCCTAACTTTTCCAAGAAGTTAACTGTCCCTTCCCCTCTTCATGAATTAGTGCACTGCATTATCTTTGGCCCCTGTGTTAGAAGCACTGACCTTTCCCCACTCCACCTGTTTGCATTAGGGTTGACAAGTTCCTTGTCTGAAACAGCTGGTGTTGACTACCAAAGGCAAACCCACTGTACATTTCCCTAATAGGTGACATGAGCTCTGGGAATGAAAACTTGTCCCCAGAGAATGCACCACCCTCCATGTAGCCAAAGCCTGGTACTCCATTTCAGTAGCATTAACTGTTTATTTTCTTTAAAAGCCAGATTTTGGTAATGTTTTGATTCGGTGACTCCAGTCAGAAAATGCATCTGTCACTTCCACTCCCTCCTT
Organism: Orcinus orca; assembly: GCF_937001465.1. Lineage (NCBI taxonomy): Eukaryota > Metazoa > Chordata > Mammalia > Artiodactyla > Delphinidae > Orcinus > Orcinus orca. The sequence continues at coordinate 23,705,265 of NC_064562.1, forward strand.
CTCCTTCCGGATGCCACAGCCTCAAACCCAGCAACCCCTCTGGGGAAGGAGGGCAAGGTTCTCCGGACGCACAGAAACAACAAGTAACCCTGGACTCAAGGAGGCAAGGCTGCTAAAACGAGCTGCTTTTGCTGACAAGCCTGGGGAGGACTTTGTTGTTCCTACCACGGAAGCACTGTTATGTCAGGCATACAGGGAAAGAGCGAGTTTTAGGACAGTCATGGACTTCTCATCCCGGCACCCTGCAATCACTACGAAAAGCTTATTCTTTCTACCCTGAAATCTTCTCGCCATAAAGAAAACCTTCATCATATTTAACCTCCCAAGCGGGCAAAGGATAATGCAACACTGTAAAAGCAGGCATATCTTTACGGCCACCATGCTCTTGGTGGCTTTTTGAGGATTGTTACTCTTTACCATCGTGCCCGCCTGTCAGCTCCTCCGGATGACAGCTTGGCAGAGCACAGGATTTTCGGTATTATTTATGACTCGCGTCAACCCAGCGGGCGGCGCGGGGCGGGGTCGAAGGAGCGGTACTCAATCTCCCACGAAGAGCTGAAACCCGACTTGAGCAAGTCGGCAGTGACGAGCGCCAGCACCAGTAACCCTACCCGCCTCCTGATACACAAACGCCGGCCTCAGGAGTATACCTGATGCACACACCCAAGTGAAGAGCTGAGTTATCGGATCTCCCGGTTCCAAACAGGTGCGGGGCCGCTCACTAGCCGAGAACAACATCCGAACCCTACCCCCACACCCCACCTACCAGATCCTCCTCGGAAAAGTTAGCCCCCCTCGGCCAACCTTCGTCCGAGTGGCGCGATGCTAATTGGAATGCATTCTCTGGTGCCCCCAATGCTGTTAGTCCTCTCTTCTTTGTAAACCCCACGAAGTGACGCAGAGCAAAACTTAGTAGGTCCGAGGAACAGAGACGCGTCTTTCGCAAAGCACGGACTTCGCAGGAAGGCGCTAGGAGGCAGGCGCTGGATCCTTCTCGGCGCCTCCATCCTCCTCTGGCTCCCCTCCCCCGCCCCGCGCCCGCCGGGGCCGCTTACCTGCGTGGGACATGGTGATGGTCTCGTTGTTGTTGGAGCCCACGTTGAAGATGACCACGGCGGAGGCGTTCTGCAGGAACGCGTTCCGGATCTTATCCCTGTACGTGCAGTTGCCCTTGGGGATGAGGGCTATCCAGTTCTTGCCGTGCGCCGGGGAGGCGAACTTGGTGTTGGGGTCGCAGGCCAGGCGGTCGTGGGCCGAGCTGGCCATGACCACCTCCCCGCGGGCGTCCTGCTTGGGCGAGTGCTCCCCGTAGCGCCCGCACTCGGTCTTCTCGGTGTGCAGCTCGGCGGTTGTGCCGCCGCCGCCGCCGCCGCCGCCCGCCGCCCCGGCCCCGGGGTCCGGCGCGGGCTCGGCGTAGGTGATGTTCACGAAGGCGGTGTACCATTCTTCCTTCTCGGCCACGGTGAAGTCCAGGCAGAGCAGATGCACGAAACAAAAGGAAAGCAGCCATGTTGAGAGAGCCAGGCTGCGGCACGCTTGGATGAGAGACATTGCCATCTTTATCCGCCGGGGCCCCCTCCCCGCCCCCGGCGCGCTCCCCCCGCGCCGTCCCTCCTCCCCAGCCCCGGCCAACGCCGGGCCGGCCGCTTGTCCTTCTTCTCCTCCTCCTGCTCCTGCTCACTCCCGGGCCCGAGGGGCCGCGGCCGGGACGCGCAGCCGCCGCGGGGACCGGCTTCCGAGCGAGCGGGTGGCGCCGGCCCCTTCCCTTTTCAGCCGAAGCACGGCGGTTGCATCTCGCTTCGTGGGCGCCGGCGGGCCGCGGGCGGAGGGGGCGCTCCGGGCTTGCGGCGAAGTCCGGCTGCCGAGCGTCCTGCTCCTTCGCCCGGCTTCTCCTTCTCTCATAGGGGTGGCAGGGGGCCCGGGAGCGTGCGGGGTGGCGGCCCGGCGCCCTGCAGCCCCGGCGGGGGCGGGCGCGGCTGCTCCGAGCCCGGGGTGTCGGCGAGGAGTCCCGGCTGCCGTCGCCGAGCGCTGGGGCGTGCGGGTCCGGCTGGAGGCGCGGCGGCCGCCCCTGCTGTGCGCCGGGTCCCTCAGGCTGCGCCCGGCACACACTTGCCACGGGAGGGGCCGGCTCGGGGGTAGCGGGAGAAAGCCGGCAGAGAAGAGTACGCGGTCCGTGTGTGTGTGTCTGTCTGTATATGTTTGTGTGTGTGTCTAATGTGTGCGTGCAAGGAGGAGCTTAATGTGATGTCAAAGATTCTAGGCTTCTCTTGCCACGCTCCCTCGGTCTCTCTATGGGCAGCAGCGACCCCTGCCGGGTCTCAAATTCAACCTAATCTGCGACTTGGTCCAGGTGGAGGCAAAAGGGGAAGCGACCCCTTGACCTATGAAGAGAGGAACAACTTCCTGCGTCTCAAATGTAGAGAAATGTGTGTATCTCTCATAAACAACTTTCCCTAATTACCCATCCTAGGGCCAACTGGTAAGATTAGTTGGTAGCTGGGTCCTCCGAACACAATGCCTGGAATATCTAGGGCAGTGACTATCAAATTTAAATGTACATCACCGTCACTGTCACCAGTGTGTGTGTGTGTGTGTGTGTGTGTGTGTGTGTGTGTGTGTTAAAACTCAGACTGATGGGCCCTGCTGCAGAGTTTCTCATTCCGTACATGTGAGGTGGGTTCCAGAATATGCTTTTCTAACAAGTTCCCAGGTCATGCTGATGCTGCGCTGTATTAGAATGAGTATAGAAATGGGCTTCTTTCTTACCCTCTGGCAGCAAACATGTGGCATTTGTTTTCCTCTAGAATGAGTGTTTTCTAACTCTGTAAGAAAAGAAATTGGGTGAGCTATTTCTTCACTGTGTTTATTCTGGTTGTCATGACTGGTAACAGAGGACTTAGAGCAGCAATAGAGCCTCAATAGGCAAGGCAGGTTTTTTGGGTTATTATTGTTTATAGGATATTCTCCAGTTGTGTATAGAGCTTACAACTAGTCAGTGGAGAGTACAGCCCCTCTAGAGTCGTGTTCTTAAAACTTTGACACAGCACACTTCCTTACCAGTTAAATGTTTGAGTGGTTATCTTTTCACACCAGCAGTTTCTCTGGCTTGAGATAGCACGTCTCAAAAGCAATTTGTGTGATGGTTCTTAATCACCCACCTTGTACTTCCCAACTGGCAATCTTTCAGAGAACTCAGGACCCATTCTTGATGAAAACAAAAGTCCACCTTTTCCCCAGGACCTTAGTTAGCATGTTTACAGAAATCTGTTAATGGCTGTCCACCAGTACAACTGCTGTTTTTCCAGAAGCAGTAGGAACAGCTGGTGGCTGTTAGGGGAGAGCAAAGAATCCCAGCTATACCCAAATTAGAAGCAGGCAGAAAAAGAACTACTTAGAAGCATTTGTCTCTATGGTATTGGATGTGCTGGGTTTCTGTATTTCCCTAACTTATTCATTTTAGAAAATAGGCTTCTAGGCAATTGGGACAGTGCTTTTTATAGTGCCTAATGCCAAAAAGGCAAAAGTGAAGAATGCCTGGCTGCTGGTTCCTGAACCACCAGAGATCTGAGTCCTTTGCCTAAAACCCCCCAGCAAGGTTTTGTACATATGTCTCACAAACCAAAGTGGTTCCCCATATCTCTCTGTCTCTTAGCAGTTTTTCTCCAGCCACAAACTTAGTGAATCTGTGTCATTAAGAATGCACAACTACCCCTGTCGTTTTCTTCCCTTAGAGGAAAAGTTAGAGGCTGAGGAGATGGCAGGATCAAGGAGGTAGCATCCTGGCTGAGAGATTGATTAATTACAGGGACATTGGGCAAATAAGTAAAATATTAAATATAATGGGAGCCAGGTTTCTTAGTGTGGGAGAAGGAATTTACGAATATGGAAGGAAAGAAAGCTATAAATGTTATCGAACACAGGTTCTGCTGCTGGCCACTAAAAAGCCAATACCCGAGAGACAGGTGTTGGTTGGAAAGGAAAGGTTGCTTTATTCAGGAGGCCAGCAACCTGGGGAGAAGGCAGACTCGTGTCCAAAAACCAATTCCAAAGATTCTGCTTGACCATGAAAAGTTTTAAAGGGAGAATCATTTGGGGAAGGGGTCAGGGTCTTCATTATCTTCCCCTGTGTGCAGACTTTTTTTCTGATTGGTTGGTGGTGAGGTAACAGAGCTGGTGGGCGGAGTTCCAGCAAGATTGTGCTCAGCCTGAAGTTGCCATCCTCCACCTGGGTAGGGGCCTTAGTTCCTGCAGAGGAACTCAAAGATATTGTTATATACATTCCTTGAGGAGGAACCAGGACCCTGCCCCGTTGCTGCACTGCTGTTTCTTGACTGCGCCTCCTTTGTTTCTTTCTCCTTCCCTGATAAGCAACTATTTGAATCTGCCCTTTGGAACCCAGGGAAGGTCGAGGAAGCTGAATGAAGCCTATTTACTAAACAAAAAACGGGAGGACACGGAAAGGATTTGTACCCAGGAGGGCCCTACAGGATCCTGTTCAGCTTCATAAAGAACCCTGAGGTGTTGGATTGGATTCAAAATGAGTGTGAAATCATTATATATATATACACATATACACCATAGCTATTTTCATTCAGAGGCCAGAGCAACGGACACATCAAGTGGCCAGAAGATCTTGGTTTCTAAGTACCATCCTCCATGAAGTGGAACCAGGGCTGATTCTAGTACTTGGGCTGGGAAAGTACAAAGTAAGCTTGGAAACTTTTATAGGAAGTGCTCAAAGCATGATGGGAACATGCTAAAAGGACACATGAGCCAGCAGGAAGGAGCTCCCACTGGCCAAATCTGGGACAATTTGAGTGTCAAAATAAATTGTGATAGTAACTGATTACAACCTATTGGATAAGACAGGAATCCATGAATCCATGCCAATATAAATGAATAGATAAATAATGATGGAATAAATAAATAAATGGAAAGAAAAGGGAGAGCTCTTCCTTATGGAATAATGCCAACGAATAAGATTGATGGAAATAGTAAGTCACCATTTGGCAATGTTGGTTGATTCTTGGCAGGACTCCGCAGTGGATGCCAAGGCTGGTGGGTGGCTGTTTGATGTGAAGCAGGATGTCAGCTTAGTCTTAAAGCATCTTCTGAAAAATACTTATTGATCAAGGGGGAATTTACTGGAAAGAACCTGGAAGACACCAAATTGACCAGGTGATCAAGATGGGCATCATCAGGAAGGGAACGAGTCACACATGTGCCTCCTGGTGTGATGTGCTGAGTAGAGCACAGCCTCTTTTCTGTTGTGTCCTGCTCAGAATGCACAGCCTGAGTCTGAACGTGGAGAAACATTGGATGGACCCAGGGTGAGAAGCATCTTAAAAAATGACAGGCTCATATTCTTTAAAACTTTTCAGCTCACGAGAGACAGAGAAGGATAGAAAAACCAATTGATCCAAATTGAAGGAGACTTAAGAGGCGTGACGACTAAATGCAACGAACAAGTCTGGATTGACTCCTGGACCAGAGAGGAAAAACAAACAGTTGGCAAAATTGAATGAGGTCTGTGGATTGGATGGTAGTGTCCTATAAACGCTGATTACCTGATTCAAATGTTTATATTGTAGCTATGTAGAAGAATGTCCTTATGTGGGGAATATGTACGCTGAATTATTTAGTAGGATGAAGCATTCTGTCTGCATCTTGCTCTTAAATGGTTCAGAAAAGAATAATGGTAATCTCTAAGATCTTGATTTCCGCTAGCCACTATTTCAGAGGAGCTGAAGTCCAATTCATGATAAACTAAAAAGTCCATTTGGGGCGTGGGTCTTAATTTGTTTCCAGCCTTGTGTCGGTGATTCTCCTCCAGCACAATACTCCTTCGTTCCAGTAGTGCTACTTGAACCACTGAGCTGGGTATCCAGTAGGGACTGAAACAGATAAATTTCATAGAATCTACATTTTGGAGCGGGAGAAACAGACAAATTTTCAGTTGTAGATTATGCCAGCCAATAACAGTTCTATGAAGAAAAAGGCAGCAGAGTGGGATCAACTGCTCGGTTTAGGTGAATTGTGAACAGAATCCTGAAGGACGTGAGGGATCCATGTATGTATTGGGGGACGGGTTGTATTAGGAAGAGAGCACCATACACACAATGGCCCCGAAGGGAGATTGTATTTGATGTGCTTGGAGAATGGCAGAGAGACTACTGAGAATGGAGAAGTGTGAGAAAGAAAGAGTGAAGGAGGTGAGATCAGAGAGATGAGAGGCCTATCGACTCTTTGGATTTTATTCTGAGTGACAGGAAAAACCTTTGGAGAGTTTGAAGCCAGGAAGTGACATAGTCTGACATGCAGACTATGCATGTTTAAAAGTTTATTCTGACTGTATTGGAGCCAGTATGGAAGCAAGAAGAACAAATAGGAGCTATAGCCGTAATTCAGAAACAGAGGATGGTGACTTATGCCAAGAAGGTGGCGATGAACACGGTGAGAAGTGATTGGAGCCTTGATGTATTTTGAAGATGGAGCAGACAGTATTCTCTGGTGCATTTGAAATGGGGTGTGAAAGAAAGAGAGAATACCAGAAGAACTCTACCATTTGGAGCCTAAGCAACTGGCAGAATGGAGGGGTCGTTTTCTGAGATGAGGCAGATTGCAGGAGGAGTTGGTTGGGATGAGTTTTGAATATGTCAGGTTCAAGGTGCCTAGAGATATCCAGAGGGCAAATTCATGTAATTTGCCTCAGCATAGAATTCCAGAAGGAAGATTATTGGATCAAAGCACACGAACGGTTTTCAAGTTATTAGCACATAGTTTGGCCAGATTGCTTTTCCAAAGGTTGCCCTCACTTAACACACCATGCCCCAGAGTAAAGTGAGCTCCTTCAAGTATTTGTTTTTGAAATATCACCAGAATAAAGTAGCCCCGATGAAAGATCTCTACAAAAACAAGGTCTGGGCCAACTCCTAGGTACATTCCTCAGAAACTTCAGCAAAGAGCAACACGGCAAGTAAGCAGAAAGGAAAGCAGCCAGATGGCAGTGTGACCTGGCCACATCATTGGAAACATTCTGATCACTATCACCCATGAACACTAAGCACACACTACCATGGTCACAATGGTAATAAATTCATATATATCCACAGGTATTCTCAATTAGTTGGTTGAAGAATTATAGTAGGGGCCTATTTTGAATAAATTTAATCCCTTATCCATACATGTTCAATAGAGGACAAATTGAAAAATGATTTAAAAGCATTTAAACTTTCTTTAGAAAAAAAAGAAATATCACCAGAACACAGTTTCATGGGGAGTCCCCACCTGAGGGGGAACTCTCTCTACCAGCCAAGCAGCCCAGGCCAGATAGAACGAGAAGGTCTCCCCAGGTCTCTTTGGTGTGTAAAGGTATTCTTGTTTTCATAAATGGTAGAGGCAGAATTGACTTAAACGTATGCACCCTATGTGTGTCTGAGTCAGAAATAAAGAGCAGCTCCAGCAAAGAATAGCAGGGTCCCATTTCTCCAAATGCCAGCAAATGAGACTTTACGAAGCTCTCAGTCTCGACGCTGCTTTGCATTGGCATATTGCCATTCATGTGCGCCGCCTGTTCAAAGGGCATTCTACCATAGACTTTAAAAGATGGATTAAATCATTTGAAAATACAATTCCTCCTACGTATACACGTTTAATGACTTAATAAAAGTGTTTTTTTTTTTTTTTTTTTGCGGTACGCGGGCCTCTCACTGCTGTGGCCTCTCCCGTGGTGGAGCACAGGTTCCGGACGCGCAGGCCCAACAGCCATGGCTCACGGGCCCAGCCGCTCCGCGGCATGTGGGATCCTCCCAGACCGGGGCACGAACCCGTGTCCCCTGCCTCGGCAGGCAGACTCTCAACCACTGCGCCACCAGGGAAGCCCGATATTCATCATCTTGTTTGTTAATTGACTCTGATTTGTAACTTCACTTTGTGTGCCTCTGGTTAATTCCTTTGTTCACTTCAGCTCCCGTGAATCATTTTTACCTCATTTGTGCTTTCATAGACAATTTACCCTGCTATACCGTTGGGCTGTATTGCTTCTGTGAGACCACGTACTAGCTCTCCAGGCAAAGTAGAAGAACTTTCATAGTCCAAAAGTCCCTGTAACTTCTGCTGCAAGTACAGCAGATGGAAATGGAAGCTTATGGCTGTGTTTTTTTTCTTTTTTTGGAGAATGTGCATGAAACTAATGATATTCATTTCTTTGATCTTTATTCCTTTACTAACTCTCCGAATTTCAAAACAGGATACTTTGCTAAAAAATAACCTTTTTTTTTCTTTTTTGCTCCTTTGAATTATCAAGTGAGTTCTACTTATTTCAGTCTTTGATATGATTTTGACAGTTAATTTGGACTTCTTTGTCTTTCTTATTAACCACATCCCCTTCCAAACAACTTTATGTCATGGATTTTTTTGACCAACTAGTTATGGAAAGTCAGCCTAGAAAAACTCACTTGGGACTTGAGCCAAAACCAACAGAAAACTTTTTCACCACGATACATCTCTTTTTTTCTTTTTCTCATTTTTTTGTACATGGTTGTTCAGTTTTTGTTCTAAACTATTACTTTTCATTGGGTACATTTTTTTAAAAAACTGGCATCTTTTCTTTTTCTGTCCTTTTTAAGACCATCTTGTCCTCTTTCACCAGAAGGCTGGGATGGGGGAGGATGTATCTACGGGTGAAGACATCCGAGAATTGCATGCTGACTGACGATAGCAGCTATGGTCACGAGCAGCTGTAAACTGTACTTTGTCAAAATTACCAGATGGGAGAGAATCCAGGCCCTCTTCCTGCTCTCTTAGAGCTGGCTGTTTAGAAGGATGTTTTTATGAATAATTTCCCTTTTACCATGAAGCCCATTCCCACAGAGCTGGTACACAGCAAGCACCACAATTAAGGGAGACAGCCTTACGACTGAAAGGCACAGGTGTCAGGGTTTTAATCCCAGCTCTGTGCCTAATTTGCTATCTAGGTCAAGACTGCGGGATGACTCATCATTCATTTCGGCATACAGTCGTCCCTCTGTATCCACGGGGAGTTGGTTCCAGGAGCCCCTGGAAGATACCAAATACGTGGATGCTCAAGTCCCTTATATAAAGTGGTGTAGTACGGTGAATACAGTCGGTCCTCCGTACCTGCGAGTTTTGAATCTGTAGATTCAACCAACCTGCAGATAGAGAACACAGACTGACTTTATTTTTGATACTAATACCTAAATGTCCCTTGAGCTATAGTCACACAGACCTGTTGCAAGATGACGGCATTACTATTTTTCTATTGACTCATTCACCATATGGTAAGGTCACTGAGAAGGAACAAGAGATAGGAAATAACGTTTATTTATTTTTTCCCCCATATACCAGGTGCTGTGCTAGTTTTCACATGAGCTGTCTGGTCTGAGTTCTTGCCACAGTGCTGCAAATGACTAGTGTGGAAGCTCAGATCAGTCCCTTCGGAGTCTACTTCCTCTTCTGTAAAATGAGGGTGTTAGAATTGATGATTTCAACAAACCTCTCCAACTGGAACGTTCTGTGGATTTAATAATTCTCTTGCTCTGGTCACTTACAGTTATATGCTTCTTTTGTTGTTATTGTTGCTGTTAGGCTTGATTCTATTAGGGTCTCCAAATGGATCTGTAGAATTTACTTGGAATTTCTAGTTGGGGAAACAACTCACTCAGTATACTTGATAGAACAGGCTTCCACTTTCTAGAAATGCTTCCCTCTTTGAACATAATAAGAATGAAATATGGAGGAAAGTGACACCAAGCATGGCCAGCCGGTTCATCCTGGGGTGAGAGCATTGGGGTGACAAGAGTCAAGGAGAATTCCCATTCATATCCACTATTATTATTATCATTATTACCATTACTATTATAATTGTCATCATCATCATCAAAGATCTCACTACTGACCTGATCAGTTTTGCTTTAAATTGGCGATGTAAACCTCACCTTGGCATCTCCAGACAGTGCTACTATGTTTCTTCAGTACGTTCACTTTTCCACTCCCCTTTGAATATTTTCATATCTTTCTTCTTGTCACACCTTCTACACACTCTTTAGTTTCTTACTCTTAGCTTACCATCTCACCTCAAATTTGATTTAGAAAAAAGGAAGCATGTCCAGTCTCCAGGGACCACTGCTTTGCCAAATCCAATGGAAACATTTCTGTCCTCAGTTTATGTAACCTCCCAGCAGCACTCGACAAGGTCGACCACGGCCTTCTGCTTGAGAAGCTCTCCCGTTTCTTGATTTCCTCAGAACTCCTCTTTTGGTCCCTCAGTGTGATGTGTAACTGTTGGGCTCCCTAGGGCTCTGTGCCTAAAGGTTCCTAAAGATCCCAAGGGTTGCTGTGACCCTTTTTTTTTTTTTCATTTCGTTCTCTATTTAGGTGATGTTTCCAGTTTTAGTTATCTTGTCTTTGATACCTACTCATAACTGATGATTCCAGAACCTATTTTTTGAAGCCTCAAACTCATTTATCTCATTGCCTAATTTCCATGTCCCTGTTGATGATTTATGGACATCACATAATTACTATGTCAAACTCTGGGCTCTTAGTTCTTCCCCTTCTTATGTTCATCATATAGTAAATGACACCATCACCCACTCAAGTACTCAAGCCAGAAGTTGTTCTTGATTCCTCCCTTTTCCTCACCACTGCCCTTCACCCACCCGTATATCTAATCCATCAGCCAGTTCCATTAATTCAATCTTCAAAAAAAATCATAAACCACTCTCTCCTCTCCATCTCCCCTGTAACCACCTTAGTCCGGGCTACGACCCTCCCAGCAAGATGACTATAGTAGTCTCCGAACTGAACTAAGACTTCCCTCCTTCATGGGAGTCAACACAGCATTTCAAGTGAATTTTAAATGTAAATCTGATTGGGTCACCCCCCGCCTCATTGAATGATTCCGTGACTTACGTGAGCTATCCCTGCCCTTTCCTCAGGCTGGTACCCTCCTCTCATCACCTCAGCCGCACTAGTTTTCTTTTCTTTTTGGCCGTACCACGTGGCTTGCGGAACCTTAGTTCCCCAACCAGGGATCAAACCCAGGCTCTTGGCCATGAAAGTGCGCAGTCCTAACCACTGGACCACCAGGGAATTACCCTAGTTTTCTTTTAGATCCTCAAATGGGGCAAAAAAAAGTCCCAGTGCTTTTGCACATGTCTAGAATGCTCTTTTCCTCACTGTTCACAGAGGCACTGCTTCTTCCTTTACTTTTTGTTTGTAATTGAAATATAGTTGGTTTACAATGTAGTGCCAATCTCTGCTGCACAGCAAAGTGACCCAGTTATACACATAGAGACATTCTTTTTTTTTAATATTCTTTTCCATTATGGTTTATCACAGGATATTGAATATAGTTCCCTGTGATATACAGTAGGACCTTGTTGTGTGTACATCCTATATATCTATAAAAGAGAAACAGAATCACAGACATAGAGAACAGACTTGTGGTTGCCAAGGGGAAGTGGGTGGGGGAGAGAACTTGTGGGATTAGCAGATGTAAACTATTCTTCCTGTACTTCTGTTTTTTAATGATTTTTTAAAAAATAAATTTATTTATTTACATTCATTTTTGGTTGCACTGGGTCTTCGTTGCGGTGAGCAGGGTCTACTCTTCGTTGCGGTGAGCAGGGTCTACTCTTCGCTGCAGTGCGCGGGCTTCTCATTGTGGTGGCTTGTCTTGTTGTGGAGCACGGGCTCTAGACGTGCAGGCTTCAGTAGTTGTGGCACGTGGGCTCAGTAGTTGTGGCTCATGGGCTCTAGGTGCGTGGGCTCAGTAGTTGTGGCTCACGGGCTCTAGGCGTGTGGACTTCAGTAGTTGTGGCACACGGGCTTAGTTGCTCCGCAGCATGTGGGATCTTCCTGGACCAGGGCTCGAACCTGTGTCCCCTGCAGTGCAGGCGGATTCTAAACCACTGCGCCACCAGGGAAGTCCTCTTCCTTTACTTTTTTTTTTTTCTCTCTTCCTTTACTTTTAAACACCATTTTCTCAGAGATATTTCCCCTGACCACCCTTCCCGGAAAAAAATCCCCCTTCAACTATTATCTTTCTCAACACTTGGGGGGAAAATAAAATGTGTAGAAGGGAAACCATGAATCCTCACCATATTGCATATATGTGGGCTTTATCCTTTTGTAAAGAACTATAAACACTGTTTGACTAGGTAAGATTTTGTGATCTGTAATGTGACATGCATTTGCTCAAAAGCCACTATTCCAAACACATAATTCTGATCCTCACAGAGCATAGCTTACCAGCCTTTCCAATCCCCTTGCCACCAGCTGTGCCACAGTGATAAAGATTGAGTTTATTGAAATATTCTACAATTGGCAATTGTCATATGCTATACAGTTGCTTTGGAGTCTGGTTCTCAGTGATCCTTTGCTTTGGAGGAGCCCCGTCCCTTGTTCAGAATGAGCATGAATTCTATGCAGAAGATTGTCTCCCTATAGGACTTTGTGGCTGATAAGCTCAATTTTCTAGGTGATGTTCACTGATGCTTTTAGGAGCATGAATATGCTTAGACACCAGAAAACAGGACAGAAATGATTCCTTCCTTCAGTGACAAAAGATAAGGATGAGATGATTGTATATATATATATATATATTCATCAGAGGAAATGTAGGAAAAGATAATTTATTTACCTTGGACAATATTTTCTACAGGGCTATGTATTTCTTTCCTAAATACTAGAAATAAGTGTCATGAAAGCAGAGACCCTATCTATATTCCTAAAGTGTAGAAAGAGCTGGCATATAGTAGATTCTCAATAAAATATATGGAAGGAAAGAAAGAAGGAAGGAGGAACAGATAAGCTAATTAATCAGTGCAACCCTAGTAACAAGAAATGCTACTTCAGCTAAGCATTTAAATTTGATAATAGAATATTTTTATCCATAAGACAGAGCAACATATCCTCTGACCTGAACTTTAGGTATGGAATTTTCTCTAAGGTCTAGATTGAAATGCAGTCCTAGTCCTTTAAAGACATTTATTTCACATTTGTATTGCCCCTATTCTAGAAAAACAATTGGTATCGATTTACAAAATCAAATATAATAGAAAGTAGGCCAATTAGAAGTAAAAAAGTAAACTAAATTAAGAGGAGTAGAAAGAAAAATGTGGGACTTCCCTTGTGGTCCAGTGGTTAAGACTCTGCGCTTCCACTGCAGGGGGTACAGTTTCGATCCCTGGTCACAGAAGTTCCACATGCCCCACAGTGTGGCCAAAAAAAAAAAAAAAGTCACCATCACAAGAATATATTAATATAAGAATATATTACTGTTCTTCTGTGCTGAATTTAGTAAAAATTTCATAATAGGAAACATATTGGGTTAAGTAAATTTTGTTTGTTTGATAAAAGAATGAAGACAATTTGTCTTTAGAGATATATGTTTTCCTTATTACTGATTTCAGTATATTCACTTTCATTGTGATTCTTATTACAGTGCGATAATGTCTCTGACTATACTTTTGCGAAAAGCAAAATCATGTTCAAATGGGCATTTCTACCCTTATAAAATTTAAAGGAAAGCATTAAAGCATAATGCAACAGACACATTTCTATGGAGCATATAAAATGAAGCTAATAAGGGTGCATAGAAAATAGACTAAAATTCACTTATGTCAAGTACATAGGACAGTAATTTCCTTATAGTAACACTAAGTAAATATTAACTCTTATAGGGAGGGTGGGAGGGAGGGAGATGCAAAAGGGAAAAGATATGGGGACATATGTATATGTATAACTGATTCACTTTGTTATGAAGCAGAAACTAACACACCATTGTAAAGCAATTATACTCCAATAAATATGTTAAAAAATATTAACTCTTAGTGCTATAACTACTATTACTTCTGCTATCACAACTGGTTATCAGGCACCAAACAAGGACCCTAAATGTGTAATGATCTATAGTAAAACTATTTCTGTGTTATTAAAGCAAATAGTTGGCAAGGACCTCACTACAAGAGGGAAAACTGAAATACATCATCATATATACATATATATGTGTGTGTATTTGTATATGTATCTAGCTTTCTAACTAGCTATAGAAGGCATTTTGGAGATATTTTAAATTTCAAACGCAGATATAGATATTCGATCATATTTAGTGAGAGTGCAAAATCTGGGTGTAGTCTTCAGATTTCAAGTCACTTTACCCTTAATTCTTAATTCTTGACTCACATCCACAGATTTATTGGTGACGATAGTTATGCAAGAGAGGACAGTCAAATCAGTTCATTTAGGTCCCATATCAAACTTTGGAATAAATCAATATTCTTAACCCTGGCTTCCTATTAGAATCACCTAGGAAGTCTTTTGTTGTGTTTTTTTGTGTGTGCAATATCTGAGATTTGGATTCAGTTGACTTGGGGTGGGTCAATGGTAATTTTAAAAGCAACCCAGGACTTCCCTGGTGGCGCAGCGATTAAGAATCCGCCTGCCAATGCAGGGGACATGGGTTCGAGCCCTGGTCCAGGAAGATCCCACATGCCGTGGAACAACTAAGCCCGTGTGCCACAACTACTGAACCTGGCTCTAAAGCCCGCTCACCACAACTGTTGAGCCCGGGCACCTAGAGTCCATGTTCTGCAACAAGAGAAGACACCACAATGGGAAGTCTGCCCACCACAACAAAGAGTAGCCCCTGCTTGCCACAACTACAGAAAGCCCATGCACAACAAAGAAGACCCAACGCAGCCAAAGGAAAAGAAAAAAAGCAACCCAAGTGCTTCTAATGTTTAGCTGGGTTGAGAAACATAGATAATCTGAATAATATGGAAAAAAAGGTGAGAATTTTAAAAAATTAATAAATAATAACAGTTATACCTCAATTCTCACACTAGGCAATATTTATAACTAGCTAAATAATTTCCTGAACTTTGCCTGAATTAGGTGTGCTATGTAAGTTTTTTAATGGCAAATAAAACTGTGTAGAATTTAAATAGTTAATAAAATATTATTAGAGTGATCAAAAAAACCCCACTGGCCTATGAAGAAATAAATACAATTTGAGTTATGAATATTTTCTTTTGACATGAATAATAAGACTAAACTAATAAAAATCTGTGAAATGCAGAATATTATGGGCCTATCTTAATATGAGGCAGGCAACAAAGAAATATAAAGCTATTATGAAGACAATTTTAAAATTGGCTATATAGCTAAATATACATGGATCATTTCTAATGAACAGGAGTGAGTGTGTGTGTATGTGTATGTGTGTAAGCACATGCACACCTGTGTTCTTGTGAGTAGTATAGTTGACCTTTTATTACAGAGTAACTTCTGTGGGCTAGCCGATGATTTATTGCCTATTTCAACTCTTGCTGTATTTTGCCATGGCCACACTAAATTGAATAATCTTTAAAACTAGGTTTGACAAAAAAAAAAAAAAAAAAAAGAAAGTCTCATTTTCTGGTGTTTAGACAAAAAGGAACAGACAGAAATTGTATCAATTGCCCAACCATCTATTCACCCAAGATAGATGTCTCTCCTGGGTCAGGGTCTACTTGGATGACTGTATCTTATGGGAGATCCAATGCTCAGGTTCTACCATGGTTCAGGTTCCCCACTTTCATATCCTGTGGAGCTTTTGAGGAGTCAAGTTGTGTCTCAGGGTATCACCGTGTCAAGATGAATGTAACATCAACCACAGCTGCCTCAGTGGGTGTCCGGGGTTCAGAGATTTTCAGTGTCCCATTGCCTTCTACATACTGCTCATTGAAACATAATCATCTCATTGGTCCCTTTTGCTGATACATCAGAAGGGAGAACTTAAGTTTGCTGGTTAAATCTTCCTAGGATTCAGGAAAAGGAGATATCTAACCAACAGTGGGACTGACTACTTTGTATTACTTATGGACGCACATTTAATGAATCAGAAACAGGTTTGTCCTGTTGACTAAGTCAAAGTAATTTTTAAATTCATGTCACATTATGGATCCAAATGATAGAGACTTTGACCCTATTTTCTTTTGGAGGAAAAATGTCTGTAGGTGAAACACTCCTTATATGAAACCTCTTCAACATTTTTTAACCCAACCCCCAATATTATATTATAACAAAAAAATAATTGCTTAATGTAAGAAATGTTCACAATATCTTGCACAGAATTTTAATTTCATTCTTTAGGAAAAGGGGTCAGCGTGTGGGCGTGACCATGTAATATGAATCAACTATCCTAAAAGTGTGGGTTAGGCCATCTTCTCATTTATGAAACTGGGCTGCACCCTGGAATGATAGGCAACAATTTCTGGAATTATCTGTAATACAGTGCACAGAAAACCTTGTTGAGGGTGTAATGCAAGGGTAAAAAAAAGTCAGCATTTGCGATGAGACCGTACACTGCTCCCTACTCAAAGTTGCCATTGAATGTTGGCCAAAATTTGGAAAACTCTTAGACATGAAACCCACCAAATGGCCATGCTGGCACTCATCTTATAAGTCCTATATCCCATGCAAGGCAGCCGTATCATTGATACCAAGAGAACTATACAATCTGTTGGAGGTTAAAGGAATTGATAAATAACACCTTCTTTCCCCTTCCAAGATTAGAACAAATTGAGATATAGACAAGGATTCAGACAGATGGTGGCAATATATTTGTTTTATTACTGACAAAAGCTCTTTGGAGGATTTGACTTGTATTCGTTATAAGTAATGCTGTTTTGCTAACAAGCCAACTCGAAAATCTCAGTGGCTTAATACAACAAAAGTTTATTTCTTGCTCATTCAAAGTCCAGTAAGGATGTTCCTGCTTGGCAGGCAGGCTTCAATAAGATCATTCAATGACCTTTCATAATATGGCTCTATCATCCCCAAGGGCTTTAGAGTATTCTGCTGAAGTCTTTATGTCTGGCCAATAGACTGGGAAGAGTGAGTATGAAAGGTTACAAAGGAGGTTTGTATGTGCCTGTACCGGACAGAAGTTCAACTCACATTCCACTTCCTGGAACTCAGTAACATGGCCTCACCTGACACTAAGGAAGGTTGGAAAATTAGGGAAATGTAGCCCTACGTTCACAAGATAGTGAAAATGGATTTTGGTGAAAACCCAGCCGTCTTGGCCAAAGTAACTAAATCTCAGGCCAGCTACAATTTCCTCCCTGAATGAAGCAGACTTACCCCTAAAAACAACAGAACTTCCCTGCAGGGTAGAACCTGCTTCCGTAAGCTTTTGAACAACTGAGAGAGGCTCAGAGGGTACCCTCTCTGTAGGGCAGATAGATTCCAGAGGGAGGGGAGGAAAGTGTTGATTGAACCTTCATGATTCTTCCAATCTCATCAATCAGAGAAAGGTGGAAGAGAGAATCCAGGAGTGCTGCTCTAGGAACATCATCCAGTTGGAAATATGATCCTTTCTTCCGCCTGGCCTACCTCCACCGCTGCCAGAGTGATCCAGTAAAACACAGCAGGTGGCGTCACTCCTTTGCTCAAAAGCCCCTAGCGGCACTCCATCTCATTTAGGGTAAAAGGCAAGGCTTTGAGAACAGCCTATCCACGTGACTCTCCCCTTCACCTCCTCACTTTGTTTGTTGTCTTTCTTGCTCTCACTTTCCCCTACAAGAATGTAAATTCTGATTTACAAGGCTTTTCATCTACACTCTTTACTGCTGGAAGTCTAGCTCCTGGATTAGTTCCTGGAATGCAGTACACACTCAATAAACAATTCTGGAATGAATGAATGAATCATTATTATTTTAAATTAATTTTTTAATTTAAATTTTAAGTTATTTTAAATTAATTTTTTGTATATTGGACTTGTTAATAAGTTTTGTTTTAAATAGTTGTATAAGAATTGTAAGAATAAACCTAGTTTTATGTTTGAATTTATTTAAGTAAATTGTTATAAAAGTAATTTGTCAACACTGGGAGCTGAAGAGATGTTTTTCTTTAAAAGAAGTTTACCTAATTATTACACTTTACTCTTTGAAAGAATCTGAAAACTGCAAGATTATTAGTATTAGGAGGAAACTTAAACTTTATCTATTCTAACATTTTACCTTAAAATAGAACAATTCTGGCATTATGGGAGATTTTTTTAAAAATTCTTTTGTGACTCCTTGTTTGCCAAGTTGTCTGGATTTTATGGGCAAGGAAACGATGTTCTTAATCTTTATAACACTTGTATTTACAAATAATTTGAAATTCCTCCAGGAAGGAAATGTGTTCCCATGATAAAATAAAAATTTTCATGGAAAATGTCTTTAGTATAACAGCTTTAAATTTCATTTAGAAATGAAAAGCTGTTCTAATGGATTTAACAGGTGGACATTATTGGGAAATACTGATTTCTTGGAAAAAATTCACGATGTAAGTCTACCGTATATTCTGTTACAAACCTTTCATTTATGTCCAAAGAAAATATTCAGTTTAGTCACAGTGGTAAAATTTGTCATTTTCTCTAACAATGGCTTTTAAGCAATCTGTTAATCCCTGTCAAGCAATTTGGGAAATGTTGCTATGAATCATTAGAAATACACGAAGGTCTGAGCTGTGAAGTTTTATTAGAGAATTATGCCACAGGGATTCTTCAGTGGGTAAGACAATGCTAGGATGAAACTCACTTAAGCATTTGGTTATATTGCCTGGAGAGTGGATTAAATACCCACACTGTGGAATTTTCTTCAGTCATATGAAAAGAAAACATGAGAATTTCTTTTTAAAGGTATTGAGTTTTGAGATGAACATAGCTAAGTATTAGTGCTGGGTACCCACTTGAGAAATAGACATGGAATATCTGAATATTATTTCAGCCTGTGACGTGACACTATCACTTTAGTATGACACACTGCAAATTACAAAGTGCCATCCACTTTTTTTATTATTTCTTTTTATTTTATTATATATTTTATATATTATCTATAGATTATATATTTTATTAATTATATTATAATTTATATTATATTATATATTTTAGTATATTTTATATAATATATGTTTTTTATTGTTTATTACAATTTTATTATTTATTTCTGTTAAAAAAGGTGAAATTCACCCACAGGAAGCACTGCCCTTACTTTCACTAAAGTGGATAATGGGTCTAACTATGAATTATGTAATAACAAGACCTTCCCAACCCTTCTATTTACTTTATCCTCCTTCTTAGGGCAAACTCTTAATTTTGTCCTGCCCCAGAAGATGTTTGCGATATACTTACCACTTCTGGGAGATATAAAAGGGAAGTTCAACCTATTTTTTTGTTATTAGGATAAACTTCACTTCATGGTGCACATATATGTAATGTGATGAGAAGAAGGTTAAATTAGCCTGTGAAAACAATTCTAGGCAGTGTTTTTGAATAACCAAAGGCTTGTCCCCAGGAATCATTCACAACATCTTAATTATACGCTTTTCTTGCAGTACACATAATTATGTTCTTCCTTCCCTGCCTCAAGCTGAAAAGTTAATTCTTCCAAGTGCTGGAGGTTTACAGTCATTAAAGATGTCAAAGTACTTTTTGGAGAAGCTGGTAGGGAGGCTGAGTTAACACATGTAACGGACCGAGTTGTGTCCTTCCCGCCCCCCGCCAAATTCATATATTGGAGTCCTAACCCCTAGCACCTAAGAATGTGACTGTATTTGGAGAAGGGGTCTTTAAAGAGGTAATTAAGTTAAAATGAGGTCTTTAGAATGAGCCCTAACCCAGTTCGACTGGTGTCCTTATAAGAGGAGGACGTTTAGACATAGATAGGAATAGAGAGAAGACCACGTGAAGACACAAGCGAGGATGGCCATAAAGGATAAAGCCAAAGAGAGAGTCCTCAGAAGAAACCAATCTTGCTGACACCTTAATCTTGAACTTCTAGCTCCCAGAACTGTGAGAAAATAAACTTCTGTTCTTTAAAGCCAGCCAGTCTCTGTTATGGCAACCCTATCAGACTCACATACGTATGGGGGGATGACATAGTCGGTTAAAAACAGACCAGAGGGATGTAGGGTCTCCTTTTCCTATTTTTCTATTTGTTTCCCAATTGGATTGTGGTGGTGTTGCTCAGAGCAGAGATGATGTCTAAGGTGTCCTCAACCCTTCTGCTCCTTGCACACAGTAGGCGCTCATGCATGCCTAGTGAACAGATCAATAGCTAATGGGGGGAGTGGGGGCACCGAGCATTCACATGGTGTAATGCACGGATAAGAGCACCTCCCTCTGGTGGGAGGTGGCCCGAGGTTGAATCCCAGATCTGCCACTTTATTGGTCACCTCCAGGTTTCTCCATCTCTCCGTGCCTGTTTCCTTATGAGGAAAACAGACATCATCATTATACCCACCTCCTCAGTTTGCTGTGATTGTTGAATGCAAAAATCATGATTAAATTATTCAAAGTAAAAGCTCTTAGAAAGGTCCCAGGCATATAAAAGGTACTTATTAAGTCTTTGCTATTAACTTAGTCATTTCAAGAATGTCCAGCAAGTATGTGACGGGGAAAGCTCTGCTTTCATTGTTGACATAAAGCAGGACTCTGTGTCCCGGTGACAGTGCTCTCAGTTCTTTGGCCAAATTCCAACTTTCTTTTCTTTAGATGTAAATGTATTTTTTATTAAATCAGGAAAAGAAAGACACAGTATACATGGTATCAGTCAATCATGGCTACTTTGGGTTACATTTTAATACATTTGTGGTCCTGTTTACTCCTCTGTACAAGTATTAAAAAAAACCTCAGGTATTTGAATAATCTTTTGTAAAGTTTTAGTATTAACTGGGGTTATGGGGAGGGTTTTATCAGAACACATCCTGAGAACATTAGGAAGTTACAGACAGACTTGAGATAAGTGCCAGACAGAAGAGATGAAGCCAGAAGTCACCCAATCCTCCCCACTCCGGGAGAGGAAGTGGCTTTTATAAAGCTAAAAAGGAACCTCACAGCTTGCATATTAAAGAGCGAGGGCACTCTTATGTCAGTAGGGCTGCTAAGGCAGGCAGTTCTCATCAACTGTTGGGTAACAACTATGTTTAGGTCAGAAAGCTAAATACTGGGGGACTGGCAAAGGGTTGAGAAGAGTCCGAGAATGATAGAACGCACATACTCACAAACAAGTGGAGGCCAACATCCTCACCTTGCTTAACTTCCTTGCAATCCTGGTGTGTATTACAGAGAAGAATATGCCCAGATGCAGCAGAAAACTTAGCAGTTGCACCTAAACTCAGACCACTGTCTTGAGTGCACGGGAGACCTAAATTAACAGATAAGTTTAATTTGGGGAGAGCTTGTGTGAGAAGGTGAACTCTTCATAAGGTTTGATGGGTAAAAGGATGTAAAATGGTAGAGATGGGGAAAAGATGGAAACCATTACTCACTGAGAACCTAACTTTCAGATTCAGTTGCCCATTTAATCCTCTCAATGAGCCTAAAGGTGGAGATAACTAACTTTATGCCTGGCACATAGCGACAGGAGATAGGAACTGTGTGCCTTTTCTCAAAAACAAATGCTGGGCGATGTCATCTTCAGGTATGTGTATATATATAACTGAAGTATAGTTGATTTACAATGTTGTGCTAGTTTCAGGTGTACAGCAAAGTGATTCAGTTATATCTATATATATCTATATTCTTTTTCAGATTCTTTCCTATTCAACAAGATATTGAATATGGTTCCCTGTGCTATAGAGTAGATCTTTGTTTTTTATCTGCTTTATATATAGTAGTGTGTATCTGTTAATCCCAAACTCCTAATTTTTCCTCCCGCTTTCCCCTTCAGTGACCATTAGTTTGTTTTCTATATCTGTGAGTCTATTTCTGCTTTGTAAATAAGTTCATTTGTATGATAATTTAGATTCCACATATAAGTGATATCAAATGATATGTGTCTCTGTCTTTGCTTAGTATGATAATCTGTAGATCCATCCATGTTGCTGCAGATGGCATTATTACAGCCTTTTTTGTGGCTAAGTAATATTCTATGTGTGTGTGTGTGTATATATATATATATATATATATATATATATTTACCACATCTTCTTTACCATTCATCTGTTGATGGACACTTAGGTTGCTTCCATGTCTTGGCTATTATAAATAGTGCTGCTATGAACATTGGGGTGCATGTATCTTTTCAAATTAGAGTTTTTGTCTTTTCTGGATATATGCCTAGGAGTGGGATTTCTGATCCCACTCTGTTTTTAGTTTTTAAAGGAACTTCCATACTGTTCTCCATAGTGGCTGTACCAATTTACATTCCCACCAAAAGTGTAGGAGGGTTCCCATTTCTCCACACCCTTGCCAGCATTTATTATTTGTAGACTTTTTGATGATGGCCGTTCTGACTGGTGTGAGGTGATATCTCATTGCAGTTTTGATTTGCATTTCTCTAATGATTAGTGATGCTGAACATCTTTTCATGGGCCTGTTAGCCATCTGTGTGTTTTCTTTGGAGAAATGTCTTTGTAGATCTTCTACCCATTATTTGATTGAGTTGTTTGTTCTGATATGAAGCTGATATTAAGTAGTATGAGCTGTTTGTATATTCTGGAAATTAATCCCTTGTCAGTCACATCATCAAACAGATATTTTACCAATACTTTCTCCTTTGTAAAGATTCCTCTTTTGTCTGAACCCTAATTGTTCCACTAATGTGAAAATTATGGTATACATTATATTTAATTATAACTCTCTGAGCATGTGCAGTACATGATTAAAATAAAAGAACCCATCAAGGTCCAGATATTTCCAAGCCTAGAGGACTTGAGAGTGGCAACACCTAGTAGAATGTGTAAGGATGCCTTCAGCTGCAAGTTTAGTTTAGAATTCTCAACTAAAAATGGCTGAAAAACAGTGGACTTTGTCTCTCACGTTACAAAAAGTCCAGAGGTAGATGGTTCTAAGGCTGGCATAGCCCACAGAGCAACATTATCAAGGACTCAGATGCTTTCTATGTCTCTGCTCTGCCACATTCAGGGCATCATCAATGTCTCCTCTCACATTCATAGATAGCCACAGAAGCTTCAGGTCCTATGCAAACGTGACAACACCCCCTCAAAAATGGGTGCCAGAGGGAGGTTACTTCTTGTAAACACCTTTTAAATAACAAGAATAACTTACCATGGCCATGCATGCTGCTGCCCCCAGGAAGAATTCAGATCCCATCGACCTGGTTGGGACGTATAACCACGAACAAATCCAGTCACTGGAAAGGAGCATAGAAGTATGATTGACTTAGCCTCTGGTGATTCATAGAACATGGAAGGTGAACCCTAGAATGAAACTAAGTCTCTCTCAATAAAGGAGAATGGGGAAGGGACAACCAATGGTGTCCACCTCAGTGAGATCACCATAGTCTCAGAGGACCTCATATTTCTTTCTCCTGGTCTATTTGGAGTTGACTTCATATTTTAGCTTTCAGAAGGCAATCTATTTCTCCTATTCTTGGGTCTGAATTGAGCAGTTGCCCATTCCTGTATCGACTCCAAGCATCTTGACTTTCTTGACATGTTTACAAAATCCTAAGGAAGGAGCCATACATGACATATTACCATCTCCTCTCTGTAACGTGCACTACAGTATAAAGAGTGCTTCTACGTATGCTTTCATTGTTACTCAAAACAGCATTGTGAGAAAACCAAGACTTAGGTAAGTCAAAAGCTGTCTTGTCCAGAGTCAAACAGCTTTTATTTGCCCTACGGCTCTGTCTTCTGACTCAGCCCAGTGCTTTTCTCTGCGGATGCTCAGAACAGTGCGGACAACATACCAAACACTGAACACAAACTTGTTAAATAAAAAGATTAACATTTAAAATCTGGAAAGGGGCTTCCCTGGTGCGCAGTGGTTGAGAGTCCGCTTGCCGATGCAGGGGACACGGGTTCGTGCCCCGGTCCGCGAAGATCCCACATGCCGCGGAGCGGCTGGGCCCGTGAGCCATGGCCGCTGAGCCTGCGCGTCCGGAGCCTGTGCTCCGCGACGGGAGAGGCCACAACAGTGAGAGGCCCGCATATCGCAAAAATAAATAAATAAATAAAATCTGGAAAGGAGTGCATATCATATCTGTAATTTTTTTTTTTTTTCCCAGGAGAGTTTGAGAAAATGTAAAGCACTATAACAAGACAGCCACTGGAGGTCACTATTATTTCACAAAAGGAGAATTTGTTATTTCAGAAAGAGCAGGCTGATCCTGTTTTTAAATCCCTGGTGAAATGATGATGGTGTTTATTATGTAACATTTACTGACTTCCCGAGGCTTTAAGAATTACAATTATACATAGCTCATGCTTAGTGTTTTTAGCTAACATTTACCAAACATTCTGCTGAGCCAACATAGCCATTTTTTCCCGTGACATTTCCGCATATTTAGAATTACCGTTTCTTTTTTATAATATAAAGATGGTGCGATGTTTTTGTCAACAGAAAAAGTTCTTTCCTCAACGTTGATTTTTCCCTCATTGTTATATTCCCAAGGAAGAGTCATCTGTATTTCCCATGGATATAATTTGAGAGACATTTAGAACTCAAATTCTCTTGTTCCCTGGGCGATGAGTGCAATGCATTCACAGATATCTGAAATGTCACCATTAGCTCTGTATTCTTTTTTCTTAAATTTGCATCCCCACTTTGAGGGCCTGTGCACCAGAACACCATTTCCCAAAATGGTGTTTTAAAAATATGTACAGTAGGAGACATTCCATAAAAAGGAGTGTTCCTCAGTCAAGTCAGTTTGGGAACCACTGCAAAAAATAGCCCCCAGCTGGAGCTGGGAAACTATATTGAGCTGGAGGGAAGTTCAACAACAAACAGTTGGTGTTACTTTGTTTAACAAGCTGTTTCCACACCTTTGAAACTTCTGTAAAGGACCAGATAAGGAAATATTTTAGGCTTGGTGGGTCATCCTGGCTCTTTTTTGGAACTTCTCAGGTCTGTCATCGTGGTGAAAAAGAGGCTCTAGAGAATATGTAAATGAACAAGTGGGGCTATGTTCCAATAATGCTTGGTTTATGGACACTGAAATTTGAATTTCATAAAATTGTCACAAGTCATGAAATATTACTGACATATTGTTTTTTTCCCCAACCATTTAAAAATTGAAAAACTTGCAGCTATACACATCTTGTACACAGCAGTGGACCAAACAGGCAGTGGACCACCTTTGGCCATCCCCTGCTTTAGACCACAAGCCTTCTCTCCTTACCCTTTTAATTTTTCTATTAAGATTTAGAGGGGCTTCCCTGGTGGCGCAGTGGTTGAGAGTCCGCCTGCCGATGCAGGGGACACGCGTTCGTGCCCCGGTCCAGGAGGATCCTGCATGCCGCGGAGCGGCTGGGCCCGTGAGCCATGGCCGCTGAGCCTGCGCGTCCGGAGCCTGTGCTCCGCAACGGGAGAGGCCACAGCAGTGAGAGGCCCGCGTACCAAAAACAGAAAAAAAAAAAAAAAAAAAAAGAAGATTTAGGGGACTGTGGAGCCTTCAGCTGGAAGCCATCTTGGTGGACATGTTGCTTGTTTTTAATCTTTAATATTGTAAACAATGCTGCAACTCATTGGTTGTATTCTTAGATCTCTTTTTAGATGTATCATTTCCTTAAATAAATAACCCAGGACTTATACAGGGACAATTGAGGCACCTATATGTAATTCCAGAAAAACTGTGGTTTTGCTTTTATTTCTGGACAGATGACATTCTATCTTCTGTTTGCTAATGATAGTAATTAAATATCTGGTCATTTGGCCTGGAGAGTGGGGAGGACAAAATTATCCAGAATCCACACTTTGATTTATCTATTATTCCAGAAGCTTCGAATAGGGAAAGAAGGATGTGAGGGCGGAAAGACTCACAAGGGATTTGACCACAAATTATTCCAGTAAAGCTGAGGCACATTAGGGAAAACAACATTAATCCCAGGAATAGAATTTGAATATGTTTTGAGCTATACCTGGGAAATTAAAAAAAGAAACAAATCCAGTAAAAGAACTTGACCTTCTAGAGTGGCACGCTAGAAATGTCAGCTCAAAGCAGATCAAAATAAGTCTAAAAAGTGAGTAGAGGGCTTCCCTGGTGGCACAGTGGTTGAGAGTCTGCCTGCTAATGCAGGGGACACGGGTTCGAGCCCTGGTCTGGGAGGATCCCACATGCCACAGAGCGGCTGGGCCCGTGAGCCACAACTACTGAGCCTGCGTGTCTGGAGCTTGTGCTCCACAGCAAGAGAGGCCACGATAGTGAGAGGCCCGCGCACCGTGATGAAGTGTGGCCCCCGCTTGCCACAACTAGAGAAAGCCCTCGGGAAAAAAAAAAAAAAGTGAGTAGAAAGAAGTAGGTAGCCTATATTTGGGGGTGTCAAGGTGGCAGACACCCTGATTGGGGGTAGCTTTGATGGCAGCTTCAGAAATTCTAAGACCTCTTAAAGTTTTTGTGTCTTCAGCCTTTGAAAACTATTCCAACTCTATCTTTCTTATTTCTGATTCGTTTACTTGACATTTCAGACATAGTCAAATACCAGTTGTTGTTTTTTAACTCCCAAGCTACTTTCATCTGTTATAATTTGCAACAATTGTGAGAACTTTGCAACAATCCTTGATTACTTATTTCCCTTGTTTCCTAATATTCTACAGCTATGATCCTGGAAGCTGGGTTCCAGATCAGCAGCGTCAGCATCACCTGGTACCTTGTTACAAATGCATGTTGTCAGGCTCATCCCAGACCTATGCAGCTGGTCCAGCAATCTCTGTTTTCATTAACCCTCCAGATTACCCTGATGGTTTCTAAAATTTGAAAAACGGCTGTTCTACACCCGCTAGTCAGAACACACCGTAAGATAAGAAAAAGAAAGAAAAAGTCTGAAACCTGTCATGGCTTATTTGGCTAAGGAAAATCAACTGCTACAAGAATAGGTATGGAAGGAAATGACTGGAGGAATTAGAAATCTGCATTACAGGAAAAATGCTGGTTGGTATCCTAACGAATCTTATCCCAAGTGTCATACAATTGTATAAAACATCTTTGCAAAGAAGAATAAAAAGAATAATGGTAAAGCTTTACAAATAATCTAAAAATGTATCTCCCCATGGGAAAACATAGAATAAAATTAATTTCTCAATGAATGTTTCTTAGGTAATTTTTAGCTGGTTATAATTTGGTAAAGGTTCAGAGTAATTCATTTAGGAAGGAGAAACAAAACACATGTTGAGCAGCAGGAAAAGGTCCAAGAATCACAATAAAAAGGTTAGTTCTTGGGCTTCCCTGGTGGTGCAGTGGTTGGGAGTCCGCCTGCCGATGCAGGGGACACGGGTTCGTGCCCCGGTCCGCGAAGATCCCACATGCCGCGGAGCGGCTGGGTCCGTGAGCCATGGCTGCTGAGCCTGCGCATCCGGAGCCTGTGCTCCGCAACGGGAGAGGCCACAACAGTGAGAGGCCGGCGTACCGCAAAAAAAAAAAAAAAAAAAGGTTAGTGCTTAATTTTAAGGAGGATGTCTCGCCTGGGGTTCATAACAGGGCTAGAGCGAGCATGGACACATTTTGAAGTAAATTTCCTTCTATATTCCAATATTCTCATCTTCCTTCGAGCGATCTATTCAGGTTTGGATCTACTTTATTTAAGTTATTAAATTCAAGTCTTTAATTGTTGCTTATTCTATCCATTTTCACCTTTTAGGTCTAACCTTCATTTTGTTGCATTATTTGCCCTTCGTTTCTTTTTGACATTTATAAAGGTAATTATTGTTGAGGTACCTTCACAAGAACTATTTAGCTTATGATAGTCACGAGTCATTTAACAATTTTTCTAATCTCTGTTACCTCAAATGTCCTCAACCCCTCAAATTCTATGATTCTACAATTTCTAATTTGTGCTGTAGTCTAGAAATCCCAAGAACAAAAATAAAAGAGATGAATGAATTTGTTCAGAAGAGCATTTTAGAAATAAGAATCCCAACATGAATACTTATTTTGCACTAAACTAAACATGAGTCTAGATTTAGGGACGGTTCACAGCTCATATAATTAAGCTAATGTTACAGAGCTTTGGAATCTTGAGTCTGCAAATGAAAAGAGTGGAGTTACTGAATCAAATTGAGAGTTAATGAGCCTTTTTAGGCTTCATCATGTTAAATTATATATTCCATTATTATAAATATCTGCAGCAGTTTTAAGTCAGATGTCATGCAGTATACTGATGACCATACTTAGGACCAAGTAGCCTGTAATTTCTCAGTTATTTTGAGGAACTTTATCCTATAGCTGACATTTACCCCATGTCTTGGGGGCACCTGTAGATGATTTTTTATTGTGACATAAATCACCATATAATGCTTGAATGGCTGAAGGTTGCCTCTAGATTATCAGAGCTGTCAGAATCCATTTTTACACAACAGATGAAAAAAAAAAAGGAACTCCCTTAATTCAAACTTGTTATTTCTATTACTGTGTTATATAGCTCCTATTCTTTGCTTAGGAAAGTGAAACCTATAAAGATTGTTTTCCGTCTTTGCCAAGGAGAGTCTATGATTAAAGCAGTCAAAAATGACTCATTTTTTTCCTAAGATAACATCATAACTTTTATTTTGATTTCCAAAATTATATCTCCATTACAGTGGGAGTCTTGGGTCAGGTTCCATACAGTCATACTAGAACAGTCAGTAAATAATCTCATTTTGGAAACGGCCACAGTAAGCAAATGGCAAATCACATCATGTGTCAGCTGGCTTCAGAGTGTTCCAGAGAATAATCGAATATTCATTCTTGCTAAAACCTGATTGCTGTGTGGGACTGTCGGAGGGATAGCAGTGTCTCCACTCTGACTCTCGCCACCCAGCTGGATAAGTTTGTGTCCAAGATATGAAGCATCAAGGTGCCTTTTTTTGTCCATAACACTTATTAGTGGATATTATGTACCAACCACTGTATTAGAAGCTGAGAATACCAAGAATAAGACATAATCCTTCTTCAAGAAAGCAAGAGTCTTCTGGAGGAAACGATAGAGCAAAAATGTAATTTTAATACAGTTGTGTAAATATTATGATAAGTACACACACAGTCTATGTAGGAAGCAAGGAGAAAGAGTTTCCAACGTGAGCCTGTAAAGACTGGTTTGTGAGAGGGAGGCTTATAAGAGGAAGGCTCTGCCTTCCCTCCAGCCCATCTGGGGTGGTCCTGGGAGAGGGGTGTTCCCACTAAGTAGTAGAAGCAGGACTCAACCATAGATCTTCTCATGTTTTCCAGTGCCCTTTCCACTAACAAAGATGTCTGTTGGGAGAGATTTCCTTCTCTATGGTGATCTATGTGAAGATTGACACTTATAGTGGAATCTCCTTATTGGTGAATTCCATAAAATGTATTTGGAGAAAGAAAAGGGTGGGGTGGGGTGGAGGGAGTAGAAAAGCTCACTGCTTGCCCATGAGTGAGCAGGGTATGGGAGAGCGTCTCTTCCCTCAATTCATCAGTTTCCACATACCTCTCAGGGCTGCTTTAAGACCTTCTCTGAGCACAGGGGTAGATGGTGGCTTTTGAGGCTCTACTCCACCTTAAATCAAACTTATAAAAATGTATCCACATCCCCTATTAAATACAACTGACACGTAATTATAAAAAACCTGAGCTGAAGTGCAGTTGACTAGTTGGCATCACGTTTTATTTTGTAGATATTTAATTAAATGGTGTTAAGTTTCCCCCAATACTTTGTAGCCAATCATTTTCTTCAGGTCTCAGACAGATCTCTATATCCCCTGAAAAGCTCGTCGCTGGTGGGTATTGTGCCTACCCTACCCAGGTGCTTCTTTTCTTGTGATCATCTAGTCCTGATAAGAGTGAGTTAAAACACTTAAATTATATTTTCATCATATGCTCTTCATATATAGTGTATAATACTGTATACACTATTTTATACCTATTTATAAGATCAGTGTTTTAATTAGCTGTTGCCACAATAATCTCCTCTAGCAAAGAACCACAAAATCTCAGTGGCAAACAATAGGTTTTTATTCTTCTCTCATGGGTTTGCTGGTCAGCTCTGTTCAACGTATTTCTTATTTTGTCCTGGAACCATGAGCTAGCTGGGCCAGCATGTGCTTCTCATAGTGATGGCAGAGGTGTGAGAGAGCAAGTGGAAACTCATGAGAACTCTTAAGACCTCGAGTTGGAACTGCCAAACTTGCCAAAGCAAATCACAAAATTCAAGGGGCAGAGAAATACACTCTCGCCACACTGAGACTGTGGCAACAGTGTGGATGAGGGAGGATAGAGGTGAAAAATTGGGGCCAGTAACTGAATCTCCCAAGTCACCTTCAACCCCATGCAATGACTGCTATGCTCTGTGAGTGGTTAAAAGGGTATTAAAGATATTACGGACTCACCGGTTGACCTTAAAACCTATCCCCTGGATGAGATGTGACCCAACTGTACATCCACCAGCCGGTGAGCTATGTGCCCATGATGCTAAGTCAGCCAGGTGAAATTCCAGGGTTGGAGCCTCCTTCTTCTAGGCCCAAGATAACCATACTCACTTGGGTGTTAATTATACTGGGGTCAAAATCTGGATTTATGAAAACCAGAATATTCATTTTACTTTGAAGCAAAATGTTACTGAGAAGAGCTAAATTCAAGTACGTGGCTTGGTCCATTGCAAAAATGAACTTCAAAATACTGCGCCTCAGAATTAGACTAACTTTCTCATCCAGTCATGGGCAGTATTGCTTTGTTTACTTTTACCCACAAACAAGCTACAATTTAAACGTTCAACTGAACAGTAAAGCACAAAGCAAGTAAAAATCTGATGAAAAAGAACCTTCACCACACAAGACTATGGTAAGATTTTCAGTATATTCAAGGAATCTACTTTATAACTCTTTCCTCAGCTTTTATTCTGATAATCAGCAAAATAGCTCACTTAGTGCCTCGTATTCTTAAGATTTTATGTCACTAGCTCGGAGCTTCTTAGTTTTTTGAGCATCTCTACTGAACACGCTCATGTCGGTTGGTTTTATGTGAAGTCAAGGATTAGTAAAAAATTCAACATATTCCGAAGTTTAATTCTATACTATCTTTTGTGACAATCTATAGTTACATCCGAAACTAGGAATATCACAAAAGAGGAAGTATCCTGGACTTAGGTAGTACACAATCCTATAAAAAGGAAGATTACAGTGTTCTCTTTAAAATGTGTTTCTAATTCCCTCCAATGAGCCCACCTTAGAGATGGGAAAATCCAGGCTTAGATCTTTGCTGCTCCATTCTGATACATCCTAAACCTGGTCCATATTTCTACTGAGGATAGTAGGGTCTGGCAGCATGGCAGATTTACAGAGCAGGTACATTGCTGTGGGCATGTAACCTTGATTTCCACCCCCCGCCCCCGCCCCGTCCATGATACCGCTTCAAATGTACGTTAATATCAGGGCAGAAACTCTGACATAGGACATTGCATTGTCCTGGAATGTCAAACTCTCCTAGGAAGCCAATTTTTCTTTAAGAGAATTTCTACAATCTAGATGCATGCCCTGACATTCTCTTTCCTGGATCTATTATTTCTCACACTCAGTTCTTGTTCTGTTTTCTCTGACATAATGGAAGAAAATTAATGGAACAGAATAAATTAAGAGCCTTGGTGCTTTATCACCTTAACCTCTCAGCAAATTGAATTGATACCTTGGGGAGATCTGAGGTGTTTGCTGATAACTCCTTCAGAGCAAAGGGTTTTTTGCTTGGTTTTATTTACTTTTGTGTTCTATTTATCATAAAGACTCTCATACTGTTATGGTGGGGCATAAACATAAAGTAAATATGATAGCTAAAGTTTTAGGGGGAAATGGCAACTTTACACTTTCAAATTAAACTGCAATATTTTGTCCTCAAATATCTATAGAACTGACAAATCTGGTCATTTGATTAGAAGGAAGTAAGCTAAAAATCTTTAGGTTTTATTAAAAATTCTAGAGTATTTGTAAAATGGAAAAAAATGTTGTAGAAATTCTCTTTATGGAGGTGTCTGAAATGGGATTTGTTTATTTGAGGAGAATTAGGGCTGAAACTAAGGATGTTTTCTCAATGTCTGTTGCAACCTGTGTGTGTGTGTGTGTGTGCGTGTGCGTGCGTGTGTGTGTTAATGTGCATGTGTGTGTGTGAAAGAGAGAGAGAGAGTGCGCATAAGAGCACTCCTGCACATTCTATTTTCTCCAGAGCTG
This sequence comes from Orcinus orca, assembly GCF_937001465.1. Taxonomy (NCBI): domain Eukaryota; kingdom Metazoa; phylum Chordata; class Mammalia; order Artiodactyla; family Delphinidae; genus Orcinus; species Orcinus orca. Next base: position 23,737,384 of record NC_064562.1, read on the forward strand.
AATTAACAATGCTAGCATATTGATTGGAGGCTTTCTATCTAATTTGAGGTCCAAAGCTGTATCAAGGTTAAAAATGATAATTTCCTCATAAGAAGTAAAAGAGCAATCTTTGTGCTTCAGATTCAAGGAAGTTAATTTTCTCTTACATTTTCTTAATTTTTTTCTGTGTGACCAATGTGTCAGAAAGGACAAGCTCTGGAGGAATTTTAGGGCAAAAGAGCAGGGCCACTTCTCAACCACTCAAAATTATCAGCGGAGAGGCCCATTTATCATTCACTTACTGTCTTTAGCTTGAAGAAGATGAGTTCTTGGGGTTCAGCGGGCTGGAGGAGGGTACAGATGGCAAAAGAATGGTGGGACAGACAGAGCTGTGAACTTGTACTGACAAAAACCAGGGCAGATGAGATTCACACGGATGTGAGTTTAGGCTCTCCAACTGCCTTTTAATGTCAAGTTTAAATTTTTTCTGGTTCAATCATGTATTTCTGCAGTCTAAAGTATTCCTGCACAGTTGAATATTCCTACCTAGACTAACACCTAGGAATTTTTCAGGTCTAAACTCAGTGCCACTCTCTCCGGGAAACCTTATTTGATCTCTAAATTAGAATTAAAAAAAATTTTCCTCTCTTAGTAAAATTCCTGCTCCTTTTCTTCAGAGAAACATATGTGTAGAAATCCATGTATATGTATAGGAATATAATGTATAATTACGTATTAAGATCTCTTACGTGTTAAAAGTTTCTCTCCCATATGGGACCATATCCTGTAGCAGGGCAGGTACCATATTTGGAAAGAGTGGCACCAGGTGGTAGACAGCCGATCCATATTTCCTCAGAGAATAACTCAGTAAATATCGCCTCCTTTTCTCATATTGGAATTTGTGAGTTTCCTTGTCATCATTTCTAATTAAACTTTGATCGGCATTATTTCTCATCAGTTTAGATTAAGCATTTTGTAGTTCTTCCTTCATTGCCAAGGGGATTTAACATTTAAAGGAGCTCGATAATGAGATGTTTTGCAAAGAAAAAGGTCATTTGATTGTATAAACATTCCATATTCTTTTCAAGGTTAAATTGCTTTTCTCAAGATATTCCCTTGTTTACGGGCTTTTCACTGCTAGGGCCGTGTCCTTTCACAATTGCTGAAACCCACTCGTATTTCAGTAAAGGACATTGTCACCTTCTGCCACTCCCGCGATACAGTTGAATGGGATTTGGGGAGATTTGTTTCCTTTTTGCTTGTGGATGGCTACAGGCGGTAACTCTGTCCTTGTAACCTCTAAATGCGCGATCGCTGTCAGGCCAGAGCCCTCTAGCTACTGTTCCACCCTTATGCCACATGAAGCCCTGGGAGAAAGAGGACGCAGATTCATTAGTACCACTTACTCTTTTTTTTTTTTGAGGTACGCGGGCCTCTCACTGTTGTGGCCTCTCCCGTTGCGGGGCACAGGCTCCGGACGCGCAGGCTCAGCAGCCATGGCTCACGGGCCCAGCCGCTCCGCGGCATGTGGGATCTTCGCGGACCGGGGCACGAACCCGTGTCCCCTGCATCGGCAGGCGGACTCTCAACCACTGCGCCACCAGGGAAGCCCACTACCACTTACTCTTAAGCCAGAAGATCTCCTGTTAGTATGACAAGATACAATGAAATCCACTACCCAGTTTGCTCAACTGATCAGAAAGTTGGGGTTCCCCAATTCAGATGCACGCACTGATACTCTCTCCTGGGAAACAAAACACAGCTGAGTCAACAAAGCCAAAAACTTTGACTTGGCCGTGCTGTCACCTCTGGCGACCATCCAATTTGTCTTTTTCCTCTTATTCACAGGTATCTCAAATAATTGGGTATCTATTTAAAACGCGGTGGGCTCTAAATGCCAGGTGGTATTCAGAGGTCTTCTCACGTTACAAGAAATCTGGATGTCGGTTGTTGCCCACGTTCTCTCAGTGGCTCACAAAGTCAGGACTTCGGGGCTGGGGGTCTCTGTGACTGTCATGGTCCTACCCACATGGCTGTCAGAGGACTACTGTGGCTTCCAGCAGCCTCTTTTCTAACCCACAGGTGCAGGGGCAAGTGGCAGGGGACAAGAGCTCACTCCCACTCTCTTAGCTAGGAGGGAGCTTCCATTACCTCCCCTTACATTTCACTGACCAGAATTGGGTTACGTGACTGTTGCAGCTGGAAAAAAAAATGATCAATCGGTTGTCCAACCCTTAGGGTAAGTAACAGACAGTGGAGAAGGGAATTGAAAATGGGTTTTGAATAGGTACCAGAGAACCCACGACGGGTCCTAAACGGGGACTCTGTCCTACCCTTTCTAATTTGCTTTATTACAGGACTAAAGCTGCATTCTTGGTGGTGACCTGCTCTCATACCTTAGTATGTGCCTCCTCTGCTTGGTGTCATACCTGCCATCTGAACTTTCCTTAAAAAACATTCAGCACAGAATCAGCAAATCACCCATTTATATGGTAGATTAAACGTATCAGCACAGCATATACTATTTTAAAAGATTATACTTTTCTTATTATTTTCAAATGTTCCCCCTTCCCAAATAGGGTGTTATTTTCCTTTTGCTATGGTACTATAATTTCTAGAGTAGTAAATGTAGAAGTTTATAGCAGGTTGCAATAATTTGTTATTTATATAAATAAAGTAAGATCAGTAACTTCATGATTTGGGACATTCAAGAGAAAGCTATGGTGAACTTGTCTATATTTATTATTTTTTGAAAAGGTAATATGAGATAGAAGTGCCCGTCACGCACCCAGCCTTTCTAAAGTACACAGTTTAATCAAAATCTCTTCATGCTAGAGATATTATCGTATACTAGTAACTCACCACTCAATCACAGCATTTTGGGTTTATTCATCAACTCTTAGCACATGACCTGTCACTGAATTTCTACCTGTGGTATTTTAAGTCACTAGTGCCCTTGAAGGGCAAGTGGATTCACATTTCATTTCACCAAGAATGAAAAGAAAAATGGGCAAATGTTTCTGGTAATTGTTGGTAGTTCAGCATGGAACGCTGTAAAGTCACCTAATGTATTAAACTTTCACATGAAAGAAAGAAAATAGAATCTGCATAATCTTCCTATAATTGTGATTAGGTGCTGAAATTGATTGCCCTGAACTATTTAAATTTTTTCATCTGTATATAATTAATAATAAATGAATTCTGCAAGCTGAACAATTTTTTTGAAATTCATTTATTTGATAGTCTTGATTTGACCTCTTTGAAAATACCCTGTATTTTTTTGTTTGTTTGTTTGCTTTTTGTTTGTTTCTTTGATTGGGCCCTGGCAATTGCTCATGCACAGAAGTTCTTACTGACTCAATGATGCTTTCTCTTTTGCATACAAATGTTCTTTCTAATTTTTTTTTTTTTTGCTGTCATCAAATGTCCATGTGTCATGATCTACAAACATGAAGATGGTGCTCATCCAAAGAGAGTTCAGTGTTAAAATATATAGCAAAGTTAGGACTTCCCTGGTGGTGCAGTGATTAAGAATCCGCCTGGCAATGCAGGGAACACAGGTTCGAGCCCTGGTCCGGGAAGATCCCACATGCTGCAGAGCAACTAAGCCCATGAGCCACAACTACTGAGCCTGTGCTCTAGAACCCGCAAGCCACAACTACTGAGCCCGTGAGCCACAATTACTGAAGCCCGTGTGCCTAGAGCCCGTGCTCCTCAACAAGAGAAGCCACCACAATGAGAAACCCATGCACTGCAATGAAGAGTAGCCCCTGCTGGCCCCAACTAGAGAAAGCCTGCGTGCAGCAACGAAGACCCAACACAGCCAAAAATAAATTAGTTAATTAAAATATATAGGAAAGTTAATCAAGCATATATTTAAAGATGCGTATAATTGTTTTTGTGCTGCATGGTGATTGGGCATAAGTGGTAAGTTACTCGTACCATAGCAATGGAGGCTCTATTTAGAGACAGACCCAGCATTTTTATAATCAGTGGTGAGAAGAAGTTGAAAGTGAAAAGAGTGAGAATGGGGAGGTAGTTTGTGGAAAACCTCTTTCCGATCATAGCCTTAAGAAAAGACACCTGGCACCTCAAGTTCTTTACTATATTGATTTCCCCAGGATTCAGAGGGATCAGCATGTCAATCTACACTGGAGCTTCTTAAGCACTTAGATGTGGGTCTCCTGTGCTGATCATGTTGAAAAGAAAAATTGATTAAAGGAGTAAAGTGTCCAACAGCTATCAACAGGTCAAGTAGGAAAAAAACAAAACCAAACTAAAAAAAACCATTTTCCACTTTTAATTGCTTTGGCATATCACCCCTAAAAGCTGTGGCCATTTGTGTTCTTGTGAGGAAAAGTCAGAAAGTATGTGCTCTTACCTTGCAAGGGCCATGTATTACCAGTTGTAGTGTGGAAAACACTTCAGAAGCCTAGGTGATCATGATGGTAGATCTCCTAACTACGTATTGTCCTTCTGCATGTTCATGATGGGGGAAGGGAGATGGGTCCTTAAATGTGTTCAGTGACCTTTGGTCCCTCACTGGTCTCAGCTGTGAAGTCGTTGGTCTGGGCTGCTCTCTGGGTGGTGACCACTAAGCTGGAACTGGTCCCATCCCTGGTCATTCTGCTGCTCATCTTCAGCTGCTGTAGCTCATGGTTGTCTCTCTTCACGTGGTCTGGGCCGCAGGTACCCCCTGGCTGATGTGGCCTTACTCGGCTCCCTTCCTGAGCCCCTTCAACTTGACACTGGTTTTGATGTTCCATCTCAACCCGTTGCTCTTGTAGATTGAATGGCAGAACCTCTGGTTATAACTCAGCTTTTGTTCACAACTCCCTCCGTATCCAAAGGGCATGTGCAAACTTCTGGGTCTCATCTTACCCAAGACAGCTAAAATTCAGCCTTCCCTCTGCCAGATTGGCCCCCCCACCAATACTGCTGCAAAGATGCAAGGCACTCTCCTTCTAGAATCCTACATGTGATAAAGAACCAAGCTCTCTACCTTCTGTGTTCCCATAGGTTTATCTATCACATTTTCCCCAAGCAGGAGTAAAGACTGAAGACAGAAGAACACACACACACATCTCATCCCCTGCCTCTCCTTCCTCAAGCCCCTTATTTTGCTACAATCCCTTTAATGCTGAAAGGAGTTAATTTTTATTTGTCTTTTCTATTCTCCCAGAAACTCCCTGCTTACCCTTGGGCCAGGAAGGAGGGCTTTTGGGGTCCCTAATACCATAGCCTTAGGAGGATGGGGGAATGATAGAGAAAGACGAGTTGACCAGTAAATAACTCTACGCTGGAAGGTATTTAAAAAAATAGTCTACCTACTTACAATCCCCCTGTAATAAAACTTCCCCATTTTTCAGTGGATATTTACTCTTATTTAGGGGTCACTTCTCCCTTTTCCCAAAATGCAAGAGCCAAATCTTTGCCTTGAATCTACTCTCTGATTTTCCCCAGCCCCCAGAGCCTCCGAGGGTGGCTGCGTGAATCTGGGACTGGTCGCGTCCTATGTCTAGGGACAGATCTTAGACCCAAGGAAACCCATGCTTTCCCAATACTGGTCCTTCAGGGATCCTGGCCATGTGGGCAGGTAGAGCTTCCCTTGAACAAAGATGAGTCTCAGGGGATCTTGCTTAGCTGGAGAAGCAATGTATCCCCAGTTCAAAGATAGCAGGCTATATGGGATGCTGTCTCCAAACCCAAATTTACCTCCATGGTCTCTTTGGCCTTGATTCTGTGACCCAGAAGGGAAACAAATGACAGCCGAGTTAACCTCCCTGAGACTAGGATGTCTCCACTCTCTCTCTTTGTGTACTTCTCAAGCCAACCTTTGCTTCATATCAGCTCTGGAAACACTTATTGGCTTAAATATAGGTATGGAGTCTGCTCTCTTTCTCTGAAGCATAATTTTTGAAAAACATCCTGGGCCCCGGTTGCTAGAATAAGGCTTCCTTCTCCTAAATGAGGTTCAGTCCTTTCAAAGAGAAAGGGCCTTACTTCCCTTCCCCTTCCTTTCTTTAATCTGCTAATTGTCCGTAGTTGCCTGCCTACAAAATTTTTCTTCATTGTGCTGGCATCAAGCAGCTTCAACTCTCAAATTCTCCTCTGGGTACTTGTTACCTGTGAGCCGTGTAAATATGTGATTCCCACAGGGGCTTAAGCATCCCAAATGGGTGCCGTCATGCCGCCAACTTGCAGATTTTTTCACTCAGATGTGCAAAGAAAATGTAGCTTATTTAGTCGGTCTGCTTTTCCTCAGAAGGCTAAACTTTGTGTGGGGCAATCATTTAAACAGCCCTTTTATTTATTTATTTTTTTGCGGTACGCGGGCCTCTCACTGTTGTGGCCTCTCCCGTCGTGGAGCACAGGCTCCGGACGCGCAGGCTCAGCGGCCATGGCTCACGGGCCCAGCCGCTCCGTGGCATGTGGGATCTTCCCGGACCGGGGCACGAACCCGCGTTCCCTGCATCGGCAGGCGGACTCTCAACCACTGCGCCACCAGGGAAGCCCTAAACAGCCCTTTTAGATAGTACTCATATCTAAAACAAACTAAAAATTAAAATGCACGTTTCCTTGTATTTCCACATAGCTCCTGTCCAAGAGGGCATCTGTGTGTTTGGTGGGGTGATGTACCTAGAGAAGGGAGGGGAGATGGCGTGCTTGGATCCATAGGGTGCTTTACAAATAATAAATGTAGTAGCAATAAATACAAAACTTATAATACACATACGTAATATGTAATGTAATGCATTGATACACAATAGCTTTAGCTATCTAGATCTATGTGTTTTTTCATCCATCCATCCATCCATCCATCCATCCATATAGACAATGCTTTATGTTGTTTATAAAGCACTTAAAGAATGTCTTAGCAGGGGATGCTTCCTGGCCTTGCATCCACCCAGGGCTGACAGTCCCAGGTCTGGGGGCCTCTGGGTGTTTGCTGCTGCAGCCTGAGGCTGGTATGTCCCAGCCCCGTTTGTTTTCTTACTCAGCTTGGTCAGGCCTCAGCATCTTTCCTGCTTTTGCTCCTCACAGGTTCTGTAGACTATCCTGCCCCTGCCTGCCCCTCGTCCCCAACAGATCCCTGCGAACAAGACGGAGCATAAGCTGGGCTGTTTCTTCCATTTCCAGTCAAGATTTCCGTGACATAATAACTGCTTCCTCTCCTGGGGCATCAGTGATCTGAATCCTGAATGCTTGGTTCGCTAAAGGATTTAGAAAACACGAAATTCCTTCAAGCCAATTGCCTGACTGCAAAACCCCTATTTTGAATATGAGAAAATGAAAATAAATTCTTTAATTCTCTCTCCGTTCCTAACATAATAACCTTAATGTCTTCTCCCCACTTCCAGCAGGCGATTGGACGCCGCAGGCAGGCTAGAGACAAAGTCCTGTGTGCAGAAACACAAGAGAGCAAAATACATTAATAATTTTTCTTTGGCGGTATACATTAATAATTTTAAGGCTGATTACTTAAGTATGCAGAGTGTTCAGTAGTGAATAAAACGGAGCAATCTCTGTTTCATGGAGGTTACAGCCTGGTAAGGGAAACAGATATTATATAAATATGTGTACACTGCTAGTTTGTGGTTCATGCTTTGAAGGAAAGCAGCTGGTAGAGAGAATGACCGGTTGACAGTGGTGGGAAGTGCAGGTTAGACAGTGGCATCAGGAAAGATCTCTCTGAGAAAGTGACAGAGGCCTGAGGATGAACAGACATTGGTCAGGCACAGCACAGGGGAAGAGCGTTCCAGGCTGAGGGAACATGTGGGATGGTTCTAAGGTGAGAGGGTGAGAAAAGACCAGCAGTGGCTTCCTTCCCATCTCACTCAGGACAGAGGCCACGTTGTCCTCTCATCCACAACACTCTGCCATGTGTAATTCCCCATGACCTTTCCAACCTAATGCTATGGTGTCCTTTTCTCTCTCTGACTTCACCCCTTACTTCCTTCCTCTTTACTCCCTCTGAAAGAGCCACATTTGTCCCCTCCCATTCCTCAAACACACCAGGCAGGTTTCTACCTCAGGGCCTTTGCACCTGCCATTCCCTGGCTGAAGGTTCTACTGTCAGGGAGCTGCAGGGATCACGTCTCACTTTCTTCTGGTTTTTTACTCACAAACCTCTCTGTAACACCTGCCGTGGTCACCTTATCTAAAACTGCAGTTCCTCCTACACTTTATGTCACTCTCCCCTGCTTTTAGTGTTCTTCTTAACACCATCATCTAACGAACTGCATATATTTTATCTATCTATCTCTATCTATACTTATTTACTTTGGCCACACTGCATGGCTTGTGGGATCTTTGTTCCCCGACCAAGGATGAAACCCAGGCCCTTGGCAGTGAAAGCGCGGAGTCCTAACCACTGGACTGCCAGGAAATTCCCTAATGAACTGTATATTTTATTCATGTATCTTATTTATTGTCTGTCCCCCATGTAATGTAATCTATGAGGGCAGGAATATTTGTCAGTTTTATTTGCTACTGTATCTTAGCAATTAGAATATTGCCTGGCACGTAGTAAGCATTCAATACACGTTTGTTGAATGAATAAACGAGTGGTTGGCACTCTGTTTTTTGGTGCACTTGGTTTGTCTTCTTCCCTGCCTCGTGGTGTTTGCTCTAATTCAGTCCCCCAGTGCTCTCTTATGGGCTTAACGCACTCTGCATCATCTCCGGTCCTTTGCTTCTGATTTCCCAACATCTCCTGGGTTTTTACATGGTGAGTCAAATTCTGTTCCTTCCTTCTTGCCTTTAATGATTATTTGTGGGGTACCTGATACTGAGCAGGACGCTGTGGGGCTCAAAAGCCTTCCCGTGTCCTCCATTTCTTGATTATAGGAAATAGGCTTCATTCAGCCTCCATGACCTTCCCTGAGTTCCAAAGGGCCAGTTCAAATAGGTGCTAATTAGGGAAGGGAGGGGATGCATAGACAAGGGAGGAACAGTTAAAAGAAACAATAGTGCAGCCTTGGGGCAGGGTCCTGGTTCCCCCGCAGGGATACACTTAACAATATCTTTGAGCAGTTTTGCAGATACTGAAACCTGCACCAGGTGGGAGAAATTAATGGTATGCGGCCCACAAGCACGTAGACCTGAGACCAGTTGGAACCAGAAGGTTGATGATGCCACCAATCTCCCACTTACCTCCCCACCAACCAATCAGAAGAATGTCCACGAGCATTTCACGCCCTCTTTGAACCATTACTGTAAAACTTCTCACTACTCCCTCCAGGTTAGGACACACAGTTTTGAGGGTATTAGCCCACTGCGGCCCCATTTGCCTGGCAAAGCAATAAAGCTATTCTTTTCTTCTTCACCTAAAACTCTGTCTCTGAGAATTAATTCAGTGTCAGGGTACAGAAACCGGATTCAGCTTCACACCTTCTATGTACCAGGCACTGTTCTGGACACTGGGGACATGATGATGAGGAAGACAGTATCTCCGTCTTCACAAGCTTAGACTTTAAGCCATATTTTTTCCCCAAAGATTCTGTTTTGTGACAAACACATCACCCCTGACTCTCTGCTGCCTCTACCTGCTATAGGGCAGCTGCAAGGGCAGTGGTCAGCCTGGCTGGGCATTCACTACTGAAGTCACCAAATGTGGTACCACAGAGTAGGATGTAGGAGCCAGAAATGAGAGATGAGCCTGTCTGGTGCAAATCTTGCAGAGAGAGGCAGAGATGCTTGGGCAGCTCCATCCCAAGGAATTACTCTGCTGTGAGGGGGCAGTGAGGTGAAGTCCCTAGTTGTAGATAAACACAAACTGGCCATCCAATTTCCCACTGCTGTTTCACTTCCTCTTTACATGATCAGAAAGATAATTTATTCTGAATTTGTTCTTAGATAAATTAGGGTGGCCACTGAGGAAGAATGGCTACATCTGTGTAGACCTTACGTAAAGAGGAATGAAGCATTGCCATCCCAATTCCCATAAGCACATGGTTTTACAACACTTGATTGCTCACAGGACACGCCATTTGAAACACACATATTGTACACTCTAAATGACACACTTCCAATGTGGCAAACGCCAACAGAAGGTTAACAGAAAAATCTGACAGGTACCCTTAGCCGGCACCAATGCCTTTCTCTCAGGGGGACAGGGGGAGTCCTTATATATCACAATAATTCCTATGAATGAAATTGGAGATATAGTATTGTATACATTCAAGATATTGAAAGATAGCTGAAAGTATTCTAGGGATGATTAATTTTTATTAGCATACTATAGTGTAAGCTGATAAGTTAGAGGGTCCCTGGAGAAAGAGAACAAGGAATGGCCTAAGCCATTTAGTGATCTAAGCCTGGGCACAAGGCTTGCCCTTGAACAAGTCTCAGTAATTAATGATCTTAAGGGAAGGGAGGGGATGCAGAAACAAGGGAGAAGCAGTCAAGAAACAACAGCGCAGCAACGGGGGCAGGGTTCTGGTTCCTCAAGGGAGGTACATAATAACATGTCTTTGAGTTTTGCAGGAACTAAGGTCCCTAACCAGGTGGAGGATGGAATGATGGTGTTGACTCTCCTGACTTTAATCAACTACAGGTTGGACACTCTGGGCCTTTGCCCGGATTCCATGCTGAATTCTCCTCTGCTCAAGCCCCCTCATGAATATGCATGGACCCTGAGCTTAAAACTTCCCCAATTTTGCTGTTCAGGGAGACGCTGCTTTGGGAAAGATCCCAGGTGTTCTCCTTACTCGCTGCAAATAGTCAACTTTCTCCCAGTCTTTGGCTTGGTTGTCTATTGGCTTGACACCCACCAAGAGGGTGAACGCAGTTTTGGGGTAACAATAGCTCATGAAAAAGGATTAGAAACTTTATATAGTATTTTATATAGTATCACTTTATTATATAGTTATTCAGCCATTACATTTTAATGAACGTACAGTGTTACAACACGTAACTGAATCCTAGTAGCTAATGTTATTTTGATAGTTTAGGTTGGACCACATAAAATTCTTATCTAATAAATGTCAGGTGTTTTACAATAATAATATCAAATGTTAGAGTAATTATAAATAGAGAACCACAGACCTTTTTTATGTCTATTTGACAAAACTGACTCCCATCACACTGCCTATTACAGTTTTGTAAGTGTAAGCTCCTCCAGGGTAGGGACAAAATTGTATTCATCTTATTTGGGCTCAAACAATGTAAAAGCACTACCATGTAGACCCCACAAGTAGAAGGTATGCAATATGGGTAGAATTAACCAAAGAGCTGGCGTGCAAACTGGCAGGCTTAGAGAAACACGATTCACATGAAAGGTGGCCATAGGCGTGGACTCTGGAGCCAGACAGCCTGGGTTCAAATCCCAACTTTCTTACTTGACTTTGAGTCTCAGTTCCCTGCTCTAAGAAATGCAGGTAATGATGCCTAAAGCTCAGCTTCTCTGTACAATGGCGCTTAATCGAATCACAGAGACAGAGTTTCTTTCTTTCTTTTTTTTTAAATAATTAATTAATTAATTTTTGGCTGCGTTTGGGTCTTCCTTTCTGTGCGCGGTCTTTAGTTGCAGTGAGCGGGGGCTACTCTTTGTTGCGGTGCGCAGGCTTCTCATTGCAGTGGCTTCTCTTGTCGCGGAGCACGGGCTCTAGGCATGCGGGCTTCAGTAGTTGTGGCTCACAGGCTCTAGAGCACAGGCTTAGTAGTTGTGGCGCATGGCTTAGATGCTCCACGGCGTGTGGGATCTTCCCAGACCAGGGCTCGAACCTGTGTCCCTTGCGTTGGCAGGCAGATTCGTAACCACTGCACCACCAGGGAAGCCTGGAGACAGAGTTTGGGGTGAAGTAGAAGATGATAGCTTTTTTACTTTGCCAGGCAAAGGGGGACACAGTGGGCTCCTGTGACGAAAAACTATGTGTCCCAACCCAGGAGAATCTGATGAGGAGTTTTATAACAATACTTCCCGAGGGCGGGGTTGCTGACAAGATGAGGGTGTGTGCAGGGTCTCAGGTGGTCTGTCTCCTAATCTTGATGGGCTTCTCTGGTCCCTGTAATCTGGCCTCAGGTGGTTTCTTAGCTGCTCCTCCCTTGATTAGCAACTGTTCGAATCTGCCCTTTGGAACTCAGGGAAGGTCATGGAGGCTGGAGTCTTGCCTACAAAAAACGGGGGACAAGAAAAAGAGGCCTCTGTGCCCAGGAGCTCCACAGGGCTCTGCTTGGTTTCAATAATAATAACACCTACCTCACAGGGTGGTGGTGACGATTAAATGAGTTAATTAAAACATGGAAAGCGTGTAGTATGGTCTCTGGTACATGGGATGGACACAATAATATTGTTACAGGAAGGGGGACCCCTTCCAGGGCCCACAAGTGGGCTCTTGTCTAACACTCAGAAATGAATTGTCTGAGGAGACTCAGGTGCTGACAAAGCAAGAGACTTTATTGGGAAGGGGTGCCCGGGCAGAGAGCAGCAGGGTAAAGGAACCCAGGAGAATTGCTCTGCCATGTGGCTCGCAGCCTTGGGTTTTATGGTGATAGGATTCGTTTCCGGGTTGTCTCTGGCCAATCATTCTGACTCAGGGTCCTTCCTGGTGGTGCGCGCATCACTCAGCCAAGATGGATTCCAGCAAGAAGGATTCTGGGAGGTTGGTAGGACATATGGGCTGAAGTCTACTCTCTCCTTTTGATCTTTCCCGAATTCTTCCATTGGTGGTAGCTTGTCAGTTCCGCCTTCCTTACCAGGAGCTCCTGTTGTAAGATAACTCATGCAAGTGGTTACTACTGTACCTGACCAGGGCGGGCAGTGTAGGTTAACGGTTCCCCTAACAATATTAGCTACTATTATGTAAGATAAACCCACATACTCAAAGAAGAAATATAAAATATAGGACTAATAATCACTTTTCCACCCCTTCCCCCTACACATCTTTTTCCAGACACACGCACACACACACATCTTCGCACATACAGAAACCACTCATAAAAATGAAAAGAGAAGAGCTTCCTTCACAGGATACCAGGAAAAAGCCTTAATTCTCTCCTGGGGATCCGGATGTAGTGTCTGCCCTTTTAAGTGAACCCAACTTGCCCTTGTGAGCCTGAGCTGGGATTACCTAAAACGCTTTGCAAGGCCTCCGAGCTCCATCCCTGGACTGGTTCCAGGTCATTTTCTATCTGCCAGGAGTGCTAATCCTTGTTCTTGGTGTGATTAGATCATCATCTTTTCAGATAATAATTTTTGTGGCTTGCTCCCTGCATCTTTTCTTTAACAATGCCCCATGACAATCTCTCTCTCTTTCTCCCTCCGCTGCCCCATACAAGCTGACCCTAGACTCTCAGTTCTGCTTGCTTCAGTGGCTGCGTTGCGGGGGGTGGGGGTGGGGGGGGGGTGGGGGGGGTGGGGGTGGGGGGTGGGGGGTGGGGTGGCGGCAGGGTTGGAGGTGTGGTTAGAATGGAAAGTGCTAGTAACCTGCAAAATGTCTTGACTTTCTTTGCTCAAAATCTAAGCCTGCAAGATAATTAGAGGTTTTGTAAAGTTGCTAGAAAGGTGAAGTGAATGTGTGCAGGTGAAATGGTTTAGAAGAAACACAAGGGGAGAAAGATTTCCTGCAGGTTTTTGAAAGGTTCTATTGGATTGTGACAGGGTTTGCAATCTGAAGGTTTTACCAGTAAAAGAGAGCTGAACATTGCTCCCTGACAAAAATGCCAGCATGTGACGTGATTCCAGGAGGACTGGCTGCACAGTATGCTGGGAAGCTGGAATCACAGGTACCTCATTAAAGATTTCCACAGGCAAAGCTCGGGTTGGAAGTGACAAAGAGCTGGCAGAAGGCAGACACGTGGACAAAGGTTATGGAATTCTCCAAGTGATCTATGTAGACAGTAGAGTAGAATCCATGTGCCCCTGTTGTAGGCTTTGGTGATGCAGAAAACTCTGGAACGGCAACAAAATGCCTGTGCATGGAGAATCTCTAAGAAATGACATACAGTTTCCCACCTGTCTGATGGGTTGGGGCTCAAAATAGAAATTAATTTGATATATTCAAAATAAAGAGGCCTGATGGCTCTGGCAGGGGTTTTTACCTTGCGGTGTCTTTACCCTTTCTTCTGCTACCGAAACCCTGGCCCCCTTTAAAGGGATTATATCTTCTCCATTTGAGGACGCTTGATGAAATTGTTGATCAAATCTTCCTATAGCAAAGCAGGGAGGGCACAAGGTCCAGATTAGACCAGTTAGACTCCCCCTCTTAGGACTTTGATTCTTGAGAAGAGTGATACAAGTACCATGAACTGTTGGATCTGACTGATCTGTTTTAGAAGCCGTTAGTTCCAGCCAACTACATGGGTTGCCCTGGGTTCTGCCCCTCACAAGTTTCGTGCTTCAGGTTTACCGTGGATTCTGAGAATCTTCCTCTTCAATTTAGAAAGGCTTTTAGTAGAAATACAAAGTTAGAAGAATTGGCATTTGGGGTTCCAACTCCTAAAACTAACAGTTCTCCTAAATACCGTCCCACTGTGCATGGCTTTGGATTGAGCAACTGGTGACGAATTGCAGCTGTAGTTGGCCTTGACTCTTTGCCAAGATATGCATTTTGGCATCTCCTTTATTTTCACACACTGACCCTTCTTTTCCCTGCATCAGTCCAAGTGATTGATTCTTTCCACTCCCCTTCTCCCAGAATCTGGTTTATAGGGAGGAGGACCAGAGGGGTGGCCAGCTGACCCCCAAACTCCTGATCAGTTAGAGGATGATGAAGTATCATCTTCAGTATGTCACAAGATGAGACTTACTTCATTAATATCCAGTTTTCAAAACATTAGCATGAATGAATCTTGTTCCCATCAGTGGCTGATATCAAGAGCTGGATTAAGTTTTGTCCCCAAACTAAAGTGTTTTAAAAATGATTTTTCTTTTACTCTTTGGTGTCATTTCCTTTTATTTGAGTTGTAGCTTTTGTTTGCTATACAAATGCCATGATAAAATTTTTATTTTACTGAAAATTATTCATCTTAAAATATCAGTGAATTCACAATTGCAACCCAATTTTGAATATCTTAATTTATTTTTTTGTCAAAAATTTACTTTGAATATATATCAGTGTTGTTTTGAATCATTCAATAATAAATTTAACTTTATACTTGTTAGATGCATATTTTCTTGATTTTGAGTGTTTCCATTCCTCCTTTTTGGCAATTTAATCATTAATATTTTAATTTGATTGTGGTGGTAAATATAACTACGTTTTTGTCAAAAACCATAGAACTGTACACCACAAAGAATGAATTTTACTGTATATAAATTTTTAAAAAATGCAAAAAAGCAGGTTTTTTACTTTCCAGTCTCTTGCACAAAATTATAAAATAAGAAGATAAAAAGAAACTCAATTTTTTGTGTAAGCCCTCAATATTCATAGTGGGCAAGCAAGAATATAGATTATTTAGTTACATAGATGTACACATAGATCTTGACACTCAAAGTGCTAAATTCATAAATCTATGTCAACCATTTGAAGTATAAAAGGATGAAAGGAGAAAGTGAATTTTAAAAACATTAATTTCTGATAAGGCTCTAGGGCAAAAATTTGTGAAAGTAAAGAGTAAGAATAACCCATACAAAGATACAAGGCACTATCAAAAAATATCTATGCATAGTGAGAGAGCAAATCTTTGCATTTGGTTTTATAGGACTGTCTTTGTTTCCAGTTCTGGCTTACCACTGCTCCTGAAATAAGTTGAAAAAAAGTAGGCATTTAAAAGTTCAGGTACCAGGCTTCCGTGGTGGCGCAGTGGTTGAGCGTCCGCCTGTCGGTGCAGGGGACACGGGTTCGTGCCCCGGTCCGCGAAAATCCCACATGCCGCGGAGCGGCTGGGCCTGTGAGCCATGGCCGCCGAGCCTGCGCGTCCGGAGCCTGCGCTCCGCAGCGGGAGAGGCCACAACAGTGAGAGGCCCGCGTACCACAAAAAAAAAAAAAAAGAAGAGAGATGGGAAAACTTCCTGGGCAGATAAAAATAATAGCCCTGAGTCCACTAAAATGTCAATCATTTTTGTCTTAAACACAACCAGAGTTTAGTCAGAATCCTAGTATTTTGTTAATAAATATATTCGTAAAGATACTTTTATCTGTGTTTATTAGGTATAAGTTTAAAGTAAGACTTTTGTTTAGAAAATCACACTAATGTAGAATAATTATTTTTCAAATTAGTTTTGTTGAAGGAGGTTACACTCTTCTTTAAAGCATTCTGCAAATATTTAAAAGATTTCTGAAATCTTTTATAAAAATGCTTTCAAAGCCAGTTTGTGAATTGCACAAGAAAATTATTCTCATTACTTCATAACAACATGTTAAATTTTAATGTCTGTAGTCAAATGTTTTATCATTAGCATTTGTCTTAAGAGAAGAAGACTGGAAGTTATTAAGTATATAGCGACAGTGAAATAATTTCAGGAGTCTTTAGGGATCAGACCACTGCCAAATTAACAAACAATAATATTTTACTCTTCAACTGCAGACTAGTCCATAAAATGGAACGCTGGATGTGGAGAAAGCAGTGGCAATAAATCCTTAAAACAAAAGTATGCTGTTTGGCATGCATTTAAAAATAAAATTCATGGTTGCTTTGGAACTGCCAAAAGATTTATTTCCAGTTTTGTTTCATAATATACGTTTTGATTATATGATGACGCAGTTGGATCTATCTTCAGCAGTAAATATACATATCTACAGTAGATATATATAAATATACATATATATATATAAAGGATCATAGTACAAAAATATGTGATTATAATGAAAAGTGTGGCCTCTGATCATTCTGTGTGATTGACTGAGAACTAATTATGTCCTAGTCACCATTTCATCCCACTACAGTCTTTGTATAGGCAAGGATCACTTCTATTTATTTTACTAGAGACCTAAAGGCACCAGGTCTGAAAAGGTTGTTTTCACCCCTCCTGAAACTTTCAGGGACTTGTTTTTGTATCTTTGCAAATCAGCTTGGGAGCACCTTCAAGGGAGATTTTGTTGCGTTTTGTTTTTGATTTTTCCAAGAGGGCTGCTTGGGTTCTGAGGTGGAGAGTGAAAAAGGGTCATTGCAAAGGAAATGTGTGGCTTTGGGTCAATCCACCACCACCACCACCAGTGGCACCAGCACCACCGCGAGTCAGCTCAGGCCTCCTCGGCCTCTAATTATGAGAGTAACAGAAGTATGCTCTCCTGAGCACAGTGAAGAAAAATATAGATTTTCTCTAGATCTCCTCAGAGGGGTAACATTTCTCTTAAGAATTTTGGAAGGATGAGTAAGGCTCAGCAGGAGGGCAGAGGAGAGTGGGGAGAAAAGATCTCCAGGCCAAGGTGATGCTGTGTAAAATGTTCAGGAACTGGAAGCAGTTCACTGTGGACCAAGACCAGTGGCTTCAGGACATGAAGCGTCCTGGTTTGTGAAGGAATTTGGACTTTATGAGATCTGAGGTCCATTTCAATTCGAGAAGCGACATGAGCAGGCTGCAGTTTGGAAGCATCCGTCTTTCTGTAGCTAGAGGAGGGATGCAGGCGGATGTGGTTAGAATCAGGTTCTCCAGTATTTTCCATGTGAGAATAGATGAAAGAAGTGACCTTATGCAGGGGTGATGAGAATGGAAAAGCGAGGAGACACGTAGGAGCTATTACTGATAACTTATGATCTACTGGATGTGAGGACTGAAAGGGAGGCATACTTCCTGCTGCCCCCAGAAAGATCATTGCAAAAAGTAATTACGATGATCCATTCACCTGGTTTAAAGTGCTTTCATTGACTTCCCAGTGTTTTCAGACAAAGACAAAATTCCTTATCTAGTCATCTTTGCATCTCTAGTACTGAATATCTAGTTGACACAATAAGTACATATATTCTTCATCTCATCTCCTTCTCCCTGTTCTATGAACATGTGCCATTTAAATTGATATTCCCCTGAGGGTGGAGAGAGATTTTAAAGGAGAAAAACTGAGGTTAATGTCAGTGGCAGAATTGGCAAGAGCTCTGGGGACTCACAGGGACAACCCTGATACACGTCTTGTCCAAATAAGATAATTAGGGTAAAATTCTCAATACCTATAAATTAAAATATAAAGATTATGATTATGCTCTTTTGCACATTTTACATTTGCTGAGTTGGTCCTCGGTCTTTGGTAGAATATTAATCAATGTTTTTAGGGTGAGAGAGATGAATGTTCTAATCTCAGCATGACCACAAGCTCAGACTATTTATTCATTTTAAAGGACTTTTTTCATATAAGTGAAACCCAGGGGTATTTTTAAGTGTAGAATTTTGACAAGGCCGTCTGATACATTCCTATAAATGAATGCCTTGAGGCCTTTTCTGAACATAGTTAACCCAGTTAGGATAAACATTCTTAAAATTATCCTACATCAAATAAATATTGACATGCTTTTTAAGGTCATTTGATATAAGACTAGAATGTTAACAGGAGGCTAGATTTGATGCATTTTTTTAAACCAATAAGTGGCATTGAAATTCACTGCATATATTTTAGAGTATAAACCTTAAATATTAAGAAATCATTTTGAATTTCTGTATCTCCTGTCACACCCTAAGCGGCTGGTAAATGTATACAGGCTATTCACATACGATGCTTGTAAAATGTTCTTCATATCCCATTGTTTTCTAGAATGCTCAGAAACCAAAGGACCTGAGATGATAAAATAGAAGATTCTTTTAAGCTATTATTTATCTCTTCATATTTCGTTTTTTCCTTTCTGCGCTATGCTTCATAGGCAATAAAGGAAACAAAAAGAATGAGAATTGGGTCTGGGAGGACAAAATTAGAAAGGAAAAATAGTTTCTGTTATTGAGATAGATGATGGATTTATAGAGACAGGACAAAATGATATCATTCTTCTAATGAATATTTTTGTTCCAGTTCAAAACATGAATATGTTTCAGGATTTGTGTGTGAAGGAGTATCCATTATAAGGAGAAACATTTCTTCTTGGGAGCCAAATAGCTGGGAACATATCTCATTTTACTATAAAAGACACATATTTTATTGATAAGAGAATTGATGATGTCTTCAAATCCCACAGAGTAGTCTCTTAATTTCTAGGTCCCAAGGAACAATTCCAAATTCCCCAACCACCTCAGATCAGGCTTTGAGCAAAAATTGATTCTAAGAAGTTACTATGTTTCCCAATTTTGGTTGCTTGTGTGTGTGTGTGTGTGTGTGTGTGTGTGTGTTGGAAGGGAAGTTGCTCAATTAAAAATAATAATTATGTGCAATTGTGGAGAAGGGAAGAAGTGGGTCTTGCATCTTGATTTTTAAAAATGAAATCATTAAGGCGATACCTTTATAAGATGACGCACTGTGTTTCCAGGTCCATGCATGGTCACTCCTGGAACACTTGGTCTCTCTCTCGTCACCTTGAGTTATCATTGCTCTCCAAAAATCAAGCATTGGCAGTGTCTTTCCATCTCTCCCTCTCTTATTCCTACTTAAAGGAATGTCTGAAAACCAGAATACCAGGTTAAAGAAGATTCCCACAGTCAAGGCAGATCATAAGGATTCAAGTGAGGGTGTCAGATGAAGAAGATATAAGAACACTCACATGTTTAGAGGGTGTGATAAACAAAATCTTCCCCCTCCCCCCGCCCCCACAGAGGTGACCATGCTGTAATCCTGGGAACCTATGAATATGTTATGTGACCTGGCATAAGGGACTTTGCAGGTATAATTAAACATAAATTGAGCTGAGGAGGTTTTTTTTTTTTTTAACATCTTTATTGGAGTATAATTGCTTTACAATGGTGTGTTAGTTTCTGCTGTATAACAAACTGAATTAGCTATACATATATATATATCCCCATATCCCCTCCCTCTTGTGACTCCCTCCCACCCTCCCTACCCCACCCCTCTAGGTGATCACAAAGCACCGAGCTGATCTCCCGGTGCTATGCGGCTGCTTCCCACTAGCTACCTATTTTACATTGGGTAGTGTATATATGTCCATGCCACTCTCTCACTTCATCCTGGCTTACCTTCTGACAGCCAAAAGTATAGTTAATACCTCTCACATCATCGATATGTTTCCTTTCCCTCACTGGAGCTAATAAAAAAACTGAAGTTAATATCATTTCTATGGATGTTTTGGTACTTTTACTACATATATATGTATCCATAAATTATGTATACAGTTGGTCTTTTGCATTACAAATTTTACATAAATAGTATTTCAATTTGATTTTTTCTTTAGCATAATGTTTTGGGGTAACCCACGTTGATGCTTATAGATGAAGTTCATGAATTTTAATTGCTATATAGATTGCCTATAATTTATACCTTTCCCTAACTAAGATAGGTTGTTTAAAAACGTTTGCTATTAAAAACAGTGCTACAGGGGACTTCCCTGTGGTCCAGTGGTTAAGATTCCACGCTTCCAATGCAGGAAGCACAGGTTTGATCCCTGGCTGGGGAACTAAGAGCCCACAGGCCACACAGCCAAAAATAAATAAATAAAAAATAAAATTGGGTCTTTAACAAAAAGTACAGCTGTCATTTCTAAAAACAAAAAACAAAACCGTGCTACAGGTTTAACAATGTATGCTCCTACCAGAATTGCTTAAAATATGTTTCTCCACCCTTTCTCAATTTTTTGAATTGCCAGACTTTGAAATTTTGCCCAATCTGCTGGGTGCAAAATAGTACTCCATTGTAATATTGATTGGGATATTTTAATGCTATTTAGATTTCCTCTTCTGTAAAATTTTCTGTTTATATCTTTTGCCTGTAATTCTTTTCAGTTGTTTGTGGTTTTCTCAATGAATGGCGATTCTTTTGATAATTCTGATCAATTGATAACTGAGTCTCTATATGAATTTTTTGTCAGTTATATACATGTCAAATTCAATCCCCTAATTTTTAGTTTGCCTTTTCACTTTGCTTGTGGTGTCTTTATTCATGCTGAAGTTTAAAGTTTTGATTCAGTTACATACATTATTTAATTAAATTTATTAAATTAAATCTATTCATCAGTAACATGCATTATTTATTTTCTGTAATTTTTTGCTTTTTGTGACTTATTTAAGAAATCACTTGTACCGTGAGATCAAAAAGACATTCTCATATATTTTCTTACAATAGTTTTATATTTTTGCTTTGTATATTTAGATCTTTAATCCATCTGGAATGTATTTTTATGTATGCTGTTAAATAGAGAGGGATCTAATTTTATTGTCCTCCACATGGATCACCAATACTCTCCACACCATTTACTGAACGATACCTCTCTTCTCACGGATGTTAACGCAGACGATTCCATTTACCAAGTTGCAAAATGTATGTGAGTCTTTAGGCTTTTTATTCAGTCACATTTGTCTATTTGTTGACATCTGTTTTAATTACTGGAACTTTATAATAAATAAAGGTATTCTCTTCTGCTGGTGTTTAAAATGGTCTGGGATATTCCTGGTTTACTTATCCATATGAATTTTAGGACTAACTAGTAAAATTCCACTTTAAGCCCCTCTCAGGATTTGATTTGAATTGCATTGAATTTAGAGAATATTTCAGTTCTGCCTAGTTTTGTATCCAATTTGTTTATTATAGTTTTGTTGTTTTGGATAATGTTTTAAGATTTGCCCTATATGTCCAATGAATTGATTATACACTATTGTTTTTTGCATTCCCGCCCCCCCCCCCTTCCTTCTGAATTCCGTTTTCATCTTCGGGAAGCACACTCTCTGGAATTCTTTCAGTGAGGGTCTATGAATGATAAAGATTCTTTGTCTTTGAATATTTCTTGATTTGGCCATCACTCTTCGTAGTGAATACTGGGAGGTACTACCCAGATTCCTCTTCAGAAGTGAAGGACTTGTTCCCTGAGCTGCTGGGACTGCAGCAAGCTGACAAAATGCAGCGGTCAGTCCTCTTAAGGAGTAATCTGGTCCCAGGTCACAGCCGCTTCCCTTGTCAGCCCACATCCAGTGACTGATGTCACAGGTATATAAAGGCTGGGCCCACTTGCCTCAACTCCGAAGGGACATGCCAGGTTCAAAGTCAAGGCCTTCAGTGAGACTATACTGCAGGCCAACTCTTCCCTCTGTCCAATATGGCTACTACCATCCCTTCCTCAGGTGGTATTCCCAAAGCATTTCCTAACAAACTCCCTATACTCATCTTTGACTCACGGTACGCTTCCAGAGAAGCCAACCCAAGATGGTTGATGTCAGGGTTGAGCCAAGGAAACAGGAGCTAATGTGGGGTTTTTGACTTGAATCATTGGCCACTGTCAATACAGACTTCCTTATTGGTGATAGATGAGGGACAGATGGACCTTGGCACAAGGTAACAGTGCAATAGTTCACCTTTTATCAGTAGTGAACTGGAATGTATTCTAATGGAAGGTAACACACTAGTGGGTGCAGTGTATCAGGCATTTAAGATATATGAGGGGAAAAAAGAAAGAAATACGAGGGAAATAGCAATCTTAAGGTCAGGGGAACTAGTTTTGTTAAGCAAAGTTGATTCTTTGGAAAAAGCAAAGGGCTGAGAATGATTAAAGGTTATTAAAAATTTAAGAGTAAAATTCAGGCCTCTTTGGTAGCAGATAAAGAAGCTTTTATCTCCTGGAGTGGAAGGGCAGAAAGAGCTGAGGAACAGGCCCAGCACTTAATTGTAAGTGAGGCAGAGCTCCAAAGAAGATCAACAACCACACAATCCGGCTAGGTCGGCCATGCCACGGTCACGGTGCTGGATTGGAAAGAAACCCTGATGCAATGGGCTGGGTTGCGATACCTGAAAATCTTGAATCCCTGGATTCCCCTGAACCCTCTGAGTCTGAACATGGTCCAATTTTCCCCATTAATGGCCTGTGCTCCCCTGGCTTGAAAACCATGCAGAGGCTTCCTCTTTGTAGTATAACCTGTGCTCCCCTCAGGATCTGCCCACAGCTTCCCTCCTGTCACTGGGTTAATAACTTGGCTTAAGTTACAAGGCAACCTGGCCCATACTGTAATGAGTGACAAGAACAGAGTGGTAGTGAGGGAGAGGGGTCTGATCCTCAGAAAATTAGGGAGATGGATAACAGAATATGGTGACTCTGGGAACAAAATGGGATGGGTAGCAATGAAGGATATGGCTCAGTTTGTACAAACAAAAGAAATCAAGGGAGTGTATGACTAGGAGCCAGAGAGTAATACTCTAATAATGAGTCACAGTTCTTTGCCCAGTTTTAAAGTCTGAGCCAGTTTTTGGATCTGGAAACCATCAATAGGGAAAAGGCCAGATCCATAGGAAGAAGGCCCTGAAATATCATAAAAGATGTACATTGTAATAATCCCCCCAGTTCTTCCCCAGAGGGTTCTGTGCCATTTCCTTGGCTAACTATTTGTAGGGAAAATGGAAACATCAAAACATTTCTCAAGGGCTTCCCTGGTGGCGCAGTAGTTGAGAGTCTGCCTGCCGATGCAGGGGACACGGGTTCCTGCACCAGTCCGGGAGGATCCCACATGCCGCAGAGCGGCTGGGCCCGTGAGCCATGGCCGCTGAGCCTGTGCATCCAGAGCCTGTGCTCCGCAACAGGAGAGGCCACAACAGTGAGAGGCCCACATACTGCAAAAAAAACAAAAACAAAAACAAAAAACATTTCTCAATGGAATGGCAGATACAGGAATTCACCTGTCTTCTATTAAGCTTTACATTAAAGAGATTTATAAAACTGTAAATCATTACCACTCTTCTATGTTTTTTGTTTGGGAAAATATAGTTATTTTTCATAGAAATATGCTATTTATGTTAACATGTGATAGATTTATCAAGATAATTTGTAATAAATAAACATTAAAATTTATCTGTTTTAATTTTTTATATGGTAAATATCAATTGAATATAACCCACATAAACAAAAGCTTGCTAGGGTTCTCAGTTTTTAAGAGGTTTTAAGGGGTCTTGAGACCAAAAATTTTAAGACTGCTACAATAGACGACATTGCAAGCGAAACCATCTGGGTGATATCGAAATAAGTTGCACAGTCTCTCTGACCAAGTTTCATCATGTGTAAAATTACGAGTTAACACTACACATGTAATTAGAATGCCAGGAGCACACAATGATATTGTTTAGCTGTTACTGATACTACTCTATTTTCTCTGTGAGAAAGGAGGCAATAATATCTGCTAAAATTGATGGAGGAAGTGGTAGAAGTTTGACGAAAGGGGAGAAGATGTGATAAAGCCCTCATGGAAAATGAGAATGATGGGCTTGATTAGGAAAATATAGGAGGCTTGCAGGGCAATTTTGAAAGACCTGTGGAGGTCAGTGACTTTGCATTTAGAGTAGAATCATGATTGTGTAACTTTTTTTCTCCTTAATAACACTCAGATGTCCAGAGTAGGAAAGAAAAGGCAAGCTGTTGAATTAACAGAATTGGGAACGTTCCAGTTGGTTTGCTCAGGACAAAAACATGGAAAATTGTGACTGAAGTGATGAATTGTGTTTTATTACCTGGGGAAGAAACGAAGGGAAGAAAGCAGGCGGATAATTGATAGGGAGAAAAGAGAAGGATCATTAGATTCGAAGTCTTCGTTACGGACAGCTGAGAGAGTTGGTAATTAGGAAGTTGGTTGGTTAGATGTTTGAATTTTGGATTTTAGTGGTGGAGTAGTTCCACCTGATGACAAGGCCTCGGGTACAGTCATGAGAGTGGGTGCCTGTCTTGGAGCAGAGGTGATGGCTACTGGAGATGAAGAAATCCAGAACCCAAGAGGATGGATCTTCCATTTAGATATTAATGTGATTCTGGGTGATGGCACAAGTTGGAAGTCAGGTTCCAGAGTCTTCCATCCATGAGGCGAGGGTAAAACATAGCAACAAGGAAGGATAAAAAGTGGCACTGCTACATAAAAACGAGGATGAATTATGTGAGTGAGGCACTGGGAAGCAAGGGGACACACCCCACCCCCCTGACCAAGACATGAAGGAAGTGTGGGAAAATGCGCAACCTTCACTTTCAAGTTTAAAGCAAACGGACTCTGCAAGGGGGTGGGGGTGATGTTACGTTTCAGCTAAGGACAGGCAGCAAACACACTAGAGGCTCAGAATGTGGAAGAATTTGTTCACAAAAGAATGGAATTCCAGAAGGCCAGTGGAAATAGACAAAGGAGGGTAGCACAGAACTTCACTGGACAACTAAAGGGACAACTTGTGGAGCAAACACGAAAAGTGGGATGTGAGGGCACAAAATATGCGGGTAGCAGAAAGTTTCCAGAAGAATTAGGCAAGAATTTTCTGTTTGAGTCAACTGATCCACTACCAGGTGGTAAGTTCATTTCCTTTTTCTTTTTAGATTTTTCTCTTCGCTTAGATTTCTCCTTTTCTGAAAACACAAAATTGAGGTAATAAAATTTCCACCCTTTCCCTCCTTCTGTTGCCCCATTTTTCCTCTTCTCTCAGTCATGTCCTCCGCCCAGGATTGGGAGACCCGCCCCCCGCGGAAGGGGGAGGGACGGGGCGGAGCGAACAGAAATGGGCGGGCCTTCCCCTGTCGACGTGCTGACGTCAGAGGACATCCGGTCCGGCTCCTAGTGCCTGGAAGGTACTCTGTCCGCCTTCCTCGGGGCTTAGTAGCATTTTTTTCCCCCGGAATCGTTGTCCTTGAATTGGATCTGCAGCCGCCGCGGGCGGACCTCACGCCATTCCCTGCCCCTCGGCCCCTGGAGTGAGCCCGGCCTCCCCGCGAGGGTGAGCGAGGTCGGCCCGGAGCGCGCGCGAGGGAGGGTGCCCCGCGGGCGGGGACGGCCGTTGGTTCCCAGAGTGGCGTGGCACCTCCGCCGACTCTCCCCTGGGCTCCCCCTGCACCCCGCTGGGTCCTCCGGCTGCAGGCTTTGCCTCCAAAGCCGCAGTGGCCCCGGGCCTGTTTTCTCATTTCGTGACACGGGCCACGTCCTGAAGAAGTGGGAGCGTTCCTGGAGAACGGCTTAAACCCGTATAACGCTGAGAAATAGAATTCACTATTTAAGTTTACAAAACAAACTAGAGGAGAAAAAAATGAGGCTCAACTTTCCCAGCGGGTTCTCCCCGGGGGACGCAGAAAATTCAACCGGTGATCACCCTGTGATTATTTTTTTAGCTCCTTTGGCGAGGGCAGTACACAACTTTTCACCCTGTAAGTTTTGTCATTGTAAATACCGGAAGGGTGACCTAGTGGACTTGGACGTTACTTCAGGTAACCACCCACTAAACCTCCTTGTCTGGTTTGTTCATATTTTTAAGTCGCAACTAACCACCGCGCGGTTTTTTGATTGGGCATTCCAACATCAGAGTTGAAACCCAGAAATTAGGACAACTTTATGAGTGACCTTAGTATTGTTCCAGGTACAAGCTGGTGTATGATTTTGCTGTATTGTAATGAGAAATGTGAGTGTCAAGGTGTGCTTTCATGGAACTCTCTCCCTATATCATGGACACGAGTTTGGTTTCTTTGAATATTTTTGTCTTCAGGAAGGTTGTGTCACCAGTGAAACTTAAAACCGTGCTTGGAGGTTTGGAATTTGTAGATCTTGGATAGAGCCTAGAAGTCTAAATCTGTGCTTTTAGGGAATTCCACAGTTGATTTTTGAGAACCACTCTTAGAAAAGACTTTTTTAAAAAATACATGTATTTTGAAGAATATTAAGAAATTTGAGATTCTATTTCAAAGCAAGCACATGGACTCATTCATTCGTGTATCTATTCATTTGTTAAGGCTTAATTTATTTCAGGCAGGGCTGGGAAGCAAACATTGTCAAGAAAGATAGGGCTGGAACCCTCAGGGAACTTGTGTCTTCAGATGGGATGAAAAGCCAAATAAAAATGTGTTATTTAGTGAAGTCCTTGTTTTTCTAAATGAGGTAGTTCTTTCAACTACCTGATAAAAGCCAGTTTTAAAGTCCTTATTTTGATATGTGTGGTAAACACATACTGTTAAATTTGAACCCTGTTAAAATTACATGCTCACCGCAGGTAAAAGTAGTGGGAAAGGCAGCTTTCAGGGAGTCAAAGCTACTCAGATGCCTTTAATATCTTTTCGGAGAGGGTAGTTTGGCTTTGTAGTTAATGTTGTCATTTGACTTGACTATTAGATGTTTTATTCAGGTATTACATGGGAGAAATTAGACATACTAGAAGACTTGGCAGCATCAGGTCATCTGAATATAGGGCTTAAAAAAGTGATATAAACTGGGTAAATAATATACTTTTAAATGATTCTTGTTATTTATATATTCCTAATAATTTTTTTTCACTTGCTACAGAGTAATTTTTAAAGAATATTGAATATCAGAGAAACTTTTTTTGCTCTGTGGGAAAGAAAACCATTTTGGCTGTTAGGATAAATCTTTTTGATGTTTACATTTTTTAGAACTGTTTGGTAATACAAATAAGTGCCTTATTTTAAAAGCCATCTATTTGGGATGATGTGTGCTAAATGATGCATAAAGGCTTAAAATGTGCTTAACCATCAAAAGAGCAGGGTTGAGTTTAAAGTTTAATGAGAATTAGAAGATTTCATTCTGCTATTCCTTAGTTTCTTTAAAATAGCAAATGCAACAAGGCAATTATATCTTCTCTGTTTGCTTGTGTAGAAAGAAGGGGAGATGCCTAAAAAAAAGACTGGTGCGAGGAAGAAGGCAGAGAATCGCCGGGAACGTGAAAAACAACTAAGAGCATCAAGAAGCACTATCGATTTAGCTAAACACCCGTGCAATGCTTCAATGGTAAGTTTTTTTGGTTATCAATTGAAAAACTATATAAATCTGTGTTAAAGGCATGTCTGTTGTTTTCATTAACACTGAGTAGTGGTGAATTTTGTTTGATTTTGCTATTTCTGAAAGCTGTCATATTACCTTGGCTACCATTGGTGACAAATAGATATGTATTGAACAGGAATACATACTAGGAACTGTGTGACATTCTCCAGCTTCTCTAACCTAGTATGCCTTCCTCAGTTTGTCCTATTAATTGGAGCCTTTTCATCCTAAGTCATCCTTACCTCTTCCCGTCCTTTGACTGTATTTCTCTGAGTTGTCCCGTATCTTCCTGTTTCCATGCCTCTCTACTTTTTCTGTTCCCACTCCTCTTTTTGTTTTCTTTTTTGATTTCATTGAACACATATGAAATGCTTAATGTGACTTAATTCCTCATATGTGTATTGTGTGCCTACTCTGTGCCAGGTACTATTTTAGGCACTGAGGGGAATATGTAGCTGAATGACACAGTCCTGGTTTCCTCAAGCTTATAGCTCAGTTGTTTTCTGTATTACTTAATGTTTATCAATGGCAGAAATCCAACCTAAGTAACTTCAGGGAGAAATAGTTTATTGAATGAGTAATGGGCTAACTTGTGTAGTTGGGAAGGGCATGGATGTAGCTGGGATGCAGGGACAGCTGGAACCTGAAACAACTTGTAGTTCTGTCTTTTGCTTTTATTTAGTTCCATTTTCTCAGATTGTTTTATTCCATTTTGGGGGGTTCATAGCCACTGGGTCCATAGCTCCCATGTCTCACATCACATATTGTTGCCCTCAGAGAGGGAAAGAACTCCGATGGGTTGGGCTTGGGTGGGTGCCCAACCCAGGATTAACCAGCGTTTGTACTGGGTTGGTGGGGGGGTGAGGGGGAGCGAGATGACACAGCACAGATAGGACAGTGGGGACTCCCTCGTCTGTGCCAGGGTGATTTCTAGAGAAGAGAAGGAGGACAAAGAAATGACTCATACATAAATATATACAGTGAGGGCTAGACTTTGGTAAGTGCTGCAGAAAAGGTACAATTGGGATTCAGGTTCATTAGGACTGAGGTGATAAAGGTGAGTGTGGGGTTGGGGTACAGTTCACAGAGGAGGTGGGATCATCACCTTCCAGTAGGTGAAGAAGTGAGGATGGACTTCTCAGGGAAAAGTATTAGAATAAGTAAGGCATGGAAAAGAAGAAATACAAGACATATTTTGAGAATGGCTGACAAATAGAGACTTGAATCTAAAGAGAATAGGCCAGTGAGGTTTGAAAAGTGGTTAGAGACCAGATTGTGGAGAGCTTTTTAATACCATGTTTAGAATTCTGGATTTTCTGGTGAGCTTCAACATACTGTGTTCTCTACTGTTTCTTGTGTTCATTCTGTATTATTTTTCTGATTGCTTAAAAAAAAAATCCAAAAAGCAGACCACTACAGTATGTAGCCTGTTTTGTGAAAAAGCCACTTCTTTCTCTAGTGTGGTATGCCCCAAAACATACCTTTGTTGTTAAAAGTATGTATAGATGCTTGTACTCATGGGTGGAATTGGAGGGTTTGGGCAAATGTCACTTAAATTTTAACATGAAAAACGGTATTCTTTATAATTCAAGTAACTTTGCAGTTTTCAGCCAGTAGACAAATTAATGTTATGTTTTTATATTTTACAGGAATGTGACAAGTGTCAGAGGTAAATTTTTATTTATTTCTTTTTCTATCTATATATAATAATATAGACTGACCTTTTATCTGATATTGACTAAATTTTAAAATTTTCTTTTACATGACAAGACGGCAGAAGAATAGAGCATTTTGCTATTTTTGTAATTCTGTACAGAAGTTACCAATTTGTGCACAGTGTGGTAAGTATATGATCAAAACACATGCTTTTCTTTTATCAAACATTTGTTTGGCATTTAATCAGTTTGAACCTGTGGGTTCATCATTATCATTTACAGTAATGTTATACCTTACTATTAATAAGACTACATAAAATGTTATTTGGCCTATCAAAAAACTGTCAAGGCTTGGTGTTGTCTCTTTGATGTAATGCTGGAAAATAATTAAGATACAGTTTAGATAAAGGTACCACGTGTTGTTTTAAACGTGGAAAGATTAGATTTCAGACTAATAACATTTGGTGATGCTGCATTTTTATTTATACTGTCTTAGTCTTGTCGATATCCTTTGTTTACTTTCCTAAATTTTGATTTCTGCTGATACTGCCTGCAGTGTGTTAGGCTGTTGAAAATAATTTTATTCCACATTTACCTGGTGCCAGTTTTTGTGATCAGTTGTTTTTCTGTTTGGTTCTTAGCGTATGATTCTTGAATTTCCTCACATGTATTCCCAAGTGAGTGGAATAGAGTTCCTAAGCCACTTACCTAGTTCCCAAGTATAAGTGGAAACTTTTATTCAGAGTAAATGATTATTCAGAGTAAAACTAAATAGTAGTTCATAGAACAACAAGATCCATGTTTCCCAAATAGTCTTCCACAGAATACTTGAGATATTAGTAGGTATTTCTTAAAGCAGAGCATATATTTGAGACATGCTGCGTGTTTCATTCCCTCATTCCCACCTGGGAGAGTTCTTTTACCTATGTATGTGTTAAAGGTTCTGAAGACCTCCAGTAGAGAAACCTGATTAATTGTCTTTACTCCAGGTTTGTCCCGCAAACTTTTATTTGAACAAGTATCCCCTTTGCTTATAGGATAATAGTTTCAGGTGAAACACAGTTTGAGATATGCTCATTTAACTGTGTTTATGCATGATAACATTGCAGAAAGTTAGGAAGGCTTAGGGCCACACCCCTGAATGTTTCTAGTGTAGGTCTAGCTTTCAGAGACGGCTTTGAGGTATGTAATTAATGGAAAAGAGAACACTGGCCTAGATAGACCAGTCATTTGCCAGTTTTTATATCCTTATTTATAAAAGACAAATGGATGTAGAGTGAGAAGATAGACTGTGGAGAAGGTTGAGATAAGCTGTCGCTAGGCCCTTCCCCTGTTTTCAGTGTTTGTGGTGCTGTGCACGGATACACTTCCCACTCACTGATTCTTGTCTTTAGTATTGGACAGGGGGCTGCTGCCCCTCATTTCCTGTTTCTCTTCCCATTTCCTGTTGTCTAGCTTTGTTTCTTAGGTAATCAAGGAAGTGGAAAATTGAGCATCTTCTGTTTATTTCATGTCCTGCTTTGTGGAGTCTGAGATGCGTGATTAATATGTCACCATTAATCCTCTCGCAGCATGTGATAAGTGAATGTCCTGACAGTGTTTCGGGTTGGTAATTCGCTGCTAGATAAGAGCTCTTGTGGCTGTATTGTGATTTTTAGCTTTATCATTATATTCCTCATTTTTGTGCTCATTTGGGCACTACTTGACAATTCTTTTAGAAGAATGTTTACCCAGGGGCTAAGTTTGTAAATTTTTAACTATGGTCAAACATAAAAAAAAAATGAACCAGATAATTTGCATAATTATTATTTGATTTGCTTTGGTTTGATATGTTCTAGGGAAAGAAAGAAGCAGTAACTTCAAATCAGACTGCGTTTATTGTGAATTACAAAGTGTAAAATTCACTTTTAAAGCATATCATTTAAAAATCTCCCTGAATTCACCTGAAAATTCACAAGATTTTTAACTGCTTTAGTGATTATTAGATTACAAAGCATAACCTTCAAATTTTGATTTTAGTACAAACATGAATTATCATATAAGTTCCTAATCTCGAAAGATCTGACTCAGGTAATGAGGTCTCAGTTATATCCATTTTCTTTTTTCAGTTATATAAGCAGTAGATAGTGCTGGTCTCTCTTTATTTTCAAATTATTTCCATAGAAGCTTGGGCCAGATAAAAAGAGGAATTAGTGAATATTTGCATGTAGTACTTTGCAAGACTAATAGTGAAAATTTGTTTCTTTGCTAGGGAAAACAAAGTGCATGATGAAGTCTTCTGACTGTGTCATAAAACATGCTGGTGTCTACAGTACTGGCCTTGCCATGGTGGTAAGCTTCTTGTAGTTATCTTTTAGACCAGTAGGTTTCCGAGGATAAGGAGAAGGCATTCTGACCAAATGTAATCAGTCTAGAGTTATCTGGATTATCTGTGGCTTGTTTTAGTGTGATTTTCACTTATTACCCACTTGTTTTTGACTGCTTTCTTCTTTCTTATTGGGAAATGTATAAGGAAGGGAAACTCATCTAATGTTGACCTAAACAACATTCATTTGTTAGTGATACCTTTCTAATATATCTTAATTAGACATCACAAAATATTATTTACTATACTGAAAGTGCTGCTAAACTAAGATTCAGTCTTTTGGTTGAATAAGCAACGTAGTTCCAAAAGAACCTAGGATTAATTGTTTTTTTTAAAGCTTTACATTTCAAAAAAGAGTACGTAGTTAACACAGAATTATGCTCTTTACTACATGTAGTTACATGTAGTTCATCACATGTCGTTATCTCTTTGTTACATGTAGACGTTTCAAAGAAAATTCATTATTTTAAATAATAGAAGCAGTTGCATTGTGTGAGGCATTTTGCTCTTTTTTTCAAAAAAAATGTTATCCTTTTGACCAGTTTTACTATATTCTATTGTGTGAATTTATTCTTAGGTCCAAATGTCAGTCCACGAGGAAAGTAATATTTATAGTAGAATATTCATAATTTTCCAAGAACACATAATTTTCCATCATGAGGCAGACCTTTATATTTTTCATGAGTGGCTATCTTATAGAAGAGTTGGAATTATTCATAATCATCTTGTGAAAATTCTTTAAGTATAGGATTGTCAGTGTTATCTTTATTCAGAAGCTGTTGTAATCTTCCTTCGTAGTTTGCTTATGTCTAGATTTATCAAATTATTACTTTTTTAATTCACTGAGTTGTATGAGTATGAATGATCTCTTATATAAAGAATACATTAAAGTAGAATCATGCATCATTAGCTCTAAATTCTAGAAAAGTGATTTTTCTGGCCATCCTCTATTTGCTGATTAAGATTCCCTCTCCCCGACTCTTCCCCCTGATTTGCCCTGGGAGCCTGACTTGTGTGGTGGGCTGGATCAGTGTCTTACTTAGGGCTTCTTTTTGGGTTCAGCCGCCCAAAAAGGACTTTGGCAGGAGACCTGATGATAGGAGGAAATTATGATCCGGGTGTTTATTCTCCCAGCTTACTCCCTACCAGCTTGTCCTGATTTCGACGTGGATTGGCCACCAGTTCCTCTCCATATGACCAGGTAGTCCTCTGCATACAGCTGGCTCTCTCTTGTGGTTGTAGAACCTCCCTCCCTTCCCTGCCCTTGGCCCTTCAGCCCTAGGGGTAGTATCTGCATCATCCCTGACGTTTTCGAAGCCCTTCCCTGTTCTTTGTGAATTATCTCTTTAAACTCCCCTGGAATTCCCAGTTTAATGTGTCATTCTCCTCTTGCTAGAACCCTGAGTAATCCAAGAGATAGATTCGAGGACTTGCTATCTGCACTGGTTATCTATTTTTACAAGTCCCCAAACATTCTTCCTATTTGCTCTTTTCCACTTTTGTTACAGTGCCTTGAATAGTAGAACAGTGAATTTTGAGGGTTAGAAGACCTGGATTTGAATCACAGCTCAGCTCTAATGTAGCTCTAGAACTTGGACTTAGTCTCAGGCCCCTGTCCCTCCTCACCTGTAAATGAAAAGCCATCCAATTCCATTTCCTTAAGATTCTTTCTAGCTCTTAGTGTTCTGTAGATGTCATTGTGTTATTAAAGGTGTGTGTAGTCTTACAGTCTTACCTTACCTGTCATTTAGTTCCAAATATTTTAGTTTTATTTAACAAAGAGATATAATAATGATTTAATGCATAAGTTGCCTTAAAAAGATGCTGGCAGAAGTTTAATATTTTCTCTCTGTTATTCTAGAAAAGCTATATATTTATTTTATAAATTACACAGATAAGAAGGAACTTTCTTAAGTCAGGAATGTTAGTATTTGAAAAAACTTCATTTAGTTACCAGAATTGCTATAGACAGGAATGCTTAAATTATGGGCTCTAGACTTCATTTGATTTATTGTAAAATTCAGTTTGGGGGCAACACTGTCAGCTCTTTGACTTATTTTAATGATTAATATTAGCGTTAAGTGTATAGTTTCCCTTCTGCTTCTTTTTCTTTTGATTTATAGATTTGTATATTGTAAATAGCTATTGGTGAAGTAGTTTGATTTTCAGGAAACACTCTTTAATTTGGGCTTAAACAGTACATTTTCTTTAATGAAGCCACTCGTTATCACTTAAGGTTGATAAGTGGCTAAATGTATATAAATTTGGTGGTTGCCACTGCTTAAACTATGGCTGCAGCCAGTTGTGTCAAAGGTTAATTTTTCATGTTCTTTGGTTGCAGGGTGCAATATGTGACTTCTGTGAAGCTTGGGTTTGTCATGGTAGGAAGTGTCTCAGTACACACGCCTGTGCCTGCCCGCTTACCGATGCTGAGTGTGTGGAATGTGAACGGGGTGTCTGGGACCATGGTGAGTGGTTACATACAAATGACGAGCTTTGCTGGAAGTGAAGGCTGACTTTGAAACGTTCTGGATGCTCTTTTTTTATGATTTTTTTTTTAGGATACTATCAATCATAAGTACTGGCACTGTTTTGGTTGTCAGTTTAGTTGGAAAAGGGATTTATACCAGCAGCATCAGGCAATACTAGGATTTTTACCTAGGCAGGTAGGGAGGGGAGTAAAAGGGGAGGAAGTGTCTCTGAGCATTGTGAGTATATAAGGGTAGCCAGGGTACAGTGGGAGTTCACTCTTTTATGGTTCAATTTGTCAGTTTTCTTTGTAGCCTTTGCCGGAACAAAAACTGCTGTGATATTTTAGTGTAAATCTGAAATAACTTGCCATCTTT
The DNA here is from genome assembly GCF_937001465.1 of Orcinus orca. NCBI lineage: Eukaryota > Metazoa > Chordata > Mammalia > Artiodactyla > Delphinidae > Orcinus > Orcinus orca. Next base: position 23,771,962 of record NC_064562.1, read on the forward strand.
TCTGAGCAGTTTTACAGATAAGTTTTTAAAATTAAACTTTATCATATTTACATTTGTGGGTTTTGTTCTTTAATCCAATAGGAGGCAGAATTTTCAGTTGTTCTTTTTGCCATAACTTTCTTTGTGAAGATGATCAGTTTGAACATCAAGCCAGCTGCCAGGTTTTAGAAGCGGAAACATTTAAATGTAAGTTTTTATATATTGGATGTTCTTTATACCCAAGATTCTTAATAGTATAAGTGTTAAACTTAATGAAAAAGGAATCTAGTTTTTCATGCGGCCTCTTATGGACTGTAATTTAATTCAATATCTATTTTCTGTTTGTAGAAAAAACTTAGAACGCGTATAGTCCATTTTTGTCCAACAGTGTGCCAGTGACATTTTGGTTGGGTCAGTTCTTCATTTTGTGGGATTGATCAGGCATTGCAGTCCTTGCAGCATCCCTGATCCTGAATGCTAAAAGTCATTTTCACTTCCAAGTTATTATAACAACTAACATACCCTCCCCCACCCTGTTTTCAGGTGTCCCCAGATAAGTGGTACACCCCTAGTTTGTTCCTGCTAGTTGGTTCCAGTGACTCTTAGACAGGAATGTGCATCAGAAACACCTGTGGAGGTTTTTTAAAAGTACAGGTGTCAAGGCCTCATCCCTGGAGATTCTATCTTTAAGTGGGTGGCAGGTGCCAGGCATCTGTATTTAACCTGCACACATAGCTCTCATGTATATCCTAGTTTGAGAACCAGTGTTTCATGGTATCATCTTTAGAGATAGATTGCATTTTATTTTATTTCTATTCTGTTGATTCTCAGAAGCTCAAGTTTTAGATTCAGACATTACTCGAATTCTACTTATTGGCCATATGTTTTTGGGCAACTTACCAAATCTTTCTAAACCTGAATTTTGTTATGTATTAAAGAAAGATGCTAATTTTTTCAAGGAGTTAATTGAAGTGAGAACCCATATAAAGCATAAGTATGGCACCTGTCACTTAGAAAGCCCTTATTGAATAGTAGATACCACTGTAGGAAAGACTCAAATTCCAAATTCACTTTCTTCAATTTGGTTCTTGTTCTGCTATGAAATGCCAATCCCTATACTTATCTATAAATTTAAAGTTGATAAGTCATCAGTCTAAGACATACATACACACACATATGTAATTCTTGTGATATTTATAAAGAAAATCTCAAAAGATTAAAGGAACATCTCAGAGTAGTTAGCCTTTTTGAGCTGTTCCTAGGCTTCTGCAGAATGTATAATATAAAAATTGAATTATTTTATTTGGGACTTGGGAACCTTGTGTATTCCGCAGCATTTAAACCCCAAAGACAGGCAACTGTAAGTGATAAGGCTATATTTCCATCAAGAAGTTTTAGTGATTCAGTAAAAGACAAAGGAAAAATAAAGACACTGAATAATTGAAAGGATTTTAAGATAAATTTATTACCATGCCTTTGATACCTCATGTTAAAGTCATTCTCATTGCAGATTCACAGGTTTCCTTGGTTTACTGTAATTTATCGTCTTTCTTTCCTTTTTTTTATTGCTTTATTTTTTCTTTGCCATTTTTCCTTCACCAGTTGCCATTCACTACTTGAAATATTTTCTCTGAAACACTGTCCTAATCATACATATAAGTCCCAAAGATAGTTTGTTTCTATTCCCTTAATTGGTCATAGCTCATCATTTTTGGATTTGAGCGTACAACTATGAATTGGAAGATACGGAAATTCTATAAAATACTTCTTTACCTGTATAACCAGTGGGAAGTATGTTTTGAGGGGAAAAAACAAAAACAAAACACATGTGTGTACTCTGCCCTTATTTTTTAAAATAATGAAAGTGGCCCGGGGACTTCTAATTTAAATGGCTTACTGTCAGCAGGCTTTGATGTATTCTAACCTGCTTTCTTTCAAAATACTGTGAAGACATAGAAATAGATTTAAAAAGAAAACCATTCCCCAGTCTCAAACTAGGAATGTCACAATATTTTTTAGAATCTGGGAGAAATGCATTTTTTATATAAGTTCAAGATTTTATCTCTTGGGGAGAAAAATAACAGGGCAGTGAAGTGGAGTGCCTGTGTGTTTTTGAGGTGTAATTAGGGAAAGAAGACTGGCAAGGCCACATCCCATCCTGGTGGTTTGGGTTTCCGGCGGTACGGGTGAGGGTGTGATAGACAACAACGAGTTTCTTGGGATTGTGTCATGGTGGCATGTCAAAGATTCAGGTGGTGGGGATGGGAGAAGATTCTGTATCAGAAATGCCTGGTGCACAGGGAAATTGGGTTGGGCACTTTGTACTTTCAGTCTGTGTTCTGGTTCTGTACTTGAAAGGGATTTGTAGCATTTTGGTGATATATATCCTCTTTTGACTGAATGAAGAATGAACCTAATTACTCTCTAGGCATACCTTCAAGTAGAAATGATTGAGATTTCAGGTTTTTTCCTCCACAGACTGAAATAATATAGTTATTATTGGAGTAATTTGGTATACTAATATATTCCTAATATATATATATATAAAATAAGTACTCAGTTGATTTTTACTTTTATTATTAGCATGTAGGACAAGTAATATAAATCCATCTGAAATAGCAGTGTCACTGTGGAAGGAAGCAGGATGGTTGGACAGAAGCAATAATAATACACATAATTGAGAAATCATCATTGAGTTTTTAAAAAAATACTTTCCTGTTCAGATTGAAAGAGCTCCCCATGACCCAGGCAAACTTAAAAGAATCCCCAACTTAGAAACATCTGCAATATTTAAATTATAAAGATAGATTTCCTTTTGTTTTCTTTAGTTTTTCAAAACCTCTAAGTAAATTGAAAGTTAACAGTTTATATTTAGACTGTATCAGGGTAAGGCTTAGTTTGTTTTCTTGTTTCTATACCTCTCTTAATTATTTTTGTCTTTTCATTTTTTGGCATATTCAATATGTGCCAGACAAATTGGCTTTTCTAAAATATTTGCTCTTACGTTTAGGAGCATTATTTGCATTAACATTTGCATTAATTGTAGATAATGACCAAAATTAATGTGGCTTACTGACTAAAATAGAGATAAACTATTTTAGGATTTTTCCATCTGTTTTCCTGCCCACTTGAGTATTATTTTCTCTTCATAGTCACGCTTTTCCACCTGAAGTATTCTATTCTCATATCAGAAGTTTGCAAAAAATGGCAATAGCCTACAACACGAGGAGAGAATATATATTAATGGAGACAGTTATTCTTTTAAAAATTGAAGTTACATCCTTTTTTTTTGGCTGTTGTTGGGTCTTCGTTGCTGCACATGGGCTTTCTCTAGTTGTGGCGAGCGGGGGCTACTCTTCGTTGCGGTGTGCGGGCTTCTCATTGCAGTGGCTTCTCTTGTTGTGGAGCATGGGCTCTAGGCGCACGGGCTTCAGTAGTTGTGGCTCGCGGGCTCAGTAGTTGTGGCGCACTGGCTTAGTTGCTCCATGGCATGTGAGATCTTCCCGGACCAGCGCTTGAACCTGTGTTCCCTGCATTGGCAGGCGGATTCTTAACCACTGCACCACCAGGGAAGTCCTGAAGTGTTATATCCTTAAGTGAAGAGACCAGCCAATGTCACTGAAAAAATGTATTACCATTTCAATTTCCTAAATATTAATGAAGCTTGCCATCTCCTAGTTTTGGAGCAATAGAAGGAGATTGGAGGATAAAAGAATGCTGTGTCTGTGCAATTGCTGGGTTACTTGCATCTGGCTGGGGATTCCATCTCATTTTTTGTATCCTCTAGGTTATGAGACAGAGAAAAAAACGTTGATAATTGATCTAAGATAGTACATCAAGTATAAATCTGTGGAAAAGAGTGTTTTCATTCCAAGTTTGAAAATGGATATTATGTACTTTCCCTCACAGGTGTTTCATGCAATCGGCTTGGTCAGCATTCCTGTCTCCGTTGTAAGGTATACTTTTATATGTTTTCGTTTTTGTTTTTAATCCCCATACTCATCCATCAGCTCTTGGATTATTTATAGCTATAATAAATCTACAAGGGTCCTTAAACGTTACGTAATTTACTTCTTCTATTTTAGAGATTGTGAATGAAGTTGAGACAGCTTAGAGGCATTTCATAGGTCATCTAGTTGGCTTGTCTTAGAGTTGACACTAGTGCGTGTGTCACCTGAATCTTAGCTCAGTGTTTTTATACCTTATGTTTATAGAGAACATTCTGACCAAAATGATGGGAGCATATTTCACCTTATGTCAAAATGTACTTGCTTGGTAGAGTTTGAGTACAGTGAAGATTTCCATAATGTTGTGTTTCCTTAGACCTTGTCTCCAGCATTTCCATTTGTCAAAGATCACTAAACAGATGCAGCTGATTCACTGCCTCTCGGAGTCATTTCTCTGGTTCCTACTAATACTCCTAACCCTATCTCTTAATTCTCCCCCAACTCTTCTCCAGTTCTGTCTGTGCTGTTTCCTCTGCCTTAGATCACTCTTCCGTCTTTGCTTACCCTGCTGCACCCCCAGTCTCCTGCCGATCTCGGTTAAGACTTCACGTCTCCCAGGCAGCCTTTCCTGAATCCTGGGTCTGGTTTGGCGCTTCTCCTCTTCACTTCCCTTGCAATGCGTAGTGTGTGTAGCTGCCTCTCCACTTGTCTGTGTCTCCAGTTAGACTGTGTGCTCTGTGCAGGTAGATAAGCTGGTCACCATTATGTCATCAGAGGCTTTGTGAATACTCATATTTACGAAGAAACGTGTCTACATATCATACCCTGCATATATTTTCTGTCTTGTGTTTAGGCCATAGTTCAGAAGAGTCCTGGCAGAGACCTTTTCCTTTAAGGAATTGAAATCAGGAGCATGACCAGCCCCAACAAAACTCTTAATCTCTGCCCTAGCAAAAGTATATCTTTAACTTTACATTTCCTTGAAATACTAAGTGATGTCTTCATATATTTTTTGAATTACTTATTTAACTTACTCATTTTTATTTCTCCTATATAGGCTTGTTTCTGTGATGATCATACAAGGAGCAAGGTGTTTAAGCAAGAAAAAGGAAAACAGCCTCCCTGCCCTAAATGTGGACATGAAACTCAGGAAACTAAGGATCTTAGCATGTCAAGTAAGGCTCTTGTTAAAATACCACTGGGGTGATTTTGCTTTCTTGCTTAGACGAGGTTTATCTCTTCTTTTTCTCTTTCTCTTTTTGTTTTCGCCTTTTCTTCATATTTGAAAAGATGAATGTGTTCTCTTATGCAAATGGAATTTTATAGCCTTGGAAAATTTGTGGGTAAAATTTCCCAATTTAACTTAAGAAATATACCGTTATTCACTCTGATATTTGGCATTTGCTTCAGTTAATGACATAGTGAATACTGAAATTTAAGACCAAAAAGAATGATTTTTCTGTTTTTGCTGAGGCTTCATTTTAAATAATTGAGTAGGAATAAATCCTCAATATTCAAGTGGTGGTAATCTTTAGTACTTGCAAGTTGGAATTCATTTTGAAGCTATTCTTATGTGTGTGATATTTGAGCAGTGGTGCTTATTATGTTATACATCACTACTGTAGGAAATTGTTTTACAGTTTTCATATAACTTTTCTATGAAGGAATGCAATTACTACAAACATGCTTACAGTAATGAAGCTCACAATTTTGTTAAAGAGAATTTGACTCTTTACCAAACATAATGGAATCATAATTCTAAATGACTCTGACAATACTTTGTTTAATCAAAGATAGAGTTATACAGTGAGGTGAGACATTTTTTACACTTACCTTTGTTTTGCTACTAAGGCAGAAGAAATGATAGCCTTTGTCTTCTAGGACATCTGAATTATAAAGTAGCTCTCTTGAGAAGAGTGTAATGACATGAAATCACCTGTTCTGTGATTTGAAAATGCACTTTTAATTGATCAAACAAAGAGCATTTTAGTTTTTAACGTGCCTTATTTAACTTATGTACGGAGAATGCTATTATTCTTAATTCATTTTCCTACTTTGTCTAGAATTAATGAAATGACACTGTCATCTTTATCATTTCTTATATATGATGTGTATGTAGACTCTAAGTAGGATTGAACTGATGGTTGTTTCTAAGGTCTCCTTTCTTTCCAGTTAAATGTTAAGTGAGGAAATAAGGAAAATGTGACTGACTTTTTCATTTGAGAGTAAGAAGCAGCCAATCAGGTTCATGTAACTTCATATATTGTAGAGGAAAATGAGGATGTAGAGAATTGGAGCTAATCAGGGGCCACATACATATCTGTCTTTCGTAGCACGCTCCCTGAAATTTGGCAGGCAGACTGGAGGTGAAGAGGGAGATGGAGCTTCTGGGTATGACGCCTATTGGAAGAACCTTGCATCTGCTAAGTATGGTGATACCAGCTACCATGATGAGGAAGAAGATGAGTACGAAGCAGAGGATGATGAAGAGGAAGAAGATGAAGGTGGAAAGGATTCAGATGCTGAGTCATCAGATTTGTTTAGTAATTTGAATTTAGGAAGGACCTATGCCAGTGGCTATGCTCACTATGAGGAACAGGAGAGCTAGGAAAGCTGCTTGCCCCTCGGTGACCTTGTCTGAGGAGCTGGAATGTGTGTGCTTGATGAATCGTGTGTGGCTATACAGGTGCACGTACTGTCACTTAGCCTTATGTGAAAGACTAGTCACACTTACTGGGGCAAGGAGTAGGGCAGCATTTTAATAGGAACTGATAATCAGGCTTCCAGCATAAGAAAAATGAATTTCAAAAATGAATTTCAAATCGATCCAAGCAGTTGAAGCATCATGGATTGGATTTTACTGATTTCAGTAATCTAGTAGGTTTGCCAATTAAACACATATATAGGATAAAGGAATAGGATGGTAATATATTTGTTTGAAATTAAATTGCTGTTTTTATTAACACTGCTTAGAAAATCGTTCTGTCTGATTTTGTAAAATGTATTGGGTAAAATGAATTATTGTAATTTTTCTCGTTTGTCTGCAGGATAAAAGTCAGATGTTATATGCTAAATTTTCATTAAATATTCATGTTATCTTAAGTAGTTATATGTGTGTTTTAGCAATTGACTCATTCATTTCTTTCTTCACAGCGTGTGTCCTGAACAATACCTATTATTTATGCTTAAATGTATAGACAAAGGTGACTATATAGCCATTTTTCAGAATCAGTATTATCACACGTTTTACCTAGGAAATTTCATTTCTCTTTGAGTAAATCTAGTATCTCACTTATATGCTTTTGATGTTTTATTTGATTTCTTATTCTTAGTATTTTAAATCTATTTTGGAAAGCATTCCAATATTCCTGTATAAACTTTCATTTTTTTGTCTAATATGCAAGATAGGTAGCAGAGATTAATAGTGTGTGATAGACACAAAGTGATGCACCTGAACCCCATCATTCGTGGTAGGTGGAGAACAGACAGTTGCTGGCACAAGTTCCAGTGGTTACAGTTTACACTGACAGTGAATTGGGATGGTGTGGTAGAAAGGAATGTGTCATCAGGCTGGCATTTGAAAAGTACGGAGAAAATTGTAGCCATATGGATAACAGGTAGGATGGCTATTGCTGAGTCATTTTTATTCCATAGAAACATAATGAACAGCCGAGGGCAATAACAGGCAACCGAGGTGTGAAAGCCAGAGGGCCTCCAGATGCATTGGAAAAAGTTTCATCTCTTGCAGCAGGAGAACTGAGAAAACTGAGGACCAAGCCAGGAGTTAGTAGTCTGAATGGATAAACTTCAAAGACAGTTGCCCATCACGGCAGGTCTATTATGCAAAGGTCAAGGGACTGTCTGGGAATATCCAGGACCCTGACGAATGAGATGGAGACATTTCAATGGATGCCGCTGAAGATTTTCACTCCCTAGACTCCTGAACTTTCTGAGCCCCCAGTCGCAGCCCACTTCTCTCTCTTAAGGGCAAAGGCGCCTCACCTACTCCCAAGCTAGATGATGATGCAGAGGTCTCTTTCCCCAGGCAACCTGTGCCCCCTTGAGGACTTGACCTATCTCCATGCCACTAGACCTAGAATTAGGGTTGAGAAACTGTTAATTAGGGTTAAGTAAAACTCAGCCAGAGAGGGGCTGGCCTGATGAGACAGGAGACAGACTGTACCCCAAAGGAGCTGCAAGAATTGGCCTAGATGTATTGGGACGAGCAGGAGAATGATTGAGGCTGGAATCTGAGGTTGTTGATGAGGAGGGACAGGACAAAATTAGGGGAGAGTTTGACAATAGCACCCACATTGGGTCCTTGGGTTGCAGGATAAGCACTCTCTTAATAGGATTTAACATCCCGGCTAGGGTGCCAGGAGATGTGAACTCACTACCAGGATGGCTTGTAGAAACATGGAAAAAGCAATGGCCAATTCTAAACAAAGTTGAGCGGCAAATGGTGGAGGAAAGAATGAAAAGGTTGAGGGAAGTGGATATGCCAGAATGGATAGATTTCTCTTTGGATGATTACGTTCCACAGGAAGGCCCAACAGACGTACCATTTAACAAGGCCCTAAAGACACGTGCTGATGAGAGGAACACGAGGGTCCCCCAGCAGTTCAGTGATGACTCTGTAGGCTACTTCTGACAATAGAAACAAACTATTGTAAAACTTAGCTTGCTGATGGCAGTGGGTGATAAGACCCTGAAATAATAGGTGGCCAGTGGCAGCACCTATTTGCCAAGAGTCAGTGGGGTCACAACTACGGTAATGACTACCAAGGTGGGAGTGGTTAGTCAAGGGGACCTGACCTGCAGAGAGTTACGGAGAAGGTTAATAGAATACAGCAAGCTTAGGGGCAAAATAAATGGGTAACAATGAGAGTACTACTTAGTTTTTGTACCACTGGACAACATCAAGGATAGATAACATGGGTTATTGTTATTTTATGGGTGTGGCATATTGTTCCGATATGGGTGGTTGGGTGATTCTGAAGGGTGGTTGTTCCGATAAAAAATTATCATCCCTTGCTCAGTTTCTGGGCCTGAGTCACTTTTCAGACCCATAGCCCACCGATGAAAGAGGTCCCCAGGAGGAAGGTCCCTGTAGCACCAAGGCATCTGGACAAGGTAGTTAGTACCCCAGTGCTTCCCCAAAACCTGGAGACATCCACTCATAATTCTACTCTGGGGAAAGGAGGAAAATAAGATATTTCAAGGCCTGTTGGACAGAGTCTGAATTGATACTGCTATCCAGAGACGCAAAGTGTCCTTTTTGCTCCCTTCTTAAAGTGAGGGAGGCGTTGGATAATAACAGGGGTCTTGACCAAATGCGAGGTTACAGTGGTTTCACTGGGTGTTTGGAAGGCTAAGTGGAAGCCTCTGAAACTTAACTACCCTCCTGCCTCCTCCTTACCGCAGCCAAGATAGTGAGCAAAAAGCAATGGTATAGCCTGGAATGATGGCAGAAATTAGTGGCATCCTTAGGGATCTCGAAAATGCAGAGATGAAAATCCCATCCCATCTATATTAATTCACCAGTCTTTCCCCTGCTGAAACTGCATGGATCCTGGAAGATGCCTATAGGCAACTTCAAGTTCAGCCAAGTAGTCACCTTGATTGCAAATGCCGTGCCGGATGTGGCCTCTTTGTTGGAGCAGATATATGGAGCCCAAGTCCAAGGAATGTAGTCTTGGATTTTGCAAATGATTTCTCTTCATCGAAAAAGGGGATCAGAAACAGTTTGCATTCACATGGAATGGACACTATACTTCGATAGTTTTGTCCCAGGGCTTTATTAACCCTGCCACTTTATCGTAAAGAATATACACCTGCTTCATCAATGATAGTATGCTGAGGATGGATGAGGAAGAAGTAGCTAGAACACAAGGCAGGAATAGAGACCCCGATGTAGAGAACAAACGTAGGCACACCAAGGGGGGAAAACGAGGGGTGGAGGAGTGGGGAGCAGGGGGTGGTGGTGGTGAGATGAATTGGGAGATTGGGATTGACATATATACAGTAATATGTATAAAATAGATAATAAGAACATGCATCTAGAACAATGAGGCCTTAGTAAGACGTGTTACAGAGAGTAGGGGATAAACCTTATGAACAATATGCCACACCCATAAAATTTTTAGGGTCCAGTGGTCAGGGACAGGCTGGTGCATCACCTCCACAGTAAAAAACTGCTACATACACCTGCCATGAGGAAGGCAGCACGATGCCCGGTGAGCCTCCTGGGTTCTGGAGGCAGCGTATTTCATACCTTAGGATGTTCTGGGCCATATACCAGATGATGCTAAGGCTGCCTGTTCTGCATGGGACCCACAGCAGGAAGGAGCTCTGCAGTGGGTCTGGGTTGCAGGGGAAGCAGCCCTGCTTTCTGAGCCATAGGATAGGTGCTATTGTACTGGAGATCACAGTGGTGGAGAAAGGTGTTTTGTGGAGTGTGTGGCAAGCTGCAGTAAGAGAACCACAATGCAGCCACCTAAGGCTCTAGAGAAAGGCCATGCCCTGTGCATTTAGAGACTTAGACACCTGGGCCAGCATGGACTCCAACTTATCTATCAAAGCTACCATAGTTACCACCACTGCAAAATGTCAAACCTATCAGCGGCAGAAAAGAATGCTGGGCCTCTGGTAGGGCATCACTGCTTTGTGAGGCAAGTCGGAGCAGTCAGCCTAGAAAGGCCGGTGGTCCGTTCTCAGTGGAATAGGTTTGCCTTTCGTTTTTGTAGGGCCTCATCCAGCATCAGCACCTGAAGGCTTTGATTCACTGGCAGGAGAAACCACATAACATTGTGTTAGCTCAGGGGACCATCTTTAAAGCTAAGAAGGTGCAGGAATAGGCCTGTGACCATGAGATCCACTGGTATCACACTCTATGCCACCCAGAAACTTCCTGCCCGAGGATATGTTGCAGTGGTTGCTGAAGGCTCAAGCAGCAGCTCAGAGGCAGTACTCTGCCAGGATTTGACCTCATCCTTCAAGTCACCGATACGCATTCAATCAAAGATACTTCTATTCCATTGTGTTCCCAATAGAGAATCCATGTGTGTGTGTGAGGTGGGGTGGTAGTTAAACAGTGTATTTGTCTTTTGGGCTACCATAACAAAATACTACAGACTGAGTAGCTTAAACAACAGAAAATTATTTTCTCGCAGTTTTGGAGTCTAGAAGTCCAAGGTCAAGGTATTGGCAGGTTTGGTTTTTCCTAAGGCCTTTCTCTTTGGTTTGCAGATGGCAACTTTTTCACTGTGGCCTCACATGGCATTTTCTCTGTGTACACATACACCTAATGTCTCTTCCTCTTCTTATAAGGACACCAGTCATACTGGATTGAGGCCTAGCCATATGACCTCATTTAACCTAAGTTACTTCTAAGGCCCTATCTCCAAATACAGTCACATTCTAAGGTATTGGGGGTTAGGATTTCAACATGTGAATTTTGAGAGGACAGAATTCAGTCTATGATTAATACTGTGCCCCCCAAATTCACGTCTACCCAGAACCTCAGAATATGATCTTTTACGGAAATAGGACATTGGTAGATGCAATGAGTTAATTTAAGATGAGGTCATGCTGGGTTTAGGGTAGGCCCTAAATTGAAGACCGGTGTCCTTATAAGACAGAGGACACACACAGACACACAAGGAAGAAGGCCACGTGAAGACTGAGGCAGAGATTGGGGTGATACAGCTGCAAGCTAAGGAATGCCGAGGATTGCTGGCAACCACCAGAAGCTAGGAGAGAAACCTGGGACAGATCCTCCCTGAGAGGCTCCAGAAGAAACGTACTCTGCCAGCACTCGATTTCAGGCTCCTGGCCTCCTGAACTGTGAGAGAGTACATTTCCGTTGTTTTACGCCACCAAGTGTGTGGTAATTTGTTACGACAGCCCTAGGTAAACACCATGGGAACTAAACATGGCAGCAGGAGTTGTCATCTCTCCCAGATTCACTGGGGAACATCTTGCTTCCCATCTCTGCAACTGACTCTGGGATCTGCTGATTACAATTCTATGTCCTCAAGGGGGACACCTTTCTTCAGGGTACCCAATATAAACACTCCATTGAACTATAAACTATGGCTGCCAACTTGGCTTTTTATGTCCAGGGACCAACAGGCAAGAAGATGAATCACCATCTTGGTGTAGATAAGTCTCTTCATCTGGAGGAGGTATGGCTGCTTCTATATGATGGGGACAGAGAGGAATCTGGGTGAAAACCAGGGGATTCACTTGAATTTTCTGGGTGTTCCTTGGCCCATTTGTGATGGTAAATAGACATGGCCAAACACCCCAGCCCATGAAGGGCATGGCGACTGGATCCCTGGATGATGACGGTCTGGGTCGTGCCACCAGGTAAGCCACTGAAACCGGCAGAGGAAGTAGCAGTCAGTCTGCTTCTGGGTCGGCCTCAGCTGCAGAGCTGCCTCAGCTGGATCAAGCCCTTCCCGGGACACAGCATAAATCTGGTGACGGAGCGACTGATTTGGCTATTTGGGCTCAACGTGCCTCAACCATGGCAAGTAGCTATTAAGTTAATATCCCTATACAAAATCTAGTAGCTGACACTTAACGTGGGGTAAATATAATTTCCTCGTCTGCATTTTGCTCATGGGTTGGCAAGTTCTTTGCTGGAATATCGTATTGATGTGTGTGAGGGTGACTTTTATAAGTCACCTACAAGCTTCTGCTCATGCAGAATGTATTAGTCCGTTTCAGGAAGTGAATAGACCATATTGCATGCACCCCTGTGCTTTACAGAATGACCCCGGCAACTTATTTGACTAATGGCAACAATTCAAAGGGTGCAGCTTAATATATTCTTAATCATATTTTGTGGAATCAGACATAGATAGTACAATGATAAGTCAGACATATTGAAGCGTTCTTAATAATGAATCAGTTAAAACACAACATATATAAAGGCCAGAGGGTTTCTGATAAAGAAACTTTGTAGGAAGGCAAAAGAATTTGCTAAGTGCAATTTGCTAAAATTTCGCAAACTACATTGAGAGGCTTAGGTGCGAGCCCATCCAGACTCTCAGCTCTTTCTCCTCCTATCAGGGCATCTGCTGGGCGCCACCTTCCCTGCGTGGCAACTTGCAAAATCTCTTAAGGAAGTAAGTTGGCGCAACTGTAAGTTTCATCTTGTTAGTTTCTCATCTCTTAGGGATCATTTTTGCCTTTATTCCCTGATGTCCTGTGTCTTGAAAATGGTTATTTCATATATTTTGTCCCTTTTTGTTCCAGATGGGAGAGTAAATCTGGTCCCTCCTACTCCAATATGGCTGAAGTGCAGTCATAATCAACATATATTTTACTACATAGAAACTAGTTCTGCAGAGCTGACTCTTCTTTGACATATTTTTCCATCCACATTTATAAGGATTCTGTTAGTATTTTTAATCCATCAAAGAACAAAGGGATGAAAAAAATCTCCTTGCAGTACTGTGCATATCTACTCCTAACTCTGTTAACTTAGTTGTATTAGTAATCTCGTCTTAAAAAAAATCTTGTCAGTGGTTTTCTATCAGTAAAATAAGAAAAATTCTCACTACCAACATTATATTTAGGTGATATAAGTTTTAAAAATTATATTTATTGAAGGTTTAACATAAGTATGTGTTTTTACTTGTCACGGCAACCAGTGATTGTTATTTTTATTTAAAAAAATTTTTTAAGTTACATTTTTATATTCACAGAAAAAAAGTCCTAAGGCTAACTTGGTGAGAATTCTGTAGTTTTGATGAATCCCTGGGGGGACATTTTGTCATTAATTTCTATACCCTGAAAAGTTAAGCATCTATGTCTCCATGGTGATGGAGAGGAAGGGATAAATAGAAGAGCAGTGCTCTGCAGATCCGTAGCAGATTTACAAAGTTAGAAAGGACCCTAAGTGTTATCTAGTTTAGTTTCCCACCCTACCACCCTATTCTGGAGCCTTCTGAAGATTGCTAAGTTTATCCCAACTATTTCAATACTGTGCCTTTTTCTTTTTTTTTTTTAATTTAAGAACTGCATAGAGTTGCATCTATAACTTAACAGGAAATGAATATTATCATACAGAATAAAGTTTGTTAACTTATGTACCTGAGGCTTAAGTAGATAGGATCATGGGCTGACTGTTGCATAGATCTTTGGCATCATTAAAAATCTATCTTTGTGCAGTAGGCAGAATAATGGCTTCCCGAAGAGGTCCACATGTTAACTCCAGGAAACTGACTATGTTATGTTACATTGCAAAGAGGAATTAAAATAACAGATGGAGTTAAGTTTGCTAACCCGCTGATTTTAAAACAGGGAGATTATTCTGGATTACTTGGATGGGCCTAATGTAATCACAAAGATTCTCAAACTTGAGGAGGGGGCAGAAGAAAAGGTCACAGCGATATAATGGGAAAAAAAAAACTCAGGTCTCCCTTGATGGCTTTGAGGAAGGAGACCAGAAGCCAAGGAATGGGAAGCCTCTAGAAATGGAAAAGGAAGGGAATTGGATTCTCCCCTGGAGCCTTCAGAAAGGAATGCAGCTGCCCTAACACCTTCAGTTTAGTCCAGTGAGACCTGTGTCAGACACCTAACCTACAGAACTGCAAGATAATATATTCGCATTGTTTTAAGCTACTAAATTTGTGGTGATTTGTTACGATAGCCATAGGAAACAAACAGACTTAGTTATTTCTAAAACCTTAAATGAAAGTGTTATTTCTAAAACCTTAAATGAAGGTATTAAGGCTTTGGCCTGTTAACACTTTGTTACTGTTTCTGTAACTGTAGAATCAAATGTTTTCACGTAGAATGATTAGTATTTCCAAACAAAATTTAAATGCTGTCAGTTTACTGTGAAGTTTACTGTGAAGATTATTAGGTAAACCACAAGTGAGGTGCAGAAATTTATGGTGATGCAATTCCCCAAAAAGAGAAAGTAAAGGGTAGAAAACATATTCCACAATATCAGCACATTGTCTGGTAGTGTTTACATTAATGAAGAAATCTAAAACTGACTCATGAAACTATACTCTTTGGGATACTGCAAAGGCTGCAGTGTCACCAGGCTGCAATGAAAACCAAAGATGCTAAATTATTGATACTGGCAGTCATCATGGCTGTCATATTTGGTCTCTGGAGTTCTTTATTCAGTACTGCCTATGAAGTTTTTGTAGGCCAATGAGGACTAAATCATTAATGAAATTTCAGAACAAACTCATTCTAAACATTGAAGAAGCAAGGTTTCATTACAGTACAACTTCCCTGGGCTAGATGTATGTTGAAAATTCCACACTGGAGTTAATATAAGAAAATGTACAGAGAGAAAAGAAATGGGCTGTGACTGAATTTCATATCTGAGACCTTGCACAGCCCTGAGAATGTAACTGCGGACTCGCACGAGTCCATGGGATGAACCAGTTACGAGGGCATAGCTGTTTTTGTCCAAAATCTATGAGCTAAACTCAGGTATAAAGTTCAGAGTACAAACAGCAGTAGACTCTCTAAATAGCTCATGCAACTGTGAAGCAAAAAAATGTTTTCCATGGTTAATTCCAGGAAATGACTGTATAGGAGAACCACAATTATAAACATGCAGGGCTCACGTACACACACACACACACACACACACACACACACACACACACACACACTATTTTAAAGTTTGAGATTTACATGTTACCTGTGTAACATCTCTGTAAGCTTGTATATTCCTCATATTTTGTAGGTTTAGTACAAAGCATCCTTTATTCACTTGAATCTAATCCTAGATATCGTTTTTCCTAGCTTCCAAAAGAAAAAAAAAAAACTGTTGAAAAAAAACAATGAAAGTAGGGTTCCCATAGTCTACATAGTTTTGCCCTTGATGTCTCTGGTGCCAACTACTGTCTAAGCACATGAGTGTATAGTATACCCTATGAGCTCATCAAATTATCTTCCTTTGCTAATGGTATCTCTATTTTTAAAAAGAAATATACTTAATGCTGCCAGACAATCATGGGGAAAAAAGAAGTAGTGTCACTGAAGCTTTATTTGGCTGGAAACTCTTTTTGTTGGATAAAAGGAAAGTTTAAAGAAAATATTTTTCCTCTGAATTTCAATCTGGAATGCCACCCAGGCCTCTCCACCCAGCTTTGAGCTTGAGTCTAAAGAGAACGTTTGATCTTCTTTGTCTTTCAACTTGACAAAATGTCCTTCTTCTTTGAAATCCCCTTTTTGTTTTATGTGTGCTTGCCAATGTGTTTTAGAAATGTAAAGCTCTTGGGCGTAAGGTACCAGTCTTTTTTGCTTAACCTTTGAACATTTCCTAAGCGTCTACTCCACGAGGTTTGCATTCCAAAAATATTGCTCATTAAAATCTTATTCATCCTATAGTTTGGAGATAATAGTAGGAGGTGTTGGATTTACCTTCTTCACTTAGAGGCTTTAAAAAAATAAAAATTCTCAAAGGTAACATTTCATTCCATTCAACAAGTATTTCTTGAGGCCCTTCTGCATGGCAATAGTTAATGTTCAATGAAAGATTAACTGACATAGCCAGTGTGATCAAGTTCTGTGGTTGATATTTAAAAAACTTAAAAGTGATTCATGGATTCAAAAAAAAAATGTATGCTCTTATTTGGACAAGAAAACATAACTTGTTGCCCAAGGACATTACTTGGTCAAGTAACAAAAGAATACCAGATTCCAGCCCCATAACAGCTACCTTTCATTGGATGAAATAAATATGCAGAGACAAGGGCAAAGCTATACTTTATTATCAGGTGGGGCTTTTGCTTTAATCCTAAACAGAGCCCTGTGAAAAACTCTTCCCTAAGTGCTACCAGCCGGAAATGCCCACTCCGTGTCTCTCTTTCGTGAAAGTAGGGTAGGTACATGGGGCTGAAGAGGAGCCAGAACAGAGACCAAAAGATCACAACAGAGAACAGTACAAGAAAGAACCCTAATTTATCAAAATGTGTCTCATGAGTCTACATAGAATAACAAGGATAGCCCAACCCTTTTTTTTTTTGCGGTACGCGGGCCTCTCACTGTTGTGGCCTCTCCCGTTGTGGAGCACAGGCTCCGGATGCACAGGCTCAGCGGCCATGGCTCACGGGCCCAGCCACTACGCGGCATGTGGGATCTTCCCGGACCGGGGCACGAATCCGTGTCCCCTGCATCGGCAGGCGGACTCTCAACCACTGCGCCACCAGGGAAGCCCCCAACCCATTTTCTAAATGATCTTCTCTGACTCAGTGTTTGGCCTTCAGTAGGAGGGCTCTGTTGTGGCCTTAATTTTGGTAGAAATAAAATGGAAGTAAGAATATTCTGATTTTAGATCAAACATCTATCAGCTTCCGCTCTGGCAGAAAGCCCGGTACTATTAGGAAGAATGTATTTGCTGCTAAGAGAGCCATTAATAAGTAAGAATATAATCATATGTAGTTCAAATAAATGCATTTGCATAATTTTACACTATATCTCAAATAATAGGGCATTCAGTGATAAAATCAGATATTTATTCCGTCTGGCATTTGTCATTTACTCACTTTTCATTTTAAAAAGGCACTCCTTTTGGCTGGCTTTCAGAGGATTCTTTACTCCTCAGCATGTGGATGTCTTCTAATACCAGACTGCAAGACTGCCATGACCTTCATTTATATTTCAACCGTGAGCTACACCTAGAAATAGACATGATAGCATCAATCGAGCATACTGCTAAATTATCAAACTATGCCATAGAGACACCATTTTAAGGATAACTGAAGAGAGTATTGTTCTTAACAGTTATAGGAAAATAAGAAAAACCAACATGACTGTGGCAGAGAGTGAGAAGGACCTGCCACCCACAAGAAAAGGAAGACCTGCATCCCCACAGGGCTCCCTGGTCCAGCTGGAGGGCTGCTGGGTGAACCTTGAAGAAGTGATTGATGGAGCTGCAGCCACCCATGCAGCTTTTGGTAGAAGGGGGGCAAATAATCGAAAGAGGATTTTGGTCTGTAATGTCACCCCCTCATCCATTCTTCTTAATGCCAATCTGGCTTCTACCCAAACCCCACCAGCCAGTTTTCAGAGACTGTTTTCATGGAGTGTACAAGTGATCTCCATGCCCTACATCCAGGGATCACCTCCCTGTTATCTTACTTAGCCTTTCCTCAGGGTTTTACACAGATTGTTGCTATCTTTCCCTTCAAACATTTTTCCTTTGGTTTCCACTGTTACCATGCCCTTCCAGTTTTCCTCTTACCTTACTGACCCTTCCTTCTCTCCCTTGCTGGCCTCACCTTCTTTCTCTGCTTTAAATGCTGTATCTAAGTGTTGTAACTAAACATGTAACCATACACATTCTACTTACATAATCTCATCCAGTCCCAAGGCTTTAATTTTAAATAAATTTTAAATAAATTTAAATAAATAAATAATCACCTGTCAATGTGACTTTTAAATAAATTTTAAATAAATTTAAATAAATAAATAATCACCTGTCAATGTGACTTTTTTGATGCCCTTATGGGTGGCTTAGGGGTCCAGAAAAGATGAGAGCTACATCTTCTTTAATATTTTATTTTTAGTCTAACCTACAAATTTATTATTATTATATTTATTAATTGGCAAGTTTAATCACTTATGTTTGTTTTAACCTTTTCTCTAAACATTCTATACTACATTTAAATATCGATATTAGATTTCTTTTAAAAGTACTTCATTTGAGTCACTAACAAATAAAAATAAAACCTTTCCAAGTGCTTAATCAATAATCAATTCTTATAAATCTAGTAAACTAAATTTATTTCTTTATTTGTTTAATTTGTTTTTTTTAAAACGATTTTATTGGAGTATAGTTGCCTTATAATGTTAGTTTCTACTGTAAAGTGAATCAGCTATATGTATACATATATCCCCTCTTGTTTGGCTTTCCTTCCCGTTTAGGTCACCACAGAGCATTGAGTAGAGTTCCCTGTGCTATACAGTAGGTTCTCATTAGTTATCTGTTTTATACATCATATCAATAGTGTATATATGTCAATCCCAGTCTCCAGATTAATCCCACCCCCGCTTTCCCCCTTGGTATCCATACATTTGTTCTCTACATCTATGTCTCTATTTCTGCTTTGCAAGTAAAATCATCTATACCATTTTTCTAGATTCCACATATATGCGTTAATATACGATATTTGTTAGTAAATTAAATTTATACCTAATCTTACATTCTCTGAAATGTTCCAATATTGTTTATGAACTAGTAGAATTGCAATTTAAGACCCCAAGTCTAAGTCAGCTATCATTTAGACATTTTAGATTAGAATTATAAAATTAATCCAATAAGAAAAATTCTCTTAAACCTAAAATATCTAATATGTGCAGATTTTTTCCTTGCCACAAAATATTACTATTAGAGATTTTATTTACTTAATAATTTTGATACTTAATGCAACTCTTCCTGGAGTTGAGAATGTAATCATGTCATCTCATACAATTTTGAGGGTACCACCCCAGGTGATTTGCAGGGGTGGCTTCTCAGCTGACTGAGGTTGCATAGCCATGAGCAGTTTGGGCTGAAAGTGAGGTCTTACACTGCAAATATGCAAGATGAACTTTTTGTTTTTATGCCACCACCTGTCTGCCCAAGCTTTCGAACTGTGATGTAAAGGCAGATGGGGTGGACTTGAAGTCTGTTCACTGGATTCCAGTTACACAGTCCCTAGTTCTCACAGCGGGTGAATCTGCAAAGCCCTCACAAGATTTGCAGCTCATTTTCTTCTCTGCGTGAATTGGATTTTTTTCTTTCTTTGCCTTCTAAGGTATTTAATTGTCATCTGATTGGGTTCTGCATATCATTTAAAATATTTTTCTCACTCTCTTTTTACAATTTCAAGATCACGTTAATGACATCACCCCAAGGCTAAAACCTGAAAACATCAGCCTTTTTCATCAACCTTCTCCATATCAAAATTATCACCTCTCTTGATTCTATCATTGATCTCAGATTCATTCCATCCTTCTCATTCTCACTGCCCTTGCCTTAGTTTTGTGATTTTTTTTTTTTCTCACTTGGACTCTTGTTCTTCTCCACAACTATCCAGTGTTCTTGGTATTGCACACATTTGTCAAAGTGATTTTTCTTAAATGCAAATCTGCTCATATCATTCTGCTTAAATCTTTTCATGGAGATGATCATACTAAATGAAGTAAGTCAGACAGAGAAAGACAAATATCATATGATATCACTTATATGCAGAATCTAAAAAAACCCAATACAAATGAACTTATTTACAAAACAGAAACAGACTCACAGACTTAGAGAATGAACTTATTCTTACCAGGGGTGAATGGTGGGGGGAGGGATAGATTGGGAGTTCGGGATTGACATGTACACACTGCTATATTTAAAATAGATGACCAACAAGGACCTACTATAAAAAAATAAATAAATAAATAAAAATAAAATCTTTTCATGGTTGTAGGTAACCTCCAGGATTAAGTTTAAACTTCTTAGCATGGCATTCTCATCCATTCATTCATAGTCCATTCGTTCTCCCTCCATCCTCTATCCACCAAACAAATAGTTCCTACTCACAGCTGGGAATTCCATTATCTCTCTCCTATTTCTATCTGTAAAACCTTATTTAAGTTTTTCCACTCCCCTATTTTCTCCATCACCCCCTCTACAAATGACCTATGACCTACAAATGATCTATGTACATTCCTCAAAATTTCTATGACTCTTGGGCTTCCCTGGTGGCGCAGTGGTTGAGAGTCCGCCTGCCCATGCACGGGACACGGGTTCGTGCCCCGGTCCGGAAAGATCCCACGTGCCGCGGAGCGGCTGGGCCCGTGAGCCATGGCCGCTGAGCCTGTGCGTCCGGAGCCTGTGCTCCGCAACGGGAGAGGCCACAGCAGGGAGAGGCCCGCGTACCGCGAGAAAAAAAAAAAAAAAGTTCTATGACTCTCATATCCTGTTAGTTTTGCTTCTGTCTGGAATTCCTTTCCTTCCTCAGCCACTGGACTACCTTGAACTCATTTCTCAAAGTTTAACTCAAGCACTGCTTTCTCTAAGCTGTCTTCTGTGACCTGACTCCTCATTTGGGATTAATTACAACTTTTCTATGCTTATATACACCCTTATGAATTTATATATTTTAGCATTAATTATAGTGTTGTAATTCATGATTTTGTTGTCCACCTCTTCAAATTCGTTGAGTTTTTATCCCTACATCTCCAGTGCATAGAACAAATTAGGCATTCTAAAATTTATTTTTACTAGGTGAGTTAATAAACACATAACTAAATGAGTGAATGAAAGATGGCCATCTTTCAGATTGAATGTGTTTGGTCACCAAGCCACTCTTAGGGATGATCTTTACAGCTTGATAGTTCGAAAAGTTCATCTTCATCTTCAGCCAAGGTGTTGGGTTGAGTGTAAATCTCTCATTTGAACCATCAATATGTAGTCTGCAAAATCCTTCGGGAAGCTTTGTATTTAACACAAAGACTAAGCCTGGGAGACTACTTTCTTCTTTATCATTCATATCCGTTCAAAAGGCCTCTTTATATTAAGAAAAATATTTTAAAACCTAGATTCAGAAAGCCACACAAATCAAATATGTAGATTAATTATTATAAACCAAGCAACCCTGTCAAGAAGCAGAATTTTTCTAGTTATGCCAGAAAACACTTCCATGTATCCCAGCCTCATCACGACTTGCTCCCACCCTTAAAAGTAGGTCATCACTTTTAGGTAATCACTTCTGTTTTAAAAAGTAATTGTGTTATCCCAAGATGTATACCTAGGCATTATATTTTAGCTTTGATGATTAAGAAAAACATAGATATATCGCTTAAATGCCTTTTAATCTATAGACTCCTCTTCTATCCTTTGCATTTGCTGGTAACATCTCTGTTGAAGAATTCAGGTCATGTGACACGTAGAGTTTTACACAGTCTGGATTTTTCTGATTTTCTACTTTTGGTGAGGCTCTGTTTATTTTTGTGTCCTCGATAATTCCTGAAATTGGCACCTGGATACAAAGGCTTGATCAGACTCATGTTTGATCTCTGTGGCAAGACTGTAGGTGGCTTCATGTACTCTCACCAGGTAACACACACCATCTGGTTGTCTCTCTTTTGGAGAAGTCAGCAGCCATTGCATATGGATATGTGTATACATAGACTAGATCCATGAGTTCATTCGAAGCTGCAATTCTTTTTCTTTTATTTACTGTGATTCTTTCATAAAGAGAGCCTACTATAGGCTATTTAGTGGTATGGTTCCTTTAAGAAATGCATAATAATACTTGATTCTTTCCTTTTATTTTCTAGTTTTCAAAACAAATTGTGGATTCCCTGGTGCCCTTTGAAACTCACCAATTATTATTTTTTCTTAGAATATCATTGTGAATTTTGGGACTTAAACATGTTACAGGTTTTAGCCTACTGTGTTATTCTTGTTGGAGCTCAAAGTAACCTATTTTTGGCCGGGGAGGAACTCTTCAACTTGGTTCCTGAGTCCTTTGGATATGATTCTAGTTTTCTTTGGTAGTTTCTTTTGCTATGTGGAATGATAAGATGTTCCAGGATTATTGAGTACATTTCCTGCCCTGCATATAAAGTACCCAGGTCTCCAAGAAACCTTCTTCTAATGAGAAATTATATTTGAAAACCACAACTTAGGTGCCAGGGATGATCATTGCTACTGGAATGATCATTCTGGCTGAAGAGGCCTCTTTATTTTTTGAAGAGCCGAGTCCTAAGAGTACTCACTTTTTTAGCCCAAGTGTATAGAGTTAGAAAATTTGGGATCAACTATTTTCCTCTACCCTAAATTTTTTTAGTTAACTAAGAATTGGTAGAAAAATTTTACTTCATTTTTATCTACTTTTAAAATATGAATGCATTTAGTAACTCCATGCCCTAGACATCTATCTTCATGGTCATTACCTACCTGTGCAGGTCAGAAGCTATCAAGATCAAAATGAATTTAATGAATAACATAGCCCAGGGTTATTTCAGAGGCTGTCTTAAAACTTGCAGAGCTGTGGTCCTGCGCAAATTGTTTTCTGGAAGCCTCAAGGGCAATGATTCCTCAGTAAGAACCTGATATAAATTTGAACTAAGCAAACACATATGGTGCAAAAGAGAGCAAGTGTTTGATTTATCACTGTGTGGATACAAACAAAAATGACAGAATTAACTCTTCCCACAATTATTTCATCATTCAAATGGTTTTTATGAAATAAATTTGGTTTAAAGAAATCAAATTTCTCATGTGAAAGAAATTTAACTTCTCATTTTTTACACAGCTGTTATGTCTTTGAATCAAATATAAATACTGAGAATCATTTCCTTATTAATCGTCTGCATATCAACTCCAGCCATATAGATTTTCAATTAGATGTTTGTTGAATGAATACTAATAACTATGAATTATTAGGTCCCTACTAAGTGCTGGGTACTTTATACATGTTCTGTTTTTTGTTTTGTTTTTCTGTTATCCTCACAGTAACCCTGAAATGTATGTAGTCATTTCTCCCATTTATAGATTAGAAAATGGAGGATGGTATATTTGAAGAAGCAGCTAGTCATTTTGAATCTGAGACTTCCACTTAGGCGTCTCTGATTTCAGAGTCCCTGTTTTTATCTATTTTTGTACACAGCTGGCCAGGCTTGGACTACACAGACAGAAAAGAAATTGCATCTCCATTTATGAGCAGACCATGAATGGTCTTTGTAGATAATTTGTTATTAATGTCTCTTCTACTTCCTCAGTACTATTGCTGGGAATGTGTTATGATGTGATTTCTTTTGTGTTGTGATTCCCACTGTTTCATCTGTGTGAAACTCATAGGATTTAAGCTCTGTTAAGCAGTTCAAAAAGGAGTCACAGTAGCCAGTGTGAACTCCCATATTAGTTGTTTTGAAACCTGGGGTATAGACAGCAGGTGTCTTAGAGTGATAAACTAAGAGTGTTCCTTTAAATAAGGAATCTGCCAACATCTGCAAAAGACTTCATTGGAACAAAAGGAGGCAAGACCTCCTGGGGGATAACCACCGGTACACCCTACTGGCGGTCGCCTTAAGATGAGACCAATGTTCCAAGTTACTTAAGGGCTCTTCGCTGGAGGACCGACTCTGTGCTGCTGAGAGCCCTTCCCGATGATGGGCCCAGGCTCTGTAGGAGCAGAAGGCAACTTCCTACTCACACCTGTTGGGAGACCCATTTGCCAGCCCAGAGACCACTGCTCCTGCTGAGATGCCTCCATCCCGGACTTTTCTTGGAGTGGTTCATCACCCCTTTTCCTATGTTCCCTATTCAAACTAACCAGCACTGTGCGCTGATTATGAGCAATAAACCAGTGATTTGTGAATTGGACATTGGCTGTTTTGTCCATTTCCAATCCCGTAATTCTTATGGGGCCTTACCACTGTGCTCGGTGACAAAGGGAGTGAAAAATGGTTGTAACATTTCAACGAATTATGAGAGGGATCGATCTTAATACCCTAAGTGGCTAATCACTTCAAATTTAAAACAGTTAACAAACATAATCAGGTAGACAACTGTGTATCTACTAATTACTGGGCATTGTGGGAGATACGAAATGAAAAAGGCATGATGCTCATTCTTTTAAAATATTATTACCTAATGAAGAGGTAGCTATGTATGTAAATAATATAAGGGTGTTTCCTTGCTGTTAGATACTTCAGATACTTATTTGGAAACAATGGGGGGCCTGTGAAGGATCTTGACAGAAGAGTCTTAGGTAATTTGTGGCTGGGATAGGAGTGTGAATGAAGGAGCAACATTTCTCCCATTGGAAGGAATGAGCCTTTCAGAGAGAGAAAGCTCAGAGCGGTGCCCTGGTTTTAAAGTGATGCCAAGGAGGCTGCTTGACCTTGCAGGCTGTGAAGACCTGCAAATCTCCAACAAATAAGCCCTCCAGGCCTCTGAAATCTGAGAGAGTTCCCTTTATATACTGGCAAGGGGACAAGTTCACTGGCTCCAAGGGCCAGGGCTTCTTCACCTCTGAGTATAGCAAAGAGTGAGTAAAGAATATGTATCAGAGTAGCTCTTTTTTATTTGGTTAGAAGGATGGAGGTGGCTGAGCAGACAGGATAAAAAGTTGATCAAAATGCTTATGGAGGAAACTGAAATCCATATTACTAAGCAAAAGAAGCTAGTCTGAGAAGCCTACATACTATATGGTTCCAATCGTATGGCATTCTGGAAAAGGCAAAACTATAGAGATAGTAAAAAGGTCAGGGGTTGCCAACAGGGCTCAGGGAGGGGAGAGATAAATAGGCAGAATACAGATGAGTTTTAGGACAGTGAAAACATTCCATATGCTCTGTATGATATTATAATGATGGATATGTCATTATATAACATGTTTATCTAAACCCACTGAATGTACAACATCAAGCATGAACCCTTAGGTAACCTGTGGACTTTGAGTGATTATAATGTGTCAGTGAAGTTTCATCCTTGGTAACAAACATACCATTCTAGTGAGTGTTGTGGATAACGGGGAGGCTGTGCAAGTGTGGGGGCAGGGAGCATACGGGAAATCTCCGTACCTTCCTCTCAGTTTTATCGTAAACCTAAAATTTATCTAAAATAAGAAGTTTAAAAAAATGTTATGGCGGGGACTTCCCTGGTGGTGCAGTGGTTAAGAATCTGCCTGCCAGTGCAAGGGACACGGGTTCGAGCCCTGGTCCGGGAAGATCCCATATGCCGCAGAGCAACTAAGCCCGTGCGCCACAACTACTGAGCCTGTGCTGTAGAGCCCGTGAGCCACAACTACTGAGCCCACATGCCACAACTACCAAAGCCACGTGCCTAGAGCCTGTGCTCCTCAACAAGAG
Organism: Orcinus orca; assembly: GCF_937001465.1. NCBI lineage: Eukaryota > Metazoa > Chordata > Mammalia > Artiodactyla > Delphinidae > Orcinus > Orcinus orca. The sequence continues at coordinate 23,797,728 of NC_064562.1, forward strand.
AAGCCACCGCAGTGAGAAGCCTGTGCACCACAACAAAGAGTAGCCCTCACTCACTGCAACTAGAGAAAGCCCGTGCACGGCAACAAAGATCCAATGCAGCCAAAAAAAAAAAAAAAAAAGTTATGACATCATCAACTGTAGTGGTATGAAGTTAAGTACTGGCTGAGCTTTTTCCTTGCCCCTAGGAGTTAACTCTGAAGATACAGGATTACGATGGAGAGAATGACTATATTAGTTATCTATGGCTGCATAACAAATGGTCCCCAAACTAGTGTCTTAAAACTATAAACATTTAGTATCTCTCAGTTTCTGTGAGTCAGGAATCCAGGAGTGGCTCCCTTGCGTGGTTTTAACTGAGTGTTCCTCATGAATGTGCAGTCGGATATCAGGTGAGGCAGCAGTCATCTGAAGGCTTGACTGGGACTGAAGGAGCGACATCAAAGATGTTTCACTCATTTGGCTGGCAAGTCATTGCTGTTGGTGAGAGGCCTCTGTTCCCTTCTACACGGGCCTCCCACAGGGCTCCCTGAGTGTCCTCTGGATTTCCCCTAGCATTCTAAGAGACCAAAGGAGAAGTGGAAATTTTTCTATTCTGTGGTCACACAGAATACCTTGATTCAATGTGCGAGAAGCCTCTAAGAGTTTTGTAGTATCTGGTCTTACATTTAGGTCTTTAACTCATTTTGAGTTTATTTTTGTGTATGGCGTTAGAGAATGTTCTAATTTCATGTTTTACAAGCTGCTGTCCAATTTTCCCAGGTGGAATGGATAAAGAAGATGTGGTACATATATACAATGGAATATTACTCAGCCATAAAAAAGAATGAAATAATGCCATTTGCAGCAACATGGATGGACCTAGAGATGATCATACTAAGTGAAGTAAGTCAGACAGAGAAAGACAAATATCATGTGATATCACTTATATGTGGAATCTAAAAAAATGGTACAAATGACCCTATTTACAAAACAGAAATAGAGTCACAGATGTAGAAAACAAACTTATGGTTACCAAGAGAGGGGGGGGAGAGATAAATTGGGAGATTGGGATTGACATACACACACTACTATACAGAGAATAGGTAACTAATAGGAATCTACTGTATAGCACAGGGAACTCTACTCAATACTCTGTAATGACCTATATGGAAATAGAATCTAAGAAAGAGTGGATATATGTATACATATAAGTGATTCACTTTGCTATATAGCAGAAACTAACACAACATTGTAAATCAACTATACTCCAATAAAAATTAATTAAAAAATTTTTTTTAATGTGGGAGAAGCCTTCACACAAAGGCATAAATAACAAGAGATAAGGATGACTGATGACACCTTGGAGACTGTCCACCGTAGTGACTTACCCAATTCTCCAGGGCTGAGTTGGAGGCATGTGATTATTGGTAAAGGATTCCTAGTTGCTTGAGGCTCTGCACTAGAGTCCAAAATGGTCCAATGACTTTTGCTATAAGAGAGAAAATGGTCATGTGATGAGCAGAATTATGGCCCCCAATCCTCAGAACTCGTGATATGTTAACTTGCACAGCAAAAATGACTTCGTAGATGCGATTAAGAATCTTGAGATGGGAAGAGTATCCTGGTTTATCCAGGTGGGCCCAGTGTAATCGCAAAGGTCCTTACACAAGGTAGACAGGAGGGACAGAGGAGATGTAGCCACAGAAGCTTAGCTTCAAGTGATGCAGGACCATGAGCCAAAGAATACAGATAGCCTTTAGAAGCTGGAAAGTCAAGGACTGGAATCACTCCTAGGGCCCCTAGAGGAAACGTAGCCCTGCTGACTCCTTGATTTTAGCCCTAAAAAATCAGACTTTTGACCTCCAGAAATGTAAGATAATATATTTTGATTTAAGTCCCTAAGTTTGTGGAAACTACAGCAGCAATAGGAAAGTAATATAGGGAGTGAGAAGAAGGATGACTTTTTGGAAGGGAAAGTGGGGTGTTCTTTTCAACTCATTCCTCTTCTGAACCTTGAGAGGTTATCATCTGTAAGCTCTATCTGAGAAGAGGAACAAACATTTCCCCCCATTGATTGGATGCTTGCTGAGCTTCCAGGCTCGTAGCCTTGCCCTGCTACTACCAGAGACTGAGAAAAAAATGTTGGGGAGGGAGGGCATGGTAGCACAGCAAGGCTGAAAGAAAGAGTGCCCTTTTGAGTTCCTTCTTTCAAGAGAAAGAGACAACAGAGTTGTCTGAGCACGAAGGCCCTGAGGTGGGGAGTTCCAGAGGATGGATGTGATTGGAAGCTACTTGCTGCCAACATGAGGTGAAGAAATACAGGAGCCAGAAGTTGTAGGCAAGTCTCACAAGGGAGTCTGGTCCCCAGGAAAGGTACTTGAGATTAGGCTGTTTCCAAAAAATGGATTGAAATTTCAGAATGGAGAAGATGACATTTTTGTAACTAAAAGGACACCGCCTTAATGATTAAAAGTGGCTGAAAAATTATGGAATCCCTCTGAGATGCCCATCAAGTAGCCTGCTGAGAGTGAGTTTCCACAGAGCTGACTTGGTACAAGTTGCCAGCAAATTAAAATATTTCTGTGTATGCGCCTCCGTATGTTGAGATGCTTCAACCAAGCTAGTTATAGAACCATTCTTTTCAACACTGAATAACAACACTGGAGGGAAGGTAATGATATCCATCCAGTTAAAGATACACCCTGGTGCCAGAGGCTACATTTTGCATGTTAATAAATTTTCTCAAGTCTTAGTTGTGCTATGTTTCTCTTGACCAGAGCTGTGAGCCCTGGGTAAATTACAGGGCTGTGTCTGCAGCCTCCTGGATCCTGGGAATGATTGCAAAGCATGGAATACCATAATGAGCCTCTAATGACTGCTAACATCCTGGTTAAATCAGGACGGAAGTGGAGGAAAATGAGCACCCAAGTGTTGCTTGTCAAACAGAAATTGTGTGTTGTGTTGTGGCAAAAATGTACAAAAGATGGATGACATATTTGAGAGTAGGAGGAAGTGAGGTTTGATTTGAATCCCCTTGGGATATTTGTTTTAAAATATTCAGATGTTTTTACTAATTATTAGAGAAATGCAAATCAAAACTACAATGAGGTATCACCTCACACCAGTCAGAATGGGCATCATCAGAAACTCTACAAACAACAAATGCTGGAGCAGGTGTGAAAAGGGAACCCTCTTGTACTGTTGGTGGGAATGTAAATTGATACAGCCACTATGGAGAACAGTATGGAGGTTCCTTAAAAAACTAAAAATAGAATTACCATATTACCCAGCAATCCCACTACTGGGCATATACCCTGAGAAAAACCATAATTCAAAAAGACACTTGCACCCCAATGTTCATTGCAGCACTATTTAAAATAGCCAGGTCATGGAAGCAACCTAAATGCCCATTGACAGATGAATGGATAAAGAAGATGTGATATATCTATACAATGGAATATTACTCAGCCATAAAAAGGAACAAAATTGGGTCATTTGTAGAGACATGGATGAATCTAGAGACTGTCATACAGAGTGAAGTAAGTCAGAAAGAGAAAAACAAATATCTTATATTAACGCATATATGTGGAACCTAGAAAAATGGTACAGATGAACCAGTTTGCAGGGCAGAAATTGAGACACAGATCTAGAAAACAAACATATGGACACCAAGGGAGGAAAGCCGCGGGGGTGTGGTGGTGGTGGTGTGATGAATTGGGAGATTGGGGTTGACATGTATACACTGATGTGTATAAAATGGATGACTAATAAGAACCTGCTGTATAAAAAAATAAATAAAATAAAATTCAAAAATTCAAAAAAAATTCAGATGTTTATATAGACGGAATTGAGAGAGCTTTCTCAGAATTTAACAACCAAACTATTTCCCTATTCTTTTAAAACTGCTCAAAGTGTGAGATTGTAAATTTTGGGTATGATCTCTCCTGTGAAACCGAGCCTTGAAAATTACATAGTGTCTGCCTTTTAACAATGAATTGCAAACAGTGGATTAATCAGAGCTTTCATGTTTTATGTAGCTATTTAAAAAAATGTGGGTAATTTGCTGATGAAATTATTTAGATTTTGAGATGCCTCCTACGCTTCAGCTTATGTATATTTATTCAAGCTTTCAAAATATCTAAGAAGAGACAAATCAGCCTTAAAGCATATTCTTTAGTGTCTGAACTTGTACAAAATCCCAGGGCAAAGGGTAGAGTTGTGACACCACGAGAGGTGTGTGGTAGAAGGGACATGACCTGGGTTTTGTAATCACACAGACCTTAGTTCAGGCTTAAATCTTTGATTCAGTGTCACCCTGGCTGTGTGAACTTGACAGGTTATGATATCTCTTTGAAGGTGCAGTTCCTCACAAAGTGAGTGTAACCCCTCGTGCTTGTATGGGGGTCACTGTTATACATGAAATACCTATTTTGTCTCTTTTCATTATGTGCTTTAAAAGTTTGTATAAATATATAGAGACAGAAGGATGAAAATTTCAAAACCTAAATGCTTGAAACATCTACAAAGTTTTATATATCATACTCCATAGGAAATAATGTCCTTGTTTTATTTTAATGTAGGTTCTTACAAATTAATGCACCTTCATTTCCTTTTTAAATTGAGGTATAATTTACATATAATATCATATTAGTTTCAGGTGCACAACGATGATTCGATATTTGTATGTATTGCAAAATGATCATCATAATGAGTCTAGTTAACATCCAACATGCTACATAGTTATTAAAATATGTTTCTTGTGATGAGAACTTTTAGGATCTACACTCTTAGCAACTTTCAAATATGCAATACAGTATTGTTACCTATAGTCACCATGCTGTGCATGACATCCCCAGGACTTATAACTGGAAGATTGTACCTTTTGACTCCTTTCACTCATTTTGCCCATCCACCTACCTCTGACCTGTGGCAACCACCAGTCTCTTCTCTAATACACTATTATTTCTAAATTTGAATAGTACATCACATTTTATTCTAAGTGAATTATTATTCTTTGTCTCTAGAAAAAACGGTGTACTGGGCTTAATGTATAAGGTGTATAAAACATGTAAGGGAGAAAATGTAAATGAGTGTGACTATAAAAGAGTAACTTATAATGTTACAATTATAAAAACAATTATTTCAACACAATTTCTTCTGAAAATCTGTGGCATATCAGGCATTGTCCTAAGTAAAGTGGGTAAAGTAGTGCATAAAATATACAAAATATTTATTCTCATGGATCCTGCATTTTTCAAACAGGAACTTGTAGGGTTATCAGGAAAACTGAAGCTAGGATTTGCAAAATTCTGAAATCTACTAAAATGGAATCAGTAAAATGGGATTCTATTCTGAAGGAAGGACTCAGTCCACTTAGGAAAGGATGGTGTAAAGTTAAGGCAGAGTTCTGGTAGAACTAACTAAGTCCTACATCACTGCATCTCATTAGCACCATCTTAGGCTATGCTGACAGTTCATTTCAGAAGATGATACCTATTAAACACCAGGCCTTGCTAAGAGTCGGAGGGAAAAGAAAGTACACTCATCTTTTCGAGGAAAGCTTACATTCTGGAAAAAGATAATTACTGACGACAGTATATGACATATGATATAGCCCATAAAAGAGGAACAAACAAATGAACAAAGAATAAAACCACAGCAGCAACAACAAACTAGATATGAATTTAAAAGGATGGAGAGATCCAATTTGACTTAAATAGGAAAGACATGCTAGAGGGGGGAAGAAAATGTGACTGACCTTGAAGACTGGGTAAGGTTTATTCAGTAGAGATGGTGGTGAGAGCATTCAAACAGAAGACTGAGCCCTCTACATAGGAATCCAGGGTCCAGTTGGAGGACATAAATTGCATCACTGAGCTATTCACTGAGTTGGAGAGCATACATATAAAACGTTCTGATCTGATTGTCCATTTTAATTGCCAAAATATTTGGGACCTCACATTTTAGAAAGAATACGTGAAACAGAAACTATTCCAAGGTTGATGAGAGACCCCGAAACGTCATTTGAGGAAACGTTGAAAGAATTGTAAACTTATCCTGAGAAAAGAAGCCTAGAGGATGCAACAGAATCAGAACTTAAATTGTGCAAAGGCTTGTCTTGCGGAACTGGGCAGAAGTCGAGTCAGAAGGTGGATGGAGTTTACAGCTATCAAATCTTAACTGTCTTTGGAGATGTTCAAGCAAATCAGGGCGACCTTTGGCTAGGAAATTTGTTCCTCACTGGATTGGCAGGTGAATTAGATAAAACGCAAGGCTATCCCAACATCAGTATTCTACAATCCTACATGCAATTGTGATTCTCTTCATCTTTAAAATAAAACAAACTAGTGACTATAACAAAAAAAGAAACAGACTCACAGATATAGAGAACAAACTAGCGGTTACCAGTGAAGAGAAGGAAGGGGGGAGGGGCAAAATAGGGGTAGGGGATTAAGTGGTACAAATTACTATGTATAAAATAAACTACAAAGATATACTGCGCAGCATAGGGAATATGAGCAATATTTTATAACTATAAATGGAGTATAATCTTTTTTCCCTCTGAAATTGGCTTTTTGAGAAGGAGATAGTCAAGACTTACTTATTCTTTTCTCTCAAAAGAAAGATTAGGAATAGGGATTTTTTTTTTTACATCTTTTTTTTTTAACATCTTTATTGGGGTATAATTGCTTTACAATGGTGTGTTAGTTTCTGCTTTATAACAAAGTGAATCAGTTATACATATACATATGTTCCCATATCTCTTCCCTCTTGCGTCTCCCTCCCTCCCACCCTCCCTATCCTACCCCTCCAGGCGGTCACAAAGCACCGAGCTGATATCCCTGTGCTATGCGGCTGCTTCCCACTAGCTATCTACCTTACGTTTGTTAGTGTATATATGTCCATGCCTCTCTCTCGCTTTGTCACAGCTCACCCTTCCCCCTCCCAATATCCTCAAGTCCATTCTCCAGTAGGTCTGGGTCTCTATTCCTGTCTTACCCCTAGGTTCTTCATGACATTTTTTTTTCTTAAATTCCATATATATGTGTTAGCATACAGTATTTGTCTTTCTCTTTCTGACTTACTTCACTCTGTATGACAGACTCTAGGTCCATCCACCTCACTACAAATAGCTCAATTTCGTTTCTTTTTATGGCTGAGTAATATTCCATTGTATATATGTGCCACATCTTCTTTATCCATTCATCTGATAATGGGCACTTAGGTTTCTTCCATCTCCGGGCTATTGTAAATAGAGCTGCAACGAACATTTTGGTACATGACTCTTTTTGAATTTTGGTTCTCTCAGGATATGTGCCCAGTAGTGGGATTGCAGGGTCATATGGTAGTTCTACTTGTAGTTTTTTAAGGAACCTCCATACTGTTCTCCAAAGTGGCTGAACCAATTTACATTCCCACCAACAGTGCAAGAGTGTTCCCTTTTCTCCACACCCTCTTCAGCATTTACTGTTTCTAGATTTTTTGATGATGGCCATTCTGACTGGTGTGAGATGATATCTCATTGTAGTTTTGATTTGCATTTCTCTAATGATTAATGTTGGAAGATTTAAAATCACAGTTTCAATTTCAGTGCTTGTGATTGGTCTGTTCATATTTTCTATTTTTTCCTGATTCAGTCTTGACAGGTTGTGCATTTCTAAGAATTTGTCCATTTCTTCCAGGTTGTCCATTTTATTGGCATAGAGTTGCTTGTAGTAATCTCTCATGATCTTTTGTATTTCTGCAGTGTCAGTTGTTACTTCTCCTTTTTCATTTCTAATTCTGTTGATTTGAGTCTTCTTTTTTTTTCTTGATGAGTCTGGCTAATGGTTTATCAATTTTGTGTATCTTCTCAAAGAACCAGCTTTTAGTTTTATTGATCTTTGCTATCGTTTCCTTCATTTCTTTTTCATTTATTTCTGATCTGATCTTTATGATTTCTTTCCTTCTGCTAACTTTGGGTTTTTTTGGTTCTTCTTTCTCTAATTGCTTTAGGTGCAAGGTTAGGTTGTTTATTTGAGATGTTTTCTGTTTCTTAAGGTAGGATTGCATTGTTATAAACTTCCCTCTTAGAACTGCTTTTGCTGCATCCCATAGATTTTGGGTCGTTGTGTCTCCATTGTCATTTGTTTCTAGGTATTTTTTTATTTCCTCTTTGATTTCTTCAGTGATCACTTCGTTATTAAGTAGTGTATTGTTTAGCCTCCATGTGTTTGTATTTTTTACAGATATTTTCCTGTAATTGATATCTAGTCTCATAGCGTTGTGGTCGGAAAAGATACTTGATACAATTTCAATTTTCTTAAATTTACCAAGGCTGATTTGTGACCCAAGATATCATCTATCCTGGAGAATGTTCCATGAGTGCTTCAGAAAAATGTGTATTCTGTTGTTTTTGGATGGAATGTCCTATAAATATCAATTAAGTCCATCTTGTTTAATGTATCATTTAAAGCTTGTGTTTCCTTATTTATTTTCATTTTGGATGAGCTGTCTATGGGTGAAAGTGGGGTGTTAAAGTCCCCTACTATGAATGTGTTACTGTCGATTTCCCCTTTTATGGCTGTTAGTATTTGCCTTATGTATTGAGGTGCTCCTATGTTGGGTGAATAAATATTTACAACTGTTATATCTTCTTCTTGGATAGATCCCTTGATCATTATGTAGTGTCCTTCTTTGTCTCGTCTAATAGTCTTTATTTTAAAGTTTATTTTGTCTGATATGAGAATTGCTACTCCAGCTTTCTTTTGGTTTCCATTTGCATGAAATATTTTTTTCCATCCCCTTACTTTCAGTCTGTATGTGTCTCTAGGTCTGAAGTGGGTCTCTTGTAGATATCAAATATATGGGTCTTGTTTTTGTATCCATTCAGCCAATCTGTGTCTTTTGGTGGGAGCATTTAGTCCATTTACATTTAAGGTAATTATCGATATGTATGTTCCCATTCCCATTTTCTTAATTGTTTTGGGTTAGTTATTGTAGGTCTTTTCCTTCTCTTGTGTTTCTTGCCTAGAGAAGTTCCTTTAGCAGTTGTTGTAAAGCTGGTTTGGTGGTGCTGAACTCTCTCAGCTTTTGCTTGTCTGTAAAGGTTTTCATTTCTCCATCAAATCTGAATGAGATCCTTGCTGGGTAGAGTAACCTTGGTTGTAGGATATTCTCCTTCATCACTTTAAATATGTCCTGCCAGTCCCTTGTGGCTTGCAGGGTTTCTGCTGAAAGATAAGCTGTTAACCTTATGGGGATTCCCTTGTGTGTTATTTGTTGTTTTTCCCTTGCTGCTTTTAATATGGTTTCTTTGTATTTAGTTTTTGACAGTTTGATTAATACGTGTCTTGCCGTGTTTCTCCTTGGATTTATCCTGTATGGGACTCTCTGTGCTTCCTGGACTTGATTAACTATTTCATTTCCCATATTAGGGAAGTTTTCAACTATAATCTCTTCAAATACTTTCTCAGTCCCTTTCTTTTTCTCTTCTTCTTCTGGAGCCCCTATAATTCGAATGTTGGTGCATTTAATGTTGTCCCAGAGGTCTCTGAGACTGTCCTCAGTTCTTTTCATTCTTTTTTCTTTATTCTGCTCTGCAGTAGTTATTTCCATTATTTTATCTTCCAGGTCACTTATCCGTTCTTCTGCCTCAGTTATTCTGCTATTGATCCCATCTAGAGTATTTTTAATTTCATTTATTGTGTTGTTCATTGTTGTCTGTTTCATCTTTAGTTCTAGGTCCTTGTTAAATGTTTCTTGCATTTTGTCTATTCTATTTCCAAGATTTTGGATTACCTTTACTATCATTATTCTGAAATCTTTTTCAGGTAGACTGCCTATTTCCTCTTCATTTGTTAGGGCTGGTGGGTTTTTATCTTGCTCCTTCAACTGCTGTGTGTTTTTCTGTCTTCTCATTTTGCTTATTTTACTGTGTTTGGGGTCTCCTTTTTGCAGGCTGCAGGTTCATAGTTCCCGTTGTTTTGGGTGTCTGTCCCCAGTGGCTAAGGTTGGTTCAGTGGGTTGTGTAGGCTTCCTGGTGGAGGGTACTAGTGCCTGTGTTCTGGTGGATGAGGCTGGATCTTGTCTTTCTGGTGGGCAGGTCCACGTCTGGTCATGTGTTTTGGGGTGTCTGTGGACTTATTATGATTTTAGGCAGCCTCTCTGCTAATGGGTGGGGTTGTGTTCCTGTCTTGCTAGTTGTTTGTCATAGGATGTCCAGCACTGTAGCTTGCTGGTCGTTGAGTGAAGCTGGGTGCTGGTGTTGAGATGGAGATCTCTGGGAGATTTTCGCCGTTTGATATTATGTGGAGCTGGGAGGTCTCTTGCGGACCAGTGTCCTGAAGTTGGCTCTCCCACCTCAGAGGCACAGCACTGACTCCTGGCTGCAGCACCAAAAGCCTTTCATCCACACGGCTCAGAATAAAAGGGAGAAAAAGTAGAAAGAAAGAATTAGTAGAAGTAGAAAGAAAGAAAGAAAGAAAGAAAGGAGGGAGGGGGGAGGGAGGAAGGAAGGAAGGAAGGAAGGAGGGAAGGAAGGAAAAAAAGAATGAAAGATAAAGTAAAATAAAATAAAGTAAGATAAAATATAATAAAGTTATTAAAATAAAAAATAATTATTAAGAAAAAAATTAAAAAAAACAACAAAAAAAGGACGGATAGAACCCTAGGACCAATGGTGGAAGCAAAGCTATGCAGACAAAATCTCACACAGAAGCATACACATACACACTCACAAAAAGAGGAAAAGGGGAAAAAATCATAGATCTTGCTCTCGAAGTCCACCTCCTCAATCTGTGATGATTGGTTGTATATTCATGTATTCCACAGATGCAGGGTACATCAAGTTGATTGTGGAGCTTTAGTCCACTGCTTCTGAGGCTGCTGGGAGAGATTTCCCTTTCTCTTCTTTGTTCTCACAGCTCCCAGGGGCTCAGCTTTGGATTTGGCCCCGCCTCTGCATGTAGGTCGCCAGAGGGCGTCTGTTCTTCGCCCAGACAGGACGGGGTTAAAGGAGCCGCTGATTAGGGGGCTCTGGCTCACTCAGGCGGGGCGGGGCGGGGCGGGGCGGGGGGGGGGCGGGAGGGAGGGGCACAGAGTGCGGGGCGGGTCTGCGTCGGCAGAGGCCGGCGTGACGTTGCACCGGCCTGAGGCGCGCCGTGCGTTCTCCCGGGGGAGTTGTCCCTGGGTCCCGGGACCCTGGCAGTGGCGGGCTGCACAGGCTCCCCGGAAGAGGGGTGTGGATAGTGACCTGTGCTCGCACACAGGCTTCCTGGTGGCGGCAGCAGCCTTAGCGTCTCCTGCCCGTCTCTGGAGTCCGCGCTTTTAGCCGCGGCTCGCGCCCGTCTCTGGAGCTCCTTTAAGCAGAGCTCTTAATCCCCTCTCCTCGCGCACCACGAAACAAAGAGGGAAGAAAAAGTCTCCTGCCTCTTCGGCAGGTCCAGGCTTTTCCCCGGACTCCCTCCCGCCTAGCCGTGGCGCACTAACCCCCTGCAGGCTGTGTTCAGGCCGCCAACCCCAGTCCTCTCCCGGCGCTCCGACCGAAGCCCGAGCCTCAGCTCCCAGCCCCGCCCGCCCCGGCGGATGAGCAGACAAGCCTCTCGAGCCGGTGAGTGCCGTTCGGCCCTGATCCTCTGTGCGGGAATCTCTCCGCTTTGCCCTCCGCACCCCTGTTGCTGTGCTCTCCTCCGTAGCTCCGAAGCTTTCCCCCTTCGCCAGCCCCCATCAGCACCAGTGAAGGGGCTTCCTAGTGTGTGGAGACCTTTCCTCCTTCACAGCTCCCTCCCACTGGTGCAGGTGCCGTCCCTATCCTTTTGTCTCTGTTTATTCTTTTTTCGTTTGCCCTACCCAGGTACATTGGGGGCTTCTTGCCTTTTGGGAGGTCTGAGGTCTTCTGCCAGCGTTCAGTAGGTGTTCTGTAGGAGTTGTTCCACGTGTAGACGTATTTCTGGTGTATCTGTGGGGAGGAAGGTGATCTCCGCGTCTTACCCTTCCGCCATCTTCCCGGAAGCCCCGAGTATAATCTTTAAATATTGTGCATCGCTGTGTTGTACACCTGAAACTTACATACTATTATAAATCAACTATACCTCAATTTAAAAAAAGAAAAAAATATTCTACACTCCTATTTGAAATTGTGATTCTATTACTTAAAAATATGTTTGGATTACTCGTGGAAAGATGAGCATAGTGATGTTATTTTTAAGTGTGGGAAAAAACTCTTGAGGGGAAATCTCTCTTCTGAATCTGTGTGGTCTGGTGATCCCACTTTAGCCCTAGACGTGATGCACATGACCCACGGTTAGATAATCAGACTATCCAACTGGCCTGGCGACGATGATTACCTCAGGAATGGGCACATGACCCGTTCAAGCCAAAACTGTGTAACAAGATTTTCAGTGGGATTCCTGGGAAGGGTCACATCTCCTCCATGCTGGAAGTAATGTGGAGAAAATATAGGGCATGGAGCTGTCACCATCATCTACCATGTGAAGCCCAAAAAAAAGCCACAATGGGAGGTAAGAAATAAGTGGTAGAAACTGAGTCCCAGTGACATTGCTTGAATCCTCAAGGTCAACATGTGTGAAGCCAAACACAGGTACCTCTGGATTTTGCAGGTTATGTAAATTAAGGGATTTCATTTTTAAAAAATTTTATTTTGTTTATTTTTTATACAGGACGTTCTTATTAATTATCCGTTTTATACATATTAGTGTATATATGTCAATCCCAATCTTCCAATTCATCACACCACCACCCTCCCCTGCTGCTTTCCCCCCTTGGTGTCCATAAGTTTGTTCTCTGCATCTGTGTCTCAATATCTGCCCTGCAAACCAGTTCATCTGTACCTTTTTTCTAGGTTCCACATATATGTGTTAATATATTTGTTTTTCTCTTTCTGACTTACTTCACTCTGTATGACCGTCTCTAGATTCGTCAGCATCTCTACAAATGACACAATTTCATTCCTTTTTATGGCTGAGTAATATTCCATTGTATATATGTACCACTTCTTCTTTATCCATTCATCTGTGGATGGGTCTTTAGGTTGTTTCCATGACCTGCCTATTGTAAACAGTGCTGCAATGAACATTGGGGTGCGTGTGTCTTTTGAATTACGGTTTTTTCAGGGTATATGCCCAGTAGTGGGATTGCTGGGTCATATGGTAATTCTATTTTTAGTTTTTTAAGGAACCTCCATACATAAAGTTTCTTTAATTTTTAAGGAAACTCCACTATGGAGTTTTTTAAGTTCTCCATAGTGGCTGTATCAATTTACATTCCCACCAACAGTGCAAGAGGGTTCCCTTTTCTCCACACCCTCTCCAGAATTTCTTGTTTGTAGATTTTCTGATGTTGTCCATTCTAACTGGTGTGAAGTGATACCTCATTGTAGTTTTGATTTGCATTTCTCTAATGATTAGTGATGTTGAGCATCCTTTCATGTGTTTGTTGGCAATCTGTCTATCTTCTTTGGCGAAATGTCTATTTAGGTCTTCCACCCATTTTATTTTTTTAACATCTTTATTGGAGTATAATTGCTTTACAATGGTGTTCCTCCCATTTTTGGATTGGGTTGTTTGTATTTTTGATATTAAGCTGCATGAGCTGCTTGTATATTTTGGAGATTAATCCTTTGTCAGTTGCTTCATTTCCAAGTATTTTCTCCCATTCTGAGGGTTGTTTTTCTGTCTTCTTTATGGTTTCCTTTGCTGTGCAAAAGCTTTTAAGTTTCATTAGGTCCCATTTGTTTATTTTTGTTTTTATTTCCATTAATCTAGGAAGTGGATCAGAAAAGATCTTGCTGTGATTTATGTCAAAGAGTGTTCTTCCTATGTTTTCCTCCAGGAGTTTTATAGTGTCCAGGCTTCCATTTAGGTCTCTAATCCATTTTGAGTTTATTTTTGTGTATGGTGTTAGGGAGTGTTCTAATTTCATTCTTTTACATGTAGCTGTCCAGTTTTCCCAGCACCATTTATTGAAGAGAATGTCTTTTCTCCATTGTATATCCTTGCTCTTTTGTCATAGATTAGTTGACCATAGGTGTGTGGGTTTACCTCTGGGCTTTCTATCCTCTTCCATTGATCTATATTTTTGTTTACGTGCCAGTACCATATTATCTTGATTACTGTAGCTTTGTAATATAATCTGAAGTCAGCCTGAAGGGAGTCTGATTTCTCCAGCTCCATTTTTTTCCCTCAAGACTGCTTTGGCTGTTCGAGGTCTTTGGTGTCTCCATACAAATTTTAAGTTTTTTGTTCTAGTTCTTTAAAAAATGCCATTGGTAATTTGATATGGATTGCATTGAATCTGTAGATTGCTTTGGGTAGTATAGTGATTTTCACAATATTGATGCTTCCAATCCAAGAGCATGGTATATCTCTCCATCTGCCGGTATCATGTTTAATTTCTTTCATCAGTGTCTTATAGTTTTCTACATACAGGTCTTTTTCTCCCTAGGTAGGTTTATTCCTAGGTATTTTATTCTTTTTATTGCAATGGTAAATGGGAGTGTTTCCTTAATTTCTCTTTCAGATTGTTCATCATTAGTGTATAGGAATGCAAGAGATTTCTGTGCATTAATTTTATATCCTGAAACTTTACCAGATTCATTTATTAGCTCTAGAAGTTTTCTGGTGGCATCCTTAGGATTATCTACGTATAGTTTCATGTCATCTGCAAACAGTGACAGTTTTACTTTTTCTTTTCCATTTTGTATACCTTTTATTTCTTTTTCTTCTCTGATAGCCATGGCTAGAACTTCTAAAACTATGTGGAATAATAGTGGTGAGAGTGGACATCCTTGTCTTGTTCCTGAACTTAGAGGAAATGCTTTCAGCTTTTCACCATTGAGAACGATGTTTGCTGTGGTTTTGTCGTATATGGCCTTTATTATGTTGAAGTAGTGTCCCTCTATGCCCCCTTTCTGGAGAGTTTTTATAATAAATGGGTGTTGAATTTTGTCAAAAGCTTTTTCTGCATCTATTGAGATGATCATATTGTTTTTATTCTTCAATTTGTTAATATGGTGTATCACATTGACTGATTTGTATATATTGAAGAATCCTTGCATCCCAGGATAAATCCCACTTGATCATGGTGTATGATCCTTTTAATATGTTGTTGGATTCTGTTTGCTAGTATTTTGTTGAGGATTTTTGCATCTATATTCATCACTGATATTGGTCTGTAATTTCCTTTTTTTGTAGTATCTTTGTCTGGTTTTAGTATCAGGGTGATGGTGGCCTCATAGAATGAGTTTGGGAATGTTCCTTCCTTTGCAAAATTTTGGAAGAGTTTGAGGAGGATGGGTGTTAGCTCTTCTCTAAATGTTTGATAGAATTCAACTGTGAAGCCATCTGGTCCTAGATTTTTGTTTGTTGGAAGATTTTTAATCACAGTTTCAATTTCACTACTTGTGATTGGTCTGTTCATATTTTCTATTTCTTCCTGGTTCAGTCTTGGAAGGTTATACCTTTCTAAGAATTTGTCCATTTCTTCCAGGTTGTCCATTTTATTGGCATAGAGTTGCTTGTAGTAGTCTCTTAGGATGCTTTGTATTTCTGTGGTGTCTGTTGTAACTTCTCCTTTTTCATTTCTAATTTTATTGATTTGAGGACTCTCCCTCTTTTTCTTGCTGAGTCTGGCTAATGGTTTATCAATTTTGTATATCTTCTCAAAGAACCAGATTTTAGTTTTACTGATCTTTGCTATTGTTTTCTTTTTTTCTATTTCATTTATTAATGCTCTGATCTTTATGATTTCTTTTCCTTCTGCTAACTTTGGGTTTTGTTTGTTCTTCTTTCTCTAGTTCTTTTAGGTGTAAGGTTAGATTGTTTATTTGAGATGTTTTTTGTTTCTTGAGGTAGGACTGTATTGCTCTAAAGTTCCCTCTTAGAACTGCTTTTGCTGCATCCCATAGGTTTTGGATGGTCGTGTTTTCATTGTCATTGATCTCTAGGTAGTTTTTGATTTCCTCTTTGATTTCTTCAGTGATCTCTTGGTTATTTAGTAATGTATTGTTTTGCCTCCATGTGTTTGTATGTTTTACGTTTTTTTCCCCCTGTAATTGATTTCTAATCTCATAGCGTTGTGGTCAGAAAGGATGCTTGATATGATTTCAATTTTCTTAAATTTACTGAGGCTTGATTTGTTACCCAGGATGTAATCTATCCTGGAGAATGTTCCGTGTGCACTTGAGAAGAAAGTGTAATCTGCTGTTTTTGGATGGAATGTCCTATAAATACCAATTAAATCTATCTGGCCTATTGTGTCATTTAAAGCTTGTGTTTCCTTATTAATTTTCAGTTTGGATGATCTGTCCATTGGTGTAAATGAGGTGTTAAAGTCCCCCACTATTATTGTGTTACTGTTGATTTCCTCTTTTATAGCTGTTAGCAGTTGCCTTATGTATTGAGGTGCTCCTATGTTGAGAGTATATATATTTATAATTGTTGTATCTTCTTCTTGGATTGATCCCTTGATCATTATATAGTGTCCTTCCTTGTGTCTTGTAACATTCTTTATTTTAGAGTCTATTTTATCTGATATGAGTATTGATACTCCAGCTTTTTTTTGATTTCCATTTGCATGGAATATCTTTTTCCATCCCCTCACTTTCAGTCTGTATGTGTCCCTAGGTCTAAAGTGGGTCTCTTGTAGACAGCATATATGGGTCTTGTTAGTGTATCCATTCAGCGAGCCTGTGTCTTTTGGTTGGATCATTTAATCCATTCATGTTTAAGGTAATTATCGAGTTGTATGTTCCTATGACCATTTTCTTAATTGTTTTGGGTTTGTTTTTGTAGGTCCTTTTCTTCTCCTGTGTTTCCCACTTAGAGAAGTTCCTTTAGCATTTGCTGTAGAGCTGGTTTGGTGGTGCTTAATTCTCTTAGCTTTTGCTTGTCTGTAAAGCTTTTGATTTCTCCATCGAATCTGAATGAGATCCTTGCTGGGTAGGGTAATCTTGGTTGTAGGTTCTTCCCTTTCATCACTTTAAACATGTCATGCCACTTGCTCTGGCTTGCAGAGTTTCTGCTGAGAAATCAGCTATTAACTTTATGGGAGTTCCCTTGTGTGTTATTTTTCGTTTTTCCCTTGCTGCTTTCAATAATTTTTCTTTGTCTTTAATTTTTGCCAATTTGATTACTATGTGTCTCGGCATGTTTCTCCTTGGGTTTATCCTGTATGGGACTCTCTGCGCTTCCTGGACTTGGGTGGCTATTTCCTTTCCCATGTTAGGTAAGGTTTTTACTATAATCTCTTCAAATATTTTCTTGGGTCCTTTCTCTCTCTCTCCTCCTCCTGGGACCCCTAAGTGCAAATGTTGTTGTGTTTAATGTTGTCCCAGAAGTCTCATAGACTGTCTTCATTTCTTTTCATTCTTTTTTCTTTATTCTGTTCCACAGCAGTGAATTCCACCATTCTGTCTTCCAGGTCACTTATCCGTTCTTCTGCCTCAGTTATTCTGCTATTGATTCCTTCTAGTATAGTTTTCATTTCAGTTATTGTATTGTTCATCTCTGTTTGTTTGTTCTTTAATTCTTCTAGGTCTTTGTTAAACATTTCTTGCATCTTCTCGATCTTTGCCTCCATTCTTTTTCCGAGGTCCAGGATCATCTTCACTATCATTATCCTGAATTCTTTTTCTGGAAGTTTGCCTATCTCCACTTCATTTAGTTGTTTCTCTGTGGTTTTGTCTTGTTCCTTAATCTGGTACATAACCCTCTGCCTTTTCCTCTTGTCTATCTTTCTGTGAATATGGTTTTTGTTCCACAGGCTGCAGGATTGTAATTCTCCTTGCTTCTGCTGTCTGCCATCTGGTGGATGAGGCTGTCTAAGAGGCTTGTGCAAATTCATGATGGGAGGGACTGGTGGTGGGTAGAGCTGGGTGTGGCTCTGGTGGACAGAGCTCAGTAAAACCTTAATCCACTTATCTGCTGATTGGTGGGGCTGGGTTCCCTCCTTGTTGGTTGTTTGGCCTGAGATGACCCAACACTGGAGCCTACCCGGGCTCTCTGGTGGGGTTAATGGTGGACTCTGGGAAAGCTCACAACAAGGAGTACTTTCCAGAACTTCTGCTGCCAGTGTCCTTGTCCTCACAGTGAGACATAGCCATCCCCCATCTCTGCAGGAGACCCTCTGACATTAGCAGGTAGGTCTGGTTCAGTCTCTCCTGGGGTCACTGCTCCTTCCCCTGGGTCCAGATGCACACACTACTTTGTGTGTGCCCTTCAAGGGTGGAGTCTCTGTTTCCCCCAGTCCTGTCGAAGTCCTGCTATCAAATCCCACTAACCTTAAATTCTGATTCTCTAGGAATCCCTCCTCCCGTTGCTGGACCCCCAGGTTGGGAAACCTGACGTGAGGCTCAGAACCTTCACTCCAGTGGGTGGACTTCTGTGGTATAAGTGTTCTCCAGTTTGTGAGTCACCCACCCAGAAGTTAACGGGATTTGATTTTATTGTGGTTGTGCCCCTCCTACCGTCTCATTGTGGCTTGTCCTTTGTCCTTGGTTGTGGGGTATCTTTTCTGGTGAGGTCCAGTATCTTCCTGTCGATTATTGTTCAGCAGTTAGTTGTGGTTCTGGTGTTCTCGCAAGAGGGAGTGAGAGCACGTCCTTCTATTCTACCATCTTGAACCAATCTCCTAAGAGATTTCATTTTTGTAAAGCTGTTTCTAAAGTGTTGTCTATCACTTGCAACCCTGGGCTCCTAACTGATCCAGAGCTTATGGTGCAACAATTTAAGAATGGAAAAATAAAATTTGGCATATCTGCTTGATAGCTAGTAGGTAGTCACTAAAAGTTACACTTATGAAAACTATGGATCAACAGGGAATGAGACAGGATACAAAATACAGTTGATCCTCATTATTTGTGGATTCCGTATTTGTGAACTGGCCTACTTGGTTAAACGTATTTGTAGTCCCAAATCATTACCCACAGCTCTTTGCGGTCATTCATAGCCACGTGTAGAGTTGAAAACAGTCTGGGTCATCTGATGCCCACATGTCTGGCTGAGGTTGAACAAAGGTGTCTCTCTACCTTCTTGTTTCAGCTCTCATACTATAAACAAATGTTCTTGATTAGTGTCTATTTAGTGACATGGTTTCCAAATTTTTGTGCTTTTTGTTGGTGATTTCACTGTTTCGAATGGTCTCCAAGTGTGCTGCTGAAGTGTTGTCAAGTGTTTCTAAGTGCAAGAAAGCTGTGAGATGCCTTATGCAGAAAATAAATGTGTTAGATAAACTTAGTTCAGGCATGAGTTATAGCGCTATTGGTGGTGAGTTCAATGTTAGTGAATCAACAATGTACAGTAAATAAAGTATCTTTAAACAGAAACACACACAAAACATAGTTTTGTATGATTGGTTGATGAAATATCGTGACCAGAGGCTCACAAGAACCTCATATGATTCCCCCAGGAAAAATGGTTAGTATTTGCCAATTTTGTGTTTGCTGAGACTTTATAGAACATAATTCCTATCAATAACTAGATTCAACTATATGTAAAAAGTACACTCAAAATGGAGAGATCAGGAAAAAATGAATCAAAATAACAGTGGTTATGCTAGAGTGATGGAAATATACTTTTTTTCATCTTTTTGCTAATTTTCAAATGTTTAAAAATAAAATAATAGCACTATGGTGAAAAACATAATATGCATTTAGAAAATACCACACAAATCAAGAATACCAACAAAACAACCCTCCAAAACATGTTAGACATTTGACAGAGTCAGTTTAAAGCAGTATATTAAAATTATTTCATTACTTTGTCTCTATTTTATAAAACACACACACATACATACACACACTAAAATCTTTGTTTTGGTGTAACTCAGCTTGGTTGTCTGATTAAATCTGATTTGACTCTGAATGATTTTTTTTCCCCAAATCAACTTTTTATCTAAGAAATGTGCCCAAGTTCTAAATGTGTAGATTATAACAACCAGAGCAATGGAAAAGATGCTGAGGTTTATCTCTTCTAACATCCCATTCAATATAAGTGTTCTCTTCCATCCCCCAAAGAAAAGCACCCAATTTTTTTAAAGTTCTTTCTCTATAAATGAAATTTACTACCAAATAATATCTGTTTGGTCAATTATAACTGTTATAAATATTTCTTGTATTTATCCATATTCCTATCATAGTCTGTCTTTTCTAACTACAGAGGATAAATCACATTCTCTTAATACACTGTAACAATTGAAATATTGTAAGAGAGCCATCATGTTATTGCTGTGGCTTTTCGTTTCTAGGCTAAATATTCCCAGGAACTTTATCCATTCTTCATTAAGAGTTTTTCTCAAAATCCTTTGCTGTCCTGCTTACCCTCCTCCCCTTGAGCTCTGCCTGATCAATGCCTTTCTTAACGTGGTGAAATCAGGACTGTGAAAAACTCAGGATTTGCAGGTCCAGTGATACTACTGGTCCTCCCTCCACCCCCCACCCTGCCACCCCTGGCCTCACTTTCAACAGAGGAAATTCACAACGGGGCTGAGAAATCCTGGCTTCTGAAATGAGTACACTGTCTCACCACGTGACTACTGCAAAGGGAAAACACTCATTGTGATGAATAGGATTAGTATATATATTAACGTAATAAGCAGTTTATAAGCACAGCTCATATTTCTTGTATTTTCAGTTTTTCATCTCTTTCTATTTTCTAGTTCTTTCTCTTTCATCAATGATAAATTCAAACAAATCATTCCATTTTGATCCCATTCAATCTTCTTTATTTGTAAGTTCTGCTCTACCAGCTTTTAGGTAAGTTATAGATTGCTTTAACAATATTGTTCACATAAGCTACTATTAAAGCTTTCTCAAATTCTTAGGAGTATTTTTGTCATAGTACTTAGTGAAAATTTTTGGTTCTGGATTTGTTAGCCTTTGTTTTCACATCATATTGCCAATGTTTTCATCTGTTAAGCCTGCTGATGATATAATGCAATTTCAAATCTCCTAAGATTACTCATTGAATAACAAAAGTAATCAATTGTAGGGTACTGAATGATACAGCAGAATGTGCAAAGATTTTTATTGTTGTTGTTAATTATATTTTAGAAAATGTTTGTGCATTCAGCTAGCCCTAATGGTAAAATTATATATTTTAGATTTTCTTACAAATGATTTTGTTGTTGAGTAAGTTGTCTGTCTTAATTAATGTCTAAAATTGAGTCATGTGTTTTATCGAAATCATAACAATTTTGGAATTAGGAACAGAAGCAGGAACATTGTTTTACATTTATATTTCCATATACTTTTCAACACAGTCATTCCTTAGTTCACTTTAATATTAAGTATAAGATAATTTTATCTTTTATATAAATATTCATCCCACAGTGATTAACTTATCTAACTGCTCCATTCATATTTCCATGGCAATTTGTATTCCCAAATTCCACGTCTATTGCTAAAGAAAAGATTAGGACAGAGTAAATAGGCTGGGGAATGTTGTATAACTTGACATCTAGAAGGGAACTTTGATTTATTTGATTTTCCATGGTGTGGAAGATGTTTGGGTTGTTCACCAGTGTTTCTGGTTCTACTCTTTCCAGGCACATGAGGGTGGGGCACAGAGATGAGAAAGGTATTGTATTTCCATGTCTTCTTGAGGTTTGGTGAGATCTGTGACTCAAATTAGCCAATAAAACACGAATAGAGGTGCCATGTGATGATTGGTGCCCAAGTACTTAGTGCCCATATAACCAAGTAGGACCCCATGGGACCTTCCTGGGACAGACCCCTCCCCCCATGACCTCTGCCTGCCTCTTGTTTGTAGAAAAGCTGTACTCTCTCAGGCTTCCCCTGAGTCACAAAATCCTGGCTCAAGAATTAATAATTGAAAGGATGTGAACATGTAGTAACAAAAAAGAGCAGTTGGGCCAGTAGAACTGGTAAGAATTTTTTTTTTTAAATTTTTAAATTTTACTTTATTTTTTATGCAGCAGGTTCTTATTAGTTATCTATTTTATACATATTAGTGTATGTATGTCAATCCCATTCTCCCAATTCATCCCACTACCACCTCCCCCGCCACTTTCCCCCCTTGGTGTCCATACATTTGTTCTCTACATCTGGGTCTCTATTTCTGCCCTGCAAACCAGTTCATCTGTACCATTTTTCTAGGTTCCACATATATGTGTTAATGTATGATATTTTTTTTCTCTTCTGACTTACTGTATGACAGTCTCTAGATCCATCTACGTCTCAACAAATGACCCAATTTTGTTCCTTTTTATGGCTGAGTAATATTCCATTGTTTATCTTTATCCATTTATCTGTCGATGGGCATTTAGGTTGCTTCCATGACCTGGCTATTGTAAATAGTGCTGCAGTGAACATTGGGATGCATGTGTCTTTTTGAATTATGGTTTTCTCAGGGTATATGCCCAATAGTGGGATTGCTGGGTCATATGGTAATTCTATTTTTAGTTTTCTAAGGAACCTCCATACTGTTCTCCATAGTGGCTGTATCAATTTACATTCCCACCAACAGTGCAAGAGGGTTCCCTTTTCTCCACACCCTCTCCAGCATTTGTCGTTTGTAGATTTTCTGATGATGCCCATTCTAATTGGAGTGAGGTGATACCTCATAGAACTGGCAAGAATTTAAACAGTAAATCAGCCATATATCAGTCACAGAATCTTTAGTTTCTCCCTGAAATACGTAGATAACAGTATCTGATGCACATTTCTGAGTTGATTTACAGATGCTAAAACCCCCACCAAATGGAAGAAGTTAACTGCTTGATGACCATGAACACATAACCCCCAGACCACCAGAGCCTGAGGACTGATAACGTGACACTGCCCGGTTACGTCACCATCAACAAATCAGAGAATTGTGCAGGAGCTGATCACACACCCTGCGACTCCCTTCCCTCATCTTGCATTTAAAAATCCTTTCCTGAAACCCATTGGGGAGTTCAGGCTTTTTTGAGCATTTTTCTGTCCCAGACTCCTTGTCTGGCACCTTACAATAAACGCTGCACTTTCCTTCACCACACCCTGGTGTCAGTAGATTGGCTTTACTGTGCATGGGTGAATGGACCCAAGTGTGGTTCGGTAACACCCATGGGAGGTGGCCCAGCTGTGCTCCTTCCCTGCTGTGTGATCTTTGCCGCCAGGAGTGTTGCTTTGCAAACCAGCCCCCATACATGGAGGCATGGGGCGACTGAAAAAAAAGAAGCAGACCACTCCAGATTGGTAGGCGGCAGAGTTAATAAACAAGGAAACTTACATAGGAGGCATGTCTCATAGGCTGCAAGATGAGTGATCTCCACACCCGCCCGCCAGAATGTTAAAAGTTTGTTAAGAAGCCTTAGCTGGGTTCAGTCATGTATACTGTCCAGATGGTCTCAATGACACATTGCTCTCTGAAAGCCGCGTCCTTGAAAGCGGCTCCCGCTGTGTGAATGGTTGGTAAGTGCTCATTCTGAGGACGGGACGGGAAGAGCCTCTGTTTGCCAGGGTCCAGCTCATGGGTCAACCCACGGTCAAGTCCTCTCGATGATCTCCTTAACAATGAGGCCAAGGCAGCCAGCAAAGCTGAGACTAAGCCTCCAGGACAGACAGCAGAGGACTTTGAGTGAGTAAGAAACACTTTTGTTGTGCTAAACCCTTGGTATTTCGGTGTTTTCAGTCACCACGGCATAAACTAGCCAGTCCTGACGGATGTACATGGATCCCATTTTTATTTTTAATCAGGTTGTACCTTAACTGGCCGTCCGTGAAATTTTCCTCTGATACCTATCTTTGACTGATTTTTGATAACCAGCTGTCTTTTTTTCTAAGGAGTGTAAAGCTTTGGAGCTTTTCTGCCTTTTTACTTGTACCTTCTTAAATGAAAAGCATTAGACATAGTGTCTGGGTACAATGATTCCTAATCCATTTGTGCTGGCTCCAACTTGAGAATTTTTTCAAGCATCACAGGAGGACATTTTCCCATTGGTTTGACTTTATGGGTGAACACAGTACACTACAAAAACAGGGAATGAGATGCCAACTAGATAGCAGAAAAGGACTTTGGAACTGCTGAAAAAATGGAAAGTCATTAGGAAACAGCATGCTTGTCTAACTTTGATAAAAATGACAGAAGGTTTGACATTCTCTCTTCTTTAGAAATGCTTGTTCTTGAATAAACCAGTGAAGAAGTACTCATTTTAAGGCGGAGACTTTTTAAAAAATTCTCTTTCTCTTGGCAATTCTTTTATGCCACTATAATCTTTGTACAATAGTGGCCTCTGGAAGGAAGAATTCAAGATATTTTATGGAGGAGGAGGGAACACCGTAGTTCATTTAACTTGAATTCTTATCAGGTCTTTAGAAATCGTAGTCTGCCATTCCCCAGCCAGAGAAAGGATAACTTCTGATGGAAAAATCAGGGATGTTTGAGAATTCTGGAAAAAAAATCCATTTAGAAAATACATTTAATCCATTTAGAAAATACACTCATCCAGAGAATATTCATTTACAGCCTAAATGAGGCTTGAATTGATCCAGCAAAGAAGGTGGTTGCAGTGCCAGGTCTCGGGTGCAGAGTGCTGGGCACCCTTTAATCTGAGCGTGATATCACTGTATATTACAATCAGCACAATGGCGCCTGCTCGTTAGGAATTCATCGAGTGCTCGTGTGGGTACAATGCACTTCCATTGGTATTCTGGAACCATATAGCAACTGGGAGCTTAAAAGTCATGTGATCAATCTTGTGTGGAGCTCTTGTTTTTACTCCAGGCAAATTAATGTGAAGATCATTGTGACATATTAAACAGACTTAATTGTTCATTGATCAAGGAGTAACTCTGAAATGCACATGCTTCACAATGTAATATTTCCTCAGATTCTGAGGGTAAGAAAAAAATGTTATCTTCTTAGATTGAGTGACAAAGATAGAGGAAGAAGATGAACATGAAATATATGTAAAATTTATCAGTTTTTTTTTTTTAACATGGTGTTACTTTGGTTTAGGAATACAGAGAGTATTTTATGTATGTATGGTTTGCTCATAAAATCATAATTTCTTGTACAGTAATTCCTCTAACAATTCTGGCTTTGTAGATCCGTGTTTTGCTTTATTTTAATGAATTTTAAATGATTCTAAAAGGTGCTACAAGCTGTCGAACCTGGGAATTTAGTATCTCTTCCCATTTTTGCTGAGCTGTGTGAAGCCATCATAACTTAAGATTAGACATCTTCAAAGTAACAGTGAAAGAAAAAAAATAATGGTGGGAACTGGGCTTTTGTGAACTCTACCATGTTGTGCAATAGAGGAAGCACTTATTTTCAGAAAAGAGGTTGAAGGAGAGAAAAAAAGAGGAGAAACCCCTCCGCTCTCAAACTTAATGCATGCAAATGTTGCCACGTGGAACTTTTCTAAACAGTCTTGTTTTTACGAATGGTCAATATATTCTGCTTCATCCATCTTACTTTTTTTTTTTTTTTTTTTTTTTTTTGTGGTACGCGGGCCACTCACTGTTGTGGCCTCTCCCGTTGCGGAGCACAGGCTCCGGACGCGCAGGCTCAGCGGCCGTGGCTCACGGGCCCAGCCGCTCCGCGGCATGTGGGATCTTCCCGGACCAGGGCACGAACCCGTGTCCCCTGCATCGTCAGGCGGACTCTCAACCACTGCGCCACCAAGGAAGCCCATCTTAGCTTTTTTTTAATTGAACTATAGTTGATTTACAATACTGTGTTACTTTTAGGTGTACAGCAAAGTGATTCAGTTATATATGTAAAATACGTATTCTCTTTTGGATTCTTTTCCATTATAGGTTATTACAAGCTATTGAATATAATTCCTTGCACTCTTTTGTTATTTTGCTCCTCTGTAACCAGCGCTTTCCTTGATGTCAAAGACTTGGGGTATTTATGACTCTTCTCAGTTCAAGATTCCTCCTATTCCGCCGAGGCTTGCAAAGTCTTTGGTGATCTGCTCTGACCTGGGCCCTCCACTTGTCTGACTCCTAGCTTTGCTCCTGAGGATGGGCTGCTATAGGTTCTTTCCCCACGTGGTACATTGTTTTCAGCCATACAAGGCATCCCCAGCTCTAAGAATAGCTACTTCATCTCTGAGACTCCCACACATGTGCCTATGGCTTTGAGGACATGAAAAACAAAATCTTCTGTCATCTTCTCCTTTCCAAACTTTTTTGGTTGTTGTTCTCAGTCACATCATTATAAAAGTTAATTATTTTTTGACTTCTGGGAGAATGTGTTCATTTTAATAGGAAAGTGGCCATTTCCACTGGTGTCTCCTCTAAAATCTTTGCTAAAGATTTTCTTGTGAACCCTCAAAAAGGAGAAGCCACCACATATATCAAAACTTCTTGAAAATTCCCCCTTCTCCAGAGTTCTACTAATTATAGTAGCTGCTTAGTACTCATCTCTGTATTTCTGCTTTTCCTTCATTTCTCTTCCTTTGGCTCTCCGTCTTCAACTCTCTCTCCTTGTGTCTCCTTCCAGGACCACATGTTTTTAATTTTTCTCCTCTGCATGGCACTACGTAGGGTCCATAAAGAGAAATCCAACTTTCTCTCACCTTTTCAATTTGTCCTCACCCCTACCTTTGTGCAGCAAAACGAAACATTTTTCTCAGTATCTACTCTTCTTAGGAAGCAGGAGGAAGATTATAAATATTTAGAATTTACTATGTTTTGTCCTGGCCCCATAATTTTTGTTTTTCTAATTATAAAAGCAGCATATCTTCAATGTAAAACATTAGGAAGTAGAGACACACAAAAAGCAAAAAGTATTCATAATCTTCCCACCGAGAGACAACTTTAACACACTTTTTGTATCTTTCCAGAACTTCTGTGTGTGTGTATCTTTTTTAACGAAACTGGGTCCTTCCTAAGCTTATATTTGAAATCTTCTTATTTCACTTAATATCATGACTGAATCCATGTCAATAAATATTTCTTTATAACAATTTCTTGAAGGATTTAATTTGATTTATTTTAGCCCAAATTGCTCAAAAATATAGTGGAAACAATAGTCATTTTAAATAACAAAATATATAATTTTAGATACCGTAAGTGACAACTTATTTGCAATTACATGCAAGACATTGAAACATTATGCATTATACAGTTAAAATTTAATCATTAAAATCAGTTTCATCATGCTAACACTTGAATAGGGAAACAGCATTTCTCAAAAACTTGTCCTTTCTACATAAACATTCAAGTAAACAAATTATGAGTTATAGGCTGGAGGAGAAAGCCTGTTCTATAACTCATTCCACATAAGAATTATTGGGCAAACGGAAGACCAGAGAAGGAATGCGACTTTTCTAATGTCACACGTGGATTTCACACCAAAGTGAAAACAGGATGGGAATATCAAAATTTGTAGCCCATATTTTTATCTCAACCTTAAAAATGATTACTCTGTGTAGAGCCCCAGACCACACATAATCCACCGGAGTGAGGTCACCCCGCATTGGTTTTGTTTGATGGATGAGATACAGACTAAACGCTATGCAGTAGTAAGAATACACCATGAAACCCCATTAAGTAAATACCTAGAGTAATAATTCAACAACTGTATGTGCAAAACGATTGGCAAGGTGCCTTGAAAGATAAAATTATGATTAATAACATGTTTCTATGTTTTCAAATATAGGCATCTCACATCAATCAAAAGTATGTATTATCACATATTTGTGAACTATCAAATATCCATTTCAATTACTTAAGATACATTTAGGTCAAAGAAATGTATAACAATGTTTTAATGACTTAATCGTTTTCCATTATATGAATACACTATTGTTTATTTAATCATCACCATATACTTAGACATTTAGATGGTATTGTAAATATTTTCCCCATATCTTTAATGTTTCTTTAGAGTAAGTGTCTGGAATTGGTATTTTAGGTCAAAAGGTATACATGTTTTTATATTTTTGGTGTATTATATTGCCACGTTGTACTGAGAGTGATAATACCATTTCTTCCATTCTTATCAGTACTCTCTCAGGCTGCTTCCTCTACTCCCAAATCTTCACTAATACAAGATACGATTTTTAAAAAAAAATCATTGCAAATACAGTTGGGCCTTGAACAACGTAGGGGCTAGGGGCACCAACCCTCTCCATAGCTGAAAGTTCAAGTATAACTTTACAGTTGGCCGACCATATCCATGGTTCTGTATCCCCCAATTCAACCAAACTTGGATTGTGTGGTACTGAGGTAGCTGTTCAGTGAAAAAAAAAATCCACTTATAAGTGGACCTGTGTAGTTCAAACTCATGTTGTTCAAAGGTCAACTGTAGTAACATACGCACAAATTGTATGTTGTTATTGTTTTATATTTTATTGCTTTGATCATTAATGGCAATAAATATGTGTCAATACTCTGCAGATTTCAACTTAGATATCTTTCTTTTTCCTGGAAAGAGTTTCTGACCCCTTCATTCTGACCCCCTCATTCTGACCCCCTCTTGTATCTTCTCATAGACCTCTGTACTTGGATTGCCACCTTCTTTTTTTTTTTTTTTGGTATGCGGGCCTCTCACTGTTGTGGCCTCTCCCGTTGCGGAGCACAGGCTCTGGACACGCAGGCTCAGCGGCCATGGCTCACGGGCCCAGCTGCTCTGCGGCATGTGGGATCCTCCCGGACCGGGTCACGAACCCGCGTCCCCTGCATCGGCAGGCGGACTCTCAACCACTGTGCCACCAGCGAAGCCCCCACCTTCTTTTTGCCATCTTACCTTCTTTCTGCTTCACTAGACTTTATGATCTATGAGGATAGGGGTTCTACTTTCTTATTCATCACATGCCAGTGCACATGATGGCTTCTAAATAAATAGTTGTTAATCAAGTCCTAGAAACCATGATTTTAAATAGTCATTGGTTAACATCTTCTTCCTTTTATTAAAGAAAAGATATTTCACTTAACCATTTTTTTTTTTTAATAAATTTATTTATTTTTGGCTGTGTTGGGTCTTTGTTGTTGCGTGTGGGCTTTCTCTAGTTGTGGCGAGCGGTGGCTACTCTTCGTTGTGGTGCACGGGCCTCTCACTGCGGTGGCTTCTCCCATTGTGGAGTGCAGGGTCTAGGTGCGCGGGCTTCAGTAGTTGTGTCATGCAGGCTTCAGTAGCCGTGGCTCGCGGGCTCCAGAGCACAGGCTCAGCAGCCGTGGCACATGGGCGCAGCCGCTCCGCGGCATATGGGATCCTCCCGGACCAGGGTTCGAACCCGCGTCCCCCGCACCAGCAGGCGGACCCCCAACCACTGCGCCACCAGGAAAGTCCTTCACTTAACCATTTTAACAGCTGAACAGTGACTTTTTTCCCCAGTTTCCAGAGATTAGAAACAAATAACACATATTAACCTTGATGAATGAATGAATGAAAGGATGGATGAATGGAAGCCCTTTCTATTGTGTGTTCTACTTCTAGTCTCTTGAAATCTACTAAGCTGGCTGAGAACATACCTCCAATTTCTAGACTGAAAGTTGAGTTAAAAACAAACCCAAACAAAGCAAAAACACAGGCAAAGAGGAAACTAAGTAAAGGGTGTTTGTTTGATACCTCAAAATGGATCGTATCCTACTTTATAAATTAAATCAAACTTGGAGTTCTACCCATGACTGGGTTTCCAGCTAATCCTTGGTTTTTCAAGTTATCTATAGATACTTGTGGTCTGGAAATCCTGTCCCAAATGAATAATGGGTAAAGGAATGTCTGTACTGAAAACTCCAAAGCTTAACATTTTTCTGTTCTATATAAAGTAAATCCCCTACATATGAACGAGTTCCGTTCCAAGAGTGCCTTTGTAAGTCCAATTTGTTCATAAGTCCAACAAAGTTAGCCTAGGTACCCAACTAACACAATCGGCTATGTAGCACTGTACTGTAATAGGTTTATAATACTTTTCACGCAAATAATACATAAAAAACAAACAAAACAAAAGATGAAGAAAACGTTTAATCTTACAGTACAGTACCTTGAAATTACAGTAGTACAGTACAACAGCTGGCATACAGGGGCACGTGTGCATCTTTGAAAGTTCACAACTTGAAGGCTTGTATATAGGGGACTTACTGTACTGGGAATTTCCAACTGAATTTCTGCTGAAATCTATTCTAAGTCTCAAAAGATTTATTATTTTCTAATATACATTTCAAATGAATTTTTATAAATCAGAATGTTCTTTGGCTTAGCTAAATTAATAAAATTTATGAATATTCAAACATTAATAAAGAGGTAAATGATGTTAGTAATTTAAATATAACTTGGAAAAGCAGAGAAGTGGTCTTGGTAAAAGCGCATTGGAAATGAGTTTTGATTATTTCGTCATCTAAGTTCAACTAATGTGCAGTCTTTAGGAAAAGACTCATAGTTATATCTCTTTATACTGGAAAAGCACCTACAAAAGGACATTTGGTTGTGTGAAAGCAATATAAATAATCTCTTATTAAAATTATATTTTTAAACATAATGAAGGTATATTGGGGATTGGGAGTTAAATACAAAGTACTAAAGAGAGAGCTTGAAAATAACTTAAAAATACTGTTTTTTAAAATTTATTTCTACTCCTAATTTCAGGCTCAGCAGTGGCAAGCACTCGTACCTAGAACAGATGTAAATAGTACAATTGCATGGTGGGTAGACTGTTAAAAAGAGGTGGCTCTGTTCTCTTGGAGATCTATTTATTTTTCAGTTAACAAAGAATAAGAAGCCTTTTTGCTTGGGGGATGGATTAAAAAGTATCCCATTTATGTTTGGTATATTTAATTAAATGTTTGGCTTGAGCTTATAAGGAATTTCTATTTATTTTAGTCAGTTCAGATTGTAATAGATCATTAAAATTTCCATTAGAGATTATTGCTGACATTATGATAAAAAAGTTTATCTAACAGAATAAAATCTTCTCTGTTATTAAATTTTCCACTCTTCTTTGATATATTTTTAATCTGGTGAATGTTTTAATTTCATCATTTCTTAGTGGTTTCCTGCTTTTATAGTTTATGACTCAGATAATGCTATTTAATCAGTGGGTCAGACTAATAAACCCAAGGTCATGCTCACTAAAATCTCAGCATAAACAGATTTGAATAAGTGTTATCTTGTCATTGCATTACTGTTTTTGTGCAATTGCCCATATAGTTATTGCCCATTTTTTGTTGAAGCTTTGGGAACATGAACAGCATGTCTGTGTAACTTGATCTAAATAATTTTTAATAACATATTAAGCCAGGGTAGATTAAATAATGACAATAATAATGATATCAATAATAATTTTAACAATTAAATACCAAAAAAACCCATTTATTTTATACCTAATCTATGTCTGGCACTGTGTTAAGAATTGCATATGTGTTATCTCTGTGAGATAGGTATTATTATCTCCATTTTATACAAGAGTTAATTGAGGTTCCAGAAGGTTAAGTAATTTGCTAAAGATTTAGAGTTATTAAATGTTAGAAGTAAAACAGCTTGCTTTCCTCCAAAGATCATAATATTCTATTACACAAGTTGTTATTGATAGTTGAATGACATGTATACCTTTAGGTATGTTGTGTTTCACCGTATTCTCATCATGAAAGAGCAGTGCTTCTTAGACTTTAGCATGAGAATCCAGTTAAAATGAAGACTGATTCAGGAGGTCTTGGATCCTGCATTTCCAACAAGCTTGAGACCCTGCATTTCCAACAAGCTCCCAGGTGACACCGGGATTGCTGGCCTGTGGACTACCACTTTGGGTAACAAGCTCCAGAGCAGAGATGCCCAATATGGTAGGGAGAGAATATGGGGAAACATGTTCATTGGGCCGAGTTTTCCTTTTCCAGGAAGAATCTCGTTTGCCTTTCTCCACCTCCTAAAATCAGTGCTGAAAAGAACCATGAATACTGATGGGAGTGCCTGCTTCATCTTTCATTTGTTTTGGGATAGAAAAAGATTGAAAATGACTGATCCAGCCAGTCCAGAAGCTAGAACGCTAGAGGCCAGTTTGAGGCGTGGTTGACAGTGTGAGTGCTAAGACGGAGGGGAACAGAAAGTAAGTTAGGGAAAGAAGAGAGGTGAGAGAAGGAGAAAGATGAGAGAAAGTGGAGGGAAATAACCAGTTACATATAATGGTGAGCAATAGGATGGTGCTGGAGATCGCCAGAAAGAGCCAGTCTCGGATCACTCCAGCATATAATTTGAGGAAGTTCCTCATCTCAAAAATACAACTTCCCTCATTTTGTTATAGGCCCTCTCAGGTTATAGTTTTGATTCAGAGCAACCTCTATGATAATATACTGTGTCATTTAGCCTCTACTACCCACTAGCAATTTCAGGGAGAATATTTCGAACTGGGTAAAACAATAATTTTTCACCTTCGCTTTAATCTTTGACATAACTGCTCTAGTGCTATCTTGTCTTTATAACTTGGCTAATGTTTTAGTGTAATTGGAAAGAGTGACATGGAATGGGAGTGGTCGAATTCCATTAGTTACTTTGTTCCTGAGAAACGTTTGTGTGTGTGTGCACGCATGTGTGCATACTAAAACAAAAGTGTGCATGTACACACACACATACACACACACACCCCTTCTCATCTCATATCAGGGGACACCTGACAAGTGAAAGCTAATTTCTTCAGCTGTGTTTTAAACAAATACAGGCACTGCTTTTATAATTCCTTGTTTGAAAAGACAACTAGGTGAAAATGCCTTGGCCAGGTTATAGAGGTAGATGCCAGGTGGAAATACAGAGGGCACCGGGTAGCTTATGAAATACAAATGGTATTTCTAGCTTGTTATTGCTTCTCCAAACCCGCCATAAAATAAAACCTTATGGGAGGTCCTGGTAAAAGAAAGAGTAACAAGGGCAAACTGGGTCAAAAGCACCATTACTTGAACATAATACTGAAGTCATGAACCCAAATTTTAATGGTCCCCAGAGAGGTTCTTATTTTTTATTTTTTATTTTTTTGCGGTACGCGGGCCTCTCACTGTTGTGGCCTCTCCCGTTGCGGAGCACAGGCTCCGGACGCGCAGGCTCAGCGGCCATAGCTCACGGGCCCAGCCGCTCCACGGCATGTGGGATCTTCCCGGACCGGGTCACGAACCCGTGTTCCCTGCATCGGCAGGCGGACTCTCAACCACTGCGCCACCCGGGAAGCCCCCCCAGAGAGGTTCTTGTTTCAAAATGCAATAAACCAACAGCAACTGCCCCAAACTTTTTGATCCACGCCTACTCAGATTATCTCCTAGTAACGTGCTCTTCTATGGCACAGCTGATTAAAGCACTGAAACTCACTATACAACCAGTTTATGCCACTATGTCTATGATGGGAGTTTTCTAATTCTTATAGATGTGTTTACTCTCATCGACACCTTAGTATGTGTGGTTCCATCTGGATGGAATCTGTGCAATCTATCTCAAAATTTTAAAGAGATATCCCTGTTTATTGATTCATTAATTTTTATGTTTTCAACCTACAATTTATGCTAATTTCTTCCTTGAGAAATTGCAAGTGTGTGTTTTTTAGTCTGGTAGTTTTCATAAGTCTATAGATTTTAGTCACAGTTATTTCACTATCATTGACCATTGCTCTGCACCTTATGACTTTGGGGAGAAAACTAGCAAGAGTGACAGAAGATTGCAACATTTATTGGTAATTTACAGAGACTGACTTTGTGGGCAGTGGACATTATGGTCTAAGCTTCATGAACTTCTAATTGAACCTGAGTTACTACTGCTTCTCCAGAAACTGCATCTTAGCTGCTAGTTAAGATCAGGCCCGAACCTTTCATGATGGATCAGAGATGGATTTAGTATCCTTTTCTTCCAAATTTGATTCTAAATGACTTGCTTTGGGTTCAGTAGGATTCATGTCCCCTGCTATATAAGAATTAAAATATAAATACTTTATTGTCTTCTATATAGATGGCATGGTTTGATTTATCCCAAACCATAAGGACTTAAGATTCAACCTGTCTTTCTGATGCACTATAAAGTCTGGAAACAATGCAATTGACATAAACTGTTTTAGAGTTTGAATCATGATTTTTGGAATATATAGTTGAGAATATACTTTGTTTTTATTCATCAGCTTTACATTGCCTGAATTGCTGGCCAGCTTATGAAGTCCATCCATCACACTGCTTTCTCTGTCAGAAGAAAATTTACTAACCAGGTTTAGTATTTGATTGAAATTTTAAATTTTGTCCTGATGAATTATCATTATTTTAAACTATTATGGTTATTTTTCTCTAATTCTATATTTAAGTGATAAAAGCTAATCAATTCTGGTTTAGTAATGGTCTATTAAATACATATAAAAATTAGGGTAGGTCTTCCCTGGTGGCGCAGTGGTTGAGAGTCCGCCTGCTGATGCAGGGGACACGGGTTTGTGCCCCGGTCCGGGAGGATCCCGCATGCCTCGGAGCGGCTGGGCCCGTGAGCCATGGCCACTGAGCCTGCGCGTCCGCAGCCTGTGCTCCGCAGCGGGAGAGGCCACAACAGTGAGAGGCCCGTGTACCGAAAAAAAAAGTAAAATAAAATTAGGGTGCAATTAGGCTATTACTATTAGCTACTGGTCTAAGTTATTGACTGGTTGGTGTTATTACTGATTTTATTCATAGTTTTCTGCCTTAACAGCTATAAACAAGTTTATTTAAAATTCCCTTATTTACTGTGCCCTGGTCACAGCCCCGTGCCAATGGAGTCCAGATGGAGGGACTGGACTATGACAGGCTGAAGCAGGACACTTTACATGAAATGAGAAAAGAATTAACTAAAAGAAGAGCTCATTGATGCAATCAGGCAGGAACTGAGCAAGTCAAATACTGCATAGAGAATCAAACTAAGGAGAGATAGGACTTTAATCTGGAGAAAGGAAAAAAAACCCTACAAAGAACAACTGTGTTAACAACAGCAAAGCCCTTACATTTTGTGAGCTGTAAGAAGAAAATGGAGACAAGCAGTCAGAAGGAGGGAAAACCCAACATACTTTGAAAGCCTTCAGACATGGCTATGGCGATAAGCTATTCCCTCCCAGTTTGCTGCTTTTTTCTGACCTTTACAACAGGATGGAAGAGATAGGAGTTCCTGTATCAGTTATGCAGAAAATACTGAATCCGTCAGGCAAGATCACTGCATTGAAATATTTTCATGTCAAGAGAAAATCGCACATTTTCCACAATCCATTGTTAAAATAAAGAGGAGAAAGACTTGAGAAGTTTTTTTCAGAGAATGGTGATGAGGAATTTAGCAAGTTATGCTATTGTATTGTAAATGTTTCTCTCAGGTTTGTCTTCCTATCGATATTTGATATTCCATGAATTATTGAGTTCAGCCCTATGTAGGTTAAGATCATAAAATGTGGAACACATGGAATTGTATGTACTTTCAAAGGGTGATATTTATAAGAAAGTGTCCTAAAAATGATTTGTTCAGAGTGAGGAATTTTAGAATGATAAGAAGTCTTTTGAGTTTAGCCTTCATGTAATTTTGTAGATTCAAACATAAAATTTGTCCAGAATTTAAAGATTTAGATGGCTTCCTAAATTGTTACAATGCTTTACCAAATCTGTGACTCCTACATAACACAAACCGGTGGTCAAATGTAAAACAGAATATTGTAGATTTACTGTAGGGTTTCAACCTTTTTTAGATTTATGCATGTGGACATTTTTATAATGTAATTATAACCACCACAAAATTCGCTTTTTAAATTGCAGACAGTATGCATGTCAAACTAATATGTAGCGGCCTTTTCAAGGCCTGGTCCCAGGGAAAACATTTTGTAGAGTATAGGGGAGTGGGAGGAAGGGAAGGAATAATGTTTTATTTAAAGTTAATTTCTGCACTATCTTCGTTCTCAGTTATCTGCATGAATAATAACGAGGAATATTTTTTGTGACTTTAATTGGTAAATATGTTTACAGCACCAAGTACTTAATCGTTTACATCATGTCTTCAGCTATTTGTATTTTAACTTGAATAAGTTCAATGGTCTGAAACATGATTCTGAGCATCACATGAATTACATCTTACTGTGGAACTCAAAATTTCCATCCCTGAACTTGGCAGTTGTTATTACCTAGGCGCCTTGCAGTTATACAGGTGTTCACGTACACGTTCCTAACTACAAAGCTGCCTTTGAATCTTGTTATGCTGAAATACTAGAAAAGTAACAATGATGATAGCAATTAAGGTCACAGAAATCATTAGGTAAAGGGAAAACAATGAGGGGGGTCCTGCATAATTTTCTTTTAATAAATAGAGACTTAGGTGGTGCGAAGAAGGAACTAGATACTCTACTTACCACCGTGTGTGTGTGTGTGCGTGTTTGTGTGGGCACTCACGTGTGTGCATGTTATCCACTCCCTTTTCGTTGAAACTTCTAAGATTAAAATAGGGGAGAAATCCTGAATGTTGCAATGATAGAATTTTTTGAAATTTTAGGAAATCAGAATTCTCCAGGCTCTCCATCTTGATTTATGCTTGAGTTGTTATCTGCCGTATTTGCTTTGAAACCTTTGATTATCAGTAGTTTTACTAACATTTTGAATAAATAATCCACTTTCATCTGCTTTCTAGATTTCTTAATCTAAGTTCGTAAGACAGAACTTGTTGATAGCATAGTTTTCTAAGTGCTGCAAGTTTGCAGCCATTACCACTTCAAAGAGGTTTGAATGAGGGAAGTTTTTTCCCTTGCTAAAATAGTTCCTGTTTCTGTAGAAACTTCATTTTTAGGTCTGTGATGGATGAGCTATCATAGTTCAAGTATACAGTTCTTTTTTTCTATTCATTGTCATCCAATAGTGAAGACATTAAAGATGCAGCAAGCTTATGAAGTACTACTTTCTAAAAGAAATAGGAGGCATTTTCATCTTCATTATTGTCCTTTTGGTTATGCAAACACTTTGACGATACACATGTTTATGTCCCCCATAAATCTGGTCAGAAATCACTTTTGATTCTGTTGATTAAGTTAAACAGTCTATAGTAAGGTAGAGTACTAGGTACAAGTGGTCCAAAGTAAGATAAAAGACTATGGTAAAAATGCTAGATCTTAAAAAAGAAACTGGTTTATGCACTAAACGTTTTGTGGCTTCATCTAATATTAACGTGATGTCTGTGTAAAATGACAAAAAGAACCAGTGTTGAATCACGTTTTATTTCCTGTCGTTCTGCATTATCCCAGCTTGCGAAATGTGTTCTTTCCAAGAAGTTTGATTGAATTACTGTGTGCATTTACTGTCCTATGTGACAGTGTTGTCATTGTTAGAGATTTCAGTAATTAAAATGGGAAACAGAAGTTTAGGTGATTTTTCTTATCAAAACTATGTTCTTTGGAGCCACAATCTTATGATGGTTTTTGTGCTCTTGTACATTGGATATCTCAAGCTGAGTGCAGTTTAGGGGATCCTTTCTAATTACAGGAAGGTACTTTTTCCCTTCAACACTGTGATCTGACCTATGACAAATCTGTACTATACACTATGTAAATGGCTAACAAGTCAATTGCAAACCAACTGAATGTACAAATCTTAGTGCTGGTGCTAAAATCTCTTCAGAATAGTCATCATGATCTCAAAGTTTGTTTCAAGATTTGCATCAAGTGTCAATCAAAACTAAAGATGAAACACTAGTGAATGTTTCATTTTCATGCTTTAGGCGTACTTCCTTATTAGAGTTTTTGGTTCTCTGCTATTTTTGTTGTACTGTTTCATTTAAATTTCCTACATGCTAATTTCGTTTGTGCGATTGAAATAAAATTGCAGTATATAAAAAAAATTCCCTTATTTAAAAATTTTAGTTTGGGGTGTTTTGTATTACATTTTCCTCATTTTTCTAGAGAATATACAGAAATACAGGAGCTTGTATTTCTGTACTAATATTGGGCCTGGTCAAAGTATTCCTTGTAATTAGTGATTAATTTTTTCTTTCTGCCCAATATGAAAATTGGAGAGCAGTCTTTTTTTTTTTGGTTAACTAAAGCAATTCGTTTTTTAAAACAAAGAAACAAAAATTCCTATACACGTGGAGAATTTTCTTTCATTGAGTTCCATTACTGATAATTAAAATTACATGAAATAAGAAGTACAGGTCAGTGAGTCCCCATTATAAATAGCTAAGTCTGAATTGGATCTTCATAAAATATTTCTGACTTTTTCCCACTTCTTAACAACAAAAAATCATCTTCCCCTATGTTTTTCTATAATTACTTCATAGATATGTTTTTCACTCAAAACAAAGGCATATGGAACCAGAGAGCCATAATGTTTAAATTTTTAATTGAAGTAAAAATGTATTATCTTTTAAAATAAATATCATAATGTCAATATGGACTGTTAAAGAATCTCCTTTGGGTTTTGAAGCTGTAATTTAGGAATGACGCCCTAGCTTCTCGAGTCAAGTACCACAAAGGAACAAGTAAGTTCCTTCAAACCTTTACAAACCCCCCAGCCGAGTCTGACCCAGGCAGGGAGCTGAGGGGCAGGGCACTAGCTCGGCTTCCCCTGTGAGCTCTGGTCTATCCCAGGTGCATGGGAAATAGAGAAAGTATAAAACACAATGCCGGTTCCAAAGGAGTTATCAACTTAACTGAGAAGTCAAGACCAACATACACAAAAAGATTCTGTACAAGCCAGGTCTGCGTTTTAGGAAAACGAATAAAAAACTGCAGATGCAGAACTGGGAACCAAACTTTGAATCCTTACAACCAGAAAAGAAAATTGTGATAAATTACTGGAAACTTGGAGACTGGGGTGCATTTCTTCTGAGAACTTTCTAGGCAATTTACCAGAATCCCTTGCTTAGACATGCTTCCTGAGTGCAGCCGGGCTTCCCCTCTTCATCTGGAACATTCCACAGCTCCAGGCATTCCCACCTCCCACGGCCATCCCCCGACCCTTCCCCCCCCCCCCCCCCCCAGCAATGAGAAGCTCTGTGGAGTCTCACTTTCCCTGGCTTCCTGGTGCCTCTGCCTCCACCTGGTTTAAAAAGCCATAAGGAAACTGTAAAAGATGCCAGCAGCACCAAGGAATGTGTTAAACATTCAAAAAACATCACGTTTGGAACTCTTTCTGCATTCGTCTGTCTTAAACCTGAAGGGTAAGGGTGTAAACTGAAGAGATTGGACAACTTTCCTTCCTTTCACTGTCTCCTAGTCTCCAGCACAATTCAGGAGATTCAGGGCAGGAGTAGGGGTGTGGGAATGTTGATTTCTGCAGCCAAGAATAAACCCCCCCCACCCCGTTTTTTCTTTGGCCACACCTCGCAGCATGTGGGATATTAGGTCCCCGACCAGGGATCGAATCCATGCCCCCTGCAGTGGAAGCACAGAGCCCTAACCACTGGACTGCCAGGGAATTCCCCACCCCTTCCTTTTTTAAAAAAAAAATTAATTTTTATTTAATTAATTTTTTATTTTATAGTTGCTTTACAATGTTGTGTTAATTTCTGCTGTATAGAGAAGTGAATTAGCTATACGCACACATATATTCCTTTTTTTGGGGATTGCCTTACTTTTTAAAAAATGAATATCTCACTCTGCATCCAGGAATGTAGCCAACCAGGCAGTAGACCTTCCCCTTCACATATAAACTTGAACTCTCCAAATAAACTCCCATGGGTTCTAAATATCTTATTTCCCATGGACCTGGGAAATCTACATTTACTCATTCATCTGGTATTTATTGGGCATCCTTTATCTGCCACACTCTGCTCTCGGTGCTGGGCCTCAGTAATGCAGACAATGGATGGATGAAGCCATTGCTCCCACAAGACACAAATCTACTACATGTCATGTGATGAGTGCCAAAAGGAAAAATAGAGAACAAAGGATGACAGGGTCTAGGGGAATCTAGGAAAGCCTCTCTCTCTCTCTTTTTTTTAACATCTTTATTGGAGTATAATTGCTTTACAACGTTGTGTTAGTTTCTGCTGTATAACAAAGTAAATCAGCTATATGTATACATACATCCCCATATCTCCTCCCTCTTGTGTCTCCCTCCCACCCTCCCTATCCCACCCCTCTAGGAGGTCACAAAGCACCGAGCTGATCTCCCTGTGCTATGCGGCTGCTTGCCACGAGCTATCTGTTTTACATTTGGTAGTGTATATATGTCCATGCCAGTCTCTCACTTCGTCTCAGCTTATCCTTCCCCCTCCCCATGTCCTCAAGTCCATTCTCTAGTAGGTCTGCGCCCCTAGGTTCTTCAGCACGATATCAAGAA
This sequence comes from Orcinus orca, assembly GCF_937001465.1. Classification (NCBI taxonomy): domain Eukaryota; kingdom Metazoa; phylum Chordata; class Mammalia; order Artiodactyla; family Delphinidae; genus Orcinus; species Orcinus orca. Next base: position 23,837,875 of record NC_064562.1, read on the forward strand.
AAAAAGCCTCTCTTTAAGGTGACAGTGAAATGAAAGTGAAGGTCAGAGGGGTTTTGGTGGAGGATCATTGCAGCCAAAGGGATCGGAAAGCACAAAGGCCCTGAGGGTGGGCTCACCTTTGTATATTAGGGAGAGGTGCATGGGAAGAGGTGGTAAGGTTAGGGAGGGAGCTAGGAACAGGTTTCTGTAGGGCCTTGTAGGTCACGGTCAGGAGCTGGGAGGGCACTGAGGAGAGGGGTAACATGATCTGACTTGGGCTTCAGAAGAGTCACTCTGATTGCTGTGTAGGAGCAGGTGACCCTTGAGGAGGCCAGTACCAGAGTCCAGATGAGAGACAGTGGAAGCTTCCAGTAGTGTTTGGGTAATGGGGGATACTAAGAATTGGTTGGATTCTGTGTTCTCTAACATAGGGTCTGGAATCCCAGCTCCAAGGAGACTTATACATTTTCAAGGAGGTTAACTGAAGGAACCCTGCTCTCTGCTACTTTAGTATTCATCCAAGTGCAATGTGGGTCAGCCTACATCGGAACCCCTGGGGCTTTTGTTAAACAGAAGAGATTTCCCAGCCTTGCCCCCAGCCTCCATGGAATCTCTGGCAGAGGAGACCCAGGAATATGAGATTTAAACAACTCCTCATGTGATTTAGATGCAGGATAGCTTTTGAGCCATGGCCTTGTCCTTACAAAAAAAAGAGACAGTTGAGCTTTGCAAAGGCTTGTGTCTCATTAGGCATTTCAAGCACACACTTTAAATCCCTGCAGGCCAGAATTGAGAACACACTGTGAGCTTAATAGTAAGAATTGTAAAAGTCCACTGTTCTTGCCTGAGCTCTCAATATGGAATGCCTCCTGCAGGCTCTCATATTTCAGCCTTATCAGGGGTCTCATGAAACTTGGTTATTTTTAGATTGATTTTCATATTCCTGAACCTTCTGGGTAAACTTGATTCTTAACCTTAGATTCGAGATTATGCATACTAACAGATGGACCTAGAATTTTCTTCAACTTGTGTCTATATGAGCCAAATGTGTGAAGCTGTATTTTTTTTTAATTGGAGTATAGTTGCTTTACAATATTGTATTAGTTTATACTGTACAGCAAAGTGAATCAGCTATATGTATACACATATCCCCTCTTTTTTGTATTTCCTTCTCGTTTAGGTCACCACAGAGCATTGAGTAGAGTCCCCTGTGCTATACAGTAGGTTCTCATTAGTTATCTGTTTTATACATCATATCAATAGTGTATATAGGTCAATCCCAAATTCCACAATGTTCATTGCAGCACTATTTACAATAATCAGGACATGGAAGCAACTTAAATGTCCATCAGCGGAGGAATGGATAAAGAAGTTGTGGCACATATATACAATGGAATGTTACTCAGCCATAAAAAGGAATGAAACTGGGTCATTTGTAGAGACATGGATGGACCTAGAGACTGTCATACAGAATGAAGTAAGTCAGAACGAGAAAAACAAATATCGTATATTAACGCGTATACATGGAATCTGAAAAAATTGGTATGGACGATCTTATTTACAAAGCAGAAATAGAGACACAGATGTAGAGAACAAAGGGATGAATTGGGAGAAGCTGTATGTTTAAGAGATGAGAAAGGAGATTGGGCATAGCTTTCTAAGGCTATTTTGCTTTCTTGTATATCAATAAGTGAATATCTCTATTAACAAACTATTAATGTAATAAAATAGATTTTCTTGGCTTCCAAAACAGAAAATAATGCTTTGAAATGAGGCAGGGAGGAATAAAGCATGAAATTATAACTAACAGTTTTTTCCATCTTGCTTCCTCCCCCTCTCCTACCTTGCTTTACTGCTCATATTTAATCATTTTTGTAGATAGGAACAAATATTACACTGTCACTATTTACTCTGAAATCTTTTGCCATTGTACACACTTGCATTGCAGTCAGAGTATGAACATCATTCTGTGTTCTGTGTTTTTCCACAGTGTATATATATTGTTACTCCCTGAAAGTACAATTCTTAATGGCTTTATAGTAAAGCTTTGCTATACTATACTGCTCATGTAACCATTTCTTTGTAGCTTGCCATTTGTATGTAAGTTTTTCCAGTTTTATGCTATATAACAATGAAATATGACACTGCTCTAAACATCTTTATATAAATTACTTTGTTTTCTTTGAGGCTATTTTCTTAGTAAATGTTCCCAAATGTAATGATTACTGGACTAACATATAATAAGAGATTTTAAAAAATTGTAACTTATTGCCATATCATTTCTCAGAGAACTTGGACTGGTATTCCATGTTATGCCAAGAATAACATTTCCTCTTCATCAGAGCAATATAAAATTTAAGCACTTTAATTTTTTTGTGTGCCAGTTTAATGGATAGGACTTACCCTGTTATTTAAATATTTTCATCATATTTTCTGCAGTTAAAATAGGGTACTTATAAATTGGTACATGAATTCAGGGCTGGAACATGAATTTAGGGCAGAGTCAGAGAGACAGCTTTCCTACAAATGGCTTCCTGGCTCATCAGCGTTATTTTTCAGTCTTTTTGGCCCGTTTTGTAGGACACATCCTGACCCAAGGAAAGTTTCAGTTACTTCAGGAGGCAGCTGCTCTGTAGAGAAGTTCAGCTTCTGGGCAGAAGAGGGCGCTGTTTGCTCGTACCAAGGCAGAAAAACCTGTCTGACCCATTTAGGGAGGGAAATCCATGGCCCATCACGTGGGGGACTGATGACCTCTGCGTTGGGGCCACAGCTCCAGCCATACCTAAGGAAATCTGTTAAGCATTCAATCTGCTATTATTTACTGAACTCTACAGAGTTCCAGCTGCCTGGATGGAGACCATTTGGGCATTTACATTGCCTACACCAAGGAGTTGGCACCCAGGCAGGTGTCTTTGCTGGATGGAGTGTGAGTATCCCCCAAAAGGCACCAGTCCTCCCCACTGCAAGGCTCCTGGAAGCCAAGAGCTTAATTAGGGCTTGATGAGCAGCGAAAGCCAGGAATTTAAGAGGCTGGAATAGCAAGGAGACGGGGAGTGTAAGGATATTTTTGTGAAAAGTAGAAAGCACTACCCGAGATTTTCAGGCCACTCATATTTCTGCATCTCTTTTTTCCCCTTTTAAAAAAGCCACACAGGAAATGTACAAATGCGTTATTGTTGCAGAAGGTTAAATCATAACATAGAGAGCTCAGCAATCCTTAAAGTTCCCTTTTGTCTCTTCATTCCACTCACTCCCTTCCACAAAGACCACCACTGATAATAGTTGGATGATTTTGTGAACATGTATGGGTTCATTACCCACCTATCTTTTCTCCCCCAAATTGCGTTCTTACCCTACATATCATTCTGAAACTAGTTACTTTTTTCACTTAACTGTAAGACTTCCCACTGTTTCCCTAAGAGTTCAGATAGGTCTGCCTTATTCTGCATAACAATCTGTAATATGAATGATCATGAATTAATTAACCATTATACTAGTGAGAGACATGTATGATGTTTTCAGTTTTCACTCTTACAAGTAATGCAGAGTGAATGTTCTTGTGTATAACTTTGTGCACAGACTTAGGTGTTTCTGTAGGATGAATGCTAGATGGAAAAATTGCCGGGCCAAAGTTTATGTGCATTTAAAGTTTTATTATATGTGGTCAAATTACCCTTCAAGAGGGAGACTATAACTTAAAGCCATTGATCTGTGTAGTCTTCAGACTGTTTGACAGAACTAAGCAGAAAAAAGTCTTGAAAGAATTTTGTAGGCCAAAACTTGAGTGGGCTGGTAGATTTGCAGAGCTGCATTTGCTTCCCTCCAATTAGACCATTATAAACTCGTTCCTAAATGAGGTTCTTGAGGCTGGCATGAAGACTTTGTTCACTACAATAGCTCTCTGTTGTCTTTTTCTCAGGTCTGGGCAGAGGATTAAGATGAAGGAAGGAGCTAAGTGTCTTCTTGACCTGTAGGAAAAGGCAGGGTAAGGGGGGAACACTCTACACACTCGGGTGGGCCATGGAGAAGGAGAAGACAGGAGAGCATGTCTTCCCAGAGATGCTTTGTAACTGATCCAGCCCCTATTTCTACTCTTGTTCCTCTGTCATCCACTCTGTTAAACCAGAGATTTCATCATGTTACTCCTCTGCTTAAAGCTTTCCAGTGGGTCCCCCAGCTTGTTAAACCCTTCCGTACTCTGACTTCTGACCCTGTGATTTCATTTCCTCCTCTACCTCTTGGTTCCCTCTGCTCCACCCACACTGGCCTCATTCTGGCCCTAAACACACAAAGCTGAGGGGGGCTTCAAGTAGACGCCCAGGAGTAGATGCCCTGAAATGTGCCCTCTGCCTTGGGTGGCCTGATAAAGTTAAGAGCCACTGCATAGAGTCTTACTGGGGCCAGGAACTTGAAAGAACAATAAAAGGGCTGCTAAGTGCTCCTGTGGTCAAGCCTGGAGAGCACACTTCAGGGAATGTGCCGGCATTGCCCTGCACCAGAAGTGGGCTGGAAGGAAGAGATTTCATTTTGGTACTTAACACTGAGGCAAGGCAACCTCTGATGAAAGACGCCAGGGTGGACTGCAGAATGCAGAGTAACTGTGGAAGGAATTCAAAACCAGAAATACTTCGGGGGAGAGGTGTCCCAGCATGGAAATCTCTGAGGCCATGAAAGAGCATCATTTAGGAAGGAGATGGCTCGGCATCTGCTGACCCAGCAGGGACTTCACTTTAACCATCTGCCAGGCCCACGAAGTCCAAGGAAGCCTCCCAGTCAAATCAGAACTGTGTTAGCTCCTCATGTCTCCTCACCTCACCCTTCTGTTTATCTCCCACCCCAGCCTTTGTGCAAGCAGAATAAGGTGTGGGAGCAGGTGGACATGAGGTAAGAGGTAGGCTCCAGGCTGAGCAGCTTCAACTGGTTTCCTGCTGCCAAGGAGACACCAGCCCATAATATGTCCTGCTAACCTCCCAGAAAACTGCATGCTGAAGTTCATCTTGGCTGAGAGATGTGCGTGCACACCAGGAAGGACCCTGAGACAGACCAAATATGTGCACAAGTGAGATGACTGGCCGGAGGCAACCCAGAAAACTGCCCCCATGTAAGCAACCTAAGCCCCCCCCCCATTGAGCCCAACTACTCCAAGTTTTCCCACACATACTTTGCTTCTAGTAAACGCTGTTTGGTATTTTATAATCTTAGTCTCTTTGCTGAATTCTTTATTCAAAGAAGACAAGGACCAAGGTCCTTCTTCTAGGCATTCCAATGCCAGAATCAGGCAGAGGGGATAGAGAACAAGAGGGCTGGACCCATGAGCCTCCCTTCTACCGACCCCGACCATGTGAGCTATGAGAAGTGAGGAGATTAGATAAGATAAATAGAGAAATTCAGATGCTTGGTATCTATGAGATTGGAAAGTCAAATTACCGAACTGAGACTGTGTTTTATACAAAAGTGAGCAAAAGGCTCTACCATCTGAAAGTTGCCGGAAGTCAGAGACTTACCCAAACCTTCATTCAGAGGCAGAGGACTCCCACTGCAGAGTGTAGAAGGCATGGCTGCCAATCTTGGTGGTACAGTAGGGTCACCAGAGGAGCTTTCAGAAATCCCAAGGCTCAGGGCTTGCCCAAGACCAAGTAAAGTAGAATATTTCAGGGTGGGGCCCAGGCACCAGAATCTGTAACATTCCTCATGTGATTTCAATGGTCAACCAAACAGTGAGAGACAAAAATAAAGGTGCATTTTGATCATAATCAAGAGACCGTCCTCTATACTAGAAACGCTTCTATTTATGTGTTAATTTCAGGGCCTTTATCATCCTTGAACTTCATCAAGAACTGATTTACAAATTACAGATTTAAAAGTAAATGTTAAACTTTTAAAATCTTTTGTGCAGTCTGTTTCCTAACTCTAGAAAAGATACTCTTTAAATATTTATATCGATCGATCAATTGATAGTTAAGGGCTTATTACAGACAAGAATGTAAATTGTGTCTGACATTGAGTTGTGTTGTGAGAAGGACCTCAAGTTGTTAAAGTTGAAAAATGCATGAGGATTTTTATAAATATGCCGCAATGTGACGAGCTCTCGATGACATTTATGGTGAGATACAGTTTAATCTGCTGATATGGATCCAGTTGATTTGGGTACCTCTGGCATCCAGGAACACTGCAGAAAGTTTTGGTTGTGTTTGGCTGCCTCGCTTTAGTACCAAGAGGAAGAAACTTGGAGAAAACTGCACCTTAGTAGAAAAGGGAAGAGCCTCACTTGTGATTTTTTTTTTTCATATAAACCTTCTCCCTATGGTGTTTATTGATTCCCCAAACCAAGCATTTGGACGGACTGCATCAGAGTCACTTTGGGAGCTTGTTAAAAATATCGATTCCTTGGCCTAATCTTAGACCTCTAAAACCAGCCTTTCTGGGGACAGCAATATGTTAAGAAGTGTTCCTGTGTAGTTCTGATGCCCAGCCCAGTTTGGGCAGCACAGGCAAATGCCAGCTGTCTAATGAGACCTTAGACTAAGTATAAAACCCACAGTGGGGCGAGAGAAGTCCTCAATTAGGGAACAAAATACTAGCTGTTAAGAAGAAGTGTTAGTGGCTGCGGGCTGTTTTCTCAGGGCTAGCTGCCTGCGGAGTCATCTGAAAGATTCCTCAGTGAATATTTTAAGTCATTTTAGGAGGCTTTGGGGGTGCTTTCTGTATTTTGAGTGGGGTAGGGTTGGGGGGTTCACATGGAGAATTTTCACAAAGTTTTCTTCATCTGGCTGAATGTTGAAATGATTAGTTAGGGAAATAAGAAAGAGGAAGAATCTTAGTCTCTCGAGTAGGCTCCAACATCTCATGGAGTGTGAACTCCCTTCCTGTCTTTCATGACTCTTTCATCATTTTTCTTTCATCATCTTTCTCCTCCAAGTAGCCCAGGGAAAAAGGAATAGGCTTAGAGGCCAGGACATTGTGAAATAAAATCCTGGTGCTGCCACTTACACGCTGTGTGAATTTAGCCAAGTTCCATGACCTCTCTGAGCATCAGTGAATTCATCCATCAAGGAGGGTTAACTCCATGTGGGGTTTGTGAGGACTGAATGAATTAACGCATTTAAGTATGCATTCAACCAATACTGAGGACCTTCTATAAATCAATGCCCCTGACTCCTGGGGTACAGCAGATGCTCACTGAGCCATAGCCAGAGATTAAAGAATGGCTGATTCAGTAAGTTTCATGGGATCTCAAATCTATAAGCAGTGCTAAAATATTTCTGGAACTGTTCTAAGGGAAAATAATGGTTACAGGAAGTCATCTCAGGGGTATCCTATGTGGTGGGGAGACATTCTTTCATAAGCTGCCTAGAATGGGAGTGGAGTGGAGAAGTGTGGGTGTGGATGAGTGAGACCATGGACCTTTCTTTGCCTGAGACAGTCTCAGCTGATGCGTGATATCATAGTTCAATCTCAGAGTATCCCAGGCTGGAAGCTAAATCACATTGTCATCCTATTTAACGATCATGCTCTAGTAACATTCAGTGGTCACTGAACCACCCTTAGATGGGGAGAGTTTACTGCAGAGCTTCAGTGGTCCTGGGCGGAGTGTGCAAACCTGGGGCTGGAGCAGAACTTCTTGGATCCTTGAGGAGAGGCTGAACATTTTGCCAGCACCTTCCCCACTAAGTACTCAGTCCTTCTTCTAAATACATGTTGAACAAAATAATAGTTTGAAGAAACCCTAACAGACCCATGGTTCAGGCTAGCCCAGATGGGATGACACATTCTTACTACCTGCACAGTAAGGTGGGAGGGTCATCTATCGGTTAGAGAAACGGGCTATGCACTCGGAAGTCCAGACTTTAGTCTTCAGCACTATTTAACCTACATCCGACTCATTTTTCTCAGTTACTTCTAGCTGTCATCCTTGTACGTGCTTCTCATGGGCTCCTGCTAACTTCTGATCAGGCATATGCTGGAAGTGGGGTCACCAAGTTTGAAAATCAAATTTAAAATAAAAGTTAACTCCTGAGTGATGACCCAGGGGTCTCTCCTGTGAGTTGTAGTGAATACATTTTAAGACACCTTTTAGCAGCTCTGGGGCTGCTCTGCTCCTTTCCTTAATTCAACAGTGTCCCCAGTTCTCGAGGCTGCTAGGTCCCTTCCCTCTCAATGAGGCTCTGGCTTTGTCTACAGCTGTATCCATTCCTCTCACTTCTCGTCCCCTTCCTTGCTCTATTGTTCCTCTCAGCATTGATCACCATTCAACATACTTTATATTTTACCTTTTTAGAAAAATTGTTTATGTTCCTCAACTTGAATGTAAGCTCTGAGGACAGTGGTTTTTTTCCTTCTTTTCAATCTGTTGGGGTAACTGCTAACAGTTATCTAATCTAGAAAAGTATCTGACATACAGTAGTTCCTCAAGTATATTTGCTGAAGAAATGAATGAAAGAGTGGAGAAATGAGTGAAATGATGACTGAGTCCTATTAATGTCAACAGAGATTTACTAAGCAGGGCTTCACTAGCAGGTCTTAGTGACAAACTTTATAACTGATATATTTTCCTATACACCTTTTTTTTTTTTTTCTACTTAGGATTATATTAAATGAAACAATCGTCAAGGGTTCTTCTGCTGGCTAGTTCAACTTTTCCCTTTGGGTGGGCTCAGGGCTCTTTCTGGTATCATTAATTTATGTGTTATTATGTTTTTGGTATGAGAAGTGACAAGGAGCTAATATAAAGGGAAACTTTTTTTTAATTAAAAAAAAGGTGGTTTTTTTGTGTTTTTTTTTGCAGCACACGGGCCTCTCACTGTTGTGGCCTCTCCCGTTGCGGAGCAACAGGCTCTGGATGCGCAGGCTCAGCGGCCATGGCTCACGGGCCCAGCCGCTCCGTGGCATGTGGGATCTTCCCGGACCGGGGCACGAACCCGTGTCCCCTGCATCGGCAGGCGGACTCTCAACCACTGCGCCACCAGGGAAGCCCAAAAAAGGTATTTTTTAAAGCAACTCATCTCTTTCTCTAAGTAAGCAGAGACTGTAAGTCTCCTTGAAGCAATTCTATAGTCCAAACTGGCCTGCTGGCCCTCTTTGTCATGACAACACGAGATGGGCTGGTACTGTTGCCTTGGGCAAAGAGTGTAACATTCCATTTGCAATGTTTATGCCTAGCAAAATCTGTCTTCTCTGTGTTTGGAGAACTCTTTGGAAGGGAGTGATGGACTAATTTGGATAAGGGACCCAGGAGCCTTTTGAAAGGGAAGGGACTGAATCTTTAACCTAGAGGTCAGCAAACATTTTCTGTAAAGGGCCAGATAGTATTTTGGATTTGCAGGCCATATGGTCTCTGTCACAGTAATTCAAGAAACAACCTTGCTGTTGTAATGCCAAAGCAGCTATAAACAATACTTAAGTGAGTTTGCACAGCTGTCTTCCAATCTGACTTTATTTAGGGACCTGGAATTTGAAATTCATATAATCATCTCATGTCACAAAATATTCTTTTTCTGATATATATTTTTTAATCACTTAAAAATGTAAAAATCACTTGTAGCTTGTGGGTCATGTGGACGTAGACAGTGGGCCAGAATGGGCCTAGCTGTAGTTTGTCAACCATTGCTCTAATCCTTGATTCCCAACGTAGAAGATAGTCCGAGGGTTCCATTGGTGGGGGAGGGACTTATTCCCACACACAGGAAGCTGTGTTGTGCTTTGAGAAACATTGGCCAGTGTTCACGTATGAGAGAGGACCATAACCTGGGGTCTAGCTGTGGGGTAACCAACCTTATGAGCTCTGCAGGGGTTTGCTGGCCAATGGCATGATCAAAGCATTAGATGCCCACGCGGGGTTGTGTAGGGCCAGTGATCAGAAGGCAGTGGTCTGACCAGGCACCTCAGTGTCTCTCTCTGCTGGGTGTTTGGAAGAGGGACTAACCCTTTTTGAAATCAGTGAGCCTACAGCATCTTTGTACAGCTTGTGATGGAGCTGGGGAGAATTCTCCAGAGGGAGTTACTGGGCTTCCTACCAATATGGTTATATAGGGTCAAGCCAACCTTATTGGTAACCCAAGATGGTGAAGAGAGTCATACCTGTTATACTTATTTCTCTTTAGTCCCAGGGTCTTCTAGCTTGGCATCTCCCGAGAGCTCAGTAAGTACTTAGAGTATTGAAGTTTACAGAAATGTAAGCCACTACCCATTCCTGGGTCAATGTTTTTTCAAGAATTTCTGAGATTTAAAGGAAGGGACAAGCATTTATTGAACTCTGCCATGTCTGGGCATGGTGCTGTGGGCCACCATATATATTATTTGCTTTCATCTTCTCCAGAAGGTAAATATCTTTATTTACAGGTGATAAGTAACCTGTCCAATATCTTATGGCTAAAACTTGATGAAGTCTTTTTTGACTCGAGCCCTGTCTAGCTCTTTACACCTCCACTGCACTTCAGTAGATGAATGTTACCCGCTTTTTTATGATGTAGGAGGAGAAGTATATTTGATGTATTGGCATAGATCATTTTCAAGACCCCTCACTGTCATTAAAACTCAAATCAAAATCTATCTCCTTTTCATCTGGCTACTTTTCTACTCATGCCAATTTCATACTTAGTTTGTAGGCTTTGATAAGTTGCTTTAAAATATAACGTATTTCAAATATTCCTTTATGGGGGTGAGTTCTATCTTCCTAGCCAGTCTGAAATTTCTCCCAGAGCATCACAGACTCTTACGTTTGCGATGTACTTGGAGGACCTCCATGCCTGGTGTCTCTCAAATACCTTTCCTTTAACTTCCACCACTGGAAAGCTTATAATGCTTCTCATCTCCCTTTTCATAAACAGAACATTTTCACTATCTTCAGCTGTTGCTCATTGACCAGACTGCTCACTTTTAGACCCCTTCAGTTTTCTCTTTCCTTTCTCTCCCTTCATCATTGTCCCGTCTTACCATAAGGTCTTGGTCAGAGGGAGGGAGGTACATAATGCGGTGAAGTGGCCAGGCAACTACAGATGTGATGATGGTTTCCTCCCTTTGGAACTAGAGAGGAGACACTGTCAAGACAGAGCAGCCTGGTTCTACCCGTTTCTCCTGGAGCAGAGGGCCATAACATGGGATGTACCTAGACAGTTTGTAGTCTGCTCATCTGATGTGGTCCAGGCTCAACACCTGACTCATGTCTTCTACTCAGATCAGATATTCAGTAAGAGTCACCAATATCAAGAATCTGTATATAATGATACTAGAGGGCTAGTTCTTTTTTTTTTTTTTTTTTTTTGCGATATGCGGGCCTCTCACCGCTGCGGCCTCTCCCGTTGCGGAGCACAGGCTCCGGACGCGGAGGCTCAGCGGCCATGGCTCACAGGCCCAGCTGCTCTGCGGCATGTGGGATCTTCCCAGACCGGGGCACGAACCCGTGTCCCCTGCATCGGCAGGCGGACTCGCAACCACTGCGCCACCAGGGAAGCCCTAGAGGGCTAGTTCTTAATGAACTTTACCACTAAGGACCACTAAAGGATTTACTGAGCACATTAGAATCACACTTTTTCAAAAGAACTATGCATATTTTGTGCACTTAATACATACAAATGACAAAGGAAACACGGTAGGTTGAGATATCGGTTTCTGATTCTTACTCATGTCTTAGCTGGAGATAACACGTCCTTCAACAGTATGCCTTAGGACCTACTTTTTAGCTGATGTGAATCCTGACGATGTTTCGCACTGTTCTTGTCACATGCGATATGGTTTGACTTTAGGGACCTTATAACTGAACATGGGTAGTTCCAAGCTTCCGATTGTTCACTGTATCCTTTCTCTTGCATCTGTTTTTACTTTCCAGGGATCTTTTGAACTAGAGTATCTTTTGATTTTTTTGTACTCTAAAGATGGGAGAGTTTTGAAAGCACTTTTGGCAAGCCAGGAATAGAAATGGAAAATCCAGGTCACATTTGCACAGCCACGTGATGCTTCCTATGAGTTGCCACTATGGTCCTCCGGCTACAGTGGCTCAGGGCTCTGCTCCCTAACTTCCACTTTCCATTTATCTGCCGGTGATGGCAGCCCACGAGAAACACCATGCAGAGGAAGGACTTGATGCTTGGTTAGAGCCCAACAGATGCGAGTCAAGTCTAACTCTCACTGGGTCTCCCACAGAACTCTGGGAAAGCATAGACGATGTGTACGAGGCTGCACATGGGGACTCCACACATGCGCACGGAAGGGGCACTGACTTTGGGTTTGGCAGGGGCCCTGCCTCAAATGCTACCAGTGCCCTACATATGTTTATGTGGCTGGTCCTCCCCACTTACCTAGAGGTCAGTTTAAGGAAATAGACAAAACTGGAACATAGCTCAAGAACTGGTAGGATTCTAATGAAAAGCCAATTAAAGCAGACAGATGGCTGACACACACACTTCTAACTTTCTTTAGGATATTTAGAGGAGTTATTTTTATAGCTTGTGAAGACGATGCCTGACAGCAGGTGTTAGTCACCATCATTTAGAGTGCATCTAAGAGAGCCTTAGGTAGGGAGGGAGGGATACTGACATTTTATTTTGTCATCTTCCTATTAAGGTGCCAAACATACTTTTCAGACAGCATTTTTAATGATTTCAGAGGACAAATTATCAGCTCTCTTCTCTGAGCAGCTGACATACTCACTCAGAATAGAACATCCTTTCCATGTCTTTATAAAACAAGTGTTGGAAGGAAAGCGTACCAGGTTTGTTATTCTTTTCAAATTATAGTATTTAACTGAAATACAGGTCTTGTTTGCTATTTATTACAAGGGTTAGAACTGAAGTTAAATTGCCTGACTGCAAATAAGAGCTCCAGGGATCTAGTCCCACCTGTGTCATTGAAATAGCAGTGAGAGCCAGATAAAGTCATTTTAGGTTTCTTGGAACATTAATTTCCTATTGGAAAAGAGTCCTTGGGAAAGAGAGTTTAAACAGTGAGGGAGAGAAGAGCACTCAATGGAAGACAATTTTGGAAGAAATTTGTTAAATTCTGACAACTTTACCAGTTAGTTTTATGACTCTTTATTATCAGGTACATCACTGAAGACCTGTAGAGAGAAAGTTTATGTAAAGAATAAAAAAATGAATGGAATGGGGAGTAGGAAAGGGGTATAAGAGAGCAGAAAAGTAGACACAATTAGAGATGTAATTGGAGAGATTTTCAGGGAGTATTTTTTCCCCCAAATACAAACACTCAACAAGGGTAAAACAACTCAAAAGAGCAGGTGGATTGGACTCACTGAGGAAAAGAGGACAAGATTATAGTGTGTTAATTTAGGAACAGAAGTCCCAAGGATAAGTCCTTAGGGATAAATTAGCAAGCCCTTACTTAAGAGTTATGGGGTTGGAAGAGCTGATTGGAAAATGAGGCGGGCGACTCACAAAATATTGTTGTGTTGCTTTTTCTACCAATGAAGGAGCTTTAGGAATGGAAAGTAATTTTGAAATAAATATCTGGAAGGAAATACAGAACTCTTCTTGGCTTAATTTTTGCTAACAACTCTAAGCAATTCAATTTGTACCTATGTGTGTAACAATTATTGAGAAATGAAATTACTGCTGGAAAAATGAAACCTCTATTAAAGGAGATATTGCAAAATTTTAAGGTAAATGTTGGTGGAAAATAAAATAAGCAGCAAACTTTTTCAAATTATATACCTAAACACGAAATCACATATTTCTGATAAAATATTGGCAGTGATTTTCAATTTGATAAACACTTGCGAGCACCTACTATGACTATTCATTTGAGTACCAACAGCAGTACTCCAAATATTTACTGAAATAAAGCACTGAAAATTTAAGGAATATTTCCTGAAATATGCCCCGTCTCCCATTATTATGGTAAATCATGGGTTATTCTTTTATAAGCTTAAGATCCTCATTGGACCTAATTTTTCAATCAAAGCGATTTTCCTCCTTTATTATCATGCATTCATGTCTCCACCTAAATATTTTGGTCTTTCTTCTCTTCAGACACCTCATTGAATAACATCTGATCAATTCATTTTTGTATTTTTATATGGAAGAGATAATAGAATACAGAGTTACAGATTGGGATGTGGAATTCATCTTTAGCAACGGTGACCTCTTCATCGTGGTCAGGCCACAATTATTGAATAATATTTGAGGACAATGAACAAGTTAGTAATTAGAGAATGTTAGAATTGGAAGGAGCTATGGAGCTCATCTATCTTATATATATTATTTTATAGACTTAATTCCAATCAATAAGAACTTACGGACTCCGTGTCAGCACTGGGCTGGCTGCTGGGATTCAAACATGAAAGAAATGTAAGCTCGGGGAGACCCAGTGACGTATCCAGGGTCAAGTGTTATGCTAGATAACCTCCACTTTGATCCGCTTTCCACATTCTTCACTCTGCTCTGTCTGTATCCTTGGATGCTGACCCGTAGGGACATTGTATCAATAACATTTCTAGTTGTCTGGCTTCCGGTTGAGATTGGACTATGGGGAACACTGCCCAGAGATCAGAAAGCAGGGAGGAGAGTGAGGTCAGGGTATTTATCCTACTGGTTCCTTCCCTGTGGACTTGCTACAAGGTGGCAGCATCCTTGAACTATCAAGTAGCCCTCTCCACACAGTTCTCCCTCTCTGGGTTCTGATAACTATTCTCTCTTTTTTGCTTCCCAGGCTATGGGTGGTAGAGGCACTTCACAGTTATTAACCCCTGCTTCTACATCATCCCTTGTGGTTTCCCTATACTCTGCCCACATCTTTGTAAATAGTTCTTTAATTAAACTCTCCTTAAATGGCCCAATTTTAGCATGTCATCTGTTTTCTCTTGGGACCCTGAGGGATATATAACTAGAAAGATTCTCAGTTTACCTGATTTATAACGTCCTTTGAGATTTTGTAAATCAATTTTTATTTAAGGTTCACAAAATTCTGATTGCTGACAGAACTTAGTAATTTTTAAGCCATTGATAGATGAGGGAATTGCAGTAGGAACAGGATGGCAGAGTCAGTAATGGTGGCACCAGAAATTTACATTCTGTTTGCTCAAGTTGGTATTTAAATAATTGGTGACTCACCTGCATTCTTTGATTCTGAATTCTATCAAGTGGATTTCTGTTTGGCGACAGATAACTGTTCTGCCCCTCCTCTGTAAAAGTGATAGTAAAGGCAAATCATTGTGTTTTGACGGGATTGTTACTGCCCTTGATTGACAAAGCCGCAAAATTGAGACAGGGTTGATCTAGACCTGTGAAATGAGGGGTGCCTTCAGAGGTCTAAGGAAACCTTGATGTCTGCCATCCCTACCCTCAGCCCTTGGAAATTCTATTAACCACAGTCTCATGGTTAAAATTCTCCAATAGTAGAGCCCATTCTTAAGCCTAAGACTTTGATTCTTGTTCAAATTGTACTCTCCTTGAAAATAATAATGCTTTAAAAAACTGGTGATTAAAAAAGACCTCAGGCAAAAGTGTTTTAGATCTTTCTGAGGAAGGTTTGATTTGGGAACAGACAGAGATCTGAAGGGTTTGGATCCTAGACTTGGTGTGTAAGTGAGAGGGGAGGGTGGTGGGAACAGGGGAGACACTTTCATGTGAAGTAAGTGTATGTTATTAACTTTCCAGACTTGGGAATAAGATATGGTTTAAGAAAAAGTTGAGAAAACTCTCAGTTACAGAATCAGGTGCAAGGAATGGCAATTGGGAAAACATTGAAAAGTTCTTTGAGTGAACTGTTCCATTTTATAGGTCCAGCCTTTGGTATTAGACATGAATATATATTGCAGTTGTAGTGAATAGGATCCAGTGAAGAACCGATACTAGTATTTATTGACTACTTACCATACCCTAGGCAGTATTCTAAGTGTTTTACATGTATTAACTCATTTGATCCTCATAACAATTCCATGAAGAAGATGCTGTTATTGGCCCCTGTATTAGTTTCCTAGGGCTGTCATAAAAAAGTATGGCCAACTGGGTGGCTTAAAAAACAGAAATGTATTGTCTCACAGTATGACAGGTAGCAGTCCAAAATCAAGGTGTGAGTAGGGTTGGTTCCTTCTGAGGGCTGTGAAGAAGAATCTGTTCTGGGCCTCTCCCCTAACTTCTGGTAGCCTTAGACATTCCTTGACTTGTAGATGGCTTTCTCCCTATGTCATACTATCTTTCCTCTGTATGTGTCTAACTCCATGTCCAAATTTCTCATTTTTATAAGGACACTAGTCATATTGGATTAGGACTCATCTCATCTTAACTGATCATCTGCAGAGGCCTTATTTCTAAATAAGGTCACATTCATAGGTACTGGAGGTTAGGACCTCAGCATCTATTTGGATGGACTTCAGCATATATTCAACCCATAATAGTACCCACTTTAAAGACGAAGAAACTGAGGCACAGGGAAGTCAGCTAAGTTGCCCACCATCATGGAGAAAGTAAATGGTGTTGGCAGAGTCCACACACTGTATCGCTTCTCATAAAAGGAAGCCCAGATGCAGAAAGTCTGGATTGTGATACAACAAATGATTACCAGGGTTGTGTATGATTGAAAGGCCTTACCGTATTCTGTTCTGAAGTAGCGGTGGGCATGCTTAACTAAGCCTTATAAAATGATTTTAAATTGAGATTTACATTAGCATTATCTATGCTACATCCAAATGTACAATTTTGTGTTTTATCAAAGTATTGGTCCATGACGGATTGGGGAGTCGTGGGTGGGAGGCGTTTCCTAACCACAGAGAGTTTGACAAGCACTGGGTTAGAAGCAGTGGGTCATGGTACAGGAAAAAGGAACCACCTGCAGAAGCACAGAGTCATTCATATTCATGGGGCTGAGTATTAATGAATATTCATGTGAGTAGCCGTTGCTGAAGCCCTTAGGGCCACCTTGAGTCCCAAACCATCTTATCCTATTTTTTCTTGGGTTTGGTTTATTGATGTTTGGGTGAATTTCTGTTCCTTGCATCTATAAAACTGAAGAACATTAAAAGAAAGCAAACAAAGAAAACATCTACAGAACTGTGTTGGGTGTTCTAATTTATTATATAATAGGATTGAGGAATGTGTTTGATTTTTTCTTTTTGCATATTGTCATACCGTTTTATATTAGAAATGCATGATTTAACAATTTATTGAATTAATGATGGAAGTGTTGTATGGACTGGTGAACCCAAGAGGAAGCCAGCTGGACAGCAGGGAGGAACTATATGGTTTATGAGAGAAAAAATGTTCATCGTAAGAAAGGAGCCTGGCACAGTTATTCAGGGTGTAACATGCGTTTGTACTTGATCCTATCCTGACACTGACCCCTGGAACATCTATGTTCTCTGGATAGGACTGTAAAACTAAACAAAATGTATCATCAAATAATTCTGCTGGGAGTTCCTTCCTCTTTGCTTGCCAAAAAAAGGGTGGAGCACATGGAAGGTTAGGGGTTTTTCTCCTTATCAGAGACACAAATGCAGGGGATATTAAGCTCCAGGGAGCTGTAGGGGAGACCTGATGCCACGGCATTATTGGTGGTCAAGAGCAGCTCAGTCCCAGGTGTGGGGAGCCGGCCCAGAAAGTTGGCTATGGGCTTGACCAGCAACATGGTGTGGTGGTTTGGAAAGTTTCACCATGGAAGAGGTGAGTGATTGTGGAGTATAACCTAGAAAGATAATGAATGCAACATCTAATCACATGGGGATGACAGAGATGCAGGTAGCAGTGCAAGTTACAGGTGAGGCAATTCTACATTTCTTCCTCCTCTTTGAACCAAAAAAAAATCGGAGACATTCGTAAAGACCCAAGTAGGAGGAAGAGCTGATGTCCGGCCATTTTGTAGGCAGTGCTCTTGATCTATTTGATCCCTAAAGTATTGTAACCCAGGAACCAGCCGAGTCACACTGGTGATTTGTTTGGGGGATAGTGGAATATACAGACTCAGACAGAAAAAAAGGAGTTAGGGAAGTCTTAGCTGTGAGTATGATGATAAAGTTACGTAGGTAGATTGGGGCATCAATAATTGAAGACCACAGATGCCAGACTCAGGAGCCTGAGTGTATCCTGTAGGTTAGAGGGGCCACTGAAGATTATGACAAAGTGGAATAATTGGTGGGAGGACAATTATACAGTATAGATTTAGGTTGATCCTAGAGTGGTGTGCAGGAAGGTTTATACAAGGGGATCTAGTACGAAGTCTGCAGAACTGATGGGAGCCTTAATCAGGGACATGAAAGAGGAAATGCTAAGGAATGGATGTGAGAGACATTAAGAAAACAAATACTGGACTTCCCTGGTGGTGCAGTGGTTAAGAAGCCGCCTGCCAATGCAGGGGAGACGGGTTCAAGCCCTGGTCCGGGAAGATCCCACATGCCGCGGAGCAGCTAAGCCCGTGCACCACAACTACTGAGCCTGTGCTCTAGAGCCTGCGAGCCACAGCTACTGAGCCCACGTGCCACAGCTACTGAAGCCCGTGTGCCCAGGCAACAAGAGAAGCCACCGCAATGAAAAGCCTGCTCACCACAACGAAGAGTAGTCCCTGCTCGCCGCAACTACAGAAAGCCAGCACACAGCAAAAAGACCCAACACAGCCAAAAATAAATAAAAAATAAATTTATTTTAAAAAGAAAACAAATATTCATAAGATTGAGGATTTATTACATATCTATGTGGGTAACTTAGTCATTTTAAGTTTATACTCACTCTAATTGTTATCCAGAACATATATTAAGGTACAATTCAATTAGTCAATATAAAGAGTAAGTTAAATAGACCTGAACACATCCTTCAAGAGTTCTTAATGTAAATAGGAAATCATATATAAATATCCACTGAACAAAGGCTGTAAAATCTCATTGATTAAAAAAATAATTATTGGGAAAAGAGATTAAAATAGTAGCTATTCTAAGTTACAAAACATTTTAAAAGAAATGAAGTTTTATGGCCTTCAAGTTTATATAGAACTAGGTGCCCTAGGTTAATGTTACACAGAAGAGGTTTTGTTTTAATTAACAGCTAAATTTTTTATAATGAATATTAATCTTCATATGTAATGTTTTTCTAAGTAATACTTTAAAATCATAATTTTGTAAACACTAAATTTGTCCAATCCATTAAAGACAATTTTGGATAAACTTGATCTGAATTAAAGAGGGCCTTAAGAAATATGTAATTATATTTTATGAAAGTGTAAGGTAACTTAGAAATACAGAGAATAATATAGAATGTGGCAATAGGGTATCAACACTTTAATTGTCTACCAAACCATCTGGGCAGAGATTCTGGAGGAGGAGAAATTCAAGGAGTTATTTCCATAGTATGAGAACCAAAATATTATACGCTTGAGCCCTTGGCTCCTATATAGTGGTGTAAACCGCTTTATGGAGGCTATGATAATGCAGGGTGTTGAATCAGGTATTTGAGGTCTCTCTTAAAGAAGGGCAGATGTGGCAATCCTCTATAAGGTATATTTTTTAAGGATAATGGGAAGAACGCTTTCTAAAAGTTCTTTCCTACTCAAAAGTGTTGTTATTTGCCATTCCAAAATGAGAGGCAATTTCTTTAAATTTCTTATTTTCCAAGGCTAGTAGGATTAGATATATATAGGATGGCAACAGTAAATTCTCAACAAGTTGTTTGTGAATCATATTAGGTACTTTATATTCGTAGAAAAGTGGTGTGGGGTACTTCCCTTGAAAAGGGTAAGGACACCTTGAAAGGAGAAAAAATGTCCTTCTGCATGGGCAGACGAGGCTCCCTAACCATGTAGCCAACTTCAGAGTTTGCACATTTGATAGCAATTATTTTTACTTATCAAAGTGTCAACACTTCCTGATCTTCAGGTTCAACTAATAGCACAGTTATCTCAGTTTAGATTTACACTAAAGGTGATAAGGTGAAGCTTAGATGTTACGGATTTCCTACACCTATATGTAATCTTCTAAATCTTCCATACTGTATATAATCACACCAATTCTTTTAAAATTATGACCTGAGCAGGGGAAAAAGAAACCTGAAAAAATGAATCAGTCTTGAATTGGCTCTGAATGTGTTCATATAAAACAATCATAACCTACTGTCTTTCAGATCCAGAAACTTTGCTCTTCTTGGGTGAAAACTGTTCTTAAATGATTTAATCCTCTGTGTGGGGTAGCTACTTACAGGATTCATTTTTGTCTAATAAAATAGCATTTTTCTGAATAGTAATACATGTTCATTGTAGAAAATTTAAAAATATAGGACAATAAAAGAAGTAAAGATGAATGATACCATCTAATGGTAACAACTGTTAACATTTCCTTCTCATAATAGTGTGTGTGTTTGTGTGTGTGTGTGTGTGTGTGCATCCAAAGAATACATTATCTTTTGATGTTTGAGGTAAATTGACAAGGTAATTAGTAGGAAGTTGGATTATTCTGCCCTTCTCCCCTGCACTCTCCAAGATCACAAACAGATAAGACAACTATTCTGGCTCCAAAGAGTTGAAAATCTGGACTAAAAAACAAAAAATACTCAGCCATAAAAAGAAACGAAATTGAGTTATTTGTAGTGAGGTGGATGGACCTAGAGTCTGTCATACAGAGTGAAGTAAGTCAGAAAGAGAAAAAACAAATACTGTATGCTAACACATATATATGGAATCTAAAAAAAAAAAAAAAGAAAAAAATGGTTCTGAAGAACTTAAGGGCAGGACAGGAATAAAGACGCAGATGTAGAGAATGGACTTGAGGACATGGGGAGGGGGAAGGGTAAGCTGGGACGAAGTGAGAGAGTGACATGGACTTACATATACTACCAAATGTAAAACAGATAGCTAGTGGGAAGCAGCCACATAGCACAGGGAGATCAGCTCAGTGCTTTGTGTCCACCTAGAGGGGTGGGATAGGGAGGGTGGGAGGGAGACGCAAGAGGGAGGAGATATGAGGATATATGTATATCTGATTCAGTTTGTTATACAGCAGAAACTAACACACCATTGTAAAGCAATTATACTCCAATAAAGATGTTAAAAAACAGACAACAACAAAACAAACAGACCAACAAACAAAACTCTAACTGGTCAAGATGTGAAATGATTGTTGGGTCCCTGATCTTTTGCAATGTGGAAGCACACTGAGAAATCTGCTCTTACCCTAAGGAGGGCATTTTCCCAATGTTCTCTTCAGATGTGATCAAGAAGATAATAGAAAAGGAAGGACAACCCAGAGTAAAGGCAAGAGCCATGGAACACAATGGACAATGGACTTAGGCACTATTCTTAGGGCTTAGACTGGCACCCAACCAAGGAGAAGTCACCAGCTCCAGAGTATGGAGCCCCGACAACATACACCTAGAAGGATTTCAAAGTTGCTATGAACCAGTGTCTGCTGCCTTCTTCCTGTTATTCTCTTTTTCCCATGGGACCATTTATGGCCATTATTCTGTCTGAATTCCACCCACTGTACATTGACTATGTGTGGGTCAGGTAACATATAATTTAGTTCCTAGGTTTCTAGATCAAGAGGACCCACATCTGTACACATGTGGAGATATTCACGAGACTTAGACTTTGACCTTGATGTCATATTGGTTTGTGTCTCTTGAGAGAGGAGATGAATGTGTTTTGCACGTAGAAGGAAGGAAATACATATTTGGGACAAAAAGGGAGAACTGTGGTTGATTGTATTATTGTCCTCAAATATTCATTGCCTCTTTGGGAGAGAACTATGCCTCCCCATTCCTTCTGCATCAGGCTTGGTCATGTTACTTGCTTTGGACAAGGAAATATGAGTAGAAACGGGAAGCTATTCATGGTTCTTCCTCCCCTCTCCACCCCATCTCAGAAAATAGTTTCTTCATCGGTTTATGTTCCAGGACAAAAAGACCTGTAATAGATTGGATCATGAGCTGTGAAGGATATGTAACATGATCAAGAATTAAACTTTTTTTGTTGTAAGCTCCTAAGACTATGGGTTCATTTGTTATTACTGCATAAGTTAGCTAAGTTGATTGATTCTCTCTCTATATATATTTTGATTTTTTAAGGCAACATTTTGATGATGTGGCATAGCCAGGTTTCTATCCTGTATTTTCCTCCTAACTTTATTTTGAAACGTTAAAACATTTCCAGCAGTGGTCTTCAAAATATAAAGACAAATAGATTTTTATTCTTAAAATCAACTGAAAAGTTAGGTGCGTGAAAATGTATAGACCAACAAAGGTGCTCTGAGTTAGATGTTGGCAGTCATTTAGGGTTTGTTCCCTTTACTTTTTCCAGGTGACAGTTGGATTTATATCATGGCTTCATGAGTTAATTAAACTTAGTCTAATTTAAAAGAATGGTAAAACTCACTTTAGGGAGTGGCTCATAAAAATTCCCAATGTGAGAAGCTTTGTATTCCTTCCCCTTCTAGCAGACTCATGCAGAAATGAACTTGGTGGCCCAGGAAGCCACGTGTTGATGATGGTGGAGCCAGAAAGTGGAAAGAGACTGAATCTCTTTGCTTGGTACTTGGAGCAGAGCCACCTGCCAATCAAGAACAGATATCTCAAGTGATCAAAAAATAAACTTCCATTGTCATGCTATAGCCAAACATTTAGCAAAACTGTCCTCTGGAGACTTGCAAGGTAGACCATGTTTCTACTAGCTTATACCTTTGGGGAAGGGTTTGGAAAACGTCAGAATGATGGGCATCACCATGTGGTTTCATCAAAGTCTTACTAGAAAGAGATGAACTCAGGAAAGAATTGGGGATTGGAAAACAGAAATGAAAGGGATTAGAGAAAGACCAAAAATTTGAGCCCTTGAATTTGGGACTTTCAACTTCAAATATACTCTCAGTATGTAAACTGGAGTGTTTGTTCCGAGACTGTAACTAAGACTCTGCATTTGGTTTAACATCCAATCTCTATCCCATACCTGGGGCAGACCAGCTGCTTTCAGAGGTCAGAGAGGGGCCAGTGTTTTTGCTACAATTTCTGCCCACTTATCTGCCATTTTCAAGCAATTATTACTGCTGCTGTGGGTTATGGGAATGGAGTTCAGTGAGAGGAAGGGGAAAGGGGGCAGAGAATTTCATACTAGCCCTGATTCCTTGTAAAATGGGCAGATATCTGGAGCCGATTTTTCTCTCTAGGCTGCTTTGGTGGTTCCGCAGGGGTGCCACCTGCTGGGCTCATCTGGCACAACGCCTACAGTGCAGGCATGCCTTTTGAGCTTGTCTACTCAGCCCTGAGTTTAGGGAACCACTTTCTACTGTCTCTTCCTGTTAGAAGTTCATTGCCCCTTACCGAAAGTCCTCTTGGTCAGGGATGAAAATGGCTCTAGGCTAGCTCTCTTCCTGAGGTCTGCATCTCCTCCACCAAAAATTTACTTCGTTGCCCAGACAGCTCACCAACTACCCTTCTTGCCTTTCATTAAAGCTGTCAGATTCTAGGGAACAAAGCTTGATCTCCCTAAGTTATCTCAGTGAACCCCTTCTGGCAAAGGGTAGCATCCCACCCTGTCCCCTTGGAGAAGGTGAAATTCACAGCCTAGCATCCGAATCATGCACGCACACACACGCATATCTCTTCGTAAATCATATCATCATCTCCAATCTCTTGACCCTTTTTATATTCTCCTGTGGTTTTAGAACAGCCTGAATTTTTCTCTGGTATCTCTTTTAAAAATCTGCATTTTGGTTTGACACTTCCCTTTGGCATTTCATATGTAGTATTTTGCTGTGACTTAGCTGGAATTTCCAGTTTATACTGTTAGCCGGTATTAGAAAAAGTTTTACACTTCTCTTGGAAGGTTGAGGAAGAGAATTACAGGCACACACACAAAAACAATTACGTAACAGGGATGTTGAAAATTAAGCAGCTTTAAATTACACACAAAACAGAAAGTTGTATAAGAAAAGAAACTACCTGCTATCTCTCCACCCCATCTCCCATATGCACTATGGCAAGGTAGTCCTCAACATTCAGGGAATGCAAGCAATGAGCATGGGCTATCTTAGTCCTAAATATTCTTAGCAAATCAACTTCCTCTCTATAGAAGCATGAAGGTGATGGTTGCAAAAGATGGCTTTTTCCATATCAGATTGCCCATTCCAAAATATGAAAAATAGCTAAACAAAATGCATTCTTTTGTGTAACTGGTATCTTTTCCTTAAAAGAAAAGTTTAGGCGTGGTTAATGGGCTCTGTGTCCATCCCATTTCTAAAATTAGAACTCTCCACTTCAGTCCTTCTCTCTGGGTCATTCTTCCTGACATCTAATCATACCCCAAGTACAGTCAATTCTATGCTGGTTCAATGGCTGACATCCTAAAACACTGAAATTAAGAGTGCTGTGGCCAGATTGTCACCTTCATTCTGAAATATCTCATAAAGAAAACGTGAGAATAAAAATAAGCACATTCACAAGTAAGAAAGGCTATGTCTGACTGGGAGAAAATATTTGCAAGTGATGTGACCGACAAGGGCTTAATTTCCAAAATATACAAACAGCACATACAACTCGATAACAAAAAAAATGAACAACTCAATTGAAAAATGGGCCGAAGACCTAAATAGACATTTCTCCAAAGAAGACAAACAAATGGCAAATAGGCACATGAAAAAAGGCTCAACATTGCTTATTATTAGAGAAATGCAAATAAAAACTACCATGAGGTATCACCTCACACCAGTCAGAATGGCCATCATCAAAAAATCTACAAACAATAAATGCTGGAGAGGGTGTGGAGAAAAGGGAACCCTCCTACACTATTTGTGGGAAGGTAAATTGGTGCAGCCACTATGGAAAACAATATGAAGGTTCCTTAAAAAACTAAAAATAGAGTTACCATATGATTCAGCAATCCCACTAGGCATATCTCTGGAGAAAATTCTAATTTGAAAAGATACACGCACGCCTATGTTCATAGCAGTACTATTTACAATAGGCAAGACATGAAAGCAACCTAAACGTCCACTGACAGATGCCTGGATAAAGAAGATGTAGTATGTATACAATGGAATATTACTCAGCCTTAAAAAAGAATGAAATAATGCCATTTGCAGCAACAGGGATGGACCTAGAGATGATCATACTAAGTGAAGTAAGTCAGAAAGAGAAAGACAAATATCATATGATATCAGTTATATGTGGAATCTAAAGTATGATACAAATGAACTTATGAAAGAGAAACAGACTCACAGACATAGAAAACAAACTTATGGTTACCAAAGGGGAAAGTGGGGGAGGGATAAATTAGGAATTTGTGATTAGCAGATTCAAACAACTATATATAAAATAGATAAACAACAAGGTCCTACTGTAGAGCATAGGGAACTATAGTCACTATCTTGTAATAACCTATAATGGAAAAGAATACAAAAAAGAATGTATATATATATATATATATGTATATATATATATATAAAACTGAGTCTCTTTGCTGTACACCAGAAACTAACACAACATTATAAATCAACTATACTCCAATAAAAAAAAAAAAAGAAAGGCTATGTCTATAAAGGTTCCTCATCTTTTTCATCTGCAGAAAATACTTATTTTGCAGGTTAGGGCTTTCTGTCAGTCAGAATAAAGGATTGTTGTTACTGCTTTTCTCAGTTCACATAGGCAGAGTTATTTGTCCCATTTTCTGTGATTATGCTACTGTTACTAGCACATCCTATGCTTTGTTGGTGTGTTAAATGGCATTTGCATACTGTAAGAGAGAATGCCTTGAGGTTAAGGATCTTATTCACTTTTGTGTCCCCATGTCTAAGAACCATGCCTAGAACAAAGGACTCAGTAAGCGTTGAATGAATGAATAAGTGATTGAATGAATAAAATGAAGGAAAACTAGGGCAAAATCAAATATGACTTCCTTTTGTTAACATTTTTAATCTTATTATAATTTTTGTGTGTGTCCGTCTCCTCCTCCTGACTGTGAGTCCTAGAGGGTATGAATCTTTTCTTGCTTATTTCACTAGCTTCAGCATTTAACATTGTAGCTGGTGCCTAAAATGTAGTAGTTGCTCAGTTAATGTTTGTGAAATGAATAGATGAATGCATTAATTTATGAGATGTGCAAGAATAAGCACCCTCTGTAGCCTATGTCTCATGCTTTCATTATGCCAACTCTGTCCTCGTATTTTGGTGACTCAAATCTGTAGTTGAAATCCAAAAAAAATGACTTTTTGGATTCCCCTCTCTCCTACCAACTTCTAAAATATCAATTTTGTTTTTTAAGATAATTTTGCTTTTTCTTTTCTCCTTTTCTTTTCTCTTCTATTTCTCTTCTCTTCTCTTCTTTCCTTTTCTTTTCTGTAACCCAGATCTTGAATGAAGACCATGTTAACAAGTGCAGTCAGGATAAGTCTTTTATAGAACTGCTACTTTAGTTTACAGGTGCCATCTTCTTTGTCCAGTTAATGCTGTTGCTGTTGGATGACTTAATAAAAATTCCTGAGGCATACAGATGAAAGGACTACAGAGCAAGGTTATTACATGGGTTTCCTTCCTGAATAAGACTTATTGCAGAATGTCCCTGGCCTTAAGTAAAAATAGATAAAATATTAGCATTTTCAAGGCCCTAATCTTATATAACACAAGTGCACTGCTCTTGTTTTAACCCTGGCTTAGCACTGCTTGACATCAGAAGTACACCCAATCCCCATTTGGAGGCAAAAAGAACAAAATCGCTCTTCACAAGATGGATCTAGTATGTATGTATCCAAAGATCAGCTTTGTATTGCAATCTCTGAAACCATTCTCAGGCCTGCAGTCTGCTTCTCTGTCCAAAAGACAAACACTGGAAGGATGAATTTTTAAAATCACACTGTTATGGGATAGTTGAAAATTTAGTTTGCTCCCAGCTGGGGGAAAAAAGAAATTAGCCCATAAAGCTGGAGTCAAGGAAAAATTTTAACATAGCAAAACTGGCTAAATCTGTCATGCTCAGTTGCGCAACAGAGCAAAATGAGATGAGTGTATTAGTGGCAGTTGAGAAAAATGGTTTTTGAATTCAGCTTTATATGCGAGTAATTTAGGAAGTGTAGTATAAGAGTCATTAAGTACAAGATACCATCAGCGTCAATGTGAGTTGTGTTCTGTCTCTGTTTGGCTCTCTGAGTGACATACCATACCTTAACTCTGGTGAAGAAGCTTTTTGGAGGCTAACATGGAAGGGCATGAAAGCAAACTCTTCAAGCAGCACAGGATTTCCTGGGAAAGGGGTCCCTAAGACAACGTTTGCCCGCCATCAGAGGAAGCCTTTGTTTCCAACACATGAATGGAGTAAAACCAAGAAGAATCTTCTTGTCAGCCGGCCACCCACTTCCCATGGGAAGATCAAGAGGAATGTGGGCAGGACCAGGGAGCTTCTTGGAGATGGTTTCAAGCAGGGAGGCAGGAGTGAGAAATGCAACTTGAATCAGCAGTCTGTGACACAAGGAAATGTGAGCCCCAGAGCAGCTGTGGCTCCAGGTCTCCTGCACGATTACATCCGTTGTTGTTTTGGGTCGGGATGAAAAGGAAGAAAATGCCTCCTTCCCCTACCCTCTGCTGGCCTGAAAAGTTATGGTATGTGAAGTGCGACCCCCTTGTAAGTATTGGTTTGAAGTTCTCACGAACCTAGAGAGAGTTTAAAAACCCACAAAACACACTATAAATCCAAGATCTCAGGGGGAAATAATATTTTTATGAGTTCCTTTTTATTGAGTACTTGTTGAGTCCGGTACAGCATGACCAGTTTAACTTGACCAGATATTTCCTATTTGTGACTAGATTAAGGTCATTTTAAGTTTACCTCATGCCTTGCCCTCAGGGTAAAGCCTCAACCCTTGGTACTTGTACACCAGCATCCTTCTCTTTTATGGAAGTTTCTTTTGTAGCCACTTAGTCCCTCGGAAAATTGGCCATGGTTGTCTCACCTCTAAGCCTTTGCTTCTTAATGGGTTTGCATCCGGATTTCTAATGGTAACCTCAAGATTCAGCCACTCTGAGCTGGGCTTCTACAGTTTGGGTCAAGTCACCTTCCCTAGTTTCCTTCAGCCCTCCAGCTCACATGAATGACCTCTTCTCTAAATCTGTGGCTTCTGCATTGCCCCCTGAGGCAGCTGTATCTGCCCTCCCCTGTTACTGGATGTTTCCTCAGGTTATCTTCTGGTCTCCATGGCTGCAGATTCCATTGTATCCATCACAGAGTTTTGTTTTTATGGAACTTTTTATGTGTAGTGTGGCAACATCTGTGCTGTTTTACGTGTGAGTGTGTGCGTGTCTTTGTGCACTCACATACTAGTCCTTTTTTTCTTTTTCTCATTCCAAAGTACACTGATTTATTCACTCTGCCCCCACTCTTGGCAGAAACATCAGTGAACCACCTCTGCTAACCCCATTACCATATCAGGGGCTGTAATGGACCAACGCACTCCAGGCTTGCACCGTTCATTCTCTATGCTGCTCCTCTGCTTACAGAACCTCAGCTCAGACTTGGGTGGACACAGCTGGCTCAGTAGTTGCGTCAACAGAATAGCCTACATACTCAATCAGTGTAAAGCATTCTAACAGGGGCTGGGGCAGAGGAAGAATTTCCAGTTAGGAAAACATAAGATGCTAATTCACCATTCTTCTGTCCTTAATGAGACAGAATCCATTTAAACATCATATCATCCAGTTTAGGGTATCATTTTCATTTATTCATTCATTTGCTCAATTATTCGTTCATGAGCTCATCTGTTGTGTATTGAGATCTAGTCTGTGTGAATACATTTAGGAGGGAGGTGTAGCAGTTATCTGTTGTCATAATAATGCTACATTATAACCCACCAGAAAACCTCGTAACACACAACACTATAAACATTTATTTAATTCATAACTCTGTGGGCCAAAGGGGTGTTTTTTCTTGTCTGAGCCAGGCTTGACTGATCTCAGCTGAGCTCACTGATCTATCTGTCATCAGCCGGCAGTTTGACAGGGGACTGGCTGGTCTAGGAGGGCCTTGACTAGGACTGGTGAGACAGCCTGGATTTCTTTCATGTGGTCTTTCATCCTCCAGCAGGCTCACCTGGCCTTGACTACATGATAGTGAGGAGATAAGTATGATGGGAATGAACAAGACATAGCTTCAGAAATGGCACAGAGTCTCTTCTTTTTTTTTTTTTTTTTTTTTGTCTCCCTCCCTCCCACCCTCCCTATCCCACCCCTCCAGGCGGTCACAAAGCACCGAGCTGATCTCCCTGTGCTATGCGGCTGCTTCCCACTAGCTAACTACCTTATTTTTGGTAGTGTATATATGTCCATGCCTCTTTATCGCTTTGTCACCGTTTACCCTTCCCCCTCCCCATAGCCTCAAGTCCATTCAGAGTCTCTTCTGTCATATTCTATTGGGCAAAAGAGAGTCAAAAGGAGAGCTCAGATTCAAGGTTGGGGTGGAATGGATGGGGAATAAATGGCATCTGTTTAAGGGAGAAGCTGCAAAGCCACATGCAAAGCACATGGGTTCAGAGAGGCCATTTGGGCCTCTCATGCATTTGACCTACAGGTAGACAAACCCCAAGTTAGAATATAATGTAATAAGGCCAAAAAGGAGTATGTGTACAGTGGTAAGGGAGAAACACATTATTACAATATTCTTCTACCTTCATTGAAGTGTTTTTAAAGAAACAAGAGGAAGAAGAATGTAGGAAAGAGGCCAATAAACAATTCTTGCCCTTCGTTTTTTCCCTTTTCCCACCAATACACACAAAGACACTCCTGTGGAGATCTCCATGGTGTTCAGGACTTGCCAGGGCAGCCATCCAAAGATGTGGGCCTGAGCAGTTTGGAAGTCAGGTTCTATCTGCAAAGGTGATGTGAATGCATGTATTCTTTCTCTGGTAAAGAAGATGCTATTTGGAAACTAAGCTCTTATTGAAAACTTCAGATGCTTTCCTGAGTCTTCAGGGAAGGCTTTTCTGGGTTACATTTTGGTTTTGAAGTCAGTAGTGGATGCTAAGCTTCCTTTCCGTTTCTTGTTCTGCATTTATCACTTGGTCTTATTAGATTTCTAGATCTCACTTGTCTGTCTGATTTAGACTCCTGTCAACTCCCAAGGCAGAGAGGGCTGCCTGCTGTATTTTACAGAACTTAGTAAATGCTAGCTGTGGGTTGAAATCAATGAATCTTACACTTTCTCATCCTGCAACTCAGAACTTTCAGCATCATACCAATAACCTCTCAAAAAGTCAATTGCTGTGTACCTTTGGGTGTTGTCACAGGACAAGAGCCAATTAGAACTTCTCTACTGTAGTTCCCCCAGAGCCCTTAGCAATTGAAAATAGAGAAGAGAGGGGAAGTGACTGCATGGTTGAGGAGACTAGCTAACCCCAAAGAGGTGCTTCAGACTCTTGAGTTGCAATCTACTTATCCCTTTTTGAACTCCCAACAGTATCCTATTTGCAGAAGAAATAAATTGAAAAGGATACGAACTTTCTAGCTCTAAGGATCTCATGTTACTGGAATGGCATTGCAGCAGCATTTTCTTTTTAAATTTTAAGAGCAAGGTAGGCAAACGCATGTGCACTAGACTAGATGTGTGTGTGATACCATTTACCAGAAAACATTTTTTGAGGTTATCAGTTTTCCTTACTTCTTTGCTTTTGACATACTCATCTTGATTTGAGTCTACTTTCTTCACAAAGAGTGTACATGAATTTGTATACAGCTGGTCCTCCATATCCGTGGTTCTGCATCCATGGGTTCAACCAAGTGTGGATCAAAAATATTTTTAAAAATTCCAGAAAGCTCCCCAAAGCGAAACTTGAAAGTTTGCACACTGACAACTTGAAAGTTTGCACACTGGCAACTATTTACATAGCATTTACATTGTGTTACGTTTTGTAAGTCATCTAGAGGTGATTACAGTATGCAGGAGGATGTGCATTGGTTATAGTCAAACAGTTTGCTGTTTTATATAAGGGATTTGAGCATCTGCAGGTTTGGGTATCCGTGGGGTGTCCTGTACAACAATGTCTCCGGGATACTGAAGAATGACTGCATGTACATATACATGGCACTCAGGTTAAGAAATAAAGCTAAAAGTATATTCTGAAAACCATTGGTTTAAACCTTTATTTTACAGGTGAATAAACAGAAACAGGAGGAAAAACATCTTGCACAAGATCTAGCTAGTTGTGATGGGTGTCCTGACTCTCATTGCACTTGTCACGTAATTTATGGAAACATGCTTTTTACACATGGGATGGCTTAGAAGCGCTGGAGGCAGTATCCAGAAACTTGTACTGTAGTTTGTTGGAAGGAATGCTACGTACCAGCCAAGTGCAAACAGACGTGACATAAAGGCAGAGTCAACTGAAAGGAGGGAGTACAGCATGTGCTACCTACATGGACATAATTAAGACCATAAGTAGCTCTTTCTAGTCCCAAAATATTCCCATTATTACTAGAGTAGCCATGCTTGCCAGCTTGCTGGGATAATCTCGTTTTATCTCTATTATCCTGGTGTGATTAACTTTCACTTTTAAAAGCGTCCCTGTTTAGACAATACGTTCCCAACATAGTGGGAATGACACCATTTCCTTTTTTTTCCACAGTAGCTTTATTCTTTTTTTAAAAATCTATTTTTAAAATTGAAATATAGTTAATTTATGATGTTGTGTTAGTTTCAGGTATACAGCAAACTGATTCAGTTATACACACATATGTATGTATATATATATACTCTATAAATATATATGTATATATTCTTTTTCAGATTCTTTTCCATTATAGGTTATTACAAAATATTGAATATAGTTCCCTGTGCTATACGGTAGATCCTTGTTGTTGATCAATTTTATATATAGTCATGTGTATCTGTTAATCACAACCTCCTAATTTATCCCTCACCCCACCTTTCTCCTTTTGCTAATCATGAGTTTGTTTTTACTGGATGACACCATTTCTTTATGTCATATAGGGTTTTCAGTTTCCAAAACCCATTACACTTACTCAATAGAAATATTATTTAGAAATCTAAAACCTCAAAAAACCTTACCATCTATTGGAAGCAATTAGCAAGACAGGATTTAATGAGTTTGAGGGAGACAATGAAAGACAGTCTTCCAAAGGGAAATCACAAGGCCACCAAAGGCAAACTCCTGCCTCCTTCCACTGGTGCCAGAGCCCATTCCACTGTGAAGACTGGTCACCTGGAAGGTGCTGCAGGGCCAAGGGAACATTTCTTGCTCAACGGCTTTAATAGACAATTGCCTTCTCATTCTCTAAGCTGAAAAAGCCAATACAAGTTTAAAAGTACCACCAAGGCCTCAGGAACTTTTTTCCTTTCTAGTAAAAAATTTTCATCAATGCTTTAATTGATTGTTTAATAGTTGCCCTTTTGAAATAATATCATATGTATTCAATATTTTAATGTATTCATCAGGTTCCCTCCTCCACCCTTATCTTTTCCCTACAATTTTTGTTGAAGAACTTGTGTAGTTTGACCTGTAGAGTTTCTCACACGCTGTTTAACACACACCTTTGTCCTGTGTGTCTCCTGTAAATTGGCAGCTGGGTCCAAAGCCTGATCAGACTACAGGTGGTGGGGCGCTTTTCCATCGAGAGGCAAATGCTGTCTGGTTGACTGTCATTTTGTGATGTTAGCTCATTGCCAAATTCAGAGGTCAGCAAACCTTTGTGAGCCAAATCAGATCCAGCTCCTGTTTTTGCAAATAGTTTTATCAGAACGCAGCTATGTTTATGTTTATACGTTGTTTGTATGTTGTCTATGGCAACTTTTGCTCCAAAACCAGAACTGAGTAGTTTTAACTGTGCTATGTGCCCTGCAAAGCCTACAGTATTTACTGTCTACCTCTTTATAGAAGGGTTTGCTGATCCTTGACATAATTCATTGATTGTCATTTAAAACGACAATAATCCAATTGTGCGTATGTGTGTATGTGTCTGCGTAGTCTTTTAAAATACAAAATATTCCAGAATTCATACTGGTACCTCCAATTCTAATATAGGATTACAAACTTTTTACTTAAACTCATCTATATTTAAATCTTCTTTCTTAAACATTAAGAATCCTGGCCCTCAAAAACACAGGAATGATTGAATTTTAATATTTCATAATTACTCATCCACTTAATTCATATTATATAATAACAACCTAGCAGAAATAAATTAATGATTAATAATTTATTAATAATCTGATAAACATAATTTATCATTAATAAACTACTATTAATTATTATTTATTAATATTATATACCTATTTCTATATATTATATATAAGATATACTTATAATTCTATAAATTCTATATTTATATAAATTATACTTTATAATTTAATTTATAATTTATAAAATTATTTAATTAAATAAAATTAAAAATAATAAATGTATCACCACCAAACGTGATTACAAAAGCAATTACATTTTTTTAAATATCTTCATTCATACAAGTATCTTCATTCTTGTAACATACTTTATTCTCTACCTTTTGAAATCAGCTATGTCTTAATGATTTTCTATCTGCTGGATCAGTGCATTTCAGAAAGAGAGGTGTTGAAGTCTCCAACTTCAATAATAGATTCATCTATTTCTCCTTGAAGTTCTATCAGCTTTTGCTTCATGTATTTGGATGTTCTGTTGTTTAGCACATACTCATTAAGGATTAATATGTTTTCTTGGAGCATTGAGCCTTTTGTCATTAAGTAATGCCTCTCTCTATCCCTGATAACTTTGCTTGCTCTGAAGTCTGCGTTATCTGCAATTAATATAGCTACTCCTGCTTTCTATTGATTATTGTTAGCATGGTATAACTTTCTTTATCTGTTTACTTTTAATCTATATGTGTCTTTATATTTAAAGTGTGTTCCTTGATTTTTATTGAAGTTGGCAGAGTAGAAAGACCCTGAGCTCACCTCCTCTCATGGGCACACCAAAATTACAACTATTTACAGAACAACCATTGATGAAAGAGACCAGAACCTACCAGAAAAGATTTTCTACAACTAAAGATATAGAGAAGGAACCACAGCGAGACAGGTATGAGAGGTGGAGTTGAGATATAGTCAAAAAGAGAAAAAAAATAAAGTGGGTTTCTTATAGACAACATATAGTTGGGTCTTGTTTTTTGATCCACTCTGACAATCTCATTCTTTCAATTGGTGTATTTAGACCATTGATATTTTAAGTGATTTTTGTTAGAGTTGGATTAATATCTACCATATTTGCTACTGCTTTCTGTTTATTGCCCTTCTTCTTTGTTCCTAGTTTTGTCTTCTACTCTTTTTCTGCCTTTTGTGGCTTTAACTGAGCATTGTATATAATTCCATTTTTTTTCTCCTAGCTTAGCATATCAGTTGTACTTCTTTTTTTAACTTTTATTCATGGTGTCCTAGCTTTTGCAGTATACATTTACAACTAATCCAAGTCTATTTTTAAATAACACTATACTGCTTCATGGGTAATTCAACTATTTTATAATTACAAAATAATCCATCTCTTGTGTCATTGCTGTCATTCATTTCACTTATACATAAGTGTACATAAACATGTATGTGGATACATAATGGCATTGTCACTACTATTTTGAACAAAATGTTATCTGTTAGATCTATTGAGAATAAGAAAAATAAAAGTTTTTATTCTACCTTCACTTATTCCTTCTCTGATGCTCTTTTTTTTTTTTAATGTAGACCCTTTTTTTCATTTTTCCTGAAGAACTTCTTTTAACATTTCTTATAAGGTAGGTCTACTGGCAAAAAATTCCCTCCATTTTTGTTTTTCTGAGAAAGTGTTTATTTCTCCTTCATTTTTTAGGGATAATTTTTCAGGGTACAGAATTCTAAGTTGGTGGGGGTTTTTTTTTCTCTCAGCACTTTAAATATTTCATTCCACTCTTTTTTTGGCTTGCATGGTTTCTGAGACGAATTCAGATGTAATTCTTTGTTCCTCTATAGGTAAGGTGTTTTTTTACTCTGGCTTCTTTCAAGACTATTTTTTCATCTTTGAATTTCTACAGTTTGAATATAATATGCCTAGGTGTATTTTTTTGCCCTGCATTTATCCTGCTTGGTTCTCTGAGCTTCCTGATTTGGTGTTGACTTTATTTTGGGGAAATTCTGTCTTTTTTTTTCAAACATATCTTCTGTTCCTTTCTCTGCTTTCCTTCTGGTATTCCAATTATGCACATCACAGCGCTTACATATTCTGTTCCATTTCATTGTCTTTTTTCTCTTCATTTTTTTATTTTGGAAGTTTCTATTGAGATATCCTCAAACTCAGAGGTTCTTTCCTTAGCCATGTTTAGTCTACTAATAAGCCCATTATAGGCAGTCTTCATTTCTCATATAGCATTTCTTTTTGATTCTTTCTTAGACTTTCCACCTCTCTGCTTACATTGCCCATTATTTCTTGCATTCTATTTGTTAAAGCCCTTAGTATATTAATTATAGTTATTTTAAATTCCCAGTGATAATTCCAATATTGCTGCCATATCTGAGTCTGGTTCTGATCTGTTCGAACTTTGTTTTTTGCTTTTCAGTATGTTTGTAATTTTTTCTTGGTAGCCGTACATGGTATACTGGGTAAAAGGAACTGCTGTAAATAGACCTCCAGTAATGTTGTGGTTATATGTAGGAGAGGGGGCGCATTCCCATGATTAGGTCTCCGTCTTTTGTGAGTTTGTGATTCTGAACTATGAACTTCACATAGGCTTCTCAGTCCACCTCCCCCTCACCCCTTTTTAAGTGGGCCAGGATGGCTAGTGTCAGCTTGTGTGGGTATTTCTCTTTTCTCACTTAGGTTAGGCTTTGATAAAGTCCCAATAGTTCAGGCTCTAGTAAGCTATAAAATAGTTTCTCCTGAGGGAAAACATTTTTAAGAAAAACAGAATGCTCTGGTGTATTTCAAAATGGTTCCTTTTCCCCTCCCCCAGCCTGAAGCGGAAGGGGATTTTTTTTTTTTCCCTGATATTCTCTTTAAGGACCTAGCCAAGCTCCTGGAGGTAAAACTCACAGTGGTGTCAGCAATCCCAGCACCCCCTTGCACCCCCATGACCAGGCCCCCTGTGGAGTTTTTATCTTTCAGATTTGTCCACACTGAGCCCCCAGCAATTCATCAATTACAGTTCAGGTCTCCTACTCCTGGCACTGGTTCCCACAGAAGTTTGTGGGTTTCTGCTCTGGTAAATTGTGACTCTCTATATCACTTGTTTTTCACTCCAGTCTTGGGGGTAGCAGTTTGCCCTGTGACCGTTTCTCTGGTGGATCTAAGAAGAATTGTTGATTTTTCCGTTTGTTCAGTTTTTTACTCGTTGTTAGGACAAAGTGATGACTTTCAAGTTCCTTACATGCTGGACTAGAGACCCTATCTTTTAACCCTCATTTGTCTTAGGACTAAAGTAGGCATGTATTTAACAATCATGCCCATTCCATCTACTAATTTTGGTTTCCTGAAGATATTTTTCGAAGTGCTTTCTCAGAATAAGCGCAAAGAGTCAAGATCCTCTTAGTTCTTACATATTGCTAACTGTTTGTACCTTTTATTTTGAAAAGTAAGTTTCACTTGTTAAAAATCTTTGGATCACGTCTTCTTTTGTTGAATATCTTAAATATGTTCCTCCATTTTCTTCAGGCATATCACAGTGCTGACCAAAAGTTTAATGGTAACTAAGGCTTGCAGACCCTCGGTGATCTTCGATAATTTCTTTCTCCCACTGTCCATGTCTTGTTTAATCCTCTCCTCTTGAGTGGATAGAACCTTTGACTAGTTTCCAACCAATAGAATATGGCAAAGGTGATGGGATTAGGTCACTTTTTAAAAAAAATAAATTTATTTATTTGGGCTTCCCTGGTGGCGCAGTGGTTGAGAATCTGCCTGCTAATGCAGGGGACACAGGTTCGAGCCCTGATCTGGGAGGATCCCACATGCCACAGAGCAACTAGGCCCGTGAGCCACAACTACTGAGCCTGCGTGTCTGGAGCCTCTGCTCCGCAACAAGAGAGGCCACAACAGTGAGAGGCCCGCACACCACGATGAAGAGTGGCCCCTGCTTGCCACAACTAGAGAAAGCCCTCACACAGAAACGAAGACCCAACACAGCCAAAAATAAAAATAAATAAATTAAAAGAAGTCTCAACATTAAAAAAAAATTTATTTATTTATGGCTGCGTTGGGTCTTTGTTGCTGCATGCGGGCTTTCTCTAGTTGAGGTGAGCGGGGACTACTCCGTTGTGGTGCGCGGGCTTCTCATTGCGGTGGCTTCTCTTGCTGCGGAGCATGGGCTCTAGGCCTGCGGGCTTCAGTAGTTGTGGCTCGAGGGCTCTAGAGCACAGGCTCAGTAGTTGTGGCACATGGGTTTAGTTGTTCCGCGGCATGTGGCATCTTCCCGGACCAGAGCTTGAACCCGTGTCCCCTGCACTGGCAGACAGATTCTTAACCACTGCACCACCAGGGAAGTCCCTGGTATTAGGTCACTTTAAATAAGGTTCCACTTTGGCAGATTGAAGCAAGGGGCTTTTCCTTGCTGACTTTGAGGAAGTAAGTTCTCATGTTGTGAGAGGGCCTATGGAGAAGGTCACATGACAAGAACTATAGGCAGCTTCTAGGAGCTGAGAGAGACCCCTGTCCAAAGGTCAGCAAGAAAATGGAGACTTCAGTTATACATCCTCAAGGAACTGAATTCTGCTAACAATCTGAATGATTTTGAGAGCATTACCCCCAAGTCAAGCATCTAGTTTAGAACATAGCCTAGGCTATACCTTGATTTCAGCCTTGTGAGATCATGTGTACAGGACCCAGTTAAGGCATGGAGCAGAGGAGCCAGAGAGCATGGTGGACACACCTGAGCAGAGGGGAGTCATTTGGGGGAGGAGGGACAGAAGCCAAGAGGAGAAAATAATGATAACACCAGAGTGTCTGGATAAGCTTACATTTTGTTCAATGGAAAACGATGGCAAGAATATAAAGTGGAATTAATTAGACCAGGATTGGCAAACTTTTTTCAGTAAAGAGACAGACAGTAAATATTTTAGGCTTCTGGGCCATATGGTCTTGGTCACAACTCTTCAACTTTGTCGTGTAGTTCAAAAGCAGCTACAGATAATACATAAATGAATGTATTTTTATTTATACATAAATGAATGTATTTTTATTGATAAAAAAGGAAGGTGGGCCAGATTGGCAGGTGGGCTATAGTTTGCTAACCCTTGTGTTATATTCAAGGTGCTGAAAGGAATTTCTTTTTAAAATCATTTTCAGAGGAAATTTCAAACCAAGTAATCAGAAGAGTCTAAAAAATCCCCATGTATCATCGTCCAGTCTCCATAATAAAGAACCTTCTGCCATTCTTGTTTCATCGATACCTCAGTCTAACTCTACTCAAATTTTTTTATAGATTTCTTTGTATTCATACTTGAAATGCACAAATATTAGCTATAAATTTTTAAGAAATAGATGCACCATGTAACTCACATGCTTGTCACAGCATAGAACTTTAGAAATGGCTGTTTTTAAAAAGTTGTCTTAGTGCCAGTACCTCCTGTGGCCTATCAGAGACTCCATGGTGCTAGCCAACCATAGCCTTTTATCTGGTTTCTCAATAAAAAGTTGATGATAACTTATTAAAATGGATCCAAGGGCATCCTGGCTTAAAATATAAGATAGAAACAGCCATTGTTGGGAGTAGAACTAGGGTCTCTCAGAGTAACCCACTATAGCCTTGATCAAAGGCTTCTGAAACACTAGCTCAACTTGGCATGCAGTAATTCACCTAGTTCATTTGGTTGATATGACAGCTTTCGACTTGTCAAGGGGTTGGATACTAGTCTCAGATTTGACCTACCTGCTGACTGCTTCAAAGATATCTATGTTGCCCTGCTTTCCGTTAATAACGAGTGACCCATTTAGAAGCAGGCCAATTCTTCATTTGATTTACCAGAGCAAGTTGTTTATAACTTAGTGGAGAGTTAGGCTTTGGTAAACTGAGCTCTATCAGATGCATGATGGGACTTTTCCTGATTGTCCCTAAGGCCTATGACGGAGAGGGAGGCTGTGAAGGATAGGAGGGCTTCACCAACAGACCCCTTTCACTCCTTCAGATCTCTGGTTTCAAGTTAAAACTCTCACAATATCTTCCTTGCACTAACACTAATACACCTTTCTTAGAGATCAGAGAAATGTTTAGACTTAAAAAGATCATCTTGTTTACTCCTTTATTATTTCAAGGTTGGAACTGAGACCCTGGGACATTATTTTCTCCATTTCATTGAACAAGTTATTATCAGAACCAAGTAAAATAACCTGAAGCCCTGTTGTCTTTCCACTCTGTCAAACAGATAAATAGGTCAAATAGAGAGTCATCCATGTCGAAGGGATAAAGGCTATTTATTGCCATAGGGATAGCAGAGTAAACATTCCCTGATGAGGTGATAGAAATAGTCTCCTTTTCTCTGGCCTACTAATGTCCTGACTCTAGCATGTGTGAGGGTAGAAGAGGTGAGGAAGTCTGACATGCCCAGTTGGGCAAAGGGGATAAAGAGCAGAGGCTCGTAAGAATCTAGGCAGAGAGGCAGAGAGAAGGGGAAGGACACCTGCTTGCCCCATCTGCCAGGCCATCTCCCTCTCAGATGTTCCTATAATCAAGGCTCTGTCCCAACATCCACTAACTAGAAAGCACTGTAACTTGCATCGCAGGGGCAAGTTGATGTCAAGTACTTATTCTCCTAATAAGGCAATGAGTACAGAAGAGCCCTAAAACTTTAGCTTTGGTAAATTCTGATTTTGTGGCTTGAGGGAGGTATCCTAGAGAGAAATGTCTGCTTAAGCATACTTTTACTCCCATAGTCATTATTTTGTGTGGAATCCTTTATGGAAATTGCTCGCCTCCTCCATGCCCAATTTTCAGAAGTTTGACAGAGATGAATTGAATATTATTTGAAATGTTTTTATAAAGGCAAAATGAAATCTGGTCAACAAAAACTAAACTAAAGGAAAAAAAATGCTCAAGGAAAATTGTCCCTCTTCAATAAAAATCCTACAACACATGTTTAGTCTCATTAATCACCAAATTATAAATATTTTAGTTTAAGTTTGAAACCGTTTCAAAATCCCAGCTGTGCCTAGCTCATTAAAAATAATTTTATTTAATTAAAGCTAATTTTTAATCAGCCTCTTAAGTATTCATGAGAGGCTCCTGAATCAATCAGTAATTTACAAATTTTATTGTTAAATTTGATAAAGATTAATTTATCCATGCCTTCAAAGATAATACATTTGCAATTAAAAAGTCAAATAAAGCTAAATCAAAAATAAAAATTGGTTTGATTTAATTTTTTTGTTTTCATTGTTTTATTGAAATATAGTTGATGGACAATATTACATAAGTTACAGGTGTACAACATAATGATTCAAAAGTTTTAAAGCTTGTATTCCATTTATAGTTACTAGAAAATACTGGCTATATTCCCTGTGTTGTACAATACATGCTTATAGATTATTTATTTCATACACAATTGTTTGTACCTCCTCTACCCTTATCTTGACCCTCCACTCTTCCCTCTCCTCACTGGTAACCACTAGTTTGTTCTCTATATTAGTGAGTCTGCTTCTTTTTTGCTATAGTCACTAGTTTGTTTTAGTTTTTAGATTCCACATATAAGTGATATCATACAGTACTTGTATTTCTCAGCCTGACTTATTTTACTTAACATAATACCCTTCAGATCCACCCATGTTGTTGCAAATGGCAAAATGTCATTATTTTTTATGGCTGAGTAGTATTCCATTGTGTCCCTTGTATGTATACACACACACACATCTCACAACTTCCTTATCCATTCTTCTGTTGATGGACGCTTAGGTTGCTTTCATATCTTGGCTATTGTAAATAATGATGCTATGAACATTAGGGTGCATGTATCATTTCGATTTACTTCTGATATTTGTGTGTAACTGAAACATACACCATCAGTGCCCACCACATCCTAGATATTACCATTTCAGTGCTCTCAGTTCACTTCCATCTGCCAGTATCAGCACTTATATGCCTGAGAGTTTTTCTCAGAAGCCAACTCTATCATGTATATCACAGATCAGTGGTACCATTATCTCCCAGCTCCAGGAGTAGACCTCAACCAATGACTCTTGAGTGTGTCAATGTGAACATCCCAATTCCTGCATCCCAAGGGTGGGAATCAAAGGGTAGAAATAAGAGTGACCTCATTTACCATTACTCCTAGTAATGCACTTGACTGATTGAGACTCCCATCACAGCAACTTCAGGTTATGTTGGTCTAGAGATCCTGATGTCAAGTGGAAAGATATTTCTACCAGGAGTATATAGTAAGAGTTACACTAAACTAAAATTTGGTTACCATCTAGTCGTTTTGTGTTCATCATGCCAGTTGATCGGTAATTGCTGGGATAATTGACTTGATTATCAAGAGGAAACAACGTTACCATTACTTAAGTGGGCAGAGAGAAGTATTTCTAAAAATCGGGAGATCTACCAGGATTTACATTTGATGCTTCCATGTCTAGTAATAGACGTAAATGGACCTCTGCAGAAACAAAGGCCTGATAAATGCAGTTACTAATAGCATCTACCTCATTGGTATATTATCAGAATAAGTAAGTTAATATTTGTGAAGTATTTAGAATATTGCCTGACAAAGAAGTTACAAATAGACCACTGGAACAGAATCGAGAGCCTATAAACCCAAGCAATATAGGATGATCAACAAATATTTGACAAAGGATCCAAGAATACT
Source organism: Orcinus orca (assembly GCF_937001465.1). Taxonomy (NCBI): domain Eukaryota; kingdom Metazoa; phylum Chordata; class Mammalia; order Artiodactyla; family Delphinidae; genus Orcinus; species Orcinus orca. Next base: position 23,879,533 of record NC_064562.1, read on the forward strand.
CGATAGAGAAAAGACAATCTCTTCAGTAAATGGTGCTGAGAAACTGGATATTCACATGTAAAAGAATGAAACTTGACCCCTACCTTATAACACTCACAAAAAGTAACTCCAGATAGATTGACTTAGACATGGGTCTTGGTAATGATTTTTTAAAAATCACATGTAAGTCACAAGCAACAAAATAAAAAATAAACCAGTGGGATTATATCAAACTAAAAAGCTCCTGGACAGTGAAAGAAACCGTCAACAAAGTGAAAGACAACCTATAAAATGGAAAAAAAATTTGCAAATTATATATTTAATAAAAGGTTAGTATCCAAAATATATAAAGAGCTCATACAACTCAATAGTAAAAAACCAAATAATCCAATTAAAAAATGGAGAAAGGACCATAATAGACATTTCTCCAAAGAAGATAAACAAATGGCCAACAGGTACACAAAAAGATGCTCAGCATCGCTAGTCATTAGGGAAATGCAAATTAAAAGCACAAAGAGATATCACCTCACACTTGTTAGAATGGCTGTCATCAAAAAGACAAGAGAATAAATCATGGCATGGATGTAGATAAAAGACAACCCTTGTGTACTGTTGGAGGGTTTGTAAATTGGTGCAGCCACTATAGAAAACACTATGGAGGTTCTTTAAAAGATTAAAAATAGAAATAAATACCATAAGATCCAGCAATTCCACTTCTGGGATATCTGCACTCTCCCTGTTCAGAGCAGCATTATTTACAATAGCCAAGACTTGGAAATAACCTAAGAGTCCACTGACGGATGAGTGGATAAAAAAGTTGTGAGATACACACACACACACACACACACACATACACACACACAATGGAATATTTTTCAGCCATAGAAAATGAGGAAATCCCACCATGTGCAACAACATGGATGCACCTTGAAGGCATTATGCTTAGTGAAATAAGTCAGACAGAGAAAGACACATACTGTCTGGTCTCACATATGTGGAATCTTAAAAAATATATATATATATATATATATGTGTGTGTGTTAAAATAAAATAATATTTAAAGTTTCCTTTTCTTTGGAGGAAGTAATGGTAGATTTATATTTAAAACTGTTTTTAAAACAAAATTTAGAAAGTGATATTTTCTGGCTATGTTAAAGTTATTGGCATTCTTGAATGAGGGAGATTTTTGTTGGAAATAACTTGATACATAATACTAACTAAAATAAATCTATGTCCAATTTTTTTTTGCTGAGTAGTGAAAAAAATAACATGTTGGCTTCTATTTCATGTGCAAATTATCAAATAAACAAGTGAATTAAAGTGCTAAGACTGGCTTCATCATGCATTGTTGGTTAGACCTTAAACTCAATATTGAGGATCCAAGTTACTTAGAATTTCACAGCAAGTTTAAATATGCTGTGAACTTGGCAGTTTCTTTTGTTGCTTTCTCCCTGCAGGTCCAAGATGGAGATGGCTCTCAAGGCATAAAAATACTTTTGCATGTTGCAGGCATAGGGGATTTAAAATATATGTTTTGGAAACTTTTCTCTAGCAAGTGGTAAGATTCTATATGCCAAGAGTCTCAGAGGGCTTGGGTAAGAGTCTTTAATTAGAAGTTTTTCTATTCTAGAGCAAAAAGATACTAGATTCAATTTCATATGTTAGTTGTAGAGTTACAGGAAAACTCTGGAACATTTTTCAGGGCAGTCTCTGTCCTCATTTAGACATAGCCCCAGAGATAAAATCTGCTTGTTGTAAACTCAGACTTAACTCCTGTGACTTCAGTTGACAGTTGATAAGTTGACTTTAGTGTGGCAAGCCAGGCTCAGTTTGATTTATTGTGTGATCCTGGTTGCTGGCACAGAAGAAAGTTGATTTGACTTGTTTTGGTTGCCTCCTGACAAGGTTTTCCTAACTTCATTCCTAGCCAAGCATCTGAGCTACTTTCTTTCCCCTGTTGTTTTCAAGCATGCTACACTGACAGCTTTATCAATACATATTTTTCCTCTTTTCCAGAGCTACTGCTATTTCATTCCACCACTAAATTAAAGCATCCAGTTACATGAGGATTTTCCCTCATTTCCCCTGGCGTTTTTTCCTTAGCACTGGATCTCCTGGGACCTTAACCAAAGCTAGGGATGACTTCTATTTGCATATGGATGGTATGACCATGAGATTTTTTTGCCAAGCTTTAATTAATGTTTTTTTTTCTGATTTCAAAAGCAACATAGACTTATAGTGGAAAACACTATGAAATATGAGATATAAAAATGGAAAGTCATCCATTATTCCATCCCTGGGAAGTTTTATGTATGTTATTATAGATTTTTTTTCCCCTATGGGACTACTTTAAAAGGGATTCTATTATATATTCTCTTTTGCTATTTGAATTGTCCATCATACTCATCATGGTCCTATAGAATATCTACAAAGCTATAATGTTTGTTACTCTCTGAAAGGATGTGGATTTGTTTAATTATTCTTTACTAGGATTCATTTGGATTGCTTCTTCCCCTTCTAAATAAGTTCACTACTTTTCTATTACAAGAGGACACCTAGTTTCAGTAAGGAGATTCCTTCATTGAATTCTGGATTAAGACATAGTGTTAAAAATACACACACGTACACACACACACATATACAGTCAGTATTAAAATATTTAAGAATAGTTCAACGTAGGTATTGACCAATCAAAACAAACGTCAGCCCTGAGAAATCTGTTTTCTACAGTTAATGTGTTAACTGATGCACAAACACAAAAGAGACAAACTTTAGACAACAAACACAACTTATGTGAAAGTTAACCGCCCAAAGGTAATGTCTGGCTTCATTAACTCTCTCAACCTTTTCCATTACAACTTATCCTAATCCTTACCTTTCTCTCTTTATAAACCTTAGCTGAACATGTAACTCTTGTATTAGCTGTAGCCTCGTGCTTAATTTGGTTCCCAAACCAAAACTCTTTTAACCCCAGTCCACTGACTTTTCTTTTTGAGAACTTTGTCATTTTCCCTTTGGACAGTGGTTCTCAAAAGCTTGATATTTGCCTCCAGGGGACACTGGAGAGGTCTGGAGACATTTTTGGTTGTCCCACTGGGGGAAAGGCAGTGCTCCTGGCATCTAGGAGGTAAAGACAGGGATGTTGTTAAGTGCCCTATAGTACACAGGACAGGCCCCACAAAAAAAGATCTGACCCAAATTCTCCATAGCACTGCTTTAGGTTGAGGGTATCAGCTCACTGCCTCCAAGATGATCTTCAAGGTAGTTGGTAAACACTGTGCACAAACAACCACAGTCCCAGAAGATTTGTACTTGATAACTCACTTTGTTTTTCTCCTCAGAATAATTGAATTGTGTAGCTGCTTTGAGAAGCTCTAGCAATGCTTAGTGAGTGACTGATTCTCTCAGCATGTTAGGTCTTGAATTATGTTCCCTCCTTCCCCATACTCACATGTTGAAATTCTAACCCCTGGTACTTCAGAATGTGACCTTATTTGGAAATAGGGTCATTGCAGATGTAATTAGTTCAGATGAGGTCTTTTTTTTTTTTACATCTTTATTGGAGTATAATTGCTTTACAATGGTATGTTAGTTTCTGCTCTATACCAAAGTGAATCAGTTATACATATACATATGTTCCCATATCTCTTCCCTCTTGCATCTCCGTCCCTCCCACCCTCCCTATCCCACCCCTCTAGGTGGTCACAAAGCACCGAGCTGATCTCCCTGTGCTATGTGGCTGCTTCCCACTAGCTATCTACCTTACGCTTGGTAGTGTATATATGTCCATGCCTCTCTCTCGCTTTGTCACAGCTTCCTGCTCCCCATATCCTCAAGCCCATTCTCTAGTAGGTCTGTGTCTTTATTCCTGTCTTACCTCTAGGTTCTTCATGACATTTTTTTTTTCTTAAATTCCATATATATGTGTTAGCATACGGTATTTGTCTTTCTCTATCTGACTTACTTGAGTCTGTATGACAGACTCTAGGTCTATCCACCTCCAGATGAGGTCTTTAGGATGGGCCCTAATCCAACATGACTGGCGTCCTTAGAAATTTTCCCACAGACACATGCACAGGGTGAACACTGTGTGAAAATGAAGGCAGAGATCAGGGTCATGTTTTGACATGCTAAGGAATGCCAAAGATTGCCAGTAATCCGCCAGAAACTGGTACTTTGTTACTGTTTCCTGCTGGGTTAGGTTTCATTTAAAGAGTGCTACTTAAAATACATGTTAAAGATGGAAACTTAGAGAAATAAAACAGAATTTAACTCATTATGTTTCTTATAAAGCTCCTTCCTCTATCTTCTAAGAAGTTATTGTGTTAGGAGTTGTTTTCTCTCGGTACTGTCTTAATCTTTCTTATCTTCCATTTTTACCCCTCAGCCTCTGCTTCTAAGGGTGTCCCTTCAAAATCTCCTACTTAGACCCAACAAATCCTTTTCCTCTTTTACATTCTATATCCTTTTTTCTACTAAAGGAAAGTCTTTGTTTTTAGCATGCTATGTTTTTAGCTCATACACTTTTGATACTTTTTTTGGAACCACTACATGACATGCTTGTGACTGCTCTTCATTTCCAGCCATCATCCTACCCACTTGCTTCCATCTATCATTCATTTCAAATCCTGTCCTTTTTTATCTATGTATGCAGAGTTTGATTTTCCCAAAAGCCTAACTTAAAACATACTATCTACCTTCCACTTACAACAATTCATATAAATATTATCACATTATTCTAAACTTTCTTTTCCTCCTGGACATATAATTCCAAACTGTTACTCTTAAAACCACTTTTAATATAATTTTTTATTATATAAGAACACACATGAGTAATATACAAAATGTAATGAAATATATATTAAAATTTGGATAAACAGACTATTTCAACATTAAGGGAGATTAAGATAGTCCCCATTCCCCTTTTCTGCCATTTTACAAATAAGGAAGCTAAACCAGAATGTAGCATTTGTGAGATAGTTTTGTGTATATGGAAGGTGCAGGAGGAGGAGAAAAGGAGATGGAAAAGATGGGGGTTTAAGACAAGTGTTGAGGAAGGGAGAGCAGGAAGTCAACTCCATGGCTGGGAAAAAGTCGCAAAGGAGGAAGTGAAAGCAACGGAGTTTGAACTCCCATCTCCCATCATCAAGTACTGTGTCTTTTCCCACTACGTCACAGCTCTGGAAATTCCTATCTACAGTTAAAGTAAGGGGATTTGTTTAGGGAAGATTTGAATTTTCCCCAGCAGTGAGAAAAGTTAACAGTTTATAGAAATCACCCATTCTTTTTTCTGGATTGACATAGTTGTGTGTGGCCAGCACATGGCTCAGAGATTGACATGTCTAAATCTGTTTGTTTCTGATGCTTCAAGGAGTCTTTAATCACTAAAGAAGGGTCCTTTGTTTTTGCTTAGAAGATGAAAGCAAACATAACGACTCACAGAATTTTGCAGGAGTTGGTGAAGTCTGCTGCAGTATAATTTATCCATAACAATGCCAACCTTGAAATAGCATTGCTTTCCTCTGTTTTCTTTGGAAAATTAGAATTTTGTCTGCAGAAAATAGATATGAATCAAGTACAAGAGCTAATGATTAAGTAGAAATGATGAGCCTATTTTTCAGACTCAAACATTTTGGAAGTTTTTTGTTTTTCTAGAAATCCGACTTCGTCACTTTACTGAAAATCAAGAGTATAATTAAGCTAATTAACATTTTAAAATCCAATTGGAGCAGAAGTTTTAACTCTCTTAAGAGAGCTATAACTACAGATATTCCAGTTGTATGCTAATAATCAAACGTTTTCAAAACACTTTTGTGAAGGAACTCTACTTAGCCACACTGTTCTTATTAGTTTCAAATTATTTTCCATACAAGAAAGTAATAAAATTATACATCTTAAAGTATTCCAGAACCAACTCTCCATCCCTAATTGGTAGACATCAGAAAGTTTTACATTATCAATTAAAACATAATAAGCACGTATTCCTAGACATATATAGGTGCACTCAACTTTTTTGCATATTTTTTTCTGGGCACTAAGATGTTACAAACAGTGGAAGAGTGATGATTGAGGTAAATTAATGCACTTAAATGATTTATCGAGGTTCTATGTCAAGACAACTTGTTGAAGACTATTATAACTTTTTCTTTAGTCCAGGAAAACACAGAAGTATTTGCAACTTATTTCTGAGAAATGAGTGCAACTTATGGTAAATGTGACACAAATATCAGATTTGTATATACCAGTAGTCTTTGTTCAGAGGTGTGGGACCATAAAATGACAATGCATGTTGAAATTGTGCAAATGATCTTAATAATCAATGGGAAAAATTATGATTGCACCATTACCTTCAAACATTTTTGTCAAAACATGAAGAACTCCCTTACGTTGCTTATAAATATATAGAGAAATGGAAAAAACAGTAATACTAATATTTATTTAGTACATTGTAATTTAAAACATTACAACATTGAGAATTATGTTACATTTATTTGCAAAGTCTTATCCAAAGTATTTTGAACAGTACTTGCTTTTTCCTTCTCGTCCTAGAATGTATTTTTTTTTTATTGAAGTATATTGATTTACAATGTTGTGTTAGTTTCAGGTGTACAGCACAGTGATTCAGTTATAAATACATATATATACATACATATTCTTTTTCAGATTCTTTTTCCTTATAGGTTATTATAAAATATTGAGTATAGTTCCCTGTGCTTTACAGTAGGTCTTTATTGGTGATCTGTTTTATTTACAGTAGTGTGCATATGTTAATCCCAACCTCCTATAACTTATGACATGGAGAGAGCATCTTTTCTCCATTTTGGTGACTCGGTATGATCCTTTCTAAGTATGGATCAGCTTCCAGCATTTTCTCTTCTGTACTTTCAATGTCATAAAATACCCCTAGAATTCCCTTAATGGGAATTTTTCTGCCTGTGTCACTTCTTCTGGGCCATCTCTTTGTCACAATGACTTTCCCCATTAATGTCGCTAAGGTCACCTTCGCTAAGTTCCTTTGTTGCATGGCTGGAATCTCTGGAACAACGGAGGTGTCAACATCCCCATCATCTAATCACATCCAAATTCACTTTCAGTGTGATCACTTTCTGTACTTTCAAATGTTGGTCAATTTCCTCTTTTGACTGTCCATTTTTGTAAAATGGGAGACAAGGAGGCGACACAGACAAATGCTGTCCTGTTTTTGCATGACTGAAAAATGGATGTGCAGGAGCCAATCACTGACAGGCCTGGAAAAGAATGATGAGATTGGTCACTGATCAAGATGTGCATCTATGTAGTGATGTGTGGTCTAAAGAGCTAGCACCAAAGTGTTTATGCAATTATTCACATTTAATATATCATAGTGACTAAAATTTGAAAAGTGGTGTTGGAGGACTGGTGTTATTTAACTAAACCATGGTAATTAAAATTTGTGCATATCATAACTGTGTAAAATAGAGACTACCTGTATCAACCAAGCAGGTCAATTACAAATTATAGAAGGAATTGCATACTTTGTGGGAAAACACAAATTTTCATAATATATCATATATATATATATATATATATATAGTATATATATGTATCAACATAAATTCATAGATTAAACAATAAGGAGAAAGAGTTGATTCTCTGCACAGTTCCTGCAGTGGAGGCAGAAACCTACCAGCTTTCGGGCCAGGGGAACGAGAAGACTGAAGCCAGGGAAATGTGGCTTCTGAAAGGAGTATGGGGATCCCAGAATGGAAAGAGCCAGAGAAGGGATTCAAAAATTCTGTCTGTCTACAGAGCTGACTCATCTCTGGTCCATGCTCTGTTGAACAGAGCAACTCAACTAAAGAGAAAAAGTCTGAAGAGAGATTGGAGCTGCTGCCCCCAAATCAGAATCTCAATGTAAGCCCTGCCAAAATCTTGCCCACTAAAATGAAAGATACCACATGTGCAAGTCTATTCATAGGGGAACGAAAGCCTGCCTGAGAAAGATGCAACATAAAGGAAAGGTTGACCAAAAGTTGAGTAGAGTTACCTTCCTGATGATACTACATGGGCACCTGGACCCAGTCACACCTCCCCGTGAACATTCCCATTGTGAACCAGTAACTTTCCTATTTGACTTAAGCCTCTTTGATTTGGAGTGATTCCATTTGTAGGCAGAATCTTTGTGTCCTTTACCCATCAAGGTTTAACTGGAGTTTATGAAATTTACAATCCTGAGGAAATGGAATGCAACACACACATTAGGATAATACCCCTTAAACCCACGGATTTCAATAAGCCCAAGATTAACCTTTAATCTATGGAGAATTAGACCCTAACACTAGCATTTCTTTTATGTGAAAGCTAAGTAGAAATTTTAGGCTTACAGCTAGAACAATTTTTAATTTAGGGCACTAGAAAATAAAATGCCATATCTTTTTTTTTTTAACATCTTTATTGTGTATAATTGCTTTACAATGGTGTATTAGTTTCTGCTTTTTAACAAAGTGAATCAACTATACATACACATATGTCCCCATATCTCCTCCCTCTTGCGTCTCCCTCCCTCCCTCCCTATCCCACCCCTCTAGGTGGTCACAAAGCACCGAACTGATCTCCCTGTGCTATGTGGCTGCTTCCCACTAGCTATCTATTTTACATTGGATGGTGTATTTATGTCCATGCTACTCTTTCACTTTGTCCCAGCTTACCCTTCCCACTCCCCGTGTCCTCAAGTCCATTATCTATGTCTGCATCTTTATTCCTGTCCTGCCCCTAGGTTCTTCAGAACCATTTTTTTTTTTTTTTTTGGATTCCGTATATATGTGTTAGCATACGGTATTTGTTTTTCTCTTTCTGACTTACTTCACTCTGTATGACAGATTCTAGGTCCATCCACCTCACTACAAATAACTCAATTTCGTTTCTTTTTATGGCTGAGTACTATTCCACTGTATATATGTGCCACATCTTCTTTATCCATTCATCTGTCGATGGACACTTAGGTTGCTTCCATGTCCTGGCTATTGTAAATAGAGCTGCAATTAACATTGTGGTGCATGACTTTTTGTGAATTATGGTTTTCTCAGGGTATATGCCCAGTAGTGGGATTGCTGGGTCATATGGTAGTTCTATTCTTAGTTTTTTAAGGAACCACCATACTGTTCTCCATAGTGGCTGTATTAATTTACATTCCCACCAACAGTGCAAGAGGGCTCCCTTTTCTCCACACCCTCTCCAGCATTTATTGTTTGTAGATTTTTGATGATGGCCATTCTGACTGATGTGAGGTGATACCTCATTATAGTTTTGATTTGCATTTCTCTAATTATTACTGATGTTGAGCATCCTTTCATGTGTTTGTTGGCAATCTGTATATCTTCTTTGGAGAAATGTCTGTTTAGGTCTTCTGCACATTTTTGGATGGGGTTGTTTGTTTTTTTGTCATTGAACTGCATGAGCTGATTGTAAATTTTGGAGATTAACCCTTTGTTAGCTGCTTCATTTGCAAATACTTTCTCCCATTCTGAGGGTTGTCTTTTCATCTTGTTTATGGTTTTCTTTGCTGTGCAAAAGCTTTTAAGTTTCATTAGGTCCCATTTGTTTATTTTTGTTTTTATTTCCATTTCTCTAGGAGGTGGGTCAAAAAGGATCTTGCTGTGATTTATGTCATAGAGTGTTCTGCCTATGTTTTCCTCTAATAGTGTCTTGATAGTGTCTGGCCTTACATTTAGGTCTTTAATCCATTTTGAGTTTATTTTTGTGTACGGTGTTAGGGAGTGTTCTAATTTCCTTCTTTTACACGTAGCTGTCCAGAAAGAGGCTGTCTTTTCTCCACTGTATATTCTTGCCTCCTTTATCAAAGATAAGGTGACCAAATGTGCGTGGGTTTATCTCTGGGCTTTCTATTTGTTCCATTTATCTATATTTCTGTTTTTGTGCCAGTACCATGCTCTCTTGATTACTGTAGTTTTGTAGTATAGTCTGAAGTCAGGGAGCCTGATTCCTCCAGCTCCATTTTTCATTCTCAAGATTGCTTTGGCTATTTGGGGTCTTTTGTGTCTCCATACAAATTGTGACCTTTTTTGTTCTAGTTCTGTGAAAAATGCCAGTGGTAGTTTGATAGGGATTGCACTGAATCTGTAGATTGCTTGGGTAGTATAGTCATTTTCACAATGTTGAGTCTTCCAATCTAAGAACATGGTATATCTCTCCATCTATTTGTATCATCTTTAATTTCTTTCATCAGTGTCTTATAGTTTTCTGCATACAGGTCTTTTGTCTCTCTAGGTAGGTTTATTCCTAGATATTTTATTCTTTTTGTTGCAATGGTAAATGGGAGTGTTTCCTTAATTTCCCTTTCAGATTTTTCATCATTAGTGTATAGGAATGCAAGAGATTTCTGTGCGTTAATTTTATATCCTGCTACTTTACAAAATTCATTGATTGCTCTAGTAGTATTCTGGTAGCATCTTTAGGATTCTCTATGTATAGTATCATGTCATCTGCAAACAGTGACAGCTTTACTTCTCCTTTTCCAATTTGGATTCCTTTTATTTCTTTTTCTTCTCTGATTGCTGTGGCTAAAACTTCCAAAACTATGTGGAATAATAGTGGTGAGAGTGGACAACATTTTCTTGTTCCTGATCTTAGAGGAAATGGTTTCAGTTTTTCAGCATTGAGAGCAATGTTGGCTGTGGGTTTGTCATATATGGACTTTATTATGTTGAGGTAAGTTCCCTCTATGCCTACTTTCTGGAGGGTCTTTATCATAAATCAGTGTTGAATTTTGTTGAAAGCTTCCTCTGCATCTATTGAAATGATCATATGGTTTTTCTCCTTCAGTTTGTTAATATGGTTTATCACCTTGATTGATTTGCATATGTTGAAGAATCCTTGCATCCCTGGGATAAACTCCACTTGATCATGGTGTATGATCCTTTTAATGTGCTGTTGGATTCTGTTTGCTAGTATTTTGTTGAAGATTTTTACATCCATGTTCATTAGTGATACTGGCCTATAGTTTTCTTTCTTTGTGACATCTTTGTCTGGTTTTGGTATCAGGGTGATGGTGGCTTCGTAGAATGAGTTTGGGAGTGTTCCTCCCTCTGCTATTTTTTGTAAGAGTTTGAGAAGGAAAGGTGTTAGCTCTTCTGTAAGAATTTGATAGAATTCGCCTGTGAAGCGAAGGAGCTCCTTGTTTTACACTGGAGGCTGCAGTGGCTACTGAGGCACTTTTGAGACAAGTTTTCCAAAACGCTTTGTGATGTTTATATTCTGTTACCAACTCTAGATGTTATAATCAAGAAATTCAAGATGCATAAACATTGACAATTAATTAATTATTGGTTTCCTTCAATATCCCATCCAGATCAGGTAAAATGTGCATTCTGACCACAAATTCTTTGAAAAGCTTGGCTCATAAAAATGATTCAAGCTTGTGGAGACTGGACATGATCATCTAAATTACTTGTGACCAATGAAAGTCCAAATAAGTTAATGGAGATTTTTGTTCTCCTGTGAATAAGAAAAGGTTTTTTTTTCAGCCCATGTTGATAGGATATTTTACTCAAGTCATTGAAAAGAAAATGATTACCCAAAACTCCTTTGAAAAGGAAATGGCAGGACCCATTAGATAAGTTTTAGCATTTGGAATGAAGCATTTGGAGATTATCAGAAATGCATAAGATAGGCCAAAAGAAGTTGAAGAATGCCTTTCCTAAATAGTATAGATCTTCTTACTATTAAAGAAAATAAAGCCTTTCCTCAATAGTATAGATCTTCTTCCTGAAGTGATGATCCAAGTTCCTATCATCTAAATTTCCGATTGTAATGTATATACTTTTAAAGTATACAACAAAGATCTCAGCTGATTCAAACTAGATTCCCTGGTAACAGCTGTACTAGGTTTGCTGGGGAAGGTATAAGTGCCTGTGGTTTGTCTAGTAAGCCTAGACCATGATTCTCAACTTGAGAGCTTTTGCTCCCCAGGGGACATTTGATAAAAATATCTGGACCATTTTCAGATGTCAAAACTGGGGATGGAGGGTGCTCGTTACATCTAGTGAGTAGAAGAAGGGATAGTGCTAAATGTCCTGCAGTGCACCAGGACAGCCCCTTACAATGAAGAATTATCCGGTTCAAAAAGTGAATAGTGTAGAGATTGAGAAACCCTGGCCCAGACCCAAACTTAATACTGAGACTAATGAGAAATAGGTATAAAATAGACAATTATAAGGGATGGTTTTCAAGAATGGGATACAACTATCACCATAATGAAAAGGTAGAGTCTACAGAAAAGACAGTTCCTATCAATACTGCATTTGTGCACACGTGTTGGCCCCATCGCTTAATTCATAGTGTTCTAGCACATATCAGTGCTTCTGCAAAAACTTTGGTAGTAGTGATGCTTCTGATTTTCAGGCAAAAGGTGAGCTTTTGATGCAGGAAAAGAAACATTTTATTCTATGTGAATATCTCATTGTTCTTCTGAAGCATCAGAATGTGACTAAAATGGGCGTTTCAATCTCTACATCTTGGGCAGTTGACTTTGGCTTGGACTAATAGCCAAACTTTTACATTCTTGATATGTTTGGGAGTGAAAAATTACAAAAATGTAGTTAGAGAATGATTTAAATAGATAGAAGACTATTAGCATCACTTTGAAATTTTTCAGAAGGAAAATTATTTCCACTTTTGAAAACATAGTCAATAAAATGGATTCTACTGAAAAATGCATTATTTGCATGATTTAATAGAGAATTTTGACCCCGGGATGAAGTTGGTGTTTCCTGAAATTGTACTTGCTTATTACTTACGGATGTGAGAGGCTAAATTTCTAGCTGTTATTGACTCTATAGCAGAGGCGAGGATCATTGGTATTCTTCATGCAGTGGGAAAAGAATACAATTGCCGTTGTCTATGAGTTACTAAAATAAGAAGGTCTGAATTAAAGGCAGCAGAACTGTTCTTCTTTGGCCTTCATGCCTCGCAATCAGTCTAGTTCTTTTGTGTTGAAAATTCGTTAAGGCCTCCATCAGCATTCCAAGAAGTCTCTGCATTTTTGTAGAAACTCTCAGGAATTAGACATTATGTGTGAAAATATTTTATTCTAGAGATGAAAAATCTGATCAAGAGATGACTAGTATATTTGACAGTAAGCAATGTTGGCTTAATTTAACATTTATGTACTTCCATCAGAATGAAAAATAGTCTATGTGGCATTCAGAACATTTAAAAGATGTACTAGGAGCCCACTCTCAAGACTTCAATACACTCGCTGACCTTACCTCCCATGGATTACAGATCTGTGCCTTTTTGGCACAGTAATAACCCTGTTTTCTGTAATCTTTGTGTACCCTGACCACCTGTAAAACATGAATGCTGTGATTATGCACTGTATTCCCGCTCATCCCTCATCTCTGATGGAACGCAGTGGGTGTGGAAGATGGCATCTCTGTACTATGGCAGGGAGATCCCTGAGCTCGCGAGAGAATAGTGAGCTTCCATGAAGGGTGCCCTAGGACAATGGTAACAATCAATTCTCTTTCTATGTACTCCCTTCATACATTAAGACACTTATTATATAGGCATTCCTTTTAACATGCTACAGGTATGTTACAAATGTTATTCTTGTGAATTGAGGCTTAGGAGAGTGCATTTTTGAATTATGACCAAATGTCTAGCTTCCCTTTGATTGAAGCAAGTCAGCCCGTTTGAACAATTTGAGAGTAGTGGTACCTGAAGCAGGAAAGGGATTGAGTATCTTTAATTTACATTTTGGTGGCCCTTTAAAGTCAGAACTCAGAAACCCAAACCTACACTCAAGATATAACTCACCAATATATCCATCATTTGCATTTCCCTCCATATTTTTCTTCCTATATAGAAAGCTCAGCGGGAAGTGGTCACACATCTGAGTATCGGATATTTGAGAATTTAACCCCCTTAGAAAATAATATTGTGTCTCTAGAATTGTAATGATGCAATTGATGATAGAATTGTTGCTATAGTAACCCCTAGCCACAAGTGGCTATTTAAATTTAAATTAATTAAAATTAAGCAAAATAAAAGATCGCTTTCACAGTAGCAATAGCAACATTTCAAAGGCTTTAACAGCCACATGTGACTAGTGGCTATTCTATGGGACAGGGCAATTATAGAACATTTTTCTCATTGCAGAAATTTCTATTGGACAGTGTTGATGATTTAGAACAGGCAACTGTTGGCAAAAGTCACTAGAATGTAGATATTCAGAAAAGGTCTCCTTTCATTATTTGAGTGAGTTTCTGAAGTTTAGTGGAAGTCTATCAATAGGATGTTGTGATATATTTTTGTGAGAAAGGAGCCAAATGTGATGGTTAATTTTATGTGCCCACTTGACTGGGCCACAGGGTGCCCAGACATTTGACCAAACATTAGTCTGGGTGTGTCTGTGAGGGTGTCTCTGAATGAGATTAACATTTGAATCCATAGACTGAGCAGATTGCCCTCCCTAATGAGGGTATATATTATTCCCTTAGCAGATATACGGTTTGCAAATATTTTCTCCCATATCTTAGGGTACCTTTTCATTTTGTTGATGGTTTCCTTTGCTGTGTAGAACTTTTTAGTCTGATGTACTCCCACTTGTTTATTTTTGTTTTTCTGCCTTTGTTTTTGTGGTCAAATCTAAAAATCATCACCACTGAACCAATGAAAAGTCTGAATAGAACAAAAAGGCTGCGTAAGAGGGAACTCCTCCTGCGTGACCACTTGAACTGGGACATTGATCTTTTCCATCCTTGAAACTTCAGCTCTTTTTGGGTCTTGAGCCTTTTAGCTTTATAACTGGAACTTACACCATCAGCTTGCCAAGTTCTCAGGCCTTCAAATTTGGACTAGAACTACACAGTGGCTCTCTTGGGTCTCCTGAGTGCAGATCTTGGGACATCTCAGCCTCCGTAATTGTGTGAACCAATTATTTATAATAAATCCCTTTATATCACCTAGCACAGTATCGGGAAAATAGGTGTACTGCTTGGTAATGTTATAGATCTATTACATATATAAATGTATATTTATTTACACATTTTCTCTAGAGAACATTGACTAATGCACCGAGAAAGAAAGGAAAAAAGGTTTTGGTAAATGATTGAAAGGTAAAATTTGTCCCTTGGGTTTTCTGTCTTTTGTATCTTGACTTTGAAGATACAGCAGGGAATTGATCCAGTAACGGAGGCAAGTGTTTATCTGCGAAGCAGGGAAAAGTGAAAGGGGCAAAGACGCCAGAAGGAACCATATAGTGCAAATATGCAAGGGAAGGAAGATATGAGAGCTATATAATAAGTTAAGAGTTTGGTAAAAACAAAATTCCCAAATAGCAAAATAAAATTACAAAGCTGAAAATCATAATTCAAGGTGAATCTTAGGCATTTAAAAATATGATTGATTATTCTTAAGATGCCTGCCTAGTGACTTAGTGTTTGAAGGATCCCATTACACTGGTTAGAATAAAAGTGGCTGTACCTGAGTCTTCATAAGGAATGGTTTTCCTGCTCTTGGGCCTGAGCAGCAGATCAATGATGGAGGATTTGAAGCTCCCATTTAGCCTGCACCTTATTCTTTTTTTTTTTTTTTTTGCGGTACGCGGGCCTCTCACTGTTGTGGCCTCTCCCGTTGCGGAGCACAGGCTCCGGATGCGCAGGCTCAGCGGCCATGGCTCACAGGCCTAGCCGCTCCGCGGCATGTGGGATCTTCCCGGACCGGGGCATGAACCCGTGTCCCCTGCATCAGCAGGGGGACTCTCAACCACTGCGCCACCAGGGAAGCCCAGCACCTTATTCTTTATTGCAACTTAGCAGCATATAAAAGACAATTGACTCATCAGCATGTGCAAACAAATAAGCAAACACTCATTCTTTTTCATGAGCAAAGAAATAAATGAGTGGTATTAATTATCTGGCTAAAATAAATTATAATGAATGCAAACTCATTACTGTTGAAATCGATGCATGCATAACAGAAGGTACATTTATTGAAGTCAACATGTTTAATTACATTTGGAGTAATAAAGAGACTAAGCATGAAGTCCAATGTCTCTTGAGCCTAAACATTAATTTTGATCTAATTTTCTTTTCCTTGATGTTGAGAAAATGAAAAAGCAAATAAAATTAAGAGACCAACCTTCACTTCATTAACTTTGCTAACAGGGGATTATAAGCTGCTTATACCATGTGTATTCCACATTGTGATTCAAGGAACGGTCACTTGATTTAAAAACCAGTAATGTTATTATAAGAATAAAGGTAGCCATAAGGCTGTTCTCATTCTACAAAAGTGCAAGAGACATACATAATGCTAAAGAGTCACAGTGACAAGGACAGAAGATACATGGAATTTTGACAGTGTGGAAGGAAAGCGTCTTAGTTCAGGCGGCTGTAACAGGATACCATAGACTGGGTAGCTTAAATAATATTTATTTCTCACAGCTGTGGAGACCAACATCCAAGGTCAAAGTACCAGTACATTTGGTTCCTGGTGAAGACCCATTTCCTGGCATGTAGACAGCTGCCTTCTTGCTAGGTGCTTATATGATCTTTCCTGGGTGCCTGCACATGGAGAGACAGAGAGACAAAGAGATAGAAATAGAGGTAGAGACAGAGATAGATATTCCTCTTCTTATAAGGATACTAATCCCATCATGGGGCTTCACCTTCAGGACCTCATTTAAACCTAATTATCTCCCAAAGGCCCTATCTCCAAATACCATCACGTTGGAGGTTAGGGCTTCAACATATGAATTTTGGGGTGACATAAACATTCAGTCCATACAGTCCATAACAGAGAGTCTATTCCTATGACACTTAAGCTAGATGACTCTGGCTGGAATTGAGAAGGAGAAAACAGCATGATCAGATAATCAGCCTGCTAACTGTTCTTGTCATACTGCTTGGCAGTTAGATATTCAGGCTCCAATTCAGATGAGAACACAGATTCAGAAGACCCTTGCACAATATGATTTGAACTGTGAGGGTCCATTTATATGTACTTTTTTTTTTCCCACTCAGTGCATACTATAGTACTACACGACCCAAGGGTGGTTGAAACCACAGATGTGGAACCTCAGATACAGGGGTCTGACTGCAAAGTTATAAAGGGAGATTTTCGACTGTGCAGGGGTTTGGTGCCCCTAACATTGTTCAAGAGTCAACTATTGATTTAGAAAATCTCACCTCACACTGCTTAGAAGATACAAGACTACAGTATCTCTATGAATCACTGTATTTGATCAGCATTCCCATACAGCTTCCTCCCTGGATACAGAAATATTTAGCTCCAGAGAGAATATATTTCCTGTTGCTTTTCACTGGAAGAAATATTCAACTTTTAAAAATTGTGTTATCCATGATAGCTCTCTCACTATGGTAATCACAGGGCTAGGGAAAGGGTGGTACTAGTATGCATTTCAGTATGTTATCTCATTTTTAATATTTCCAGTTGATGAAATAACAATGGATAGGTAAGCATTCAGAAAACAATGGAATGCAATCTCTAATGGAGCAATAGCAAAATGTTACATTGAAAAATATCAAAAGTAAAGCTAAAACTAGTAGACTATCCTATGCCAATACACCAGAAGGAGGCCTTTGTAAAGCCCTAGAGGAAATCTAACTGAGCCAAGGTGCTTTGCTGTAAGCTCATTTTGGCCTAATAGGTGCTGTCAAAAAGTAAGAAAAGAGACCGATCCTTTTTCATATGTAAAATGAAGACATTGGACAATACATTCCCCATGGTCTGATATTATATGTATTAAGGAGAAGCAATTAACATGTTGGGTAATTAACTAGAGGATTTTCTGCTCCATCTGCCTTTATATTGATTATTATATGACTTCCTGCAAAGTTAGTAGTTTCCTGGTAGTTTTATAACAGGTCTAAAGACATTTAAGTGGAGCTCAGGTAAGATCTGTTCCAGTTGTATTAGTCCAATGGTTCTCAACTGGAGACAATTTACCCCCCGGGGACCCCAATCCTCAGAGACATTTGATGATGTCCGTAGACATTGCTGGAACCATATGACAGTATGTTGCCCACCTAATGCCCCATCAATCTCAAGTACTTTTATAGGTATTTCCTAAAAACAAGGACTTTCTCTTATATAGCCACACTGCAATGATCAAGATCAGGAAATTAACATTGATACATTACAACTCTAGTTCACAGACCCCATGCAAATGTGGCCAGTTGACCAGTACTGTCCTATGTAGCAAAAGGATCCAGGTCAGAATCACCTGTTGCATTTAATTGTCATGTCTCTTTAGTCCCCTTCAGTCTAAGGCAGTCCGTCAGTCTTTTCTCGATTTTATAACTTGGCACTTTTGAAGATTACAGGCTGGTTTATTTTTTAGGGGGTCTCTCAATCTGGGTTTGTTTGACGTTTCTTTATGATGAGATTAGAACCATGCGTCTTTGGCAGGAATATCATAGAAATGGGGCTGTATTCACTTTCCTGGCATCTTTTCGGGTAGTGCCTGGTTTCCATTTGTCCCATCACTGATGATGTTTGCTTTGACCCCTTGATGAAGGTGATACCTTCACAGTTACTCACCATAAAACAGGGGTCCCCAACCCCCAGGCCACAGTCTGGTACTGGTCCGTGACCTGTTAGGAACCAGGCCGCACAGTAGGAGGTAAGCGGCGGGTGAGCGAATGAAGCTTCATCTGAATTTACAGCCACTCCCCATCGCTCGAGTAACCGCCTGAGCTCCTCCTCCTGTCAGATCAGTGGCAGCATTAGATTCTCATAGGAACCTACTGTGAACTGCGCATGTGAGGGATCTAGGTTGCGTGCTCCTTATGAGCATCTAATGCCTGATGATCTGAGGTGGAGCTGAGGTGGTGATGCTAGCGCTGGGGAGCGGCTGCAAATACAGATGCTCATTAGCAGAGACGTGACTGCACAGAGACCATATAAATCAATTGCTTGCAGACGCATATCAAAATCCCATCAGCGAGTGCCAAGTGAAAACAAGCTCACGGCTCCCACTGATTCGGCATTACGGTGAGTTGTGTAATTATTTCATTATATATTACAATGTAATAATATTAGAAATAAAGTGCACAATAAATGTAATGTGCTTGAACATCCCCAAACCACCCCCCCCCCACCGCCCGCCCCCCCACCCCCACCCCAGCCCCGGTCCGTGGAAAAATTGTCTTCCATGAAACCGGTCCTTGGTGCCAAAAAGGTTGGGGACCACTGGTATAAAATATTTTGTGGGGAAGTACTTTGAAACTGTAGATATCTCATTGTCAAACTTTCAATTTATTCCTTTAAATATATGTGGACTAATGGAATCTTATTTTACTCAGTGGGTTATAATCCATTATTATCATTATTTATTTGTATGCTCAACTCATCCCTGATTGGTCAGTGGGCACCCAGTCAAGTTGTCTTTTGTATTCTTTTGACATATCCATGTTCTTCTTTGAGCCCTTCCTTATTTTCTGGCACAAGGTGTTCTAGCCTTCTTTGGACTGAATTATGTCTTCCCAGAATTCATATGTTGAAGTCCTAGCTCTCATTGTGTTGGTATTTGGAGGTGGGGTCTTGGAGAGATAATTAATTTTAAATGAGGTCATGAGGGTGGGGTCCTCATGATGGGATTAGTGGCTTTATGATAAAAGACCAGAGAGCTCTCCCTCTCTCTCTCTTTCTGCCATGTGAAGACATTGCAAAAAAGATAGCTGTCTGCAAGCCAGAAAGAGAGCTCTGACCAGGATCCGAAACTGAATTGCCTGGCACTCAGATGAAGGGACTTTCCAGCCTCTGGAACTGTGAGAAATAAAATTCCTCTGTTTAAGCCACCCAGCCTAAGGCATTTTTTACGGCAGCCTGAAGGGGCTAAGACACAGGCCCATGATGTGTGTTTCCCTGTCCCAGACCTGGAACCCAGTGGCTATCCCTTTGGCTGTTCAGAACTCTGGACAAGAATAGTACTCTTATTGTTTCCCTGAAATTCACTTCCTGCCTTGGGCTTTTTGCCCCAAACTTGAAAATCCATCTCATTCCCACAGGGTTCTAACTTCTGTCCTCCAAATTAATATGAACAGAAATCCACGTGAACCTAGTTAAAAACTTGTAATGTGCTTACTTTTCCATGTCAATTTTTAACCTCACAGAACCTCTTGGGACTCCACATTGGAATTATGAGTTTTGGCTGGAGTTCTGGGTAGTGCACTTGTGTGGCCAGCTGGCAGATATGGGAGCCTCGGAGCAGACGGCTCCCTGGCCTCAAATTGCACTGTGGGGCTGAGTATTATAGATTCTGAGTCTTATAATAGATTCTTTTTCTTCATTTCAGGGATGGAACTAGGAATTGGTGATGGGGGGTCTGGGTAAGTGGGTTAGTAGATGGGGGGAGAGTAGGAAACCAGTCCCACAGGGTGGTGACCTGCTCAGGTGAAGATATTTATGCCAGGTGCCTGCGTGGGGGACTCTGCATAGGATAAAGTGACTGGGCATCTGTGGAGAAAACAGGGGAAGCAATTGTATTGGGCACAGAGTTAAAAACTTCGCAGCCTAATGGAGAGAAAATCACTTTAACGTGGATGCCAAATCAAGTCTGATATTCTCTAGAAGAGCCAAGGATGTGGGCAGTTTCCGGGGAGCTCAGCATACACCTTGCTGTTGTGTTGCCTGCAAAGCGCCCTTTGTAATCTCTCTCTATGGCTGTTCAGTTTTATTTGTGTGATGGTGTGGCTACAGTTTAATTAATTGCTATTTATCAGGCATCATACCAACAGATGGTATAATCTCATTTAATCCACTTAACGTTCCTAATGAGGTAGGTTTTATCACCCACATATCCCCATTTTATACATGAAGAATCTGATCTTAGAGGGTGAAATGAAAATGATTAGCTCAAATTAGCATAGTAGAGCCAGGATTTGACCCAGGTCTGTGTGATTTCAAAGGCCATACTTTATTTCATAGAGGTAGTACTCAATAATGCCTCCAACTGTGGCCCTACCTTTTTTTTTTTTTTTTTGCGGTACGCGGGCCTCTCACCGCTGTGGCCTCTCCCGTTGTGGAGCATAGGCTCCGGACACGCAGGCTCAGCGGCCATGGCTCACGGGCCCAGCCGCTCCGCGGCATGTGGGATCTTCCTGGACCCGGGCACGAACCCGTGTCCCCTGCATCGGCACCCACTGCGCCACCAGGGAAGCCCCCTACCTCTTTTTTAAGGTCACAGATCATGGTTATGGAAGAATTTGGCTCTTTAGAAATTCTAGACTCTGACCCTAGCCTTATAATAAGCACTACGTTCTAACTAACTGAAACAGCCAGTTGCTTGCTGTATCAACTAACTTTTGCTATATAGTAAGCCACCCCAAAACTAGTGGCTTAAAAAAATGATTTAGTTCATGATTCTGTGTGTTGGCAATCTGTTTGGGCTTGTTGGGCAGTCCATGTGATCAGGGCCAAGTTTAACTCTTCTTGGCTGGACTCTATCCCATGTCTGGGAGCTCAGCTTCAATTATAAAAGGATGACCTTCCTCCGTGGGCTTGTGATCCTTTCATAGGCTTGCCTGAACTTGTTCACACAGAGGGCTTTGAAGAGCACCAAGGGAAGAGAAGCCTGGAGGTGTCAGCACTTTTTAAGTCTCTTTTGTGTCACTTTCACTAATGTCCCATTGGTCAAAGCTAGTCACACAGCCAACCAGAATTTAAAGAATAGAGAAATAGACTCCGCTATCTAGAAGCATCTGCAGCATCCTTTTGTAAGGGCATCACGCTGCAAAGGCGTTACATTACAAAGTCATGAGTGCAGGGATGGGAAGAATTCGTGATCATTTTTTAAAAAGTATCATAGTTGCCTAATTCTGTCCACTTATTTTACAAATTTTTGGTACTTCCCATGAAGGAAAATCAGACAAAAATTAGGGACATGTCATAGAAAACATTCATCATTACTGAATATAGACTCACAAATATGAAGCCCTGTGTCTGGTTGGTCAAGTAGTGAAAACTGCTCATCATACTTAAGCAAATGAAAAAAGCTGGACTGCCATAATCATTACTCTTGTTTCTTTACAAACTGGCCTTTTAATTATAAGGGGGATTCTAAAAATTGCTTATAAGTCACGTATGAATTTTCACAAATGACTCTTATAAAGGCATCCAGAAAACAAAATAGCATTCGTTCCAACCTGCTTTAGAACCCAAGGAAGTCTACTTATTTGAGCTTTGGATTTTCCCCATGAAGACTGAAAAGCAGGTGATTATGTAATTTAGAAAAACTTCGAGAAGCCAACTTTTTTTTTTTGGCGGTACGCGGGCCTCTCACTGTTGTGGCCTCTCCCATTGCGGAGCACAGGCTCCGGACGCGCAGGCTCAGCGGCCATGGCTCACGGGCCCAGCCGCTCCGCGGCATGTGGGATCTTCCCGGACTGGGGCACGAACCCGTGTCCCCTGTATCGGCAGTCAGACTCTCAACCACTGCGCCACCAGGGAAGCCCGAGAAGCCAACTTTTTAAAGGAAATAATGAGGAAATGTCCCTTTAGGAAGAAGTTACCGTAAAATGCCATGGGGTAAACAAATTACAACAACAAGAATAATGTCCTCTATCACATGAAGAAAAAGGGACTTCTATCAAGATTTTGTACCTCTGACATTTGTTGGTTGGTGACATGGCAGAAGTGTTTTCAGTGCAATGGTCCCTTTCCTTCATCGTGTTCTTGATTACTATTGGGTCTGTTTCTCTTCCTCTTGAAAGCACTGAACTATTTTATCTTGACTAGAGAACAGAGGATCCATTCATATAATAGCCAGAAAAGTTGAAGTAGAAACTCTCTCATCTCTCTGCTTTGTTATTCTTGGGCAGAAATCATTCCCTGGCGGGTAATGAACTCCCTCGCAATTAATCCTTGTCAATAGGAGACACTTTATGAAATGAAATAAAAATAAAATTCCAGGGCTTCCCTGGTGGCGCAGTGGTTGAGAGTCCACCTGCCGATGCAGGGGACACGGGTTCGTGCCCCGGTCCGGGAAGATCCCACATGCCGCGGAGCGGCTGGGCCCGTGAGCCATGGCCGCTGAGCCTGCGCGTCCGGAGCCTGTGCTCCGCAACGGGAGAGGCCACAACAGTGAGAGGCCCACATACCGCAAAAAAAAAAATAAAATAAAAAATAAAATTCCATACTGGATGTATAGAAGTTTTGAGGTATGAATGTGTTTCTATGTATACGTCTATGGGAAACCATAAAAAGAGATTACAGCTGGTAAACCAAAACTTTTCTTGACCCCCAAATCAGAAATATTTCCCTACAAGGTTCTAAATACATATAACAGTTTCAAACTTGGCTTTTCCAACTGTTTTAACCACTGAGTACGTACATGTTTTCCTCCTATGGCAAAAAACAGGCAAAGAGGTTTAGATTAAGCTTTGGGAATTGTTCTTTTAGAAAACCTTGGCTATGAAGTGTAAAACTCTTAAGTCAAGTAAATTTAGTAGTTTATTGACCTTGGGATGATGATGAATAAAATCTTTGACAGTCTCTTGTGGCTTTTGCGAATCACATACTATCGGCTGCAGGTCCATTTTCTCTTTTTTTTTTTTTTTTTTTTTTTTTTTGTGGTATGCGGGCCTCTCGCTGTTGTGGCCTCTCCCGTTGCGGAGTACAGGCTCCGGACGCGCAGGCTCAGCAGCCACGGCTCACGGGCCCAGCCGCTCCACGGCACGTGGGATCTTCCCGGACCGGGACACGAACCCGTGTCCCCTGCATCGGCAGGCGGACTCTCAACCACTGCGCCACCAGGGAAGCCCTGCAGGTCCATTTTCTAAACATCAGTTTGCCAAAAGCAAGTTTCCAGAAGCTAATTTACAAAATTATGTTCTCTAAGTGGTAAATTTGCAGTGTGGCCAGTTTTTGAATTTAGCGGAATCCATGTTTGCTGAGCGCATGCATAACCTCCATTCCTGCTGCCATGGCTGCTTTGTTCACCTGCCCCTTGGACAATAGCAGAGGGGCTGGGGAAGGAAACTAACTGATGTCTGCTGAAAGTGGTCTTCCAGGCCACCTGATTACTGAAATCTTCCCCTGTTGATGTCATCCTTTGGTGAGCATCATATGAGACACAGCTATCTTCACATTCTGTGCTCTTTCATAGAGATCTATCCACATCCCTCTTACCCAGACCTCCTTGATACAAGTTTTCCAATTGTGTTTCTTCCAACCAAACCATCAGCCAGATAGCCCATGGTTTGCTTGCTTTTGGAAAAATGAATGACCAGGTTCGGTACTCAAAATTCTGCCCACTGGGGGTGGTTTTCTGTTCACCACAGTCCTGCAGAGCTGTCCCAGAATGGGGCTGTAGGGCAGCTACAGCTATCTTCTTTCAGGTGATTGCCTGTATATTGTGC
Organism: Orcinus orca; assembly: GCF_937001465.1. Classification (NCBI taxonomy): domain Eukaryota; kingdom Metazoa; phylum Chordata; class Mammalia; order Artiodactyla; family Delphinidae; genus Orcinus; species Orcinus orca. The sequence goes on from NC_064562.1 coordinate 23,903,895, forward strand.
AGGATCATCTATGTATAAACCAAGCCTGTTTTTTCCCTTCAGTCAGGTGGTCATAGGGAACTTCATTTGAGCTATAGGTGTGGGTTAAGATAAAGAAGGCAAGTAGTAGGAATAGGCCCTATGCAACTTACGCCTTCTGGTCCTGCTCTAGCCCAATTTCATCTGTACCACTTCCACTTCATGATGGAGTGCATGCTCAACTTTGTGTCTTGGTCGGTTAGATAACACCCAGTTCACGATTGGCAGTTCAAGTCATGTGGTAACTTGGCAGCCCATGGTCATGTGATCAGTCTCTATTAAAGTCCAATCACAAGCTCCAAATTTGTCTCTCAAAAGGAGAATAGTTATATGCAAAAAATGACATGGCTTTGTTTTAATCACTAAAGCTCGGTGCTGTATTTACTTAAAAGAGTCTGCCAAAGGCTCCATATAACATCTTTATCTGACAGTAACACTTGAAGCATCATCAAATCTGAAATGTTTTACTAACGTGTGTAGAGTGGTCACTGCCTCCTGCTAAGTGGGTCCAATCAGCACAATTTCATCAATGTAATGGACCAGCATGATTCCATTGGACTGAAAAAGCAATCGAGGTTCCTGCAGACTAAATTATGACAGTGCTAAGAGATCATGTAGTCCTGAGATAGAAGAGTGAAAATATATTGCTGGCCATGCCAGCTGAAAACAAACTACTTTGGATGGTCTTTACTAACAGGTATACAAAAAATATATAACATTTGCCAGGTCAATAGCTGCATAGCAGGTACCAGGGAATGTGCTGATTTGCTCCAGCAAGGAAACCATATTAGTAACAGCAGCTGCAATTGCTTGATAATGTTTATGATAATCCACTGGCATTGCCTAAGATCCATCTGTCTTCTGCACAGGCCAACTAAGTGAATATGAAATCTTTGCTTAGTGAGCTTACGTTAATCAGTCCAACCTCCTCCATCTTTATATTCCTTCTGCCCTGATCACTCTGAAGATATATTATCAAAAATATTCCTCAAGCTTCTATCAATATAAATTGGAAAAATCGTGCAAGTTTTTGGTTATGTGTTGCATCTCTACATGACTCATACTTGGAATCTCATTCTCTGGGACTTCCTGACATATGAGTCTAGAAGCCAAGAGAAGTAGTGGGAGTAGGTTATGAGGAGAATAAGTACTCCTGTGCAAGACATCTACTGCAGAGGAGATCATTATAGTTTCCTCAGTCAACGAGAGACTCTCTTAGGCAGGAATGTAAAGGCTACTTCTAATGGCAAAGAAGGCTCCTCAAAACTCAGGGTTTCATGGTTCAAGGTATGCAGCTTCATTGCAATCTGCCCATAAGTTTCCATCGCAGTTTTCAGCGTCCCATTCCTTCCCGTGAATGCCCTAGTTTTAACAAAAGAGACCCTATGACATCAGCAATTCAGTTTGTGTTGTAAGTTAGTCATGTACAGATTACACATTGGGTTTCATTTTTAGAAAACTTGGCCCTAGATGAAGATTTTTACAGGGGTTAAGCTCTAGCATATAGGATATAGGAGTTTCTTTTAGGACAAACATAGAAATTTTAAGTTCTCTTATGTGAACTAGGAATTTAAAGCCCTGGGCTCCTCATTTTCTCTCCTTAAGTTCTTTAGCTCATTCAGAGGCAACCAATCCACCCCCGTTAAACTCCTTATTTTTACTAAAATGTATGGCAGCAAATAACTGGTCATTCAGAGTCTTGCCTTCTATAGGTTCATAACTACAGGAATCAGCAGGTGATAATTTCAATAAATGTTTTGCTGTTGCATACCATAGACCACCAGTGTCCTCTTCAACACTGGAAATAGGGTCATTAATATTTTTAAGTAGCATCAGTTTAGGAAACCAATTTCAGAAAGCCCAGAAAAAATGAGCAAATTCATATAACTCACTCCTAAGATTCTGCTCCTCTGGTACCACTCTTGGCACCCAATTCTGTATCAGTTAGGGTTACATCAAAGAAGCATGTTATATATAAATTTGACTTTACACAATTGTGGGAGCTAGTTAAGTCATAGACATAAGATTTTTCTTTTGTCGGGTGCTGGAATTTGAAATCTTCAGGGCAGGCCATAGAAAGAAGCAGTAAGGAGAGATGTCTGTAGAGCATGGAAGAGCCAGGAGAAGCTGGAACCCGCAGCAGGAGCTGGAAATTAAGTGGATGACCTGGAACCCATCTCAGTTCTTGTTGTCTCCAGCCATATGATGTGGGTGTCCTGCAGGAGCAACTGGCATTTTTCGTCATGGAGCTTAACACACACCTGACCCAGGAGTCAGAGAAGCTGAAGGAATAGTCAGGTGAAAATACACACAGTTGCAGGCCTGGCTGTTTTCCCACGCCAGTGAAGTGAGCCCATAGACGAGCAAAGTGCTTGAGGACGAGCACCCACCCTAACCTTCCAAGCAAAGAAACAAAAGGACTGCTGTTTTACTTTCACCTTCCTAAGGTCATGCAAAATATATTTTCTCTGTGTCTCACCCTAGCTACAAACACCGAGAATGTACTTCCGGGAAACACAGTTCAGCCTGGCCAAGCTGACACGTTACAAAGTCACCATGTAGACTGAAGGAGAGAGCCCATATGATCATCTCAGTAAATGCCAAATAAGTATTGGACAAAATTCAACATTGATTCACTTAAAAAACCCTTCTTGGGAATTCCCTGGCAGTCCAGTGGTTAGGACTCGGTGCTTTCACTGCCATGGTCCTGTTCAATCCCTTGGTTGGGGAACTAAAATCTCACAAGACGCGCATGCGGTGTGGCAAAAACAAACAAACAAACAAAAAAACCCCTCATTAAACAAGGAACAGGAAGAAATGACCTCTAGCTGATAAAGGGCATCGTCCACAATTTTCTCTCCCTAAGGAGAACAGCAAGTCAACGTTATGTGCTATCACCGTTCCTATTCAACATCATACTGGAGGGATATGGAGCAACACAGCTCTCAGGAAAACTAAGGAAGAGGAATAACTTGACTCAACTTCCTTCTGCTTGCATATGAAAGTCCCTTCCCTTTCTTTGGGGCCATTGTCCTGTCCTCTTTTCTTTATCTAATATGTGATAAAAGATCGAAGAACTATTACTTGCTAGCTAATATACCTTAGCTGTTGTACCTTAAGTCCTCCCAGAGAATGAGATAAAGGGGTCTTTCAAAGGTCTTTACCTTAAATGTGTAGATATGGACAGATACAATCTCATCTCAGGATTTCTAACAGTGATTCTCAAACATTTTAACGTCCCTAAAAATCATATGGGGTGCTAATTTAAAACGTTTGGTATATGTTCTAAATTATTCTATACTCTCAAAAGCAAACAATTGCATTTCTTAATAAAATTCTCACAATCTGATCTCTCACTACTTCTGGTTGCCCATCCCCTCTAAACAATCTGGATCATTGAGGTGAAGCTGAATTACAAAAGAGTTTTCTGAGGCATAAGGTCTCACCACTGGAGCCATCCTGTGGCATTTTATTTAGATTAGCAATTTTATAGCCTAGGATTCATGTCTGTCGGCACAGAGGAGTTGGCAAAGCCAAAAACAGATCATCCAGCATTTGAGAGAGAGTAAAAATTCATTCAAGCTCTATAGATTTTTTTCTGTTCTAAGTGATGATTCAGAAAGAAAAAGTGGCTAAGAACGAGTAAAATGAGTGGAATGAACATAGGACTCTTAAGATTAATGTGATTCATCCCTTATTATTTTCATTAAAGAAGAAACTGTATTTTGAGTATCACTCAAAGTCCTCTGAATTCTAAATCTCATAGCAAAAAACCTCCACCCACCCACAGTTGGCAACAGACATACATCAGTACAGAGTTCTTTAGAGATCACATTGTCTTGGGTGTGTCTGATGCTTGGAAGATGGGCTCAGCACTCTAACTGAATGGCAGATGGAGCTTCATGGCAGTCATTGATCATCCAAACAGTGAGAGGTTCCTAAGGAAGGTTACTACTAGTTGTGAGATAGAAAAGAAATGGCAGAATAGACCAATGAAGCTGCTATGTCTCCATAAAGGACAGACCAAATACTGGGGTCACAAGTAGTTCAGAGTAAGAGGTTGTGAAAGAAATAATTCAATTTATGTTCCTCAATGGTTAGATCCTTTTTAGAGTGGGATGTGTAAAAAATTCATAAACAGAAACCTCAATTAAATAGAGTCTGGGAGACCAGAGGGGGAGCTCTCATGCCCTGTGACAATAGCAGAGCCCAACAGGAAGAAGAAAGGTTCCTCTTCTTTCCTGGCAAGGACTCAGCCAATGAGAAGCCGTGGACACTTTGCTTACTATAGCCCTCCTAACTTCCTTTTCCTCTCTATAAAAGAGTGCTCCTACACTTGCTGTGCAGTAACTTTCATGTGGCTCTCCGTGCAGACTCTCTCATGCAGACTCTGAATTGCAATTTTCTGCTGATCCTGAACAAACTCATCTTTGCTAGAAGAATATCTGGCCATCTATTTGTTTCAGGTCAACAGATGTTATCATCTGTCATTTCTGATTGAGGATACATGAAGAAGTGGTCAAGGAGGGTAGAGGTTTTGGAACCAATTAGTCCTGTTGTTTATGTAGCTGAGCCCAGGGTCATTAAGCTCAGAGCTGGTGTCCTTAGATGGGCTTGGGACTTCCAATCCATCAATGTGCTGCTCTTCTGTCATAAGGGGTGGCCTTGAGAATCCGGTCCCCTATCACCCTAGACTAGTGTTTCTGCAAAGGCTCCAAAAGATATTCTTTCTTTTTTGGAACCCTCTCAAAGGCCACAGATGGCTACCATCAAGACTCACACACCACCTGAACCCTCTGAATGAACTGTCTATACATTTTTATATGGAAGTGAGGAAGGGGGTTTGTTCACTGTGTGTACCAGCTCAGAGTTCATGTTAAACCTTATATTTGTGTCAATTAAATTTCCTAATGTAGTTCTGTGTTTAGAAAGCTTGTCTGGCGTTTCAGGTATGCTGAGAAAGGGGGTAGGGAATATGTCAGTGTTAATATTCCAAGAAACATGTTACTTATGGGGCATTTGGGGGAAAAGAACGTATCGATACTGATATTGTCACCTTGTCCTGTCAAGAAAAGTTTGCACCCCAAGCTTTTGTACCTTACCTTATTTGCGATTTCTTCTAGGCTTCTGAGCACCACTAGAGCAAAGCCAAACAAAAAGAAATTGTGTGAGTTAGTGCAGCTACAAATTCCTGGTCTCTGATCACAGCTTGGTTTTCAAAGTTGTCAGCCAATCTTTCCATGTGTTTCTATTCCCATTCACCACGTTATCTTTGTCAACTCCATCTCATTCAGACTAAGGCCTCTGACTACCCTCTATCCTCAACTATTCTCATCTCATCTCGCAGTAACAGAAAAATTACAGGTAATCAAATCATTACTGTTTTGACCTTCTCTCCTCTCCCACCTCCAACCTACCTCTCGATGGGAAAATACCTCTATTCTGGTACTTACCTGTACCTCCTGTCTCTAACCTTCTCAGAGGTCTCACTCCAACAGTTATCTCTTCTCTCAGCATTCTCTATGTCACTGATGCTCTTTAACCTGTAAACACACTCAGTCTCTCCTATTTAAAAATAAATTCCCAACTTTTCAGAAGACATGCAGATGGCCAACAGGCATATGAAAATGTGCTCAACATTACTAATCACCAGGGAAATACAAATGAAAACCACAATGAGATATCACCTCACATCTGTCAGAATGGTTGTCATCAAAAAGACAAGATAACAAATGCTGTGAGGATGTGGAGAAAAGGGAATCCTAGTGCACTATTGGCAGGTTTGTAAATTGGTGCAGCCACTATGGAAAGCAGTATAGTAGATGTTCCTCAAAAAACTAAAAATAGAACTACCATATGATCCAACAATTCCACTCCTGGGTATATGTCAGAAGAAAATGAAAACACTAAATAGAAAAGAAACATGCACCCCAATGTTCACAGCAGCATTATTTACAATAGTCAAGATATGGAAGCAACCTAAGTGTCCATCAACAGATGAATGGATAAAGAAGAGGTGATATATATATATATATATATATATATATATACACAATGGAATACTACTCAGCCATTAAAAAGAATGAACTAATGCCATTTGCAACAACATGGTGGATGGACTTGGAGGGTATTATGCTTAGTGAAATTAGTCAGAGAAAGACAAATACTCTATGTTATCACTTATATGTGGGATCTAAAAAAGGAAACAAATGAATCAATATAACAAAACAGACTCAGAGATAAAGAGAACAAACTAGTGGTTACCAGTGGGGAGAGGGAAGGGGAAAGGAGCAAGATAGGGGTGGGAGTTAAGAGGTACAAAGTACTATGTATAAAATGAATAAGCTGCAAGCATATATGCTACAGCACAGAGAATATAGTCAATATTTTATAACTTTAAATAGAGTATATTCTATAACTTTAAATAGAGTATATATATAGAGTATATAACACATTGAATAACTGTGTTGTAAACCTGAAACCAATATAATATTGTAAATCAACTATACTTTTTAAAAAAATTCCATTGTGTGGATTCACCACAGCTTGCTTATCCACTCGTCTTTTGAGGGACATCTTGGTTGCTTCCAGTTTGGGGCAATTATTAATAAAACTGCTATAAACTTCTGAAAAAAAAACAAACTCCTGACTTTTCCTCATACTCTAACTACAACTATATTTGTTTACTTTCATAATCCAGTTTTTAAAAGAGTGTTCTTAACTCTGGATTTCTATCTCATGATCTTTCTTTCATTCCTTTATTTGCTGTTATAAGGCTCCTTTTTTCAATACTCCATTAAGTCTGCTCTTGGGAATGACTGCAAAGTTGCTAAACTTAAACAGACACATTCTCAGAGCTCCCAGGCTCTCTCTGAGTGTGTCATTCTCCCGGAATCTCCATGTGCTAACCAACCTGGAAGCTCTCCGAACCCTCTCCTTTTGGCTTTTTATGGAGTCTTCATATATAGATATAATTGATTAAATCATTGTTCATTGGTGATTGATCCAACCTCCAGCCCCTTTCCTCCCTCTTTCCAACTCTCTAATCATGTGATTGATTCTCCTAGCAACCAGCCCCCATCTTTAGAAGCATTCACCTCATTAACATAACAAGAGACACCTTTATCACTCAACACTTAGGAAATTCCAAGGGTTCAGGTGCCAGAAAGGGGGATGAAGACCAAATGTGTTATTTTTTATTAGAAATCACCATATCACAGTAACTCAAAATGCTACGACTAATATGAATTAGCTGATTGCATATGGATCTCTTTCTTATGCCTCCAAGTATCCAAATACCTAAATGCCTCTTAGACATTTCCATTTGGTGCTGCACAGGCAACACAACTCAATCCATACAAAATTGAACTTATGTTTTCCATCAAACCCACTCTAGAATGTATTTATTCTGTTAATAGGACAACCATCAGCCAGATACTCAGGACAGAAACCTAGAATCATCCTTGAATCATTTCTCAACCTTTTTTCTCATCGTGAACCTCCAATCATATGCAACCAGGCCTCTAAGTCCTATTAGATACACAACTTAAATAACTCTAGTAATGACCTCCTCATCTCCATTCTCCCTGCTCTTGTCTTCCTTTAGGCTTTACTCATTTCTCACTTGAAACACTGCAAAATTCTTTTCATTAGTCTCTCACCTACCAGGCTTACCCTTTCTGTCTATTCCCACTTGAGTGATCTTCCTTATAATGTAAACCTGATTAGATCATCTACCTACTTATAGTTTTCCGTTGCCTTCCATAACCTTCAGGATAAAATCCAAGTCTATTTCCTACATTTATCTGGCCTTTGCTAATCTGTGCTGCCCAGTTTCTTATTATTTCCTAATTCATGCTATGTTCTAGCTTTGCTAAACTATGTCCAGGTAGTTCTCCCAAAGATTTTCTTAAACCTCAGTGCCTTTTGCACACACTTCTCCATCATCTCAGAATGCCCTGTGTGAGCTTCTTTACCTGGCCAAATCCTTTTCACCATATAAATGCTCAACTTAAATATCTCTATTGAGAATTCTTCCCTAACCCACCCACTTTGGATAAAAGGTATTTTCACATGTTTCCACCTCATGCCTACACATAGCAGAACACTCACTGTACCTTGCTGTATGTCTGTATCTTCTTCACTAAACTGTTATCTTCTTTACTGTATTATGAATATCACAAAGAGCCTGGTGTACAGTTTTTAAAGACAGATTCATTGCATGAATGAATGATAAATAAATAAAATAAAACATGACTCTAGAGGGTATTATGCTAAGTGAAATAATCAAACAGAGAAAAACAAATAGGCATGATCTCACTTACATGTTGAATCTAAAAAAACAAAACAAAACAGAACAAAAACAGACTCATAGAGACAGAGAACAAACAGGTGATAACCAGAAGGAAGGTGAGTGGGTGAAATAGGCAAAGGGGATTAAGAGGTACAAACCTCTAGTTATATAATAAATAAGTTACAAGGATGTAATATTTAGCATAAGGAACACTGTCAATAATATTGTAATAACTTTGTATAGGGACAGATGGTTATTAGATTTTTCACAGTTATCATTTCATAAGGTATGCAAATGTCAAATCACTATGTAGCACATCTGAGACTAACATAATATTGTATGTTAACTATATTTCAATAAAAAATAAATTAGAAAAACATATAATGAAAAGAAATATAGAAGACTGAGCTGACATTTAATAACGGATTTGCAATTTTTAATCGTTTCATAAAAACAGCCAGGTTATGGAATGTTTTTGCTGTAGAGTGAAGTAGAATTCTCAACTGAGGATTAAAACTCAGGATCATTATTCCTTAGGGAGACTGGGATTTGTTTTAAATGGTTTCTTTTAATGAAGGCAGATTTTAAAAATCTGATAGATTCTTATGCCTCCGAGTGGCTTATATATGTGTCGTGGGGCCCAAGGCAAGTCATCCTGAGAGGCTGAGTTTCGGAAAAATCCTCAAAGTATAAAAACCACAGAAGCAACATTTCATAATGAAATCTCTATTCCTCTTCCATCTTCCTGGGTCTGGATAAAATAGAGTTTTAACATTCAGATTTTTTTTTTTTAAGTTTGAATTTAGCCAATTTTAAAACAACTAAAATATTTTATTAGTTATAAAATTTTGCTCTGAATACTTGAAAATTTATTAAGTCACTCAGATTTTAAGACACTGGGACACTCACTTTTGTGGATGCTTGATTATCTTGAAAACTTACCCTGGCAGAATGGGTTTTACTGTTTCAAAGTAAACTGTTATCCTTTACAATGAACTCATGCTGTTTTCTGTTTATGTGTCAATAGTGAACCCAGGATAGTACCAATAAGTTCTAGCTATGAGGTTAAAAACTATTAATATACATAGTAATAATACAGGAAGAATCTTGATGCAACAGAGAGACTAATACTACTTACTTCTGCTTATTGTGTTTATTTTTTTCTTATTTTTCTAGTTTGGGTATAAACCGGGATTGTTTTTTGAGACCTGCTGTTATTTCTCATGTGAGCATTTAATACTATAAATGTTTCTTGAAGCACTGTTTTAGCTGTATCCCACAAATTTTGCTGTATTTTATTTTCATTTTTATTCACTTTAAGAATTTTTCTAATTCCTTGGAAGCTTTTGCTTTTATCCATTAGTCATTTAGAAGTGTGTTTTAAATTTCCAAACATATGGGACATTTTATAAACATCTGTTTTTGATATTTAGTTTAATTCTTTTTGTTCAGAAAACATATTTTGTATCATTTCAGTTCTTCCAAATTTAAGGTTTTACTTTTTGGTTTTTGTGGCTTTTTGCTTTTTTTATAGTGTCAGCGTGTAGTTAATGCTGTTGAATATCCAGTAGCAATAGAAACCAATGTGAATTATGTTGTCATTGGACAGAATGTTCTGTAAATATCAAATAGGTCAAGTTGATTGATGGCGTTTTTCAGGTTTTCTATATCCTTGCTGACCTTTTGTCTACTTGTTCTAACAATTATATAGCAAGGAGCATTGATGTCTCCAACTATACTACACTTGATCTTAGCTAAAAGGCTGAAAAGCAATTCCAACTATAATTGTGGATTTTTCTTTTTTCTTTTACCATTTTGATTAGCTTTTACTTCATGCATTTGGAAGCTCCATTGTTTGGTGCATACATGTATAGAATTGTATGTCTTCAAGATGAATTGACAATTTTATCATTATAATATCTCTCTTTATTCCTTTCTTCCTGGTAAATGTCTTTGCTCTGAAGTGAATGTTGTCTGATATTAACACAATGAATTAGTGTTTGTGTGGTATCTATTTTCTATTTTTTTTTTGTATTTTAGCCTCTCTATATAATTAAAATTATTATGCTTTTTGTAGCCAACATATAACTGGGTATTATTTTTTTATCTAATCTGACAGCCTCTGTCTTTTAACTGGAATGTTTCTACCTCTTACATGTTGTGTAAATATTGCTAAAATCAAATTTAGGCTTAACATTTTATTATTTGTGTTCTGTGTTCCTGCATTCTCTTATGTTTCTCTGTTCCCCCTCTCTTGCATTCTTTTGGATTATTTTAATATTTAGTGTATTCTATCTTTATTAATCTCTTGGATTTCTGGCTAAATATCCATTTTTTGGAGTTGCTTTGTGGTTTATATTAATCATATCTAACATTTCACAGTCTACTAAGAATGAACATTTTACCAACTCTAGTAAAATGTAGAACTTTTAAAATCATTTAGGTTCTTTTTCCCTTCCTACTTATGTAGTATTCATATGTATTACAATATTTGAACATTAAAAACCCAACCAGTGTTATAAATCTTGTTTTTAACATACATATTTAAAATATTTATGAGGATAAAAACAGCCTATTATATTTACTCAGATATTTCCCATTTCTGTTGCTTTTCTTTCATTCCTGAAGTTCTGCATTTCCCTGTGGTATCATTTTCCTTCAGCCTGAAGAACATTCTTTGGTGTTTCTTTCTTTCTTTATTTTTTTGGCGCTTCTTTTAGAGCAGGTGTTCTGGCCATCTGTCCTTTCGATTTATTTCGTCTTCAATCTTTTTTTCTTTCTCTTCTTCTTTTGGCTATTTAGCCCATCCAGTAAAATTTTATTTCATATATTGTGTTTTCTGGTTCTCAGATTTCTATCTGCTATTTTTTTTTTGTATTTCTCTGAAGAAAGCTTCTCTTTTTCCATTCATTTCAATAGTATTTAACATTCCCACAATGAACTTGGTTGTAATAGCTGTTTTAGCGCTTATCTGATAATTCCAACATATTGTGTTATCTTGGTGTTGACATCTGTTATTTTTCTTTGAGAGTTGGTCATATTTTCATGGTTCTTTGAATGGCAGGTGATTTTGGATTGTATCCTGGGCATTTTGAATATTATGTTGTGAGACTTTGGTTGGCTAATGTCCTCTGGAGACTGTTGATCTTTTGCATTAGGAGGCGAACATAACATTTAGGTTCTGACCTCAAGTTCTATCTCTTCTTTTGTGGATGAGGGTCTCAATGTGCATTCAGTTTTCAAAGTTTTTGTTATAGTGTTTGAGTCTGTCCATGCATGAGCTACTTGGAGCTTAGTCTGGGACTTGGGAAGTGTTTCACAGAGCAGTTTAGTGCTCAAAGTTCTTGTTACACTGTTCTCAGTCTGTTCTGCACATGCATCTCTCAGGAGTTAGTCTAGGACTTGGATGGTAGCTCAGTTCTCCAAGTCTTTGCTGTGCTCATTTGGGTTTGTTCTGCACATGTGCATATTGACAGCGAGCCCTGGATTGAGTTGACTCATGCACCAGAATTCTCTCTAATCCTGGATTTTTCCCCAGATTCTCCAGTCTACAGGGTTCCTTTCTCTTGGTTCTTCTGGCCAAATACATAGGATTTTTCTCTTTGCAACTCCGTGACTGGGGTTGGCCTCAGGGAAGTACCAGGAAATAAAACAGATTTGAAGAAGAAAAGAAAAAGAAAAAGTAGGCATTATCTCCTTTTCCCTACACACTGGCTCCACAGGAGTTCCCTTTCCCAATCTTCTGACCAGCAAAAGCAGAGTTCATCAGGAGTTTTTTGTTGTCTGTGCCCATTGTGCAGTTTTAGGGCTTGAGCCATTCACTGTAAAAGAGGAAACTGATCAGAACACTTATCACCGTACTTTTCTTTCTTCAAATTTTACTTCCATCTCCAAGCCACCTGCTATTCTTTGCTTCTTAGAGTCCTTCATATTTGCTTTTTGTATTCTTTCTAAAATTTTTCTAAATGTATTCTTTGGGAGAGAGAGATTGTAGTAGACTCATTCCACCATTGCTAACGTAGAAATTAAAAGTTTTTGGGTTTCTTTCATGGTGTTTAGTGTAACAGTATGCTTACCTCTTTACATTGTTGTGTAGTATTACGCTGTATAAATACACTACTATTTGTTTATCCATTCATGTCTTCATGGGTATTAGGGTTGTATCCAGTTGGGGGCTGTTAAGAATAAAGCTTGTCTTAATCCTGATCACAGGGGAAAACATTCAGTTTTTCACCTATAATTATGATGTTAGCTCTGAGTTTTTCATAGATGTCCTTTATCAGCTTGAGGAAGTTCCCCTTCTATTTCTAGATTATTTGGAATTTTTATTATGAATGAGTATTAGCTTTACCAAGCATTCTCTGTATCCATTGAGATGACCATGTGTTTTTTTCCTTTAATTCTATGAATATGGTATATGACATCAATGGATTTTCAGATGCCTACCCTACATACACAGAATAAAATCCACTTAGTCATAGTATAAATTCTGAGTTTGTTTTGCTAATATTTTGTGAAGAGTGTTTATATCTCTGATTATATGTAATAGTGCTCTGTAGTTTTTTTTGTGTGTGTGTGTGTGTGTGTTTTTTGTAATGTCTTTGCCCAACTTTGGTATCAAGTAACATTGGATTCATAGAAGAAATTGAGAAGTGGTTCCTTGTCCTCTATTTTGTGAAAGGGTCTGTAGAGGATTGGTCTTAGTTCTTCTTCCAAGATTTGACAGAATTTATAAACCAATCCATTCAGGCCTGGGCTTCCTTTTGTGGGGACTTTTTAAATTACAGATCCAGTTTCTTTATTTCTTATAGAGCTATTCAGAGTTTCTAGTTTTTCTTTAGTCAGCTTTGATAATTTGTTTCCTTTCAATGTACTTCCCAATTTCATCCAGTTTGTCTAATTTATTGACAGGACATTTTAAATAATATTCCCTTATAATCTTTTCTAATTTGAGAAGGGTTGGTGATGATGTCCTTTCTCATTCTTGATTTTGTAAATCTTTTTCTTCTGTTTTTATTATCAACCTTGTTTCAATACAAAAAGACTTTCTTTTAATCCCTTAAGTAAAAACACTACATCCAACTTATCAACACTACATTTTTAAAAAGTATGTCAATTTTAAAATGAGAATATCTAACCTTCCATCGTTTAGTTCATGTAGTTCAGTTACTGATGAAAGAATAAGACATAAACATTGTATTCTTACAGACTGTATATAGACATAATATGGACATAAACTGTTATATACTAGGAAAAGCTGAGGATTTACAGTCTAAGAGACCTGTATCCTAGCCCTGGATATATAGTGAGATTCATGAACTTAGAATAGTCACTCTGTCTTTGCTTCTTTATCTATCTCTCTAATGAAGCCAAATAAGCTACCACTCAGAATCGAGGTAAGGCTAAAAATGAAATGAAAATTTAATAACCATCATTATAATTGTTTAACTTTTCAGACTTTGCTCAATCTCTGAATCAAGTGTCTGCAGAGCATTCACATTATGTAAGCAAAATTTAAATCTCATTGTACAATGCCTTTATTACTGATAGTAGCAACACTTAAATGGTGAAACAATGCAATATAGAAAGACCAGTGTAATTTCAAACTTAAAAATTGGCTTCTGGTCATAAATAATTTTAAGTACAGTTTCTTATTAAACTGGGAGAAATCTTATTACTGTTTTTCACTGTAGGGCAAGTTCTCCTGGCTTTATGCTAGTCCTCTCTTCCTTCTTCCTTCCTTTTTGCCTTTTCTTTTTTAACCTTACACTCTTTTGTCTGTCTTCTCTTTCTCTCTTTCATTCTTTTCCTCTTCTTTCCTTCCCTCTCTTTCTTATTTTGCTTGCTTTTGTGTCTATTGTTCAAAAACATCTACTTGATGCCAATTTTGTGTTGAATCATTTGTTAGTCACTGGAGAAACAAAGAGAAACAATACCTTTGTCCTTAGTAAACTATATCTTCCCTGCTACCTATACCCACCTGAAGACTATACTGATGGGTTCTCACACATTTTACCTATTGGTTAACCTGTAAATGTAGAAAACAGTTATCCATACTCGTGACTTTTGAGTCACGTTGCTTCTCCACATCTTGGGATAGGCTTAGTCTCAACCAATGCTTTTAAAACTGCAGAATAGAAATTGTCAGTGCATTAAAAAAAACAACAACAACAGCGTTTTAAAAAATGAAATAGAATAGCGTATGACAGAAAATATTTCATAACATATAGTGAGAGTATTGCTTTATGAAGCTGTTATTTTAGTTATATTTCTTTTTATCTCATTCTACATATATAGCTACATTCACAAGTAAATATGTGTATTGTTCATGATGCAAAATGTATTTCTCACAGACCATGGTTCAAATGTTTGAAAGATAGTGGCTTAAACTGCTAAGATTCAGGGCCATTCCAGGGCTTCCAAAAAGGAAAATAGACAAAGATAAGCGGTGATAGAGAAGAGAAGTAATAGAAAAAGAGTCACCTTAGCATTCATCTGTTTGGACTAAAATTCTTTAGCCAGGTTGATTCTTGGTGCAATCATGAGAATATTGTTCTTTTTTCCAAGGATATGATCCCATTGGAGTTGAATATATACTATATTGTACCACATGTAGAATATCCCTTTGATGAAGAAGACTCCCAGGGGGGGCCCTGGAATTAATTTATCCACTGACAGATTATAGATTCCACCCCCTTCATCTTTAATATACAATGTAACAAATCTTATGATTTGTTAAATCTTATGATTCTAAAATAGGGAAAGATTTCCTGAAATTGAAATTCTGGCAAGTTCTGAGAAACTTAAAAATCAATATCACTTCTAACTGTGTGAAGAACAATAACCGTCAAGCCAGATAGCAGGTGTACTGAGCTCAATGGGAAGCTTAAAGCCTCACTGATGCTTCTTGTTATAAAAACTTCACTAAAGAGAAATATGTTCTTTAAAGAGTAACATAGGAAGAAATGGAAATAAAAACAAAAATAAATAAATGGGACCTAATGAAACTTAAAAGCTTCTGCACAGCAAAGGAAACCATAAACAAGACAAAAAGACAACCCTCAGAATGGGAGAAGATAATTGCAAATGAATCAATGGACGAAGGATTAATCTCCAAAATATACAAACAGTTCATGCGGGTCAATATCAAAAAACAAAAAACCCAATCAAAAAATGGGCAGAAGACCTAACGACATTTCTCCAAAGAAGACACACAGATGGCCAAGAGGCACATAAAAAGATGCTTAACGTCACTTATTATTAAAGAAATGCAAATCAAAACTACAATGACGTATCACCTCACACTGGTCAGAATGGCCATCATCAAAAAATCTACAAATGATAAATGCTGAGAGGGTGTGGAGAAAAGGGAACCCTCTTTCACTGTTGGTGGGAATGTAAATTGATACAGCCACTATGGAGAACAGTATGGAAGTTCCTTAAAAAACTAAAAATAGAATTACCATATGACCCAGCAATCCCACTACTGGGAATATACCCAGAGAAAACCATAATTCAAAAGGACACATGCACCCTAATGTTCACTGCAGCACTATTTACAATAGCCAGGTCATGGAAGCAACCTAAATGCCCATCGACAGATGAATGGATAAAGAAGATGTGGTACATGTATACAATGGAATATTACTCAGTCATAAAAAAGAATGAAATTGGGTCATTTGTAGAGACGTGGATGGACCTAGAGACTGTCATACAGAGTGAAGTAAGTCAGAAAGAGAAAAACAAATATCATATATTAACACATACATGTGGAATCTAGAAAAATGATACAGATGAAGCTGTTTGCAAGGCAGACATAGAGACACAGATGTAGAGAACAAACGTGTGGACGCCAAGGGGGGAAAGGGGGGTGCAGGATAAACTGGGAGATTGGGATTGACATACATACACTAACTAATATGTATAAAATAGATAACTAACTAATGAGAACCTGCTGTATAGCACAGGGAACTCCACTTTGCTGTGCAGCAGAAACTAACACAACATTGTAAAACAACAGTAGCCAATAAAAAAAAAAGAAAAGAAAACCTAGACTTCAGCTGACTATACCTACTAACTAGGATACCTTGAACCAGTTACTTAAATACTCAAAATGTTTGTCTCCCTCTATACAAAGTGAGAGAGTTAAATTATATGATCTCCAAGTTCGCTTGCATGCATGAAGATTTAAGCTTTCAATTATAATCAATTCTATGAGTTCTCTCAGTAATTATGCCCCAAAGTTTGATGAAATACTTGTTTGTAGGTACTGAATAGAGGCCAACTCTTGTGAACTGAGGGCTTCTGTGAATGCAATTCCTTTTGTAATAAACATCATTGTCTCATCAAAAAAAAAAAAAAGAGTGCTAGTTTGAAACATCACATTTTAAGGACTCCAACACTTTTATGTTGTTCTGTTGTGATAAATTTCTAATAGAACACTATATTTTCTGCAGTACTTACAAAGACTTTCACCATCTCCCAACAATATGTACTAAAGCTAAATGTGATTTATTCACTGTTAGCAAAGGAAAACATGTCTCCCGTAAGTTTATGAACAAGATATTTATTTATTCTCTTGTGCTGTATGTACAAACATAATAAAAAATGTGATCAGTAAATCTTGGGAATATCCTACTCGAAAGTCAATTAACAGTAAGCCTTCTGCTGAGACCTCTGCTGTCTTTTTCTTTAAGAAAAGAAAACGTGATAGTTATTTACAGAAATAGTTACCTCTAAGAAATTCACACCATTAGGGCATGTTTTAGTTTTCTACACTGCATAAAAATTTATCACAAACTTAACAGTTAAACAGTCACATTGATTATTTCACAATTCTTGTGAATCAGGAGTTCGAACACAACTTAACTGGGTCCCCTCTAAGGCTGCAGTCAAGGTGTTAGCCAAGACTTGGTTCTCATCTGGAAGGTCAACTGGCAATGGATTAGCTTCCAGACTCATTCAGGGTGCTGGTAGGATTCGTTTCCTTGCGGCTGTAAAATGAAGGTGCTTGACTTTTCCTGCCTGTCAGGTGGAGGTTGCTTTCAACTCCTGGAGGTCAGCTGCAGCTTCTTTCTGCCAAGTGACCTTTTCCCCACTGCCTCTCAAAATATGGCATCTTGCTTCTCTAAAGCCAGCATGGGAGAAAGAGAACGAGTCAGCTAGAAAGATGGCATTAAAAAAAAATTTATTAAAGTATAGTTGATTTACAATGTGTTTAATTTCTGCTGTATAGCAAAGTGACTCAGTTATACATATATATGTTCTTTTTCATATTCTTTTCCCTGATGGTTTATCACAGGATATTGAATATAGTTTCCTGTGCTATACAGTAGGACCCTGTGGTTTAGAAAGATGGAATTTTATGTGATGTAACATAATCATAGAACATAACATAATCATTGGAGAGATACTCCTTAAATGTTTGCCATCTTCTGTTGGTTTGAATCAAGACATTTCCTGCCTGCATGTGAGAGACAAGGGTTACACAGAGCCCTAAATCCAAGGAGGCAGGGATCATGAAGGCCACTTTAAAGTCTTTCTGCCACAGGGCAGGATCACTTTTGTCCTATTCACACCGGTATCCCAGGAACCTTGCAATGTACCCAGCCTGAAGGTGGCAGTTAGTGATAAATGAATGAAGACTCACTTATTACATGCATGGCAATTTACGTTAGTTATCACTCTGCCTGTTTAATTTGACAGTCTATTAGAACTGGAGTTTCTCTTTTCAAAATCTTCTAAGATAAGTCTGATACATCCCTTTTGCCCCAAACAATGGCTTTATGTTTCTTTTTGGGTTCTATGCTTTTAATCTGGCTAGTCAGCCCCTAGATGAATGAGACATTGAGTGTATGTTCTGTTCAACCGAGTGTATAGTTTAGCTGTAAGAGATAGATTGCATCAATTGTGCTATTTCCTATAAAATTTCCAGATAAAATAATTATGACTCTGGGTAATTACAATCATTAAAATATATCATTTTCAATTTAGAGCAACATTTAAAGAAACAGATGCAGTGTGACATTTATCCATTAATTCACATAAGATCTATTAAACATTTATATTCCAGGCACTGTGGTAGCTTTGGGGAAGGGTTGGGAGATATACAAACCCTGCCTGTTTGAAGGGGGTGCTTCTTCATTCTTCCCCACTGGAATGAGTCAGTGTGGACAACCTCAGTTTTTTTTTCCGTGAAAAACATGCTGTAACAGTTATAGCATGGAGGAGCAGAGCAGAAGTGTGATCCCTATGGGAAGCTCATAACCAGGAGGAAAAAAGCACAAAGGGAAGGAGCTACATATTCGCATTTCCAGCTTCCAAATCAATAATCAGAAAAATCATTACATCTCCCTTGGAAATAGTGAGTGATGAGAAAGAGGAAGGCCAGTGATGTTATTTAATGGAGGTTTTCTCCACATGGAAGAACACATCAGAAGTGGAAAAGGATGAAGAGGCATTCCCTCCAAACAGGCAGGATCATCGTATTCATCACGCTATTTTAAAAATTGTTTTTACCCTTTACGTACTTATTTTCCATTAAATAAGCTTTAATAGGTGAATCTGAGTTGGAATCTTTAGTGGTGTGCTCAGATCTGAGGCTTTTCTGTTAGTTTCTCAATTTCTAACCAGTATTGTTGATATCAAAAAACCCCTTTCTTCTATTGCATATATACCTTTACCCCAATTTTCACAAAACCAGCTATTTCTTTTTAAGACTTAATAAAGAAAATCTCTTGTGTATTTCTTCAAGTTCCCCTACTCTGCTCTTGCTTTCTTTCTCCAACTGACAAAAGACAAAAGACATTGTGTATTTAAATAATGTTTTTGTTCATAAAGATTTACTGATGTTCGGAAGGAAACAGATTCTCTAATGTATATCTCATGTATATGTTTTTTACTAACTTTACATGACCTCATACTTTGCTTAGGTAAAGTGCTTTAGAATCATTCTTTGATTAATTAAGGCTAGGCATTAACTTTCTGAGTAAGGGGAGGTCTCCAGGTTTAGAGCCTCAAAGAAAGGCATATAATGTTAGATAAGCTTGAAGGGGAATTATGTGTTCCATCTGCCTTTGTGGCATGTCAGTGACAAAGTGCACCAGTCACTGTGTCCTGGCACTTTGATGGTTTCGAGTGTAATTTAACTTTGCCTCTGGGAGATTCTGATAGGTGTCACATCTGTATTTCATAAGTTGATTGATAATGAAAATCTGTACAAGAGTTTAGTTAGTTACCATTACTAGACCTGACTCAACCCTTTGTGATTTATACAGAAATATTAATCTCATTATAGAATGTTTTGACATTCTAAATCAAATAAAACTAAAAGATGCACTATTTTTTATTTTGACTTAAGCTACCTCTTTCTACTTCATTACTTCCAAAATTTAATTATTGTGGAGCACAGAATCAACTGTACAGTGCAAAATTAATTAATTAATTAAAATTTAAATCTGGAATGTTATTTTATAATCAAATTTCAAACAACGCTTTTGTTCTATACTTTAAAAGAAATCTGAACTCCAATTCTTATTTCAATTTATTTATTTATTTATTTATTTTTTAACATCTTTATTGGAGTATAACTACTTTACAAAGGTGTGTTAGTTTCTGCTTTATAACAAAGTGAATCATTTATACATATACATATGTATAATACTCACTGCTAATAAATTTACTTTTCTGTAGACAGCATGTTCAAATTTATATATATATATATGTTATGATCATTATAAATCCATATTAAATATTAGGTGTATGAACATAAACATGGAAGTGGAGCAGTTGTCTATGTCTACTAAGCATGTATATGTTTGCATTTACACACACTGTGTTCCATTGTCTGTCCTAGATTCTTTGTATACCTAACGTAATCTACTCTTTAAAACAACCATTTTTGTATGTGTGATTCTCTCCATTTTATAGATGAAAAAACTAGGCTGAGGTAAGTTAAATAAGTTGCTTGGGATCACACATCAAAGTTGTGACAGATCCTCTCTTAAAAAAAGTCTTTCTGTTTCCCTAGGCCATATTCCTGTCACCAGGCCAAACGATGTAGATGAGGACTGAAAAGAAACACACAAGGAAATAAAATTATGAGTACTCTAGAGAGCAGGTCCTGATAACCAAAAACGAATTCCCTTAAAACATCTGACTGTCAGCTTCCTGTGTGCCACAGTAGCTTTTTCGTCTCTTCCTATTTATTTGCCCTTCTCTCCAGTGATCTTAATTACCTTTTTCCTGTGGCCATGGGGTCATCAGAGCAGCTGACACACACAAGACAAGAGAATAACAGGATCTAAGGGTAATTAGGTCCTCATCCATGAAAGACAAGTTCAGAGAGAAATAGACCTGATGAAAATGAATATCACACATGATGGGGAAAGCTTAGCAGCTGTCATTATGGTAAAAGGGGGGGCTGAGGTGGAAATGGGGAGTTGAAAAATTCTATTTATGTGTATATCCACACATATCAAATGATTTGCATTTTTATCTTTATTGGATGGGCTACTGAGAAAAAAATGAGATTGGTTGAGCTCTATGAATTTTGTTGCCAGTTCAGATTAGATGGAATCACAAACAGGAAGATACAGCCCCTTCAAGGCCTATAGCTCCTTGTCAGTAACATGCTGATTTTTAATATGTTCTCTACCAAGTGAATTATTATGGCTCAAAAAATGAGAGAAATTGAATGGCATCCTGTTAAAGTCAAGGTGGAAGCACCCTATCAGTGAGTCTGAAAGCTGAAGGTTAAAGTTGAAGAGGAGATATGAAACCAGAAATGATGATGTGCTATAGTTTGCAAGAATGTCGATGAGTAATTTTCTAAATGTGGGTGGGAGGGAGTGTGGTATAATGGGTGAGGGGTCTCTGCAATCACACTGAGAGCTACACACTGCCCACTGCATTGGGAGACCTGGGGAATGTTGCCTAACCTTTCTGGCTGCAATTTCCAAATCTAACATGGTATTAATCATAATTATTGCGATAATCCAATGAGCTAATTTATGTTAAGTCTTAGGACAATGCCAGGCATATAATAAATGCTCAATAAATATTAGGCATTTTCATTAAGATCTGGAGGAAGCAGTCTGGGACAAAAACAGGCCCTTGTCATACCCTGAGAAATTAACAGAGAGGGAGAAGCCTTTCTCTAGAGCTGTTGAATTGCATAGTCCTGTTTTATTTTTTTCCTCTCCAGAGTCTCCGCATAGATTGAAAACAAAGGGATCTAAATAGTTGATGGCTCACTATATTAAGCCTATTGGTCCTTCAGAATATGTCCAGTTCAGTGGTTTATTTGACAAAAGAAAGTACTATAATTTAACTGAAGACAAATTACTTTTCAAAGTAATGTCTGCTTACTGTGATAGTAAAAACAAACACAACAAAAAACTGCCATTTGGGGAGTATTTTTAATACCTAGGGGTGGTTGTTTAGACACACACACACACACCATCACCACCATCAACTATAAATGTAAATCCTTCTCAGGGGAGATGTCGACACAGGTCAAACCTTCTAATAAAATTAAACATTCATTTGTGTTCCATGGTCATTATCTGTGGGGCTTTTGGCACTATAGAATTAATAACTCACTGTCCAAAGACTCACTTTGTCCTTAGCAGCTGCCATCCATAAACATTGCTCTTCACTGCATGCTGAGAAGGGAACGCATCTTTTAGTAAGTCTGGTAAGGAAATGAAAGGAATATTACTTGGCCTCTTTCAGGCAGAAAACAACGTAGAGTTGATTTTAAGAAACTGGGATGATTGATCTTTGAGGTCTACCTGTTGCCTGGTTTTGCATCTGTCTACTCCAAGACAGTAAAAGGATACTCTATGGAAAACTTTGTTTCGCTCGTTCATTTTTCGTTGAGTATTGCTTATGGTACATATTTTGATCTGCATCTCTTGTGTGTATAAAAATATCCTGTGCATTTATTATAAAAACTGATGCACAGGAAGAGAATTTGATTGGAATTAAGAACGCGACCACTTCCACCATGCTACTGCTCCCTCCCAGTTCCAGCCATTGCCATACCTGGTCACGCTTATTGCAATAGTTGGGATACTGGGCCCCTCCTTCTATCCTTCTCTCTTAGACTCTACTCTCAATACAGCTGCCTTTAAATGTGGGTCATGTCACTCCTCTTCTCCAAACATCCCCTGTTACTCTTCGTTGGGGTGCATGGGCCTCTCGTTGCGGTGGCTTCTCTTGCTGTGTAGCACGGGCTCTAGGGACGCAGGCTTCAGTAGTCGTGGCACGGGGGCTCAGTAGTTGTGGCTTGTGGGTTCTAGAGTGCAGGCTCAGTAGTTGTGGCACACCGGCTTAGTTGCTCCACTGTGTGTGGGATCTTCCCGGACCAGGGCTCGAACCCGTGTCCCCTGCATTGGCAGGCAGATTCTCAACCACTGCGCCACCAGGGAAGCCCCCACCTCCAAGTTTTAATGAGCTTTTTGATATTCCAGAGCTCCACGTTCCTGTCGGCAGCACTGGGGGCGTCCGTCACCTCCTCGCCTCCTCGTCTCTAAGGACCCAGTCCTGGGCCGCAACGGCTGCTCCTCCCCAGCAGCGGCTCTCGACAATTTCTAATTTCAGTAATTTTTTTTACCTTGCCTTTTGTGACATCATTCACTCATCTTTCCTCCTACTTATGGAAACTGTTGGAAAAGCATGAACTTTGCCATCAGTTAGACCAAAATTCAAATACTGAAACTTCCACTTACATAGTGTATGATCTTTTAAGTTAATGATTTAACTTTTCTTTCCCCACTGTACTCTTTTATGATTTGAACCACAATTCAAGTCTGAGAATATATAACTGATAGTGATGCTTATTAGCACTACAATAGAATTCTTGGCAGCAGCAAACAGTAGAGATGGGTCATTTTTTCTTGCCACTTTTTAAATCTTCACCTTACAATGAGTTATTACTTTTTAAAATTGAAGTATAATTGACTTACAGCATTATATTAGTTTCAGGTGTACAACATAATGATTTCACATTTGTATACATTGTGAAATGATCAGCACAGTAAGCCTGAAAAGAAAATCTCTACACAGAGCCAGCTACATGATTTGCAAGGGTCCAGTGTGAAAGGAAAACATGTGGTCCTTGATCAAAAGATGAGGAAAAAAAGTGACATTAAAGGTACTAAATATAGAGTTTTTCCTTTTTTTTTTTTTTTTTTTTTGCGGTACGCGGGCCTCTCAGTGTTGTGGCTTCTCCCGTTGCGGAGCACAGGCTCCGGACACGCAGGCCCAGCAGCCATGGCTCACGGGCCCAGCCGCTCCACGGCATGTGGGATCCTCGCGGACCGGGGCACGAACCCGTGTCCCCTGCATCGGCAGGTGGACTCTCAACCACTGCGCCACCAGGGAAGCCCTTTCCTTTCTTTCTAAGTCTCTCTCAACCTGTCATGGCGTTTTAGTTGCTATTTAATGTTGAACTCTTGGCATGGGAATACTCATTGGGTACAGATGCTCACAGATGCCCCATGACTTGGTGGGTGCACAGCCCACCAGCTGCAGGGCTTCCCCTCCCTGCATCCACCACTGCACAGCACCACGTCCCAACTGCAGGCAGGGAAATAAATCTTCCCTTCCCATGACCTGCCACCCCAACTCAGGATGGACTGGAGATGGCCAAAGATAACAGCCTACCTGGATAAGTCCATTATCAGGATGGAGAGGGCAAGAAGCTCACCTTTGCCTAGTGACCCACTGGACAAACATATAGAGGCACTGCCTGCCCATGGAAGGGACAGCCACCGCCAAGTCTGCCCTGAGATGCTGCAGGGTGCCTGCATCACCTGGACCCTACCCACATCCACATTCAGGCCCCCAGAAGAGGCAGGGTACAACAGTGGTTGCTGGGTAGAGAAAAGGAACAAGAGAAATGGGGAGATGGGTGCCATGGGGGCAGGGACGGGCTGTGGAGAACATATCCAGGGAGGGTGGGAGGCAGTGGGAATCCGGGCTGCCTATGAGTGGGACCGCCTGTGAGCTGAGGCTCCAAGCCTCCCATACATGCAGAGAGCATTAAACCCCAAACACAGGGCCCTTCTGAGCTTGGGGCCCTGAGCTTGGGGCCCTAACCAGTGATCACACTGGTCCAACCTTCATGAAGCCCACCTTGTCTGTGAACAAATGTGTTTTCTGTTAATCTGGCCAGTGGGAGCTCAGCAACACTGTAATGTCGAGCATGTTTCTCAAGCATTTTCACCAACAGAACAATGGATATTTAACTCAGAATCCCCATAGATGATCCCACACATCATCCTCTCCTCATCCTCCCACATCCTCTCCTGCTTTCCCAACACTACCTATGGCCCTGGGAGCACCAACTACTCTGTGAAACACAGTTTGAAAATTTAAGTACAAAAAAAAGGTTTATTCATATTCAACAGTCTAGGAAAACTTTGGCATTTCAAGTTTAATTTGCTTTCATTTTCTATAAAGATTCAAAAGGCAGGCAGCCTGTATTTATAAGATAAATAATTATTTTAAATATTTCAAAAAGAAAATCATCCATTTGGCCCTATATTTAACCATCAGAGTTGAGTAAAACAATCAATTTTGTGTCATTGTTTTAAAATCAGGAATCTAACCTGCATTCATTTCCCTTATTACACACCCATCTTCTATTTCTGTTTTCTATTCTTTTGTTACTTTTAGCTGAGATTATAGACCCTGTTTGTGAATTTTCAACAACTTCAAATTTTAAATACAGGAATATTTTTGAGTTTTCACTTTAAATTTGAGAATTTTCTGAAGACATTTTAAAAAGTTCTTTGCATATTTGTAACTAGTTTCATTGCTCAATACTAACCAACTTGCAAGTACTTCCCCATTTTAGAGACTTTGATCATGATTAAACTCCTAATTGAGTGGAGTACATCCCTGAGGTCTGGTTTTGTTTCTTTCGTTCATGGGAGGGGCATGAGTGTTATGTTTTTTGGAGCTTTTAGACATATAAAAATGTTTTCTGTTACTGTGACTCATGAATGACATCATGGCGTGGTTTGGGATTCCCAGTCTTCTAATCTCAGATCTCTATAGACATCATTCTATTCTCCACTGGAATTTAATGTTCAAAAGAGCTTCCTACTCTTTATACTTGTAATTTAAAATATTTTATTAATTCTTCCTGGAACATAAGAGACGCTGGTCTTTCCTGCATAGAAAAGTATTCTTCTATCATATCTTTGATTATAGTGTCTCATTTACTTGCTTTGTTTCCTCTTATAGAATATCTCTTTATCAACATAGTAAATCTCTTCTCTCTCTTCTTTGTATATATCACACTTATCGTTTTTATTATTTCTCCCCCTTCTCTGGGAGAAATTTTGAAGTTTTTTACTTACATCACTGATTTGTTTGGCATCAATCCTGTTCTAATGACTTCAGTGAGAATTTTAACCCTGTTATTCCATTTTAAAATTTCTTCAAAGTGTTGTTTTGTTTGTATGTTTGTTTTTATCTCATCCTGTTCTTATCTTACTCTTTGCAGTATTTTCATTCTAATATGAAGTGAGCTCTAGTTAGGCCCAAGGTTTACAGACACATTGCTGTTACAGATGGCCCACCGCCATCCTTGCTGTCACTTGTGTATTTGTCAAAACCATCCTCTCAACTGTGTGCAACCCTAGCTCAATTTCTGATACCTCAGAAACATTCATCTGGCTCTGAAATGGAACATTCGGCTCTTACTTTTCAGTGTCTTTACTCTAAGGAGGATAACATACACCCTAAGGCAGCCCTCCATGGTTTAATCAGGTGAGTCCATGAAAAGTTGTATTTTGCCAGCAAGTACCACTTCCAGGGCCCTCCCTCCTTCAATTTGTACAGCTTTACCTGGAAGGTCATCTCCCTAGGATACACATGTCACTCTCCATTTGTCCCTCCCCCGGCCTTGTTATACAAGAGGCACTGCATTGGATGAGAGCAATCTCAGCTGTCTGAAAAGACAGTCAGTAGAGGAAAGTTGCTCAGTTTTCTGATTAATGTAATATATGTTGCTTTAAAAACAAGTAGTAAAAATGAGTCAAAACTTCTTTCTCCCCTTTTCATTTCCAGCTGTGTCATTCTAATTCAGAGAATAGATTGCTTTCAGGCCACTTACAAAGCTTCTTCATCTAATTGCTCCAAGATTTTAAAGTTGATGGAAATATCCTTCAATGTCTGTCATATGCATTTGATTCCTGAACTTATTTTTAAAGCTATTGTTAATGCTTGCCTTTTCTTATAATTCTGCCTGTAACTAATTTGCGAGTTAGGAGATGGCCTGTCATGATCTCAGCCCAGAAGTCAGTGTCTTCTAAATGCAGGTGTAATTAACAGGCTAATGAATGTCACAGCCATTTTATTACTTACATGGAAACAATTAACAAAACCGGATGGAAAGAACAGCAGTGTCAGAAAATTTAGAGTTACATTTTTACCCCCATTTATTCATTGTGAGACCTTAAATAAGTCACTTAACCTTCTTGAATCTGTTTATTTTTTTCATAAAGGAGCAATATAAATAACACTTGTTCTAAGGACCCACAGGGGTGTTGAGAGGAGCAAATGGGTTGGCACTTGTAAAAGCCCTTTGTAGTCATTATCACTCTAGACCCAATTATTGCTCTCACTCCCATGACCTTGGCCTCATCAGTGGCACACTGAAGCAGTTGAGCTAACTGAGCTAACAAGTCATAGGAGTGTTTCATTAATATTAATTTCTGACCCTTAGCCGTTACTGAATATAAAAAGTAAATGGTAATTGTGAGTGCTCTAGCCTCTGCCATTAAAGAAAAAGGAGAAACAGATATCTTGTATTGCCAAGTGTTAAATTTACATGAATTTTACCTACCACTTCCTAGAGTTCCATAAATAGAGGATTTCTTTCATATTTTCTTCCTTATCATCCATAAGAACATGTGAATTTTCAGACTCTGTACTTACTACCTCTTAGCTGCATAAAGGATAAACCAAATGAGACCAGAGTCACAGATAAACTTTCACTGTTACTAAATTAGATTAGAACAAAAGTGTAGAAAATTAACATTGGAAAGTATTGTGTAGAAAAGGAATCAATGAAAGATTGGTCTTTAATTGTCTTTAAGGCTAATTGAAGGCAGGGAATTCTAAATCAAGTTCTAATTTACAGGCTAATAAATGCCACAGACGTTTTGTTATTAACATGAAAATTAGCAAACATATAAGAAGAGACTAGTTTGGAATATGGCAATTCTAAGCACGTGGAAATAGAGCACACATCAATTACATATTTTATTTTTAATCAGTATATAATGCATTCCCCTAAGAGGAGAGCATAATAAAAACTTCCAGGCTTTTAGCCCTAGTTGCAAGTGCTCATGAATGAAATAGCCAAACTTCATGGCATAGCAAACATTTTTAAAAAGCAAGGACCTGTGTTGGAATATGACAAAACCTTCTCTTTAAGTCTGTAAACCTGTCTGCATTCTGTATGTAATATGACTTTTCCTTTCACTTTGCAAATAGGAAAACTAAGCTAAAGAGAAATTGAAGAATACCAATGTCCTTATCATTTGACACTTTGCATTAGTTTTTCATGTCTTTTCTTCTTAATAAACTAATTATGCCTACAGTTCAAGACTATGTCTTACCCATCATAGACCAACACAGCCTTAGATATAGTTACTCAGTGTGCACTGCCCCAGAGCTACACCCCTCTGATGCATGTTCCTAACACATTCGAGGAAGGAAATTGTTAGCAGCAGGTCTGTGATCCTTCCTCTAACCTCTGGGATTCCTGGAAACATTAACTTAGGAAATCACAAGAGGATATTGCAAATTCTGGAGGCTCCCCAAGACCACCCTCATGTGCAAGGATTTGTTAGAAGGACTTACAGAACTCAGAAAGGCTGTTATACTCAAGGCTACAGTTTATTATAGCAAAATCAGCAAAGGGAAGGAGCACAGAGGGCAGGTTCCAGGACTGACTGTTGCAAGCATGAGCTTCCAGGTGTCCTCCCCCAGTGGAGTCTGTGGACAGTGCCTGCTTCTCCCAGCAACGATGTGTGACAGTACATACAGAGTGCTGCCAGCCAGGGAAGTTCTCCTAGCCTTGGATTTGTTTGTTTGTGTTCAGTTTCATTGAGATATAATTGACAAATAAAACTGTAAGATATTTAAAGCCTAAATTGTGATTATTAAAATAACTTTTCCCATCTAGTTAATTAACACATCCAACACCTTACATATTTATCTCATTTTTTTTTTTTTTTTAGTGAGAACATCTTAAGTTCTGCTTTCTTAGAAAATGTCAATTATACAATACAGTGTTAGAGGGAGAGGTTGGTAAAAGGCCACAAACTTATAGCTATAAGATGAATAAGGTCTGAGGATCTAATGTATAACATGGTGACTATAGTTGATAACACTGTACTGTATAATTGACATTTGCTAAGGGGTTCAGAAATTATTATTATTTTTTTTTTATTTTTATTTTTATTTTTTCGGTATGCGGGCCTCTCACTGTTGTGGCCTCTCCCGTTGCGGAGCACAGGCTCTGGACGCGCAGGCTCAGTGGCCATGGCTCACGGGCCCAGCCGCTCCGCGACATGTGGGATCCTCCTGGACCGGGGCACGAATCCATGTCCCCTGCATCAGCAGGCGGACTCTCAACAACTACGCCACCAGGGAAGCCCGGGGTTCAGAAATTTTTATAGGAGATTAACCACATAGACTTTCTGCCCATGGCTGCCCTCAATCTCCAGTCCC
Organism: Orcinus orca; assembly: GCF_937001465.1. Taxonomy (NCBI): domain Eukaryota; kingdom Metazoa; phylum Chordata; class Mammalia; order Artiodactyla; family Delphinidae; genus Orcinus; species Orcinus orca. The sequence goes on from NC_064562.1 coordinate 23,932,963, forward strand.
TTCATAGGTCAAGCTGATACCACATGGTCCAAGGCCCCCACCATAAATCAAATTGACATTGACCACCAGCAGTGGCCTAATACCTTCAGTTAAACAAAGAAGCAGGAGGTCATTGTTGGTTACATCTCCCCCAATTGTTGCAAGCCCATCCCCCTCTGGCTGAAGTCAATTCCAGGAAATTTAATGGGTCTCCTTTTCATTTTCCTATTTTTTCTTTTTTGAGAGCCATATGTTAAGACTAGAACACTCCAAAACAACTGCATGAATGGGGAAAATTAGTGAGTGTGTATGCCCCCCCCTCCAAAGGCTCAGAAAATATCTAAGAAGGCTTAGGTTTACAACTCAGGCTGATCCTCTGTATGTATGTAGCCTGTAACAGCAAAAAATTAATAAAGAAAAATAATAACAAGAATACAGCACACACTGGGGAAGGGGAAGAATCTGATTTCCAGAGTTGCCACATTATTAGATTCAAATGTTTCGTTCTCAACAACAAAATTACAAAGCATACAAAGAACAATAAAGTATGATCCATTTAAAGGAAAAGCTACATCAACAGCAACTTTACTTGAAAAAGACCTGATGACAGATCTACTAGACAAAGACTTTAAGACAAGTGTCTCAAAGATGCTCAGAGAACTAAAGGAAGATGTTAAGAAAATGATGGATGAAAAAATATAAATATCAATAAAGGGAAAGAAAATTTAAAAGAAATTAAAAAGAATTCCTGGATCTGAAAAGTATAATAACTGCAATGAAAAAATTATTAGAAGGATACAAAGGCAAATTTGAGCAGGTGGAAGAAGGAATCAGTGACTTTGAAGGGAGGACAATAGAAATTATTGAGTCTGATGAGGAGAAAGAGAAAAAAATTAAAGAAAGATAAACAGAGCCTAAGGGACCTGTGGGACACCATCAAGAAGATCAACATATGTATCATGAGAGTTCCAGAAGGAGGAGAGAGAGAGAGAGAGAGAGCAATAGAAAAACCTAAAATTCACATGGAATCTCGAGGGACCCTGAATAGCCAAAGTGATCTGAAAAAGAAAAAAAAAAGCTGAAAAACTCACAGTTCCTGATTTCAAAACTTACTATGAAGCTACAGTAATCATAACAGTGTGGTACTGGCATAAAAACAGATATATAGCCCAATAGAATAGAACAGAAATTCCAGAAAGAAACACTCACATATATTATAAAATAATTTTTGACAAGGATGCCAAGACCATTCAATGGGGAAGGGACAGTCTTTTCAACAAAGAGTGCTGGGAAAATTGGATATCCACATGTAAAAGAATGAAGTTGGACCCTTACTTAACATCATATACACCAAAAATTAACTCTAAATGGATCAAGCTCTAAATGTAAAGTATAAAACTCTTAAGAAGAAAGCATCATGACAGTGGATTTAACAATAATTTCTTGGATATGATACCAAAGACACAGGCAAGAAAATAAAAAGGAGACCAATTGGACTTCATGAAAATATTTTAAAAATTGTGCATCAAAAGACAATATAAACAGAATAAAAAGGCAAACCAGAGAATGGGAGAAAATGTGAAAATCATATATCCGATAAGAGAGTAATATTCAGCATATATAGAGAACTCCTAAAACTCAACAACAGAAAAAAGAAACAACCTGATTCAAAAATGAACAAAGGGGCTTCCCTGGTGGCGCAGTGGTTAAGAATCCGCCTGCCAATGTAGAGGATACGGGTTCGAGCCCTGGTCTGGGAAGATCCCACATGCCACGGAGCAGCTAAGCCCGTGTGCCACAACTACTGAGCCCACGTGCCACAACTACTGAGCCCATGTGCCACAACTACTGAAGCCCGCGTGCCTAGAGCCCGTGCTCCACAATAAGAGAAGCTGCCGCAATGAGAAGCCCATGCACCGCAATGAAGAGTAGCCCCTGCTCGCCACAACTAGAGAAATCCAGTGCACAGCAACAAAGACCCAACGCAGCCAAAAATAAATAAATAAAATAAATAAATTTATTTAAAAAAAAAATGAACAAAGGACTTGAATAGACATTTCTTCAAAGAAGATATGTAAATGACCAATAAGCACATGATAAGATGCTCAATATCACTAATCATTAGAGAAATGCAAATCAAAGCCACAATGAGATACCATCTCTCACCCCTGTTAGGACAGCTACTATCAAAAGAAAAACCAAAACCAAACAGAAAATAACACGTGTTGGCAAAGATGTGAAGAAATTGGAACCCTTGGGTACTCTTAGTAGGAATGTAAAATGGTACAGCCACAATGGAAAACAGTATGGCAGTTCCTCAAAAAATTAAAAATAGCATTGCCATGTGACCCAGCAATTCCACTTCTGGATATATACCCAAAATAATTGAAAGGGTCTTGAAAAGATGTGAATATGTACAGAATTGTACATTGTACATATGGCAGAATTATTCACAATAACTAAAACCTGGAAGTAACCCAAGTGTCCATCAACAGATGAATGAATAAGCAAAATGTGGTATATACCTACAATAAAATATTATTCAGCCTTAAAAGGGAAGGACATTCTGACATATGCTATAAAATGGATGGACTTTGAGGATATTTTGTTAAGTGAAATAAATCAGTCATAAAAAAGACAACCACTATGTGACTCTATTAATATGATATTTAAAGTAGTCAAAATTATAGAGGCAGAAAGTAAAATGGTGGTTGCCATGGCCTCAAGAAAGGCAATATGGGGAGTTATTGCTTAATGGGTGCAGTTTCAGTTTTATAAGATGAAAAGAGTTATAGAGATGGATAATGGTGATGGTTCCACAACGTGATGAATGTATTTAATACCATTGAACTGTATACTTAAAATTGTTTAGATGGTACATTTTTTGTTATATATGTTTTACCACAATTTTTAAAAATTGGCAAAAACCTACTATAACAAGTCGAGACCTTAGAAGAAAAGAAAAAAAAACTTTTCTACTTTAGTATCTACAAAGACACATTATCCTACTTTTTATCAAGTGGCCCTGCATTTTTATTTTGCACTGGATCTTGCAAATTATGTTAACCAGCCCTTCAATGAAAGTTTTAGTCAGGTATTAAAAAATATTACATGACTGGACCAACTTAAATATAATTGAATTAGCTGACAGAATCCTTCAAGAAGTGCAAGAAAATAGAAACAAGTTTACAAAGATACAATACACTTGGGCTTGCCAGAGTCTTACAACTGAATCAGACAAGTATGGTGGAGCCTGGACAGTCTTTCTAGCCACCTACTTACCTTAAACACTATTCATTACACTGATGAAAATTATTTTGGGTTAAATCACATCACATATTTTAGGCTAATTAAAAAACCCTCTGGTATAGATTTTGAGAACAATATTTTTCAAGCAACAACATCTGGAGTGTGGATTTCTGATTAGGGCACTTTGAAAGCTAACCAACCAGCCCTAGAGTATAGGTTAAAATTCACTTGCATACACATACGTTCAACCAATTACATTGCTCTGACAGTATAACACCCAGGCTAATCCCTCTCGGAGCTCTAGTACCCTTCCCTTGCAGCCGAACAAGAACTGATTCTCCCCCATTAGCTTTATATATATTTAAATCTATCCCTTCTTTAAAATAAAAAATACTCCCCATCCCTATCTTCACCTCTCTCTGCTGCATGTACACACACACACACACACACACACACACACACACACACACAAGCAACTGCCTTGACTCCAAGGTATCACTCTTATTACCACCAAAACTTTTAACCTCTTGGTGCCTTCATTTCCTTACCTATAAAATGAGGACACTAATAGGACACTAATATTTACACTTAGAGAATTTTATATTCATCTTCCCCCTTTCAATTTAAATATTACTCCCCCTGGGAAGCCCTCCCTGATTTAGTTGTCCTTCCTGTTTCCCTTATAATATTGTATCTCCCATTTCATATCATTCATTCTGCTCCATTATTCCTTTTCTTGTTTATGTACCTAGCACACTGTAAACTTTGAGCCCAGAAAATTGACATATATTAATAACAACTGTCTCTCTAGTGCCTGACAAAATGGTGGCCTAATAAGTATTAATTTAATACACTTTGTATTCATTTAGAAATATCCACATGGTGTGCAGCTGGCTGCCCCTGGTCTTTTTTTTTTAAATGCAGCACTTTCTTAAAGCAATTCACCTCTCTGAATGTGGAACTGCTTTTAAGGTTTAAAGATGCCTTCTGGCTAACTTTGAAAAGGATGCTTGCAGTATTATATCTATATATCATCTTCCCATCCATATTCCACCCACCTCTACCCCCTCCCAAAGAAATACATCACTTTGTTTTCTCTGGACATCTATGATTGATAGCTACAGCTAGAGACTCTCTGAAGGCTTGGTGGTAGCAGCCAGAATGTCATTCAACCAGGACTGATGAAAGCAAGACTGAATATCACTGGTTTATTGAGTTTAATTGTCCCTGGAAAACCTTCAGATGTTCCCTATGGAAAGATACAATTACAGGAGTTTCCTCCAGAAACACTTTATTATTTTTTAAATAAGAATTCACTCATCAAGATTGCCACAGGCAGACATACACACACCCTACTTAGTGATACAGTCTTTTAAGATACTTTTTGCCCATATGTGTTCATCTTACAGAAGAGGAAACTGAGGCTTATCAAGAGGAATTAACCCAAGATCTGAAAGTCAGTGAAGGGAAGGACCAGCTTTCAGATATCAAGCCCTGGGTCTTTCCACCCTCAGCAAGATGCTTCCAGAGTAAAATACGTTACTCTCAGTCACTTCATGTAGATTTCAATAGACATATGAAACAACTGAGACTGAAGAATGGCAATCACCTCAGGATTCTGAGTTTCCTTGGGGCTTTCCTATGATTAGATATCTTCTTGCCCCTTGAGCAGTCAGATTATCTGTAAAAGGGCAGGGGAGTTGAAATACAAACTCCATGCAACGCCATTCTGAGACACAGACGTGATGATTAACTCTCATAGAAATAACTGAAATATAACATTGAACTTTATTGTTTCAGAGTGCTAAAAAGAATTTGTATTTTGGAGTGTTGAATATTCTTTGTTGTCAAAGGCCAGGGTTGATTTTTCTTGGTATTCTCCATGCCTAAAACAGTTCCTGGCAGATAAAGGAGGGCCTGCTAACCTGCTCTAACCTTTGTAAGCTCACTCTGGCAAATCCATCTCTTAAAGAGGGTTAGTGCAGAGAGCTGTTGAGAGTGTGGACCCTGAAACCAAGCTGTCCAGCTTGAAATTCTAAGCCTGACACTTCTCATACATGTGACCTTGGGCAAGTTACTTACTTTCCTGCATGTCTATAAAATGGTTTTAATATTTAATAATTATATTTAATATTAATATATTTAATATTTAATAATTATCGGGTTAGATCATTGTCAGGAGGAAAAGACTTATATGTGCTTAGAATTAAGTGCCTGGCACTTAATAAGCACTGTATGTGTTGGCAGTTATTATAAACATGTGTCCTAGGGTCATAACTATGGATGTCGACCATGATTTAACAGATGTTATATGTAAAGGATTAAATGAGTTCATAGATACTATGTATACATTTACATAAATGTATAAATTTGAAGTTTATTGTTATAAAGAATTTTATGAAATCATTTTGTGATTATCAGTCCTTTTAAAAATTGCTTCCCTCCTGCCCCTACCAAAGAAAACTGGTCAGTAGAAATTTATAGTTAAGTTCTTGTAACCTATTTTAATGTTTAATTGATCAAGCCGAAATAAGTATTGGCAAACCAATATTCTGAAAAGGAGATGGGTTTCATGATTCATATAGGCTGTGCATATACATTATACAATGACTACAATAGTTAGGGAGAGATTGCCTGACCCAGTTATCTCTCTAAACAATCCTAGGAGAGGATCTTTACTCAAGAAACATTGATTACAACTGATAGAGCTCTGATTATGTAATATATGGTAACTTAAGCATAAATTATAAATAGCTATTAGGTACCAATATACAAATAAAAAATGAATGAAATGGTATAGAAAAAGCTGGTGCAGTGTGGGTATTTCTTGCCTTGTCTAAGTTTCTCTACTTTTCTTATGTTGGTCCCCCACTGACCATATCCTGTAGTGGTACATTCTGGGCCACTACTTCCTCATATCGGGGTTATTTCCATTTGTGGAAAATTCTTAGGTAATATGTATGTAATTTCTCAAAAAGTTCTTTATGTATGCATTTATCACTAACCAAGTGTGTGGATACAGTTTATGCAGTAAGCTGGGTCCCTGGGTCTACTCCAGGCTGCCGCCCTTCTCACCAACCTGAGCACAGTGGGCTTGGTGTGTGCTGGGCTGGTCAGGAAGGCAATGGCTCGGTCTTTTGCTGGAAAGAGGGGCTTCCCAACTGAGATTTAAGCTGAAACAAACTGCAAGCCCCCTTTAGATAGAAGTGTGGGTTCCAGGATGCACTGAATGTGACAACCTTGGACACATGCTCCAGCCTGCAACACTCTAAGAGTATTAAGTGCTCCACTATTCTACTGGCAATAACAATGTGCTTCTCCAGAGTTACCTTGTCATTTGAAAAAGGAGCATTTCCTTCCTGAAACAGAGATATCAAAGGATGCACTGTATTCTCAAAGTTTTGAGTTTTTCCCCCCTTTGGGGAAATTGAAATGTAGCTTATAACCTATGATAAATTTTAAAATTCTGAACTATTCAATAACATGCTGAGATTGTCACCATTTCTATCAACAAGCATGAAAAACACATCAAAGGAAAATTAAGAAAAAGTAAAATTATTCCCACAGACAAAAATGAGGTTGTAGAAAGTCATACAAAGTATTCAGGGAGTAGTAAACACATAGAATCTCAAACAATACACTAAAACTGATACATTTTTTTCACAGTGGAAAAAAAAGTGTGTAGGTGAAATAATGTGACCCTTTGATATTGAGTTAAACTGAATAGGAAACATGTTTACAGAGTTAATTCATCTAATCACAATTTCTCTGTTAGAAGAATTTTTAAATATTTTATTCTTTATGTGAAAGATGTGTTCCTTCAGATCTTTCATCAAGCTCAATAAATCATTCCATCAACATACTATAACATATGCCACCAAGATATAATGTATATTATTATTCTACTGACGGACGGAGCTCCATAAACCAAGGAGTTGGTGAATATAAATCACATTGTCTTCTATTTTGCCTGGAAAGTAAACATGAATACTCATAGAAAAGAATACAAAAGAAAAACCACAATTTGTGGATAAAATGTAAAATGTCATTAAAGACTTTAATCAGCATTAAGTACTTCATGTGAAATTAGAGCCCATCAAAGTTATTTTTATTCCCCTTTAAAGGTTTACAGGATTAATTGGTGATTACACATTTCAATTCTGCAGAAATATTCTTAACTGTCTTGATTCTATGGTGAAGATGGTTAAAGGTAGATAATGTAGTATAAATTCATTCCAGGCAGTCCTACACAGTGCTGAAAAATTATCCTTTTTCCAAAATCCTGCTTTGATCACACCATTCCTTTGCTCAAAAATCTTAATGATTTTCCATTTGCCTAAAAGACGTAGTCTCAGGGCATAGTTGTTATGTTATCTTATGCTCCAGACGAACTTCATCATTCCCTTCACACCCCCTTCTGTGCCTTTGTCCACACTGTTCTCTCTGCCAACAATTTCTTTCTCATCTTTACTTGTTCACATTCTAATTTTTTCCCACCAAGTCTTTGCATGTTCAAACCTTAGATAACTTTTAGGGCTCAATCAAATGTCAAATTTGTTATGAATCTTTCCATACAAAATTCTTCTTCCAAACCCCTGCCTATGATAAATACTTTCTGGCCTAAATTGTAATTATTTTCATATCTGCCTAAACTTCTTTACAAAACCGTAAGCTCCGTGAAAGCAGGATCCAGATGACGTTAATTTTAGAATGCCTTAGAATGCATTCGATGGAGTAGCTGCTGACTGATACCATGTTACGTATCTTTGGGATTAAAAGCAGTTGATTCTCATTGGTCTGACTCTCTCCTTTTATGCTTAATTGCATCTGGTGCTTTTAAGAGATAACGGATGGTGCAAAGAAGGAAATACTCACAAGCAGTGAGTTGCCTCTGGTTTCTTTTTTAGAAAAAAAAAAAAAATGGCCGAGCTTTCTGCCTATGACCCAACAAGTACTTGACTTCTTGATTACTTACATACATTTCAGATTTTGAATTAGTCACTTAAACCCCAGAAATAAATGAGTCAAAGCAAGGCAAAATGTCAAATGATTCTCAGAAATAATAAGAAAGTATTCCTTTAAGTGGAAGGGAAATATAAAATGGAAATGAAGCATATCCGTTTATATCCCCAATATGTGAACATATACTTAAAACATAGGCTTGCAAAATTGAACAAATGCTCGCAATTCCCATTAAAAACCCCTTTCTCCCTCAATGATGAAAAAATATAGGCACATTTTAAAGTATTGAAAATGTATAAAATTAAAGAGGTCCTGATATTTAGATCAGTTAGTAAAATTCAGACCAAAATAAAACTGGAAACAGTAATTATATAGTTCCACGTTTTAGAGGGAGGTCACATTTTAGAGTTCAGAATAAAGGTAAATCCCAGACTCTCTAAGGAGACTTTTTTTTTTCTAATTTCCAAAACCATTTGTCAACCTGCTTCCTACATCAGCTTCAATGAATTACGACAGAAAAATTACACTTAGATTGAAAACAAAGTGAAATTAACTGGATAGACCATACCTTGTTTTCAAGCACTCACCTCCAGCAGCAGATATTGGAAAAAAAAAAAAAAAGACTTAGAGTACCTTGACATTGATAAAAGCAGAATTTGTTCTGGTGAGTTTTCCTTCCCTTTCAATCTTTTGGGAGAACATTGTCAATTATTTTAAACCAGCAGAATAATAAAATCTGCAAAGTTTTACTATCTACCTCTCCCCAGAGTACTATTAAATTAATGTGTGAAAGCCTAGAAAATTTAAGGCATCTGTCTTAGAATTGAATGACTATGAAATTTGGATCCTCTCTGGCATGTTAAGTGCGCAAGGATATCTGTCTGATTCTCATTTTAATAGTAATTCTCACTTGACCTAAATTCCTGAACCCATGCCCTATGTAATATACAATATCTTGGGGAGGGCTTTCTAGTGAATTTCATTCATAAAAATGGTAGTAGCGTGTTCTAAATTTTCAAAGTTTAGGGGGTTCATATTTATTCGTTTTTTTTGTACTTGGGACTGCATGACGTGATTAGTATCCATTCAGCCAAACGTTGCCTTTGTCTGTGTTTTGCCATCTTATCACACATTGCTTGTGTTCTTCTGTTATTAATATTGCCATTAATCTATCCACTCTCTACATAATCTCTACCTCTGATCCTACTTTAACTTAGTTCAAATGAAATTCTTCCCTCAAGGGTCACAGATAAGGTCCTAAATCCCAAACTCTCCTCTTAGCTGTTCTCCTTGGCCTCTCTGCAGCACTTGGAACAAACAGCCACTGTCTGTTTCTTGAAACTCTCTCTTCTTTTATGAATCTGATTACTCCTATGTACCTTTTATGGTTCTTCTCCTGATCAGTCTTTCTCATTTCACTTTACTAGAACTTCTGATCTTTAAGTGTTGGCATGTCTCTGGATTTCATTCTTGGCCTTTTTCCTTCTATGCCTTATTTCTTTGAGTGATGTTAAAGAAAAAAAAACCTAGTTGAACAGTAGTTAAAGCAGTATAGCCAGAGTTTATTAAGTAACTATTGTCATTTGGGAAAAGAAACTTCAGTGTAGAACCGGGCTCAATTCTGAATACTGCATGGGCAAATGGGGATTTATAGCCAAGGAGCAGAGTAGGGGTCAGTGACTGGAGAATTACTAAGAGAAAACATCGGGAATAAGGGGGGATTTTTGGGTAAACAGACTTAACAGGATTTTTACTGAAGGCCAGCCAGGGTGATCAGATACCAAAACGGGGGATAAAGAAATTGACCAGATATCAAGGATGATCAGAGATATCAAGGGTGGGGGATTCTCTCTAAACCGACTTAGAATTACTGCCAGAAGTGGGCAATGCAGTCCCAACAAGGATGGCTGCTGAAGCCCCAGGTTGAAGTCTAGAGGGCTTAGAGGAGCATGACTAATGTTTAATCAGAGAGTCTTTATCAGTGATCGCCTTCTCAGTGATGAAGGCAAGTACATCTCAGTGCTGTACCAAAATACAGATTTCTATTTCTAAAGTATTCTGAATGTGTCTACTTAGATAGTCTGTAGGTCTCTCAAGACAAATATGCCCCAAAGTAAATGAATATCCTCTTTGCTTACAAACCTGCTTTTCCTCACTAGATATTACCAGTTTTATTCATGGCCTCCATCCACTCTATTTTTATAAATTTTAAAATCGAAGTACATTTGATGTACAATATTACATGTTACAGGTGTACAATATAGTGATTCACAGTTTTTAAAGGTTATACTCCATTTATAGTTATTATAAAATATTGGCTATACTTTCTGTGTTGTACAATATAACCTTGTAGCTTATTTTACACATAACAGTTTGTACCACTTAATCCTCTACCCCTATATTGCTCCTCCCCGCTTCCCTCTCCCCACTGGTAACCACTCGTTTGTTCTCTGTATCTATGAGTCGGCTTCTTTTTTGTTATGTTCACCAGTTTGTTGTATTTTTTAGATTCACATATGAGTGATGTCACACAGCATGTGTCTTTCTCTGTCTGACTTATTTCACTTAGCATATTACCCTCCAAGTCCATCCATGTTGCTGCAAATGGCAAAATTTCATTCTTATGGCTTAGTATTCCATTGTGTGTGTGTGTGTGTATATATATATATATATATATATATATATATATATATATATATATATGTATACCACATCTTCTTTATCCATTCACCCATTGATGGACTCTTAGGTTGCTTCCATATCTTGGCAATTATAAATAATGCTGCTATGAATATTGCGGTGCATGTATCTTTTCAATTTAGTGTTTTTGTTTTTATCAAATATATACCCAGGAGGGAAATTGCTGGGCCATATGGTAGTTCTATTTTTAGTTTTTGAGGAACCTCCATGCTGTTTTCCACAGCAGCTGAGCCAATTTACATTCCCACCAACAGTGTATGAGGGTTCCCTTTTCCTCCTCAACATTCGTTATTTGTTACTTTTGATGATAGCTATTATGACAGGTGTGAGGTGATATCTTATTGTGGTTTTGATTTGCATTTCCATAATGTTTAGCAATGTTGAGCGTATTTTCATGTGCCTGTTGGCACATCTGCATTTCCTTTTTGGAAAAATGTCTATTCAGTTCTTCTGTCCATTTTTTTAATCAGGTTATTTGTTTTTGTTTTGTTTTGCTTTGTTTTTTTGATGTTGAATTGTATGAGCTGTTTATATATGTTGGATATTGTTAAAATGACCATACTTCCCAAGGCAATCTACAGATTCAGTGCAATCCCTATCAAAATAGAAATTGCATTTTTTCACAGAACTAGAACAAAGAATTTTAAAATTTGTATGGAAACACAAAAGACCCTGAATAACCAAAACAACCTTGAGAAAGAATATAGCTCGAGAAATGCTCCGTGACTTCAGATGATACTACAAAGCTACAGTCCTCAAAACAGTACGGTACTGGCACAAAAACGGACACAGATCAATGGAATAGAATAGAGAGCCCAGAAATAAACCCACTCACTTATGGTCAATTAATCAATGCAAAGGAGGCAAGAATATAGAATGAAGAAAAGACAGTCTCTTCAATAAGTGGTGCTGGGAAAACTGTGTAGCTACATGTAAAAGAATGAAATGAGAACATTCTCTAACACCATATCCAAAAATAAGCTCAAATTGGATTAAAGGCCTAAATGCGAGACTGGAAACCATAAGACTCCTAGAGGAAAACATAAGCAGAGCACTCTTTAACATACGTTGTAGCAATATTATTTTCGAGCTGTCTCCTAAAGCAAAGGAAATAAAAGCAAAAATAAACAAATGGGACCTAATTAAACTTAAAAGCTTTTGTACAACAAAGTAAACTATTGACAAAGCAAAAAGACAACCTACTGAATGGGAGAAAATATTTGCAAATAATATGACCAATAAGGGCATCTACCCACTCTTCAAACAGGAGACCTCAGATTGAGTTTTACTCCTACTCTTTCTCCCTTCTCCCGCCCAGTCTAATCTGTCACACAGTCTCAAGGATTTACATTTACAATGTTCCTCAGATGTTTCCTTCTTTGCTGCTTCCACTCTTCCAGTCCTAGATCAGATCATCATTTTTTATCTAGCACCCAAATTACTTTCATATTTCCCTACATGCAATTCCTCTGCATTCCATCTTTTAAACTGTTTCCAAAATCCTCATTCAAAAGTACATGGTTAATGATAATTATTCCCTCTATAGTTCTTTGATCACCTTCCTCAGTCTGCAAAGTATTGTAGAACTAGGAAAAATACACAGGGACAGTGGTGAGCTGGAGCCGATGATGTGCATTGCTTCCCAACTCAGAATTCTGTGACTCTCCTATAGACATACATCAACCATGATAATAGTAACAATCATAAAATCGGCAAATGCTGCAAACCAGGGATTTTTTTTTAAGATCTCTTTGTCAACAACATCAACCAGCCACCAAGGCAGAGGGAACTTGTGTTGACTAAGTGCATATCCTGATGGGACAGTGTTACTTGCTATAACTAAAAAGTCTTCAAATATTTTGCTCTTATAGAAACTGAAATAATTTTGCAAATCCATGTATCCATGTATTTGTAAGCTGACATCTGTGTTAGATTTATTGTTGCTCAAAAATAGTCACTTCTCTTCCTAGGGGACCGTTGTATTTCACCACAACACTGAGGGCAGCCTCAAAATTATGGAGATGGTAAAAGGATCAGTGGTTGCCAGGGGTTAGGAGTTACTGTGGATGAATGGGCAGAGCACAGAGGATTTTTAGGACAGTGAAATTTTTCTCTACGATACTATAATGGTGGATAAATGTCATTGTACATTTATCCAAAACCCATAGCACGTACAACAACGAGAGTGAACCCTAATGCGCACCGTGGACTTTGGGTGATAATGATGTGTAGAGGTAGTTTACAGATTGCAATGAATGTACCTCTCGTGGAGGACGTTGATAGTGAGGAAGGCTGTGCACATGTGGGGACAGGAAGTACTTTTGAACTCTATACTTTCTGCTCAATTTTGCTGTGAACCCAAAGCTCTAAAATAATGAAGTTTATTAAAAATAGTTTTTTTAAACCAAAAAAGATAAAACACTTGGACACTCCTTTTACCTATCTTCATCTGTTATCCTGGTCGTACCTGTAACCTGACTATACTCTGAGGGCTTACCCTGAAGGCCTTTCAGGAGGAAGCTGGGTTTTTCTCATGCCTTGTGAACATGGGTTTGGAGGCAAGATATTCACCTTCTTTATTCTCTATTGCTGTTTCTGGAGCTTTACTCTCTTCTCCCTTGCAAAACCGCTGCTCTCTTATTGCTCAAACTTCCAGATGTGTCTCCCCATTCTTCAATTTCTGTCATCTCTGGAGCTCTTTACTGGCTGAAGTTAATATTTTCTAACTCCAATCTTTCTTGTAGCCCAGCTCCTGCTGTCACTACCAGTGACTGCACCAGCCATGTGGATATTCAATCCAGCACCTTGTTCATCTTCTTCCCCACTTCTGATATATCTGAGAAACTGTTCTGCCTCCATTTGAAGACTTCTTCCTCCATAGGTGCTCAACATCCTGGCAGCATTCTCTATCACCAGCTCAAGGACTTTTCGCCCACTAGTTACCACCTCTGTATTCTGAACCTTCAATGTATTCCTCTGGACCTTCAATGTATTCAGTGTATTTGTTAACACCTCGTAAAAATACCTTCCTTAATCCTGCATTTCTCTCCAGGTTCCATTCTATTTCTATTTTCCCCCTCACAACCAAACTTTTTGACTATTTTTTTAAAATGAACTGTATTTTGGTCATTCCCTTCTGTAAAAGCTTTTTATGACGAATCTTGCTACTTTGCATAAAATCCAATCTCCTAACAATGGCGTAAAACACTAGACCTGATATGTCTACCACCTACCTCCCTATATACTCCTTTCCCCTTACTCTCTGTATTCAGGCCACACTGGCCTTCATTTCTCAAACATGCCAGGCTTAGTCCCACCTCAGATACTTAGCTCATGCTCTTACCTTCTGATTGTACCTGTCTTCTCTGATTCTCCCCATGGATGAATTCTTCTATCCTCCAGGGCTTAAGTAAATGTCACTCCCTTAGAGCTTGCCTAACCCTAACCCAGTCACATTTATCTTTTCTTCCCAATACATATATATTATATGAAATGTAATCACCCCTTTTTCCAAGGAAGAAAACCTCAAAATTACATCCAAATCTTCATTCATTCATTTAAAAATATTTATTAAGAAATTATGGAATGACAGGAACATTTCTCTGCTTTTGGAACACATCAGTAAACAGCGATTTCTGCCCTCATGGAGACTTTATGCAAAACTCTCAAGTTTGAAATCTAAGATTGCTGGATCACATTCTGTCCTTTCCTTTCAGTGCGTCAGGGTATGGCTTCTTATGGTCTTTTATAAACTAAATGACATGTTTCCCCTCAGTCTACCTGATACACTATGTGAAGAAGTAAAGGCGTAACTCCAATAAACATACCCATCCAGTGAAAGAGTTTGGCCAGCTTTCACGAGCTTTCACTTGGTTATTATTCAGCAGTTTGGTACTATTACGATTTTCCATGCTTTGAATATGATTATTCATTTCTTTTTCTCTCTGGAAGCTTTTAACTTATCCTCTTTGATTTTAAAGTTCTGAAGTTTCATGCTAAATAAAAAGTTTTTTTTCATCCACTGTGCTTGGCTTACCATAGAACTTCTCTCTCTCTAGAAGCAACTGTTCTATTCTTCAGTTACAAACAATTTCTGGATTCTTTGGTATAATTTTTTCCTCTGTTTCCTATTTCTAGAACTTTTACTAACCAGATGTAAGACTTAGTAGATAGATCCTCTAAATGTATTCTCTTATTTATTCTCCTTTTGTTGCTGTCTTTCTGTATAACGTAATAATTCTATTACATTTAATTTCTGCAATCATATTTTAAATTTCCAAATGAATTTTTTTAGTTTTGGAATGTTCTACATTATAGATTTCTACTCTTTTTTCCTATATGCAATATTAATTGTAGATTTTAAAAATTTGCTTCTACTTACTGCATTGCCTCCATTCCTATGAGGGTTTTTTTGGGTCAGTTTTTCATTTTGCTGCCATTTTTACTAAAGAATATCTCTAACTTCCTTTGGTCTGTGGCTGACAGCTCTTATTTAAGAGATGCACAAAAAGTTAATCTAGTACAAATAGCCAAAGGAAAAATAGATAATTGGACTTCATCAAAATTAAAATTTTGCACTTCAAAGGACACTATCAAGAAAGTGAAAAGATAATCCACAGATTGAGAGAAAATATCTGCAAATCTCATATACCCAATAAGGGTCTAATATCCAGAGTATATAAAGAATTATGACAATTGAACAATAAAAAGATAAATAGCCCAATTTAAAAAACGGGCAAAGAATTTGAATATCTTCAAAGAATATGTACAAATAGCCAGAAAGCACCTGAAAAGATGCTCAATATCCTTAGCTATTGAAGAAATGACCAGAATAAAACTACAGTAAGAAACCACTTACCCATTAAGATGTCTGAATAAAAAAGTCAGTTTGTGGAGAAATTGGAACATTTACATATATGGCTGGTGGGAACGTAAAAATGGTGCAGCTATTGGTATTATTTCACATAAAAGCATGTATATGATTGTTGATAGTAGCATTGTTCATAATAACCAAAAAGTGGAAACAACCCAAATGTCCATCAAATGATGAATAGATAAACAAAATGTGGTATAACCATAAAATAGAATATTATGCAACCACAAAAAGGAATGAAGTACTGATACACGCTACATGAGGAATAAACCTAGAAAACATCATGATAGATGAAAGAAACCAAAAACGTATAGCGACATGTTGTATGATTCCATGTATATGAAATGGCCAGAAGAGGCAAACCCATAGAGACAGAAAATAAATCTGCACTTTTTTTGGTTGTTGTTGCTCTTTTACATCTTTATTGGAGTATAATTGTGTTACAATGTTGTGTTAGTTCCTGCTGTATAACAAAATGAATCAGCTATATATATATATATATATATATATATATATATATATATATATATATATATATCCCTATATCCCACCCTGTAACACCTCCCTCCCACCTTCCCTATCCCACCCCTCAAGGTGGTCACAAAGCACCGAGCTGATCTCCTTGTGCTATGCGGCTGTTACCCACTAACTATTTTACATTAGGTAGTGTATATATATGTCAATGCTACTCTCCCACTTCATCCCAGCTTCCCCTCCCTGACCCCATGTCCCCAAGTCCATTCTCTACATCTGCATCTTTACTCCTGTCCTGCCCCTAGGTTCATGAGAACCATCCATCCATCTCACTACAAATAACTCAATTTTGTTTCTTTATATGGCTCAGTAATATTGCATTGTATATATGCGCCACATTTTCTTTATCCATTCCTCTGTTGATGGACACTTAGGTTGCTTTCACATCCTGGCTATTGTAAATATGCTGCAATGAACATTGGCATACATGTCTCTTTTTGAATTGTGGTTTTCACAGGGTATATGCCCAGTAGTGGGATTGCTGGGTCATATGGTAGCTCTATTTTTACTTTTTTTAAGGAACCTCCATACTGTTCTTCATAATGGCTGTATCAGTTTACATTCCCAGCAACAGTGCAAGAGGGTTCCCTTTTCTCCACACCCTCTCCAGCATTTATTGTTTGTAGATTTTTTGATAATGGCCATTCTGACCGGTGTGAGGTGATACCTCATTGTAGTTTTGATTTGCATTTCTCTAATGATTAGTGATGTTGAACATCCTTTCATGTGTTTGTTGGCAATCTGAATATCTTCTTTGGAGAAATGTCTATTTGGGTCTTCCACCCATTTTTGGATTGGGTTGTTTGCTTTTTTGATGTTGAGCTCTATATGCTGCTAGTATATTTTGGAGATTAATCCTTTGTCAGTTGCTTCCTTTGCAAATATTTTTCTCCCATTCTGAGGATGTCTTTCCATCTTGTTTATAGTTTCTTTGGCTGTGCAAAAGCGTTTAAGTTTCATTAGGTTCCATTTGTTTATTTTTGTTTTTATTTCCATTTCTCTAGGAGGTGGGGTCAAAAAGGATCTTGCTGTGATTTATGTCATAGAGTGTTCTGCCTATTTTTTCCTCTAGAATTTTATAGTGTCTGGCCTTACATTTAGATCTTTAATCCATTTTGAGTTTATTTTTGTGTATGGTGTTAGGGAGTGTTCTAATTTCATTCTTTTACATGTAGCTGTCCAGTTTTCCCAGCAACACTTATGGAAGAGGCTGTCTTTTCTCCACTGTGTATTCTTGCCTCCTTTATCAAAGATAAGGTGGCCATATGTGCATGGGTTTATCTCTAGGCTTTCTATCCTGTTCTGTTGATCTATATTTCTGTTTTTGTGCCAGTACCATACTGTCTTGATTACTGTAGCTTTGTAGGATAGTCTGAAGTCAGGGAGCCTGATTCCTCCAGTTCCGTTTTTCTTTCTCAAGACTACTTTGGCTATTTGGGGTCTTTTGTCTTCCCATACAAATTGTAAAATTTTTTATTCTAGTTCTGTGAAAAATGCCATTGGTAGTTTGATAGGGATTGCTTTGGATCTGTAGATTGCTTTGGGTAGAATAGTCATTTTTACAATGTTGATTATTCCAGTCCAAGAACATGGTATATCTCTCCATCTGTTTGTATTGTCTTTGATTTCTTTCATCAGTGTCTTATAGTTTTGTTTTGTTTTTTTTTTTGCGGTACGCGGGCCTCTCACTTTTGTGGCCTCTCCCATTGCAGAGAACAGGCTCCGGATGCGCAGGCCCAACGGCCATGGCTCACGGGCCTAGCCGCTCCGCGGCATGTGGGATCTTCCTGGACCGGGGCACGAACCTGTGTCCCCTGCATCGGCAGGCAGACTCTCAACCACTGCACCACCAGGGAAGCCCAGTGTCTTATACTTTTCTGCATACAGGTCTTTTGTCTCCCTAGGTAGGTTTATTCCTAGGTATTTTATTCTTTTTTGTTGCAATGGTAAATGGGAGTGTTTCCATAATTTCTCTTTCAGATTTTTCATCATTAGTGTATAGGAATGCAAGAGATTTATGTGCATTAATTTTGTGTCCTGCAACTTTGCCAAATTCATTGATTAGCTCTAGTAGTTTTCTGGTGGCATTTTTAGGATTCTCTATGTATAGTATCATGTCATCTGCAAACAGTGACAGTTTTACTTCTTCTTTTCCAATTTGTATTCCTTTTATTTCTTTTTCTTCTCTGAGTACTGTGGCTAGGACTTCCAAAAGTATGTTGAATAATAGTGGTGAGAGTCTGCACCACTGTCTTGTTCTTGATCTTAGAGGAAATGATTTCAGTTTCTCACCATTGAGAATGATGTTGGCTGTGGATTTGTCATATATGGCCTTTATTATGTTGAGGTATGTTACCTCTGTGCTCACTTTCTGGAGAGTTTTTATCGTAAATGGGTGTTGAATTTTGTCGAAAGCTTTTTCTGCATCTATCGACATGATCATATGGTTTTTGTCCTTCAATTTGTTAATATGGTGTATCACATTGATTGATTTGCATATATTCAAGAATCCTTGCATTCCTGGGATAAACCCCACTTGATCATGGTGTATGATCCTTTTAATGTGCTGTTGGATTCTGTTTGGTGGTATTTTGTAGAGGATTATTGTATCTGTGTTCATCAGTGATATTGGCCTATAGTTTCCTTTTTGTGTGACTTCTTTGTCTGGTTTTGGTATCAGGGTAATGGTGGCCTCATAGAATGAGTTTGGGAATGTTCCTCCCTCTGCTGTATTTTGGAAGAGTTTGAGAAGGATAGGTGTTAGCTCTTCTCTAAATGTTTGATAGAATTCACCTGGAAGCCATCTGGTCCTGGGCTCTTGTTTGCTGGAAAATTTTTAATCACAGTTTCAATTTCAGTGCTTATGATTGGTCTGTTCATATTTTCTATTACTTCATGGTTCAGTCTTGGAAGGTTGTACTTTTCTAAGAATTTGTCCATTTCTTCCAGGTTGTCCATTTTATTGGCATATAGTTGCTTGTAGTAGTCTCTCATGATCCTATGTATTTCTTCAGTGTCAGTTGTTACTCCTCTTTCATTTCTAATTCTGTTGGTTTGTCTTCTCCCTTTTCTTCTTGATGAGTCTGGCTAATGGTTTATCAATTTTGTTTATCTTCTCAAAGAACCAGCTTTCAGTTTTATTAATCTTTGGTATTGTTTTCTTCGTTTATTTTTCATTTATTTCTGATCTGATCTTTATGATTTCTTTCCTTCTACTAACTTTGGGTTTTGCTTGTTCTTCTTTCTCTAGTTCCTTTAGGTGTAAGGTTAGGTTGTTTATTTGAGATCTGTCTTGTTTCTTGAGGTAGGATTCCCTACCTCAATATATTTCCCTCTTAGAACAGCTTTTGCTGCATCCCATAGGTTTTGGGTCGTTGTGTTTTCGTTGTCATTTGTTTCTAGGTATTTTTTGATTTCCTCTTTGATTTTGTCAGTGTTCTCTTGGTTATTTAGTAGCATATTGTTTAGCCTCCATGTGTTTTTTTTTTTTTTTTTTTACAGTTTTTTTCTTGTAATTGATATCTAGTCTCATAGCATTGTGGTTGGAAAAGATACTTGATATGATTGCTCTTGATTTCTTCTACATCCTTGTTAAACGTCTCTGGTTGTCCAATGTCCTGAAATCGGTTCTCCAACCTCAGAGGCTCAGACCCAACACCCAGCAAGAGTACCAAGACCCTGCCAGCTGCACAGCACAGAAGAAAAGGAAGAAAGGAAAAAACAAACAAACAAAAAATGAACTAACAGAATCTCAAAACAAATGGTAAAAACAAAACTAAACAAACAAAATCACACAGAAAAACATACACAGACACACACACACACACATACACTGATAAAAAAAAATCAAAAAGAACAGACAGAACCCCAAGACAAATTGTAAAATCAAAAGTAAACAGACAAAATCACACAAAGAAACATACACATGCACACTTACAAGAAGAGAAAAAAAAAAAAGGGAAAAGAGCAACCAAACCAATAAACAAACCCACCAATGAAAACAAGCACTACAAGCTAAACTAAGATAAACATAACATCAAAAACAAATCAAATGCAGAAAGCAAACCCCATGTCTACAGTTGCTCCCAAAGTCCACTGCCTCAATTTTGGGAACATTTGTTGTCTATTCAGGTATTCCAAAGATGCAGGGTTCATCAAGCCAATTGCAGGGATTCAATCCACAGCTCCTGAGGCTGCATGGAGAAATTTCCCTTTCTCTTCTTTGTTCACACAGGTCCTTGGGTTCAGCTTTGGTTTTGGCCCTGACACTGTGTGTAGGCCGCCCTCCAGTGTCTGTTCCCCACCCAGACTGGAGGGGGTTAAAGCAGCGGCTGATTGGGGTTCTCTTGCTCACTCAGGTCGGGGAGAGGGAGGGGTATGGCAGTCATAACTGGAATGCAGGGCGTGCCTGCAGTGGCAGATGCTGGCATGACAGTGCAACAGCCTGAGGCATGCCACATGTTCTCCCAGGGAGTTTGGCCCTGGACCACGGCACCCTGCAGTGGCATGCTGCACAGGCTCTCAGGGGTGTGTGGGTAGTGACCTGTGCTTATGCACAGGATTCTTGGTGGCAGCGGCAGCAGCAGTAGTGGTCTGTGCCTGTCTCTGGGGTCTGAGATGATTGCTGCGGCTCACGCCCATCTCTGGAGCTTGCTTAGGCAGTGCTTTGCTGTCTGCAGTCACACGGAGCCGGAAGCCCCTCTCCTCGCGCACACCGAAACAATCGTCTCTTGCCTCTTCGGCAGGTCCAGACTTTTCCCAGACACACTCCCGGCTAGCTGTGGTGCACTAGTCCCCTGCAGGCTGTGTGCACGCAGCCAACCCCAGTCTTCTCCCTGGGATCTGACCTCCGCAGCCCGAGCCTCAGCTCCCAGCCCCGCCCGCCCCGGCGGGTGAGCAGACAAGCCTCTCGGGCTGGTGAGTGCCGGTCGGCACCGATCCTCTGTGCATGAATCTCTCCACTTTGCCCTCTGCACCCCTGTGGCTGCGCTCTCCTCCGTGGCTCCGAAGCTTCCCCCCCCCGCCCCCGCCACCCACAGTCTCCACCCGTGAAGGGGCTTCTAGTGTGTGGAAACCTTTCCTCCTTCACAGCTCCCTCCCACTGGTGCAGGTCCCGTCCCTATTCTTTTGTCTTTGTTTTTTCTTTTGCCCTACCCAGGTACTTGGGGATTTTCTTGCCTTTTGGGAAGTCTGAGGTCTTCTGCCAATAGGTGTTCTGTAGGAGTTGTTCCACATGTAGATTTTTTTTTGATGTATTTGTGGGGAGGAAGGTGATCTCCACATCTTACTCCTCTGCCATCTTGAAGTTCTCCCCTAGATTAACATTTGCCAGGGTTTGGGGTTATGGAAGAATGGGGACTATTTGCTAATGAGTATGGGGCTTCCTTTTGGGCTGATGAAAATACTTGAAATTAGATGGTGATGGTAGTACGACATTGTGAAGATACTAAAAACTACTGAATTGTACATTGTAAAGGATGAATAATACTGCAGTGAAAACAGGTAATTGGAAGTTCTGTGAGTATGTGCAAAACTTTGGTAGTAACTACTGGGCTGCACTGTAGAATGATGAGGCGAAGAGGATGGGCAGTTTTAGTCCGGCTTCTGACAAATACTGTGGTTCTTTATTTGGGAGTTAACTTATTTCCCTAGAAACTGATTTATAATCTGCCAGAATTCTCAGGACTTAGTAGGGAAAGGAGACTGGGGTCTTCAGTATTTACCAGTTAGACTTGTATTTCACCATCCAGCTGTACTCAGAGTCCCTGAGTCCTAAGGCTTTCTGATCCATCCTCTCAAGAGATAAATCTAGTTTCTGAGGCATTATGAAGAGACAGTTGCCAGGAAGCTGAAAGTTGAGGATCTGGATGTTTACAAGTTTTTTTTTTTTTTTTTTTTTTTTGCGGTACGCGGGCCTCTCACTGTTGTGGCTTCTCCCGTTGCGGAGCACAGGCTCCAGACTTGCAGGCCCAGCGGCCATGGCTCACGGGCCCAGCCGCTCCGCGGCATGTGGGATCCTCCCGGACCGGGGCGTGAACCCGTGTTCCCTGCATCGGCAGGCGGACTCTCAACCACTGCGCCACCAGGGAAGCCCCTGGATGTTTACAAGTTTTATGTTATAAATACGTTTCCCCCTGCTTACTCTCCTACATGTTATGGTTACAGGATGGGAATAAGCTTGCTTCTGCACTTTCCCACAGGTTGATGAAGATTCTAGCATTCTCTGGTCTGCTGAGTCAGTTACCACAATTCTCAGTTTACTCATTTGTGCTGCTGTTATCTCTCCACCTTTTGCTTTGGATTTGTTAATTGATCCCCTCCACCCTTTTTATTGTCTGAGGTAGGCAGAATCTTCATTCTCCAAAGAATTCTATAGCCTAATCCTCAGAATCTCTGAATATGTTCAATAATATGACAAAAGGAATTAAGGTTGCAAATCAGCTGGGTATCCTGGATTATTAGGGTGGGCCAAATGTAATCACAATGGTCCTTAAAAGTGGGAGAGGGGGCTGAAGTAAAGGGTCAGAGGGAACTATGCAGGAATGGTCAGAGAGATGCAATCACCCTGGCTTGGAAGGTACAGGAAGGGGGCCATGAGTCAAGGAATGTGGGTGTCCTCTAGATCCCCTAGAAGCTGGAAGGGGTAAGAAAATAGATTATCCCCTAGAGCCTTCAGAAAGAAATAAATTGGTGTTTTTTAAGCCACTAAATTTGTGGTGATTTATTCCAAGAGCAATGGAAAACTAATACATCGTCATTCCAGTTAGTATAGGCCTTCCATGTTTAATCAGAAATATCTCCCTTTATATTTCACATGCTGAAATTTATTTACCATACCCTAAAATCTTCTCTTTGGCGTGCAGTTTCTTTCAGCCTATCTTTTCGATCATTTTGACATTTTAGCCAGTTGACATGGAATTGTAAGATTCACCTCCTGTGTACTGATACAGACTAACCTCTGGTTTCAGTTCTAATTGGTTTTTGTGCCATAGCAGTCATTAGATATTTTCATTATTAGATATTTTATTAGATATATTATTAGATATATTCATTATTAGATTCATTATTCATTATTAGATATAGTCATTATTAGATATTAGATATTAGCAGTCATTAGATATTTTCATTATTACACCTGGCTATAAACCGCAATAACCTACCTTTTTTCTACTGTGGAATTTAACTTAGACTACTCTTTAGTCAAAAAATGTTTTACTTTTCTATTCAGTCAACGCTCTGTCTCCCCTGTCCCTCCTATACATTGCATAAAGCATATGCTGGGTTTTTCAGCCATTTGGGTGTGCAGTGTGAATTCCTGGGATGCCTTTTCTCAAAGGTTAGGGAAGCTGACTAATACTTTTCTCACTGACTATAAGCTTCCTTGAAGATCGTAACAGAAACTTGGTAAGATTGGCATCTCTAAACTTGGAAGCTTAGTACTCTTTCAGCAATTGCACAGCAGGGTTCTCCTTTTAAAAATGATTTTAATTAGCCACTATCCAAATCTACACTGACATTTTGATAGCTTAGAATCAGTATGGTTTCTTTAGCATGCTATATCCCTAGTATTATGAATTTGTTTCATAAGTAGGCAATCTGAAACAATAGAGATAGAACAATAACAAGAGAAATCAGAAACAAATTCCTAGATTCTAAGCCTTTCTGAATTCTAAAGCTGAACCAACACTGGGTCATCTTCTCAGGGAAAAACGCTCCTGACCAGGAAGAACAAATATTTCAAAAACCAGATCATTTATCTTTAGTGATCACACCTAATCCAAGCTCTGGAGTTGTATCCTGAAACTTGATTCCACCTTGAACCTTAGCCGAGGTACAGCTAAACTTGAGCTTTTAATAAATCATCTTTTAATTAGTCCTGACACCATACTCATATTTTCTCTTCTGCCTTAAAAATCATAGCTTACAAATCCTCAAATTTTATTGAATTCTGCAATATTCTCCCTCTTCTCTAAATGCCACATAATTTTATCACACTACAAGTTATTTTACAACTTAAGAAACAACTATTTTGATGCTAGAGCAGCTTTTGGGAAATAAACCATGCTTTGCATAAAAGCTATTAACCCAAATCCTGCTAATCCGTCACATTGAATGAAATCCTACTAATAAAGTCACATTTAAAATGTTCTTACGTGTAGAGAAAAGATGAAATCTCAAAATTATAGCAGGATATTTAAATTTTATGGGAAAATTCAAGAAGGCCCAGATATTCCTGACAAGC
This sequence comes from Orcinus orca, assembly GCF_937001465.1. Taxonomy (NCBI): domain Eukaryota; kingdom Metazoa; phylum Chordata; class Mammalia; order Artiodactyla; family Delphinidae; genus Orcinus; species Orcinus orca. The sequence continues at coordinate 23,957,502 of NC_064562.1, forward strand.
ATATTAAAATTTCTGAGTATTTTAAGAGCTGATTTCTTAAGAAAGTCAGAGGTGAGCTGGTTGGCTTTAAACAGTGTCTGTTTCCTTTAACTCCTTAACTCCTTGAAACCAGAACTGATCAGGCAGGTTGGAGCAGCAAGTCTCATTCAACCCTGGCTATGTGCTATGACACATGCACTGATGACGACCCTGTACCCATATTCCAGAACTTCATCTGGAGCTTTTAAAAATACATGTTTCTAAATATATTGAGTCCAGATCTCATGGAGAGGAGTTCAGACATCTGTCCTCAAAAGCTTCTAGTGATTCTGATGCATAGGAGAAAATCACTCCCTTTACGATGGAGGCACCAAAGCTGCAGGAGGAGAAGGATAAGGAATCCTTAGCAAGTTTGTTGAGAGCCTGCTGTGAGTTGGGTACTTAACTATACTGGGCATGTTTTATTTCTCAAATAGAAGTTGGTTATGATAGAACATGCATTAAGACCTGTCTTTTAATTATTTTTTTAAAAAAATATTTATGTATTTGGCTGCGCCGGGTGTTAGTTGTGGGATCTTTTATTTGCGACATGCGGGATCTAGTTCCCTGACCAGGGATTGAACCCTGGCCCCCTGCATTGGGAGCACGGAGTCTTAACCACTGGACCACCAGGGAAGTCCCAAGACCTGTGTTTTAATTCTTCTTTTATTTTTTAAAATTGTTTATTTTTATTTATTTATTAAATTTTAGTGGGTTGAGTTCCTTTTTTTTAATATATTATTAACTTTATTTATTATTTATTTATTTTTGGCTGCATTGTTGCACATGGGCTTTCTCTAGTTGTGGCGAGCGGGGCCTACGCTTCATTGTGGTGCACGGGCTTCTCATTGTGGTGGCTTTTCTTATTGTGGAGCACGGGCTCTAGGAGCATGGGCTGCAGTAGTTGTGGCTTGTGGGCTCTAGAGTGCAGGCTCAGTAGTTGTGGCACACGGGCTTAGTTGCTCCACAGCATGTGGGATCTTCCCGGACCAGGGCTCAAACCCGTGTCCCATGCATTGGCAGGCAGATTCTTAACCACTGGGCCACAAGGGAAGTCTATGTTTTAACTCTTTAAAAAAAATCACCTGCATGTCAAATTCAAGTAACTTGCTTTGTCCAGCCTTTTTATTTTTATTTTACTTAATTTTTTGAAGCAGTGAGACTATAAATTTTTTCTTCCAGTTTTATTGAGATATAATTGACACACAGCACTGTATAACTTTAAAGTGAACAGCATAATGATTTGACTCACATACATCATGAACTGATGACCACAATAAGTTTAGCTCATCCATCATCTCATACAGATATAAAAGAAAAGGAAAAACAAAAATATTTTTTCTTTGTGATCAGCACTCTTAAGGTTTACTCTCTTAACAATCTCCATTTAAAACATACAGCAGTGTTAATTATACTTATGTTGCACATCACATCCCTAGTACTTATTTATCTTATAGCTGGAAGTTTGTACCTTTTGACCACCTTCATCCAATTCCCCCTCCTCCCAACCCCTACATGTCCAGCCTTTTAAAATTTTGTTTTTGAAATCAGTTTGGATCTTGGATTATTTTGACTGTATTTACCTTCCTAATGGTGTTTCTCAATTTTATTCAGAAATGAGTTTCCTGAGTGGATAGAGTTTAATAAAACTCTGATAAACTAAAAAGTGAATGCTTATGAGTATATTGTTGAAGTTGAGAACTTTTTACTTTACCAAATGGATGTTGTGTATCTAATAATTAAGTGCTGGGACTTTAAGACAATCTCTTGGGCCTACATCCTGGGAATAGCTGTGTGAAACCAGGGAAGTGAGTTACCTTTTCTGAACCTCAGTTTCTCTTTCTATAAAAGGGAAATGTCTTACCTTGAGTTTTCCCAGCAGCTGACTTTGAGACAGGAATTTCAGTGCAAGAACTTTATTTGAAAAGTAGAGGGGGAAAAAAAGTAAGAATGAGTAAAAGTGAGACAGGGAAGAGAAGGTGGCCAACAAAATGTGTGTTTGGGGGCAGTTAGCAGGTGAGCCTTGGAGCTGAAGCTCACTGGGGAAATTTTGGGAATCAGTACAGTTACCTTATAAGGTCGGGGGCTGTGGTCGTGGGGGGCAAGATATCAACTCTTGTCAGTCTTTGGCAGAAGGCTGCTCCACGGAGAGTTAATTCCCTGCCTGCCTGCTAGCCTGTCACACAAGCTAGGACTGTGGGTTTCAGCAGCCGGAGAAAGCCCTTGAGTACTGGTTAAAGAAATACAGTTGCTGGGGATTGGAAGTTGGACAGTGTGCACTGAAACAGTAAGTAGAAGGGAATATGGATGGGACAGCAACAGACCTTATTTCACAGGGTTATTGGGAAAACAGAATGAAGCAATGCATATCAAACACTTAAAACATACTGAATACTCAATGTGTCTGTCCTTCAACCTCAGACTGCTTATGAAGCTTTATATATTAATTTTCTTAAATCTCTAGTGGTTGCTTTCTTATAATCATCACCCTTAACTTAAAATTTTTTTTTGGCCATGCGTGCAGCATGCAGGATCTTAGTTCCCCGAACAGGGATTGAACCTGTGCTGCCTGTGTTGGGAGCGCGAAGTCTCAACCACTGGACCTCCAGGGAAGTCCCAACTTAAATATTTTTGTAACAATGCAATAAATGATTGATTATTTAAAGTACAATCTTTAAGAGTCAAACAATACAACTATTCCCATAATTATAATCTCTCCCTATTGGCATATTAAAGTGATAATATAGTCATGAAAATTACTACATTTTTCCTCTTTTTGTACTTTCCAAGACCTGGCTGTTTAAGAAAATTAAAAAATTTTTAAAAATGTGTTCTTGCTACTGTCATATGACAAGGTCAATATAACAGTGAAAGAATAAGCTGTGTTCCATTCTGTCTCATATATCAACAAAATTGCCCCGAGTTCAGACATGCTGTTATGTGAGATAGTTGATGATATATGGATCTACAGAATACAGCCTCCTTACTAAACCTTGCCTCCTTACTAAACCTTTCCAGAAGAAAATTGGTGATGGTATTAGATATCTCTTTGGCATCAGTGGATGTTGGTCCACATTTCCATGAACAATGAAGAACAGAATATATGGAATTAGGTCCTTTGGTTCCTATGGTTCTTTCTAGGAAGTCAAATAAATGTACCAATGTGGAAATAGGCAGGTGTCTGTCCCCAGCCATAGCTAAATCCATTTCATATTCTGGAAACCATCTCAACACGAAGGCAGATAGCTATTGGTATAAAGTTTGGTCTAAAATGCTTGGAAGATCTTTGTAAAGCTAATGGATGTTACATTTAGTCACATGAATCCTGAATGGGATTAAGGTGTTTAAGAAAGCACGAGAAAGTGTTGGAGAATTATCTCCTGTGTTCCTGAGATGAGCATAGGGAAAGAAAAAGTGTTTTATTATCAACAAAGGTTACATGTACGAATTTGATGATTCAATGAGGAAAATACCTCGTGATTATCATCAGGCAGATGTTCTAAGATGTTGCTTTGCCATTTAAAAGAGACAAAATGTAAAAAATATGCAGTTTGGTTTTTTTGAAAATAACTACCAAGATCAGATTTGAATATCCAAAGACAAATGTCCTGAGTATATAACTTATCCTCTGGCTAATGCATTATGTATACGTGTCCTCATCCATCTCTAATCTAGAGCCTCAACTCCTTTCCCCTCATCTCATTAACTTGTACGATAAGTACCTAGGGTGCTTCTCTGATGTATGATGTGTTAGGAGTTGTATGTATAAAGAGCATCAACAAACACAGTTGTGCTCTTTAATCTGTAGATTTTTAAACAAGAAAGTACTATAATCAAATTTGTTTCAGAGCTATAACTTGCATGACCACATAGACTAATGAGGCTGGCTAGGACTGAGAGAGTGTGAGAAGGGGCTCCTGAAGTCCAGGGGTGAGATTATCAGCTCAAATTCAGATAATATAGGTGGAAATAGATTAGCATGGATAGATTTGAATAGTATTTTTGTACTATAATCAATAGAACTTAGTGAGTGCTTTTACATGTTTAATGAGAAAGAGAAGTCATTTTTGCTTCCATTTTTCTAGAATAAACAAGAAATTATACATAACAGAGATGATCAAATTTTCTCTGTAGAAATTTCAGAGGAAAAACTAATGGACAGCATGTTCATATCTTAGTGCTTCTTGAGTCATGTTGGGGATCCAATAATGTTTATGAGATCAATATATAAGTTGTAGAGCAACATATAAATATATAATTATCCTTGTGAATTGTTTTGCCAATTATGATTAACATAACTGTGTGCTTTATGGCTTACAAAGTGCTTTAGTATATATTATCTCATCTGACATCCCCTTGGTACCCATGTAAATATGCCAACTTCTTTTCCACATTGTGTGTTTGTTCAAGCTGTTCTTTTTTCTGGGAATGCCTCAATGTACTCTTTTCCTGCTAACTCTACTTATCCTTAAATTTTTGGTTAACTGTCTTCTCCTCCAATCTCAATTGTGTCCTGTATACCCTACCATATATTTTCTATACAAGGTATAGAAAAATATTTTTCTTTCAAAACTCACCACTACTTGTAATTATGTATTAACATGTGTGATTCTGTTGTTAATAGCCGTCTTCTCTACTCCATAAAATTCATGAGGGAAATGTTTTGTCCCTCGCTGTATCACCAGTTCCACAATGCCTGGCTCATAGTGAAAGGTAAATAAATACTTTTTAAAAGTGCAAAAATAATAATTTTATAATTCCTCTTTGCATATGGAAGACATACTTCACTTCTTTCACCATGTTTGACTTTAGTTCCTCTCAGGGTTTTGTCAGCTTCATTATTATTAATACCATACTATATTGTAATTTTTCTAGGTCCACTAGAGCATGAATCCCTTGAGAAAATGTGTTCACGTCCAGTTCATCTTTGCATTCCATCCCTTAGTTCAGGGAATAAAACGGAGTCAGTACATAGTTTGCTGACTGAATGGCTCATTGAGACCCATAAGGAAATTATGTGCACAGACTTAAAGTCAAGGAGACTTAGGTGCTTATATTAAAGTGTTGCCCTGATGGGCAGGCATCTAATTTAACATACACATCTAGGGACATGCTGTAACACTCTCTGGGGATGGAGACTGTTGGATGCCACCACTGGGATTTCCCTTTCGCCTGCTTCAGGGTACCAGTATCTCCCAGAAGGGACCTTTCACATGTATCTGATGTCCTGATCTTCCTGGTTGCAGTCCAGGGGAACCTCTTGACAGCCTGACTCTGGAGGCCAGGGGTGATTGCCTTCCTGGTCCCATGGGACTGTAATGATCAGTGTCTCACCCAGAAAGGAGGTCAAACCCTTGTCTGGCACCCTGATGTTTGTAGCAACAGCCAGGGGACTACATCACCTAGCTCTGGCAGCCAATGGGGCTTACACTTAGAGATCCCACAGGACTGAAACCAATGGAGAAAAAGTTCTTAAACAGCTATGACCCCCAAGGCACAGGAAGAGTTAAGAGACCCAGGAGCTCAGTCTTTCTGTGAGGGAGCCCTTTTAGCTAATTATCACGGCTACAGCCTGAGGGACAATCTTCCAATTAAACAAGCATCTAAAGGCTGATGGTTATTCTTTCCAGAGGCCTTGAAGGGTGGGCACTGTCTGCAGTCACCCTCTGCCATGCTCCAGAGCACGAGTATCTCCTGGAGGGGAGCTTTGATCACCCAACTCTGGTGGCCAGGGGTGGCTTGCATTCCTGGGTCCCATGGGACTATGGCAGTCAGAAAAATGGTTCATGGCAGGCTGCCACCCCCAGGGCACTGTGCAGAAAACAGAATGGGGAACACCCCACAGCCTTTCTGTGAAGGAGGCCTCTTCTTGTCCTGGAGCTTCAGTTTGAGGGGCAGGCTTCAGGTCCGGCACACATCTAGTGGACTGTGGAGCTGCTCTCAAGGAATGTGTGCTGCGGATGCCATCTTGGCTCTCTCCCTCTGCCTCGCTCCTGCCTGCTGGTGTCTCCCACAAAAGAGCTTATATGCTCATTTGGAGTTCTAATTTTTGCAACTGCTGCCCAGGGGACACTTCCAGAAAACCTGGCTCTTATGGCCAGTGGGGCTTACACTTGCAGTCCCACTGGACTGTATTTATTTGCATACATTTAGAAGCTGCTGTCTGCAGGTCTGGCTTCCAAACAATGTGAATCTAGGTGCTGAGATCCTCCCCTTTGGGACACTGACAGGTCTTGGCACATCCTCAACTACTGGGAGCTGTTAAAAATATAACAGTCTGCTTGGACAAGCACAAAAGTTTGAAAGAAGACAGAGCTGGGGCAGGGTTCATCTCCTCCATGAGACCACTCCTTTAAGACTTGGAGAGGTGCTCGTTTCATCTACTATATAGAAACTAGCACAGAGAGTTAAGGAAAATGATGAAACAGAGGACTATGTTCAAAGTGAAAGAATAATATAAAATCTTAATGAAATGAAAATAAGTAATTAACCTGCTAAAGAGTTCAAAGTAATGTTTATAAAGATGTTCATCAAATGTGGGAGAAGAATGGAGGAACACAGTGAAAATTTCAACAAAGAGATGGAAAATATAAGAAAACACTAAATAGAAGACACAGAGCTTAAGAACATAACTGAAATGAAAAATACACTAGAGGGGTTCAATAGTAGACTAGATGAAGCAGAAGAAAGGATCAGTCAAACACAAGGTGGTTGAATTCTGTCAGGGTAGTGAAAGGAAAAACGAATGAAAAAATTGAAGAGAGCATAAGGGGCTTATGGGACAATATCAAATGGACTAACATCTCCATTACAGGAGTCCTAGAGGAGAAAAGACAGAGAAAGGGGCAGGAATCTTATTTGAAGATATAATAGGTGGAAAACTTCCCAAACCTAGGGAAAGAAACAGACATCCAGACCTAGGGAGCCCAGAGAGTTCCAAACAAGAGGAACTCAAAGAGATCCACACCAAAACACATTGTAGTCGAAATGTCAAGAGTTAGAGACAAGGAGAGAATATTGAAAGTACCAAGAGAAAAAGAATTTATTATGTACAAGGGAACCCCCATAAGAGTATCAGCAGATTTTTCATCAGAAGCTTTGCAGGCCAGAAGGGAGTCCAATACAATATATTCAAAATGCTGAGAGAAGAAAAAACTTCCAACCAAGAATATTCTACCCAGCAATGTTATCATGCAGAATTTAAGTAGAGATAGTTTTCCAGATAAGCAAAAGCTAAAGTAGTTCATCACCAGTAAACTGGCTGTACATTAAATGTTAAAGGGACTATTTTAAGCTTAAAAAAAAAGTGCTAATTAGTAAAAAGAAAACATATTTCACTGGAAAGGTAAATATATAGAAAATGCAGTGGATTAATCACTTATAATGCTATTATGAAGGTTAAAAGGCAAAAGTATAAAAATAACTCTGATTATAATAACTGGCTAAGGGATACACAAGAAAAAGCATGTAGAATGTAACATCAAAAACATAAAACATGCCAGGGAGAGTAAAAATGTTCTAAAAGGGAAGTTCATAGCGATAAATGCCTACCTCAAAAGACAAGAAAAGTCCCAAACAACTTAAACTTATACCTCAAGGAGCTAGAAAAAGAACTAAAAAAGCCCAATGTTAGTAGAAGGAAGGAAATAAAAAAGGTTAGAGCAGAAATAAATGAAATAGAGACTAAAAAGACAATAAATAAGATAAATGAAGCTAAAAGCTGGTTCTTTGAAAATATAAACAAAATTGACCAAAAAATGCCTTTTAACTAGACTAACCAAGAAAAAAGAGGACTCAAATAAATAAAATCAGAAATGAAAGAGGAGATATTACAACTGACACCACAGAAATACAAAAGACCATAATAGACTACTATGAACAATCATATGCCAGCAAGTTGGACAACCTAGAAGAAATGAATAAAATCCTAGAAACATACAACCTATTAAGACTTAATCTTTAGGAAATAGATAATCTGAATAGACCAACTTCTGTTTGTTGGGAGATTTTGATTACTGATTCAATCTGCTTATTAGTAATCGGTTTCCCTCTGGGGACATTTGTCAATACTGGGAACATTCTTGGTCATCACAGTTTGGGAAAGGGCTAGAAGATAGATAGAAGCCAGGGACATCCTACAGTTATCAAGCCCAAAATGTCAATAGTGCCAAGGTTTTAAGGTAATTCAAGCTAATTCAATTTCACAAATATATGTTGAGCTACTATCATGTGCGAGACATGGGGAATACAGCAATAAACAAAAATGATATGGTTGCTGTCCATAAGGAATAATGATATTTGTAATACTTGAAACTTATATAATGAGTCCTTTATAAATTAGTAAAAATCATAAAGTCATATTAATTAAAGAGAGGAGAAAGGTGAGCCTTAAAAATATGCTTTCTCTTTGGTCTTTTAATTCGACTTATGAAAAATTTTAAGGGAATAATAAGAAATTTGCACAAAGATTTATCTACAATATGTTTTAATGAATTATTATTTATATAGTGGAAATCTGGAAACAAATGTGCAAAAGGAAGGTAAAATAAAGTGTGAACATTCAGTTGAAGCTTTAAAAATTCACATTTTTGAAAAATACTGATATGAAAAATATTCATTGTATAAAGTTAAATGAAAAGCAGATGACAAATCTCTAAGTATTGCATGAACCTAATTTTTAAAAACAAACATGGGGAAAAAACTAGCAGGAATTATGCCAAAATGAGTTACGAATGGCTCTCTCTATGCTGTCGTGTTATGAGCAATTTTAATTTTTTTCTTTACAGTCTAGGTACTTTCCAAATCAATGAACACATATTATTTTTGTAATTAGAAAAAGAAACATGCCGTATTAATTACTACATGCAATGCCCTATATTAGTATAAAATCAAAGGAGGTACAATTTTCCCCCCTTGAGGTACTTAAATATAAAATTTAGTTAAATGAGTGATACATGTGTGGGAAGTTTATAAATAATAATAATAAATACAAAGGTTAAAAAAAAAGATCAAAACAAACTTATTTTGAATATCTACTAGTCTGGCCCTGTGCTAGGTGCATTCACCAACATTATCACATTTCTTGGTACCAACAGTCCTGTGAGGCTGATATTATCACCATTTTAGTGATGGTGAAATTAAAGCTCGTTGAGATTAAGTATATTGTCCCAAGTCTTTTGTCTTTGACTCAGTAGTCTCTAGTGTTATGCCAGAATCCATGAAACTGTGCCAAGCAAACTTTTTAGCTTGCAAAAAGGTAAAATCCCAGACTCTTTTTAGTTCTTGGCATGTACATCCAACAAGAAAGACTTACACAAAAATGTTTATTGTAGTTTAATTCATTATTAACACACATTTGGAAATGAACAAAATATCCAACAACAGGTGAATGGATAAACAAGTTCTGGTATTTTGTACAATAGAATACTACTTAGCAAAATAAAAGAATGAATTGCTGATACGCACAATAACTTGGATAAAAATTTCCCACATATGCTGACTAAAATAAGGCAGATGTGAAACAGCACATGCTGTATACTTCCATTTACATGAAATTCTGGAGTTAGCATAAGTAGTTTATGGTTATAGAAATGAGAACAGTGCTTGTGTCTGAGTGACAGAGATTGATTGGGATAAGATAAGAGGGAAATTTCTTAGGTGAGGGAGATCTTGATAGGAATACATATTCAACAGTCAAGATTTGTGTCATCCATACATTTCCTTGTCTGAACTTGCCTTTTCTAATATAATTTTTTTTAGAAAAGGACAAACTGGCATTCAAAAAAAAAAAGTGTATTTTCAAAGCTGATCAAACTGTACATGCAAGGTCTTCGTACCTAACATATATAAATTATACCTTAGTAAATAACAAAAAATTAAATATAAGCAGTAGATGAATAAAAATGTGATATGGAAATTTGCAGACCAAACTAAATCAAGCCAACAATATAACATAAAGGAACAAATGAAGAAGAAAATAGAGCATGTGTAAATAAAAAGTATAAAATAGATAAGTCAAAATATATCAATAATAACAACTAATTCCTTTCAAAAGACAAAAGTTTCCAGATTAAGTGACATAAAATAAATCTGAAAAACAAGTGTTAAAATTCTAGTCATTAGGGCTTTGCTAAGAGGTACCCATAAAGCAATATGAAATCAAAAGTTTTATGGCTAAAGCATGGATAAACGTAACTAAGTAAAATGAATTCCTTATGGTACTATCAGGAAACAAACATTCCCAGTCAGACAAAAGACATTTGATGTGACAGTCTTATATATTGTTATAAAGGTACAACCTACCAGCATGTTATAGCTCATGAATCATTTAAAGCTAACATCTTAGCTTTAAAGGAAAAGAAAAACTGTTAGAAATTTAAGAAGTACCTCACAAAGGTATAATCCTAGTTGCATCATCCTTAAACAAAGTTCTGTCAAAAATTCGCTGTTGGGCTTCCCTGGTGGCGCAGTGGTTGAGAGTCCGCCTGCTGATGCAGGGGACACGGGTTCATGCCCCTGTCCGGGAAGATCCCACATGCCGCGGAGCAGCTAGGCCCGTGAGCCATGGCCGCTGAGCCTGCGCGTCCGGAGCCTGTGCTTCGCAAAGGGAGAGGCCACAACAGTGAGAGGCCCGCGTACAGCAAAAAAAAAAAAAAAAAAAAAAAAAAAAATTCGCTGTTAATGGGGGCGAAATGTATCAATATGTGTGATCTGGCTAGTTCTGTTAATAATATTGGACATTAGAGATAGCCTCATCCACCAGAGGGCAGATAGCAGAATCGAGAAAAACTACAATCCTGCAGCCTGTGGAACAAAAACCACATTCACAGAAAGACAGACAATATGAAAAGGCAGAGGGCTATGTACCAGATGAAGGAACAGATAAAACCCCAGAAAAACAACTAAATGAAGTGGAGATAGGCAACCTTCCAGAAAAAGAATTCAGAATAATGAGAGTGAAGATGATCCAGGACCTCGGAAGGAGAATGGAGGCAAAGATCAAGATGATGCAAGAAATGTTTAACAAAGACCTAGAAGAATTAAAGAACAAATAAACAGATACAATACAATAACTGAAATAAAAACTACACTAGAAGGAATCAATAGCAGAATAACTGAGGCAGAAAAACGGATAAGTTATAACCACTTTGGAAGGCAATATGGCCATATCTATCAAAATTTAAAGCATTTATATATTTTGTCCCAAAGGACTTTGCTTCTAGGAATATATTCAACAAAATCACTCACGTATGTGCACAAGAATATTTGAAATGAAAACGCTGTATAAGACATCACTGTAATATCAAAAAACTGGAAACAGTATAAAAAGAATCACAGTTAGGAGATTGGCTAAATTACGTTAAATCCATACCATGGAAAATGCTGAATTCATTGAAAAGATGTGCGTGTGCATGTATATATATGTAAACTTATAACTATGTGAGGTGATGAATAACAATTTATTGTGGTGATCATTTCACGATATATATGTATATCAAATAATTATATTGTGCATCTTAAATTAATACAATGTTTATGTCAATTATATCTCAATAAAACTTGGGAAAATAAATACGTTATATATGTATTTATATATATACATAAAATGCTTCAGAATTTATAAATGAGCAGAAATAAGCAAGTGACAGTAGAATTATATATATTATAATATGATCCCACCACTCTGTGTGTATTTAAATGCCTAGAATAATGGAAAGATATACCCCGCAATGTGGACAAGGGTAACTTCTGAGGAAGAAAATGGGATTTGGTTGTTAAAAGGTGAGGAAGTTTATTAAATGGGACTTATACATGTTATTCAATATTTATCTATAGTTTGAGTATATTTATAGCCAAATATTCATTTATTAAATATTCTAATTTAATCTGTAAACTACCAGTCATCTAATTGTTAAGGACATCTTGACCCATGAGTTAAGTAAAGAAAAATAAAATTTTAATTCACTTAAAATGTGTTTTTTTTTAAGAACAAGATTCAGTATGATTACCATCCATGCTTAATAAAAACTCTGTCATTATGGAACACTTAACAATAGCTTAATATAATGCTCCTCTGGTGTGCACTCAAGAAAAAGTTGTTGAATGAATTAATAGGCTCTTAGTATTTAGAGACTACATGCACAACAACGACAGCAACAATATACACTGTTAGTAACTAGCATATAAAAAGAAATTTACAATATTTTTTTCTTTCTTAAAAAAAACATTTATTTGTTTTTATTTTTGGCTGCATTGAGTCTTAGCTGCAGCATGCGGGATCTGCGTTTGCAGCATGTAGGATCCTCCACTGGGGTGTGCAGGCTCCTCATTGCAGCGTGCAGTCTCCAGAGCACATGGGCTCTGTAGTTGCGGCATGTGGGCTCACTAGTTATGGCCCGTGTGCTCAGTAGTTGCGGTGTGCAGGCTTAGTTGTCCTGTGGCATGTGGGATCTTAGTTCCCTGACCAGGGATCGAACCTGTGTCCCCTGCACTGGAAGGCGAATTTTTAACCACCAGACCACCAGGGAAATCCCTACAATATTTTTTGTATGTATTTCCCATCTCCATGGATTTCCCAAAACTTGTGTGTTACAGGCTTTGGAACCAAATAGGAGATCAAAACAAATAAGAGATTTTTCTTGATGTGAACAGAAAAGTAAAATGGCCTAGTCCTGAGTTGAACAAATACAGGCAGGGTAAATTTAAGAAGCCGTGAAGTCTTTGATGTGTGTCATGCTTGATAATTTTTAATCAAAATCACAGTTTGGGAGCACTTCAGTCAATACATCATTTTCTGTTTTACATGTTTTAGTTTATTTCTCTCTTTGTTATAGATCTATCTCATCTATAAGTCTCTGAATATGTTCAGAGAGTCTACCTCAGGCATTGAATGGTATATTGGACTAGATCAGATGTTCCCAAATTTTTTTCAGTTATGGTGTTCTTAGTGTCCCAGTAATTTTTCCATGTCACCCCTGGACCAAAAGAAGTAACCTACAAATCCTTTTTTAAGTCACTAGGTCCAAAAAATTTAATAAATATTTATACCCTCACAACTTAATATCCATTTTTAAAAAATAATAAAAATCATTAGAAAAAATGTCAAAATTTTTATTCTTAAATAAGCACAATTAGTTATTCCTGGGATGTGTTGAGCACTGCACTTCTCAAACCTTGAAACCAGACTGGACACTGCCACCCTCTTCTCTTGTTTCACATAGGTTATACTGCACTACTTCTTACCATCTCAACCCGGGAAACTCAACAGTTTCCAAAGGTATCTTGTCGCTCAAAGGAATTTAACATTATCTAAAGTTGAAACTGAAATGCCTTGAGCTAGTAATTCAAACTGCATCTGACAGGACTTGAAAGATAATGTGTTTACAATGAAAATTTTGAAGGTCCTCCCTACTAACCTTTTGATTTTGTGAATTTGCTGCAATAGACCAGGGCACACTGGCCCTCAACATGGGAACTACAGGACCTCATGATTTGCAGGGCTTTTCCAATGGTAAAATGCTATAATTCTATGTTGGGAGAAGATTCTTACATAAGAAGATGATATTCTGTCTCTAAAGCAAGCAGATTTAAAGACACCATAAAGAAAAATATTGAAATGCAGCACATAGAAGAGTAAGCAATTTGAAGCCAGGCACCTAGGGATTTGTATCCTGCATCCACTACTTACTGTCTGGGGACCAGCCAGTCATTTGAATTCTCTAAGCCTCAGTTTCTTCAAGTGTAAAATTAAGATAATATTCTACATACCTCATTGCAGCATTGTGATGATTAAATGAGATAATGCATGTAGAGCTCTCAACCAAATGCCTCATGCCTTGTATATACTCAATAAATGTCAGTAAGTGTTAAAATGAGAATTTTTACCACTATTTGAGTCTGAAGAAATTTTTTTAAGATGATGAGTTTTTCATAAACAAATCAAGTAGCCTATAATGTCAAGTATATCACTAAATGTAATTAGGTGATTAAAAGATAAAGCTTTATGAACTAGCTTAAAAATATTGATCATTTTTCTGAGTACATTCTATCTTGTTTAAGAGCTTACCAACTTCTAAAAATTAAGTATGCATAAATCTCTACTTATTTCATGAAAGTATAACCCCCAAACTATATTTATTCTGTTTTTCAGCTTGTCCAGAGAATTGAAAGATGGCGAGGTCCTCAGAAATTATAAACAGCATTAGTGACTTGTTTTTGATAATTTTTAAAATCCATATTACCAAATTAATTGCATGGTTTAATAATAAAAATTTATTTAATAATAAAATTCATATTTAATACAGCTTTTCATTCATCAATATAAAGGATAAAAGATAGAATCTCCTGAATCTTTCTTTTTTTCCCCAGTTAAGCTTATTGCCAGTTTCTGAAGCTTTCCACCTTGTGCCTGTCAAACAATTTTTTTCTCAATATGAGCAAAATAGATATTGAAAACTAAGGCAGAGTATTTTTATTCTTGCTTGTAGAAACTAATATGACTGAGGCTGGGGGAAGAAGGCAGACAGAACTAAAAGGAAGGACCTGCCCAAAAGGTAAGAGGTAGAAAGGACAGTATCATCAGATAGAGACTCAACACTGAGCTGTCAGTCAGTGCAGACCCTCCCTGTAATCTATTGTCTGTGTTCCACTCACTTTGCAGCAATCTTAGACTTTTTTACACCAACCTGGGTGTAGAAGTGTCTTAGGTGGGGATGAAGGCATGAAAAGGAAAACTACTCTTGACCAAGGTAGAACTAAGCAGAGCCAGTCAGGCATTTCTTTCAGCCTGAACAATGCTGAACACACTGCCAATGTTAAGATCTTCCTATAAGGTCATTGGTTTCAAACAACATTACAAGTCCAAGGAAATTCTGAAAAATTCTTGAAAGCTAAAGCATTTTTTATCTTCCTTTCTGAAAGCAGAGAAGAACCTGGAGAGGCAGGGAATGAGGGAGGGAGAGAAAGGGAGAGAGAGAGAGAGAAAGAATCAAACTACACCAATATTACAGATACATATTCAGGGGTAAAAGAGAAAACTTGTTATACTGGCTTTTCTCATTTTTATCAGTTTGCAAATAATTTGTGGTAGTTGTGCTCTGGTTGAAGAGCTGAGAGTTTAAGAGTTTAAATAGTAACTTAAAAAAATCTTTCAGTCAAATCATAACTGCTAGATAAGTTTCAGATCTGACTGAAAGAGTAGTTATTAATTATGTTTGATTATCTTCGTGGCTGTGAGTTACATATTTACTACAGGCCTCAAGCACATGCTATTCATTGAGCAGAACTGTTCCTGTGAACTCTGACTTCATAGGATCTAAAGGGAGACAACAAAGTGCTGGACCAGAGCCAGTCAGCAGCCCAGTAGCAGCTTCTGTTCATCCTGGTGGGGCAGGGACTGTGCAATTATAGTGAAGGGATCACCTCAAATAGAGGAGACAGAAGACACTTGTAGGTTTGAATGAAAGCAATCTTCACACTTAAACACAGGAAAGTGGAAAACAATAGTAATGGACCGGAATAAACTAATATTCTTGGCATGAGATCATTGGAATGAGAGCCCAGAAAAAGAAAACAACTGCACACCCAAAGGAAAAGCAACAGTATCCCAGGAGGAATCTAGCTCTTTCTAAAATCTTGAAGAATTTACATATTTTCTGGGCATTTTCCTCTACCTCTGCTTTCTGAATTGTCCTCTAAAGGGAGAATTTTTCCTTCCTTCTCTCCCCACTTCTAGCATGGGACAACACAGAAGCAAAAATAATGGCATGACTCTGCATTTATCAAAGATGAGCAGGCATACCTGAAAAAAAGCAAAACTGAACACTTAGAAATCAAAAATACAGTCAGTGAAATTAAAGCTAAGTTTAGGACTTCCGGGAAGATGGCGGAAGAGTAAGACGCGGAGATCACCTTCCTCTCCACAGATACACCAGAAATACATCTACGCGTGGAACAACTCCTACGGAGCACCTACTGAACGCTGGCAGAAGACCTCAGACCTCCCAAAAGGCAAGGAACCCCCCACGTACCTGGTTAGGGCAAAAGAAAAAACTAAACAGAGACAAAAGGATAGGGACGGGTCCTGCACCAGCGGGAGAGAGTTGTGAAGGAGGAAAAGTGTCCACACACTAGGAAGCCCCTTCGCGGGTGGAGACTTCGGGAGGCGGAGTGGGGGAGCTTGGGAGCCGCGGAGGAGAGCACAGCAACAGGGGTGCGGAGGGCAAAGCGGACAGATTCCAGCGCAGAGGATCGGGCCGACCGGCACTCACCACCCGAGAGGCTTGTCTGCTCGCCCGCTGGGGCGGGCGGGACTGGGAGCTGAGGCTCCGGCTTTTGTCGGAGCGCCGGGAGAGGACTGAGGTTGGCGGCGTAAACACAGCCTGCAGGGAGTTGGTGCGCCGCGGCTGGCCGGGAGAGAGTCCGGGGAGGGGTCTGGACCTGCCGAAGAGGCAAGAGACTTTTACGTCCCTCTTTGTTTCCTGGTGCACGAGGAGAGGGGATTAAGAACGCTGCTTGAGAGAGCTCCAGGGACGGGCGCGAGCCGCGGCTAAGAGTGCGGAGCCCAGAGATGGACATGGGACGCTAAGGCCGCTGCTGCCGCCGCCAGGAGGCCTGTGTGCGAACACAGGTCACTAGCCACACGCCCTTCCGGGGAGCCTGTGCAGCCCGCCACTGCCAGGGTCCCGGGATCCAGGGACGGCTCCCCCGGGAGAACGCACGGCGCGCCTCAGGCTGCAACGTCACGCCGGCCTCTGCCGCTGCAGGCCCGCCCCGCACTCCGTGACCCTCCCTACCCCCCGGCCTGAGTGAGCCAGAGCCTCCGAATCAGCGGCTCCTTTAACCCCGTCCTGTCTGAGCAAAGAACAGACGCCCTCCGGCGACCTACACGCACAGGCGGGGCCAAATCCAAAGCTGAGCCCCTGGGAACTGTGAGAACAAAGAAGAGAAAGGGAAATCTCTCCCAGCAGCCTCAGAAGCAGCGGATTAAAGCTCCACAATCAACTTGATATACCCTGCATCTGTGGAATACCTGAATAGACAACGAATCATCCCAAATTAAGGAGCCCTGTGGATGAAAGGCTCTTGGTGCTGCAGCCAGGAGTCAGTGCTGTGCCTCTGAGGTGGGAGAGCCAATTTCAGGACACTGGTCCACAAGAGGCCTCCCAGCTGCACATAATATCAAACAGCAAAAATCTCCGAGAGATCTCTATCTCAACGCCAGCACCCAGCTTCACTCAACGACCGGCAAGCTACAGTGCTGGACATCCTATGCCAAACAACTAGCAAGACAGGAACACAACCCCACCCATTAGCAGAGAGGCTGCCCCAAATCATAATAAGTCTACAGACACCCCAAAACACACCACCAGACGTGGACCTGCCCACCAAAAAGACAAGATCCAGCCTCATCCACCAGAACATAGGCACTAGTACCCTCCACCAGGAAGCTTACACAACCCACTGAACCAACCTTAGCCACTGGGGACAGACACAAAAAACAACAGGAACTACGAACCTTCAGCCTGCAAAAAAGGAGACCCCAAACACAGTAAGATAAGCAAAATGAAAAGACAGAAAAACACACAGCAGATGAAGGAGCAAGATAAAAACCCACCAGACCTAACAAATGAAGAGGAAATAGGCAGTCTACCTGAAAAAGAATTCAGAATAATGATAGTAAGGTTGATCCGAAATCTTGGAGATAGAATGGACAATAGAATGGACAAATTGCAAGAATCAGTTAACAAGGACCTAGAAGAACTAAAGATGAAACAAGCAACGATGAACAACACAATAAATGAAATTAAAAGTACTCTAGATGGGATCAATAGCAGAATAACTGAGGCAGAAGAACGGATAAGTGACCTGGAAGATAAAATAGTGGAAATAACTACTGCAGAGCAGAATAAAGAAAAAAGAATGAAAAGAACTGAGGACAGTCTCAGAGACCTCTGGGACAATATTAAACGCACCAACATTCGAATTATAGGGGTTCCAGAAGAAGAAGAGAAAACGAAAGGGACTGAGAAAATATTTGAAGAGATTATAGTTGAAAACTTCCCTAATATGGGAAAGGAAATAGTTAATCAAGTCCAGGAAGCACAGAGAGTCCCATACAGGATAAATCCAAGGAGAAATACGCCAAGACACATATTAATCAAACTGTCAAAAATTAAATACAAAGAAAACATATTAAAAGCAGCAAGGGAAAAACAACAAATAACACACAAAGGAATCCCCATAAGGTTAACAGCTTATCTTTCAGCAGAAACTCTGCAAGCCAGAAGGGAGTGGCAGGACATATTGAAAGTGTTGAAGGAGAAAAACCTGCAACCAAGATTACTCTACCCAGCAAGGATCTCATTCAGATTTGATGGAGAAATTAAAACCTTTACAGACAAGCAAAAGCTGAGAGAGTTTAGCACCACCAAACCAGCTTTACAACAACTGCTAAAGGAACTTCTCTAGGCAAGAAACACAAAAGAAGGAAAGGACCTACAATAACGAACCCAAAACAATTAAGAAAATGGGAATAGGAACACACATATCGATAATTACCTTAAATGTAAATGGACTAAATGCTCCCACCAAAAGACACAGATTGGCTGAATGGATACAAAAACAAGACCCATATATTTGCTGTCTACAAGAGACCTACTTCAGACCTAGAGACACATACAGACTGAAAGTAAGGGGATGGAAAAAGGTATTTCATGCAAATGGAAACCAAAAGAAAGCTGGAGTAGCAATTCTCATATCAGACAAAATAGACTTTAAACCAAAGACTATTAGAAGAGACAAAGAAGGACACTACATAATGATCAAGGGATTGATCCAAGAGGAAGATATAACAATTGTAAATATTTATGCACCCAACATAGGTGCACCTCAATACATAAGGCAAATACTGACAACCATAAAAGGGGAAATTGACAGTAACACATTCATAGTAGGGGACTTTAACACCCCACTTTCACCAATGGACAGATCATCCAAAATGAAAATAAATAAGGAAACACAAGCTTTAAATGATACATTAAACGAGATGGAGTTAATTGATATTTATAGGACATTCCATCCAAAAACAACAGAATACACATTTTTCTCAAGTGCTCATGGAACATTCTCCAGGATAGATCATATCTTGGGTCACAAATCAAGCCTTGGTAAATTTAAGAAAATTGAAATTGTATCAAGTATCTTTTCTGACCACAACGCCATGAGACTAGATATCAATTACAGGAAAAGATCTGTAAAAAATACAAACACATGGAGGCTAAACAATACACTACTTAATAATGAAGTGATCACTGAAGAAATCAAAGAGGAAATCAAAAAATACCTAGAAACAAATGAAAATGGAGACACAACAACCCAAAACCTGTGGGATGCAGCAAAAGCAGTTCTAAGGGGGAAGTTTATAGCAATACAAGCCCACCTTAAGAAGCAGGAAACATCTCGAATAAACAACCTAACCTTGCACCTCAAGCAATTAGAGAAAGAAGAACAAAAAAACCCCAAAGCTAGCAGAAGGAAAGAAATCATAAAAATCAGATCAGAAATAAATGAAAAAGAAATGAAGGAAACAATAGCAAAGATCAATAAAACTAAAACCTGGTTCTTTGAGAAGATAAACAAAATAGATAAACCACTAGCCAGACTCATCAAGAAAAGGAGAAGACTCAAATCAATAGAATTAGAAATGAAAAAGGAGAGGTAACAACTGACACTGCAGAAATAAAAGAGATCATGAGAGATTACTACAAGCAACTCTATGCCAATAAAATGGACAATCTGGAAGAAATGGACAAATTCTTAGAAATGCACAACCTGCCAAGACTGAATCAGGAAGAAATAGAAAATATGAACAGACCAATCACAAGCACTGAAATTGAAACTGTGATTAAAAATCTTCCAACAAACAAAAGCCCACGACCAGATGGCTTCACAGGCGAATTCTATCAAACATTTAGAGAAGAGCTAACACCTATCCTTCTCAAACTCTTCCAAAATATAGCAGAGGGAGGAACACTCCCAAACTCCTTCTACGAGGCCACCATCACCTTGATACCAAAACCAGACAAGGATGTCACAAAGAAAGAAAACTACAGGCCAATATCACTGATGAACATAGATGCAAAAATCCTCAACAAAATACTAGCAAACAGAATCCAACAGCACATTAAAAGGATCATACACCATGATCAAGTGGGGTTTATTCCAGGAATGCAAGGATTCTTCAATATATGCAAATCTATCAATGTGATAAACCATATTAACAAACTGAAGGAGAAAAACCATATGATCATCTCAATAGATGCAGAGAAAGCTTTTGACAAAATTCAACACCCATTTATGATAAAAACCCCGCAGAAAGTAGGCATAGAGGGAACTTTCCTCAACATAATAAAGGCCATATATGACAAGCCCACAGCAAACATCATCCTCAATGGTGAAAAACTGAAAGCATTTCCACTAAGATCAGGAACAAGACAAGGTTGCCCACTCTCACCACTGTTATTCAACATAGTTTTGGAAGTTTTAGCCACAGCAATCAGAGAAGAAAAGGAAATAAAAGGAATCCAAATTGGAAAAGAAGAAGTAAAGCTGTCACTGTTTGCAGATGACATGATCCTATACATAGAGAACCCTAAAGATGCTACCAGAAAACTACTAGAGCTAATCAATGAATTTGGTAAAGTGGCAGGATACAAAATTAATGCACAGAAATCTCTGGCATTCCTATACACTAATGATGAAAAATCTGAAAGTGAAATCAAGAAAACACTCCCATTTACCATTGCAACAAAAAGAATAAAATATCTAGGAATAAACCTACCTAAGGAGACAAAAGATCTGTATGCAGAAACTTATAAGACACTGATGAAAGAAATTAAAGATGATACAAATAGATGGAGAGATATACCATGTTCTTGGATTGGAAGAATCAACATTGTGAAAATGACCCTACTACCCAAAGCAATCTATAGATTCAATGCAATCCCTATCAAACTACCACTGCCATTTTTCACAGAACTAGAACAAAAAATTTTGCAATTTGTATGGAAACACAAAAGACCCCGAATAGCCAAAGCAATCTTGAGAACGAAAGAAGGAACTGGAGGAATCAGGCTCCCTGACTTCAGACTATACTACAAAGCTACAGTTATCAAGACGGTATGGTACTGGCACAAAAACAGAAAGATAGATCAATGGAACAGGATAGAAAGCCCAGAGATAAACCCACGCACATATGGTCACCTTATCTTTGACAAAGGAGGCAGAAATGTACAGTGGAGAAAGGACAGCCTATTCAATAAGTGGTGCTGGGAAAACTGGACAGCTACATGTAAAAGTATGAGATTAGATCACTCCCTAACACCATACACAAAAATAAGCTCAAAATGGATTAAAGACCTAAATGTAAGGCCAGAAACTATCAAACTCTTAGAGGAAAACATAGGCAGAACACTCTATGACATAAATCACAGCAAGGTCCTTTTTGACCCACCTCCTAGAGAAATGGAAATAAAAACAAAAGTAAACAAATGGGACCTAATGAAACTTAAAAGCTTTTGTGCAGCAAAGGAAACCATAAAGAAGACCAAAAGACAACCCTCAGAATGGGAGAAAATATTTGCAAATGAAGCAACTGACAAAGGATTAATCTCCAAAATTTATAAGCAGCTCATGCAGCTTAATAACAGAAGAACAAACAACCCAATCCAAAAATGGGCAGAAGACCTAAATAGACATTTCTCCAAAGAAGATATACAGAGTGCCAACAAACACATGAAAGAATGCTCAACATCACTAATCATTAGAGAAATGTAAATCAAAACTACAATGAGATATCATCTCACACCAGTCAGAATGGCCATCATCAAAAAATCTAGAAACAATAAATGCTGGAGAGGGTGTGGAGAAAAGGGAACCCTCTTACACTGTTGGTGGGAATGTAAATTGATACAGCCACTATGGAGAACAGTATGGAGGTTCCTTAAAAAGCTACAAATAGAACTACCATATGACCCAGCAATCCCACTACTGGGAAAACCATAATTCAAAAAGAGTCATGTACCAAAATGTTCATTGCAGCTCTATTTACAATAGCCCAGAGATGGAAACAACCTAAGTGCCCATCATCGGATGAATGGATAAAGAAGATGTGGCACATATATACAATGGAATATTACTCAGCCATAAAAGGAGATGAAATTGAGCTATTTGTAATGAGGTGGATAGACCTAGAGTCTGTCATACAGAGTGAAGTAAGTCAGAAAGAGAGAGACAAATACCGTATGCTAACACATATATATGGAATTTAAAAAAAAAAAAATGTCATGAAAAACCTAGGGGTGAAACAGGAATAAAGACACAGACTTACTAGAGAATGGACTTGAGGCTATGGGGAGGGGGAAGGGTAAACGGTGACAAAGCGATAAAGAGGCATGGACATATATACACTACCAAACGTAAGGTAGATAGCTAGTGGGAAGCAGCCGCATAGCACAGGGAGATCAGCTCGGTGCTTTGTGACCGCCTGGAGGGGTGGGATAGGGAGGGTGGGAGGGAGGGAGACGCAAGCGGGAAGAGATATGGGAATATGTGTATATATATAACTGATTCATTTTGTTGTGAAGCTGAAACTAACATACCATTGTAAAGCAATTATACTCCAATAAAGATGTTAAAAAAAAATAATAATTAAGGATAAAAAAAAAAAAAAGCTAAGTTTACAGAATAACACTTTAAGAAGAGAATTAATGAAGCCAGAAGATATAAGTTAAGAAATCATATAACTGGTACACATGGGGACAAAGTGATGGAAAAGTACAAAAGAGAGATTAAGAGACATGGAAGATAGAATGAACTAGTCCAACATATATCTAATCAAAGTTCTGGAAAAATACTAGATTAAACAAAAGCAATATTTAAATGGATAATGGCTAAGAATTTCATGAGTACTAATGAACTCATTCTGAGGAACACCGACAAATCCCAAATAGAATACATTATCACATGTAGGTACAAAATTAGAAAAACTGCAGAGCACCAAATAAAATAGCAGATCTTTAGAAAAGCAGAGAGAAGAGATGGATTATGAACAAAGGAATGGTAACTAGATTAATATTTGACTTCTCAACAGGAGCCAGAAGCCACTAGAATAACATCTTCAAAATGCTGAAAGCTTCTTTCAACCTTGCATCATATGCAGCAAAGATATCTTTCAAAGAAAGCCAAATTAAAGACATTTTCATATAGTGAGCGCTTTACTACAACAGATTCTCCCTGAAATAACATCTGAAGGGTAGCCTTCAAGAATGGAAAAGATGCTAGAGAAAAGGTCTTAGATGTATTTAAAAATGGGGCACAAAGGGAGGTAATTCGAGAGGGTTTCCAGGAAGCTTCAACAATCCCAGTAACATCCTATTTCATTATATTGTTACTTACTCTATAGTATTAATATATATGTTACATATATCCTTTTATGTACCAAGTGTTTCATAGTGCTAAAAATTGATGAAAAACCCCATATGGTCCCTCTAGGAAAGAGAAATATAGTAGCATAAGAGAAAGAGGAACATATTATCCTGAAAATCCTGGGAAATCAAATCTCTGGAAAAATGATTTATGAGAGGAAGCAAAAGAAACTTTTAGACGACTGTTTGGCTTCCGCAAAAAGATTCAAGTAGTTGTCTAGTTGTCGTCCCTAAGAAATATGGGTATCAGGTGTATGTAAGGAACAGGCTGAGGAGGAGATAACTGCATGCTGTGTGAAAATAAGAAGCTCGGAATAAAAGGGAGGTGCATGGAAAGATGACTAATCCAATAGAAATAACAGAATGGGCCCTGCTAAAACACTGCTGCAGAAAATTGCATCTGTGTGCAGAAGGAAAATCTCAAAGTTCTCTTAGAATAAGGGATAAAATAAGGGGAAGGAGGTGACGAAAGGCCAATAAACATGAAAAACAGAACAAGGATACAACTGAAAAAGTGTAGATAGTGCTGAGGACGAAAGCAGATAGTAGGAAAGCAGGCTTGTTGGGCTCCTCCTCTCCTAGGCCCTGGGCTAACAGGCATATGTCAGATCCCTTCCTGGATGCTAACATCTTAGTTTATCCTTATCTCCCCAATCACAGAAGAGGAGATTGGGCTTCAAAGAAGCTGCGTGCTAAAAATCACATGCTTGGAATTTGAACCCGGGTTTTTCTCATTCAAATGTTTGAATCGTTTATATTTTCCAGTATTATTAAGAAACTTAAAATTCAGGTTAACTTACTTTGAGAAGAGGCATTTTAAAATTCATAACAGATAAAATATCAGTGAGGCTAAAACATAGAGAACAGACCTGTGGTTGCCAAGGGGGAGGGGAGATGGGGGAGGGATGGAGTATGGAGTTTGGGATTAGCAGATGCAAACTATTATAAATAGAATGGAAAAACAACAAGGTCCTTCTGTGTAGCACAGGGAACTATATTCAATATCCTGTGATAAACCATAATGGAAAAGAATATAAAAAAATAATGTATATATAACTGAATCACTTTGCTGTACAGCAGAAATTAACACAACATTGTAAATCAATTATTCTTCAGTAAAAAAATCAGTGAGCTAAAATAGTATTAAAACTTTATATTCCAAATAATACAGCATAGAAAAATTAAATATACATGAATACAAATATATCCTACAGATCAAAGGAGAAAATGAGTAAGGACACCAATATAATCTGAGTGTGAATGCGTATCTCTAAAATCAAATCAACAGCTATTGAATTCATCAGAATTGCAAAAGAATAAAAGCCACATGCATAGTTTAATCTTAGAATATATATAACGTTATTTAAATATGTCAAAGGAGAAAATGTATTGTAACATATCATTTATATAAACCACGAAATTCAATTACAGGGTAATCTCAGTTGTACCCTAAAGGCATTTAACAACCTTAAAAAGTCTAATAAAATGATTTATTAAATGAGAATGTACTTACTTCTTTTATATAATGAATATTTTTCTAACTAACCAACAGCCTAATTACATTTAAGGTTAAAATGCTAAAATCGTTCCAATAAAATCAAGAAGCAAGGTGCCCAGATCTATTTTAAATTATTCTGTAATTGTAGCCAGTTCAATAAGTATTAAGAAGTACATTTTTGGAAAGCGTACAGATTTATGATTATATACAGATGGTAGGATTACTAATTGCACAAAAAGAAAAAACACTTCTCCCTTCTAATTCAACTAATTGGAATGTTTTGTATTTCTTAATATTTGCATGGTGCAGGGAAATGGGCCATCATAGGCCATGTGTGCTCATGGGGACGGACATTTCTGAAAAAAAATTAGTAATTTAAACTAAGAGACTTGTGATTGTTAACTACTAGAATTTTATCCTAAAAATAGCTAGATATGTGCAAAATATGTATGTTTAAAGATGATTACAATGTTAATAGTCTAGTATTGCAAAATTGTAATATTTCTAATTGTCCAACTAAAGAAGAATGTTTAATTAAAATGGTCAACTATACATTCATTAAATTTGGATTCTGAAAGATGACAAATGGCATAGAATGTTAACATGTTAGCTGCAAACTGTATATATTATTTTTATATTCTGAAAAATATAATTTGGAAATAAAAATTTAAAAGACCCTCTATATACATTGTGATCACTACAGAAGAAAAGACTGGTGCTAAACTTAACATTTATTAGCTTTTTTTTTTTTGACCACCCCACGCAGCTTTCAGGATCCCCAACCAGGGATTGAACCCGTGCCCCCTGCCGTGGAGGGTCCAGTCTTAACCACTGGACCACCAGGGAAGTCCCATTTACTAGCTTTCAATGCTAAGATTACAGGTGATTTTTATGTCCTTCTTTAAGTATTATGTATGTATGTATTATGTATTTCTGTATTCAGTTCAAACAGGAGATAGGATTGGGGTGGAGAGAGGAGAGAG
This sequence comes from Orcinus orca, assembly GCF_937001465.1. Lineage (NCBI taxonomy): Eukaryota > Metazoa > Chordata > Mammalia > Artiodactyla > Delphinidae > Orcinus > Orcinus orca. The sequence goes on from NC_064562.1 coordinate 23,983,484, forward strand.
AGAGAGAGAGAGAGAGAGAGAGAAACAGAGAAATGGGGAGGGGAGGGGAAGGGAGGAGAGGAGAGAGAGAAGAATGAATCACTTCCCAGACCAGAACTATACTTGATTAAAATCATACCATCAGAAAGGAATAAAGGGTGAACGAGGGAAGGTTGCTGGGTGACAGAAGCAGAGAGAAGGGAAGACCTGTTGGTGCTGTGTGTTCATGCACTCTCCAGGGAAAAGTGTCTTGATAAGATAGCATGGTTATTTGATTGAGCTATTGAGAAGCAGGGCACGTGATATTATATGATCCTAAGATCCAAAAGCTATTAAACATCAAATTATATAACAAAAGCCTGGGCCGTATTAAATTTCCTGAATTTAGTATGGTGGGCCTCCTGACAACTAAACAGCTGGCCTCTCCTAGGGACAGCCTGACCTCAGCTTGTTGACGCCAATGAAAACTTTATCATGTAAATTATCTGAAGTTAATTCCCACAATACTTGGAAAGTACGATATGCTTGTCATCATTTTGTAAATGTGGAAACTGCAGATAAAAATGGACTTGCCGAGGATCATACAGAAATGAAATGGTGAATCTGGTATTTGAACCCAGATCTCTCTCTCTCTCTCTCTCTCCATCCCTCCCTCTCTCTCTCTCCAAAAGCCCATGTTCCCTAGTGCATACTTGCTGCCAGGCACATGCTAGCCACTCATCTCTAATCCTAAAACTAGCACCACAAGGTAGGGATTATTAAAAAGACAAACAACACCCTGTGTTCTCTTCAGTCTGTCCTAGTTCTAAGACATTTATTTATCTGATTTGGGGGAGGTTAGCCATCGCAAAGCTGACACCACCATCTAAGTGTTCTCAAATTGTTTTGAGAACAAACACATGCAATCCACAAACAAGTGTGCTCAAGTGCAAAGGAATTATTTAATGTGACTTGAAGTTTATATGGAAAGCTCCTTGAATGGGAACTCTCTTGAGACAGGCTTTGAGAGAGGGTTTGTTTTAATGTGTCAAATATTAACCAGAAAAGGAGCTAGAGAAGCACACCTGAAGGGACAGGAGTAGGAAACAGCAAAACGATGTGTTCTTTAGGGTAAATATAGCTATACAAGATTATAAAGGGAAATGAAACTCAGTAGATCAGTTAATGGGAGGCTTTTTAAAATAAGGATCTAAGGAGTTAGTATCTGACTTTATAGGCAATTACCTTAAGGTTCAGCTCTGATTGCTGTCCCATACGTAAAATGGGTGTTTGATATTTTCTTTTCCTTTGCAAGTCAAAATAGCATTTTATCATGTTTCTCTCTATATTAATTCAAAACATTACCCAATAAAAATCAGTGTTTTATTGCTCATTTTGAGACTTTTTCATGGAAACTTTAGGTGCGGGTGTGAGGTTTTTTCCTCCACATATTAAAGACTATTGACTTCAGACCACACAAAGAATCAAATGACTGCGACAAAGCTGAAAGTTCCATAGGTTCCCAGAAAAAAATGTTCATTTCAGTTACTTTGAAGTAATATCACACGATCATTTTAATTGGCTAGTTTTCTTTTCCCCCTATGGTTGTTTTGGATTCAGTCTCCAAGAACGAATATGTAAATCTGTATGTGTTTTATTGAAACATAGGTGGAATAAAGGAAATGCCACTTTATGTATTTCTTCAGCTATATGTCCTTTGGCACATTACTTAATCTCTTTGAACCCCAGTTTCACCGTATGTAAATTGGAGTTTAGTTTTAGGATTAAAAATGATGCATATTAAGCTGCAAGGGTATACTTACCATAGGGTAGGTCGTGAGCAACATAGCAATTGTTAACCATTTATGGGCCGATTCTCAACTGGCTTGCGATATGTTAGAGAAGGTGAGGCTTTGCTAATAGAGATGGGTTCAAATATTGGATTCACCACTTAATTTTGTGTGATCCTAGATAACTTTATCTCAGATTTTCAGTTTCTAAATGAATAAAGTGCCCACTTTGGCCAGACGGATTAAAACTAGGCTCACATTAGAGTGCTTAACAATTTAATATTTTCCACATTATATCATGCTGACGTCACAGTATCTAATCTCAGTGAATGTACATCTGTGAGATAAATTTGTACGACTAATTGTACTTGCTTAAATAGATCAGACTTCAAGCCTTTAATTCCAGGTTTCCTTTTCTCTCACTTTTGGAGTGCACAAGAATTAGCACACATCTGGCATGAAAATTCCCACTAAAGAATCATAGGGTAAAAAAGCTAGTCAATGAAACTGACATTGTGATATTACCTCACCGTAATTGTGATAGAAAATTTGAACAGATAGGGTTACCTGCAAGCCACTATTTGCACTTTTATTAATCTACAAAAATTAACCACAACACATTGTAAACTTCTCAATGGTAGCAATGATGTCATCTATTTTCCCTTTGGAACGGAGGAACTATTCCTTATACTGTATCTGTATAATCTGTGGCACGTAGTAGATTCTGAGTGTAGAGCTAGCGATAAATAAATGATCGTGAAAGAATGATTTGATAACATTAGTTTTAGGTCTGTCAAACCTGATTTTGAATCCTCAGATCTTAGATTTCCCGAACTAAACCTAGTTGTAAATGCAAACAAATGTAGATTTTAAAGGGAAGATTTGTGTCTTCGGGGTGAAACAAGCAAATGAAGCAGCAAGACTTCTAACACAATTTACGTACCGTAATTACTTATTCATGTAGAGACGAAAGTACCTTCAAATACCACGCATAGCTCTCTCCAACGCTTCTATTTTCACTGTGTTTGAGCATAAAAGTCGATTTTGCAAACATAAGATTTTCCTTTGCCTGCACTAGAACTTCATTTCTTATTCATGTTTCAAAAAGAACAAAAACGCCAAACCTTCCTTTTTGAAAGCCATTTTTCAAGGAAATGACAAATTCAGTGTTTTTGTGAGTTTCTGCACTCAGTATTAAACTACGACATGCTTTCTTGAAATATAGCACATTTTCTGTGTGCTACATTGGACAAGAATCCAAATAGGTATTATATTACACCTACTGACGTTTTACTTTGCTATTTCAACTACATGAGAGGGTTTACTTCTGTGATTTGTTTAATTAATACAGTGTTTATCAACAATTATTTCTTACACTGGACCAGTCCCGGTTTTTAATGAGTCTTTCTTGGGGATATTTTGGAATGTAATCATTACTGTCTCTTTTGATTTAAGATCTACAGGTGAGGAATTTTAGCCATAGCCTTATCACTTAAGTCATGTAGGAGAGGAAAAAAAATTTTCCCTCTGCCCTTCTAGGTTTCTTGGCTGAAACCCACGTGTAATGAAAGACAGATAAAGAACAGGAGGTCGGGGAGGAAGCAGAAGTGTATTATTATTTTTTAATGGCAGCTTTTAATTTTTTTCCCATACCCCCAGAAGTGGAAGCATGGAGTCTTAACCACTGGTCTGCCAGGGAAGTCCTTTTTATTTTTATTTATTGATTTATTTTATTTTATGTATATTTTACCACAGTAGTTTTTTTGGTATTCCAGAACACTTTTTTTAAATTTAATTTTATTTATTTTTTATACAGCAGGTTCTTATTAGTCATCTGTTTTATACCCATCAGTGTATATATGTCAATCCCAAACTCCCAATTCATCCCACCCCCACTCCCACCTGCCACTGCTTTCCCTCCTTGGTGTCCATATGTTTGTTCTCTACATCTGTGTCTCAATTTCTGCCTTGCAAACCTGTTCATCTGTACCATTTTTTTGGTTCCACATATATGCGTTGATATACTATATTTGTTTTTCTCTTTCTGACTTACTTCATTCTGTATAACAGTCTCTAGATTCATCCACGTCTCTACAAATTTGTTCCTTTTTATGGCTGAGTAATATTCCATTGTGTATATGTACCACTTCTTCTTTATCCATTCATCTGTCGATTGGCATTTACGTTGCTTCCATGACCTGGCTATTGTAAATAGTGCTTCAATGAACATTGGGGTGCATGTGCCTTTTTGAATTACAGTTTTCTCTGGGTATATGCCCAGTAGTGGGATTGCTGGGTCATATGGTAATTCTATTTTTAGTTTTTTAAGGAACCTCCATACATAAAGTTTCCCTTAGTTTTTAAGGAAACTCCACTATGGAGCTTTTTAAGTTCTCCATAGTGGCTGTATCAATTTATATTCCCACCAACAATGCAAGAGGGTTCCCTTTTCTCCACACCCTCTCCAGCATTTGTTGTTTGTAGATTTTCTGATGATGCCCATTCTAACTGGTGTGAGGTGATGCCTCATTGTAGTTTTGATTTGCATTTCTCTAATAATTAGTGATGTTGAGCAGCTTTTCATGTGCTTCTTGGCCATCTGTATGTCTTCTTTGGAGAAATGTCTATTTAGGTCTTCTGCCCATTTTTGGATTGGGTTGTTTGTTTTTTTAGTATCAAGCTGCATGAGCTGTTTATATATTTTGGAGATAATCCTTTGTCCGTTGATTCGTTTGCAAATATCTTCTCCCATTCTGAGGGTTGTCTTTTTGTTTTGTTTGTAGTTTCCTTTGCTTTGCAAAAGCTTTTAAGTTTCATTAGGTCCCATTTATTTTTGTTTTTATTTCCATTACTCTAGGAGGTGGATCAAAAAAGATCTTGCTGTGATTTATGTCGGAGTTTTCTTCCTGTGTTTTCCTCTAAGAGTTTTATAGTGTCCAGTCTTACATTTAGGTCTCTAATCCATTTTGAGTTTATTTTTGTGTATGGTGTTAGGGAGTGTACTAATTTCATTCTTTTACATGTAGTTGTCCAGTTTTCACAGCACCACTTATTGAAGAGCCTGTCTTTTCTCCATTGTATATCTTTGCCTCCTTTGTCATAGATGAGTTGACCATAGGTGTGTGGGTTTATCTCTGGGCTTTCTATCCTGTTCCATTGATCTATATTTCTGTTTTTGTGCCAGTACCATATTGTCTTAATTACTATAGCTTTGTAGTATAGCCTGAAGTCAGGGAGTCTGACTCCTCCAGCTCCATTTTTTCCCCTCAAGACTGCTTTGGCTATTCAAATCTTTGTGTCCCCATACAAATTTTAAGATGTTTTGTTCTAGTTCTTTAAAAAATGCCACTGGTAATATCATAGGGATTGCATTGAATCTGTAGATTGCTTTGGGTAGTAGAGTCATTTTCACAATATTGATTCTTCCAATCCAAGAACATGGTATACCTCTCCATCTGTTGGTATCATCTTTAATTTCTTTCAACAGTGTCTTATAGTTTTCTGCATAGAGGTCTTTTATCTTATAGTTTTCTGCATAAAGGTCTTTTTGTCTTTTCTGCATACAGGTCTTTTGTCTTTTGTTTATTCCTAGGTATACTGTTCTTTTTGTTGCAATGGTAAATGGGAGTGTTTCCTTAATTTCTCTTTCAGATTTTTCATCATTAGTGTATAGGAATGCAAGAGATTTCTGTGCATTAATTTTATATCCTGAAACTTTACCAAATTCATTGATTAGCTCTAGTAGTTTTCTGGTGGCATCTTTAGGATTCTCTATGTATAGTATGTCATCTGCAAACAGTGACAGTTTTACTTCTTCTTTTCCAACTTGTATTCCTTCTATCTCTTTTTCCTCTCCAATTGCCGTGGCTAGAATTTCCAAAACTATGTTGAATAATAGTGGTGACAGTGGATATCCTTGTATTGTTCCTGATCTTAGAGGAAATGCTTTCAGTTTTTCACCATTAAGAATGATGTTTCCTGTGGGTTTGTCGTATATGGCCATTATTATGTTGAGGTAGTTTCCCTCTATGCCCACTTTCTGGAGAGTTTTTATCATAAATGGATGGTGAATTTTGTCAAATGCTTTTTCTGCATCTATTGAGATGCTCATATGGTTTTTATTTTTCAATTTGTTAATATGGTGTATCACATTGATTGATTTGCGTATATTGAAGAACCCTTGCGTCCCTGAGATAAACCCCACTTGATCATGGTGTACGATCCTTTTAATGTGTGGTTGGATTCTGTTTGCTAGTGTTTTGTTGTGGATTTTTGCATCTATATTCATCAGTGATATTGGTCTGTAATTTTCTTTTTTTGCAGTATCTTTGTCTGGTTTTGGTATCAGGGTGATGGTGGCCTCATAGAATGAGTTTGGGAGTGTTCCTTCCTCTGCAATTTTTTGGAAGAGCTTGAGAAGGATGGGTGTTAGCTCTTCTCTAAATGTTTGATAGAATTCACCTGGGAAGCCATCTGGTCCTGCACTTTTGTTTGTTGGAAGATTTTTAATCACACTTTCAATTTCATGACTTGTGATTGGTCTGTTCATATTCTCTATTTCTTCCTGGTTCAATCTTGGAAGGTTATACCTTTCTAAGAATTTGTCCATTTCTTCCAGGTTGTCCATTTTATTGGCATAGAGTTGCTTGTAGTAGTCTCTTAGGATGCTTTGTATTTCTGTGGTGTCTGTTGTAACTTCTCCTTTTTCATTTCTAATTTTATTGATTTGAATCCTCTCCCTGTTTTTCTTGATGCGTCTGGCTAATGGTTTATCAATATTGTTTATCTGCTCAAAGAACCAGCTTTTAGTTTTATTGATCTTTGCTATTGTTTTCCTTGTTTCTATTTCATTTATTTCTGCTCTGATCTTTATGATTCTTTCCCTTCTGCTAACTTTGGGTTTTGTTTGTTCCTCTCTCTCTATTTTCTTTAGATGTAAGGTTAGATTGTTTATTTGAGATTTTTCTTGTTTCTTGAGCTAGGCTTGTATAGCTATAAACTTCCCTCTTAGAACTGCTTTTGCTGCAACCCATAGGTATTGTATTGTCGTGTTTTCATTATCATTTGTCTCTAGGTATTTTCTGATTTCCCTTTGATTTCTTCAGTAATCTCTTGGTTATTTAGTAACGTATTGTTTAGCCTGCATATGTTTGTGTTTTTTACATTTTTTTCCCTGTAATTGATTTCTAATCTCATAGCGTTGTGGTCATAACAGATGCTTGATATGATTTCAATTTTCTTAAATTTACTGAGGCTTGATTTGTGACCCAAGATGTGATCTATCCTGGAGAATGTTCCATGCACACTTGAGAAGAAAGTGTAATCTGCTGTTTTTGGATGGAATGTCCTATAAATATCAATTAAATCTATCTGGTCTATTGTGTCATTTAAAGCTTGTGTTTCCTTATTAATTTTCTGTTTGGATGATCTGTCCATTGTTGTAAGTGAGGTGTTAAAGTCCCCCACTATTATTTTGTTACTGTTGATTTCCTCTTTTATAGCTGTCAGCAGTTGCCTTATGTATTGAGGTGCTCCTATTTTGGGTGCATATATAATTGTTATATCTCCTCCTTGGATTGATCCCTTGATCATTATGTAGTGTCCTTCTTTGTCTCTTGTAACATTCTTTATTCTAAAGTCTATTTTATCTGATATGAGTATTGCTACTCCAGCTTTCTTTCGATTTCCATTTGCATGGAATATCTTTTTCTATCCCCTCACTTTCAGTCTGAATGTGTCCGTAGGTCTGAAGTGGGTCTGTTGTAGACAGCATATATATGGATCTTGTTTTTGTATCCATTCAGCAAGCCTGTGTCTTTTGGTTGGAGCATTTAATCCATTCACGTTTAAGGTAATTATTGATATGTATGTTCCTATTACCATTTTCTTAATTGTTTTGTGGGGTTTTTATGTGCATCTTTTTCTTCTCTTGTGTTTCCCACTTAGAGAAGTTCCTTTAGCATTTGCTGTAGAACTGGTTTGGTGGTGCTGAATTCTCTTAGCTTTTTCTTGTCTGTAAAGCTTTTGATTTCTCCATCAAATTTGAATGAGGTCCTTGCTGGATAGAGTAATCGTGGTTGTAAGTTCTTCCCTTTCATCACTTTAAGTATATCATGCCACTCCCTTCTGGCTTGTAGAGTTTCTGCTGAGAAATCAGCTGTTATCCTTATGGGAGTTCCCTTGTATGTTATTTGTCATTTTTCCCTTGCTGCTTTCAATAATTTTTTGTCTTTAATTTTTGCCAACTTGATTACTATGTGTCTCAGCATGTTTCTCCTTGGGTTTATCCTGTGTGGGACTCTCTGCACTTCCTGGAGTTGGCTGGCTATTTCCTTTCCCATGTTAGGGAAGCTTTTGACTATAATCTCTTCACATATTTTCTCAGGTCCTTTCTCTCTCTCTTCTCCTTCTAGGACCCCTATAATGCAAAGGTTGTTGCATTTAATGTTGTCCCAGAGGTCTCTTAGGCTGTCTTCATTTCTTTTCATTCTTTTTTCTTTATTCTCTTCCACAGCAGTGAATTTCACCATTCTGTCTTCCAGGTCACTTTTCTGTTCTTCTGCCTCAGTTATTCTGCTACTGATTCCTTCTAGTTTATTTTTCATTCAGTTATTGTGTTGTTCATCTCTGTTTGTTTGTTCTTTAATTCTTCTAGATCTTTGTTAAACATTTCTTGCATCTTCTCGATATTTGCCTCCATTCTTTTTCCGAGGTCCTGGATCATCTTCACTCTCATTATTCTGAATTCTTTTTCTGGAAGGTTTCCTATCTCCACTTCATTTAGTTGTTTTTCTGGGGTTTTATTGTGTTCCTTCATCTGGTACATAGGTCTGTCTTTTCATCTTGTCTATCTTTCTGTGAATGTGGTTTTTGTTCCACAGGCTGCAGGATTGTAGTTCTTCTTTCTTCTTCTGTCTTTACTTTTTAAGGGCAGAAGTTTAGTAATATGTATACCTCCTGTATACATGGGAGATGCCCAAGAAAACTGAATAACTCTCTGAAATTGCCCAGCCACCACCTTAAATATCATTTCCAGCTAAAGACAAAAGAATGATGAGGCAGGTCTTGTAGGCGGGAAGGCCAGTTATGGGCAGTGACCAGGAAAATCACAATAAACAAGGGTGTGATGGTTATACAGATTTAACAAGGGTATGATGGTTATACAGATTTAACAAGGGTATGATGGTTACACAGATTTAAGTCCCTGCCTTCTCCACTGTTAAGTGTTTCTAGAGAATTGGTCCTCCTCTGCTTCCTGGTACAGTGAAGAGACACCCTTAAAATTGAGATTTCCCTTATAAATGTGTATTTCTCTTATAAAGGGATAGCTACTTGGTTTTCAGAGCTTTTTCTGTGTGTGCTGTTTCTTATAAATAACCTGCTCAAGATAATCCTTATGCCAAAGAGGCCTATTTTGGGGTGGCAAATTCTAATCCCCTTCAGGTATCTGTTTTGAGCTCTGCCGTTATTGCATATATCACAAGGTTTGAATCATCTAGTTTCCCTCTGCCCAAGTTTTTTTTGTTTTGTTTTGTTTTTTTGGCCACACACATGGCTTGTGGGATCTTAGTTCCCAGACCAGGGATCGAACCCAGGCCCCCCGTGGTGAAAGTGTGGAGTCCTCACCAGTGGACTACCAGGAAATTCCCTTTGTAAGATTTTGTATGACTAAAGCCACTCCTGGCAATAATGTTTTTTAGACTCATTTAACCAGAGTAAGTGAGACTTAAGTTTACATTTCAGATTCTCCAGTAATATTTTATATGAGGACTTTTTAATAAAAAATAAAATTTAAATTTAATAAAAATTTAAAATTTTAAATTTAATAAAAAATCAAGTTGTAAATGACTCTTAGTAGGTGAATAGTTAATTAAGTTGTACAATTATTTCATAAAACATCATTTTAAAATAATGTTTATTGCCATAGAGGAATGTTTATAACTCCTAAACATTAAAAGCACTGTACTAAAATGTTAGTGAATCAAACACAGAGCATATTCCATGGCAAAAATAATTATTTGGCTGTTTTGGCTCCTTTCCTTCAATTAATGGAGTTTATTCCAGAAGAAAGTAATGTGTCTTCAATAGCACTTTGCAAGTGCGTTTTCTGGAATACAAGTTCTGTTAAAGATTAACTGGTATTCTACTGCAAAATGGTTCTTTGACGAATAAATTTGAGAAATAAGCCAAACAATATTAAACAGGATATTTTATTGCAGGATTCTCTAGAACTTTTAGTGTATTGGTAGTCATTTTGGACCTTAAAGAGAGAAAAACAGTTTATAATTTGGTGAAATCCAATTAAGTAGTTAGTACTTTTTGTGTGCTAAGAAATCTTTACCTACCTCAAGATTGCAAAGCATTTTATCCTATGCTTTCCTCTGGAAGGTTTATACTTTTAACTTTTACACTTTGGTCTATGAACCATTTGTGTTAATTTTTACAAATGATGTTTGTTAGGGAAATAAACATTTTTTTTTCCACTAAAAAGCTCAGTTGTTCCTATATCACTGGTCGAAAAGATTATCTTTTCACTCTCTTACCTTGGCATAATTGTTAAAACGAATTGGCCATGCATGTGTAAACGTTTTCTGTACTCTATTCTGTTCCTTTGATTTGTCTACCTTTACGCCATTACCACACTGCTTTGGTCTTCATAAGTTTATATTAAGTGTTGATATCTGGTAGCATAGATCCTCCAAAACTGTTCTTTTTCAAAAGTGTTTTGCCTCTTCTAGGTCCTCTGTATTTGCATATCAATGTTCGAATCTGCTCATCAAGTTGTATAAGAAAGCCTGCTGGGATTGCCTGGAATCTGGAGAATTGACACCTTAACAACTTTGTATCTTCCAGTTAATGAATATGGTATTTGTCCCAACATTTAGGTGAAGGGAGCCTAAGAGTCAAAGGCTTCTTTTCTCAGGAATTCTTTGTTTTAGAAGCTGTGGAGGGTGGTTGTCAATTTAGAGGTAGCAGAGTACAGGGGTGAGGACTCAAGCTAGACTGCCTGAGGTCAGAGCCTTGCAGTGGGGCCACTCAATTGCAAGTGAATTGCAGGCAAGGGAAATTTCTCTGGGTCTTAGTTTCTCCATCAGTAAAATGGAGATAATAGTTGTTCATATATCATAGCATTGTTGTGAGGATTTAGTGAGCTAATATTTGTCTTAGTGGGCACCTGGGCACACCCTGTAGGAACTACAGAAGTAGTAGCTAGTATTGCTGCACCTCTGAGAAAGCAGTAACTTAAGAAGCTCTTGAAAACTCAAGTAATCTGTAAGAGGAAGAGTATTCCTCTATTGTTAGGACCACCAAAAAGACAGAGGGGAGGAGCAACACTGAGGTAAGGCTTTAACCAAAATGGCAAATTCAGAGGTCCCGGGCTATGTTTTGCAAAGACCAGAAGATCAGCTTGTTCTTGGCCTGTGATTTGTTCCTTAGGAGAACTATAGATAAGGTCACAGTCATGGACTTTGAACACTAAGTCAGATGAGCTAACTTTCAACTACTTCCACATAGTTTCCAAAGAAAACATTTATTTTAAAGACAACTAGCCAATTGGCTAACATTGTCTTTGGAATGAAAAATCAGATATTAAAAATTTATTCAACTATGATTTTATTGTTAATTTTTTTAATTCAAAGAAAAATGATTATGGTCACTTCTGTGAGGTTTAGTTAATTTTTACTTCTTTCCACATGGTAATTTTATTAGTTACCCTTAGGCAGTTTCAAATTATTTCATCAATCTTGGTCTTTGTTTTTAATTTATACAGTGGAATTTACTTGTTCATTGGTGTGAGCAATTTTCAATATCTTGTCAAACAGCCTGTGGCAACTGAAAATACAAGTGGCATACATTAGATTTCTCTGTTTGAGGCAGTGCAACAATAACATTATGCTGAATACCCAACCTCAGTAAATTACAGGCATTTATATAACTAATTCAAAAATACTTTTTTGGGGGGTAATTGCGAAAACAAATTTGACTTACATACTTGGGAGGCAAGTAGTTGAGCAAAGTCTCTCTTGTGGCCATCAGCAGTTTCAATTTCACTTTCTTGTCATTTATGTTATTTTATCTCCCCAATCTGACTAAATGCTTTATATATCATTCAGCCCATCTTGTTCCAGAACTTACATATATTAGAAGCTTGATCAATATCTGTAAACCAATTTTATTCTTCTTATGTCTTCAGATTGTACTTTAAAGCTCGGCTCTATGAAGAAAATTCCCATCAGTTTCATAGCCTTGTGAAAACTTCTCCAATAGCTCAGAAAATTCATGGTGGCCATGTGTTAAAAGTGTGCTGTCAGACACTGATGTCTCTCAGCCCCAGGGACAGCTGGAGCCCCCAGGCTAGTGAGCCCCATCTAAGAACAGCTTTTTCTAGTGCTCTTAGGCAGCCCAAGTGCAGCAGGATCTGGGAGGTAATGATGTGACCTCTGGCGGCAGTGATATTTGCCTCTGCTAGTTGGTGCTAAGTGAGGCCAATGACGGGTGGGCCTTACTATCTGGACAACTACTTCAGCCACCAGCTACAGAATACGCAGCATCTGTAATGGGGCTGAAGGAGGTATGGGAGCTCATCTTGCGGGAGCCAAGAAGGACTGGACCAGTTCAAGTGGACGTGCAGACACAGATCCACTTCTCCATCATTAATTTCGATATTCACATATACACATAGTTTACCTTTGGGGCTGCTACATCTGTTGCAACAGAATCCAATCCAGCTGCAAGCCCAATCTCACTCAGGATGCATCCTCATTCTGCAAATCAGAGCTTCAGTGTATTGCTATGAAAAAGTCTGATTGGATTTGAAATTATTGGCATTATCACAAGAAAATTCAACATTACATTGTCTTGCACAGAAAGGAATGATTGCTTCATTTCTTTAAATATAATTTCCAACTATGGTAAAGATTTGAATGGCTGTAAAAAAGTTTCTACATTTTCATCTCACTTATTTCATTGATCGTGACTATCTAGAGCTCATCTTTTTCATAAAAATGCAAAATGGTTTTATGTGGAACTTTATGTACATTTAATATTTAAATCTCTTCAAATATTTTTAAATTTTATTATAACATGTATGTAATACAAAGAAAAGTTAGTTAAATGTTTTACCAAGCTCCAGGGAGCCTTATTATTTCCGTGCCATGACTGAAAAATTTGGGCTAGCAGCCTTCCATTAGGGAATTTCAGTGATTCACACGTGTGCAAGGTTCTCCAAAGTGCTTCCAAAAACTGAAACCATTTCTGCAGGCTCTGAGGCACAAGGATCACTTAGCCTCAAAGAACTCAGTTCCTTCTTTTAACTGTAAAATCCTACAATAACAACATTTCACGTGGTCCCATTGTAATGTTTTACACTGGACGACGCCCTAGGCTGGGAAAGTGGTCCACAGATAGGCACATTCGTTCATGTTCATTCACCCTCCGTGCCAACTACCTTGGACAAAGTAGTCGCCCAGGGGCCTTCCTCCCACGTTTTCTCTAGCAGGACTTCAGGGCCTTCCTTCTTCTAGGCCGTGGAGAGTGTCAAGGTCTGGAGTAGCCGCCCATTCCGTCCGATCCAACGCATTTTTCCCTTTCCTCTGGCCAACTTGGTCACGCGCTGCTCCCAGGTCTCAGTCTCAGCCCGGGCAGCCTGGCGTGCCATGCCCGGCGCCCGTGGATGCGGCAGGTGGACTCCGGGCCACCTCCTCGCGCCTTCCCTGCAGGTGCCGCAGGAGGGATAGGCCAAGTCCCGGTCCAGCGTCCCTGCGAGGCGGGGCCGGCGCTCCTAGACCTCCTCCCTCTGGCCCTGCAGGTTCTGAGATCCCGGGCTTGGCAGCGGCGGCCACCTCCCTGGGGGCGGGGAGCCAGGCCACCTGGGGCAGTCGGCCAAGGGCTGCCGCCACCCTCCGCTCCCTCAGCCTCCGCTGGGGGTGTTTATATTCGCCTCTCCTCTTTTCTCTTTCACTTTTCTTTTCGTTGGGAGTTGGGACTCCCTGGGTTCCAGGCGTCCAGGGGAACCCCAGCTGATTCATTCTTGGCCGCAGAGGCCCGACGCCCGGGAAGGGAGCCGGACGACCGCGCCCGCCCCGCCTCGCTGCCCGCCGCCCGCAACTCTGTAGCCCGGACTCGATGGAGGTACAGAGCTTGGCTTCTCCGCTTTGGGAGGGGAGGTGCTGGTGGCTGAAAGGGCGAGGGAACTCTCCCCGAAAGCCTTCGCCTCGGACTCCTCCCAGCTCTGGCCGGACGCACGCGTCTCCCCACAACGGGCTACCGGCCGTGCCGCCCCGCCCTCTTTTGGGGAACGCTTGACCGCGACTTCGGTTTTCGGTGGCGCTCCGCGCGGAGGTATTTCCCCTTCTGACCCTTTATTGCCGTCGCGGGTTCTCCTTGCCATCCTCCGCTTCCAGCCGAGCACAGATTGCTCGTCCACTAGCGGGTCCCCGCTCGGCTCCGCCGTCGGCTCCACCGACTCCGCACCGGCAGGCGGAGGGCGAGGGACGCGCGCCTGGCCAGCCCAGCCCAGCTGCGGGGTTCGGAGAAAGCGAGGTCCGGCGGCACAGAGCGCTGAGTTCTGCACCTCATCGAGCTCAGAAAGTTCAAGAAAGGTACCGCAGCTCCCGCTTCTTCCCTGCCCCCTCCCAAACTCCCCGCCGGCTGGTGCCAACTTGAGTGTGAGCCCAGCACGTCTGACTCTATCTTAGTCAGTCAAATTACCCTCCTCTGCTTTGATCAGGACACTTAACCTTCCTTGGGAGAGGAATCTGCAAGAATGGTTACCGTTTGACAATCAGGCCTCCGTTTATATTATTTCCAGAAAATCAGTGCTAGAAACTTGGAAGAAATGCAGGAGACTTGTACTGCCGTGAAATCCTTATTCAAAGTGGCTTTAAATGAAAATCCAGTTAATTTTGTCAGGTGTTATTGAGACTCTTGCAAGTGTATACAATGTGTTTGAATTTAGCTTATAATATATTGAATTTAACTTGAATTTCTATGCATTTAAAACTTTGTTATTTTCGAAGTATATGTAAGGCAAGATTAATTCTTCAGTGTTGCTTATAACAGATTCTTAAACAGGGTGAGTCAGAAGTTTAGAAACTGGAAGTGAAATGGTTGTCACTAGCTATCTCCATTATGTTTTTAAAAGCTACAGTCTAATGTTATGACACTGGTAATGGTATCTCCTTGTAACTGATAGGCATTCTTATCTTGTCAGTGGGCTTCTAGAGGCTTCTTTGACTTGATTGAATAAACAGATCAGATCTAGGTGGTTACAGCATCCTGCTGTGCAGAGGTGGACTGTTCTATGGAAAGCATCAGGGTACAATATACATTAAACTCCTGTCATTTTTATTAAAAAGCAGTGTGGTGGGCATGATAGACAGAGGGAGGAGATACAAAGGGAAGAACACAAGGATATAGAAAGGAAAGGACTGAAGACAAAGCAATAGCCATTTTAGATTTAAAAAGTGATGAAAAAATTTAAAGTTTTACTTAATAAAGTTAAGAAGTTTACAAAGTTCTGAAGGTTTGTTCTGGTTGTGTTTTAATGGCACACCCTTGTATTTCTTCCTCTGTTTTCTCCTGTCAAAGTTTTGGTCAGACTCAGAACAGCCTTTCCAGCAGTATCATCTGCTCTATGACAGAGTGACAGAGGGGTTAGGTTGGCCGCTGGACTTTTGGTAGGCAGTGTTCCCATACTTTTGGGTTCACTGTTCTCTGCTAATTTGGAGTGGGAACTCCAGAACCTGATTTGAAGCTACAATTTCTGGAATTAGGATTTTCCTACAGGTTACCAGTGGGTTTAAGAAAAACAATTTGATGCTTTCTGTTTAAATCCATGAAATTAATATGTAAATGTCAACAGCCGTATCACAGGACATAATGTTTGTCAGTGCAATACATGTTTATAAACTTCTTTGAAGGATGGGAGAAAGCAGTGGTCTAAAGTTTATTGAAATAGAGTTTGATAATTGAAGAATTTTAAATCCTAGAAGGTTCTCCATCTCAGGTTTGCTGGCTCTGGGTGGATTTCAGGAAGGCGGTGAATGAAGCTCTGAAATGTTGTGTAAAGGGGATTTTTTCTGAGGAAAATAGCCATAACTCTAAGGAGTTTTTTAAATGAGTCTCGAACCCTAACAGTTTTTAAAGCATTTTAAAACTTAGAAAACTGCCCTTTCTTCCTATCTTGCTTAGAGTTTACTGTTTAGCTGTATTCATTATGTAACTATTCTTTTGAAGGTTAGTTAATGACAATACAGAGAGTACTGTTTTAGGTCCACAGCTTGACTATGGGAAATAATATGAATCATAGCTAACACTTGTTGAATTCTTATTATGTACTGGATGTTGTTCCAAGTATGTGTTTATTTTTAAAAAAATATCATAATAAACTTATGTGATGTAGGGACTGTATTTTATAACTGAAGAAATTGGAGCATAGAGTAGTAATTAAATAACTTTCCCAAAGTCACAGAGTGAGAAAGTGGTAGAGCCAGGGTTTGAACCCAGACAGATTTAAGAGCACCGATATTTATGAAGGGTGATATTATTTCCATAGAAATAGTTCCCACAGTTTGACAGTGACAATCAACCACTATTTCATTTTAATGCGGAGTGCTATAATGATGGAACATTCATTTAAAATTAATGCTTATATGGTACTTGTATAATTGACCTTATTAATTATATATTTAAAGATTATCTTTATGAGCAAATGATATTCACATGAGTGTCTATATGTGTTTGGTTCCTTGGAGAAAAATTTTTTTATGGTTCCTGAATGAAAACATTTGTCCAGTGTACATAGTTTTTGCTGGTAGAGCTTGGCAAATAGGCAAATGTGGATTGATCGATATGTCTGTATCTATCTATCTATCTATCTTTCTATCTATCTTTCTATCTACCTATATATCCATCCATCCAAGTAAAAGGCTGGGATTCAGGGAGTGATCAGAAGACTCACATATCACAGTGGAAGTGGTGTAGTCAACTATTCCGGAAGTCCCCTTTTCAGAAGATTTTATGGTCTGAGGGTTGGCAAGAAGCCAACTCCTGTTTTTAACTCAGTATTAGTGCTTTGATTTATTTACCCAGCGATTACAGATTACTTCATGAGACTGCTGAGGCCGAGCATCGCTTATGTGTTGTTGGCTGCTATCCTATTTTATGGATTGGATGGAAAAATTCCATAGGAAAGTTGAGAGAACATTTGTGGGTTTTGCTCATAGTGTTTACTCCTATTTAATGGTAATGTTACTAACTATAATCAATTTCATATATATTTATGATTATTTATTAACTTGCTACATGTCAGGGAATGTTACACTTTTTTTAAAAAAAAGTTATTCAGTGCCGGAATCAGAAATAGGAAATAAGAGGCTCTTTGATCTCTGTTCATTTCAACGATAGTATTTGTACACAATTTCTATCTGGAGGCAGAGTATGTATACACACATATCTTCCAGTGTTTTATCCCGCTGCAAATCTAGTGGTGCCTGGCAGGTCATTTTTAGAAGCAGAGGATTATATATAGACCACATGAGAAGGAGTAAAAAAAAGTCAATGCCTATAGTAGGTGATCATATTCTAAGTTGTTTCTTTTCCAGATGCTGAAGGAGAGTGACAGAAAGTATTTTGTCAAGTAAAGGAATTGAAACCGAAAATGATCCCAGAAGAGGAAAATATTAGGGCTGTAAGGTTGGGGGTGGGGAGACTCTAAGGTCATGACACACGAGCCCAGTGACATAGTCAGTGATCTCTGTATCACTGAAGTCTCCTTACTGGGCCTCCTGCTTACATGCCTTTGGATAAAAATCTGGGACAGGAACTATGTTGACCCTTGAACAACAGGAGTTTGAACTGCGAGGTCCACTTATACAAGGCTTTTTTTTTTTTACCGTAAATGCTGTGGTGTTACAGGATCCGTGGTTGGTTGAATCTGTGATGCAGAACCACGGATACGGAAGGACTGCGGTACCCAGGGCCTGCTGAAAATTACAGCGGATTTTCCACTGAGCGCAGTGTTGGCGCCCCTGACCCTGCTGTTGTTCAAGGGTTAGCTGTACCCTTGGCAAACTGTTAGCCCTGACTGCCAGCATTTTCAAATAATATTTTTTAATTGAACGTCTTAGTTAGATATTTTACAATATATTTTCCCAACTTTTTTGCTCTCCTTACTCCTCAGCACCAAAAATAAGCATATACAGTGAGATTTCATTTTCTAAAATAAATAACTATATTGTTAAAATTATTCATTATATTATTTTAAATATTATTAGTACACAATTAACCAAACTATCCCATTCACTTTTCTTTATCTTTTTTTTTTTGGCTGCGTTGGGTCTTTGTTGCTGCGTGCAGGCTTTCTGTAGTTGCGGCGAGCAGGGGCTACTCTTCATTGTGGTGCAAGGGCTTCTCATTGCGGTGGCTTCTCTTGTTGCGGAGCACGGGCTCTAGGTGCGTGGGCTTCAGTAGGTGTGGCACACGGGCTCAGTAGTTGTGGCGCACGGGCTTAGTTGCTCCGTGGCATGTGGGATCTTCCTGGACCAGGGATCGAACCCGTGTCTCCTGCATTGGAAGGCGGATTCTTAACCATTGTGCCACCACGGAAGCACCCCGCATTCACTTTTGATAAGTACTTATTAGCATAAAACTAAACTACATTGGAAATGATATCAGCGTAGAGGTGGGTAGTGTGGATATCACTGCTTTGACTAAAGAAGGTATCTCTAATATCAGTTTTTCCACTTGGCCCTGTATTTGGTACCTTGGACAGGCAAGGCGCATGGTAGGATTCTGGATGGGGGAGAGGTCCACCTTTCTTTCGTAAAATGGGAGAAGCATCATTATGAAAGAGGAAGCGGGGGGGGGGGAAGAGAACTTGCTAGAAATCTGCTTTGCCTCAGGCACATTTCAGGCATATCACTTACACAAAGGGGCACCCAAGGAAGTAGTGGGTCTGGAAATTCATTTCTTTAGAGCTCCCTGTGGTCATACAGACCTTGGAAAGTCATGGGGGTTCCCCAGGAGTGCCCGTCCCTCACTTCGAAGAGCTCTGATCTAGTTCAGCCTCATCCCCATCCCCTGCCCGTGGTTTCTGGACTGCCATGGTTCACTGTGCTTAAAAGAAAGTATATGTGTTCACGCCTGGGGTGGCGGGGGGGCAGTAAAGAAGGGAGTGTGGCTGCGATAGATGCTTCCCACTGAAAGGAGTGAAGAGTAAGTTCCAGTCGGTCTTGGACAGCCTTTGCCCCCTCATCTCCAGTCATACCTGCTCTGCGCTCTAGACACACTTGCTGTATTCCTTGTCACTCCTTGTCAGCCTTCGAATGTCCTACTCACAAAGCCCAGGCAGAATTATTCTCTCCCTGATACGAATTTATTTGGTGCTGTCTACATTCCCTTATAATAGCTTTTCTCTCTGTAAATTCATCTTCTTATGCGCCTGTCTCTACACTTACATTTTGAATAAAGACAGGACAGTGTGTCCCGTGTCCCCAGCCAGGGGCTGGACACATAGTTGACTTGTATTGACCTCAGTGATCACTGGACAATTTGACAGCTAAGCAGAGGCATGCAAAAGCAGGTAGGAAACCTAAGTAACACAGCAAAACACATCGCTGGAACGTTATAATAAAAACACTATCTTAGGAAAATAAGTCTGGGCTAGGATTTATTGAAGAAAAGAACAAATTGGAGCTGAGGAAACCAGCCAGAAATCTATTGCACTCATTCAGGGATGTAGTCTCATTCCTATTATCTGCTCAAGGACACAGTTCTAATAATTTTTCTTTTTTTTTTTTAATTCATCATCAATTTTCTTCTCTGTCTAACGAGTCTTTCCCATTACCATGCAGGCATGCTATAATTTCTCCCATTAGAAACAAAAAACAAAAAGTCTCTGTTGACTTCATGTTTCTCTCCAGCTACCACCTGGTTTTTCTGTCCCCATTTTATAGGACAACTTTCAAAGTCAACCCTATTCTGTCTCCAGGGTCTCTCTTCTCATCCTCTCTTGACCCAGCCAGGCTGTCATCCCCACTATTGTATGAAAAATGCACTTGTCAAAGGCACTAAGAACCCATGTTAAATCCAGTGATTAGTGCTGGGTTCTCTTCCTAGGTGCCCTGTCAGCAGAACTAGAAAGTTCTTCATTTGGCTTCCAGGCCATCCCCTCTCCTTATTGTCCTTTTTCCTCACCAGCACCTATTGCAGTCTCTTCTGCCAGTTCCTTGCTTTCTTAACCTCTAAATGTAGGCATCTGTGGGCTCAGTTCGTGACCTTTTCTCTGGCTGTGCTCAATCCCTTGGTGATCTCAATCTCATGGCTTTTGACACCTTCCCAAGTGGTGATTCATAAATGCATGTCTGGAGTCATGACTTTTCTCTGAACTCCAGACTCATACATAGAAGCCTCTTCACCATCTCTGATTGGATATCTAGTTCTCACTGGATTCCTGACTTAACCCCCAAAACTGCTTCTCCCACTGTCTTCTTCATCTCACAGATCCATTCTTGTAGCTGCATAGATAATTCTTGTTTTCTCACACCCCACATTTAATCTGCTAAATCATTCAGCTGTGCCTCCAAGATAGATCCCACATCTGACCTGCTTACCATCTTCACTGCTGCCACATGGGCCCAGGCCACCGTTAATCATGTCTCATGGTATCGTGGCAAGAGGTGGTCTCTCTGTTGCTCTACTTGTCCCTCCCCCCACCCCCACCCCAAGAAGATTTCAGTTATCTGTTCTTACTTATCTGCATTAAACCAACAAACAAAACCACAAAACAAACAAACAAAAACCACTCCAGAATGCAGTGGCTTAAAAAACAAAAATTTGTTATTTGTCATGATGCTGCAGTCTGGGCTACATGCAGCTGGTCAGTTCCTCTAAGCCTGCTGGGGATGAAACACCCAAGAAGGTTTCTTCATTTGTGCATCTGGAACCTCAGCTGGGCTGGCTGTGAAGTTAAAGGCTCCTCCTTTGATTCTTCCTTTTCCGTAAGAAATAGCTCTTGCTATAGCAGTTGAGCAGGGTGCTTCCTGCTCATGGTGAGTTAGGGATCTAGAGACTTTTTTGTGTGTCCTTCTTTTTTGTTTAGCTGGTGGGGCTTTTTTTTTGGTGGGGGGGAGGGTACCATTTTCTTATAAACCTTGGGGGCTTCCTGTAAACTTTATTGAGGTTCACTCCATTGGAAAAGACATACCCAGAAAACTCGTGAGACAGACTCCGGTTTACTCTGGCTGTGAGTCAGAATGCTGTAGGAAAAGCCTTCAAGGCCTTTAGAAACACCTTTGTCTCACTGATAGGGTCTATGAGGTGCCACTTTAAATCCATTCTAGATTTAATGAGGCGTCTTCCAGCCACATACTTGATTTGATCTTTAACCTGAGAGTCCATTGTACTAATAGGCCCTGGATTTGATCTTTACCCTAAGACTACTTCTTTCTTTGAGAATCTTGTGTTGTCTCGAGAGACAAGAATGACAGTAAGTTTAGTTTTCCAACCTAGCAAGTCCTGGGTTGAATGATTTCTTCTAAATTCAGCTTGAATGTTCCTCTTTCTCTTCCTGCAATTAATCCTAGGCTGCAAAAGGAAGCCAATGATCACATTCAGAAATTTTCTTAGCCAGGTCCACAAGTTTATTAGATACGTTTTCTTTCTTCCATATTATTGCAGGCAACTGTGCAACGTGAGTTGCCCTCTCTCCAGCCTCTAATAATAATTTCATCACTGCCTTTCTCGCCTCACTAACAGTGAGTGTCCTTGCTATGTACTCCCCAGGTGTCTACCTATCACCTGATCTTATATCAATTTCAGTGTCAATTACTAATTGCTATGTAAATAACTAGCCCCCAAATTTAGGAGTGTAAAATCAAAGTGATTTTATTTGTTTAAAGTTCCAAGATTAGAAGTTTGGACAGGACCCAGTGGCCATGACTTGTCTCTATGCCAGAATGTCTGTGGTCTCAGCTGGTATGACGCCAAAGGACTGTCTGAGATTGTTTAAGAAATTGGGTCATATGTGGAGCCTCAGTCCTGGCTGTTGGCTGGGTTCCTTCATGCTTCTCCACTTGGCTTTTCCCCATGGCTAGATTGGGATTACTCACATGGTGGTCTCAGGGTTGTTAGACTCCTTACATAGTATCCAGCTTCTATAAAAGGGAAGCAGGAACTGCAGATGCTCTGAAGGCCTGGGCCTGGAATTCCCAGACTGTCACATTTGTCTCATTTTATTGCAAAAAGCAAGGCAGGAGGCCATCTCAGATTCAAGAGGAGAGGACATAGACTCAGCCTCTTGCTGGGTAGTATGTTATGCTTGTTCATGGAAAGAAGGCATTGATTGGTGGCCACCATCTTGAAGATTATCTGTCACACGTTGTGGTCCTGCTAAAGCATTGATCCAGTTACGCCACTCCTCTATTCACAACCCTCTATTGCCATCTCATTTTACTTCAATAAAAGCCAAATTCCATTACAGTGGTCAGTAAGGCCCTCGGTGATTCGTACCTCTGCTGCCTCATCTGCTCTTCCTCCCTTAGCTCAGGGCTTCAGTCACACCGACAGCCTTTCTATTCATCACCCATACTGCTCTGTTCTTGTCTCCGTGTCTTTGAACTTGCTGTTCCCCCTGCTTAGACTGTTTTCTCTCAGATGTGGCCCAGTCCCTTACCTCATGGGGTCCTGGCTCAAATACCCTCTTTGCAGGGAGGCTTTCCCTGACTGGTGTACTTCGTGTTGCATTCCCACCAGCATTCTCGGCTTAAACTCTCCTCCAGACGCCCACAACTACTTGCCGTACTGCCAGGTTTACACTACCCTATCCAAAACTCTTAGGGTCGGATGTGTTTGGAATTAAGATTTTTTTCAGTTTTTGGACAGGTCATTTTTATAGACTGACTTGTGTCTCTCCCTCTCCCCACCAAATCCATATATTGAAGCTCAACCCCCAGTGTGACTGTATTTGGAGACGGGACTCTCAGGAGGTAACTCTGGTATACGAGGTCATAAGAGTGGAGCCCTAATCCAGTAGGACTGCTGTCTTTATTAGAAGAGGAAGAGACTCCAGGAGTTGACACGTACAGAGGAAAGGCCATGTGCAGACGTAGTGAGAAGGTGGCTGTCTGCAGACTAGGAAGAAAGTCGTTACTGACCCTTCCAGCACTTTGCTCTTGTACTTCCAGCCTCCAGAATGTGAGAAGATAAATTTCTGACGTGTGAGTCATCCACTCTCTGGTATTCTGTTACAGCAGCCCTAGCAGAGCAGACTAAGAGAGTGACATAATGCCTTTGCTATATACTGTGTGACAACTACGGTATATAGTAAGCTTATCCAGGGACCTCCTCAAAAGTGAAATAAAACACGGGGGTGAGGCAGGGAAATGGATGCGCTTCACTGTGGAAAGCTCAAGATTGAGATAACAGTGGAACGTAAAGCCGAAAATGTCCTGCAAGTCATCAGAAGTACTGCACTGAAGATCGCGTGAGCTGTTAGTACAAGAGATTTTAGTTTATGGGTTAATAGTCAAGAATTATTGACTGAAGCCATTGACTGTCGGAATGTTTCCCCAGGAGGCAAAAGTATGTAAAGAAGGTTTGGGGTCATACGAAGACCAGAGTGTCTGTTACTGAGCTGCGCACTCTGGAAGAGGAAATGTTCAGGCAATGTCTTCAGGAAAGCGTTGGCCAGTTTCCAGGTCTTCTAAAGAGAACGTTAGGCTTTTCACACTTTCTAGCCTTTGCTTGCCTGTCCTGCGCACTCTGTCTGCTCCTCTCATGATGGATTTTATATTCGCCATATGCCTCTTCTTACACCCACATCTTTTCTTTTCTTTTTTTAATTGAGGTATAATTGACATAAAGCGTCATGTGAGTTTCAGGTGTACAACATAATGATCCAACACTTGTGTATAGGACAAAATGATCACCACCGTAAGTTTAGTTAACGTGTGTCACCATAGATAGTTATAATTTTTTTCTTATGCTGAGAACTTTTAAGATTTATTCTCTTAGCAACTTTCAGATATGCACTGTAGTACTGTTACCCAGAGTCATCATGCTGTCATCATGCATTACATCCCCACGACTTATTTGTATTATAACTACAAGTTTGTACCTTTTGACCCCCTGCATGCATTTTGCCCCCCACCTCTGGCAACCAACCACCCATGTGTTCTCTCTACGAGTCCCTTGCTCCATGAAGTTCTCTCGGCAAAACCTCAACTTTACCTCCTCTCTAGCCACCTGGAAATATTGATCACGCCTCTCCTCTGTTCTGCCCCCACTGATGGATACTTCTCTAAGTACCTGCAGTATTTTCTATATTGACTCGTACTCACATTGCCCCTCTCCTCAAGTAAATGATACAGGTGGTACAAAGGATGACAAGAATTGTGATGGAGTTGGAGGGGCTGAAGTTTGGGAAACACTGTGTCCTTGTGTGCCAAGCACTTGCTTGGTACACAGTAGAGCTTTAATAATGTTATTTTTGTTGTCAGTAATCTATCACATATTGCTGAGGGGGTCAAGTAATATCAGGTTCTGAGAAAAGGAGTTTGACTGGAAATAAGTCACTAGTGATCACATAACTGTTGGAATGTCCCAGCATATGCTTTATTGTCAGTATCAGGAAGGGAAATAGAACTTCCTGAGAGTCTGATTTGGGCCAGGCTACAGATAGAATCCTTACACTCATTTTTAGATGATACAGATGAGCTTCTTAGATTAATATGAGGTTTTTAGAACTGAGAAAAGAAATAGGTTGTTTAATAGGGTTTTTTTGCCAGTTTTATTATTTGAAAGAATAATTTTATAAATTGCAAAGTAAATGCTTCAATTAAAGAAAGGAAGTAGAAGCAAACCACACCCTGTTTTCTAAATTCCTTCAAATAGAAATCCTTTCGTCTTCCTACTTCAACAGTATTTGCTAAGTATTTTGAAAAAAAAAAATTCGAAAGTACAAAAAAGATGAGAGGAATTTTGTAAAAATTGTAGTATTGTTAATATTTAATTTATTTGGTGTCTTTTTTCCTGAGAATCCAAGATAACAAATATGCAGTCATAACAACATTGTCACTTTAAAATTTGCAGTAATTCCAAATGTCAAATTAAAAAAAAAAATCTATATTTCATATCTTTCGACTCTATGCCTAGAAAGCAAGATCCTTCTCATTGCTTCGTGCAGGACTTCTCAAACTTCAGACATGTGGTTTTCTGATGGCTTATTAGATTTGATATTGAGGTATTTCTCTTCTGCACTTTGACCTCTAAGGCACATTCCTCAGCTTCTGCAGTTCACAAAGCATTGGCTTCTGGCGATGGTTTTGAATCAGGGAGGCTAACGACAGACCGGAAGCTCTCCCAGTCATTGGCAGATGTTTATGATTTACTGAGCACGTTCCCTGTACATGGCTCTCTGCCAAGCGCTGTGAGGGGTAAAAACATGCACCAAACATGATTCCTTTTAGAGACTTACTATCTAGTGGAGCAATGAATATCTGTGCACGAAGAACTGAGGTACCCAGTATACAACTGTCCATGCTCTAAAGAGACCATGCTTTCTTTCATCGCTAAACGTACGGACGTGCACGTCCCTCATTGGGACTATTTCATCCAATGTCTTTTCCTCACTCTTCCTCCTGACCCACCTACCTGATCCAGAGGTGTTATTTTGACATTGTTTTCTCTGGGAATATTTCCCCTAAGCCTCCAAGATTGGATTAGGTATCTCCCATTCTTAATTTCATTTAGTAAATATTTCAATACAGTTGGCCCACCGTATCCACGGGCTCTGCATCCTCGGGATCAACGGACTGCAGATTGAAAATATTTGGGGAAAAAAAAAATTCTAGAAGGTTCCATAAAGTAAAACTTGAATTTGCTACTCACTGGCAACTATTTACATAACGTTTACATTGTGTTAGGTATTGTAAGTAAACTATAGATGGTTCAAAGTATATCGGAGGATGAGTGTAGGTCATATGCAAATACTATATCATTTCATATAAGGGACTTGAGCATCTGCAGATGCTGGTATCCATTAGGGTCTTTGAAGCTGGTGGATACAGAAGAAGGACTGTGGTTAGCATTTACTGTCAGCCACATGCCAAGCACTTTCACCTGTGTAACCCTCCCAAGCTCTGTGAGATGTTTTCCTCACCACTTTTCAGGTGACGAAACTGAAGCAGCAAGAGTTTACGTGCCTTGGCCAGGCTCCACCGTGAGGTGGAATTAGAGTTTGAACCCAGGTCTCTCTGCAGAGCCTGCACTCTTCACCTAGCGGGTGCTGTGTCACTGGAAAAACTAATAAGAGGCATAAAGATTAAAAGGGAGGAGATAAAAATTACCATTGTTTATAAATGAAAGCTGTGAATATTAACAAACTACGAAGACTAGTAAGCGAGTTCAGCAAGATGGCCAGGCAGGCAGAAGAGTAACAAAAAATGAATAGCATTTTTCAACACTAAATAAAATGTTAGCTAACATAACACAATAGTAAAGTACTCAGCACAGCAGGAAGACACCACCATCAAACAGAGTTCACTTAAAGCTTGTTTGGATGGCCCAATATTAGAAAATCTATCAATATGATCTTAAGGCATGCAGAAAAAGTTATTATCAAGCTCTTAAATAAGAGCTTGATAAGATTAGATGGGATCATCCAAATAAATGCATGAATAAATGAATGAATGAATGATTCCTACTAAAAAATCTCTGGTAAACATCATACTTAACATAGAACTTTTTCTTTTTTTTTAAATTTTTATTGGAGTATAGTTTATTTACAGTGTTTTGTTAGTTCCTGCTGTACAGCAAAGTGAATCGGATATACATATACATATATCCAATTTTTTTAGATTCTTTTCCCATATAGGACATTACAGAGTATTGAGAAGACTTCCCAGTGCTCTACAGTAGGTCATTATTAGTTATCTATTATATATATAGTAGTGTGTATATGTCGAACACATGTGCTTTTAATTCCAAACTTTCTCATCTCCTCTGGAACCATGCTCCATTAAGTATCACTTCATTTGCCTCTATCTAGAGTTCGTACATTTTCAATCACTCATTTAATTTCACAATCACTTCCAAACATGATTCACTTCTGACTGAGAAACCCAATCTCTCTATTTCTTTTTTTTTTTTTAGCATCTTTATTGAGGTATAATTACTTTACAAAGTTGTGTTAGTTTCTGCTGTATAACAAAGTGAATCAGCTACAAGTATACATATATCCCCATATATCTTCCCTCTTGTGTCTCCCTCCCACCTTCCCTATCCCACCCCTCTAGATGGTCAAAAAACACGGAGCTGATCTCCTTGTGCTATGCGGCTGCTTCCCACTATCTATTTTACATTTGGTAGTGTATATATGTCAATGCCACTCTCTCACTTCGTCCCAGCTTACCCCTCCCCCTCCCCATGTCCTCAAGTCCATTCTCTATGTCTGCGTATGTCTCTTTATTCCTGTCCTGCCCCTAGGTTCTTCAGAACCTTTTTTTTTTTTTTTTAGATTTCATATATATGTGTTAGCATATGGTATTTGTTTTTCTCTTTGTGACTTAACTTCACTCTGTATGACAGACTCTAAGTCCATCCACCTCACTACAAGTAACTCAATTTCATATCATTTTTTGGCTGAGTAATATTCCATTGTATATATGTGCCACAGCTTCTTTATCCATTCATCTGTTGATGGACACTTAGGTTCCTTCCATGTCCTGGCTATTGTAAATAGTGCTGCAATGAACATTGTGGTATATGACTCTTTTTGAATTATGGTTTTCTAAGGGTATATGCCCAGTAGTGGGATTGCTGGGTCATATGGTAGTTCTTTTTTTAGTTTTTTAAGGAAACTCCTCTGTTCTCCATAGTGGCTGTATCAAGTTACATTGCCACCAACAGTGCAAGAGGGCTCCCTTTTCTCCACACCATCTCCAGCATTTATTGTTTGTAGATTTTCTGACGATGGCCATCCTGACAGGGGTGAAGTGATACCTCATTGTAGTTCTGATTTGCATTTCTCTAATAATTAGTGATGTTAAGCATCCTTTCATGTGTTTGTTGGCATTCTGTATATCTTCTTTGGAGAAATGTCTGTTTAGGTCTTCTGCCCATTTTTGGATTGGGTTGTTTGGTTTTTTTTTGATATTGAGCTGCATGAGCTGCTTGTATATTTTGGAGATTAATCTGTCAGTTGCTTCATTTGCAAATATTTTCTCCCATTCTGAGAGTTGTCTTTTCATCTTGTTTATGGTTTCCTTTGCTGTGCAAAAGCTTTTAAGTTTCATTAGGTCCCATTTGTTTATTTTTGTTTTTATTTCCATGTCTCTAGGAGGTGGGTCAAAAAGGATCTTGCTGTGATTTATGTCATACAGTATTCTGCCTATGTTTTCCTCTAAGAGTTTGATAGTGTCTGGCCTCACATTTAGGTCCTTAATCCATTTTGAGTTTATTTTTGTGTATGGTGTTAGGGAGTGTTCTAATTTCATTCTTTTACATGTAGCTGTCCAGTTTTCCCAGCACCACTTATTGAAGAGGCTGTCTTTTCTCCATTGTATATTCTTGCCTCCTTTATCAAAGATAAGTTGACCATATGTGCTTGGGTTTATCTCTGGGCTTTCTATCCTGTTCCATTTATCTATATTTCTGTTTTTGTGCCAGTACCGTACTGTCTTCATTACTGTAGCTTTGTAGTATAGTCTGAAGTCAGGGAGCCTGATTCCTCCAGCTCCGTTTTTCTTTCTCAAGATTGCTTTGGCTATTTGGGGTCCTTTGTGTTTCCATACAAATTATGCAATTTTTTGTTCTAGTTCTGTGAAAGATGCCAGTGGTAGTTTGATAGGGATTGCATTGAATCTGTAGATTGCTTTGGGTGGTAGAGTCATTTTCACAATGTTGATTCTTCCAATCCAAGAACATGGTATATCTGTCCATCTATTTGTATCATCTTTAATTTCTTTCATCAGGGTCTTATAGCTTTCTCCATACAGGTCTTTTGTCTCCTTAGGTAGGTTTATTCCCAGGTATTTTACTCTTCTAGTTGCAATGGTAAATGGGAGTGTTTCCTTAATTTCTCTTTCAGGTTTTTTATCATTAGTGTATAGGAATGCAAGAGATTTCTGTGCATTAATTTTGTATCCTGCTACTTTACCAGATTCATTGATTAGCTCTTGTAGTTTTCTGGTAGCATCTTTAGGATTCTCTACGTAGAGTATCATGTCATCTGCAAACAGTGACAGCTTTACTACTTCTTTTCTGATTTAGATTCCTTTTATTTCTTTTTCTTCTTGATTGCTGTGGCTAAAACTTCCAAAACTATGTTGAATAATAGTGGTGAGAATGGTCAACCTTGTCCTGTTCCTGATCTTAGTGGAAGTGGTTTTTTAACCATTGAGAACAATGTTGGCTGTGGGGTTGCTGTATATGGCCTTTATTATGTTGAGGTGGGTTCCCTCTGTGCCCACTTTCTGGAGACTTTTTATCATAAATGGGTGTTGAATTTTGTCTGAAGCTTTTCCTGCATCTATTGAGATTATCCTATGGTTTTTATCCTTCAGTTTGTTAATATGGTGTATCACTTTGATTGATTTGCATATATTCAAATTCCTTGCATTCCTGGGATAAACCCCACTTGATCATGGTGTATGATCCTTTTAATGTGCTGTTGGATTCTGTTTGCTAGTATTTTGTTGAGGATTTTTGCATCTATGTTCATCAGTGATATTGGCCTTTAATTTTCTTTTTTTGTGACATCTTTGTCTGTTTTTGGTATCAGGGAGATGGTGACCTTGTAGAATGAGTTTGGGAGTGTTCCTCCCTCTGCTATATTTTGGAAGAGTTTGAGAAGGATAGGTGTTTTCTCTTCTCTAAATGTTTGATAGAATTCACCTGTGAAGCCATCTGGTCCTGGGCTTTTGTTTGTTGGAAGATTTTTAGTCACAGTTTCAATTTCAGTGCTTGTGAGTGGTCTGTTCATATTTTCTTTTTCTTCCTGGTTCAGTCTTGAAGGTTGTGCTTTTCTAAGAATTTGTCCATTTCTTCCAGGTGGTCCATTTTATTGGCATATAGTTGCTTGTCATAATCTCTCATGATCCTTTGTGTATCTGCAGTGTCAGTTGTTACTTCTCCTTTTTCATTTCTAATTCTGTCAATTTCAGTCTTTTCCCTTTTTTCCTCAATGATGATTCTGGCTAACGGTTTATCAGTTTTGTTTATTTTCTCAAAGAACCAGCTTTTAGTTTTATTTATCTTTGCTATTGTTTCCTTCATTTCTTTTTCATTATTTCTGATCTGAACTTTATGATTTCTTTCCTTCTGCTAACTTTTGGGTTTTTTTGTTCTTCTTTCTCTAATTGCTTTAGGTGTAAGGTTAGGTTGTTTATTTGAGATGTTTCTTGTTTCTTGTGGTAGGATTGTATTGCTATAAACTTCCCTCTTAGAACTGCTTCTGCTTCATCCCATAGGTTTTGGGTCATCTTGTTTTGACTGTCATTTGTTTCTAGGTATTTTTTGATTTCCTCATTGATTTCTTCAGTGATCTCTTGGTTATTTAGTAGTGTATTGTTTAGCCTCCATATGTTTGTATTTTTTTTTTTTGTAGTACACGGGCCTCTCACTGTTGTGGCCTCTCTCGTTGCAGAGCACAGGCTCTGGACACACAGGCTCAGCGGCCATGGCTCATGGGCCTAGCCATTCCATGTCATGTGGGATCTTCCCAGACCGGGGCACGAACCCGTGTCCCCTGCATTGGCAGGCAGATTCTCAACCACTGTGCCACCAGGGAAGCCACCGATTTCAATTTTCTTAAATTTACCAAGGCTTGATTTGTGACCCAAGATATGATCTCTCCTGGAGAATGTTCCATGAGCACTTGAGAAGAAAGTGTATCCTGTTGTTTTTGGATGGATTGTCCTGTAAATATCAATTAAGTCCATCTTGTTTAATATGTCACTTAAAGCTCGTGTTTCCTTATTGATTTTCATTTTTGATGATCTGTCCATTGGTGAAAGTGGGGTGTTAAAGTCCCCTACTATTATTGTGTTACTGTCGATTTCCCCTTTTATGGCTGTTAGCGTTTGCCTTATGTTTTGAGGTTCTCCTATATGGGGTACATAAATATTTACAATTGTTATATCTTCTTGGATTGATTCGTTGATCACTATGTAGTGTCCTTCTTTGTTCTTGTAAAAGTCTTTATTTTAAAGTCTATTTTGTCTGATATGAGAATTACTACTCCAGCTTTCTTTTGATTTCCATTTGCATGGAATATCTTTCTCTATCCCCTCACTTTCAGTCTGTATGTGTCCCTAGGTCTGAAGTGGGTCTTTGTATACAGCATATATATGGGTCTTGTTTTTACATCCATTCAGCCAGTCTGTGTCTTTTGGTTGGAGCATTTAATCCATTTACATTGTTGGTAATTATCTATATGTATGTTCTTATGACCATTTTCTTAATTGTTTTGGGTTTGTTTTTGTAGGTCCTTTCCTTCTCTTGTTTTTCCCACCTAGGGAAGTTCCTTTAGCATTTGTTGCAAAGCTGGTTTGCTGGTGCTGAATTCTCTTAACATTTTCTTGTCTGTAAAGGTTTTAATTTCTCTGTCAAATATGAATGAGATCCTTTCTGCGTAGAGTAATCTTGGTTGTAGGTTTTTCTCTTTCATCACTTTAAATATGTCCTGCCACTCCCTTCTGGATTGGAGAGTTTCTG
The DNA here is from genome assembly GCF_937001465.1 of Orcinus orca. Lineage (NCBI taxonomy): Eukaryota > Metazoa > Chordata > Mammalia > Artiodactyla > Delphinidae > Orcinus > Orcinus orca. Next base: position 24,014,947 of record NC_064562.1, read on the forward strand.
CTGAAAGATCAGCTGTTAACCTTATGGGGATTCTGTTGTATGTTATTTGTTGCTTTTCCCTTGCTGCTTTTAATATTTTTTCTTTGTATTTAATTTTTGACAGTTTGATTAATATGTGTGTTGGCATGTTTCTCCTTGGATTTATCCTGTATGGGACTCTCTGCATTTCCTGGACTTGATTGATTATTTCGTTTCACACATTAGGGAAGTTTTCACGTATAATCTCTTCAAATGTTTTCTCAGTCCATTTCTTTCTCTCTTCCTCTTCTGTTACCCCTATAATTTGAATGTTGATGCATTCAATGCTGTCACAGAGGTCTCTGAGACTCTCCTCAATTCTTTTCATTCTTTATTCTGCTCTGCAGCAGTTATTTCTAGTATTTTATCTTCCAGGTCACTTATCCGTTCTTCTGTCTCAGTTATTCTGCTATGGGTCCCTTCTAGAGGATTTTTAATTTCATTTATTGTGTTCATCATTGTTTGTTTGCTGTTTAGTTCTTCTAGGTCATGGTTAAATGTTTCTTTTATTTTCTCCATTCTATTTCCAAGGTTTTGGATCATCTTTACTATCATTACCCTGAATTCTTTTTCAGGTAGACTACCTATTTCCTCTTCATTTGTTTGGTCTGGTGGGTTTTTACCTTGCTCCTTCATCTGTTGTGTATTTCTCTGTCTTCTCATTTTGTTTAACTTACTGTGTTTGGGATCTCCTTTTCGCAGCCTGCTGGTTTTTAGTTCCCATTGTTTTTGGTGTCTGCACGTAGTGGGTAAGGTTGATTTAGTGGGTTGTGTAGGCTTCCTGGTGGAGGGGACTGGTGCCTGTGTTCTGGTGGATGTGGCTGGTTCTTGTCTTTCTTGTGTACAGGACCACGTCTGGTGGTGTGTTTTGGGGTGTCTATGAAGTTATTATGGTTTTAGGCAGTCTCTGTGCTAATGGATGGGGTTGTGTTCCTGTCTTGCTAGTTGTTTGGCATAGGGTATCCAGCACTGAAGCCTGATGGTCATTGATTGGAGCTGGGTCTTCGCATTGACAATCTCTGGGAGATCTCTCACTGATTGATATTACGTGGGGCCGGGTGTTCTCTCTTGTTCCAATGTCCTGAACTCAGCTCTCCCACCTCAGAGGCTCAGGCCTGACACCCAGCCGGAGCACCAATACCCTGTCAGCCACACGGCTCTGAAGAAAAGGGATAAATTAATTAATAAATTAAATAAAGTTATTAAAATAAAAAAATTATGAAAATAAATTTTTTTTAAGTAATTAAAAAAAGGGCACAACCAAACCAATAAACAAATCCACCAATGATAACAAGTGCTAAAAACTATACTAAGATAAACATAAAATTCAGAAACTTGTCAGTCTCATACAGCAAACCCCAAGTCTACAGTTGTTCCCAAAGTCCACTGCCTCTGTTTTGGGATGATTCGTTGTCTATTCAGGTATTCCATAGATGCAGGGTACATCAGGTTGATTGTGGAGATTTAATCCACTGCTCTTGAGGCTGCTGGGAGAGATTTCCCTTTCTCTTCTTTGTTCGCACAGCTCCCGGGGTTCAGCTTTGGATTTGGCCCCGCCTCTGCATGTAGGTCGCCCTCTGTTGTCTGTTCCTCGCCCAGACAGGACGGGGTTAAAGGAGCCGCTGATTCGGGGGCTCTGGCTTATTCTGGCCAGGGAGAGGGAGGGGTACAGAATGTGGGGTGAGCCTGCAGTGGCAGAGGCCGGCGTGACATTGCACCAACCTGAGGCACGTTGTGTGTTCTCCTGGGGCAGTTGTCCCTGGATCATGGGACCCTGGCAGTGGCGGGCTGCACAGGCTCCCGGGAGCAGAGGTGTGGAGAGTGACCTGTGCTCGCACACAGGCTTCTTTGTGGCTGCAGTAGCAGCCTTAGCGTTTCAAGCCCGTCTCTGGTGTCCGCGCTGATAGCCACGGCCTGCGCCCTTCTCTGGAGCTTGTTTAGTCTGTGCTCTGAATTCCCTCTCCTCGTGCACCCCAAAACAATGGTCCCTTAACTCTTAGGCAGGTGCAGAATTCTTCCCAGTCTCCCTCCCGGCTAGCTGTGTTGCACTACCCGCCTTCAGGCTGTGTTCACGCAGCCAACCCCAGTCCTCTCCCTGGGATTTGAACTACGAAGCCAAAGCCGGAGCCTCAGCTCCCAGCCCCGACCCGCCCCGGCGGGTGAGCAGACAAGCCTCTCAGGCTGGTGAGTGCTGGTCGACACCAATCCTCTGTGCAGGAATCTCTCTACGTTGCCCTCTGCACCCCTGTTGCTGTGCTCTCCTCCGTGGCTCCGAAGCTTCCCCCCTCCGCCACCCGCAGTCTCCGCCTGCGAAGGGGCTTCCTAGTGTGTGAAAACCTTTCCTCCCTCACAGCTCCCTCCCGCTGGTGCAGGTCCCACCCCTGTTCTTTTGTCTCTGTTTTTTCTTTTTTCTTTTGCACTACCCAGGTACGTGGGGGGTTTCTTGCCTTTTGAGAGGTCTGAGGTCTTCTGCCAGCATTCAGTAGGTGTTCTGTAGGAGTTGTTCCACATGTAGATGTATTTTTGATGTATTTGTGGAGAGGAAGGTGATCTCCATGTCTTACTCCTCCACCATCTTGAAGACCTTCCCCTTAACATAGAACTTTAAACAGCATTTTCTTTCGTCTTGAGAAACGATGAGGATATTGGTTTCTATGCAACTATTTAAGCGTACTGAAGACAGAGATAAGAGTAACAGCTCATTTTCACTGAGTACTTACTGCGTGCTAAGCAGTATTCTAAGTGCTTTATTTGTTTTGCTTATTTAAACAATAGTAGACTCTTAAGTTCTTTACTTATCTTTGCTTCCTATATCTTTCTGCTTCCTCCAAAAACTATTTCAAACAGGATCAATGAAGGGTGAATTCTTCAGAGATATCATATGCCTGTGGCTATATTAATTTTGTCTGCACATTTAAATAATGGTTTCCCTGGATATTTAATTCTAGCTACAAGGTTATTTTTCTTCAACATTGTAGGGTCTCTGCTCCACTGTCTTCTTGCATCTGTTGTTTCTTTCAAGGACCTGATGTCTGTCTGAACTTTGTCCACTTTCACGCTAATGAATATTTCTGAAGTTTCTGCTTGGCCTGACTGTTCTTGAATGCCACTAAAATATTCCCAACTGAGTCTGGGTTTGTTTTTAATTTATGTTCTTTGCCACTCTATTGTCTTCTTTATTTTGAGGTCTTATATTTGCAATTTTAGAAAAATTCTGATGATTATTTTCTCATTTATGCCCTCCCCCCTTTTTTTTGCCAGACCACAAGTGGATAGAAGTTGAAATTTCTGCTTTCATCCTCTATGTCGTTTGAGTCTTCCTTCATTTTCCCCTTCTAGTCGTTTGTCCCTGAAGCCTTTGAGGACAGTGCCTGATCTAACCGTGTAGCTCATTCTTTCACTGTCCAGCAGTATTCATTCTGGCATTCAAGCTATTTACTTAATTCCTTACTTTATCACTTATTTTTAAAATATTTATTATACCCAGTTATTTCTTCATCATTTCTTCCTCCTGATTCATGTTTCCAAAATACTTCTTACTGTTCTACAGGGAATTTACTATTTTAAAAAATTCTGGTTTAAATTCTTATCTGTTCCAGTAGGCTTTCCCCATCTGGCTTACTTTTTTCCAGTCTTTGTCACTCTTTTATGGAGTTCCCACTATATATTCTTCCCTATACGTTTATCTTTCTTCAGTTGAGATCATTGTTAGCCTAGTATTATCAGCCAAAAGACAAAGCCCTTGGCTGTAGCTGTGGTTCTCCAAATGTGTTGGTTGGGGCACCCTTCAGGTTGAAGACCCTTTACTGTTGCCTCTGGATTTAACAGCTCCACAACTCTCCACTCTTCCGATACCTTGTTTCCAAAGGATCCTTCCCAGTCTCTTGCTGTTGGTGCCTCACTGTCTGGTAGTAGTGATGGAAAGAGCAATTACTTGGACTCAGGGTATGGGCTTATGCAATTATGTTGACAGTTTTCTGAGTGCCCCACAATCCAGGCCCAGCCAGCAAGTGTCAGTCAAGTGAAGCAGGCGTCTCCTAATCCTATCTTTCAGGGAAGAGGAGGGAGGGAACAGGATACAGCAACTAGAACCTCCCTCCTCATCTCATCCTCCACTTCTGGTCCCCAACTCTGTCTAGCTTTGGGCTGCCAAAATGAGATCCAATTTCCTCTGTCTCTCCAGGGATTTTCCCAGATGTGGAATTAGTTCCTGAGCATGCCTTGGCATTCTAAAAACCATCTGATTTCTCCAGAACCCATCAGGCAGATTTCCAAAGACGGAGCCAGCTGCCCTTGCTGACCCTTAATCTAACTAGGAACTGCCTAAGATGAATCATTCTCCTTCCTCCCAACCGATTTATTCAAGAAACAGTAAATGTGTAAATATATAATAATATTTGCCATTATTATCATGAAGCCACATTGGACCAAGATCCCAGAGGTCCCAGTATAAAAGCCAGAGTGTGGTGTCGTGGCCACAGTGTAAAGGAGATTGTGAAATTTCCATCTTCCCCATTCCTCAAAGGTAGAAAACTGTTAATTGGGTGACAGTGAGAATGAAGCAGAGTTTATTCAGGGAAGTTATGGGTGGCATGTTTACCTGAGTTGTTCTGACTCAAGAAAGTAGTTATTTGGAAATAAGTGGAGTGAAGTAAGTGGCATTGGAGCAACATTTTGCCAGTGGTGCTGCTGGTGCAGGATTGTTAGATCTAAGGTGTGAAATTAAAATGATTCAAAATCTACCAATACTTCCCTTTAGTTATCATCATTACTTATGGGGTTGAAAGCCCCAAGCGTATTGTAACCCTAGATTTTAGGGATGAGTAGACCTGTTTTGTAATTGAAGCTAATATGTCGAAGCAGCACAGTGCAGAGCACGTGCCTTGTGCTCCCTATTAGCTGAATGAACTGCTGGTGAAGGATTAAACTGGGCTTCCAAGACACATGGTAGACCCCAGTTTTACCTATTTGTGTAACACTGGACAAGACATTCAGTTTCTCTTCACTTTTTTTTCTCTTCTGGAAAATTAAGATGTTTAGACCAGAGGAATTCCTTCAGGTTCAAATCAGATGGTATTGAGGATTAATATAACATGGATGAATTTGACAATATACTGGTAACTGACCTGTGACCTTTATTAAGGTGTACTTAGGCACTGGAAGGGACTTTAGACACCATCCAATTACACCTCCCTATTTTAAAGATAAAGAAACGAAGGTTAAGAAACATGAACTACCTTGCTGTGGTCACATAGCTGTCTACAGACAGAACCAAGACCAGGGCTGTAGTCTGTAGGCTTCCAGTCCATTCCATGGTTTTGATAAGGTTAGAGAGGCTCCAGATTTCATCAAGGAGCCTTCAAGCTCAATATTACATGAACATCATAACGTTCTAATGATGAATAGAAGGGAAAGATGGTATTGTGTATGGAGTCTAGTAAAAGAAAAGATGGTGACCACCGCCGTTGTTTACACGAGTCCAAAGAGACAGATTCTATTTCTATAAAAATTAATGTTGTGGTCCCAGCACATGGTAGTGACACATTTAATGCTAATTGTTTAGAAGGCTATGTCCTATAGCCTAATGGAGATAATTTTCTTTCTTTTTTTTGGCCGCGCCATACATGGCTTCCGGGATCTTAGTTCCCGGACCAGGGATCGTACCCATGACCCTGCAGTGGAAGTGCAGAGTCCTAACCACTGGACCACCAGGGATTTCCCTGGTGATAATTTTTTATGTTGTAGATATATTCTTCAAGACTTTACAGTTTCCTTTGTTCTCATTCCATGTTTGTCAAAGTATCTTCTTGTGAGTAATTTGGTCATGTAAGTTAATAGTGCAGCCTCTGTTATTTAGGGATGGCTCTGGTGCAAGGAGCAGCTACCCACATTTACCTCTTCATAACCCCCTCTGAAAACAAACAAAAAAGCCCTCAAAAGAAATCTAACACTTTACAAAAATACAGTCATCTTGGGCATCCTGTACAAGTACACCCAGCAAAAAGGGTCAGAATCTTAAAAGACTATAAAAAATATGTAATCCCATAGAAATAATTGAGTATTTCAATCCCGTAGAGGCACACTGAATATTTGATGATGTCTCTACGGCCCGTTTTCTTGGCACAAAAGCTGAGGAGCATGGAAGAAGTAGAAAGCAGAGAAAAATGGAAAGCAAAGATTAGAAAGAATAAAGGAATGGCAATCTATTCATAGTGGTAGTTTTAGTAACTAGTATTTAAATAAGAATATTTAAGGAGACCAGTGAAAGAGAAGGTCAAGAACTAAAACTGATTAAGTCTCCCCATCTGGGGGTAGCTATTCTGTTAGCTGTGTCCCAGGTAAGGACACAGCCCTGGTGGAGAAGAAAGAACCAGCAGTGCTGAAAAGGTAGACAAGTTCTACCATCCAGTCCAGGGAAAAGAAGGCCAGCAGCCACATGGTCCACACTAGAACTCAGGAGTGTAAGCACTCTGTCAATTTTTTTTTATAAAGGAGGCACAATTACATGATTTTAAATTTATTTCATTTTATTTTATGTTTTTGTCCACACCGCGCGTGGCATGTGAGATCTTAGTTCCCCCGCCAGGTATCAAACCTGGGTCTCCTGCAGTAGAAGCCCAGAGTCTTAACCACTGGACCACCAGGGAAGTCCCTCTGCCAGATTTTAAATAAACTTTATTAATAGAGACAGCCAGCTTCCTAGGAGTTTTGTAAGCTCTACTGCTTTGCTCTGTAGACTTGAGAAGTTTAGTCTGCTTGTCAGGAAGGAGCCCACCAGCAATGCCGTAGAAACAAGACATTTGGGATTACTATAGCAAATCTATGGCCACGGTGTTGATTCAGGGATTCAAAGTTCAGGGTAAATCATTTGATCCATTTCATAAAGAGCCAAATATTTGGAATGGGAAATACCAGAGGCCTAATCAGCAAGAAAAATAAAACAATAGGAGAATGGTAACCAGCTCTAGTGAACTGGAAACAGGGTACTGAGGAATTATTGGTCTAAAGTACATCTGTATTTAATAAATAAAAGAGCAGCTTTGCCTTAGCTTTTTTAAAAATTTTTTTATTTTTACTTAATTGTAAGTGTTGTTTCTGAGGATTGTGGTAATCATACCTCTTTGCTTCTGTTAGGGATTGGTGAGAAGTGAGAGAGATGTTTGAATCCAGTTATTTGCCAGCAGGAGATGTGCTATATAATTAAGCTGTTGTTTTCACTGATAGGTTATTATCAGTAGGTAATAAGAAATTGTGCATCAGTATAAATTGTCATATGGAGCATTTCATGCTACAACAGATGAGGCATGTGTTCCGTGGCAGCACCAAGCAATCATGTAGAGATGGGTGCCGTTATGGCGGTTATAAATCACAACATACACTTTAATCGTTAAACAATTGTCTATAGTGGCAGAACTGGAAAACTGTTTAGTAATGATTGGCTTATTGTTATGATGAAGAATAATTTTTATATAGATCTTTTATATAAATACCTGAAGAAGGCAAAAGCAGAACATTCATTTTATAGACACATACTTAGGAACTTTTTGGTTCGGGGCTCATTTATCTTTAACTGCAAATATTTGAAGGGTCAGAAAGTCACCAAAATAGCTTTCCATGTATAATTTTAGAGTTTAAAATTATATATATTTCGTATTCCAGTTATATGAAGATACTGCATAGTAGGACTAAAAAGGCCCAAGCTGGCCACTACTAAATTCAAGTCTCTCTGGTTTCCTCTTTCGGAAGCCATAAGTTAACAAGGGAATGTCTTGGCTTATGGGATACAAGGAAAATATTGCTTTGTTCTTGAAAGGCTAAAGCTACAAGTCTTCTCTCCCATCTTTCTCTTTCCTTTCTCTGGGTATTATTCCTTTGTTATTCTTCTCCACTTCTCTTTCTTTCCTCATCATGATGTTTCTGTTCTTCAAAACTGAGCTCAAGTATACTCACTATAAAAACCTCATCTGGACTGACCCAACTGTCTTTTCCCCTTCAATTCTGTTGTCTTAGATTTTGCCCTACTCATGGAAAAGTTTAACAGACTTCTCTGTGAGAATTTTAAAATCCTATCAAGGGGTTTATGTGTCCCCAACTAGACCACTGCAATCTAACATATGAAAATGTTTGTTCCCAGAATTTGACCCAATAAAGAGCTTGCCCCAGAATGTAAATTCACCACATCACTAGCACATGTTTAGTTCATCTGACTAGTTCATCCGACATTTCTTTTTTCCTAGTAAGACTTTTCTGAAGAAGGAATTAGAGCAAGCTTTTTTTTCTCTCTTTAAATTTATTTATTTATTTATTTATTTATTTTGGCCACATTGCACAGCTTGCGGGATTGAACCTGGGGCCCCGGCAGTGAGAAAGGAGTGCTAACGCCTGGACCACTAGGGAATTCCCAGTGCAAGCTTTCTTCATTGTAAACGGGCACTTGAATAACACTGAACTAGACTGTGAGGATGTTAAAGACCACTTTGTCTCTTTCCAGTCCTATGGGAGGGGTGGAAGAGCCCGATTGTGAGGAATGAGATGACTGGTTCTTGGTGAGGTGTTACATTCACAGTAGTGATGATGGCTGAGGTAACATTTTACGTGTTCACTGTGTCCTATGTAGTCTGCATGAAGGAGCTCACGTGAACCTCACAATGATCCAGTATTCTTATTTTCCCTATTCTATAGATGAGGAAACTGAGGCTCTGAGAGACTAACTTTCCCTAAACCTTACCGTTAGTAAGTGTCTAAGTTGGAATTCAACCCAGATATGTCTGAAACAAATTTCTGTACTATACCTAGGTCAGTGCTATCCAGAAGTTTCTGCAGTGATGAAAATGTTCTCTGTCTGCTGTGTCCAGTATGGTAGCCACTAACCACGTGTGACTTTTGGGCACTTGAAATGTGGCCGGCTCAACTGAGGATGTCAGTTTCTAGTTTTATTTTATTTTAATTAATTTACGTTTCTTTTAAAACAGCCACATATGGCTAGTGGCTATCGTATTGGACAGCACAGCTTCAGATACTTTTTAAATGTTTCTGGGTAAAGGCTAATAAGGGGAAAACCAAACAGGAAAATACGTTAGGAGGATGTGCAGTTCTGTCTCCATTTCTAGAGCTTCCCTGGATCCCACATTTAAAAAAAAATATTGTTTTTAGAAAGGAAGGAAGGAAGGGGGGAAGGAAGGAAGGAAGGAGGGAGGGAGGGAGGGAGGGAGGGAGGAAGGAAGGGAGGAAGGGCTGTTTTAAATCTATTGCTGTTTAGAAGCAATAGGATTCAGTTAAAAAGCAAACAAATGATTGGCTCCTCTGGTTCAGGCACTCTGCTAGGCTTCAGCCCTTATGAATAAATGAATAAGATGTGGTTCCCATCTTGAAGGAGTTCACAGTCTAAGTAACTTTGTAGAGGATGTTATACATTTTTTTCCAGAGTTTCTTCATATATGATTAGACAAAATATTTAAATGTCTGCTATTTATTACTTAACAGTGTTTTGCTTTTAATTTTTAATATGTTAATTTTTTGAAGAGGTCATCCATTTCTATCATTTAAAATTCAAAGGTCAAAGTGCTTTTAATTTCCTCCTGTAGAAACAACTAGCGCTATCATTTTCTAGTATGTGTCTTTACAAATATTTTGTGCACACACAAGAAAATGTATACATATATTTAATCCTTCCCCTTTTTAAAAACACTTACATACTACTGCCTAACCTTGCTGTTTGGACTTGAAAAATATACCTTGGATATTTTTTCATTCTAGTACTTAAAGAATTTCTCATTTTCTTTCTATGGATGCATAATATTTCATTAAATAGACATATCATAATTTAAACATTCCTCTATTGTTATTTTTGTTTCCTCTATTGTTTTTTATTGTTTATCATTCCTCCATTGTTATTTCCATTCTTTTGCCATTACAGGAAATACTGACATGAGTAACTTTAACAATTATATTCTCATGTGAGCTAGAGTGAACTGCATTCATGTTTCCCAGAACATATTCCACAGAACACAAGTCTCAGAAGATGTTCAATGTAAAAAGTGGCTTCTGAGACTAAATAACTTCCGGTGACTCTGTGTATTCATTGGAGGTTCACAGTGCACATTGTCAAATTAAAGGGGGTCCCGCCATAATCTATGTCAGATTAATCCAAGTGTTTCTCAACCATACATTTTCTCAAGAAAGAGCATATACTCTTTTTGTAGGTTGGGTTCCCTGGGAAGCAGACTCTGAGATAGAAATGTACATGCAGGAGACTCAATGGGGCATGTTCTCAGGAACAACACTTGATGGAAGTGAGGGGGAATGGAAGTAAGTGGGTAGAGGGAGAAGTTGAACTGGGATGCAGTTGCAGCAGAAGCCTCAGCCAGTCAGTCCCACGGGGAGTGCTGTGAAGCTGTGATGACCCTTCAGGGATATTCCAACTCCAGGGAAGGAGGCCAGGCCCCCAGGGAGGGCTTGTGACCTTGTGCTGGGCAGCTGTCTTCCACTGAGGGCATTTCTGCAGAGAGGCTCAGCTCTGAGCTCTCAGCTGGGGTAATGAGTGCCTCAGTGTTCACTACAACTCTGAATAGCATCTTTGCATCTTTTATGAAAATGTATATCAATTCTTAGATACCCTTGCTGGTCAGAGAAAGGCATTTGGTCTCTTTGGGACCTTTTTTTTTTTTTCTCCTCTATGAAATATGGATGCCTGGCTGGACGTTCTTTGGAGTATCTAACATTCTTTGCTTCTAGTTCCATTTAATATGTACTAATTAAAGTCCAATATAAGAGACAAATTTCCCCAAACATGTGGTTGGCCACATAGAGGCCAACAATCTGATTAGGTCAGCCTTAATCTGTTATCATGGCTGTGCAGTGATGGAGAACGAGCATGGTTATAGCGCTTTCAAGAATATGTCACTTAACTTGAGGCAGATTATTAGGGCAAAATGGCAGCAGAGCTGAATTGAAGTTTTTTGTTTTTTAAATATTTTGGTTACCCCTTGTTAGGTGTTTCCTGAAGAAGCTAGCCTGCTATCTTCCTAGAAACATTAACCCTTATTGCTAATAATTGAAAGATTAAACTACATAGGGTATGGAAGGCAGGAGTCCATCTAGCTTTAAACCACAGACTTAGGTGTTGGTATTCATCCTCCTTTTTGAAGCTCAGGGTAAACAGGTGTAGCAAAAAAGCCATAGCAGTTCTCAGGGTCTTTCCATTTGAGAATCAGATGGGTCTAAGTGCCCATCCTGTGCCTTTCAGGGTGTTTGCTAATTTCATACTCATGCCTCCTGCAGAATTCGTCAGTTGTGGGGCTATCAAGGAAGCTTATTTCTTGGTTGAAGAGGAAAAATGTCCAAGGAAGAGGTCTCTCTTAGGTGTACCTGATAGAGTTGATGAAGGTTTGTAGAGAGGATGGAAAAATATCCAAGAAAAATCTCAAAGAAAAAGTTCTTATGAGATAATAGAAGTGGGAAGTAAAACCAGGACTAAGGAGTTGGCTGTTATATGAACATGATGCAGAGAAGAAAGCAAAAAAAGAAAAAAAGAAAAACAAAAAGCTAAGATTGATGGCTGTGTCTAAGATCAACTTTTAAATTGAATAGACATTTTTCTCAAAAACCTTAATCTTTTTTTCTTTCAACAAAAAGTTTCATAAGGATTCTTATTATTCTTCTCATTATTATATAATAGTAATGAATGAGGTGAGAGATTGTTAAAAAGAGAGTTTGAAAGGGAATAAACTAGAAAAGTCATTGCTAGAGAGTGGAGAAATGATGGAATAGTAGTTTGCCTTAAATTGATCCAAAATGAGTTACTCTTTTCTGAACAATCATTGCCTCTTCCCTTTTCCTCTGTAACAGGTGGTATCAAAGACCTATTTATGCTAACTCTTCAGTGTTTCTGGAACGACTTCCCTCATAATCCATTTGTAATTATCCGTTTGCAAAAGTGTCAGATCCTATAGCATTTTGGTCACTTCCAATTATTGAATTGTCTAGTCCATTTAAAATTCCAGTCTCATCTCCATATATTCCCTCAGCTTAAGTTGGGCCTGTGGGACCATTGGGGGAAGAGGGTGTGGTCTACGTCTTCATGCTTTCTAACCTCCTTCTGATTTTAACTGCAGGAAGTTGGGGACTGAGAGGGTGGCATAGGGCAGACGGGCCAAATGGCTCCTGACTGAACTAGGCTATCCTCTGTTGGTTGTTGCTTCTCTTCCTGGATAACAAGAATGAATCATTGAAAGCTTCTGTGTAGGAGGTTCCAAAGTTGGGCTCTCCTGTGGGCCATGTGTGTGAGTTCTTCCACACACCTGTAGTGGCCTCCATACCAGCCCTCTGTAGGTGATTAGGCTTAACCTCTTCCTACCTTCTCATCAGTTTCCCCTGGTGGTACAGCCCACCAGGTCTGATTTTGAGTCCCCTTGCAAGGAGGCCAGTCTTGATCCATGGGAAACTCACACAGTTTTGCTGGATCAAACCCTGGAAACAAAATTTGATGCTTTTCTTCATTATTTTTTTCTTTAGTCATGTAGGTTTAAGAACAAATCAACCATCTCATGAGCTGATATGATGTCTAGTCAGGGGATGCGATGTCAGTCTGTATTATTCAGCTCAGGCTGCCATAACAAAATAGCACACCTGGACTTCTGGAGGCTGGAAGGTACAAGATCAAGATGCCAGATGATTGAGTTCTCTGGTGAGGACTCCCTTCCTGGCTTGCAGATGGCTGCCTTTTCACTGTGTCCTCATGTGGTGGAGAGAGAGGGGAAGGAAGCAAGCTCTCTGATGTCACTTATCATAAAGGCACTAATCCCATCATGAGGGCTCCACCCTTATAACCTCATTTAAACCTAATTACTTCCCAAAGCCCCGTCTCCAAATACCATCACAATGGGGGTTAGGGCTTCAACATAAGAATTTTGGGGAGACACAATTCAGTTTATAGCACAGTCTCTTGTGTATAATCCCATAGCATTTTCCATCATGTTCCTCGCTGGTGATTCCAATCATTTCCTTTCCCTTCCCATGCTGGTATTTTAGTCTTCCGTATATGGACTGGGAATGGGGTCTTGGGGTGGAGTTGATGGTTTGGAGGTAGTAGAAATAGTAAGGGTTTGCCTACCTCTGAGTTCTCCCTGGAGCAGGTTGCTGGACCTAGCAACAAAATTCTTTTTAGAATGTGGGAAACTTAATGCTTCTTTATCCCCAACATTTGGTTCTGGTCACCAGTTCCAGGGAAAGAGTAAAAAAATCTTTATTTTAAATGATATATGATACTTTCTTTTCCCAAATGAAGCAGCTATAGTCAACATGGATGTGAGTTAAATTCTGAGGAAGACTGAAGATTTTAGGAAAACTTAATTTAAAAAAGTTTCTATTGACTTCTGAAGCTTTCTCCATGAGTCTTCCTGTCTTTTCTAGCATCATCAGATACAGAAGTAATCATAAATTCAAGGAAGTTAAGATTATTCAATACATAATTTTTAATCTTTGTATCCTACCTTTGATTCCTACAGAATCCATTCCTACATATGGTCATGTGGTTCTTTAAAACAATGTCCCATCACGTGCTATGTTGGTGACGTCACAGGAAACAAAGAAGTCAGTGTTAGAAGATAGCAAATGTACAGGAGGTCATGTAAGTAAAGCTTTTAAGAATTACATCATACAGTATAGACCCGTTTATGTAATAATGTATAATTAGTAATAATGAAGATCTGGCAAACCTGGGATGTTATATATATATCCAGAATTTTAAAAAATGAGCATCTTAGTTAAAAAAGAAAATGCCATTTGTTATAGAATGTTGAAAACATTTTCTGAGGACAGAGAACACTGCACATAACAGAGGTGGGCAAATTTTTTCTGAAAAAATCCAGACAGGCTTTGCCAGCTAAATGATATCTGTTGCAACTACTAAACTCTGCCCTTATTGCTGTAGACATGGATGGGCATGGATTTGTCCCAACAAAACTTTATTTACAAAAACAAATGGCCGGTGAAGTTTGGCCTGTGGGTCGTAGTTTGCCAACCCTTGGCATATTAGATGAAGACATTCTGCATCTCACTTTTTTCTATTATTAAGTTAATTTTAAAGGAACTGGGGTGCTTAAAATTAAATAATAAATGTAATGCAACTATCAAATTTCTGAATGATTTTACAAGTGTAAGGAAATTAGAGAATAATGTAGATTAGAGTTCTTGAATGACTATTTGAAACTTTTGAAAAATGTTTGAGAATGATGTAAAATCAAGTACAGTCTCAAGAACTAAACAAAATAAAGCTGCAGAAATGGAAATCAAAGGAACTGACTTCTTGATAAAGTGAACACATGCATTTAATTTTTACTTTCAGTTATAATATTTAACTCCCTTAGAAAAATTTCTGAATCATTTATATATATCAGGATAAGCAGCAGAGTAAATACAGGGGTTTATGAAAAGTGAAACTCTTTATAAGAATCCTAAGAGGAAACAAGTAATTCCTCTCTTGTGCAATCATTTCTGGCATCAGAAAATAATGAAGTAAAAATAAACTGGAAGAAAAAGTGTGAAGAAAATGTCCTCTGCTTATAATTGCCTACAAAGTAAAACATATCCTCTAACTTCATGTGCTTCTTTGAAATTGCTCTGTTTCCTAGATTTTTTATAGGGAATCCCCTAAACTCAAGAAATAACTTACTGACAGTCTTAGGGTTAAACACATTTTATGTATTGCTACCACTGATGGCTCAAAGAAGCAGGAGGGCATTTTGGATGTTGAGGAGTAGAACTGGGACAGTTTTGTAATAGCAACATAGCTTTAAATTGTCTTGTCACTGTTTGTGAAAATAAACATATTATTTTTTAAAAATCCATTATGATCGATTCTGGGGCAAAAGCCAGGGGAATTTTCTTTAAGTGAAATCATACTTGAAATATGCAAGAAATTAAACAGGAATCTCCCCTGAGTTGTTTTGAAGTCATAAAAAAGTGCTTTCTCTTTCTCAGAATTCTCCTTGATTCCTAGTTTTTGAGTAGGTTGTTTCTTGAGTTTAGGGATTCTTAATAAAAATTCAGAGCAGCTTCCTTTGTGGTACTTAAAAACCGAAGCTTCCTTTTGGGTACTTAAATAATCATATTATGTTGTGGTTATTTGTGGAGGCCTGTGATAGCTGTTCTTATCTGGTGTGAGGAAGGGTCTCAGATTTTATTTTTATTTTTTGTTTTATTTCTTATTATCTTTCTGATTATCAAAGTAATGTGCTCACTATAGTATGAGTGAAAACTATAGAAAAGTGTAAAGTGGGAAAAACATCACCAGTAATGCAATAACTAAGAGGCAGCTTATTACATGATTCTTTCCAGGGCTATTTTTTCTACATGGTTGATATAAAAATTATTGAAAATTTGCCTTGTACTGTTGTCTATTTAACAATAAACTGTGACATTTCCCTGTGATACTACATAAGTTAATATTATTTTTAATGTGTATATAATACTCCAATTTAAAATATATCACAACTGATTATAATCTGGTTAATTTGTGGTTATTAAAATAATACTTCAGTAAATATATTTTTGAATAAATCCCTGACCAGATTTCTGAAAATTTTATTAGGAAAATTTTCTAGGAGGAGAATTAAAATGTTTAAAGTTATAAATATTTTAATGGTGCTCAAGACATACTCCAGAAAATATGTACAAATGTATATCTTTGTCATCCCTTTGTGAGTCTTGGTGACATTGCATCCTCATCAGTGCTGACATTAACAGCTTTTTTTTTTTTAATATCTTTATTGGAGTATAATTGCTTTACAATGGTGTGTTAGTTTCTGCTGTATAACAAAGTGAATCAACTCTACATAAACATATATTCCCATATCTCCTCCCTCTTGAGTCTCCCTCCCACCCTCCCTATCCCACCCCTCTAGGTGGACACAAAGCACCAAACTGATCTCCCTGTGCTATGAGGCTGCTTCCCGCTAGCTCTCTATTTTACATTTGGTAGTGTATATATGTCCATGCCACTCTCTCACTTCGTCCCAGCTTACCCTTCCCCCTCCCTGTGTCCTCAAGTCCATTCTCTACATCTGTGTCTTTACTCCTGTCCTGCCCCTAGGTTCTTCAGAACCATATTTTTTTCTTTTTTTAGATTCCATATATATGTGTTAGCATACGGTATTTGTTTTTCTGTTTCTGACTTACTGCACTCTGTATGACAGTCTCTAGGTCCATCCATCTCACTACAAATAACTCAATTTCATTTCTTTTTATGGCTGAGTAATATTCCATTGTATATATGTGCCACATCTTCTTTATCCATTCATCTGGCGATGGACAAAACAATCCTTCCTGGTTCCATAATGAGCAGGGGATTGGACCAAATGTAATTCTCTCGGAAATCATGTAGAATGGGATTGTGGAAAGACCCACAAACTAAGTCTAAAGCAAAACTCAGAGATAGTGAAAAGCTCTAAAATCCAAACCATGTGGAGTATAGGCAAAAGCAACTGAGGCTAGAGAGTTTGCACAGGAAGTTCCACTGGAGGGACAGAGAGGAATGGAAGTATGGAGAGGGCCCAGTGATGACAGCTGCCAACAATCACCAACAAGAAGGAAAGAGCCCAGTTCTGAGTGGGGACTGAGGTTGAACAGGGATTCATTGCTGGGAGAAATGGAGAAAAATTCTTTGTGCCCGTGGGTGGAAGATCTCAGAAAGCACATCTTTCAAAAAGGAGGGAAATGCATTGGTAGGAAGGGGCTGTGTCCCTCAGTGGTAGCTTCCAGTGACAAAGCTGGAAGAGGTCAGAACTGGTGCGTAGCAGCTTCTTGTAATCTCTGATGGACTCCACAAGGTACATCCTGACAGGTGGGGTGGGTGCACTTGCTCACATCCTGAGTTTCCTGCCCGGGGTTTCCTCCTGACATGGAAATGTGGACAAGTTAACGGGCTGTCTGGCTAATCTTTGACCAATGGGATGCAGGAATTAGTAGCACATTCTCGCCCCTTCCTCTGTCTGGGGGTGACTCTTCTGTAGCTCTGCGCACTTAGGAATGGCAAGCCCCACGTCACGTTCTTCTATGGGCTTCACCCCTTTCCTGCTGCTTTCCCATTTTTACCGTCTCTTGCTTCCCGGAATTGCTCTATTTAATAGAATCCTTTTTCTGTGCCTAATGATGATTTCATATCTTTATTGTTTGCCTGAATTCCATTGGAATTTCCTCTCTGATTCCTGAGTTATTCAAAAAGTGTATCGTTTATTTTTCAGACAATTGAGAATTTCACACAATTGAGAATTGAGAAAATAAATTAAGAATTATTTTTTTGGTATTGATTTTAACAGCCAGAATTCTGTCAGATAATAAACACTGAATAATTTTAGTCCTTTAACTGTAATGACTTGCTTTTTGGTCCTTCCATTTACTTTCAGCCTGTCTTTGCCCTTATGTTACAAGTGTGCCTTCTAAAACCACAGGTTTTACATTTTTCTTTTTAATTTAATCTGGCAATCTTAGTCTTTTACATAGAGCATTTAATCCATTTTCATTTAATATAATTACTCATATAGCTGTGTTTATATCTACCAGTCTACTCTTTGTTTCCATTTGACCCATCTCTTTACGTAGTTTTGTTCTTCCTTTCTTGCCTTAATTCGGATGAATCGACTTTTTACTATCGCTGTTTCCTCTACTACTTCATTAATTAATTGTGTTTTACCCTTTGTATTTGTTACCTTAAATATTACATGTAACTTTTAAAATTGTAACTCAAGATTACAACTCAAGATTAGTTACCTAGATATTACAGTATGCATCATTTGCAAGTTACATCCTATCCAATGATTTTTTTTTCAAGAAGAGATTATTTCAGTGTGATTTAAACCCTTCCAGAGGAATACAAACTCAAATTATTTTAATGAAGGGAGACTATCATTGGCACCTAAACTTGGTCAGAATTTCACAAGAAGAAAACTATTCCCAGTTTTATTTAAGAATATCAATGAAAAACTCTTCAGAAAATTATTAGCAGCAGCTCATTAGAGGGGTCATATATCATGATGAAGTAGCGTTCATTCCAGGGATGAAAGATTATGAATTCTATTAAAATAATTCATCATAATAGTTGATCTAAGGGAAAAAAATCACATGTTAATTTCTACTCATTTGACAAAATTCAACAGCCATTCTGGACGTTTCAAAAAAGAGAGACAGCTCAATAAAGAAAGAGTTAAACATTTTATAAGCATGGCAGACTGACAGACCGTGTGTTCACACATACACACGCGCAAACTCAGCCCAGTGATAGCATTGTAAATAATGACCAAATGCTAGAGGCACTTCTGCTACTTCTGCTCAAAGTACAAACAAGGTGAGTGTGTCCACCTCTCACCCCTGCTGGTGATGCTGTACCAGTGTTGTTAGTTAACAAAGCCAGATGAGAGAAAGAAATTTGAGCTATGAAACTTAGAAAGGTGGAAGTAAAACTGTTATTTGTAAATGACTTAATACTTAGAAAATCCAAAAGAATCTAGCTGAAATTTTTCTATTACTCAATTCCACCATCTAAAGGAGAAAGAGAAAGATAAAAAGATAAATCTGACTCATTAAAAAAAAAAATCCTTTTGCTGGCAATAACCAAACCAAACCAAATCAAAAACTCTGGGGAAATTCTAAAGGAGAATAATAAGCAGGGAAAAAATATCTGCCTCTCAAATCACCAGGAGTTTTCTCTCTAAATATATTTTAGGAATTGTGGGAGTGTGGAGAAATACAAAGCAACAGAACAGTGGGCAAAGATGAATGAACAGTTTGCATAAGAAAATACAAATAGTATTTTGATTCATAAAAAATATTTAACCTCATGTAAAATGCTAGTTTTTATTTAATTTTATTTAAGGAATGTGGGAATATAAATATATATTTCTAGATTTGCTTGCATTTCATAAGGAAACTTTCAAGCATTTGCAATAACTAAAAATGGTTGCCTAAATCAAGAGAGGAGGTGAAGGGAAAAATAGGTTAACAGGGATAAGAATCAGGGTACAATTTCTAAATGAATACCTTTTCCTATTGTTTTGTTTTTCAACCGTGTAAATACATTACCTTTACAAAAATATATAATAAACTATTTTTTAATTATATGTTTCAGCTGTACAATGTTATAATTTGACATCTGTATAAATAGAGATTACCCCCAAAAGTCAATAAAATGTAATTTTTTCCCAAATTTGAAAAGTGAGAAATGCATTTCATTTTAATTTGCTTTCTTGGTTACTGTAGGTATTGGATTCCATAAAGTGTTCATCTGTTGTTTGCATTTTCACTGAAATTATTTGTTTGTTATTTATATTTAGATATATTTTTGTTTTTCTTAACTGAATTTTATAATGCTTTCATATATAAGGAACAAGTACATTTTAACATATTTATTTCACTTTTTCTCACTCTGTTCACCCTATCATTTTATTATACTTTAACTTATAGAACATATTAATTTTTATTTTGTCAAATTTGTCAATTTATTATTTTTTTTAAAATTGCTTTAAAGCCTATCCAGAAATCAGATTCTTACTTATATATTTTTTTTCGGATGTCTTTTTGTTTTTCACTATATGAATTTGTCATATGGTGAGATGAGAATATAATTTTTCTCCTAAATCACTAATCAATGGCTTCATAGAAACTTTGTTAAATAATAACTCTTCCCTCACCTGCTGCTTTAAGATTCAGTGTTACGATATTTCATTGAGTCAGCTATCAGTATTTCAGTGAGAAACTTATTTTCATTTTGTGATAAATTTTAACATCCACTAGGTCTAGTTCCTCTTTATTACTTTTCTATTTCAAAATTATTCTATTTTCACCAGTGGATTTTCCCAGACGAACTTAAAGATCGTAATGTCAATTTCACCTCCAATTTCATTTCTTATGAAATAATTTGGAAAAAATGATATCTCTGTAATACACAGTGTTTCTATCCAGAAATAAAGTCTACTTCTCAAATTATTTGTCTTTTTTTGCTTTTTAATTTAGTTTTATTGATTTTCATATAGCTCTAGTATATTCCTTATCATATTTATTCCCAAGTGAGTTAGATAATTTCCTTTACATATTGCTAAGCTATAGAATGATGAATATGAAAATTATTGGTTATATAACTTTTATTTATCGTTTATTTTGTTCCAAACCATCTCAAAGAACTTACCATTTCAGTTCTTATGATGTCTTAGGTACTAGGCTTACTAAGTTGTTTTGTTTTGTTTTGTTTTGCGGTATGCGGGCCTCTCACTGTTGTGGCCTCTCCCGTTGCGCAGCACAGGCTCTGGACGCGCAGGCTCAGCGGCCATGGCTCACGGGCCCAGCCGCTCCACGGCATGTGGGATCTTCCCGGACCGGGGCACGAACCCGTGTCCCCTGCATCGGCAGGCGGACTCTCAACCACTGCGCCACTAGGGAAGCCCTATGCTTAGTTTTGTTAAGCAGTTGTACAGTTTATAAGTAATCGTCTTATCATTTGAATGGTTATAACTAGAGTTTCTTATTTTCTGCTTTATGTTATTAATCAGAAATTCCAGAAAGTTCCAAAGAAAAGCCACCAGGTATCTTATTCTTTCTCCTGAATATAACAGGGACACTTACAGTGATTTATTAGTAGGTTTGAAGTTGGTATTAGTTTAAAGAAGATGTGATTATGTTAAGAAATAATTATTCTATTCCTTTTATTAAGAATCTTTTTTTTTTTTAGAGAATGGATGCTGAATTTTGTGAAATGCATTGTGAAGCACTGTTGGTGCAGTGTTTAAGAGATTGGGCTGGGGGCTTCCCTAGTGGCGCAGTGGTTGAGAGTCTGCCCGCCAATGCAGGGGACACGGGTTCGTGCCCTGGTCCAGGAAGATCCCACATGCCGCGGAGCGGCTAGGCCCCTGAGCCGTGGCCGCTGAGCCTGCGCGTCCGGAGCCTGTGCTCAGCAAGGGGAGAGGCCACAACAGTGAGAGGCCCGCGTACAGAAAAAAAAAAAAAAAAAAAGAGATTGGGCTGGCTGGAATTTGAAGCCCAGCTCTACCACTTAGGAACATTGTATTTAACTCAGGCTAGCTACTGATGCTCTCAGTTTCATCATTTGTAAAATGGAGACAGCAGGTGTTGGAGCACCGCTGATTTAATTCACACCCTATTTTTTTTTTCAGTGTGCCACTCTCAGTATGTCATGCACCTTCAAAAAAAAATGTATTTGCTTCGTCCAGTCAGCACGATTAAAGAACAAGTTTGTCTTCTGCTCTTCAAGGCTCTGTTTACTCAGGAAGGAAGAGTGGAGTTGAGTTAAATACTAATTAAAAAAAATTTTTTTTTAGTTCTCATAGTAGGTGATAATGTGGAACGTGTTTATTTTTGTCTTGGTGTCCTAATGTGCATAATATTCAAAAAGTTGTCAAAATACTTTGATTGGTTAGTCATATGCACATATGTACTGAGGGCTAGTCATGATGCATATAAGCGTGAACCTCAGTACCATCACCTACCATTAGTAAGCTTACTTATTTAATCCTCTATCTTATCTTAATTTTAATTTTCTGACACAGTAGTTTATTTTAATTTTCTGTGGAAACCTAACCTTACATTGTTCACATTTTTATGGGACAATTGAGCTTTCTCTTCACTGTTATGTAAAGCTCATGCTACAGGACTATAATTTGTGCATTAAAAAAGTATACAGAAAGGATATATACCTTTTAATACATATTAAACCACTCTGTGGTTTTATTAAAACTTGTTAAATGATTGATTTTGTAATAGAGATAATGCTTAGTGCTACATATGCCAGAAAAATATATGCACATCCTTGTTAAGAGGTATTTTCTTTAGAGTGGAGGACATTTTGAAAAATAGGTACTGCAGATCCTCTGAGCCTCAGTCTACCTATCCAGGCCATGCTTTTAAGCTATCTCTGCTGTACTTGGATCATCTTCCTTTACGCCATCTCACCACTACCTCTCCCCTGCAGGTCTGGCTCTCCTTAGCCATCCTCTATGTTGTCTTGTGGATTTGGGCAGAAACTTCTGGGTTCCTTCCAGTGAGGAGCCTTGGGTGTGTTAAGTCAATCCTTCTCTCTGGCTAATTAATCCTCGCCTTTATTTTTCTCCCACATTTGCCTGCCTGTGGAGTGGGACTACCCTTCTTGTCGGTATCCATCAGGAATTCCAAAGTTGGGGCACAGGACTAAGCCTTGCCACCAAACGCACCCTCAACCCATTCCACCATGGGCACCGACCCCCCAATGGAGAATTTGTTGCACACCTGTCTTCTTCTACTTGTTTCTCTTAGCTTTCCTACCCTCCTGGCTGAAACATTTACTTACATCACATCTTTCTGATCCTGAGGGCAACCTGTTGCCTACCCTTCATAGACAGGTAGTGTTTTCACTCTCTACTGTAGAAGAAACTGTAGACCAACCTTCATTTTCAAGGAGCCTCAGGAAAGCCAGGCAGTAGGAATTTTCCAAACAGTAGGTCACACTGGTTTAATTCTGAGAAGAGTATAGTACAGTGCTAAAAACACGGAAACAAGCCAGGCTGCCTCGTTTCCTGCCCTGGTGTTGCCACTTAGTAGCTGTATGACTTTGGCCCAAGAATCTTTGTTCCTCAGATTTCTCATATTTAGAATGATGATAATAGCAGTCCCTTCCTTATAAAGTTGTTGTAACAAAAAATTGGTTAATACTATGTAAATAGCTCAGCACAGTAACTAAGTAGTCAGTGCTTGATATTTGTCAGTAATTATTCTTTTATTATGATTATTAGTAATAGTAAAAAAATTCTTCTTTTATATATTTGAAGATGTAGAACGTAAGTAGAATACAATAAAGTGATGGGTCTAGCTGCAGGGAGATAAGTAACTTCTTATTGGCAACCATTTAAATGGAAAATAAAGTTGGAAATGCATGTGCCTGATGAAGGAGGACTTTGAAAATGCCATATAATTTAGACATACAATAGTAAGCAGTAGGAAAACTGGATAAAATTTAAGTGATTTATGATGAGAATAAAGTTGTTGTTTTAAATTAACCCATGAGGAGCACAGACAGAATCAAAGAGTGAAATAGAGATTGTAGTTACAGGAATTCAGCCTTGAGGTGATGCCAACCTAGATTAAATTGTGGCAAATGGCAGTGGTGACACAGAAAAGCATAGAAATGGTTATCAGGGCTCAGACAGAGACTCTGGCCATGGTTATTTCTGACACAAGGGTCATGGTTTAATTCAGTTGAATTTAAGAGAAATGGAGAGTTAGAAGAGGGTGTTGTCTGGGCAGAAAAACTTTGATTTTAGATTAATTAAGTTTGAGATAGTGATAGGCTACTCAGGTGGAAATATCCATTGATTGGGGATGGGCAAACTTATTTGTGTAAAAGGTCAGAGAGTAAATATTTTAGTCTTTGTGGGCTAGATATGGTCTCTGTTACATATTCTTTCAAAAGTTTCTTCTTTTACGAATTTTAATTTTTTTAAGTAAAAATGTAGAACAAAAGCTGTGACCTGATTTGCCCCATCAAGCCACAGTTTGCAAACCCCTGCTAGAATTTATTGTCAAAGAACAGAGCCATGGCAGAGATGTCTGGGCTAGAGATCTAGAATTCTTAATCTTTAACATATATATGTTTTGAAAAGTCATTGCTGAATATGGATACTATATGTAGTATTCTAATTAAAATCAAATTGTATGGTGAAAATAAAATGACATAAATATTTAAATTAAAAGTTTTTCTCCCAGAAAAAGATTTTATAAAATCATGTCCTACTTCTTGTGAGCCCTGTAAAGTTACTTTCTAAGGACTTCTAGCGACTAAATACAAAAGTAATTTCAATAAAATTAATATAGATATGTTTTTTAAAATATTGGTTAGAATTTAGCATAATAGTTTCTGAAAATTCCTAATTTCATAATTCTAAGGAAATTAATGCAAATAAAGTTTCACTTACTGGGTGTCACAGAAACAAAAAGTGCTACTTTTTTTTTTTTTATGAGAGCATCATGATAAATGATAGAACAAAACAGCACATAATTGTAGCCAACTGCACTTGGCATCAAGGAATAGGGATTATTTATGTTTTAACTATGGGATTAGAGGGTGTTATATTCTTTTAAAACTGACCTAAATAAATGCATTAAAGGAAGAATTTAGTAAAATAACTTGAGTTCTTTAATTCTATCTAAATTAACCAAAATCAATGGCATAATTTAAAGAAGCCTCTTAAACTAGCTAAAATTAATGAGTCCATTTATTTCCCTCAATTCAAGTAGATCATTGGAGAGTAATTATATTTTCCTGACTGAATTTTATTGATCTTAAGTTTAGCCGAGGCATTTTACTTCTTACAACAGATTTCTAGAGAGATTTAATCTTTCCCCATTAGAACCAAGACATTATTTTATTTGTTTTTTTAAGATGATACCTTATTTCAGATAAACTTTTGATATCTACGAAGAGTATTACTTTCTTATAGTTGCAGAGTTCAGATTACAGAAAGTAGTTTTAAATTCAATATTGTGTTTAGTTTTAGGTACTAAAATTTAGGTACTAAATTTTGAGAAAAACATTGATGAATTAGGTTTTACTTAAAAGAAGACAACCAGGAATATAAACTATCTATGTACTAACTTAAGTGAAAAGTAGCCAAAACAACTAGCATCGAAAAGAGAGACTTTGGAGGGGCTGGGCATGGGGGTGGGCTACATGTATATCAGTTTTCTTAAATATTTAAAATAATAGAGGAAACAACATGTTGATTCGTCCATCCATTTATCCATCCATCCACCCACCCATCCATCCATCCATCCAACCTTTTCAAAATTGACTTTCTGTTTGTCATCTTGCATGCGCTTAAGATACAAAGATGCGTAAGACATCTCCCTGCTAAAGTAGCTCACAGACTAATGAGGATGCTCACAGTTTTGTGGGTAGTTATTAGCTAGGTGAACTAATCAGCCCTGGTTTTCTTCTCTGTAAGTCTGGATAATAGTAATAACTAGCTCATAAAGTTACGGTTAGGGAAAAAATGAGGTTGTGAAAAGTACTGCAAAGTGCTATAGAAAGTTAGATGATTTCATATTATAGACTGAGGGATATATTGGCAAGAGAATACTAACTCATATTTTCTAAATCTTGTGATTTAGAAATTTATATATGGTCAATCAGTTATGTATTGCTGGGTAACAAACCGTCCAAACTGTATTGACTTAAAGCCACAGTGCTTTATTATTTCTCATGATTCTGTTTGTTGACTGGTCAGTTTCTCTGCTGGTCTTGTCTGGGCTTATTCAAGATACCTTACTTACATGTCTGGGACCTTGGGGCTGGCTGTGGTCTGAGTTTTTCTCTCTATGTAGTTTTTTCATTTAGCAGTCTAGCTGGATTTTCTTTCAAGACAGCAGAAGCATTCAAAAGATGGAGGAAACAGGGAGGCAAGCCCTCTCACAACCTAGCCTTGGAAGTTGCATTTTATTTTTGTCACATCCTCTCAGTCACAGCAAGTTATTGGGACAGGGCCAGCCCAGGTTAATGGTAGGGAAAATAGACTTCACCTTTCTATGGAAGGAGTGGTGATGTCATACTGTACAAGGGCACAGGGATGGAGGGATTGTTGTGGCCATCTTTGCAACGTGGTGAGTTTTCATTTCACATTTGGTAAAATATAAGTCTTTATACAATGGCTGGCAGTTGCATTTTCTTTTTTGTATTTCAGTGATCATTACTAGCAAATAATAATATGAAGTAAGATAAAGGAAATATTGCAGCATCTTCTAACTGATGCATTATGAGTAAAGGTTCTGTCTCTATCTGTGAGGAAAAAATCTACTAATTTGAGAGTTTTGAAGTCTCATTAGTTGATCTTCAGTGGTTCAGCAATGGAGGTAAATCTTGCCTATTACTAGCTATCACTTTTATTCCTTCATGACGAAAAGATAAAAATATTTTAATTCAATTTTTCTTTTATTTCAGTGCATAACCGAGGCTTAGAGAGCACAGAGTGGTGATGGGGAGCAATTTTGTTTTAATCTAGTAGTTTCAATATCATTTCTACTGGTTAGTCTCCTTACTTTTTTTTTTTTTTTTTTTTTTTTGCGGTACGCGGGCCTCTCACCGCTGTGGCCTCTCCCGTTGCGGAGCACAGGCTCCGGACGTGCAGGCTCAGCGGCCATGGCTCACGGGACCAGCCGCTCCGCGGCATGTGGGATCCTCCCGGACCGGGGCTCGAACCCGCGTCCCCTGCATCGGCAGGCGGACTCTCAACCACTGCGCCACCAGGGAAGCCCCAGTCTCCTTACTTTTTAAATGACATAACAAAATATTATTTTATTGCATTCATCTATCTTTGTTGTTTTGTAGTCTCAGTGACTTTATAATTTATATGCCTCATCTTGAGGGTATGTATGGCAAAACAGAAACAAATTTCTCCATTTTCCTAAAAACAAGGATTTCAAACATTTGGAAGTGGCAATAATTTTTCTGAAAAGTATTAACAGGATACAGATTGAACAAAAGACTCAGTATGTAAAAGCAGGAGTGCTCCTAACCATTTCTGGTTTGGTGCTGCCCAGTTTAAAAAAAAAAAAAAAACACATAAAAGCAGTGATAGCAAAGTAAAAATATTCCAGTTTATAGGCAATTATATATGTCGATTATAGTCTCTCGTTATAGGGAAAGTCTTTCATTTTCTTGAAAATGCAATACAATTTCTTATCTTCGGGCTTTTAAATATTCTGCTGCTTTTGGATAGAATGTTTTATATATGTCTGTTAGGTCAGATGGCTGGCCTAACATGTCATTTAAGTCAAGTGTTTCCATATCGATTTTATGTCTGGATGATCTATCCATTGATATAATTGGGGTGTTAAAGTTCTCTACCATTACTGTATTTCCTTCCTTTTCTCCCCTTAGGTATATTAATATTTGCTTTATATGTTTAGGTGCTCCTATGTTGGGTGCATAAATATTTACAAATGTTGTATCCTCTTGTTGGATTGACCCCTTTATCATTATGCAATGACCTTTCCTTAACTCAAGTCCGTTTAGCTCATGTATATAAAATATTTTGCTGTCGTCCTGACAGCAGTCTCATAGATTCACTCTCTTTTCAATTTTATTATATGGTTTATCCTCTTTCAAAGTACCCTAGTTTCTTATCCCATTACTAATATTTCAACATAATTAATTTTCTGCCCTTTTCTCTCAATCCACATTTCCACTTTCATAGCTATGCATTATTTTGACCAAACAATGTAAGCAAATTGAACATTCACAAAGTATTTAATCCTTCCTGTTTGGATCCTAAAATTTGGAGAGTTTTGCTGAAGTTGATATTAGATTTGCACAGGTTTAGGTAATTCTTCAGCTGTTCTTTATTGTAGTAGAGAACTACAACCTAGAGCACTTCTGACTTTTATTTATCAGCGTTCTAATCCTGTTTAAGGATATCTAGTTTGGTTTTTTAATTATTATTATTTTTTATGCTCAACTGACATGGAGCATGTATAAGATGAAAATACAAATTAACCAAAATTATTTTCAAATATATTTTGTGAATCATCTGATTATTATGCGATCTCATATGAAACTTAATTTTAATTTCACAGACCTGTTAAGTCTGTTCAAGGTGTAGGTGACCTAGGCAGAAGTAATATCCAAACAATTTTGCAGAGGATTTCAGAAAGGCTGACTTACAAAATGTGTCAGATATCTTGGAAGTTTCATAAAATAAAGTATTTAAAAGTAGAGTGATTGCACCTTAAATTCTTACTGCATGCTAAATACTGTACTAGGCACATTGCCTGCATCATCTCTTTACTCCTCATTACAACTTCTTCTGATTTATATTATCATCTTTGTTTTTTACAAGCTTTGGAAGTTAAATAAATTGCCCTATGTATTAGTTTTCTATGCTGTGTAACAAATCATTACAAACTTAGTGGCTTAAAATAATGCCCACTAATTATATCACAGTTATGTAGATCAGAAGTCCAGACAAGCTTTACTGGCTATTATAACTCAGGGTCTCACAAGGTAGAAATCAGGGTGTTTGCCAAGCTGGGCTTTTATGTGGAGGCTCTGAAAAAAAATCCATTGCCAAGCATAATTCAGCAGAATTCATTGTGAGCGTAATTCAGTTCCTTGTGGTTGTATGAGCGAGGTCCTTGTTTCCTTGATAGTTGTCAGCAGGGGCTACACACTACTCCTAGAAGCTACCAGTATTCCTTCTTACATGGCTCCCTTAATTGTGGGAGACCAGCAAAGGCATGTGTAGTCCTTCTCATGACCTGAGTCTCTTTGGCTTCCCTTTGTGCCACCAGCCAGAAAAAGTTCTCTGATTTTAAGGGCTCACATGACTAGATTAGTCATCCTCCCCGCCTCCCCCAACCCCCAATATAATCTCCCTGTTAAGGTCAACTGTGCTGTATAACATCACATATCCACAGTGGTGATATCTCATCATCTGTGCATTTAAGGTGGGATTTTGGGGGGTGGGGTGAGGCGTATAATTTTGCTTGCCATGCCCTATTTCTCAAAATAGTAATTGACTGAGTTGGAGCTCAAGCCTGGGTTTGGTTGAACTACAGAACTTTGTCCCTATACCACATTCATCAGAGGGCCTGATTTTATACACGGACATTATGGAAACGAGCCTTATTGCTACATAGCCAGACTGTGTGGGTACTACATACTGCTGTGAAAAGTACTGCATTAGAGGGTGCCAGTGCAAGCTTTACATGTACGCTGGTCCTGTAAAATAGGAGATCCAGATGGTCAAGCATCACATAAATTATGTTTTGTTATGCTCTGCATATGTCTGTGATTTGCACTTAACATCGGTTTAGTCCACCCTATTTTATTTCAAGCTTTGGTTTCTGCTTGTACCTTGTCTCCCCTCTGCTTATCTTATGAACATACTTTAAAGACTTGGTTATCTAAGTGTCAAGCTCATTTCAGTTTCTTTGCGAAATTTGAGTGAAATTGTAGTTTTTTTCCTGTATTCATACTCTTTTCAGAGGTAATTGACTTGAGTGACTATAATTCCTAGAGCAGTGTGCAAAGGGAACTGCAAAAAACATAAAGTCAATTAAGAAAAATCCCATTCTCGAGCATACCAAGCTACCATTAACTAGAAACCACATGGAATTTTATGAAGTAGAATATTTGATCTGGTACACACACACACACACACACACACACACACACACACACGCCAGATAGTGTTATTTTGGTGATTTTAAATAACTTAAGCGAATATATGGTATATACCCCTAGGGATGTTGAGTGTTACTTTTTCTGAGTGAACTATTGAGTCCTTTGTTGACAGCTTTTGTTGTTTTTTTTTTGCGGTACGCGGGCCTCTCACTGTTATGGCCTCTCCAGTTGCGGAGCACAGGCTCCGGACGCGCAGGCTCAGTGGCCATGGCTCACGGACCCAGCCGCTCCGCGGCATGTGGGATCTTCTGGGACCGGGGCACGAACCCGTGTCCCCTGCATCGGCAGGCGGACTCTCAACCACTGCGCCAGCAGGGAAGCCCCATGTTGACAGCTTTTGAATCTTCTTTTTTTCCCCCATTAAGACAATGAGAGAATCTGTTTCCTCCCCCCCATGATTTATATGTCAGATAGAGCCTCACAGACTATAACCAGCTCAGCTGTATTACGAACAGTGTAGTTTATGAGTGAAACAGAGTCCAACCCTGGTTTACTCAATGATTAAGTAATTAGGAACAAGTCACTAGACATCTCTGAACCTCATTGTCCCCAACTATAAAATGAGCAGTTCCAAAATTTTTTTTTCTTTTAAACACATGTGTGACATACTTTGACCAGTTTCCAAGTTGCTAGAGATTTTTAATTTATTTTGGTTTTACTACCTAGAAATTTGTTTGTTAGATCTCTAAAACCATATGAAAAAAAATTACAGATGAATGTGTATGACTAGTATAATAAAATTGATTGGAATGTGTGTGGGGCGTGCCATACCTAATCGAGTTACAGGATTGTTTTTCTTTCTTCACACAATGAAACTCTTTCTTGGCTTCCAATTTTGCACACTCTGCTCTTCTCAAGTGTTTCGTTTTCTCTTTCTTTTCTTTTTTTGCTTTTTCTCTCGTTTCACCAGAAATCTCTTTTATTTTGATTGTTATTTGGTCACGATCTAGACATGATTGTTTTTACTTTGATGAGACGTTCATATTTCTGCTATCTAAGAGAAATTACCAAAATATTAAAACACAGACATCGTGATAGCAGACCAGGACCAGAGTGGTTCTTACACATTGTCTTAGCAAAGTTGTTTTTGCTTCTCTTTGTGAAATATGTTGTATGAAACACCAGTGTTGTCATTCTGATGGGTTCTCCCCCAAATTGATGGTCCAGTTGTGACAAGTCAAAGCATCCATAGGATGTTTTAAACTTTAAAAAAAAAATTAAGTGAACGGTTAAACTAGAAATGGGCTCTGAGCTATCACTTCTCTCCCTAGAAGGGAGGATATTATGAGCTACATGCACCTAGGGAATGATTTTTCTGGTAATAAAGTTTGGAAAATAGCGATCCAAACAGAACAAAACTATTCATGCTGCCGTTCAGTATGTAGGGAACAAAAAGAGTTTTCACTAGGCAAAAACCTTTACTACTGTATGTTTGCAATGATGCCCTAGTGCAAGGGGAAGCAGCTGTTTATCTCTTTTTCTTTTGGTTTTATTTTCTTTTTCCACTGCCATTCTGTCAGTGCATGGCTTCATAAAGCTGTAGGATTCTGATAGGAAAACTACCAAGTCCACGTGCTTTGCAAGTCAATGTGTTGCTTTTCTGGCTGGATAACAATATTTTCTTGTAGCTGGAGGGAGCGTGTGACTACACGTGTTCGAGGCAGGAAGCCTAATGCCACCAATACCATGTCCAGAAGTGAGCTATCTCCTGTGTTTTATCTGCTTCACTGTACTGAATGAATATTGTGCCACTGCTTTTATTTTTTGTTGTTGTTGTTTGACTATCGGAGACTCGTCAGATGGTTCTGTTTCTGTCGAACACTTGATGGAAAGTTTTGTTGTAAAGCTTCCTGCATGGAGATTTATATCTTGGCTATAAAGGAAAGTCCCGTAAAAGTTGATCATAAATTGTCTTTATGAGTTGCTGCCCTGTGTGCTATTAAAAAGCTCAGAACCTGAGAGTTAGTTTTAACTCAGAGCTGTGTTTGCAGCTTCATCTTACCACTTGCTTCCTACAGAACATATGTCCCACCAGCCTTTCTTTGGGGCTCAATCGTCTCGTTCAACTCATCCTTGCTGTACATTGGAACCAAGCTTTTGAGGTGTTTGCCTTGGCTATTTGCATTGTCAAGGACCAAACATCATTTATGTTCAGTAATTCACCTCTTTTATTACTCTAGGCATATCTCCTAAGAAGTGTTTCACGCCAGGGAATCCTCATGAGTATTAATTGAACATTTTGGGGAGATTTTTTAAAATTGAAATGAGCATAATTTTTTTTGTTTTTTTTTTTGCGGTATGTGGGCCTTTCACTGTTGCGGCCTCTCCCGTTGCGGAGCACAGGCTCCGGACGCGCAGGCTCAGCGGCCATGGCTCACGGGCCCAGCTGCTCCGCGGCATGTGGGATCCTCCCGGACCGGGGCACGAGCCCGTGTCCCCTGCATCGGCAGGCGGACTCCCAACCACTGCGCCACCAGGGAAGCCCTGAAATGAGCATAATTTAACACCAGTTTTCGCTTATTAAAACTTCTCATTCTCCACTTACATTTTGTGATTATGTCACCTGGCTTTGTATCCTTACTGGCTGACATCTCTGATACTCAGCTTAGCCAGTGCACACCCAGATTCTCCCTGTAATTCTGTGACTATAAGCGTTCCTGTTTCGCCTTAATTAAGCAGAGCCTGAGAGAGTGCCTGGTTCCATCATTGTACATTTTCCTTCTTTCCCCAGAACACCTTTTGATTCTTACTCTGAACTCTTACGTGAGATGCGCTGTGAAACACGATACCTTTCCTTCCTTTATTTTCTTATGAGTTGGCATGTCTAATTAACCCAAGTAAAAAGAAGAAGATTGTTTTTTAAAAGGGTAATAAAAGTCATAGTAATCTTTTGCTTTGCCTGGAAACAGGTTTCCCAGCATCCAAAGGGAATCTAAACAATACAGATATTTCTTGACTTTTGCTTTAAAAATATAAAGCGTAGGTGGCAGTCCAGACAGTCTATTTCCTTGTGCCTTAATGACACATGATAGCCCAGATGTTGAAAAGAATTAAGTGGGAAAAGAATTTTCTTTCATCTTCTTTTCCGCTAATGGTGTTTATCTGATGTAAATATTCAGTTCTAGCACGATAATGGGTGCCCGAAGGAGTCAAAGTGAAATAACAAGATTCTTAACATATTTTTCATTCCCGTATCATTTAAGTTTTATGTACTTCTGTTGGAAACTGAGAAAACATTTTTTTTCCCAAAGGCTATTACTCTGCATGGTCTTTTACCCTATTACGGGGCTTTCCTTCTTTTCGGATAATAACCCACAGCCTCTTCAGGTGCTTAAGTCATTAGTTGCTTGATATGAGATTGTTAGTTCAGAGAGCTTATTTGCTCCATTGGCTTTATATAACTCCCCAATATTAAGTGGTCCATTTTGTTGTTTCTGAGGCCAAGAATCATTATTTTCTTTTGGCATCATACAGATTATGTATTTCACTTGAATTTACAAATTTATAGCTCATGTTGAAGTAATTTCTGCTGAAGAGTGATTTTTCTAGACAGCTCAAATCTTTTAATTAAGAGTCAACATTAGATATGTTTGATACATTTGAATGGGTATACTCTAGGGATTATTAATGTAAGACTCTGTTCTTTTAGTGTACTTTTCTTCCTTCAGAAATAGTTTTTGCCATACTATGAGTTTTTTCGGAACACTTGTTAATGTTAATAAAAAAGACAAGTTTAACAAAGACAAGTTCAATAATATAGATATTATCTTTCTATATGAGTGACTAACAGTAATATCTAGCTTTGTTCTCCTTATGAATACCTTCTTCTTAAATTCAGATCCATAAGAAAATGTGAACAACTAGAAAAACTTTACTTAATAATGACTCTGAATTTTCTCTGTCAAGTCTAACCTTGGAAAATATTGATAATTGAATGCCACAAAAATTTAAATTTTATCTAGTTACAAATTTTTACCCATCAAACTTTTTTTGGTTTTTTAAATTTTAATCCTTAATTAATGACGCTTAATAATTCTATTAATTTATTAGATGTGTTTGTTTCTTTTTCTTTTTACTTATTTAGTTTTGGCTGTGTTGGGTCTTTGCTTCTGTGCGAGGGCTTTCTCTAGTTGTGGCGAGCGGGGGCCTCTCACTATCGCGGCCTCTCTTGAGGAGCACAGGCTCCAGACGCACAGGCTCAGTAGTTGTGGCTCATGGGCCCAGTTGCTCCACGGCAAGTGGGATCTTCCCAGACCAGGGCTTGAACCTGTGTCCCCCTGCATTAGCAGGCAGATTCTCAACCACTGTGCCACCAGGGAAGCCCCATCAAACTTTTGATCAAAACTATTTAAGGTATAAGATACTGGCTAGAATTTTCTTTCAGAAAGTCAGTGCTGGGACTTCCCAGGTGGTCTGGTGGTTAAGACTCCCCACTTCCATTGCAGGAGGCACAGGTTCTATCCCTGGTCAGGGAACTAAGATCCCTGCATGCCACGTGGTGCGGTCACCCCGCCAACAAAAGTCAGCACTATTTGTCTCTGCATGTCTACAGCACACTTCCACAATGTATAGTCATACTAAAAAACATCTAAGCTCTATAAGAGCAGAGATTTTATCACATTCTGTGCAATGGCAAAGATGCGTGTGTGCTTGTGTGTGTGTGTGTGCTCACACACATACACATACACACACACAAACACACCCGCAATGGAAAGCCAACATTGGGAAGTTCCCTGGACAGTTAGGGAACGGTGAGAGACACTGTGATGTAATAGAAACAGTGTGGGAACCTGGCACAAATTGTTTGATAACTTCTGGCTTACTTTTATCTTATCTATATATTAGGACAATATTCCCAAGTTAACTTTCACATTCAGTCATTGGAATAATAGTTGTTTGCAGGTGGAGAAGGTGATACTGAAGGGGAAGAATAGGCTTTAGGCTGGAGGGGGGTGGTACAAATTTTCTGGAAAAAAAAGCATTGCTCACTTTTCACTTTTATCAATAGTTAGAATTCTAAAGGGACTATAACCCAAACATACTGTGAACGGATTTGTAGAGAGATTGAGTAAAGACCAGCTTTAGTAGGCCACTGAAAATAC
Organism: Orcinus orca; assembly: GCF_937001465.1. Classification (NCBI taxonomy): domain Eukaryota; kingdom Metazoa; phylum Chordata; class Mammalia; order Artiodactyla; family Delphinidae; genus Orcinus; species Orcinus orca. Next base: position 24,049,279 of record NC_064562.1, read on the forward strand.
AGAAATACCATGAATATTAGATAAAGCAAATTTTATATATATATATATAACAATATATATAATATATATAAATATATATGTGTGTGTGTGTGTATATATATATATATATATATATATATATATATATATATTTAAGGAAGCAACAGTAACAAAATGGCCACAAGCCAGATGGAAGCTCTTATTGGGCATATGTTCTAGGGAGGCTGGGAAATTTTATGCTGGGATCTCAACTAATTATGACCCAATCCTCTGCTTAACCATCTAGTAATTAACATGTGGGTGCAGCATGCAATCAACTACAAATTCTCACTCTTGAAGAATCAAGAGTCTCTCCTTTCCTGTAAAAAGAATGACTGTTACGGAAAGACAACCCTCAGAATGGGAGAAAATATTTGCAAATGAAGCAACTGACAAAGGATTAATCTCCAAAATTTACAAGCAGCTCATGCAGCTCAATAACAAAAAAACAAACAACCCAATCCAAAAATGGGCAGAAGACCTAAATAGACATTTCTCCAAAGAAGATATACAGATTGCCAACAAACACATGAAAGGATGCTCAACATCACTAATCATTAGAGAAATGCAAATCAAAACTACAATGAGGTATCACCTCACACTGGTCAGGATGGCCATCATCAAAAAATCTACAAACAATAAATGCTGGAGAGGGTGTGGAGAAAAGGGAACCCTCATATACTGTTGGTGGGAATGTAAATTTATACAGCCACTATGGAGAACAGTATGGAGGTTCCTTAAAAAACTCAAAATAGAACTACCATACGAGCCAGCAATCCCACTACTGGGCATATACCCTGAGAAAACCATAATTCAAAAAGAGTCATGTACCACAATGTTCATTGCAGCTCTGTTTACAATAGCTAGGACATTGAAGCAACCTAAGTGTCCATCGACAGATGAATGGATAAAGAAGATGTGGCACATATATACAATGGAATATTACTCAGCCATAAAAAAAACGAAATTGAGTTATTTGTAGTGAGGTGGATGAACCTAGAGTCTGTCATACAGAATGAAGTAAGTCAGAAAGAGAAAAAGAAATACTGTATGCTAGCACATATATATGAAATCAAAAAAAAAAAAAGAAAACTGGTCATGAAGAACCTAGGGGCAAAACGGGAATAAAGATGCAGACCTACTAGAGAATGGACTTGAGGACACGGGGAGGGGGAAGGGTAAGCTGGGACAAAGTGAGAGAGTGGTAGTGTATGTATGGACATATACACACCACCAAATGTAAAATTGATAGCTAGTGGGAAGCAGTCACATAGCACAGGGAGATCAGCTCGTGCTTTGTGACCAGCTAGAGGGGTGGGATAGGGAGGGTGGGAGGGAGGGAGATGCAAGACGGAAGAGATATGAGGATATATGTATATGTATAACTGATTCACTTTGTTATACAGCAGAAACTAACACACCATTGTAAAGCAATTATACTCCAATAAAAATGTTAAAAAAAAAAAAAAAGAAGAATGTCTGTTGATGCCCAGGAAACAAAAACTCATTTATTAAAGTCGAAGGGCTGTCTCTCCGGTTAGGGTAACATTTTATCTAATAGGTAAACAACTGGCTGAGTGTCATACTAGCTGATGTTAAAAAATGATGTGTGATTTGTTTCTCTTCAGTTATGGATTTAATTACTAACTAATTCCTGTCAAGGACAATTGTTAGGTAACATCACTCTCTAAGAATCTAAAGTTGTATTCCACCTCCCAGAAAAAATATCTGATTCTTTACCTTGACTTTGAAGGTTAAATGCAGTGCAGCTCCAACCCACCTATTTAAATGTATTTTCTGTGACTTCCTTCAATACTTTCCAGTTGGTGGCTCCTCTTAAGTTTTCTCATCCTTGGATGGTATAATTTATGCTGGGTCTGTATTAGCTGGAATAGCCTCCTTCTTCCTATTTCAGTTATATTCACTCTTCAGAACTAATCTCAATTGCCATGTCATCCAAAAGCCTTCTCCATTTGCAGCAGCCTTTATCCATTCTTATTTATTATTCATTTATTCATGTATTCACAATCACTCCACAAATATTTATTGAGTACTCTCTATGTTACAGGTGCTCTCCTCTCCTAAACGTGCATTTTTATTGCACGTATAGTCATATCCAAGTAGTTATACTGAGTTTGTTGTTTAATGTTTATTTTACCTCCACTATAAAACTGAACCCACAATGGCAATAATTATGTCTTTTTTTAAAAAAAAGGAAAGCATGAAATAGTGTAAGACATGACCAGGCAAAAAATTATGAGGATGGTTCTGTGTCTCCTGTTGGCTACTACCTAGTTCTTGGGTAATTCAAATCAGTGAACATTTATTAAACTTCTGTCATGTTTATTGCAAGGTTAGGCACTATAGGAGATAAACAAATGTATTTTCTGTATGTGTTATGGATATGCAGTAAAAAAAATCATTTTATGGAGCCAACAATCTAGAAGAAACGGATCCTGAGACCTCTAGAGGATTTAATGTTTTAACTTCAGATGATTTCATCTAAATTTTTGGATATGTGTTTATTTTATTCTTTATCATTATTCTTTATCTTATTCTTATTATTTATTCTTTATCATTTTTCTTTATCAACCATTATCATTATTTATTCTTTATCATTTTCCTGAGGAGATAGTGCATAGCTTTTAGATGTTAAAGGTGTCACTGATCATTAAAACAAAAGGTTAAAGAGCTCATGTTTTCAGTTTGTATAAAACAAGCTCCCAACTAACGAACAAGAGCCACAGAAGAACAACAATATTCTAAGCTGGGTTTTTGTCTGCATACACTCAGATTTCCTCCTTCATATGGTAATGAGTTTTAATATTTTCTATGGAGAGAATAGAAGGAAAAAGTTATTCATTTCTCTAGCAAAGTAGATTGAAATTTGTTTTTAATTATTGATGGTTTAGGAAGTATTCATTTACCTTCAGAACACGTTACCGGAAGTACCACTTTTCTAACTTCCTCCAGGGCTTCATGCTCAGGCAGTCCCTCTCGTTTGGAGGGAAGCCTCAGAGAAGTCCAGCTTTGGGGTTTCACTTGGCCTGATCTCAGATGGGCCAGTGCCTCTGCAGTTGGTCCAGCCTGGCCACGTCCTCACTTTTCCTCTTGACTCCCCATTCCCACCCTTGTGGGCAGATCCAACTGTGAGAGGAGGGAAAACGCTCACCAGCACATATCTAAATAAAGTATCTATGTAAAGTATCTGAGAGCCTGAGACATAGCGACCTTGAAGCATCAAGGCATCAGGCTTGGTATTCGTGTCCTTAGAGTAACAGATAAGGTCCAGATTCTCCATGAGGTCTGCTGGGGTTAGATTGTCATTGGAGTCCAGATAGATTGAGGGGAGTGCTGGCAGCCTGCCTGCTGATAGGACCTGCTGCAAACCCAGGATGACAACTAGAAGGTAGAACGTGACTACCAGGCTGGGGCCACCCTCCATGCCCCCACTACAGGGCTGCGGCTGTTGCTTCCTCACTAAAGGCAATGTAGGATAGAAGCATTAGAGCTTAAGCACCACTAATTTCATGGCAAATCTGACTCATTCTCAGTGCTCAGTATGTTAGCACTTAACCATTATTATTTAGTCTTTCATTGTCAAATAATTTTTCAGTAAATCCTTAGGAATTTTGCAGTGAATGCCTTTTTTGATCTTATATAATTTTAAAAATTTTCCAGAGTAGTTCTCCTTCTCCACTTTATGCCAAACAGGGTAGGATTCCAGATGACCTAAGCTTTTACTAAAACAGGTTTTGAAATGGGTTGTTCCAGGGAATATTTACATTTAATACTTCATGACCATATTAAGATCAAATCACATTGAGATAAAAGTGCTGTATTTACTTGATTCGTAAATATCATTTGCAGTAGGTGCCATGCTATGGCCATATTCTCCTTCAGGAATGATGAATTTGCTACCCCGACGGCTTGGAGTGCTACTTGCTAGGGTCTTCATCTGACAGTCCTCTCTGGGAGAACCTCTCCTTGTCCAAGGTCACACCCACCCCCAGGGCAGTGTGCATCCAGAGTTCTTTGCAGGGAGGGGAGTGTTACCAAGGCCCTCTTTTCTCCAACTTGGACAACAGCAAGGGCCATCCCAACTTCAGAGCTCCACAGAGCCCAGAGAGTGACTGCATAATGAATGGCCTTACTTCTCCTTCCTTCCCCCAAAGGGAGTGATCTTGAAGACACTTCCCAATATTCATCCTGCACATAAATCTGTCTCAGGGTCTCCTTCCCAGAGAACTTACCTTGAAGCACCATCATTTTCTTTAAGAAGCACAATCTTTTTACTAATAGCTTTTCTGGAGATGAGGATAGAGATCAGTTATAAGATGCAACCCTATTTCAGAAATGTGCAAATTGAAAATATGTGTTTTGTACATTCAAGGAAATTGTGCTGAGTCCACGAGGGGGCTGTAATTGCTTGCTGTATGATCATGTTAGCTGTGACCAATAACCCCAAGCAATTACAAGACTTTCACCGAAGCCATTATCTGAAGAAAGGTTAAAGATTGTTGTTCTTCCCTTTTCTCACTGCAGTTTTCTCTTTACATGCTCTCCTAGCTTGATGTTGTCTGAACTTAACGGTTTTAAGCCCATACGTTATATCTTCAGCCCTGCCATGTCTTGAGCTTCTAATTTGCGTATTCATCTGTCAGACCATTTTCTTTGATATCCCACCAGCCTCCCAAACTTAACATGTCAAACACTGGGTGAGTCATCTTCCCCACAGATCAGCCCTGTCTTGTGTCCAGGCTCAATTAGTGGCCCCACTACCCTGTTATTCGAAACCCCAAACCTGTGAGTCATTCTAGACTCTTCCCCCCCTTCCCCCCGCCCCACTCTACATACCCAGACAGCCAACAAGATCTGCCAGTTTTGCTGGAAAATATTACTTCAATAACTAATACTATTACTACTTATCAATTCCTGTTACTACTTCTTCAGTGTAGAGCCTTATGTGAACCATGTACTATAATAATGTTTGATTTGTTTTCCTACCTTCAGTCTTGCTTCCTTTATATATATTCTCTGCAGGGTGATCAAGATGATCTAAATCAAGTGCAAATTTGATTGTGCATTGCACTCGTGAGCTCAGTGAACAGCAGATTCTCCTGTCAGGCAAGGCTCTCCATGACAACCCATTTATCATTGACCACACTACTTTCACTCCCTTTCTCCAGCTTGATGGGCTGATAACATTGAAGTGCCTGGAGTCTACCTGAATGCTTCCTAGTGTTTCATGCCTCCGTACCTTCGCCCATTATTTTCCCTCTGCCTGGAAAGCCCTTTTCTCCTTCCTTAGATTGGCTAACTTTAATTATCCTCTAAGGTAATCAATTTTTGTCTACCTCTCCTCTAGGATGCTTTCTCTACCTACAAATCTGTGGTACCCAAACTGGTTTAGCATTTACAGTATTATAATGAGAGTATGTGTGCGTTTCTATAATTTCTTCTAGGACAGGGACTGCTTATTCACCTTTGTAACTCTAGTGCCAGGCACACAGAGGATGCTCAATACATGTCTGGTGAACAGAGCTGGATAGTGAAGACAATAGGTCTCTGGTTTCCTTTGCATTTACTTACTTATTGCTCATTTGGTATATTATCAACATTCCCATAATTATTTCTAGGATCTCTATCTTGAAATTCAGCTCTCTTCTCAACATCTTGATAAAATTGGATATCTAATAATCATAAAATTTAATCTTTTCAAAACTGAACTCCTGACTTTTTCCTCAGATCATCTCCTCTCCCAGTCTCCCTCATTTTAATAAACAGTAACCCGGCTCTCCCCATTTCGGGCCAGAACCTTCAACGTCATCCTTGACACTTCTCTTTCTTTCATACCTAGCATCCAATTCATCAGAAAATCCTGTATCTTCAAAACATACACTTTTCTCCATCTCCATTACCATTATTCTGGATTATTGTAGCAACTTCCCACTCAACTCCCTACACCCACACTTGCCCATGCAGTCTTTCTCAATATGGTAGCCAGAGTGTGGCTTTAAAAATTGAAGCCATGGGACTCCCTGGTGGTCCAGTGGTTAAGACTCCGAGCTTCCATTGCAGGGGGCACGGGTTCAATCCCTGGTTGGGGAAATAAGATCCCACAAAAATATATATATATCAAAGTCAGTTTACACACTGTGCTCAACATGCTCCAGATGGGTTTTCCAGTGAAAGCCTAAGTCCTTACCTGATGGCATACCTCCTGCCACTGTCCCCCATTCTCCTCTCGCCTCACCTCGCCTCCCAAATTTCTGGTTGAATTAGAGCCTCCTTGCTGTTCCCAGCATGCTTCTCCCACAAGGTCTTTGTACTCCTTGTTGCCTCTCCCTGGAAAACTGTTTCCTCACCATTTTTTTATTCTCTTCCTTTAGGTCTCTGCTTCCATTTATTTATTTATTTATTTTAACATGTTTATTGGAGTATAATTGCTTTACAATGGTGTGTTAGTTTCTGCTTTATAACAAAATGAATCAGTTATACATATACATATATCCCCATATCTCTGCTTCCATTTAATGTCCCCTTATTGGTGAGGCCTTTCTTGCCCATCCTTTGTACAAGAGGTTAACTTCACAAGTACTGTATTTATTGTTCTCCACGGTAATTGAGTTCACTAACAGTCATGCTTTATCATTGCTCCTTTACTTGTTTCCTAACTTCCTGTTTTGTTTTGTTTTGTTTTCACTGCTGTGTCCTTAGAAGAATGACCGACACACAGTAAGGGCTCCATAAATATTTGATGAATTAGTGAATGAAAGAAGCAGGACTAAACTCCAGTCATGTTCCTTCTTATCATGTGTAACGTTGGGCAAATTACTTAACTTCTCTGAGTTTTACTCTCTCTCCATTTGTGAAATGAGGCTGATAATAATGACAACTGCCATATTTTTCTCAAGGATTGTTGATGGGATGCCCATGTAATATTAAAAGATGATGTTGTGAGTCCTTACCATGCCTCGTGCACAATATAAAATTTAATCTTTACCATAATCTTCACAGTAATCATAGGAGGTATGTTCTATGATCATCTTCATTTTGCTGATTTTGGGGGGGAAAAAAGAACTAATGTATATGCATGTTTTGGAATCACCTAGAGAGTAAATGAGTGTCAGGATTAGGACCCGTACAGCATGACCACATCAGTGCTGACTGGCAGCCCTAAGTGTGCGTCTCCTCATTCTGTGCCTGTACTTAGTGAAAATGACCCCAGATAGGAATCTTGCATGTTTGTACTAGATACTCTTTATCAGTTGGAGAATGTGTCGATTTTTTGTTTGTTTGTTTTAAGAATTTATGCTGAATTTTGTCAAATATTTTTCCATCTACAAAGGCAACTGTATGACTTTTCTCTTTTAAGCTGTTAATGTAGTCAATACACTAATAAACTTCCTGATGTTGACCATCTTTTCAAGAATAAACCTGCTTATTTAATTTTATTCTGTTAACACTCTGCTTGGTGAATTTTGTTAATATTTTATTTTGTTTTTTAGCATCTGTGTTCATATAAGAGATGGCTATATAATTTTCTTTCCTGGGATATCATTACATAGTTTTGATATCAGACTTTGGTGCCCATGAGTTAGAATAATCCTATATTACCTTAAGGATTTGTAAATTCCTTGAATGTTTGGCAAAACCTTCATAAAGAAATCAGACTCTTTTTATTACATATATTTTGACTAATCTTTAAGTTTTCCTTATCTTTGTGAGTCCATTTTTATAGTTCTCAGAAAGTCAATGTTCAAATTGATTTGCATGAATATGTAATTTATAAAAATTATACTAATAATGGCCTCTTTGGCATTGTAATATATATGTGTATAATTTGACACTTCCTTTCCTTTTTAGTTTTGACCAGATTTGTTATTGAAAGATCCATCTCTTGGTTTTACTAACTACCATTTTCTACTTTATTAACTTCTGTTTTTATCTTTAGTAACACTTAACTCTCTTTTTAAAATTATTTTTATGGATTCTTGAGATTAATGCATAATAAAATATTTCAAAGTAATTATTTTCTATGAAAGTCTGTACAATTCTCTGTTATGCTTTTGCCATAATACTTTTTTTAATGAAGTGTTATTTTCAAATTGATTTTCTCTTTTATACCAGCATTATTTAAAAGGATAATTTACAAGTGGATAGATTTTTTAAATTTTTCTATTTTTTATTATTGATTTTTAATTCAATATTATTGATATTTTATTTCAATATTATCAATTCAATCATCCAGTATTTTTTTTTAAGATTTATTTATTTCATTTATTTTTGGCTGCGTCGGGTCTTAGTTGTGGCACGCGGGATCTTTGTTGAGGCATGTGGGATCTTTCATTGCAGCACGCAGGCTTCTCTCTCGTTGTGGCGTGCAGGTTTTCTCTTCTCTAGTTGTGGCACGCAGGCTTCAGGGTGCGTGGGCTCTGTAGTTGTGGCGCACGGGTTCCAGAGCCCATGGGCTCTGTAGTTTGCGGCACGCAGGCTCTAGTTGAGGCGCACAAGCTCAGTAGTTGTGGTGCATGGGCTTAGTTGCCCCATGTCATGTGAGATCTTACTTTCCCAACCAGGGATAGAACCCACGTCCCCTGCATTGTAAGGCGGATTCTTTACCACTGGACCACCAGGGAAGTCCCAATCATCCAATATTATTGATATTATTGATTTGTGATTACAAAATGTGGCAGGTGTGATTTCAGAGTTTTGTAATTTTTATGAGATGTTACTTTAGATTTAGCATATAACATTTTAGGTCTATGTCATAAACAACCTTTGATGAATGTTTTATGTGTTTATTTTCTATGTGCTATTTCTGTAAGGTAGGATGTTTTCATCTAACTATAGTTAACCTAATATACATATATACTACATAAAACATTGCTCATTGTGTTTTAAAATTTACCACAGGCAGTGGTGTGCTGGAGACAGTTCTAATTGGCTTGTGAGAGCCAGTGGTTAAATATGCAGGAATTTTGTGAACCAGTTGTTAAAACACTGTGGCTTGAAATCAGTAGGGTGGGGTGTTACACAACAGAAATTGGCAAATGCTACAAGGCAGTGTTGTTGTTAATGTCGTTCTTGTTGTTTTCTGAGAGCCAGCTAACTTGCATACACAGACCATAGCCCTACTCATTTTTGTTTATGTTTAAATTTCTGAACAGTGTTTAATATTTTTTAATAGCTCCTTGTTTTTCATTAGATTTTCCTCTATATAGTTTGAAGCTATATTATTAGAAGCATAAAGGTTCATGGTTGCTATATCCTTTTGTAGGTTGTAACTTTTATCCATGTGCATTATTGCTTAGAATTCTCATTGAACTTCTCTCTTGAATTCTAATTTTCTGGTATTATTATTATTACTATACTCATATTTGCTTAGCATATCTTTTTTTTGTACTTTTTGTTTTCAAGCTTTTGGTAACATTTTATTTTTGTTCCATTTCTTATAAATAGCATATTTAAAATTTTATCTGTCTATCTTTCTGTCTCTATTTTTTTAAACCCAATGTAAGTGTCTTTTAGTAAGCAAATGTAGTTTTTATCACATCTTTTCATGTGTGGGTGACTGTACTTGTATGTTTAGGTTTACTTCTGCTCCATTACTTTTTATATATGAACTTTTTACTGTGATTTCTTTGTTTAATTTTCTCCTTTTATGCCTACCACTGCCTTCTGTTAGATTGCTTAAGTTTTCTTTGCCTTATTTTATTTTATTTTATTTTTTGGCTTAAAATTATGATATATCTAGGGTTATTTTTTCCTGTATTTAACTTTCCTCTTGATTTGTGCAATTAATTATCATGAATGTGTTGCATGTTCACCAAATAAAATAATCATCTTAGCATGAGTTTACTTCCTTTTCTTCTTTTCTCACAATATTTACCACATGGAGCTTATCTGTGATTTTCGTTCCACATTGCCATTTGGAAAAGTACATATTAGGTCAGGAGTTGCCTGGTGTTGAGGCTGGGAATGGAGTGACTGTAAAGGTGCATGAGAGAAATTTTTGTGATGATAGATTTGTTTTCTGTCATTGTTGTAGGGATGATTTCATGGGTGTATACAGTTGTCAAAACCTGCATATCATATACCTAAAATGGATGTACTTTATTGCCTTGAAGTTATACCTCAATAAAATTGATTTTAACAGCATAGTGGAATGTCAGAAATAACCAGAAATCATTAGCAAGATGTCGAGAAGGGCCATTAAAGGCTGCATCTCAAAAAATTATAATGGCACATTTTTTTTCAGCAATACTTTGTAGCTTGGAATTTGAAATTGGCCAACTAAAAGTAGCAGAAGGATGAAATGTGGAGGAAACATAGGTGCTATTTAGGATGGTATTACAGTGGCCAACTGGGACACCTGCTGGACAGGGAGGCAGGTGCAGCTAAGAGGCTGATAGTGTGAGAATGAGGGCAATGTAGTTGTAAACAAATGAAAAAATCCAACAAACATGTAATACGTGCTTGTTTTGTACCTAGTATACTTTTATATTTTGGAGGTACAGTAATGAACAAGATAAACAAGGTTTCTAACCAAAGAATCTCACAGTTTTGCAAAATAAATGAACGAATCAGATTAAAAAGATGGACTCTTAAGAAATGTTGCCATTTGTTATTTATACCCAAGTATAAATATTATATGTTTTATTCTCCATAATTTCTTATATCCACCTCTTTCTTTTTCTTGGATAACTTTTTTATTTTCCTGGAATGCATTTTCACATCATTATATCACACATTCTATGGATCTTAAATTTTCTAAGGTCTGGTATGAAAGGTATTTTTTAAATACTAAGAAACATCTTACTTAATCATTTATTTTTGTCGTTTCGATAAACTGTTGAGATTTATAGGCCCTAATAACATGTTGTGTGGTCTTACAAGAGAATTAAATACCAACATCAAATCATATTTTTATATGAGGTAGTTTTTAAAAATCTCATTAGTAACCCATGGTAACATAGTTCATATTGGATTTTTTTAGCCTTAATATTGAGCACAGATTGTGTTTAATGAAATTTCTTATTTGGAAATTTCTTATGGGTGTCCATTGAAAATAGTTTGAAAGCAACTAGTGAAAAAATGCCAGTACACTTAATGACAGGACAATTTAAGACATTAAAGATATCACTTTCTCAACTATACTCAAATTGGGACTGATTACTAAATGTTAGAGAATTAACATTGAACACTAAGAGGTCAGTACAAAGTGTGATATTATTCCCAAGGCCCGAGGGCCTCATTAAAACAAAACAAAACAAAACAAATGTGTATTGGGGTAAATCTGTCAAGAGAGGGGAATATATCACAGTCTGTTAGAAGGAACCAAATGTAGGATTTTAGCCTGGAGAGACGTTACCTCCTCAGTCTCTAAAGCACTGCTCTCTGTCTGATTTAGAGCACAATTCTTTTTGTTTTTTGCTGTACGCGGGCCTTTCACTGCCGTGGCCTCTCCCGTTGCGGAGCACAGGCTCCGGACGTACAGGCTGAGCGGCCATGGCTCACGGGCCCAGCCGCTCCGCGGCATGTGGGATCCTCCCAGACCGGGGCACGAACCCACGTCCCCTGCATCGGCAGGTGGACTCCCAACCACTGCGGCACCAGGGAAGCCCCCTAGAGCACAATTCTTATCGTTAAAAATGTCCAAGCATATCACCCCATTATATGTCTATGCATGTACTTCTACACTAATGTCTTCTGTACACCGTAAAACCTACCAAACAAATGAAAAATCGATATAGATATAACTCGATGTTCTGATATTCTTTCCCACGGTCCAGTGGGGTGTCTGGCATGTTCCCCAGGGTGTACCCCTCACATGGAAACCACAGTTCAGACAAGGAGGCACTGAGTGTGGCCAATCGTTTAATCAATTATCTACTTAATAAAATCAGAGCAAAAACTCAGAACACTAAACCTCTATTAAGCTTCCTGGTTGGTAACCATATATCGATGTGCCAGGAGGGTAGTGCACCTTAATTCTACAAGGCTCCGCGATTGGAACCTTAAGTGTCAGAGGCTGGCTTATGGGTCAAATCCACCAATGGTATATTTTGGTAAGTAAAGTTCTATTGGAATATAGCCGTACCCATCCATTCATGCCTTGTCTATGGCTGTTTTCACATTATAATCGCAGAGTTAAGTAGTTGTAACAGAGACTACAAGATTTACAAAGCCTGACATTTACTATCTGGCCCCTTACGGAGAATGTTTACCAATTCCTGCTTTATACAATGGTGACAGTTTTGTCCATGTTACCTACCACTACTTTCACACTGTTATCAAATGACTCTTTTCTCTAAATATACACAACCCTTATTTGTATATGTTCTTGTTCAGGGTCTTTCCTCCATCTAGAATGTTGTTTCTTTCCTTTTACTCATATCTAAAATCTATCCATTCTTCAAAGTATGATTCCAATAACACTTCCTTTATGAAGCCCTATAATTAAAAAAAGAAACCTCTATTACCTAGACATATCTCCCTTACACTCCCTTACATATACTCTAAAATCCCTTGCCTTTCTCTTGGTTGTACTTGCTTGGCCTACACAACTGTAATTAAATCCAGTTCTCTACCTATCCCAGGCCTAGCTATTCTTTGTATGTAGTAATGTGGCTGTAGAAAACACACACAAGCATACTGACTAATCTTACTTTCTGACCATTCATGACCAATAGGCTAGGCTCTTATAAAATACTTAACAGCCAGTCCATATGTCCTACCAACCTCCCAGAATCCTTCTCACTGGAATCCATCTGGCTGAGAAATGCACACTACCAGGAAGGACCCTGAGTCAGAATGATTGGCCAGAGACAACCTGGAAACTAATTCCATCACCATAAAACCCGAGACTGCAAGCCATGTGGCAGAGAAGTTCTCTTAGTTTCCCTTACCCTGCTGCTCTCCGCCCGGGCGCCCCTTCCCAATAAAGTCTCTTACTTTGTCAGCATGTGTGTCTCCTCGCATAATTCATTTCCGAGTGTTAGAAAAGAGTCCACTCTCGGGCCTTGGAAGGGGTCCCCCTTCCTGCAACAAATTCACTGTCCTCCATACCTTGATAGCTGTTTCATATATTCTCCTGTCCTCAACCCATAACACCTCCCCAGTCTCACTCTCTGCTGATGACTTTTTGTCCTAATTGAGAAAATCAAAGCAATGTTGAGAACTTTCACCATCACATCTACCTCCCGCTCAGCCCATACACTTCCTTACACTCAGCCTTCCTTGCCGAGATAATAGATGATGATTTTTCACCCCCCTTGTGTACGAAATACCCTTTTGGTGTTCTGAGCACTCAATTTCAATGTGAGGAGGGTGGATTTGTCCTACTACCAACAAGCAGTTCTCATATACCAGCAGGGTGTCCGAGAATTCAAGGGAAGGGCACCATGAGCTCCATGCCTTCTCCAAGTGTGCCACTCTCCCAACACCTCCACGTGGTCCCCAAACTCGGAAGCTCTCTGAATCCTGAACTTTTGGGTTTTTATGGAGGTTTCATTACATAGGCATGATTGATTAAATCATTGATCATTGGTGATTGAACTCAATCTCCAGTTCCTCTCTCCGCTCCCAAGGTGGGGGACAGAAATAGGACTGAAAGTTCCAACCCTCTAATCACACAGTTGGTTTTCCCAACAACCAGCCCACATCCTTGGGTGGAGTCCAAAAGTTACCTTATTATCATAATAAAAGACTTTCATCACTCTCAAAGACTTTTTTTTTTTGGCGGTACGCGGACCTCTCACTGTTGTGGCCTCTCCCGTTGCGGAGCACAGGCTCTGGACGCGCAGGCTCAGCGGCCATGACTCACGGGCCCAGCCGCTCCGCGGCACGTGGGATCTTCCCGGACCGGGGCATGAACCTGTGTCCCCTGCATCGGCAGGTGGACTCTCAACCACTGCGCCACCAGGGAAGCCCCATCTCTCAAAGACTCTTGATCACTCGTGTCACTAGGAAATTCCTAGGGTTTTAGGAGCTATGGGCCAGAAATGAGGACGAAGACCAAATATATATTTTATTATAAATCACAGTATCACAGATATCATCCTCATCCTCAGCTTGCCTATTCAAGAACATCACTCTGGCAATCGTTCTTCTCTCTTACATCTTCAGTTTTTCCCTCAGCATACAAATGTGCTGTTATTTCCCTCCCTTTCTACCATCTGTTATCACCTTTTGGAGTGGTATTCTTCGAAACATTGTCCGGCACTAGCAGTTTACAATCCTTTCCTCTCACTTTCTCTGCTACCCATTTCAGGTAGACTTCTGCCTCTATTACCGCCCTCTAAGTGCTCTTTTCAGAGTCATCACCTCCACGTTGCTAAGCCCACTGGTCAGCGTTCAGTCTGTGTCTTCCCTGACCCATCAGCGCATCTGACATGATCATCATTTCCTTTCCCTGGATATACTTTTCTCACTTGATTTCTAGAACATCACACTCTCTTCATTTCTCCTTTTCTCACTTGTCTGTTTTTCTTTATGACTCTTTTTTTTTTTCTCCCTGACTAATTACCCTGGCTCAGTCTTTGGTCCTTTTTTTAGCCTTTTCTCTAACTTTCTCTTGGTCATCCCAACCAGTGTCATGAATTCCGTACCTATTTCAGGCCCAGCCACTTTCCTGAACTCAAGATTTACGTCTCCTACTGCCTATTTGACATTTCCGTGTGTGTATCTAGTGGACCTCTCAAGCTCAACATATCCAACACTAAAACTCTTGATCGGCCCCCTCCCTTCAAAATATCTGCTCCACTCATAGCCTGCCCTGTTTCAGTTGATGGCAGCTCCATTTCTCAGGTGCTCAGGGTAAAAGACTTGAGTAATTCTTTCTCGTTCTGCTCACAACCAGTCCGTCAGGAAATCCTTTTGGTTCTGTCATAAAAGTGTTTCCGGATTCTAACCATATGACCCTCTCCACTGCCACCCGCCTTGTTCAACATCACCATCTCTCACTTAAATTCTTAGCGCCGTATGATTCCCTGCTTCCATACTTGCCTACCCCCACATCCTATCCTTACACAGGAGCCAAGAAGGATTCTTACTAAGGTCACTCAGATGACATCAATTATCTGCTCAAAATGCTGCAGTGGTTTCTCACTTCAGATTCTCACAGTGCCTGCAAGGGCCTGACCTTATCCCCATTTCCCCCTACCTTTCTGACCTCGCCTCAGACTGCTCTCTGCCTCGCTCACTCCACTGGTGTCTTTTCTGATCCTCAAACTCATAGGTGTGCAGCTGCCTTTGGGGCTTTGCTCCAGCTGTATCCCCTGCTTCGAATGTTCTTCGTTCAGATGTCCTTGAAGCTCATGCCCTCTCTGCTTTTAAGTCTTTGATCTAATTTCATCTTCCCTGAACCTGCCCTGACTACCCTTCTTAAAGTTGCAAGCTCATCCTTTTTACTTTATTCTGTTTGCTTTTTCCTATATCATTTAACCACTTTCTAATGAAGTATATATTCAGTTTATTTATGTATACTATATATGGTCTGTCTTTCTCCCGGAAACCAAGGTTCTTTGTCTCCTACATTCACTGATGTACTCCAAGGTCATACAGAAATGCTTAGCACATAGTGAGTACTCAATAAATATATTGGGTCAAGGACAGCCATGCTATCTTACATTCTTTATATTCCACATAAGCAATCAACCTTGACTTGCCCTCAATTTTAGTTTTTTTGAGTGATTAGATACATATGTTTACCAAATAAACCAATACTTATATCTCTTCTTTCCTTGCTAAGTCTATTTAAGTTTACTTTAAATGTGTGACTAGGCAAGTAAATAATTAAACAGAATAAATAAAACAAAACAGTGGTGTGCTAGATTGTATTTCCTCACTGGGATTGGTATAGAATATAACGTTTCCATTTATTTTCACAAGTCATTCCACAATTAAAGCTGCCACCCCACTGTGTGGACTATCCTCTCTCCATGGTGTCTTACTCTTGGGCAGTGACATCAGGCTAAGATAACAGCACTGCCACAAGATCAGTGGGTACCCTGCAGTGAGACCCAGTCACAGGAGTCAAAAAAGTCCTGCTTAAACTCTGAGAGCTCCTTGAGGGTAGGGTTGGGATTTGGTCTTTTTTATTCCTGGATCTAGGTACCAGGTGAATGAAGGACAAAACCAAAGATGCTGATGGTGAGGGCCTTTCATGACCATATGCATATTGTATGGCAGGGTTAAACACTGCTTCCATAATTCTTCAAAAATATGACATAAAAGGAAGTGGACAATTTATTTCATTCCTACACTTTTCAGAAAGTAAGTAACCTGGTTTCAGCCACTTGTCTCTAACAGGTATTTTGTGGGAGACAAATGAGATGATGTATGTGAAAGGACTCAAGTTCTGTTTCATGTCAGAACAGTTTGAAACACCTGTTTCTTTTAAATTATAGTTAATTTACAACATCATGTTAATTTCTGCTGCACAGCAAAGTAACTCAGTTATATATATATATATATATATATATATATATATATATATATATATATATATATACACATTCTTTTTTATATTCCTTTCCATTATGGTTTATCTCAGGATATTGAATATAGTTCCCTGTGCTCTACAGTAAGACCTTGTTGTTTATCCATTCTATGTATAATATTTTGCATCTACTAACCCCAAACTCCCACTCCATCCCTCCCCTAGCTGCCCTTCCCCTTGGCAACCACAAGTGAAAGACCTGTTTTTCAACTATCAGAGAGCAGTGGCTTTTTATGATTCACACGGGATGGGTCAGATGTTTCCTATAGTAAGGGGCCTCCACTTCTCAACCATAGAGTTTGTAATATTCTTGCATCTCTCCTCCGCCTGTGCAACCTGGATTTTGAGGCAGAATTCCAATAGCGACATGTATGACATTTACCTCAAGCAAGTCACTTAATGTCTCAGAACCTCAATTTCTTCACTGTAAAATAAGAGTAATATCTCTCACATAAAGATATGGCCAGGAGGGAATGTGGTAACGTATGTGAGATGACTGTAAAACTAAAAGCACTCGGTAAATAATACTTATTCTAATTAATATTGCCATCATTAATGATATTATATTAAATGTTAACATTGAGTCCTGGTCAAAGAGAAAGTTATAGAGTATTTTACCTTTTCAGGCCTTCTTCACGCACGTGGATTACACACACACATTCCTAGTAAAGTTTTTGATCCACAGAACTACATACAGTAAGTGTAGAAGGTTGAAAGCCTCCAAAGCTGTTATGAAAAATCAGTCTTTGCTGTCAGCCCAGAAAACCACGTCAGTTTTTTTGCCAAATAACGATCAAAGCTGTAAAAATTTCCTTTCAGTTAACACTGGTTTCCATTATTGTTATTTGTTAGAAGTCTTTGAGGCCATTTCCTACTAATTCCACCATGCTTGGCATGGAGCATTCTGGCTAAAGCTCTTAGTTGTCCTTGACTAATTGTAGTTGGACAGGGCAGTGAAAGTCTCATTGATAAGATTTTAACATCCTGCGCGTGTGGAGACTCACTGATGTAAGAGCCCAGGACTGAAATCCTCATTGTTTACGCAAGCAGCTTCATGAGGCCTATTATCAATGATATCACCCTTTGTACTGCTTGGTCCCAAGTCAGTAAATCTTGTTTTTTGAACAATGTGGCGTGGGGGGATCCTGCAACTAAAAAGGAGGTAGGGAATTTAAGAGACTTTGGGTGAAATTACAAAGATAATTTTAAAGTTTAGCAAAAAATTTGGAGTACTGAGATAACATAGACAAAGAGAATGATTATGACAGTAACAAAGAGAGGTTGCTTTAATTAAACTGATTAATGGATGGTTTAGATTGTGTGTAACAGGAGGATTAGACTTAATATTTAGTTGTGGAAGAAAGGCCTTTTTTTTTTTTTTTTTTTTTTTTTTTTTTTTTTTTTTTTTTTTGCGGTACGCGGGCCTCTCACCGCTGTGGCCTCTCCCGTTGCGGAGCACAGGCTCCGGACGCGCAGGCCCAGCGGCCATGGCTCACGCGCCCAGCCGCTCCGCGGCATATGGGACCCTCCCGGACCGGGGCACGAACCTGCGTCCCCTGCATCAGCAAGCGGACGCCCAACCACTGCGCCACCAGGGAAGCCCAGAAAGGGCATTTTTTATTGGATATATTCTTACAGTATCTTTAATACCTAGTTAAATCCTAGTTTTTCTTTTAAAGAGTTATACATCATATATTATAATCATTTTTATATTTTAAAAACATCTGAAAAATAACATAATTTTAGTCTACAGAACTTAATTTTTCAGTGAAAGTTTATGTCAAGAGATGTGGTGGATTTTGATCTTTGAAGGGGAGGTCAACAAATACATACTATTTTAGAAGGATGGCAAAAATAATTGTTTATATTTTATATATTTTGGTTTAAAATTTTTCTTTAATAAAATGGAATTGAATATGGGAATGTGTAATCTTCACATTCTTCGCCACTTTGAATTAAAGAAAACAAATTTTGTTGCTTATGAAATTCTCAAATGGTGTTTCAATTAACAGTGATTTAAAGACTGAAGACGTCTATTCCATGTCTGTAGAAGTAGCTACTTCTGTTATAAAGTACATTAACAGTCAGTAGCTTATATACATAAGATATTTGGCTGCTTCTGCTTTTCATTAAATGGTTTTGGAATTTCACCAATTCAGGAACATAATATAGTGGAAAGGCCTTGGGCTCTGTAATCAGACAGACCTGGTCTCAAATCCTGGCAGTCTTGTACTTGCTGTGGGACCTGGGCAGCTCACTCAAATGCTGCTAACCCTACACCATAGGATTGTTCTGAGGATTAAATGTGATACACATATCAAGTGACTGATAGAGTGCCCGTGGAAAAGTAGGTGCTCAGTAAATATTCATTCTCTTCCCTTCCTTTCCCCCCATTTGTCCACTTGTGTTTTTAATGGATCATCTTTACTCTGGGTTGTGTTGTAGGAAGTATTCTGGATGGATGGCTGCTGGAAACCCAATGCCTTAGCCAGCTCTTCTTCAATACTTAAGGATTTACTCTGGCATTGAGTAATGAGAATTTTGGTAAGAAAAATTAGATAAAGATAGTATATGGACTTTTCTTAAAAGGTCACTTGTATCTCAGATACTTCATAATAAGTTATATGGCTCTTCTCTAAATATGTTGGGAAGTCACAGAGGTACGTTCACATATGGATTGTTGTTGTTTTGAAAATAAGTAAAACAGGTTTTTAAAGTCTGTTAACACCCTGATGTGCCCTTCATGTTGTTGTAAATGTATTATTTCACTTATCTCACCCTGTTTTGTTCTTTAAGTGTCTATGTACTCAGTAAGTTATATAGTCTTTAACAGGTCTGGGTGTTATTCATCCCTTCAGTGTAGACTACGTGAAGCACAGATTCTTAGAGGTTAAGTGGTTAAGTCAACACTGCTGTCTGAAACTATAGAGGTTTTGACAATGTTAAAGAGGCAGGCAGAGGTATTGAAACTCTGAGAAATTCTAAGATAAGTGATTTTCCTAAATCACCCAGAAAAATGATTATATATTGACCTCAGGGTGGTATAGAGTATCTTTGGTTGGTTCCATTTCTATCCAATTTTTCTCCAAATGATATTAATTTTTAATTTCATCATCACATGAAATTAATATATAACTAGTACACCTATATTAGTAATTCATGTTACTAATTTGTGTTGTATGAAATATGTTGGACATATTAGGAAAGAAGGGTGAAAAGGAGGTTAAGGATAATAGAAACAAATTAAGTGCTAATATTAGCATATATGTAAATTAGTAAATATGTATATTTTCTTTAAATTATTGTCATTGAAATGCATCTGGAAAAATACGTATTGAAGAATTTTGCACATAGGAGACAGAGCTGAAGGTAGGGAGGAAAGCAAAAAAAGTAAATTCTAATTTCATTAATTCTGATAAGGAATTTTGAAATCTTGATATATTTACATTTTGGAACCTAAAAATATGATAATTTTAAAATTATTTTAAATCTCATTTTTTTCAATTTTATTAATTTTTCATACAACAGGTTATTTTTAGTTATCCATTTTATACATATTAGTGTATATATGTCAATCCCAATCTCCCAGTTGATCACACCACCACCACCACCCCCTGCCACCTTCCCCCGTTGGTGTCCATACATTTGTTTTCTACATTTGTGTCTCTATTTCTGCCCTGCAAACCGTTCATCTGTACCATTTTTCTAGATTCCACATATATGCGTTAATATACAATATTTGTTTTTCTCTTTCTGACTTACTTCACTCTTATGACAGTCTCTAGATCCATCCACATCTCTACAAATGACCCAGTTTTCTTCCTTTTTAGCTAAAAAATTTTTAACTAAAAAATTTAACCACTTTGTCTATGATTATATTTTTCAGAAACCATATTTGAGAAGTACTTCCATCCAGTGCTACTTGTGTTTACTTCTGAACAGTCATTTTTTAACTGAGGCTGGCATTCATGTCTTCATTTTGGGGTAATTTTATCTTTCAGCATAAAATCATCATGTTAATAACCATGATCATTGTTCTTCAATATCTTCTCTATTAAATTGGTTTATGTTCAGTTTGCTTAAATCCTTAGGTACTCAGTATTTGGGGCATGATAGAGGACAGATTATGGGAGATTCAGAGGAGGTTTGGTAAACAGCCTACAGAGCATTTCTATATTCTTGTAATATTCCAAATGAGTATTATATCCTGCAAATAAATTGGACTTCTTGGTGTCTAACTAAAATTGGAAGTACACTCTTTATTAATATCCTGTGTGATTTTCACACCAGTAAAAAAAATTAGATATTGAGGGCTCACCCACATTACTTTATTATCTGTCCCTGGCACTGACTTCTCCTATCATTTGAGCCTTATGTTAGTTCAGTTTAAAACATTTCTTTCTTTATTGAGGCCTTTTGTTTTTCTTCCTAATAAACTCCATATTTTTCCATGCCTATTAACTTTTTTCTTCTCTGTTAGATGCGACTAATACACTGCACTCACCCAACCTATAGTTATGTAATCTCTCAGTTCAGTTTTACTCTATAATGCCTTCATGCTGTGGGGAACCGTAGATTTGTGCAGGTAAATCCTCCTCTCAAAAGAAAAAAGTAGTATTGGCTCTCATGCTTCTGTACAGGACCCATCAAGGAGAGACTATTTTTCCTGAAGCTCTAAGAATTATTCTACAGTTACTCGGTCAATGTATGTGTCTTTTGTCCTGATATTAAGTTACTGTTTTACAAACAATAAGTAAGCTATATGATCTAGTTTTATGACTAGATTAGGCTCAAGTCCATAACATTTATGGAGAAAGCTGCTATAAGGAGCATGCAAGGGGCATGTTTAACCTATTGCAAAGAATATTTACTGTCAAGATCATTACATGAAAAAGATGATTGCTTATTTTAAGAATTTTACCCATTTATTAGACATAAAAGTCTGATGGGACCTCTACTTAAAGAAAAGTAATAATTCATTCAAAAACATTACTGAGCACTGCCACACATCATGCACTGTTTTTATTTCATGGTGATAAATTGCACCAGGTTATTTATAAGTCATCCCTTCAAATTAGGCTTTTCTTTAATGCAGGTTGGTCATCAGGCTAGCCTAAAGCATCAGAGTTGTACTATATGTTCAGTTTTTATATTCATCTACAAGGCTGTCGAATACACAAAGGCAAGGATGGCACTCATCTTTTCACCTGTTGGATAAAAAAAAGTCTTGATTGCTCTTTTGCCTATAGTATTCATCCAGACAATATTATGTTCATTCAAAATGCTTTGCTGTTTGGTTTTGCTTTCAGTTGTATCAGTGCAGGTCTTCCTAAAATAGAAGCAAACTGGCAGCATGTAATAAGTGATTTGAAAAGAATTGAAGATCTTATTCAAGTGAGTACTCATTTTTCCATAAAATATCTGGTGTAATTGCTATGCAGTATGTTATTCCTTGTGTTTTGCTGTCAATCTTAGTGAAATCTCACTTGAAACAAAAATGTTTCTGTAGAATTGGTGAGCCTCGTAGCACCTCAAATGACCTCTTTTATTTAGAATTTTCAGACCCTAATTATCTTTAAAACTCAATTTATGAGTGGCCCAGCATGAAGAGCTCTCCGTCACCACCCACCAGAGAGACTCCCTTTTCCTACCCAAGAAACCAGGCGGCTTTGGGGCCCTTGTGGGGGGAATGGCCTGACTCAGGGAAGGGCTGTCTATTCCATGGGCTAGAGAATGCTTCTCCCACCTGGAGACACCAGCTGACCTGGCAGAACCTGTAGAGGGGAGAAATATGGGCTGTACTATTGTGTGGGCGATACAACAGGGACCAGTGAGAGTCCCGGGTCAGCAGGTGTACCAAACCTTTCAAATTAGCACCACAAAGATTCTGAAAACTGAACCGTCATTGGAATCACAGCATGCAAACATGGGTCAGAACCTCTATGCTAAGCATACACAGGGTGGCTGCATGTTAAAACAGAAGATTCAAATTGGACCAGGGTCTCCTGACATAATAGCCCAAATACCAGAATACAATTGAAAAATCACTTTCATACCAAGAAGCAGGAAAAATCACAACTTGAATGAGAAGAGACTCGGAAACAGACTCTGAAACTGAGATGGATTAGATGTTGGAATTATTTGACAAGGATTTTAAAACAGGTATCATGAAGATGTACCAGCAAGCACTTACGAATATCCTTGAAACAACTGAAAAAAAAAACAAAACCAGAAAGTCTTAGCAAAGAAATACAATATGTAAAATGCACCAAATGGAAATTACAGAACTAAGAAATACAACAAGTGGAATATGAAACAAACTGGAGAGGCTCATTAGCAGAATGAATATGGCAGAGGAAAGACAGTCAACTTGAGGATAGAATAATAGAAACAAAATAGACTGAAAACAAAGCAAATAAAGCCTCAGGGATCTTTGGGACAGTAAAAGATCTAGCATTCTCATCCTAGAAGGAGAGGAGAAAAAGAATACAAATAAAAGACAGAGATTGGCCAAATTGATAACAAAAGACAAACCAACTTTATGCTGTCTACGAGGAATTCACTTCAAATATACATGTATATACAAATATATATACATATTATATATGTGTGTATATAATATATACATATATAATATGTATATATTATATACACACATATATAATATGTATATATAATATATACATATATAATATGTATACAAACATACACATATAATGTGTATATTATATATATACAAATATATACATATATAATATGTATACATAATATATACACAAATATATACATATATAATATGTATATATATTATATATATATTTTATATATATATATATATATATATATATATATATATATATATAATGACATAAGTAGGTTGAAATTAAAAGAAGAGAAACCCATGCTGTAGTGGGCTGAATAATGTCCCTCCAAAATTCATGTCCACCTAGAACCTCAGAATGTATCCTTATTTGGAAATGGGTTCTTTGCAAATATAATTAGTTAAGGTGAGGTTATAGTGGAGTGGGGTGGTCCCAAATCTAATGACTAGTGTCCTTATAAGAAGAGGACAGGATACATAGACACAGGGAAGAAGGCCGTATGAAAACCGAGGCAGCTACAAGCCACAGAAGATTGGAATGATACAGCTACTAGCCAGGGAAGGCCAAGGATCCCCTGGAGCTGCAAAGGGTTTGGGAGCCATAAGGAAGGACAGTTCTCTAGAGCCTTCAGAGGGAACAGGCCCAATTGACTCCTTGGCTTTGAACTGTAAGTGAATGAATTGTTGTTTGAAGACACTTACTTTGTGATACCTTGCTACAGCAGCTCTGGGAAACTGAGGCACATGCACATAATAATTCACACAATAATTTTACAAATCAGAAGTGGCTATATTCATATCAGATAATGTAGACTTCACAGCCAATAAAGTTACGAGAGTCACGAGAGACATTACATCATGGTAAAAGATGAGTCCACCAGGAAAACATAATGATCTTAAATGTGTACCTACCAAACAGCAGAGCCTCAAAATGTAAGAAGCAAAAACTAATAATAGAACCGAAAGGTGAAGCAGACGAATCCATAAATATATTAATAGTTGACTTTAGTACCTCCTCAGTGACGAATAGAACTACTAGACAGAAAATCAGACAGGATATAGAAGAACTGGATGACACAGTCAACCAACAATATCTCATTTCCATAGAAAAACACTTCATCGAACAACAGTGAATAAACGTTTTTTTCAGGCAACACTCACCAAGACTGAACATATCCTGGGCCATAAAACAAACTTTAGCACATTTATCAGAACTGAAATCATGCAGAATATGTTATCCAACCACAGTGCAATCAAGTAGAAGTCAATTACATAAGTACAACCGGAAAATCTCCAAACACTTGGAAATTAAATGAGACACTTATAAACATTCCATGGGTCAAAGAGCAGGTCTCAAAGGATATTTAAAAATATAGAACTGAATGGAGACAAATATGCAACATAGGAAGTTTTGTGGGATTTAGCTAAAGCTTTACTTAGTGGGAAATTGATAAAACTAAATGATTACCTTAGAAAAGAGGAAAGATCTCAGTTTACCAATCTAAGTTACTGTCTCAAGAAACTGGGAAAAGAGCAAAATAAGCCCAACACGTGCAGAAGGAAGGAAGGAATAAAAAGGAAGGAAGGAAGGAAGGAAATTGAAATCAGGAAAACAATAGACAAAAATCAACAAAACATAAAGCTCTTTACTTTGGGAAAATAAATCAGTAAAGTCAATAAACCTTTAGAAAGCCTGACAAAGATAAAAGAGATGACACATACCATTAGTATCAGGACTGAAATTGGGGTCTTACTACAGAACCTACAACCATTAAAAGGATACGAAAGAAAAACTATGAACAACTTTATTCTCGTAAATTTGATAATTTGGAGGAAATGGACAATTTCCTCAAAAACCACAAACTACCAAAATGCAACAAATGCAAGACCTGTTCAGTATTCGAAAATCAATCAATGTAATCCACTGTATGAGTAGACTAAAGTAGGAAATCATATGATCATATCAATTGATGCAGAAAAGACATTTTAAAACTGCAGCACCTCTTCAATGATAAACATGACAAACATTTCTCAGCAAACAAGGAATAAAGGAGAAGCTCCTTCAGTTTGTTACAGAGCATGTACAGAAAACCTAGAGCCGACATTAGACTTAATGGGGACTGACTGCTTTTCCCCTAAAATTGGGAACAAGGCAAAGATGTCATTTCTTACCACTCTTATTCAACATAGTATTGAAACTTTAGCTCAATTGGCAAGGCAAGAAAAAAAGAAATAAAAGGCTAAGGCAAGAAAAATAAATAATAAGTATGCATATTAGAAAGGAAGAAATCATAAATCACCCTAAGTCTTTTTTGGAGAGAAAGTACCAATAAATGGCTGTATTTTATTTAGGGAATGCAAATTAAAGCCTCAATGACATGTCACCTATATGAATATTTAAAATAAAAAATATTGATAATACCAAATGCTGGCAAGGATGTGGAGAAACTGGATCATTTATATATTGCTGGTGAGAATGTAAAATTGTACAGACACTCTACAATAGTTTGGCTGTTTCTTATAAAACAAAACACGCATTTGCCATGTGATCCAACAGTTACACTCAAACATTTATATCAGAGACATGAAAACTTGCATTCACACAAAAACATGCATATGAATGTTAATAGAACTTTATTTATGATAGCTAAAAACTGGAAAGAACCCAAATGTCCTTCAACAGGTCAACAGTTAAGCTTCGGTACATTATATCAAACAATAATAGTGAGCAGTAATAAGGAACAAATTACTGATACAACAAGTTGTGTGGCTCTCCAGAGTATTATGCTGTGTGAAAAAAAGCCAGTGGGGTAAACAAACTGTAGTTCGTCCATACAATGGACTATTACTCAGTGATTAAAAGAAATAAGCTGTTTAGCCATGAAAAGGAATGGAGGAACCTTAAGAGCATATTGCTAATGAAAGAAGCCAATCCAAACAGGCTACATACTATATGATATGATACTATATGATTCCAACTATATGACACTCTGGAAAAGGTTGGATACAATACAACAGGGGATAAGGGAAAGGGAAGGATGATAAGGTGGAGCACAAGTGATTTTTAGGGCAGCGGAACTATTTTGTGTGATACTGTAATGATCAACGCATGTCATTATACGTTTGTCAAGAACTATAGGTGTACACCACCAAGAGTGAACCCTGATGGAATCTATGGACTTTAGTTGAAAATGTATCAATATTGACTCATCAATTGCAATAAATGTACCACGCTAATGTGAGATGTTAATAATAGGGGAAACTTGGGAGGGGGCCAAGGGGCCATATGGGAACTTTCTGTACTTTCTGCTCATGTTCTGTAAACCTACGACTGCTTAAAAAATAAAGTCTATTAAGTTTTTCAATAAGCCTATTTCAAAAGGTTATATGCTGTATGATTCCATTTATATAACGTTCTTGAAATGATATCATAGGAATGGAGAGCAGAGAAGTGGTTGCTGGGGATTCGATGGATGGTAGGAGGTGGGAGGAGCATATCTGGAGGAAGTTGATTGTGGCTATACAACGGTAGCAGGAGGATTCTGTATCTTAACTGTGATAGTGGTTACGTGAATTTACACCTCTGATAAAATGGCATGGAGCTACACACACACACACACACACACACACACACACACTAGTGCACATAAAACTGGTGAAATCTGAACAAAGTGGGTGGATTGCATCCATGTCAATTTCCTGGTTGTGCTATTGTACTGTGTTATGCAGGACCTCAACACTGGAGGAAACGATGAAGGCGTACACAGGATTTGCCTGTATTTTCTCTTACAATTTCATATGAATCTAAGATTATCTCAAAATAAAGAATTTCACTGAAAAAAGTTTTAGTGTTTTCAGTAGGTTGTTCTCATTATATCTAAAGCGGGAATAGTTTTTCATATTACCGAATTTTGTTTCCATTTCAGTCTATACATATGGATGCCACTTTATATACTGAAAGCAATGCTCATGTGAGTATAGTTTGTTTTCAATATTGCTATATTTTCCAATTTTCAAAGGTCTAAGAAGTATATTTTCATAAGTTTACTGGACTGTGTAGAGTTTTAAAATCTAACTTTTACATAGATGCTGTTTTCATGGTAGCATCATTGCCGAATCAAAACATAAACTTTTCCCATCCATGTCCAACAATATATAGTATATATTTCTGTGATGCAATTAAATCATGATGCTGTTAAATACAAGAATCAAGTTAACTCAGGCAATTTAAAAGTATCCAATATATCAGTTGTTTCCAGTGCTGTAGCATATTATCACTTTTAATCATATTTTTTACAAATTGTTTAAATACATTCATGCTCTACATTTTGCCTGAATCTCTACCGTTGTCAAAAGGGGATTCTGACTGGTTACTCTCCATGTGAGAAAAAAACCAAACACAACCCACAAAGTCTATCAGAATTCAAAACTGATCTCGAACTTGTTTCATTAATATGCTGCTGATGTTGCCTTAGTCATATAGGATTTCAGCTGAGTTGCTAGTCCTTCCCCTCTGAATTGGCTACAAAAAACCAAGAAACAAATCCCTGACATCTTCACTTCGTGAAAAACAAACTGTGTTGTGTGCGTTCAGAACAGTGAGCCCTCTCTCTATTATTCCTTAAGTAGAATTTCTCTGCAATAGAAGGTTTTGCCCTATTAAGACTTTCTAAGCATTGGAAAGAAGCCACAGCCAGAAACTAGAAAGAACAGATACCCATCATTCACTTAGATAGTGCTGCTGTGCTAGAAATTGCTTCCCTCTTTTGGCTTCAGCATGTTTTCCACTTTTCTTTGCATATTCTTCAAAGTAGAAAGCAGTCAGCTAACCACCAGCACTCCGAATCCTGAGATTGCTTTTTTTGTAAGACGATAACCTCGCAACCCGTGGGTTGTAGAAAGTAGTTGAGATTGAAATTTAGATTTAAACCCTGACTCAGCCACTTCCAAGCTTTGTTACCTTGGAAGACACTAAATATTTCTGAACCTCAGTTTTATTATTTATTTTATTTATTATTTAGTTTATTATCGACATGGTGACAGCATTTATTACCCTTTCAATCCGGAGAAGCTGCTGTGGGGGAATAAGGAATATTGCTAGTCCCAGGCACATGGCTGTCATCCTTCCTTCCTTCCTTCCTTCTTCCTTCCTTGCTTCCTTCCTTCCGTAAGCACCTGTTAAGTGCCTGCGGAGTCCCAGGCACTGTGCATGACATTGAGAACAGGAAATCAGACACGTCGTGGTCAAATTCCCACATGCTCATTAAATGCTTCTTTTGTTTGAAGTTTAAGTTTTTGTTAAAGTAATCCTCTTGGGAAATGTATTTTTGTGGGACCTGAAAGGTACCTTTCTGACATGGCCAGCCTGTGAATAGACCATACACCTGCTTTGATTTTTCTAAGAAATTTCTTGGAATCACGTCTGCCTCTGGAACTTTGGAACTTGCAGGAATAGTATGATTAGCAGCCACCACTGTTTAAAATGTTAACAATATGATCTGATTCTAAGAAATTCTTCCATATGCACC
Organism: Orcinus orca; assembly: GCF_937001465.1. Lineage (NCBI taxonomy): Eukaryota > Metazoa > Chordata > Mammalia > Artiodactyla > Delphinidae > Orcinus > Orcinus orca. The sequence continues at coordinate 24,077,933 of NC_064562.1, forward strand.
ATCTCTATTAATGTTCTGAGAGTCTCAGGTCAGTATTATCTGTCCTTTACACAGAGGAAATGTGCTTTGTGAGGAAAAAGTGGCCTATTATTTCCACGTTTTCTAGTTTTATGTTCTTTCTTCTATACAGTATCACCATCCTTCCTGTTTTGTTCTCAGTTTGTTTTGGTTTTGATATCAAAGCCAAAAGAGAAGAAAAAAATCAAGCTGCTTCCTATGTAAAACTTTTTAGGGGTGTTGTGTTTCTTTATAAAATAGCTGGATTGACTTTCTAAAAAATCAAAATTACATCTGTGTGAAACTGAATAATGGGGAAATAATTCTTTCCTTTTCTCTTTCAAAATGGTTCTTTGCATCTCTTTTAGCCCAGTTGCAAAGTAACAGCGATGAAATGCTTTCTCCTGGAGTTACATGTGATTTTGCATGAGTCCAGAAATTCAGACATTAACGATACAGTAGAAAACCTTATCATCCTAGCAAACAGCAGTTTATCTTCCACTGAGGTGAGTTATCCAGTAGTTATGCAGAGCTACATCAGATGCTCTTGGCTTGATTGGGAGAAATCATGCACAGGCTCCCCGGAAGGGGAGTGTGGATAGTGACCTGTGCTTGCACACAGGCTTCTTGGTGGCTGCAGTAGCAGCCTTGGCGTCTCATGCCTGTCTCTGGTGTCTGCACTGATAGCCACGGCTCGCACCCATCTCTGGAGCTTGTTTAGGCAGTGCTCTGAATCCCCTCTCCTCGCGCACCCCAAAACAATGGTCTCTTGCCTCTTAGGCAGTTCCAGACATTTTCCTGGACTCCCTCCCAGTTAGCTGTGGTGCACTAGCCCCCTTCAGGCTGTGTTCACGCAGCCAACCCCAGTCCTCTCCCTGGGGTCTGACCTCCGATGCTGGAGCCTCAGCTCCCAGCCCCCACCCACCCCGGCAGGTGAGCAGACAAGCCTCTCGGGCTGGTGAGTGCTGGTCAGCACCGACCCTCTGTGCGGGAATCTCTCCACTTTGCCCTCTGCACCCCTTTTGCTGTGCTCTCCTCCTTGGCTCCGATGCTTGCCCCCTGCCTCCCCCCATTTCCGCCAGTAAGGGACTTCCTAGTGTTTGGAAGCTTTTCCTCCTTCAGAGCTCCTTCCCAGAGGTGTAGGTCCCATCCGTATTCTTTTGTCTCTGTTTTTTCTTTTGCCCTACCCAGGTACGTGGGGAGTTTCTTGCCTTTTGTGAAGTCTGAGGTCTTCTGCCAGCGTTCAGTAGGTGTTCTGTAGGAGCTGTTCCACATGTAGATGTATTTCTGATGTATTTGTGGGGAGGAAGGTGATCTCCACATCTTACTCCTTCGCCATCTTGAAGGTGTCTCTGAAACTGTTTAAATTACTATAATTTGTGGTATTCATCGAAATAGTTGAATTCAACCAATAATAATTGGGTGAATATTATGTGCCAGGCCCTATGCTAAATGCTAGGGGAGCAAAAATACATAGCCTTGCCTTCCTGGAAAAGCCTAGAGAAGAGTGATATGAGAAGCATAAAGCTCCATGATATCAATGTAATACATGATGTGATATAAGACGGAGTCTAAACAAGAGGTTCTGAGAATGTAGAGAAGGGACATTTCGTGCAGCCCCAGGAGCTCTCAGGTTCAGAAAAGCCTTCCTAATGGAAACAGCGCCTGAATGATCTTAAGTGTGAGTGGTAGTAGCTAAAATAGAAGTGTGGAACAGGCAGAGAGAAACGCAAAGACAGCGAGGCACCTAATAGCCTGATGTATGTATGGGAGCTAAAGGCATGAGCCCAGTGTTCCTAGGGCATATCTTTGAGCTGTGGAAAACGTGAAAGAAATAGGTAAGGAACCGCTCAAGGAGGGCCTGCATGCCATGCAGTGAAGCATGGACTTCATGCTGGGGTAGATGACCAGAAACTATTGAAGGACTCTAAACAGAAGTTCATGATTCAATAGATTATTTTTTTTTTATTGTTTTTTCATTGTCCTTAATTCACTCTAGGAAAAATCAGCCCTCATCAAATCACCCATCGTTCTTCCTAATATGATAGTTAATCTACCAACAAATTTATGTCTCAAGACTTCACCATATGGTTCAAATGATATGAGATTTGCAGGAAAGGCATATTTTAGACTTTCCAATCTAATCCTTTCTTTTTATTTGCAGTATAAAACTGAATCGGGATGCAAAGAATGTGAGGAGCTGGAGGAAAAAAATATTAAAGAATTTTTGAAGAGTTTTGTACATATTGTGCAAATGTTCATCAACCCTTCTTGAGTGCAGCTAATCCTTTTCAGCATTTCTATTATTAACAAACATCTCCCCACTGCTTAGAGGCAACAACGAAACACTCAGCGTTTCAAATATGCTGCCAAAATAAATTCTTCTGGCAAGAGGATGATCAGGATCTTTGATCGGATGAACTCACAGAAATGAAGGCCGAACAATGGCATTGAGTACCATGGTGTCTACGAACGCAGGACTTATTTTATTCATTTATTTTTAATTTATTATTGAGATTGTACATATTTGTAGCATAATGTAAAATGTTGAATAAAATTGTGTATATATTTTATCTTTTGAAATTGCACTGATATTTTATGTCATAAGAAAATAGAGGGTGTTTGGTTCAAGGGTGATAGTCAAATTATTTAACAACCAGTGGGGCTGGACACCACTGCTGTAGGTAAAGAGGATGCCCCAACCAATGTGGAAATTGACTACCAGCCTTCCTTTACTTCTCCTTTAGGTGTAGCACTTGGAGGGAGAATTGACTACCAACGAGAAAGGAGGAACTAGATGTGAGACCAGTAATTTCATTATTGATATATAAAGCGCTTGTTATGAGAGAGAGAATTTGCAAGTACCCGGCATGGAATGTGCATCAGTCCATCTCAGGTGGGGATGGCAATAATAAACCTTCACTGATAGGTGGAACTGTGTATCAAAAACTAATGATTGCACCGGTGTTTATATTTCATGCTTCCCCAAGTACAGGTATTTTATTTTTCTACATTGTATTTGCCATGTTTGTATAATAAAAAACTGCTGATGAGTTAAAGTCAACATGATCTGGCATAAAATAATTGTTTCTATTATTTTTTAGTATACTGTCTAAAATTTTCAAACTCTTTTCAAATGGAACTGACTGAAATGAAATATTCTCATTTCATCACAAATTTCTTTCCCCCGGTTCACTTCTGGCAGTCTTTACTGAGAGACTAAATGGCAGGAATTGATCTCCTAAGAACTGGATTTCTTTCCATTTCACAGTACAAACCATTTCTCTATTGAAACATTCTTTTGGAGTCCAGTGCCCCATCCAGGCTCATGTATCTCATTCTTTTAGTCAATGTATGCTTAAAATTTTCTTTCAAGATAGTTTTAGAGAAATCTGTATTCCATTTCGCTTCCAAAGAGTCCTGTGTTTGCTCTCAGTTCATTCCCTGATGTCAGTCCAGACAAATAGACAAAAGCAGCCATTGGGATTGTACCAGTTTATTAAATTTCATTTGAAATGGAATTTTTGATAATGCAATTGTTTTGTTTATTGTATCAGAAGGTACTAAGCAGCAATTTTAAAAGTTAAAATACAGATTTTTTGATAATTATTCAGTTGAGGTCAAATTATTGTAATAAGTCAAGAAAATTTTACTATGTGCATTAAACCCAAATACATTACAGGAATTCTGTTTTTAGTTTAATCTTTCTAGATGCGAATGATAATGTCTAAAACATGACAATATATTTCTCTGAGATAAAAATAGTCTAGATGGAATGATGGCATTTGTCAACCACAGTCATGATCATGCTTCTACTCTTTTATTTTGGTTCTTGTGGTACAACATTTTGGTTCTTGTGGTACAACATTTTGGTCTGTGACTTAGATAAAGATAGAAGGGGTGCTTATCAAATTTGTGGAATATGTAAATTATGTAACAGAATAAAAATTTACAATTGCCTCAGACTAGAAGGAAGTACCAGTGTAACAAGATGAAAATTAACAAGGATGTACAAAGAGTTCCGTACTTGGCCACAATAATGAACTGCAAGAGAAGGAATAAGGAAGATGCAGCTGGATTCAGCAGAAAAACATTTTAGGTTTTTATGCACTAGTAACTCAGTGTAAGTTGACAGTTTGATATGACTATTAAAAAGGCAATTGCAATTGTTGGCTACTTTCATATAAATATATTACTTAGGTCAGTATTTTTAAAGTGTGACCAATGGCATCAAAATCACCTGGAAGCTTTTATGTTTGTTTGTTTTTTGTCTTTTACAGTATTGAGAAATAATTGGCATACATCACTATATACGTTTAAGATGTAGAGCTTGAGGTTTGATTTACATATATTGTGAAATGATTAACAAAATAGGCTTGGCTAACATCATCTTCTCATATAGATACAATATAAAGAAAAGAAAGAGAAAAGAAAACAGGAAAAAAAATTTCTCCTTGAGATGAGAACTTAAAGAATTTACTCGCTGGGACTTCCCTGGTGGTACAGTGGTTAAGAATCCGCCTGCCAACGCAGGGGACACGGGTTCGAGCCCTGATCCAGGAAAATCCCACATGCCATGCAGCAACTAAGCCCATGCACCGCAACTACTGAGCCTGCGCTCTAGAGCCCATGAGCCACAACTACTGAGCCTGCGTGCCTAGAGCCTGTGCTCTGCAACAAGAGAAGCCACCACAATGAGAAGCCTGCACACTGCAACAAAGTCACCCACACTCACCGCAACTAGAGAAAGCCCATGCGCAGCAACGAAGACCCAATGCAGCCAAAAATAAATAAATTTATTTTTTTTAAAAAGGAATTGGGCTTCCCTGGTGGCACAGTGGTTGACAGTCCGCCTGCCGATGCAGGGGACATGGGTTCCTGCCCCAGTCCGGGAGGATCCCACATGCCATGGAGCGGCTGGGCCCGTGAGCCATGACCGCTGAGCCTGTGTGTCTGGAGCCTGTGCTCCGCAACGGGAGAGGCCACAACAGTGAGAGGCCAGCGTACCGCAAAAAAAAAAAAAAAAGGAATTTACTCTCTAAACAACTGTCCTATAAATCATAGGTCAGTGTTAGCGAGAGTCATCATGTTGTACATTACATCCCTAGCACTTATTTATCTCGTCACTAGAAGTTTGTACCTTTTGACCATCTTCCTCTCTTTTTTTAAAATGAGTTGTTGTTTTTAAGAGTTCACACAAAAGTGAGATCACACAGTATTTGTCTTTCTCTGACTTATTTCACTTAGCATAATGCCTTTAGGTTCCATCTATGTGGTCACAGGTGGTGAAATGTCTTCATTTTTTATGGCTAAATAATATTCCATGGGATACATATGTGTGTGTGTGTGTATACACATACATATATATGCCTCAACTTCTTTATCCATTAATCCATAGATGAACACTTACGTTGTTTCCATATCTTGGCTGTTGTAAATAATACTTCTGTGAACCTAGGGGTACAGATATATTTACAAGTTAGTGTTTTTGTTTCCTTTGTATATATTCCCAGAAGCAGAATTGTTGGATCATATATATGGTAGTTCTATTTTTAATTTTTTGAGGAACTTCCATAGTGTTCTCCATAGTGGCTGCACCGTCTTACAATCCCATCATCTGTGCACAGGGTCCCCTTTTCTCCATATCCTCACCAATACTTGATATTTGTTGTCTTTTTGACACTAGTCATTCTAATAGGTGTGGGATAACTTCTCATGGTTTTGATTTGTGTATCCCTGATGGTTAGTGATGTTGAGCATCTTTCCATGTATCTGTTGGCTTTGTACATCTTCTTTGGAGAAATGTTTATCAGGTCCATTGAACATTTATTAAATTTTTTAAATTGAGTTGTATGAGTTCTTTCTTTATTTTGGATATTCACCCTGTTTCAGATATATAGTTTGCAAATATTTTTTCCCATTCTATAGGTTGCCTTTTCAGTTTGTTGGTGGATTCTTTTGCTGTGCAGATGTTTTTTGGTTTGATGTAGTCCCACTTATTTATTTTTGATTTTCGTTGCTTGTGCATTAGATGTCATGTCCAAAAAACCATTATCAAGACCCATGTAAAGGATTTTTATTCCTATGTTTCCTTCTAGAAGTTTCATGATTTCAGATCTTACATTTAAGTCCTTAATTCATTTTATTTAATTTGTGTGTGTGGTGTGTTAAGATATGGGTCCAGTTTCATTCTTTTACATGTGGGTATCCAGCTATCCCAGCACAATTTATTGAAAAGAACTTCTTTTCTCCATTAAGTATTCTCAGCTCCCTTGTCAAATATTAGTTGGCTATATATGCTTGGTCTTATTTCTGGGCTCTCAATTCTGTTTCTTTTGTCTATTGTCTGTTTTTATGCCAGTACTATACTATTTTGATTACTATAGCTTTATAGTTTAGCTTGCCTCCTTATTTGTTCTTCTTTCTCTGTATTTCATTGGCTGTTTGGGGTATTTTGTGGTTCTATATAAATTTCAGGAGTGCTTTTTCCACCTCTGTAAAAAAGGCCATTGAAATCTTGATAGGGATTGTATTGAATCTGTAGATGGCTTTTGGTAGTATTGACATTTTAACAATATTTATTCTTCCAATCCATGAATATGGGATATATGTATAGCTCATTGTTTAGGGGCCCAAATCAGGCCAAAATGTGCACTGAACTACCTAGTCAGGTGAGGCCACTAGCTTTGCTCTGCAGATGGGGAGAGCCAACAGCTGTGCGGTCTGTTCAAGTGCCACTGTGCATAGGCTACTGAAAGGGCTCTGCACCTTCCTATATGCGCTGGTTAGGTTCCCTGGTAGGACAGGCTGAAGGACCATGAATTAGATTCCTTGCCAGGACGCAGGCATTTGTTGTCTTAACTCAAGCCAACCAACACCCCAGGTTTCCTGACAGAGCAGGGTCACTGGCTTTGTTCTGCAAAGCCAGCTCCGCCCACCTGCCTCTTGGCTCAAGTGCCACTGGGTTGCACAACTTCCAGGAGTTGTCTCCAGCTCTTCTGGTCAGGTGGGATCAGAAGACACTCTCCACAGTGGGTGGAGCTATATCTCAGCTCCCTTGCCTGGGTGGGAGGGGAAGCTATTCTCAATAAAATGAAAAATTTTAAAGCTTTTATTTTATTTTTTTCCCTAGCTTTTCTACTGATGGAGAATAGAAAAAGATGTCACAAAGAAAGAAAACTACAGGCCAATATCACTGATGAGCATAGATGCAAAAATCCTCAACAAAATACTACCAAACAGAATCCAACAGCACATTAAAAGGATCATACACCATGATCAAATGGGGTTTATCCCAGGAATGCAAGGATTTTTCAATATATGCAAATCAGTCAATGTGATTAACCATATTAACAAACTGAAGGAGAAAAACCATATGATCATCTCAATAGATGCAGAAAAAGCTTTCAACAAAATTCAACACCTATTTATGATAAAAACCCTCCAGAAAGTAGGCATAGAGGGAACTTACCTCAACATAATAAAGGCCATATATGACAAACCCACAGCCAATATCGTTCTCAATGGTGAAAAACTGAAACCATTTCCTCTAAGATCAAGAACAAGACAAGGATGTCCACTGTCACCACTCTTATTCAACATAGTTTTGGAAGTTTTAGCCACAGCAGTCAGAGAAGAAAAAAAATAAAAGGAATCCAAATTGGAAAAGAAGTAAAGCTGTCACTGTTTGCAGATGGCATGATACTATACATAGAGAATCCTAAAGGTGCTAGTAAAAAACTACTAGAGCTAGTCAATGAATTTGGTGAAGTAGCAAGATACCAAATTAATGCACAGAAATCTCTTGCATTACTATATGCTAATGAAAAATGCACCATTTTTAACTGGAAGTTTCCAATCCAGTCCTTAGACAACAGTTAGCCTCCAAGCAGTGCTTGTTGGGATGGAGGAAGGAAAACCATAATGGCTGTCACATTACCAAGAACCATAATTATCACATTATATAGCCAATATTGTCACATTATCAATAACCATAATTATCACATTACATAACCAATATTATCACATTACCAAGAACTATTTATAGTGACTGGTAATCTATTCTGGTTATATAAGCACAGAGTGGGTTTAAAATTTGGTATTTTCCAATGCTCAAAATTAGAATTCCTCCCACATTAGTTACTTAATATGGATAACTTCAGTTGATCTTAAGAAACTCAAGGCATAGATGTGCAACTTCTGAAAGCATTCTTAGCTAACTTAAGAAAAAAAGTAATCACACAAAACAATCTAAATTTTATTTTTTATGCTTGTATTCTTAACAAATTAGTCTTTCATTTGCGTTTCAAAATTTTCCCATCTTGAACTGTTCTTAATTAACTAGCTCAGTGTTATTTGCCTAGACTGGTGTGCTGTGTTTATGTCTCACCTGCCCTAAATGCTGAAGGTATTTGTCTTATATTACGTATAATAAAGAAGGCACCAATTCATAGACCTAGGACCTCAAATAGTAAAAGCAAGCCTAATAAAAATCAGGTTTACAGCCCAAAGTCATACTGATGAATTATATTCTTTTCTTAATTTCAGATAAAGAAGAAGATGTATGAGAGACTATTATTTGTACACTCTCCCTGGCAATAAGCAGAAAGGACTAGAGGGCAGAGGACATGGAAATACGAAGAGAACCAATACATAATTTGTGAGCCCAGAGATTTTAAAACCCAATCACAAGCCTAGTTTTATAGACTCTCATTCTTTATCTTAGAACAGAGAATCGTTGAGATTATTTTATTTTGCTGCTGTTGCTGTTGTTGTGAGAGGGGCCTTATATGTTTTGATGTGTTACTGTTTCTATCCATCAAAGTCAATGTTCCCTAAGTTCATACTGACATATGATATACAAGTCAAGGAATGTGGTTGATCCCTCTCCTCCTCCCACCCACACAAATACTGCGAATGCACTTTTTTCTCTTTCATCTGTGTTATATCAGGCTTAGTGTAAGCTTTCTGCATTCATATGTGAGTCATGGTTAACGTATGCATGTCATGTATAAATACTTTGCCCAGAAGAAATCCCATTTCCATAGAGATTTGGTTCAATGCTTCTGAATGTGTCTGATGACTAAAGTTCATCTTCACCGAATAATTTATTATGCAAGGTAAACTTTAGCTTTATTGAAAAGTCCCCTAATTGTATGATCTACCTGAGGCAACATAGAAGAAAAGTTAATGAATCACTAATGAGTCCTGATTTTGTCCTATATTTTATTTCTTTAATCCTGGATTTCAAAGTAAGTTAAGTGTTAGAAAAATTAAAGAGGAAATTGTTACACAGAAGCAGAATTGAAAATTATACCTTTAGGTTTTACAAACTGTGTCAACATTCCCAGAATGTTATCATCAGAGAATCTAGGGTCACCCTCCAGCTGGCTTGTCCTCATCATCACTATCATTAGGGAATTCCCTCCATCAATCGTATTGTAACCCCATTTGTTGAAAACCTACTGTATGTGAACATTATGCTAAGTGCTGCAGTTACGGCTGTGAATAAGATAGCCGTAATCTCAGCCCTCATGGAGTTTACATTCCAGCAGGAAAGTCATATTATCAAATTAATCACTCGAGTGCTTATTCAGGTATTTTCAGTGCTATGAAGGATACCAGGCAAGCACATGAAGAGAAGAACTGATGCATTTAAGATGTCAGAGAGCTTCTTTGAGACAGTGATATCTGAGCTCTGCTATGAATTATAAAGAGTCAATCAGATAGATAGCCTGACAAACCTTCAGTCAGGAAGGATGACGGCAAGTTCAAAGAGCAGAAGGAAAGCCAGTGTCTAAAGTTGGAGAAAGCCCTGAAAGAAGTTGGTAAGGTAAGTATCAACTGGTCTCATAGGCTCTGATAAAGATTTTTCCTTTTACTCCAAAAAGGGACTCTTATTCTGACATGTCATAGGCTCTGATAAAGATTTTTCTTTATACTCCAAAAAAAGGGACTCTTATTCTGACATGTATAAAAAAATATAGGTGGCATTGCTTCTGCCATTGAGACAAGAGTTGTAGTCAACATCTCCTTACCACTAAATGCCAGCATAATAAAATTATTTCTAATAACATCATCTTACATGGGCCTAATGATTGCAGTCATTTAATGAATTCCTTACAACACCTAATAGAAATAAACTTTAGCAAGTAATTATTTGTTCACTGTCAAAAACAAGAAACCTGTTTGCAGTACCTATGACTTGAGAGGCCAACGTCATGAGGATTAACATATATGTCCAGAATTGGAATCTGAGGACAGTCAGAACTGACCTGTAGTCCAAATTTGAACAGTGGGAAGGACTTTCTAAATCACTCTTTAATGAGAACTATTTGATAAAAGGGAGGCCCTTCATTCTCATTAAGAAAAATGGGGTAGAGGAAAGCACCAGGATATAATGATAGTGCGACAGGGCACAGTTAAAACGGGAAGTGGAAAGAGGCAAGATAGGCATGACCAGGTGGAGAGAGAGAAAGCTTCAAAAGCACAATTTCACTAACGGAATAAGGGACTCATGGGATCAGGCTATACAATGGCTTAGAAGAGATAAAAGCTGACTTTTTGTAAGGAGATGATAAGAAAGAAGCAACATTTCTGAATCTTAGTGACAACTACGAGCCTAAAGGTGAGACAAGAACATCAGTACAGTGACAAGTACCATCTTCACAAGGGTTTTAAAGATCATGGTCATCAGCCAGGTTCAGTTTTCTGAGTTGATTTAATACAGTCAAAGCCCCCCACAGTGTGTCAATGGATTCTGCCCTCTTAAGGGCACATGGAGGCTGATGCAAGTAGTAATGATCCTCTTACACTTTCATGGTTCTTAAACGTTCACAAAGCACTTTTATCTATATTATTTTTTTTTGATAAACGTTTCCATCCCTCATGGGTATAGATGAAGAGAGGCAGAACCTATTTGCTTATGTTTCTGATATGTAAGAAACCAAAAAGAAACCAAGAAATCAGCTGAAAATGTTGTCCACATTCAGCTGTGTTTTTTTCTATGCCCGATTGTCTTTAGATTTCCTTTCAAAAAATCATGAGCATAATACTTGGGGTGGAAAATTATCTGTTGTTAAGGAAATCAAAACAGAGTTTAAGCAGATATTTTTATTCCATATTTTGATTATTTTTTCTTCACACAATTCTATTCTGGTGTTTTGTTTGCTTTGCCCAGATGACAAATGTGCCATTAAGATTATTCAGCCTGAATTAATTACCTTTTTATAGTAAAAGAAAATCCCCTCCTTTTGACAAGTAAGATGTTTGTGCTGTATTTATGAATAAATAGAGGCAGCTGTCATAAGCTGCATTATTAATAGCATTGCTTTAAACATCTCATCAGAAAAGAAATCCACTCTTCAATATAATGTAAGCTCTTGGTGTCCCAGAGTTTATTAAAGAGTGAAAACCACAGACCTGTTATCCACACCACAGCATAATAAGAAAAATATCACACTTTCTATGAAAGAGGCACTCAATTCAAACTGCAGACATAAGGCAGTACTCTTTTAAGTGGTTATTTTCTTTGCTGGTCACTTGGGCCTGAGTTTTCAGTGCTTCACAGGTTAAGAGTGTGGGGATCACCAAAGCGGCTCTCCTTGGAAACAGAAAGTTAACAGCTGCCCCAGACTTCATTTAAATGGTCACAATGATGCTATTTCCTGCTTTTCAGTTGAATGGCTTTTTGATGGGTGATATGGTCATTGTAGAAAGGATTTTTCCCTTCTACAATGACCATTTACAATTTTTCCCTTCTACTCAGTAAGACTGAGTAGGTTTGCAAAGCATAAGAACCCTTTCTCCTCACAGGTCTTCTGAGTTCTATGCCAGAAAAGATAAGACAAAGTCTAACCCGTTATCACCACAGTGAGATCATAACTCTCCAAGGCATCTGATTGGGCTTTAGAATTTTCCTATTTGAAGGAACTTGCTTTCCCAGGAGGCCATACGTTTTTCTCAGCAGAGCTAACTTGTCCCTAAGGATTCATCTCATTTCTTAGTCACCTTTGTTTTATCTTCAACAACAAACATAAACTGTGCTCAAAGGAATGAATATTTGCAAGCAGTGTACCGAGGACCACGTGTAGAAGCCCGAGGTGTAGGCCTCAAGTGGGTGCACTTTTAGAGAACTGAAAAACAGTAAAAAACTGAAAGTCTGTCTGCCTTTATGATCAAGATGTGCAAGCGATTCTAAACAATGCCAGTGGTAGAACACCCTTCCCTGAGAAAACTTTTTTTTGGGAGTCTATGTCTTAAACAATTGCTTAGGTTATAATTTTTAATACTATGTATGTAATCTGCAAATTAGCTCACATTTACAACTTATCCTTTAATAAGCACTGTATTTTACATGGAAGTTAGTTTGAAGACCTCAGTGACATGGTTGGCCGCCAACCCTAGTGGATTCAGTTGACCCTGACTTCTAGAGTTCAGCCTTTTGCACACAGTTGGTGTTTTCACTGCTCTGGCCTTGCATGCATATTCTTTAAATAGATTGAAATAAATAATGATAACACAGTGATTGGAAAGATTAAGAAACCGTATCTTAACTCAATTTTGATTTGTGTCTAACATTTAAAACTAAAAAAGAGAGCAAACCATGAGAGGTAATAGTTTAGCAAATTCAGGTTTTAGTTCATTCATGAAACTTTACTGAATGTGACTAATATCTTAACTTTGAAATGTTCTCTTTTTGAGTTGTTAATTATTTGATTTAAAAATAAAAAGTGAAGAAAATAAAATGCTCCATCTGTGGTTTGATTTATTTGCTGTCTAAATTGTCTCTTTTGCAGCTGTTTCTGTTTCATTAAAATTTAATTAGGGGCTTCCCTGGTGGCGCAGTGGTTGAGAGTCCGCCTGCCGATGCAGGGGACACGGTTTCGTGCCCTGGTCTGGGAAGATCCCACATGCCGCGGAGCGGCTGGGCCCGTGAGCCTTCGCCGCTGAGCCTGCGCGTCCAGAGCCTGTGCTTCGCAACGGGAGGGGCCACGACAGTGAGAGGCCCGCGTACCGCCAAAAAAAAAAAAAAAAAAATCCATAGGATTTCTGTAATATGACCAAAATGCAGCGTCATTTTTATTATATGTATAGAGGGTGTGTGGTGCTTGGATCCAGAGAGACATAAAATAAGAGAAGAAATTCAATCATAAGACTGGCACCTTTCTTCATCAGAAATAAAGCATAATATCAATAGTCTCATATTAGCATTTAACTTTGTATCAGGCTTTATGCCATTATCAAAGTCGACCACATCTTGATAGCACTCACAATAGATGGTTATTTAAGCAGGAAAAATAAATAGTTGTTTAACCTCATTTAAATAAATAAATAAACAAATAAAACGTATTCCCACTGCCCCAAAGATTTTAGGGATTTAAATAATTCATGTTCACAGATATGAACTCAATTTTAAATTGAACTAAGCATACTTAATGAGAGAAGATCATTCACTAGCAAGTGTAAAGCAGCTGTCCAGTGGGGAAGTGTCTGAACATTACAAGAACCCTGACTAATGGATTCATTATCAAACAGAGCATGATTTTATAGTGTTTCAAACATGTTGAACTTTTCAAGCCAGGGGACAATTTATATTTTGCTGTGATGCCTTAAACAATGGATAATTCTAAAATATTTAGGCAACATATATTTACTAATACTCACAGAGGACATAGCCCTACCCAGAGCTGCTTTGCAAATATCAATATAGTGCTGAGATAAATTTGCTAACAAACATATCAGTCTCATTTATCTGATCCAGAGCTGTCCTTGTAAGGCCTTGGATCTAGGTCCTCATTTAAATGATACACTTTTTGATTAAAACCTTAAGGACTAATTGTAAAAATCACATTAAAAATACTTATTACAGATTTTAAAAATTGGCTTAATCATATTCTTTATTCAAATATAGTTCCAAATTATACTTGATTATTTTTAAAAATTCTATCTTTAAAAGATGGTAATTTTGTAATAACCTATAAGTGAAAAGAATTTGAAAAAGTATATATATATATATATATATCACTTTACTGTACACCTGAAACTAACAAAACATTGTAAATCAACTATACTTCAATAAAAAAAATTATCCTCAAAAGATGGTAATTTGATACCACTGAGAACATGTAGGAGATCCATTTGTAGGTCCTGGTTATTTCTAAGAACTGAGTCTTTAGCTGAAACATATTAAAGAAGTAGTTTCAAGGTAATTGGCACTAAAATGGGTGATAAGAATATAATATGAAAAATACACAATTTCCACCTATTCCTGCTCCAGCTCCCAAGAAACTGAGAACCAGCCCATGATAATGCCATCTTATAAGTCCATGCCAGAGTTACAGAAAATTTGCTATGCCATCCTGGAAGGAGTAAAGAACTTTGGTAGGAAAACAAGGAAGTGGAAAGTGTCTCCAATAGAAAGAACAGCATGTATGATGGCATGAAAGCACAGAGCCAAGACAGATATGCTATATTTAGAGATTTGCAGATTCTCCTATATGTCTGAAGCACAGAGGCCCAGACAGTAGTTAGGGTATCAGATGATGAGAAGTAGTTCTTACAGGACAAGCTCAGAGTTTCAGTTTTATCCTACATGAGAACAGAAATCAAAGATTCTTAAGCAGGGAACTAATATGTCCATATTTGTGTTTTAGAAAGGTTCATCTGCTGCCAGTGACCAAGAAGGCCTTAATATTCCCTTTCGCTTGACTAAACTTTAGACAGATTTCTTCTGGTCTTTAGGGCCCTGACTTCCCTTTTTTAGAGCATTTATTTTAGAAAACTTGTAATTGCAAATTCTTCCTCTGTTTCTTTGAAATGTCTGTAAATTTTCTTAAAAGCCTGTTTCCAGTTTTACAACCCAAGGAATGCCTTTCTCAAGGACCTGGGAGCCACCCGTTTGGAATGTAATCATCAAGGAAGATAGCTCCTCTATCTCCCAGCCTCTGAGGGAGGGTAGGAACCTAACTTCCAAGGGCTACTTGTTCCAAAACCACCTCCTGTAATGAAGATAGGAGAAACTTAACTTTTCCATTGGGTAAGGCTAATTAGCAAGTTCTGAGCGGCAGGCAGGGTGTCCTACAATTCCTCCCACCCTAGCTCTTCAAAACTCACCAGGCTTTTGTTTCAGTGGAGTTGACGTCAGTCTCTCGCCCCTATTGCAATAGTCTTGAATAAAGCCTTCCTTGCTTATTAAATTTTCTCCAGTGCAATGTTTTACTTTGACAACAGTTTGGATAGTGGTTTTATGGGTAATGGGTAAGGGGAAGAGGGCAAGGGCACTGGGTGCAGGTGATTAGTTATGAATCCATTACCATAAATGGGCAGAGCTATTGAGACTTCATTAAGAAATTACACAAAGAAGAGAACGAAGTAAGAAATATTATATTTAGGGGGTAGAGTCTATAGGACTTGGTGACCATGGGTTTTTAAAGATATGAATGGAGAATGAACTCTCAAGTTTTTGACAAGAATGAAACCTTTTGGTCTAGTGAACCATGCTAAAACTCACTAATGAAGCACGTTTTTAAAAATTCACGTATGGAAATGGAGATGGGTACATGCATTTGTCTCACTGCAACTCCCTGGGTTGCCATCAGGAGGCCTGTACAAGCTACATATGTCAAAGTCCCCCTACAGATCTTGAAGGCATAGGCCATAAGGATAAGAATATGGCAGTAGGCAATGTTGGCAGACCTCATTTTGAGAAATGGAAGTCCTTCCACAGAGTTCTTCCTTTCTGTGCCAACCATGAGTTCTTGTAAATATGTTGCTGGTTGCTGAGGAGTATTGGGGATAAGCATCTTGCATCTGACCTCTATACTGGTCAAGGCAATCTCATCGCAGCTACCATTTGGTTAGATTTAATGCTGGAAGCAAGAGTCCATTTGAGAGATTTTGGCAAAAAATAGCATTGAACAGATTCAGATATTCTGCATATTTTCAACCGGAACATAAAACTCTCTGTCTCCCGGGCCATTCTCTATATTTCGTCAACAGACGGTGTCACAGTCGATTGCTGTGCTCTTGCACCAGCATATAAAATCTAAAGCAGCTATCCAAGGGTGCATTAAACATAAAACGCCTGAGTCATTCTGTCTTACATGGAAACATATGGGAATCTTTGCTTCCTACTAAAGAAAACAATGGGGGCGGAAGCAGTCACCATGGGATTCATCTGAATCACAAAGCTTCCAGACTCAGCAAACAGCTTGAAATGTGCAACAGTTGAGGTTGTTAACGTTCAAGTAAAATGGAATTTTGGAGGGAAAGTATTCATTTCCCCCAAATTTCCAAAAAAACTCAATCCGCACTGACCCCAAAAACCCAGATGATCTCCTCAGCTTAATATTAAGCTTCTTTAGACAATATTTTATTAATCGTGCTCAGCGCACACTTTGTTTCTCTGAAGACTAAGCCCAGTTTACTCCCAAATTTTAGCCAACCTCCCACCAAAGAAAGGTGGTGCTTGATTTCATCTTCCCGTGTGAAACGTTTTAAGAGTCAGTCTGAGGGGAATGAGGCCATTTGGCTCTATCACTGAACTAAACTGTATCTGGAATGGGGGACAGAAATGCAAGAACAAAGAGCAGCTGCTTTGAAACTGGGATGATTCTTAAATTCTGGAGGTCCTTTGCTTGCCTTAGAGACAATTGAACCCGTGGCATCATGTTCATGGAACTGTATTTGAGCAGTTGCGTGATGAGCTACACCGTTTCTACTTGGAAAAGTGTGGAGAATGGAAAGAATACTTTTGCCTTCAGAGATGTAAACTTATGGAAGTTTATCCTCTGTGACTTTATGCAAGCTCAATATTAAAACCACAGTTTAGAGAATGGAGCTGATTTGTACATGTTGACCTCTCTCCCTCCCTCTTTTTCTTCCTTCCTTTCCCCTTTTCCCCCTCCTTCCCTTCCTTCCTTCCGCCCTTCCTTTCTTCCTCTCTCCCTCCCTCCCTCCCTTTTTTCCCTTCCTTCCCTTTCTCCTTTTGTCTGTCCTTCCTTCTATCCTTCCTTCTGTAGTGATTAAAGACCACTAAGATGTCCTACTGCTGCTTGACGCTGTTGGCAAATCACTGAGATCTTCAAACAGTTCCAACCTAATGGTCCAAAATTCCATTCGTCACTAAAACCAAAATAAAACTTTAGGGCTTCTAGTCCAAATCCCCTATCTTTGAAGGTCTAGACATAAATCTCATTGATGGTATTATTTACTATGTTCTAGTTCTAAGTATTGAGAAGCAGTTTATTTTCATGTCAGTAGTCATGTAATCAGTGCCCTCTAATGAAATAGAAAAATTTTATTCTTTCCTTCAATATTCATGATTCAAAATAACGAACTCCAAACAATTGGACCTCAGGAACACATTTAGTCAGAAAGAAAGTGCAATTCTAAGTTGGAGTATGGAAAATGTAGGCAGAAATTGAAAAGATTATTTAACTATTGTAAATATTATTTAACTATTACAAATATTATTTAACTATCACAAATCTTTAGGAACTGACTTATAGCAGATAGTTTTATTTTTCCTGAAGGCATATACTCCTTATTCTACGCACTCATCAACTACCTGTGTTTTCTAGGTCATCCATGCCCATCCCTGATGGTAATACCAAAATTGTTCAGTTCTGTTTATGAGAATTCAATGGATGGCAGCACAAGTTCAAGCTATAAACCATGGAAAGAAGAGAACAGAAGATGATGCAGAAAATGGGCTTTCATGGCATGGCTCTGATGCATATTGTGACCCAACAAATAGTTTTCTTTCATGCATTTGAGGTTTACATTCCAATTACCAAAAGGCTGGTCTTTCTCCATTTCAGGTGGGTAAATGCCGAGACCCCCTCTTGAAATAGGATATATAAACCATCAGTTTCTTGTGAATGACTTTAAGGGAGTGAAATGAATGTTTTACAGCCTTCTTGGGCAGGTTAACCATCAAGCGAATAAATTGATTGAACAGTTATTGGACTTTGACAAAGTGCTCGGTCCATCTGCTTGATGGTCAGACATGTGTGCTCTGGAATGAAGAGTATAATGATTTATATCTAAATTAATGTTATGATAATATATTTTCATTGTTTACAGTATAAATTAATCACAAATAAATCCTTAATGATGACATGTGCATCTCTGTTAGCATAAGAAGCTTAAAAATTGCCAAAGCATCTTCTCTCAGAGATTTTTGTTTTTCAAGGTACAGAAAATTCCAATAAATTATGAATCCCAAAGAAAGAAATAGTATTCATAATTCTTGATTTTCATTCACATTTGGTCCCATGTGTGTAAGTCATATTTTTCTGGAAAGGAGATTGAAATAAAGAGGGACAATATGCTAATCAGTAGTTCCAAGATAGTTTTTGTGTGTTTGAATTCCTACAAAGCTGTAAATGTTTCATTTGCCTAAAAAATATGCTATGTTAAAATTTTTTTAACTTCTAAATGTAGATGGCCCAATCATTGTTGAAAGCTTCAAAGGACTTGTATAATACTCTAACATTATCAATGTAAATTATGCAGATATTACTATGTGTAGGAAAGGCAGTGTTTTCTATTTAAAAAGGTATGTCTCATTCAAATGTGTATTTTAAGGTCATGCTCTAATATTGCTGAGATCTTTTAAATTCCTAAGTTCTTAAGAAATTAGTCTAGGTCAAAAGGGAGACTATGAAAGTTTCAAGGTACTAGCAATGTTCTCAAGGGAAGAACTAATGTGTAAAGCTAAGCGTGATATGATAAATCAGGGCAATAACTCTAAGTAGAAGATAGAAAAGAGACCTCAAGAACAATGCAAAAGACGGCTAGTCTGTAGGAAGGATAAAATAGGAAATTATGATAATGTAACTGGAAAAGTTATCTAGTTTGTTCACACTGTAGATATGTAGACATGTTACATGGTAAGGATCCTTTCCTGCTTCTTACTGTGGATAAGAAAAACAAGGGAAAGTATGAATGAAGACATGTATAGAATGAGGCATGTTCCTTTTCTATATTATATAAAAGGGTTAAAACAGATATAATGGAAAGTCCCCAAGTTTTCCTTTGTCTCTTTTCTTTTTTCTTTCTTTTATCTCTTCCTTTCTTGTTTTTTGCTACCTCCATAAACTCCGCCTCATATTTTGCTCAACCAGAAAACTAGAAGGCTTGCAAAAACAGTTCTGGGAGGGCTTCCCCGGTGGCGCAGTGGTTGAGAGTCCGCCTGCCGATGTGGGGGACATGGATTCGTGCCCCGGTCTGGGAGGATGCCGCGGAGCGGCTGGACCCGTGAGCCACGGCCGCTGAGCCTGCGCGTCCGGAGCCTGTGCTCCGCAACGGGAGAGGCCACAGCAGTGAGAGGCCCGCGTACCGAAAAAAAAAAAAACAAAAACCAAAACGGTTCTGGGAGAGTACCGCTATGACAGGTTTCAGGATGGAATTCCACGAACAGTCCTTAGCAGAAGCACAAAACTCAGAAAACTTCCAACTGCAAGTTTCACAGCAGTTAAAAGACAAAACAGCCACAGAGACAAACCACAGGGACAGGTGTCCCAATCTTGTCCTCACCTTCTAAAACTCCAGCGTGCTTCCACTTGGGGAGTTACCCGTCTTCAGTTGTTCCTTGATCCTTATCATCAAGCCTTTAATTTTGGTCTGAGTCACATTTTATTTTTCATAAAGTATAGTCTGTTTATGTCGTGGATAAATGGAAGTCAATGAAAAAATATAAAAACATTACTTGATAGGAATTCAATACCAGGACTACTGTGAAGAATGGGAGAAATGTGTTAGATACCTATGCCTTAAGAAGGTTTTAGTTACAAACTAAAAGATTTAAGGAGTGTGGTTTTCCTCAAGCCTGGGGTTATAAGTTGAATACATCAGCTCCCTAATTATGAATAAGCACACCCTAACAATCATGTTTGGCCTAATGCAAATAGTATTAAGCAAAAGGTTGTATTTATATAAAGGAAACCATCAGTGAGTGGAAATAACAGTATTCTCCTTTACTCAGGTATACATCCCTGGCAGGGAGGTAACCCAGCTAAAACAGTTCCTTTCAAAATCTGCCAGATAACTCTATTTAGAGGCAACAAACCTAGCAAGGGATAGAGACTGTTATCAAACTATATAAATATTTTTCTTCACTGTTGCTTGGTTAGACCATCATTTAGATCACTTCATTACAAAATCCTTTAAAGTTTTTAAAAAATACATATGATTCTTTAGACTCAAGGCAGCATAATATTGGCATATTTATACCCTTGTGACCCTCATTCCAGGGCTTCATGAAGCTCATGAGTTTCTAAAGAGCTTGGAAACCTCTAGGGTAAATATTGTGTTAGAAATAAATTCTTACTTCTCATAAAAACATGTGTCTGTATACTTTAGGCACGTAGGTCTATTTCTAACCAGTTTAACTCATATTATCTAGAGAAATCAAAAGGAAGATTCCATGATACACTGAGATATACATACTTAGGAATTCATTTGGAAAGTAATTATGAGAATAAGGTTTGTCTATGCATTCTCTTGTAAGTCAGCATTGATTAAGCAATTCCACATGGCTACTTATAATTAAGGGTTCCAGTTTGGCTGTATCCTAAGAGGCCCTGGAGAGTAAGTAGGAAATGAAAGAACATTTAAATGAAATATATTTTATTAAGGTATGGATTTTTTTCCATTTGTAGGTTTACACTTCATTTGTTTTAGAAAATTAAAGTTTTAACCTAATTTAGGTGAGATAGTGAACTACAGTGAACTAATAAAGATAGATTTCTGATTCACCTCTAATTTTGGAAAAGTATTGGTGGCATTGATTCTATATCAAACTACACCAGGACATCATGAATGAAGAAATGTTTCTCTCCTCATTTTACTGTGGTAATTTTGGTCTTGGCTGACATTACGGCAGCCTCCAAAGCTGTAAGAGGGAGGGAACACATATTGAGGGGCTGTTTTGTGCCACGTACAATTTAAGGGATGTTTTTCTATAATCCTTAAACAGCATTAAGAAGTAGGCATTATAATCTTGAAAACACGATGCTCAGAAAGGCTAAATAACTCATCCCAGGGAAGAAAACTTACAGATATAAAAATCAACACTGTAAACTAAGCCTTTTTTATTTAGGCACTAGTTTGACAATGACAAGATTAAGTCTCTTGAAATGTGTATTCTGGATTTCCTTTTGTTTTAGCTTTCATTTATTTGACGCATATATGCATAATTGTAATTATAGTAATATGTGCAGTTATAATCATACCATATAGTTATAGTAGTATACATATTAAACTTATAACTTCCCCTAAATGGTAGAAAATTATTTCTCATGTCAAATCCACAATGGGTAGTCCTGATTGTCAGGTAGGTCTTCCAGTGATGATCCCATCAGTCTTCTTCCTTCCATCTTACTGCTCTACCATTCTCAGCACTTGCCTTCCGAGATTTCCCTGTTAGCTGCTTCAAGAAGGCAGGAGGGGAAGGAGCAGGAGAGGTGTTTTCTCTTTTATAAAGTTGGTCCACTTTTTATTAGCCATTTAAGTGTGCAATTCACTGGCATTGATTATATTCACAATGCTGTGAAATCCTCACCACTATTTCCAAATTTTTAAAAAAATATTTTTAAAGGGTTGTAAAATACCCAAAAAGAATATGCAACTGACTATACGTTGCTCTCTAAGGCTAAAATATCTACTACCCGGGGCTTTACATAAAAAGTTTGCTAACATTTGCTCTAGACTCAAGGAGCTGTCAAAAAAAGCACTCTTGGGGCCAAAAGACTCCAAATATCAGATCCACCTCTCACTTCTGTGTACCCTGGGTAGTGTTTGTTTGTTTGCTTTAGAAAAGGCTATTTTTTAAGAGCGGTTATATATTCCCAGCAGAAATGAGAGAGTGGTACAGAGATTTCCCCTATACCCCCTCTCTCCACAAGTGCATAACCTCCTCCCTTATTAACATCTCCCAGCAGAGTAGTATATTTGTTAGGATTGTTGAACCTACATCAACACTTCGTAATCACCCCAAATCCATAATTTACCCTAGGGTTCACTCTTGGTATTGCACATTCTATGGGTTTGGACAAATGTATAATGACATGTATCCATCATTATGTTATAGTATCACACAGAGTATTTAAAATGCACTACATATCAAAACCGGTAGGTGCAGCCAAAAGAGCACTCAGAGGAAGAATCATACACCTAAATGCATTCACTAGGAAATAAAACCTTGAGAATAGTACACTTTGTTCTAGTCTCAGAACACAAGAAAGGGAGCAGAAAAATTACCATCCTTTTCTGAGTAGAATGGTACAATTGATAATGATAAAAGCAGAGGACTTTCAGTTAAGGTAGTGGAAAACAAAGTTATTCAGACAAACCTCATACTGCTTACAGCTAAAAAAGCTGCATAAATTACTTTATGAATCTTCTCGAAAAGTATAAAATAATTGACACCTAGTAAGAAATTATCAGAAAAAAAGTGGAAGGGAAAACAAAGTAGGGATTCCAGAAATAAAGGCAGAACCCAGAAGTTTTTTGCTTTATGAATGTTTGCCATTTCTAAAAATTTAAACTTTGTGTTTAGGTCCATGACGTTTAAAGGAGGCAAAATAGACTTCAAAGCCCAGGGTCTGCATAGGATGGGGAGTGTAATGTATATTTTAGGGTAGACTTTCCCCATAATAAGTTGTTACACAGTAAAAAACAAGACAGACGTCTTAAGTAAGCCAACGATTATAGTCTGGGGAGAATGGGAAACTCAAGCCTTGAACTTGGTGTAAAACTGTCCTGCCTAGTAACACCTTCAGGGAACTTTGTAAAACACTTGTAGGGCTTCCCTGGTGGTGCAGTGGTTGGGAGTCCGCTTGCCGATGCAGAGGACGCGGGTTCGTACCCTGGTCCAGGAGGGTCCCACATGCCGCGAAGCGGCTGGGCACGTGAGCCATGGCCCCGGAACCTGCGCGTCCGGAGCCTGTGCTGTGCAACAGCAGAGGCTGCAGCAGTGAGAGGCCCGCATACCGCAAAAAAAAAAAAAGAAACATTTGTAAGTCCTTTTCAGATAAAGCCTCCTTTCCCTAGACCTCAAATCATTTCTCCAAATAATTTTTAAGTACAATGAGCAATACAAAGTTAGAGATATCTCAGCATTTCAGAGCACAAGGTTTTATGAGCAAGAACCAACTGACAGAAATAGAACAGAAAGTATTTGTAGCATACAGAACAGAAAATAGATTAAGGCTCAGAATATCAGAATTTACAAATCAATAAGGAAAAGATTGTTTTTTTAAAAAAGAAAAATACAAATAAGCCATTCACAAAAAAATACCAAATTGCCAATATAAGCACATGAAAAAAAATATTTAACATATTTAATTACAAAAATGCAAATTGAAACACAATATTCTTTTCTTCATTAGCTTGGGGAGAGTTTTAAAATATTGATAATAGATTGGTGAAGTGTTGGGAAAATTAGCATGCTCAGACACTATTGGTGATGCCAAATATTGCTAGTTTAAAAGTGCATTTGCCAATACCTATTAGAATTTAAAATGTCTATATGGCATAACAATTTCATTTCTGAAATTTTTTTCTCTATATATTCACACCAAAGTATGCCAAGGTGATTATATAAACATTATTTGAACTATTGTATATAAAAGACAAAACTAGAACCACCCAGATGTTCATCGTAAGAGAATGGTCAGATGTATCATTTTACGCCTGTTCAATAGTATTCTAAAGAAGCCATAAGAAAGAAGGAGGTAGACCTGGCTGTCTTAATATGCAAGGAAATCAAAGCTTTAATATGAAAAAACAAGCAAGGAGCCAAGCAGAGATTAATTATAGTATGAAACAAAAATTTGTATACATTTTTAACCTGTAGTATATGTATTTCGTAGATGAGTACATGAAAAATGTTAACTGTGGTCACCTTTGGGAGAAGAACTAGGAGTCTGAAGGAAGATTTTTACTTATTGTTTTATTGTTCTGTTTGGTTTTCTTTCATATATGTGTGTATATATATATATACACATATATGTTTTATTTTAAATAATTAAAACATTTACTTTAAACAATTTTTTAAAATTTTAATTCTTTTTTTTTTTTAAGATGTTGGGGGTAGGAGTTTATTAATTAATTTATTTATTTTTGCTGTGTTGGGTCTTCATTTCTGTGCGAGGGCTTTCTCTAGTTGTGGCAAGTGGGGGGCCACTCTTCATCGCAGTGCGCGGGCCTCACTATCGCGGCCTCTCGTTGCGGAGCACAGGCTCCAGACACGCAGGCTCAGCAGTTGTGGCTCACTGGCCTAGTTGTTGCTCCACGGCATGTGGGATCCTCCCAGACCAGGGCTCGAACCCGTGTCCCCTGCATGGGCAGGCAGATTCTCAACCACTGCGCCACCAGGGTAGCCCCCAATTCTTAAATTAATAGTTTAATAACATAATTCAAAAATAAAATTTAAAATACATTTATTTATGTAAAACAATTGATTTAAAACAATTAAAACCCTAATAAGATCATGATTAAGTGAGAATTTTCTTTCACACCATCTTCCTGACCTTTTCCCACCTCCCCTCACTCTTTGAATTGCTCCTCCCTTTCTCCCTGACTGCTTTCCCTGCAGCAGCTCCCAGAAAGGAGGTCAGGCTCCCTGCTACACAGCTCAGTGGAGATAAACCCAAGCAAGTGTCTCTCCATCCTTCAGGCTCTTTGTGCTCTTTGGGGACTGAAATACAAGAGCTCGGAGTCTGTAATGGTTCTTGAAATTCCCTTTTTCACTGCAAACCTGTGATCAGGTTTACAGTGAAATATTTACAGAAATCTCAGGTGAGCAAATGCTTAATGTTTTTCCTCAGGAAACACGAGTAGAGTTTTTAAATTGTTCAGCCAATGGAAAGTACACAATGTGCTTATTCAAAATTTTTATATTCTCCCCAATGACTAGGCTTTCAATCTGCTGTCTGTTAATTTTTACTGGCTCCTAATTTGAATTTTATCTCAGTTTTTTAAGGTTATACTTTTACTTCTTTTCATCAAGAAAACTATACAAATGTTCCTAGGATGAGTTAGAAATTAATTTTGTTTCTTCTAAGCATAATAAAAAAAGCACCAAACATTTTTCCAGAAACCTAAATGATGAAAAAAAAGAAATTAATTTTGTGATTTTTGAAAAATTATTTAGGTATTGTCTCCTTTTAGATTTTCTTTGTTTTTAATGTGAGGATTTTTCCCTCTAAAATCTACTTTCGCAAAACCAGGGTTTATCTCTTTTCTGTCTGAGTGAAATCATACGGTGACTATAATTTAATTCCGGTAAGCAAGAAAAAGATTACCATACACTCAAATCAGCAATCTGGTCCTGTCCTACGGCCCTCCCCCTAAATAACTCCCTTTTCAGCCTTATGCCTGTGGGTGTGGTATTCTGATTTTCACTGTTATCACTTACAGCATTGGGCTCCAGTGGTGCAAAAGCAGTTTCCCAAATGATTTCCAAACTCAATCCATCCTTCAGTAATTACATTTGTAGATAATGGAAAAGAAATCATTAACTGAGAAGGCTTTTAAATCATAATTAATTGCACATGCAAATGCACTGCTAAATTTGGATGCTCAATTAGATAGCTAATTGTATTGAAAATGAAAGTGTGCCCTTAAGTTGACAACCATAGGCCCTGGCCCACCTGTGTGCATCCTCGCCCTTAAACAGGTCTCCTTCCTTGATACAATTGTCGGTATGGAAAGGGGAAAAAAAAGTACCACCTGCAGAAAGTGGAAGATGTAACCAATCATAGCTGTCACACAATTTACATCTGTAATACAGACAGTCTATTTTAAACCAGATCCTCTGAGATGAAGCATCATGGGGATTCCAGGAGTTTTAGGGCTCTCGAAAAGCATTTTACACATAAAGCAAATGTTGTGTTTATCCAATAGTTCATTCTTTGAAAAACAGGAGACATTTTCTCATGAGCCTTTAACTCCTATAACATTTAGTATCTTGAAGCTCTGAGATAAGAAACTAGTGGTTAAATTGGAACACTTAAATTATTACTACTTTAATAGACATGCTGTCTTATACTTGTATAGCAATGACAATATGATATGTTACATATATTTGCTCATCCTATCATAACTGCATGAGATAAGTAGGAAATGTACAACTATCCACATGTCATGCACAGGAAAATGTGATTCAGAGAAGTGATGTGATTTTTTCCCCAGAAAGTCGATAACAGGAAAGAAACTGCTCTATCTTAAGACAGTCTGATGGTCTTTCATGAAAATAGTAGTGAGTGCTAAAAATACACTTGGTGAAGTAAATGAGCCTAAAATCTCTAGCACTCTAAGATAAGTTTGAAACTTTTGAGATGACTTTGTAAATTAAATCATAGGCAACCTTAAGAGCAAAAGTAGTGTGCTAGGCAGAATAATGGCCCCCCAAAGATACGCATGTGAAACCCCTGAACCTGTGAATATGTCGGGTTATATTGAAAAGGGGAATTAAGGTTGCTAATCATCTGATCTTTAAATGGGACCTGAAATATGATAGGTCCTGGATTATATAATGGTCCCAATGTAATCATATAAGTCCTTAAAAATGGAAAACGGAGATGAAAGAGGAGAGTCAGAGACAGATATGACTATGGCAGAAAGGCACAGGCAGATGAAATACTGGTGGCTTTGAAGATGGAGAAGGAAACTGTGAACCAGGGAATGTAGGTGACCTCTAGGAGAGAGAAGAGTCAAGGGCATCCATTCTCCCCTCAAGCCACCAGAAAGCAACGCAGTCCTGCTGACACCTTGATGTTAGCCCAGTGACATCTGGGCCAGACTCTGATCTCCGGAATTGTAAGATACAAATTTGTGTTGTTTTAAGCCAGTTACCTTGTGGTAATTCATTATGGCAACAAACAGAAAACGAATACAAATTGTGTCTAAAATGTACACAGCTGAACTGCAAATGCTTGTAGAATAAATGAAAGATGTCTCCTAAGCGTTGTGACTCTATCAGGGTGACATAACTACACATGGCATTTGCCTCTCAACCCATCTCACTCTATTAGTTCTCAGAAAACATTCCTGACCTTTTTCTGAGCATTTACTCTCATTTATTGAAATCGCTGGTTAGAGGAGATTCGCAAGCTCTTGGTTTGCAAAGACAATTGTTTCTACTTTTCATTCTATCCAAATAAGCCTTGTCAGACTCTTGTCAGTGGAGGTCCAGGGCATGTTGAAATAAACTATTTTGATGGCTGACTCTCTCTCTTTTAAACATCAAATGTAGTATTTTGAATTGATTTCTCACTTATTCTTGAGAGACACTAAACGTAATGTAACATAAAATTTGCTTGAGGATATGATAAGTGAGGTAAAAGAGGTGTGATTTGGTTTTAGTTAGATTGAATTGCACCTTGAAATTAATGGCTGTGTTCCAGCAATCATTGTTGGAGTAAAACTTGGACAAAAATAGAATTTCATTGATTCTAAGACAGGTTTCCCTATTTCAACATATTAGAAACCAACATTCACCATAGACTCAATGGTATCTTACCATCATTCCCAGCCAGGTGGGTGTGCACAACTTGGTCATAACTGTTCTTTTTTGTCATCACTTCCATTAACTTACTGATGCGTACAGTTTTTGTTTGTTTGTTTTGTTTTTTGCGGTACGCGGGCCTCTCACTGTTGTGGCCTCTCCCGTTGCGGAACACAGGCTCCGGACGCGCAGGGTCAGCGGCCATGGCTCACGGGCCCAGCCGCTCCACGGCGTGTGGGATCTTCTGGGACCGGGGCACGAACCCGTGTCCCCTGCATGGGCAGGCGGACTCTCAACCACTGCGCCACCAGGGAAGCCCTGATGCGTACATTGTATCCTACTGCAGGTGAAGTATAATTGGTATTGATGGAAAGTTGGTATGTAAGCAGAAAGAGACAGAAACAGTACAGCAGGACATAAATTTTCTCTTAGTGACACAAATATTCATTGCTGGTGGAATAACTAAATTATAGATTTTATTTTGCAGAGCAACAGCCAAGGATTTAAAAAATAAAATACTGACAAATAATGAAGCTGTATTATATTTTCCTAATGAGATATTTGCAAAAGGATTGTCTATTAGATTCTAAGCAATGTAACTGAAGTTGGAAGAAATTGACAAGTCCCTCAGAAGAGATGAAAGAAATTTCAAGGCAATGAGAGTCTAGCATGACTAATCCGTGAATTGTGCAGGACATTCATTGAAGCATTTTTTCATTATTTTATCAGCAGCATTCTTTTTCCCTAGTAGTACAATCACTGATATTTCAAATTAGGTATAAAATAACAAATACAGAAATGAAGGAACAGGATGGGTGATTTATTTTATATTTTGCTCTTGCAGCATGATACGGAGGCAATTTGGAATAATAGAATATGGAAAAGAAAAATGTAATTTTTCTGAACCTTTATTTTGATCTATAAAACGAGATAGTGGGCTCCCCTGGTGGCGCAGTGGTTAAGAATCTGCCTGCCAGTGCAGGGCACGCGGGTTCGTGCCCCGGTCGGGGAAGATCCTACTTGCCGCGGAGCGGCCGGGCCCGTGAGCCATGGCCGCTGAGCCTGCGCGTCCGGAGCCTGTGCTCCGCAACGGGAGAGGCCACAACAGTGAGAAGCCCGTGTACTGAAAAAAAAAAAAAAAAAAAAACCAAAAAAACACAGATAGTAACATTCACTGAGAACTGTGATGCAAGGATTAAATTAGTTTTTCATCTGCTTCTCTTTCCCTATAGCCAAAGGGAATGTTTATAGGTCAATTGTGGGAGAACTTCCAAGGATTTAGAGTCAAAAGAGAGGAATTCAATTTCTGGCTCTGCCTCTCACAGCGTGATCTTACACTTATAAGCTAAATTCTCACTTCCTGTGGTAGTCAGCCTCCAAGATGACCCTCAGTGAGCCCTTGTGTAATCCCCTCCCTCACTGAACCAGGTTTCGTCTGTGTGACCAATGGTGTACGGCAGTAATGATGTTAGGTCACTTTCAAGATTAGGTTATAAAGACGGTGGCTTCTGCCTTAGGCAGTGAGTGCTTTGGGAGAAACCTTCTTCCTTGTTTTGAGGATACTCAGACAATTCTGTGGAGAAGCCTACATGGCAAGAAACTTTAGACTTCCAGATAATAGCCACCAGGGATCGGAGGGCTCCAGCCAATAGCTATTAGAGTGAGTCTTCTCCGAAGTAGAGCCTGGAATTCCAGTCAAAGCTGTACAGCACAGTGCAGCCTCGGGTGACTGAAACCTTGTGGAAGATCCCGCGTCAGAATCATCCAGCTAAGCCGCTGTGGGATTCCTGACTCTCAGAAACAGTGAGATAATACTTGTTTGTTGTTTCAATACAATAAGTGTTGAGGTAATTTTTTATACAGTAATAAATAACTAGTACAGTCTTTTATCTAAAAAAAATGAGGATAATACCCACTTCTTAGAGCTTGGGGTAGATCAAAAGAGAGCATGTTGTAAACTATAAATTATCAATACAATGCTAATTACTGTGATTATTTCACATGTCCATTTACCACACTTTGGGCAACCTGGATGCTCTTAAGTTTCGCCCTAATTCTAAATAAGCCACTAAGAAGTATTGTGTTGGGGGTCCCAGACTACCCTCAGGTTCAGTGATTTGCTAGAAGGACTCAGAGAGCTCAGATGTTGTTATACTCATAGTTATAATTTATTATAGTGAAGGGATACAGATTAAAAAGAGCAAAGGTAGAAGGTGTGTAAGGCAGTCTAGCAGAGCCAGCATGAGTAAACACAGGCAACAGAGCTCAAGGGTCACAACCAAAGGAATAAAACCAATATGAAGTCAGGTTTGTTCTTCTCTGTTACAATTTCCAGACCCCTCTTTCTTGGTCTGCGGACAAGCCCGTGTGCCTGATGTCTGCGAGATTCTCATTGCATATGAGTAAATGAGGATTTTGATTTACACCAAACTATAGAGGGACCTGACATTAGATGCTGAGACAATCAACTTTGTATTTGAAGGTTTATTTCCTCTGTCTCCATTTATTTCCTCTGACCTCTCCTGCCCTTAGGCTGGTATCTGTGAAGGATTTTATATTAGGGTGAGGAAACTGGCTTATAGCCAGAGGCCCTACATTGCCCCCGCATAAAACTTATTTATAAAGGGGAATCGCTGTCTACCTCCTGGATTCCTGTGCCACAAGCATAGCCTTTATATCACACCTTTCTGCCTCTAGCCACAAAAATCCCTTTTATGAACTACGCAAAGAACACAAGGTTATCCCCCTAAGCCACGTTTATATATGGATGTAGAAAGAGGTGAGGTAGAGACGGATTGGTGCAGCTCCTGTCCAGCCTGCACGAAACTTCCCAAGCAGCCGCATCGCTCATAGGTCTGGAGGATGGACGGGCTGCCTGCCTGTAGGAGGAGTTCAGTGTCCATGGTGCTGCATGCCCGTCAGAGGTCCACCTTCTGCCGACTGTTCCAGGAGTGTCTCCTTGTCTGGGCAGAGGGGGAATCCCTTCCAGTGTTTTTGTTCAAGAAAATTTAAAACAACTGCAGTGGTTTTGATAGATGAGCAATCACAATACAAGGGTCTTCAGATGGCTTAAAATGAAACATATCATCTGTGGGAAAGATGTGGCCACTTTGAGTTTCTAGAGTGCCCCTAAGTATCCAATTTTAAGAGCTCAGCTCGTCTTTCCTAGCTGCACGCTTCATCTGAAGTTGTTCACTTAGCTACTGGGTCACTGTTTCAGACACAGGTATGCTTTCCTCTGCCTGATAATATACCCTCTCTGATACTCCAGAAGTTCTTAGGAGAACAGTTCTTAAAATTCCAAGTGATTCAATGCTTGATTTGAGTTACAGCACGGAAGCAAGATACTGGGATGAACTGACTTTACTCCTCACCTCATCTTAGCAGAATACAATGCCCAGAAATACATGGCAAAACTCAATCACCAAAGCTGTAAAGGAAAGCTCTGATCCTTGAGAAGGAAGAAAACAGTTGACAGAAAGATGGCTAAGAGGCTCGGTTAGAGTCAGCACATATCCTGGTTATAACCAGATCCTTCTGTCCATAATTATGGCCTTGGAATGATTATTAAAAGTACCTTTTTCCGTCTAAAAAGTATCCTGGTTTGGATGATAAATTATATGGTGACCCTTAGCTTAACTGGCAGGTGGCCCCTCATGGTCACCCTCAGAGAACTGGAAAGCAGGTGGAGGGCTCCAATGAGAAGCAGAGGTGTGTGATCTAGAAGTCCCCTGAATGCCCCAGGAAGGGGGATAGGCAAGCGCATTCAAAACTGCAGAAAGAATAAGAATTCTGACTGAGAAGACACTATTAAATGGAGTAATTAGGAGGTTACTGGTGACTTCCAGGGAGCAGATTTTGAGCAAAGCAGAGGCAGAGGTTGCAATTTCAATGGAAAGGGAAGTGAGTCAGAGGTTCTGCACCGGCCACTTCCTCTTTAGCAAAATGTGATAGTTACATGAAGGAAAGGAATAAAAAATGGGGCAATTATATGAATGAACTGATCCTAAAAAAAGAGCAAGGGAAATGCAAAAGGCTCTTAAACACATGAAAAAATGCTTAACATAAAAAGGTAATTGAAGTTACAATTATGCTGCAATATTTTTTAACTGTCACATTGGCAATGGTGAGAGGAAAGAGGCATATCACTGGGGGTAGAGAATAAATTATTATAGTCTGAATGGAGGGTGGCTTGACAATATGTAGGAATATATAAAATGAATGTTCCATTTGACCTAGAAATTTCTACTTTCAGAAAAGATCCTACAGATATTCTTGCATAAGTACAGAATGACTTTATATGAGGCTACTTATTACAGAATTCTTTATAACATCAAAATATTGGAAATAACCTAATGTCTTTCAATAGGGAAAGGGATAAATATAACAGAAAAATGCTGAGTGCTTACAATCTGACACATTTTAAGTGTTTTATTTGTATTATTTCCTCTCAATAAAGCTGTGAGCTCAGATGACTATTATCCTCCTTTTATAGATGAAGAAACTGAGGCACAGAGAGGTAAGTAACTTGCCCAGGGTAATACAGCTAGTAAGTGGTAGATCTGGGATTTGAACTCAGAGCTTAGCCTCAGAACCACTGTTATAGATGTACCTTGGTCTATAAAAGAATGAGGTCTTTTCCCTGAGTCCTGCCAGAGTGATCTGGGATCAAACCCTGCTTGGGTCAGAGGCCAAGGCTGTCCTTGAGATTTCTGGATAAGGAAAATCAGGAGACACAAGGTCATTTGAGATATAGGTCAGTGTCCACAGAGAAAGGCATCTAAATAATTATTTCTTCTGTTTCACACTATCCATAATCTCATTTGCTGTTAACAATATAGGTGAAGGTGGCTGTGAGTGTAAGAGGCTGAAAGAATAAAGAATAATTACAGTATTTTTCTCATGATTCCTTATTTATGAAAGGATATGGTTCGTGTCTCTGAGGACAGTTTGAAGAAATTCTTGCCTATTCTCTCATATCAAACCCGGTGCAAAGAGTGGCTATTTCAGTAGAATAAAAATGTTTCATTCAAAAAATAAAAAAAGAATGAGGTCCTTTAATGTTGGTCTTTAACAAAATGAGATAGACCTATATGTACTTATATAAAATAAGCTCCAAAGCAAGGTTTTAAATGAAAAGAGGATGGTGCAAAACACTGTGTTTAATAAGTTATCATTAGTCTGGAAAAATATATTGATGCTTGTCTATACATAGACTCCTTCTGGAAGACTGTACCATAAACAGGGGGTTGTCTCTGAGAAGACAGTTGGTGGCTGAAAGACAGAGGACAGAGGCAGGAGAAGACTTAGGTTTTACTGTATACTCTTTTGTATCTTTTGGATTTTATGCCATGTGTTTCTATTACTTCTTCTAATTAATATTTAGAAGTGAAAAGTAAATAAAGGTGATACAAAAACAATAAAATAAAATATAGGTAATAATGACAAAATGTAGGGGATAATTGATAAAACCTGGGCTGGAAGGTGGTAAAAAGGCTTAAATTGTTGTGTTTAGGAAAAGGACAAGGGCTTAAAGAAAGGGAATATGTTGGGGCAATATCAGGCTTTATAGAAATATCAGTACATTTTAAAAACTGGGTAAGAAACACCTAACATGAGCTCTCCCCTCTTAACAAATGTTTAAGTATACTGTATAATGTTGTTAACTACATGCACATTTTGGTACAGTAGATTTCTAGAACTTGTTCATCTTGCACGACTGAAACTCTACCCCGATTTGTATTAGTCATTTCAGGCTTCTGTAACAAAAATACATTTGACTGGATGGCTTGAACAGCAGACATTTATTTTCTCATAGTTGTAGAGGCTGGGAGTCCAAGAACAGGAAGCAAAGCATTGTGGGTTTCTGGTGAGGACTTCATTCCTGGCTTATAGGTGGCTGCCATCTTGCTCTGTGCTCATATGATTTCTTTTTCTCGGGAGAAGGGCAGAGAGAGACAGAGGCAGAGACAGAACAAACTCTCTGGTGTCTCTTCTTAGAGGGCACTAATCCCATCGGATTAGGGATCTACTGTAATGCCCTCATTTAACCTTAATCACCCGCTTAAAAGTCCTACCTCTAATACAGTCACATAAGGGATTAGAGCTTCACCATATGAATTGGGGGGGGGGGATGAAATTCAGTCCATAGCACCACTGAACAGTAACTCTCCATTTCTCCCTCCCCTCAGCACCTGGCAACCACCATTCTACTTTCTTCTTCTATGAGTTTGACTACCATAGATAGTACCTCATATAAGTGGAATCACGCAGTATCTGTCTGTGACTGGTTTATTTCACTTAGTAAAATGTCCTCGAGTTTCACCATGTTGTATTATATGACAAGATTTCTTTCTTTCTTCTTGAGCCCAAATAACACTCCAGTGTTTGTCTATGCAATGTTGTGTTTGTCCATTCATCTCTCTAAGGACATGTAGGTTGTTTCCATATCTTGGCTATTGTGAATAATGCTGCAATGAAAATGGATGTGCTTCCTCTGGACTTGTGCATGTAAATTTCCAATTCGAGGGGTTTGCTGATTTCTTTTTCAGGAGCTCATAATCTCTTGATCCCTCTGGTGTCTGTCTACAGTACTGCACTTACAGTAGCACAATATTCTATATTTTTCTATACATTTACCTTTAATGCGGGTTTTCTGGAGCTGCTGCAAGCTGTCCAGCTTTTTGTTCTCCGTGGTCCCTAGGCTTCTACAGTATGCCAGGTCCCATCAATTCTTTGAACTGAGAGAGATAGAAATTAGTCCCTTGGGCAGTCCCCCAAAAAAGTCAGAGCACGTGTTCTAACTCTTTCTCTCCAGGGAGAAGCTGGGAGTTGGTTTTTTTCCCCTGATCTTCCACAGTGAACCAGGGGCAGGAGCTATAGTGAGTGAGTGGGTGTTAGTCGATACCTTTGTTCTTAGCTTCCCAGCCTGACAC
Organism: Orcinus orca; assembly: GCF_937001465.1. Taxonomy (NCBI): domain Eukaryota; kingdom Metazoa; phylum Chordata; class Mammalia; order Artiodactyla; family Delphinidae; genus Orcinus; species Orcinus orca. The sequence goes on from NC_064562.1 coordinate 24,112,382, forward strand.
CCTTTCCTTTCAGCTCTTAGATTCAGGCAAGACAGAAACCATCTCCTTGGGCGGCCCCCTGAAAAGTCTGCATGTTGGATGTATGTTTTAGTCTTGTTTCCTTCCCCATGGAGAAACCAGGAGCTGAGAGTTTTTTCCCAAAAGTGCTGCGCTGAGCTTGTGGGAGGGACTATGGGAAGTGGGGGCCATGAATTTTCCTGTTGGAATTGATGTGTCTTGTTTCACACTCACCTGGGCTGCAGGTGCCTCTTAACTGTTTTCTGGATTTCTCACAAAGGGAATTGGTCTGTGTGTTGTTATTGGATCGGTGTCTCTGTGGAAGGATCTGGGGCTTCCTATTCTGCCATCTAGCTAATGTCATCCTCAAATATCTCCATATTTTGATTAACGGGTAAAAGTTTTGCTGAAATGAATCTACATCCTAACGTGTGACAGACAACTTTGAACAGCTCAGTCCAGGAGACCTGCTGCAAAAAATTAGTTTGGAAAAGTCCCAGTGTGACATCAGATGGTCACCAACGAAAGATCTTGTTTTCTGGAAAATTTTACAACTTTGCCTTATTATCTTATGAAGAGGAAAATAGCTCAGCCTGGGAATAAACCATTCTATTCCAACAATAATACGGTTCTGAAGGTTGATCCAGTAAATGGGCCATTAGCAGTGGATGCTTTTATAAAGACTGGAAATGCTGTGGTACTGTGGTGGTCATTGTTTGTAATACATGTTTTCTTTTAAATGTTGTTTGGATCTCATAATTCCTTTTTAAGTTTGCTGCCAAAAATTCTAAGAAGAAGAATGAAATAAATACCAAATGTTGAGAAGGAATGACTGTCCTAGCCCTGGCTTTTGCACAAGGAGAATCCTTAATAGTGATAAGGATATTTTAAAGTTGAAGAGAAAAGTTGTAAGTCAAAGGAAGCAAACCAAACAACTGGAAATAGCAGGTGGGAAGAAGGGTCATATCCCTTAATTTTTCTGATGCATCAGAATTGAGGGTGGGGAGAATGTTCATTTCAAAAATTATTAGAAGTTAGGGAGAAATGAGTTTCCTAAATCTTTTTCAAATAAATGTGTTCCAGTAGCATAGGGGTTCCAGAGAGCAGAGGGCAAGTGGTCCTGAAGTGTACTTAAAAGAGCAAGGGATAAATTGATGTGAAAAGAAGGAAGTGGTGATAAGAATGAGATCACCAAATGTAAAAGCAAAGTGGAAAAACTAGCTACTTGGGGCTAATAACTGTGGACCATGGGTTGGTAGAGGTTAGAGGCTGGGTGAAGCTAGATAGATAGAATTGCTGAGTAGTTGAAGATTTTTTAAAGCTATATGTGTGAAATTAACTAATCCCAAGGTACCCATCTGAAATATTGCTGCTCAGAGATTTACAACTCAGGTGCTCACTTCTTAGTACTTAAGACTTCTTGGGCTTTCATAATGGTGATGGTGATGGGGCAAGCTGACAGAAACTTGAATTTTTTCTTTCTTTTTTTTCCCAAAAGTAGAAATAATATTGAGGAACTCTTCTGACCTGGTCTACCTGTTTCAGGATTAAACCTGGACCTCACCCTCAGCCTTCTCAATTAAGGCTGCCTCCCAGCCACCTTCATACTGAAGCTCCCTCCACGATAGCCACCTTCAAAGCTGTAAAGCCAGTTCAGAGAAGAGAGCTTTCTCTTTTCACCATCCCAGGCTTCCAGGCCTCAAAGAATGATGATGAGGTGCTTGGTAAAATTTTTACTCATAAAAAGAATATAACTACATTATAGAACTGCTGAAAAACAGAGGAAACAATACCTCTGATTCAGCTATAATCTACCATCTTAAGAGAATCAGTGAAGTAATTTTGGTATATTTGTTCTGGACATTCATAATCTTAAATATTTTGATCATACAATGAATTTAGTCTGTGCTTGGCTTTTTTATGTATTAACTTATGGCTATCATTTTCCACGATTGCATAAAATTACCTTTATTTACAGTCTTTAACAGTTCTCTAGCAATTATGCACTTTTATGGGCTTTTTACTTCTGTTAATATTACCACTGAACGTCTTTGTATGAAACATTTTTCTATATGTTAGGTTATTTCTCTAGGGCAGTATCTCATATGTGGATTATTGTGCTTAAAAAAGTATAAAACAGTGTCATTTAAAAATCTTATTAGTGGGACTTCCCTGGTGGTGCAGTGGTTAAGAATCCACCTGCTAATGCAGGGGATGTGAGTTTGAGCCCTGGTCCAGGAAGATCCCACATGCCGCGGAGCAACTAAGCCCGTGTGCCACAACTACTGAGCCTGCGTTCTAGAGCCCATGAGTCACAACTACTGAGCCCACGTGCCTCAACTACTGAAGCCCGTGTGTGCTCTGCAACAAGAGAAGCCACTGCAACAAGAGAAGCCTGTGCACCACAACAAAGAGTAGCCCCCGCTCACCACAACTAGAGAAAGACCACGCGCAGCAACGAAGACCCAATACAGCCATAAATAAATAAATAAATTTATTAAAAAAAATCTTATTGGTGACTTTGTAAACACTTTAGGCAGTTTTTTTAAAAAATCACTCTCTATCTGAGGTTGGCATTTTAATGCCATTTATGGATAGGGAATCTTAAGCTTAGAGAGGGGAAACAACTTATTCAAAATCATACATTGGCAGATGGATGAAACTGGATATGAACCCAAAGCAGAGAACCAGGAATGAGGAGCTAAAACCTTGTACAAGTTGCAACCCAGTAAAGAAAGTGAGCATGGAGTTTGCTGTTGAGATCTGCAGTTTCAATTCTCTGTGAAATAAAAAAGCAGCCTTTTGGGGGCTTCCCTGGTGGCGCAGTGTTTGCGAGTCCGCCTGCCGATGCAGAGGACACGGGTTCGTGCCCCGGTCTGGGAAGATCCCACATGCCGCGGAGCTACTAGGCTCGTGAGCCATGGCCGCTGAGCCTGCGCGCCCGGAGCCTGTGCTCCGCAACGGGAGAGGCCACAGCAGTGAGAGACCCGCGTACAGCAAAAAAAAGCAGCCTTTTGACTGTAGGGCCATTCTGTTTTGTACGGGGAAACCTAAGAGATTCTATATGACTCCAACAGCAAAAGAATCATATCAAAGCATTCATTTTACCATTCATTCCTTTAGACTAAAGAAAGATTGTGCATGATATTGATAGCTGAAATAGACACTTTATGCTTTTAGGTAGCTTTCATTATTGGTTTAATGGATGACCCTATATTTCCACATATTTCAAACCAAAAGCTTTAAGGACTGCGTCTCAGACTTACTTAATTTGCTGATATCCTTTTTAAGCATACATATCCTAAGATGTATTTCCCTGTAGAATTAAACTTCTGCTAATAAATTGAACTAAATAATAAGTATAGATTTTCACAATTGAATTCAACTAGCTAAAAATTAAATTGTCATGGTCAAATTAAGTAAAAATGTTCAAAAATTGTGTGGCCTAAAAAATGATGTATCTACCCTTAAATGGAGGCCTCATTGAATGAATATGGATAGATAAATCAAAATTCCACAAATGTGTTATAGAGAGAGAACAAAACTACCCAAGTTTTTTTGGTTTTTTTTTCCTATAGAAACTGTTATCTGTGCTTTAATTACAAAGCAAAGTCCACTCTTACCCAGGAATCTGTCTGATCCTTTTAATCTCGAACCAGTATTCTTTACATTAGTGATGAGTCCAAAAATATGGTCTGAAACCAAGCTTATAGAGGTTTATTATCTTCTGATTTCTTAGATGGAGTCACCAGAAGCAGATTGAAATTCAATCCTATGAAAAGCATTTCAGAAGTATCTGCAGTGAACTGAAATAATATGGGAGGAATGAAAACAAAAATCATTCACTAGAAAAAGAAAGAAGAGGCTTTTAAAATCCTAACAGGAAAATATCCTGCTGTTACCTAAGAAATGGATCATTAAGCTGTCTCACTAGAAGGTGAACTTATTCCTTCCTCTTTCTATAACACGTGTGCCTAAGTTAGACATTTTTTCTTTAGCAGATCTGAAGTAACCTGTTGAAATTTAGAAGAGACTAAGATTTCTCTCTTGATACTGTTTGCTAGTTTTTTCCTCAGGGTGCTTCTTCTTCAGTATCCTTGCTTGAGATTTTTATAAGACTGTAAACACCGAGGAACAAAGTGTAAAGAGAAGGAATCCATAATACTCATGAATATTTAGATGAAAATATATATCCTATATCAAATACAGTGAAAAGTCTTTGCTATTTAAAGTGGATACGTAGTCAGTGTCCCTTTATAAAAATCAATGTATTCTGCAAAAGAGCTTTGCCAATACCTTGAACTCATAGTTAACAGAATTGACTGAACACAATGGGGTTGACTTTGTCATTTCAGAGCTACGCTTGTATATACAGAAATAGAGCTGGTGGTGTAATCAGAGCAGATCACATAGGTTTGTATTGTTGGCGTGAGAGGCAAGACCTGCAGGTTCTTGAAGGAAGGGTGGGAATCACGCTGACTATAGGCCAAGCACAAGAAGACATATCACAGCAGGAAAAACAATCCAAGTGGGAAATTCTCTTCCATCTTTAGCCAGCCTAATTAATATAAGGCCAGTAATGGAGAAGTGTGAGCATGGAAACTAAAGAAGAAAGGACAGCTTCTGTGCTATCCGCTGAGTTAATGTTAACTTGTCTATTTGGAGTTGATTAGACTTGTCGGCCCAATGTTGATTTTTAGTGATTACACGATTATAAGAGCTAGGTTTATAGAATATATATTCAGGTATAAATCATGCTAAAAAATACAAGATACTTTATCAGATTCAAAACCGAGGCCCCCTAAGCCAACAACAGGAGATACAGAAATCATTTCTGTCACAATAAATACAGGTAAAATTCCAAGCTTAATGTCAGGAACTAACTGGGAGTGAAAGATAGATCCTGTTTCCTTTTTCTACACTCAGTCTAATCGTTGAAGAAGCTTCACCACTCACAAACAATCAGGTTGGGTAAGATGTACACAAATCCATGGTCCTTAAGCCCAAAGTCATCCCACACTATTGGACTATTAGTGGTGTGCACTGACGAAGCATTATTGCTTGAGCACAGAGTTTTGTTTGTCTCCATGAAAGTTTTGTATAGAGGAGCCCCTGTGTTAAGCTATACATCAGTTGATATCAATATTACTTAAATTTTATTGAAATGGGGAAGGGAGGAGGGAATAAATTTTACACTTAGCTACTCGGCCAAGTGTAGGGTTAATTTTTATCCCAAGTGTGTCAATTCTTGTTTTCTGAGAATAAGATGCAGTAGACAGAATTAGAAGTGCAGGATATCAATTGGGACAATTCCTGTGAAGGCTGAAGGGGAGAGAGAGAGAGAGAAGTTGGCAGAAAGAGCCCTCAGATGACACTCAGGTATGATGCTTGTCAAAGGAGGAAGAAAAAGAAGGATTGGGTAAGGAAAGTCTCAGACTGCGGTGCATCTCCAAGAAAGTCTAGGCCAGGCCAATGAGGAGCCTCAGGGCAACGTTTGTTGCTTAGAAGAGTCCCATATCAAGTAGAAACTATCTGGCTCTAGTACCCCAGCCATGCTCATTCATTAGCTGAGAGAAGCCAGGTAACTCAGGACCTAAGTGAGAACACTTCAGTGAATCCCAGGGGTGTGGCCACTGGATCACTCTTGAAGGGAAATCTTATACTTCCAGGATCACCACACCCCTTCCATCTGCCCTGAACTATGAATCCATCCCCTTCCATCTATTTCCCTGAACTTGGTTAAGTCCAGAACAGAGATGAAAAATTTATAGTAAAGCTTTCCCTGTGTGCCATCACTAATCAATCAGTGTAATCTTTCCTGATGATCTCAGACACAGACATGATTCTTCTCAACACAGCTCCCCGGGAAGCCACTATAATAGATTTGACATGTGAGATAAAACGTAACTGCTACTTCCAGTTAGGTCTCTGATCTTTCTCTATAGATAGAAGCAAGGATATAAGGATAGGAGCAGCATGAAATGGTACGAAAGTGAAATTTGGGGTTCACATGTGGGTGCTCTGCTGGACATCTGCACATTTTCAGTAACTCTATTTTTTAAAATATTTATTGAAGTATAGTTGATTTACAATATTGCGTTAGTTTCAGGTGCACAGCAAAGTGATTCAATTATATATATACATACATATATATATAAATATATATATATATTCTTTTTCAGATTCTTTTCCATTATAGGTTATTGGAAGATAACCTATAATGATAGGGATATCATGACACGGATAGTTCCCTGTGCTACACAGTAGGTCCTTGTTAGTTACTTATTTTATGTATAGTGGTATGTATATGTTAATCCCAAACTCCTAATTTATCCACCCCCCCCTTCCCCTTTAGTAACCATAAAACAAGTCTGTTTTCTATGTCTGCAAGTCTATTTACTTTTTCAGTAACTCTCTATATGACTTCTCTCATAAAATATACACACTACACTGAAAAATATATACATGTATATATATTGCACATATATACATGCAATATACATATATATTTTTTCGATCAAGGAAGCTAAATGAATGATTATTTCATACTTTTAGTATACCCACACACTTTTGCTAGACAAAGTCTTCAACTTCTAAACTACATTTTTTCTTGCATATATAAGTGGTTTCTGTATTTTTGAGGTGGGACAAAGCTGCCTACTTTTCCAAACTCTCAGCCCCAAAGCTTTGCTGACACTGCGCTTCTTGGAGTATCTGTGTGCGTGGTTCCAAGCACAATTGCAAGCAAGTCGGCGATGACTGCCTCAAGGTTTGCCGCCTTCTATAGAGTACTTGGCATAATCTTGACATTATGGTTATTATTCTTTAATGCAAAAGTGGTATAATACCATTACAGTGAAGATCAAATTGGATTTTGCCCATCCACTTCTAACATCTCTTTGAAATTTTTCATTTCCTCAAGCTCCCACTGGTTGGGGGGGAAAAAAATTCCCTGGAGCGGGAGCTCTCTAAAGAGCTATGCTTATGTATTAAGTTCTTGCCACTGGGCAAATCTCCTGACCCAGAAAGATTTACTCTAAAACTTTTATAAATAATCCCCATCCCTTTTATTATACTTCTCTCTGCATTCTAATTACATTTTTAAGAAAGGCGAGCACAAATTTGATTGCCAGTATTCTTATGAGATGAAGCTGGTTTAACCTGAGCTGAGAAAAGCTCCCATTGCCCTGCTCAGTATTTTTTCCCTCAAATCTTTATCAGTGTGTCAAGTTGAATTCGTAAGTCCTGACTTGACTGGATTTTTGAAAGGAAGAGGAGTTGGCAATACTGAATTACTCATTTATGACTCAGTGTGGGGTTACTCTGAAACACCCTGAGGTTCAAGCAGAGCCAGGGATGTGGGCTGAACACCAAGTTCAACTGGGTTATCGGAGACGTGAATTTGGCTTCTGGTCACCGCAATGAGAGGCACTCAAAATTTGCATGTGAATGTATATGTTGAATTCTTAACAAATTAAGGTCTAAGTAATTAGGCAGAAAAGGGAGTGGAAAAGGATTTATATCCTTGATAGGAGGGAGTGGAAAGGCTGGGCGGAAGCACAACTCCTTGGCACAAAGATACTGACAAAACAGAATCAGTGCAATATTTGCTTTAGTCATTGCATGCAAACCGATTAGGTTCCTGTGTCTCACCAGCAAGTTTGCTGTAGAGGTGCCAGATTTGTGTCAAGACTTCTTGTGTGGCATATCTAGGAGTGCAGGGGAGAGTGGGGAGGCGGGAGCTGTCTGTTGAGAGGAGTTAGTGCCTGAGGTGTTCAATAATCCTGCTCTGTGGTCTGCCCCCTTCCCTGTGTATCCACTTGGCATTTGTGAATTACATAGAAGGTAGAGAGGCTCCTACAATGGGAAAAGGACAAAGATCTGGATTTTGTTTGAAACTAGGCTTGAAACATACAGACACACGTTCAATGTTTGGTTAAGTGGCTTTCTTATTCCATAACAACCAGATTACAGAAGAGGCCTTGGAGGACTCTGAGAAAGAGATCTCCATAGTGGAGAAGGAAATTTTACACGCAGAGCCAGGCCCTATGACAGACCCTAAACTGTAGGAAGATTGGTTTCAGATATGTGTCCAGATACTGTATAAACAGGGGTGTGCAGTCTGTACAGACACAAAAGGACCCACCCTCAGGAGAGCCCCACACTTGGTTTAGGGGTCTGCCGTCACTGTTTTAAAATGCTTAACACTTTTGAACAAGATGCTCTGTGTTTTCATTTTGAACTGAACCTCACAAATTATGTAGTAGTTCTGAGGGCGGCCCTTCCCCTAGGTCCCTCCCCAGTTCCCATCTATTTGAAATAGGCCTTCACTTAATGGGTTTCTCCCAGGGAAATACCGTAGGATTAGAGGTTGACCCTTACTGGCTTATATCTTTCTAAAACCCAGCCAGAAAAAGGCTAATTGCTCAGGGGTCAGGGGAAGAAGTGATTGAATTACTATTGGATTACCTTCTTGATCTTTCATAAGAAAAATGACATAATTAAAACTAATAACAATTTTCTTGCTAGGTTGCATTGATCAGTACAAAATGAACCACTTTTCATTCTAAATTAAGGAACACGATTCAATTCTCTCAAGAACACTTGCTGACATAAGAACTTTTTCTGTCTTACACTGAGCCTAAACTTGTCAGTGTCTTTGACTTTCATTTCTAAGAGGAGAAAAATGTAATAATCTGCCAATACAGAGTAAGAAAGTAGGTTCGAGAATCTTGGGTTGAGCCTAAGTTTGGACAAAGTATGAAACAAAATTGAATCTTTAGATCCCCAGTAGGAGGCATGGCTGGTAAAAGAACGTCTAGAGAGCTGGCATCTCACAAACATTTTCAGCCTGAAGATTTACCTTCTATAGATATAGTCTGATCCAGACTTAGTTCATGTCTGGTCAAAGCCTGTACATAATGCTTTAGTTTGCACAGTCACCCAGCTGTCTCTCTTGGGTTTTCAACATTCTTTGTTTAGCTGTTCTAAAACTAGTGCTGTCTAAATCGCTTAGTTTCATACACGCGTTTCAATGCCACGAATTAATCTGAAGTAACATGAATCCATATTTCTCCTCACTTCCAGCTTTACTTTTGGCATTGACAGGAACAGTTATAAAATGAATAATTATATAAATCTTGAATCAAATTGAAAATACTTTTTTATTATGTCTTTGTAAAAATTAAGCCAGGTGAAAATGTTTTTCTTAGATTTTGCAGTAGAATGATGTTACACATCAAGGGTACCTAGTGCAGTCACCAGCTATGAAATATTTCTTTTGAAGGAGAGACATTATTGAGAACATGAAAGTAAGTCTAAGGGAAGCACCCACAATGGTGTCAGGATCAGAAGAAAAATTGCAGCAGCTGTGAAATGAGAAGCACATGCGTAGTCACGTGGATATCGATCCTTCGCACGAATTCCATCTTTAAAATCACAAAATAAGGTAAACATAAAATTCCTCTAACATTGCTTAATGAACAAACACTCCTTTAATATTTCAGACTTTAGATGAATAGATGAGCATGCAAATTTTGGATATTGTGTTAGAGCTTTTTAAAATATTATGTTTATTTTCTTATTGCTTGAGATGAAAGACAAAGAAAACAAGGGCTGTTGAATGTAAATCAGAATCTTATTTAAAAGAGCAAGGTTAAAGTCTCTATAAAGTATTTGAGAAACTGTCTACAGATATATGTTCTCATTTTTCCCCAAATTATCTTCTGCTTTTTTCAAAGCCTATAAGGTAGGAATGGAGATTATAAGAACAATTTGCAGAAATTCACTCTTAAATCCTTTCTCTTGCCTTCTTAGGCTCCCTAGGGAGAAGTTCTTGTGTTGGAGAGAGTATTTCCAGGAATTTAATTGTGTTCCTTAGCATAAAATCAGACCCTTCTGAAACACTTCAGGACAATTAACAAGTTGTCACCCATTTTCCTCTTCTTCTGCACTGGCCTCCAGGGAAAAATGGAGAACTGTCACAGTGGTAATTGCAGGCATTCTTTTGCCTTTACCTTTCCCCACTGATTCCTAATCCAAGCTTCATGAAAATACAGTTTTAGGGTTTATAGAAAAAGAGCAAAATTTAACTTCAAAGAGCCAAACTTATTTTCCGGTTCCATGGTTTCCTCCCTCTCGGTATTTTACACGGGAACTGATTTCCATTTCATACCCCTGAGAAGGAGTATTATCATATCATCATGAAGAACTAAACTAGCTCATATTATCTCTAAGCCGAGAGTCTGTGGTTTGCCAATTGGAATTTATCCTTGCTGATCTAAGAGCTTAAGCTGCCCTGGAACAGTGAAGCCAGGAAGCAAACCAAGAGTTACCTAGTGTCTCTCCTGAGGACTGAAAAAATGACTATCATTCAGGTCCTAATAAAGAGAAGGGTGATTTCATGCCAAATGACGTTAGCACGGTGATCTGAATCTTTTATAGTTAATTATTACTTCCAAGCACAAATGCACTTGAGAAAGGTCAGTGTCCCTCACTTTTCAGCTGTCATCATTAGGTATAGCTCTAGCTGTAAAGGCCTTGTGAAGTGGCAGTAGCTTACTGGGGGCTCAAGCCTCTCCCCGGGGAAGTAGCACAGTAATTATCACCTCCAGATGTTCCTTTGAGAAGCCTGTTTATCTTCTCCCTTCTTTCCAAACAAATTTCAGTTTCTCTGTCTAGATTCTGTTTGGGCCAGTGAGTGAGTCACAGGGGCCGGAAGTAGCGTTACTTTCAAGCCAGTAAGGTGTGCAGAAACAGTAAACACAGCCGGTCCAAGACTGCTACTATTTTTAAACAGGATGGCAATTTAGACCAACTTGCAAGGTTGGCCCTTGGCATACCTGAGACTTTGGATTCGGAGAGGATTTCCCACCATTCCCAGAACTGTACCTGAAATGTTTATATAAATATTGTGGATTAAGCTGGACACCTGCTTTGTTTCTGGGCATCTGAAATTTTGGCATGTGCTAGACAAAGGGTGCCTAGGCGACTAGCCCCCAATGGAAGCCTTGGGTACTGAGTCTCTAAGTAGAAATAAAATATTATATCTGAGAAAATATTAGAGAAAAGAAGCTATAACACTTCTAGGACATTTGTGTGTATGTTGTCTGATATAAAGAACTATAGCTTTAGGTGGTTGTATTAAGCATTATGCCAGGTGATGTCAAAATCCTTTAGAAATTCTTCAGATGTCCACAAATATTACTTAAAATTTTAGTAAAATTTAAGTTCATAGGATGGGTGAGGGATATTAGATTAAGTTGGTTATACAACAAGTGAGGGGCAAAAGTGGGAAAATGAGATTTATCCTAAGAATAGACCACAACCCAATTTTTCTCCACCCATGGACATCTTACATTCATGGACACAAGAATATCAATAGATTGAAGCAAAGGCAGAGGCTCTTGTGTGTATAAATGCAAATCTAGTCCATCTTGCTAACTCACAGTACCAGAATCAAAGTCCTGTTTCTACAAGACTAACTCCTCCAGAGTCAGAGTGGATTATTTCTGCTACATATAAACAGCATTATGCTTCAACCCTCTTCTAAACAGAACTCTATCTAGCTCATTAACTAGTCAACGTGGTTATAGACTTGGGATTTGGAGTCAGATACCAAATCTTCTTACTAACCATATGAAGTGACTTAGACCACACTGATTATTTTTTAAGTCTTGTTTTTATAATCTATAAAAAGAGAATGACACCACCTAATGCACAGGGCTATAGGAATATTCAGATGAGAAACAATATGAAAGTACAAGACCTACACACTGCTCCTGAAATATTGTGATTAGATAAATGGTAGAAATTCTTGCCTATCCCTTATTGTTTGAGAGAGTTATAGCCTTTGACAGATATCTATCTGCTTAGAGACAGAAGAGACTCCAGGCACAATCTGACATAGAAGAACCCCACTATTTAAGAAATGGATGTTTAAACAACTAAAAGAGAGAAATAAGTAGCCAATGAATCAAATGAACAACATTATTGCTGTGATATAAGTTCAAAGAAGAGAGAGTCTGTCTGCTCATATGAGAATAAAAGTTATGTAAGACAGCATCTGAATCGTCTGACCTCATCAAGTTCCTGATCTCCTTTGCTTTAGTTTCCTCATCTGTAAAATGGAAATAAACAATAACACTGCTCTCATATGAGTGTTAGGAGGATTAATGGGTTAATACTGAAGAGTACTTAGAATGTTGTCTGGCAGAGACACTTCATCACCATCATTAAATTACTTGTGAAATACAAACATGAACGTGTGAGTTACTATATGTGGAATCTTCCCTGGTGTCTTTAAGTGAGATTGCTTCCCTAAAGTCCTCGAGCTTCTGTTGGGCACTTTTGACATCCAAGAGTTGTGTATAATCCTGTGAGGAACAAGCAAAAAGGGGGGTGTTTGGGGTGTTGTGATATCCTATGTTCCTCTATGCAGTTGCTACTATGTTTTTTGATGTTTTTTTTCTGCTTTTGCTTTGGGATATGTTATTTCCAAGAGGAAGAAGAAAACCAAATACAATACAAATAAGCTTCAGGTTGGGTTAAACTATCAAGGGACAAAAGTATCCTTCTGACAGTAATACAAGGAGATGTGAATTTTTTATCGAATTTTCTCTCTGTGCTCTCAGAAGGGGTCAAAGCTTAAAAGGACATCTTTTATTCAGGGCATGATAGCTGTTCTCCAAAATCGAGCTATTTGTGTGACGTCTCTTTCCAGTTGTCACTTTCCTTTGTGTCAGCTCGGCATAAGCTGACAGAATCACTTAAACTATCTAATAAAAACATTCACACATTGAATTAGGTAACTTTAAGGTGTCTTCCAATTCTAAGATTCTATGATTTTAGCCAATGAAGGTAATGTTGAGAAAAAGTCTATTAAGTTTTATGTTCCTTCTAAATGTTTTAGTGTCACAATTAGGAAAACAAATCCTTATATCTATTAATGCTGAGATCTAATATTCTGAGGAATCACTTAACATTTTCTTTTTGTTTTAATGCCTTTTCTTTTTTTTTTTAACACCTTTATTGGAGTATAATTGCTTTACAATGGTGTGTTACTTTCTGCTTTATAACGAAGTGGTACTAACTGAGGAGTGTAAAGTAACAATTAACAATAATATAAATGTTCACCGAATTTTATCTTCTTCCCTGAAAAAGCTAATATAAAATGAATGCAAAAATAACTAAACTATCATTTGATAAAACTTAGCAGTTTAGATTTTAAATTTGAAACTCTATGGTTACTATTTATTAACTCAAAATCATTTAAAAATTGTCAGAAGGTAGGCTACAAAAAATTGTAAGTGGGAAAATAAACAATCACTATAAGTGATGCATATTAATTAATAACCATCTACCAGCTAGAAATATGCTGAGAAAATAGTTGGGATAGATATGAAACTGCTGACTAGAAAAACAAGGCAAAACTGTAACTAGTAGAATTCACACTATTGACATATGTTGGCCAAAGAGTTCTGTTTATATTGTATGGAATGAAGCAGGGTCTAATATTAGCATGGGATGTGGAAGAAAATTAATCTACTAAAATTGGATTGAAGCAGTATTTTAAATTTTTCCCAGATTGAGCTATGTTTGAAAGTTGAGATTATAACCAGCAAAGAGTTATACTGACATCTTTGCATACTTCTAGAAAACACTGAGAACACTACTATATATAAAATAGATAACTAATAAGAACCTACTGTATAGCACAGGGAACTCTACTCAATACTCTGTAATGACCTATATGGGAAAAGAATCTAAAAAGAGTGGAATATATATATGTATAACTGATTCACTTTGCTGTACAGCAGAAATTAACACAACATTGTAAATCAACTATACTTCAATAAAAATAAATAACTAAATAAATAATCACTTAGGAAAAAATAAACACCGAGAAAGCCAGCTTTATATTCGGAACAACGTACATGTCCCACAAAAAATATTTATGAGCAATTTATACGATAGTGTTCTACTTAAATATGGCAAACATCAAAATTAACAATGTTCAAGAGACAAAATCAAATCGACAGACATTTACTGAGTATTTGCTATTATGAAAGGCAACGTGGTGATGTCTTGTGGAATACAAAAATCAGATGGTATGTCCCATATTTTGCTTTTAATGACCTTAAAGTTTATTTGAAAAGAAAAAGGGGGAGAAAGGACTAAATGCTAAATGACTCTGTGTGATTTAAAAATTAGTGAAAGAGAAAAATCTAATAGCTGTCATAAGGTAGCATATGGTTAATAACATGATCGAGGAGGCTTTTGTTATTACAGAATGCTTTGATTTTAAGCCTAAAATCAGTGTGCCTAATAATTGAGGGATTAAACAGTGCTTCCAAAATCACTGTGGCACCGCTGTATACATTATGGGCCACGTTTTCTGGAAACAACATAACCTTGAAATCAGTGCCCTGGGTAATGGAAGGATTCAGTTCAATTACTGTTCAACAGTCATAGGCACCATTACTGGTTTTTCTAGCGTTTTCTGATTGTTCTGGTGTTCATGTCCTGAGATGATTTGGGGGCAGCTTTCCTTGTGCTCCTGACCCTGACTTCCTACCTTCCTTGCCTCTGCCTTTCTAACTCAGTGCAGGAGGGAAAAAAATGAGCCTAATCAAGTGGGGTGTCTTCAAAGTCAAGAAATAGGATAAATTTAGTTTTAAGTAGTATGTTAGGTACATTTGCAAATATCACATTCAGTATGGTTTTCTTCAAAAACAGGTGAAGGATCTCTACATTAAAGCAATGGGTACAACAGTGAGTCAAAAAAAATACAGCAATACACACACAAAAAACAGCCTTAGTCCCTTTGACACAGTAGTATAATACCTACTTGACACACTTTTTTTTTTTTTTTACCTCCAAGTCCCTCTTCTGTTCTGAACTCTTCAGAAAAAAGGGACTAAAATAATCTAGAGCGTTACACATATTATTGACTATATTCCCTGAATATACACTGCTAACCGATCATATAACGGTATATGATTAGAGCTAAACAGCAGATAACTTTATTAAGAAGATTCAGGATTGGTTTAATAGACCCAGAGCTTTGAACTGAGTTTTGAAAAACAGATAACATCTAGAAAGGTAAACCAGAGAACAGAGATAAAAATAGCCCCAAGTCTTTTTACAGGACTCCACACAAAAGTAAGTATTGAATATTTGTAGAGAATAAGACTTCATTGGAAGGATACGATAAAATAAATGTTGTAGTATTATTTTATGTTGTCACTAATACAACAAAACAGTATTAAATTCTGTTGTCAGCAATACACCAAAAAGAGGAGAGACTTAGAACACCAGATTAACAGTATGTGTCTTTAATTAAATATTGCACAAATTCCAAATATATTGATGAACATTATGTTTGGCTACTTCAATAAAGATGTCTACATATTTACAAAAATTTAAAACAATCAAGTGCTATGTTTGCCATATACTAGTTGGCACCCTACTTAAATTACAAATATGATATTTAGGGACTAATAACTATGTCTGCATTGCTACCTTTGCAAACTAATATGTTATTCAAAGTATAATTTTTAAAAAGTTAAAATAATGAATCACATAAATATATAGTGAAAACATGTCAAATATACTTAACTCATTAATGAGGGAACCAGTAGAACAATGAAGCCACATCAAAATCATCAAAGAGATTCATATAGTCAACTTAGAATGGCATGTTGAAATAACTTGAAGTTAGACATAAAACTGGTTAATGTCCTACAGGGCAATAAAATAGTAACATTTTCTATCAGATAACAATTGTTTGCATCTCTAACAGACAACTCTCTGAGAACAAACAGACAAAATCTCTGGTTAAAACCTTGTTAGAGTAAACATATAACTGCACAGGCCTAATCATGGGTTAAGTAGTGAATCAACTTAAGCATACCATATCGAGAAATAATTTGGGGGTGGTTCTATTAGGCAATGCTCCAGCGTGACATTGAAAAGGCATGCAGTCACCCTTTTCCCTTATTTACAAATAATATTAGGATAGGTTTTTTTTTTTTAACAGACTTTCCTTGTGATCATAAATAATCATCAGAGATTATACTGTTTATCACAAAAGGCTGGTCTAATGTTTCGTCTATATAGATTTGGCAAGAAGCTTTAAGTAACATATGTACATATCCTTTCTAAACGGTCTTCTAATCTAGAGTTATATAAAGTTGGAAGACTACTAAATCCACAGAATTTAACTGTGTGGAGATTTCATTAAAAATATTGGAATGAACTTTTAAAAGCTTCCAATATTTAACTTTCTTTTTCAAGTTATGAACCAAACACAAGAGGTTCATCTCCACCAAGTTTTGCTTGCAGTACAGGTAATGTTGATGAATTCCTTTCTCCTTGAGATCTTCAGAATCTGCTGAGCTTCCTGAACTGTCAGAAAATGACCTTCCTTAATATCTGTAAGGCAAGGACCCTATTTTTAGACCAGTATCCTGGAGGGGCTATGTAGACATTGGTCATGTGAAAGGTACAATCCCTTTTCCTTAATTGTGGGCTTTTTAATGTGTGAATAAATAAGATTTAGTCTCAAATATGACACTCTAACCATATCCTTGATTGTACAACTGATTTGCTTAATTATACTCTGGTTAAAAATAAAAGAACAGAATCTTAGTAGATCTATGTAAATAATTATATTGTCATGAAAAGTAGAGATTCAGTATCTGCTCCTGTCCACTGATAGGTAGATCAGTGAGAAAAAGATAGCATTTTTTAAAAGTATCATTTCGATTTGCAAAAACATTAATAGAAATGACTTGCTCATATAGCTGTCAGAAAATAGTACATTGAAAAATATTACCAACAATATTCCAAAATGAATAACCACAATTAAATTTTCCTCATCAGTTCATTCAGTCCTACTTAGTCAATTATTTTTCCATTGGATCTTGGTCAGCAGTCTGGTTTCATGAAGTTGTATGCTTCTTGATTAAAAAGAGCTCTTGACATTTTTAATCAGTCTCCTGTCTAAATGATGTTGGCTTAGAAGCCTTTACTCAAAATCCTTTCCCTCGAAGTATCAGTGAGGAGTACAGTCTTTCTCTGATGCCCTAAGAACATGCTTCTTTATTGAGGACCACATTTCTAGACTGTAGCTTATAATGAGCCTTTGGGCAAACATGAGAGAAAAGTATAAACCATCTGTTGATGATAACATTAATGACAGTGATTAATTTATTAGAGTAGAACATTATGAGATTTAATGGGAATAATATTCTCTGTTGGGTCATAATATATAATGATATCTTAAGGATGGATTTGATCCAGGTTTCCCCTGTGGGTCAAACATACTATGAACTATAAGGGCATTGCCGCAATCCTGGAGCCTTCCAATTCTTTCTGTAATGTGGATAAGCCCTGAAACAAATTTGTATTAATAGTATTTTCCTGTATGAAACTAACTTAGGGAAAGTATAGTTTTTCCTGATTTGACACCTATTCCCAACAGCTCTTACAATAGTGTTAAGCTAATTAAGAAATGCTCAGCACATCAAACAACCTAATTATTACTAGTACTCCTCCTTTAATAAGATGAAAAAAGAATCTTTGTAGGTACCTAAGAACCTCTGGAAAACCCCATGCATTACTCACATATTAAAGATATCTTGAAAAAACTTTTTTTCTGAATATAGGATCTGATTTTAGAAGGGCAAAATCAAAAGAATCATTAAAGGAGATTAGACACTGGGTTAAGAGAGGAACATAAGTGTCTAAAAAAATGGTTATAGCCTGGCTACCTAGTAAACACAATGTCAAAAAAAAATTTTTTAAACAGATATAGCAAAAGGTAACCTAATTAACGTAATTTTAAGGTAACCTAATTAACCTAGTTGTAATATCCCTTCTCTCTTTCAGAAGTAATTTTTGTTCTTTGTTTTTTTAAAAATAAATAATCAAGGGCATTACAAAGACAGCAGAACAAAAAATTATTCTGATGAGCTACAGAGTCTCTGCTGTCTGAAAATTATATAAAAGCTAAAGAGTAACCTTTTATTATTTCTTAAGAGGAGCTGAATACTTTAAGATCAATTTTAGCACAGAGAAAATCCGAATTCTTGTATTGTATTAATATTTGACAGTAAAGAACTCATAAACCTTCTTTCCCCCTTGTGAACAAACCCATCAAAACTGCCCCAACACATTGCATTGCTTCTTTTCAGACACATCCTTTAGGGTATTACAATCCAAGTCAAAGAAAATTCACTTTCTTTAAACAACTTGCTATAGCCACTCAAATTTTGTCATCCACTATAGTCTTTCATGTTCTAGAATAAACTGACACTTTATTTTAGGACAAAACTATTCTCTAGTTCCTTTAAAAAATACAAAAATATATTCCATTACCTTGTATATACAAGTTGTATTTATTTTCTGTTAGTTTTCTGCATAGATTCTCATCCATCCATGTTAATTGCCACTTTTAACCAAAGTACCAAGTTCTGCTTCACAGCAAAAATGAGAGGTAGGTAATTGAGAACTCTCTTATATCAGCATTTTGGCAGATCAGAAAAGTTTATGAGCACACATTATAAAACCTCTAAAATCACATTCTTTTACACACTCTTACAGTGGAAAAAAAAAGATGTTTATTAACACATCTTAAAGGCATAGACACCATAATATTTTACAATAAACCTTATCCTTGATCAAATTTCCATTGTTCTATGTTTCTTATAATCTATGTCTATGAACAAAGGTTATCTATTAATTAATTCTGATATTCATCAAGGTCTTAAATTTAACTAATCTCTTAAAAATTTTGTTTAAGTTGACCAAAAAAAAAAAAAAAACCCACAATAATTTGTTTTGTTTGTGTTTATTTATTTATTTATGTCTTTTTTTTTTTAACTAAGGTATAGTTGATGTACAATATGTTTCAGGTGTACAACAAAGTGATGCACAATTTTTCAAGGTTATATTCCATTTATAGTTATTATAAAACATTGGCTATATTCCCTGTGTTGTACAATATATCTTTGTATTGTATAAACCAGGGGTCCCCAACCCCTGGGCCGTGGACAGGTACTGGTCAGCAGCCTGTTAGGAACCGGGCCGCAGAGCAGGAGGTGGGCGGCAGGTGAGCAAGCGAAGCTTCATCTGCTGCTCCCCCTTGCTCCCCGTTTCTCACATTACTGCCCCCAACCCTGTCCATGGAAAAATTTTCTTCCATGAAACTGGTCCCTGGTGCCAAAAAGTTTGCCCGAATTATAATTCAATTAATTGAACACATAATTTTATATAATTTAAAAATTAATATGGAAGAATATCAGTTAATCTGGGCAATAAACTAATATAGACTTTTAGGACATTCATATTAGCAGTCTCTTTATGAGAAAACAAACCAAAACCTAAAAGAAACTGTTTTTTCATTTACTTTACTCTGATAAAAGTTAGGAAAAATACATAGGGCTGTTTTTAAACCCCCAAAGAGCCAACTATCTCATTTTCCCAAGGATTCATTTTGAGCATATAAACTTGAATCCTTATATAAAAACACTTCTGAGCAAAGTTGTTTTTTGTTTTTTTTCCCCCCCAAGACAAGTTTTATTTTTCCCTTTGAAAGCTTGGGATTCCTCATTTGAAGCACAGGACACAGAAGATTGTTAACTGTTTTCTCAATTCCCTCAAGGATGGTGCATAGCTAATACCACTGTGGGTGCAACAGAGAGAAGTTAATAAATTGCTTGCAAAGGATGATGTAGAGAATTAAGGTTTAATCTCTGTTGTACAGGGAGGACTCAGTAAGAGCACATACAAAGAAACAGAACTTTTACTTTTTTCTGGAAATTCTTGTGCTTTTAAATATTTATATAAACCTTATGTTTTGTGATATTCTTTCAATGGCAGAACACAACACAATGACACTCAGATGAAAAATAGAACTCTTTGTTACTTATAGTTCCAAACAAGAGAAAGCTGCCAGGGTGGGAGGGTGAAGCTGGGGCGAAGTGAGAGTAGCATCAACAAATGTACACTACTGAACGTAAAATAGTTGGCTGGTGAGATTGCACATAGCACAGTGAGATTGCACATAGCACAGTGAGATTGGCTGGGTGCTTTGCGATGACCTAGAGGGGTGGGACAGGGAGGGCTGGAGGGAGGCTCAAGAGGGAGGGGATATGGGGACATGTGTATGCATATGGCTGATTCACTTTGTTGTACAGCAGAAACTAAGTATTGTGAAGCAATTATACTCCAATAAAGATCTATTAAAAGAAAAAGAGAGAAAGCTGCCAGGCACGCTACACAGGAGGTTGCACCTAGGGACAGATGAAAGCAAGCTGGGGCTGTATGGGGAAGCTTAAATATGGCAACCCTAGTGGGGTTACCTAGGTTTCACAGACTCCCTGTGGGTTGGCTAATTTGAATAATTTTGTTAGCATTTGGTACATAGAGGTTGTCCCTAGTTGTCTGGTACCCGGCCCCAGAGTGATTAGGAATGACATATAGTGACCTGGAGTTTGAAAGCCCCATGAGGGAAGTGGTGGCTGGGTAGACTTAACCAGCAACTCTAAAAGGGGAACTGCCTGACTTCTGGCTGGGACCTCAAAACTGGAATAAGGTAGCGTTAAAAAAATAAAATAAAAACAAAGGACATTATACCTTATTTGTTTCTATAATCCAATCAGAACCAAAGATCTCTAATTTAAGATAATTTGTAATCCTGCTTATTAATACACTTTGAAAATAAGACAATATTTCAAATATTCCACACAATAAGAGGGAAAGAATTTTCTCCATTATTGGCAGATGGACACACAGGTAATGTCTTAGCGCAGGCTGCTATAACAAAAAACATAGACTGGTGGCTTAAACAGCAGATATTTATTTCTCACAGTTCTGGACAATGGATGTCTAAGGTCAGGGCTTCAGCATGGCTGGGTTCCAGTGAGGGCTCTCTTCCTGACTTGCAAAAGACCACCTTCTCCCTGTGTCCCCACCTGGCAGAGGAGAGCAATCTCTCTAGTGTCTCTTCTTATAAGGGCACTAATTCCATCATAAGGGTCCCACCTTCACGACCTAATCTAACTCTAATTACCTCCCAAAGCCTTATTTCCAAACACCATCACCTTGGGAGTTAGAGCTTTAACATCTGAATTTGGGGGGGAAACAATTCAGTCCATAGACAGCATGCAACTTCAGATCAACATTAGCCATAGGTCAAAAGTAAATGCAGGGCACAAAATCTCACTGGTTCTGATCCCAAAATCTAAATCTCAAAAATGATGTCCTATAAGCATGACATAATCTCTTAATTGAAATAAGTTTGAATATAGACAAGTATACTACGCAGGGAAAAAATTAGCACAGTAGGCTTGATGTTGCCCAATTCTAACATTTCTTTAGAAGGGCCTGCTTGTGGGGTTGACCTTGGCCTCACATGGGAATTTGGCTTTTGGAACGTTCCCTTCATTATTAGTTGATAAGGCTTTTTGCATGCTTGGGGCCTGAACGCTGCTGTATCAGTCTGACTAGGTTGTTTGTAAAAATGTGGTTTATGATGAACACCTGCTCTCCTTCTTGGTGTCTGGGATTTTGGTAATTGTGGCTGGTAGTACAGGTACAGAGTATTTGCATGACCAGCTTCCAACAAAAACTCTCGGCTCTGTCTATTATTCAGGCTTCCCTAACCAGAAAGACTTCATACACATTGCCTCAGTTCATAGCTGAAGGAAGAAGCATGTCCTGTGCAACCCTGGCTGAGAAGAGCTTTGGAAGCTGTGTCTGGACCCTCCAGACCCCGTTGGGTGAGTCTTTTTTACTCACTGGCTTTGCTTTGTGTCTCTTCACTGTAATAAACCACAGCCATGAGTACAATTAAGGCCCAGAGTCCCATGAGTCCCAGTGAATTATTGAACATGTGGGTGGTCAGGGCACACTTAAAACCTATACACGGAAGGCTACAAACCAGATTTCTTGTAGTTTCTCACTTTTAGAGAATAGATGCCCAACATTTCAGTAGAGATCACAAAACTGGATTCCTAAATATTGTTGCCACTTATAGGGAATAATTTATTGACTTTTTGCAAACCAGAACCAGAACCAAAGTTATCCATAAACCAGAAATAAAAACAAAACAGCACAGGGAAAAACAGGGTAAAATAAGTCAGCAAAGGTAAGTTTCTATTGCCACTTTTGATTCACTCTGGAGGAGCAAACTAAGATATGCATAGATAAAGTTGCTTCAAGGGTCACTTGAAGAACAAGTTCATATAATTCATAGAAAAAGGCATGCTGAAATAAGTGTTCTAAGAGCAAAACAAAACTAGTTAATGCCCTACAGGGTATTAAAATCATAATCTTTCTAGTTATCTTTTCTAACTGATAGAAATCATTTATATCTCTTCCAGACAAAAATTAACATGTAATTTGACACCATCTGGGCCTTAATCAGTGACTCAAACAAAGGTACATCCCTATAAAATGATATAATTCTTAGGTACATCAGTTAGGCAATGCTCCACCATGATGTTATAAAGAAGCACCGTCATCCTTTTGTTCTATTTTGAAGTTTTAGGTAGTTCTTCTTATCAAAGTGATAAAAACTCTATTGGTAATAAACAGTTGTATATAGTATCCTTCAGGTTATACATGGTTATAATTGGAAAACTTACTTGAATCAGAAATAAAATTTACTCATGCAATCTTAATTCTAACATTGATAACTTATGACAAAAGGTCATTTGACTCATTCTACTGAATTAATTATATTTATGAAAAGATTGTGCTATACAGATACCGTAGTAACACCAGAATAAAATAATGGGTAATATATTTTTCAGTGGGGACGTATCACACTATATTCATTTTAATTAAACCAGTGGAAGAGACGTGTGCTTCTTTGAGGTATGAAGTATCATGGAAAAGGGTTCTTCCATAGGCTGAGAATTGTAGCTTTATAAAACTTTCTGTGAATTAATGGAGATCGTTACTATATTCTATTCACAATTGATACTGTAGTCTGCAATACCTAAGTCCTGCTGCCATCTAATTCCTAAAAAATGAAAATAACTTTCAGTGAGTGCATGCTGGGTAAGATCAAGTTGGATGGCCCAGAAGGAAGGAGGGGTTAATGAATAGGTTTGACAAAAAGAAGGGCAAATGCATTGCAGAAGAAAACTTGATAAAATAAATAGGCTTATCTAATATTTATGAGCCTGACTATTTCATAACACCTCTAGAAACTGAATTGAAGTCTAATAAACTAAAAAAGAACTCTTTGCCTTTCGTTGTACCAGATGATAGAGAATCATGCCTGTGAAATGAAGCGTTCATTATATTTGAGCTTGCAAGGAGATTGATATTACTCTTGTTAATTTCTACACCTATTTAAGGACTAGTCTTACCTTCCACATTTCACAGAAGAGCACTGAATATTCCTCGGAAAACCCTTGCACTGATAATGATTAGAGGCTGCTTTTCTCATAATTCCTATAAACATAATCAGGCCAGCATGTTTGCAAGAGTAACACAAACAATCACAAATCCAAGTCCCGATTAATGGAAAGCCAACAGGAAAGAAATATTTGGCAGAAATCTCAGAGTCAAGAGGAGAGCAGAAAATGGGAACTGGGGACAAGCAATGTAATTGTTTTCTATCTCAAAAGATGAAAAGCCTGAATCTTTAAAAACAGCTTGCAATTTGCAATTTGAATTCTTTTTCACTCTTAAGTATTCAATAGGGAAAACAACAGTTATGCCAATGCTGTGACCTTTGAAAAGGGCTTGTAGTTTTCTGGGAGCTGCTATGGCTGGTTAATAGAAATGAGATATGGTCCAAGTTGCTAAAATGCTAAAATCTCATAAAGAAAAGGAGGTATGACCTGAAAATCCTTCTTGGACTTTAAGGGACTTTCTCTCCCTCCATTCCAGGGAACAGAGTGACAGCCCATGTGCCAATATTGTTAACACAAACCCTTCTTTACATGGTTCTCTGGTTCTGGCTCCTTCAGTAAGCTTCTCTGGTGGTCACTCCGGGGATGGCAGACCTGAAACTATGGGCAGTTGTTTTCTTTCTGCAAAATTTTACTTCACTGGGGGAATAACTCCCTCATTAATTTCCCTCAAACATCACTCATGTCAGGCTGGAGTATTTAATGAAACTGTATTAAAGGCTTAATAATAATAATAATGATAATAATAATAATAATGGACTCATTACATAGAAAATTTAAAACTGGATATCAGGTAGTAATATTTCCATAATTTTATACCAATATCCATTCCTAGAGTGTTTCTTTCTGTGGGTCTTTTTTCTCAGTCCTCAACTTGTTGGTAGTTTCCATGTCTCACTCATCTTAACTAAAAACTAGGAAGACAATAATGACAACAATGAAGCCTTTTTTTTTTTTGAACAGCTCTTAATCCAAAGCCTTAAATAGTTTTATCTGGCCCCAAGCCAAGATATAAAAATATTAAAATTAAGGTCAATATTCAGTTCTGACACGTTCCAGGCCTATGGTCTTCAACAACTCAGTTTGAAGCATAGTATTTGTGTTGTTTTACTAGACTCACAACTTTTAAATATCTTGGTCTAATGCTTAGTCTTTTTGATTTTTTGCTAGTACAGAGTTTTCCCAGGAAAATATTTTATCAACGTGGTTCCTTCCAATATAAAAAAAAGATCTCCCCAGGGTAAATTTTTAGTTCATCCCTGAAGTGCTGAAATTGTCTGTGATCCCTAAAATGACAACCTCTATAGCTTTGCTAATTTGAATATTGAAGATCACCTCCAAAAATCAGTGGGACATTTTGTACAAATAGGTGCTCAAGTCGTTATGATGAAAAGGGGAAAAGAGAGTTGCTCTCGAATTTTTAGTGGCCATTTTAGTAAATGACTGTTATGCAAAGATTTTTTTTAATAAAAAGACAAGCCACAGATTGGCAGAAAACATTTGGAAATTACATATCCAACACAGGACTACTGTCTAGGATATGATATGAATATCTAGAATATGACAACTCAACAGTGAAAAGTCAAATAATTCAGTTAAAGATAGAGCAAAAGTCTTGAAGATTCATTTCATCACAGAGGACAAATAGATGGCAAAAAAGCACATAAAAAGTTGTTCACTATCATTAGCCCCTGGAGAAATGAAAAATAAAACCACAATGAGAATCACTAAACACCTATCAGAATGGCTAAAACAGAAACAGTGAGAACACCAAATGCTGGTGAGGATGTGGAGAAACTGGATCACTCACACATTGTTGGTGGGAACATAAAATGGCATAAGTTATTCTGAAAAATAATTTGGCAGTTTATTAAAAAAAAACACCACAACAACAAAAAAAAAACAAAAAAACCCCCAAAAAACACAACAAATGTACAATTATCATATAACCTAGAAATTGTACTTCAGGGCATTTATCTGAGACAAACGGAAACATATTCATGCAAAAATCTGTCCATGAATGTTTATGACAGCGTTATCTGTAATAGCTAAAAGCTGCTAACAGATGTCCTTCAACAGATAAATGGTTAAGCAAACTGTAAAATACCCAAACCATGAAATTCTATACAGCAATAAAAGGGAATGAAGTACTGATACACGTGACAATCTGTACGAGTCTCCAAAGAACTATGATGAGTGAAAAAAAAGGCCAATCTCCAAAAGTTACATTCTGTAGGATTCCACTTATCTAACATTCTTAAAATTACAAAATTATAGAAATGAAGAGAAGATTAGTAGTTACCAGGAGTTAAGGAGGGGGGTGGAGATGGGAAGGAACTGGGTATAGCTATAATACGGCAATTTGAGGGATTTTTGTAGTGATGGAAATATCTTTACTGTAACGATCTCAATTGTATCAATAACAATTTCCTAGCTGTGATATTGTCCTGTAGTTTGCAAGATGTTACCGTAAGGGGAACTGGACAAAGGGTCCTTGGGATCTCTCTGTTATTTCTTAACAACTGCATGTGAATATATAATCATGTCAAAATTAAAAGTTTAATTTAAAAACTATGGTGCAACATTCCTTTTTAAGATAGCTTTCAAGGTCCAGGTTCCCACTAAAATGATGAACCAGAAAGACTGTTGGCTTTCTCCCCCAAGGTCAATCCCTGAGCAACTATGGGGGGAAACAAAGAAAAAAAAATAAATGTATAAAATGATTTAAAATCTCCTGGTGTGACAAGGATTATTTTGAAGCCTTGTGTAGGTATGTGGTTTTTACCTGGGGAAAGAAACAGCCAGGTGAGACTGTGGGAGGATAAAATTTCAAGGAACTGTTGGAGTTCTGCTTTTGTTTCTCTCCTGACATTGCCTGGGGACAAACAGTGCCCGTCCCTGCACCTGCTGCTACTCAAGGCTCCAGTTGAATATTCATGCCAGATAAGAAGCCTTGTGCCGTGAGCATCAGATGGAAAAAAAAAAAAAAAAAGAGGAAGAGCTAATTTTAGATAGTCACTTTCCAACACCTCCCTTTCCAAATTTTCCAAGGGCTGGTGAATTGCTGATGCAGGGGACACGGGTTTGTGCCCCGGTCCGGGAAGATCCCACATGCCACGAAGCGGCTGGGCCCGTGAGCCATGGCCGCTGAGCCTGCGCGTCCGGAGCCTGTGCTCCGCAACGGGAGAAGCCACAACAGTGAGAGGCCCGCGTACCGCAAAAAAATAAATAAAGAGGCACTTCTTCTAATACATTTATCTATGGGAAATAAAGGAATTATTTGGGGTGACTTAAGAGTGTTTAGTTGTTTTATTTTTCTTTAAACCCTATGGCTCATCAACCCTTCATTCCATGAGCTCATTGGGGCTCACTGGACTGGAGATGGCTTTGCCCCCACATGTACCATCTGACAGTGTAGTCAGTACCACAATGGGAAAATGAGCTCAAAGGACAAAATAATAAAACTTTTGAAGACTCCAAGTATTAAGAAGAAAAGCAACATACTGCATTAAATATTCCATTAAAGCAAAAATACAAAAACAAAAGAACCAAGACTTTAAAATTAGACTAATAAACATATGAAAAGAGGTAAGGGATGATATTAGCAATATTAAATGAGAATTAATTTTTTAAAAAAATCTAGATATTTAAGTTATAAAACATAAAATAATTAGAATAGAGTCACAGAGAAATAAACTTCAACCCCTCCGCCCAAATATGAAATCCCTCAGCCTAAAAGACACTAAAAGGCCAAATAAAAGAATGAAGGAAAAGCTCATCCTTTGCCACACTAAAATGGTATGTTTGAATATCAAAGACAAAGAGAAAATTTTCGAAGCTGACAGAAGCAAAATATCACATATAAAGGAATAAGAATTGGGTTGATAATATTTTTTTCACAAAAAAATGGATGTAAGGAAACAATAAAATACTCTTTCAAAACTATTCATGAAAAGGTTATAAAAACTAGAGTGTGACATATGGCTAAACTCTTGATTAAAGACTTAAAGACATTTAATTTTATTCTGAAAATAAACATGAGGTTACTAGAGCAAAGATCAGATTATTACTTAAGGTAATAACTGTGCCCATTTCTCTGTGTCTCATACCCCACAGGCTGTGCTTGAGGGCCAGCTATCACCTTGCACATATGGGGGTGCAGAGGAGGAACCCTGAAATTATTAATCTGGGAGTTTATTTGGATTAGCTGATCATCAACCACCTTTTCTTCTTAGAGAGGGAGATAAACTTAATCTCCCTAAGTAAACAAAATTTTCTTGGAAAAGAAGTGGAAAGTCCCTGGGTTCTTACCTTTTAGACTGTATATAAACCTCTCTAGGGGAAAAATACAACAATCATCTCAACTTACAACTCTTAAAATATCTCCCTGGTGTTGTGGTTTATCCCCCTTTGAAATGTAAGCACATGTCTCTAGACAGGTAAATCTCCACAGAGTTCTTTTGCTATTTATTCAGCCGTCTTTAGAATATCAAGGTTTGTCCTTTAACCAAGGACTCTGTTTTCTTCACTCAGAAATCCCTAGCCATTCAGAAACATGAAAATATTTACTCCTTGACAACTGCCATTCAAATACAGGGACATGATAAAAATATTCCCTGACTTATGATTTTGGATAAATTACATAAAAAAGAGAAAAAAGCAAATCCAGGAAACACTATAAGGGATATATGAAAAAAATATAGCCAAAACCTTGTTAAAATTAATATTGTCTTACTAAACCCCCCAAAAGGCGAAATAGGTTTATAATAACTGCAAAATGAAAGACTAGAGAATATGAAAGAGGGATCAAAGTGGTGCATAAGTACCAAAAAGTGCAAGAGTTTGCTAACATTCTTGCCATTAAAAAAAGTACCAGTCAAAATGAAAGAAAAATAAACTTAGACACAATAGGAAAAACTTTAAAGTGACAGAAACAGATACAAATTCATCAATGTTTACAGTAAATGTAAACAGATTAAAAAACATATTGACAGAATGGATAAGGAAGCAAAAGAACATTCAAAGAATGAGAGAGAAGATAAATAACAAGACACATCAGACAAATATCCATTAAAAGAAAGCTGTGTAGCTAAATTAATATCAGATAAAATGGATGTTAATATATGAAGTACTTGTTAAAGATTGAATATCATTATCCAATGATAAAAATTTCCATGAAGTAAGAAGCTCCAGCAATTTAAAACATGATGCTCCTAATTTTAAAAAGCCTGAAATATAATTAAGGGAGAAATGGATAAATCCATCATCATGGATTTCAACATATTGTTCTCCATTGATAGATAAACCACAGAAAATAATCAGGAAGTATATAGATCTGAACAACATGATTAACAAATTTGAACGAGTACACGTATGTCCAATTTTGCAGCCAACAATTAAAGAATGCATATATCTCTCAAGCATATATGGAAGGTTTCTTATGACATTTTATCATAAAGGAAATGAACACAATACACTTCAAGGATACCATAGATATTACACAGATCATGATCTCTAAAGACAATATAATTAAGTTAGAAGTTATTTTTCAAAAGATGGAAGAAAAATATTTTCCCATATATTTGAAGTTTTTAAAAAGACTGTTACATAATAAATGAAAGTTTAAGAGAAATAAATAATTCCTAGGATTGTATGATAATAGAAGATAATTTCAGCTTATAAAGCAAAACTTATGAGTTGTGGTCAAAGTGATCCTTTGAGAGGGATTTATAGTCTTAAATATTAATATTAGAAAAGAAGAAATATTCAAAATCAGTTGTCCTAAGGTGTATTTTGAGAATTTAGAAAATGAATACTAGAGTCAACCAAAGAAAAAGGAAAAAGAAAAAGATGATAAAAATGAGTTGTGATTAATGAAAACAATGGTGCTATTTTAACTAGAATTTGATTATAAAGAAAACACATCAAATAGAAGGTAACAGTGACCTAAAAGAAAGAAAGAGCTTTTCTCTCAACCTTCCTCTTATTCAGGAAAACTGACACCATTTCTCCCTTTCCTTCAATGTTAACTCTACCCTCCGCTTCTGGGGTCTTCTGCCACACCACCCTGTGACAAAGAGTGAAATCGTGGGAGGTCAGGGGCACCCACGCACAGAATTCCTGTGGGAATCACTCCTGTGAGGGTTTAGTTTGCCCATGCACTGCCTCATTTTTGCAGAGAAAAATGAAGTTTGGAGAAATCAGAAGCTATTAAACACTGGTCCTCAAAAGGCTGGGTACAGGCTGGTACTGAGCCGTTTGGCAAAAGAGTAGTGATGTACACTGTCTTACTTCAGGCTTTCCAGCAATATGCTCTTACCCCATCACTGAGCAAGATTCTAAAACTCCCCAAAGAGCAGAACTTGTTTGGTGGGGACAGAAAGAAGATTTTAGCTTAGATTTCCAAGTCTTTAATTTGTGTTAAATGTAAACACTGGCCGACTTCCTTATTTTCCACCCAATTAATCCACGGCATGGCTCAGTAGCTCTGACTTCACCCTGACACCCTGATTATGGTCATGTGAACACTGGCTCCTACTGCTGTTCACAAGTGTCCTGTTCTGCGTTGGGTCCAAATGTCCAAAACAGTCTCACATTGTTGGGGTGGGGAGGAATGTATCTGTGCATGTGTATGTGTATATGTATATATATATATGTAAAATGATGTACTCTGACCCAGGAAGAGTGGTGACTAGAGCACCAGGGTTTAATTGTTCTTTGTACACACTAAGAAATTAGAGAGGAAATATTCTTTTTTTCTCTTGATGGTCTGGAGTTATTTATTTATGAAAGTGTTCTGGCTCTGTGGTTCCTAAATTTGCTCATCGCTAAGAGTCACCCAAGTGCTAGTTAAAAGCACAGATTCCTGGACCTTTCCCTAGAGCTTCTAACTCAGGATGTCTGGGGTACAGCCTAGGTTCTGTATTTTGAACTTGTGCCCCCAGGGTCCTTTTATGTTTGAACAGGTTTGAGAAACTTTGTTCTACCTAGTTCCAGGTCTAAAAATTTATCCACAGTCTTTTGGGAATCACCGCAACAGAAGATGGTGTCCATTAATCTGCTATTTTCATTTAGTACACCTTTGTTTCTTAGCTTCTCTAAACCTTGGTTTTTTTCACCAGAAATACAGAGATACTATTAATAATAACATCTACCTTCAAGGGACTTTCAGAGAAAGCAATAAACTAAAGCCTGTAAAACACTTAGCATAAGACTTAGAAGAGAGCAATCCTGTACCGTTAGCTACAATTATTATTATTTTGTATAACAATTTTTGCTTGCCTTACCTGATAGATTATTTAGAAAAATGTTGCAATTATTCTCCTCCCTGTACTAAGCTTCTGTGCAATGTGGCTTTTCAACAACTCTCATCAGGCCATGGAGTCTATTTCCCCTACACTTGAATCCAGGATGCGCTTGTCAATCTTTCTGAGCAATAAAATACAGCAGCAGAAGTGCAGTTCTGTTAGTCTGAGCCTGGGCTTCAGGAGGTCTTGCAAACGTCCATTCTATGAAGGAGCCTACTCTAGCCTGCTGGAGGATGAGAGACCACATGGACCAGCCCAGTCAGCCAGGTGTCTCAGCCCTGGCCCCAGAGATGTCTGGAGCCCAGTCAAGATCACCCATCCTATAGCTAACTGGAGGTAAATAAGTGAGCCCAACTGAGAGCAGCAAAAGCACACAAATGACCCAAGAACTCATGAGGAGTAATAAGTGGGGATTGTTTTAAGGTACTAAGTTTTGGGGTAATTTGTTACACAGGCATAGATAACAGGTACATCTACTATATGCCAATTACTAGGAAACATTAGAGTTGCAAAGATAAATAAGGCACAATACTAGCTCTCAACGACAGAAAGCATGGTTTCACAAAGGAAAAAGACAGCTAAATACAATTACAAAACACAATTGTGCAAGGTTAAATTACGGTCTTGATTTGTTCAAAAAATACTTTTGGAATGTCTGCTATTTGCCGTGCACTGTTCTAGGCACTTGAGACATATCAGTAAACAAATTAGACAAAGGTCCCTTCCCCAATGAAAATATTAAATAGTAAATGTCATAAATAAATATATTGAATAGGAAGTTATAAAGTGATAACGTTTTGATTTACATTTTCCTGAAGGGTAATGATGTTGAGCATCTTTTCATGGACGTCATTGACTATTTGTCTTTTTTGGAGAAATGTCTATTCAGATCCTTTGCCCAACTTTTTAAACTCCCGATCTTTTAAACACTTCATCTGTTACCGCCTGGATTCCTGCTAAGATTCCAACCGATAGGTATCAGGAGACCATCAGATTTATAGAATCTACTTTAATAGATTAAGTACATAATAGATTAAGTACATAAATTTAGTGAAAGATTTAGGGCAAGCCACTCATGCTGGTTGTGCAAACAAAAAGAAGAAAATCATTTCTGTATGATTACACTGACCTCAGTCATTTCTTTTGAATTAAGGCTGTATCTCAACATGGTCTCTTAACTATCGATTTCCCACTTGAGTCATTTATTGTTAAACCATCCTACAAACACAACACAGTCCAAGTCCCAGGAAGTGGAATTTTAGGGCTCCAATTTTGTCCATGCCGAATTTCCCAACAAGCTTTAACAAGCCCTGACAGTTGAAACATCTGAAAACAGCTACAGATATGAAATTGAAGACGGCATCTTCTTGTCAAAATAATTCAGACTTTGGTTAAACCAGCAGCTCCAGTAAAGTTGTGGTTTGAAGCCACACAGAACTGAGTTTGAATATTTACTCTGTTATTTATTGGCTACATGACTTTGGATGTTACTTAACCTGTTTCAGCTTATTTCCTCATCTGTAAAATTAGGATAGTAGTATTACTATATATAAAATGGTTGTGATATGTAAGTAAAATAATGCAAACAAGACGCCTGGAAAGAATAATGTTAAGCAACTATTTCCTTCCCCACTGTTCTGGCACTGATGTTTCACATTAGTATGGTTCTCAAAAGTATCTCTCTCCTTCAAAACACTAAGTGCATGCCACGAGAATTTATGCAGTTATGTTACAGAAGACATTTTATCTATGAAACAGGTGAATACAGTTAGTTATTATATGCTTTATTATAAAAAAATTCTAAGATACATTGAAAAATTAATTCCTTTTTTTTAAACGACAGTAAATAAGACAAAGTGTTAGGTGTCATAGAGCTTACATTCTAGTTGTGAAGACAGGCAGTCTTTCTGTCTATAAAATCGTAGGCCTAAAAATAAAACTGTGTATGGGGAGTTTCTCCACCAACCTATATGCTTCAGAAGTAGCCTTGTTATTTATCTAAGACATGGATTAAATCACGAGGGTGGGAAAAGGTAGTATCATATCCTCTATTTATAATTGTGAGCATGTTAATATATTGTATTGACAAAATGCCGAGTGAAACAGAGCAGTTCTCTTTTTAATTCATTCCCTGAGCTGATGAATTATGAATATGAATTGATGGGCTTGTCTTATGATACTAATGCTCTATCTCAAAGAAGCAAGTGAAAAAGCTTTGACCTTTGGGAACACAATGAATTCATAGATAACCAGTCTTCCAGGAGTCCACCCTGAAAAGCGCACACTTATCTACACACCACAGAGAGGAGCTACACTCTTGACTCAAATAATCGCCATGCCTCTCTCATGAAAATTGTGGAACTATTCTTGGACTATAAAAGAGTCCAGTTGTGTGAAGAGCGGCAGAGGAAACTACAAAAGCATTTAGATTGGACCCTGCAAGTAGAGAGATTTTTTCGTGAGTGCGAATGCAACATCAAACAAGCACACTGCAAGTATATAGGATGCTGGCAGTTGCAGAATCTGATTCTGGATGCTCTTGTCCTTAAATTATATATAATCGCTTTCATAAAGTGAGTCAATTTGAATTCTCTAGGATACTTTATTCTTTCTTGTCAGTCCCTCTATGGAATATTCATTCCTGTCCCTGGATTAAAACTTTTATAAACTCCATAGCTTTCCCAATCACTCTCAGATGATAAAAGTCTCTCTCTCTCCTCTCTCTCTCTTTCTTTTTTTTTTTTTTTTTTTTTTTTTTTAGGTACTAGAAAGTCTAATCAGGGTGATTATCACATCCATCAAGTCTTTGCTCAAATGTTATCTTCCTTGACCATCTTATTTACCTTTACAAATCTCTTTTCCACCCCAGCATTCCATATTCTCCTTTGTGCTGTTTTTATTTTCGGCCTTTTTAATAAATAATTTACTGATTTTATTTATTTTCTGTTTCCTTCACTAGTAAGTTCCTTGAAGGCAAGGATTTTTTTCCTTTTCTTTTCCTGTGTATATGTGTTTTTACTGATTTATTCTTTGAACGTAAAAATGTGGTGAACACATTTTATGCACTCACTCAAGCCACATTTGTTAAAAGAGAGAGTGAATCAGAAATCCAAATTCTCATCTATTTTAATTAAAGCTTTTCTCCTCTCCCAGCGTGGGCTTACCTAAATAAAGCAGGACACACCCCCTCACGTTCCCTCACTTATCAGCTGCTAATTGTGGATGGAAGAGGCAAGATGTAGGGTAAGAGAATATAATATGAATTGTGGGTATAATTTGACATCAGGGACAATTTCATTACAATTGTGACACGTGCACAGTTTGCTAATACTTTCCTTTGTGGGATGGTTTTGTGGGTCATTGGGAGATTCCACCTTGTTCAGATTCTCTCACCTCCTTAACGTAGGCAGATGCCTTATCTGGCATGCTGCTGGTGACGTTACTGAGCTTCTACAGCCAAATGTTTTATTTGCTGTATTTTAAATTAAAATAAGTGTGTATAACAAGTGAAATAGTTATATAACATAAAGGTTCATAAAAGCAAAACAAAACCATTTTCTTCATCCCCCAATTCCACCAGATAATCAATGCTAATAACCTTTTTCTGTAACTTTCTCCTTGTTCATATGTATAAATATAAGCATACATACAAATGTGAGATATCTTTTGTGTGTGTTTATTTTTACTTAATTAAAATCATGCTCTGCTCATTACATTGATAAATTGTACGTATCATGGCTCAATTTTTTTTTCTAATGTCTTTATTCAGATACAATCAGTAGACTGAACAAGCATGATTAAGGACATAAACACACTTTGTTTTGGTCTCTTTTTCTCACTTTTCTTTTAACATTTATTTAGAGGGTTTAATCTTTCCTTGCCCCTGGATGAAAATTGAGGTCACTTTTAACTCTCAAATGCAGACTCAATTAGATAATATAGTTTTCATTCCTAGATACTAATAAGATATTCAGACTTGATTTAACATTAAAATCTTCATCCCTTTCCCGTTTGGATCCACCTAAATAGTTTGCTTTAATGAAAGTTTCGAATCCAGATGGAATTATTGCAAATCATGTGAGAAAGAGATTCACCTTTACTTCCTTCCACATTGATACCTACTTGTTGTAGACAGCATTTATTAAACAAAGTCTTACCCTTCCTACTCAAATGAAGTAACTTTTTCCTCTTTTTCTTCATGCTACATTTTCAAATATGTAAGATTGATTTACAGATTTTTCTGCCTATTTCCTTTGATCTGTTTCTCTATTCCCATGCCAATATTAATGCGATTAAAATGACTCTATCACATGGTCAAACAGCAGGTAAAGAAAAACTCTTCCCTTCTCTATTCTTCGTTGTCCTACTTTTCTTGGTTTATCTCTGGCATTTAGAGTTCCTCATTAAATAATCAGAACCAATCCTTCACCTCCCTCATCCTTCTCCTGATGGCATTCTGATGGAAATTGCTTTACATTTATTTATTAGTTTGGGGAAGTTTAATATTATGATATAAAAAATTCCTATTTAAGAACATGGAATGACTTTCCAATTATTCATATTTTGTTTTATTTTCATCAGTAGTATTTTATAGTTTTAAATTTATAGGTCTGACATGTTTCTTATTAAATTAAGCCCTAAGCACTCTACAGTTTTTGTTGCTAGTATGAATATTATTTTCATTTCTAGTTCTAGGAGTTTATACCTATAGAGAAAACTCTATTGATTTTTGTATACTTATACCAGCCACATAACATACTTCTTTTATCAATCCTGGAAGTTTTTGTATCTCTTAACTGTTATACAATTAAACTATTGGTTAAAAAAATTAATAATAAAATAATTTTCTCTCTTCCAATGTTTTATACATTTTAAAAAATCTTATTTCATTTGTTAGTACCTCTGAGATATCAGTAGCAAGCATTCCTGATGACTGGTTTACAATTTTAATTGAGATAGTTTCAGTTTTGCTCTTTAGAATGATTTGATGTTAGTTTTTGGTAAAAAAAAATCTTTGCAATATTTAAGTGGCATTCTATTTTTCTCAGAATTTTCACTGAGAATGACTGCTAAGTTTTATCAAATGCTTTTTCAGCATCCATTGATCTGATCACATCATTTTTCTCCCTTAATTTGTTGATGTAATAAGTTCTCTGAAAAGATTTCATGGTAATTGTACTACCCTTGCATTACGAAATAAGCCTTTTTTACTCATTGTGCATTACTATTTTGATACATTGCTGGAGTCTCCTTGCTAATATTTACTTGGAATTCTTGCATCTATATTAAATAATAAGACCAATATGTTTTGGGGGGATCAGCTTTTGATGTTAAAGTTGTTCTGGTTTTATAAAATTTCTTGGTGACATTTACATTCTTTTATTGCTTGGGAAAACTTAAATAATAATGCAAATGTATAATAATTAAAGCTTAGATGGAAGACAGGTGTGAAACTACCTAGTTTGGGGCCTCTTATATCGGTATATCTGTAATGACATTTTCGATCTTGTCTATGATAATTAATATATTTAAGTTAGATAACTTAAATTTCACTAAGAAATCATTCATTTTCTGTAGGTTTTCAAATTTTTTGTTATAGAGTTCTATGGAGAATTATCTTAATTTTACTTTAATTTCCCCTTTTTCTGTGATTATGTCTTATTTTGCTTTTCTAATCTTGCACATTTCCTAGTTTTTCCTTAATCAGGCTTATAAAAGGTGACTCAATTTTGTTTCCAGTTTTATTGAGATATAATTAATGCACAGCACTGTATAAGTTTAAGGTGTACAGCATAATAATTTGACTTACAAATGATTGCCACAATAAGTTTAGTGAACATCAATCATCTCATATAGATACAAAAGAAAAGAAAACAATTTTTTTCCTTGTGATGAGACCTCTTAGGATCTACTCTCTTAACAACTTTCATATGTAACACGTGTATATGCTCGTATGCAACAGCAGTGTTAATTATATTTATCATGCTGTGCATGACATCCCTAGTACTTATTTATCTCACACTGGAAGTTTGTGCCTTTTTTTTTTTTTTTTTTTTGCGGTACGCGGGCCTCTCACTGTGGTGGCCTCTCCTGTTGCGGAGCACACGCTCTGGACGCGCAGGCTCAGCGGCCATGGCTCACGGGCACAGCCGCTCCGCGGCATGTGGGATCTTCCCGGACCGGGGCACGAACCCGCATCCCCTGCATCAGCAGGCGGACTCGCAACCACTGCGCCACCAGGGAAGCCCAAGTTTGTACCTTTTGACCGCCTTCATCCAACTCACCCTCCCACCCACCCCCGCCTCACCTCTGGTAACCACAAATCTGATCTCTTTTTCTGGGTTTGTTTGTTTGCTTTTTGAAGTATAACTGACCTACAACCCTATGTTGGTTCCTGGTGCACAACATAGTGATTCAGTGTTTCTACCCATTATAAAATGATCACCATGATAAGTCTAAGTATCATCTGAGGGTGACTTTAATTTTTAAATAATTTTCAAAGAATTGATCTGGTATTTATTATTTCTACTTTTGCTGTTTTATTAATTTCAGATTTTATTTTATTATTTTCCTCTCCTTTCTTTTGCATTATTATGTTGCATATTATCTAATGAAAATATTTAAGGTAGATATCCAGAGAGGTATTTATCAGCTATTTATCTGCCTAGCCCTTTTGGCACCTTTCCTATATTTGAGAAGTCTCTGAATTAGAAGACACTTCAAATTAGAGTTAAAATTATAACTTATATTCAGCCTCTCTTGCTGCAAGGGTGCAGGCAGATGACATAGATGTTACCTATTAGAATTACCTAAATAAGAATCCAATTTAGCAGATACTGATGTTAAATACAGTCATGGCATGGACTCCTCCTGGTGAGGATGACCTGAAAAGATGTTTTATAAGATTTAAAGGTCCTTTTGATGGCAGGATGAAACACAATGACCCTCAGAGAGATGAAAGGCAGAACGCTTTGTTACTTACAGCTCCAAATGGGAGAAGGCTGCCACACAAGCCGACGGAGTAACAGCAAACTGGAACTGTAGGAGCAGGTTTATTATGGAATGGGGTGAGGATAGATTGGTTTCCTGGACTTCCTGAGCGTCAACTAATCTGAATAATTACACAGGCTCTGCGGCATTGAGGGATGTCAAGTTGTTTGTTACCTGGTCCAGGGGCAATTGGTAATTTGTGCCTCATGGTCCCAGAAAATGAGAGCCCAAGAAGGGAACTGGTGGAGTTAGGGACTTAACTAACTGCCCAAAAGGGAAATCGAGAGTTTTTAGTCACAACTTCAATACAGGGTCATGACAGCACCTGTACAATATTATATTACACCAGAAGCATCAGGTTTCCAGCACATCAGTGTCATAGGTGGATGTGGAAGATTTCAGGTTTAAACTTGGGAGTTTCTACCCCTTGACAGAGTGAACAGGGTTTTACTGGAGAAGCCCAGTGGTGTAATTGGAGGGTCAGATTGTCTGTCCTCCAAACCTGATTCTCTGGGCGTCATAGAGATTCTCAGAGCTATCCTTGGGAATTTAGTCTGGGTAATAATATTAGTCTGGGTTCTCCATATATAAATAAAGAGTTTTATAATAAAGAATCAGCTCCCACAGTTATACAGGCTGGCAAGTTGCAATATCTGCATGATATGTCAGAAAGCTTGGAGACCCAGGAGAGCCAATGGTTTTGTTCCAATCTGAGTCCAAAGGCCCGAGAACCAGGAGAGTCATTGGTGTAATTCCAGTCTCAATGGTGTAATTCAAGCAGGTTGGAGACCCAGAAAGAGCCAGTGTATCAGTTTGAGTGTGAAAGCAGGAAATAAACCAGCGTTCCTGTTCAAAGGCAGTCGGGCAGAAAGGCTTCTCTCTTGCTTGTGGGAAGGTCAGCTTTTTGCTCTATTCTGGCATTCAACTGATTGGACGAGGCTCACCCACATTGGAAAGTGCAATATGCTTGACTTAGTCTACGATTTGAATGTTAATCTCATCCAAGAACACCTTTAGCAAAACACCTAGAATAATGTTTGACCAGATATCTGGGTACCCCATGGCCCAGTGAAGCTGACACATAAAACTAACCATCACAGTGCTTTTATATATTTATTTTCTATTTACTAGAGTAGATTCTGTGAATTTTTATGATTCCCACTCAAAATCTTGACTGATAAAAGTACAGTTTTATTTTAATTTTTCATCTTTAATAATGCAAGTATTTAAGTCTGATGTTATGTATTTTTCTATGAAAAGAGCTTTTGATAGGTCCACTAGATTTTTGTAATAACCATTCTTCCTTTATATTTTTTTGATAATTTGTCCTTTTAGGTTTAAATATTCTTTGATTCAACCACTATCTAAAAGTTAATTTTCTAATTTTTATGTAATAAAAGTTCCCCCCCCTTAAATTTATAGCCTCAGGATTAGAGAATTGGTCTGTAAGATTTCTACTTTTCTAAATTTAAGGTTTTATTGTTTTTAAGTTGGTAAACAGGATTTTTAGATGTTCAATGAACATACACAAAATACTTTTTACTCAAGTTAAAGTTTTATAAATAACTAGTAAATTTGACAGTTGAGTGTTATTACTTCTTACGTATAAAATCTGTTCTATTTAAAAAAAACTATATTGACATCTATTTTTAGTAAGTCCCCTTTGTTTTTTAAATAGTTTTAATTTTATATTTGTGTAGGACTATTTCAGATTTATGCTCTTTTTTTCATAAACATTGCTTTTCATAGTTACACAATTTCCCTCTTTATTCTGGTAACTGAATATAACCTTAAACTCTTCCTATATGATATTAATATAGCCACTCTTGCTTTTTTTGTGGTTGCAACTCCATTTGAATAATATCTCTTTTACCATCTCTAATTTCAACTCAGATTTAATACTTTGTCCTCTATAAACAGCATATTTTTTAAAAAAATTTAAATATTACAGTCTGCCCTCTTAAAGGGTAATACTTTACTTGATTTTATTTATTTCACTTTACTTGTATGTATTAATACAGTATGTATTAATTTATTATTTTCTTTTCCCCTTATTTCTAATAATTCCATCAATTTACTTATCTCTTTTGTCCTTGTTTATGTTTTCCATTCCATCAAAATTTGTGTCTTTTCTGATATTCATACAAATTTCTCTAGTATGACTTAAAAAGACAAAACTAATAATTCCACACAGGATACTTTCCCATTTCCCTCCTGCTCTGTCTCCCCACTCCCCTTCTTTTTTTGTCCTGTGCACCCCAATGTCACAGTTTTGCTGAGTCAGCTTTGTGGTTTGAGGTTCAGACATTTTTTAAAATTTCTCTTGCAGTTTCTCACATATATTTTAAGAATTCCTATTTAAGTCAGTAAAGAGTTAGATCAAAAGCCTGTGATTCCCACAGAATTCACAGCATCCATGTAGACCAGAACAGGAAGCTAGGACAAGTGCAAAGGTACAGCAGGGTGGGTTGCAATAGCTGTCTTAAAGCACTACACTTCTTATACATTTCAACCCTGCTTCTTGAGGGGAATGGATGGAGTTTCTGATAGATCCTGTCCATGGAGTATAAAGGCAGGAGCATGTATCTATAGCCACAGAGATTTGCACTTAAATTACTCCTCTGCCACTTCTTACGGGTGCTATCAGGCAGTCACCAGCCTCCAGAGCTTCAGTTTCCTATTTGCGGAAATGAAACATGATTACCATCTCACAGGGTTGCTATGAAAACAGAGAAGACCATAGACCTCTGAGGTGGGTATTACTAGGTACTCCAGTGACATTTGAGTCTCCGTCTTTCCCTTCCCCAGACTGTGTGATGATACTTGCCTTAAGATGGTCAGACTGATTTGAAATTCAAACCTCACATCCCTCCTGCTGGGAAGAGGAACAATTGAAAAATAACACCTCTCCCTCCAGCCAAGCATGTCTGTTTCCATTTTTGTGTGCAGTTTCCGGCTTTATCCAGACACACATACAGAGTTGGAAGCACCTTGAAGTGGCAGGTTTGTGTCTTGCAAAGATATTCTTTTGGCGTTGATAGGCAGATACTTTTTGGCTTACCTCTTCCTAATAAGCGATGTTTATAAATCACCACAGCTTTAGATTTGAACCCAAGATCTAGTGAACTACAACGTAAAACAAAACTCAAGGTAGCTAAGGGAAAAGAAATTGTTTTGATGAATCTCGTATCTTTGTGTATCTCTAGGCAATGCTAACCTCCTTACAGAATGATTTATTGCCTAACACGTCAGCTTGGGAAATACATAAGTTTTCAGCTCAAAAGGACTTTTATAGGGCAACAGGACCACTCTGCCTCCAGAAACAGCTTTCTAACACTGTTACTACCTAAGTCTCTCTACTTCTGTTCCCCTCTTCTTGGACCTCAGGTTTTCTTTTTTTTTTTTTCTGGACATATATTAAATAAAAGTTCATTTCTCAAATGCAATTCATCAAAGAGCCTTTGGTAAACTTCACCTAACAGGTTATTGATAGAAACACTCTTTTTTCTGCATCTAAAGGAAAGAGACGCTATATTTTGGTTAACCTTACATTCATTGTAATTTAGATAAATACAAATTTTTTAAATTTTTTTAAACTTTGAAGCGCACAATGTTGTATGAGAATCACCTCCTCCAGTTAACTCTGTGATCTTTATCTGGGGATGTAATTTGGATAACCCCATGTAAGGGTGCAGTTATCCTCAAAGAGTGGTCCCCAGACAAACGTTATCAGCATCGCCTGAATCTTTTTAGAAATGCACATTTTCAGATTCCACCAGAGACCTACTGAGTTAGAAACCCCAAAGTCTGTGTTTGCAAAACGCCCCAGTGATCGTGATGTATCTGAAAGTTTGATTAGATTAGAGACAAATCATCACATTTCTCCAGTTTATTTTAAAATAAATGAAAAGTGCATACAAAGCAACAAACATATTGCCTGGCACATGGTAGGGGCTCGAAAATGTTAGGTAGGAGCCTTGTTAATGAAAATCATATAGAGATCCTCCACGTCTCCTTTTACACATCCCGGGTTGGGAATCTGATTTAAGCCAACACGATGGAGAATGCTAACCATTATTTCACAAATTAGTTTATTAAGTGTCGATCATACAGATGGCAAGAATCCAGGGATCCTTGACAGAAGGAGAACAGTGTCTGCAGTAAGAATTCTAGTCACTACTAGAACTGTGTTCCCAAATTCTAGAATTAAAGTTATTTGGGCCTCTCTGCCTAAGAAGTCAGTAGTATGGGAAATCAACTAGAATTCTCTGTCAAAAGAATGGTCCTTACCGCTTGGGAAATTGTAGTTCCTTCTGAAAATGTAGCAAATAATTAAAAGGCAATTTCTGGTATATTTCTAGGAGAAAATAAATTGCAGTCCTCTGTTCGGCAGTGCAGACTTTTATTGAAGGGCTGAAGAAGCATTAGCTTATGAGTGGGAGATAGCTTTCTGTCACCTTGCTACTGGTGATTTACCCTCAAACAGCGGGCTTAGGGGTTGGGCATGTTAACTAGCCTCTTCCAGTCTCATTAGCTTGATGATGGTATGGGAATTAGTCCTTTGAACGCTGCACTTCCTGACTTACTGGATACTGATGGTGGGTTGCCATTTAGCTCCACCTGGGTGGTTTTGAGGATGTGCACCCCCTCCCACCCCACCAACCCCCAACACGGGATTTAGACAACAGAAAATAGAGACTAAAAGACTTCATTTGTTTTTCCATCTCTGCTTTAAATTTTTGTAATCTTCAAACTGGATATTTCTCCTTAAGAAAGCATAGAGAAAAACAAATGGATGGACAACTGTTGTTCTAGTCATGAAGCTTTTGCAAGTCTTCATAAGAAAATAGTACTTTTTTTCTACCAATTTTTCTTCCAACACTCCCTCCATCCCCTTTCCTCATATTCTTTGTTCTCTGAGAGCCCCTGACAAAGTTTTAAAGATTTTACAATAAAGGAAGAAATTATATCCTTTATGCCATTCAAACATTCCCTCAATCTACTGAAGTACAAGAATGAGGCTTACCTCATCACAAGCATGGGTAAGTAGGCAGTGTGTATATAACATAAGGGGGAAAACGTAGGAGTGTCAGAAGCTTGCTTTATTTGTAATTCAGACTTGGCCATCTCTTCTTGTGAAAGAACACCTAGGGAAGAAAGAAAATGTCACTTCTAATAAAGCCTGTTACTTACAAAGAAAATCCTATAGGGACCCCCACCCCCCACCCCCGTGGGCTTGGCAGGAGTGAATGTGATTTCTTAACTTTCTCACTAGTTTTGAAGAGCAATCACTTGAGTCATTCCTACAAAAGGATCTTTTAGGATTAAAATGGGCAGGATTTTTCAGAATCCTGCCTCCGTTTTCCAAGTCTGTGACTAGACTTTATCGCACCAAAATCTGAGACTGTTAAAGACAGTTTGTCCACCCACTGCCTGAGGCAACTCCTATAGCTTCAGGGGTAAAAACTTGGTTGAGTTCCACTCTGATAATAGCAAATTGTTTCTTGTAGAATCTGAAATCTTCTGGACTCCATTGCCCTTTGGACAAGTCACAAAAGCCACATAAGGCTGGTGGTGACAATTGTGGGCAGCAGTGGTCAAGAGGTTGAAAGATTTTGGAGTCTGACAGTTCTGGATATAAATCCTGGTTCAATCATTTATTAACTATGAGTCATTGAAAACATTTAAACATTCCAAGTGCCAGTTCCAGCAACTATAAAATGGGAGTAATTTATAGCTCGACTATTTTTGTGATGATTAGAAATAATATATAAAAAACATCTACAGTGCTGGACACTCAGGAGCTATTACTTCCTGAAGAAGCTGAAGTTTCAATGCTTCAAACATAATTTCTATTAAAGGAAGCTGCTATTACCGTCACCACTTTTTCCCTTGGAAATTGCAGAAAAATTCTCTTAGCTTACCTTTCTTCACCAAGAAGCCGATTTTGTACTGATACGTGGAATGAAGGTCCTGACTGTAGACCATCTGGAAGGTGACCTTATTAGCA
Organism: Orcinus orca; assembly: GCF_937001465.1. NCBI lineage: Eukaryota > Metazoa > Chordata > Mammalia > Artiodactyla > Delphinidae > Orcinus > Orcinus orca. The sequence goes on from NC_064562.1 coordinate 24,156,118, forward strand.
CACAATACGAGAGATAATACTGTTGCCACTTACTGTTAAACATGCATTTATCATGAGGAAGCTCACCTTCATTACAGATCACAAGAAAAGTGACAGGAGGTATATTCATTTTGGGCGTGCTATCTCTATCAAAATGCGAACAATACCTTGGTAAAATAATACAGTTCATTCTGGAATATATTCAAACATTTCTATTGCTCTGAAAATTCATTTCCTCTTGTTCCAATTCACATCCATACCTCAATTATTTCAGTCTAGATAGATAAGCCTGATTCTTCTGGCCATTACTCTTAAGGATATCCTCAAGGAGACCAATTCTGGGTTTCTTTGGAAAAAGACAGTGAATTTACATTTCTAGAAATGGTGGGAGAAGACTGAAGACAAAGAGGCTGAAGATTTAGTTTGAAAACATAATGGCAAAAGAAAGCACATTTTCTAGTCATACTCGAACACCTGTTGACTTGGTCTACATTATAGAATGCTACCACAGTCAATAAATTGAATATTTTATAATACCTTTTAAAGCTTGCAAAGTGTTCTCATGCTAATAATTAGGAACTTTCTCTTAGGAGAAAATAGAATTACAGAATCATAAGAATAATTGGAAATCTGAGCTATCCTATCTTCATCACTTTACAGGTAAGATCCAGAGAAATGGAGCGACGGATCCAGAAGCAAAGTGTTAGCTGGGGACGGAGAGAGAGCGTAAACCCGAGTAGTCTGACTCTTAATCCAGGACTCCTGTTAGGGTTCAGGGCAAGCCGCCCCCAAATATGCCAAAGTGTCATACTGATTATTTAGAACTAAAGTTCCTTAAGAAACAGCCAGTGCAAGAAAACTCTTGACTCTCCTTTGTCCCCAGAAAGCAGGACATGAAACCTCCCATGTGAAAAATACCCTCCCTGCACCAGGAGGGTACAGAGACATCCTTATTTCCAGAGTCAGGGAATTCAGCTCCCAGAAGGTTGAGTAAACAAACTCTGCTTAGATTCTTCACTTATTAAACACCCAAAGCTAAGTTTCCTTGCTTTGTCAATTCCTTACAAATGTATTGTTTCTTTGTCTAAAAAAGTATAAAAGCTGCCTGCCTTGGCCACTACCTAGGTCCTATATCTATGAGACCTCCGTATGTACAAAATTAAATTTAATTTTCTCTTGTTAATCTTTCTTGTGCCAATTTAACTATCAGACCAGCCAAAAAAAACCCCAAAAGCATAGGGGGAAATTTTCCTTCCCCCAACACCTCTAAGGAAAATGATACACAAGCTGCGGTGGGAGATAGTTGAGTAGAATAAAAAGAGTGTTTCTTGACATTTTATCCCTTTGGCTGAATGTGTTCACATAAAATGAAGTAAAGAAAATAATTAAGTTACACTTTATCCTCCAGTATAGAAAGCTTCAAACTGAGCTATGGAAATTATGGGCATTTTGAGGGGGAGGGGTGTGATTTATTCAAATAATTATTTCAATGCTGTGCTTTATTTTGACTAGAGATGCCATTGTCATATTTTCAGTGTGACTTTCATTTTCAATTGTTTTGTTATTCATGGATCATGGGCGGAGAAAGACAAGTTGTTATTACTGAAGCATCTCTAGGAAATTCTTCCGGGCAATTAAGCAACCATTTCCTCCCTTGTGAATTGCTGTAAAGCCACATGCTTAGCAAATGAATTAGATGAACCCTGGTTAAGAAAATAACCAGCTGGCATTTTGGATGTCTCACAAGGAACATGTCCTTCTCTATATTGTTACTTTATTCTGGGATTCACAGATTTATGAGTGACCTGTGAAGGGGTTGCAGAAGCCAGTTCACACCTTGGTCTGAGATGAAGATATTGCTTGGTCTGGCTATAGGGATGCCCCTGTTGTCCCTCTGCCTGGGGTCCCATTGTGCTTCTTGTATACAGGGGTCATTCCAAGTTATAGGAAATTTATTTTTCCAAAGCAAATGACAAGTGACTGTAGAAGAGTTTCAATGCCTTAAAGCTAAGAAGTGGAGTACATTTAAAACAAAAATTAAGATGCATATATGCTTCATTCTGTAATAACCTATAAGTGAAGAGAACTTGAAAAAGAAAAAATATAGAGATAGATAGATAGATATCTGAATCACTATGCTGTACACCTGAAATTAACATGATATTGTAAATCAACTATACTTCAATAAGAAAAATTTTTTAAACAGAAAAAAAATTTTTAAATAAAATAAAATGTATATATGCTAAAAAGTACAAAAGGGAAAAGTTATATAGAGAAAACTCTTCGTTAACTCTTAAGGCTGATAGAATGAAATGGAAGATTAAGTCTGATGTCAGTCGTGGCTTTTTATCCTGCTGGTAGCAAAATCAAGCCGACATGGGTAGTCAAAGTAAAATAAATGCCCATAGGTCAACCAGCATTGCATGTCTTCACTAGGAAAATTAATGAGGTGGAAAAACGTTAAGGTTTCAGAAGAAATTTCTTCTTAGTTCCATAGGCACTCACCAAATTTCAATTTTCTTATGCGATGGCATTGTCTCTATGAGCAGCTATTTCTTTCATTATTGTTGACAGTATCTCTCAGCCATATTCTCTATTTCATATCAATACTTCGGCAGTGCTTATTTTGATCCCTTTTTGGGTTCTCTAGGTCATCTGCCAATCATATCCTCTTGATTAGGAGAATTAGAGTTGGTCAGAATTAGATTTTGTAGATGCACTATCCCTCCATAGCATTACTTTGTCTTTTTAAGCTATAAGACTGGATCACTAAGCCTCCTTGTTGATTTAGCCCTTCCCAAGATTCTGGGGCTCTTCTTGCCTGTAGAGAAAGAGGAAACATAAGAATATCAATGTCAAGAGCCCTTTAGGGTCCGTACCAAGCCTCTCTGATTCTTTCACCAATTCTAGGTCCTGAGTGTGGCCAAGACTGGCTAACCTCTCAGCAAAGCCCCATCTTTCTCCTCCTGGACCCACAGCTAGATCACGTTCCCCATTATCTCTGGCTGGTGTTCTCTTTCCCAGCTGGTTTTGACCATGCCACCGAGTTATGTGTGGTTGGAGTTTTGTGTGTCCCTTCCATCCCTGTCCCATGAAAGTCTCTTACTCATGAGCCCTTCATTCAATTTCTCTTCCCTTGACTGTTTATGCAGAAAGGCATGACAACCTTGAAATCTTCATGATAAAACTGACAGTCTTAAGATGGAAAGAGTATCTGTTTCTGAATCATTGTTTGAAGGAGAGACACTCATCAATCAGTAACATTCATTTAAAATTTAAGTGAAAAATAAAGTTCCATGATGAAAAACCACTAATATCTGGTGCTTTATATGTTACAGTGGCTCTAATTGCCTTATATAAAACTGTGACATCCAGACTCCTGCAATAAATTCCAGTCTTTATAGCATGGTTCCTGCCTTGCCCCTGTTTACTGACCCTAAATCTCAGTTGCTCTTTGGGGCCCCGCCTTCTTTCTCAGTCCTTCCAGAGAAGCTGAGCTGTGCTCTGGAAACATTTCCATGTAACAGGTATTGGATAGGCCTGCCGGTGATAGAATCAGCTAGAGCTAGGTGTCTTCTTCTCACCCAGACACACGCTTCTGGAGTGCTATCAGCTCATTCAAGATTCTACTGTACACTCTGCCCTCTGGGTTCTTTTTTCCACATGCCCAACTCTAGAGACTGTTATAGCATCCCCAGCTCCAGGGATGACCATCTTCTTGTGGCCATGTAAGCATTTTACATTTTTAAGGTTTCCTTGCTGTGGAAGAAATAGATTCATGTTGTGCTTTAAAATTAAGCTGGCAGAATTACTTATTTTAACTAAAAAATAACATACACAAGTAAGTCTTTCACATAGTTTTCAAAATGGAAAAAAATTTAAATCTTTTAAGTGATGGAATAAGTTATGATACATTGAATGAAATCAATAATATATTAATTTCAACAATACATTGAATTAAATAATCAGCATTTAATCACCATAAGATTAGTGAGATTTCAGCTTCCTAAAACAAACGATTACAAAATTAAGTGAAAGAACACAATTCTCTCTAATAAACATCATAATAAATAAAGTTTCCTATAACAAACATTTATGTTTCCAACATTACAGTTTGTGGCTAAGCCCCCATGTCTGTGTACAAAGGCTCCTGGAACTGGTACCCTTGCTAGTCCAGATACATTGAATCTGGACTGACCTCATGAACGCTATAGAATGCAGCAAAAATGATGCTTCATAACTTCCAAGTCTAGGTCATAAGAAGCCTTACAGCATCTGCCTTGTTTTCTTGAAACACATGTGCTAAGAGAGGCCAATCACAAAGTAAGAAGTCTAACTACCAGGAGACCCTCTCTTCCTCTTATGTGAGGAAGCCCTTACCTGGCCATGTGTCAGGACCAGTGGAGCGAGACAGCTGATCTTGGATCTCAGCTGAGGTGCCAGGCTTGTAAGTCACGGTGGACATCCAGCCCCAGCCATCCTCTGACTGCAACCACATGAGAAATGAGAGGCAAGAACTGCCCAACTGAGCCCAGTCAATGCAAAGAATCAGGACGAATAATATAAACTGCTTCAGGCCCCTGGGTTTCGAGGTGGTTTTGTTACACAGAATACAGGATGATGGTTCTCTTAAATTATGAAAGCAAACTGACAAATATAACACAGTTCTTTACCTTTTCCAGTACATGCTAGTGTATGTATTCCTTCTCTCTACGTGAGTTCAGAATAAATTGGAAAAAGAAAAAATAAAGCAGCAAATGGAGGCCAGTATATCACCATCAATATTCACAAAGCCAAAGTTGGAGGTTCTGTGGGAGCCAAACGAATTTCATGACGCTTAACAGCTAAATAGTTAGAACTATGTACCCTTCCATGGGCAACTGGACCCGGGCAACTCTCTCCACCTGGAGGGGAATTCCTGGGTAAGATTCACAGCACAGAAAACAAGCTAACTTGTGGGTAGGTTCACTTCCAAGAAGAGCAAAAGGCATTTGTTCTTCCCAAATTACCAGTCAGATAAATCACTTAGCTCATCTAGGGTGAGGTCAGTAAAAGGGCAAAGAGCATCCAAGAGTTGCACCAATTTACTCACCTCCACATGGGAAGGTATACTAGGAGGGGGGATTTCCCTTGATCAGAAGACAGATTTGACAAAAACTGGCTATGAAATAAGCATAGATATAACGGAAATTTTTGACATCAAAGTATGTGAATACTTTCTCATTGTCTCTATTTTCCCTTTAAGCAGAATAACAGCTAAATCAGTGCTTTACGCTCTCAAAATCACCTGTGACAATTTCTTCACTGAAATTTTCTAGTTAAATACCTTTGAAACTTGCGCCTATGATTTTATTTATAATTTTATCCAATGCAACACCCAAGATCTGGGGCTCATCAATTTTGCTTGGAAAATTAGATTTTCCTAGGGCAAGGAGAATGTAAATTTTAACTAGGTGGTCCCTGGAATGGCACGAGTACAGATGATTTACTAGAGTCTTTAAAGAAATTGAGACTCGGTATATATTTGTTCCCTAGATTGTAAGCTTCAAAAAATTATGTGAAAATTAAAATTTTGTGTCATTGACAGCTGATTCAAATACAAATTAAACATTACCCAACAGTAAGTACACATCAATCTTTGTGGAGGAAGAAAGATAAGAATGATAAAAGCTTTTCAAGGATACCCATAGCCTTGAAGACAGAACTAGGGCAGTTTCCATCTTACATATGCCCATGATTAATATGCATTTAAAGGAAGGGTACTCTCTCTGCTCTCGAACCCTTTGCATGGTAATTTTGTCCTTGATTTTCATCCTTATCACAGCTTTGATCAGCTCTTTACATTAACTAGCAAACTTCTTTCAAGCTGTGGTTTTATTTAACACACTGTATGTTTATTTAACTTCCCATAGCTGTCTTTTACTCAACAATATAGTTATATTTCATCACATAAATGACTGCTCTGATAGATCTCTCATTCCCTTACAGCATACAGGAAATGTAACATTACTGACATGGTTTGAAGTTAGAAAGGATAGTTAAGGACCAACTACTTACAGCTTGAGTTTAACTTTTACTGCCCCCAGGCTAAGCATAAAAAACGGATCAGTGAAAGCTTCTTCAGTGGTAGTTAAAAAAAAAAGACTGAGTCCTGATGCCTGAACAGCTCTGGGATCTGGGAACAGGGATGAGAATGACCTTCTAGACCCTGGTACCACCATGGGCCAGATTATATGGTGATAAATGTCTTAGAAACTGTGAGATGGACAAATCAAACTACTGCCATGTGCAGACACGTTGAACAGTAACCCAAGTCTTTGGGCAATGAACCCTGGAGGAGACACAGAGTTATTGTAAAAAGTCCATGAATTCTCACATGTACTAAACACTTTCTGTATGCTAAATACTTAGAATGACATGCATGCATTTAACTTAAAAAAAATGTAGCTCCCTACTTGATTAATAAATACATTTATACTTTTTACAGTTTTTAAAATGTATAATACCTTTTATATTATACTTTTTCTCAATCAAGGAATTCTAAAATCCAGCTGTGACAGGTAAGAATCTAGGAAACCATTTAATGTGAGGCAGGAAAAACAGTCTTCACACTGAAAAGTATTTACATGTTTCTTCCTAACTTTTAGCATACTGTTTATCCCCAACTCTTTCACATCCATAGAACAGGTTAACACTCTGTGCAGCAAAAGCACATTTTTCTTCAGAGGGAGAATTGTGTGACGCAGCACCATTAAACTAGAAATGAAGGCTTTAAGGTGAAAAAGTTATCTTTACAATTCCAGGCCAACCAGGAACCAACCTGTGTGATTTCACTTGAGTCTGCAGGAAGGAGGTGTGTCTATTTGGGACAATCTGTAGGTAGAGGAAAAAAAAATTCATTAAGACTTCCAAGAGACCCTCAAGAATTGATTTGCACTCTTGGCTGTATCTTAGAATCACCTGGGGAGTTTTTAAAACTCTGGACACTCAGGCTGCACATGGGGTCAATTACATAGGAAGCCAGGGGTGGGGGGCTGAGAGAGGACAGAGAACCAGGCATCAGTCATTTTTACAGCTTCTGAGTGATTTCAGTGTGCTCCCAGGGCTGGCGTTGGCGGCTCTGAGGGTCCTACAGAGATTTCATCAGCTTCTCACATTACGTGGTGCCTGACAGGCTCCTCAAACAGAAGCCAAGCTTAAAGATTTCACAACTGCAGCCTGTTACTCAACCATCTAGTCCCTCAAGAGACAGGATAACAGGATTTGTTGATTTGGCAAGAGGAGTTGTTAGGGTCTCTGAGGACATATTAAGCACCTCTCACCATGTTTCCATAATCACTCTGCCTAGGCTTGATTTCAAACACGTTCCATTGTTTTACCTTGAATCAGATATGGTGCACCTGATCTAAATCAGATCTAGAGCCCGATCTAAATCTGCTGCTACATGGACTATGGTTTTATTTTTAAGTCTTCTCTAACAAACTCATTGAACTCTTTCATGACAATTGCCTGGAATTACCTCATTGTGTGTGTCTGGGGGAATTGTTTTTCTCCTGTTTCCAGCAATTATTTCATTGGAGTACCACCCAATTGCCTGGAAATGGGGTAGAATCAAATTTCAATAAGTATTTAATGAGTACTCACTGTATGCAAGGCGTACTGTTATATGCACAGGAGAAAATGCATACTGTTATATGCATTGAATTACGATGACAGGACTCTTCCTCTTAAGGAAGTCCCACTGTAATCAGGGTGACCAAAGAGCAAAATGTATTTAAGTCAGATAAAGTAAAATACATTGAAATGCGTTCTCATTCGTTTTTGTTTTTTTAAAATCATTATTTATTTATTTATTTTCGGCTGTATTGGCTCTTCGTTGCTGCACGCGAGCTTTCTCTAGTTGCCGCGAGCGAGGGCTACTCTTTATTGCGATGCGCCATCTTCTCAATGCGGTGGTTTCTCTTGCTGAGGAGCACGGGCTCTAGGCACGTGGGTTTCAGTAGTTGTGGCGCACGGGCTTAGTTGCTCTGCAGCATGTAGGACCTTCCGGCACCAGGGCTTGAACCCATTTCCCCTGCATTGGCAGGCGGATTCTTAACCACTGCAGCCACCAGGGAAGCCCCTCTCATTCATTTAATAAAGACATTTTGTGAAAAGAAAAGGGTAACTTCTGTGGAAAGGAGGAAGAAACAGGACACAAGTTATGGTGAAAACTGAACTTAGTCATTTAAACACTGTAAGGTCTGATTTATGAATACACATTGAAAAAAGTTGGAAATATAGAAGGTATAAAGAAGAGAAATAAAATATTACTAGTAATCCCACAATCCAGATAAAACAGATATATTTAATTTATATACATGAATATGTATATACATGAATATGTGTACATGTGTGAGTGTACATTATGTTATATATATGTTTACATATCATACATGCAGGTATACATACATCACACATTGGTATATGTTTATATATATACATATGTGCATATATATAGTATATTTGAATGCATACTTTTTGTGTGATATATATAGTCATTTATATATGTACCTGAATATTGATGCATTGCATATTCATATACACTACAGCCGTATTTGAGAGGAGCTGAATAATGACACCCCTCTTCCTTGCCCAGGCTCTTAAATCAGTTGAGAAATAAAGAATAGAAGGTGAGGGCTATAATAATTCTACTGCTGATAAAGGCTAAGTCGGAGAACATAGCTTTGCGTGAAAAACCAAAGGGCCAGCTAATTGAAGTCCAAAATTATGCACTTACCTACTCGACCACAGGAAATTCTGGACCTGGGGAGACCAAGTTCCACTAGTGGATGCCTTGGCCCTTGAGGAGCAGAGTAGAATTTAAATCCCTGTAAGCAGGCTGGCTCTCCAAAAGGAGAAAAGTACGAGCCAAGTTTAGTCTTTATAAATGTACAGATATATGTAATTATTATGAAATATATATGTAATGACATTACATATACTATTCTGTAACATATGTGTAATTACAACTGTATACGATGCAGAGATTCAACCTAGTACAAAATACATTCTCAAGAAGTTAGCCATTATTATTCTAATTTTCAAGCCAAATTATGTCTAGCTATGTTGTCCTATACGGGTTATCAGAAGTTTTGCAATGAGATTAGATGGTAACAATAATAAATAATAAAATGCATAAAACCTATTCATAAAATTCCAACAATAAAGATGTCTTAACTTTACCCCTAAGCCCTCTGCCAATATTAAATTACTAGGGAGAAATTAAATTCAAAGAATAAATATTCTTGCAAGTTAAATCCAAAGGAAATAAGGCTCAAAATCAAATCCTTTTGACTTAAAAAAATAAAAAGTCCAAAAATCATCCTTCCCAATTTGTAATTCTGCTCAGTTCTGTCCGAGGAGTTGACCACAGATGAACAGAGCTGGGTTTTGTTTTGTTTTATTTTGTTTTTCTCATCAGCTACAACCTGGGAAGGGTGTGGATCTTTTAGGGCCTCAGATATTCTTAGCTCAATGTCAAGACACATCATTCTCACTCTAATAGGACCCTTTAAAATAAGACTCAAAAAGTAACCCTAATCCTACACCCACTAAATTTACAATATAAGCCAAACTCTCACCCCTAGAGCAGTGATCCATGGTAACAGTCCTGTTCCCTAAACTCAGTACATAGTGTTGTCAAAGAGGAAAAAAAAAAAATAATAACTAAAAGAAATAGCTGAAAGAATTAAACATGGTTGCCTGTATATAGCCAAACTGGAGGCTGGGGAAGAGCCTGTACCCTTTCATCAAGCTTTACTATATTATTTGGTGTTTTCACCACGTTCATGGGGTATTGTGATCTAAACTATTTTGATTTTTTTCAGTGAAATAATGATATTAAGAGAGATTTTTTAAAGTACTTTCGATGTCTGAACACAGAGTACATAATTCTCTATATAGTATGATCTCAATTTTGTAAAATAAATACCTGATATATATATATGTATTTTAAATATATATCAGATATTTGTTTTATTTATTAAAATATTGAGTTAAACATATATGTATTGTATGTATTTTACTAAATTGGGTATTATATATATTCAATTTAATAAAGTTTAATAAATAAAATACAAGACATATAAAAGGAAAACATATATATCAGATATTTCTTTTATTTTATTTATGTTACTAATTGTAGCTCATACTGTGAGAAATGTATATTCTGTGATATAGGTATATATTTAAATATATGTATATATTTAAACTTTATATATGTTTATTTGAACCCCATATTTGATGACTTTCTTCTGAGGAAGAAAGGCCGATGGTAGATGGTAACCATCTTGGCTTCAGCTTGCCTGCATTGCTGGCAAGTCTACTTTTCTGGAATCCACACCCTGTGAATGTAATTGGTAGGAATCACCCAGCAAATGATGAATTCTGTCACTATGAATTTATCATATGTGGGGCGGGGGACGTTCCAGAAGCCTAACATCTCCTTAGGAGGGTGGCCTTGAGACGATGCTGCCATCTTTGTTTGCAATGGCAGCAGCCCTCCGCACAAACGAGGTATTATCTGAGAATCCTTTCTTTCTCATCCAACCTATTCAAACCCTCTTAACTTCCTTTTCTCTTTAAGCATTTCAGTCCTGAGGATGAGCCTTATTGTTAGTACTGACTCCTAGGTCTTCTGTGAGGAATTTTGTGCCTGTGTATAGTGGCACCCTTCCTTTGCCCCTTTTTTTCTTTAATAATAAATGTGAATCATTTATTCATTCAACAAACATTTACTGAGAACCCACTGAGTACCTTTGCCTCTTGGAATGGAATTAATTTGGCTTAAAAAGAAACCCTGCCTCTTAGAAAAGGATTTCACCTTAGAGCCACATTTGTTTCAGCTGAAAAAGCACCCTTAAAATTTCTCAACTGAAGCTGCTATTGAGTCTGTTGTGAGGCAGGTGCCCTGAGGTCCCAGTGGGGGCAGGTGTCCCAGCCATATGGTCCTCTGATGTCCAGACAATCTCCTTCTTCTTTTCCATCCCATAAATCCCCTGGCTGCTGTGATACCCACATGCTCAGCTACAATAATTATTTTGAAACTTGCCCAAACGTCCTTTTCTATTTTCATTTTCTATATTGAGCTTTTGGACAAGACACACAATTAAAGGTCAAGGGCTCCGCAGTCTCAACCTGTACCGTGAAGGCAAAATGGAGCACTACCTCCTGCCACTTAAGCCTCAACCATGTGATATTTTAATGTTTTCTAGCTAGAAGCTCCCTAGTGTTCTTTGTCTCACGTGTAACTTTGCTGACTGGCCATGTATATGCAGGTAACGGTCCACTTGAGCCTGGCCAGTGACGGCAGGCCAAGCTGTGTCTGCACAACCATCAGCTACAGCCGCCTGCAGTTTGAGGCCTTAGCACCTGCCGAAGGCATAGCTTTTGAGGTCCTCACGTTGCACTACAAGTTTAAGGTCAAACTGCAGCAACCTGTACTCTGAGGCCATCTGTGCTGGCTAAAGGCCCATGCCTTTGGCCCTATCTCCACAGAAATTCTTTTAGAGTCAGAACCACAACAAGTTGCAGGCACCTGGCAAAGCCCAAAATACCTAGTGACTAATGCTTCTGGACTCTTAGCTGCTGTCAGCAGTTCAAAGTTAACTTTGCAAGGTAAAAACCTACTTCTGGCCTAGTATAAACTCTACCAATGAGCAATGTCAAAATTCCTTGCTTCCTAGACATTAAAGACTAAGGTCGCATCAGAAGTTTCTTCCACAGGAAATTTGCTTTCCAAACTCTTCTTATCTGCTTTCTTAATGTTCTCAGTCATCAAATATGGGGTTCAAATAAACATATATAAAGTTTAAATATATACTTATATTTAAATATATACCTATGTCACAGAATACACATTTCTCACAGTATGAGCTACAATTAGTAACATAAATAAAATAAAAGAAATATCTGATATATATGTTTTCCTTTTATATGTCTTGTATTTTATTTATTAAACTTTATTAAATTGAATATATATAATACCCAATTTAGTAAAATACATACAATACATATATGTTTAACTCAATATTTTAATAAATAAAACAAATATCTGATATATATTTAAAATACATATATATATATCAGGTATTTATTTTACAAAATTGAGATCATACTATATAGAGAATTATGTACTCTGTGTTCAGACATCGAAAGTACTTTAAAAAATCTCTCTTAATATCATTATTTCACTGAAAAAAATCAAAATAGTTTAGATCACAATACCCCATGAACGTGGTGAAAACACCAAATAATATAGTAAAGCTTGATGAAAGGGTACAGGCTCTTCCCCAGCCTCCAGTTTGGCTATATACAGGCAACCATGTTTAATTCTTTCAGCTATTTCTTTTAGTTATTATTATTATTTTTTTTGCGGTACGCGGTCCTCTCACCGCTGCGGCCTCTCCTGCCGCGGAGCACAGGTCCCAGACGCGCAGGCCCAGCGGCCATGGCCCACGGGCCCAGCCGCTCCGCGGCACGCGGGATCCCCCCCGACCGGGGCACGAACCCCCGTCCCCTGCATCGGCAGGCGGACCCCCAACCACTGCGCCACCAGGGAAGCCCTCTTTTAGTTATTTTTGATTGAGATATAATTGATATATAATATTATATTAGTTTTAGTTATACATGATTGGCTATTCATATATATTGTGAAATGATCACCACAATAAGTCTAGTTAACATCTGTCACCTCACATAGTTACAATTTTTTATTTTCTTATGATAAGAAGCTTTAATTAGCAATTTAATTAAATTGCTACTCTCTTAGCAATTTTCAAATATACAATACAGTATTATTAACTATAGTCACCATGCTATACATTACATCCAGGACTTATTTGTTTTATAACTGGAAGTCTGTGACTTTTGATTCCTAGCTGATTCTTCCTGTTTTTTTCCATATCTCTGAATGCTGTCTTGTACTGCTATTATTCAATTATTCAATTTTAGAAATTATGTATTTACTTTTTTGTCTCTTAAACCACCAGCTTCCTAGCATAGTTAAATCACTATATTTAATTAAATCAATAAACTATGTAAATGTAGCTTACTTGAAAGCCAAATAGTTTATTCTTTGGCAGGTTTTTCATTTATCAAGAGTTTCTAATTTCCTTTTTGTCCACTATGTCTCTTTATGCAAACATTGTATTTAAACCGTTTAGCTTATCAGACATTTTACAGAGTGTTTGTTTTACTGACTTTCCCCTGGGACACTCTTTCCCTTACCTATCATCTGGACAAGTCACTTTTTAGGATGGCTTTGAGGTGGTCATCCTGGGATTTCATCTTTGGAAGAAGATCTTTCCTGGAACTTATCTTTGCCTTTCTTGAATTACTTAGTTGTCTTGCTAGAGCAAAGAGTGTGTGGGAAGTGATATTTCTGAAAACTTGTGTCTAAAACTGTGCTTATTCCAAACATTTGACTGAATATTTGTCTAGACATAGAATTCTCATCCTGCATCTGCCTCTTTCAGATCTCTGAAAGCTTTGCTCCATGACTATCTTGCATCAGTGTTATTGCTGAGAAACCTGGTACTAATTTGATCACTCCCCTGTCGATGACATATCTATTTCCCTCTGGAAGTTATTAGGACCTTGTCTTTTTTTCTTCCTTTGGTACCAAAATTACACAAATACTTGTCTAGGAAACAGACTTCTTCATACATTTATTTGGCATTTAGAAGGTGGTTTCAATCTGAAGACTTATGTCCTTCAACTCCAGCAAATTCTCTTGAATTGATTCTGTGATATTCTATAACCTTCTCTTTTCTTCTCTCATTATTAATTGCTATCAATCAAATCAATATTGATTCTTTATTATTTAATAAACAATTTTAAAAATGAGGTACAGTTGCTTGGTTTTGATTCTCAATCACCTTGGGTCTCATAAAAATAAACTCCTAACTGTTCCTTGAGGGTTGAATTTTCAGACCTTCTCTTAGGCAAGATCACAGAACCAGCAGCTGGATTTCTCCGAGAGATCATGTGGAGACCAACCCCTTTATTTTGTGGGTGTAGACATCTGGATAAATAGGTACGTTTTCCAAGATCTTACAGCCAGTTAGCGGCAGAGCCTGGATTAGACCGAATGCTTCTCATTTCCTAGCTGGGTTCTTTTTTCATTGCATAATATTTTTCTTGACTGTCACAACTCAGTGGCTTGAAGCAGAAATTCACATATCTTAAGTTCAAACATGATGTGTATGGTTTCCAAAGGAAAGTCTAGGGACTGTAATAAAAACTTACAAACAAAAAGGGGAGAAGGGCTACCGAGATGGCAAAAACTGAAGACATCCCTCAGAGAAGTGAGTTTTCACCTACCCTCCTGCCATTGGTTACTGCTGACCAGACCTGCAACTGCTGATGAAGCCATTTGCTAAGATACACAGTGGTCATGGTATGTATTTAATATTTAAACATAACATTGCTTTCTTGGAAATGATTATCAAAGAAGTATTTAAATTATGTAAAATTTTTAATGCGTGTCAAAAATTTGTAGTAGAACAAGGGCCTTAGAATAAGCATGAAGACTGAATTGTGGTGTTAAAGAAAACCCCAAATGGAGCCACAGTCTGAGTATCCAACCACCCACTGCCTTGTAACCCAAACTTAAACTGTCCTGATTTCCCTGAAATGCTGACTCTGATCTCGACCAAAACTCAAGCTTTCTTTCAAGCAGCTTCCTAGACAATCAGCTACAAACAAGCTTATGCAGTGCTACTACCCTAAAAGGAATGTAACTTCTAGTAACCAATCACAATAGAAAACAATGTACTTCCCCATTCACGCTTTGTAAACTGAGCTGTAACGGCTGAGAGCATAGCACTTTTGGTTTTGAAGTCTCCCTGTTTGCAAACAGTTTGTTTCTTGCTCAATAAAATATTCATATCAACTAAAGCTCTCCAAATTTTCTTTTGACAGTTTCTACTCTACCCACTAGGTATGCCACTATGGACAAGTCAGTTAAACTCTGCGAGTTTCCTCATTAGTAAAACGTGGAATTGATGATAAGATTTATTAGAATATTCTAAACATTGGGCGAAATTATGCATAAAAATGAACTAGCATAGTGACTGGTACATGGAACACACTCATAAAACTTTGTTAAATCAATGAATGTTAGCTTATGTTGTTTGTCATATGAACTTCCCATAAGATTTCTTGTGCATATAATTATTTGATAAATATGTCCAGTAAATGTTAAAGGGTCTGGGGAACTTTGTTTTCATGCAAAGTTGCTGACAAGTAGTATTACTTCAGTTGACTTGCTTATAAGCTAGTAAGAAAAAAAGTTGCAAATGACTAATTCAAACTGAGAGAATAATTTAGGATATATGTCATCTTTGATATTGTAAGGTTAGAACATTTTGCACTAAGCTAGAGTGGTGTCTTCACTGAATAAAAATGATTTTTTCTCCAATTATATATTCACAAGATTGTGGAATGTATATATACTCAAAACATACTGTAATAAATGTTCATCAGTGATAAAGACAAATGTTTAAATGTATGATGTATGTGCTGCTCGATATTCATTCAAAAAATGCATTCAGCTGATCATTCATTCAACTCATTTGTTCATTTACTGATTGTATTTTATTGAGTTTCAAATCAGTAATACTGAGACTCTGAAGAGAAAGTCATTGCCCCGATACTAGCAGTCTTACCTCCATTACCTAATTCATTTGGAAAAATAGGGAAGAGTACAGGAAATTAGAACAGAAGGAGGTGAATGTTCCTTGCTGTTGCTGTGTACTTAGATTAGTCCCTCCGCTTCTAAGAACTATAGCAAGGATATAAACCAGCACTGTCCAACAGAAATAAAATACAGACCATGTGTGTAATTTCAAATGCTCTAGTAGCCACATTAAAACAAGTAAAAAGAAATAGGTGAAATTAATTTTAATAATATATCTTAATCTCATCTTTTCAAAATATTACCATTTCAACATGTCACTGATGCTACGGTTATTAATGAGATTATTTATATTCTTTTTTTTAAACCAAGTCTTTGATATCTGACGTGTGTTTTGCACTTATGATGCACCTCAATTTGGAATAGCCATATTTCAAGTGCTCAGCAGGTTCATGTGAGTAGTGGCTACCATATTAGTGCAGATCATAGACGGGGTTTGGGATGTGGACGTATCATCTTGGAGGTCATCATTTCAACCCACTACATTGCCTTAGAGCCTCTAGAAGGAATGCAGCTCCACTAACACCTTGATTTTAACCCAGTGATACCCATTATGAACTTATGACCTCCAATATTGATACTGCAAGATAATAAGTTTGTCTTATTTTAAGTAAGTCTGTGGTAATGTGTGGTAATGTGGTAATATGTGTAGCCATGTGAAACTACTAGAATTTATCTCAAATCCTGTTTTCTCCAGCCAGTTGTCTTTTATTGAAACCACTGAGTGAGAAGCACATTAATAATCTACTAGTAGGAAAGACGTGAAGGTATCCTCCTGATGAATGAAATTCTGGTTTGCAGCTAGAGAACAAAGTGAGAGTTCTAAAATCAAGTCATTGGTTCAGGAATGATAATAATCCCAGACACTTGCAGTAAAAGTTGCAGCATAGTCTGGACTAAAGGTCGGTTAGTCAGTATATCGTGTCTTCTGATAGATTTCCGTATCCAGCCATTATTGTGCTAGGGCAGAAAATAGCCCAAGACTGAGGCTTTCTGAAGAATGGCACCAATGAATTTGATTAATTAGGGGAATTACATGGGAAAGAAAGGAAGGGAGAAAAGGAGGAAGGGAGGAAGGGAGGAAGGGAGGAAGGGAGGAAGGAAGGAAGGAAGGAAGGAAGGAAAGAAGGAAGAGAAGCTGGATCTGTGAAAATTCAGAATTCATCAGAATGGTAACCCAAAGATCAAGTAGCTATGTCACATGACCCCAAGCCTGCTAAATAATGAGAAGCAATGTGGACCTGGGATCATATGATATCAAACTTTTAAGCCTATAAAACAGCATTAAAATAAAGAACATGTAGGTGGTACTTTCTAGAAAAGTAAGCTAGGCCTTATTTGTAGTGTTTTTAATATCAGCATCAGATGGGTTGCTTAATTCATTTTTGTTGAAAATAGTGTAACAAAACTCCTTGGGATACACATTTTCTGGGTGCTTTCTGTGTTGATAAATTTCCTAGTGTCAACTGCTACAGAAACTATATTAAAATAATAGAGTTTAAGGTATAATTAAGAATTTGCAATAGGAATCTAAGACAATTAATAAGACCCTAGAACTCATTATTAAACAAAATATCTACTCTTTTGCAGATTGTGGGGAACATTAGGTTAGAGACAACAGATAAGAAAGAACTTGGTGTTCTTATGGTCACTTGGTAATTGTTGAGAGTTATCAAGCAAGAGAGCAGAAAGGACATCATCAGATGGGGCAAGCCAATGGGCCACTCTAAGGGGAGGCCAAATAAACAGAAAGAGATTCAAAGGAATTTATTGTCAATACATCCCTAATAATCCGTAAAATGATAAGCAAAGAAACAAAATTGTGGACAGAATTACCATTAATATATATAGTAATTGTTTTGAGGGAATAAAAATTTTTAAGGTAGAATAAAATTTATTTGTGCATCTTGAAAATACCATTTTTACTATATAAAACATAAAGAAATGAACATAAGTTTTCTCTAATAAGCTTCTTTCTAAAGTGGAAAAAAAATTGGATTAAGATTTTTACCTTATGAAATGTTTAAAGACAAAGTGTTTACATATTGATATTCATTGGCTACTCCCCAAAATACTCTTTAAACACTTCCTAAAATAAAGATTAGAATGTCCAACTCCGCCTTTCCTGACTTTGATTACCAAAGATATATGAGCTTGCTATATAGCAGTGACAATTTTTACAACCTAAGTATATTTCAATCAGAAGCACAGAGTGTAAAATGAAGAAAACTTTAGTCCCATTTATTGTGATGCAAATAAACCATTGGATACAAGCAAGGTTTATAAGAAGATGTTGTAATAGCACATATTTTCTGGTTTATTTTGTTGCACAAGTATCAGTATTCTTCAGATGTGATTTGGGGAGATGTTTTCAAATTTGTCAGAGCATCCTAAATTTGTCTCTTGGTAAGACTGATCCAACAATAATCTATTTCTGCCACAACTCAGCTCTTTATTGCAAAGACAAATCCATTCAATTTATTTACGCAAGTGTCAGCATGGGCACATAGAAGGCAGAAACGGAAAATTTCATCTCTCATTCATTGTAGCAACAAAAGCTGTGGACTATTCACCTTTCTTTTTATATCAAGGTAAATACATATTTTTCTGTTTTTATTTCTTCCAGTATTCTTAGAATTTTACCACATTTTCCACTTCTAAAGCCAGAAATTTATTTTAAGTCTTGGTATTTCCCTAATTGAACTATTTATGCCAACATATGCATAGTTTCTTCATTTCTTCTATAAATATCAGTTCATTAATTTTCAGCTGATTGACTGAGGTGGATAGAATAATGGCTACTGACACAGGTTTAGACAGAGATAAGTAAATTGCCTGAAATAGTAGGCAGGAATTGCAGGATTTAAATCTGTATCTGGCTAACTCCAAAGCCATCTACTTTCTATTAAATGACGATGAGTTTACCTCCATTGCAATTGTCCTTTGTCTCTTACAATCATTGAAGTTTAGATGAAAATCTTTGTTTATTGAAGAAATTTACTTTCACCTCAAATATTTCAAAATTCCTGAGTGTAATATACCCTACAGTTATATTTTATAGTTCTTATAGTCTTGCGTAGTGCCTACAATTAAACTCAACACGTTATCTTTTTCTTCTAGCCAGTGGGAACTGAGAATGGCCATAACATTGAGAAAAAGAGTATTTAAACTGTTGTAAGAATGGACTATATTTTCATCATTTTGTAACTTTCATTAAATCAGAAATATGGAAATGCTTGCATACGATATCATGTCTACTGAAGCCAATTATCTTGGTCTTCAAAATAAGTTATGACAATGTCAATACTTAAGGCATTTTCAAAATTATTATTATTTGTTTATTCATCTCCTTCCCTCTTTTTTTGTCCATAAATTGTGACAGGCTGCCTTCTCAACCCTTTTGATTTAAATGCTCACTAACTTATGTGGGAAAATTAAAATGGTTCCAATAAGGAAGCCAGTTTATTAGGTAAAGCATGCCATCTTGTTTTTGAAATTCCACAAAAATGGAAACACTAATTACAACTTAATCCATTTTGGCCTTAACGGAAGAGAGTATATTCTGTCAAAGAAAACTGTTTCCCAGTCACTATAGGAATTCAGTCTTCTACCCTAAATTTGTCTCTACTATTTAATGTTTTGCCCTCTAAGCAATGTGTTGGAACAAATAGCAGAAGAGGTGATTTTTGTTCAAATATTTTCAGGAAAATGATTAAGCATAATTTGGAAAGGAAAGAAACGAATCTATGCTGTTGAAAAGGCCGAGGTTGCTTTTGCACAGCTATATAGTCTGAGCAATTTAAATGGAGAGACCATTTGTCAAAAAGTCAACATTCGGCATGCTTAAACATTTCCTATTAAGTCTGGTTAACCCTATTAACTACTTCAATGGAAATAAAAACCACCTATGTTCACATGAAGCCAAGAAAAGTGTGAGTCATTCTACATAAAAGGTCCTTTGAATGCATTGGTTCCTTAAACCTTTTGCATAATTGAAAATAATTAGGCCTGCCTAAGAAGTCATTGTCATAATACAAATTTGGCTGGAAACTAATGAAATCAGCTGTGCATTGTATAACTATTTAACTTATTTTTTATTTGATTAATTGACAAATCAAACAAATTACAGAGACGAGAAAATTGACTTTAAAATTTTACATTAATATATGCCCTGAAGTCTTTCTTAAAAGTCCATTATGGTATAAAATATATCTATTGAAATGAAAGATATTAAGTAGACAACTTATCCTTCACAGTGGGTGCTGCTTGTCTAAGAAACAAAAACAGAAATGTGTGACTTAGAACTGAATGTCCGATCCACAAATCCAGAGGGATTATCAGGTGAGAGGCATTCCCGATTTTAAAGATGGTATTATTATAAGTAAGTCACAAGCCTATATTTTAGCAAATAAATTATCTCACACACTAAATGGCAGCCCCATTTAAGGTGCTGGGGTTAAGGGTGAAGTCCTCTATAGCATGAGCTCTATAACACTGCTTAATAAAAACAATCAAAGAATTGGAATCGAGACCTGCTGTAATATGTGGATTGATTAAACTGGGCTGCAGGTTAATCAATGCAACTGAAAACATCCTGGAGTGATTATCTGAATATATGCACAACAAAGAAAGCTGGTCGAATGTCAATAGGTACATAGGCAGTATGGTGCTATTTTAAAAGCAAGCAAAGTAATAGGCTGGATGTCACGGGATACAGCCCATTGATCATTTACCTGGCTTGGGAAAGGAGTAACACAGAAGATGGCCAGCTAATAAGGTAGAAGAAATTATAGGGTTACATAGTTGTCATTTTGCAAACCCTAATGATATTACTGATCCAGGTACGGATGATCACCTAAAACAATGAGGTGAGTGGTTGATGGGGAACATGAAAAATTGCAGATATAACCCTTTTGTGAATATCTCTGGCTTGCGAAGGGGGAAAATTACTTTACCACAAAACAACCAGTCTGTCAGTCCCTCAGTCCAATGTTTAATCTTAGCAACACCCATGGCTGCTCAACCAGAAAATAAGTTTTCTGCTGTGATACAATGTAGTATTCAGCATCACTTATTATGTATACTTACCCCCCCCCAATAGTTCTAATTTCTGGTTTGTAGGAATCACAGGGGATGGAGAAAGAAGCTAGACAATGAGAGAGTTTAGAAAACTCTCATTGTGAAAGTCTGGGCAGGATACGGCAGTGCTTACATCTTTGCTTCTGGAAAATTTTCAGAAAAAACAGTGAGGTTTTGAAGATATTGACATTACAGAACCATTTAATCTGAAGTAAAGAGTTTCTTCGAGACCTATCTAACCTAACTCTCTCATTTTACAGATAAGCAAAGCTAAGTTCAAAGGTCACCGAAGCTAGTAATAACCAATCAGCATTAGCATTATACCTAAGCCTAGTGCTCTTTGCACAGCCTCATGTGATTCTCCAGGGGGCGTGGTGGTACCTCGCCAAGTACTATGTTCCCCACCACTACAGAGGTTGCAGAGAAAGCTGAAGGAAAATTTGCAAATAATGCTACAGAGAAAATTAAGCAGCAAACTTGTGCCTGCATTAGGTGAACATCTTTAAGGTCTTCTCTGAGAGTGCATAGTTTTATGAGTAATTCACAGTTGGATCTAGCAAAGTTTAGAAGAGTAATTTAGGAATCCCATCCCCATGTGTACTCTTACTCTTAGGAGTAATTTTTGCACAGGGAGTAATTTTAAGAAATGGCTGACCACCATGGACAATTTCATGAAATGGGGAACTTCTTTTAGCTCCTTGGGAATGGTTAAAGAAAGCATTACTATTGTTTATTTTTCATTATCTTCTGATAATAGTCACATAGAAAAATGCATTTCTATTCTGCTGTCAAACTCAACTGTGTAATCACTTCACCTGTACTTTTTTATGAAGAAAAAGAAATATCACCTTCAAAATATTTGCAATTAATCTATAACACAGCAGCTACACATCGTGCTTAGGTAAAACGGCAAAACAGATATTAGTAATCATTGCACTCACTTCTGCAATGACCTTTGTAACTGCTTTGTACTAATGCATGCTGGGTAGCTCTCGTTCCCAAATGGAGTTAAAACAAAAGGTCTCAGGTCAACATATTCCTCATCAGGCTAATGAGAATCAGTAGCAAAGCTGTGTCGTGTGTGGTTTTAAAATGTTAAAAATGGTTTTAACAGATTAGGTCTTGAGTTTCCTTATGAGAAGATTATAGCCTTTTAAAGCAAACTGTTGTAAGACATGGCCTTTTAAACCATGCTGATAAATCAATAGCCCAACAATTTTATTCTCTGTCTTTCAATCCAAGTGTATTGAAGATCTGTCCTCAAGAAAGGACTCTGAGAAGTGGTTCTTATACCCATGGAGTAGAGGAGTGTAGTATTGATCTGTTTATTAAGAGAAGGAATAGAGCCTAAGAAATTTGGATATAGGCCTACATTTTGTTTTCTGCACCCAGCAAAATGGAACAGAATAAGCTAAATAAAACCACAATCACAATAAAAACTTATTTTCGACATTAACTATATTCCTCTCATTTTATGTTATGCTATAATAGTGATATAGTTCCCATAGGTGAAATGCTATTAAACAATAACATTTTTCTAAAAAAGGCAACCAGGGCAGGAAAAAAGAAAGCCAAAAACATGAGTATTCTACAGTCAGAGACTGAATAGATTTCTGCCCTACTTCCCTTCACAAACCCAGTAGAGTAATGCGCCACCCTCAGAACAAAGAACAATATTGGAGGTTAAGCCTTTTGAATTGTAGATCCTACTCTGCCACATCTAAAATGAGACTACTAGCAATTTGTTGTTTTTATTTTCAAAGTCATCCTGATCATCATATAATGATAATTCCTATTTAATATCTATCTCTAATGTGCCAAGAACACGTTGTTTGTTATTCCATTTAATCCTCACTACTACTCCATGACGTAGAAATTATCTTCGTTTAACAGATGAGGAATCTGAGATTTTGCTTTGGCAAAGTATCCTTGTTCACACAGTGGGAAAGTGGAAAATCGGGATTTGACTTCAAGACTATCTGACTCCAAAGTTTATGTTATTTTTTCTATACCACAGTCTTATTTCCTTAAGAAATTAGATGAGGAGTAGTAAATAAATGGGCTAGATTCTACTTTAACTCTTAAGAAAGTGTCAATATTGTTTACTTTGTATTTTAAGGTCTTAGTATTATATAAATGAATACCTCAGACTATATTTGAAATACAGTGAGAAAGAACTTACTAAATAGGTTGTATGGAATTTTAAATAAACAAAACATCTTCTCCAAACATTTGATATTCATTTATATTATAAAAATATTCTTTCATCACAGTAATGTTAGCTTAAGTCTATACCCTAGGTGTAGTCAAGTGCTCTAATCAGTACTCACTCCAGGGAAGGTTAACTAGTATTTCATCAAAAGGATGTATTCCAGATGTGGCCAACACAAGGTTCAGCTCTATTTATGAATGTTCAATATCACAATTTTCTTAAGTTGTGGAACAGATGTTAGAGATTATGTTTCTTTGGTGAAATGAATGGTGTTGAAGAACTGTGGATAGGCAGAGGAAGGTGCGTGGACAAGATACAAGAATCTAGACTAGCCTTCATCCCTGACCCAGAGAATTGACTACCTTGATCTCACTCCTTAATGGTCCTGTGTTTAGCCAGTAGATTTTTGATCACATGACTCAGATTAATACGGTTAGCTGGAATATGGTCACATTTACCTTGAGGTAAACTTTTTTTTTACTTTTTTTTTTTTTTTTTTTTTCTTTTGCGGTACGCGGGCCTCTCACTGTTGTGGCCTCTCCCGTTGCGGAGCACAGGCTCCGGACGCGCAGGCCCAGCGGCCATGGCTCACGGGCCGAGGCGCTCCGTGGCATGTGGGATCTTCCCGGACCGGGGCACGAACCCGTGTCCCCTGCATCGGCAGGCGGACTCTCAACCACTGCGCCACCAGAGAAGCCCGAGGTAAACTTTTTATGTCAAGTTTTTGTCAGGACCCCCAAGGGACTCTAGGCATACAAAAGGGCTCGTGCCCTTGTTTCATACCTGCTGGCAACTAAATATCTGTATGTGTGACAGAAGTCAGTCTGAGACTTGCTTTTATTTTAACGATGCAGGGGAAGGAAAGATAATATTTTCTCACCCACCTCTAACTATTAGAAGTCACTAATATTTATCAAAAGGAATCTAATAGTTGTAGGTGGACAACTTGGCTTAGATCAGTTCAAGACAAATATTATTCATCTCCATGTATTATATGAACATCAACTCTCCCATTACCTGGAATGATTGTTATTCCTTTACTGTTATCACCTTCCTACCACCAAAAGGGAATGCTAGAGGTCAGGCAGGGTGCTCTTGTATCATTTCAAAACTTGTTTTTGGGTGCACTTGGACTTTGCACAGGTCTCTGGAGAGATTGAAAAGTTAATCGGCTGCCTGAAGACATTTCCATCTACATAACATAGAACCAGGCCTCCAAATGGTCCAACAAATTCTTATTCTCTTAAAACAAGGGCTCAATCCAGAACCAAAGACCAGGATAAATAAATACAAATAAATATCCTAAGATTCAGGAGCTACTCCTTCAAAGTATTCAAGGCTGGTGGCAATATCTCATAAAAATTGGCAGGTACGTTCTCTCAATAATCATTGAACATGGCTTTCTAAGACAGTGTGTGGTCATTAGATCCAGAAAAAATTACCCTCCCCATTTCCTACCTCATGGTGGTAGAGAAAAGAAGAAAATCACCGTGGCCTCTTGTGATAGGAAATTTGGTTCGGTTGATAGATAGGCCTGGTATTGAGATGGGGATGCTGAGCTCCATGGAAAGAAATAATATGAGCAGTTTTACCATAACAAGGCTTACAGCAGATGAACTCTAACATGATAGAAAATAGTATTTAATAAGTGTGTACTTAAACCACTATTTTACAAATAGGATTCCTACCTAAAATTTCTGATCTGGATGACATTTGACAAAAGAATGAATCTAGGACACATTCTTTATTTGGAATGATATACATTTTTATTATTTTTTATTTTCAAATCTCTAAATTTAAATGACTTCCCTCCTAAAGGCAGGTATTTCCCTGGTGGTACAGGGGCCAAACCGTATATCAGTTCTTAAGTCACAGTGAGTTAAGCAGCTTTTAGTAATGAATCCCAATTCATGTACAGAGAGAAGGTTTGTAAAAGGTTGTTTAAACGGAAAATCTCTGTAACTTTTCAGTTTCTCTCTCACATATCCTGTCTGAGATGGACTACTCACTTCTGAGGTTGCTCATAACTTGGTTACTTCCAACGTGTAAGGAAATTTGGGAGGAGGCTGTAGAGTAGTTGGGAACAAGACACGTTCTGGACTCAGACTTGGGGGCAACTCTCATATTTATCTCTCACCGATATAATAACAATATCTACCTCATACTCTTACCAACCAGGGTTCTTGGCCTCCTTAATCAATAGAAATTGATCAGAGGCCAGACAAGAAATTCAGGCAAGGCTTTATGGGGGCCCCTGCTGCAGCAGGGTGGGGAGCGAGAACAAACAACAGGTTTCCTTACTTGCTCGCTCGCTGGGGCCGAGGGGAGGTTGTTCTTTATACGGGGTGAGGGTAGGAGTGTGTCCGGGATCAGGGTGGAGTGGTGGCTTAGGTGTTTTGCCCACCCCTTAGGTGTATTGTGTTCAGGGGGCACACACAGTACCCTGCTTTTGCTCCTGGCTCTTCAAAAGTGGTAGTTAGGTTTTTGGTCTCTTTGTATCTTTTGTCCAGAATTTGTCCCAACTGAGCATGCAGGAAGTTATATTTAGTCCCATATAGTTTCTTTGTATTTTGTTGCTTGAGGAGAGGTGTGTCCAGGTGCAAGCACTACAGCACTGCAGCAAAGGGTCCCAGGTCCCAGCCTGTCTCCATACAGTTTGAGGATTGACGATCATCGCCACAAAGCATGTAGCTCAATGCCTGGCACGTAGTAGGCAATCTGTGTTTACAATAAACAGATAGCCAGATTTCTTATTCAAATTCCTTTAAAAATAAATATCTCCTAGTTTTTCTATCTCATCAACTTGGAGTTTCACAATTTTTTTTTTTTTTTTTTGTGGTCACTGCTAAATCACATTATGGTCACTAACCCTCCATGGTGTGTGATTTTGTTGAAACCCTCAGTGAGGCAGGTGGTATACAAAGAGCATTGGCTTGGAGTCAGAAATCCTGGTTTGAATTCTAGCTATGTGACTGGCAACAGACTGCTTCACTTTTCTGAGCTTTATTTCCTCACCTTACAGTGTTGTTCTGAAAGTTAAATGAAGTAAAGTATAACAAAGTGCCTATCACGGAGCCAGCATATAACAGATGCTCAACAAATAAGAATTGATTCTCCCCATCTAAGGTATAGATTCCGGAGCAGTAAGAAATACGATGTGGACTTCTCCTTATCCATATGTAGCTCATGGATCGGCACATCGTTGGTGTCTACCTAATCATTAAATATTCCCAGATTTCATGAGTAAAATGTATATCCAACCATATTCCACTGTGGGATAAAAGACCTGAGTACGTAAATTTGATTGTTTTCTCACTGAAATGTCTGAAATGCTCTTCTGTACTTTAGGAGGATGTTATTCTCTTTGTTAATGATGTCCAAACAAATACAATGTTAAAAATAAATTGCAGGTGCCCGGGTCTGGGAAGATCCCACATGCCGTGGAGCGGCTGGGCCCGTGAGCCGTGGACGCTGAGCCTGCGCGTCCGGAGCCTGTGCTCCGCAACGGGAGAGGCCACAACAGTGTGAGGCCCACATACCACAAAAAAATAAATAAATAAAAAATAAATTGCAGGGAAGCACAGCGGGAAATGAAATTTACCAGGTGGACGATCAAGAGGAATTAAGTGCCAAAGCTCTAGCCTATATGTCTGTAAAATTGATTTGACTTAATAAGTTTAATGCAAATAGAGCTGTATTCTTTGGGATGTGTCAACACACACACACACACACACATTTTTTAACTGTATGAGCCCATCTGGCTGCTGTCCATTTGGAATTCTCATGAATAAATAAATATAAATAGGTTGTTTTCATTTTTAAAAATCAGCTTTTTATCTGAAATTTAAAACTGAGTGTAAATGAATATATGAACACATAGACTTTAAAGAACATGATAAATTGGGGCATGCCCAAAGACAGCTCATGGTTGCCATATTCTTCTTGGTAAAAGAAGTACAGTATCTCTTATCTCATCTTCTTGATTAAACCTGTTTATTTTTTACCATTCCTGTAAATCATTTTGTTGCAACCACTGCTAGATTTAAAGCATGGAGCTGCTAGTAATCACGCCAATTTTTCACTCCAAAGCTTTGCTGGCTGATTTGGTGTAAAATGTTTTAGTCTCTTCTCCTAGCTGACCCTGTATATATTTCAGGATTCAACTTCGGTATCCTCCAGCAAGCTTTCCTTTATTTTTTCTTCCTCTCTAGGACAAACCAAACGTCCTTCCCTTGTACTCTTAAATCACTCCATATTGTTTAAAAATTGTAGCTTTCTTGTCTGTCTTATCCACTACATTGTGAAACCTTGTTTATTCTTCAATCCAATCCCCTGCCATGATGCCCAGCACATAAGAAATTCTCAATAGATACTTGTTCAACTGAAGTGAATCAATTAATGGACCGGTTTGTGTAAATAAGTTTAATCCAAAGTGATTGCCAAGTGTCCACTAGTCTGAGAAGAATGCTTCTTCATGTACAGTTTCCTGGAGGAAGCATTGGTATTAAGAAAGTAAATTCTGACTTGCGTTGCAGTGGTAGTTTCCCATCTTCTCACTCTGATATCTGGGAGAATGATACATTTACTCAACTCATGAAAATTGTAACATGCAACTCCCAGAGGGTTGAGTTCAGGGATGCGAGCTCCTT
Organism: Orcinus orca; assembly: GCF_937001465.1. Lineage (NCBI taxonomy): Eukaryota > Metazoa > Chordata > Mammalia > Artiodactyla > Delphinidae > Orcinus > Orcinus orca. The sequence goes on from NC_064562.1 coordinate 24,183,776, forward strand.
AGGCACATGATGAGTTCCACTCAGTGTTTCTGGTTTTCTGCTTTGCAAAATAAAAATAATGATTATGCTTTCCTTCCTCACAGAAGGGACCAGGATACTTGCCCTGTCCAATCAGACAAATAAAAGATGATTTCTAAATTGATTATAGCTCATCCTCTCTGAGAGGGTCTTTTACTTACCTGATAGTCCCAATTATCAATATGGTAAATCTATAAAACAAAGGTGGAAATAACAGATGATTTTAGAACTATGATTTGGTAATAATGTATAAAACGTGGTTAAGAGGAAAGAAGAATGCTAGCACAGGTAAAAATAAAACTCCTAGTTAGTAGAAGTTCAATATACAATAGGATTTCGTTCATTTAGGATAGCAGACATCTTAAGGACATTTGTAGTTATCTTGTAGAGCTAAAATAAGAGGATATGTTTTTATTCTTTTTTAGGACACTGAAAAATCAGAAAACAATTTTACTTGCTCAAATTAACATAGATTACATCTTTTAAAAACAGCATGCAATGGACATATATACACTAACAAACGTAAGGTAGATAGTTAGTGGGAAGCAGCCCCATGGCACAGGGATATTGGCTCGGTGCTTTGTGACCGCCTGGAGGGGTGGGATAGGGAGGGTGGGAGGGAGGGAGACGCAAGAGGGAAGAGATATGGGAACATATGTGTATGTATAACTGATTCACTTTGTTATAAAGCAGAAACTAACACACCATTGTAAAGCAATTATACCCCAAAAAAGATCTTAAAAAAAAAAAAAGCATGCAAAAAGGAATTCACAATGCAACTAATAATATCTTATTCATAAATGATACCCAAAATCCGAGGGATCCAGATCTTTTAAAATACTATATTCTTTCAAGAAAACAAATCATTCCTTTCTGTGTGTTTTGGATTAAAAAAGGAGGGAACTAAGCAAGAGACAGAACATTTTCTGACATAAGAACACTAGTAAGCCAATAGGAGAATTAACCTATTTCATAGTTTTACTACTTTTATATCTGAGAGTCACTCTCTAAAATGTTTATTTTAAAATTACACTCAGAACGAAGAGCAGTTAAAGCAAGAATGGATTCCATTTTTGATGGACCATTATCTTTTCAGATACAACATACACACATCATTTTAGGCAGATGGCTCTCTGTCCAAGACCAAACAAACAAGCAGACCAAAAAACCCCCCAAAACTAGGAAAAATATTCTATCAACCCCTATATTGAAAATAACTTTACAGAGATGCAGTACTATAAGCAGTACTCAGCAGAAAAAGATGTAGCAATGTTAAAAACAATATGAAAGTCCCCAGTGGAGTCACTTATGCTAAGCCCCACATCGCTAAACCGGGATTTAACTTAATCAGTTTGGGCTCCCCCAGAAATGATACACCAATTAATCAGGAATCGTCTGATCAGTCCTAGTGAGGTAATTTGCCTGATAGACTCCAGTCAACTCCGAAAGGAAAGTAACCTTGCAACAAGCAACACACTTTTTGCCTAGAGTAACTTCCTTGTTTCCGCACCTGCCTGCCTATAAGTCTTTCATTTTGTACAGCTCCTTTCTATCTGCTAGGTTGGATGCTGCCCGATTCATAAATCACTGAACAAAGCTAATGAGATCTTTAAAATTTACTCAGTTGAATTTTGTCTTTTAATAGTTTTTTTGTTGTCTTTATCTCGTTTAAGAAGAAATATATTTTATTTGATACCTTAGCACCGACGCAGCCTTCTCTGATCAAAGGTCAACTCAACTCATTAAGCAGTTATTGAATGCCTATAATGTATTAAAATTGATATCCAAGTCCGTGTTGAGCTTCCTAGGTAGTTAAAATTGTATTATGTGAGTGAATAACCTCTCTTTGCTAATCTCACTGACTCTGTATTTAATGGCGCAGCAGCAGGTGCTTTTTAGCTTTCTTGATGATTTAATCTATTGTCTTCCAATCTTTTTTCTAGTGCACCATCTGTGAGCAAAATCAATTGCACATTCCAGGCAGTTTTCTTTTTTTCTCTTCTTTAGAATTCATTACACGTCTTAATATATTAAAAAAGTTTTTTTGGTAGTCTCTTATTGGTTTCTGGTTCCAAGGTATTAAGAGTCAGATAATGTGTTCACTTGCTTACATTTATCTATGTGCTTTTCCGCCTTGCCCAGAACATTTTTAGCATTTGGTCTAAGCTGATCTAAAGATTTTAAACTATTATAAATGTAACATGGGTGAAATTTGAGTTAATTTATACAGAAAAGCTTTTTACGGTCCTCTCAGTTGTAAATGTTAGATGCTTATATTCTTTAAATGGAAAAAAAATTCATGCTAAAAAAGATATTAGTGTAGAAACAATGTAAAGACAGAAAAACCGAATGTGTGCTTTTCTTAAACACATAGAGTTAAAGTCTAATTTCTACTGTCATCCTTCAGGTATAGAACAAAACATTTAATATCCTTTCAGTTTTTCTCCCTCAGAAGAATATTCTAGGAAGTAATAATTTCAAGAAATGCCTCAAAATATTTTCTTTTATTATTTTTATGAGAAGGTGAATTGTTCTCATAAGCCATATTTTTACATTAAGAATTTGAAAAAGCATATTTAAACTATTTGTTTTCTCTCAGGCATTTGTATCTGATCTCTTGCATCAGCCTCTCCCTGAAATATTTTGAAAATATATTTACTAAAAAGATTTACTGAAGAGAGAAACAATTCAAATAAAATTCTCGCACATAATCTTCTTTGATGTTCTGTTTTAAAAAACGTGAGTGATAAAGGTTGTGCTAGAAAACAAAATCACTTAATCTATTACCCATTATCACATTACACAGTTTTAAACTAATAATTCCAATATTTTTAAAGGAGATTTTTGGGAATTAATATAGTATCTCCTTCTCCTGTCCACGTTCTGAACAAATTAGGAGGTAGACAATGAGTAAGGTATCAGAGATAAAGAGAGAAGCATTGATTTTTTATTTCTAAATTTTGAGGTCATTTTAGACTTACAGAAGAGTTGTTAAGATAGTACAGAATTCCCATACAACCTCCACTTAACTCCTCCTACTGTTAACATCTTATACAACCAAGTTTAGTTAATCTTATTAACTAAACTTGGACTTTATTTACATTTCCCAGTTTCTGTTCCAGCATCCAATCCAGGATCCCACACTGCATTTAGTCGTCATGTCTAGTCACCTCCTCTGTCAGAGTCCTCAGTGTTTCTTTGTAACTCATGACTTTGGCAGTTTGAAAAGTACTGGCTAGGTATTTTGTGATTATCCATTAATTTGGGTCTACCTGATAGTTTTTCATTATTAGACTGAGTTTATGGATTTGGGGAGTACCAGAGAGGCAATGTGTCCATACAACAGATTGTACATGATATTGATATATTTTATTACTAGTGACCGTGAGAGTAACTGTTAATGGTGACTTTCTACTACTCCCTTCTACATCCATCAACTGGAATTCTCTGTAAGGCTAAGTTGCCTCTTCTCCCTCATTTATTTATTGATGCAATCATTTATTTTTATCTCATACTTATTTTATTCTGTGGCTTATAATCCAATATTATCATTATTTATTTTGTGTTTCTAATTGTTCCAACTGTGGCCATTGGGGGTTTGTTCAGGCTGGCCTTTGTGTTCTTTTGATATCTTCCCATTGTGTTTTGTTTTGACTTTTGTTCTTTTTTTTTTTTTAATTTATTTTGTCTTTACTTTTTGACACCTCAAGATGATCTAGATTCAGCTGTACTTTCTCTGCCCTTACCCTGGAATAAACCATCTATTCAAGTAATCTTGGTTCCTTTTATTGGAAAATGGAATTTTGAAACCAATATCTAGGTGCTAGGTGTGCTCATTGCTACTGGTGTGTGACTTCTTGTAGGCCCTCTTAGTGCATAGAGCTAAGAAATGTATGTATGCATACCTTTCCAGGTATATACACAAATCTGTATTTCTGTATCCACCTATCTCTGTGTGTGTATATGTGTTTATATGCATATGTGTATATGTTGATAAAGATATATACATAAAACATGAATTTATACTGATATTTCTGATTCCAATCTACCACCACAGGGGGATTTATTTTATCCTTCCTCTTTCCTTATTTGTCACTATCTTCTCAGGGAGAAACCTGGCTCTCACCATCTACAAAATATTTATTTGTTCAACCACAGTTTTGTGGATACTTCGGGGATGGCTTTATTGCCACCAGAGGGTTCTTAAATGAGTCAGAACGGAATATTAAATAACTCCAAGCTGTCTATATTTCACTCTCAATTTTATTTTCCAAGTTAGATCCATCCATATTGCCCAAAATGGCATGAGATTCTGTAATAAGAATAAAAAACAATGTAAAAGTGAGCCAATATAAAATGGCGACAAACAAAGATGCCAACATTTATTTCCATGATTAAATCCCAGGGGAGATTTAAAATCTGCACACTAAATCCTCTTGTAAGTTACAATACTAAGACGTCAAAATCTAGAGGAATTTTAAGGTGAAAATTCAAATTATCTTGTCCCTATGAGTTACAAATACAGGGCAAGTCAGGACTTCACCAATTCATTATATTCTCAGTTTCAGCCTGAGGGGTTTTCGCATCTGGGAGGAATTGCAGTTTCTTCAGCAGCTGCAGTCTAAACTGTTCTGGCACCGGCATATTTCTTTCATAGCTCCAGAAGTTGTATTAGTTTAATGCCAAATCTCTTGGAGCCTCGATTTTAAAGCATCCAAAGAACTAATAGCAGATACATATACAGTTGTCAGTGGCCTGCCCTTGATTGAAAAGCAAGCTAACTCCCTGGCCCTAAGTCAGAATTCAGTACTCAGTGTTGCCAAAGACCATACAGAAACTCAAATGGCATTTAAAGAAGCAAAGATAGGTGGTGAAAATCTAGATTTTAGTCCAACCAGCCTGCCCATCTGGAGTTCATGATCTACAAAGTTAAACTCAATTAGAGGTATTCTTCTTTTAAAGAGTAGTTAACCAGATCTGAATACAAAATGACTACATCTGGGCAAAGATTTACTGCTGTATCCTTTCTCCTCTTTCAGAGAATAACGTTTGAGACATTGCTCTAGTTTCGCAATTGTATTTACTTTTAAATAGACTTTATGTTTTAGAGCAGTTCATGGCAACATTGAGGGGTGGTTACAGAGATTTCCCAGATACCTCCTGGCCCCCGCACACGCACAGCCTTTCCCACTATAGACATCCTTCGCCATAGTGGTCCATTTGGTACACTGACACATCATTAGCACTCCAAGACCATGATTCACGTTAACGTTCACCCTTGGTGTTGTACATTTTGAGCATCGTGACGTATGTACAGTGGCATGTATCCATCATCACTCTATCACTCAGAATAGTTTCAGTGCCCCCAAATCCTCTGTGCTCTCAACTTCCCCCCAATTCCTGGCAGCCACTTATCTTTCAACTATATCCATAGTTTTGCGTTTTACAGACTATCATATAGCTGACAGCATACAGCATGTACCCTTTTCAGATTGGCTTCTTTCACTTAGTAATACGCATTATTCCAAGTTTTTATTTGGCTTGATGGCTCATTTCTCTTTAGTGTTACAAAGTTTAAAAATAATTATAATGTTTTCTCCATTTTATATAGATTATGGATTTTGACAAATGCATACTCATATATTATCGCATTCAAGATGCAGTATAGTTCAATCACCTCCAAAAATTTCCTCATGCTATCTTTTGCAGTCAAGCCCTCGTCTCACACACAGTTCTTGGCAACCACTGACCTGTTCTCTCTTCCTGTACTTTGCCAAAATGCCTTGAGCTGTAAAGGATGTGGTCTTTTGGGTCTGACTCTTTTTTACTTAGCACAATGAATTTGAGATTCATCAATATTGCTGTGCAGGGAAATAGTGCAGTTTTTTTGTGTTGTTGAGTTGTGGTACAATGTATGGATGTGCCACAGTTTCCTTATTGGTTCAGTGGTTGAAGGACATTTGAATTGTATCCAGGTTTTGCAATTATAAAGTGTCTATAAACTTTGTGTACAGGTTTCTATGTGAACATGCATTTTATTTACCTTGGGTAAATGCCTAAGAATGAGATAGTTGGATTATGTAAACTTATGTTAACCTTATGGGAAACCGTCAAACTGTTTTCCAAAGAGGTCATACCATTTTGTATTCCCACCAGCAGCAATATGAGAGCATTCCAGTTACTCCACATACTCAAGTATCTCATGGTGGTTTTAATTTGCATTTCTCTAGTGATTAATAATGTTGAGCATCTTTTTGTGTGATTATATGCCATCATGTATCTCCTTGGTAAGTTGCTTATTCAAATCTTTTGCTCATGATTTTTTAAATTGAGTAGTTTGTTTTCTTATTGTTGCATATTAAGAGTAACTTATATTTTTAGGTACCAATCCTTTGTTAGATATATGATGTACACATATTTTCCCTCAGTCTGTGTCTAGGCTTTTCCTTCTCTTAACAATGTTAAGTGCAGAGCAAAATTTTCTAATCAATAAAATTCAATTTATCAATTCTTTTAATTTAATGATTTGTTTTTGTGGTGTAATATATGAGAACTCTTTGCCTAACCCAAAGTCAAAAATATTTTCCCCTATATTTTATCTAGAAGTTTAATAATATTATGTGTTACATTTACATTTTGAGTGAATTGTTGTATAAAGTTTAAGGTATTCATGAAAGTTTACTTTTTGTCTGAACATCCAATTGTTCCAATACCATTTGTTGAAAAAAATCTTGTATTAATTGACTTAACTTTGTACCTTTGTAAATGGTACTTTTATTGCATTTAAATTGATTGTTAGAAACACAATTAATTTGTGTACGTTGACCCTGTGTTCTGCAACCTTGTTAAACTCATTTTTTACTTCTAGTTTTTATATAGATTCCACTGGATTTTCTACATAGTTGATCACATTGCTTGCAAATAAAGATGGTTTAACATCTTCTTTCATAATTGGTGACTTTATTTTTCTTGCCTTATTGATCTGCTAGAAACTTCAGTAAAATTTTCAGAAGTGGGGAGAGCAGATATCTTTGCCTTGTTCCTGATCTCAGAGGAAAAGAATTCAACCTTTTACCATTAAGTAAAGTGTTCACTGTAGATTTTGTGTAGATGCTCTCTTTATCAGTTGAGGAGTTTCCCTTGTACTCCTAGTTTTCCAATAGTTTTATTTTTTAGGGACGAATTATGGATTCTGTCAAATGATATATGAGATGATCATATAGTTTTTCTTTTCTAAGTTTGTTAATGTTAATGTTCATTTTTGAATGTTAAACCAGGTTATTCCTGTGATAAATCCCACTTGTTGAATTTGGTTTGCTAAAATTCTGTTTAGAACTTTTCTATCACTTTACGAGTGATATTGGTCAGCAGTTGTTTTTCTTTGTAATGTTGTTGTCTGGTTTTGATTATCAGAATAATATTGGCCTCATGAAATGAGTTGGGAAATACTCCCTCTTATTCCATTTTCTAAAAGAAAATGTCATATCTAAAGGTATGTAAATATCAGAAAAGAAGAAAGATAGAGGCTAACCTATGCATATCCACACACACCGATTAAAAAAGTCACTGCGTGAATAACAATTTGTGCAATGTGTAATGAAAGACCACAGATATTTTCCTAGAGGATGTTGCTCACTGGAAAACGTGAAACAAAAGTGAAAAGAGGTTTAGCCCTCTACTTTATTTCTCTTTAAAAGCAAATCAGCTCAAGCCCATACTTCTCTTTAGGAGTAAGTCAGGGACCTCTGAAATAAAAACATATTCCAGAGGCAATGGGTTCACTTTGCTTTCAGGTGGGTGTTCTCCTTGTTCATGAAGCTAACAAGGGAAATGCATAGAGAGAGTTATGCTATCTTCTGTTTACATGGGGGGAAATGGAAAATAACCATGAACTGATTCACTCAGGGTTAATGGCAAATCCAGACCCCATTAGACTTCTTGCCTCTCACCTTAGTGTTATAGTTGTTTCTTCAGTTTTTTTTATTTCAGTGAAATTGCTTTTCATTTTTATCTTACTAGTGACCTTAGAATCTATCTCCAAAATAAAATGCAATTTTACAGTAAAGTAATTCTTATCAAAAGCAGGCTGCTTTTACTATATAACCCAACCTCTTAATGTTAAATCTCCTGAAGGCTTGGTCTCAGGCTTTTTTCTCACCACACTCACTCCCCAGACGACATGGAGGTCCATTTCCCCCATCTCTTTTCCTCTTGGGAATTGATCTTTCCCGATGCCATATAAAGGGGTGGAGCTGCCATTCAAGGTGCCATAGAGGTGGAGAGGGGCCCAGACGTCCCTCAGAGTCTCCACCCAGGACACAGTGACTGAGGAGAGTCCTTTTGGGAACTGATATGATTGCTGAGAGACAAAGGATCTCTGTGAGACATAAGCTGAAAATACCACATAAGCCTGAACCGGCAGGGACTTTCTGGAAAATTAAGACAGAGGAAAGAACAGTCATAAAAAGAAAAATCCGTGGTTGGGGGTGGGGAGAGAGAAAGAGAGATCGAGATGAGAAAGAGAGAAAGAGAGAGAGAGAGATTGAGAGAGAGTTGAAATCATCACTTAAAGATTTAAACATCAGACAGCAGATGTGCCTATAACTCAACTCCTGTTCTTTTTCAGTTTGAGTCAAGAAATTGCCTTTTCGTTTAAGCTAGCTTTTTGTCACTTTCAGCCAACAAGTGCTGACTACTATTCTGAGTGTTTCTCTTCACTTACTCATGCTGACAGCTTACACTGCTCTTCTAGTCCCACTTCAGACTCTTCTCTGAACCCTAGATTCACCTCCATGAATTCCATACTTGAATTTTGGCTTTGATTGGAGGATTTCGGTGGCTGAACTTACCACGTGCAAAGCCAAACAGTTGGTTTCCCTCAATCCTACTCTCGTCTCCTTCTTCTGCCTTCTTGCCTCTCAGTGTGTTACCACCACTTTTCAGTGGCTCAAGTAAGAAATGAAACTTACCTTAATTACTTGATCCCCCCACTTCCCCCCACTGCCAACCCTTCAGCAAGACCTGCCATTCTTACTCCCTAAATGCTACAGAAGTCACTCTCTCTACTTTTAATTTTTACTCTCTCATCCCAGTCCAACACCATCTCTCAATGTATTGCAGTATCCTTGCAACTATCTCACACGTTCAGCTTTGATTTCCTATAGTCCAGCCTCTGCACAGCACCTGGAGTGAGCCTTTAAAAATATAAACTAAGTCACTTTGATCCCCTGCATGGAACCTTGTAATTGCTTCTAATTACACATAAAATAAAATTTAAATCCTTTCTCCTGGTCTAAAAATCTTTTGATAACTTTAATCTCGTCTCTCGCCAAGCCCCATACTCTGTGTTCCTGGCACTGGCTTCACACACACTGTCCCTGTTTGTCCCTTACCTTCTTTTGGTTAGACGATTATCTTCCTTTACAGCTTGACCACCTTGTCTAAATCACCATGATTCTCTGCCAAAACCCTTAGATCGTTTACTTCATACCATACTGGATAATTAATAATTAGTTATTTAGTTGGCTTTATTTTTGTCTGTCTCCACAACCAGCCTGGACCGTGAACTTCATGAGTTTAAGAACCATGCCTCTTGTCTACCACTAAACACCTTGTATCTAAGTGCCTGCCAGTTACACAGACACTCAAAGTATCTTTTGAATGAATGAAAGAATAAAAGAAATATACAAATGAATGAATGAATGACACAGGGTATACTACGGAAGAATTAGAATAGTGGAGACTAATTTCATTTAGAGTTATATGGGAAGATTGCTTTGGAAGAAGAAGCAAATGAGTTCAACTTCGAGCAATAACTTTGGGAGTGGTGGGAAGAAAGGAAATAGCCTCAGAGAAAACTTGGAAGAAAATCTGGGTGTCTGAGTGTGTGTGTGTGTGTGTGTGTTTAAGGGACATACACGTATGCAAACTCCTAGTGTGTGTATGTATGGAGGATAGAACTAGAGGAGATAGAAGAAAATAAGCCTTGAAAGAGAAGATAAGGCCAAATGGTGGATTTCATTTAGTTTAGAACCATAGTTATGAGGGTAATAAAGGATGCATGTGAAGAAAACAGCTGTGGCAATGAAAGGGCAAAGTAACAGATCTGAGGGATAGGAAGGTAATATTGACAGACCTTAGTGACAAATGGAATATTGTATGTCAACAGAGATAGGAGAGTTAAAGCTGATTCAATCTTGTGAACCTGTGTGACTAGCGCATGGATTCTGCTAGCAGAGATAGGAATCCTAGGAGGGATGTGTGTAAATTGGGAGGAGGGCAATGAAATGATGAATATCTTAAAACATATAGAGAAATAGCCAGCAGATACTTGGAAAGGTGGTGCTGGGTCCCAGCTGAAAAAGTCAAAGATAAATAAGTTAATCAGCAACAACTACCACAAAGAAATAGATTGAATATGTCCTATAGGCTGAGGGTATCAGCCAGAGTTCAGTGCAGGAAATGGAACCCAGTCATTTTTAGCAGAAAATCATTTAGTACATCTAATACGGGAATTTGGTGTTCATACAAGCACTAGAAAGGATAGAGGAACTTCATGTCAGAAACGGACTCTTCCCAGCCTTCTGACCTCAAGCTCCTCCGATCCAGTTTTCAGGAACTACTATTGCTGCCCCCAGGTTAAGAAAATGCTGCTGCTACGGCTTCCACCGTGCCGAAGTCGCAGCCACCACCCCTAGCAAGCTGCAGAACTGACAATGAGCGTGGAAATCCAGCTGCTGCTTACCCTCTACTCAGATTATGCCTGTGTGCCCACTTGGGTGCACAAGGGGTAAACACTTCCTGCCCCCCTGCCTTCCAAATATGGCGTAGGTGGGTCTCATTGGCAGAACCTATAGGATATCCTGAACTCTCATGGCAAGAGTGCTGAGGAAATGTAGTTTTTAGTCATCCAGCCCTTATGTGCCAGGGGGTGGGACTTCAGGAGCCTTAACCACAGTGGGAACGCAGGCTGAGGGCCAACAGAGAAGAACCAGCATGGTGAGCATGGGGCAAAGGGCTGAACATACATTTTCTCACTCCCTTTTATCAAGAAATATTGTCACATTATTACCCTCATTTTACAGATAAGAATGTGAGGACATGGAAACACTGAGTAGCTTGACATATGTCCGCATCTAATGGAGTGGGGGAATCAGATTTGCATTCAGGCATTCTGACTCAAAAGCCCACATTCTTTGGCCCTGGAGTTTTCTCCTTAGAAATAACAGTTGAAGACCTCAAAAGACAGTGTATTGAATGAGAAAAGTAGAATACTGAGTCTAGACGTTTGGGTAATTCCTAAATGTAAGAAGCAAGCAAAGGAAGCAGAAACAGTAGTTAAGTGCAGCACACTCAAATTCAAAAGAGGTCAATTATCACCAAGGAGGTGGTGGTTTATGGCCAATTGGTTTGAAAACTGAGAAGTCATCACCCTAGGCAAGAAGCAGATCCTCCTCCTCATTGCTATTGTTTAATTCTGAAATGAAGGGCGATAGTAATAAACTCATATGACTTAGGATAGAAGGGAGCTTTTAGTAGCTGAGTATCACATGCTTGGTATTCTACCCAAGCGTGCTTTCCTCTCTCATTTTACCTTTTAGGTAAAAGTTATTTAAAAATCTGTTCTTGGGTCACTCTTATTCATCAGGATCATTGAGAGAAGAGAGAACTCAGTTTCTGCTGTTACAGGGAGCCGCAGAATCATGCCCATGTGGTGGCTACCTTGGCTTGACATGCTCCAGCTATATCCACCCACCCTCTCGATTCCCCTCTCTGGAGAGATCAAATTATAGCTCTGGAACAAATTTTCTGAGTCCCTCGTACTCTGACTTTGTGTGCGTATGTCACTTACGACACTCAAGAAACTTTTGCATGGATGTTTAAGACAGAAGAGTACTCTTACCTCACTCAGGCTACTATACTGCTTAATGGCAGGCAGCATTTTGCTATAATTCACTATGCATTGTTTCCCCATGGGGTTAGCTCCAGCACTGTTCCTGCTCAGATGTAGAAAGACACATTAGTATGAACATATACTGATGATGATGACGTGACAGAAGAGTTTCTTGCTACAGGATCAGATATGTTCTTGAAATTCTCCAGATGGCAAAACTTCTTTCTTTCTTTCCATGCAATCAAGAGCCTCATTTTTTTTTTTTTTTTTTTTTTTTTGCTACAAGATCAAGTTAAAACTCCTTGGGATTTACCTTCTACTATCAACTACTATAATGAATTATAATTGATCAGATCCAAAGAGCCAATAAGGAAAAGTTATCTCATGTGCTCAAATGACTAATATAATCAGGATTACAAAGATTAGGGATTTGCCCAGAGTTGAAGCATTGACATCTGGTTCTTGCATCTTTTAAAATTATGGTTGATTTTGGTCCCATAGAATAGCAACCCTGAAAGATGCATTCTGCTATATGAGACTGATCTACCAACAATGTAAAATTTGCACTGTAATTGTAGTTCATCGGAAAATTAGTCTATTCTCTTTGAGATATTGTGTAGGCTATCCTACTGTTATTTTAATGAATTTTTAGATATTGCTACATTGACAAAAATGACAAAAATGTATAATTTGACATTTGAAATGAAAAAGACAGAAACATAAAAAATAAAAATCACATTTATTTAAACAAAAATATACACACAGTGTACAATGAATATGGTTTACACAGAACAATAAAACAAAATGATATTTCTTCAAATACCAATATAAAATGATCTAACCTATTTGTGCCTCATTTCCTGGGACTATACATTATTGGTTGATCTAGAATATACATTTAACATTAAAGCAAATGCCAATGTTTCAGATAAGTACCGCAAGAATCTGAAAATCAGATATTAGGTTAAATAAAATAATAAAATCTTCATATGAGTATATGTGTACAAAGGATTGCACATGTGCCATAAAATGGGAGTGTCTATACATTTACAAACACTTGGAGCCTGCCTTTTAAAAGTTTGAAAGCCCTTTGACATGAAATGGTTTTTAATATTGATAGCGATATAAAAGCATCAGAAGCACTATATAGATAATGAGCAATTTTGCCAATATTTGAGTCAATATTGCCTGCTAGTCAATAAAACCGCACCAAGTCATCATTAAAGATGTACTGCTGAGTTGTGACCTTTTATGGCCTTGGAGTAATTTTGATGATTTTAGGAAGATTGTGAATGTATTCATACCGTGTGTGCAAGTGCAACATCTTAAAAGAATGGTTTATCAAGCAACATCACTTGTATTAGGTCTTCTCTCCTTTAATGTTCCATCTCTCTGGGTACTATACTTAACTGTGAGTCTTGTTTTCCTTTTCAAATTTAAAATTCTAAATATTCATGCAATCTATAAAAGTTCAAACTCAGGAGAGTTGATGGCATGTACATTTTTAAAGTTAATATGACTTTACAATTTTTTCCTACCTCCTTGTTACTAATAGCTTGATATGATTTCTTTGACATCAGAAATGTTTTAGATTCCCCTTACTTGCTTAGAAATAAAATTAAAAGAGTGATTAATGTACACTATGACTCAGGAAGGAAAAATCCAAATTTCCATACCTTACCTTTATACCTAATTGGCCTGCCATGTTTTATCTAAAACATTAACTGTATTTTTCTGTTCTTAAAGACAGTCTTTGCTAGAGATAGCATCTGTTTGGAAAAGTTCTAACTTAAATCTTCCAAAGAAACAAAAGCTCTAATACATCAGTACTTTGTTTATAAAGCAATGAAACATAAATATGGGGGGGAAAGGGCATAGCTCTTGCTGATTACAGCTGGGCTAAATGAATGTGAATCTGTGAATTCACCTGAAATTGTCAATCCACTATACAACGCTCAGCAAATCATTCTCTTCAGCAGCACATAATTTGTGAAGCCTCCAGCTATTTGGGATGCCTTGTGTTCAATATGTTTGCTTCCCTCTGCAACCGCTGATCAGTTTTTTCTCAGACCAGTTTCTTAAATGGTGATAAGAGTTAATTTATTTCTCAAAAGATTACAAAAGGTGTCCTGTATATTGAACTAAACCATGGATAGACCATCCTGTTCGGAAATCGAACACCTAAAACATCTGTGTGATTTAGTATGCTGCCAGAGTTTCACTTGTTTAATCTAACAGTTGGGCTTTCAATTGAGCTATATTTATTAGAATCTGGGCATGGTAATATGTTACCGTTTTTCTTCTTTTAGCTAATGCTAAACTGATAAACTTAAAAATTGATACTGAAGCACATTTTTAGTGATACACTAATTAGGCTACCATTTCCCTGAATTTAGCCTGAAGTTGTTATTACGTACACTAAAGCTGCATTGCTGAGGTTTCTCTTGCAGAACACCATAGAGAGAGACGTTTTTAAAACACATCGTTAGGATTAAATGATTTAATTATGAATAAAATATAAACATCAAATATTACTTATAGTCTAATAGGAGTCTTTAAAGAGGGTAAAAACCAAATCAAAATTGTAGCCATCTGAAGATGAGTGATTGCATTTTATATCATTCTAGTAATTTAATACTGCTTCCCATTATTGGTTATTTTCTGGAGAAAAAGTGACGGCGGCATTCAGTTACGTGCTGGTAATTGTTTGACGACTGGCTTTCCAGGAGTTAAAAGTATGGGTTGGTAGCATTTGGAAGTTTCTGTGGTGTAACTCCCACTGTGGTCAATTTCAAGCTAGGGATGTGATGTTACTGAATGTGGGGTCAGGAAGAGAGAGAGGCACAGTTAGCACATTATAATATTGTGTTTCCACTGGACAGATACAATTGACATAAACAACCTCAAGGGCAGAGGTCAATAGTAAAATGTACTAAAACAATTAGGAATCGGTAAGTTTTGATTATGACCTTTGTTTTTAATAAAATCTATTCAACTGTATTTTATAGTTTAATATTTAATGATGGCTGTGTTTTCACAACTGGCTTACAGAATTTAGTGATAGCTATCATAAGTCAGCATGAGCCACTTTCCAGCACACCACTGTTATCCTCCTCTTGGCATGTATCTAACTTGACATAGGAGGGGGTTTGATTTGCTTGGGAAGAAAAGCATGGCTCTACACAAATCTTTTTCTTTTCCACCATCTTATTCTGTGCAAAATACTATACTTAGCTGAGAGAAAGAAAAAGGGAAGTATCCTTCATCCAGATGCTAGCTTTTAAGACTTCACAGTTCCTCAGAAGAAGAGGTGTTAGTCTTATAAAGTAAGGACTAGAGGTTAGTTACCTGGGCTCCTGCTCTAACTGGGCAGTTGGTCATTTCAGTACCATTTGTAAGCAGGATCAGATGGTTGCTCTGACTCACTGGGTTATTGGATTGACCAAACTATTTACATCAAAGGATTGTTTGGGCAGAGTGTAGACAAAACCCAAGGCAATATTTACAAGAAAGAAACAACCACACAAGAAATAAACGAATGGGTGCATCTAAAATGTGGGTCTGATTCAATAAAATATTTCAAACTTTAATGTTCAGCTGTTTTGTAGGACATTTTCAGGCTCTGGATCTTTGGTCACTGGGCCAAACATAATTAGGATTCCACATTCCCTTGTTTTTAAATATGTTTTCTATAGGACTTTGTAAATAGCAAATACAGAATTTTTATCTACATTTAAGGATATCAGAGGGCAAACATGTTTTTGAACCAAAAAAATTGTCTTGTTTGGAAATGTTACTTTCTTGGTTCAGTTTCTGACTCAACGTGATCCTTTAAAATAGAACGATTGGTGCATCTTTTAAACGAAAATGAAGATAGAAAAGCATGACTGAGCCTGTGTTTGTACAAAAGAGATTTTAAAACTTTTTGTTTCATATTTTTCCTTTGATTTAGAAAGCGTTCATAATTTAAGAAATAATGAAGTAGTTTTCCAAGGATACTTGGAATACCTCTCAGGAAAGGAGCAACATTGTTGTCAATAAGAAACAAAAATTTTCTGGATGAAATCCACTTTTAGAAGTGTGCACAAATATAAGCTTCCAGTAGGGAAATGCAGATGATTATGCTAATAATAAATGAGAACTTACATGCATTTGTATTACAGTCAGCTCTACTCTTTTAGAATTTTTATATGAGTACTTAATAAAGAAGCAAAAGGTCTTTGAAATGTCTTCCCAAAACTCTACTGTTGGCTTTGTAGTTAATATTTTTTTCCATATTTGAGTCAAGAGGTTTCATTCTTAAAAATACAAACAAAAAGCTATTGTTTATAAGAATATTTACAAGATGATTAATCACCTAAGTTATCTTGGAACTCAGACTACCATTTGATATACTGAATGAGGCTTCACAGTTATTCAGGGAAACCTCTGTCATCCCAACCTCTGTACCTTAAATCCAGTGGGATAATGAAAATAATCACAAATGCTACCATTTTCAAATGAAATTGAACAATTCAAAGATTATGTTTACTCAGTGAAATGAAGAACGAGGCATAAAGGAGAACACCAAGATAACCTGTCCATGAATAGATCCACGGTACACAGCATCTTCTTATGAAAAAGGCTGTAAATAGTTTTGACACCTGCCTCAAGTATAATGCCCACAAGTCCTTAACTAAAATAATAGATTAATAATACTGGCATTAAAAGCCCCAAAGCGTTATCTAAAACGCAGTAATTTGAAAAACCTAATATGAGCCTAGAGATATGTTTGGAATTCTCATTTCAACAGGCATCTTCGTGGAGGAGCTATTACATCAGCTATGGAAAGCCCCTAAGACCATCCACATGTGGTAACAGCTAAGAAGTGTCAGTGGAACAGGCCTCTGGCGTTTCCAAGGGAGATTTATGCTCTGGATGGCATGCTCCTCTGATAAGAAAGGAAAAAGAATAGATTCTTAAAATTTGGAGGAAAAAAATCTCATTTGTTCAGACCCTTATACTCCAAGCTTCAATTCCAGCAGTAAATGCCAATTTCTATTTAACTAACTAGCATTCTTCCCAAATCTGCATGTATATATTTAGCGCGGCAATTTAGAGAACAGACAAGCCACAAGCTAAGAAGGTAAGAAGCGATTGTAACCAGGGTTCTAAAATTATCTAGCTGGGTAACTGGGGGTATATCTTCCTTGTGCTTTAATTTAGCCATTTATAATGGTGTTATACATGATGATCTCTAAGGCAACTTCTGATTTGGAGTTTTGGAAAACTTTCAGTGTTATTTTACTAAGTAAGGGCAAATTTGAAATTCCATTTAAGAGAAATAATTGTTTTGGTTTATCATTAGTTATGGTGGCCTATGTTTTAAAAGGTTTATTCACGTATACTAATCTATGCTAGACAATGCATACATACACCATCTACATTCTATACCAAGATGACTGCTAGAAAACACCTCAAAGATATTTTACAGTTTTTCATGAACTTGACTACATAAAGTTCAGGCTCATGGGGCCATCGAACCTAAGTCAGAGTTTTGAGAAGATACTATGCTTTTGAAAAGTATTTTTACTGCTTTACTAACACTGTCCATCTACGTGTTTAGGAGGACCTGTCACACCTCCACTGGATGACACAAGTCCTTACAAGCACACATAAACTGCTTCTGTAGTCAAAATCATGAGTTAACTCTCCCTAGTCTCAAGTAACTAGAAAAATATTTTTTAAAGCCCAAAAATGGGCTCTCAGGTTATTTGTGAGAAAGGCTATGAAATAATATCTCAAAGTCTCTCTTCCCTTTACACTCTATCATAGCTTTGGAGTGGAGAAGGCCACTCTCTGAATCACCCCCAGGTCCCCTGTAGCGACCTAGCTTTTCTCAGAATGTCTTTCATTAAAATACGCCATGAATGAAATGTACACTTTCTGAGCTGATCTCAACCAGCGAGAATCAATACAAGCTTAGACCTAGAAACGCGATATGATTTAAGGTTTGTTTAATGGATTTCTTTCAGAGTCATATGCTGATAACTAATTCAAGTAATTCCTAGATTTGGGCAAATATCCCTGATCACCTCCCTCCACAAATTCATGACAATGAAAACGTAAAAAAGGTAGAGATTATCCAGCGGAAGCGTATTTGTGTTCCTGTTTATTTACATGTTGGTAAACTTAGGTGTCAGCTTTTCCATAAGTCCCCTCTGGAGGTCTGTAGTACTTGGGGAAAGCCATCAGCTGTAGCATGTTGAAAGCATACTTCCTGCATTTGATATTCTTCAGTACATTTTCTATGCGGCAGCCTTCTCTGGTGAAAGGGGAAAAAGGACAACTTCATGAAACACAGAATAAATAAATATGCTTTATTTGTCCAATGCAGAGTTGCAGCAACAGTCCAAGTAAAAATAACAAAGATTCAACTCTACATTTTTTTTTTTTTCACAAATGATGATACATCTTACAAAATTAAATCCTAGGCCAGGCCCAATACCATTATTGCCCTCAGAAAAAAGATGAGTAGAGTCCCTTTGCTCTTAACATATATTTAAGGTTTAATAAACTCTTTAAATATAATTTGTTCCACAATACAGCTTCATTTTCGTTTCATAAATATATCTGCCTTTTTATAACTTTTCCACAAATGAATTTCTCAGTCTCTTTAAAACACATGAACATCTACACATAGCCCTAAGGATGTAGGTTCTAGGAATAAGGCATTTAATTTATTAAGTCTGGCCATATAGATTTTTAAAGGAAAGTTTCATCTCTATTTGACTGCATTATTTTAGCTGTGCAACGAAGAGGAAAATGGCTTTCCAGACAGCCTGGTCCAAGTCTCAGCTTTATCAAGAGGAGTGCTTGTGTACAGACAGTACAAAAGTCACAGGTGCTGAAAATGGGGCATCGAGACACAAACAAGACTTTGTTAAAAAGAATAGAAAAGTACTCTGAGAGCCAAATCAACCCAAACCATGGTTACAAACGGGTTCCTTTAATTACAAAACATAAATAGGCATTCTCTCCAGAAAGTTACTTGACAGAAAAGGGTTAATTGCAGGAAAGAAATCACAGAACTAACAGGTTGAGATATCAAACAGAAGATTCTATCAGCTGATGGCGACAATGAGATCGGCACAGTGGAAACCAAGTCTGGAACCTCCCACATCTCTAGGACTTGTCTCAGGGTCTCAGGGTTTGTGCAAATTCAGTCTTAATTTCTTTAAATAAATTTAATGGGAAGAGGAAGAGAAGAGGCAGAACGTCAAGCTTTCAGGATTCTGTTCTTTGTCTTATGCCAAAGACAGGAATTTAAAATTTCTTCTTGAGCTAGTTAACAGAGGGAAACACTTCTCCATGAACAAAAGAGCAAAATAATTCACTTAATGCATAGTACTTCTTTTTCTTTTTTTAGATTTTAGGAAAAACACATAAAACACTTACAATTCAAACATTTGTTGTTTTTTTTTTAAATTCTGTGACTCTGAAAATGTAGAAATTACAGCATTGTCCCCATAATTTAAAGTCCATTGTCAGTTGTAGAAAAGAAAGGAGTACAACATAAAACTTATTGGTATTTGGCTAATAGTAACGCAAGACTTAAAATAAGCCACACAACTAGCAGGTGTGAGCTGACAAGCAGCAAGGCGACCGGATAGAAGTGTCGAGAAGTTGCCTTGTTATCAGTTAGACAGCCTGTTTCAGGATCATCAGATTCATTCAGTGCTCCCTGGGTTTGTCTGCTGTTAAACGGGGGGTGGGGGGGGGTGGGGAGTTAGGGGAGAAAAGAAAATAGTATAGCGTTCACACAGTAAAGAAACTCAACCTTAAATATCCTGAAATACAACACATTATCCTATATAATACAGCAGTTTCAGATGAAGTTTTTATGCTAAATAGCCCCAAATGCATCCCGCGTATTTTTTCCAACTGGGCTTTTGTGCAAAAAGGAAGAGAGAAATGCTATGATGATATTCACATGGGTTGAATATGTATATGCACAAGGAAGAGTCAGAGAAGCATAACGGGGCCCATAGACAAGGCTACATGAATAAAACTAAAATACGGATCAGCCCATAAAAATAATCTGGTAAGTACATCTTTGGAAAATGAAATGAGAAACACAGTATGTAGTGAAGGAAATGGACATGTCTGGCACATTTAAACACACTGTCTATTGTTACTGTACCTATATAATGTATTTAAAGTTATAAAAATGATTAATGGAAATGGCTTGGTATTTAAAATGAATGAAATATCTGACATGTCATCCTTGCCAGCCATAAGACTAGTTGAACCAAACCCGACTCAGCACCCTTTCATCGGTTCAGCTCATAAATTATGTTGTTCTGCTCATCTTCCTAAAATGAAGCCAAATCTATCTCCTATGGACTCTCCAGAACTGAAAAGAGATCCATATTTACAGAGTACATGTTGAAAAATAAAAGATTCTAAATTTCCAGGTTGTGTGTTTTCTGTAAAAGTGAAAAATAAGCATTTGTAATTGGGCTTAGAAGGAGTTCCAATTACGGCACATCTGAAATCCGCCATACTGATGTAAGTTGAAAATACAAATGCTTTTCTACGGTATAGTTCATCAGTATTCAGAGTATTCAGAATTTCAGTCACTCTCAGTTGTCAAGGAGTTTTTGATCTCTGTCAGCTCCTCCAGGTTTTGAGGCAGAAAGCCAGCTGTTGCTTGGTCTATGAACAGGGCTGTATATGCAAAGGTACCTTCTACACAAGCCCCTTAGCATCCGTGACCCCCTTTCAACCAGTTGCAGCTTCTGAAAACCTCCTACACAGAGATGTTTTTGACCTGGTGTCGACCACATCCAGTGGCCACATGTGGACAAACAGCAGTGGTAATTACTTCAAACAGCGATCTCAGTTTAAAACACCAAATCAATCACGCTGGGCTGGGCTCTGGTGCTTCCTTGTTGTCCGGTTAAGACCTAAGGACTATGGCGCCAGTGTCAAAGTGAAATAGAATATTATCTGGAAAATGAGTGGTTTATTGAGTGAAAGGGAGGGCTGCATAATTCTTATTGTCAGTTGTACTTGGTTACTTGTTTAACTTTCTACTGCTCACTAGGTAGGAAACATGCAGTAGATTTTAAAGTATGGATACCTTTGAATGTGACTAAGAAAAGCTTCCTTGTCCAATATTATTTCTCTAATATCATCTTCACTAACGCTCCCTCCTGTCCATTATTAAGATGAAGGTTATCTGTAGCAAATCTTAAGCTTGTTAAAACCTTCGTTCCTTTCCTTGTTAAGAGAGAAGTACAGAGTCTCCTATATCATTTATCTATCTATCTATCTATCATAATATAAATATTAAATTCTGATTACAAATTTAGGTTAAATATTAACCACAATCTATCAGTAATAGTATAGAAATACTCTTTCTTTCCCAGTGGGACCACCTGTAGACAGGCTCTGGCTGAGGAACAGACAACTGACCGACCAGTAAGTTGAAAGGATCTTGTAACCGTCCTTACTCCAAATACAGGGGACTCATTCATACCAGATGGCTTTTTTGCCCTACAACTGCCAGAGCACATTTAATATTTTCCAAGTCTGCTTGTTGAATATGCCTTCCAAGTAAAAAGTGCTACATTAAAAGATTTTTTTTTGAGGGGCAGTTTTATAATTGAATTAATTTGTTGCTTACTAACTGCAATCTCTGGCGATTAGAATAATATATTAAAAATGCCTCTGACATAGTCATTCTATCATTCAGCTGAAATTTGAAAGCAACGTAGCCTACAAGCCTGCCACAGCACATAGAGCTTGAGGCCCTGACTATATCACCGAGGGGACACAGGTGCTCTTGGGGCTGCTTCCTTGCTTCCTGCTAAGAACAGCACAAATGGTTATTACTTCAGGGCCACAAATGAATTTTTCAGCACTCTGCTAGTGTAAATGCAAAGGATGTACTAAGTAATAACATTAGTAATTTCCTCCCTGGGAGATTATGACAAATAATTAATTAGTGGCTGCCTTGCACGGTACCCCGATAATCCAAGGTCATTAGTTTTAGCCATCACTGACTAGTAGATCACCATGGAAGCAAATCACAATGTTGTCTCCACTGAAAATGTGACATGATCTGACATTTAAGGGCAGTTACTGAATCTGCAGGATAGAAAATGATTTTCTTTTCCTTCAAAGACCTGTCAAAGCAATCACTTAAAATAGAAACAAGTAAAAGGAAATGTCTCACTCTTAAACACATCACTGCCTACACAAGGAGACATTTCCTTAAATAAAACCCAACGTGCGTGCCTTGATGATATTTGCTTATTTCCCCCTCTTTTCTGTCGGCAACTACTGCTGTATCCTAGATCACAAGTCCCCCACTATAGGTATCCTCTCAAATCAGTCAGACCGCTAAAGATAAAAGTTAGAATCCTCCTATCTCCCCCTGCTGGGTAATTATTCATGAATAGTGTCGTTATTTGAGAGTTTATTCCTTTAACCACTACAGCTCTTCAAGCTCGCTCAAAGGAAAATTACCAGTTAAAACTGAATTGAAAAATCTTTCCTTCTGACGAGAAAGCTGATTTCCTTCCATGCTAAAATGAGACTGTTTCACGTTTCATTACATCCAAGTTCGGAGCTATAGGCATACCATCTTGAAATGCTGAGCCAAGATTTTAGAGCCAGTATCTTACAGAACTTTATTTGAGTCTACGTTCATCTGATAAATCGATCTTAAGAGAGCATCATGTTTCAGGCTCTAGAATGTTGGATTGTGTCAGATTTTAAACTGGCAGATCTGTGTGAAAATGAATATAATGTAGGTCTTCATCAAGAAGAGCTTTGAGAGTGGTACCTACATCATAAAATCAGAGATTCTTCAGATGTAGAGTGACTTTAAAAAGTCTTCAAGTTGAATTACACATTTCATAGATGAGAAAACAAATTTAAAGGCCTTGCCTGGGCTTCTACGACAGCAAGTTGCAAAAAAGGATCCTGAATATGTAGTTTGCCTGGTTCACAGTTTGCTTAAATGATAAAAAATAAGAGAAGAAGTTTTTGTTTTCAGTTTAGATCAAGGTCCAGTGTGAAATTTAATGACTCAAAATACTCTTAGATGCCAAATTACCTACCAAAACTTTCCAAAAATTTAATTTATAATTAGAATATTGAAAGTATATTTGCAGGACTTTTGGAAAAAACGGTGCAGCTGTTTAAACAGAGGGGAAGTTTTAATAAAAGAATATCAAGGTTGGGATAATTTCCACTGGCTTAGAATCAAGATTAGCCTCGGTGGCTACTGAATCACCAGCAACATTTAAAATGATGTCTTCATTTTAACTGAATTTCAGGATCTAATTCAAAATACATTAGGTCAACCACAGGAAAAGCCCCTAAATTAAGAAATTACTTAGAAGACATAAGACTATGTCACTGCTTGTAATGTCCAGGTCATAGAGTGCTTCCAGTAATCATAGACAAGTTTGCTACAAAAGAAAGAGCAGTATTAGGAAAATTGCACTCAGAGGAAGGAGTCCTCCCCATAGGGCACTGCATGCACTTCTGGACATGACAGTCTAAGGGGAGGGCTACTGTGAACTAGAGGATACCAGAGCATGGTCACCAGGAAGATGACAGTGGGCTTGGGAACCTGGCAAATCAGAAAAGACTGAAGGCTACGGGAATGAGAAGAATTCCATTGGTTTAGAGAACAGGAACATTTATAGTTAAGTGGTTGTTGATTTCAGATAGTCAAAGATTCAGTAGTTTAAAGTCTGGGCAACTTGCAAATCAATGGAAGTGTTTGAAATAAAGAAAGAGATCTCTCATGTATCATATCCAATCATGTGATAGCTGCTTTATAGATATTATCTATTCATTCCTTACAAACAGTCAAACTGGTTAGAATTATTATCTCCACAGGTGAAAAAAGGATTATAAAACCTGTGCAAGTAGCGGACAGGGAATTTTTATCTTCGTCTGTCAAATGGAAAAACCACATGCCTTCTACTTTATGGTTGTGATCCTTTGAGCACAGATTTCTCGCTACCTCTCAGAAACTGGCAGGTGTGATTTCTTGCTAGTTGCTAGATTAGATTAAGCAACTTCTAAAATTACTTTCGTCTCTACCTTCCTGTGATTCTTTGATTCTGTTAAAACATAACTGACTCTAGAGATGCATATTTTTTCTACTAATAGAATAGGTGACAGTTCAATAAGAAATAGGGTACAGGGTAAAAATCAAAGAAGGCAAAGCATGTTGACACTGTATTTAATCTCGACAGTGGTTCTCGCTCATTCTTATCTATTTTCAGAATTTAAAAAAGAAAAGTGACATATTTCATTGTTTAATTCTCCCCAGTATCACTTTTTACATTCTTCTTCCAATTTCGCTCTTTTAGTTTTACAAAGTGCCTGGAAAATAGGAATATCTTCTTGTCAGAAGAAGCAAGGCTCCAAGTAGTGACACTTTCAGATAATATTTAACATTGCTTTGAAAAGAAAGTGCAGATGCCCAAAAAAAAAACCTCAAGACTGATGAAAGTGTTTTATAAAAAACTTTAAAAAGGAAAAAAAGAGAGAGAAAGAGAGAATGAATGAATTTGAAGTATAATTGCTTCCATCAGACCATTTTCAGAGAATTGATTCCAGTTTTGATCTTTGAATTTTAACAAGGTGAATACTTGGATGAGGTCCAGAAAGAAATATCATGAATGATTAAAGGGCTAAAGAAAAATGCTTATGAGGAAGTGTTTAAGGTTAATTTTGTTTTGATAAAAGAAGGCTAAATGAGATGTGACTGCTATATTTAAATGTATGTAAGACAGTGGTAAAATAATTTTTGAGGTATTAAATTGTGTTTTCCTCTCTTATATTTTAGGTTGTAGCATAAAGCATGTGCCTCAGGGATTCTAGCAATGCTGAAAGCAAGCGCTGTCTGAACTAAATAGATTTGTTGTTCTTTAATCTTACGACAGAGAATATGAGGTGTCCATTGAGGGGGCAAAAGGATCTTTGAGGGTTGAAAGAGAAAAGAGCGGGAAAGGGAGAAGGAAAGGGAGGGAGGGACGGACAGAGAGGGAGACGGGGAGGGGGAGAGAGAGAGAGAGAGAGAGAGAGAGAGAGAGAGGGAAACAGTGGGGGGAAGACAAAGGGACAAAAGTTGGTGCCCGGAGGGTGAATCCCTGTGCATTGTTCTGTGTCTGTGCGTGGGTGGGGGGGGGGGGGAGTGGCGCAGTATGGAGGGCCACACGGTGCATCTAGGGAGGCTCTCCCTAAGTCACTGGTCCACCTTGCCAAAGGTTCCCTTGTCTTGAGCTTGGCTTGGATGTAAGGAAATGAAGGGGCTTAAAGATACCATAATGAATAGGAAATAGGCACATCAGCAGCTGATGACAGATACCGACAAGGCTTCCAGAAGTTTCAGTGCAAGATAAGACCTGTGGCAAGAGGAAAAGCTCAAAATAATAGAGACTGACTTTCCACCAGCCTGGCTGGACAGGAGCTGAAATGTGGAATGAAGTTTGTTTAAGGAAATTATTTTAAAAGTAAACAAAACCAAACCATATACCTTAGTTCGTAAACAGGTAAATAGGGTGCTTCTACAAAGAAACAGGTACTTAGATGCGGATGTATACCTATGACTCATTTTCTATTTCCCATGCAGTGTTATTCGCCTTTCTTTGTACAAGAGCTCCTACAGGATGACTTAGTTTTAATGGCTTCAAAATAACAGTCAGAGAGAAGAAACCAGACTAGTCACTAAAACATTCTGTAACTGTGTTTGTGGCTAAAGTACTTAAAAATATAAACAACCCTTGTCTTGCTGCTCTAGTTTGGCACTCTCCTGGATTGGGGAGAACTTTTATACCCCAGTGAAGAGGCAAGTAACAAGCAGAAATAGAAGACTTCTGATTCCATTCTTGCTAAGTACCAGGCAGAGAATAATGAGGTAAATCCGTTGAGAGCCAGATTTCCTGGCGGGGCTGTCCTCAGCTCCCAAATAAAAATAAAAGTCCATATATGCTCATGTTATTATGAAAGTAGCTCGGGAAAGTAGCGGGTGTCAGTAACAACACATACCCATTAGGAACGTGTAACAGGAAAAAACATCAGCCCAGCTTCCCAACATCTATTTGATTAAGTTTCAATCTTCCCTTTTAAAGGGAGAATGTTAAGATCTACCCCATAGGATTATTGAGAGATAATGTAAAGGCACCTGCACCTACCACATTCCCAACAATAGGTATAAGTAAATAGGTAAATAAAAAAGTTCCCTCTCTAGCCCTCCTTTTGTTAAATCTCAGTTTCCGTGTGGACAAGAAGTACCTTGACGAGATGTGCAGCTGCTCAGTCCCAGCTCCTTCTCCTCTAGCTCTCTCTAATACTGAAGTGCTCCCGGGATTTAGGACAGCACACTTTACCTTCCTGTACTATATATACTATATATATACTATGTACTATATATACTGCCCTAAGGCAGTATAGAAGTCAACCAGTCCCATGACTTAACTATCACTGTATGATGATGAATCTTAAATTTCTCTCTCTACCGTACACCTCTTCTCTGAATTACAGACACATATATTGCATCTTCACTTGGATGCCTAATAGACATTTTAAGGTAATGAAGCATGGCAGAATATGCCACCCCCAAATATGCCACATTGGCATGAGGATTATTTGGAGCTAAAGGCACTTGAAAAAACAGCAGGTGCAGGAGGAGTGCTCTGACCTCCCCTTTTCTTCCTGAAAGCAGGAGATAAAATTCCCGCGTGAAAGATGCCCTCTCTCTACCAGCAGGAAAGAAACATTCTTATCACCAGATGTGGGGAGTCAATGCTGAGAGAATTCTATACAGCAGAGCTAGATGAAAGAATTCTTATCTTCCTTTAGCACCACACCCCGTGTCCCCATATATTTCAGTTATTTTTCCACAATTGCTTTTCTTTGTTCAACCTAGTATAAAAGTATTGAGGTTTCGACACTTCTTTGGGTCTTCATTTTCTGGTGAGAATTGCCATGTATATGTAAAATGTGTATGCTTTTCTCCCATTACTCTGTCTTAGGGCAGTTTAATTCTCAGGCCCAGCCAGAGACCCTAAGGGGGCAGAGGAAAAGTCTTACTTTCAGTCCAGTTTCAAGGTCACATCCTAACTTGAGTCCACCTCCTCTGCCACCATTCCACATCAGCTCCTCCTTTCTTTCGCATCACAGAAAATGACACCATTCTCAGACCTTCATGTTAAGCACCTCAGTTCTCCCTGATTCTTCTGCCCTCTTTACACCCCACAGCCAGCCAGCCATCCAGCCAGCCATCCACCAATCGGACCACTTGGCAGCATCTCTACCGCTGCGCCCTGCCTGTGACCCTCCGTCATCTTGCTTGTACTAACAGAAACCGTTTTCCTACCTTCACCACTCTTGCTGCTCTATTAAGTTTCAGTAAATCCTGATGTACCCATTTAGACAAATGGCAAAGCAACGAATGCACTCTTCTGGTCGTATCCTGAAACCACTTCCCAGAGAGCTTTTACAGAATGGAAATCCAGCTGCATCTCCGTCTCCCGTAGGGAGCCAGGCTTGTCAAAATAGCAGTGGTGCTTATCCATCTGCAAGGAGATGGAAATAGTTTCAACTGCTCAGCACTGAGACGAAGCTCCTGAACCATAAAGAAGTTGTTCAGCTATATCTTCTTTCGCCACCATCTCCTGGGTTTCTCAGGTTTTTCAATCCCCTCCCATCCCTGCCATTTCTATGGATTCCAGTCAGTGAGGTAAATCCTGCCAACCTTTTTCAGTGGTGAACTCCTGTTTTGGGTTATCCTTGTTGCATCTGAAATGGATGGAGTTGAGTATGGACCAGTATCAACATCACCACCGCAGAATCAACGTTATTACACATTGATTTCCACCCCATCTTGGAACTGGACACGCCAAAAGAATCAGTTTAGAGTTTTTGCCCCTGGAATTGTCATTGTCTTCTCTAGGAGGATAGGGTCTCTCTGTTTCTCCCCACTTTCAACGTTTTCCCATTTCTATCCCCAGCTCTCCCTTTATTCCCACCATCCCAAGCAAATAGCACATTGCTACAATTTATTTTATCAACTTCTGGAAGTCAAGGCTTATGAAAATCGTTCTGAAAGAGAATAAAAGGCATTCAAGAATCTTAGAGTGTAGTTTTTGGATACAACAAGTGCATGGCTTAAAAACAACAGTTACACAACTGTTACACAATGACAGACTATAAAATATAAAATCCACCAAGGAGGAAGAACCCCAAGGTGTAACTCAAAGTGCTTTTTACATATATTATCACTAATATCTGCTGCAAGGATTCAAAGATCAGGGAAGGCATCTTAGAGAAATAAACTTTTGTGATGGATGATGAAGGCCGAATAGAATTTCAATAGTTAGAAACTGGATGGGGTTGGGGGGATGTAAATAACATGGAAAGGCATGGAAACAGAAGAATGTCAGATGCACTTGGGAATGACCCACACTCTGCTTTGGTTGTAATGGGGCAGCAGGAAATAGCAAAAGCAGGAATATTAAAATTAGGATACTTTCTATTTTTGTAGCTTATCTATTTTAGACATTTTCTAAAATAAACACATATTTTGTGATAAGAAATTCAACTACATTGTTTTAAAATGCTATGGGGCTATGTGGCAAATGTTTGTGTCGTCGGTAAAAACTTAGAATTCTCGGGGCTTCCCTGGTGGCGCAGTGGTTGAGAGTCCGCCTGCCGATGCAGGGGACACGGGTTCGTGCCCCGGTCCAGGAAGATCCCACATGCCGCGGAGCGGCTGGGCCCGTGAGCCATGGCCGCTGAGCCTGCGCTCTGCAACGGGAGAGGCCACAACAGTGAGAGGCCCGCGTACCACACACACACACAAAAAGACATCCAGCTATCTTCTACTGATACAGACGGATGCTTCCTCTTGTTTTTCTGTTCAATTCTGGGTATTTCTTTTCCTTTTTAAAATTGGTTTGGTACTAATCTAAGTTATAAGCAACTGGCCACGGGTCTTGATTAATTTCCCTTGTGACCTAAACCTCTCAAGGCCCTCTAAGGATATAGAATACAATGCCATGAGAATAATATTTCCTAAGATATTTGTGATGAAATGAGTTGGGAAAATGCTGAGTTAAAAACTCAAACAGGACTGTTTATTTAGATATTTATCCAGGGAATATTTTTTGAGTACCAGCTTTGTGCCTTGAATAGTTTGAACTGTCCACAATCTAAGAATAAAAAGAAAGAGGAAGGGGCAGTGATATAGAAAAAGTTGATGGATTCTGAAATGACAGAGGCCCCAAAGTTCCTGGCTAAAGAAATTGAACATTACTCTCTACGTAGTGGGAGTCACATGACTGAAGTTGAACTCCAGGAAAAACTCTTCGGGAGGAATGTGTAAAATAGATTAGAAGGTGAGGGACTAGAGAAAAGAGCAATTAAGAGCCTACTGCAGTGGTCCAGGTAAAAAGTAATAAAGGTCTGGAGTAAAGCAAAATAAATACAAATGAATGAGAGGCTATATATGTGATAGATGGGGAGGTGGGGTGAATCAGCATCTTGAACCTTCCCTATAAGAGTGATAGACAGAGGTAGCAATTATAAATCATAAGACCCAGGAGAGAGTATTTTATCTCAGATACATTTCTTTCCTTCTCTGTCTGCTTTTGTAACTACACTGATGCAGATAATCAAATTGAGTCTAACAGAGCCATTATTTCTGTCACTTGCAACCATTTTCTGCAATAATTCTTGAAATGGCTGTGCTGTTTGCCAAACAGATGGCTATCGGGGAGAGTACAAAATATCACTCCGAGCCAACCATAGTAATGGCTTCGAGTCAAATTTCTGATTAAAATAAAAAATATGTCAGTAGTTTCATTCCAGGAGAACCAAAAGAATTCTCAGGGCACCACAATTTCCTTTTCCATCCATTTGGTTTGTGCTTTTTTCCACATCCGTCAGAAATCATATTCTGTATCGACCCTCTTCTGTTCAATTGAGTAAGACACAGAGACCCAGAGCTTAGAAAAAAGGGCCTTTTTTCCTACTTTCCTCTTGTTTAGGCTCCCTCTGAATTGCTTAAAGCTTTTCTTCAACTCAGATCGTTGGAGCTAGAAGGGAACCTTAAAGATCACCTTGTCCAACCCGTTCCTTTTTCAGATGAGGAAGCAGAGGCCTCCAGAGGAGGACCAAGAACTCATAAGTAGTCCACAGGGTGCAGAGCTGGGATTGTGTGCAGAACAATTAGATTCATGATATTCTTCAGTCCTCACACAATGAAACAGAACCTCCTCTCACGCCCCATCCCTAACAGAGAGGAAGGAGCCCTTTTCTCATTCCTCAGTCTTTATACACTGTGAGGACAAGGTGTCCGGCACCTTGTTTTGGGGAAATGCCCCTGGGCTTGGGAGGGAGCAGAGCTGGAGACTGTCCATATATGACTCACTGTGATCTCACTGTTCCTCAGAAATCCCTGTGGTACTTTGGTTCCTTTTTCTAGATAATTATGGCATAAAACTAGCCTTTCTGTCACTGTGGCAGCTGCTGTTCCAACTCACAAACCACTGAGAATTCCAGGAAGGAAGAAAACTAATGGATGGGTTCCTGTAACACTCATTCATAAAACATCAACTAAGCTCATAGAAAGTTAATAATAAAGGTGACCACTTATTGAGTGCTATTTCACGAATGCCAATCACTTAACCCTAATGATCTCCTTTAACCTTTACACCACTTCTGTGAGGTACGTACAAAGATTCATTTTGCAAATGGGACAGCTTAGAGACACTAGGTAGAATATCCAAACTCACACTGGTAATAGAGGTAGAGCTAGAATGTGAATCTGGCTCCTCCTGACTCCTCAGTCTGTGCTCTTAACAACTGTGATATACTTTCCTTTTCTACATTCTGCATTGTGCCAGAAACCATGTAGATTATAGAACCTGTATACATGGCCTTACAGTCTACCCAGGGCAGCCCAACATATCCAGAATTATTAGAGAAAAACATGTAGTATTGCCATACATGAAATAAAGGTTTTTAAAAAAATTTTACCAGTTTATTATAAAGGATAATAAAATGATAATATAGGATATTTCACATGCTACAATATGAATGAAATATATGATACTGAAGATGATAATCTGATGAAGAGGTAATAGGGTGAGGTCCAGAGGGTCCCCAGCACAGGAGTTTTTGTCCCTCATGGAACTGGGGTGTGTCACCTTCCCAGCATTTGGATGTGTTCGCCAATCTGGAAGTTGATCAAATCTCTTTGTTCAAGAGTTTTTATAGAGCTTAATTTCCAGCCCCCCCCCTTCCAATCCTCTATTCTGTTGGTCTTTCTGATGACCAACCCCATCTTGATGCTCTTTAGGGGCTCCAGTCTCAGAAATCTCATTAGCATAAACACCTATGTGCTCAAAAGGGATTTCTTTTTCTCTTTTTAAACTTTTTATTTTGTATTATATAGAATTTGAAAAAGAATAGATACATGTATATGTATAACTGAATCACTTTGTTGTACACCTGAAACTAATACAACATTGCTAGTCGACTATACTCCAATATAAAATGAAATAAAGGTTTTGAATCTAAAGAGTTCTCAGTGTGGGCTTGGGCTTAGGGTGACCACACATCCCAGTGTGCCTGGGATAGCCCTAGGGTATGCCGCCTGAGTGAGATGGAGGGAAGGAGAGAGGACTTCTGGGTATTAACAAAGAAAAAAAAGAAAAAAGATAGAGGCAAGGATTTGTGGCGTTTGTTATGTTTGTTACATGTTTGCTGAATGAGAGTGTAGGGGCATGTATTTATGTAAAAACATGGTGAAAAGATGAGGCAGAGAAACAGGGCATGGTTCAACAAAGGGATACGGACATGAAATGACACTACAAGATTATATGTTTCTACACGCTATACTTGGGTTTTAGAACAATTAGTTTGAAAATACTATGCAGGGTAGATTGAAGTAGAGAGATTGGAAGCAGAAAAACCAAGAAAGAGCATATTGAAATAATCAAGGTGTGAGGCAAATAAGAAAAGACCAGGGTGGCAGAGAGAACCTGTCAAAGCCAAAGGCATGTTGAAGGGAAGAAATGGAAGAATTTCAGTCGACAAACAAGTAATTAAGCCTTACATCACTGTTTATGATTATATTGGTCTCAACTTCTACATGCCATCATCATGGGCAGTGAGAGAACAATGCAGGATTGCCTAGTGCACTCACGATGCTTTGGGTCTAAGGGGCAGCAAGTTGAAATAACGGCACACGCTACCCAAAGTTTTTATACTCATTTAAAAAAATAAGTGATGGGAGAATTGTATCATATAGCACGGAAAATATAGGCAAACTGAACTGCTTTCACATGCAGTTTAACGTCAGCAAAACAGTATCATGTCACAGGAAAGGAATTATGCTAACTCAAATTTTGTTGGTTTTGTTCTGTGTGATTTGTATATTTGTTTTGGCTTTATAGTTGTATACGTGCTAAAGGCATGAGGAGTTCATACCTGGTTTTATGTTTGGCTATATGTTAGGAACATACTAAAACTAGTTTATGTCAGAAAGGAAAGTACATAATAATTCTCTCTTCTTAAAGAGGTCAACACATGACTCAAGTTTGAGACATAGATCTAATACGAATATGATTGTTATTTACATCTCTGGCTTTGACAAGGAAGTAGTTATCAGTGATGTTCAACTGAACAGTTTAAGTGGCCTGATGGATGGGAGTCAAATGACAATGGGCTAGGGAGAAAATATGGGATTAAAAAGCAACAGCAGCAGTTGAGACCATATCAAGAAGTGTATATTATGTATGACAGGTTCTGAAGGAAAACCATAAACTAAAGCAATACAAGCAGTAAAACCAGCTATATAAGCTATGATTGATACTCAAGACTTAGTACAGTGTTGCACTTAGCTAAAAGATGAGTTTTGTGGTTATGTGGTGAACATTAAATATATTTCTTTCCAGAAAGGTGAATATATCAATAGGCAGGAATTAATTTTATGGTCAAATTAATAAATGACAATTTGAAAGATTCATTAAAAGGTAAAGTCTTCAGAAATATGGAAGACAATCCAGGTGACATATCTAATTACCCCAAATCACAAATCAGTTAACAAAATGTCCATGGATCATATCCATGTGCCATTGATTTAGGAGCTGATTTTATGACTTTTAGTCAGGTTGTTGAGCTCCAGAGCCACATAGCTAAAATACTGACTTTCATTCTTTTAATTCCTTCCTCTAAATAAAAGCAAATAATTCACTGAAAGGCAGTTGCCAAGAAATTGGTTAGGGGATCATGGACACCTGACCTTGTATAAATAAAATACCAAAGTTAATCTAGGTATGAACTAAGATTCTTATAGGGAAACAAGAAGCTAAAATTTATCAGGACGCTTATCCTTCAGTTTTAGAGAATTGTATCCTAATGGATTACATTTTAGTAAAACAGGAATTAGCTGTCGCTCTCATAACTTCCCATTGGAGAAAGATTAATGAAAAGTAAACAGCTGATTGAAAGCCAGGATACAGATTATTAGCCTATGGATTCCTAGTTCTATAAATTATTAGGTTTTAAAAAAAATTCCCAGTAGATAGCACCGTACATATTATATAGTGATTCTATATTTCTTTATAGCACTCTGCTCATATACTGGTAAGACAATCCTGGGTTTGAATCTGTCTTTGCCTCTTGCTACCTGTGTTACTTGGACAAGCTACTTAATTTTGCTAAACTTTAGTTCTGTCATCTTTAAAACGAAGATGATAATAATATTGTCACATACAGGTTAATATGAAAGTTAAATACACACATATACATAAACAAACACGTACACGTATAGTATATTTAGCATACCAAACATATATTATGTGCTCAATAAATGGTAGATATAATTATTGGTGTCATTATATATATTGCTAATTATTTATTGAATAAATGGCAATGAAATAATCTACAAGATCTTTTACTAATGGCTAATGAAAAACATACAATGTAACAAAGAATCATCTCTATGAAAGTTGCAGTGCACAGTAATGATTTTAAGAAAAGAGTATTTAAGAATTATTTCAAATAATACTTTGTTCTAATGATTTATACATTCTAACAATGCATATTGCATTACTCTCTCTAAATATTTTTCTAAACTTTACAAGTACAAATTTGATGGGCTGTTGGACAGTTTGATTCTTTTGAACCAAAAGATATTTTATTTGTAGATACTGCTTGCTTGCTTTTATTATTACACATGTTATGGTGTTTATTTCTCTTACATTTCTAGTCCGTGTTTAATTTAACCATATGTAACAAAAGAACTGAGTCGCTCAATCTTATAATTCATTGTAGTCTACCTGAAATAACCATTTAATTCTGATGATGTTTTTTTTTTAACATCTTTATTGGAGTATAATTGCTTTACAATGGTGTGTTAGTTTCTGCTTTATAACAAAGTGAATCAGCTCTTCGTTTTCCTCTTTCTGACTTACTTCACTCTGTATGACTAGGTCCACCTCACTACAAATAATGTTTTGCTATAATACTTTCAATCAAAAATCATTAATATATATTTGGATTTTTGTTCAAATATTTATACCTTGAATAATTATAAGTATTCAATTTAGATAACGATAATTAAGAGGTTGGATGCATACTAAGTTATTAAAATGCATAATAGTTTCTAAAGAGAAACTCTTTTATTATTAAACTAGTTCATTTATTCCCTAGGAATTACTTATTTAAAATTTGTTTCTCCAGAAATTGCTACCTGATCACTTAAGTATAACCCATGTTCTTCTATGTTAATAAATACAAACTAAAGCACTCGCATATAGGTATAAATTAAACACAGAGGTTTCTTTTTCTTCTCTCTACTTCTCCTTTAAAAGGTACATATTTATAAAATAACACTAATTCTCTGAAAACTCCTACAGTCAAAGAATACATTGAATGCTTTCATTAAATATCATTTTGAAAATAATGCCTTTATCTTATCTACTGGCCAAAATTTACAGTGCTTAAATTGCCTAGTTTCCTAAGACAGAATTTCCCATAGTGTGTCCCATGAGTTTCAATGGATGTGTAGCACTGGGTTAACAAAAGTCAAGCTTCTTTATAGTGGAGTTTTCCTAGGACTTCAATATATAAATGTGTTGGGGGCTTTGGGGAGCCAGAAACATGCTAGTTCTTGGACTTGAGCAGGTGTTTCTCAGGAGGTCACTTCGTAGATTTTTGTTCAAGTGCGTGCAAAGGACAGAGTGCTTCAAGGACCCAGGGGTTGGGAAGAAAAGGGCTGTGGAGAAGGAAAAGGCCAGGAAATGAGTGATCACATGACGGGTCACTGACATGTTCTTAAGCACACAGGAGGGGACTGATCAGATGTGTGTTTCAACATGAATATGAATTCTACACAGAGGATGAGTTTCTAGTAGGCATTCTGGGGAGGGAGTTTTGTGAGAAATGGTAATGCCTGATCCAAAGCAGATGCTAAGTAGATGGCAACATTCTGTGTTATTAACAGAAAGGAAAACTGTGTGTTTCTAGACACTGGTGATAGTAGTGCCAACCTTGGTATCTGATTAAGAAACATGAGAGATCCTGACTCATATTCTTTGTCCCAGCGGCGGGCCACCACATTCTCACCTCAAGAAAAGTTAAAATTGTACCTGTAGTCATGGGCCAGCTTCTCAAAAAATACTTTAGATATGCTTGAATGTTTAACTCAGAATCTACCCACATCTTTCAATCTCTAAGAGATCATGGAGAAGATAACCTACATGTAGAAAATTGTGGGATGACAGTGAGTTACTAATTAGCAATCTCTCTACCAGAGAGTAAAAATGATACAATAAGAACCCCAACTCAGGTCTTTCTTGTGTCGATTTTTTTTTACCCGGTGACATAAACTCCAGCAACCATTCCCTCATCTAGTGGAGGCTTAACTTATTCCTACTTGAATTCTGGCTTATTAAATGCATAAGTAGGCACAGTCATTCATCCATGTTCACAAAATGTAATTCAGTGCTTTAGTAATAAAATACTAAATGATGCCTATGACAGCCAAAGGAATGAATGTGTCTTCCTAAAAGCCTAAATGGTGTTAGGGAACTATTTAGACACTGAGGAGATCTGTTCTTTTTTTTAAGAAATATTTTATAATTCTAATCAACGTATTGCTAAATGCACTTAGTGATATACATCATCAACCTTTGCCTTCATGTGTTTTCTTCAGATAACATTTGCTGACATTTTATGCATTAATTTAGAAACTTCTGAGGGAAATGTAGCTCTACAGGTCATTTAAAAAAATACTCTGATCATGCTATCATCCTGTTCTGTCATCCTGTTATATAGAAAGTAAAAAACCTGCTGGCTGCCCTGTGGTCAGTGTAATAATTTGGGGAGCCTGACACTCCATTTTTCATCTGTTTCTGCAAAAGTGAATGCCTTCAGTGTAGTATCTGGAAACACTGCTACTGTATCTGAACACTTTTATATGCACGTATGAGATAATCACTGCTGCAAGTTCAAGTTCATTGCAGTCTCATTTCAAGTTCCAGCTGGGAATTAAACTAAAATTGAGACTGCAATGGGTTTTGTTATCCTTATTGTGCCGCTTAGAGGAAGATGGTTCATGATGATAGAGAGAGTGATTGCCTCTGGGTCTGAAAACACAGAGTTTGACATTGTTCACTATATACACACACACAGTAAACTCAAAATCAGATTATTCCACTGATAGTCCAGAGAGTCCCTTTTTTTTTTCTTTTATTGAGAACTAACTTAATTGTGGGTGTCTGCTTGCCTGTATTAAGGATCTGCAACATTTATTTTAATATTTTTCCCATCTATTACTAAAACTGGTGCTGTGATTATAGGAGGCTGGGTAGTCACAAAGGATTCCTAAATCATGCTTAAATATATCCATAGACAGATAATGACATTGTCGAGTATTAAGTATTTAGGAAATGGAGACAACAACATACATAAGTGACAATCTTTATTATGCACTGTCTGTAAAATAGGAATAGACGAAGGTCTTTACATCTGTGTTACTTTATTCAGAATGATCTGCTATACTGAATTTGCATGCATGCTTCACAATCATCTAATTTTAACTATAATCACTAGCTGAAGATTGCTTACTAAGCATTTTGTGACATAAGAGTGACCAAGTATATACCTGTGTGTATAAGATCCTATTCACTAGTTTGAACTTTTTAGATTCTTGACTTGGTCTCATTATTTCAATTAATATTGCTTGTGGACCCACTCTGTGCATCTGTAATTCCAAAGTCACAGGAACCATGGAGCTAACTATTATGTATCCATTTTCAATAGCACGGTGCATTAACATTGGATTGATAGTTAAATAGACCACTATT
The DNA here is from genome assembly GCF_937001465.1 of Orcinus orca. NCBI lineage: Eukaryota > Metazoa > Chordata > Mammalia > Artiodactyla > Delphinidae > Orcinus > Orcinus orca. Next base: position 24,221,078 of record NC_064562.1, read on the forward strand.
AATACTGACAATCACAGATTTCTAAGAAGCACCTAAAAAAGATTTAGACTCTGCATTCCTTCTTGTCATTTATAATGATACACACAACTTTGAGGTACAAATGAACTCTGGACTTTTCATATGGAAGAGGCTATGGTAAATACAACCATCAATCCCGAATTCATAAAGTAAAGCAGGTCTTTGTCAAATAGGGAAGTTATTTTCTATCTTTTATCTGATTCTCATATATACTTTAAAGCTGATGAGATAATGCCTATTAAATTCTTGAAAATAGTACAAGTAAAGAGCAGAAAGGAGGCAATTAATCTACCCACCTGTGTCCCATTCACAAACGATTTTTAAAATAAACATTACTCTATCACTGGGCTATTATTTCCCAGATCGTGCTTTTTATTTTTTTTTCCTTAGAACATCTTTGAGGAAGCTATTTTAGGTCCATTTTGCTCTCTATTCCAACAGCCTACAATAGTTCAAGAGACTAGCTACTTTCTAGTCCAATATTATGTTTAAAGCACTGCAGAATTCATATACCACTTTCGCCTAACAATTATGAATGAGATACTCAAGAGCAAGAAGGGTTTGAGATTTTAAAAAAGAGAACAGAAAAACTACAATGAAATTCTATTTTGCAGAAGTAATATTTTTAATAAAATTGAAAACACTTAGTCTAGTGTTACAACAAATGGGGAGGGTTCTTGCACAAAAATTCAATTATGATTATCTATTGCAAGCTGTCTGGCTCTAACACAAGCTTCTCCTCATTCTTTTTTTTTTTTTTTTTAATGCGGTACGCGGGCCTCTCACTGTTGGTGGCCTCTCCCATTGTGGAGCGCAGGCTCCGGACGCGCAGGCTCAGCAGCCATGGCTCACGGGCCCAGCCGCTCCGCGGCATGTGGGATCTTCCCGGACCGGGGCACGAACCCGCGTCCCCTGCATTGGCAGGCGGACTCTCAACCACTGCGCCACCAGGGAAGCCCTCTCCTCATTCTTGGAATAAAGGATGGAGGTGAATTTGAGTAGTAATGATGTTTACAAGAATTGAAAGGAGGTCATCTAAAACTGAATCTAATGGGAGAAATTAGGTTTTGGTTTGTATCACAGATTTCTAGCCCAGATATACTGTCTTGGCTGCTTCAGTCTCATGAAGCCACTTATAAAGGGGGAAGGTGCAGGTGGGTTAAAAATCATGGAGAAAACCTATGTATTTGCAGAGGGACAGGGGCTCCTAAACCTGGATACTTATAAAACTCATATTTCTAGTTTTTCTAAGGTCATTGCTTTCTCAGAAGTCATAGCTTGATAAAGTAATCTACTTTTATATTTACTGTCAATACGTGCCAATCTTAGGTCTCTAGTAAAACATGCTGAAAATTCGAGAGTAATCAATAGCTTTTTTTCTTAAGAAACATCAATGTCTCTTGTGGGTGAAATATGTTCTTTCTTAATTTACTTGTCTCATAATAATACCGAGGTCACCTTCTCTCTGAAGCCCCGACAGTATCCCACACTCCCCTCCCCTCACCTCTCTGGGAATTAACTGCTCCCTTAACTATGTTTCCAAAAGCAGTTTATACACAATATCATAAAAACCTAATCCACCATTATTTATTTGCATGTGATTCTCTCCCAAAAGGCTTTGAAGATTTTTGAGGACAAGAAGCACATCATATTCATATATCTATATCTATATATATCTATATATATATATCTTTAACATGAAGCATTATGCTCAGTAAATAATATGCAAAAATTGCTTCCTTCTCTGATATAAGAGAGTACTCAGAACCATCAATTCCTTAGAGTTAATGGCTTCTGCCATAGTGGAATAATGACCTGGAATAAAATGAAATACTTTGGGAGGAACAATGACTAGGGTTCTGGTCAACCAAGAAGAGCCTATGTAGGCCCTGTGCTGCAGAAAGAAACAGAGCAAAGAGGTAGGTCATCATCAGGCTGTAAATTTGCCTTTTGTGGTGGTAAACAGACCTTGAGGGAGACGTGGCTCCAGCCCACCAATGGCACAAAATTGAGCTAGCTCAGGGGTCTGACTGTCCACTTCACTTTCCCTGCTTTGTACTTTGGGTGGGCTTTTATGAGAAAAAGGAACAATGCAGGTCCCTTGTAACTGCAACTCCTCACTGATATCCTGTTCTCTTTGACATCATTGCCCTGCTTGTTCAGTGGGGAACTGAAGTGAACTTGAACCAAGTCCAAATTGTCTATTTCACTACCTTGCAAACTTGGTTAAGACTCTGTGGTCTGGTTAGACAAACAATCAACCACAAATGGGTTCCAGAGTCATTACATGCTATGTACACATGACAAAGTTTTGGTTTTGTACCTTGCACGATTTTTCAATGTAGGTGTTTCACTGTGCCCAAAAAGACTGTCTCCATGAAATTTCTCTTTTAAATATTCATTTGTTTACTTATTTACATAGATGTTTGGTTAAAGAGCCCTTAAATTACCTATTAATTAGATATCATTGTTTAGAAATATGTTCTATTATAAAACTCAGCCCCATTTCTTAAAGCATAGGAAATATATAATGTGGCCACCATACTTATTTGGGCCACCATACTTATCTCATGGGTAAGGTTGACAAGAATAAAAATATATACATTTAAATTTCATCACAAAATATCAATTATCCCAGTAGAGCTTGGGAGAAAGCTTGTTAGACAGCAGTATATATTACAAAGGACTACATGTTTCAATTTATTACGCAGTAAGACAAAATTCGTTTATAAAGGTCATGAAGTTTATGGATCCAGGAACAAAGAGCTAAATATAGATCAAGAGAGACAGCCTAGGCTCTTAGAAGCATGGCCCTGGAGTCAGATGGCCTCATACCGCTTGCTAGCTGTGAGGCATTGAACAAGTCACTGAGCCCCTCTGGCGCTGTTTCCTCATTTTAAGACTTAATCCTTAGGTTTAAAATAAAGTTTGGGGAAGTCAGTATTTGTCAAGTGCTTAGAAAAGTGCCTGGTACACAGTCAGCATTATATAAAGGAAGGAAGAAAGAAGGAAGGAAGGGAAGGAGGGAAGGAGGGAGAGAGGGAGGGATATGCAGACCTTTGTCCTATTTTACTCTGTGTTCATATTCCATTTAGAACATGGTGTTTAATTCTGTTTGTAGTTATTTTTGAAGGCCATAAAAACAAAGGATGCATTGAGAGATGGTGGCAATCTATTTTAGGAAGGGCAGAAGGAGTGGCATGTAATTTTACATCTTAAAGGGATTTAAACAATTAAGCAGAACATGGCATCCATCTTCAAATACTTGAGGGTTGACAAAAGGAAGGAGATACTGACTTACTCTATGTTGATCTAGGCAGATGAGTGGATTAATGACCGGAAGTTCTAGAGCGACGGAGTTCAGCTTAACATGAAGGTAAATTTTATAAAATGTATAGCTGTCCGACTATGGAATGGGTCGATACACAAAGTGACAACCTCCCTCCTATTGGAAATGCACAAGTAAAGGTTAGCTGATAATCTGTCAGGGATGTTGTATAAAGAATTCCTGCCTTGGTTGGCAGGGTCACTAGGTAATCTCTAAATTCCTTTCCAAATGTTTCAGTGTTAAAATATCATTAATATGAAAAGTTACAAGTGCACAGAAATGGAGGTGGTTTGAAAACTGACTTTTAGGAGAATAACAATCAAGGCTTGCAAAATAACACTTTATTCTGTACCAAAAGCTTGTGGTCCTTCACCAACCCATGAAAGTAATGAGCAAAGTAAGTACTCCGGCATATTTGGGGGAAGTTGACGTGTCAACATATGGTTAGTTTCCTTTTCTCAATTTGTCTCATTTTGACAAGATAACACGATGGAATTTTGTTTTTGTTTTTTTACTTAATATTAAACATAGTTGTTGAAAGAGTAGTGTAAGAATGGGTATATCACAAGTCACAATGATTGGGTCATCTGAATCAAGGTGTAATTTACACACAAGATCAAATTAGGTCTAAGCGAAGCAAATATTAAATAATTTATATACATATATATACACTTATATATTGCTCAATATCTATATCTTTGGCCTCAAAAGCAAGTCAAAGAGTAATGTTAAAAAAGTTCATTGCAATTTACTTTTTCGTTTTAGTTATTTGGGTCGTAAGTCTTACAAGGGTGCCAAATTCATTTTGAAAAAAAAAAGTGGCTTTATTCTCTGAAGTGGATTTAGACTATTTCCTCAAACACAGGGATCTAACCTTGCCCCAGTCATTTCTGTTTAAATTCTCACTGTTGCTCAGAGAAGCACATCTTCTCACAGTGGAATCAGTTCAGGCTCAAGAAAGGAATGTCCTGTTTTACTCCAGCATGCCTGCTCTTGCAAACCATCACGTTACATTCAAGTAGAGAACCTTCCACTGAAGAACCTTCCACTGAAAAACCTTCCACCAAACTTAATTAAAAGGCTGGTATACACTTAAGTACAATATCTAGATTAAGAAATAATTACTTTATTAGCCTATATTCACCTACCTAAGATTTTGCCAAGTTTTGGACTAGAAGATACCTAGCTTCCCTTTCCACATGGGTTCAACAGAAAAACATATTCTAGACCTCAGGTATATGTCTTGATATATGGAAAAAACAATGTTGATGATACTTGTTCAGATTCTTCAATAAAATTTCTTTTTTTTTTTTTTTTTTGCGGTACGCGGGCCTCTCACTGTTGTGGACTCTGCCGTTGCAGAGCACAGGCTCTGGACATGCAGGCTCAGCAGCCATGGTTCACAGGCCCAGCTGCTCCACGGCATGTGGGATCTTCCCGGACTGGGGCACGAACCCGTGTCCCCTGCATTAGCAGGCGGACTCTCAACCACTGCGCCACCAGGGAAGCCTTCTTCAATAAAATTTTTGACCTAAGTTGAAAAACTATATTTTGCTCTTAGATATCTTGGTACTAACAGAGATATAAGGCCACACGAGGATAATGGCACAAAAGGTTTCTTTTATATGTGAATAAGAATGCTGCCTCAGTAGTCATTTATTTATTTTTTGGAAGGGCATGGCAAGAATATCAGATTGCCAAGCATTTTCCTTTGGAGGAGAGGTCAACGTCTATGGGGAGTACAGACTAACTTCCTTGTAGCAACTTTTCTTTTAGCTGCCAAGGAAAATATTGAGTCCAGATGATCTAGCGAGCAGAAGGCCTGCCTCTGTAGGAGAGAGAAAGCTCTTCCTGCCTGGAAGACCCCTACCAACCACCCTGGCCGAGGGGTCCATGAGACATGAAAGTTGACATATGCCTTTACTTCATCGAACCTTACCTAAATCAGAAAGCTTCTTTTTTCCCCTATCTTCCACACACATAGGTCCAGATTCTTTCAAGATCTTTTAGTTTTGCTTTTTCTTGATTGTGATAAAATGAATTAAATCAAAATTTTGCTCCCATTACTAATCAAACTCTAGGAGGAAATTAGCAGAGTTCAGCAACATACTAGCAAAATGTGCTAATACCATTTTAACGTTTAGTTGGAGATAAGGATATTCAAAGGGCAATTACTTATTTTTAAATTACACTCAAAATTTAAAAAATACACACACATAAATTCATTTTTCATTAGCACTAATATATCAACAGCCCCAAATTCTTAAAGCTTTTTAAAATATGGGATATTTCTCATTTTCCTTTCATCCCAGAGTCCACACCAAGATTTAGTGTTTCCTTCTTTTGTTATTCAAGCGATGTGAGCGAAGGTGGCAAAAGACACATAGACACATTTATCATAAAACTATATAAAGCAGATTGCAAAAAAAACCATGACTTTCTTTTACCTTGCCGTAAATAGAAACAAAATAGTTTCCATTTTCCATTATGATCTGAAACCGTAACCTCAGTAACATAAGGTTTTAATTTATAAAGGAACGTCAAGTATTGCCCTTTGGGGAGGTTATAACAGACTACATGAATGTCAAATAGTATTACTTTCTAAAAATAGATTTATTTAGCCCCCAAATAAAGCTTCATGATTTAGAATTAATTTCCAATTACGTAGGGCATCTATACTCTTGTTCAGGAACCACACAATTTATTAGCAACTTTAAAATTATTAACATGGGCAATAAAATCATATTTATGTAATCCAACCCCAGAGGAAAAAGATTAAACTCAGCAAATGCTTGTTGGAATTTGGGCTTTCCACACATTTCTCATGTGGTCAAGCTGAACCCATGGCAAGTCTACACAGCTGCCTCAGTTGCCTTTTGACTTTATGACCATGTAATATTTGATCACATGGACCTGGCATATATGTACGTGAGATTTCTGTTTTCTTATAGAAAAAATGGTTTTCCTTTTTATATAGGGATTGGAGATCAGTAGGAGTTTTCAATAAATGTATCTATTTCAAGGGCAGCTGCTGTAAAATCAATTCATTCTTGTGAAGAGGAAGGCGCCCCCTCCTTTTCTGGCAAAAATAATATATCTTGACAGATATGCCAAGATATGCCTTTTTCTCACTTTTGTTCTAGTCTTTCCAAGAGAAAAAAAAATCTTTATCACAAAATCAAAAAAAACCCAACTATCTGTTACAAAGATTCCATCTCTGAATTTGTTATAAAATTAAATTAGGGAACAGAAACTGAACAACAGATGATATCTATTGTATTTCTATTTTCTAGAGCAAGACAGCAGTCAAGGTGATTTTCAAACTCTGAAGCACACAAAAATATCATGCCATTATTTTCTCAAATAGTTGAGAAGACAGACATCACTTTGAAAACACATAAATTCAGTTCTTATGTGTAAGAGACTAGATTTTTTTTTTCTGCTGTTAGAAAAAACTCCAAATCAGTATTATTCAACTTGATTTGATGAGTGCTAAGAGCAGATTTAGGAAAAGCCTTAAGCCTAGCAGGTAGGGAATGCTTTATGTGATTTTATTCTTAAGTATTCACATCCCACCTTGTTGGGTTTTTTTTTTTGTGGTACGCGGGCCTCTCACTGTTACGGCCTCTCCCGTTGCGGAGCACAGGCTCTGGACATGCAGGCTCAGCGGCCATGGCTCACGGGCCCAGCCGCTCCGCGGCACGTGGGATCCTTCCGGACCGGGGCACGAACCTGTGTCCCCTGCATTGGCAGGCAGAGACTCTCAACCACTGCTCCACCAGGGAAGCCCCCTACCTTGTTTTAAAAGGAATTTAAGACAGTCTAAATGGATACATAAAATTTAGTAAGATAACAAGAATGGATTGTGAGAAAGTTATATCAGGGCAAGGGTTATGTCATAAAACTGAACTAGGAATGAGGCCACTATATTAAAAAAGAAAAAGCTTATTAAAGGATGCTATACATTTGAAGTGTTCACAACACTTACGTTACTCATTTTCAGTTGAAAATACCATAAGTCAAAAATGCGTTTAATACATCTAACCTACAGATCATTATAGCTTAGTCTAGACTACCTTAAACACATTCAGAACACTTACATTAACCTACAGTTGCACAAAAATCATCTAACACAAAGCTTATTTTATACAGCCTTGAATATCTCATATCAGTTATTAAATACTGTACTGAAAAACAGAATGGCTCTAAGTGTGTCAGTGGTTTCCCCTCATGATCCCGTGGCTGAATGGCAGCTGTGGCTGCCCTGCCAGCATCACGAGAGATTATCTGTGCTGCATATCACTAGCCCTGGGAAAAGAGTAAAATTCCAAGTACAGTTTCTACTCAATGCATATTCCTTTTGCACCATTGTAAAGTCCCCAAATCCTAAGACAAACAATCTTAAGCCAGGGACTGTCTGTACTTACTTCACCTGACATCCTGCTGTCCACTCAGCCGTCTCGATGGTTAGATTTTAGAGGATTCAGTGCAGTGAAATCCCCAAAACAACGCTGTGATACTTGAGAACTATCACATGCGACTTGTTACTATGAATCAGCTACCAATTTTGTAAATGATATGTTTTATAAATTACACCCTTGATCCTTATAAAGATGTCATTCACATAAATTCTGATGGGCTCAATGAATGGAAGAGAATGAGGTGTAATTGTGCATAATATATTTTGCCCATAGAACTTGAGATCATTACCCTCGGGTATAAATGTATCACACTGGGCATTTGAACTTCTTTGTCGTCTGTGATCTTCTGATCAGGAGAAAAGTTTACAGTATTTTGGCTGCTTTTTCATAAACTCTATTGCCTCTCAGTCCAGTTTTCATTAGACAGTAGCCTGTGAAGACTTTCAGTTTGTTACCCTGGGCTAGAGACTGGAGCACTACAACCAAAATTCAGGTTAGAAGGAGGATTGAAACCCTTTTAATGACAGTGTTTACCTGAGTACAGTAAGCTCTTTGATGAAGACAGGAATTTTTACGCGGTACACTGACAATGCATTGATTTTTAATAGCTTGGGATTTATTCTCACGTGCATTAGGACAAACAAAAACGTAACAACTGTATGAATTCATGAACATCCCTGCCCAGGTCAAGGCTAAAATAAATGATTGTTCATGCGACACTTGTGGAAAAAAACCTTTGGGTGGTTAAATGAATGACTAAGATTTGGGAAGCACTATTGTATGGGAACAGAATGCCCTAACAAACTTGTAAACTTTAAAAGCAAACAGAATCTGAGATAGAACTACGATATTTGTTCTATATCCACATGTTTAATTCCAAGTTGTTTCTCTCCTTGAACATGGCTTTCAAGTTCAATGATATGAGGCTACACCACTAGCTTAAGCCTTGAGTTTTGTGTCTCAACCTTCTGGGAGCATAAATAAACTTGCTGGGTTTCGGCATAACTGCTCTGCACACATCATTCAGGCCCAGGCTGCCTGCATCTCTGGCTTCTGTAATGCGAACAAGCCCTTTCTAGGACTGGTTCCTGCTGTACCTCATTTTCCAAGTGCAAAGGCATCAGTCGTCTCCCTAATCACCTGTTAGGTTTTTGTTGTGTCTCAGCTGGAAATTTCCTTCCCTTGTCTAAAGTGGAGTTCAAAAAAGTCTCAGATCACATCACAGGCTCCTGTCAAAACACTGTGCATTTTTCTTTCCAAATCCAAGAGACCCTTCTGTCCTATTTCACTGCGCTTTCATTTTTAAAGAAAATAAACAAAACAAATAAAAATATTTTTTAAAAGCTACCACTCCTGAAACCCTCTTTTCTGAAACTTAAACACCATAAACCAGTGCCTTATAAAGTCACATTTTTAAAAGTCACAGTTATATGCAAACCCTCAGTATATGAAGCAATAAAGATGAGCTACCAAAAGTGAAAACCAAGATGGCCAAGATGTTTAGAAAGATGTTCAATATCACTTATTATTGGGAAAATACAAATTAAGCCAAAATAGCACTTTTTACCCGCTGGATTGGTAAAAATTCTTATCGTACAAATATTGGGGCTTGTGGAAACATGGGAGCATGTGTGCGTGGCTTGTGGGATATAAATTAGTATAGCTATTTTGAAGGGCAATCTGGTAGCATCTAGTAAAATTGAAAATATAAATACCACCCATTCCACTTATACGTTTATGTACCTTCATACTGTGTTCATAGTTATACATGTGACTGTGTCTATTACACTGTTGCTTATAGTACCAAAACATCAGAAACAACCTAAAATTCAATAGGGGAATAGGTAAATTGTGTTCTATTCATACAAAGGAATACTATACAGCTATTAAAAGGGGAGAACTAGACCTTGTATATGAACATAGATCTCAAAAACATGATATCAGCTCAAGAATATGAGTCGTTGAAGGTGACACACACTACGAGACCAGTTATGGAAACGAAAACACCCAACGCATATGATGAATTAATAAATAATATTCTTAGCCTTAACCACTTAGATATTCCTAGTCAAGACCTCCTAACTCTTCCTTGCTACTTACCTAAATTGTACTCATCCTCAAGACACAGTTCAAATCCTACCTCCCTCAGGACCACCCAACCCACAATGATTCCTTTTCTCCTCTGATCCACTCTAATAATAATAGTTTTAGGCATGTGACCTCATCTATCTCATATTCTCATTGTGGGGATTAATAAAGGTTCCTCACATAGGAGGTTTCATGTAGTTCTTAGTGCATAGCAAGAACTCATTGACTCTTAGTTGCTATTATTATGACAAGTTTATGTCTCCCTTTGCTTAGTCTGGTACACTGCCATAGTAGATACTCAATAAATGTTTACATTTGCCTACGAATATGATGGTGACATGTTTTTGCTAATGATTACATTTGCCCAGGTCATTTCCTGAGGTGGGGTCCTGGCTCATTATTTACTGGATATTCAGTAAAGTCTGTGGGCATTCAAGAATTGGACATTCCCAAGTTCCACTAGCTGAGTGCTGAGGCACTGCTCTCTGGGGACCACAGATGAGCGCTAACCTCCTATTCCAGGCTCAGCTGATCCTAGATTCCCCTGAAGTTATTAGTTGAGCTCTAGCAAAGCTTACAGACCTTCTAGCCCAAAGTCACTGAAAGAGTTTAAGCCTCTTAGAAAACAAGTATTAATCCTGGGATTTTTCTTCTAAGATCTTGAACACCAGGAAAATTCCTCAATTTCAGGAGTCTCAGAGGAGGCACTTTTAGACAAACACGGGACAGGAAAGGTTAAGTAGGGTAGGTAAAAATGGAGAAAGCATGGAGAACAGGGTAACACGTATTAAGCATAACACCTAATATCTGCCGGGCATAGAGAATTCAAATAGGTGACGTCATTTAACACAACACCTACAGGAGAGAGAGAGAGATAGTTACTCCTGGTTTACAGATGAGGAAACTGAGGCCTGGAGATTCATTAACTTAAAAGCGGCACAGAAAATAATTGCTGGAATAAGGATTTAATCCCAGGTCTTCTTGACTTTAAAAACCCGTGTTTGTGGCAGAAGTTAAATCTATTTAAATTAGATTCATTTACATGTTATTTCATTAAATTAAATGAAAAGCACATATTCCATACACTTATATGTCTAGGTCCTCAGTTAATAATTTGAGGAACTGAGAGAAGTGACTCATTTGGAAAGGTGTGTCTAATGCTTGTAACGGCTCTGAATGATAAGCTCCATACTTACAGGGTCTCAAGTCACTAGTACTTGAAAACAAAATTAAATACCAAACAAATTAGAGAAAAGAAACAGACCTCAAAACTACTACTTTTTAGTAGGAAAGTAATCTGACACCCATAAATGTATGAAGAAGATAGCCTAAAATTAACACAAACATTTTGTTCAGGAAGTTGAAAGTTTTTTTGTAGGTCATTCTTTGATTTCTCTAGTAAGAGCAGTTCTTTTGTGGTGGTTCATCTGTGGGTATCTTGTTAAGAGATATTTGCTCTAACATGATTTCTATAGAAGTGTACTCTCTGCAGCATCTTTCATCTTACCAGCAGATGAAGCAACAACATCCTAAGTGGGGTAAGTTTTCACGTAATTATTAGCATGCCTAAGAAGACAGTGACTTCATCTGGGCTTATTACTGTTACTTGTCACAGATACGGACTGAAATAATGCAGCAAACACACCACTGAAACTCTCAAGGGAAGAGATAAGACTAAGTGATAATGGAGAAACTGCTCCGGCTCGGGCTGTTCTACATAAACACATCCCTTTCCAACAGTCAAGAGACAACTGAAAGCTTCAATTACCTATGTCTGCAATGCTTCTTATTCACATCAATATTTGAAATAGGGGATAATATGAAATAATGGGAGCTCTTCTCCAACTAATACAATCAAAAGTAAAAAAAAAAAAAAAGCCAAAGTGGAAACAAGACTAAGGAAAGAAGGAAGACATAAATGACCTTTGTGACTCAAAAACAAATCCCACAAAGGGAGTCATGAGAAATAAAACCTATACTGACATCAGTTGATTAAGGTCACTTATTTATAAAGCAGAACATTTCATAAGTTACACTCCCCGACACATAAACTTCATGTTGAGAATACGACATTCAGCAGGATAATAAAAATAAGGCTGATGGGCCTTTTAATCCCTCTCTTGTGAATTAAATATTTACTAAAATAGAATGATTACAGCCCTGTATCTTAAGGGTAGTAAATAGGTTGTATGCCGAAGCATACCCTGATGAGTCTTGCTAATGGCATACCAACTATCTTAACTTTAAGGAGCCATTACAGAATGACAGATGGAAGAATAATGTAACATAAGGAAAATAAAAGTTACAGACAGACAACTAAGCAATATGGGTCACACTGCTACACTGTATATACACAAAATCCTAGAGTTCCTCTTAAGGGAAAATAACAGTGCACTGGCATTTTCATTTACTTTTTAGTGGCAATTAAATTTCCTGACACAATTATTTTTTGATAAAACATGACATTTTATAATCCAGTCAAATTTTATTATTTTCCAATCCAATCCCAATCACCTATTAATCAAATATAAGTTTGAAAGTCCCTACTAAATATGCTTTTTGCAAACGCATTGTGACAAGATGGCTCTTAGCATTCAATGGTGATTCCATAAGAAACAACTGAGTGCTGATACTGAGAGCGGGGACGCATTCTCCCTTTCTTTTTAAAAATAAAAATCTGCCGATTATTCAGCCACCATTTCATAAATTCCTGCCACAGATGATCAAGGGAGAATTTGGCGATACACATACACTTCAAAACTCAAAGAAAGGATAGTTATACCAGGCTTATAGTCATACCACAAAGCCATTAAAATCAATTCCTGAATGGTGGCTGGTTTAAATGAGGCAGACGTTAGTCCAGCAGTCCTCAACCCCAGCTCTATCCCAGAATCTAGTCTGTGGTGGGACTCCTGTGAGAATCATTGTTTTGGTCTTATGACATAGGCAACCGCTAAGAGTTCCTTACAGAGTCAGACCTACCCACTCCTTGCCAACTTCCTCATCTGAAGAGGATCTTGTGCCATTTCAGTCAAACAGACTGTAAGTAGCAGCACGTGTCGGAAGTGTGAAGCTATAAGTAATACTGGATATGTAAGAAAAGAGAGAGTCTGAAATTTTAAAAAACTGTACAGAGGGTATAATGACAAGTTGAAATTATGATAGAGTAATCATGGTTCCGGCATACAAAAATGCAGTGGGGCGGCCACTGAGGACCTGGTCTCCGACAAGTCTCTGCACCACTGGGGACCTGAACTTCCTTTGAGCTGTACCAGACCCAAGGACACCCCTAGCCGTGTTCAGAACAATACCTGCCAGCTGCAACCTATGGTCTCAAGGTCTTCCATTGTAACTATGCAACCATTTGGGATCCCAACCAATCCTCGCTTAACAAGCACCCTGCCTCTTGCCAGCTCCAATTATAATTCTTGATAAACAACTCATGTAACTAACTGTAACCTTGTGGGCTTTTGCCTTTATAAGTCTCCCCCATTTTGTAGTCTGGGAGAACACAATTCAGACGCCTGTGGAATCTGTGTCTCCCGGGCTGCAGCCCTAAATAAACACCTTTTTATTTCACGTCTGTCTCTAAAGTTTTCATTGACAGATTCAGACTGTGCGTTAAGGTGGATTGTTTGTGGCCTGTTTGTTTTTGAATTTGAGTTGAAACCTCTCCAAAACTTTCACTTTCATCTTCTGGAACTTTTGCTTATAAATATGTCACAGCTGAGCAATAATTTCATTTGCTTATTTCCAAATGCCCATGTATGCACAAAACTTCCCTATAGGACTTGAACATTTTAGAAACCTATGTTATTCATTCACTCACTCACTGCATATTTATTGAGAACCTACTCTAACTAGGCATTATTCTAGGTACTGATAATTAAAATATAGCAGTGAACAAGATAACAAAAGTCCCCACTCTCATGAACCTTACTCTGGTGAGGGGACTTCTGAACAAGCAGGTAGATGAAGCTTTATTTCTTTGTATCTATAACGTTTCTCTCATCCATAAATAATTTGAAAATTTAACAGATAGAAGCACTATACAGTAGAAAAATTTAATATAGATAAGGAAAAAACTAAAACTACAAAAACAGCATTGATATTATAACCCCGGTGAACTTTTAAAACTATCCAGAGTAAATAGCCTGAAAGGTGGTTAGAATAATTCAAACATAAAATAAACTGCAATTGATGTCAAATAAAATAAAAAACTTTAATACATTTAAAAACGTAAAAATCAAACTCCTTTAAAACACTAGCTTTTTTTTTTCTTTAATCCAGTGTGTGTCCTGGAACTTTTGTAAAGTTCTTAAAAATTCTGGATCCCTGGATCCACCTGAATGATAAACTGCACAGGGTCCAAATATACGTAGTTTTGTAATGTTCCAGAAGCAGCCACTGTCTGGAGGCTGGGACTGTCCATCAGACGGCAGAGCAAAGAGCTCTGCAAATCCTCTTCCTCCTCCCAAAACCATGACACTGAAAAATATTGTCAAAACCAACCATTTCAGGACCTAATAATAAGCCAAAGACAAGCAACAAGTGGAAAAGTTTCTTCTTGGAAAACTGCTGACTGGCAAGTAAGAAGAGGGCGAGTCTGTGGTCTTTCTACCTGGGGCAGCTCCCACCCCGCCCCTCTCAGCTAAACCTCTACCAGGGAGAGGCTGCCATGGAAACCGGCAACTTTGCTGCCCCAGGGTCTGAGTGCATTGGAAGTGAAGAGTAGAAAAGCCTACTCCCAGGCAGTCTGAAGCATTAGCTTCCTTGGAGGCAAACAAATGCTGACTGCCAACCTCACAGCTGGCCTGAGCCTGCACTCCCACTTGGGCTACTCCCCAGACCAGTGGACTAGCCATGAATGTAATGGGCAATGAGATCCTGGACATGAGAGAACCATGGAGGGCTTTGATCAATTTCCACACATCCTGGGTTGACCAGTAGGACCTAATAGGGCCTGGTGGAAAGAAAAGGCAGGATGGATACGAAAACTCCTGAATTTGAACATGTTTCCCAGTCCATACACAGATATATCAGCAGAGGCTGAAAGCCTTACTGGATTGAACTGTTTGAGCACAACTTCTGGCTAATCACTGACTGACCACTGAACTACGGAGACCCAAGTGCAACCCTAGGAAACAAGGCTTAGACATAAAAGTAAGAACTGAACTACTATCTCAGAACATAACTGAAAATACAATTTTAAAAACGGATGAAAAAGTTGCTACACGGTTCTGAAAAACAGAAGGCAGCAGAATGAATTCCTATTTGGACTGTTCTTTGTTTATTCAACCACTATTTATGTTTATTTCAATCTGGACCAGACACTGTGCTCAAATGCCCAGATACAATAGTGAACATGATAGATAAGGTAGAAATTAAAGAGTTAACATTTTAGAACTAGAGTTTGTTCTTCAAGGTCTCAGGATTTGGGCAGACCACTCTGGTCTTGCACACAGTCTCCAATTTCGAAAAGTACATGGTTCTTATGACTCATATGACTTACATAATGTTTCAACTAACAGATGTGAAGTAGTCAAATACATAACCAAATAATTATGGGATTGACATATATACACTAATATGTATAAAACAGATAACTAATAAGAAACTGTTGTATAAAAAAATAAATAAATAAAATTTATAAAAAAAGAAAAGAACAACTAAGGAAAACAACAAGGTCCTACTGTATAGCACAGGATAAAAAATGTAACTAAGGCATCTGTGTTTTAGTGCTGGCTCTAGTATTTTCTGAGTAGTCTTTGCTGAAACACTCTGCAGAACTCAGTTTCATTATTCATAAGGTGAAGCAGGTTTGACTAAATTTTTAAGGTGACTCCTTGACCTCAAATTCTATGATTATTTGTAAGGGCATACAATAATACACATTAACATAAAAAATACTTATAAGAAACCTATCCAGGCTTACTTTAATGAATGCAATCCATCCATAATTAGCACAGCATTTGTAAATACACGCACAGTTTCAAAGTGGTATTTAAAGAGCTTATTTTCTTAAATAGATAAAACATTGCATTTGAAAGCTTATTTACAAGATTCTCATATATGGTATTGGAATCAAACCGTATGTCATAATATATTCAGAAGAAATACGAGGCTCATAATTGCCTAGATTTGATTGTCTCAGGAAGATCATGACCTTTGATATTTATTTTCTTAACAAATATCGTAGAGTGATCCCTGTGTCTCAAACGTTGATCTAATCACTTTACACATATCAATTCGTTTAATCCTGGAGACACTCCTAAGAAGGGCTACTATTATTAGCATGTCTATTTCTACACAAGGGAAGACTGAGGCACCAACAGGTTGACTAACTTGTCTCAGGCACTAAGAGGCAGGATGAGATTAACTTCCTCTTGGCTGCTAAGTGGCACGGGCCTGGATTCAAACTCAGGTCAGCTGGCTCTGAAGCCGCATTCTCTCATCTGCTCTGCCCTGTGGCCAGAGCTTACAAACCTATGGGCTTGTGATGTAAGACAGTACCCAAAGAGGGAAAGGACATCAGTTATTCAGGACAATAACACGTCTATTTCCCTTAAACACATGCACGCACGAACACACACACACACACGCATACACACACACATGGACAAGCCCTCACACTCTTGTGCAGCCCTCACATAGACACAAAACCAAAGGATAAATCTGGCAGATTTGAATTTCACTAGAGTAGTGGGGATATGGACGTTAAGATCTTTAGTATTTTTGGATTAAATTTCTAGTGCCTTACTTTTATTTCACAATCCTAAACTAAATCCTCATAAATGTTATGTCATTAGCAAATGTGTTGTATATATAATGTCAGGTCCATACAACCTTTATGCTATTCCAAAATATGTAGTTTTATAGTTCAACATATATATGACAGATAGGCCCTTTATTTACGGATTGGAAAAAATTACCTTTCTAATGTAAGGGTCCTCTCTTACCCCTACCTTAAATAAACAAGTAACAGTTTCACCTTCCAGATAATTTATGCTGGTTGAATCATTTTAGCCCTCTAGGGTTTCTGGCTTGTAACATCATGTGCTCTACCCTCCTCACCTGGCATCTTTGTTCCATCCATGGTGACATTTGTACTTTTTAAATGCACATTAGAAGATTTTATACTCAGATTCTGAACCTTCCCCTGTGAGTGTTTATTATTGAAAAAAGACTTTTATGACAACCAAACATGTTTCGTATGGCTGAGATGCTCATGTCAGGCCTTGAAGATATCCTCATACATTTATCCAAAAATTATGGTAGAACTCCACTGAGCAACGAAAATGCCAAGAGACATGAAATGGGGTAAAAGAGAGGACTTCAGAACCCTCTCATTAGCCGGGAAAACATACAGCATAGAAGGAGCGCAGGCAAGCATCACTCTCTCCATGGAAAGAGTGTAGCAGTTAAAAGAAAAGTGGAGCTAATGACATGCCAGATAAGAAGCAGCCCTCTCAGAGCATCACATGACATTTCTTTCTGGGATCAGGGAGCCTGTCCCATGTTTCCTGTTGTGCTCCTGAGTCGGTCTTTGTGGCAAAGAGACAAGTTTGCTAAAGTTTTTAATTAACGTATGTCCTTGCTGACAGATGTTGTGAATGAGGCACTTTTTCTTTCCCATTATGGCTTAGACTTTAGATTTAATTACTGTGGAAATGAATCAAGAAACATGACTTCAGGCAGAATATTTTAAATGTCAGCAGAGTAACCATATTAATTCTCAATCTTAAAGGATCCGTGTAATCCCTTCTTTATTATGAGTGATGTGAAAATAATTTTAGGAAGGAGGTTAAAGATAGGAAGACCCTGCAAGCTATGGGAAGATCACCTGTTAGTTGCCATTTTTTGGATAGCTGTTTTGTTTGCATAACGACTTAGTTTTATTTGGTGCATACACATAACGACTTGTATGAAAAGGGACTGTGCTCTTCAAGTGTTATATGTGAAAGGACCGGAGCCCTTCAACTTAGGTCTAAATGTATTCATGAAATATATCTTCCATTCAGATGATCAAAATCTGGCCACATTTTTTTTATTGCCTAAAATGAGTATTCACTTAAAATTATGTTATCTCTCATGTCATCAGCTCTAAGCCATGGAAATGCAGTGAAGTAACTAAATGTTTAGTCCTCCAGTAAAATACATATTTGGAAAAAAAAAACCCAAACCTTAAAATGACCTAAAAGAAACAATGAGGTCCTATTATATAGCACAGGGAACTATATGCAATATCTCGTGATAAACGATAATGAAAAGGAATATAAAAAAGAATATATATGTATAACTAAATCACTTTGCTGTACAGCAGAAATTAACAAATATTGTAAATCAACTATACTTCAATAAAATATTTTTTAAAAAAGAAAAAAAGTTGAAGACATATGGGGTACCTTCTCATACAATCCAGTGCTCGGATAAAGAAGTCCTTGTGTAACTGGTGTTCATCCCTCAAGATTGAGCATTGTTCAAGCGTCACTGACATCGACGTCCTGTCTTTGGCACTTTTACAACAGGTGAAACGGATGCCATTTAGTTTGCGACAAATCTGTAACAGACATATACACAGTTTATTGTTTACTCGCAGATTAAAGTGTCAGAGTCCTCTAGACACTTCTAGTCTAAACCCACCAAATTTATGTTAATTTATGAAAATTAACTGGTTCAATCTGCCTATAGAATGGAAACATATTACCTTTTCATTTTAAAAGCTAGTGGAATAGATTTAATTTATTTAGCTCTTTGTACATGAGGTGTGGGGCTGTTGAAGGCATATAAGATGGTAAATATCCAGCAGAGGCAGCAAGGCTCTCTGAGAGGGCATCTAAGCTGCAGGGGATAATGATAATCACAGCTCAGAAGCAATATCTTAATAGTGAAGGGGAAAAAAATAATCTGTATTTCCTGGATCAGCCACTTGATTTGAATCTTACATAGCTAATACCTTCTTACTATATATTTAAAATAACCTTTACTAACCTCTGCGAGATGTTATGAGATTTCAAACATCCCCATGGTGCCAAGTGAAACCGATAAGGAAACCACTCATCAATGCAACTAATAAGAATAAGGACACCAAAAATGGCCACTGTAATTGCATATCTACTGTGCACCAGGTGCAATGCTAATAAATTTCATATAGATTTTGCTCTTTTAATTTAACTGCACATGAACCCTGGAGGAAGGTATAGTAATCTCATTTTACAGATGAGGAAATTGAGGTGTAGATAGGTAAGGTGCCTTATGCACAGCAGAGCAGAGCCAGGATGCTGGTTTAAGTCTACCTAACAAGGACCAAGTCTTTAACTTCTGTCCTGTTCTGTTTCTCTCTATAATTCTTTCTTGTTGTTATTCTGATGTAAGCCAGGAGAAGAATCTGTAAGTAGCAATAATTTATGGTCTCATTGCTTTACGGTTAACAGGTGAATCACTCCATTCTATTCTCTTCCCTAGTCCATGGTAAGGCATCAACAATGTTCGTCAACATGCACTTAAGATACATCTACTCTGATGAGATACAGGCCTGCTTTACTATCTGCCATTGAGGAGGCCTTAACAGTTGCCTGCTTTGAAGAGAGGATATAATAATACAGTTTATCAAGGGTTTTTATCATGATTTAGTTGTGATTCTGATACTTAGCTTAGGAGTTACAAGTCCTTATTAGCCCTTAGGTACTTTCTCACTATCTCCAATGTAAGTGACTAGAGAAACGTGACAGCATGATTTCAACATGTAATCTTTTTTTTTTCTTGTAGAAAACACTAACGCATTTAAATAAATAGTATTTCAAAAATTTTAATATAAAATAACAAAGGCTTGACTATATTTATAGTAACAAAATATAGACCTCAATGGTCACTTATGAGAGGTGAGTTTTAAAAAGAATGAATATTCTTTAAAATGCATTGTCACAATTGTATGCAACTATCCTACTAAGGATATTTCATGCTACAAATTTAAAATCAAGAGGAATCTGGGGTGGCCTTCCCTGATGCCGCAGTGGTCAGCAATCCGCCTGCCAATGCAGGGGACATGGGTTCAATCCCTGGTCTGGGAAGATCCCACATGCCGTGGAGCAACTAAGCCTGTGTGCCACAACTACTGAGCCTGTGCTCTAGAGCCCACGAGCCACAACTACTGAGCCCTGAGCCACAACTACTGAGCCCATGTGCCACAACTACTGAAGCCTATGCACCTAGAGCCTGTGCTCCGCAACAAGAGAAGCCACTATGATGAGAGGCCCGCGCACTGCAACGGAGAGTAGTCCCCACTCGCCGCAACCAGAGAAAAGCCCACGCGCAGCAATGAAGACCCAACGCAGCCAAAAATAAAATAAAATAATAAAATAAATAAATTTATTAAAAAAAAAAGAAGCTGGGGCAATTCCATCAAAGCAGACAGGTTGGGTCTTGGTTTCTGTATTTCACAACTCTTTTGAACTATATGAGCTTAATTTAACATTAGCTTAATTTGGTATTTGGTCTTTTTAAATTTTCATTTTTTAAAATTCATTCACGGTAAAACCAAATAGCTTTACATTTTTCAATTAGAATGTAAAACATTAACAAAAGCAGTATTTCATTAATCGTTTTAAAGAAGAGAGGATAATAAAACAGAGACAGAAATAAAAACTTTTTGGAAAATGTAAAAGGGAATTTCTATATTTCTTTAAGAGTAATGCCAAGGTCCCTAGTTTACAAAAAGGATATTGAAACTCATGTATCACCCTATAGACATGTTATTAATAATAAAGTCAATATTCCTACAGAATGCCAAATTTGCACACTATGGGTGCTGTATATTTATCAAGGCAAGTAATCACCCATTCATGAATTCAATGGTAAGTTGTGAGTAAGCCGTATTTGGTTGGTATATACATTTCAAAAAAATTTCAGAAACGTAGGATTTATGGGATTTTTTTTTAATATATTCAAATGAGAAAACTACATGTACTAGAGAAAATATTCATTTGTGGTTCTACCTGTGCATCCTTCATTTGTCAATTTACACGACTGCACGATATGTGCATAATGACATATGTATATGTTCCTAAGTTGTCAGATGGCCTTGGGCAATGATCAAAGTACTTTTGTGCTATCATGTCATTAGTAATATAGCAAAAATAACTTACGACCTGTCTTTGTGAAATTTTCGTGAGAATTAGCAACCATAGTAGTCTTTGAAGGTATATAGAGCAGACACAGGAGAAAGAACTATTAAAAACAACCTTCATGTAATGTAGTATGATGCTAAGTGGGACCAGTGTAAATGAGCTGCCTGAAAGCAACGTTTCATATTGTTACCTTTGATGTTCTTCCCTGGGGCTCCAAGAGGGCATGAAGGGAAACTAGAGCAGCTTTCCTCTGCCTTGCTTTTGGTAAATTATTTTATGTAGACTCATGGTAAATTATCCATTCCTTTTTCCCAGAAGAGAGTAAGTAATATTAGATTATAATTGAAGCGCTGGCAGTAGGGGGAAAGGCTTTGTCTCAAATGCTATTGATAGAGAATGAATAGCACATGTAAGAAGATCTATTACACTCAACTCCAAATTACACGAGCAATCCTGTGCAGTAAGTTCAAACGTGGCGTTCATCAAAAAGATCTCCAATGTGTGCCTTTCCTGATGAAAAGATCCCTTCCTAGTGAAAGGATCTCTGGGTCTGAATGTTTAACAAAACTCATATGAGCTATACCTGAGCGGTTGCCAGATAAGAGCTTAAAAATTATAGGCATGATTTTCTCCCTCAACCTTGTAGAAATCTTGGGGGGTGGGGAAGCAGGCAGATCTTCTACCCTGAGGTTGCCATTAAATGAGAAAGAAGCATACAAAATATAGCTCATTACCCTAAAAGCAATACATCAGTAATAAATTCTATGCCGATATCTAAATTGACAAATGCATTTACAAGCTCATTAACAAAACAATATGTCCAGAAGCCTCACTGAGGCTGTGAGTCAGAGATCTGATAACCACTTTCTGTTGAAACCATATGTCTCTAGAGCAGCACTTCAAAACCCTGACTGACATGGGCTATTGACATTGCAACATGCAGTAACAAGAAAATCACAGACACTTGATTTTAACCTCAAACACATCCCAAATTTATAAGAAAAGCCAATGAGTAAGATTTTTTCTCATTGAATACATCTTCTTCTATCTTGTGTTCTTGTGTATTGATAGACTAGATGCCTAATCTCCTGGATAATGGAGAATGACACCTGGTAGCCCAAAGTGCAGAGGCTGGACCCTACATAGCAGATACCCGATAACACTTGCTGATATCACGGTGACAGGGAATACCATTTGACAGGAGAGTGCCTACCGTTGCAGCCAGCCACATGATTTCTACATTCTTTCTCTTTTTGGCTTGAATATTTTGCTGGAGATTTTCTAGTAATCCTTTTAAATCATTTTGTTCTTGAAAATGTGAAATGTCTGAAAAACAAAAAAGGAGGGGAAGAAAAAGGAAACCGTATTAGTATTAAGCTGCCCATGGAGTTTTCCTTAATATATTTGCAAATGTAATTTCCATAACAACAAATGCCATTTGGAGTAGAGAGTATCTGAGGATAATCATACTTATTAATCCTTCCGGTTTTACTCTTTACTTAGAAATATGCCTCAGTTTCCCTCATTCCCTATTGTGTGTAACTGGGGTAATGTCAATGGGTGATATAACACTCACCAAGAAGGGAACTGTTTTTAATAACAAAGGCTGCCTCACTTCAACCAAAGTAGAGGATATGGATGAAACATGAGATACAACCTTCCATTTTTGGCTACTGAGCAGCTAGTCTGAATCATGAGACTATATCAAACTGAACATCTCAGAGGTGGAATTGGAAAGTTCAACCAAAACCCATGAAGTCAGTTTCTACACAGAAAGATTCCTCAACCTAGGCAATATTGACATTCTGGACTGGCTAACACTTGGTTGGAGGGAGTGGGCCTACATTCTGCATTGTGGGATGTTAAGCAGCATCCCTGACCTCTACCTTTTAGGAGCCAGTAGTATCCTTCCCATTGTGACAATCAAAAATATCTCCAGGGCTTCCCTGGTGGCGCAGTGGTTGAGAGTCCGCCTGCCGATGCAGGGGACACGGGTTCGTGCCCTGGTCCAGGAAGATCCCACATGCCGCGGAGCGGCTGGGCCCGTGAGCCATGGCTGCTGAGCCTGTGCGGCCGGACCCTGTGATCCACAATGGGAGAGGCCACAACAGTGAGAGGCCCGCGTACCACAAAAAAAAAAAAAAAAAAAAAAAAAAATCTCCAGATATTGCCAAATGTTCCTTGGGGGCAAAGTCTATCCTGTTTGAGAACAGGTGCTATTAAGGAGCACAGGTATGGATGGAAAGAGGAACAACGCAAGAGGCGATAGTTAATTATATGAGATAATTGGGAAGGGAGCAAGAAGTGACTGATTGCTCAGATCTCTACACACTCATAACTAGAGCATGGGTAATCGATGGCATATGGTTTATATTAAAGCCTAAGGCAGGGCTTCCCTGGTGGCGCAGTGGTTGGGAGTCCGCCTGCCGATGCAGGGGACGCAGGTTCGTGTCCCGGTCCGGGAGGATTCCACATGCCGCGGAGCGGCTGAGTCCGTGAGCCATGGCCGCTGAGCCTGCACGTCCGGAGCCTGTGCTCCACAACGGGAGAGGCCACAACAGTGAGACGCCCGTGTACCGCAAAAAAACAAAAAAAAAAAACAAAAAAAAACCTAAGGCAATGCACACTATGACACCAGTATTCCTGAGACTCAGTGAGATAGGATTCAAGATTAGAATATAGAGATGGAAACAAAAGTCTAAGAGAGTGGTTGGGTTAGTACCGTACAGTATGAAAATACACTCTACTGTGTAAGCCACAAACTGACGGATGAAGAACTCCCGAGAGCTTTAATTGAGGCTAAAAACAGGAGAAAATACATAAGAACAACATGGACTATACGTAGGCTATCCAGTTACACTGAAGAAACAGATGATCTGTTCCTGAGTCAGATCACACACACACACAAAAATGACACAAATAAGCTTTCATCATAATTAAGCTTGGCACTTTCCAAAACTGTACCAGATGTTTCATTTTATTAGAATAATATATCTGAGTAGCTCTTAACTTTAGCTCCAGAGAGTAGAGGAAATATCCTAATGAACTGTACTAGAAATCTATATCTACCAAAGAATGGAAGTGGTTGGTAAAATGGCACTGAGCATTGAAAACAATTATATATCATCTTGAATTTCCTGTCCACAGAATAGAGGAAGGTCAGGTACAATCCAGATTCATACCTTGTTTTAGGGAGATGAGATTCAAAATATTCATATAAATATATGCATGATTCTACTTTATTAGTTCCTAAATGGGAAAACTGTTAAATGTCAAATTTTTACCGTGTAACTAGAGACGATTTTTTTTTTTTTAAATTTTTTAGCCACACTGTGCACCATGTAGGATCTTAGTCCCCCGACCAGGGATCGAACCCGTGCCCCCTCCATTGGAAGCGTGAAGCCTTAAGCACTTGACTACCAGGGAAGTCCCAATGATTCTCTTAAGAAAGAGAAGCTTTCCCTAAAGACATTGCCTCGCTAGGTAGGAGACTCTGATACACAGAGATTTTAACAGGACACAGCCCAAGGATAAGGGAAGGAGGCATAATGTAGAATGCCTTGAAGAGAGCTGCAAAGCCAGCTCAGGACTCTACAGCTAATTGAAGAAAGGATGGACAATAATGGCGCCTTCTAACTGATACTTTTAGCACACAAGGAATAAGTCAGATCTGCCATCACTGCCCTTAATGTTGATAAATGGCAACCAAAACAAAACCAAAAACAAACCATGACTTAGAATAACAAGCAGCTATTTAAAATTGTGTACAGGTATATCGTTGACAGAGAAAGTGTCCTTGACATTGTTGAAAGGAAAAACTGGTCATATTAATAAAGGAATTTATTGGTGTAACATTGCGTGTGTGTGCCTGCACTTGTGTGCATGCTTACCTCTCTCTCTCTGTGAATGCAGGCAGAGCAAGACATCGGTTTAGATACTAACAGTGCTCCTCTTCGGGTTATGGGATTGAGGGTGATTTTTCAACTGCCTTTTAAATAATTTTTTATTTACTATTGGAGTATAGTTGATTAACAATGTCGTGTTGGTTTCAGGTATACAGCAAAGTAATGCAGTTATACATATATGTGTATCTCTTCTTTTTCAAATTCGTTCCCCATTTAGGTATTACAAAATACTGAGCAGAGTTCCCTGTGCTATACAGTAGGTCCTTGTTGGTTATCTATTTTAAATATAACAGTGTGTACATGTCAATCCAAAACTCCCAATCTATCCCTTCCTCAACTGCCTTTTTATGTCATTTGAGACACAATAAATATATATTGTTTTAAAATAATACAGTTATTTTAAGAGCAAGGGAGAACAGAGTACATATGTATAAGAAAAGGAAAAAAAAACCCCAAGTTCTTATGATACAAAGACCTGACCTCCAAATTTCCATGGTCTGGTAGGGTGGGATAGATTTTTTACACCATTATTAACTGCGGTCAAGTGTACCGTGGGCTATGACGCAAGACAGTAAAAATGATAATAGGGACCTAAGAAAAGGAGTGGCTAATTCAATGAAGAATAGTTGAGTATGGAAAGGTTTCTAGTAAAGGTAATGCTTTGTGTCTACAGAGAGTGTTTGAGGCCAAGAGAAAAATGTCAACAAAGGCATGGACATATGAGGCAGTACTATGGAAACAGGAAGCTTGTGGTTCACCATGTCCTTGGAGGGCACAGTCCTAGAGGCAAGAATTATAAAGAGTCTATTCTGATATTTTGGGATATCTGGGCTTCCTCCTAAAAATGAGAGCACCTGGTGAATTTTAATTATGGACATAACCATATCTGAGAGGTCCCCGAGACTGTTTTTTAAATTACCTGGTAAAAATGGCTTTGAAATAATTTTAAAAGCAATACAGAAGAAGAATTTTACTTTATACAATGTCCCATAGCAGTTATGCACACTCATCCCTTTGTAACAAAAATTTTATGAAATAATATTTACCCTTAGTGCGTTCACTGCACCCTGAATATATTTTGTTCTATTCCATGTTGCTTTTTTTTGAATGTTGGCCCCAACCCACTAAATTGATTAAACACCTGTATATGGTCAACATAAAAGACTTGCAAAGCACTGATCTAGGGCAACCTCATGTCCCAGATGCTGAGGTGACTTTTTCACAAGGTTCATAGTCAGACGGTCAAGTCAAAAATCCAGTCTCTTAAGGGGCTTCCCTAGTGGCGCAGTGGTTGAGAATCCGCCTGCTGATGCAGGGGACACGGGTTCGTGCCCCGGTCCGGGAAGATCCCACATGCCGCGGAGCGGCTGGGCCCGTGAGCCATGGCCGCTGAGCCTGCACGTCCAGAGCCTGTGCTCCGCAATGGGAGCGGCCACAACAGTGAGAGGCCCGTGTACCACACACACACACAAAAAAAATCCAGTCTCCCAAGTCCTATGCCAGTAATTTCCTTCAAATCTGTATCAGTGTCTTCACAGTTGGCTGCTGATCCAAAAAATAATTCCAGTATTAACACAATGGACCAGCTTCTTCAGAATTCTGAGGATTCAGAACAAAGCATAATAATATTTCAAAATAATTTAGTTTCATAGTTGACATGGAGATTTTTAAATCAGCCATTTTAAACAGACTACAATGTTCCTAAAATAAGTCAAACAAATGGCCATCCTTTGCTCATTTTTATCTACATAAAGATAGTGCTTTCAGATCCACAGAAATGATGTCCCATAGAAATTTCACCCCTTCTCCCCATGGCATGATTTTTAGAAGGAAGTCAATTGATGTTCTTAAAATTTTCAAGCCACTGTTTCTATTTCTGTAATGATAAAGCTTCGTTTATTCAGTCCATCACTATGACTGCTGCCACTTTTTTTCAGCCTGACAAAAGTCC
This sequence comes from Orcinus orca, assembly GCF_937001465.1. Lineage (NCBI taxonomy): Eukaryota > Metazoa > Chordata > Mammalia > Artiodactyla > Delphinidae > Orcinus > Orcinus orca. Next base: position 24,247,915 of record NC_064562.1, read on the forward strand.
TGCAGGCCACAGAAATTCAGGTCTGGATCTGGAAAGAAGTAGCATTAGTAATGACTAAATAGGTGAGATTTCAAGATATAATGATAGATCCTGATATAGCAACTGTAAATCATGGTATACACAGAACATGGATTGGTTTTGTTACTGAACCAAACTTGGGTCTGCCCACCCATGAGCAGTAAAGCTAATCTACTGACACCAGGCTGTAGTGAAGGAAAGTGCAGTGTTTACTGCAGGGTAACAAGCAAGGAGTCCTGGTTACTTAGTGCTCAAAAAGCCCAAACTCCCTGATGGACTTCAGCAAAGCATTTTTAAAGACAAGGTGAGGGAGTGGGGTCCCAGGGTATGTGATCAGCTCGTGCACAGTTCTCTGATTGGCTGATGGTGATGTAACAGGGCAGTGTCACAGGGGTTAACATTATCAACCCTTAGGTGCTGGTAGGTCTGGGGGCTACATGCTCACGGTCATCTAGTAGGTAACTTCTTCCATTTGGTGGTGGTTTTAGCATTTGTAAAACAACTCAGGAAATGTGCATCAATACTGTTATCTGGGTACTTCAGAGGGGAGATAAAGCAGAAGATATGGGGGAGGAGTCTCCTGGGAAGGCCCCGTAAGGTTCTGCTCAGTAACTGTTTTAGATGTAGAATGAGTTTCTTCAAATGTAAATATGGCAATAAGTCTTGCTTCTGGTACTCACTCCTGCATTACTTTAGGACTGAACTTAGACAGAGCAATTGAATCTCTATGCTTATCTCCATAAAAGTATTCTTTTTTCCCAGTGGGGTTCATGAAAGTAATCAGAAGGTAAAAGGTATAAGAATATACAGTGCATTACTGCTTATGACATTAAACAGCAGCAAAAATCTAAATGATGATAATCTGTCATACATATGTATATATATTTATGACATGGAATATTATATAATAGGTAAAAGGAATAAACATGCTAGATGTATGAGCATGGATATATACTAAAAACTATGTTGAGCAAAAAAAAAATGATTCATACAAGATAACAGCAATAATATAAAGTTAAATGTGCAAACCTTTGCCATATTTTTTATGAATACACACATACAGAGGAAAAATATGTATGAGAACGCAAAATGCCAAATTCAGGATACTGATTTTCTCAGAGAAGGGTACAAAGGGGGTTTCCTTTATGTCTACAAATATTTGTTTCTCACAACATTTCTGAGACTGGGTGATGGGTTCCAAAGTGCTTGTATTTTATGACCTGTTCTCTTTCTCCTTTTGGAACTTTCATAATTCTTTGTGAAGAAAGCACTGAGCCAAGATTCCAGGAAAATGATTACTAATGCCAACTCCGTCCCTGCTTCGACATGTGGTCATAGCAAGCTGCTTAACCCTCTGTCCTTATTTTCTCAACAGCAAAGTGAGGACAATAACCCTGTCATGCTGCAGTGGAAAACCATGAATAAAAGTCTTGGCAGAGGGCTTCCCTGGTGGCGCAGTGGTTGAGAGTCCGCCTGTCGATGCAGGGGACGTGGGTTCGTGCCCCGGTCCGGGAAGATCCCACATGCCGCGGAGCGGCTGGGCCCGTGAGCCATGGCCGCTGAGCCTGTGCGTCCGAAGCCTGTGCTCCGCAATGGGAGAGGCCACAACAGTGAGAGGCCCGTGTACCGCAAAAAAAAAAAAAAAAAAAAAAAAGTCTTGGCAGAAGAGTCTACATTATTCAGTTCTGTGTCACCTCTGAAAAACAGAGGAAGACATTCACAGTTCTTAAGAAGAGTTCATAGCCTCAGATAGAAAGCCTACTTTCTCAGGCAAAAGTCCGAATTTATCCAAAGTAAGAAATATTCTCTCATACAGACACAGGTGCACACACATGATCCCAAACATTCAGAAAGCCAGTGACTGTTCTCCCACCACTCCTTGCTGGGAGAGAACAGCCAAGTTCAGAGTCACTTTGTAGTAGCGATTTTTTCCTTGTTTTGTCAAATGGGATTTCTTTAACAACGGCAGCTCTAAATATGACATTGGCTTGACTCGAAGGCAGGGTGCTGACCAATGAACAGGAATGGGACCGTGAACTCTCGGCTCATTGAACTATGATGCTAATGAGGCCAAGGCAATAGCTCTGTCACTTCATGGTCAAATGATTTTATGTTGTCAGAGAATGTTCCAAGATGAAATAGAAATTACAGCCGCCTTCCCCTCACCTATTCCACCTATTTCCCAGTGAGGAACAGGCACAACATTTACAGGGATCAATCACACCCCCAGGATGAAGTCAAGTGGTATAATTCCACCCCCTTTGAAATCAGGACTAATTCAGGGATGAGCAGGTAAATCTAAGCCAATCAGAACTTGACTTTGACCTCAGAAATTGTTTCAGGGTTATGTAAGTGACCTATGCTGTTCCAGCTGAGTGAGGCTCAGGACTCTGTAAAGTAGAAGGGGAGGAAAGCTCTCTTTATCTCTTTGCTTGAGCATACAGTTGAGCATGGCAATAACTGCTCACGCCAGCAAGACTTTCTTCAGGAAGGAACTAGATGTAGGATAAAGTCAACACTAAGAGTCATGAAATAAGGCAGAGAAGTGTCTTTTCAGTACTGCTAAGCCACTAAACCAACCCTCTCTTAACTGGTTGCCTGTCTTACTGCTGAAATTTTCAATTTTGTTAATTGATGCCAGTTGGAGTCAGGGTTTCTGTCACTTGCGACCAAAAGCATTCTAAGGTAAACACCTGGTTATACAGGCATTTTTAACACTGATCAGCAATATTGCAAATGTGTACTGTTGCTTTAGAGGTGAGGAATCACAAATAAGGAAGAGTACTTATGGAAAGTATCCCATTAATCACTTCTTTTTTTATGATTTTTTTTACATCTTTATTGGATTATAATTGTTTTATAATGTTGTGTTAACTTCTGCTGTACACCAAGTGAATCAACTATATGTATACATATATCCCCTCCCTCTAGAGCCTCCCGCTCACCCTCCCCATCCCACGCCTCTAGGTCATCACAAAGCACCGAGATGATCTCCCTGTGCTATACGGTGGCTTCCCACTAACTATCTATTTTCCACATGGTAGTGTAGATGTGTCAATGCTACTCTCTCAATTCGTCCCAGCCTCCCCTTCCCCTGCACCGTGTCTACAAGTCCATTCTACAGTGATGGTTTTAAAACATAGCCCCACGTTCTTTGACACTCCTTCTATAAAGAAGGTGGAGTCTTTGTACCTTCATCTGGAAGCTAGGTAGGCTTGTGACCATGTTGATTAATGGCAGACGTGATGCTACGTGACTTTGGATGCCAGGTCATAAATGACTATGAAGCTTCTGCCTTATTCTCTTGGAACTTTACTGTCTGTATTCCCTCTTTTGGGATATTCCCTATAAGAATCCATGTACTAGGCTCGGAGAAGCCCAAGTCACATGGAGGGTCCTATTTAGGTACTCCGGTCAACAGTTTTAGCTGAGCCCAGCCTTTGAGTCATCCTAGCCCAGTGGTCAGAATGTGAGTGCAGAAGCCGGCCGATGACTCCAGTTCCCAGTCACTTAAGGGATACCAGCCATTCTTCTTTCCAACTGAGGTCTCAGATATCTTGGAGTGGAGACAAACTTCCCCCCTTTCCTGTCTGAATAACTAACCCACAGAATCTGTGAGCATAAATAAAATGATTCTAATTTTATATCAGTAAACATGGGATAATTTGTTACCTAGCAATAAATTACCAGAACTACAGTAAAAAAAAAACAAAAACGTGAAGGACCTGTTCTTCTAAGTATGATAAAATGAACATATGAAGAACAAAGTTTTCACAGTCCACTCTGGTTAGTACTACATCCTGTAATATCAAATCTTTTATATAATTAATTCTGAAACAATTATAGTTAAATGCACTAACAAACAAACAAATGCAATTAGGTGAAAGCCATTGAGATGTCTTAAAATTGGAAATTATGCTCTTTCAGAGGCTGTAAAATCTTGAAAATTATAAAAGAAAAAGCCCCACTGATACCAGCTTTACTTAAATCTGATTTACAATTTACAAAAAAGGCAATGTCAGAAATCAAATATCAAATTCCCAACCTGATCAGAGCTGAAAAATATTTTTGGCCTGTACATTTTCACTGTTTCGTCTTAAATAAATTTCAAGGTTGCATCACCCATAGCAAAGGAAAAGATGAACTTTAGAACTAACTGTCAAAATATATTAAAAGTAATGTGTTAACAATTTGTTTAGAATTTCCTCACTCACTATTGCACATTGAAGGCCATGGGACTTGGTGTGTAGGGAGAAGAGTAGAATTATAACCCATTAATATTTTTTCCTATTTTCATTTTTTCAAAGAAATCATTCATTATTTAATTTCAGAATCTCCAAACAATTTAGAGTATGTCAAAGGTTGGGAGATGGATTGTGGGCAGCTGACTCTCAAAAATTTAAGTTCTGCTCTCAAGATATTGAGATATTTTTATTAACAGAAAATAGAAAATTTGAGTATGAAAGAGGCCTTACACAAATCCCCAGGTCAGTCTTCCTGTTAGCCTGGTTGTACTGCTTGGATTATTTTTTGCCTGCTTTTAAGTGGCCTGGGTCCTTAGCACTGAGGGGAGTTGGATGGTCCCCTTTTCTCCTTCCAGCTCAACTTCTAAGCTCTTGCATTTTAGAGCAACAGCAAGAAAATACCTGTTGAGAGCACACACTACGCACAAAAGTCTGAGGACCAAAGCAAGAATAGATTTCTCAAAGTTTAGGACTGAGAGGGAAGCAGCTTTTGGGGGTCATTCCAGCACCTCACCTCCCTGCCCATGTAAGAGCCAGGCAGCCCGTGAAATATACCAAGGTCAAATGGCAGGCCAGAGAGGTAGACACATAATAAGGCCTTCTCCAAAGAAGAAGGGTTCACCTCTTCCATGGCCCTCCTTTTTTTGATAATGCAGAAGGAACTGACTCCAAAACTGCCAAAATAATGGCCAAAGAAAAGGGGAGACAGTTGAGAAGAATGGGCTTTTCTCCAATGGTCTCTGGATTACCTCTTTAGGCTCTTGGAGGCAAGTAAGAATGAGATCTTGAAACAGACTCACAGACTTAGAGAAAGAACTTCTGGCTACCGGGGACTTCCCTGGCAGTCCAGTGGTTAAGACTTCGCCTTCCAGTGCAGGGGGTGCGGGTTCAATCCCTGGTTGGGGAGCTAAGACCCCACATGCCTCGCGGCCAAAACTCCGAAATATAAAACAGAAGCAATATTGTAACAAATTCTATAAAAGACTGAAAAACAATGGTCCACATCAAAAAAGAATCTTAAAAAAAAAAAAGAACTTATGGTTACCAGCAGGGAAGGCTTGGGGGGTTGGGACAGATTGGGAGTTTGGGACTGATATGTACATACTGCTGTATTTAAAACAGATAACCAACATGTTGCTCAATATTCTGTAATAACCTAAATGGGAAAAGAATTTGAAAAAGAATAGATACATGTATATGTGTAACTGAATCACTCTGCCGTACACTAACAAACTTTGTTAATCAACTATGCTCCAATACAAAATAAAAATTAAAAAAAGAATGAGATCTTTAATGCTTCATACTATATAGAATAAAATAAATAACTCCTGAGGTATTTAAAAAGTTATAAATGAGGTAAAATAGAGGAAGATGATTATGGAACTAAAGCTGCTTTAGAAGACTCCAAAATGAAGAGAAAGGGGGTATTAAGATTATACGGCCTACCTTTTTTTCCATTCATATAGCTCCTTTTATTGGCTTTAAGTGACCTCCAGTTTGATCATCTAGGATTCTCAGACATTTATAATTTGTTGATAGCAACAAAATGTATTAATCTATGTGTGTTGCCATATTTCCCTTTTCTGATGTGTCTGATAAAGATAATTTTATCTTTGAGTCTTCAATTTTTCCCCCTTACCTGACTTCAGAGAAGAGTTGTGCTTTATCTGGAGTTTTGTTCTGCAGAAGTGGAAGCATGAAGAAAGAAAGGTGGATGGGGAGGTGGATTGGAATGAAACAGAAGGCCTTGCACTCATGGTTTTGGGAAAGGTGGAATGGTAAGTAAATAGTGACTGTCCGGGAGAGTGATGTGCTCAATCGATGAGTGACTTAAACATTTGGAAAAAAGGATTTAAAAAGTAAAATAATGAGTTGTCAGTTGTCTCCTCTTTGATGTTTAATTGAAAGTTGGAACTAATTTTTAGTTATTTTTAATTGTTGGGCTGTTTACTGGATGCGGTACTATCCTGAAACTGAATTCATAGGAGACTGGTATTAATTCAGGTCAAATTTAGATATTTATTTCCAAAAGGGAAGATGAGTCCTAAGATTTCTAATATCCACCTCATTCCTCACTGTGCGGCCAGTTCCAAAGAGTGATGACTTTGTTAGGCAGGAGGTAGATGGGCTCCAGGCTGGGAATTTACAACTAGCTTCCTGTTTACACTTCCTGAGGAAGGAAACAGGTGGGCTCTAGGCTAGATATTTACAACCTGTCTCCTGCTTGCACTTTGAGATAGAAATTACAACAGGAACAGCGAAAATGGCTGGACTTTGTTTCCTGTGGACACTTTAAGATAACAGTCATGGCAGGGACAGACAGGGGCTAAACCCTGTTTGAGTAAAAGATGAAGAGGCCACGTGTTTCCCATCCTTGGGGCAAAGGGAGACACTGCACCTTGGAGGCTTCTTGGGGGTCAGAAAGGAGGGGGCACCACCCCAAAATAGGTGATGCCCAGGCCCCCCATAGGCCTGTGGGCTGGAATCCATCTGTGAAAAAAGTTGTGCACACGTGTTGGGGAGGTCCTAGGGCAGGTCAGGTGTGGAAAAAGAAAAAGATAATTGGCCAAAGGTGAACAAAGACCCAGAAGAACTGCCCTATAGAAATGATTTAACCACCTCTTTACTGCATTCCTCCTCATTAGGGGGGATGCCCACAGCTTTTCTCTCCTGGTGTGTATCTCTGCCTCGCTTCTGTCTTAACTAAACAAACTTTCTCTGTGTGCTCTCCCATTTGTTGTACCATGTCTCTAATAATAAACTTTGTACCTGTTTCTACAGTTTTTGCTTCCTTGAGAAATGCATTTCTCAATGGGGGTAAGAGCCAGGGGAACCTTGTTCCTAGCCTCTAGCCCCTGGTGGACTAGTGGTTAGGATTGCTGGTTTCCATCCAGGTTACCCAGGTCCAATTCCTGGGCAGGGAACTAAGATCTCGCTTCACGCCACTGCTCTCTGCTGCCTATCCAATTTCAATTTCAGGAGCTCATCTCTATGTGGGTGTTCCAAAAAGAAAAATGTGCTTTTTTTGAAAGATTATCAGAGAAGCAGAGACTATGTTAAAAAAAATCATTAAGATTAATATAGGTAGGTATTTGAAGGGTTACAGACAAGACTGAGAAGGAAAGAGGCTGTTGAATGGGGAAGAGAGGCAGGTTAGTTCAAACTACAGAAAGAGCTTTATAGGACTTCCCTGGTGGTCCAGTGGTTAAGACTTCACTTTCCAATGCAGGGGGTGCAGGTTTGATCCCTGGTTGTGGAGCTAAGATCCCACATGCCTCGTGGGCAAAAAACCAAAACATAAAGCAGTAGCAATATTGTAACAAATTCAATAAAGACTTAAAAAAATAAAAGAGAGTTTTACAATCAAATTTAACTGGATCAATGTGTGTATACAGGAGAAGCAGAACTCTCTTGAGAGGCTCAAAGCACATACAACCATTATCTTATCCATCTCGCTAATGTTCGTAAGTGTGGTGTGACAACTTATCAGGAAACTGACACTGGAAATATTAACTTCCTTTCTCTAGTGAGATAATGGTAGATGAAGTACAGGTACATATGTAGTAATTATTCTCATTTAGCTGATAATGACATGGAGGCACTCAGAGCATCAAATGATTCACCTAAGTGAACTTTCAATTGAATTCATATCTTTTGTTTTCATGCTATTCTGTGCATACTAACTAGACGGGTTTACTGGAAGTCCGGCCAATCTTCAGTGAGTGATGAAGTCTAAAGAAAGGAGAGCCCCAGTGAGAAGGAAAGAACATAGAAAAACGGAAGGATGACTAAAAGGCTGGAAATCTGAGTTTTTACCCACATAAACTTGACAATAGGGTTGATACATCTAATTTGTGAGGGCAATGAAGTAACACAGAAGATGCAGAGATAAATGCTGAGTTGAACAGGGAGGTGGCCATTTGTATGTGTGTATGAGGGTATATGTGTCTACCTTTGTTACTTGTAGTGTTGTTTGTATTTGTTGCTGCGATTCAGAGTACAAGTTAATGGACACTAAAAGTCTATGTCTGTGGTTTAACATGCACATAGAAAATTAAAATTCAGTATTGTTCAGTATCACTTTTCTTTTCAAAAAGACACAGGAGTGCTTCAAAAGACATATCAAATTAAAAAATTATCTTAATCTTCATCAACATTAAAAATTTCAACAGGTAAGTACATCGGAGTTTCTCTGCAATGAGTTGAAAATAAAATTTAAATTTAGAAGATCAGAGTCCTTAGACAGCCATGGAAGAGTTGCGGCATAAAAGTGAAAAGAACACTTAACTGGGAGTCAGAAAATATAGGATATATCCCTGTTCTCCCACTAGCTGCATGTGTGAATTTGACAAAATCTATCCTGGATCCTAAACCCCTCATAACAAATTATAGGGTTAAACTAGATCAGTGTTTCTTAAACTATGACCTGAGGAACACTTATTTAACAAGATGCTAATGAATATTTTATAGGGTTTTTTTGGTGGTCCTATAATGTAATAAAAATGCTATTTTAAACAAAATTAAAGTATAGGCAGTGTAGATTAGGGTTGGGAAACTATGGCTTGCAAACTAAACCCAGTCAATTCTGTTTTTATAAATACAGTTTCAGTAGAATTCATCCAAGTTCATTAATTTACATATTGTTAATGGCTTATTTTGCACTTCAGTAGCAGAGTCCAGAAGTTGTGACAGATCACACGGCCTGCAAAATCTGAATTAGTTACTTTCTGATCCTTTACATAAAACGATTGCTGGCTATGCTATAGATCTTCTCAAAACTTTCAGTGTGATAACGTGAATTCCAAAATCATTTGACTATAGAATTCTTTCATTGCCCAACAATTATTAGCAGAAAGAGTGTTCTTTGGAATACTTTAGATTAGATTATTTCCAAGATCCAATTGTTCTCTGATTCTTCAAAACATCCAACTAAACAAATGACCCAATCTATCCCATTCATTCAACAAATATTTATGGAGTATAAGCTATGTGCCAGACAATGCTTTTGTTTATAGGTAAATAAAGTCAACAAATAGACAGGAGACTTGTCCTCATGAAGCTTATGTTCTGATCAGGAGTTATAACCAAGCAAGGTGCATGATAGATGCTGTGGAGAAAAAATAAAGTGAGAAGGGGACCAGGGCACCGGAGATTGCAATTTTAAAGAGGGTGGTCAAGAAAGGCCTTACTGAGAAAGTGACATTTGGAGAACGACTTAAAGGAGGTAAGCGATCCTTATGGGGGGAAGCATTTAAGGCAGAGGAAACAGCCAATGGAAAAGTCCTAAGAAACAGCAAGAGGTCATTGTGGGACAGAGTGAAGCAAGGGAGGAAGGGAGGGACAAGGAGAGGGAGAGACACACAGAGAGAGAGAGAGAAGAGAGTGGAGTCAAAATATCCAATTTTTTTTGCCAGATTATGGGGACGCTTAGAAGCCATTGTAACAATTTAGATTGTTATTCTGCAATTAAAAAACAGGGGGTTATTGGAAGATTTTGAAGAGTGACATGATTCGATTTTCATTTTTAAAGGTCACTTTAGCTGTTGTGATCAAAAAAGACTACTGAATGAGGTTGAGAGAGGAAACAAAGAGATGGGGAGGTTTTGTCATAATCTGGAAGCAAGAATAACAAGGATTTGCACAGAGTGGTAGCAATACAGGTGGACAGAGCTGAACATACATTTCGAAAATACAGCCAATGAAATCTTCTGATGGGGTGTGAAAAAAAGAGAAGAGTCAAGGGTGACTCCCATTTTTTTCTGAAACAACAAAAAGTTAGAAATGATAAAAACTGAAATGGGGAAGATAGTGGGAAGAATAAATTTTTAGGGGCATATCAGGAACAGAGTTTGAGGTGTTGAGCAGGATATATAAATTTAGGGAAGAGAGATGGGCTGGTGATGCAGGTATGGAGGTGGATAATTAAAGGATGGTATTTAAAGCAATGAGGCCGTTCAACAAGGGAGTGGAGTAGACATCCATGGACTAAATCCTGGTACCCTCAGCATTTAGAGGTCAGAAAGATAATGTGGAATCAGTAATGGAGGTTGAAACGCAGCAGCGAGGGGGGCAGGAGTGATCACAGAAGAGTAGGGTGATGGCCTGGAAGACCAGTGATGAAAGAGGGAAAAAATAACCATCTGAAACCTATTACTAGATCAAGTAGGATGAGGACAGAGAACTGAGCATTGGCTTTGACAGGTAGAAAACCTGACAAAACCAGTTTCAGTGAAGTTATGTGGCAAAGGCTGACTAGAGCAGCTGACTAGAAAAATGGGGGGAGAAAAATTAAAGACAGTAACCTTCAAATTCCACTTTTGTCTGCTTTTTGGGGAACATTTCAAACTTTCAGGAAGTCCTGCATGATAACATATTTTTCCTGTGTACTGACAATCCCCTTTACTCATCTTTTTATATGTCTATGCAAAGCCAAACATATGGGTAGCATGTGAAAAATTCCTCAGCCATCTGAATGTTTCCAAATACACATAGTTTGAAACAAACTAAGCAAAATATTTGGATGACTAACAGGATTTTTCATTTGTCTATCTCGATGTCTGCATAGTATCAAAGTTGAGATGTCCATAAAACAGAAATTATTACTAAATAAATTATGTCATAGTAATTTATAGTTCTGTTGGAAGGATTGGCATGTGTTAAGAAAATTCTTACATCTTCTGTCATTTTATATCCTTAAGATTGTTAAAAATACCAAAATAATCTATAGTATTCAGATTTTTCTTTGTGCTTAGGAAACTTAGACACATGGATTTAGCTTGACATAATAAATCAAGGTAATCTCACATTGAACAGAATCATGATTACAGCTAGTTGCTTTATATACACATTTCGCTCAGGTCAATAAATGTTTGTTAAACAACAAATAAATAAAAGATAGTACAGTTTTACTATTCTGAAAAATGTTCGCTTCCTTTTACATTCATGTCTAGAGTACTAATGAAATGCAAAACACAGATTTACAATTTGATAGCTAAATCTACATCGTACAAATCTAAGCTAGTGGTTCTCAAATCTTATCGTGCAGCGAACTCCCTGGGAAGGGGCTTGTCAAAACACAGACTGCTGACCCCACAGCCAGATACGATTTCTCTGAAATGACTCGTATGGATAAAAAATGAGGAGAGGTGCTGAGTGGCAAAGGGGTAAATTGTGCTGGTCAACGCTGATTTGCTCTCATATCTACCTGAACCCTTCCCCATTCTGCTCTTGATCGCAGGTAGCCTCATTTCCCGGGCTACTTGCTGCCCTCTGATTTACAATTAAGTTTGGGCAATGAGGATTAAGAGGGAGATTAAATGCAAGGAAGAAGCCAGAAGCTAGTATATTTCTCTCTCAATCTCTCTGTTTCTTCCGCTGTCTCTGGAATTGGTTGTAGGGCAACTTCTCTGTCCATGGTCCCAGCTTCTGCTGGACAGTCCCCACCAAGAACCTAGATGGGGGTGGGGGAAGGACAGCTTTTGTGCTCTGGTGCCACTACATCCAACTCAGGTCTCTTCCGAACCTGGGTTAGCTACTGCTAGTTTTATGCTACTTATTGCTAAGCGCTGGGTAGCTACATCGCCCTGGTTAATTTCTCCCAAATTTCTTCATGTTTATCGCCAATACTCTGCAGGAAATTCCTAGAATGCTCATTTGCATGACTGGGTTCTGACTACTATGGCTGCTAAGAATTTGGCATTATTTTTCAATTTACCACAGGACAGTCTAGGCTAGCATATCCTTTCTAATTCAGACACCTTGTCTTTACCCGATCCTACTGCAGGTTAATCATAGCCTGACCTCACCCCCAAGGTTTACAGACAGTAGAAAGGCAGCAGAGATAAAAGAGATATTGGGAAAAGGGAGACAAGTGATGGGGGAAGGGTCTAACAGTGCCTTTTGTCACCCACAGCTGAACCTCAGTTGACAGAATAAAACCGTAGCCTCTGATGTCACTGTTCTGTGAATGTTGAGAGGCTGGCCTCATGTTAAGAAAGGGTCTCTCTATATGAATGTGAACCTTTCAGAGGAAATCTAGTATTATCATGTGTGGGTAGAAAGGTAATAATTTAGAAATTTACTTTGAAACCTGGGAAACAGTTAACCTGTATCAGAAAGTCCCTATGCTAATCAGAAACACTCAGATTGTCGACTTTTAGTAAGTTGTGCCTGTGCGCGTGTGTGTCTGTTTGTGTGTGTGTGTGCAATCATATGTCTGCGCATGTGTTTATGTCTTTTGAGATATTTGCCTTACCTCATTTCCTTACTTTATAAATTCAAGTCATTTCCAGAGCCTACTAAGGACTGGGGAGCCAGGCTCAGTTTAGGTGGTAGTGTAAGGACAGAGGGCTCTGAAAAGCAGGGACAAGAAACACCCACCATAACTTATTCTACGAAGTGAAAGCAACATGTTCAAACTCATGGTGGCAGCGAGCCACGCTGTGAGTGTCAACACACGTGGGCTCCAACTGTAGGTAAATAAGCAGTAAGTGATTGAATATTCAGAGGCAGCGTTCTTTGTTTACGGAGCATTGCCCATCTATGCGGCACATGGAGCTGATGCTGTCAGTATTGATTTCATCGCACACTTTCTGGTCTGCAACAGAGCTCATAAAATAACCACTAACTGAAGAGAATATCCATTTAAGTAGTCTTAATTTTCATTGATAAACAGAGCTAATGTGTTGCAATTCTTTTCTCTGATATATGCTCAATATTCCAAGAACTAATTTACATGCTGCTCCTCGGTGATTTTATCCATTTGTAACACAAGATACCTGTTAGCATGTGACAGTGACTGCACTCCCACACTCCCTGGCATCGAACAGTGTGGAAAGTCCAACAGTGTGATAGGTTAAAGACGTTTGCCAAGGCCTAGGGGTGATTTCTTCCAGAGCACAATATGTGTTATAAACGTTGTAACTAGTTCTTTCTCAGCAACAGTCTGATGTGTATCAATTTGTCAATTCATTTCACATGAAGTACAATTATGAATGATATCTTGGTAGTTCCAGTCTTTTCATTCCTTCTAGAAACAAAATCCAATAACTTCATTCAGGAAAGTATTACCACATACTTGTTCTAGAAAGATTATCTTGATTTACTAGAGAGCTCTCTTAAGTTTGAAAAACTGGTTAAATTTTCAACGGCAATATTTTAAAAAGACAAAGTATTAGATATAAGGAATGATTTGATCCATTCTCTGATCTAACAAAAGCCCGTTTTAGATATTCAACATTGTATTCATAGTCAAGCTTTTCTTTTTCATCTATTTCTGGGAAATCCTCTCATTTGAAGGTTTTCCTTATCCCAGTGGAGTCCTGTTAACTTTTTTTATATTTCACATTATTTTGAGTTTTAATATTTATTATAATTTTCTTTCTAATTTTATCTTTAACTGCACCAGCTTTGCTCCTTTGGTCTATTTTTAAATGAGAGATCAGATAAATCAAAATACTAAAAATAAAAAATGTTAACTGAAAATATAAATTCAAAGGGCACAAAAATAAATTGCATCCTGTTAACTAAATCTTAGCTCAGCAAAAGTGTGCATCAGAGTGTATGGCATGCATGCAAAGATTTTATGAATTATAGTTAAATAATTACATTAAAAGAATTTTATAAGATATCAAGGAAAACCATGATTGATCTGATTTTGAAAGTTAGTACGGTGGATGTGAACAAAATCTTTCTTCAAGGCTTTTTCCTCTGAAACCATCAAAGGACCATGGGAGACCTGACAACATTGGTGGACCAGAAGGGGTATGAAGACCAAGCCAGAACTACTCTTTGGACTCTTTTCAAACTTTTTATGCTCAGAACATCAATCTTAAAGAATTAACTGTGACCTTTGGTTGGAATTCTTCAGGTGTTAAAGGGTTTCAGCCAGGCAGGGCAGATTTCTTTTTCTAAAAGCCAGAATACTACCCTTTCCCTTTCAGCTAAGGTTCTGGCTCCGCATCACATGGGAGGCCTGTCCTCTGCTCTCTCTCGGGGCCTCTCACAGCTTTCTGGCTAGTTCCAGGGGCCTCATCATTGTACTCCTCTCCAGAACCTCTTGGCAGGGTCAAGGGTACGTGCTTAGCCCCTAGCCACCATCTGGCAATTTCAATCTGTCTTTATAATTTCGCTCTCTCTTTGGAAACTAAACTAAAGAAAAACAAAGGGGAAAAACCTTCGTACATGATACTTGCTTTTAGCCTACTTTTTCACTTCTCTGTTTGTATTCACTTTAACTTTCTTAACTTTCACTCTGTTTCTCTACTTGTACAACACGAGTTCTCTCCTTGAATGCCTTTGATGTGGTTTCATCCCATGCTTTTATTAAAACTACTCCATTGAATGTCATCAAATACTCTTAAACACCGAATCTAACAGCTTCTCTTTAATTCTCATGCTTCTTTCTTCATCAACACATTTGTTATTCTTGGTCACCTTCTCGTGGTTGATATTCTTCTCATTTAGCTATAGTGATGTTCGATGACCCTCAATCTCTAATCATTTCTCCATTTTTTTGTGGGTTCCTTAGTCCTCCTTTCCCTATACTTATGGATAATCTCCCCCTATCATGTATTTTTTCTCATTTCCTATGTGGAATACATGGAAAATTATTTAAACAATTCCTCTAAAATTAATTATCTATAAAATATTAGCTTCTTATCCTATTCTCTTATTTCTAAGAATGGAAAGAATGCATAGAAACTTTTATTTTTCCCAGTGCAGAAGTGAAATCTGTGGCAATGCATCACCACACAATGAATGTCAAAAATGATCAAGGAGAAACTAACACTTTTTGCACAACAAAAGCAACAGAAACAAAACCAAATTATTCACAGAAAGGATCAATACTATGGAATAGCAACTAGTATTCTGGAAAGAGATTTAGAGTTAAGGTAGCTTATTCCTTGATCACACTGAGTCATTAAAGTGTAAACTATTAGAAGCAGAGACTGTACCTTATTCATCTTTCATCATCCACAGCGATGGGTACAAAGTTTTACACATAATATGATCTCTACCAATGTCTGCTAAATTGAATGGGAGACTTCCAGCAACAACGGCCAAAAAAAAAAAAAAATGCAGGATGAAATATGACGACAACATTTACTTACCCTCATCACAAGCCTAAGATTTTTTTCTAAAAAATATTTTGTGTGAGATTGTTATGCTACAGTTGATGAAATATTATATATAAGACAGGGATATCAAATATTATGGAGATAGTTGATAACAGCTCACAAAAGGCTGCCTGATTTTCCTTCCTAGCTCACATGCTAGACAGCCCACCCTTATAGTACTCACATAGGAGCCAATAAATGGTAGCATTCCAATAGAACCGTATGAAAAGATCCTTCTCCTTTGTTTTGGAAAAAGGACAAGAGAAGGACATTATTATCACAAAGAGAAATGAGAGATTGGAGAGTATAAATTGACACTTGGTCAGTTAAAGGGGAAAGAAAGAAGCATTTTATCCACCAAAGTCAGGAGCCCCGAATTATGTATGAGATGCGAAGCTGACTCTAAACTGTAGAGCAGTTTGCACTAGTGATTTACAGCAGTACTTTATTTGATTTTATTTTGCTAACCCAACATTGAAGTGTCTTAATGCTTTAGGTGGGTACAGAAGGGGCCCTGAAAGGTTTCTGAGATCATCAAACCCATCTGGAAGATCAGAGCCAGAAGAGAGAGAAACACTCACACCTGCCCCACGGGAGTTTTGCTGGTTGATCAAAGGGGCCAGTGAATATCACTGGCAGGGCCTGAGGGGAAGTAGCTCGGATGATTTACTGTGCCTTACAGTCAGGGCAGCGAGAACTACTGTCTGAAAGCTGCATCACTAGGCCAAGAAGATGTGAAGGGAGAAATCCACAACACACGGTACTCAGACAGGCAAACAGACCTCCCAGTCATCAATAGCTCTGTTTGATACCAACTTCAGACATTATATATTTCTCGCTTCAGAATTTTCAGCAAAGATTTACAGGAAAGGGATCACCCATTCTTGGGTTCCTCCTCTGTAACAGGTACTTCTCAGCTCTAGATCCCATGAATCTTCCACGAAAGGGAGAGAGGGAGAGAGAGAGAGAGAGGCCATTCCAACCTACCAAGCCTTCCACTAATGACCTTTCTGCAGATACAAGGAAAATGGGGTTGGAGGATAGTAATACTTGAATTTGACTGAATATTTCTTCCAAATGAACTTGAGATTTTCAAATACATTAATCTACAAATCACCAGACTATGTTGAACACACTGAAAGGAAATGAGGTACTGTTGTTTAGCAACTTTTAAGTTTACTGCCCTCCCCATTACTAACTCCTAAGGGGTGAGTGCCCAGTAAAGCCGACAGAGGTATTAGATAAAAGGAGTCCACGTGTGTAGACTGCTGAATTGAGACTATCAATTGAATCTACTACATATTTAACAGAATTAGAGAATATTTGGGGAAGAATCAATGTTTTAGACCATAAAAGCTATATATAAGAAGAATAAACAGAAAGATGACAACTATTTGATTGGGAGTGAATATATAGGCTAAAATGATTTATTCATTATATCCTGGTATTGTAAAAGTAGGAGACATCCCTAAGTTTAAAAAAAAATTTGGGGAAGAATGGAAAATTTTTTATTTAAAACATGTAGAATTTGACTAGATCATAAATCATAAAAAAAACAGGGTGAGTAAATTAATGGACAGGACATCCAAAATGGATGAATAAGTGAAAGGAATATATTTAGAGGGTTAACTTAGCCTTTTAACACTGCTACAAATTATCCCTTGATTTCACTGTGAAAGAAAAATAGTAGATTATATGGATTATAAGTATGTAGTTTTTCCCTCCTTAACAAAGAGCCTAACCCTTATTCCTACTCTTAATAAAGCTTTTAGGTACCTCCTTGGATGGAGTGCAACCCGGTGATGCTTTAGGTTACAATATTTCTGCATGAGGAAAAACCCTACATATGTTGGTATAATTTCATAGATACGGTTTGGACTTTTATTATGGAAAATAACCACAGTCACATCATACCTTCATTCTCTGCCAAATCTATGATAGTGTTGTCTCAAAAATATGTTGACATAACAGGAAACAAAATATCAGGAAGAATTCAGTCTGTTAAGACAACTCATTTCAACTAATGAAATAAAATTGATTTGATGCAAAAGTACATCCTGTTTTCAAGCATGAGATATATTTATACATTTCTAAAACAGCTATATTTAATTAGCAATAATTTATATGAGGTCTCATGTTCTTCCAATTTTTAAAACTTATATTCCCATGAAGAGTTTCAATGACTTGAATGTAGGGATTACTTTGTATTTCATATATCAGAAATACTTCAACAATTACTTATACATATTTCTTTTTAGGTATATAATTGTTTATGTGTAGTATTGATATCTTTCATAGACTTTGCCAACAAACTACTTTTTAATATAATGTATGTTTTGAGTAAGGATGACACAGCATTGGTTCTCAAACATTAATATGGATCAGAAATGACTTGGAAGGCTTACTAAAACAGATTACAGGGCAAGTTCAATAGACCTGTGGAGGGCCCTGAGAATGTGCATTACTAACAGATTTCCAGGTGACACGGATGCTGCTGGTCCAGGGACCTCACTTGGAAAGGACCCATATAAAGAGAAATCAAGTTGTTTATAAAAATTATGGGAATTACTTCCAAATTACAAGTAACTGTAAGAAAATTATCCACCAACAAGTCACTGAGAGAGCCTTTCCCAGAAGCATGGAGTGACACTTTGTCTTCAGGAACAGGTGTAATTTTATTTTATTTTTTCTTGCCATGGCTTGTGGGATCACAGTTCCCTGACCAGGGATCAATGCTGTGCCCTTGGCAGTGAAAGCTCGGAGTCCTAACCACTGGACCACCAGGGAATTCCCAGGAAAAGAAGGATGGTGGGAAGCCTGGGTGAAGAAAAGAAGATGAACACGAGAACCAGATTCAAATTACCTGTACTCTTTGAACCCTATTAGGTGAAGCCAGAGTGAGGCCTTCACATAATGACATTGAACTGCTTGTTTTCTAAAAGGAAGACCAATAGAAAGATTAAAGAAAAAATTTCTGTTTTCTACAGGTTCTTGGTGCTCTGGCCGGCTGTAAGGCCTGTGCCTCTGAGGTGGGAGAGCCGAGTTCAGGACATTGGTCCACCAGAGACCTCCGGACTCCATGTAATATAAAACAGCGAAAGCTCTCCCAGAGATCTCCATCTCAACACTAAGGCGCAGCTCCACTCAACGACCAGCAAGCTACAGTGCTGGACACCCTATACCAAACAACTAGCAAGACAGGAACACAACCCCACCCAGTAGCAAAGAGGCTGCCTAAAATCATAATAAGGTCACAGACACCCCAAAACACACCACCGGATGTGGTCCTGCCCACCAGAAAGAAAAGTATCAGCCTCATCCACCAGAATACAAGCAATAATACCCTCCACCAGGAAGCCTACACAACACACTGAACCAACCTTAGCCACTGGGGGCAGACACCAAAAGCAACTGTAACTACGAACCTGCAGCCTGTGAAAAGGAGACCCCAAACACAGTAAGTTAAGCAAAATGAGAGGACAGAGAAACACAGCAGATGGAGGAGCAAAGTAAAAACCCACCAGACCAAACAAATGAAGAGGAAATAGGCAGTCTACCTGAAAAAGAATTCAGAATAATGATAGTAAAGATGATTCAAAATCTTGGAAACAGAATGGAGAAAATGTAAGAATCGTTTGACAAGGACCTAGAAGAACTGAACAACAAACGAACAATGATGAACAACACAATAAATGAAATTAAAAATTCTCTAGAAGGAATCAATAGCAGAATAACTGAGGCAGAAGAACGGATAAGTGACCTGGAAGATAAAATAGTGGAAATAACTACCACAGAGCAGAATAAAGAAAAAACAATGAAAAGAATTGAGGACAGCCTCAGAGTCCTCTGGGACAATATTAAATGCACCAACATTCGAATAATACGGGTCCCAGAAGAAAAAGAGAAAAAGAAAGGGACTGAGAAAATATTTGCAGAGATTATAGTTGAAAACTTCCTTAATATGGGAAAGGAAATAAGTCCAGGAAGTGCAGGGAGTCCCATACAGGATAAATCCAAGGAGAAACATGCCAAGACACATATTAATCAAACAATCAAAAATTAAATACAAAGAAAAAATATTCAAAGCAGCAAGGGAAAAACAACAAGTAACATACAAGGGAATCCCCATAAGGTTAACAGCTGATCTTTCAGAAGAAACTCTGCAAGCCAGAAGGGAGTGGCAGGACATATTTAAAGTGATGAAAGGGAAACTCTACAACCAAGATTATTCTGCCCAGCAAGGATCTCATTCAGATTCAACGGAGAAATTAAAATCTTTACAGACAAGCAAAAGTTAAGAGAATTCAACACCACAAAACCAGCTTTACAACAAATGCTAAAGAAACTTCTCTAGGCAGGAAACACAAGAGAAGGAAAAGACCTACAATAACAATCCCCAAACAATTAAGAAAATGGTAATAGGAACGTACATATCGATAATTACCCTAAATGTAAATGGATTGAATGCTCCAACCAAAAGACAGAGACTGGCTGAATGGACACAAAAAAGACATAGACTGGCTGAAGGGATACAAAAATAAAACCCGTATATATACTGTCAATTAGAGACCCACTTCAGACCTAGGGACACATACAGACTGAAAGTGATGGGATGGAAAAAGATATTCCATACATATGGAAATCAAAAGAAAGCTGGAGTAGTAATTCTCATATAAGACAAAATCGACCTAAAAATAAAGACTATTACAAGAAACAAAGAAGGACACTACATAATGATCAAGGGATCAAACCACGAAGAAGATATAACAATTGTAAATATTTATGCACCCAACATAGGAATACCTCAATACATAAGGCAAATGCTAACAGCAATAAAAGGGGAAATTGACAGTAACACAATCATAGTAGGGGACTTTAACACCCCACTTTCACCAATAGACAGATAATCCAAAATGAAAATAAAAAACGAAACACAAGCTTTAGATGACACATTAAACAAGATGGACTTAATTGATATTTATAGGACGTTCCATCTAAAAACAACAGAATACACTTTCTTCTCAAGTGCTCATAGAACATTCTCCAGGATAGATTATATCTTGGGTCACAAATCAAGCCTTGGTAAATTTAAGAAAATTGAAATCATATCAAGTATCTTTTCCAACCACAACGCTATGAGACTACATATCAATTACAGGAATATACATGGAGGCTAAACAATACACTACTTAACAACCAAGAGATCACTGAAGAAGTCAAAGAAGAAATAAAAAAATAACTAGATACAAATGACAATGAAAACACGATGGCCCAAAACCAATGGGAGGCAGCAAAAGCAGTTCTAAGAGGGAAGTTTAGAGCAATACAATCCTACCTCAAGAAACAAGAAACATCTCAAATAAACAACCTAAACTTACACCTAAAGCAATTACAGAAAGAAGGACAAAAAAACCCCAAAGTTGAGCTGAAGGAAAGAAATCATAAAGATCAGATCAGGAATAAATGAAAAAGAAATGAAGGAAACAATAGCAAAGATCAATAAATTAAAAGCTGGTTCTTTGAGAAGATAAGCAAAATTGATAAACCATTAGCTAGACTCATCAAGAAAGAAAGGGAGAAGACTCAAATCAGTAGAATTAGAAATGAAACAGGGGAAGTAACAACTGACACTGCAGAAATACAAAAGATCATGAGAGACTACTACAAGCAGCTATATGCCAATGAAATGGACAACCTGGAGGAAATGGACACATTCTTAGAAAAACACAACTTTCCGAGACTGAATCAGGAAGAAATAGAAAATATGAACAGACCAATCACAAGCACTCAAATTGAGACTGTGATTTAAAATCTTCCAACAAACAAAAGCCCAGGACCAGATGGCTTCACAGGCAAATTCTATCAAACATATAGAGAAGAGCTAACACCTATCCTTCTCAAACTCTTCCAAAAAATAGCAGAGTGAGGAACACTCCCAAACTCATTCTACGAGGCCACCATCACCCTGATACCAAAACCAGACAAAGATGTCCCAAAAATGAAACCTACAGGCTAATATCACTGATGAACATAGATCCAAAAATCCTCAACAAAATACTAGCAAACAGAATCCAACAGCACATTAAAAGGATCATAAACCCCATGATCAAGTGGGGTTTATCTCAGGAATGCAAGGATTCTTCAACAAACGCAAATCAATCAATGTGATACACCATATTAACAAACTGAAGGAGAAAAACCATATGGTTATCTCAATAGATGCAGAGAGAGCTTTCGACAAAATTCAACACCCATTTATGATAAAAGCTCTCCAGAAGGTAGGCATAGAGGGAACTTACCTCAACATAATAAAGGCCATATATAACAAACCCACAGCCAACATCGTTCTCAATGGTGAAAAACTGAAAGCATTTCCACTAAGATCAGGAACAAGACAAGGTTGCCCACTCTCACCACTATTATTCAACATAGTTTTGGAAGTTTTAGCCACAGCAATCAGAGAAGAAAAAGAAATAACAGGAATCCAAATCAGAAAAGAAGAAGTAAAACTGTCACTGTCTGCAGATGACATGATACTATACATAGAGAATCCTAAAGATGCTACCAGAAAACTACTAGAACTAATCAATGAATTTGCTAAAATAGTAGGATATAAAATTATTGCACAGAAATCGCTTTCATTTCTATACACTAATGATGAAAAATCTGAAAGAGAAATTAAGGAAACACTCCCATTTACCATTGCAACAAAAAGAATAAAATACCTAGGAATAAACCTACCTAAGGAGACAAAAGACCCGTATGCAGAAAACTATAAGACACTGATGAAAGAAATCAAAAATGATACAAAAAGATGGAGAGATATGACTCTACTACCCAAAGCAATCTACAGATTCAGTGCAATCCCTATCAAACTACCAATGGCATTTTTCACAGAACTAGAACAAAAAATTTCACAATTTGTATGGAAACAGAAAAGACCCAGAATAGCCAAAGCAATCTTGAGAAAGAAAAAAGGAGCTGGAGGAATCAGGCTCCCTGACTTCAGACTATACAACAAAGGTACAGTAATCCAGACAGTATGGTATGGGCACAAAAACAGAAATACAGATCAATGGAACAGGATAGAAAGTTCAGAGATAAACCCATGCACATATGGTCACCTTATTTTTGATAAAGGAGCCAAGAATATACAATGGAAAAAGACAGCCACTTCAATAAGTGGTCCTGGGAAAACTGGACAGCTACATGTAAAACAATGAAATAAGAACACTCCCTAACACGATCCCCAAAAATAAACTCAAAATGGATTAAAGACATAAATGTAAGGCCAGACACTATCAAACTCTTAGAGGAAAACATAGGCAGAATACTCTATGACATAAATCACACCAAGATCCTTTTTGACCCACCTCCTAGAGAAATGGAAATAAAAACAAAAATAAACAAATGGGACCTAATGAAACTTAAAACCCTTTGCACAGTAAAGGAAACCATAAATAAGACAAAAAGATGACCCTCAGAATGGGAGAAAATATTTGCAAATGAAGCAACTGACAAAGGATTAATCTCCAAAATTTACAAACAGCTCATGCAGCTCAATACCAAAAAAACAAACAACCCAATCCAAAAATGGGCAGAAGACCTAAAAAGACACTTCTCCGAAGAAGATATACACATTACCAACAAACACATGAAAGGATGCTCAACATCACCAATCATTAGAGAAATGCAAATCAAAATTACAATGAGGTATCACCTCACAACCAGTCAGAATGGCCATCATTAAATATCTACAAACAATAAATATTGGTGAGGGTGTGGAGAAAAGGGAACCCTCTTGCACTGTTGGTGGGAATGTAAATTCATACAGCCACTATGGAGAACAGTATGGAGGTTCCTTAAAAAAACAAAAATAGAACTACCATATGACCCAGCATTCCCACTACTGGGCATATACACTTAGAGAACCATATTTCAAAAAGAGTCATGTACCCCAATGTTCATTGCAGCTCTATTTACAATAGCCAGGACATGAAAGCAACCTAAGTGTCCATCCACAGATGAATGGATAAAGAAGATATGGCACATATACACAATGGAATATTACTCAGCCATATAAAGAAATGAAATTGAGTTATTTGCAGTGAGGTGGATGGACCTAGAATCTGTTATACAGAGTGAAGTAAGTCAGAAAGAGAAAAACAAATACCGTATGCTAACACATATATATGGAATCTAAAAAAAAAAAACAAAAAACCTGGTCATGAAGAACCTAGGGGAAGGACAGGAATAAAGATACAGACATAGAGAATGGACTTGAGGACACAGGGAGGGGGAAGGGTAAGCTGGGACGATGTGAGAGAGTGGCATGGACATATATACACTGCTAAATGTAAAGTAGATAGCTAGTGGGAAGCAGCCACAAAGCACAGGGAGATCAGCTCCACGTTTTGTGATCACCTAGAGGGGTGGGATAGTGAGGGTGGGAGGGAGATGCAAGAGGGAGGAGATATGGGGATATATGTATATGTATAGCTGATTCACTTTGTTATAAAGCAGAAACTAACACACCATTGTAAAGCAACTGTACTCCAATAAAGGTGTTTAAAAAAATAATGAAAAAAAATGATCCACCAACGTCCACGTTATAATGAACTTTCCCCATAATTACTAATGCAAAGTAGTTTTGTTTATATTATTAACCTTCTGAGTAATTAACAAACTGAAAATTCATAAGTATTCTGGCTGCCAAAGAATCTCTCTGTACTTAATTTCACTTTGGCTTTAAAAGTATTTTATTTGAAATAAAATATAAAAGCAGCAGTAAAATTTTCTAACTATAAAATCACACGGACGTGTGCTTATGCCACTGTAATATTTTGAAGAAAGATAACTGTGTAATAAAAAGACCTAAGTACGCTGCTACCTAAGATATTTCAAACTAAGTATCAGAATACAGTTCAGTGAACAAATTGCTAGTGAATCGATGACAGGTAGAGTTTTATTACAGCTTTTTGGTAACAAATATTAAGATATTTCCTGCTTTATTAAAACCTAGTTTCTTATTGTGAATAACTAAGTATCTCAACTTATTTCTTTATAGTACTTATGGATGAGCTCCAAATACATTCTTTATTCTCTAATTTTGCACTGCTCAAATACGTGCTTAATTTTGTGGGAAAAAGGACGGCAGAACTGAACAATGGCACAAAACAAAACAAAAAACAAAGTGTAAAACACAGTTCTATAGGCTTATGCCCCAATATTTTCACATAAATATTGCAATAACTATATTCAATAATTTGCTCCTTAATTTATATCACTTTTTATTACCTGTAAAATTTATATTCTATCAGACATATATATATATATGCATAAATATAAAATATATACACACACACATATATATGTGAGAGATATATCTGATGTAGCTTATAAGTCAGAAAACTAAATCTTTATTAAAGTCTTTTACATGGTTAAGAATTCTACAAAATTTCTGTTGGACTCAATTGAGATTTCTAATTATAAGTTCCTTATTTTTGACTTTTGGCATTTTCTAGTGGCACTGAAATTAATGTCCTAGCATAAGCAGCAGGACACACTTGAGTGCAATCAGGGCAGCGAGGCAGGTGTCGGCCAGGCCACCTTGGCAATCAGTTTTCTTGGCGCAGACAATCTCAAAATCACTCTCACATTCCCACACTGTGCTTTATTCTTCCATTGACCTCTATGTCTGACCTCTCCCGAAGAATTATAATCAAGAAATTATTATTGTTGCTTTTCTTTGTAACTTGCATACTTACAATCAGGAGGCATCTTTTCCATAAATACCGTGTAATATTCTTTTAGAAGTTCAAAATTTTCCTGATTAATACTTTCTTGCAAAGAGACATCTCCAAACCTAAACATAGAACAAAGAGAATAGTTATGGGTTATAAAATAGCACCCGAAAGTTACTTTTTTTAATCTTTCTTTTTTAAATAGGTGGCAATAGTTTTGTAAGGAAGGAGTCTCTGTTTTCTAAGCAACATTGTGCAAAGGTGATTTCAACTATATTCCAGTCTCCACTGGCCCTGACTCCACCAATCCCTATTGACACACCAAAATATTCTCACAGTCATCAAATGTGAACCTGAATGAAATATGAAATCTAAAACACCAACCCCGTGCCTCTGCATAATTGATACTCAGTTAATGTTAGTCTCCCTACCTCTGCAGGGCTATATCTCTAAAGACCTAAAAACTCTTCCTTCTCTCTTTTTATCCCTCCTATATTCCACTTCACCAATGACAGCTTGTGGAGAGGTCCATAGGACCAGGACTGAACATTGGGCTGCATACAGTCTTAAACACACTGTCAACTGCTGTAGGCACATGTAGAGTACTCCAGTCTCCCAGGGACTGGTTCACTTCTGTGGCCCTTTCTTTCTGCCCACACCATGAAGGATGCCAGTCTCTGTACTGGTGCTCTTCTGCCACCTTCTTCAGGCAAAACTTTCTACCTGTGGGCTTCCCTGGTGGCGCAGTGGTTGGGAGTCCGCCTGCCGATGCAGGGGACACGGGTTCGTGCCCCGGTCTGGGAGGGTCCCGCGTGCCGCGGAGCGGCTGGGCCCGTGGGCCATGGCCGCTGAGCCTGTGCGTCCGGAGCCTGTGCTCCACGGCGGGAGAGACCACAGTGGTGAGAGGCCCGCGTACCGCCAAAAAAAAAAAAAAAAAAAAAAACAAAAACTTTCTACCTGTATATCACTGACCTTGTGTTTTCTTTAAGCCCTTCTCAGGTTTAAACTTAAAATCCTCTTGTCTCTCTATAAAAGGATGCCATGCAAATGGCTTCCAATATGTATCCTCATCCAAACGGCTTCCAACATGTATCCTCATCCAAATATCTCCATTCAAATCTGTATTTCTAGATGTCAACTGAAAATTTCAAAGTGAATTAACCCACACCACTTCAAATGCAACCTAATCAAAAACTGAAACCACCTCCTCCTTTTGTTTAGAAATAGGCGTGTTTCTAATATTCTGACATTAATTCAGGTTCAAAATCTAGGCACCCTTTTGGATTTCCTCGGTTTTCCGCACTCCATCCACTATTCACTGATATATTCGCATCTCCGGTGTCCTTTCCTTCTTTATCTTTACCACTGTCATTTTAGGTATTTAGTAATATTCAGTCTCGACTGGATATAAAGCCTCCCAAATATGAGAAGTGCTATGCCTCCAGGTTCCTTCCCTTCCAATCTATCCCTTACATCATGGTCAGATCATTCATTCATTCAACAAATATTTATTTAACATCAGCCATGTGCCAGACGCTGCATAGGCAATGAATGAAATGTTGGAGAAGTTAGTCTACCACCCGTTTCATCATATCTGCTCACTAAACTTCACTGCATCTCCTCTCTGTGTAAGAACAAAGTCCAGTCTCTTTTGTTTAGCATCTAATGTCTCCACAAAGGCCTCCGAAACCCTTTGTTTGTGGGAATGGAATTACACCCTTCTACTTTACCAGCAGGATTTTGATGCCTTTGGGACTTTTCACATGCTATTCCTCCTCTGACTAGGAAGCCTTACTTTCCTTATCAGCTTGATTAATTCTGATTTGTCCTTCAAAGCCCTGTGGAAGGGGCATATATACTATGAAACTTTCCTGATGAAATGTTCTCCCATCTGTGAATCACTTTCTTTCCTCCATGAATCCTGTCCCTCCTACATCTTTGCTTACTGTATGAGTCAAACTGTGGTGTATCATTTGTTGAACTGTCTTCCTTACTGGATGGTGGGTCCTTTCAGGATGGGGATCATGTCAGTTCTTCTTGTTACACTGCCTGCTCCCTGTGTCCCACAGCAGAGTAATGCCTGGTGCAGAGTCAATGTTCAAAAACTTTACTGAGTTAAACTTGGAGGACAGGAATACGAACCCAGGAAAATCTACAGGAGAGTTAGCCTGAACTCTGAAATACACTCTTCTACCTTTTTCAGACATTATAAACACCTGGTATTTAAAAAATGTTATCCTTGTTGGAGTAATACTAGTGTTACAGACTAAATGTTTGTGTCCCCCCAAAGATCATATGTTGAAGCCCTAACCCCCAGTGTGGATGTGTTTGAAGATGGAACCTCTGAAGAAGTCATTAAGATTATGAGGGTGGGGCCCTGAACCAGTGGGATTAGTGTCCTTGTGAAAAGAGTCATCAGAGCTGGTTCTCTCTCTCTACACACACAAAGAAGAGGTCATGTGAGCACACAGCAAGAAAGCTGAAGACAATTCTCACCAGAAACCAAATTGGCCAGAATCTGGGACTTCTCAGCCTCTAAAACTGTGAGAAATAAATTTCTGTTGTTTAAGCCACACAACCTGTGGTAGTTTGTTATGGTAGCCCAAGCAGATTAATTAGTACTTACTTATTTAAAAATGGATATACATTACATAAGTTTTGGCTATGGGTACATATATAGTAACATATTATACCTGGATTACATAGCATACCTAACATGTGAATGTTGATGGAAAAAGCTCAAAATTCAGAATCAGAAAAATAAAGCTCAGAGAACAAAGTGATTTGCTCAAAGTAGTAGTTGGTTGATATCCGAGGGCCAGCCTTCCTGCTTCCCTTTGTGTTTCTCTCTATTTTGCAGTTGTGTCTCTTTTTCAAATCCCATGTATCTTAAACAGCATCCAGGTATGAAAAAATACATTTTTTTTTTGCGGTACGCGGGCCTCTCACTGTTGTGGCCCCTCCCGTTGCGGAGCACAGGCTCCAGACGCACAGGCTCAGTGGCCATGGCTCATGGGCCCAGCTGCTCCGTGGCATGTGGGATCTTCCCGGACCAGGGCACGAACCCATGTCCCCTGCATCGGCAGGCAGACTCTCAACCACTGCGCCACCAGGGAAGCCAGAAAAAATACATTTTTATAGGCAAGACAGATGAGAGAGAAGGGGAGGGGCATTTTAAAAAAAATAAAGTGACTAACATCTAAAATAGTAACAATGACATGTAAATTAACCTAATCTAGAAGGCTTGAAAATACAATGCTAAGTATTTCTTGAAAAGTCTGTAAATGGAGAGTCTCACATGTCTCTCAAGACTGCACTCACAGGTCTTAACTTAGTAATTTAAACTCCAAACACTCTGTACTCTAGTGTACCAAAGAAGAGACAATTAATTTAGAGTGCTGTTTTCCCCCCCAATTGTTCATTAATATCATTTACCTCCCAAATTGTATAATTTATGTTCATAAACATCATTCTCCTCAACCTGTGAACTTGCTGTGAGACAACATATAAAGATGACTGGAATATAATCTGATCTTACATAATTATTTGCAAAAGTGCTTAATTATTGAAGAATCAACTTTTTGTACAATACAGTGAAAAAAATTATATTCTGATTTAAGCATACTATAAGACAAGAGACTAATAGCTTCCACACAGTTTGAGATTAAACATGCAATACAAAACTGGCATGGAATTTTGTAACTGGCAAGTGAGAATTATGAAAATCTATGTTGTCCAGAAAACCTTTTGGATGAAAGGGGGAGACGGAGAAATTGTTGAAAATAGTAGCTAAAAACAGGCACCTTCACCATCATTGAAATTCAAGACGGCTATAAATGTAGTGGTAGTTTTAGTTTAGTAAAAAACATTAATAAAGGATTAAAACATACATAACAAGTTATGGCAAAGAATATGCCAGCTACCTATGGGGGAAGGAAACATTTAGAGAGTGAATTATTGACAAGGAAGCATTTTAAAATACTCTTCAAAAGTTTTGCTTTGGGGGAAATTTTCCAGCTAGGCTTTACAGCAAGACACTAACTTCTGGGCTTCCCTGGTGGTGCAGTGGTTGAAGAGTCCACCTGCCAATGCAGGGGACACGGGTTCGTGCCCTGGTCTGGGAAGATCTCACATGCCGCGGAGCGGCTGGGCCCATGAGCCATGGCCACTGAGCCTGCGCGTCCAGAGCCTGTGCTCCGCAACGGGAGAGGCCACAGCGGTGAGAGGCCCGCGTACCGCAAAAAAAAAAAAAAAAAAAAAAAAAGTCACTAACTTCTTTCTCTGAGAAGTTTTAGAGAATCTTTTAAAAATGTGTTCTGTGAATCTTAACTCTTATCCACGTTTTCGATAATCTCTACATGGGAATCATGTAAGATGCAAAAGTAATTCCTTTGTCTGCTCAAAGCATTTTTGACAGTTGCTTATGCGATCACATACAATCATCTGTCATTTAACTGAGAAAATTATTATGAAAAGATGTGTTGTCATCCTCCAATAACAATTATTTTAATAAATAAATTTTTAAAATTATTTAAATAAATAAATTTTAAAAATTAAAAAAAATTTTTGAATAAATTAAAAAAATATTTTAGTAATTAAAACAAAAGGAAAAAATAGCGTGTTTTATTAGGTCCAGAAAATTTGGACACAATTAGCAGAGTTTACAATGTTGAAATATATGTAAGCACAAAAAAATTCTAAAATTTGATACACACATGTAGGTATTTGGAAACATGAAGAAAGTTAATCCATGTGAATATTTTGGTATTGACACCAATATTTTCCTTGTTATTTTGCCATATTTAAATTTGATGTGGGCCAGGAATCCTTAAATATGAATAATTCTGCTTGCCATATCAAATAACTTTGTACTGACGAAAAGGAAAATGTTACCCATGAATCTAATTTCTATGTACAGGAACACATGGA
Organism: Orcinus orca; assembly: GCF_937001465.1. Classification (NCBI taxonomy): domain Eukaryota; kingdom Metazoa; phylum Chordata; class Mammalia; order Artiodactyla; family Delphinidae; genus Orcinus; species Orcinus orca. Next base: position 24,277,966 of record NC_064562.1, read on the forward strand.
ATTATTTAGCATATCCATAACAATTATACAAAAAAATCAAGTACCGACCTTATATCTGAAGCTTACCTCTCAGCAAGAGTTTGCTGTTCATTGATTCCAACATTAAAAAGTACTGGATACACATGAAGCAATTGTCCTTCTTTAATCTGTAGAGGCAGGGACTCAAACATTCTGCCTGGAAGCTTCACCTCCACCACATAATGTTCACTGGAGAAAGAGGAGGGCAAAGAGAAGCAGCCTTGCTTTATTTCATTCAATTTTATGTTACTTTAGATTCATATGAAAGAAACAATACAACAGTTGGAATATAGCAGTGATTTAGGTTTTTGGCTTCTATCTGCTTATTTTCTTTTATTAATTCATTTGATAATCATTTCATTCACTTCACTGTTAAATAACTTGGCATAAAGAGTCATTTACATTTATCTCCATTACTCTGAGGTTTTATAGGAAAGGAAGAATATTTAGTGCATCTTTGTATAAAAGGGCCATGTGCATAAGAGCTTCAATATTTGTTTTCTTGATTTAATTATTTAAAAACCCAGTCTCAAGAATAAGAAAAGCAATTTAATGATGGATTTTTTAATATAGTGAAACTAATGAACCAAATCATTTATACATTTTTTAGCATGGCCTAATTGTTATTATAGATGAACCTCCGTTTGTGATGACCTGATGGAAATGTAATGGTTTCATTATTTAAGATGTAACCTTTCGGCTTTCCTGATCATTTTGCAACATTAACATATCACCAGAGCATTTTTTCTTTGGAAATTTCCATTAAAAATTACCCCTAATGTTTAGTGTTGAAAATTCAAATTAGGATTCACAAAATAGGGTCAATAAGAATAGCTGCTTGTAGATTCTGAAACTTGATATCTTCTGACCCAGTGTGAATTGATTAAAGAAATGTCAAGTTTCATCTGGAATTTAGGAAAATCCATGTGTTTCCTGAACTATACAGAGTGCTGGTGTTGTAATATGTGTATGGGGTAACGAAGAACAGGACAATTAGAGAGTCTCTGTGAAAATCTTTTCAGTTTCTCTAGTATAATAATACTGCTACGTACTCTGGATACTTGACAGTGAGACTTGTTTCTTACCTCAGCTTTGAACGAGAGAATCTGGAAATACCATCAATCCAGCAAGCAGGGATGTTAGCACTACCCTCAGAGGATGGACACTTTATTTTTCTTTCCTAAATTGCTCTCAGTGTCCTTTACAATAGCCTGGCTAACATAGGCTGATGTTTATTTCAAAATTTTCAGGAATATGAGAAGATTCAATGAGCCAAGGCTGCATTTAAAGATTTCTCTGAAGGTAAAACATTATACACATTCTTTATGATAACTTTTTTTTTTAAATTGAAGTATAGCTGATATACAATGTTGTGTTTCAGGTGTACAGCAAAGTGATTATTCTTTTTCAGATTTTTTCCATTATAGGTTATTACAAGATACTGAATAGTTCCCTGTGCTATACAGTAGGTCAATGTTATTTATATAGTAGTGTGTATCTGTTAATTCCATACTCCCAATTTACCCCCCACCCCTTTCCCGTTTGGTAATCGTAAGGTTGTTTTCTATGTCTGTGAGTCTATTTCTGTTTTGTAAATAAGTTCATTTGTATCATTTTTTTTTGATTCCACATATAAGTGATATTATGTGATATTTGTCTTTGTCTGACTTACTTCACTTAGTATGATCATTTCTACGTCCATCCATGTTGCTGCAAATAGCATTATTTCATTCTTTTTTATGGCTAATATTCCATTGTATATATGTACCACATCTTCCTTATCCATTCATCTGTCAATGGGCATTTAGGTTGCTTCCATGTCTTGGTTGTTGTAAATAGTGCTGCTGTGAACATTGGGGTGCATGTATCTTTTTGAATTAGGGGTTTCATTTTTTTCCAGAGATATGCTCAGGAGTGGGCTTGCTGGATCATATGATAACTCTACTTTTAGTTTTTTAAGGAACCTCCATACTGTTCTCCATAGTGGCTGCACCAATTTATATTCCCACCAACAGTGTAGGAGGGTTCCCTTTTCTCCACACCCTCTCTAGCACTTACTATTTGTAGACTTTTTGATGATGGCCATTCTGACTGGTGTGAGGTGATACCTCATTGCAGTTTTGATCTACATCTCTCTAATAATTAGCAATGCTGAGCATCTTTTCATGTACCTGTTGGCCATCTGTATGTCTTCTCTGGAGAAATGTCTATTTAGGTCTACTGCCCATTTTTTGATTGTTTTTTTTTTTTTGATATTGAGTTGTACGAACTGTATATTTTGGAAATTAATCCCTTCTCAGTTTCATCATTTGCAAATATTTTCTCCCATTCTGTTTGTTGTCTCTTTGTTTTGTTTATGGTTTCCTTTGCTGTGCAAAAGCCTTTAAGTTTAATTAGGTCCCATTTGTTTATTTTTGCTTTTGTTTTCATTACTCTAAGGGAAGGATCCAAAAATATATTGCAATTTATGTCAACAGTGTTCTGCCCTATGTTTTCCTCTAGGAGTTTTATAGTATCCAGTCTTACATTTAGGTCTTTAATCCATTTTGAGTTTATTTTTGTAAACTCAACGAATGTTCTAATTTCATTCGTTTACATGCAGCTGCCCAATTTTCCCAGCACCACTTATTAAACAGACTATCTTTTCTCCATTCTATATTCTTGCCTCCTTTGTAGTAGTTGTAATGACCATAAGTCTGTAGGTTTATTTCTGGACTTTCTATATGATAACATTTTGTCACCTCTATTAAAATATAATTGACACAGGGCTTCCCTGGTGGCGCAGTGGTTGAGAGTCCGCCGGCCGATGCAGGGGACACGGGTTCGTGCCCCGGTCCGGGAAGATCCCACATGCCGCGGAGCGACTGGGCCCGTGAGCCATGGCCGCCGAGCCTGCGCGTCCGGAGCCTGTGCTCCGCAACGGGAGGGGCCACAACAGTGAGAGGCCCGCGTACCGCAAAAAAAAAAAAAAAAAATAATAATAATAATTAAGAAAAATGGTGGTATGTGCCCCTGACATAGCAATATACCTTTTCTAAAATGTTGCTGCTTTTAATACCAAGAATTTAATACCAAGTCATCTCAAGAATTATGACACTATTAACCAAATGATTCCAGCAAAAGTAAAAACATCCAGACCTTTAGATTAGATAGTAATAAAGAGAAAAATTTTTTCTCATGCCTGCTATTATTTTGAATTTCTCATATTTCATAGGGGAGCCTTACCCTACTTACCTCATTTTAGTACAATTTACGAACATTCATGAGACTTTTATGAGTTTTTCAAGATCTTCCTCTGTCATGTCACCTACATTTATTTTTCACCAAAAAGGCAAAGAGAACAAAAGAAACATTTCCAAACCAAACCTTAATTCTCCTTGGCTCCTTTGTCAGGGGTTAATTAAAAATATCTAACAAAGCTTGGTCTTAGGAAATGAACACCACTTACCGCCTTCCTGTTATAACTGGCAAGACATCATTGGATGTGGCTTCAGTTATTTTAAAAGCGACTTTCTTCAAATCTGAAATACCAACGGCCATGTCCTCCAGCATTCCAATTTCCTCACCTAAACAAGGGCAAAGGAGCCTAGTTACAAACATACTATTTGAAGAAAGTCACTTTGTACTCCACCTTCCTGCTGGAATTTGTTCTAACAGTTTAGTGAATGAGTTTCTGAAGGCAGCGAATCCATTCTCAATACGTTTTCCTGAGTCTGAAGGTTTTCATCAGTGAAACAAGAACCATTTAAATAGACTCCAGCTGTCCACATACCCTTTGAGGGAAGGAAAGAGGAATGCCTTTGCTGGAAGGTTAGAGAGAAGTTTTAATCCTTCTATGGCACAAAGTATCATGCAGATCTCTTTCCCTTGGCAGGACTGACATTTGATTTCTAGAAATAATAGAGATGGCTGAACTGAAGGTCACTGACCCAAGCTCATGCTAGTTTTATATCTTAATACACTGACAAATAAAACCTAAGAAGGAGGTAATTAAATAAGATTCTAGATCAGTCCTGCACAACAGAAATATAACGTGAGCCACATATATAATTTTAAATTTCCTGGTAATCATCTTTTTAAAGAGTAAAATTTTAAAAGGTGAAATTAACTTTAATAATCTGTTTTCCTTTAGCCTGATAGTTCCAAAATAACACTTCAGCTGTAAATCAATATACTATGATTAATTATTCATTAATTATTAATATAAAACTCTTTTTTCACTAGTCTTTGAAACCTGGTGTGCACGTTGAGTACTTATTGATTTGGACTAGATACATTTCAAGTGTTCAATTGCCACACCAACCTATGTATTGAACAGGGCAGCTCTAGACAGTACAGAGTTGGGACTTTAAAAATCCAGTCATTGAAACTAGGTTGGCAAAAGCCTTTATTTAAAAAGCCTCAGTTTAAAAAGCCTCAGCCTGTGAAATAATCTATAATCCCATTTCCAAAACATAATGAGAAAAAAACATGTCATGAAGAACCTAGGGGTGAGACAGGAATAAAGACACAGACCTACTAGAGAACGGACTTGAGGATATGGGGAGGGGGAAGGGTGAGCTGTGACAAAGCGCAAGAGAGGCATGGACATAGGTACACTGCCAAACGTGGGGTAGATAGCTGGTGGGAAGCAGCCGCGTGGCACAGGGAGATCAGCTCGGTGCTTTGTGACTCCCTGGAGGGGTGGGATAGGGAGGGTGGGAGGGAGGGAGACGCAAGAGGGAAGAGATACGGGAACATATGTATATGTATAGCTGATTCACTTTGTTGTGAAGCAAAAGCTAACGCACCATTGTGAAGCAATTATACTCCAATAAAGATGTTTAAAAAATAAAATAAAATAAAATAAATCTTGAAGACTAAAAAAACAAAAAACAAAAAACATAATGAGAGTAAAAGCGCAGTGACAGGGAAAATGAATACAAAGAACTAAAAATTACATTCTTTCTCTAATGCTTGATGCAAGAAAGGTTTACTACTCATTTTTATATTTAACTGAAGAATCTATGGATCCCATATCTTTATGAATAGGAATCTTATTTTAACATGGACTAAAGCAATACTTACTATATGTACTTAGCAGTCCTTCATACTGTACTATCAGTCCCACCGTGTGAAGCTGCTCAAGGAAGCCAGGGTCATACAAACTTGTGTGCAATTTGATGATAAAACCACAGACCAATCCAGCAAGCTAAAAAACAATCATTGAAGAGATTACTGGGGTCAGCAAACTTTAATTTAAAAATACATGTCTTTGAGACATCACAGACATAATTAGAAATTTTCAAGTATATGTAACAAAATTGTAACTATTTATATATCCATTTTGAAATGCGTTGACTGCATTTACTCTAGTATGGCTTGGGGAAGGCAGCATTGTGAAATGGGAACGACCACGGACTCGGAATCTGCAAATCCTGTCCCTCCCATTTCTAAGCAGTAAAACCATAAAAAGTTATTTAACACTTGCAAATCTTTCTGTTCTTATTTTTTTGCACACGGAAAATAGAGATAATAGTTCTCATTTTGCAGAGTCGTTGAAAGGACACAATGGAGAAATGTGTATAAGGCAGAGCATAATGCCTGACACTTAGCTCCGTTTGCTACTGGGTCATGCATGAAATAGGGGGGACAAGAGATATTTTGGGTAAAACATGCCCTTTGTCTGGAAGGTTTAGAAGGAGAGGCTTCTGTCTCTTTCCTTCCATGTGTCTGTCTATAAAACTCAATCATGGTGGTGGAGGCAGGAGGGGAGAAGGAACACAGCCATTGTGATGGAGGCCAACCTTGGTGTCATGGGCTAGGGTTGGGTGTAGGCAAAGGAGGTGGTCCTGTCAAACTTCCCATTCAAGACTATGGCCTGGTGAACTTATTTTATAAACACCAAAAAAGAGATCATTATGAAGTCCCATCCTGGGATTCATGAGGGAGCTGTATAAATAAGGGGTTGCAAACAGATCCCTTTTGCCGGTCCTGGCTGCCACCCACACTGTGCACGGTGTGGACAGCCCACGGCATAATATGAGGACAGGATGGGGGACCCTTTCCTTCACAGACTCTCTGCCCTGTGAAACAGCATGGACATTTCAGAGACTTGGCCACCTCTTTGCTGAAATAAATACTTCAGGTCTCAGACACTGTTTCCATTCGGCTTGTATTTATTATGAGTAAGAAAAACTGGGTACTAAACTTAAAAAAAAGAATCCCTTTAAAACGAAAACTGCCAAAGGACCTATGGTATAGCACAGGAAACTCTGCTCAAAATTATGTAACAACCTCAATGGGAAAAGAATTTGCAAAAGAATAGATATATGTGTATGTATAACTGAATCACTTTGCTGCACACCTGAAACTATCACAACATTGTTCATCAACTATATGTCAATATAAAATAAAAGGATTCAGGAAGAAAGAAAACTGTCAGAAAAAGGTATCCATCTTCACCAAGGATACTATTTGACAACCCATCGCTGTGCTGGGCTCACAAGATCAAGAGGCACCTACTGCTTGGCTGAAGACGACGTCTCTTCTTAGCGTCAGCATCAAACATTGGGGAAGGCTGTAGGCCAGCTCCTGAAGGAGCACGAACGTCAGGGACTGCTTGGCTCGATTCACCACTTCTCCCATGCAGTCCTTCAGGGTAAGGATGAGGGGATACAACTGTTCATACCAGTCCTCTGCGGGGTGGATGGGGCATAAGAACAGTGGGATAGATGAAGGAAGGTCTTGGAAGATAGAACCAATTTATTTATTTTTTCAGTGAAGTTCTACACATTATTAAGGAGTCACAAAGATTAGATTTAAAGATCTCCAATTCCAATCTCTCCTCTGAACTCCAGGTGTCTATTACCAGCCACCCACTTGGGTGTATCTAACTCATCTATAGTAGAAGTCTTCTCTTCTCTACTCATCTCTAATCTGTGCATTGCCTGTATCTTAGCGGATGGTACCACCAAACTCTTCCTATGCTGGAAACAATTTCTTGGACTTCTTCTACAGTCTCCACATTTACTGGGTCATTAAATCAGTTCTACCACCATAGTAAGCCATCAAACACTCATCTTCCCCCTTGCCCTCTCCCATCATCATTTATCCATCTCCTTCGGACCACTTTCTATTCCGCTTCATAACTGACCCCTCTTCCTCCAGTCATATTCTACTCGAATCCTTTCTCAACAGAGTTGCTAGAGGGGGCTTTCTAATCAGTGTGAATCCCATCACTCACTCTTTCACTTCCTTAACTTAAACTATTTTAAACACACCAAAACATTCAGAACAAAGTCCCAAAGCATGACAGACCCTGCATTATCTGACCTCTGCCTACATGTTCAGTCTCATCGCTCAGAACTTTTTCACTTGAAGCCTTGAGTCCAGGTGAGCTGAACAACACGGATTTCCCCAAACCTGCTGTCTCTCATCTCAGTATCTTTGCAAATCCTATCTCCAATCCTGGAGCACATACATATCTTCCTGATAAACACTTTATCTTCTCTTCAGACTCAACAGGGTTTCTCTCTTCCAGGAAGTCTTCTTGATTTTCCCCTTAATCCCCTCCTCCCCCCATCCCTGTTTACTAAAAGTTTGCATCACAGCTCCTTGCTCTTACTGTTCTAGAGCGATCCATGCTGTTCTGCAAGAAAGGGAGCTCACTGAGGGTGAGAAATTTCTGCTTTAATCACTGAATCTCCAGAAGCTAGCACAGTAGATATTCAGTTTTTAATTGAATGAGTAAAGTTATAATAAATATAACAAAAGTCTTTTAAGATATAGACATGTAAGAGAAAATCAAGTTTTTGACAATATTTGGAATTCGAATAGCTTTCCTTCAAATCAGGATACAAAACTGAAACCATCTGTGCTTTTTGTATGTCTAGAAATTTAACATGTTTCAATTATATAATTATGACTTTGGCATGTGAAATAGAAACAAGTTATATCCTATTTCAGTTTATTTGGAAATCAAACCCCTGACAAATGTCAAACATTATAAATTCCAGACTGTGTGCTATTCCATTAATATATAAATAAATTAACAGTAGTGGGAAAAATACAAATATGATTTAAAAGAAACAAGCGAATGCTGAAAAATTAATTATGAATCAAGATCTAAAATGGTATGACCGGGCTTCCCTGGTGGCGCAGTGGTTTAGAGTCCACCTGCCGATGCAGGGGACACGGGTTCGTGCCCCAGTCCGGGAAGATCCCACATGCCACGGAGCGGCTGGGCCCGTGAGCCATGGCTGCTGAGCCTGCACGTCCGGAGCATGTGCTCCGCAACGGGAGAGGCCACAGTGAGAGGCCCGCGTACCACAGAAAGAAAGAAAATAATAATAATAAATTTAAAAAATAAAATAAAATAAAATGGTATGACCTTCTCAGTTTACAAAAGTGAATGATGTGAAAGGTCAATAATCAGTTAAAACCTTGGAAGAGTTATAGGTAGTGATGAAAAGAATCGTAATCATTATTGTACCATATCTATTGTCACTTACTTATTTTATGTTGTGGTGAAATAGATTAGATGAAATAAACCAAAAATGGGTGAAAGGATAATTAATGGCCCCAACTCAATAAAAAGATGTGCTCCTGTTAATACTCTATGTAAATGCTTATGTGATGCTATAATGCAAAATACATTAGGAATATTAGGAGTTCTTATTTTAAAATATTGTAGAATTAAGTGTTATGAGAGGAATAAAAAAAAACTAGAGAAAGGGGAATTCAATGAAGGCCTATTAAATCTGTAATCATTTAATAAAGGAATCACTGTGGGCAGCCTAGGATGAAATACGAACCGTGGTTCAAGTACAACAGGCATTCGGTGACTATTGATTTTTATGTCATTAGTAGCTGTAAAAAGGGCAAATGGAGGTACATTAGACTTATTTTCAGAATAAAAGACACATCAGTAGACACCAAGAAGGAATATTCGATATTCCTATTGTTTTCATATTTACATTCTTTTATCTCCCATTCTCTCCTACTAATTATTGTTCTCAATATGAATGTGCACACACACACAGACACACAGACACACACACACACACACACACACACACACACACAGAAAACGAATATCTCAATAAACTGACCCAGTGTTAGATCTTAAAAGGTAACAGATTGAAAACCTATTTTGTTTTGTGCTGAGGTCTGCAGAGATCTACTGAAGAATTCTCCAACATAACATAAAGCCTGTGCGCAGTAGGTGGCGCTGTTTTACCAGGCTGAAGTAGAACTAACTTGGTCACTTACTCCATTCAGGTAACTGATTTATATACTCTTTTATATATTTGCACAGTTCCCAAACAGCAGGTACATGTTGTATGGGCACTTTGCATCCTACTCTCCTGTGTCAAGTGGTCAATAACCTGGCCAAAAGTGTAATAGGCTCTTTCTATTAGAAAATGGAAAATTAACTTAATTTTTTTCCCTTGGAAGATACTAAGTGACAGCTCAAATTAAATATAGCTGATGGTTTTCTTGAAGATCTTTAAAAGAGGAATCTTCACAGATTTCTTCATTAGCATCAGGATAATTTCTTTACTCACTTCTAAACCTATCTTCACACTTATCTAACCATTTGACTCAATCAGAAATTACAATGACATTAAAAAAGAGACAGAGAGATCACGTGATTTCTAGTCCTTCTAGAATAAAACTAAGGACCTGGAACAATAAATAAATACACTGAAATTCTAAATCTAGGAGTGTTGTTAGGTATTTGTCTGACACTAGCAATATTCCAGTGTCTCTGTTTATTGTAATTATATATACTTTTTTATGGCTAAAAGTTAAGGAAAATGACAATATAAGAAAACATTAATGATGAATGAGAAAATTACAAGTTGGTGAGCAAGGTAGAATGGCTTAAAGATATTAATAAGCTTCCTATAAAGAAGCATACTTGAGAAAGCTAAAATTACATTTTTTTTCTAGAAAAAAAGCAATTTAATAAGTTCAGCAGATAAAGGAAAACCTCACTGGCAAATGCAAATTGTGATGGCTTCAGGTTTTGTTCCCTGTTAATATTCACTCAGTGTAAATCTCAGGTTCTGAAATAAACACAACGCGGTGTGATAGGCCAAAGAAAGGCCAAAGTAGTCAGTTCATAAACAGCCTTTTTGCTCCAATGAGCATTCCAAATCACTCTCACAAAAGCAAAAGAAATGCTTTAGTTTTCTCTTTAAAAATATTTTTGGGGGCTTCCCTGGTGGCGCAGCAGTTAAGAATCCGCCTGCCAATGCAAGGGACACGGGTTCAAGCCCTGGTCCGGGAAGATCCCACATGCCGCGGAGCAACTAAGCCCGTTCACCACAACTACTGAGCCTGCACTCTAGAGCCCACGAGCTACAACTACTGAAGCCCGCATGTCTAGAGCCCGTGCTCCACAACAAGAGAAGCCACCGCAGTGAGAAGCGCGCACACCGCAACAAAGAGTAGCCCCCGCTCACTGCAAGAGAGAAAGCCCGCGTGCGGCAACGAAGTCCCAATGCAGCCAAAAATAAATAAGTTAAAAAATATATATATTTTGGGTAACAACAAAAAAAGCTGTAACTCCTGACGGTCCTGAGACCAGTGTCATATCCCTCTCAGCTTCCTGTCTCTCCATACTTACAATCTACATGGGGTTTATTTTGCCCTGAGGGGAAAACCATTTTCTGGGAGGGATAAAGATGGTGTTCGTTCTGCATTTTCTAGTCCAAGGAAGAAATCTTGAAATGCACACATCCACTCTTCTGAGTTTAGTTTCCTCACGTTTCAACTGAGATTTTACACACACACACACACACACACACACTCCTGATATACCCAAGGACGCAGGGTAGCTCAGGGCTCACCACAATATAGTCACCGCACCTACACCTCTCACAGAAGCTAACTGGCCCAGCAGGCACATAAGTGCCCACATCTTTGATTCTATCCCCTGGGCTCCTTTTAGTGACAGAGGAAAATACGAAGAGAATGTTTTAGCGTCTCTATAAAAACTTGCTGAAACTCCTTAACCCTGAGACCAAGAAGCAGAGTCTTTCCTCAGGAAAGCATTAAAAAGCGTGTGGCTTTGCTGAGCTTATCCTGAGCTTTGTGAAGTGTGTTGGAAGGCATCCAAGCAGAGCCTGTTTTCCAGCTTCTCTAACGTATTCAAGTGAATTCACTGAAGGATTCAAAGAACGACTGCCGGGCACCCCCCTCACCTCCTCCACACACCATCTATTTCCTGTACAGGTTGTTCACGTCTTCTGAGCTCAATGGCTCTTAGGTTGCTCAGGAGAGAAAAAAAAGAGCCGAATACCAACCAATGGTAGCAGAGAGTAATGTTTTCTTTCCAATTTCCGAGCCATTTTCTTCTCAGGTGCTTGGTCTCTTTCTCTCATTTAAGATAATGAACTTCACTTCAAGGAAGCTTGTAGCCATTGTTATTTTTGTTATCACCACTTTTTAGACATGGGGGTGGGGGGAAGAAAAGCTCACAGCTTGCATGCCCATTAAACTTTATGCAAGGAGATAAGAGAAGAAATGAGCCTGGCTCTTAGGATTCGCCTAAGTTAAGAAGATGATGAACTGTGAAGTCATTAGAATGGCCTTTAAGGAGGGTGATAAAATTTTCAAGGTTCTGAGAGGAACAGAGACCCATCCCACAGCTGACAGGGTTTTTATAGGATGCCCAAACCTCAGGTAGCACAGAACTGGCAGTGAGTTCAAGGCTGAGGGCTGGGAGTGGGTATATCATATCCCTGCCCATAGAGTCCTTGTTGGTTTTGAAGAGCTTATGTCCTCCGTCAACCCAGAGATGGCTGCCTATGTGTCCCTCTGTCTTTTGGGTACAATTTTACAATGTGAACATCAGCACTGAGGGGTCAACTAATAATAAGTCTTCCTCTCCAGACACCTTCTAGCAGGACTCCTTTGTATACTACACATGGCCAACTTTGGTCATAGACTCTAGACACCCGGTCCTCTATCTCTGAGATAGAGGACACAGAAATGAGGCTAATCCAGACAACAGACGAGTAACCAAGGAAAGAAAAGCACCTGCTGAGGCTGGGCTGCCTAGAGTGACTTCTTGGCCACTCAGAATGACCTCCTCCAAGTCTTCCTAACTCCTTGCCCACCTTTACAATCTGGTCCAGGAATTTTAAAAAAACCTGTATTTATCTTTCTTTAAAAAATGCTAACCTGTCTTCCTTATATCAATTTCCCCTCTTTTTTCACTGCCATCGTGAGAAATACATTCGTCCTTCAGTATCCATGGAGGATTGGTTCCAGGAACTCTTGCAAATACCAAAAACCAAGGATGCTCAAGTCCCTCCTATAAAATGGCACAGTACCATCATCCCTCCGTATCCGTGGATTCCACATCTGGGGATTCAACCAACTGTGGACGAGGAACCTGCAGATACAGAGGGCCGACTGTATCCGACAAATACAGCCTCTTCAATGGGAGGTCCTATGGTTGATACTAATATTAAAACTCATGGCCCCTACCATCAAGGAGCTTAAAATACAGAACCCATAAACTAATCTGGAGGAGGTCAGAAGTGGGACTGGAGGGGAGCGGGGAAGGGACTGAGATGACTTTAAGCACGTGGAAAAGGCAGGAATAAAGGGGAAGTAAGTGTTGAGCCTGAAGCCGTAGGAAAAACCAATGGAAAACCAGGTGGGCAGTCACCATGGTAGACATAGGGAATGGAATAAGTAGGCGTGGGGAGAGAAGAAGGAAAGTGCAGAGTATGGGTGAGCAGAGAGCCAAAACCTAAGAAGCAAGGCCAAATCTAGAAATAATGGGTATCAGGTAGGGCAAGGTTAATGATAAGCCTGGGAGGAAGATCACATATAAATGTTGTACCTTCCTTTGCACCTAGTAGGAGCAGTTTTAAAGGCTCCAAGGGTATTCACACAAAAGACAAATGTGTATCTTCAAATGTTATCATCGTCGTGTCCAGTGAGCTATGATCCAAGGTAAGTGACTGACCTTGGCACCTTCCAGTTGTATGAGAAATGAGTGGACTGCTCAACTCGACACACTGCTAGGAGAAGAACAAAGGCAACTTTTCTCATGTCAAGGGAACTTTATTTGTTTAAGTCCTGCCAGTCTGAGAACAATGTCATAAAACTTTCCAGTCTTGCTCTTAGAAAAACAGCAAAGGAAATGCATCAACTGATATCCTGCTTAAACTTCTCATTTCATAGCACAAAGTTGAAAGCCTTAAGTAAATTCTGCTAAGACAGTTTCCAGGAACTAAATCCATTAATCAAACAAGTTCTGCATTGGTTGCAGCACAAAAGTTTTGAATCAGAGTTTACAGTGGACCAGGAAGAGTCACATATTCACATTCCTTGAGCTTATTTTGCCTTTTGGCCTAAAAAAATCTGTAACCTCAGGACTCTGACCTACAAACACGCTGAGCTTTTAAGAATAAGTGCGTAGGTCACTGAGCAACCTAAAATCACCAATACATCTACATCAGACAGCTCTTGTCATTTAAATTTTGTCCAGTATCTAAGACTGAGAAAAGAGGGGTGGTGGATACTGAGTTGATGAAAGCCTGATTAGAGCACAGGCACCCAGAGGGGAAAAGAAGATACATTATCTACCCTGCAGCGAACTAGGTGAGTGTAGTAGTTCAAGGCCAGTAAAGTTCAAGGCCAGTGGAATACAGTGCATCCTTTTAAAAATTATTTCTACAGGGGCTTCCCTGGTGGCGCAGTGGTTGAGAGTCCGTCTGCCGATGCAGGGGACACGGGTTCGTGCCCTGGTCTGGGAGGATCCCACATGCCGTGGAGCGGCTGGGCCCGTGAGCCATGGCCGCTGAGCGTGCGTGTCCGGAGCCTGTGCTCCACAACGGGAGAGGCCACAACAGTGAGAGGCCCGCGTTACGCAAAAAAAAAAAAAAATTGCTACAAATCCAACAAAGCTTCATGTAAACAGGTTCAACTTATAAGTGCTGAGTAAGTAGGCAAGTAACCAAACATAACATAAACAGTACCATTTCTCCCTCTATTCCATAATTATATGCCCCACAGTTCCCACATGGGATATATGAATCTTTTTTCTTTGACTATCTCAGTTTCTCTGTGGGAGTGAGTATCATCAGATTTATGAGAACGCTAAATAATATTTCAATTGTAATTATGAATACTTGGCAATTCTTAATCTCTGCATAAGGTACAATTCCATAGTAAACTTTTAAGAGATACCGATGGGATTGATTTTCATGAAGTTATCCCATAATACTGCTAATTTGTGTCTGATAAAACAACATTTTGTTCAAAGGGTGATAGCAAAAAATTATCTGTACAGAGTTAAGGTTAGAGATGCTTTTTCCTGGAAAGAACAGAAGCAGTGCGGCACCGTGGCTGAGGGGACAGGCTCTCAACTCAGAGCACCAGGGTTGGAATCCAGACGCTGCCACTACACTTGGTTCTACTCTTTCCATCTACAGTTAAATCTCAACATAACAGCCTGGATGTTAAAATCTAAGTCAAATCAGGTTAATCCTCTGCTCAAAATCCTCCAATTACCTCTTGATTTTCTCAGAGTAATAGCCAAATTCAATACAAAGACCCTGCATAATCCTTCCCCCAACAAGTTACCTCTAAATTCATCTTCTACTCTCTCCTCTTCACTTTCTCTGTTCAAACCAAACCAGCTTCTTTGCTGTTTCCTGATCATGGAAGGCATACTTATGACTCAAGGTTTTTGCATTAGTTGTGTTCAATGCCTCAAATATCCTTACCCCAGGTATCCACATGGCTCACTTCCTTACCTCGTGTCTTTGTTCAAACATCAACTTCTCAGTGAAGCTCGCACTGACTACAAAGCTTCAACAATATTCCGAAACCTTTTTACTTCACTCTATATTTTTCCACAGCATTTGCCACTGTTAACATATTAGGTGATGCCCTTATTTCTTATGTTACTTTTTTATGTCGAAAGATGTAAAAAGAATACAAACTTCAGGATGTCAGGTGTTTTGTATGTTTTGTTCATTATTGTATCCCAGTGTCTAGAATAGTACCTGTATAGTAGATGCTCAACTAAAATATGTTGAATGACTGAAAGGAAAGAAAAAAAATCACTTTAAAAATAATGTGAGATGGATTAGAGGATGGGACCTTGAAGATGGCGTAAGAGTAAGACGTGGAGATCACCTTCCTCCTCACAGATACACCAGAAATACATCTACACGTGGAACAACTCCTACAGAACACCTACTAAAGGCTGGCAGAAGACCTCAGACCTCCCAAAAGGCAAGAAACTCCCCACGTACCTGGGTAGGGCAAAAGAAAAAAAGAAAAAACAGAGACAAAAGAATAGGGATGGCACCTGCACCAGTGGGAGGGAGCTGTTAAGGAGGAAAAGTTTCCACACACTAGGAAGCCCCTTCGCGGGCGGAGACTGCGGGAGGCGGAGGGGGGGAGCTTAGAAGCCGCGTAGGAGACCACAGCAACAGGGGTGCGGAGGGCAAAGCGGGGAGATTCCCGCACAGAGGATCAGGGCCGACCAGCACTCACCAGGCCGGGAGGCTTGTCTGCTCACCCGCCGGGGCGGGCGGGGCTGCGAGCTGAGGCTCGGGTTTCGGTTTCGGACGGATCCCAGGGAGAGGACTGGGGATGGCGGCGTGAACACAGCCTGCAGGGGGTTAGTGCACCACGGCTAGCCGGGAGGGAGTCTGGCGAAAAGTCTGCACCTGCCGAAGAGGCAAGAGACTTTTTCTTCCCTCTTTGTTTCCTGGTGCGCAAGGAGAGGGGATTAAGAGCGCTGCTTAAAGGAGCTCCAGAGACGGGCGCGAGCCACGGCTAAAAGCGAGGACCCCAGAGACGGGCGGGAGACGCTATGGCTGCTGCTGCCGCCACCAAGGGGCCTGTGTGCGAGCACAGGTCACTCTCCACACCCCTCTTCCGGGGAGCCTGTGCAGCCCGCCACTGCCAGGGTCCTGGGATCCAGGGACAACTCCTCCGGGAGAACGCACGGCGCGCCTCAGGCTGGCGCAACGTCACACCGCCGCAGCCCCGCCCCGCACGCAGTGCCCCTCCCTCACCCCCCCCCCCCCCCCGCCTCGCCTGAGTGCGCCAGAGCCCCCGAATCAGCGGCTCCTTTAACCCCGTCCTGTCTGAGCAAAAAACAGACGCCCTCCAGCGACCTACACCCAGAGGCAGGGCCAAATCCAAAGCTGAGCCCCTGTGAGCTGTGAGAACAAAGAAGAGAAAGGGAAATCTCTCCCAGCAGCCTCAGGAGCAGCGGATTAAAGCGCCACAATCAACTTGATGTACCCTGCATCTGTGGAATACATGAATAGACAACGAGTCATCCCAAATTGAGGAGGTGGGCTTAGAGAGCAAGATCTATGATTTTTTTCCCTTTTCCTCTTTTTGTGAGGGTGTATGTGTATGCTTCTGTGTAAGATTTTGTCTGTATAGCTTTGCTTCCAACATTTGTCCTAAGGTTCTATCCGTCCCCCCTTTTTTTTTCTTTTCTAAATAAGTATTTTTTAATTCAATAACTTTATTATACTTTATTTTATTTTTACTGTATCTTCTTTCTTTCTGTCTTTTTTCCTTCTTTCCCTCCTTCCTTCCTTCCTCCCTCCCTCCCTCCTTTCTTTCCTTCTTGCCTTCTTTCTTTCTTTCCTTCTTTCTTTCTTCCTTCCTTCCCTCTTTTCCTTCTTTCTTTCCTCATACTTCTACTAATTCTCTCTACTTTTTCTCCCTTTTATTCTGAGCCGTGTGGATGAAAGGCTCTTGGTGCTCCAGTCAGGAGTCAGGGCTCTGCCTGAGGTAGGAGAGCCAACTTCAGGACACTGGTCCACAAGAGACCTCCCAGCTCCACATAATATCAAACGGCGAAAATCTCCCAGAGACCTCCATCTTAACACCAGCACCCAGCTTCACTCAATGACCAGCAAGCTACACTGCTGGACAACCTATGCCAAACAACTAGCAAAACAGGAACACAACCCCACCCATTAGCAGAGAGGCTGCCTAAAATCAAGGCCACAGACACCCCAAAACACACCACCAGATGTGAACCTGCCCACTAGAGAGACAAGATCCAGCCTCATCCACCACAACACAGGCACTAGGCCCCACCACCAGGAAGCCTACACAACCCACTGAACCAACCTTAGCCACTGGAGACAGACATCAAAAACAGCGGGAACTACGAACCTGCAGCCTGCAAAAAGGAGACCCCAAACACAGTAAGATAAGCAAAATGAGAAGACAGAAAAACACACAGCAGATAAAGGAGCAAGATAAAAATGCACCAGACCTAACAAATGAAGAGGAAATAGGCAGTCTACCTGAAAAAGAATTCAGAATAATGATAGTAAGGATGATCCGAAATCTTGGAAATAGAATGAACAAAATGCAAGAAACAGTTAACAAGGACCTAGAAGAAATAAAGATGAAACAAGCAACAATGAACAACACAATAAATGAAATTAAAAGTACTCTAGATGGGATCAATAGCAGAATAACTGAGGCAGAAGAACGGATAAGTGACTTGGAAGATAAAATAGTGGAAATAACTACTGCAGAGCAGAATAAAGAAAAAAGAATGAAAAGAACTGAGGACAGTCTCAGAGACCTCTGGGACAACATTAAACGCACCAACATTCGAATTATAGGGGTTCCAGAAGAAGAAGAGAAAAAGAAAGGGACTGAGAAAATATTTGAAGAGATTATAGTTGAAAACTTCCCTAATATGGGAAAGGAAATAGTTAATCAAGTCCAGGAAGCACAGAGAGTCCCATACAGGATAAATGCAAGGAGAAATATGCCAAGACACATATTAATCAAACTGTCAAAAATTAAATACAAAGAAAGCATATTAAAAGCAGCAAGGGAAAAACAACAAATAACACACAAGGGAATGCCCATTAGGTTAACAGCTGATCTCTCAGCAGAAACCCTACAAGCCAGAAGGGAGTGGCAGGACATACTGAAAGTGAAGAAGGAGAAAAACCTGCAACCAAGACTACTCTACCCAGCAAGGATCTCATTCAGATTTGATGGAGAAATTAAAACCTTTACAGACAAGCAAAAGCTGAGAGAGTTCAGCACCCCCAAACCAGCTTTACAACAAATGCTAAAGGAACTTCTCTAGACAAGAAACACAAGAGAAGGAAAAGACTTATAATAACGAACCCAAAACAATTTAGAAAATGGGAATAGGAACATACATATCGATAATTACCTTAAATGTAAATGGACTAAATGCTCCCACCAAAAGACACAGATTGGCTGAATGGATACAAAAGCAAGACCCTTATATATGCTGTCTACAAGAGACCCACTTCAGACCTAGAGACGCATACAGACTGAAAGTAAGGGGATGGAAAAAGATATTCCATGCAAATGGAAACCAAAAGAAAGCTGGAGTAGCAATTCTCATATCAGACAAAATAGACTTTAAAATAAGGACTATTAAAAGAGACAAAGAAGGACACTACATAATGATCAAGGGATCGATCCAAGAAGAAGATATAACAATTGTAAATATTTATGCACCCAACATAGGAGCACCTCAATACATAAGGCAAATACTAACAGCCGTAAAAGGGGAAATTGACAGTAACACATTCATAGTAGGGGACTTTAACACCCCACTTTCACCCATGGACAGATCATCCAAAATGAAAATTAATAAGGAAACACAAGCTTTAAATGATACATTAAACAAGATGGACTTAATTGATATTTATAGGACACTCCATCCAAAAACAACAGAATACACATTTTTCTCAAGTGCTCATGGAACATTCTCCAGGATAGATCATATCTCTGGTCACAAATCAAGCCTTGGTAAATTTAAGAAAATTGAAATTGTATCAAGTATCTTTTCTGACCACAACGCCATGAGACTAGATATCAATTACAGGAAAAGATCTCTAAACAATACAAACACATGGAGGCTAAACAATACACTACTTAATAATGAAGTGATCACTGAAGAAATCAAAAAATACCTAGAAACAAATGACAATGGAGACACAACGACCCAAAACCTATGGGATGCAGCAAAAGCAGTTCTAAGGGGGAAGTTTATAGCAATACAAGCCCACCTTAAGAAGCAGGAAACATCTCGAATAAACAACCTAACCTTGAACCTCAAGCAATTAGAGAAAGAAGAACAAAAAAACCCCAAAGCTAGCAGAAGGAAAGAAATCATAAAAATCAGATCAGAAATAAATGAAAAAGAAATGAAGGAAACAATAGCAAAGATCAATAAAACTAAAAGCTGGTTCTTTGAGAAGATAAACAAAATAGATAAACCACTAGCCAGACTCATCAAGAAAAAAAGGGAGAAGACTCAAATCAATAGAATTAGAAATGAAAAAGGAGAAGTAACAACTGACACTGCAGAAATAAAAAAGATCATGAGAGATTACTACAAGCAACTCTGTGCCAATAAAATGGACAATCTGGAAAAAATGGACAAATTCTTAGAAATGCACAACCTGCCAAGACTGAATCAGGAAGAAATAGAAAATATGAACAGACCAATCACAAGCACTGAAATTGAAACTGTGATTAAAAATCTTCCAACAAAGAAAAGCCCAGGACCAGATGGCTTCACAGGCGAATTCTATCAAACATTTAGAGAAGAGCTGACACCTATCCTTGTCAAACTCTTCCAAAATATAGCAGAGGGAGGAACACTCCCAAACTCCTTCTACGAGGCCACCATCACCTTGATACCAAAACCAGACAAGGATGTCACAAAGAAAGGAAACTACAGGCCAATATCACTGATGAACACAGATGCAAAAATCCTCAACAAAATACTAGCAAACAGAATCCAACAGCACATTAAAAGGATCATACACCATGATCAAGTGGGGTTTATTCCAGGAATGCAAGGATTCTTCAATATACGCAAATCTATCAATGTGATAAACCATATTAACAAATTGAAGGAGAAAAACCATATGATCATCTCAATAGATGCAGAGAAAGCTTTTGACAAAGTTCAACACCCATTTATGATAAAAACCACGCAGAAAGTAGGCATAGAGGGAACTTTCCTCAACATAATAAAGGCCATATATGACAAGCTCACAGCAAACATCATACTCAATGGTGAAAAACTGAAAGCATTTCCACTAAGATCAGGAACAAGACAAGGTTGCCCACTCTCACCACTGTTATTCAACATAGTTTTGGAAGTTTTAGCCACAGCAATCAGAGAAGAAAAGGAAATAAAAGGAATCCAAATTGGAAAAGAAGAAGTAAAGCTGTCACTGTTTGCAGATGACATGATACTATACATAGAGAATCCTAAAGATGCTACCAGAAAACTACTAGAGCTAATCAATGAATTTGGTAAAGTAGCAGGATACAAAATTAATGCACAGAAATCTCTGGCATTCCTATATACTAATGATGAAAAATCTGACAGTGAAATCAAGAAAACACTCCCATTTACCATTGCAACGAAAAGAATAAAATATGTAGGAATAAACCTACCTAAGGAGACAAAAGACCTGTATACAGAAAATTATAAGACACTGATGAAAGAAATTAAAGATGATACAAATAGATGGAGAGATATACCATGTTCTTGGATTGGAAGACTCAACATTGTGAAAATGACTCTACTACCCAAAGCAATCTATAGATTCAATGCAATCCCTATGAAACTACCACTGGCATTTTTCACAGAACTAGAACAAAAAATTTCGCAATTTGTATGGAAACACAAAACACCCCGAATAGCCAAAGCAATCTTGAGAATGAAAAAAGGAGCTGGAGGAATCAGGCTCCCTGACTTCAGACTATACAACAAAGGTACAGTAATCAAGACAGTATGGTACTGGCACAAAAACAGAAACATAGATCAATGGAACAGGATAGAAAGCCCAGAGATAAACCCATGCACATATGGACATCTTATCTTTGATAAAGGTGGCAGGAATGTACAGTGGAGAAAGGACAGCTTCTTCAATAAGTGGTGCTGGGAAAACTGGACAGGTACATGTAAAAGTATGAGATTAGATCACTCCCTACAACCATACACAAAAATAAGCTCAAAATGGATTAAAGGCCTAAATGTAAGGCCAGAAACTATCAAACTCTTAGAGGAAAACATAGGCAGAACACTCTATGACATAAATCACAGCAAGATCCTTTTTGACCCACCTCCTAGAGTAATGGAAATAAAAACAAAAATAAACAAATCGGACCTAATGAAACTTCAAAGCTTTTGCACAGCAAAGGAAACCATAAACAAGACCAAAAGACAACCCTCAGAATGGGAGAAAATGTTTGCAAATGAAGCAACTGACAAAGGATTAATCTGCAAAATTTACAAGCAGCTCATGCAGCTCAATAACAAAAAAACAAACAACCCAATCAAACAATGGGCAGAAGACCTAAATAGACATTTCTCCAAAGAAGATATACAGACTGCCAACAAACACATGAAAAAATGCTCAACATCATTAATCATTAGAGAAATACAAATCAAAACTACAATGAGATATCATCTCACACCAGTCAGAATGGCCATCATCAAAAAATCTAGAAACAATAAATGCTGGAGAGGGTGTGGAGAAAAGGGAACACTCTTGCACTGCTGGTGGCAATGTGAATTGTTTCAGCCACTATGGAGAACAGTATGGAGGTTCCTTAAAAAACTACAAATAGAACTACCATATGACCCAGCAATCCCACTACTGGGCATATACCCTGAGAAAAACAAAATTCAAAAAGAGTCATGTACCAAAATGTTCATTGCAGCTCTATTTACAGTAGCCCGGAGATGGAAACAACCTAAGTGCCCATCATCGGATGAATGGATAAAGAAGATGTGGCACATATATACAATGGAATATTACCCAGTCATAAAAAGAAACAAAATTGAGCTATTTGTAATGAGGTGGATAGACCTAGAGTCTGTCATACAGAGTGAAGTAAGTCAGAAAGAAAAAGACAAATACCGTATACTAACACATATATATGGAATTTAAGAAAAAAAATGTCATGAAGAACCTACGGGTAAGACAGGAATAAAGACGCAGACCTACTGGAGAACGGACTTGAGGATATGGGAAGGGGGAAGGGTGAGCTGTGACTGGGCGAGAGAGAGTCATGGACATATACACACTAAAACGTAAGGTAGATAGCTAGTGGGAAGCAGCCGCATGGCACAGGGATATTGGCTCGGAGCTTTGTGACAGCCTGGAGGGGTGGGATAGGGAGGATGGGAGGGAGGGAGACGCAAGAGGGAAGACATATGGGAACATATGTATATGTATAACTGATTCACTTTGTTATAAAGCAGAAACTAACACACCATTGTAAAGCAATTATGCCCCAATAGAGATGTTAAAAAAATAATAATAATGTGACATCTTTATTATCGTAAAACTTCAGAACTGGAAGAGACCTTAAAAATTTGCAGATGATCTGTATTTTACCAACAAAGAAAGTGAGGTCCAGAGAATTTAAGCAATGTGTCAAGGGTCATGCAGCCAAATTAGTAAACTGTGGACTTGCCAAGTATCTTGGCTCTGGGTCAAGTGTTGTTTTGTTACATCATAATTCACGGCACAATTTTTAAGGGAAACAAAATTTTCTGATAAGACTAAATGTTCAACAATGTCATAGGGTACAATTATTACTGGAGTTCTAAGTTTATAATAAAAATCTCTGTGTCATTTTTTATTTTTTACAAAGTTTTAATTTTAACTTGTAAGTGTATTTTAAAAGTTGTCTCACCTACTGACCTGTGAGTTTAAAAAAGCCTCATTCATTGATGTTTCTTTCCCAATGGAATTCTAAACATTCATGTGTAGAAATTCATGGACTCCAGGAATGTTAAGTGCAAGTTCGAGGATATAATGATTTTCAAGCATGTATGCATAAATATGCACGTACACTGAAGATAGTCAATAATACCAAGAAAACCTAAGCATTTCTTGTCTGGTAGCAGTTATAGATCAAGGTGACTACGCATTGGACTCTACTTGACAAGAATCATGTTAGGCTCTGGAGATTCAAGAGCAAATCAAAAATACTTGGCATATTTTCTCACAGAGCCAAGACTAGTAGGGGAAATAATATTTAAAACAGCATTACCAATAAATCAGAGATACAGAGGGTGCAAACTAGTGGCCCATGAACAGCTTCATTTGGCCCTCAAATGTATTTTATTTGGCCTTCCTCACATTGTAATAATTTTTAAAAAATCTATTATCAACCTTTAAAAAATTGGGATATTTTATATAAAAATTCAGTCACTTGAAAAATCAGAAGATGTGGTAAATAACTTTAGGTCCAGATTCCCCCATGGGAATGATTGGCTAGAGCTGTAGCGGTGGCCCTCTTCGTAGGGACATTTACTTCCTAGTTTGCTCCAGTGTCCATCAATTTCACCTGACTCATTCATGTTAACCTGCACGATGACTGTGGGCCTTTGTACTTACAACCCTTGTAGAAAGCATGATTCCATCATGTGCAGAATCCAGTGAAAAATAAAATTGTGAGACTTTGGTTCAAAAAGCAGTAAACAAGCTTTTTTTTTTTTCTTTCTTTCTTTCTTCCTCAGTGGTACCTCTCTCGGCCCATCACGGTGATTTCTATTTACTCTTTCATGTCATAGTCCTTTGGGTATGGGGATGCTTCCGTGAAGAGCTTCAAAGGCACCCAGACTGACCCTGACTCTCCAGCACTCACACCCAGGTCCCTTAGCAGGTGAGGGTGGGAATGGGAGATGGTCACTAGACTGGGACAAGGATGGGGAAGCTAGGGAGGCACTGGAGAACCAGGGAGACAGAACTGGAGATGAACCAAGTCTCCAAGTTCCAGGCATAGCCTTCTTTGCCCATTATTTACTTATAACACAAAGCTAACACTATTAAAAAAAAAAAGGCAAGATGGTGACCATAGAGCATTAAACCCAGAGCAAAGGGTCCTGCTGACTGAGGAATTCTGTGCACTTGCAAGTGGTCCCCCGCTTGTAACGCCAACTCTGGTCTGAAAGATCAGAAAAGGTGCCCCAGAAGATGTGCAGACTGAGCCTGTGGACAATAGAGGTGGGCAAACATTTGAAAGCCTGGCATTGAAAAGCACAAGGTGAGCTCTCCAAAGAGTCCAGTGTGGCTGGATCAGGAAGGTTGAGGTAGGGTGACATGAAGAAGATGGCAAAGCACTTGAAGAGGCAAGTGGGAGTCTGGGAATTTAGGGCCTTGTACGATAAGGAGAAAACGTAACCAACAAGTGAAGCATTAGCTATGACTACCTGGGAAATCATTCATCAAGATATTAAGAGCAAACATAAAGGCAAGCAAACACACATGCAAAACTGCTCTTAAAATTGAAGCATTCCTTGTCCAACAGTTATTCTGCAGACCCAGTTCTTTCTGACAAATTCAATCAGGGATCACTGTGCCTGGAAGGGAGGCAGGGATGGAAAGCTTAGCAAAGTGCATGTCACAGAAGTGCGAGTGCAGTCAGTTTTAACTATTAAGGTGACTATTTCCTCTCTTTTCCCTCATTTGGTCTCCAAGTTGCATTTGATTTTCATCCCTTGGTGCTTCCTACTCCTCGGCCGAGGGCAATCTCCGCACCCCAAGGCTCTGTATTAGGGATTATGCTCATTTTTTCCTCTTTCTCTTTTCATTTTATCCAGTTTCATCTATCTATCTGCTGAAGACTCCCAAATGGATACTTCCTCTTCCACTTTCTTTATCTTGTAGATGCTGTCTTTGGAAAAATCTCTGTGTATCTCCTTTCAAATACAAGTTGCTCAGCCACCAGACTGCAAGAATACGACGATGACTGAGTGTATTTCTAGATACAGTGCCTGGCATAGAACAGATGCTCAAATAATATCTATCAATTGAATGAAAGGATCTTCCTCTTTGTCTTCCAACTAACATGTATTTGGTATGTCTCTTCCATAAGGCTTAACGCCACGAACTGTTTTAGATATATTTAGATATAATTGTGTCAACCGATTAATTGTTCTATTCATTACTTATTTCAGGTGTATTAGGAAGATAGCTACTCTGGCCAACCAAAGGTAAAGATAGGAAAAAAGATTTGCTAAAAAATGTGATTTGCTAAAACCTTGGATTTGTCCCTATTTGGAGTACGGGGAGGGGAATTTTTCAGACGACTGATCTCTGGCATTCGCTAGTCATGGATAATTGGTGATAAATTACTGATAAATTCTTGGTAGTTACCAGACAATTGTGTTAACTGGAGGCAGGCAGCGATAAACTAAAAGATGTGGGGGAAAAATAAATTCTCAGATCCCAAGGCATGTGCCTGCCAGTTAGAAGAAAATTATGCATTGGGGAAGAACGTGAGAATCAAGGAACATGAAAGTAACCAGTGGTACGTGAACTAATTCTGTGATCTCCAGGGATGTTTATCTCCTTTGTATGAGGAAGCAGTGATGACTTGAAGCCAGCATGGGTTCATCTGGGAAAATTATGGCACAGGAACTTCATCTCATTTTTAATAGGGCTTACAGCTAGGTAGATTAGAAAAATGTATTCAATGACAGGGTATTTGGCCTTTCACAGGGCAGTTCACGACACCTGTGTGAAAAACAGAGAAATACAGGCCATGCAATAACACAAATGGGTCAATACATAGCCGGATCAACACACATCCCCAAAGAGTAGTGATTGACAAGTGTATTTCAATGCATACAATTCTTTTTAGTAATATGCCTCAAGGATATATATTTATCTCTGTTTTCCCATCATTTTTATCTGTTACTTCTGCGAGTAGACAGGAAATGTTTCCAAGATGTGAAGAAAATAAACCTGAGTAGGGTAGGGCAGTAGATATGATGGATGAAAGAAATAGGTATTTATTAGCATGTACTCAAAAGTGTACTATGTTACTGTTGTGGGTTTAGACACCAATCTCTTCGGGAGAATTGAAATAGACCGTGTCTTAATCTCCTTGTGCTCCTAATGTTTCACAATGTCTAGCACAGAGTGGTGCTTAAATATTACTTGAATTTTGAGAAGCCTGAAGGATAGGTCCAATTTAGCAGGGTTTAAGGATTTCATTGAAGTTAACAGTAAGATACGACTGTCAAAATAGCAAATGTAAACTTAGATATCAATAATAGAATAGTATCTAAAAGTAGAGAAGTGGTCCTCCTGTGTTACTCTGCACTTGATGCTAAACCTTTGGAAAATGACCAAAACAGTGGCAATTCAAAAAATAACATGATGGTTGCTTTCAGATATGTTAGGCTATAATGTGCAAAAAGGAAAGTAAATTTGTTCCGTTTGTTGTAAATGATTAGATCTGGGCTAGCGGGTAAAATTAAAGAAAACGTATTTAGATCAACATCTGGAGTGTGCCATTTTAGGACATAAAAAACGGTTTCTATCAGTGGAGATGTGTATCACAGGCTAGGGGGAAATTGGCAGATACTACAGATAAGCGTCTTAACATAATTTAGGAGGTTTAATTACATAATCCTTAAGGGCACATCAAAATCTAAGATTCTAAATTCACTGGTTTTATCGTTGAGTCCTCAATTTATTATGAAATTGAAAGCATGTGGTACTACACATACAGAAGATGCTTATAAGTATGTTTAAGTGTACAAAAGAATAAAAGGACAATCTTGTTTATTAAGAAAATATAGGAATATATATAAGCCATGGGAGTTTGGAACAGTTAATCTATTATTTGTGCTCAGAACAGTAGAGAAAGTTTTACTTCTCTCAGCACTATTTGTAGTAAGTCCAAAATTTATGAAGTAAGATATACTGCCAAATCCTGGATCTAAAACAAACAAAAATACCTTCAAAACTACAGGTTTAAAACATTATTATATTGATACAATATAAAAATAAAAATCTGCAACTTGAAAAGAGAAATATCTGCAGGTTATAGAGGAACATAAAGAAATGAATAAATGTAGCAACAATTCAGAAGACCATCTGTTTAACCAACAAAGAAACACCAATTATGGTTATAATGTAAAAATAAAATGATGGTAAAGAAAGAAAAACTGACTTTCTAAAGGTTAATTATGAGATTTCAAAATGTATACCAGGGCTTCCCTGGTGACGCAGTGGTTGAGAATCCACTGCCAATGCAGGGGACACGGGTTCGAGCACTGGTCCGGGAAGATCCCACATGCCGTGGAGCAACCAAGCCCGTGCACCACAGTTACTGAGCCTGCGCTCTAGAGCCCGCGACCCACAACTACTGAGCCTGTGTGCCACAACTACTGAAGCCCGCGCGCCTAGAGCCCATGCCCCACGACAAGAGAAGCCACTACAATGAGAAGCCTGCGCACTGCAATGAAGAGTAGCCCCCACTCGTTGCAACTAGCGAAAGCCCGCGCGCAGCAGCAGAGACCCAATTCAGCAAAAAATAAATAAATAAATAAATTTTAAAAAATGTATCCCAATATAAAACACAATAGTCAAAAGCACATGAAAAAATTTGGCTAAATCCACTGATTAATTGATCAGAAATTGATCAAAATTAGTGTATTGACTAAAATGGATTCAAAATATCTGCAGAACTTAATTATAAGGAAAAACTAATCAAATGTGAGGAAAATAATCACTAATAAATGATGTGACAGCAAATCTCTATTAGTATTTAGCACCTTATATAGAACAATGAACTCTAGATGACTCAAATCACTCACTGAGTCAATTTATTAATTAACTATAAAAGGAAAAGAATGTAATGATTTTCCACCCCAGCTATGGGCTGCAGATAAATTTGGTGCTATTGAAGAAATGGATTTAATTACCAAAATAATTTTTTGAAATATAGTATTAAGTTATATAATGTCAAGTCACAAATAATCAGATATGACAATATGATTTTTTCACCCCAAATGGCGTGAAATCAGTGAAAATATTTAAGGCTGGGAAGTTAAAAGAGTGTTCACAGGTACTGCTGGTAAGAGTACCTATTGTTACAAAGAACCATCAAAATGTCCCAACCCACCCAGATGTTGGTTTCTAAACGCTATTCTCCAGTAAAAGAAACCAGGGTTCCTTAGAAAATAGCTGAACCTAGTTGGGGCAAATACAGATCAGACTAGAGTAAGTCCCTCATGATACCAGAGAATAAGGGAGTGAATAAAAATGTAAGAAAGTAAGAAAGTATGTAGCCTGTAGCAGCAGAAGCTGTCAAAAGGCCACTGAGAGCTCCCAAGAGCTAACTCTAGAACAACTGGAGTCCAAAATAAATAATAACACTATTGGTTTATAAACCAAAGAATAAAATTATTCACAAGTCCACACTGATATAAACAAGTAATTGTATAAATAACTACATTGGAGAGAAGGGGTAACTCTTCCTTACAAGATAATTCCACTTGTAGCAATCTAACTTAGGGGACAATTTCTGAGATGTAGTTAAAGATTTACATATTCAAAGATGCTTACATGTTAATTGTAGCATTATTATAATAATTAAATATCTAAAATAATGGCTTCTCTTTTGATGAATTAGTTTATAGTCATTATAATTTCATTATTTCCAGAGAATATTTATCAGGAAATACTCATAATATAATGACATGCAGGATATCAAGAAGTACATCTGTATTTATATTGTGCAGTCCAGTTTGGTTACTCTGTGTGTGTGTGTGTGTGTGTGTGTGTGTGTGTGTGTGTGTGTAAACACAAGATATATTCAAATGTCTGATGGAAATAAAAATCATATGCAATCCTATTTGTTTTCCTTCTCAAATTTTTAAAATTAATATTTCTAATAAAATTTTAAAATACAGGTAAATTGAGGCACATATCATTAGTGAATGTATATCTCAAATATCTTTGTCTGAAATAGTTTGGGGGGAGTAGTATAGGTAAATATGTGACTTTAGCTTGTTTGCTTTATATTAGTTCAGAAAGCCACTATGTATTAATTTCTTAACTGCATTGTTTTATGGGTAGAAACTGAAAGTGATTTTTCCCAACCTTAAGAGGAAGAGTAAAATAAGAATAATAAGCATTATTATTTTTATTATTTAATAAAAAGTTTTTATTAAATAACTGACTGAGCTAATCAATCCCACTCCAAATATGCAGGAACATCCATAATATATTTTAAGTATACTTGAGCACACACTCATTTGTAAGACGTCTATTTATCTTTGTTAAGCATCCTCTTTTATGTACCACTATCCTTGCCAAAACGTAAGTACTATACACAATCGTCTAACACATAAAATGTTAACAAAAGATTTAACTTAGAATTATTTGATAATACTATATTGAATAATTTTGAGACCAAAGTATAGATTTTATTTTGCTCATTTAAATAGTGTCTTGTCTCCTAAAAATGTTTCTAACACAAAAAAGAACGGATGAAATAAACATGGATAATAAAATAGAAAAAATAAAATCAGTTACAGGGCACTGTGTTGTAATTTGACTCTAACCACCTACAAAGCTGATCAAGTTGTGAATTCTACTTTGGGAGCAAATTCCACCTGGTTTTAGACTATATCCAAACAATGCTTTACATTCAAATGAAGGCGATTCATCTAATTTTACAGATGATTTATCTACCAAATGTTTTTACTTTTTAACTGGAAACTTTGATCACACAGATACAATCTTCTGATAAAATATAAGATATGAATAAATGCATAATTTCAAATACTTTGGAACTCCATTCTCATCAATGAGAAGTTTTGGGGAACATGAAAACAAAAAGATGTGGCCAAATTCAGTATCCCTTAATCTCTTAATCTTACTCACTAAAGATTATTATGCTTTGAACACCCATCAATGGACAAAACAAGTCACTAATATGGATTCTGCTTCTTTACCTCATTTTCCAGAGCACAGCACAGTGTCTGGCTCATCACTGATGGTCAATAAATATTCAATTAAAGAACATTGAAGTATACTAGTTCCTTTTGACGTAAGTTATGGCAGGCTTTCATTTTGATTCATGTAAAGTTATGGACCTGGACTAGTTTCATTAATAAAACTGATATTATTTTTAAAACATTATAGAAAATCAGAAAAAAAACTGATATTATTTTTTAAAAATCCCCATATACAGTTAGATCAAGTAGAACATAAAGAACACCAGTGTAAACTTTCCACCTACATAACCGTACTCTAGAGGATTAGGACCATCTACACTAAGCAAACTTTAGAAAGCCATTGTTTACAAAAGCGATTTGGAAATGGTTCTACTGTTAATCAGGTGATGAAAGATTGATGTTTCCCATAATTAAACACCTGATGAAAATGTGAGTAATGAAAAATCAGGAAAACAAATTGAGAAAACAAATTGAATTTGATAAGCATCCACATTTTATTATGACTTATTTTCCTTAAGGAGAAGGAAAAGCAGATTTTGGAAGAAGAGGATAGGGCAACACTTTTTCTTTCCAAACACTTAAGCACCTAGCTGGGACCACTCTAAGAGCAGTTCTTACCATCATAGAGAAATGCAGGTATCTGTCTTAGTTTTTGTTGTCAAAATTAATTAAATTAATGAAAAATTTTAACAAAAGAAGCCATTTATAGGGATGCAACTGTAGTGAAAATTTTAATTATCATGTTTGCTAGTCAATAAGCCATATATTTGAAAGTATCCCTCTCTCTCTATATATATGTGTGTGTGTGTGTGTGTGTGCACGCGCGCATGTGTGTGTGTGTCTATCTACAGAGACTAGACACCCACATGTGTATGCATATGTATGCATCTGTGTGTGTGTGTACATATACATATATCCATGAAAGTCTAGACCCTGTGAAAATATGTCTTTGGAATAACACACAAAAACATTCTTCTTATACAGAATTAAAACTTCTTATATGTTTTTGAAATAATTCACAAAATCACTCCTCAGAATAAGGCAAGGAACATTTTTATCATACCGACTTCTTTTCAGGAACCATTTTGAGATACTGTGTCCTGAGATCCCTCAAAGTTTCTAAGCGTTTTCAGATGCTTGTTTTTCTTCCTAATACAATTTTGGAGGAATGTGTAAAAGTAGATTAAACTATGTCAGACTCTTTAAAAGAAAACACTGTTCTCCTTTCAAGAGGGCTTTTATGAAGCAAAAACAAAACAAAAACGAGCATTGCAAGCAGTTCTGAAAACACAACTGTGATGCAATTTGATAAATAGCCTTCCATCACCCCAGCCAGGGCAGTGGAAAAACACTCTATCAGCACTTTCATCTAAGGCACTGCTGACTCCTCTTTTTTGATCCCATTGTATCTTGGCTTCCTCATTTTGGTTACTCGTCAATGACCGGAAAAAAAATGATTCCTTACCCTGTGGATGAGTTATGACGGAGTCCCCTAGAGAATGGCCCTCTTCTCCATCTTTGCCGCTGCCATCGTCTCCTTCACCGCTGCCGTCTCTTTCAATCAGTTTATCCACCATAGCAATAATGCAGTTCAGGCTCTTGCCCACGTGGGCCCACACCCTATCCTGAAAAGAGCATGAGTATCACTACACATTTTTATTGCAAAACCAGATGAATCCACCTGAGAGCAGCAGGTAGAGGAACAAATCATAAGGATGCAGACTGAGCAGCTCTAATACCCCCATTAATTTGGCCAAATTATGGATAGACAAGAAATCTACTTTCTCCTAATAAAAAATAATTTAAGTGTTGTGAATCTTTTTATTTAGTCCATTATTTTTCCTCTGTCATAAAGCAATGATGAACTACCGAACGGCATGAATCCATAATTGAGCACCAGTTACGACATTTTACGCTGGAGATGTCTATTTTCTTTATCAATACTTAGTAAGAAAGCAGAGATACACCAATATTTTTAAAGAATGACCGCTGCTTGCATTCAAACTTCTTATTTTTCTTTTTATTGTGATAATATATACATAATGGCAAAGTTGACCATTTTAACCTTGTGGCCTCTCTTGTT
The DNA here is from genome assembly GCF_937001465.1 of Orcinus orca. Classification (NCBI taxonomy): domain Eukaryota; kingdom Metazoa; phylum Chordata; class Mammalia; order Artiodactyla; family Delphinidae; genus Orcinus; species Orcinus orca. The sequence goes on from NC_064562.1 coordinate 24,309,858, forward strand.
GCGGAGCACAGGCTCCGGACGCGCAGGCTCAGCGGCCATGGCTCACGGGTCCAGCCGCTCCGCGGCATGTGGGATCCTCCTGGACCGGGGCACGAACCCGTGTCCCCTGCATCGGCAGGCAGACTCTCAACCACTGCACCACCAGGGTAGCCCCATTTTAACCATTTTTAAGGGTACAGTTCAGCGGCGTTAAGTACATTCACATTGTTGTGCAGCCACCACCACCATCCATCTCCAGGAATTTTTCATCTTCCCAAACTGAAATTTTGTACCGTGTAAACATGAACTTCTCATTCTTCCTTCTCCCCATCCCTGGCAACCACCACTCTACTTTCTGTCTCTAAGGATTTGACTGTTCTAGGTATTAGAAGTTCTTAAACTGTGATCTTCAGATCACTTCTAACAGAATGACTTAGAGAATTAAAATGCAGTTCCCGGGATGCCACAAGTCAGTCAGAACAGCTTGGGATTAACATATACACACTACTATATATAAAACAGATAATCAACAAGGACCTACTGTGTAGCACAGGGAACTCTACTCAATATTCTCTAATAACCTATATGGGAAAAGAATCTGAAAAAGAACAGATATATGTATATGTATAACTGAACCACTTTGCTGTACACCTGAAACTAACACAACACTGTAAATCAACTAGACTCCAATATAAAATAAAAGTTAAATTTAAAAAAAAGAACCATTGGGAACTCTAAGTTGAAATTTCGAGAAGCTCTTCAGGTGCTTCTGACCACACTAAGTATGAGAATTTCTACTCAATATTATGTGCTTCATCTGCATAATAAGTCACTTTGGCTGATGTAAGTCTAAGAAGCAGCCCCTACCACTAGGGAGCCTCTCGGTCACTGGTCACTAATCTTCCTAAGTTCTGATTAGCAACCATTTCTGTCAAGGGCAACACGTAACACTGAATTTTTTGAGTCATAAAAATTTCTATTTTTAAGAATAAAGATTTTAATATAGTTATCATCGTGGTAGCCAATCATTCCTGGCTTCCCTTCTTGCTTCTCTTTCCACATCATTCAGATGGAGGCACTGACTCCCTATCTGTGATGTTAATTTTATGAATCCACCTGACTGGGTCACAGGATACCCAGATATTTGGCCAAACGTTACTTTACGGGTGTGTCTGTGAGAGCATTTGCAGATGAAATTAGCATTTGAATTGGTGGACTCAATAAAGCGTTTTGCCCCCTTCCCCCAAATGAGGGTGGGCATCATCTAATCCACTGACAGCCAGAATAGAGCAAAAAGGTAGAGGAAAGAGAAATTTGACCCTTTCTGCTTAATTGTTTGATCTGGGACATCAATCTTCTGCCCTCGGTGCTCTTTTTCTTTTTTTAATAACTAAAAAATTAACCTTTATTTTTTGATATCATTTATATCCAGTCAGTTTCCAAGTTTCTTCTACTTGTTTTTGTTTATAGCTGATTTGTTTAAATCCAGATCAAAATAAGATGTATGTGTTACATTTAGTTAGTAAATCTCTTGTCTCCTTTTTATTTTTTTTAAATTTTTTTACATCTTTATTGGAGTATAATTGCTTTACAATGGTGTGTTAGTTTCTGTTTTATAACAAAGTGAATCAGTTATACATATACATATGTTCCCATATGTCTTCCCTCTTGCGTCTCCCTCCCTCCCACCCTCCCTATCCCCCTATCCCACCCCCTCCAGGCGGTCACAAAGCACCGAGCTGATCTCCCTGTGCTATACGGCTGCTTCCCACTAGCTATCTACCTTACGTTTGGTAGTGTATATATGTCCATGCCTCTCTCTCACTTTGTCACAGTTTACCCTTCCCCCTCCCATATCCTCGGTGCTCTTGATTCTCAGGCTTTTAAGCGCGGACTGGAATCTACACCATTGGCTCCCCTGGTTCTCAGGACCTCAGATTCAGACTGAACTACACCTTCAGCTTTCCTGGGTCTCTAGCTTGCAGATGGCAGATCGTGGGACTTCTCAGTCTCCAAAATTGTGTGAGTTAATTCCTTACAATAAATGTTAAAAAACTCTTCACATATATGTATATATATATATACTTATGTACATATATATAAATAATTTCCTATTGGTTCTGTTTTTCTGGAGAACCCTCTCTAATACATCACTGCATATGAACCAAATGGAGTCTTAGTGCTTTTCCTGCATCTTGCCATAAAGGAATCTTTCAGTAGGTGTTTTCTCTGTAACAGAGCTATTTCAGGCATTTAGAATAGTGCTTAGTGCAAAGATAATATGCAATTATACTACTTTCTTAGAGGTTTATATTTTTTTTACTGAAATGTATTTTTTTAGCTAAGTTAATTTTGTTAGTTTGTAAACATATAAACTACTTTTGGGTAGCAGTAATCTAGGAAGAAAGAACTACATTTGAATTTAGATTATGTGACGGTTGTCTTGTAAAGACTGAGTTAAGTTGAATAATTCAACCACATTAAACCAAATATGGGGGTGTACAGATATGCATACTAAAGCTGAGGGGGAAAGAGGGTTTAGTAGAAAAACAGCACATCCAAAGTTAGAAAAGGTCTGCCTATGTGACATGCTACCTATGATACCTTGGGAAAACCACCTCATTTCTGGGGACCTACAGTTGGTTCATCTACAGTTTAGAATGATGATTCTTGCCCTGCTTACCTCGCCATGCTGCAGTGAGAGGCAAATGACATGGTATCTATGAAAGTGCTTGGTAAAATTATTGCAGTTTGGCAAAATCACGTCCTATCCTTGCTGGCTTTCCTAAATGAATCAAGCTTGCTTTTTATAACCCTGTAATCTTGAGTATAAAGTATGCTATTAAACACAAGTAATCATAACAATTTTCCCCTAAAGGAAGATCTCCTTTCCGCCAAAGAATTAAAAGCACTTTTCCTCTGCTATTAATTAAAGCAATCATATTCATAAATTACATGATTCTCTGCCTATTGTCTGAGAAAATGAGGTAGAAACCTCTGACACCTAAAAAGCTCATTACTTCCGGGAGGAAATGCTGGAGAATGGCAAGCAAGCTGAGGACGTGGCATCACTCATTGGAATTTGGTGAGGAGTCTATATTCCAGACCATATAACCAAACGAACTGGCTCCCATTCTGAATATGCCTTAATCACCACCATCACCTGCATCGTTCAGGCTCCTAAATTGAAAAATGAAGCAACTCTCTAGCTAATACTGGGAATAAACTCTACTACTGAGGGGAAAAAGGGGAGAAGTTTTCTCTTAATTTCAGATTAGCTTTGTATAGGAGATAGGTTTTCAACTCTCTTCCTGTTACCCACGTTGAAAGGAACTTATTTTGATCAAAGACGAGTAGTATTGCATGCTGTCTTTCTTGTGTAAAGGCATATAAGGGATGGATCACTGCTCTTAATCACATCTTTGAAGACTGTGAACATAACGGTATATAAGAAGATGATTTTACATTCTACTCCTATACATTGTTCTTCTTCCTTCGTAGATACCTCGGGTCACAGGATTCCACTGGGAGAAAAAGTAACCTTTGCAGTCAGTAGACGCATCTTGATTGTGATGAGGAACAAAGTCAAGCATGTTCACTGACCAAAACCAACAATCATATAGTAAAGGGTTATGTGGTAAATGGCAGCAAAACATTTAAGTCATGAAAATGCTTGGAGAACACATGAGCTGGGAGTATGTTTGTTGGGGAAATAGAGCAGTTTCTCATGCAACACTAATACATGATTCATGCATAATCAAATACTCTGTTGGAGGCACACGCAGCAGCAGACCCCAAGCAGACTCATGCTGTTCTTTGTCTTTTGGAGATCAGATCCTGCCGAGCTAGTGGTGAGAGAACACTGAGCTTTGCCAGACTGCTTCCTTCTCTTTTATGGCATCAACAAAGTAAAGTCACTGATTTACTTTTCTGTCTCTCACATTTGACTATGACTCATTTGAGAGCTGTGTCCTCACTACACTGCAGAAGGCCTGGAAGAAAGGCAGAGAGAGAGATAAAGAGGGAGCAAAGGATGGAGGAGGAGAGAGAGGACTCCAACCCAAAGGCAGATTGAGGGTTGCTATTTACATTCAACTGGTATATGAACATTAGCTAACTTAACTCTCAAAAACCATCACATAAGGTCAATGTTATTGACTTAGTTTTTAGAGATGAGGGAACTTCAGGTAAGAGATGTTGAATAATATTCAATATTAAAATGGTAGATTAGAAATTCCACTTTGATTCCAAAGACTTGATTCTTCCCCTATAGTTTCCCACAGCATTCTGGTACCCAGTAGGAATTGCTCTTCATGAAATTACTAGAACTTTGGGGACAAGCCAGACAGAGGAAGCCTGGGGAGAGGGAGCCCAGGAAGGACCAGGTATAGGTGTGTGTCACCTCACAGGAGTAAGATTAGGTTTTGGTTATCTGAGATTTGAAAATGAGCCCAATGGCAAATTCTGAACTAAGAGATTACTCTAGAAAAAGGACAGGCTGGTCCCATGTCCCCTTAAGTCTGAAAACAACAGTATCATGTAATCACGGATGGAGCAATCACTTGGCTAATGGATCAATCAGCTTGGGTCAAAGGACATAAGTGGCCAGTATTAACAGAGGACAGTGTTAGCATCAAGGCCCCAGATCCATTCATCAGCCTGGGATATAAAACAGGGAGTGCGTTCCAGGGAGGAAAGGTGATAATTCACTTTGCAGGAGATAATTATGAATTATTATTAATTCCAAGCAAGATAATTATTTTGGAGCTAGGATGCTAAAAATGGGTAGGCAAAGATTCTTGAAGATGTACCTTGAATATCTGATGTCTATCCTAAACAAGCCACTTTCTATAGTATCTCTGTGAAAACATAAGCACGGAGGAAAATAACCAGCGAAACTCCATTCTCATTCTGATGACTTTTTATTCATGAGGTCAGTGCATTTAGGAGATTCTTTTTGTTTAGATTGCTGGTATGGCTGGGACCTACTCAACTTTCTTCCCTACTAAAATCACGAAGAGGAAAGGCTGCTTAGGGGGGAGAAGACAATCAAAGCGTAAGAATGTGGCCGCACTCCATGGTGCATCCGACCCCTCCCCTTTTCAGGCCAGGGAAGAAGGATCAGTCTCCAGATTCTGTTTAGCCCCTCAGCCACAGGAAAGGTTTAGAAACAAAAACAAAATAACAACCAAATAAAACAACACAACAACCACCTATCAGAAAAGAAGATTGCTGGTCCCCCCCCACCACAAATAGCAGTCATTAGCCTGCTATTGAAGGAAGTAATGGAAAATTGGTGGGTTAAAGTCTAACCTTTATTAAATGGAGCTTAATGTTGTCCTTGACCTTAATACAACCCAACTTCTCGAAGGTGAAGTGGCTGTCAACTTTGGCTCAGCCATGAAGGCAAAAGTCAGTGGGGAATAAGCAGCAATATTTATTCCATTCTGAGTCAGGTGCTGATCTTGGTTCTTATTTATTTCTGGGTTAGGACCTAAGCTAACATGCAGGTCAAACCCAGTGGCGGTAGATGCACACATTTGATGGACGTAGCCAGGAGTAGCCAGGGGGCCGTTACACCTGGCAGAGTGAGCCACGAGGGCAGGGAATATGGTGCTTACTCAGCATGTCACACGTTTATGAGCTTGGTGGCATCGAGAGACAACCTGACTGCTTTGGATCAGCAGTTAACTTTAAAAAAGAAAAAAAAAAAGTTCAGCAATGCTTAGCTGATCAACTTTTCTAGGGACAAGTTTTGATCAGCAAGAATGTAAAAAGGCTAAACCAGAGCTGATATGAGGGCCCTGTTGTATCTTTATCTCCATGCACAATTCGTCACGTGTCATTACCAATTTCCGAACACTTTGATTAGAACCAGTTAGGAAATTAACAAGGCCGATCTCATCTTTAAAAAGAAGCTTCAGTCTATCTTTGAGTTGATTGAGAGCAATTTGGCCTGGTTCCTCCACACTGCAAACCTTTGCTCTTTCCATAGCTTGATGGCTCTGCTCTCTGAATCCTAACCTTACCCAGACTTTTAGGTGAAAGAGTTGTACATACAATACTTTATGGTCCAAATTGGCACACGTATGGCCCAAGCTGCATAATACACACATACCTGCACACACACATATAAACATACACATACATCATGTCCACTAAATATAGCCAGATATGTGGCATCCATCAGAACTAAGTGAGATTCCCCAACCTTTGCTTCTTATTGATCCTGCTGCTTAATTTCATCCACCTACTCATGTAAAAATCCCTGACCTTGGTTTCCCAATGAACACACTGCTGGCCTCACTCTGAAATTCAGTTCCTAGTGACACGAGTGGACACAGATGGTCAGCCACTGTTTCTCCAGCAGTGACCTCTCCACAGTCCCTGGTTTGGATCTTGCCCAGACCCATACGATTAGCTCTCACATGATCAGGTCTACACTTCATCTTCACTGATCGTCACGCTCATGCCATCACTCCTCTGATCAAAAGGAGGCTTAGTACTGCAGCAAGTATTCACTCTTCTCTCAGCCTAGAGGCACCTCTGTAGTTGGGTCGACCTAGATAATTCTACATATTTCTCTTTAGTCTTCAAAATGAAAGCTTCATCCAGGTCAGTCTCCTTGCTGTCCTAGAAACATACTGCTGATTAGCTCAACATATATTTTCTGGGCATCTGCTACCTGCCTGCTGAGTGCTGAACATCAAAGATATGAAGGAAACCTTGGAGGAACTAATATTTCTAACGACATATACTGCTTTTTAGGCTTCAAGTGCCTTCTCCCTTACCTTCCATCAATCCAAATTCTCACCATTTCCAAGAACTATTCATGCTACTCTCTCTTTGCTTAACTTTTATTTTCTTTCTAATAGACAGTGGGCTCTATGAGGGAAATGCCTATTATTTATTCATCCTTTTATCCTCAGGTCATAGTACTTACCAGGTGATAGTTCATAAAAGAATGAATAAAGGAATGAAGGAAGGAAGGAAGGAAGAAAAATAAAGGAAGGAAGAAATGGTTTTTTCATCTTCTTCAACCTTCACATAACTTCTCTCTTAATACTTTGGACATTGTTAATGTGTATCACATACCCACCTCTGCTCTGGGAATACCTTTCAATAGTATCTCTGCTTGTTTTATGAGTGCTGGCCATTCACTTGAATTAGAGGATATGGCTGTTGAGGTCAGGATCCATTTTTGATGTTTAATTTGTTTTCCCCCAAGTACCCATAGCACTGCTTCACATTATTGATGCTTAATTAACATTGGTTGATTGACTTAATAGCCTGCTACTTAGGAGTAGAAATAAATTAAGATACAACTATAAGAAGTATTGGCACATGTATCTTCGAATTGAAGTTAGAATTAAGCTCATATTCTGAATGGTTGAGTTCACCCTAATATGTGTCACATCAAGCTAAAGTTTTCAATTCAGTGAAAATATGAAATAAAGCTTTTGTTTAATAATAAATAAAAATAAATCACTGATTGACTAAAGCTGTTAATTTTAAATTGGTAATTGCGTGTCAGCCACACACCATCAAATAGTCGTACAACTGGCTGAATTATATGACATCAGTGAGCGTGCTGCATGCAACCAATTTCCAGGACTGATTTTTTTTTTTTCACTGAATGTACCCTGATATAGCAAGACAATAGTCTGCCTGTATAGACCTTGGCATTTCTTTTAACTATTCATTAACTTTGGTGTACTGAAATGTGTCTACTTAGGAATAATATCTCACTATTCATATCAGAATGTATTAAAGTTTAAAGGCACTTGATTTAAATGTAATCATACATTTCTAAAGTGTGTGTATGCAAGTTTGCATAATCATTATATACAGGCATATCAAACTATCTGACACTGAACCAGGCATTGTAACAATCAGCAAAGTATCCAAGGGAGATGATACGATCCCTTATAAAACCACAGGAAAATCACCATTTCATGAATAAGAAGAAAATATCTCTGTTAAAAACACTAATTTGAGTTGGAAGATGAATTGCTGATTCAGCAAATCCATCCGTTCACTTATTCTGACTAATTCTGAAAAATACATTGAACTGGTATGTATAAAACACTGTATTAGGTACCATAAAACAGGGGGCTGAAGGTGAATGTATTAATTGCATGTGGGAAAATCTAGAAATTGGTAGGATTTCATGAATACGCATGCCCATAAAGGTCTCCTTTGGGGTTTCTTCTCTTTATTTATTAAAAAAAATTTTTTTTAACGTCTTTATTGGAATAGGACATTTGTACATTTTGACAGTTGTGAACTTTGCCTAATCACCTTTTGTGGACTTCAATATCAGAAAAGTATTCGGAGCACATTTCTCCTGGGGGAAATGGACTGGAGAAGGTCAGGAGGGTTTCCCATCCATCAGGAAAACAGATGCCAGAACACTTGTCATTGCCATACAGAGAACAACTGGCCTAATTCTCCCTGTCCTTTCTGATGGGGAGAATAGATGCTTTCAATGGCCCCTCCTCATAGCAAGATGAACAAAACCAGGCAACCCTATTAGGCGTGACGTAGGGAGGAAAAAGAAAGAGCTGGGACAAGGGGAAGATAGTTGCTTCCAATTCATATTTGCAGGTAAACATCTGAAATTATTTCTGTGTAACCGGGCCCTTTGTAATCGGCACATGAATAATCAAATAAAATGAAAATCACCACCACTGGGCTTCTGGAAGCTGCTGGAGGCCTTAACTCATCATGTTCTTAACTTTGGTCATGTCTGATGATGTTTTGTGTCCATCCTGAATTTTCACCACTTTCTATGTTTGAGGATAATTGTGAAGATGACTTGGAACAGTCACCTCAGGGTTGATTATGACCTGGGAAATATCCACTAAGGAGAGAGGGATTTAACTGGGTACTTTTGATTGGAAGAGAGAAAGAAAATCCTCCAAAAAATTCATGAATTCTAATGGAGGAAAAGGTACCTGACATGGTGCAGAGTTATATTAAATTTAATTGTTCCGTTTCCAGCCAAATAAGAAGGTAGACAAGAATAGTAACTTGAAGGGAAATTTCAAAGTCATTAATTTATTCTACAGAGGAGTATTGGGTACCTTTTATGTGCAAGTACTCTGCACATAAACACAAAAGTGAGCACAACACTGTCTTTGCCCTTTAGGAGTTTATAAAGTTGATGAGCACATGGAAGAAACAGATATATAAACAACTGATTATAATTCAGCATTCACGAGGCTGTGTGATCATGGGGTGCAAGAATAATGCTTTAGGGCTTCCCTGGTGGCACAGTGGTTGAGAGTCTGCCTGCCGATGCAGGGGACACGGGTTCGTGCCCCGGTCTGGGAAGATCCCACATGCCACGGAGCGGCTGGGCCCGTGAGCCATGGCTGCTGAGCCTGCACGTCCGGAGCCTGTGCCCCGCAATGGGAGAGGCCACAACAGTGAGAGGCCCACACACCGAAAAAAAAAAAAAAAAGCTTTATTATACAAAATGTTTTGGAGTTGAATGCATACATATGTATATATACATACATCTCTATCTGTGTATCAATAACAGAAAATTTGGAAATAAATGGCCCTATTTTAGTGGACATTTTACTGATTCACGTAACTAAGTCATAGGTATTGCTTTAGAAAAGATAAATCACAGATTAGTATCCAGTTGTCTATAAGAATTCATTACTTTTAAACAATGAGAATGATTTATTTCCTTCTTATTAAGATCAGGTCAATGGTTTCACATAGCATAATTCTAGGCAGCCAGAGAACTGAACAGAATTGCTTTGGAATATGAATTTGCATAGGTACCTCTGCATTATGCATGACCTTAACTATCTTCCCTAGAGGTAAGGTCTAAGATGGAGACAGAATCTGGCAAGAGAAGTTGAGAATACGGATCACTGCAGATTGTCTGTGGAGGAGGAAACCGGCTAGATAAGTTTTGTCCTTAACAGTTAGTAATATTTTGCAGCCATGTATGCTCACTGCTACCAATGTTGACAATATAAATAGCTCTATCAATACTCCTGTCCAACTGAAACATTCATATTTGTTCTACACATCATTAGAGAAAGGTGTAGTAGAAAATGAACTGTGAGAAGTTGGTAAAGAACATACCAGAAAGATGTAAGTCTTATTCCAAAATTCAATCTTCGGGAATACTCAGTTACAGAGAAACCACATTTTTTTTCAGGTTGTACAGAGACTTTATTCAGAGGATGTCTGACATAAGTATTACTGAATTTGTGCTATTGTTTCTATAAACTATGAAATGACTGAAAACGTATATGGATTAATGCGAACCATCTATTGTGCTTATGTGACATAAACACATTTTGCCATAATAATACATAGCAAATGTTCTCCTAGCTTAAGAATGGAAACTAGTTTTAAATCTGATTTACATTTACAACATGAGGAAGGGAAATTAAGTGGCTAATCTGGATGCGGAATCGTTGCCTGATATACAAATGTAGTTCAACTGAAAAATGGGTTTGGGATATGGCTAAATAATAACAACAGTTTTCTTAGTCCTGCACTTTGCTGGAATGGATCGGAATATAAAAGATCAGAAGTGTATCTTTTTTCTTTAACAATTACTGAATGAGGGTAGGCAGATTTAGTCCCAAACCCGTCAGTGTAGTAATGTTGAAGTTAAATCACAGTGTTCTAGAGAACAGCATAATTACTGGAAGCCACAAAAACTGGGTCAACTTAATACTTTGGTTGGTTGACATGCCTTCACATTTTGGACGAACTGATCTTGGAATCCCAGCTGTTGGGAGCATCTGTTGTAGAGACGTAGCTACAGAAAAGCAATATGTCATCTTTACCAGCTAAAAGATGAAGAATGCGATATTAGTCTATTTCTTTGCACAGATTGTCATAAAATCCCAATATTCCTCTGCGGTTTAATTGTTTACTAACTTTTCACGAAAATAAACCTTTAAAGCTCTCAATTATTTAATAAGTAAAATTCAGCAAATAACAGACTTTTTTTTGGTCAGTGATCATTTTAGTTTCAATCTCTTCCTTATTGACTAGATAATTATTATCCAGATTCATATGTCATCAACTTTGCCAACAAACAAGCTGAACAGAGAAAGAACCTTCTCACACTGATAGAGAGTTAACAGAGATTCTCCTGACCTCCAAAAGAAAGGTGTTTTATAGGCATCAGCTCAGTAGAACTCAAGAGTAATTTACTAACATGAACTTACTTTCCAAATATTTATTATTAGAAGCTAAATGCAGTTGTTCAAGTTAGGTAGTTGTTAAACCTACAGTCCCTGCCAGAAATTAAATAAAACAGATTTTGTAAAATGGAACTACTTTAATCTTATGTGCAAACCTAAATCAACCTACGTGATCAGAGAATATTTTTGTATGTCACAGAAACCCAATTAAATTAATTGTTTAAAACATTGAATTATTTCAGGAAGTTGACTAGACTTGTAATCAGTGCTGAAACTTTTCTAACACTTAATTAACTAAGAAAAGTGGTACACAAAATTATGTTTCCAATTCATTTAATAGCACAGTCTCTAAAGGCATTTCTAATTAGCTACATTTTCTTTGGAGTTACTCAACTTTTCAAAGTTAGATAAAGATTTGAAAATAATGTTAAATGGTTATGACTTTGGTGAATTTTTTTAAATAAGGGATTTCCGTCTCTTAACAAAGGGATATTTGTAATAGAAAGTGGTTGCTAAGGAATGTCAATAACAATTGTTATATAACAATCAAACTTGGTTATTGTTTGCAAATAGAGTAAAATTATATTAGGAGAAGAGAGTTAGAAGTAACTTTTCTGAGTGGGAAAGATTTTCCTTGTAATTGTGATAAATTTATCAGAGCATTTATATGCTTTCTAGAAATAGTGGGTTCTGGAAGAAACTCAGAAATTGTATGAAAGGAGGTAAAGAGGAAGATGCAGATCATTATTACCCTACCCTAACCAAAAAACCCTGGGAAACTGAGAAGGCACTCCTGCATCAACTGGAAAAAAAAATCAGGCAGACTTTTTCCTACCAAGGTATTCCCAAGTGAATGACTGAAGGTGAGCCAGCATCCATGCAGACTCCTGCTGGAATACTGGCCGTCCCTCAAAGCACTGGAATTTCCTATTTCTTTCAAACGTTGATAATAAGCACTCTACCCACTTTCTTTGGTGCCTATTCGAAACTTTCACCGCTCTCCTCAGCCTGTCCTCTCTGCCCTCTTCTGAACATGGTTCTGCTTTTATGCTAAAAGAAGTCATGCAGGTTAATATCTAAAATATAAAAAGAACTCATATAATTCAATAGCCAAAAACAAAACAGAACACATAATTAAAGATAGGCGGAGGAACCGAACAGACATTTTTCCAAAGAACACACAAAAAGGTGCTCGACATCATTAATCATCAGGGAAATGCAAAGCAAAACCACAAGGAGAGACACCCCACACCTGTTAGAACAGCTGTCATCAAACACATAGTAGATAACAAGTGCTGGCCAGGAGGTGGAGAAAAGGGAACCCATGTGCACTGTTGGCGGGAATATAAATTGGTGCAGCCATTATGGAAAACAGGATGAGGGTTCCTCCAAAAATTAAAAATAGAACCACCTTAGAATCCAGCAATTCCACTCCTGGGTATATATGGGAAAGAAACAAAATCACTGTCCCAAAGAGAAACCTGCACCACCATGTTCATTGCAGCATTATTTATAAGAGTTAAGATATGGAAACAACCTAAGTGTGCATCGACAAATGCATGAATAAAGAAAATGTGATGTATATATATACACACATATATATGTGTGTGTATATATATATATTATTCAGCCATAAAAAAGAAGGAAATTCTGCTGTTTGCACCAACATGGATGGGTCTTGAGGGCATTATGCTAAGTGAAATAAGTCAGACAAAGAAAGACAGACACCATGATCTCACTTACACACAGAATAGAAAAAATACAAACTCAGGGCTTCCCTGGTGGCGCAGTGGTTGAGAGTCCGCCTGCCGATGCAGGGGACGGGGGTTCATGCCCCGGTCCGGAAGAGCGGCTGGGCCCGTGAGCCATGGCCGCTGAGCCTGCGCGTCCGGAGCCTGTGCTCCACAACGGGAGAGGCCGCAACAGTGAGAGGCCCGCGTAACGCAAAAAAAAAAAGAAAGAAAAAAAAAAACAAACTCATAGAAACAGAGAATAGATTGGTTGTTGCCAGAGCTGAGGAGGGGGAGACAAAATGGGTGAAGGGGGTCAAAAGGTACAAACTTCCAGTTATGAAATAAGTAAGTCCTAGGGATGTAATGTAAAACATGGTGACTATAGTCAACAACACTGTACTGTATATTTGAAAGTTGCTAAGAGAATGGGTCTCAAAGTTTTCATCCTAAGAAAAGAAAACTGTAATCCTATGAGTTGATGGATGTTTAAATATATTGTGGTGATTATATATATGTATAAAATCATTTTGTTGTACACCTTACACTAATGCAGTGTTATATGTCAGTTATAGCTCAATAAACCTGGAGAAAAATATTTCAAGCAAAGAACAAAGAAGCCATCCAGGCCCACGCACCCTCACAAAAGTAAAAGCCATTTTTACACCTTCCCTGCGGTCTCAGCTGAGGAGCACACTTCTGCCAAGGACTCGTCCTCCACCTGCCTGCTTGAATTGATCATCTTCTCTTCTTTGCAAGGACCTTGTTCTATCAGTAATAGCCTCTCAGTCTCTTAGCCTCTTACATGGCCTTTGGAGTGATAAACACAGTCAATTTCACGACCTTTAAAACAAAACAAGTAAGCAACTAACACACACACACGACCTATGTCAGCTAAAGTGTTCCTGTCTAAAGGGTCACCTCATCTTCTTTCTCACATTGTTAACTTCTATTCACATTTATATCTCAGGAATTACTTCTGGAGATCCCATCCTGACCACCAGACTCCCACTTCATCCTGTGTATAATCCTAAATTGCACTGTCATTGCCATTGGTGTCTCCAGAGCCCTGAATAGGTCATGGAGCCCTTGCAGCCGTGGGCGGGTCACCTATGTTTCCCCAGCACGTGGCACAGTCACCCAGGCAGAACAAGGGCTCAGTAACACCCACTGCACCAAATGCTTCACCATAGACCTCAGCTCACCATGTTTCCTACTCTCTCCCACTTTCCCATCATAAAAAGTTTCTGTATTTAAAATGTTGATCTGAAGTCACATTAGCAGAGTCAACCTTTTTCCACCTGTCTCTCTCCATCCCTATCACAACATTTTAACTATCTATTAACATATTTTTATCTACCACTAGACTCTGAGCTCTAGGACCTAATGATCTGACTTATCCTCCCTTTTGGAGCACCTGTGGATATAGAAGTTCTCACAAGTTATCTAAAAGGAGGGAGGGAAGGAGAGGGGCGATTGGAGCCACAGGAGGAGGGTGAGGTGTGGGAGTGTGTTTGCATAACACAATAAGGTGAAAATTATGAAAACAAAAGATACCCAGTTCCAAAACTCTCCCTCGACTGAATAAAAAATGGCAATCATTTGTCAAAAAGTTTACTGTATGTTTATTTAAATGAAATACAAGTTCTATATCTACCCAAACTCTTTCAAATTCACATTCCGAATTTATGATCTACCCCATTTCCCCATTTATCTCAAGGAGTAGTATTGATCCTCATAATAAGATTATATAATTTACATATCTTAAAAAAGAAAACATACAGCAATAATATTAAAGTAATACAATGCATTGGCCTGGGCTTTTCCAGGTCATGGGGCATTGTCACACAGGTAAATCATTCATCTTAGGACCACACTAAGAGCTAAACAGAACAGGTGCTGTTATTTTCACTTTACAGTTGAAAAAAATTGAACTTCAGAGAGGTTAAGAGGTATGCACGCCTTGGAGCTATGAATAAATTGAAGAAGAAGGTGACAGTACAAGGAAGAAATATTAGATTTGCTCTTTTGAAAATGATGCAGTGGGAGAAATGCAATCTTAATCAGCAACAACAAATACTTATTCAGCATTTACCTCATGGAGCCCAGCTCTGTCTTTCCTGTGATAGAAATTTTATCAAAAGAAAGAGCAGGTATCACTTCACAGCGCTTCAGACAGCAATTTTTTTGAGAGGCCTGCGCCTTTCAAATAATTTACTACCCAAACACTTTTAAATTTAGGGTGGCAGGAAAAGTAATCGTTAACTATTTAACATCTAATACAGCTAGCATACTACAGCATTTTCTTGGTTTAACATATGATTCAGTAAAGCGTTTCCTTCTCTGTGTGTGTGTGTGTGTGTGTTTGTGTGTGTGTGTGATGTGCATATACTTCAAAAGGTTCTTGGATAATGAATATGCATTGATTCAGGAAAAACACACTGTTCCCTCTCACCCAGAGAGAGAAACCTTGATTTTCTCCTGTCTTATTCTGCCCACCTACAGTTCCTATCACCATGTTGGCTTCTTTGGTTTATGTGTCTTTGCTAGTTATTTTTTCAGATGCTTTTATGTGGCCATTCTCCTGCCAATTTTAGAGCCACCTGGAGTAACATCTTTTTTTTTTTTTTTTTTTGCGTTACGCGGGCCTCTCACTGTTGTGGCCTCTCCCATTGCGGAGCACAGGCTCCGGACGCGCAGGCTCAGCGGCCATGGCTCACGGGCCCAGCTGCTCCGCGGCATGTGGGATCTTCCCGGACCGGGGCGCGAACCTGTGTTCCCTGCATCGGCAGGCGGACTCTCAACCACTGCGCCACCAGGGAAGCCCAGCGCTACATCTTTTTTAAAAAAATAATGGAACCCATGAATAAGAAGGATTTAAGAGATCTTTGTGTCCACTGCCATATAAATGTTAACACTTTTTCAAGTGTGTCCAGAACTTACACGCTGGATTGCACCAATGAAGATACTTGTTGCATCTAAGGAGTAGATTATGGATGATTATTGACTTATTTTCTAAAAAATAATTTTAATGGTTTATATTACCTTGGCAATAAATAAGGAAAAGTATTGATATTATAGAGTCTTGCAATTGTGGCATCCTTGCTTTGATGACATTTCTTGGAGATATTTATTCTTTGACTGCATTATATATATATAAAATATATATAATGTATATGTTATATATAGAAGCTATTTGAGAGCAAATAGGTTTTCACGTCAAGTAAATGTCATCAGGAATAAAATTTTCATTTTATCATTTGCCCCTGAGGAAAAATGTAACCTATTTATCCACAATCTGTATTATGACTGCTTTCCGACTTGTTTTCATAAAAAGCAGAGATTTTTTTTTAACATTCTTGCTTTACTTTTCAGGACTAGACATGGAGAGGCAGGCTATGTAAAAAGAAATTAAAAACTTACCCACTCTTCCTCATCGTAGTCCGAATGATGCGGTATGGAGTCCTGCCTTCTCATCGGCGGGGGTGGGTCCTGGGAACTGCTCTCCTCTGTGCTGTTCTTAGGAGAGGGTGGCTTCTTAAGGACACCTCCTGGCCTGGCAGTGTAAAGTGCTAAAAGGGCACTTCTGACCAGCTGATCCTTGAAGGCATGTACGAAAAGCTCTGTCTGGAAAGAAATTGACAGGGGTTCAGCACAGAGCCTTGAAAAGGTCAGTGGCAGATTTGCTGTCACTTAAGTGGTGTGGATGGTGGAAAAAGTGCAGGCAACAGAGAGAGAAAATGATGCTTACGTATCAATGGAAAATAGTTTGGTTTGGGTTTCCACCAAGG
Source organism: Orcinus orca (assembly GCF_937001465.1). NCBI lineage: Eukaryota > Metazoa > Chordata > Mammalia > Artiodactyla > Delphinidae > Orcinus > Orcinus orca. The sequence goes on from NC_064562.1 coordinate 24,326,544, forward strand.
CCTTGAGTCCTATTCTGAAGTTAATGCTGAGGTTCTATATGCCTTGTAAACACCATCTGTCTACTCATCCCACTCTCTTTTAGTTCCAGATCCTGTCTTTGGAGATGTATTTCACTGGGGATTATCATTTGAACACCATCTCCCTGCTGTGCCTTTCAAGTAATTCCAAATACACCTTTAAAGAAAATGTGATCAGACTATGTTTATTTTGTATTTTAAACACAGTTAAAGGCTAAAGAATGACATATCTCTTCAAGAAAAAAAAATAGAGGCAGGAGACTTTTTTTCTTTTTAGCATCATGGACAGATTTCAGCAGTAGAGCTGACATAGGCAGTCTTCCCCATGAAAACATTTGGCTTTTATTCCCCATTACTACCCTCTAAACTGTCTCCTCCACCAAATGGTTTTGGTAGTGTTCAGTGTTATCGAGCTTACTATGCAACTTGCCATGTAGGTTTTACAAGCTGGTGGTAAATACCTAGTAAGTACTATCGTAATGATGGCTTTCCAACAATAAAGAACTTTACAGCTGTACTCTGCAATTTCCTGATGAAATGTTTAATGGCTTCACCCTGTTATACACTGCAGGGTGCAGTAATTGATTTTCTGTATTATAGTACACTTAACATACACGGGGCCTACCAATCTGTTTAGAGAAGTAACTCAAGCACTGACCCACATTGTTAACATATTTATGCTTTGTAATCTGTTGGGAAGGGGCCCTTTAACCCATTGCATTATTTTGAATCACAGATCACTTACTGAGACACTCCTGGATATAATGCTGTCTTCACCAATGCTGTAACTCAAGGTAATCATTTATTGGTGCTCTTTCAATATGTAGTCAGCAGTGCCATGCTCAATAATTGTTACTAAATTGTCTCTGAATCTCCCTGTTGTGAGTGTGGACAGTTACAGAAAACCAGTTAAACCAAGTTCAAAATAAGCAACTAATTAATAAGACCCTGTCATATCTGAATAGTTATATCTTTGCAGTGGATCGTGAAATTCTAGAGCTAGAAGGGAGTTGAGTGGACCTCTTCACTAACCAGATAAACTACGAAAAAAGTGTGATGATCTGTTCTAGGGCAGACTGCTGATTGGCAGCACAAAGGGAACAGAGTCAAAGTTTTCTAACAAATTCAGCAGTATTTCCCCTTACTCCACACCATCCACCATGACCCTCAGCCTCGGTCCTTCTGTCCTTCTTCCCCTGCTTCTCTAACTCTGGCTCCCCATGTGTTCTGAACATCTACCAGCTCTCATAGTTAATTGTGTCCACAATTGCTGATGTTAACTCTCTGCCCTGTGAAATTTTAATGGATGTTTTAAACACTCTTTTAATCTGTTAGTCATATTGAAGGCACTTTGAAGGTAAGTAGACAAGAAATATGGTAAAAAGAGGCTATATTAGAATAAGAGGTTGGAAAATAATTTTATAATAACTAAGAAAATAAAAATAAGGCAGAGCTCTTTTCATTAAAAGAACGGATGAAAAAGTTGGCTAGACAGTACAAGTCAGTACAGTTATAGCAAATGGGGAAACATGCTGTTTACATAATTTTCCAGACAGCACGGATGTGTCTGTCAATGTGAATTTAAATATTAAAAATGTGAATTTACTTCCACTCAGCTTGACCTAACTATTTCTTTCTTGATAGTTTCTTCTTGATAATTTCTTGATAAATTCTTTGGATTTATTTTTGGAGCAAAACAGATTGACTTCTTTGACTTCCTGCTACTACAGCTCCAGTCTCCATAACACTCACTAATTACTACGTAGCTGAATACTATTCAAACCCAATGAAATTTCCTATGGTTCTTGTAATCACCACTATTTCTTCCCATAGCATGCACACACAGAGTTTCCTCTTAATTTACTCAAATCTCATTTGGGTTGATTTAGCACCAAAGACATGGGAGATAATACAGTAGATTCTTGCAGTTTTACAACCTAGAATTTTGGGGGAGGGTAGCTGAATATAATGCACAAAATATTAAACACAATAAAAGCTGATCTTCTACTTTGTGTGTATACTGAAACATGTATCTGACTCCTTGGAAACTCTCTGGATCACCCAGATCCTGTGCATAGAATCGTATTCTGTTAGAAAATAGCAAAATCTTCCATTGCAATTTCCATCATGACCTGGAAAAAATCTTAATTTTCTTGACTGGTATTACTTGGTAAAGGTAGACCAATATAGACCCAGGTGTTTTACCATCAAAATAAATCAGCTTGAAGAGATTAAGGTAGTCACACAATCCCAACACATGTGTATGTTGCTGTTCTTACAACTGAGATAATATCAGGGAAGTTACGCATCAGGGAAGGAGGTGACCATGGCTCTCTGAGCTGCCTATTGACTCAGAGTTCCGAAAGCCTTTTTCCTTTTCTTACTTAGCTCTGACTATAATAATGAAAGAAGAAAGGCTGACTAAATATTATTGTAAGGGTGGGCAAAGCAATTAAATTATCAGTGTAAGATTATAGTAAAAAAGCATAAACTCTGAACCCAAGGCAGATCTATTTCATTAGTTCTATATTTAAAAAAGAAAAAGAAAATGTTTTCTTGCCTTTCTGCCATTTGTCCAATTCATACGCTCATACAAGTATCCTTCAAAGTAACACACAGAATTATCTGCAAGTACAAAACTACTAAAAATTACTTCTCCTGGGGATACATTTCCTAGTTTCCTGAATACTAATGCCAGGGGAATAGTTAGAATATGTTCATTTAAAAACACTCTTTTAAACTAGAGAACTCAACAAATTAAGCAAAGTCCCATTCTATTTAGAATTTCCTTAGAGTCACTGAAAAAATTCAAGGCCATGCCTAATCTCATCTGCAATACAAAATACCATAAACAAGTAATTATCATTTTAGTAGTCATGTATATGGAAAAAAAAGAATCCTGCTTATTTTAAAGTTTGATATGCTTTAATTATTTCATAGTGTTATACTTGACATTAGTACCTTGATATGTGTTTAACATTCCCTAAAGCAAAGAACATTGAACTTTCAGCCATGAGAGTTACCTGACATCTGGGCAGCTTATATAAATTATCCACTTGACCTTGGCTAAATCACATAACAACTTTTCCCCAGTATGTACAAAATTACAACGCCTATCTGTGAAACCCTTATGGGAGTTCATTGAAAACTGTACTCTTCTATTTATGCTTCTCTTTCTTGACTGACCTTTTCAGTTTCTGCTGTTGACTCATAATTCCCTGCTCACTCAAAATGTGGTAAGTGGACCCCAAGGGGCCTTAAACCACATTCTTAAAAGCATTTTTCCATTGGTGATGTAACCCCTTCTTCCATAACTTCAAGTATCATTTTTTATTATGCCAAGGTCTTCAAAATCCATTTCTGCTTACCTCCTGAATCAGCATGGTCAAGGGTTTCCATCTGCAAGCTTTCTGAGAAGTCCCAGCCCGATCTCAAGTTTTTCAGATAAATGTTTTCTTCCCTGTTTTCCATCTGAGTGGTATCATTACTACTCAGAAACTCTGAGTCCAAACGTCTGGATCATTTTCAGTAATATTTATTTTCTGGGTTAGTGATCAATTTCTAGTAGTTAGATATTTTCAATAATTTCAAAGATTGACCCTTATGTTATATCCCCACAGCTAATCCTAGTTAATATCCTTTCTGCATTCCATGTTGATATTTCCATAGTCTTCTTACTGGTTGATTTACTTTTCTTTAGCTCTTCTTTTTTCAGGATGTTATCCAAGGTCACCAACACTAAAATGTTGACTTCTGGGTCCCATCTCAGAACTACTGAATCAGAATTTGTATTTTATCAAGCTCCCCCAAAGCATTACTGATATTGTGATGCTCAATAATTCAAATCTCTCTGTCCTTACTCAGCCTAGTTATGGCTCTGAGGATGATCTTCAGAAAGCAAGCCTCCAGGCCTTCCGCCCTTAACAACCTTCTCAGTACCTACAGAACAGACCTTCTCTTGGGTACATAACTAGGAGTGAGATGGATAGCTCATATATAAATCTTTTAACTTTATGAGACACTGATGAACTGTTTTTCAAACTGCCAACAATTGTGTACCCATTAGTGATAGATGAAAGTTCCAGTTATTCCATATCCTTCCTAACTTTTCCTATGCTCAGCCCTTTCGATTTTAGCTATTCCAGTGGGCGGTTAGTGGTACCTCATTTTAGTTTAAATTTGCATTTCCCTAATAACAAATAACGATGAGTATCTTTTCATGTGCTTATTTGCCATCTGTCTTTTTGATAAACTGTCTTTTCAATTCTTTTGCTCATTTTTAATTGTTTTATCATTCAGTTGTAAGAATATACATTCTGACACAAGTCCTTTGTCAGGTACCTATTTTACACATATTTTCTTCTAGTCTATGACTTGCCTTTTCAATTTCTTAATAGTGTCTTCTGAAAACTTTAATGAAAGTTTTTAATTTTGAAAGTTTTTAATTTTGAAGAAGTCTTACATATCATTTTTTTTTTGGTTCATGTTTTTTGTGTTCTAAGAAATCTTTGCCTAACCCAAGATGACAAAAATTTTCTCCTATATTCTATTCTAGATGTTTATTTATTTATCTGTTTTTTTCTTTTAGCTTGTATATTAAAGTCTATGATCCATTTTTAATCAATTTTTATATAAGTGTAAGGTAAACATAAGGAAAGGTTTATTCTGCATATGGATATCCAATTGTTCCTGCACTATATGTTAAAAAGATATCCTTTCCCCAATGAATTTCTTTTGCACTTTTGTCTAAATTTATTAAACACACATGTATGGGTCTATTTCTAGATTCTGTATTCTATTCTGTTGATCTATATATCTGTGCTTACACTAATATGTTACAAACCATGCAATGAATATTATTTTTGTTTTAAAGAGTAAATATGTTTAAGTAAATTAAACTTTTGATTTTTAAAATTCTGTCCACATACACACCATTTCTGGCACTCTTTATTCTTTTGTGTAGATCCAAATTTTCCATGGTATCATTTCCTTCTGTATAAAGGATCATTTCCTTTAAAATGTGTCATAGTACAAGTCTGGTATGAAATCTCGCAGTTTTTGTCTAAAATGATCTTTATTTCACCTTTATTTTTGAGGAACATCTTCTCTAGATATGGAATTGTAACTTTTTATGTACGTCAGTCTTTTGAAGATGTTACTCCATTATCTTCTGGTTTGCATAGTGTCTAATAAGAAGTCTTTTACAATTCTCATTTGTGTTCCTCTGCACATGTGCCTTTTTTTTCTTTTTATTTTCTGGTTGTTCACAATTTTCTCTTTACCTCTGTTTCTCAGCAATTTAATACCTGTGTTTCTTTCTTTTTTTAATATTTACTCTGCTGGAGTACATTTTGCTTCTTGGATCTGTAGTTTCATTGTTTCATCAAATTTTGGTCATCATTTCTGCAAATATTTTTCTGTCCCCCTCTTCTTTTATTCTAGGACTCTAATTATATGTATGTTAGATATCTCGGTATTGTTCTGTAAGTCATTCATGCTCTGTTTTATCATTTTCGGTTATTTTTCTCTTTGTGCTTCATTTAATTATTTTCTAATACTATGTTTGCAAGTTCACTATCTATTCTTCTGAAGGGACCAATCTGCTAATTCCACCCAGTGCATATTTTTATTTCAGAAATTATATTTCGCTTTTCTTTGAGTTCTATGTGATTCTTTTTTTAATTTTCCTTTTTTTCCCTCATCCTTTTTATATGTTTCTTTGCTTTCATAAGTATGTGAGCATATTTATAAGTGCCATGTTAAGGTTCTTATCTACTAACTGCATCACCTCTGTCATTTCGGGGTCTGCTTCTATTGCTTAATTTTTCTTCTAGTTACAGGTTATATTTTCCTGCTTCTTTGCATGCTTGGTATATGCTTGTTGAATGCCGGGGGCATTTTGAGTTTACATTCTTGTTGCTATATTTTATTGTATTCTTTTAAAAAATGTTGGGTTTTGTTTTGGTATGAAGTTAAGTTACTTCACACCAGAAGGACTCAGTAAGATCATTTCAAACCTTATTTTTAAGCCTTGTTAGAGTGAATCAAGAGCAGCCTTTAATCTAGGACTAAGTTAGCCCCACTACTAGGGCATGGCTCTATGCAGTGCTCTATGTGTGACAAAGTCTTCTCACTCTGCTGGTCAGGAGATAAACCATTCCGAGTCCTGTATGACCACCAGGACTTCTTTTGTATGCTTATTTCTCGTGCTTATTTCCCTGGATTTTGATAGTTTATTCACATGCGTATGCAAATCAGTACTCAGGTAAAGATTTTAAAGCACCCATTTACAGATGTCCAAGGCTCTTTCTGTATGCAGCTCCTTCCTTTTTGGTACTCTGCTCTGCAAATTTTAGCCATCTTGGCTTTTCCTGAACTCCACTTTCTGTCTCCTCAACTTGAGAAGTTGCTGTTTGGCTTCTCCCTCCTTGTGCTGCAGCTTGGAAACTGCCTCCAGGAAGAAACTAGGCAATTATAAGGTCACATAGTTCGTCATCTTCCTATGCTGCCTATTTTCCAATGCCTAAAAACCATGACTTTATACATTTTGTCTAGCTGTCTTTTTGTCATTTGAGAGGATCCATATTACCCTACCATGGCCAAAAAAAGAGGTTCTAATTCCATGTACTTTATGTATAAGTATCATTCTTAATATTATTTTACTTTCTTACCTTTATTTTCCTTGTTTTTAATATTCTAATAAACACAGTTTTGTTTTTCTATAACAGTACTTATTTCACCAATTAAATATTTACCATATGAGGGAGACTATGAAAAGAAGAAACGTAAGTTCTAATCCTGAAATTTCACCTTCATTAACACTAGTTACTTTCAAGTTCCCTTAGAATTTAGTATGTATGTATGTGTGTATATATAGACATATACTTTCACCAGCTATAAAAAACAAATGAAAACTCACTGAATTCTTCTACTCAATTTGGGATTGAGAGAGAGTAGTGGAAGTGAATAAACAATAAGAAATTCCTTCTCAGTACCTAAGTAATCAACATAATCAATGTTCTGTATATAATATATATCTTCAACTTCTTAGCATACTGACTTTCTGGCATTGTTATTAAGGAAAACGGAACATTTCTTAAGAAAATCCTGAGTTAAGTTTTAGAATGGAATGCTTGTTTCTTTCTTTGAATACAGCAGAATGCTTTGGTATACTATGTTAAGGTTGAAAAGATACTAGGAATTGGAAGGTGTTGTGTTTTCTCAAATATACTGTGAGCAAAGCCTCTAATATTTGTGACCAAATCCTTTTTTGTTGTTGTTTACCATTGCACAATTGCCGTGTTGTGAAATAGTCCATGCTTTTAATTTCTTAGACTGTAAAATTAATACCGTGTAGTATTTGTCATACAGCATTGAGCACAATACCACACACAATTAGGTGCTCAATACTGCTTTGTGATGAGCATAATAATAATTACTTTCTAAACAAGGTCTATCAATCTCTATGGAGTGGAGACTATGATGGGCATTTGAAACTAATGTCACACATATATCTGAGTAATGAGATACATGCCTACATTTGTGTCCTTACGTTTTCATTTTGAATTTCTTTACGTTACTTTTCTCTTTCTCTCTCTCCTTTTTTTTTTGTCACAGTATTGTATAATTTTATCTAGAAAAAAGGAAAATGCATTTTTTTATCCCACTCTATTATTAACCTTTCATATCTTATGTTAAAAATTTGGCTTATGCTTTGTTTTCTCTGTTGGGATTAGTTATGTAAAGTCGGAGTTTGTCTTTTGCTATAAACCTACATCATAACATTAAATAATTCTTTAATATTTTCATAAACATATGCAGCAAATAAATCCAGTTATCCTTCACAAGATTCTTTTTCTAAGAACTATTTTTTAAAAAAATAGAACTTAATTGAGGTTGTGCACATTAGGATATGAAAAATTTATAGTAAATTTTATTGTGAAATTTCAGTTATGTCCTATGGATGAGTTCCTAAGAAAACAACTCAAGAACTTATTTTCCAAACATGTCAGTTCAGATTCATTAAAAGAAACAAGGGGACTATCAATGAAGAAAAGACCTATTCTCTAATCCACAGTGTGCAAGTCCCTAGTCTTAAACATGAAATGTTTTTAAGTTAAATCTTGCTAATATTAAATTAAGCTAAAATTTAAGATGCCACTAAAATGATTTATCTTTTATGCTAGATTCATGGATCATAGTTTATTTTAAACCACGAGCTAGTAACTGTCTTCATACACTAGGCAAAACTCTGTTAACTTAGATACTTCTTTGAAATTCTGGGCATGAATTCTTAAAGAAATGCATGGCTTGCAAATTTAACTTTAAAAAATCCTCGTGATTTCAAGTGTTGACAGATTTCTTAGTAGACGAAGCTTGTCTACTAGGTAACAAACAAACAAAAAAAAACATAGGGAAAAAAGTTGGAGCAATGCTGAATTAAAGGAGGAGAAAATACATGCCCTGCCACACTCCCAAATCACTGCAGCAAGATGTGAAGGATGTGTGAAATGACAAATCCCTGTCCAATGCACAGGAAGAATATAAATACTGCTCTGAAATCACCACAGTGATGTTCTATTTGCTAGAATTTTCTGTTTAGATGAACCCAGGAAAACCTCACCTCACCTACAAATCCAAAAAAGAAATGAACCAAAAAGAAATTCTGTTATTTTACTGTATGCGACACCCTCCTCTTGTTTTTCCTTTTTCTTAGCCATAACATATTCATTGACTATTAGAATAGTTAAGTATTGTTGAGAAGTTTGTCTAACAATTTTTTTTAATTTTTAAAAAAGGAAATATCAAAACATATATTGCATGGAGGATACCAGAAAGGGTTTCCATTCTGGAGTCAACCAGACCTGGGTCTAAGCCCTAGTTTTGTTTGAATCCTGGGCTTGACTTTAGTTGCATGACCTTGCACATTTTTTAAACTTCTCTGAGCTTCAGTCTTTTGCTTTGTGAAATGGAGATAACATGGACCCACAGTTTGAAGGTTAAATGAAATAACCTAAGTCACTGAAGTCACTAGCAAAATATTTGACAACGTAGGTAGTTGTAAAATTTGGGTCAATTTTCTCCTCCCTTTTCTTGATGGGGATACCTGTTCTGGCATGGAAGGAAGGCTGCATTTTGAACTGGAAGTCTTGGGTTTGATTTTTCACTTTTTAATTTATTTGACAATTCACCTGACCTTTCTGAATACATATTAGCTAATTTTTTCTGAAAATATATACTGGTTATATCCTATGAGAAAAATACGTGAAAATGTAGACTTTAAAATGTTAAATAAGGGCAAGGTATTATTATTATTATAAATTAACGTATCTGAGTCAAAAATATATACAGATATAGTATTCAGGTTTCTATGAATCTGTTCTTCAGGGACTCAAAGAACTACACTGTTATCTTATTCTAAAATGTTACCGTAAAAATTGTCTTTGGTCAGTTTCTTCAAGGGCATATTCATTGGAAGTATCTCATAATAAGTTTCAAGATGTCCTCAGAATGCAGAGGTTACGAATGAGTGTACTGGAATTGGACTCCAGGATACTTGACTTTGCATTTCTATTCAAGCTGCAATTTGACTTTTGCTATCTTGGTTCTCCATATCATTCAGATGCCTTAATTCGTTATGGAAATTGATGCTGAGTGTTTACCCCATGCCAGACTACCATTCCTCTTTACATATACAAATGTAAGTCACCTTTGGAAAAATTAAGACCTAGGTCCTACTACATTTCAAACAATAACTAATACTTTAGAAATTTTTAGAACCTTCTCCCAGTTGATAATGTTACAGAAAGTAAACTGAGGCAGAGGAATTACCCCATGTCACTGATAAGAATCCCCATCAAAGTTCTGCTCTCAAATGAAGTGACATTCTGACTCAAAGGTATAGCTTCATATGCATCAAAGTTAGGGGATCACCAGAGAAATAATTTTCAAAATCTAATTTAATTCATTTAATACAACCAGGAACCAAAGAGAATGAAAGATGTCAAGGAAAAGAGAAAATATACCTCAACCAGTAATAGGTTTCGTTTCCTACTAGGAAAAAAAAATTAACGTTCAGTAAAATTGGAAAAGAGAATGAGGCCAATTCATTTTGATCCTGTGGCAATACTTTGAAGCTTACTTTTTAACCTAGTCTATTTTACATTTCCAGATGTTATGAAAGGCAATGTATACAGAAAGCAGTACCGACGGGGATTTGGGTATTTCATTTTCCCCACTGCAGTGACGATTTGGGTCTTACTTTTTCTGAAAGCATCTTTAAAGAATTCTTCAAGCTGTCTGGAGAATGCTGGCTTGCAGAATTAAGCAGTAGGTCTGCATGGGTTGCTATAAGAGGTTGTAGTTGATTGATGTTGCTGAGAACTTCTTTTGCTTTGGCTGTGTTTTCAGGTGAATAGTAAATAAACTGGTATCCAGTACTGCAACAACAAAGATAAAGGCAAGTTACACAACGAGCGGAAAGACTTTTCAGCACTTAGTACCGGATGGCGAATGATAAACAGAACTCCAAATAGCATTACTTCCTATTGAACAGATAAGAGCTATTCTAAGAGATTTTTATGATATCCGAAGAGTGTTTGAAGTCAAATGACCAAGATATTTTGTAAGACTAGTTGAAATAAATCCAGTCCTCGCTCAATCACTAGGAAGATTCTTCATGATTACATATGTCAAGTATTAGTATTCAAAACAAATTAGTATTAATATTATTAAAAATTATTAGTGAACTTGAGGTCACACAGTACAGAGAGAAAAGGATGAGCCTTTATATTTAGGCCAATATGAATATAGATCCTGGCTCTACCACTTACTAGCTGGGTGATCTTGGGCGGCCTTTACCTTCCTCATCAGGAAAGTGGGAATAATTATGCAAACAGTTCTAAGAGGTGGGTAAGATTGGTTATCATTCATGTGAAATGCCTGACACAGAGCAAGCATTTAATAATTACTGTGTATATTTTTCCCCATGATACTTAGAGCAGGGGGCATACATTTTAATAGCTGAGAAATGGGGAGAATATAAATTAATGCCAAGTGGGCATATGGAGAATTTTATTGGATAGAAAAGAGACATGACGGCATAAAAATTCCCTTATGCTATCTTTTTCATCACCTTTTTTGTTCCCCTGTGGTTTCTCATTTGACTTGTAAAAATACCTAAAATTGATTACAAATGAAAGAATGACTGACTTTTATAGTCATCATTTAGGAGTTGGTCAAGCATGTTACGGATGTAAGAATTCCGTGGAATGAAGGAGTCTTTGGCCAGTTTTATTAGGAAAAACAAAGGAGGCATTCCAGCAGGGAAAGAAATGAAACAGCAAAACATCAGCCAAAGAAAAAGAAGAGAGTGGCCATGGATGGTGCATTTACACAGTGGGTGCAACACTTGGTCATATCCCTTTATATCCAATCATCAACGCTTTTTTCATAGCATCTTTGAAACCAAGTCCCCCCAAAACAAAGTTTCCTTACCGAGAACTTTGTTTATGATTAATTATTAATCAATTATAATTTATGATTAATGTCTCTACCCAAAACTTTATTCCCTTTCTTGTCTCCTCTGACCTCAGTCTTGTGCTCGTTGACCAGTCAGACGACTAAAATTGCTGTTGTCAATATCATCATTAACTTACAAACTCAGGTTGTTTCTCCAGGGCAGGATGAGCTAACAGGACCCCAAGCCATGGCCACCTGGTCTGAGAATCATAAACCAGTTATCCTGACTCCCCAAACTACGATTAAGGATTAAGGACTATCACAAGAGGATGATTAATCCCGACCCCCTTTTTTTACCCTTTAAAAAAAAATCTCCAACTCAAAGACCAAGTTGGAGTGGACCTGAGGCTTGCCTCCCCCTCCCTTGCTTGGTGACCTGCAATAAATCTTCACTTTGCTCTCAGAGTTTGGCTTTCTGAACCGTGGGCACATAAGCCCTTTGCTGGGTTTCACCTTGCAACCTGTGATGAGTATTTACTGAATATTTTCTTTACGTTTACCAGCTAAATTATTAACATTCCCATAATTCCATTTCTTATTTTGAAATATTAGCATCCAATAAGACACATTAACATCTAGAAAGCACTCTCCCCTTGCCTTGACACTAATGATTTTCAGGGCAAAGTATCGGTTTCTTCAGGAAGACAATATAATAAATATTTCTATTATTTAATTTATTTTTTCACAATTATTTTTAAAAACGACCTTGGTGCTTGGACTATTCAGGAGATAGGACAAGAAGTTGATGAATGAGGGATACAAGTGTCTAAAAGCTAAGAAACACATTGCTATCCTGTGACACTGATGAGAACTCACTCAATTCTGTACTTGTAGATTTTTTTAAATTTCAGAAGCAGGAGCTTACAAATAAAACATACCACTTATTTTAATGCAAACTGAAGCAGATGACAAGTAACAATGGCGAGGAGGAGAAGGAAAACAATAGTCCAGGCCAATTATCGCTGTCTCTTCCTGGCTCATCTGATCTGTGGGACTGTGCTGAAGCCTTTAACAAAAATCATGAACTGGGATGTCCCCCTAATCATCTGTACTCAGACTGGATACAAAATTCAATCCACTGCAGTCTTTAGTAAATCAAACAACTCCATGTTATTTCCGCAAAGAAAATGATTATCTAAAGATACTGACACATACACACTACTATATACAAAATAGATAATCAACAAGGACCTACTGTATAGCACAGGGAACTATACTCAGTATTTTGTAATAACCTACAAGGGAAAAGAATATGAACAAAATATATATGTGTGTGTGTGTGTGTGTGTGTGTGTGTAACTGAATCACTTTGCTGTACACCTGAAACTAACACAACATTGTAAATCAATTATACTTCAATACAAAATAAATGAATAAAGATACTGATGTGTCACCAGGGTGGGGATGATATTTAATACCCAGCAGTTTTTACAGCTGAGAATAGGACTTACTAAGGACTAGACAGAGAAAGCAGCCTGTGAGAGCTGCTCTGTGGTCCCTTTTCACTGATCTGCTCTTCTGTTCTTATAATTTGCTTTCTGGTTTCATCATATGGGGATGGATAGGCCTCCCATGGCTTAGCTCTGGGAAAGCTAGAGCTCTCAAGGCCAGTGTGGTTCTCCCTCCTTCTCTCCACAGATCTGTCCTCTTTCTGAGTGTGTCATTCCTGGCCTCTCACCTGTTTACTCCTATGCCCTCTTTTTGACTCCTCTATACATATTTCCTACTCTGCAAATTCCCTGAGTCTCCTCTCCATTGGAGGAAATACACTGCCAAGATTTATTTCTTACATCTTCTTTCCTTACACCTTAGTTCAGTGGTGCTCAAATTTTAATAGGCGTAAGATTCACTCGGGGATGAGGTCAGGGCCTGGGTATTTTTAATAAAGACTGCAGGTGCCCTGGCGACACCAAGAGATTCTGCTGTAGTAGGTTGTAGTCTTCGTAACAAGCATCTCAGGAAATCCTGATGCAGGAGGACAGCTGAGCACTTTTAGAAATACCCTCTGCACTGTTTTGACTGTGAGTTGCCCTCTACACCTCTGATCACACTACACAGTGACTCCGATAAAAGTTCCTTATTCTAAGTTTCTTATCCTTAACTCATTCTCATTTTCATAATGCCTTCTATAAGGCTACTTTTGCACTCCATCTTTTTTTTTTTTTTTTACAATTCTGTTCATTATTAGTCATCTATTTATTTATTTAAATTGAAGTATAGTTGATCTACAACGTTGTGTTAATTTCCGCTGTACAGCAAAGTGATTCACTACACATTTGTATATTCTTTTTCATACTCTTTTCCATTATGGTTTATTACAGGATATTGAAAATAGTTCCTGTGCTATACAGTAGGACCTTGTTTTTTACCCATTCTATATATACTAGTTTGCATCTGGTAACCCCAAACTCCCACTCCATCCCTCCCCCACCCCACTTCTGCCTTGGCAACTACAAGTCTGTTCTCTAGGTCTATGAGTCTGTTTCTGTTGTGCTTCATCTTTATATACAGCACAAAATGCTTTGGTTCACTTCTCATTACCAGTGTTGCCCCCATCATCCTTTCATCTTTTCCCTCCCAATATACTCTCCACCCTCTTCTTCTCCTTCCCCAATACATTCTTCAGTCACCATCATGGGACCGAACCATAACTCCTGGCCCCCTGTTCCTGAGTCAGTTTCTATTTGAGAAGAGTTACGTAGCAGGCATTGCTTCTCCTGGTTAAGCCTTTTCACGATGAGCATCTTACCTACAGAGGCTGAAAGATTCATTTTCCACAATAAGAGCCAATGTTGGTGTCCAGGATGAAACAGTATGGTATGGAAAAAAAAAACCCACCACCCACAAAATAATTTTAAGTATACATACATTTCGTCTATGTATTCAGTGCCTTACTCTTTAAACATGTCATATATTTGAACAGTTAGAGCTTCTTAAATAGAAAGTTATGAGTATAATTTAATTATTGAGATAAAAAGAATATTGCTAAACTCTGTTTTATAGTGGTCTGACATTTAAACTGAACCCAAACACTTGAATCAACTATCAGTCAGGCAAAAGCAGAAGAAAGACAAAATATTTGCTTGGACAAAGAATATTTTATAGGAGATAAATAATATAGCAAATCACAGATAATAAAAATCGAAATTATTGTCATAATATTTTTATATTGATGAAACAGTGAATGAAAGTATATATGTATGTCTGTCAATATATACACTTTAATATATATTTATTTAAATTATTTAATATCCAGTTAATTAGCATATACACATAGCCATACTCATATGCTCATGTGCATATTGTTACTACTAGAGGTATCATTTTTGAGATATTTCACATAGTGAGATAATATTCATATTTACAAACTCTAATTGATAACCGAAATATGATTAAAACAATGATATATGTTCTTGTGTGTATATCCCACCTCAGTCACTTCTTGCTGGTCCTCCTTATGTCTCCTCTAGTGTTCCTTTCTTTTATCTACATGTCCTTCCTAAGTACTCTCATTTAATCTTGTGGTTTAAAAACCTCAGTTATGCTAATGATTTTCGAATTTCTTCATCTCCAGCCTAGACTTTTCCCTGAACTCCATTAAAAGCAAAAGCTCTCCTCTTGACAGTTGCAATTTATCATGTTCCAAACTGAGCTCCTGATCTGCTCCCCATTCTCTACAACCAGCTCCTTCTACCCTCTTCCCCATCACAGTTCACACCAAGTTCATCTGATGTGGCCAATATCTCTTCTCTTCCTCTCCTAATTTTTGCCCGATTTTTCAGAAAATTCTGCCTTTTTTTCCCAAACATATGCAGAATCCAACCACGTATTTCCACACTCACTGCAACCATGCTGGTGCAAGCCACCATCATCTACTGCCAGGATTATTACAGTAGCCTCAAACTGGTCTCCCACCTCCGTCCATACTCTGAGACATTGAAATCCTTGACGTGTGCTTAGCTGGATGTGGGTGGGAAGCAGGCAAGGAGAGAGAAATAAAGCAGTTCTTTCTTAGTTCCCTGCCCACACCCCAAATCCAAGGACTTGCTCCACCATTTATCTGTGCCGTCTTTCTCCCAGGCCACTCCTTAACCCATTTGCTCAACCAAGCTACTATTTTGGCAAATGGAGTCATGGAAAAATACAGATGAGAGATGATGGGGAGGAAGGAGGGGAAAGGGAAGGAAAACAGAGGGAGATGGGGCATGGGCAGATTAGGGTTGATGAGCTCAGGAAAAAAATGCTATGGAGTGATATGCCTCACTCCATAGCAGAACTAACTCTCCAGAGAAAAATCTAAGGACTATTTCCACTTCTATTTTTTTTCCTCTACTCAAGCACTACTTGTAAAAAAAACGATTTCTTGAATCCAGAGGGAGGGACAGATGTGCTTTCAGTTCTGAGAAGAAAACCATGTGGATAATAAATGAAAATTTACAGCTTAGTGCACTTGAATATACCCTCTGGCTTCACAGGGTTTAACAATGTGCTTCATGAAACTGTAGAAGGTAAAAAAACATACAGCTCTGCTTAGGAAAAAAAACTTAAAGGAAACCAGTATTTGTTTTGTTTACCTCCTATGGATTTCACTTGTATAAACTGAGTTAATTAATTAGTTAATTAATCTAAACTTAAATTGATGTTTGTCTCAGAAACTACTCTTTCTAAAAATATTGGTTTCTTGGAAATTTTAGAATCAGCATTTTGAACAAAGCTTGACTCTCTTGTTTATTAGCTCTGTGACAGGTAATGCTAATTAAAGGGGAAAAACCTAAAATTCATTTCATTTCGGCTCAACTTGCCCTCAAAGGAAATTTCCCTATTGGCTCTGGTCACACTGCCTCCTATGATCACCCCACTTTTCAGCTTGAAAGTTCTTACCTGCAATTTTTTGACCACTAGAACTAATATATATATATATATATATATAAAATCCTTTCCTTCGTCCTATTCTTGCTCTAACAAAAGGTTCCCAGACACTATTATATGACAAAGTCCAATTAGTTTTCACTTCCTTCCATGGCCTATTCCCATTTATCCTTGGTTTCACTTGCCCTGATTTCCTCTGCCAACTTCCAAGAGTCTGGTAGATCTATTTCTGCCTAGTTTGGCTTCTGGTATTTTCAGGCTCACTTCTCTGTGCAGATGTGATGGAGTAACACCCAAACCAGGTCCCCTGATTCCCTCCCATCCAAAAAATTTCTCAACTCCATCCTGGACTTCATTCATTCATACATCTAATTAAAGTACAGAGTAAGATAAGGTCTAAGAATAGAAACCATTCCCAAATACACTGCAAGGTAAATGTTCCCCTGACTGCAAATGGGCCTGAGGGATATTTTTAGAGGTGATGGAAATGTCCTAAAATTGGCGTGTGATGAGGATCACATAACTCTATAAATTAACTAACATTCACTGAACCATACACTTAAAAAAATAGGTCAATTGCACATTATTCTACACAAGTAAAGAGTAGAATGCTGGTTCCCAGGGTCTGGGGGTGTGGGAAATGGGCAGATATTGGTCAAGAGGTACAAAGTTTCATTTACCCAAGATGTATATATTCTGGAGATCTAATGTACAGTCTGGTGACTAACAGTGAGGTATTAATGGTAACTATGTGAGATGATGGATAGGCTGATTACCTTGATTGTGATATTTATTTCATAATGTATACATATATCAAAACATCAAGTTATACACCTTGAATATATAAAACTTTTATTTGTCAATTATACCTCAATAAAGCTGCAGGAAACAAGTAAGTGTTCCCAGCATATGATATTGTAGTGCTGGTGATTATGATTCTGATAATCATGATTCTGGGATAAGAATACAGGGAAACAGAAGGTATATTTAGGACCCATTTCATTTTTTCCCTGTTAAATCTGATATTTTTTATGGAGGGTCTCTAAAAAAGCCAATAATTTATTATAAAGCCAATAATTTATTATAAATTATTATTATAAAGCCAATAATTTATTATAAATTTATTATAAAGCCAATAATATATTATAATACTTGGATTATTAATGTAGAATTTACATTAATAATCCAAGTATCTCTCTCTCTCTCTCTCTCTCATTTTAATAGCTAATAATTATTGGATCTATAATATGGGCCTAGAATTATGCTAATTTCTTTTCAGTGATTATTTTATTTAGTCATGAGAACAACTCTCTGAACAACAAATATTATTCCATTATATAGATTTAGGAATTGAAGACTCAGTAGGTTAAGTAACTTGATCTAGAACATACAACTACTATAAATGGTAGAACCAGGATTCAAATGCAGGTCTTTATTAATACACAGTTTGAACTCTTAATTGTGTTTTACTATTTTATGAACATGGTATAGATCCATTTGAGATTTGAAAAAATTACAATCCCATAACTAACACAGGAAACATCTTTTATTTAGTAAAATAATGGTAGGTACAGCATATAAATATTAAAACAAAATATAATTGAAGAAGTTCTCATCTTCTAATTAAAACAAAGCTCATTAGAGAAGATGTATGATTCCATTTTACAACACAGATTAGACATAAGAAAGAATTTGAAAATCATCTCACCATAAATTGCTTGCAACAAATATTTAACGACTGCTATTCAGTCAATGCACTGAGAAAAGCAAAAGGCTGGAGTTAGCCAGCAAGATAATCACGGGATGAGTGTGATGACACTTGTCCTCTAAATGCTACAGCCAGGGCTGGTAGCAGAGAAGAAGAAAAAGGGGGATAAATAGCTGCTTCCCACAAGTCCTTGCGAATCTAAGGCTCTATATTGTTAATATATGCAAAAATCGCCCAGGTAGCCATAGTTTCAGGGTTTGTTTACTAACCACTCAGTACTATAGCTCTTTACGTTCCCGAGAGCTCAGACCTTCATTTAAAAGCAATGTAAAAGGATGTCACATTGCATCCAAATTTCCTAGGCATTTTGTTGTTGGAGATTTTTTTTCATGATACCTAGTTTTCCATATTTGCTGGAAGTAGAAGGGGCAAAAGGGTTTTACAAAGACATTTCTCTTATTCTACAACTAGGAGAGATAGAAAACAAAAAGGAAAGTCCTAAAGGAAATAGAACTCTGTATCTATCTCTACCACTCTAAGTTAACTTGTTACCCTTTCCAAAACGTTCACCAATACTTGTCCTCTGTGTATACATAATTTCTTTTCTTTTTTTTTTTTTTTTTTTTTTGCGGTACGCGGGCCTCTCACTGCTGTGGCCTCTCCCGTCGCGGAGCACAGGCTCCGGACGCGCAGGCTCAGCGGCCATGGCTCACGGGCCCAGCCGCTCAGCGGCATGTGGGATCTTCCCGGACCAAGGCACGAACCCGCGTCCCCTGCATCGGCAGGCGGACTCTCAACCACTGCGCCACCAGGGAAGCCCCATAATTGCTTGTTTTATTACAAGTACCTTTTTATATACACCTCTAGATACCTCATAATCCACATACTAATTTAAATGACTACATAGTGTTCCACTTCAGTGATGCAGAATAAGCTTGCTTAATCATTCATTCAAGATGTTTCTAAAATTTTACCATTATGAATAGAATCTCTGAATACCTGAAATATTTTCTTTTTTAAAAATTATTTTAATTATATATAATTCCTAAATAAGTGGTTTTCCTGGGGTGTATTTAGGAAAGCTGTAGATAGAGAATAAGGCCAGAGTCTTAAAAATATTTTACTATTTTCTTTAGCAGATTAAAATAGTAACTGATCTGAGTGAAAATTACCACATCAATTCATTCATTCTTTTTTGTAGTACAGATAAAGTAATTTACTTTGAAAATTATATTCTCATAAAGGCCCAGAAAGGGTCAAATGCATCAACTTTTAAAAAATTTCTATCTGGTGGGTAGCAAAAATCAATTCTTAGAAAGGTTATCCGTAAACTAACATCATTCATTCATTAACAGCATACACATTTCGTGTTGAAAATCTATTGAATGTATGAGGATGAATGCATATAGAAGACCTTGAGACTGGGTACCGAAGTCTGATTTTCCAGCTCTGTTATTAGCTGTATGGGCGATTCAGTCTCTGAAACTCATTATTCTCATTGGTAAAATAAATAGGGGAATTTGTAATCTGAGATTCCCTGTAAGTTCTAAGATCTAAACGATTCTTTAATGCAAAAAAAGGCAGACTCAAATAACTTTCTTGTTTCCCCAAACTTCTTTTCATATTGAATATAGACAACTGATCTTATTAAGTAAACATGGTAAACACGTGGTGTATTTCCTGTATTTCCTTTCCTCGTGAATTTTCCATTTACCCAGTTATATTAACCAGAAACCTGAGTCCTTCAACCCTGCTCAGTCCCTCGAGTCCTCATCCAATTGGATTTAAATCCTGTAAAAATTTCCTTAAATCTTCTTCAACTCCTTACTCACCCATCTCCTCTCACCAGCACTATTATGATAGCCTAATTGTGTGCCCTTAGTTCTCTCCACATAGTAACTCAAAATGCGCCTCTGATCATGTTAATACCCAGATAAGAACCTGTCAATGAGTCCTCTTAGCCTAACCTAGCCTATAGGATGAGAAGCCAGGACTTGACACAGCAAACAAGGGTCCTTCAGATTTGGTTCCCATCCTTTAAGCCTTCTTTCTCTCTCTCTCTCTCATTCTCTCTGTCTGTCTCTCTGCCTCTGTCTCTCTGCCTCTCTCTCTTTCTCCCGGCCGCTCTATGTTGCTGGAGTTCCTAAGCCAGGGTGCAATGAATGGTACCACCCTGCCCAGGTGTGCTGCACAGAAGCCTGGGAGTCTTCCTAGACAGCCCTGGATTTTTACCTCCTACTCCAAACAGACACACAAAGTCCAAACAATTGCCAAGTCCTTTAAAATATCTCTGTAACTGATCCCCTTCTCTACATCTGTGCTTAAACCACCCTAAGCCAACCCACCTTTCTTCAGCAGAAGCACTGCAATAACTACTTACTTATGCAAGCCTCTTGACAGGGAAGAAGACGTTGGAATAGCTTCGGCAAGGTCCCATCTAATAAAGATTCTGCAATGACACTATTTTTTCTCACGTCACACAAGCTGATTGTGTGATTTTCCCATGACGTAAATCATATGTGTACATTTTTTTAAGTTAGTACTTTCACTATAATCTTGCAAAGAATGAGATACTCTAGAGTTAGTTTCTAAAACTCTGGAAAATACAGCACTTTTAAAATTTTCTGGCAGTATATTTGTAGATGACTATCCTTTCTGCTGTTTGCTGCCTCTAGAATGATGGATATTAAATATCTAAGCTCATAGAGAGCTTTAAAGAACATGCTGAAAATTACTCATCATTTAATCTGAGTACACAAGGTCTTCCTTGGATTAAAAGCATACTAGTTAAGATGACATAACTATGTCACGATTCCAAATATCTTTTTAGTTTATAGTGAAGAAGAAATGCAACTCCTGATTTACAGAAAATAAGTCCTCAAACCATATATTCTTTTCATATTTAGTTTTTTAAGCAGAAAACAATGTTTCTATAGTTCGCTATAGATTCCACATTTTTAACTCCTAATATTCCTATTGATTAACTTTTTCTTCTGAGCTAAAACTAGAAGTCATATCTTAATAATTGTGTGAAATTAAAACATTTAATTGTAAAGTCAAATTATCCAAATTATCTTCCTGAGAGTGATGATACACTTAATATGTCTTTCCTCAAAAATCTCAAGATTGTAACCATTCTTTCTAACAATCTAATGATTTCAACGGAAATCAGCCACATCCACAGTGCAGATAAGGAAACTAAAGTATAAAAGCTCAGTGGTTTTCTGACATCACACAGTTAAGATTATGTGTTTTATCATTTCCAGACAATGTTCTCTTTACCGAATTTATTATCACTCTAAATTCTAGGATCATTTAGCAAACTTGTTTTCATTTACAATTAAGTCATTTTCTTGAAAGGAAAGATTCAATTTTTTTTTTTTTTTTTTTTTTTTTTGCGGTACCCGGGCCTCTCACTGTTGTGGCCTCTCCCATTGCGGCGCACAGGCTCCGGACGCGCAGGCTCAGCGGCCATGGCTCACGGGCCCAGCCGCTCTGCGGCTTGTGGGATCTTCCCGGACCGGGGCACGAACCCGTGTCCCCTGTATCGGCAGGCGGACTCTCAACCACTGCGCCACCAGGGAAGCCCGAAAGATTCAATTTTTAAGAAGTTTGAACTGTTACACTTGACACAGTGCTTCTTGCTTCAGATTATACTTTGCTTCACAAGCTTTTGGGTAGGTGATTGGAAGAATGTTGCCAACTTTTAAACGTTAAAGTCACCACTGCATTACTAATATTGAACCGGATTTTAGGTTGGCTGTTTTTATAAAAATCATCAGCTTTCCTCTTTCAGAACACGTAAAAGTATATTTTCACTTCCTAGTGAGGCACAAGCAAACACAAACATTCTAATAGCTGACAAATGGCTGTCTGAAAGCCTACAAGACATTTTCCACAAATGTCCCTATGTTTCTGTCACCTAATTACAACACAGTGATCTCTTTAGGCAGACCAATTTGTTCATCCTCTTACTCCTCTGACAGACAATGCTTTCACTTCTTTTATTTACTTCTTCATATACTTAGTCATTCAGGGAACACTTATCAAGTCAGTTCCTGACACAGTTAGTTACAGACACAGTCCATGCCCCCAGAGTACACAGTCTAGAGGCAAAGAGAGGCAATGAGGTATGTTTGTACATGGGAGGCCAAAAGCAGATGCGGCCTTGCCAAGGAGTTGGAGAAGACTTCAGGAAAAAAGAAAACTTCAAGGCAGACCTGAAACTGAAGAACTTCGGTCTGGTTCACCGTGGAGGGTGGAATGAGAGGAGAAGATGATGGTGTGAGTGGAAAAAGATGAAGCTGGAGAAGAAGTCAGGGTCAGATGACACATGAATATCTTATGCACCTTGTGCTTTTATTCTCCAGGCAAGAGGCAGCTATGAACTGTTTAACATGATGAAATCACAAGATTGTATTTGCCTCTTAAGAGATATTATTCCAACCAAGATGAGGAAAACGGATGAGATGAGAGCCAGCCTGGAGGATGAAGAGTGATTAAGAGATTTGGCGGTAGGACGTTTAAAAAATGGTGATTCTACGGGTTAGGATTATCCTAAACCAAATTGATTATTGAAATGAATGAATTCCTGAGATATAAGAAGGTAGAAGTGATGGAACTGATTTTTTTTTTTTTTTCTGGGAAGTGGAAGCAAGGGAAGAAAAGTAGTCAAGGATTTTCAAGCTTCAAAGTTGAACATCTAGGTGGATGTGGTGTCTTAATTAAGAAAAACAATCCCCAAGAGAAGTTTGAGGATAAGGGGATGAGAGAGACTGAATGTGTCGACTTTGAGGTGTTTGGATGATACCATCAACGTGGAGCTGTCTACTAAATGGTGGTAACTACATGTCTGAATCTTAAGAACCATGCCTGGGCTTAGCATAGAGATGGTGTACGAAGCCTAGTACTTAAGAATATGCGGGCACAGGACTTCCTGTATAGCACAGGGAACTATATTCAATATCTTGTAATAACCTATAATGGAAAAGAATCTGAGAAAGAATATATATGTCTATATATACATATATATGCATATATATGTATAACTGGATCACTTTGCTGTATACCTGGAACACTGTAAATCAGCTATACTTCAATTAAAAAATTTTAAAAAGAATAAGTGGGCAATTAGGCATATTATGCACATTAATAGAACTTTTTTGGAAGGCAGTATGACAGCATCTCTAAAGTGTAACCACTTCAACTAAGAAATTCCACTTTTAGGAATTTTATCAAAAAGAAACACAAATTTGCAAAAACAGAAGAATAAGGGTTTACCTTGCAAACACACAGTTATAACAAATAATAGGAATTAACTAAATGCCCATCAATATTGTATTGGTTAGATAATTCTGCTACATTCAATCAATAAAACCCTACTTAGCTTTTAGAAAAAAAATGAGATCTAAATGTATTGAAATTAAAGGTTGTCAGAACATTTTTTTGAGTAAAAAAATACTTGTTTACATATTTTATATAAATAATAGCTAATATCTATTAAGCCCTCATTATGTGCCAGGTACCATTATAAATGTTTGGTGTATATGAAGTCATAAAATCTTCAGAACAATCCTATGAGGTAAAGCAATATTATTTCTGTGTCACGAGTGAGGGAACTACGGTACAGAGGGGTGTGGTAATTTGGCTAATGTCACAATGCCAGTAAGTGCCCAAACCAGGATTCAAATCCATACAAGGTGTAGAATCTATGAATTATCTGAGATGAGAGTTTCTGCCTTGCCCCAGAATGGAGGCCAGAAAAAGTAAACTGAATTATAGGAAAGTCAAGAACATGACATTCCCATGACCTGAGTTTGTGTCGACAAAGAGTCCTGATCACTGAAAACTCAAAGAGTTGGATAGCTAGAAAAAACTGCATAGGGAAATGCATTAAGCTGTTCAGATTGGTTTACTCTGGGGAAGGAGAATGGAAAAGGCAGACTTTTCACTTTATGTGCTGCTTTATTCTTTGAATTTGTGTGCTAGAAGCAAATATTGGTTTTTTGTATAGTTAAAAAGAGAATGAAGCAGGAGAATTCTGCATTACAAATTCATTTAGGATCATATGCAACTTAGCGAGAATCCTTTCATTCCCTTATATTACATTTAGTTTAATGCTTTGCAAGTATCATCATTTAGTTTGTAAAGTATGTCCAAGACTCAGCAGGGCTATTTAATTGAAGTATTTTATTCTCTCCTGACTCCACGCTATAGATGTTGTAAGAGCTAAAACCCACCTATTCTTGAAAATTTGTTGTTGTGCACAGGGGGCTGCACAGAGAAAAGTGTACATTGATGAGAAAAACCTGGTACACAGTTTTGGCAGACCTAGTGTCGTATTTGCTCAAACATGAACCGAGCTGAAATCTAAGAGTGGCCAAGGAGAAACTGACTCACCGGAAGAAGAAAATATACCTCCAATGAATCAAGTTATAATCAACACAAAAATTAAATTGCTATCTCCTTGGAAATGATATGTTGTCAACTACTGGACACAGTTCAAAAGAAAAAAAAAGGAACGAACAGGGCTTTTATTCACACTTCTTATTTCTACAGCGTCTGTATGATTTTATTATACTTTTAAAATGTCTTTATTTTTTTGTGCTATAAAGTGTTTTTTCCAAAAAGGAAAAAAGTATTTGAAAGTGAACAGGAGATGAGTTTTAGCTATAACTTGTAAGACTGATTATTAACTATAGTAGCTTTGTTGCATTGGGCATGACTTCCAAAAACCAAAAACACATAAGGATTTTTAAATGGAGAGCACTCCATTTATATACTTTGAAGAATTAGTCATTTTAAGCCATTTTGAATTTTTTAATTTATAATAGAAAAAAACATAAGATGTAGATTACATGTGGAAAAACAAACTGGAAGAGACTGTACCAATATGATCCCAGTAACTGTCTTGTTGAGGAAGGAGATTACAGGTGATTTTAACCTCCTACTTTTGACTTTTCTACATTTGCCAATAAACATATTTACAAAATTTGAAAACTGTCAATAGAAAGCAATGTATTAAAAATATATATCACTAAAAGATAAAAAATATTTCTGTTTAAAAGATATATGACATGAGACATGGATTTATACAGAGTTATGATCTCAGATTCTAAACTGCTCTACCAGTGAGTGACAAGATAAATTTCTGAGAAAAACCCAGTGATCAAGGTAGAGACATGGAAAGACCTCCAAGCAGGGGGAAAAAATTGGCTCTCAAAAATCAAATCATGGATGCAGTCTTATTGCTTTCAATGAATACATTTGAATCACTCATTCCCTTTCATAAAAGAAATGAAAATCTTTGTCTTAAGCATGAAAGTGAAGGGTTTGAAAACAAATATACTTGTAACTGCTGCCTAGTCTGCTCATATGTTACTGGAGAAAGTACATAAAAAGAAGAGTTGGAAAACTCTGACCATTTTGCTTAGATATCTCAGCTTTATACCACTAATGAAAACTGTTAATTTATGTTTTAAACCCCGCCCCCCCCAATTAAGCAGTGGTTAGTGATACTGTCTGATGAATATACTTCAGAGGTAGTGGTATGATTTTGCATCCAGTTCTCCCATTTCTGTTTTATTGGATTCTTGCTACACTATAGGCTACAGAGAACTTCCTTCCCTGATGTGGTATTTCTCCTTTTACTCAAGAAACTTCCTATTTATAATAGAGAATTGGGAAACTTCTATTCATATTTCTCCTTACAATAATAAGGAAAATTTTCCTTAGAAATTGTATAACCATTGTGACTGTATAACCCTTGATCTCATAAAACGTAAGGCTGGTTTGTTTAACTCTTTGTATTGCTTTACTTTCCTTCGGAAAATTCCCCCAAATTCTAGTACGACTCAAGTGTTGTAAGCTCAAGGACCACCTATAACACTTCTACTGGTAAATTTTAGTTTGTTTTCCTTATGATTTTTCCAAATGATTTTTTTCTCTTTTCCATTTGAAATTTTGGGGTAGTCAATCTTGATTATGGGACCAGATAGAGTGGGTGGGAGGTATGGAGGGAAAACCATGGTAGATACTCAAGGCAGGCATTTGACATTAGGATCTCTTGCAGGGAGTCAGCTCTGAGTTTGTCCCTAATGAACAGGTAGATCATAAGGAATTAATATTCTCCAGGAGTGAACACTGCCCCTCATTGGCTTTTCTTCTTCTTTACAAAGGCTCTTGGTTTTCATGAGGTGCCTCTCTATCTCAGTGAAAGGGCTGTGCTGTCAGGTCATAATCTTACTCAGCGAAAGTTCTGGCTTAATCTGAGGTTCCTGCTGAAATCACAAATGATCAAAGCCCGCAAAGTATGTGTTGTTGTGGTAGATTTTCCCTTTCTTTTACGAAATACTGGAAGTAAAGAATTGATTCATACTTTGAGGGAGGAGTCCACAAGCTTTCAAATAGTGCCTAGGTAAATCACCAAATCCAGAAACACATAAGTGTTTGATGAACAAGTGAATACATGGGAAAACGTATATATATTTATATATATATGTGTAAAACTGAATCACTTTGCTGTACACCTGAAACTAATACAACATTGTAAATCAACTATACTCCAATAAAAAATTTTTAAATGATTAAAATGGTAAATTTATATGCTACATATATTTTACTACAACCAAAAAAGCTTTAAAAAATTTAAAAAACAAACAAAAAAACCCCCAAATAATGTATGAGTAATTAGGGTTTTGGTTCTCCTAGAAAAGTCTCATGTCTAAAGCATGAAAAGCTCTATAATATGCTCAGTTTTATTCATCCATGATTACTCAGGCCCAAGTTTTCCCAAATCAAAACTCTTACAGCTTTATCCCCAACTTTGGTTCCATTTTGTAACAATTTAATGAGTTGGAGATTCTTTAAAGAAAAATTTCCAATAAACAAGATGTAATGCTTTTCTTCTGTATTGCAACAAATATTCCTTAATGTAGATTTTCTTTCCTCCTGATAGATACTAATTGATGTTCTATACATTTTTCAAGTTTAACTCATCTGTGTCACTATTCCTGTTTCTAGTCTCCACACCCTTCACCTGTCTTCTCCCATCATTATTCACTTACATCTGTATCAGTGGTTCTCAACCCTGGCCACACATCAGTCTCACCTGGGAAGCTTTTAAAACTTACCAATGCCTGGGCTCCATTCCCAGAACTGACTTTATATGTCTGGGGTGATATCCTGGCATAGATAAAATATTTTAAAGCTCCAAAGGTGATTCTAACGTGCAGCCAAGGTTGAGCCTGTATTCCACTCTTATTCTCATTTCAGTAAAGTGTTGGCATCCCTTTCCCCATGCGGTCTGTCACTGAACTGATTTCCAACCTCCATGAATTACAAAGAAGGTGCCTCTCCCCTCAGAGTCCCTCACTGGAACTCTGACGTCCACTCCCTGTTGAAATAATAAGGCAAAAGAACCACTTTCTGCAGCCAAAGGGTCTGGGGGAAGGATGTGACGATTAAAGGATAACCTGAGGGAGTTTCTATGTGTAATGGGACAGTTATTTATGATGATTATGGTGATGCTTACTCTAATCTACACCTGTGATACAACCTCATAGAACTATATACCCTGCCCACCAAAAAACCAAAACCAAAACTAAACACAAAAAACTAGAGAAATCTTAATAAGGGGGTAGCTGAGTTAATATTGTATCAGTACATAGACAATTTCTTTAAAACAAGAAAGACATAAAAAAATATATATATATGCATTGCTAGTTTATACGTTTATGTAACAGTATATCAGTTACACAATTCTAACTTATTTTTAATGCTTTCTTCCTGAATAGGCTGGAGATGTCAAGAACTATTCATTGTGATGGACCAAGCTTCTTTATCCTAACCTGGTATACGAACTTCCCCAAACAGAAGGTAAATATCATTAATGCATCCTGTCATCACTTACTTTCTTCTTTCCGTTTCAAATCTATGGAGTAGTTTCCGAAGACCACCATTCTTAAATCCCTGAAAATGCGCAGCTGGGGCTCCCACAGTGATGACATCGTAGAGAGCATCTGGAACAGGAATGGACAAGGAGATGAACACTTTGCAAACATTTATCTACAACATGCTGTTTGCATTGAAGCCTACCCACTGTGGGAAGTTTGAGAAATTATTCTGTTTGATTTTGCAGGAATAAAAATGAACTCACATCTTAAGGGGGCAAAGAGGAGCTAATCAATCTTTCTAAAAGCCACCTGTGCACCTAAAGAAGTCATAATATTTCCTTGATTTGTGACTACATCTTAATTATATGGTACTGTGTAGAACAGTATGTTATCTCATTCTATATACTTACTGAGGTAACATGTTAATTGGTCTTTTGTGTATTTTACTTTATTGAGTTTTGCATCATTTAATTTGCAATCATATTGAAATTCAACAATAATGAACAATCTTTCAACCAAAAGTTGCCGAGAAAAGAACCAAAATATTAATGCATTTTGACTCAAGGGCAGAACAGTAATAGTGCATTTAAAAAATCTATACATAGTAGTTTCCTGCCTGTATATACTAAATCTTACACAATTTTGAATGCACGCAATTGAATTTTGCAATTTCCTTAGGTGACATAGAAAGAATACACAAAATGTCTCTTGATCTATTTTCCAGTGAGATACTTTGTTTTTTTTAAATAAAAAATCCATACATTTAAATTGAAACTCAATCCTTTGATCTTCAAAGCCATCAAGTTTGATACATATTAAATTTACCACTTCAAGACATGCCATCATTTTTACATTCTAATGAAAAGTACCCCCATAAGAAAGAAGAAAAAGTGAATGTCCTCTTGTTAAACTACATTTTATTTGAGAAACCTAATTTCATAGTAGATCCTTTTCAAATTGATTTTGGTATTGACACCTTGGCTGTTTTTCTGATCTCATTTACAGGGAAAACATAAATTATTTTATTAGCTTCAAGTAAACACCATAACTTCTTCACAGTGGTTCAATCCAAATGCACCTGAAATAGTTTTTGTTTTTGTTTTGTTTTGTTTTTTTTTTTTTGCTGTACGCGGGCCTCACCGCTGCGGAGCACAGGCTCCGGATGCGCAGGCTCCGGACGCACAGGCTCAGCGGCCATGGCTCACGGGCCCAGCCGCCCCGCGGCACGTGGGATCCTCCCGGACCGGGGCACGAACCCACGTCCCCCGCATCGGCAGGCGGACCCTCAACCACTGCGCCACCAGGGAAGCCCTTCTTTCTTTTTTTTAATAAAATACGTCTTAAATTGAAAAGACTTCAGCTGCACTCAGAGAACTCAAGGTCACAAAAAAACAGAAATACAACCCAAACCAAATGGTTAGTAAAGATACTGAACAATCACTTAATGGATTGTTGGAGTGGTGAGCTCTTGTCCTTTTAAAAAGTCACTAATCAACTAGAAGTCATCTTTTCCTAAAATAGCAACACATTAGACTAGTGTGAAATTTTCAGATTTCTAGTCCAGGGGATTTTAGCCTAGGGCTAAGAAGAGGGTTTTAAGATGCCCAGGGATGGATGGTGAATTGTATTGGTGCATCTGTTCTACTTCATGGAAAGGGGTCACAGCTTTTTTGAACAGTCATGAGATCCCCCAAAAGGGGCCAACTAAAGACTTGTCTACCTGCATTTATCTGAGAAACCTGAGGATCTTGAGAAGTTACCTGCTTTGTCTGAAGTCCCAAAGACATTATACCCAGGGCCTTCTAACTTCTAACCCAGGGATGGAGACCCAGTGATTTAAGTTATTGACTGGACCCTGAGTCCCTGGCTCCGGATCCCAGCTCTGCCATGTATAAGTTGTGCAGCATTGGGAAAACTACTAACCCTTTCTATGTCTCAGCTCCTCAGATAGAAAATGGAGTGCAAAGTAGTAAAAAGAGGTTAGCATTCAGTAAGTATTGTCTATGATTATATTCCCTATAGGAAGTAATCCTACCAATTAAGCAAAGAAAGCTGATATTTTAACTTTTGCTTATTTCTCCATAAAAATAAACTTTTCAGTCTGAAAAGGGAAGTGATTCTGAGGCTCAGTCTTCTGAATAAGATCAGTTCCTGTGTTAATCTAAACTAAATACAAAAAAAAAAATCAACATGATGTTGTAATGAAATACATTGCATTTCTGCTAAAACCTGGGTGACCAGCAATACCAACAATATACCAAAGTGACTATAAACTGTATCCACATGTCCCACCAAGCCCAAATTAAATGCATTCCTAACTCAATTTTCAAAAAAAGTTGTCTATGGACTTTCACTGGATCCAAAAAAACTTGTAGCCTCTCCAACACCACCCAGCAAGAGGGGAAGGATGAGGGAAGTGGAAATCTGAGTGGAGAAAGCAGTCTTAATTGATGGAGATTAAAATGACTTGATTATGCAAAATTTGCAAAACCATTTGTCTTTCTCTGTCTGGCTTAGTTCACTTAGTATGATAATCTCTAGGTCTGTCTATATTGCTGCAAATGGCATTATTTCATTCTTTTTTATGGCTGGATAATATTCTATTGTGCTGACTTTTCCTGCTCTTCTTCTCTGGTTCCCTGTGACCCATGTAGACACTTTATTCCTTTAAGTCTTCCAGTAAAGTCTTCAAGACCTGACGATCATTTCCAATTTCTCTCTTTCCCTCAGCATTATATCTGATCAGTTCTAACAACTCTGCTACCAAAATTTTATTCTCTCTTATACATGTTAAACATCTTTACCTTAATTTTTTTTTTTTTTTTTTTGCGGTATGTGGGCCTCTCACTGTTGTGGCCTCTCCCGTTACAGAGCACAGGCTCCAGACGCGCAGGCTCAGCGGCCATGGCTCACAGGCCCAGCCACTCCGTGGCATGTGGGATCTTCCCAGACCAGGGCACGAACCGGTGTCCCCTGCATCGGCAGGTGGACTCTCAGCCACTGCGCCACCAGGGAAGCCCTTTACCTTAATTTTGATCTTCCTCATGTCTTGTCTAGACTCCTACTGCCTCTTCAGTCCTCGCCTCTATGCATTCACAAGGCAGTGGATTGCTTCTCCTATATGGGTGGCCATTCAATCACTCTGCCCAAAACACAGGCTTTGAGACTTATACCCCTCCACATATCTTTCAAATATAAATAGAAGAACATTCAAATGTCTCAGCATCATGCATGTTTTAAGTGCTCAATAAATGTCAACAAATAGATAAACTAATATTTTGAGGGAAAATTCAGTTTGTCATGTTTGTCCTCAGATCATACATGGAATTACTATTCTTAGCTGAAGAATAAAAATTTTAGATACACTATCCAGAAACACATATATTAGAATCTGGAATATATGTATATATATTCTCCAGGGTATGGGCATGAATATATATCCATTCATGAATCGCATTCTGTAGAATAACAGAGAGCTTACGATTATCACATGCAAAAGAATGAAATTAGACCCTTATAGCAAGCACAAAAGAATCAACTCAAAAAGGATTGAAGATTTAAACATAAGATGTAAAGCTGTGAAAGTCCTAGGGAAAAAACATAGGGAAAAGGTTTCATGAAATTGCTCTTAACAATGATTTCATAGAAATGACACAAAAAGCACAAGCAATGAAAACAGAAATAAACAAGTGGGACAACATCAAACTAAAAAGCTTCTGCATGGCCAAGGAAACAATCAGTAGAGTGAAATGGAAATACACAGAATTAGGAGAAAATATTTTCGAATCATATATCTGATGAGATTAATTTCCAAAATATGTAAGGAACTCCCACAACTCAATAGTAAAAAAAATTAATAACCTGCTTATAAAATGGGCTAATGACTTGAATAGACATTTTGCCAAGAAGACATAAAAATGGCGAACAGGTAAATGAAAAAATGGTAAATGTCATTAATCATCAGGAAAACACAAATCAAAACCACAATGACATATCACCTCACATTTATAAAATAGCTCTTATCAAAAAAAAAAAAAAGACAAGTGTTGGCCATGATGTGGAGAAATTGGAACCCTTGCACACTGTTGCTTGTGGGATGCAAAATGATGCAGCTGCTATGGAAAACAGTATGGAGGTTCCTCAAAAAATTAAAAATACAACTATTATATGATCCAGCAGCCCCACTTCTGGGTGTTTATACAAAAGAATTGAAATCAAGATCTTGAAGAGATATTAGCACTCCTGTGTTCATTGCAGCACTAATTATAATAGCCAAGACATGGAAACAGCCTAAATGTCCATCAACAGGTAAATGAATAAAGGAAATGTGCTGTATACATACAATGGAATACTATTCAGCCTTAAAAAGGAAGGAAATTCTGCAATATGTGACAGCATATATAAACCTTGAGGATATTATGCTAAGAGAAATAAGCCAGGTACAGAAAGACAAATACGCATGACTGCACTTATATGAGGTATCTAAAATGGTCAGTGCATGGTATCAGAAAGTATGTTAAGTTAATCTGTATTACTTGATGTTAACTGCGATTCATTGGTCAAGGTGATATCGGCCACTGCCTAGAGTTGATTCTTCACTGTAGAGCTACTAGGTATTTGAAGGGACATACTTTAAGATTATGCAAGTCTCCTGTTTCTGTTTAAACTGGTACCCATTACTTTTAGCATCCACTGATGAACCTTGCCTGTGGCAATTACTACTGTTCAAATGGTAATTTTCCATTTCCCTCATTCTTGCCAAATTTATTCATTGGAATTCTTCTGGAAGGAATAGATGACCCTTCTTCTTCCTTCATGTGTTTATTCAGTTATTTATTAACATCAATATGAGTATTTTGTTCTTTGATTCATAATCCAACCCTAGCTTTATGTTTAAATTGTTCCAGCTTTGTCCACTGGGAGCCCCTTTGGAATGGCTCCTGTGTCACTTTTTTAGCCCCTTCTGTTTTTTGTTTTGTCTTATTTTATTTTATTTTGCTTTTTGGTTTTTGGACACTTCCTTACTTTCTAGAGCCACAAGATACTCCAGACTCATATTTTCCCTGCCGCAGCCTTGGAATCAACCAGCTTTCCAAGGAACCCTAGTTCTTTTTATTGGAGAATGGTGTTCAGAAATTAATTACTATGAGCAATTACACTCATTGCTACTGCTTTCAATCCCTTTCAGTAGCTAGAGCTAGAAAATATATGTATGTGTACTAACTTGTGCACACACATCTATATTTATCCATCTAGCCACTGCTCTATCTATACTGTACTAACAACAACAACAAAAACCATGAGTCAATGCTGTTACCTCTGACTTCAATTCAGCCTCACAAGATTCCTTCCAGCCTTCCTTCCTTATTTCTACCTTCTCTCCCTGACATTGAGAAACTTGAATCTCCCTATCCACATATTTAAATATATGGTCAATCCTAGTGAAAAATAAAACAGCTTCAGAATTGTTAACCCTACCTCTGTAAAAAAAAAAGAATTACTAACGAATGTACAGTGTTTGTAGTGTTTTTTAATTTAGGATTACAATATCTAGTCCTTTCCAAAGTTTACATAGGCCAGGTCCTTTCTTTCCCAATCTTTTCAGTAAATTATCATTTTTATAATTATCTTTACCATTAATTATCATTTTAAACAAGATAACAAAAGTAAGTTAATAAAAGCAGGTTGGAAATATGAAATTCTATGGAAAACTTACACAATAATTAGTAGCACAACAATCACGATTTGAAAAAAATAAGAATAGAAAGGGAGCCAAGGTGCAGGTACCAAGAAGTAAATATAGAAGCATTCCCCAAATATTCTTCACTTTTGGACTTCATAGAACGCATTTCAAATAAGCAAGTAGAAAATAGTACTACTGTGGTTCAGCAGAGCTAGAAGTGCAGCATCTTATCTATATTCCAGAAGCCATGTCTCCCATTTCCCAAGCCAACCATAATATCCCATTAGAATCAAGAGGTCTTCTCTGCAG
This sequence comes from Orcinus orca, assembly GCF_937001465.1. Classification (NCBI taxonomy): domain Eukaryota; kingdom Metazoa; phylum Chordata; class Mammalia; order Artiodactyla; family Delphinidae; genus Orcinus; species Orcinus orca. The sequence continues at coordinate 24,360,544 of NC_064562.1, forward strand.
GGACACTAGAGTTTCTGTCTGGATACTGAAAGAGTAAATAAGGTCTCTCTTTTGCCTCTCTCACTTTTCTCTGTTGCCTTTTGATTTTACCCATCTTGATTAGAACCATTTCTCAAAAAGCTGGGATCTTTATGTCCACATTTTACAGAGGCTCAAAGAGATTAGGCTTAAATAGTGTTTGCACATTTGAGTTTCAAAGAGTTGCTCTGAGGTATTAACTTTTAAACAGTGATTACTGTGATACTGTGATTTATAATATGAAATAAATATTTGGTCTTCGTCCCCTTTTCTGGCACAGGGTTCCCCAAACCCTGGGAATTTCCTAAGTGTTGAGAGCCACAAAGGTGTCTTCTGTTAGGTTAATGAGGTGACTTTTGGACTGCACCTAAGGATGGGGGCTGGTGGCCAGTGAAACCAACCATGAGATTAGAGGGTTGAAACTTTCAGTCCTTTCTCCTTTGACTCCCCTACGGAAGAGGGGCTGAAGGTGAGTTCAATCCCAATGGCCAATTATTTTATCAATATTGCCTGTGTAATGAAACCTCCATAAAAACCCAAGAGGACAGGGTTTGGAAAGCTTCCAGGTTGGTGAACACATGGAGGTGCTGGGGGAACTCAGAGAGCATGAAAGCTCCACGCCCTTTCTCCATACCTTGCCCTATGCATCTGTTGCACCTGACTCTTCCTAAGTTCTCTCCTTTTATAATAAACAGTAATCTAGCAAGTAGAATGTTTTTTCTGAGTTTTGTGAGTCTCTCTAGCGAATTAATCAAATCCAAGGAAGGGGTTGTGGGAACCCCTGATTTTTAGCCAGTTGGTCAGAAGTATGGGTAACTACCTGGAATTTCAATTGGCATCTGAAGTAGAGGGCAGTCTTGTGGGGCTGAGCCTTTAACCTGTGGAATCTGATGCTGTCTCTGGGAAAATAATGTCAGAATTGAGTTGAATTGTAGGACACCTAGTTTGTGGCTCTGGAGAGTTGCACAAATGAGGGTGGGGGAAATCTCCTCCCCACAATCATAAATAACTAAAGAGTGGTTCTGAAGAAAACAATTAGAAAGTAGCTGCTGAACTCTGTTCTCAGAATTTATATGATTTTAAGCAAAAGAAAACAGCTTTGTTCTTCAGCTATTAGGTATTTTTGGTTTATCATATAATCTGAAATAAGAACATACTGTGTACAGCTGTATAATACCTAATTTTAATTGAGACAGTTTCTGTCACAATTAACATTGATCACTAATATTTTTAAGTATCAGCATTCTTTATGGAAATCACAAAAATCACAAGACTCCAGGGAGTCTTAAAAGTTTGCAACTGTTATTTGATAATTATCAGTTACCAATACCACAGTACTGGAACAGCTAGGTTTATCTCTTTTGGCCCCTTCATCCTTGAATTTCACTTGCAATTACTACATAAATAGTAGATAGATCTATGTACACCAAGGGAATTATTTTTTGGCCTCTTAGTTTAGTTAATGAAGAATGGTATACACTTACCATACCATACTCATTCTTGGCTACAGCAGTCGTACTCCTTAAAATTTAGTTAGAATTAACTGTAATTGACTGTTTTCCTCTAGAAGAAGTCAGATATACAAAAAAAAAATCAATAAAAAATTAAAATTCTAAGACAACAATCTGATCAGTGATATTTGTCTCACTTTAAAATTTCCTCATTTTATCCTGCTGTTTAAATTATGTATCTTTGTGACATGAATAGCCCTTAACTTTCAGATTTTTGGTACTCAATTATAAAAATCTAAGTGGGCATTTTATTTTAAAGAAAAGTCAAGCAAAATAAGTGTAAAGTCTTTTTCTCTTTTTTTTTAAAAAATATAATATGCCTCTCTTCTTTCTTTGATATTTTATGCTTCAACAATTCCTTGGCTTTGTGAAAATTTCATCATATACACCATATGAGGAAAGTGGAGTTCAAATCGTTGAGTCTTGTCAAACTAAAGATACAAGGTTGGTTTGAAATCTAATAGTAGGGCTGCCTCATAGCCTTTTAAAAGCCATTTAATAATAGAAATGAGATAGTAAGTCTATTTTTTCTCAGAAGATCTCTTTAAAATTCCTACAACTATAAAAAGAGTGCTGATGAAAAAAAAAAATGTAGACATGCTGATCTCATTTCAAGGAAAAATTTAAGCATAATCCCTGACTTTAAAATGACCCACAAAATGACTTCGACATGAATCTCAAGACAAGAGGGAATTCTAAGGGAAATCTGTTTCAAAATAGTCCAAGCAAGTTGGCATGATGATTAAACATATCTAAAAGGTAATTGCACTTCACTGATGAGGTGATACACCTGAACTCTTGAGACACAGAAATCAGGGAGATCTAAATAGCTCCTCTTGTCTCCTCCTTCCTTCCGTGTAGAAATTAGAAGACTAAGGGGCAGAGAGGTTAGCTGACTCATCCATATTAAACAGTAAATCCTGGCCGATCTTGCATTTGATTATAGCCACAGCTTTATGATATAATATAGTAGGTTCTTTCTTTTTTTTTCCTTTCTTTCTTTCCCTTTCCTTCCTCCCTCCCTCCTTCCCTCCCTCCCTCCCTTCCTTCCTTCCCTTTTCTCTCTCTTTTCTATGTACTATATGCTATTGTATATATATATATATATATATATATATATATGTATAAAACATACAAACTAACTTAAACATAGTATAATAACACAAGAATCCATACTGTATAATATTCACAACTGTTTTTCTATGAAAGTAAAATATACTGGAGAGGGAAACTGTCTTCTTAATTTCAGGGATTTGTGTTATTGTCACTGCTGCTAAGATCTCTATTGTGGTGGGTATTCTATTTGTTGCATTTAAGTAATGGACAAAGATGAAAAATTAACTTAATGGGTCTGGGGGCACCTGAAGTTAAAGGAAGGTTATTTCATTTGTCCGTATGAGACATGACATCATAGTTCTGCTGTTACTTGTTTCAAGAGCTGGACATTAGCCTTGTCTTTGGTGAACCTGCCTGCTCCTGTTTGCATAGCTACCTCTCCAAATATAAGAGACATATTAATCAAATGTGGATAGATGAAATTTACTAATGGTAAGAATTAAAATAGATGTAGACTACATCCAAATAACTCACCAGTGAAATACCAAGGCTTGGCCAATCTTACTTGCATCATTACCTGGAAGAATGTTGTCTGTAATTCAGCTAAACATTCAAATCAGTAACCATGGATCTTAAATACATTTAACTTGATTCATTTAATCTGCTAAATATATGTTATATAAGCAAGTAGAAAATCAGACTGACTACCATCTAACTTTTAACCATTTTATTTTTCAAGTAAAGAAAATCAAAGCTCAGAAAGGTTATCAACTTGGTCAAAATAAAAAAAAAAGTAAGGGGTAGAGTCCCCCAAATTCAGTCAAGATTTTAATTTCTATTATAATACATAGTTGGTGATATAGTCTGTAAACACCTACTTTAACTGAATTTCAATTTAAAATAACATTTAAACTTCTAAAAACTTAAATATTTTAAAAACATATATTTAATATTATACATAGGACATGCATATCATATATATATATGAGTAGCCTTGGGGAAAGAAACCAGCATGTAATAGAATTCAGTACTTTCGAATTAATTCTTGGCTGTTAGACTCTCTAGTCCTTTCCCCCATTTACTCCTTAAGTCTTCAAAGAAAGGAATCAGTCTTTCTGAAAACTATGTCAAAAACCCTCTAGTTGATGAGTTGTACCCTAGTTCCGTAACTTCAAAATATTGCTTTTCTCTTTACTGTTTGATATTTGTCATCACAAATAAGAAATTCTTTTATATATCCCATTATGGGTTGAACTGTGCCCCCACTCAAGAAAGATATCTTAGAATATGACCTTATTTGGAAATAAGGTTTTTACAGATGCAATCAAGTTGCAATAAGGTCATTAGTGCAGGTCCTAATCCCACATGACCTAATCCAAAATGTCCTTAATGGGGAACTTTGGACACAGAAACAGACACAGAGAAGATGGTGTAAAGGCATAAAGGGGAACGACATACAAAGACGGAGGATCTGTGGGATGTACCAACAAACCAAAGAAAACTAAAGACTGCAGGAATACCGTAAGAAGCCAGGTATGGAAGGAGGCAAGAAGGAATCCCCTGTCAGTTTCAGAGGATGCACTCCTCTGCCAACACTTTGATCTTTAGACTTCTAGCCTCCAGACTGTGAAGCATTGCATTTCTGTTGTTTATGACTCCCACTTGGTGATACTTTGTTATGGTGGCTCTAGGAAACTGATACATATCCCACTAAACTAATTAGAAGAAATTTTGTTTGCTTTTCTAAATATCTTTCTTTTAGTTGCCAGTTTCTTCCTTTTACACTGGAGCAACAAAAACTAACTGCCTTGTATCATCCCAGTTCACTCTAGTCTATTTTCAGAAATTACCTTAGAGAAAACAGCATAATGTAAATGGTTCTTTTGTTTTCAAGAAATAAGTATAAAGTAAAAGGCCACATAGATAATAATTTCTCTTTGTGTGGTGGATGTATTTTAAGGATTATCACCAAATATTTAAATGCACATTTAAAATATAAATTCCTATCAATTTGGCTTCAACAAACTATCTGGTTTGATGATACTGCTACCCATCCATGGCTGTAACCTGATTAGTCACAGTACTTGCATGTGATGATTTTTCTAAAATGCCTCTCTAAATCATCCTTTCTCTAAATCTCGCTACTTCTTTAGTTCAAGATTTCAACGTCTCTTAATAGGCTCTTAACTGATTACTTTCCTCCAATTTTAACAGTCCTGATAAAACTGACAGATCCGTTTTGTTCCAGTGATAGCAAATGCCACATGTATCATAAAAACTATTATTGTTCATTCTATGTGTTTTACGTGGTCTAGTTCACTTAATCAGGAAGGAAAAGACAGTGCTTAGAAAGATTAAATAACAGGCTTAAGGTCATATATAAAGTAGTAAAGCTGAAATTCTGTTCCCCTCCAAAATATATAAACTTTTTTACTATATCATAAAAGTCTCTTCATATAGGCCATTAGGGAAAAAAAAGTTATGCTGGTTGTCAGATAGCTTTTGAATGTTGCAGCTTCTTTATGACCTTGGTTTTGATGATTTTTTTAAAACCATTAGATATTGTTATGTTCAAACTATTAACAGACACTCAGTATTCAGGGAAGAATTCCTGAAAGCCTCAGGCCAATCCATCTCATTTTTAATTCAGTTGACATAATTTTTGGTGAACAGGATGCAAGTTAAAATTTCAGATAGTTGATAAGGGTTACCAAAGATAATACAATTATATATCAGAATGATTTTAACTACACTTGAACTTATACGTTAGCTAGTTGTGTATACACAATCAGTATGCACCAACTTGAAAAATTTAATTTTTCTGATTATAAAACTTCAGGTAATTTTAAAACAGACAGAGATTTTATTTTAATTTTTTAAAACTCTGACCTCTAACCTGTAGCCTCATCGTGACAATGGCTACAAAATTGGGTGTTAGAATGCTTCTTTAGATGTATCTGTGTATGTGCATGTTTGTATGTATATGTTGATAGACTCAGCATAAAGGATTTGATGATCTAAAGTAACTTTTAGCTTCCTAGGAAGATGAGTACCCATAGGATGACCACAGCATTTATGATTCAGAGAGACCTTTGAGATGGAAAGGATGTGGAGGGCATCATTAACAAAGATGCTGGACAAACAGGCATAGTATGGGACTTCTGCTGATAAATAAGGGCAGGTGGTCACCCTAAATATGCACAAAATTGATACAGCAATAAGTTAAAGAAAAGGGAGATGAGAAGAGTATTTAAAATATATTTTACTGAGAAATGGCAAGGAATTACTTGAGTGGCAATGAATTCAACCCCGTATCATTCACTCTAGAACTATTCAGGTATGTTATGAAAATCTATGTGTATTTTCTTGAAAAATGTCTCTCACAACCAAGTACATCAAAATACTGTAGCACCTTCTATCTGATAAACCCGCTTCTCATAGGGAAGTGGGTGATTCTGGTGATAGCCACCACTAAGTCGGAGAAACAGCACATGAGTCCATCTTTGGCCTCTGGTTTCTCAGGATAGGCACAAAATGAACGAGTCTTGTTTTTCTTTTTCTCTAATTCAAACAGTAGCACAATGGGGAGCTATTAGGCATCGCTGATAATACTTAATAAAGCTAATACTCATCTTGCATAGTCACCTGTAACTCAATTCATAGTTATTGAGTTCATAGGTGGCATATTTACAAAACATTGCCCAGAAACACAGCAACGAAAATGTAATGGTTTCTTTTGTAGTATCTAGGGTCATTATCAGCTTCAATTGTTTCATCTTCACCTTTATATAACTGCTAAAATTTCTAATTCTGCCAATAGTCAAGCCTTTTAAAGAAGTACACACTAATATAATTTGCCCATTTGAAAAAGAATACTATATACTACCTTTCAAGTGAGGGCTGTGTACGTGCATTCTTTGCAGATGTAGGTTTATCGGAACAAATTCTAATGTTTTCTCTCCTTTGCTGCTGCTTGATTTGAAAGAGGACCCTAGGTGGAAAAAAAAAAATTAAACACCATTAGAAAATAAATAGTGTGTGTGTGTGTGTGTGTGTGTGTGTGTGTGTGTGTTGAAAAGTACATTTGACATAGAAAAATGTTATAAGAATTTCAGAAAGAAAAACATATTCTGTAATAGTGGATTTTCTTCTCAGAAATTTAATTAAAAAAAATTCTCAGTTACCCCTATAATGATACCATGAGGTAAAATAGTGCAATTTTTTCTTCTTTGTTTTTCATGCCAAGATGGTAGAGTTGGAAATAAAAGTTTTCTGCTTTTTATTAAATCTTGAATTTTCTATGTCCATAACAACAGTATTTATTATTGTTTTCACATAACATACATGAAATTCATTTCAGTTTGAATATGTAAAGTCATTGATTTCATACCTGTTTCCTTGCTGAGTTCTGTCAGAATGTCTTGGTACATATTCACCATTTGATCACAGTGAGTAAGGACATTTTTTCGTAGATTGTCCCAGTGTGGAGAAAGCTCACCAAGTTCTTTTAGCTCCTGGTTTCTGTTAAGAATGAAAAAGAAGAGAAAATATTTATTTTGATCTTAAACCCACAGACACAAAATGCTTAATCAGGGTTGCCAAACTAACTGATTCACCATCCTTTTCAGGAAAGCTCTGTGCTTATTAGGAAAAAAAATCATTTTAACACAAAGGAAGAAGTGACTAGGTTAGGCCACACAAACATTAAAGTCCTGTATGTCAAAGAGCAAAAAAAAAAGGTTTAAATTTATTGATAAAAATTTCACAAAGATGGCAAAGACTTATTATCCTTAATATAAATAGAGGCCATTCAGTTAAAACAAAACAAAACAAAACACTAAACCTCAATAGAGAGATAGCTAAGTTCTAGGCTTTGACTATCCCACATGAAATAATTTGGAAAGGGTTATCTGACTGTGAAGGAAACACAAGCTAATCACGGAATCTAGTTTATATATAATATAGCTGTAATCTTTCTAAAGCCCATAAAGAGTATGATCAGGTATGATTTTACTGGTCTCAATTTCTCCTAAGGACAATTTAGGTAAATACTGTATGCCTATATTTTGTCCCCTCTTTATCAAAAGAAGAGCTAATCAAGATCTAGGTTTTAATTATTAACTTTAATTCTCTACCCTTTAGCCATGTTAATTTAAGTCATCAGAATGCCTTTTTAAATTATAATGATAAATGGTTTAATATGCTTCTTGGTTAGATTTCTCATTCATTTCTATAACCTTTTACCAACAACATTTTCATGAGGCAGTTTAACCAGCAGTAATGAAACTTCTTTGCTATTTTGGCTGTGAAACATGCTAAATACCAAGCTAATAAATTCAGAAGATGTAGAAGCTTTAACATCCTGTTAAATTCAGGAATAATGGATGGTGTGCAAAAATGTGACTTGCTTCCAAATGCTTGTAGCTGCCTTTGTTTGGTTTCAATGGGAATGCGATATAGTATTGCTGCATCTTCCATTTGAGGTCTTCACAATTTTTGTGAACATTAATCTCATTCTCAACTTTTCCACAGATTAACTTTCATCAGACAACATTCATGGAAGTAATTAATCAATGGACAATGGGAGTAAAGGAAATTCATGACCAAAGCGGGGTTAGGGGAGAAGGCTGAAGAGTGGGGAAGTCAAGTTCTCTGTGTGGACTCAGATGGTAGGGTATTGAAATTCAGGACAAAACAAACAGATAATTCCAAAAGCTGGAGATATCAAGTCTAGAAGAATCTGGGCAATTAGGTCAAATCTGAGGTAGAGAGCAAATGTGATATGTCAACTTAATATGTAAGATTTTGGGTTTTACTTTCAATATATGGTTATAATAGAAATCTTAACTAGGTATTACTGTTTAACACTAATAAACTCACCATGGGTTTACAATTTATGTTGTCTCTGAATTCCTATCAGAAATAATAATTATAAGGGAGGTGGCGATGGAGGGGACGGTAAGAGTGAAGCCCCTGACTACGGTGCGGAATATTGGGGTGGAGTACACCTCCCTGCCCAAGAGGAGTCTGACAAAGTGTGATCAGAAAATCTTAGCGTTCTGTAGGGAGTGACTTGAAGGAAGCCGGGAGGAATCTACAAACTGGGGTTTAAAATTCATTACACTCCTCCAATATGTCAAAACTTACATACAGGAATAACTAGACGAAACCTGGCGTTCACTGCTTTTTTGTTCTAAGAGAGGACATTAAACAGATACACATTCTGAAAGGGACAAACAAACAACATAAGGTTTCTCCGCATTAAAAAAGTTCAGGGACTTCCCTCGTGGTTCAGTGGTTAAGACTTTGCCTTCCAATGCAGGGGGTGCGGGTTCGATCCCTAGTTGGGGAGCTATGATCCCACATGCCCTGCGGCCAAAAAACCAAAGTATAAAACAGAAGGAATATTGTAACAAATTCAATAAAGACTTTAAAAATGGTCCACATCAAAAAAAATCTTTTTTAAAAAAAGTTCAAATATAGGAGAACTATAGAATAAAGGTATAATATACTAGAGTAATGAAAAAGGTGTAAAACAAAATGGGGCAGAGTAAGAAAATAAGTTTTTAGAAAATGAAAGAAATTAATTACATTAATACATTAAAATAGAGAAGATAATTACCTGCATCAAAATCAGTAAACTTTTCAATCAGGAAGGCTAGGGCTGTTTGTATTATATTTTGATTTGTCACTCAGTAAACAAAAACTTTAGCATCTAAGAGCCTTGTTTTATATCTCCATCCAGGTTCTCTGGAAGGCAGGGCCTGAGATCAAGCAATCCCAGCTCAGTCAGAGGGAGGTAAGAAGGGAAGTGCTGAAGGGAAAAAGCGAAAACAGGCATAACGTCGTTCATTATCAAGCTGGGCAGAACTTCACAAGAAAACACAGCTGGTTAGGTGGCCATGTGGAATGACTCCAGAGAAGTCATACGGAACCTCTGCACCTTGGAACAGATTGTTAGATGGAGGAAAATGCATTTATATGCCAGTTCCTTACCATCCACTCTATTTCACTGGTAAAGATTCATCCGATGGGACTTTAGCTCCTCTGTACTTCTAGTTATGCAATCTGTCTCCTCCACGCAGCCACTGGGGGGGCAATATTCCGGTGGAGACAGAACTTTCCTGGGTCTGGTAGAATATAGGTGCCAAGTCCACTCTGGATACTTCCACAGATACTTCCACCATTGGGTGCATGATAATGGCTGGTCTTCACCTTGAGGGAGACTGATAAGCTGGTGGCATCAGGAGATAAGGTGACAATGGTGTCACCGGTTGGGGTTCTCCATTGAGCAAGTGGTCAAAACTTGAAGACACATTCCAGTTAAGCCAGCACAGAAAAGCACATAAACTGAGCCCAGGAGGGGCTCTCCATTGAGCAGGTGGTCAAGACCTGAAGACGTGCTGGGGGTGAGTGGGCATAGGAAAACACAAAAACGGGGCCCAGGACAGGAAACTTCTTGCACAATTCCGATCCATTTATGAAATCCAGATAGCATATAAGACAACATTCTTCACCTTCTGCAAGAGGGAAGTTCAAGTACAATCCTTCAAAATGACGGCCAGGTGTAACTTCCCAAAGATTTAAAGAGAAGCAGCGAACCAAGCACAAGAGTCAATACTCCAGCTGATTCTGGGGGCCTTAGCTGGTGATATTCATCATTCTACCACTCATTTCAAATTTGCCTCATACTCCACTGGCATTTCTGGAGTGCTGCCTTGTGAGGTCACTCTTCGTTTCCTTGCTGTTATGGAATTTTAGTTGTGGCAATTTCCCATGCACTTCTGGCCATGGAACACCTCTGAGTTCTAGATAAATTTCTCTTTGCTCAGCAGCCCTACTTCCCCATGGTGTATCTCTTACTATCTTTGCCGGTCCATTTAGTTAGGAATGTATGGTAGTCAGATCACACAAGAAATCAACCACAACTTCCAGTTAAGTGGGACTCTTAATGGGTCCCCTGACAGAACGCCTGTCCCCATACTCCAAGAACCAGGATTCTAACTGGCAAAGTCTAAGGCTGTAGGGAAAGAAAGCGCAGATCCCCAAAAGTGGGGCACTGTGATTGATTATAAGGGCTAACCCTTTCTTCTAGAGGTGGATATTTTAGCTAGAGCGGGCACAACATCCTATACCAGCTGTTGGTTTAGCATATAAACTTCATCCTGGAGGATAGTATCCCAACCCTAAGTTTTTTTACCCAAGCTGGTACCTTAGCTGAGTCTTTCATGGTTAATATTATTCCACTGTTCTATCAGGTCTGTGGCTTTTGGGTGGAGGGGCATGCAGTGATTACAAACTCATGTCGCACCTCGTTTTACGTAACACTTGTCCTTTGGTTGGAGCAATGTTATGTGGGACACCAGATCATTCTGTAAGCCATCAGATGGGGGTGCCAGCAGTGGCACTGTGAGCAGAAAAGGGAAACACGTATTCAGACTATGTTTCATGTCCCAGGATAAACTGCTGCCCTTTCCAAGGTCAAAGGGATGCAACGTAATTGACCTGCCACCAAATAGCTGCTGGGTCTCCCCCAAGGAATGGTACCATATTCGTGTCCATTGCCAATCTATTTCTGGCATTTAACATTTAGCAGTGGCAGTAGCTATATCAGCCTTGGAGAGGGAGGCCACGCCTTTAGGTCCATGTATAACCCCTGTGTCTGCCACCAAGGCCATTCTCTTCATGGGTCTATTTCACAAACTCTGGAGTGTCCAAGAAAGGAGTCTGGCTAATCCATGGGCAGGTGATAATGTTCTCTGGTCATAAAGAGTATTTGCTTTCTGATGGGCATGGCTCAGGCATACTTGTGCTCACTCCTATAAGCCCATCTACATACCCTTGCCCATACTCCTTGAATCCAATCTTCTAGTCTTATTTCTTCCAGGCCCGTGAAGCCATTCACTTTGCTAAACTTAATATATATCCATACCTCAGGCCATCTCTCCCTCTAAATGACTAACAATCATACTGTTTCTCAGATCTCCCCACTGGATGGATTTTCTTCATTATTGACCTTAAGGTCCACCTAACACATCAGGCTGACCCATCTTTTTAAGAGTTTGAGTTTTCTTCCTCCATGAGTTAATCAGAATGCAAGAGAAGCATCATAAGATAGAGGTACTAACATGAGATCAGTGACATGAGACTCTGGGACAGCTCTTTACGATATATGCTCATACCTCCTGGATCTGCTTAAGCCCAGTTTCGAATGTATCACTCCCACCACACAATACATTACTCCTACATCATACAATGGGATCACAGTAGTACCCAGTTCACAATGGGCAGCTCTAGGCCGAGAGTCATTCTGTGTCTAAATCATCGGGGGTTTAGTCTCTAACTGGGGCCCAGTATCACACTGGGATGATGCAGGAACCACCAGTACATTTCAGAACCCTAAAGGTCTACACTGAAACAATCCTACCTGAAGTTGCTGAAGCCTCCACAGGGCAGCATTATTTCTCACCATGGATACGTTCAGACCCATTGTTCAATCTCATGTACCCAAGGGCTGGCAACACAGTTAGGAACTTTGGAAATGTTCCTCTTCCTTGGGCTCTATTTGACACACTCTGCTTCTCCATTAATGGTTATATATATATACACATATATATACACTATATTTTTGATAAATATGATATATATGACTTTCATACATATTTATGACATATATATGACTTTTATATACATAAAGTCTGAATGGTATATGCATCAGAAATATAGTTCAAATCACAGCAATTATTTATGTACATAGATGAAGAAGGTCTTTTTTGTGTATGTATATGTATGTGCTATATTCCTGATTTCCCCCATTATTTGTCATTGAACCAACATATGTTAGAGGTGGAGCAACCATACGTGCCAGTTTACACCTGTTACTCCATTGTAATTATCAGCACCTCTTTCATTTGCAAAATATCCCTTTAAATGACCCAAGTTTTAGGATATCAGAATTAACATATCCTTTTTGATATAGTAAAAGAAAACAACAGCTACAAACTCACAGAATGTCATGGCTGGAAGGAAATTTAGGAAACAATTTGAAACCTCTTGCTTCACAGATGGAGGCATCTAAATAAAGCTGCTTGTTAATCTCAGAGTCACTAGAAAAACATAAGCCTTTTAGACTATAATTCTATACCAACTCTTTCCTCACCCCATAAGATTCTCCACTGTAAGAACAAAGAAATACAAAACAAATTAACAAAATTCCAAACAATAAACACAGTGCCTTGTTTATGAAGGTACTCAATGAATATATATGGAGTGAAGGGGTGGAGAACCTGGAGCTATTGACTTCTAGAATCACATCTATAAACTTTAATGTACTTTTAACATTAAACCTGAACAAAGGGTACGTTGTAAGTTGAGATTTTTTTACTTCTGTATCTTTCAGTTCAAGTGGCATGGCTACTAGGTATGCAGTAATAATCTCTAAAATATGTTCAAGTGCATAGTGGTGTCTAGTATTCTGAGACTCACAGATAATGGCCCCTGTGGTCCAGTCTGCATGTTGCCACTTCTATCTAAACAGAAATCTGGCATCAACATTATAATTAAACAGTTACACATCTTTACTAAACCTTTGGTGTGAATGGAAAAAGTGATGAGCTGTGTAAATGCATTTTTAATCCATAGAAAAATATTTTTTAAAACACTCCGCTATCTATTAACATTATCATTTTACTCACAGTAACACCTTCTGCTTTCAAAAGCTGTCTCCTTTAATTGCTACCTTACAACAATGACAATGAATATTTCTTTCTGGAAAATCCACTGCCCTGCTAAACACACACAATCTCTTATGAATTCCCTACCTTACTCTCACTAAAGTTCTATTTTTAAAACAAATTTTCTAGCTTGTCTCTAACTCTTTCCAATTCTCCAAGACTCCAATAGGTAGGCACAGGAAGTTGAAAAGAAAAGACTGAATATTCAAATACTAATAAGCTTGGGCCGCTTACACATTAAAGTTCTTTTGGCACTTACTGCCATCCATCCACTTTCACTTTGCTACCTACAAAAATAAAAGGCAAATCATATAAAATATGTCTCCAAAGGAGACAGGTGATTGCTAAGGCCTACTTGAGAAATACCTAATGCTCTATGGTTCTTGACATTTCAACTGTAAAGACTGACATTCTTGATACTTGATGAAATATTCATACAGATCTCTGGTGTACTTTTTGCCTATATGGTTTGTTTCATCTTACCTTGTTTAAATATTTCAAAAATACATGCTTTTTCTCTTTAGGAAAATTGCAAGTTCCTGGAGGTTATTATGACCCTCTGAACCTTCCATAATGTGAAACACACTACTAAGTATAACATGTTTGAAACACAGACTATTAAATAACATGAAGAGAAAATGAGACCAAAAAAAAAAAAAAAAAACCCAAATGACTCTTGAAGAGTAAAAAGAAATAACTGAACACAAAATGAGTCACAGAGAAACTGAAAAGGAAATAGCCAAAGCTGCTTTCACATATAATGCATGAAACACTGGAAAGATTATTAAATAGGTAAACGTTTTTTAAACTTCATTACTTACATCCCTGGGGCTGTCATGGCTAGAAGGACAGGGAGGGTGTTGGGCAACAGGGAAACCAAGTAAGCAAACTGGCATCCGGCCCTTTTCCTTACTCTAGCCATCCACCTGCTCTCACTGAATCTCCCTAATTAATACTGGAATTCTCTGTACAGAGCTGTAAACAGTTTCTGCTGCTGAAAAATAAAGCTAGGTTTAAGACTATCAAAACAGCACCTAGTTCAAAGAGGAAAAAGTTTAGCATCTACTTAAAGCCTCTATTTAAAAGTAGTTTCAAAGCCTGATGATGATGTATTCAAGGGGGGGAATTCCAACATGGGGAAAACTTTGCTCTGAGTCTGTGAGTTACAGAGACTTGTCTTGTTTATCGTCTTGTCCTACCACAGTCCTTTGTCCATAGAAAGTGTTCCATGTAGGCCTGTTAACTGAATGAAAGATTTGCTTGAAGACTGTAATTCTTAGATTTTCCTGAAATTCGAGATAAAGTCAAAATATAAGCTAACCCCAAAGTAGAATGCTGAGCTCTGCTCCAGTTAAAATGGATACGTGCAATACATAAATGAGTCACTGTTGAGTCTTCTAACCTTATACGGTTGAGATCTGTAACCCTAGTTTGGTTATGTCTTCCTCAAGGATAGAGAGAGATTTGAAATGTATCTTCATATGGCATCTCTTACTGTGATGGTTAATTTTATGTGTCAACTTAGCTAGACCACAGGGTGTCAGATATTTGGTCCAATGTGATTGCCGGTGTTTCTATAAGGTTGTTTTGGATGAGATTAACATTTAAATCTATAGACTGAGTAAAGCAGATTGTCCTCCCTACTTTGGGTGGGCTTCATCCAATCAGTTGAAGGCTTGAATAGAGCAAAAAGGCTGACCATCCCCTGACCAAAAGAGAACTCCTCCTGCCAGGCTGACTTTGAGCTGGGACACTGGCTTTTCCTGGGTCTCAAGCCTGCTGGCCTTTGGACTAAAACTACACCATAGTCTTTCCTAGGTCTCCAGCTTGCTCACTCACCCTGAAGATCTGAGGATGAGTACACACACACACACACACACACACACACACCTTACTAGTTCTGTTTCTCTAGAGAATCCTGAGTAATACACTAACTATGTAGAGATTCCATCAGAAAGCTTTCTTTCTGCTTGGTGTAAAAGAAGTTGGGGGTGGTGGTGAGATGGAAATATCTAGAATACAGTTTAGGCTCTTTCATGAACTTTTATCCCTCCCACTACATTTTACAAATACTCTGACTTCTTCAAAAGAAAAATAACCATAGAAATGCTCAGCCT
Organism: Orcinus orca; assembly: GCF_937001465.1. Lineage (NCBI taxonomy): Eukaryota > Metazoa > Chordata > Mammalia > Artiodactyla > Delphinidae > Orcinus > Orcinus orca. The sequence continues at coordinate 24,375,979 of NC_064562.1, forward strand.
GTCTAAGGGACATACACAAGAAATCTCTAGTCCTGAGGCCAAAGTGCCACATGTGAGCACCTATCTTATTAGAAGTGTAAACCCAGAATAATCAACTAAATATCTGGCTATGTGAATTCAAAAGACCAAATAGCCTGATAAAAATTTATCTACCAAAGGATACAGACCAGTAAGAAAGACATTAAAATGTTATTTGAAATTGTTATTATCTAAGCAAATAGAAATATTTTCCTACAATGAGCTGTACAATACCATTTTGTAGAATAAAAATGGCTACACAATTTAAATAGAGCCTTTTGGTAGTTATCACACTCTAAAAGTACATGTGGGTGTACATGGGTGGCAAGTTTAAGAGGCAAATGGCTTTCATTCATTAAGCAAAATTAGACCTTAAAACAAACCTGAAAGAAGCCATAAAAATTTGCCCATTAGGAAAAAAAATTAAACATGAAATAGTCAATGAAGTGTAGACTCCATAAATGACTGGTGGGTGGCTTCATTTCATAAAGTGGCCCGGTGACACCATAAAACTGAACAAAGTTCAACTACATGTCAAGTTTCACAGTATTTTCAACCCACAATTCAAACTGTCTGTGCTTTAACCTGTAGAGGGATAAAAACTGCATCCATAAATCACAGGCTTTTTTAAAATGCATTTTTGTAAATGACAACGTGGGTAATGTTGCAATCCACGAGCCACTATTTCACTGGAAAAAGTGACTGGATATTCTGAGTGGTCCTTCACTCTGATTTTCATGTGACATTAAAACAAGCGGCTGTTGTACTATACACTCAAGGTTTCAAGTTTATATGCAAAGACTAAGCATTGGAACACAGTAACTACAGGAATTAGCTGTAATCACAGAATCTGTTTGTATCTGATAAACAGCCAGATTCTATAATTTAATTTTAGGTAGCTGCGTTAGAAAAAAATGAGGAGTGATAAGTATGTCTTATTCCATCCTGAGAGTCTATTTGCTGCTCCTGATAAAGGTGATTTGGTGTTTATTTACTTCCACATAACATCTTCTTTACCCTTCAAAGTTTGTCAAACATGGTCATTTATTGTTTTAATATGTTAAAGCTCAGTGTTTCATTTATGCTTAAAATGGTGGCGTGTTCATATGAAGTTTCTCCTAAATCCACATATACTAATATATGTCTTTCTATTTTGGGTAGCCATGAAAATTACTCACTGTACCGGAAAGGCTACTAAAGTAAGAACAGATACTCACACTGTTACCATTTTTCATTATTCATGCCCATACTTTTAGAAAGTGCAAACGTTTGTGAGTATCACCCTTTTGAATTCTCACTCCTGCATCTGGAGTGCAGATGTCACCCAGTTCAGTTTCATGTCCCAGAGCCCGACTAAACAAAATTAAAAATTCAGTCTCACTAGGCACATTTCAAGTGCTCGATAGCTACATGGCTATCAGAGTAGGCAGTGCAGTATAGAACATTCCCATCATCGTGGAAAGTTCTAGTGAACAACATTGTTCTGGAAAAATGGGAAGAATATAAGTGAGAAGTAAAGTGACTTGTTTGATGCCATATTGTTAGGAAGTGGCAGAATCAAGACATGTACCGAGGTCTTGTGAATGCAAATCTTGTTCTCTTTTTTATTTTAATTTCTGGTGAGTATGATTTCTTTTAAGCAAGTATCCTTCAATAGGAGGACAAGATTGGAATCTCCCATCTGAGGGACTCATCTGTATGTAAATTCCACCCAGGTCAACAAAGAGCTGGTGCAAATATTTTGCTCAAGTGTGCACTTACCAGACAGCCTTGGCTACCATAATTGCTGGAATCTCAAACAACAAAACAAAATTCTTATGTATTTTCTATTCCTTTAACAAATATTTAGCGGTGCTGATTATGCTTATTCATGCCAGGCACTATAATAAGAACTTTATAAATATTCACTCATTCTATATGCATAACAGCCCAAGGAAGTAGGTATTATTATTATCATCCTTATTTTTTAAATGAGGAAACTGAGACTCAGGGAAGATAAGTAATTTACCCAAAGTTATCCAGATAGTGAGTAGCAGAGTTGGGATGAAGCCCAGGAAGTTTGCCTAGGGTGTCCATGCTTTAAACTCCTATGCTAGACAGACTCTCCATTAGAAATACAGCACAATCTCACTCTCACTAGAAATCACATCAAGAACATATATCTTGATACTATCAGCTTGAGGAAAAAACAAAATAAAACCCTTCTGTTTTTGCAGACAAGCGTAAAGCTTGATGTCAGCCTTCTTATTCTTTACATTAAATTCCAATGAGCAGGAAGAAAGGGGGATTTTATGTTACTAGAACTCTTTAAAATTAGAGATGCTACTGCTGGTTATCCTAGATCAGTGCTGTCCAATAGAACTCTCTGTGTGATGGTGATGTTCCAAAGCTGTGCTATTTAATTACAATGGTTACCAGCCATATGTAACTACTGCACACTTAAAATGTGACTAAGGTGATGGAGAAACGAAATTTTAAATTTCATTTCATTTCAACAAATTTTAACTTAAGTTTCAATAGCCACATGGAGCAAGCAGCATCTGTACTTAATAGCAAAGACCTCGATGGTTCAATTAAGAGCCAAAGAGGGCTCCTTTCTTTCTTCTAAACCTTGTGCTTGCCCATTATGTCCTACATCAAAGAATTATAACTTATCTATTCAGTCATGCAGGTCAGAATGCTTAAGTTATTCTGCACGCCTTACCTCCAGAGATGATCTATCACCAAACTCTGCTCATCAAAAAAAATCCCAAATGTTTGTACATTTCACCATTTCCCCCCAGCCACCACGGTCTAAGTCACCACCATTGTTCGCCCAGACAAACACAACATCCCCTAAATTGTTTTATCCCTCCACACTTGCTTCCCTTTTTCTAAGTGTAATCATGTCATTCTCTTCACGCAATTTCAGCTGTTCTTGGGAAAAGACTACATTCCTGAGTGCTCATTATATGCCAGGTATTATGCTAGATTCCAGGAATAGTACAATAAGAAAATTGACAAGTTCCTCCTTTTCTGTGTCCCAGAAGGCCCTAAGTCTGAAGTCTGAAGTCTGAAGTCTGAAGCCTGACTATCATTCCAAAATCACTGTCTCAGCTCTAAATACACCAGCTTTGTGAGAGAAGTCCATTTTTCTGCCCACTGGGAATTTGTAGTACCATATAATAAACGTATCTATGAGGTATGCACTTACATACACACAGACCCCAAATCCCACAGCCATAAGTGCTAGAGTCTCCTGATTGTTCACTTAATTTCTACAGTAGCCCTGTAGGACAAATGATAATATTATTATCTAAAAAGTGAAAAAAAAATTGAAAATTGAGAAATTGTGTAATTTTCTAAAAATTATAAGTACGTATCAAATGGCAGATAAAGAGGTTTTGGACTCGGGTTGATAATTATTCCAATTCCGTGTTTTTATCATCACAACGTACACTGTCTCCTACTCAATCCATGTGAAATAAAGAATCTTGGCACAATGGACAAATATGCTTCTGAATGAGCTTTGCCTTATTTGTTCCTGTGGGGCTATGGTAATAACCAAACAACAAAATAAAACACATATTTCTATCGCCAGCTTGGTGATACTAAGCGCTCTACAGGACATCTCATTAAATGATACCAAGAATCTATAATGATGAACTTAACGGCACACAGCATCTGCCCTCAATACTAGGAGTTGGTAGGGCCAATGCACTCTTTCCATGATAAATAATACACCACATGGTATTCCAACCGTGCATCAAGGTTGCATGAAGAAAAATGAACAGAAGAAATAACGCTCATCAGCTATGAGTCAACAGTGGAGTCCCAATGGGATACTTTTTTATGCACCACTTTTGGATATTTAGGACTTAAGATTTTCCTCAGAGAAAGCAAACAAGAGAGACAGAAAGAAACACAAAGAGAAACAAAGCGGAAGAGATAGAACACTATAAAAAAATCTATGAAATTCATCAGTTTGAGGTTTATTCACTATCTATGAGACCTAAACAGAATAGCTGACTCCTTATTACTTTTCCCACTAATCAGTGTTTCTTTAAGGTCAGTAAAGATTTTCAGTGTGCTTTTATCTAAGTATGCAAATGTCAGTAGATGTCTCAAAAGTCATGTGCTTCAGCCAGGCCAAAATAAACACGGTGTAAGATGAGGCTGGAGATGTAGGTAGACAGGAGCCCTTGTTTGCCTTGTAGGCCGTGTGAAGGGGAAACCTCGTCTGGTGATAAATTTTGAAAAGAAGATCTAACCACGTTCAATGGACAGGTTGGCTGACTATGTGGTAAAATCCTACTGTACAACTTTTTGAAATAGAATTTATATGAATATATTCTAGTTTATAATTCCTAGTATATACTTTTAACATTTTTTAAATGGCACTCCTGTAGCATTATTGGTTTGAAATAATATGAACCTTTTTGAATGTAATAGTCACAAAATGCTTTAAGATAAGATGCAAGGTCAGAAAATTAAGTATCTTCCTCATTTCTTTCAAACTAGGTATATTGCTTAGAAAACCCATTTAATAGTGTATGATAATATTTAAGTCAGCATGTAGAACATGTCTCTGAAATGTAACTCTGTGCAGCAACTAGGCTTTCAACCTGGGATTTCAAAGTATCTTACTATTTTTTTGCATATATAAGAATATACTGCATTCAAGAAATAGATTTAAGACTAGATAGATAGACAGATAGATACACTTATCATAGGTCTGTAATATAGCTCTAAAAATGAAGAATATAGAATATTTGAAATATATAGTATTGAACAAAACAGTGTCTTCATTGACATAAAATATTTTATCACCATGAATTTAGTATATGTACAATATTTACAAACACTAATATCTAAGAGAAAGCATTCACATTCTCTAAAAGAAGTGTTAGCAAGATTTTTATTTAAACTTTCTATGTCCCAAATTCTATTACATTTTCCCTACTAAAGGGTTTGGTTCAGATGTTTATATTTTATTTACAAGATTGTTCCTCTGCCTGGTACACACAAATATTTATGTCTTATATAAAACCTAAGGACATCTTAAAGTTAATTGTTATAAATTATTCTTATCCTTTCTTTTAGACTCCCAAAATTATATTCAAGGAAGTTTCTCTCCTTCCTCACCCCTGGGACCAATGAAGAAAAATATAGAGAGAGCAGAAATGAAACAGGAGAAAAAGAGAAAAATACATGATATAAATCAAACTAATTTTTTCCTGGGGAGTTTTATGGACCATGAGGTTCATTGTCACCGAAATACTTCATTTCTTTAAAACTTTTGTACCATAATAAGTTTTCAAACATCATATTATAATGTAGAAAAGTATATGTTTTGATAAAACCAAACACCCTATGGCCACCCAAGCCTCCCATCTAAACATATATATGTGCACACCATCATTTAATATGGTATGTGTAGCTGCCATGGAGCTTCAACGCCACAAGTTCCATCATTTCTTCTATTAACTGACACATTTCAATGTTGACTAAGCAAAGCAAACTTTTTTTTACTTAACATCTTTATTGGAGTATAATTGCTTTACAATGGTGTGTTAGTTTCTGCTTATAACAAAGTGAATCAGTTATACATATACATATATCCCTATATCACTTCCCTCTTGTGTCTCCCTCCCACCCTCCCTATCCCACCCCTCTAGGTGGTCACAAAGCACTGAGCTGATCTCCCTGTGCTATGCGGCTGCTTCCCACTAGCTATCTATTTTACATTTGGTAGTGTATATATGTCCATGCCACTCTCTCACTTCGTCCCTGCTTACCCTTCCCCCTCCCCGTATCCTCAAGTCCATTCTCTAGTAGGTCTGCGTCTTTATTCCCGTCTTGCACCTAGGTTCTTCATGACCATTTTGTTTGTTTGTTTTTTAGATTCCATATATATGTGTTAGCATACAGTATTTGTTTTTCTCTTTCTGACTTAACTTCACTCTGTATGACAGACTCTAGGTCCATCCACCTCACTACAAATAACTCAATTTCATTTCTTTTTATTGCTGCGTAATATTCCACCATATATATGTGCCACATCTTCTTTATCCATCCATCTGTTGATGGACACTTAGGTTGCTTCCATGTCCTGGCTATTGTAAATAGAGCTGCAATGAACATTGTGGTACATGACTTTTTTTGAATTATGGTTTTCTCAGGGTATATGCCCAGTAGTGGGATTGCTGGGTCATATGGTAGTTCTATTTGTAGTTTTTTAAGGAACCTCCATACTGTTCTCCATAGTGGCTGTATCAATTTACATTCTCACCAACAGTGCAAGGGGATTCCCTTTTCTCCACACCTTCTCCAGCATTTTTTGTTTGTAGATTTTTTGATCATGGCCATTCTGACCGGTGTAAGGTGATACCTCAGAATGGGAGAAAATATTTGCAAATGAAGCAACTGACAAAGGATTAATCTCCAAAATTTACAAGCAGCTCATGCAGCTCAATATCAAAAAAACAAACAACCCAATCCAAAAATGGGCAGAAGACCTAAATAGACATTTCTCCAAAGAAGATATACAGATTGACAACAAACACATGAACGAATGCTCAACATCATTAATCATTAGAGAAATGCAAATCAAAACTACAAAGCAAATTTTTGAAGTAATACAAACTCTGAAGAAAATACTCAATATAAACAAAATACGTGGCAACACTAAAACAAGCTATAAAAATTTTATAAGTGGTAGTTTGGCAAGACCTACATAACTTGCCTGCATGCAACCCAAGGTGAAGGACTGTAAAGCCTGTGGCATTATAAACACAGGCAAAAACACACACACACACACACACACACACACACACACACACACACACACACACACACACACATCTTCTATGTATTTAGGATCTCTGAGCTGTCTTCAACATGTACTCTCCTTTTTCTCTCCATTGCACTAACTCTATAATAAACCAGTTGTGTTTTCCCCCCCATCCTTCAAGGAGGCTAGATCAAAGAACTGGGCTACTTTATAATGCCACATCCCTTAGGTATCACGATTATAGAATCATTTAGTAAACTTCTCAGAAGCGAGGTGTTATACTGATACTTGGTAAGCAGGACCTCCCCGTCTTCCCTTCCCAACACATAATTCCAGCATAGCACTTAAGAGGTTATACATCAGTGCTGTCTCCTTGATACTCCTGCTGGAAATCTGCATATTTATAACATTTTAAATCAGATTATGTGAGTCTGTAATGTGAACCATGGATCTTTTTCTTTTTTATTTATATTTTAATTGAAGAATTGTTAATTTATAATGTTGTGTTAATTTCTAGTGTACAGCAAAATGATGTAGTTATACATATATGTATATATTCTTTTTCAGATTCTTTTCCATTATATGTTATTACAAGATATTGAGTATATTTCCCTGAGCTATACAGTAGGTCACTGTTGTTTACCTGTTTTATATATAGTAGTGTGTATCTGTTAATCCCAAACTCTCTGCTCTCCCTTCCCTCCGCTATCACCTTTGGTAACCATAAATTTGTTTCCTATGTCTGTGAGTTTATTTCTGCTTTGTAAATAAGTTCAATTGTATCATTTGTTCATAAAAACGTGAACCATGGATTTTAAGGAAGCAAAGCCATTGGCAGAAAAGCCGTTATAGACCATTACACTATCACAGGCAAGAAATGATGGTGGTTGGGATTAGAATGGATAGAGTGAAAACATAAAAAATAAATGAATTTGAGGGAAATTGTGGAATTAGCATGATTAGAAATTGATACTTGAAATTGAATGTGGAATGTGGATAGGTTTGGTGAGACAAGACAAAAATACTTATGTTTTATGTTTCTGCACTGAACTGTTGAAGAGAGGGTGGCATTTACTGAGACAGGAATTATTGGAGGGAGAATGATTTAAATGTGATACCAGGGCATGGTAATCATGGGGACCAAAAGTCTGCTTTCCACAGTGAGGCTCACGAAGATGAGGGTAGATTTAGAAAATAAAGACACAGTATTTCTTCTGGGTGGTGTGTTTAGAGTGATTTTTTTTTCTTTTTTATATTTTCACTATTTTCTATAGTGACCATATATTATTTTTACAGAAAAAAATTACCACACTTTTTATATCTTTTTAAAAATATGGCTTCAGGAGCAAAGAGGCAGAAAATTGCTAATATAAGCCTTTCTTCACAACAGTAAACATAATTTGTCATCTACGATTTCCTGCTTGTGAATTTTGGGGGCCTAAACCGTAATATAAAATTCAAAGTTTAGCGTTGTGAAAACACGTCACAGCCAACGCAACAGATGTTATATATCTGAACTTGAACTCAGAAGGTATTAGTGCTTAGGGAGGCACTAATCAGAGGGAGGCCCCAGAGGATTTAAACCCTATCACAGCCCTAAGACTTTGTGTATGTACGATCTCAAAGTCAATATAAGTAGTTCACGTTGAGTCCAATGTCACACTAAGGGACTAATAGCAAGAGAAGTTTTAGATGGCAGCTGCAGGCAAGGGCACTGGGTATGAGTGAGGGGAAGTAGCTGCTGCACCATTATGTCCCTGCCAACATTTACACTCCATATCATGACGGCTGAGAAGGACAACATTTTCCTCACTGATACATACAGGTATGCATTAGGCATAGAGGCGTACCATGCACACACCTGGTCCCTGCCAACAGACTCACACTAACTTAGCCTGTCAAGTGTTTACCAATCCCAGACATGATAAAATTAATAATAGACCTTCAAATGCATGAGTGGGATTTCATTCTTACCGAGTTAAATAGATTACAAAACTACTAATAATGCCTTGTCTTTAAGACACAGTTGTGACTAGACATATACCTAATATTCCCTAAATTCCCTTTCTTACTTGCTATTTTTGTTCACAGTTAAATCCATACTCAAACTTAGGAAATCTCTACCTGCGAGTTTATGAGGCTGATATCAATCATAGCAGTCTTTTCAGAAAATTTCCCGTTTTCTATTCCCTTGGTAAAGGAGGGAAGTTATGTAACAAAGTGTTCAAATAATACCCTAATTACCCCTATAGGGAGATGACAACACACCAACACAGAGAAGTTGTAGAAAAGTTTACGTCTGGGGTGAAAAGTGAGACTGAAAGAGTCAGTGGCTCGTGAAAGAAAGTGTAGGATTGTCAAAATCCAGACTTCACAGAAGTCTGACCATGTTTGCAAATTTATCATCTTGGTAATTGAGAGGAAACATCTCACTTTTGTAAAATATTTTGTGGAATACTTACTATTTGGTCCTTAAGGAAAAGTTTTTGCACCCCCTGTTATACAGCTAAATTCATACTGTGATTACTGACTTTCCTAAGAAAAAAAAAGAAAGAAAGAAAAGGAAAGAAAGACTGTATATCTATGTCTGTGTGTCTGTCTATCTCTCTGTCTATCCATCTATAACTATCTCCATCCATCCACAGGTCCTATGAATAGGGACTTAATGGCAGCTTTTATCTACTGCTCATTTACTTACTGCTCTTCACCAACTAAAATGATATAATTTAGTTAACAGTTATTTTAAAGATTCAGAAAGTAGCTGTTTCAGTTACTTAGCATAATATAAAGTTGCCCTGGCACCTTTTTTTTTTTTGAAGAAAAGACTCGAAGCTTTTTAAAAAATAATTCTCTCAAGATAGATTTCCAAGCATGAAAATGAAGCACCTTGTACTCTTTGCAACTACTGAAAGATAAGGGCACGATGACACCCACAGTCTTCATCAAACCACCTAAGAAAATCCATTAAAATTGTGCTGTTGAGAGGAAGGTTGAGGTAAGTATAACACTTTCTGGGATCTGAGTAAGACTAGGGGTAAAAGAGTCCGTTTGCAGTGACATGGATGGACCTAGAGATCGTCAAACTGAGTGAAGTAAGTCAGACAGAGAAAGACAAATACCATGTGATATCGCTTATATGTGGAATCTAGAAAAATGGTACAAATGAACTTATTTACAAAACAGAAATAGAGTCACAGATGTAAAAAACAAACTTATGGTTACCAGGAGGGAAAAGGGGGGAGGGATAAATTGGGAGATTGGGATTGACATATACACACTACTGTATATAAAATAGATAATTAATAAGGACCTACTGTATAGCACAGGGAACACTACTCAGCACTCTGTAACGACCGATATGGGAAAAGAATCTAAAAAAGAGTGGATACATGTATATGTATAACTGATTCACTTTGCTGTACAGCAGAAACTAACATAACCTTGTAACTCAACTATACTCCAATAAAAATTAAAACAAAACAAAAGAGGCCGAAAAAAGAACTTCAGAGTAAAGCTCTGTCTGGGCTGGAGATTTCACCCAACCAAGAAAAATGTTTCAAGTCCTTCTGTAGGACAATGTCCCATTCTTACATTCTTAATTTGTTATGTTATATCATGTTAATTTCATATTATAATTTAATGATTACAGTATATTAATTTATATTATATTATAAATATAATTCTTAATTTAAATTATTGTCTCAGTTGGATAGCATATATCTTCGAGGGTAGATTCTTTAAGAAAGTTTGGTGAATGACATTTTCTGAGCTTCTGCGTATTTAAGTATGTCATTTCCATTGCCTTCATTCATTAAAAAAAAAAAGTCATAACTTGACCCTATATAATAAAGTGGGCCACAACCTTTTTCTCTCAAAAAATCAAAAATCAGTAGATGTTACTCCATGGACTTCTGCAGAGAAGTAAGTATAAGGTTAGTCTGATTTTAGCATGTAAAATAAAAACCTGCATAAGTTTTCACTGTTTCCAAGTTTCTGCATGAATTGTTCTTTCCCAAGAAAGAACATTTGAGAAGAACTTATTGTGTTTGTCTTCCACATCTGAGATGTGACTTCTTAGTGTCAAATCTGTTCTTCTCTGCTGGCTTTGTGGATTTAATTTGCCTACTGCATTTTAAAATTTCATTATTTTCTCCATTATCCTTTTCTTCTCAGCATTTTTCCTAAAAGGTGATGGTTCTCAACTTAGGGCTTTCTAATTCCTTTTCATAATAACCATACCTTATATTCTACTGAGATCTCTATTCAATTTCCTTACAATCTTTTCTATTTCCCTTTTGAGTCTTCAACATGATTTTTTCTCTACTTTTCTTTAGAAAATTTTAAAGATTCATAATTGATTTTTTTTCAACACATTTTAATGGTGGGAGATTTACACAGAAAAGGTGTAATGTAAGTCACAAATGAGAGTCACACATGTGATTAAAATTTTCTAGTGGTCAGTAGTCATATGTAAAAAGTAAAAAGATATCATATTTTAGATTCCACATGATATCACTTATATGTGGAACCTAAAATATGACACAAATGAACCTATCTTTGAAACAGAGTCATGGACATAGAGAACAGTCTGGTGGTTGCCAAGGGGGAGGGGTTTGAGGAAGGGATGGAGTGGGAGTTTGGGGTTAGCAGATGTAAGCTATTATATATAGAATGGATAAACAACAAGGTTCTACTGTATAGCACAGGGGACTATATTCAATATCCTGTGATAAACCATAATGAAAAAGAATATAAAAAATGCATATAATATCTATAACTGAATGACTTTGCTGTATAGCAGAAATTAACAAGACATTGTAAATCAACTATACTTGAATAAAAAATAAAATTAAAAGTAAAAAGAGAAGCACATAAAATTAATATCATATTGTATTCAACCCCAGTACAGCCAAAATGTTAACATTTCATTATGAAAGCAGTCTTTTTTTGTTTGTGTGCTGTGAATTCAAAATCTGGTGTTTATACTACACTTGGCAGAACATCTCAAAGTGGACTAATCACATTTCAAGTGATTAATAGTCATACAGGGCTAGGAGCCGTCATACTGGACAATGCAGATCTAGATTTTTATGTTATCATCATACTTGAAGAAAAAATGTTTCATAAAAAAAATAATTAATGTAAGAGACAATCATAAATCACTTTCTCTTACCTACACAAATCTTCTTTGATTTGAAGAGAGATCAATTCCTTAGGAATATGAAAAGAAAGTATGCTCTCTGACATCTGCTCCCGGATTCGCATCCACTTATTGTCAGATGTGGGAAATCTATATAATTTACACACTGGGTTCTTTAACACTGGAAAAGGTGAAAAACATAAAGTTAATAGTTAAATTATAAAGATATGCACTTTAGATAAAGATCAATTAACAAAATCATTAATCAGGCTACCATTCTAATACTTGATCAAAATTTTTTATCATAATCTGTAGTGCCACTGTGTTTCTAAGAATTTTCTCCTTATATCTATTTTTTTCAGTAGCTTCTTGGATATAGTCTTTATTAAATTAAAAAGTGATACAACAAATTCCAATTCATAAATGTGGCTACTGTGGTTCTCTGACATACCACCTATTAATTCTTTTTCCTTCTAAAAATTTTCTTAAAGTATATGTATTTATAAATATAGATGAAAATATATGGATTTATACACCATACATGCTTTGAAAAAATACATTTCTGGATTTCTTCCAATCACTCTTAGTCAACTTTACCCACTTATATAGTAGGTGACAACTGATATGTTATATTAGAGGTTTCAAATGACCCTACTACCAAAAGTGACTTTTTTCTTAAATGTCAGAAAGGTTCATTCCTTGGCTTAAGATCTATTACAATTCAAATATTATTCATACTTTAGTGTCAATAAGTCAATAACACTTTCCCAAAACCATATATTATCAGAAGCAAGACAGGGAGACTATGAACAAGCTGAATATTTGGGATGGGTGACAGTGATTAGGGGAGAAATAACATGGTCATGTCATCAAGGATTTTAAAAGATTTAAAGAAAAAGTGTAGGGCTAGATATTAAGATAATACTTGATACATTTTTTGTGAGGCCAGCATCCCTACCACACTACCAAGCCCCATATTTCAGGGCAGGATTTTATTTCCATTGCTGTTGGATAAAGAATATAAGAGAGATATATCAAAGCTTAATGGACAACAAAATGTCAGGTGAATCACCAGTCAAGTATCTATGGTTATTTGGCTCCAGTTTACCAATGAAGCTAATTAAAAAGAGAATTTGATATTGAAGTGGATGCAAGACTTTAAATAACGCCCAGCCTGTTATGTGGCCCAAGTCTCTTCAACATATGGAGTAAAATACCTTTCTCATTTTAGGGTTTTATAAGGCTGTGTCTCATTCATTACTTGGAAATATAAATATATTTCTGAGCATTAAAATGAGGAACTATTCATCCATTCTGCAACTATCATTCTCAGAGGTCCAGTTTGACAATTATCACTATCAGAATTGATACTAAATAGGAAACCTTTATTTCAAACATCTCATTCTTTAACGACCAGATTCAAAGCTCCCGGCACACTTATCTACCCCTTACAAGAATTAGCTAGAATGTTCACTTGTTAAAAGCATCAATAGAAGCAAGAAGATGATAGAATATTTCCAGGATGTTGAGAGACAATATTTTAAATCTAAAGCTGTATGTCTAAAGGATTATGTTTTTGCCATAAACATGACCTTTAAGTTTTATCAATTAGATTATACCACAGATCCATATATAAGGCTAATTATACTTATTTTCTTTCTCTTTTTAATGAGGTATAAAGGTATAATTGACATATAACATTATATTAGTTCCAGGTATAGAATGTAATGATTCAATATCATTTGTATATTTGTATATATTGTGAAATGATTACCATAATAAGTCTTGTTAACATCTGTCACCATACATTGTCACAAACTTTTTCTTGTGATGAGAACTTTAAAAATCTCTCTTAGGAACTTTCAAATATGCAATACAATATTACTAACTACAGTCACCAAGCTGTACATTACATCCCCCTTTCTTATTTATTTTATAATTGAAAATTTATACCTTGTGACACCCTTCACCTGTTCCACCCACCTCCATCCCCTGTCTTGGGCAACCACCAATTAGTTCTCTATATCTATGAGTTCGTTTTTTTATTTGTTACGTTTTATTTTGTTTTTGCTTTTAGATTCTACATATAAGTGAGTTCATACAGTATCTGTCTTTCTCTGTCTGGTATTTCACTTATCATAATGCCCTCAAGGTTCTTCCATGTTGTCACAAATGGCAAGATTTCATTCTTTTTTATGGCTGAATAATATTCCGTGTGTGTGTGTGTGTGTGTGTGTGTGTGTGTGTGTATCACATTTTCTTTATCCATTCGTCAGTGGAAACTTAGGGTGTTTCCACGTCTTGGCTATTGAAAATAATACCGCAATGAACACTGGGATGCATATATCTTTTTGAATTAGTGTTTTCATTTTCTTTGGATAAATACCCAGAAGTGGAATTGCTGGATCATATGGTAGTTCTAGTTTTAGTTTTTGGAGGAATCTCCATATTGTTTTCCATAGTGGCTGCACCAATTTACATTCCCACCAACAGTGCATGAGGGTTCCCTTTTCTCCACTTCCTTGACAACAACACTTGTTATTTCTTATTTTTGATATCCATTCTAACAGATGTGAGGTGATATTGTGGTTTTGATTTGCATTTCCCTCATGATTAGTGATGTTGAGTAACTTTTCATGCACCTGTTGGACATCTGTGTGTATTCTTTGTAAAAATGTCTATTCAGATCCTCTGCCCATTTTTAATCAGAATTTTTTTTTTTGCTGTTACTGAGTTTTATGAGTTCTCTATATATTTTGGATATTAGCCCTTATCAGATGTATTTTCTTTTATATGAAATACAGAAACTTACAGCCAATGAAAGAAACTATGATATTTCATTCATCTTTAAAGTGACAATGTTTTAAAGATGTAAGAATTTTACTATAACCTCTATTGCCCTATCTCTAGAGGTGGAGAAGAAAAACAATGTATGTACAGAATTCAATATATTGTAAGTCAGGTTAAACCATTTATGGGATCTCAGGAATTCTAATGTAGCTAATATGATCAGGAATACAAATGCATCCTTTTATAGTAAGACAGAAACGGTCTCCGTTTCTTTTTTTTCTGTGAAATGTCCACATTTTTCCTTAATAACCTAAGTAAATATTCAATTACTTGGGTTATCTATACTTAGTATATGCACTGCTTTTTAACCTCTGCTTTTTTTTTTTTTTTTTGCAGGATTACACAGAATCTTTGTATCTCCCAAACCACGGTTAAAAACCCTTCGATTGGGCTTCCCTGGTGGCGCAGTGGTTAGGAGTCCGCCTGCCGATGCAGGGGACACAGGTTCGTGCCCCGGTCCGGGAAGATCTTACATGCCGCGGAGCGGCTGGGCCCGTGAGCCAAAATTTGTATTTTTAATTAAGTTGAAAAATATGATATTCTTTATTTTATCTGTTATCACAAAACTAGTCCTTCAACTTTTGATTTTACTGTTTTCATTTTACTGCTTTTCAGTGTATTTTAAATATAAATCTTTGTTGAAATAGAGTGGTAGAAATCAAGGACAGTGTGATTAATGAGCTCCAGAACTATCCTCCGACCACCCGAGACACAACATCCAGGACCCTGTGCGAATGCTGCTGTTTTTTTAAGGAAAGCACTTGGGGCAAATAATAAAAAAATCAGGCCACATGATCTAGCCCCCCAAAAATTCCCAATAATGTCTCCTATCTAACTTTCATGCTATAGGTTCTAACCTTTTGAAACTCATAGATCTCTAAACATTAGTATTTAACTGCACGTAGCTATTAGAATCTCAATGTAGACATAGTGGAATCCATTTTACAACCAAGTCTCATCCAGTAGCATTGCTTATTGAATACCTACTACGTATAAAGCAAGAATACTTACTGTTTCTCAAAATGCCATATAATGGAATATGACTTAGAAAATTAAAAATATATATATGGCCTGACTTTTAATTACCATGAAGTTTGTTCCAACGGCTACAAACAGACCAGATAAGATGTTCTCAACTCAAAATTTTGCTGGGTTCATAGTGAGGAGATTTCTGCCATCCTCATATAAAAGAAAGGCAAGGTATTCATGTATCAAATATTGAACAGTGGGCCATAAATGATGAACGCTTTTGTCATTTTTTAAAAATTTATTTATTTTTGCTGTGTTGGGTCTTCATTTCTGTGCGAGGGCTATCTCTAGCTGTGGCAAGCGGGGGCCACTCTTCATCACGGTGCGCGGGCCTCTCACTATCGCGGCCTCTCTTGTTGCAGAGCACAGGCTCCAGATGCGCAGGCTCAGTAGTTGTGGCTCACGGGCCTAGTTGCTCCACAGCATGTGGGATCCTCCCAGACCAGGGCTCGAAGCCGTGTCCCCTGCATTAGCAGGCAGATTCTCAACCACTGCGCCACCAGGGAAGCCCGCTTTTGTCATTTTATAAATGCTTCTCCCCTATAGCAGAGATATAGTTTCAACAATTCTGCACACACACTCCAGCTGTGTAAATGAGCCCATCACTTTCAGCTCTGGCTTTCCACTGATGTCAAGTATTTCTTCATGTAGGAGATGTATTTCTGACCATACAATAGGCTCAACTCAGCAAAAACAACTATCTAACTTATCTATTATAAGTTCTTTTTAAAGAGAGCCCTGTGTGTATTATCTTCATTTTTTTTCACTGCTTTTGCCAAAACAATTGCTAAAAATATCACGTGACAGATTCTACCAAGGGAAAAGTAGTGAAGAGATTTTGGACACCACCACAGTCTTAATTATGACTTAATAAGGATAAAGTTCTAAGATGGTCCAGATATGAATACATTCCCACTGAGATCCACCCTCTAAGGTGAACACAGGGACAGAAAGTAAACGACAGATTTTTTTTCTCCTAAAATTGCAACACAACTCAAATTTCCATATCATTTATTCCAGACACTGTAAAAGGTCTTTTTAATACGGTAGCACACCACCTGCTTTTCCAGCAATTGTGAAAGCCAAGTGCTCCAGTTCTGAACTATCAAGGTAAAGATGCCAAGGAAATGTTCAACAAAGCCAAAACATAGACAACACATTAAACAAGGATGGCTGTTCAAGCAACCTGGGGCAGAAAAGATAAACCAGAGTGATATCGTAGGGATGATCTTCTCTTTTCTGTGTCTGTGTTGGGGACATCAGTGGATTAGACAAGGAGTTTTGGAAATATGGATTCAGGGTTGAGGGGATCATCAGAATGCCAGACAATGAAGATTGTCTTTAACACAGTTCTCCAGAATAAGCTCATCTGTGATTATCTTCATGCAATTTCTTGCTTTCAGGAGGTGGTATATGTCACGTATTTAAATGGAATCTGACTTCATTGGCTTCAAGCTTTACAAAATCATTATTTTAATGTACTGTAGATTCTTGTAGAGAATCTATTCATTCTATAGCTTTTAATTATGCAGTTGTTTAATAGTTTCATCATTCAGCCGAATGTACATGCACTGCCCATTCTCCAAATGCTACATTACGCTTAGTAAAGATAAGTCTGTGTAAGCCAATTAGATAATGACATTCTCGCATTTGTAGTTGAAAATACCTTAGATTTAGATACATACATCTTAAATGTAGATTGGCTCTTTTTAAGATTAGATGAGAACTAAAAATCCTAAATAGAAATCACTAAAAGACTATCCTAAGCAAGGCTTAGAAAAGAGAAAGTAAGAAAGCATGACAGGAGCTCAGAAAACACAGCAAAGAAAGATCTCTTTTAAAATAATAAAGATGAAACGAACTATTAAAAACTAAATTCCCCCAGAATTTTAAATTACTTTTCTTTAGTTGTGTTATAAAATCTAAATTATGTTATTGTTTGTGCTGTTTTTAAAGGAACAACAAATAAGAATAGAAATAGTATATAAGCTGAGTCAGACAAAGTGCTGTTCCCTAGTCTAGCCAAACCCACAAGCTCTTGGCCTTCCATCTTCAATTAAAGGCCAAGAACAAGAAAAACTATTACAGATGCAGAATAAAACATAAAGATAATATCTGTGGGGATTTAGTCTCCAACTGGTGAAAACTGGCGAGTTCAATGTGTAGAATTTGGAGCTTTGGTTTTGGGTGGTCAGAAAAGAGATCTGCTTCATTCACTCTAGTTTGAATGATTTTCCCTGTTCATTCTAATTCAGTCATTAAAGTAAAGGACAGATCTACAAAAGTGTCCTTTTCTGGTTCATATTTCATGCTGAGCAGCCTGGAATGACCTGCGGTTCATGGAACTCAAGTTGTTTCTTGCCAATTTGCCTCTGTTCAAGGTATTCCCTGCACCTCAAAGGAACGCTCCTTTTTCCTGGCTACACATAATCATCCTATAAACTCAGCTCAGCAAGCACCTCCTCCAGGAAGCCCTTCTTGACTTCCCTCTGCTCCCTCCCTACAGTTGTTTCTCTTTTGTACTCCCCATCCCCATCTCTATCATGGTTCTTATCAGTTGTGCTATAATTGTCTGTTTACTGCTCTGTGTCCCCCATTAGAATGTAAACTTGTGAAGGCCATGACTGTACAGTTTTCTTTGTCCTCATGTTATCTCCTGTACCTAGCACAGTGCCCAGTATATGCAAACATTCCACAGAAATGAGCTTAAACCTTACACCTCAGATGTTTCTCATCATTACTTTCCCTAATAGGTGAAGAGTTAGGGCCCTGACAACTGTGTAAATTGAGAGGGGAAAATGCAAGAGGGAAGGACATAACTAAAAACCTCTCTTCAAGAGAGAGCACAGGCATCAGAATAAAAGAAGGAAAACCACAGCCGAGAGAAAGCCCTGCTCACATTTGTCCACAAAATGTTAACCTTTTGACTATATCCTCTTCTTGCCTTTTGCCTTTACTTTTCTTCTAGTTTACCTAAGATGGGCAGTGGAGGGGGTAATAAACTTACAACAGGAAGACAGCTGAAGTATTTAAAGGTGTCTAAGAGATGATTTCTTTGATTACTAGGCAGTGAAATTCACTCTTCCATTGAAGCTACTTAACACCATAAATATGTTAATACACGGTAATGAAAACATGAAAATTCCAAAAGAGCAAGGTTAATGGTGTGAACTGAGAATGCCACCTTCCATATTAGTAAACAAAAGATGTTGTAGCCATCCAGTCATCACATTACAGCCTCCCAGATGGAGAACCCCGAGGGAACTTGGGATGGAAGCAAAGAATTCCTGCCATCTAGCTGTCAACTGCTATAGCCACCCTGCTGGCACACCCTGAGGAGACTCAGGATAAGAAAATGCAGGATACTGGCCCCAGATAGCTGAGATGCACATCAAAGGAACGATCTCAACGAGCCCAGACTTTGCATCTTCCCATACATAGAAAAGTGCTAATTTCATTAGCTTGAGATGTCTGGTTTTCTCTAATTACCAATAATCTGTTGATGTTCCGACTACCTGCTCTTTGTTGCAAAAACTCCTATATATCTTGGCTCCGGCCTCGCCTCTTTGGAGCAGTTCCTCAGAGTGATCTGAGAGTCCTACCTCCGGGGGCTTGAAGTCCTAAGAATATCCGCCAAATAAAACATAACTCTCGACTTTTAGGTTGTGTGTGTGTGTTTGTTTGTTTTTTCAGTAGACAATGGACTCCATTGGATTTGTTATAACAGCAAAGGGCAAAGAAATCTGGTGAGTAAGTAAGTACAAAGGATAAAGGGCCAATGTTATAAGCCAAGATGGTCCCATATTTTACACATCATGGAGTTATAAATACAAGGGCAAAATCTATTTAAACTAGTATGGAGAAAACACAACAGAGATAGCTTTGTTAGCATAAATTGATATGATCTAAGATTTGACAAGGTAGTTGAATGAAAAGAAAAAACGGGGAAAATGGGATTTGTTTTTTGGCTGGAATTCCTCAGGACTCAAAATGAATATAGAGGGAACTATTTTTCAATGTCTCTCAGAATATCTGCTAAAATATTCTGTCATGCCTTGCTTTACATGAGGTGGTAGTGAGGAGAATGTCACCCAATATTCATTTCAACTGTGTGGTATTGTGAAAGGCAGTTAAAGTCTACGGCGCCATAGGAGGCAGGAAAAAACTTAAAATGAGAATTTCATAGTAATTTTTAGGGAGAGTAATAAATTCTTTCATTTCAAACCTAAATGATTCAATTTGAACATCTTTCTCACGGAGAGAAGAATAACAGTGCAGTTTTCTGTTACCTGAAGCGTCAATTCAAACGATAAGATATACCCATTATTAGTCATTTGACAAATATTTACTGAGTGCCTATTGTATTCTGGCCCTGGAGACACAGAAATAAATAAGCAACGTTTCTTCTTAAATAGCACACAATTAGGCATCTTCCGTATGGCAATAGTAGTAGATGGCTTAATCCTATTGGGGGAAAAAGAATCAAAGATATAGTGGACTATTTCGAGAAAAATTGCGATTTATCTGTGAGGCAAGAAGAAAAACACCAATAAATTCTCCAAACAGGAGGGAAATTGCCTGTGTTTAGGGCAGAAAGCAGAGTAGTCCCCACATTGTGGCTTAGATTCTAACTTACACAGTCATGGAAATCATCGTTGTCAGATACACCCTCTGTGAGGGCAATGGACACACACACTTTAATGTAAAGCATGAAAGTCGTCTTTAAAAACTATCAAGGATAATTTCATGACTCAAGCAGTATGGAATTCAACCAAGAAAGATGCTGTATCAGATCGAATGCTTGCTGACAGGGGGAAACTCACTTGAAATGTGAAGATAATAGGAAACTTGGTGACAGGGCCCATTGGCTCCTCAGATTGGGCATAATAATATCAAAGTCCATGGACTGAAGTATTCTGTAGCATTATACTTTTACAAGGAAAATTGGTAGATTCAGGAAATCTAGAGAGAATTGTCTCCTTGACAAAAATGTTTAAAAAGCTCATCTGTGGTCAGGCTTATTAAAAATAAATAACTCCTGAGAAAGACAACTGTAAGTGACAAAGAATAGATATGTGACTCCACGTGAGACTGATGAAAATGAATACTTTCATGAAGTATTTCTAAAACGAAGGAAGACATAGCAAAAGCTAAACTATGCTCTACAGACTTCAGACATTGAGAGCCAAAAAGGAAATCAAAGACTGTCCAGGTCAATTTGCTCATTGCAAAAGAATTGATGTCCAAAGAGGCTGACTTGTCTGGCAGGGTCACACTGCTGGTTAGCAAATTTAGGCTGTGACACCAGTTCTTCAGAAGAGTCTGTCCAGTGCTCTGATATTAAGACCACCAGAGCACATTTGTTCTTGTTCTGCTGTAGGCAAGGCACCTCAGTTGATGAGACTTAGTAGGACACCCAACTCCGTGACCAGATAAGAGACTCTGCTGTCTACACTTCCCTCTGTTCAAAAATAACTTCCCCTACCCCCATCCCCCAAACAATACCTCAACAACAAACAGTGCTAAGTGCTTTCACTACCATTTGCTTAAATGAATAAACAAATAATTAAATGGGTAAATCTGTTATTTTAACAACTTTATTTGATGAACTACAGAATTAAAAAATTAAGCAAAATGAGAACCTCACAATTCTAATACTGTACCTTCTAGTGCGTTTCCTGTTTCAAAGAATATAAAAGCCAACAGCTGAAAGGAATTTGTTTTCTCCTATAACTAAGGTACTTATATACCTTTTTTAAGGAATTGTAAATTCTGCCCCCTCTCCTTTTTCTCATCTCTTTCTCCTCCTGCCCTCAACTCCCCAGGCTCCCAACATACACATTCAACTTGAGAGGCAAACAGGGCATGAAAAAGGTGAGGTCTGAGGGGGAAGAGCTTTTTCTTTGTAGTCTCACAATAGATAAGTGAATTTCCCAACTCATGCATTAAACCTCTAGAGATATAAATAGAATAGTGAGGACCAGCTATGAGCTATGACATCCTTTTGCACTGACTCAGGAAGAACTTCATCACTCACTTGAGACTGGCAAGTGCCACATAATACATGAATACAGAGACTTGAGAAGAATGTCAATAACTCCCTTCACCTGAAGATTTTGAAAAACTACCAGAGGGGAATATAGTGGATTAATTCCAAGGTTGCTGAGTTTAGACAAATAAATAGAAAAAAAGACCAAGGTACACACAAACCAAAGTCATAGGCGCATAGTCTAGCTACATATGCTATATGTGCACAACACACTTAGATTTGGAACAGAAACATTTCATATAGAGCACTTAGTTGTACTTTAAAATAACTTTTTTTAAAAAATCTAGCTTTTATAACATTTGACTGTCATTTAGCCTTGTCTTTCACTGATATAAGAAGGCTCATAGAAAATACTGGTGGCAAATATATTCCAGGCACTTCCGGATTGCCTGGACTAGGGACATTGAGAAATATCATCAGACCTAAGTGGAGAATCACCACCAAAACTGTCACCTCCAGGAAAAGGGAAAAGCAGTAATCAATCATCTTTCACTCCACTGAGTATATTTAAATTGCAGAGTGCAGCTGCTTCCATTACTTCCATATCACTTTTTGTCATATTACGGTTCATATCTTAGGAATTGTACCCTAGTAATTTGGAAGAGTTAGTACGCTTCAAAGACTCATGCCTTGCAGATTTTATGGCACAAGAATTAGGAGGTGCAGATTTACTTTTCACTACGTTCCCTTTGTCTCTTCTTCCTTAGGTGATATATTTTCTTACTCCGGGAGCCATTTTTCTCTTTCTCTTTGAAATTTATATTAAACCAATCAGTTTTTTAAAATGGCATTTCTCTTTGTGGGCATAAAAAAATTACAAGGTTCACATGAGTGAATCACTTAAAAAGTGTCTTATAATTACAGTGTAGATGATTCTGATGATAATTTGATTCACTCAAACTGCATTTAACATGAATGTAGTATCTCCCACATTCAATTTTATTTCTCAAAATTGACATCTGGTAAATTAAATAGATTATCTGGGTATATTGAAATAAAGGAATAAAGGTTTGGTCAACTTTCAGGTGAAAAAAATATATGTGAGGAAGACCTTTGAGGTTACATTAGTTATTTTATCCACACGGATAACTGATCAAGTACTTTATGGTACATGGCTGGTCTAGCCGTCCAGGTAGCCCCTTCACTGTTTAATGCATGTCCCTCCTGGCATTACATCCTTAATAAAAATTTTTAAAAAACACGTCACTTGGTCATAGGTTGAGAAGCAGCTGCTTTTCTTTGGTTTAATCCTTCATTCTAATAAGTACCTTTAATGGGTGTTTTATTGCTATATTTTATTTTGAGTTCTTTGAGTCAAAAGGTTGCCTGTCTTTCTCCATCCCTGATTATTAGTGGCTTCCTGCAGGGGAAAATTGCTAATAGTTTAGGGGTTATGTATTAGTAAGCCTTTGAAGTTTGTATCACTCATTAATCTGATTATCATGCTATCCATGTCACTGTTGAAATGTACAACATAGAAGGCTAGAAAAATATTAAGGTTTATTCTATTGTTACACCAACTTTTTAATTAATGGCTTTTTAGTAATAGCATGACCTGGTAATTAAGAGCAAAGGCCTTGGGATTAAAACTGGATTTAAATTCTGGACCTGCTATTCACTAGGTAGTGACCTTGAGCAATTTCCTCACCTGTAAAATGGAGATAATAATACTGCCTTCTTCATAGCACACATCAGAAAGCAAGGTAAGGCAAGGCATATGAGTGGCATCTCGCCTGCCACTTATTTGCCATTATCACCACTACTGGTAACATAATTTATGTTATCATTCAAAAATCAGTTCCATAATTTATAGATACATATTATCACATATTTTGTAATTTTACCAGATGTCTCAAAGTCATCATTTATCACATTGTTTAGTTCCTTGTTGAAATTCAAATATATTACTATAAGTAACACTACACACACACACACACACACACACACACACATATGTGTACACACACACTCAGGAATGTACAAATGTGTATATGAATTTTTCCTACTGAATCCATATACATACTGTTTTAACAACTTCATTAAAAGTAATAAACTAAAACTCAAACTAATTAAGAGCTTGACATTTCTAATACTCCCTCTTCTAATATCTCATTTCAGATGATACAAAATCCAAAGCTGAAAGGAATTTGTTTTGCCATATAGCCAAGCTATATACATGTATTTATATATATTATATCTCTTTCTTACAGACTTGTCAAGTCTAACACCACTCTGCTGACTCCACTCCCAAGATTACCAATATTTAATAAGTGTCTACAATGGTTCTGTAAGAATGCTGCTCAGATTCAGTATTGAGTTCACAGAAAAGTAAAATGTATGTTCATATGAAATGAATGTAAGTTTCCAAAAGGGAGGTACATACCTGCGTTCAAAAAAGGTAGGTTATCTTTTCTGCTCACAGTTTCTGGGGCTGTACATTCACATACCAGTGCACACTAAGAAGGAATAAAAGAAAACATATTTGAAAATGATCAAATAAGAAATGAGATTCTTTTTTTATTTGCAAAACATGAGGCCATGCACACGGTTCCAAAACGTTCTGAACAAACATTGTTGTAAAACTATTTTTAGCTTTATCTTTACAATGAACCTTGTTTAACTTGTGATTACTTACTTCCATTTATATATAATATGATTATATTGTACAATTATAGACTACATTTCAGTTCCAGTTAAAGACTACTTAGGAAACAAAGTTTGTACTTTCTTTGTGGAAACGGATTATCCGCATGCTAAAGATAGGTTCCTCCTATAGCAAATCACCTATGACAAGCTGAATGGCTTTGTATTTCTGTTGCCCGGGTTGATTTTCGATCAATAAAAAGCAAATTATCTTCTGGCTTTTAAGTAAAGGCAACTTTAAATAAAAAATAAAATATGTTACAGCATCTAATTTCATAAGGCAAAAAGAGATGTTTGTTTCTGGCAAAACGATGCAAACACTTGCTTATAAAGTATAAGGATACTTTATAAATAAGCTGATGTCTGATTTATGAATAAGCAATTTATAAATAAGTGGATCCAGAGATCACAGATCTATTAATCCATGATAATTAGATTCAGCTCATGATCCTTTACAGAACCAACACTTCTCTGGACAGAAGGAGAGAAGAGAGACACAGAGAGCACGTTGCCATGTTCCTAACGAGTGAACCATGGGTGGGAGATACTATCTCAGATAAGCCATCCCTAAGCATGGGACTCTGCTTCAACCTCCTATGAAACTGTAACTAACAGAGGAAGCAAAACTTTTTTGGCTCCAGAGAGGCTGATAAGAAACCTATATTCACAAAGACAGAGACCAGTAATTATTTCTTTAGATGACTTTCCTTTAATCTCTAGCAACCGCCCCCCCGCCCGCCCCAGAGAAGAAAAAGGAGGGCTGGGAGAAGGAGGAAAGTAAATTTTTAGAGCAAATATATCAGACATAAACAAATAAATGCAAACAAAAACAAAACAAACAGACAAAACCCCAGAAAGTTCTCTCGGTGAAGAGTTCTAAGGGAAACAGCCATCCTTCTGTAGCAAGCATGGTGTTGTCAAGAGACTCCAAGGGCTCAGACTGCCCTCCCTAGTAGGATGTATCAGAATTGCCTGGGCTATTTCCCAACTGTTCTAACTATCTGTGATCCACCTCCGTTCCTCCTCTGGGGAGTGCCCCCCTCCTTGAGATTCACCACCACCGAGGTCACTGTTCATGATAGAATGTATTATGTCCCTGAAGCATTTTTAGAAGGAAGACAAATGGCTTAAAACATTGATTTAAATGTTACTTTCTGTATTCTTAAAGCCCACTACTCATTCCTCTATCATAACATTCATCACATTACTCAGGAAATTTCTTGATGGAGAAAAATGTGCTTTCATACTTTCTTTAGTGCTTATATTGAGATCCTAGTTTACTGAAAAAATGAATAACTGCAAACAACTCTTAAAATTTTATGTTCTCTAAATCATTTTCCCGACCAACCAAAAGTCAGAGGTGATCCCTTCTTTTAATCCACAGCTATTTTGGAGATGTACTTCCCAAATCACTACAGCAATGTGCAAGGATGCTTGGACATACTTAAAATTCTTTATTTCTCCTATTTGCAAAGTTTTGTCGACTTCTTTCAGGCTACATAGGGCTGTTAAAGTAATCTTTTGTAAACATTATGTTCATCATATCAATGTTCTGTTCTAGAAAGTATATAATGGTTATTTACTGTCCAATCAAACCCAATATTCTCAGACTGGGCCTCAAATCCTTTCATGCTTTGTCCCTGACATCCTTCCACATAATAACTTGGTATACAGCTCTAAGTCATCTTCCTTTCCAAAAGATCATCATCTACAGTATCACTTATAGGAATGGTTTAGACTAAACTTTTTTAGTGAAGAAGTCCATAATTCACACAGATCAGGTATTACCCTGAGAAACTGCTTCCCTTTATGGAGGCAACCCTGCCTCTTTGAAATCAAAGATAACTTTCTGTTTCCTAACAAAAGGCCCGTTTTATTCCACCAAATGAATACAGACATACGACTTTTATATATTCATGTCTTCCATTCACACTGGAAGGCTGATATTTAGGACAATTTTAAACTAATATTCTTACTTTGTATTTTACAACTCTACTAGTCAGAATGCTCTCAAGATTTAAATCCATGGAACATACACAGAAAAATCCAATAAATATTTACTAAATTAATTAATATTTTCATATTTGGACTCAGCAATTATTTTTTTCAATTGTTTCCTGAGTGTACCTTTTCTGTCTCTATTTATTTTGATTGAAAGTTTTCAAAGCCAAGAACCTTATTTCTTATTTCCTTAGGCCATTTTTATTTTATTTTTTTTATGTTTTTTTACATTGACCTTAGAATCTTTTTGCACTGTGCTGGTTGCTACAGAGAATGCAAGGATGGAAATGATGTGGAATCTGTGCTTAAGAAGGTTCCACTATTTCTACTGTTCATTGCTATTATTATGGTGGATATTTGCAGCATTACACACTTACATGGTGTGCGCTCTCAATGTAATAACTTTACATTTGCGATTCTGAGCAGGAATAACAAACATCACGTGCTTTTGGTACCAGATGTAGCGCCATAAGCCTATTGATTTTGATTAATAGTTTAAAAAGTGTTATTTGATGGTAAGTGTGGCCAAGCAGACGAAACATATGATATGTAAAATTCTTGGAGCTAAATGATTTTGACTCTCAGCTAACATATCAATTTGCCATGCACTGAGCTAGAAAATTAGCAATATTGTATGAACAATAATCATAAAGCTCTGTATGAATCCATCAAGACACTTCATGGCCAAGTACTTTCACATCTGTTGATTTATTCCATCAATCACACTTTTCAAAGTTTGGTCTGGAGTCTCCTGGAAGTCCCTGATAACTTTTGCCTTTGCACCCTTTGTAGCATCTAGCACAGGGCGAAGACAACTTTATTTTCATATTAATACTACAATATTATTTGTCTGTTTCCTTCTCTTTTTCTTTCGGGGCGGGGGCGGCGCGTGGCTTGGGGGATCTTAGGTCCCCGACCAGGGATTGAACCCAGGCCCTTGGAAGTGAAAGTGTAGAGTCCTAACCACTGGACCGCCAGGGAATTCCTGTCTGTTCCCCTCTCTCTTACAAGCATACGGGAGAATTTTCTAGAAGCTATATGACACAATCATTTGACAGTTAATGGTATGTGTGCTTATGTACTCTTCTGTTTTAAACATTTCTTGTTTGAGTTTCTAATATGATAAATGTCTATGGATATAATCCAAATAAGCAAAATCTCTAATACAGTAAACATCAATAGATAAAGTCCACATAAATAATTTGAAGAGTGTAAAATATGAGAATTGCTATGCTTTTGTGATCTCATTCAGTCTCATGGTTTAAGTACCATCCAAATATCATTTGATGACTTACAAATATATAATTCTAGCTTGGACATCTCACCTGAATTCTGACTTGAAGCTCCAACTGCTTAGATATATCCATACTTGGATGTCTAAGAGGAATGTCAAATATAACATCTCAAAATCTCCTGTCTTCATCCAACTGCTACTCTCAGTGTTGTTTTATATATATATATATATATATATATATATATATATATATATATATATATATATATATATATATATCTTCATTGGAGTATAACTGCTTTACAATATTGTGTTAGTTTCTGCTGCACAACAAAGTGAACCAGCTATACATATACATATATCCCCATATCCCCTCCCTCTTGAGCCTCCCTCCCACCCTCCCTATCCCACCCCTCCAGGTGGTCAAAAAGTATAGAGCTGATCTCCCTGTGCTATGCGGCTGCTTCCCACTAGCTATCTATTTTACATTTGGTAGTGTATATATGTCGATGCTACTCTATCACTTCATCCCAGCTTCCCCTTCCCCTTCTGTGTCCTCAAGTCCATTCTCTATGTCTGCATCTTTATTCCTGCCCTGCCACTAGATTCATCAGTATCGTTTTTTTAGATTCCATATATGTCCGTTAGCATATGGTATTTGTTTTTCTCTTTCTGACTTACTTCACTCTGTATGACAGACTCTAGGTCCATCCAGCTCATTACAAATAGCTCAATTTCGTTTCTTTTTATGGCTGAGTAATACTCCATTGTATATATGTGCCACATCTTCTTTATCCATTCATCGGTCAAAGAACACTTAGGTTGCTTCCACGTTCTGGCTATTTTAAATAGAGCTGCAATGAACATTGTGGTACATGACTCTTTTTGAATTATGGTTTTCTCAGGGTATATGCCCAGTCGTGGGATTGCTGGGTCATATGGTAGTTCTATTTGTAGTTTTTTAAGGAACCTCCATACTGTTCTCCATAGTGGCTGTACCAATTCACATTCCCACCAACCAGCAGTGCAAGAGTGTTCCCTTTTCTCCACACTCTCTCCAGCATTTATTGTTTCTAGATTTTTTGATGATGGCCATTCTGACAGGTGTGAGGTGATACCTCATTGTGGTTTTGATTTGCATGTCTCTAATGGTTAGTGATTGAGTATCTTTTCATGTGTTTGTTGGCCATCTGTATGTCTCCTTTGGAGAAATGTCCATTTGTTTCTGAGAAAATGGTAATTCTTTTTTTTGGTAGCCTTTCCCCCTGGAGTCTGGCCACGTCTCACTTTCTACATCAGTCACACCCTGATCCAGCTCATCTGCACTTCTTCCCTGAATCTTCACAATAATCAGACTCCATTCTTCTGTCCTTGCCTCCTTTCAGGCCCTAGTCAACACAGCAGCTGGAACAGTCCTCTTAAACATGAATCAGATTTCATACCTATACTCACAGCTCCTCAACTGTCTTTACACATAGCCCAGAGTCTAACACCTTCATGGGGGTTGGTCTTCCCTGCCCCATGAACCTCTGTCCTCAACTCCTACCATTCTGCTCTTTGACCCCTCAGTTCCAACCACACTGGCCTCCTTGCTGCTCCTTCAACACCACAAGCATCTTGTCTCCTCAAGACCTTTGCTCTTGCTCTTCACTCTGTCTACAATTCCTATTCCTTTCAGATATACACATCTTGTTCCCTTCTTTCTTGCATGTTTCAGCTCAAATATCACATTACCAGTGAATCTATCCTTGACCATCCAGTTTAAGAAGGCCACAGCCCAGCACTCCCTAGTCCTTGCACTCTGTCGTATTTTTCCTATAGAACACAGCACCATCTGATCAACAGTATATTACTTTCTTTTTTACTGTTACTTTCCCAGAAGGTGGCATCCGTGTCTATTTGGTTCATTGCTGAATACGCAGAAACTAGTCCAATGCCTAGAACATAAAATGTAGTATTGTTTGATGAATGAATGATGCATATTATATGCCTTTTAATATTCTATAAAGATAAGTAGGGCCTGTTATATAATTTTCAACTTTTATATTTAGGGTAGATAAAGGGAGGAAACCTTTTGAGACAGGTCCTTAGCTACACAAGGACTCTAGTTTTTCCCTGATTAAGTCTGATGAAAGTCCACTTAAAACACCTCTTCTAAGTATGGGGTCAAAATAACCTAAGGGCAGCAGGTCATCAAAAGACTAGCTGGGTTAGCTTCATAGTCAAAGGGAGACATTATTACTCCACTTATACCATTTTTGCCATGGTCATAAATAAGTAAGGCATTTTCCTTCTTTTTGAAGAAATCACTACCACTTTGATCATTAGTACTCTGCAACGTTCAAATATAATATAGACATTAGACAAAAGGGGAAGACAAGGCAGGAGCTGGGTTTAACCAGCCTCACCAGAGGATTGTTAACCCTCCTGCCCTAACAAGAAGCCCAGGCATCTCTGGGGCAGGCAAAGTGGTGAACTGGGCTCTCTCAGTTGATCCTGTTGGCTTTTACTTACATGAGTTTTCTCATCTGTCACCTCACTTGATGATTTTGTTTCCTGGTTCTCCTTTCCTCAGTAGCATTTTTTCTTGACTACTTATTTCAAAGGTTTTTTAAAATTTAATTTCTTCTTCTTTCCTTCATAATCCTACACTCTTCACTACATCCTTATTACATGCTTTATTTATTGACCGGTCAGTTTGTACAGTGCTATAGGTAGCCAAATGTTTTCCCTTCTAGGAGACAATTTTGGATTTAATTGCTTCAAAGTGAAATTGACTTCATTTATTCACTCATTCATTTTTTTCGTGTCAGGCTCTGTTCTGGGAGCTGAGGGTAAAAGAGAGGACAAAATAGACAAATATCTTGCCCTCAAGAAGTTTAATTCTAATGAGGGAAATAAACAATATATGAGATAAACTAAAAAGATATATAATGTTGGACAGTATAAGTACTAAGGACAAAAATAATGCAGAGAAGAGAGACAGAGTTTTCGGTAGGCATTGCAGTTTTAGATATGGTGGCAGCGAAGCCTTTGGTGAGAAAGTGATTTTGTAGAAAGATCAGAGGAAGTGAGGGAGTGAAGCACAGTTACTGGGAAAAATGCTTCACAGGCAGATTGAATAACAAAGTTTAAGGACCCAATTTGGAAATATACCTGGACTGTTCAAGGCGCAGCAAAGAAGATAATGTGACTGGACTGAAATGAATAAAAATGAGGAGTAGAGGAGGAGGTGAAGGACATGAAGGGGGCCAACACTTAGAGGACTTTAAGTGAGAATTTGGGTTTATACTTTCAGGAAGATGAGAGGCCATTGGAGGAATGACAACGTCCGCATTACATTGTACTAAGTGCTGTGCTGATAACGGACTATGATGGTGGCGGGGGAGGTCAGGGAAAGAGGATGGAGGGAGTCAGGGAGACGTTTAAGAGACCACTGCAAAAATCTAGGTGATAGACAATGTTGTTTATAGTGAAGGGCTCACGAGTTGCTGGGTTCTAGATTTATTCAGAAGTCAAAATCAACAGGATTTGCTGACATACTGACTGTAGGTATGAGAGGCAGAAAGGAGTCAAAGATGACCCCAAAATTAAAAACAAAAAGCTTGGTATACCTAATGTGATATTTCACCTAATATGTTAGCTTTGTAAAAGGATGATGTTTGTAGGCCTTTTGTGAATTTTTCTTTCTACTGCTACGTGATTTTAACACGCTGTGTTCTATTTCTATGTATGTACGTATGAAATAGAAGTTTGAACCAGTATAATATGGTGAATGACCCTCTGTACAAGTTTCCCTTGATAAAAAGTACATAATAATATGGTTTTAGGAAACAAGTAAGTAAATGTATGTGAGAGGAAAGAGTTTGGATTTTCATTTATATTTTTTTAAAATGTTTTTTCCTTTGTCATTTTTTTTTAATGTTGAAGCTTCTTTTAATTTATTTTTATTTATTTATTTTCTTTGGCTGTGTTGGGTCTTCGTTTCTGTGCGAGGGTTTTCTCTAGCTGTGGCAAGCGGGGGCCACTCTTCATCGCGGTGCGCGGGCCTCTCACTGTCGTGGCCTCTCTTGTTGCAGAGCACAGGCTCCAGACGCGCAGGCTCAGTAGTTGTGGCTCACGGGCCTAGCTGCTCCGCGGCATGTGGGATCTTCCCAGACCAGGGCTCGAACCCGTGTCCCCTGCATTAGCAGGCAGATTCTCAACCGCTGTGCCACCAGGGAAGCCCTCATTTATATTTTATTCCATGCTCTGGAGGTAATGTAAGAGTCAAGATTAAAATGTAATATTTTATATCGGGGTATTGTTATGAACTGAATTGTGTTCCTCAGAATCATATGTTGAAGTCCCAATGTCCCACGTAACTGTATTTGGAGATAAGATGTTTACGGAGGTAATTAAGGTTAAATGAGGTCATAAGAGTAGGACCCTAATGCTAGGGCTGGTGTCCTTTACAAGAAGAGGAGAAGACACCAGAGTTCACTCTCTCTCTCCCTCTCTCTCTCTGTGCATCTGTGCCAAGGAAAAGCCTTGTGAGGACACAGCAAGAAATCTGGAAGCCAGGAAGAGAGCAGTCACCAGGAACTGAATCATCTGACACCATGATCTGGGACTTCGTAGCCTTTCAGAACTGTGAGAAAATAAATTTCCATTGTTTAAGTCTATGGTATTTTATTATGACAGCCCAAGCTGATAAACATAGGTATGAACCTTTTAGCTGCTCCTTATAAATGAGAGATAGCCTGTGTCACTCAATACATGACTATGGTTTTAAGAGTAGTTCCATTTCTTTCTCCCCCATTCACACAAACCAGTGAGAGGGATGTTGTTTTAGGGATAAACTCCATTTCAGTTACTTTGTCTTTTCATATACTTCAGCCATTGACTAACTTCAGGACTTAAATCACTATTAGTAACAGATTGTGTTAATACACTTCATAGAGATTCTGATTTAGCAGATCTGCAAAAGGGTCCCCACATTTGAATTTCTAACAAACACCTCTGATGATTCTGACCACGCTTTGAAAAACACCAAGATAAAGTTATTTCCACATAACTCT
The DNA here is from genome assembly GCF_937001465.1 of Orcinus orca. Taxonomy (NCBI): domain Eukaryota; kingdom Metazoa; phylum Chordata; class Mammalia; order Artiodactyla; family Delphinidae; genus Orcinus; species Orcinus orca. The sequence goes on from NC_064562.1 coordinate 24,408,775, forward strand.
GCGAAATACCATGCATAGTGGACCTTATTACATGTCCTTCATGACTATTCCTAGGGATTGCCAGTAGGGTTTATAAGTAGCTCTATGAAACACTTCACAAGAGGTCAAGGTTTACTAAGAATCCAGATAGGACAGAGCTAAAACCAACACTGCTTTAAGGGTTTACCATTTTAGTACACTTATGACTCCTACAAGGTACTTGCTGACACTACCACCTCCTATTTCTAGAACGGCTCAGTTAAGTCTTTATTTTTAAGTTCACATTACTAAGTCAGAAACATTATGTATGACTTTGGTGGGGCATATTCCTGGGTGTCAAGTTCTCCATTTATGAAAAGAATATGATTCAATTTGTGCTACCCCATAATAGCAAAGTTGTAAAGGAGTCAAGGGTGAGCCAGCTTTGAGAAAAATAGAGGTGGCTGGTAATAGATTGGGAACAGGGAAAGCAGGCCTGCTTTGAGATGGGAAGTGTTTTAGCTCCTGGTCTCCTAGCGCATGCGCTTAGTTCATTCTGTCCCCGTCTCCCACACCCTTCCCACCTTCTTAGCTTACAGATCCTCCCTCCTTAATCTTTGTAGTATAAGCATCCACGTGGTGGTGACTAATAGGAGTCTTACGTAGAACTCCAGAGCTAACAAGGGTTGAAGGACAGAGCCATCCACAAGGCAAGAATCTTAAATACACACATCCTAAAACGCTCTGCTGCATGACATCACCATGGCCCTGACATTTGCAAGCAACCTGATTCAGACATTGGTCCTCACTGGAATGTGTTCGTGACCTGGATTTTATTCTGAGGGATAGTAGGGAACAGAGAAGAATGAGGCTTGGGGATGTGGTAAGACCCTAGCCTATGCTGGGCAAGAACAATATTTTTTTGAAAGGCAGTTTAGATTTTATTTATTTTGGTAAAGTTAATGATTTGTTAAGTGTTAGATAAGCACTGCACCGTCTCCCATGTAGATGTACCAGAAATTAAAATATGCTCCCAGATAAGCAACACTAAGCCAGAAAATAGGTCACAATAGACCTTGTCATTAAAAAAATGCTCATTTATGAAAAGGTAGGCATTCTAGTACACAAACAAATTCATTTCCCTGGGGGAAAAAAAAAAAAAACTATTAGCAGTTCGTAAATCTGTCCCCTGCGTCTCAGTAAAACAGGCAATCACATTCCTAAGACAGGACTTTAGACTAATACTTATATCAAGTCTCTCTCTTAAAGAAAAGAAAGCAGAAAACAAGTAAAAGCCCTGGATATTGATAATACTGGGGTTTTTATCCTGGCCTTCAAGGAAGCTGCTTCGCTCCCAGCTGGCATCGCTCCTCAAGCAGAGCTCCCCCTCCACCGTTTACTACTTCCTGCTTCTCTCTCTGCAATTTCACAAGGCACAAAGTTGTTAAATCTGTCCTCCTTCACATAAAAACGAAATCCAAATTCCAACTGCATCTCTTTCCAAAGAGAATTTCGAGAGCGGAGAAGTGGTTACTTTTGGCAATAGGCCTTCCAGAATCTTCTGTGCATCTCACATAGGGTTAATTATGGCAGGATGCAACAGTGATCAATACTTTTTTTCGAACTGAGAAGAGGTTGTGTCCACATGGGAGCCAGCTACAAAGAGAATGGTGTTTTGAATGGTGCATGGCTTTGCACAGTTCCATGCAAATAGGCTGTCGGGTTACGAGGATGAGACACACTTACGGTACTCCCATTCCAAAGCTGATTTCTCATTTAGCTTTGGAATAATGAGATTTCATACCCCACAGAGGTAGTGGCGATCCAGGCAGCTGGCAAAGCTGATCGTTTCTAATTTAATCTGTGCAGTGAGCTGACTGGGACCCTACCTTTTGTCCCTGCACATCTGTCGTGATGTGGTCGGCTTCCCCATCCTCAATCTCCCCCATCTTCACGACACTGACTTGTATGGTGCCAACAACCTTGCCACCATCTGAAGTTCTGCAATCAAAAATAAAGGAAGCGGAAAGGTGAGAATCATCTCTTCCCTGAAAGTATGTCCAAACATGTTTGTTTCTGAAAACCACTAACACCGCTCTTTACTTGCGTTGCTTGTAATAAACAAATCTGCTTAAAATACATTGAAACCTGTTACTAGAATCACGAATTGGTGTCGTAAGTGCACGAAGCTACCTCATGAAGGTTAAACCATCTCACAGCTCTCAGGAGTGGCCGCCAAGATCATGGATCCGTGCCCTGTTTGGTAACCCCTTGTCACTACAACGGCATCAGCCATGGCTCCTCTATACCAATCGCATGGGATATTGTGCTCATCGATTACAGAAACTACAGCTGAATAAAACAGAAGAGAGTACAGATAACCCTATATTCCTCTATGACCCGGCCATCGGCTATAACATCTGATTTTGTGCCTTTTCATTTTTCTTTCTCAGAGACCAGGTAAAGAAGATTCTCTCCCAGCAAACATCAGAAAATCACAGTACATGAAGACAGAAATTAACCACTGAGATCACTGAGGATGACCCATTACTTTTTCGGGTAAAGAAACTGAGATTCATGAAGATAGGAAGACTCATCCATGGAAACAAACTGGCAAAGCCAGAAACCCAGGTTTTTATCTTCTTTAAGTCTGTTGGTCATTGAACAACTCTTCTCAACTCAATGATGATGAAATTCTATTATTAAGATTTTCCTCATCATCACTGTCATCAACATACAAACTTTATGGCTGACAATAATAATGAAAACCTAAAATAAAATTAACAACCACCAGGCTTCCCTGGTGGCACAGTGGTTGAGAGTCCGCCTGCTGATGCAGGGGACGTGGGTTCGTGCCCCGGTCCGGGAGGATCCCACATGCCGCAGAGCAGCTGGGCCCGTGAGCCATGGCCGCTGAGCCTGTGCGTCCGGAGCCTGTGCTCCACAGCGGGAGAGGCCGCAACAGTGAGAGGCCCGCATACCGGAAAAAAAAAAAAAAAAAAAAAAAAATTAACCAACACCATCCTTTAACATTCTCAAATTTTCTTTTCTGGGCAAGAAAATATACAGAATAAATGTTGGCATCATGTCATGGGAACACTGAAATACATAATGATATTCTTCCCTTGCACCTTTTTTTAAGATAGGTAGCAAGTCACCCATTGGTATGGGGTGTTGCTGTAACCTATATCTAAGCCTAATTGACCAAGCGACACTTTATTTTCTTTATTTAGTCATTTTATATTCTTTCTGAAAAAAAATTTTTTATTATGGAAGTTTCCAAACACACATCAAAGTAGAGGTGAGTACAGTGAACCTCCACATACCCATCACCACCCACCTTCAACAATTCCCAGCATTCTGCCTTTCTTGTTTCATCCATCCACCGGCCCTTCCCCAACTTTGTTTTTTTTAACATCTTTATTGGAGTATAATTGCTTTACAATGGTGTGTTAGTTTCTGCTGTATAACAAAGTGAATCAGCAATACATATACATATATCCCCATATACCCTCCCTCTTGCGTCTCCCTCCCTCCCATGCTCCCTATCCTACCCCTCTAGGTGGTCGCAAAGCACTGAGCTGATCTCCCTGTGCTATGCGGCTGCTTCCCACTAGCTATCTATTTTACATTTGGTAGTGTATATAAGTCCATGCCACTCTCTCACTTCGTCCCAGCTTCCCCTTCCCCTTCCCCATATCCTCAAGTTCATTCTCCACGCCTGCGTCTTTATTCCTGTCCTGCCCCTAAGTTCTTTATACACAATTTTTTTCTTTTTTTTTTTTAGATTCCATATATATGTGTTAGCATACGGTATTTGTTTTTCTCTTTCTGACTTAACTTCATTCTGTATGACAGACTGTTGGTCCATCCACCTCACTACAAATAACTCAATTTCATTTCTTTTTATTGCTGCGTAATATTCCACCATATATATGTGCCACATCTTCTTTATCCATCCATCTGTGGATGGACACTTAGGTTGCTTCCATGTCCTGACTATTGTAAATAGAGCTGCAATGAACATTTGGGTACATAACTCTTTATGAATTATGGTTTTCTCAGAGTATATGCCCAGTAGTGGGATTGCTGGGTCGTATGGTAGTTCTATTTTTAGATTTTTAAGGAAGCTCCATACTGTTCTCCATAGTGGCTGTACCAATTTACATCCCCACCAACAGTGCAAGAGGGTTCCCTTTTCTCCACACCCTCTCCAGCAATTATTGTTTGTAGATATTTTGATGATGGCCATTCTGACTGGTGTGAGGTGATACCTCATTGTAGTTTTGATTTGCATTTCTCTAATGATTAGTGATGTTGAGCATCCTTTCATGTGTTTGTTGGCAATCTGTGTATCTTCTTTGGAGAAATGTCTATTTAGGTCTTCTGCCCATTTTTGGATTGGGTTGTTTGTTTTTTTGATATTGAGCTGCATGAGCTGCTTGTAAATTTTGGAGATTAATCCTTTGTCAGTTGCTTCATTTTTTAAATTTGTGTTTAACTTTAATCTGAATACGAACGGTGTCTTTCAACCAATTACTTCAAAATGTCACTATTTTATTACTGGAGGTGTCAGAAAACAGGAATAGGAAAATTAGTATAAGTAGTTTACTAAAATGCTAATTAAAACAATAAGTTAGGCGAAAAGGAAACCCTATTGTTACCAGATCATAGGAAGATTTTTCTCAAAATATATAAAGTACAAATTTAAACACATCTTTTGAGTTATGATTTTAAGAAAACCGAAATAGAAAAACTCTGGTGACATATACATAGCTAATGTCATAATGTAATAAAATAAGGATTATGTACATAGAAAAATACAAGTGGTTTACTTAAATAGTATATTAAGGTTCTTACTAAAATATAAAATAAAATGCTTCTTGGTGATTTTTAAGTCAGTGTAAATCATAATATTGACTCAATTATTTTAAATTAACAGAAAACTTAAGCATTCATTACAAAGAAGATGTGTATACAGATGACAGTATAATCTATGATTTTGTAAAAAACTACATTAGCTTCAATTCTGGGATGATTTTAACAATTAATTATACCATTTTCCTACTTGAAAATGACATAATAACTTGTCATAAATCATGACTTGACATACCTCTGTACAATTCTTTAGTACCCGATAGTGAAACAGATATTTTAATAAAAGCCCTGGTTCTACTCACAGGTTTTTCTAGAAATTTGCAGACTTCTTTTTCCCCCAAACCGATACTCCATAACAATTAAAGACACCTTTTTTTTTCTCATAGGCATTGTTTAAAATTTTTGCTGGAGCAAACTGAGCTTAATTTCTAGGTATACAAAGCTTAGGTTTAATGTTTCAAATTTTTTCATTGACTAAAGCAAATAATGTCATAATGATTTGAATGAGAGGATAGATTTATCACACCCTCTCCCAGGACTGGGTAATAAACCAACACATGCAATAACAGTTAAAAGTGTGAACTCAGGAGTTTGAGTTATCTGCTAGCTTCATGACCTTGGACAGGACACTTAACCATGTGAAACTTTGTAAAATGGAGATGATAATTTTGTTTTAAGGATTACATTGTGACACGATTTATGTCAAGTTCTCAGCACAATGACTTACACAAAATAAGTGCTTCTTCCTACCCCCGCTTCATCCCAGTAGTAGTAGTAGTAGCAGTATCAACAGAATTGCTATTGTCATTAATGTATTATATTTCATTCAATTCTCTTTAGAAATTTTACTAAAATGGGCATCTAAGACTATAGTAAAAGATTATAGGATTTCAGGACGCATGCATTTCAAGAGTGATTAAGTGCTCATTAGAGGTACAAAGACTTAGTAATGACAGATGATGTTATAAAGCTTACATTCCTAGAAGTGCAAAGCACATAAGTTTATAACCAGTTACAATACAAAGTGAACCTTTCAAAGTGCCAAAGGTAGATGAAGAAGCAATGCACCATGGGAGTATGGGAGTAAGCTTCCGAACTCTAGCTTTATTTATTCCCTTTAAAAAAGCTTCTGGTTGCTTTTTAAATACAGGCATATCTTGTTTTATTGTGCTTTATTTTATTGTGCTTTGCTTTTTTGGAGCTTCACAGATATTGTGTTTGTTTTTTACAAATTGAACGTTCGTGGGAACCCTACGTTGAGCAGGTCTATCAGTGCTATCCTTTCTAAAAGCACTTGCTCACTGTGCCTCTGTGTCACATTAGATATAGGGACACTAGAGAGATTCTAAAACCTTTTTTTTTTTTTCACAAACCATTTTGGATAAGAATCTCTGAGTACCCTAAATCATGCTTCTTCCCCTGAGATTTGTGGGAGACAGAATGGGGAATTCAGGTTATAAACTTAAGAACTAAACACAAGACACCCAAAATCATGGGTCATCCTGTCAGTGAACTGCAATGTGAAATGTAGAAGCTGTTTCCTATTTATTCTGTAACAACTGACAACCCACAGAGCATGGATATTCAACACTTCTCTTCAATCAGGACAGTCACAACTGAAATACCTATTTCATGTTTCCAAACGCTGTTTCAAAGGTGATTTCAAAAAAATTTAGAAAAAATCATTCTTAAGTGATTAATGATGCTTTCAATTAATCACCCATCAAGTTCAGGAGGCTACTACTAATTGCTTAACCATTATTCATCACCAAAATTGCACTAACTTTTATCTAATAGAAATTCATCCTCTCTGCATGGGAGATATATTGAAGAGACTTCTAGGCTAGGAATCAAAAAACCAATACTCCATCCAGCTCAGCTGCTCACTAGCTATGTGATCAACAACATATTGCTTCAGTTCCCTGGATTTCAGTTTCTGTTACTGCAAAGCAAAGAATTGGTCTTTGACAGTTATCATATTAGCACTCAAGCTTCGTGCTCTGACATGGTTGGAATCCATCAGTTGATCTCATCATAGGCATCATAGGCTATCATGGGCTGATACAGCCTTGGGGAAAATCTTGGGCACATCCTAGCCTCTTCTCCTCACTCCCCACCTTCCCCTCCAACCTCTCCCCAAAACAAATGAAGCAAACAAAATGCATGCCAAACCTAGAAAGTAACTTTAACACTTACAGTCAAATACAAGGGCTAGTTTTCCTTATAGTATCCACTGTATACGTATATATTTTACTGCCATTATGGCACTGCAACTTGGCGCTTTCACAAGGATACAAATTTGACTGAACTAAGAAACAAAAGAGGTCTTCGTACACTTTCCTAGCAATTTATATGGCAGTAAGAACAGGCTGCAGTAATAAATAACTATCTCAATCTATAGGAAGAAGAAAAAAAAACTATGTCATTTCACTCTCTTGCCAGGTCATTACCATTGCTTAATGCAGAGAGCTATAAGAGAAGTAAAAGATGAATAGTTCATGGCAGCCACATTATTTCAATCACAACATCAAGCTCCTATTTCCCTCAGCAGGTACACTTAAATATTTAACCATGCCAACGAGATGGAAGGCAGAGAAAGGGAAAATTTCAGCAACGCAAATCTACACTTCCTTATCACTTAGTTTTTCAGCATGCATAATACATTAGTGATTAAGTTTCTTTAAAATCTTCCTTTAAAATAACTCCCCTGGGACTTCCCTGGTGATCCAGTGGTTAACACTTTGCCTTCCAATGCAGGGGATGAGGTTCGATCCCTGGTCGGGGAGCTAAGATCCCACATGCCTTGCGGCCGAAACACCAAAAACATAAAACAGGAACAATATTGTAACAAATTCAATAAAGACTTTAAAAATGGTCCACATCAAAAAAAAAAATCTTAAAAAAAAATAAATAAAATAATTCCCCTAATGCTTCCTAATGAAATATTCAATTTCACATGCTAAAACTTACAAACATTTTAGAAGACTGAAGGAAAAGGGATGTGAAACAGTCTTCTAACAAAAGACAATTTTTTTTTTTTCTTGCGGTATGTGGGCCTCTCACTGTTGTGGCCTCTCCCGCTGCGGAGCACAGGCTCCAGACGCGCAGGCTCAGCGGCCATGGCTCACGGACCCAGCCACTCCGCGGCATGTGGGATCTTCCCGGACCGGGGCCCGAACCCGCGTCCCCTGCATTGGCAGGCAGACTCTCAACCACTGCGCCACCAGGAAAGCCCACAAAAGACAATTTAATGACACTTTTCCTCTAAACTTCTTCACCACCTACTGTACCATCCTTAGTAGAGCAAAAAGAAAAAAAAAAATCCTATGGAAAGTTTAAAGAGCAACATGTAAATACCTCCTCTATTTTGGAAATGCCACAAAGATACAAATGACTGTAAACATCCAGGAGAAAATCGTCATTAGCACTGTCAGGCTTTGTGAATATAAAGTAGTCTTGGGACTAAGCACCAGGATCGTCATCTTGGAGACATGCCTGGCATTTAACCCATAGACATGTAACTGGGAAGTGAAAATCTCACCTGGACAGAAATATAAGCAAAGGCCATCAGTAAACAAGTGCCACTAACTAACTAAGTGCATTCTGACTCTTTCTGGTGAATACATTTACCTGGCAGTGCTAGATTTACTTTGGCCTCAGAGAAGTGAGAGTTCTACTTAAGTATGCATGCCTGAACACACCTCTATCCTGGCTGAACTTCAAAAATTTCAGAAGCCATAGGATACTTTCAAACTAATATTCAAATAAAACTTTTCAGTAGTTCTTAATATTATAGCTTACACACTCGAAGCTTTAGTCCTTTGTTTTCTCCTCTTTTCTCATTATAAACTTGTCTTCAGAAATTCTGTCCATTATTATGGGATTCAATTGTCACATCTTTGAGGATCTACCACAAACCTATATTTCCTACTCTGACCTGATTTCCTATCCCAGAACTCCAACTTCCTTTCGTCCTGATATAATTGAACATTCTATAAGCTTGAAACCTAACTAGTCCTTTTCCCAAACCCCAGCTCACATCAGTAGCATATCATTCTCCAAAGACCAAAACCACAGAATATTCCATCTCTACCAGTGCCTCGTCCCTACCATTCAATAAGTCATCAAGCACTACTGATTCTTCCTGTATAATGCCCCTTACATGTGTCCCTTCCCAATGGTAACATCCCAATTAGTTTCACCAACTTTCTTTTTACACTTGAAGAACCTACTTCCCATCTTCCAGAATCTTTCTCTTCCATCCCGTCCATGTCAGATTTCCTTCTTAAGACCTGCTATCACTATTGTATTTTATTTTCTCTGTCAAAATTCCTTAGACATTGCCTAATGCCTACCAAGAGAGTTTGAAGTGTAGACTGTCTTTTAAGACTTGTCCGGAGTTATGGACAGCTCAGTATTTTTGGATCAAACAGATCCATGTCATCACACACCAGTAAATAATGGAGCATGGTTTAGTGGAAAGCACAGTGAACTTTGAGTAACAAAAGTCCTTGGTTACGGTGTTGGCTCTTCAGAGTAAACAACTAGGTGATCATGAGAGGGCAATTCAGCCTCTATTAAGATTTACGAGCTATAAAATATGAAGGTAGTAAACCATTCTACTTATCTCACAAGATTTATGTGTCCAAAATTAAAAGATCTTAAAGTTTAAATATAAAAATGCTTTTGTGGGAACTGCCTGGCGGTCCAGTGGTTAGGACTCTCACTGCCGCACTCTCACTGCCGCGCTTTCACTGCCGCCACTGGGTTCAATCCCTGCTCAGGGAACTAAGATCCTGCAAGCGTGGCAAGAAAAAAAAAATGCTTTTGTGTATGGTAATGAGTACAACTGTTATACCATCCGGGACACAAAGTTCCAAGAGCACATCATAGATACGTTGACTACCAGTTTTTCAGACTAATTGGCTTGTAGATTCCTCTTTACTGCTGAAAACAGTACTATCCAAATATGAGTAACTGCCTCAATACAAATAAGCTAAAGAAATCTTTCCCTCCTCATGACTCTATTAAATATACATATATATATATATATATATATATATATATATATATATGTAGTGAGCTGTAGTTGGAAACGATTCAATGCTAAATGTAAAATATAAACTATCTCTTTATTTGTTATTCAAATATACATTTTTACTGAAGTATAATTGCTATATAGCAGTATATTAGTTTTGGGTATACAGCACAGTGATTCTATATTTGTGTATATTACGAAATGATCATCACAATAAGTCTAGTTAACATCTATCACCATACACAGTTACAAAAATTTTTTTTCTTGTGATGATAACTTTTAAGATCTACTTTCTTAGCAACTTTCAAATTAACTATGGTTGCAAATGTAGGTCATCTATTCAGTGATCTGAGGAACCAGGCTGATGAAGGCTCTGCCATGTTCACCTTGTGGCATCTAAGGTCTCCAAACAGCAGAAGGGGATAAAAGCATGGAGGAACTCTTATTGGACAGATGCAGAACCGGTGTGCTTTCCTCTCTTTACGATCCAGTGGCCAGAGCTCAGTTACACGGCCACCCCTATCGAATTTGGCAGGTCGGGGGTGGGGTGGGGCAATAGACATTTAAAATAGGGCAAAGACTGCAAATGTTAGTCCCCCTCCTCTTCTTGGGCACACGGCTAGATGACATTTCCAGCGCCTTAAACAGTTCAACTATCTCTTGAAATGTAAGAAATACCCATCTCTTTAAATGTAAGATATACCTCAACAGCAAGGTGAGAAAACATCTTGGCATCTTGTAAATGTCCTTGGATTCACAGGCAACCAAAATTACATTCAAGTTAACAGGTCACCATCATCTGCCCTTTGGGAGATAAGATGCTGCAAGTAAGATAGAGGAAGCTTACTCTACCCTCTTGTACCCACTGGATGAAGCTATAAAACATGGACAGAATGCACAGAGCAGCTGTTTGAGGACTCAAAGTAAACACTGCTGGGAATACTGGGGAAGATTAGAATTTTAAATGCCACTGAACCAGCAATTAGTTTACCATTTTTTCTCCTCTCGTATCTCATGATCTAGACTCAAAACAGCCCCAGGCCCAGAGATGGTCATGGTGTAGACAAAGATAGCTCCAGGAGAAACTCTCTGGTTCTGGCTCAAAGAACAGAAAAGAGGTCTCCTAACACTCAGAAGAATGATGAAATCACTTTTTTTTTTCCACTCTCTTGTGTCTCAGCCCCCAAGCAATCCAGTGGTCGCAGTAACCAAAGTGACAGCTTGGAGGAAGTGCAGAAGCCTAAAATTATGAGGAAGGGAAAGTTTCCTCTCTGATTGGAGCTGTGATCCCAAGGGCATGGGATGCATGCCCTTTACTTTTTCTCTCTCTCTTCTCCTACCCCTTGGCCCCAGAAGAGGGTGCAGCTGCAAGGCAGAGAAGGGAAAATCAAACCCCAGCTTTCTGAGTGAAGGGTCTTTTGATCTTTTCCTTCCAGGGAATCCACAGGAAATGGGAATATGCCAGAGAGAGTGTAATGAGGAAGGAGCTCAGGAAGGGACTTCTTAATGTCATTCATGGACTTCTGGGGCTTACCTCAAGCTGTGCATGCATGGATCTAAACCACATATCAGATACTCTGAGAAATAATCTATGGACTACACCATCCCCCAGGTCCCAGACTGTCAAGTGGGTGACAAACTAGAAGGACAGATACGAATAACACTACAGAAGTTTTGAAAACAGAAGTGATATTGAAACTACAAAGTTTCACAAGACACATGGTCAGTATACAAATATGTAGCAATTAGAAACTGAAATTTTTAAAAAATATATTTATCATTTATAGTAAGTCCAAAACAAAGTACTTAGGTATAGATCTAACCAAAATGTGCAAGATCTATATGCTGAAAACTATAAGAGTTGATGGAAGAAATCAAAAAAGATCTAAATAAATGGTGAGACATACTGTGTTCATATACTGGAAGCCTCAAGTTTATAAAGATGTCGATTTTTCCTAAATTGATCTACAGAGTTAAGGCAATACCAATTAAAATCTCAGCAAGATTTTTTGTACATAATGACAAGTTGATTCAAAAAGTTATAAAGAAAGGCAGAGTAAACAGAATGGCCCAAGTACTTTTCAGAAAGAAGAAGAATGGAGAAATTGCATCTACTGATTTTTAAGACTTGCTGTAAATCTATAGTAATCAAAACTGTGGTATTGACAAAAGGACAGATATATTGATAAATGAAACAGAGTACACAGAGAATATGGCCAACTGCTTCTGACAAAGTTACAGTCAATGAAATGGAAAAAGAGTAGTCCTTTCAACAAATGGTACTGGAACAATTAGACATCCAATCGGGGAAAAAATGAAATTTTACGTAAACTTCACAACTGAAACAAAAGTTAAAATGGTTCATAGACCTAAATGTAAAACATAAAAATATAAAAAATTTTAAAGGAAGCCATAGGAGAAAAGTCTTCATGAACTGGGCTTCGTCAAATTGTGCTTAAATAAGATACCGAAAGCATGATCTGAAGAAGAAAAAAAATTGATAAATTGAACTTCATCAAAATTGACAACTTTTGCTTTGCTAAAGACACAATGAATGGAAAGACAGGCTACTGACTGGAAGAAAACATTTACAAATCATGTTTCTGACAAAGAACTTGCATCCCAAATACATAAAGAGCCCTCAAAACTCAACAGCAAGAAAATGAACAACATAATAAATAAAAGGGCAAAGTCGAAGAGATGTGTCTCAGAAGAGGATATGCAGATAACAAAGAGACCATGGAAAACTGTTCAACATCACTGTCCATTAGGGAAATGAAAATTAAAAGCATTAGGAGATGTCACACTATATTTTACAATGTCTGGTGAGGATGCAGAGCCATTGAAACTCTCATACACGGCTGGTGGGGAAAACAGTACAGCAGTTTCTAATAGAGTTCAACGCACACTTACCATATGACTCAGAAATTCCAATCCTGGGTATTTACCCTAAAGAAATGAAAACTTAGGATCACAGAAAAACCTACACAGGAATATTTTAGCAGCTCCATTCATAATCACTCTAAACTGGAAACAACCAAAATATACTTTCATATGAATGGTGCAACAAACTGTGGTACAGTTTGTTGTGGTACGGTAGCATGGAATACAACTCAGCAATTGAAAAAAAAAAACTGTTATTGATATGCACAACACCTTGATGAAGTTCAAAGGCATTAGACTGAATAAATGAAGCCAGTCTCAGGAGGATCTGCAACCAATGATTCAATGACTTTTTCAAAAAGCATTTCTCTATGGTGATGGAGAACTCACATCATGGATGTCAGAGGTTGGTGTGGGTGGAGGCATTCATCAAAGGGGCAGCGGCTGGGAGTTTCTCTGTGGAGATGGAAGAGATCTGTATCCTGACTGCAGTGGTGGTTACAAGAATCTATACATGTGTTAAAATTCACAGAACTGCACAGCAATAAAAAGTCAATGTTTACTGAATGTAATTTCCAAAACAGAATAAATGAGAAAAGATATAGACATTTTCGATGATAATGAATGGATAACAAACTATTAGCTATTTAATCTGGGAATACAAAACCAAATGACTGAAAGGTTATTACCTTCCATGTGAACAGAACCTTCTAACTGCTGGCAACATTGATTTGTAATGGTAGAGTCAAAGTGTCAATTTATCCCACGCTTTATGCTTTCAAAGTATCTGCTGACATAGAAATGCCATATGTGAGAGGAACATGTTCCACCTGAACAAGGCGGGGAGGGTATTTCATCAGAGACTGGAGAGAAAAATGCTCTTGCAGGAGGTGCAATGAATTTCCCAAGCCCATGACTCATTCATGGGATAAAACAACTAGCCACCCATGTCTGAACTGACTCATGTTTAGACCTACAAGAGAAATTATTGCTAAGGCTTTTTGTTAATTTATTCTATTCTATTTTATTGTTTGAATTTTAAGAGAAAGAAAAATGTTGAAAGGAAAAGAGCACTATATATATTAAGCAGAGACCATTGGAAGAGGAAGAGAATAGTAGCAAGAAAGGAATTATAGGAGGTTATACATAAATGGCTGGGGAAACCCGACTTAATGCTGACATTTTTAAAAGCAAAAAATATGGACATTTTTAAGACCAAGTATAAACAGTCTTGATAGACAGCTAAGCAAAAAATTTATTTCTTACTAAAAATGGACATGCTCCGACAGTAGAAACTCTTTACAAGAATAGTTTGCAAATGTCAAAAAATAAATCAAAATATTCTAGGCCACTATGAAAACATTCTACTAAAGATAACAGGCATGGAGGATTAGCGGATTTAATTATTAAATAATTAGTATCAAATACTAGTGATGGGTCTATATTTACTATTGAAGTTTTGAATTATTTATAGTTTTGCTGGATTTTTGGTGCCGTTCGGTTTTATGTAAATTTCTTAATAGTAGGAAATAATGCAAAGGGATTTTTTTAAAGCTAGCATTAAAAGATCAAAGTTAAAGAAAAATCAAAGTTATCCAGTGTATGAACATAACCTTAGAGTATAATGTATTTCAAACCTGTGTGATAAGAAATTCACTAAGCTTTAAATTGTACAGTGAGGCATGTACTCTGAAACCAAACAGTTATTAAGTGCCTCTATTTTTCTGCTGAATTGCATTTAGATTTGTTTTAAATTCTGCAGGTATTAAGTTATAAAATCTTGTGGTTTTTCAAATATTTTTTCTTCATTCTCCTTTAATATGACAACATTTTTAATGAAAAAAAGAGTCTCCAAAATTATAAATTTCCATAGAAATATAATAAGGTCAAAATAACAGAAAATGTGAATTCACTTACAAACATGTATTAAGCACCTACCATGTTGGAAGCACTGCTCCATGTACCAGAATACAACAGAGAACAACACAAAAATCCCTGTCCTCATGGAGCTTGAATTCTCATGGTAAACAAAAAAATGATACAGATACGATAAGTTCCATGGAGAAAACTTAAGCAAGGTAGGTGAGTGCTGGGTGGGGCTTCTACTTTATAGTCTACATATATATATAATGACTACATATGTATGTATATGCATTAGGAAAGGCTTCTCTAATATGAAGCCATTTGAACAAATACCTAAAGGAGGTAAAAAAGTGAGCCATATATCTTTCTTAGGGGGAGGTCTTTTCAGGCAGAAGCAGCAGATGGTCCAAAGGTCTTGCAGAGGAACACGGTCCCCACATTCAAGGAAGAGCAAAGACCCCATTGTGGCTAAAGCTGGGTAGGTGGGGAGAGAGGACTAGAAGACTAAGCCAGAGAGCCATGTATTAATTTTATACTGCTGCATAATGAAGGACCACAAACCCAGTAACTTACAATACCACCCATTTACTATCTCACAGTTTCTACAGATCAGAAGGCAGGCCAGGTCCTCTACTCAGGGTCTCATAGGACTGAAGCCAAGATGTAGGCTGAGCCACACTCCCACGTGGAAACTCTAGGGGAGAATCTACTTCCTAGCTCATTCAGGTTGTTAGTGGAATTTATTTCCTTGTGGCTGTATGACGAAGGTTCCCGTTTTCTTGTTCATCCCATAGTAGGTATGAAGAGTAACCACTTGACAGGGCTGCAGGGGAGACAGCCACCTTCCAGTTAAACAAAGAGAAATGACTGAGGATAGGGGATGGGGTTGAGGAGGAAGCTCAAGGATCAGAATAGAGTCAGGGAGTAGAAGGCACCAGGGCCACAGGAGGGAGTAGACAAACAGGTAAAATGATGGGCGGCCATGTGGATGAAAGATGACCTAGGAATCCAGGGTTCCTGCGTGGTCACCAATCACCGGAAAATGAGTCATAGTTATTGCTACAATAAGGAAACTCAGTTTAGCTAGGCAAAATATGCCAGGCAGACAGGGCAGCAGTAATTTAAAAATACTCTGAAGACCTGAAATTTCCCATTTTCAGATTTTAACTTGTTCTGCTAACAGTCTTAATAACGCATTACTAAATCATCTGGTAATTATTTTTGAGGTCAAAATGTGACTGATTCACTGTTAAAGGAGTCTAGATAGAACAATAAAGATTTCTACAGATCTTTTTTTTGTTGTTAAAAGGAAGAAAAGTAATTAACGCGAAGTTCAAGACACCTGCTATATGGAAACAGTGTACTGCTTTTATTCACGTTAAATAGATTCTGAAGATCAGCAGGAATAAATCAAATGTCCTATACCAGCTTTGCATAAAGTACATGAGAAAGCAATTACTTGTTCTCTGAATATCTCCCTTTTAAAACATTAAGATTCCATTGTAAGAAGAAAATATATCTATTAGTAATTAAAGGTCTTTATTGCATCATTAAAAAAAATCCATATAGGGCTTCCCTGGTGGCGCAGTGGTTGAGAGTCCGCCTGCCAATACAGGGGACATGGGTTTGTGCCCCGGTCCGGGAAGATCCCACATGCCGCACAGCGGCTGGGCCCGTGAGCCATGGACGCTGAGCCTGCGCGTCCAGAGCCTGTGTTCTGCAACGGGAGAGGCCACAACAGTGAGAGGCCCGCATACCACAAAAAAAAAAAAGAAAAAAAAAATCCATATAAGAAAACAAACGGATTTTGGTATTTGGCAGGCTGATGTGCTAACGGGAAGGAGAAAGACAGTAAAAATTAAAAGTCACGGGATTAAAATTTTCAGTTCAGGAGTGCTTGCTATATATCCTTTTGTAAGTATTTGAGAACTGAATTGAAGATTGTACACCAAATAAAAATGTCACCAGCTTTCAATAACCTTGGATGCAGATATTTTCTCTTTTATTCTACGATAAATTCCTCAGATCTCAATATTAGGATTGAATAAAATCAGAGAGTGCTTAGAACAGAAAGTAAGGTTAAGTATCAGCCAATTCATTCTGTAGAAACTGAAGCCCAGAGAGGTCAAGTGAAAGGCTCACAGGTCAACAGCAGTGCTGATATTTGTCAAAGAACAGTAGAAACCAGAAATCCACACCTGATTTTTTTTTTAATTTATTTCTGAAAACCAAAAGATGAAATTGTGGTAACTTTTCAATGTATTTATTTTTAGCTTCTTCGTCAATAAGTTGATTGTCCTTATCTGAAAAATCTTCATAGGAATGCGGTGTTTTGGTTCAACCCTCACTAGCCCACTCTAAAGCTTGGAGGAAACTTGCTTTCTGAGCTACCTGATCTTCTGAGCAAGAGACATTTTGGGATAGTTCCACCTCTTCTTTTTAACTTTTTTCTTAGGTGTCTTCTCATAGATTGGATTCTCTCATACAGCAGCATGAACTTTCTTGCACATCTCTTCGGTGTCTGGAGTTACCTTCTTTTTGTGCTGAGTAAATTTTTTCCTGTAAGCGTCACCATCTCCTTCCATATATAATCTGCAATGTTTTGATCCCTGATGTTCTTCCAAAGTACTTATGCCTTGAATTCCTTGTTTTCTGAACCATAACCAGGGAATCGTTTGGTTCTGTGAGGGATGGAAAGGCTTCTTTCCACAGCTCTCTTCAGGGCCCCCAAAACTTTATTTCCAGTGGTAGTTCAGGTGTGAACTGAATCCAAATACAAAGTACCTTCATACTATATTTTGTAAGTTCATGAGTATAAGCTGCACTGGCTATCATAGCCTCTTCAACACAGGCATAAGCAATCTGACAAATGATCTCTCTGCTGGTTACATGAACTATCATCCCATATTTGAGTGTACTGTATTTACACTCAAATGTGTAAATTGTGTAAAATGTGTAAGCATTTCCAAGCATACCAATTGGTTTTACCCTCTTGCCTTCTTCTAAAGTTCACTTGGCATCTTTTGAAGTAGGCCTTATTCTTGACAACTTTAACTCCATCCCGTGAAGCAGAGATGCATATCTGTGGCTCATCACAGATATACAGCAATGGTGGTAACTTTTATATTTTAATTCTTACTGCTAACAATAAGAAAACACAGTCAATGTAAGAGGAATATGATTTTAAAGTGTAATCAAAGAACTCTATCAGAATCTAATAACTCTTTGCTCAGGCTGTTATAAAATACCATAGTCTGGGTGGCTTAAACAACAGAAACTTAATTTCTCACAGATCTAGAGGTTAGAAGCCCATGATCAGGGTGCCAGCAAGGTCAGATTCTGGTGAGAAACCTCCTCCTGACTTGCAGATGGCTGTCTTCTCCCTGTGTCCTCAGATGGCAAGGAGAGAGCAAGCTCTCTGGTGGCTCTTCTTATAAGGGCACTAATCCCATCATGAGGGCCCCACTCTCATGACCTCGTCTAACTCCAATTACTTCCCAAAGTCCCCATCTTCAAATAACATCACAGTGGAGTTTAGGGCCTCAACAGATACATTTGGGGGATACAAATATTCAGTCTGTAACACTCTTAAAACCTCAAACTTTAAAAATTAGCATAGTATTTGTTTCAAGAACTAGTGGGGGTTCAAGGGAAGAAGAGAGAGCATGAAAGAAAGAGGGAGACAATAATTTTTCCTACTAAAGTATAAAGAGATTCTTAAAATCTGCCTTATGAATTCATAATTTAAGCTCATCTCAGTGTCATTATTATCATTAGTAGTCAGATGAAGACATTTAAGGAAAGTAGTTACCTCCTGGTGACAGTAATGGAACTCGAACTTCCGCCAGTGTTACAATCACAGACCAATCCTTAAAGTACTTGAAAGGCATATCACTTGGTCAGAGAAGCAATTCACGTTTACCAGTACTAGAAGTAAGTCTCCGTAGCCAAGAAATTTATTGTTAGTTGGTAGTCTGCCCAACAAACAAGCAAACCTCAAAACTGTTAGAGTCTCTCTTTCCTACTTACTGTGTAGGTCCCTGGAAAATCCTCAATTTGATTCTAGATAAGAGAAAAATAATCCCCACTAGACACCATTTCTAAGTTTAGGATTGAACCTTAAACCTGCTTTGAATTCGAGAGACTGCATCGATGATGGGGAAGATTAAAATAAAATAAAATTCAAGTTATCTGCTCTGGTCTTAGATGGATGGATGAGGATTAGACCAAGTTTATTATGGCAACCTAAATTTGTTTTTAGCAATCAATTTTTATATTAAGTTCTAAAGGAATGTGTTTACTTTCCAATTTACATGTGTGAACATCAGAAAGAAGCAACATACAGCATGTATCTACAAGCACAACTGGTCATTTCATCTGCTTGTCATAATGTAATATATGCCAAGTAGCACTTAGATCAAGTCTAATTAAACCTGCATTCAATGATTTCAATTGATTTTTAAATCTATTTTCCCTGTAAGATGGTAAACTGTCCCATAATGTAATAAATTCATCAGTGCCACACAATGTATAAAGACTAATCTTTAATTACCTAACATTTTCTGTCAAACTCTAATAAGCTTGAGTACATTGATCAAGGGACCCAAAGGGTCACCAATAGGCTGAGCCCATTACTAGAAGCAACCAGCCCCTATTGTAGCACAGCACTGAGAAAAACAATGTGGTTATATTGGTATTAAAATTAATTAAGTAAAGCAAAGTAAGTGTGTCTGTTCTCTTCTCCATCTTATTCTACAACTTTTTATCTTTGACCTCATCCTTCTCTTCTGCCTTCTTAAAATCTTTCATGATATGACTTTGTATATTTTCTAGTTTTCCTAGCTTCCATTATAAAATTGCACTTGTCTTCCTTTTCCTGACTCAGTTCTTTATCTTCCTGAAGTCTTATTGCAAACAATTTCATTCAACCACACTTTTACTATGAGGCACCATGCTATACCACAGAACAACAGACATCAGTGAATTTCACTTAATGGATTAGGGTGGAAAAGCCTAGGCTAGAGCATGCTATTAGGGGAATACATTGTTAAGGGGCAGGTAACTTTCTACAGTTCCTCAAGGATGGTACCTCCAACACAGCTCACTCATATATATTAAGTAGAACTGACAACGTGTAAATGAAAAAGCAAAGCCAAACCTCACTAGGAACACAGTTAAGAATAGTAACCTTCCAGTGATCATTAAGCCTGTGGTAGCTGGAGCAGGAATAATGAGTTCTGACCTGCTTCTTCAAAAGCTTGATGATAGGAAAATGGTCAATTTGGTCTTAGGAAATTGAGGAGCCTGGGTAGGGGATAGTGACCAGCCCTTTTCACTGACATGCCTGGAGACTATCGCCTCTCAGTTCCTAATAAGTATGGAGAATACTAGGGACTTCAGATGGGTGAGACCATCCCAGGCAATGGATAAAAAAAGATGGAGGGAAAATAATAGGACGTCAGTGTGGGGAAGAATCTTAGGTGCACCATCTACACCTACGGACATTGCTCTCTTGCTGGTTGAGGTTGACACTGAGCTCAAAACCCTGAGAAGAGGGGTTTCCAAAGAACTACAGAGACTCTGACTCCACCTTTAGAAAGTGTTATGTGCACATAAGCCACTATAAGTGACGAAGGAAGTGATGATCAATGTCAAGGGTTACGTGTGTGGTTGCAGATGAAGCTGAGAAAGCAGACTTACTATCTTGTATCTCCTGGCTGAGGTTTTTGCACGCTTATTTTCAGGTTCATGTTCATTTCGGTCCAGGGACAGGAAGACATATACATTTAAATCAGAAAAAGAGCTTTAGATGAGATCAGATGAGAGCTGTAGAAAAGATGAGTTGGAAATGGATGCTGTGATTTCTAACTTGGGCTATAGTTAGGGCACCTAATGGTTCTGAATTTAACCAAGAAAGGACAAGCACCAAAGGGCAGAGCCTTCAGGAGAAGACCTAAATTCAGTTCAGGGTGGTTCTAATATTAAGTGATTGTTAAAATAAGTGTGTGTCCACTTATGCAATCTTAAAAAGAATCTGTCAACGACTATAAAAAAGAAAGCATGTATTTTGTCACTCCTTTCCCCTTTCCACATATTCTGTACAAATCTCACAAATGGGTGTCTATATAGTCCATGGCATGGGTGTAAAATGCCACAGGGTTGGCAATGCCTGTGGACAGAGAACGGGGGGTGGGAGAAACAGGGCTGGGTAACTGCATGTGGGTAGGGGCAGAATGTGCACAGGTGCAGGGTGTGTGTATAGGATGAGGGTTCATTTGGATGAAGACCACAGGCCTGCCTGCAGAGATGTCTGTTCAAGAAAATGCTCATGGTGGGGAAAAGTGGATGAATACATATAGAGAGTGTCTCATATATTTCTCTGGAAAATACTTGGTTGTTTACATTGTTCAAAATCAGCACTTTCTCAGCTATGCAGCTGCTTTTCTTGGAACACAGTGTCTGTCTGATAAGCTGTTAAAGAAAGCTTTCCAAAAAGAAAGCTTCTTGGGTTCAAATTAGTTAGGGAAAAGCTGTAGGCGACATTGCCTCTGAGAGCCCTAGAAGGACTTGAGGACTTAATGAAGGCTCTGAGAAATCCTACAGTAAGGTCACCCTCTTCACTTTTTTGAATATAACATTTTCAAACTTACTGCACATAAACGACTTCACTCAAAGAACACATACTAATAACTGAAGGGATACCAGTGTTCCAAATAACATTCTTCGGAAAAAGCTGATATAAATGTGTCCAGAGCAGCAGAAATACAGGGTGATAATGATGAAAGCGACTTTGGTAAATATGGGCAAATCCTTTACAAAATTTTCAGGTCAAATATAATTCCTTGCAGGCCTAATCATTCCTGCAATTATCTTCAAAGCTAAATTAGCTCTCAAACTTCTTAAGCAGGTAGGTCTGTGTACGGATATTAATTTTATGTGATCTGCATTTTAAAAGAGGGAAGAGCTCAGGCTTTTCTCTACAAATTGAGGAGCTACTGAAGTGTACTCTAAGTACGCGTTGTCTCTTCAGTGACTGAAAACTCTAATTTGCAGTCTGACAAATACGACATATTTTGAATAATGCAAACTAAGGAAGTGCTAATCGGTTTCCATGGTCATACCTCCCGCCCCATGAAAATGGATTAGGAACATAAAGAAAAATGCAGACTATACCACTGTAGAGCCATTTAAATTATAAATGAAAGACAGTCTAGTTGGATGAAATGGGGAATAATAATACTGATGAGGATGATAATTTTTAAAATAGGTGACGAGCATGATGGTCACACGCTTTGCATCAGGTACTGTTTCAGATGGGTTGGGTATCATTTGTCTAATTCTCACCTGGGAACAACAAAAACAACATCAAAACACCTAAGGCTAGAGAAGCTAATCAATAAAAGGAAAAAAAAATACAGCCAACATTTATTGAGCACTTACTATGTGTCAGGAACTGCTATAAACATTTCACGTTAGTAATTCATGTGAGCTGAGGCTGTGAGATGGGCACCACTGTCATCCCCTTTTCACAGATAAGAAAACTGAGTCTCAGAGTAATCAATCATCCTGCTGGATAATAAAAAAGCCAGGATTTGGGCTCAGGCATGTCTCTAAATCCCATAAACTTTTTATTTCTCTACTGTCCTAAGCCCATGATATTTGTATACTTTGCATTGTCTGATTTTATAATAAATTAATGTCACTTTAGTAGTTATTACAAAGTGGCTCATGTTACAGCCTTTTGATAATTTTAGACAGTCTTCTTCCTAAATGACAATGACACATTTATATATAAGAACAGAATCAGTTTTAGAAGCAAATCGCCCTACTTCTGCTTTTGATGTTTCCCTTCCTTTTCCCAGACCAGTCCTGAGAAACATCACTTGAATTTATTTCTGTAGACAGTTTATTAAAGATTCGGCAATAACATGTATCTGTAAACCCTAAAAGCAATTGACACTGTGTCACTTTTATGAATATCTGTCCTGATTTCAATGCTATATTGCTAAAATTTCAAGTCAAAGCAAATTTGAGATTTTTCCCAACTGTATCAGAATGCAGCCTGTTTCAACCAAACAAATACTTTCCCTATGTCTCTTGCTGGTATCTGCCATTTTATAAGAAGCCAAATCTGGTGTCAGTGTGATTAAAGCCAGAACTTGGGTTTCAAGGAAGCATCCGTTCCTCAGATAATAAAAATGTTATGTCCAGATCAAAGGTTAAATCAACCTCTCTGCCATTGCCCAATTTAGAGAACTGTGGATGTCACATTTTAAGAAAGACCTACAACAAACTAAGCAAACTAAGAAAAACATTAAGTGATGGGTGAAGGAATTAGTAAGTTTAATGCAAGAAGCAATCTTTATAGAGTGTTTTTCTCTAATGCATGGAACTTCACTGCATTTATTAATTGCCCAGAATCACCCTGGGAGGGAGGTCATTACTATTTCCACTAACAGATGTTAGAGAATAGACAACATGCCTGGGGTGACACAGCTGGGACTTGAACCCGAATCTGGCAGGAAAGCCTGGTGCTCTTTCTACATTACATTCCTTGCTGAGTAAAAAAGGAGAGAAGATTTAAAGTTGGGCAAAAAAGCTGCTTTCAAATGCGATCATAGAGAAAAGGTATGAGACTTATTCTACTTAACACTATGAAGGAGAGCTGGGAATGTGGCAAGAAGATAAAGTCTGGGATAAAATAGGAACACTTTTCTAACACTGACCTGTCGGAAAATGGGAAAGACGTATGGCCTCCTAAGTTTGATTTCCAGGTCACTAAAGGGGTCCAGGAAGAAGCTAAAGTGTCAAGATCTCTTCTGGTCTGTAAACTTATTTAATCCTAAAATTCTAAACAAAATATATATTCTCTAAGAACCCTTCTTCTCTTCTAATTTCCATCCTGTCCCAGCTGTGTGACCTTAGAAAGCTATACTGCTACTCCGCAGTTAGCTTATAAAACAAGAATAATATCACCTTCCAGGCAAGGGTATTAGAAGATTCAGTAAGGTAAGACATTTGAAACGCTTAATCCATCATAAACCTCAAATAGTGTTAGTTACCTCTTCCTATGTGTCTATGAGGTCCGAGTCAGTGTCAGTATCAGAGAAGCTGTCCTGGAGGAGCTTCCTGTCTTCGTTTTGAATTATGCCAAAAGCACGGTGAATAGAGCATTCCAGAGATTCGAGGCTTTCCCCATATGTGTGCGTCTGGATCAAGCATGAGCGTGCATTTGCTATTGACGTGCATGTTTTCTTGCTGTTCACTCCCAAAGGAAAAGAATGCAGTGTTCTTTTTCATTGCTTTCAGCGGTTAGGATGGGCATTTTTAGAAAATTCTAGGCAAAAGCATCAAGTTAGCTTTTACATGACATCCTTATCCTCGAACTTTTCCACGAATGCATTTAATAAAGTTTAATACTATTCTGTTTTATAATTAATCACTGATATGCTATTTTCTCTTAAAGCAGGCTTTTTGGCCACCAGTCAATGTCTACCGCCCTTATGTAATATAGAAAATGTTTTAGACGTGTATAAAACTTAGGGTGGTGGAACCAGCAGAACTCTCTGCTGTAATCCTACTTTCTGATACCTAGAAAAACTAACTGGAAGCGACTTTTAAAGGAGAATAAAACATATTCAAAACATATTCAAGATGCTTGGATGTGATTTTTTAAAAGCATCTCTGAAGTCCAAGTAAATATAAGAAAATACGTTGTCGTCACACATACAATTTTAAAGACAGTATCTAGTGCTTAAAGTAAGCATTATTTGCGTGCAGGAAAAGAGTTATGGTAGGAAACGAAAAAACAAAGTTTAATTCCATTTCAAATGAAAAATAAATTTATCAGTTAAAACTGTATTGTCAATCTACGGCCAAGTTCGGTCTCAGGTTACCGTGGGGATTCACATGCACTCGAGCATTCCAGGAACAAACATTCTGACCCACTGCCCTATGGCCTGCAGAACGGGCCTTGGCTCCCAACCTGCGAAATGTTAGTGACAATTGCATTTTTTTTATCGCTCTGAGTATGCTGGTGTAGAAAACTGTGTGTCAGAGCCTAAGGAACCTCTCCTTAATATTGCTCCCAGCTCTTAAATTAAGAACGTGCCTTTGGGAGATTCAGTTAAAAATATGCAGGAATTTTTTTTTTTTTTTTGTCGTTCTTCTGTTTTTACAAATAAAATGGAAGTGCGTGTTTGTGCCTCTGTGTGTGTGTGTGTGTGTGTGTGTGTGTGTGTGTGTGTGTGTGTGTGTGTGTAAGGAGGTTAAATTAAGCAAAACGCCAAAAAACAAAATCAAACAAAACTTAAGACTCCATAGTTTGGATCTTACCTTCTCTAAACACACACATTTGACAATAATGGAAAATAAATAATCAAGTTTGGGAGAAAGCAAAATAATTGTAAACGAATATAAATGTACAGAAATACCTATCCATACACTCCATTAGGCATTTGCATGAATATGTACACGTATAAAATGTTACATAAAATAGGAAAAATTTAAAAACAGTAGAAATTCATCGTTTGTTTCTTTCAGAGCCCCTCCCATACATCTGTATATTATAAAACATAACATCATATGTCTGTCTAGGATCATCGGAGTCTTATGCTGTACATTTCACGACAGCACTACTGTAAATGTGGCAGAAGTAATAAACAAAAAGGAAACATAAATTCTCTTTTTATAGATAAATTCTTATACATCTGCATTCAAGAAAATTTGGTCACATCCACTATGATAAAATTATAATAAATGCTTGCTTAATTCGGGGGGGATTACATGTGGAAGGTTACAAAAGAAACAACAGAGCAGTTGCTAAGATGAGCTGAATGTTTCTGTGGCAAGGCAATGTGACCTATACTGAAATAAATGTGAATTCTAAGTAAGGTTTTCAGCCTTTCAAGCAGATCACAATCTATCACTCACTATTACTCTGAAAGTTACTTGTCTCAGATATACTCTAAAGCTTAGACTGCATTATATTCACTAATTTAGGTGGATTCCACTCGGAAATAAATGGTACCAGGTTCATATTTAGCATCCATAAAAATATAAGTCATCATCATGAATCAAAATCTCAACAAATAATTATTGAACCTCTCTACTATGTCACAGGCATATAAAATTGAATTTTAAGATTAAAACATTAATAAAAAGTAATTGAGGCCCCTAAAACTCTCCAAAAGATAGAATATAAAATGGAGAAGAAAGCAAAGATGCTATGAGACCATTAGCTTCCTATCAGGCAGCACAATAAAAGCAGAAGCAGCTCTGGAGTCAGACTCAACTGAATTCTAATCCTACTTGTACAGTTAGTACCTGCGGAATCTTAGACAAGTTGCTATAAAACTGGGATGATAAAGCTGCAGGAATTAAATGATATAGTGCAGGAGAAGCACCCAACATATCCCTTGCATGCTAGTAGATGATCAATAAATAACAAGATTTTTCATTAACAGTGTTATTAGTAATATCAACTGCAAGATGTTAAGCCTGTTACTATTTTAAAAATTTGGTAAAGAACCGATTACTATAGTTAGCATATGAAAAATTCATGATAAATGCTCGTTGAATGAACAGTCACTGAATGAAGTCCGAACTGTGTGGAGATAGGCAACAAAGGTCAGACAAGGTCAAAGCACTTCTATCTGTCTCAGTTCTTCTGAGAAGGATTTCCTAAGAAAGAATTTTTATCCCTGCCTCTTTTTCTGCCTTTGCGATTGTTTGACTACTTTAAGAGCAATGTAATTTTTCCCCTGATCTCTAGCGCCATTGCCAGAGAAAGATATGCTTCTCCATTCTGTAATTAAATAAGACAGTATTATGATGTTCTAAATTTCTGCTTGTTATGATTCCAAGAGACTCAGGTCAGGTTGGTAGAACAAATAATTGTTAGGTGCTTGGGCAGTAAACCAGGCTCAGGGCCATGGTTCTGGGGTGAGAACAGATTCCCCAGGTTTCCCTTAGTCTCCATTCCCCCCTAACCTAGCAGGCTGGTTCTCACTTTCTGCCATCATGGCTAACGTTCCTGAGTTCTCCATGGCCATTAACACTCATTAGGTCTTCATTTGCTATAAATCCAGGCACTGTGGTGAAATCAACGTGGAAGACACCTTGAACGAGTGGTCCTGGACCTCCGTCCTTGCTTTGTTCTGCCATTACCAAGTCACGTGACACAGGACATGTTTTAACTAGATCTCGGTTTTCCCCTTGGTCAATGGGGACAAAAAGTGAGTCATTAAGAGCACAGGATTTGTAGTCAGAAACGTGTGGCTTCACGTCTTGGCTTTCTTATGTTAAGAGCATTGTAACTTTGCGCAAATTACTTAACTGCTTTCTACACCTCAGTTCCTTAGTTTATAAAATGACAAAAGGAATAACATCATACGTTGGTAAGGGTCAATGAAACAACATCTCTAACATACTTATCAGAGCATAAAACACATAGTGTCTCATAGTATCTTCCCCCTCCACCTCCTCCTCCTTCTCTTCTCATTAGTATTACTATCAGTGTAATATTAACCAGTGTCTTCCATGTCTGCAATTGTAATCCGCTATACAAGAACCTTAGCTTGTTTACAGTACAGTATGGAAGTCAGGAATAGATAGTAATGAGCTAGAAAACGAAACAGAAAGTATGATTCAGATCTAAAGGAAGTCAGAGTAGACAGGAACTACCAAATGTAAACTAGAAAAACAAAGCAGATGTCATATAAAGGTACCAGGGTTAATACTAAATAAAGACACCGATTGGGATACTAGAACGCTTAGACAGAAATTTAGTGGCTATGCATTTAAATGAAAATGAGTTACATGAGTGGGAACCACTTTCTATATCGGAGGCATTCTCCCCAGTACATGCAAACAAATTTTAGCCTACAATTTCAAAAATGCACGGTACCATATTTCATGCAATTTGAGTCTAAGTCTATAAATAAGACACACACTTCTTGCCCTTTTAAGTTTTTTGTGGAAAATAAAAATTCAACTCAAACTCAAAAATTCCAGTTCACAGCACATAGGACAGGCCACATTAAACTATGGTATTCCATGAAACTAGTTTGAGAGTTTGAAATCTGACTTACCTGATAAGAATAAGGGACAGTGAACACAAACAAAACCAGACTCACGATCCAAGAACGGTGCCGACAAATACGCCCTTACCCTTATTTCTGTGAATTTGTTTTACAGAAATCTGAGAATTCTACTCTTTAAAAATTATGACCCGAATGTAAAAGGAATAAAAGTCAGATAATGTCAGTGCAAAGGAATAGTAAAAACAAAACTAATAACCAAAAAAATGCTTCTTATCCCTGATCTAACGTTTTTCCGATTCAGTACCTCAGAGGTTGCCAAGTCATTGGAGAGAAGATAAATTACAACAGATGGAAAAACACGAAGCATCAGAGATCAGCAGGTTATGATAAGTCTATAATGTGTCTTGTTCATAGGGGGAGAAATCTACAAATTTGGCAAAGCGCAAAAAGGGAAAAAAATATTAACCTCGCCATTTCAAAGTTGGCTTTCAAAAATTATTTTTTCTAGAAAATGCAATGCTTTGTTGCTAAATTTGGTTTCCTTTTAGACAATCAAAATCAAATAAATAAGAATCAGGAGTATTCAAATCAAAAGTGGAAATGTGTCTTGATTTCCTCTAAATCTGGAATTGTTGTATTCCTTTTTCCTTCTAAGTGTAGTACTCTAAACTAGATCTTTCTGTTCCTATCCTTCCTCTAATTGTGTGTGTTCACATATTTTCATTGCACTAAGGATTTCTGGGTCCCTGATATCTGTTTCAAAGCCAGTGTCTAAATGTTGTGCAGAGGGCTGCGGACGTTAATGACAGTTATGATACAATCAATACTGCAGTTTGTGATCAGCAAGGTGAGGAATAAAGTACCATGCACCTTATATAGAAAACACGTGACCTGCTGGTGGTTCTCAGCAAGCTCAATGTCTGACATCTTATGTCATGAATCCAGGGGCACTTGGGTCAAATCTAACTGCCATGCTAGATGGGTAACAGGTATCTTCTAGGATACCAGTGACAGTGGCAGATAGACATTTTAGCTGGCACTTACACACTTCCAACAGAAAATAAACACAGCAAAATTTTATTGGGAATAACACCACAAAACTATAAAGATTTTTAAATGCCGCCCCAAATAAAATGCAACAACAAAAAATGTTACAGCCGAAAGGAAGCCAAAAAGAAGATGACAGCCTCAGTAGAACCCTTCAACACTTATTTTTCTGCATGAACATGTGTTACTTTAAATTACTTTATACCATCTCTTAAGTCAAAATGCTAAACTGTAAGGATCAGGAAAAAATCAGACAGGAGACAGCCAGCAGTACAGATTCCACCATAAACCATGACATCTACACTGAAATAAATTGGTTATAATGGGTCCTTAGGGGCTGGGCAGAGGGAAAACAAACTTGACACATTGTCTGTTCCCTGACAATGGTCTCTACATTGCATCAAAAGAAGAGCATCTTAAGATTTACAAACAATGTTCTCTACAATTTTTATATTCACTTATACTATATAAATATTGTAGGGCAGTGTTCTCCATGTATGCATAATTTTAAAGTTATTATATGGTTAGAAAATAACATACTATTTTTCTAATTTATAATGAAGTTAAAAAGAAATGATTAATCTATTTAATACTCTTCTTAGTATGAAAACACAGTGCAGTTCCTAAAGATTGTTGTGTCATCTGTATCAAAACAGATTGTACTCATACTCAAAAGCATCTCTGATCTGCTGTCTGTTGCAATGAGTCTGTTTTAACTTATACTTTATTTTTTTAACTTACACTTTATATTTAAGAGTATAGCAGCAAAATAAACTTTAAAAAAAGAGAATAATCAGCCTCCCCTTTATTATCATAAATCTGCAAGTTGCCTCTAACAAACATATTTCAAACCTAGAAACTCACTTGATTTAAAAAGTAACATTTTGATAAGTAACAGAAATATTATTTAGTAGCATGCCCATCATTTCTATTTACTTTCTTACTTTCAAAGAATTTTATCACCTTATTTTTTGAAGTTCCATTTCAAGTTTCATCACTTTATTTTTTATTTTATATTGAAGTATAGTTGCTTACAATATTATATTGGCTTCAGGTGTACAATACAGTGATTTGATATTTTTATAGATTATGCACCATACAAAGCTATTATATTATTATTGGCTATATTCTCCTGCTGTACATTACATCCCTGTGACTTATATAACTGGTAGTTTGTACTGCTTAATCTCCTTCACCTTTTTGTCCATTCCCCACACCTAACCCTCTGGCCACCACTAGTTTGTTAATAATGTCATTTTTTTTCCCTACAAGAGCTGGTAACTTTTGACCATGTGAAACACAGACTTGAATATGAACCTGAATAATTGCTGTTTCCCTGTAACTTGTTGCAGAGGAGAACGTAAGCTGTTTGAGAGTTGACATCCAAACATCTGCAAGAATTGTGACTTTCAAACCCAACCAGCCTTCAATAAATATCACAGGCTGTTAAATTTAACAGCATTAAGACCCACCTCAGGCTCAGGGTCAGCACTTGCTCCTTGGACTTCAGTAGATCTCCGACTTTAAAACTGGCATAGCCCAGAAAGCTTCGCTGAAAATAAGAAAGAATGGTTTCCATTAACTTCTGAGGTTCTCAGAATTTTGTGTCACAGCAATCACACAAAACTAGTCTTCAGAGGAGTGAAATGTTAAATCTATTAGCCTGACAAATATTTCATTGACAGAAATACAACCATCAGTAATAGATGTCCACTTCATGGGGCGAGGGTGAGGGATGCAAATGCATCCTTCTCATTAAAAACAGAGATGAATAGCCAGGAAAATAACAAAATGTCTAACACAGAAGCCAGGACTTTTCCATGAACACATTTTCTCCCCACATGAAAACTGAGATAAAAGAAAAGATGACAGACGTTTAATATTTACCAATGCCGTCCTTGTTCTTATTAGAATTCCTCAAGTCATGGGCAGCAACAACTTTGTATTCCAGATACGAGCAAATCTGTTAGTTGGAGCTATTTTTATGTGGGATTCTGTGCAAGTTATAAATAGAAATGCTACATTTCTCCCCCATCACAGCAATGTTTAAAAGTATTTGTTTCCTTTGTTATTTCTACACTAGCATGGGACAATTTCACTCCAACACACAAAAAAGAATGGTACTTATTCAATTACATTTTCTAAAATTGCTTTTTTAACCTATCATACAGGGTGTTGACTATCTATGAATATATCTATCTTCTACACTCTCTGACTCATAATATAAAGAATAAAACACTAAATTGGTTTTTCTTTTCCAGGATAAAAATCTTTCATCTCTTTTTAATATTCCTGGCTGCTTGTGATTTAAAAGTCACAATATTATGGTATACCATAAATAAGATTTCTCATTCTCCTTTCAAGGTCAAGATGTAAACACGAAAATATCAGTATCAAACCCATATTATTACCTATACCATTGCTGCCTAACACACTGTAATACTTTACAAGAAGTCTACACTACATCTTCCAGAACATTCTCTCTTCATAGGTCTGTTGCCAGCCTGCCCTAGAATGAGATGCTGGACTTAAGTCAACTGGCTCTTTTCAGAGGAACGTGCGCAGTGATTCCATACATAAGAGGCTGCACCTACACAAAGTGATCCTTGAGCATAGAGAAGACAAGCTTCAGGTCAGAATTTTTCTCCTTCTTTTCAAAGTTCTAACTTAGAAGAACTGGTTCAAAAATCGTAAAGGCAAACATTTGAAATACAACTCGGTTGTAAGTTGGAGATGCCTATATGTTAGTAATGATAAAACCTAATTCATTCACTTGAAACTCGAAGAAGTGGTTTAGATACCAAGTCGCCAAATTGGGGATCACAGAAGACTAAATTATTAGGTGAAGAATGTTATGTGAAAACAGGAGATTTGTGGAAACAAGCTGTGATGACATGAATGCTGAGAGTGAATCAAGGCAGAGAAGAATTCCAAGAGCTGTATGAACAAAGCCAAAATTTAGGGTGACTTTTCAGTAAGGGGTAGAGAGTGTCTAGGAGAGACCCAGCTGAACAAAAGCACTTATGCCCCCTCAGCAGACAACCTACTAGGACGTCCCTGTATAAAAGGGCTCCCCTTCTCCACACTGCTCGTCTCCATTCCTTATCCTGTTGTATTTTTTCTATTGTCACTTAAATATTATGTATTTCATTGCTTATTCTGTCCTCCCCTCAAAATAAGAATTGAGATTTGAAGATCCATGACGAGCTTTGTTTTCTGGTAACCTCCCACTGCCTAACACACATGAGGTGTGTGATAAATAGTGACTGACAATAAATGAATGAATGAATGGCATAGACACTAGCTTTCAAGTAATTTATACTATGAGATATAAAAGAAATACTCCTTCTGCAGATATTTATAAACCATTATAATTCACTGACCTGTGGGAAATTAAAACAATTTTTTAGCTTGCGGATTGTATAACGTGGTAGCGAATTTCACTTTAGCATTTTGTATGTTAAAGAGACATCTTGCTTATTTCTCTTTCACCGGTCATTAGGGTTATTAATTTAAATTCTACCCCTCACTCATCATCCTCACTTGAAGAAAATGCTCAACCCATTTGACCCATCGTGACCAGAAATGTCACGATGCCCCCAAATTTCAAGTTATTTCTTCTCCTTGCCTTTTGAGATTTCTGAAGGAAGGGATGGTTTTAGAATTAAGAAAACAAACTGCACATGCCATGAATGTTAGTGTGGTCTTTTCAGCAATAGAAGCAGCAGATGTCCCAGACGGGAATGTAGCAACGAGAGACAGGTGGAGGGGCTATTTTCAGACATGCGCCCCAGACACACCAGCAGGCACAGCTGCAAGTAGTCTGTGACCACAAGTCATTGAATGTCTCTTCCGCCTACCAGGCCGGGAGCGCCTGTGGAAGCAGGACCTTGGCTCGTCCATCTTCTAGCTCAGCCCGTTGTCCGGAACAGAGAGGCTGCATGCTACGCCCACTGCTGCACTGTGAGTTTGCAGTGTGCCAAAATGGATGCCTGTGAGTCAACCTTTTCCATCACAACTGTCAGCCACGTGCTTAATCTCAAAGGATATTATCCTTTGAGAGAGAGCTTACAGAAATCATACAATCCGTTATAAATCAACTTAGGTAATGGCATTATGAAAGGGTGTCAAACCAGAGGAAGTGTTATTTGTTCTAAAAATATTTTTAAAATTTATTCTAAAAATAACTGTACATTAGGACTACATGTCACATAAAATGCATTTAATAAAATCCCTCAGTTTAAAGACATTGCCTAATTGTTTCACATTGCAATACCGAACAATGGACTTGCCTATACTCTTACTTTCTAGCAGGTTTTTATGTGTTTGCTTCGCCTCACTATAAATAAAACTAGGACCCTCCACACCCCTGAAAGTGGAAAACACATCATTCATTTACATGAATATTCACTGGGCTCCTGGTCAAAGAATGAATTAGAGAGAAAACAGTCTTCTCTATTATGAAACCTGAATTCCCATGGAGGGAAAACGGCACACAATGCTAATGCAAAAGAATAATTTAATACAGAGTTATTTTATCTTTACTGTCACTTTAATCATAATCATAGAATTTAAGAAAATTATTTCAAAAAATCTGTTTATATTCCAAATATAACTCAGGGAACAATGTTTTCATCTCTCCTTCAGTATTGTTTCTAAAATTCTCATCTTCAAGGTTTTAAACTGGGAGATCCAATATCAGGGGAAAATTTAAAAACAAAGAAAAAAAAATTAAAGTGTCACTAGAGTTGGAGGTCTGAAGTGTAGTTCTAAATCCATGATTATGTCCAAAAATGGAAATCTGGGCAATTAAATCACTTCTCCCAGCCCCCAGGCTGGCTGTCCACTGACGGGCACTGTCAACCTCCGTTTGTCTGTCTTCTCTCTCACAAATCTGGGACTTGGACAAGTTACTCCACCATACTAGGCCTTAGTTTCTGGATGAAAATGTTGCATAGGATAACTGTATCTTTCTCATTGTTATTGTTATAAGAATTAAAGTAACCCAGGCAAAGCACTTAGTACATTGCTGGGAAAATAGGAAGCACTGCATAAATATTAGCTTGCATAGTACTTAAGGAAAATATGCCCAGAAGTCAGATGACTTAAATATAACTCCACTTCAAATACTTTTTGGAAAAGGCCGAGTATTTTAAAAAAAAAAGTCTATGAGAAATTCCTATTATAAAAAAGAAAAATGTATGTTTAAAAATAAAAGTTAGATTCAGGGAAATATAAACTAGAATAAATTCTAGTGAAAAAAAAAGATACGAAAGTTATGTGGTCCTTTACAGTTCTTAGTGTTGAGCACACGTTACCTATAATTCCTTATAGCTCAAATTTTTATTAGGTCATGTGGAATGTTTATCAGAGGCCAAGAAATGTCTGAATGAAATCAACAAACATTAAGATTTATTAAGACATGGCCAGTCTGTAGATGAAGAGACAGGAACCCATGGGAGTTAACTGGCTTACACCTGGTCACAGAACTAGTTAATGTGCAGAAGCCAAGTTAGAATCCGGGTTTCTCGCTCTTCAGTCCAGAATTCTTTCATCCCCCTCACGCTGTGCCTCATTTCCAGGACAGGTGGCAATTCCCTTTCCTTCTGACAGGCTCTCTGCCTGCACTCTGTGCGGCTCTGACCTTTCTTGCCTGCTCATGACAATGCAACACTCACCATTATCATTCTGGTGCAGGCACCCAAAGCAGATGATCATTAAATTGCTAGATGCACGATTTCAATCACTCACCTGGCTGGAGAGTGATATCAAGCAGGGTGGAGAATGCAGGGCACCTGTCTCAATCCCTGGCTCTGCTCTACGGGGAGCGTACAAATAAACCGTTCATCCTGCCTGCCCTGGTGGGGACTCAGCGCACATCACAGACATCCAGAATGCTCAGCAGGGTTGCATACCTGCCTGAAGCAGGTCCTCCATGGTCTCGTTCCCCTGGTACTACACAAGGATCCAGAGGAAGTGCTCCTCCATACACATACCTCCATCACCTATGATCATCTCACAAAGCCTTTATTCAAAGTGTAGGTTTCCTTTATACTACAACTTTCATGGATCTCCCAAGTTTTTCCAAGTACTGTCCAGAGCTGCATTATCCAGCATATGCACTAGTTTGTGGCTACTGTGAGTTGAGTTGTGTTCTAAGTGTAAACACAAATCAGATTTATAAGATGTGATATGAAAAATGGAGTGTGAAATATATCATTACTGATTTCTGAATTGATTACATTTTGAAATGATAATATTTTACATATATTGAGTTAAATAAAATAGTACAACTAATTTCACCTGTTTTCTTGTTACTCTTTTAAAAGCATGGGCTGCTAGAAAATTTTAAATTACATATGTGGCATGCATTAAATTTCTAGTAGACAGTGTTTTTTTTTATTTTTAATTTTTATTGTAGTATAGTTGCTTTACAATGTTAGTTTCTGCCATACAGCGAAGTGAATCAGTCATACGTATACATGTATCCCCTCTTTTTTAGATTTCCTTTCAATTTAGGTCACCACAGAGCACTGAGTAGAGTTCCCTGTGCTATACAGTAGGTTCTCGTGAGTTATCTATTTTATACATAGTAGTGTACATATGTCAATCCAAATTTCCCAATTCATCCTCCCTCCCCCCTTGGTATCCATAAGTTTGTTCTCTACATCTGTGTCTCTATTTCTGCTTTGCAAATAAGTTCATCTGTACCATTTTTCTAGATTCCACATATAAGCGATATTATATAATATTTGTTTTTCTCTTTTTGACTTACTTCACTCTGTATGACAGTCTCTAGAAGACAGTGCTGGTTTTTGAGGGTAAATGAAGATATCCATAATACTCTGACATATTCTCATAAAACTATATACTGGAACTGTGGTGTAGGTTTTAAAAGGTCTTTGAAAACCAGAAGTTTATATGGTGAGGCAGGCTGATACACAGCATCTCCTGCACATAACTTACAGGATGGGCCCTTTTTCATACTTTTGTACAGGTACTGTTTCTTCCCCCTCTACCCTAACAGACATGGTTGTGTGGTTTCCCACTCTATAGGAAGGGACAGAGGGTACATGAACTATATGCGCTGAAAAAATACATGACAAAGAAAAAAGAACTGAGAGAATATCTATTACAACTTGATGAACAGTCCAAAGAACACATTAAAATGCAATTTAGGGCAAAGTCATATATTATAAAATTACATCTTTACTATGAATATACCTCACAAGGTCTCAGAGCACAGACTGGTATCTGCTTGACTAAGTCATCACCAAAGGTGTGGTTTCATCTAATAGATGCTGCTGAAGAATGCAAAGAAATGTATAGAACATATTTGAAAGATTTATAATAAAAAATTTTAGCTGATTTTTTAAATTGGAGTACTTAGTGGCTAGAGTCCACGGCACATTGTAATGGCAGAGCCATTACCTGCTCTCTGTTCTTGGCCAAGAACTTAAATTCTCAAGAATTTTTTTCAGTGTCCAAAAAAATATTTTGGAGGAGTGATGAGATGTATATTAATTAGCGGTACTTCACAGCTGCTCAAGGCGTGACAATTTTTCTCTATCCAGAATATCATGTGCTCTGAGGGTGTCAGAAAAGCCAAGGCATGCTGACTTGTTCTTATTTAGACTCATTCTTATCATGCCTGAGATTTAGTTGGGTAATATAATTACCATTTTATTGATTTCTGATGTGTCATAAAATGTACTCCATTCTTACCATGTTACTGCAATTATTTTTAGACACCCCCTCCCTTTTTATTCTGGTGCTTCTAAAAAAATATAAGATGGCTGGCAAACCAAAATCATGGTATGCTTCCTAATGCATTCAATACATATATCATGATTTGCTAATTTCCGGGCACAGAGCTAGGGCTATTAAAGTAAACAAAATACACATGATCTTTGCAAACAAAATATACATGATCTTTGCAATCAAAATAAACTAGTATTTTGTTAAACAAAATACTAGTTTAACATCTAGTAGGAGAGTGGAGACATTACTAATAAATAATACCATTCTGCCCAAGTTGCATTACTAATAGCATCTTGATTTTGTTTAAATGGGAATTGTATCCCGATTCCCTTCTACCCAGGGACTCTGATCGTCCCAGGGATTATGTAAGTGGTGGGACAGTTGGCCCTCTGTACCCTGGGGTGCAGAACCACTGATATAAAACCCGCAGATATGCAAAGCCAACTGTAAGGGACTTGAGCAGCCATGGATTTTTGGTATCCGAGGAGGATCCTGGAACCAATCTCCTGAGGATATTGAGGAACGACTGTATACTTTCCAGAATTGAAGGAACAGGATGAGTTGCTCAGAACCTTTTCAATTTGGAATGTGATACCTGGAGGTGTAATGGTCAGACTGTACAACACTTTAAGAAAGGAGAAGCAGGACAATGGACAGAGACTGGTTGCTTTAAGTCCTTTTGAGTAGCTGGAGACTTGGGCAATTTCCCCATGACTTTTCTTAACATGAGAAGAACAAGTCTGTTACCTACTCTTCATCCAGTTACTTGCTTCTGAATGCATTCCTAACTGATACAATAGGCATGTCAGAGAATGCCCATTGAGAAGTTTCTTTTGGTCCAGGAATTATAGATGAGTCTTTGTCAAGGATGAGGACACAAGATAACAAATGTTCCACATGATAAGTTCAGAAAACCTCATCACAGTGCCTAAAAGGAGCCAGTTTAGAGAAACTGGTCTATTAGTAGCCACAACACAGCCAGTTCATATAAAGGTAGTGCTGGAAGAGAGAGGTCAAAACTTGGGGAGGATACAATTTAGGAAATGAAGCAGATCTCTCTCTTCATTACCCTCAGGAAGACATCTTGATCTCCAAGGCCAAAACCAAAGTCATGGGAGTATGGACCCAAAACATGACTTATGAAGCTTGAAGGTGTCCAAACCATCTCTACCTCTGCTGTGTTGGGAACCGGTGATCGTGTCTCCTTTGGGAATCATTGCTTATCTAGTACCCGATGCTGCTGGGGCTCATAGAAACGGTCAGAAGAGACATGGTTCAGCCAGAACCAGATCCCCCACGATGGGAAAGTATACAATGGGAAGGGGCCTCCAAGGCCTCCAGAAATACCTATATTTGTGCTCACAGGAGAGCCAGCATTTCACTCCGCCACAAAGAGAACTCGGGCAGCATTATGCTGAGAAGCATAAAAACCAGCATAAAGGGCACCACACCTCATGGTGGGCAAGCACAGAAGGAACCTCTCCCCTTTCCTTTCTCCTGAGTAACTGAGCAATGAGAGGAGGAAAGGGGAGAATGTGTGAGGATGGACCATTCCCCCTCCCCTCAACACAAGTTGCTAGAAGCGCAGAGTTGTCTACAGCCTGTAGCAGGAAATGGTGGAGGAGAGGGTGGAAGAGAATAATTTCAAATCAGAGAAGAGACTCAAGTTTTAAAATGAATAAGATGCATTCCATTCCAAGAACTTGAGTGAGAGAAAAAATAGGGGGGAAATTCATACAATTAGGCCAAGATGTCATTAAAATCTCAAGCAAGGAGGATTTAACACAGAGAAATTGTGGGAGTGAGCAGTTGGAGGAAAATAATTAAACCAGCTCATCTTTCTTGAACCTCAAAAAGTAAATGGTAATTTTTTAAAAAAAATGATTAACTTACTAAGAGTTATAAATTTCATTCTTTTTTTTTTGCCACTTGCAGCAACGTGGATGGACTTGGAGGGCATTATGCTAAGTGAAATAAGTCAGACAGAGGAAGACACATGCTGTGTGACATCACTTACCATGTGAAATGTAAAAGCACAACAAACCAGTGAATAAATAAAATAAGAAGCAGACCCACAGATACAGTGAACAAACTGGTGGTTATCAGTGGGGAGAGGGAAGGGGGAGGAGCAAAATAGGGGTGGGGGAAAAGGGTTATTATGGGATTATATGAAATCATGTGTGTGAAACATTTGAAAATTGTAAAGCACTATAGATTTTTTTTTTAATTTAAAAAAAGAGTTACAAATTTCAGAAGGCCTTACATTATATGAAGGAACTGTAAAGGGTGTGAGGACGGCTTGCACTGGCGGTTCTAGTTTGAAGGAGGACGTCTGAGTGGTCGTAGGCAAAAGGCCTGTGACCCGAGTCCTGAGCTGGGAGAGAGCACCACTGGGCAGCCAGGCAAGGAGACTGCATGTGTCCTGCAGGGAGAGAGGCCTGAGGCTGGGAGGACTCGCTGGTTCCTTGGGAGAAACTCTAGCAGCCCAGGTAGTCTTGGCACCAAGATTGGCGGTGGAAGTGAGAGCAGCACAAGAGGCTGAAGGGACTGGCAGGA
Organism: Orcinus orca; assembly: GCF_937001465.1. Classification (NCBI taxonomy): domain Eukaryota; kingdom Metazoa; phylum Chordata; class Mammalia; order Artiodactyla; family Delphinidae; genus Orcinus; species Orcinus orca. The sequence continues at coordinate 24,447,802 of NC_064562.1, forward strand.
AACAAAGCATGAAGATTCATTTAAGTCAAAGAGAGTTATTCAGCCTGTTCCAGGAAGAAACTAGAAGGCTGCGTTCGGCATGAGAGAGCACGAAGTACCCTTTTCCTTCCCCTACACTGAGAGATGAAGAGGTGGCTGACTCACTTCTCAGCCAATGCAAGGCACGCTTTCTGGAGGGTCCCCTTGGCCGGTTGGGATGGCAGCTGTTGCCAATGAGGAAATGAATGCTACCTAGTACAGGGCTCCCCACACCCACCAGAAGAAGGTTGCCAACTGCCTGTAGGATTTCAGGGAATTTCAAATAGGCCTTTCAGTTGGCAGGGCCTCTTAGACTCAACTTACTTCTGGACTTTTTCCACCTTTCTGAATGCAGGATCCCAGGGACCAGCCTGCTGGGCTATTCTTCAGGAGCCTCCATTGCCTACTGTAAACTTGTCCAAGCAAAATGACCTGTTACTCTCTTGCTCTCCCAACTTGTAAAAGCTTGAGATGCAATGGCTCAGATGCAGCAGGAAAACCTCAGCTGGATTTTCCAGCACTGGGCTGCACTTCGGTGGCATCTTCTGTTTCAACCCGCCCTACAGTGTTGAAGCGGCTGGACGCAGAAAACATCCCAGTCCCACGGCTAGTCAGCCCTCTGCGTCCTTGCGGGAGCGGTCGAGCTCACACCTGCAATTTCCCAGCCTCCTGTTGGTCCTGGAATGTTGGCTCCAAATCACATCTCAGTTACCTGCAGGGCAATTTCTAGACTCATCTCTAGCCAGCTGAACTAAATAAGAATTCACTTGAGGATGATTTTCAGGAGACAAGGAATGAAGTCCATGCAATTCCACAAATATGTGACCGTGTCTCCTTGCAGGTCACACTCTATTAATTTAACTCAATTTTATTTGTCAGCTAGAAGGCAGGAGGCCAGAGAAAACCCAAATGATTAGCTTAGAAATGATGTGTGTGCCTTTTGGAAACAAAAGAAACACTTACCCCAACCTCTGGCGGGGGATCCTTATGTTCAGGGAGGACACTTGTTCTAACCTAAGGAGAAAAACAAACATTTTCTGTATGACTTTGGAGTAGAAACCAGTGCAGAAGCTTCACACAGGTGCTGTTTGCATTTTCCCTCATCTGGCATCAGTTCAGACTCTGTGGTTAATCATTACTGAAGGTACCTGTGTATGACATCCACTGTGGGCAACAACGATGCTATCTTTTTATAGTTCCTGAATTTCCTGAGGTTCTTAAGTAGACAGAGCTCATCCCATCACTCCTTGTCAAATACAGAGATATCTGGGCTTTAGGTGAATCACTTTTAATCTCCTTGAAAAGCAAAGCTCATTCAACATTCCAGGGAAAGGACAGAGTTGGCACAGAGAATGTCATCCCATGAATGCTTATAAATATTTATTCTCTTTTAGGATATCTCTCTCTCTCGAGAATTCTGGGCCAAACTGTGATATACCATCATCTAGATTCCTTTGAAAACTAATTCTTGATTGTGGGAGAGGATAATAGTGTCAAATAGTCATTTGGGGAAGCTTTTCATATGTTTAAAAAGCATTCCTGGTGAAAAATCAACTCCTTAGATGATAAGGAGACATATTTCTTCTAGTGGGTGGTGATCCTCAACGCTGGCTGCATGTTAGAAGTACCTGGAGACCTTTCAAACTACCTGTGCTCTTTCCTGTCCATGGATATTGACCCTAATGTACAGTTACGAGTCTATGATTCTCTATTTAAGAAAAAAGATGTTTCCGACAAAAAGAAGTCACAATTATCTTTCTCACTTACGAAAAAGCTAGTAAAAGCAGGAAGAAAACATAAAACCTAAACCTAGTATATCTAAATTTGAAGTAAGGATGAGATAAACAATTAAATGAATACACAGCAACATACAAGAAGACTGTGTTTAACTGGAGAGCAGAGGGCTGTGGGGAGGGATGGGAGAGAGGAACCCAGGAACATATAATGGATCAACATTTTAGGGGATCATTTTAACAAAATCCCTTTGGAGGTGCAGCAAGGGCAATCATACTTCTTTGTTTCTTTATGACAGATCCAGCATTATCACTTGTACAATTTGTCAGTCATTATGACTCAAAATTGTTCACCATTATTTTGTCACACAAAATAATGACAGGAGAGACCCCCACAGAGTAAACACAATTTACAGAACATGCTCAGCTCAGGATTTCACGACAGAGAGCTCACTGTTTAAGAGCATTTCCAGGTTGGTAGCTGCATTAACGTTCTTTGGTCCAGAATGTTCAGAGGTACCCTTCAGTCTCATTATCTGGAAATCATTAGCTTGCCTCAAAGGATGAGGAAGCTTGGAAACTATATATTAATATATAGCATGCTGTAATGGACCATATAGTGTGTGTGTGTGTGTACACATAGACTATAAAAATCAGTGTGTGTGTGTGTGTGTGTGTGTGTATAGACTATATACATAGCATGTGTAATATACACACACTATACACATATATACATATGTATACTAGAATATATACATAGTGAATAAATTATATACAGAGTGAATAAATATTCACATACATGCAACTCATACACACACATATATATGTGTATATTTATACATCATTTTAAGAAAATATTTGATATCCAAATAACATTACCCAAAAGGATATATAAATATAGTATATGGATATATACATGTATAGACTATACACGCAGTGTGTGTATATACACACACACTATATACATATATACATATATATATATATCAGAATGAACTACATATATAGGGAATATTCACATACATGCAACTAATACACACATGTATATATGTGTATATTTACATATCACCTTAAGAAAATATTTGACATCAAAATAATATCATCCAAAGGGATATATAAATACAGTATGTGTGTGCGCATATATATACATATATGTATATATTTATATGGACTATACACATAGTGTGTGCATATACATAACACTATATACATATATATACCAGAATGAACTATATATACAGTGAATAAATATTCACATACATGCAACTCATACACTAATATATATGAGTATATTTATATATCATTTTAAGAAAATATTTGACATCCAAATAACACCATCCAAAGGGATATGCTTGAATTTAGAAATAAAGTGAAAGAAGTCCGAAACTGTTAAACATATGTAGGACTGCATATAGTGTGTGTGTGTGTGTGTGTGTGTGTGTGTGTGTGTGTGTGCGCATGTGTGTGTGTGTAGACAATGCAATCTAATGTTGGACAAAGGCAGAATAATAGTGACAATTCCTGCAACATCGTCATTAAACTCCTAAATTTAAATTGATTTTATCAGTATAACATTTATTTCTTAAATGTTAAATAAATATGAATAAACTATATAGAAAAAAAGATTTTTAACACAAAGGTGTATACTATGAAAAAGTCTAAAGATATTCACAGACTGGTTTGCCATATCCAGTGTGTGCGTGTGTTTTTGTGTGAAGGAGAGAGAGAATGAATTTCACTTTACATAATAAAAGTATTTTTGAAAAGTACATGTACATCACATTTTATTAACTCATGGCATGTTTAAATCACTAGCAGAGCTCTTGATTTAGAGGAAGTGAAAGACAAAATTATAAATCAATTTTAAATTGTATAAAGTCAAATTTTTATAGGAAATGTTTGATTAAGTCAGCATGTATGTACAGTTCTAAAACCTTTATATTTAAGGTCAGTACTACTTATGTTTAGCACATAGGTTACATATCGATGATGCTTTTCTTGTGTTATCGTGCAACCCTCTTCACAGTGAACACAAACTAGGTGGCAAACACTGGGTTTGCAGTGAATAAGGTCCCATTCCTTCTCTTCAGGACTTCAGACTCTGATGGGCAGGACAAATGTCTAAATAATCCAGGACAATGCTGTAAATTCTATAGTGGAAATGTGAGCATTTTCCTGTCTGCATTCAGAGTGAAGAGTAACTAGTTCAGCCTGTAAGTGTCAGGAAAGGCTTCACAAAAGAGGCGGTCTGGGTTTTGAACAATGCGTAAGAGTTTTAGGTAAAGAAGGATGCGACACACTAAGCAAGGTGTTATGTATCAGGCATGTAGCATGGAGTCATAAAAGCCCATCTGTGTTTGGAAAAGAGTGAGTAGTCTGATGATGCTATAACATGGGGGCCTCTAGGGATGTGACAAAAGCCGACTGTGTTTGGGGAGAGAGGCTGGGGGCCATTTGTTGTAGAGATCCATCTATCATGTTATAGAATCGGAGCTGTATGCAATTTCTAGGAAATCTAGCAAGGTGTTCAAGTAGAGGAGTGACATGATCGGAGCCCCTTGAATCATCCCAACTCTGCCCAGACTCACATCGGAAGAATTATTTAACCTCTTTACGCCAGTTGCCCTTTGCCTTTACGTCCGCTATCTTTAACACAGGGTTAATAAGAGACGCCACAAGTTGTCACGAGTATGACATCTTTTCAGCACTTAGAACAGTACTTAACACAGAGAGGGAAGGAGGGAGGAAGTGAGAGAGAAAGGGAAGGAGGAAGAGAAGAAGTGAGGGGGGGAGGGGAAACAAGAAAGAAGACAAAAGAGAGAGGGAAGAGATGACAGAGGAAAGATGGGAGGAAGCAGAGAGACAGGGAGACAGGACCAGAGCGAGGAATATGTCACTGAAAAAAAAAAAAAAAACATAAATAAACCCTGGACAGATTTAGCTGAGACCTCTTGGTGAGAAAGGGATGAAGCAATGGCTGTTACTGTAGCATCTGGAATATTCTAGTTCATCGGCAATGTCATGCCTCCTGAGATTTACTGGCCTTCCTTAGAAATTCATTTTCCCTTTTTTGGTCTTATTAGCAGTTCTTCTCCCTGTTTTTCTTCACCATACCCCTCCCTGTCTCCTGTCCCTTCCTGGAAGATAAGAATGTCTGCCTGACTACACATTTAGAGTTCTTATAACATCCTTTTGTCTGGATTTTTATGATATCAAATAAAGCAAGAAAGATCAATTACTAGAAGAGGTCATGTAGAAAATTATATATTCCGTCTTAAATATTTCTTAAGGTTCCTGTAAAACAAATGCATTTCCTTCTCTATCAACTTCATAAGCTCAACATTCTATGCACTAAATTTACCCTGAAAAAAAAAAAACAACCAACCAAAGGAAAATCAGGTAGCATAGTGTGAGTGACACTCTTTCATCAAATCCTTATAGATTAGTTCATAAACTTTGTTTCCAAGCAAGAGGCTACTTGGGCTACCACTGAAGTGGCTGAACACAGCACTCCAGTCCATGGGGGACAACTTATTAAAAGAGTCACCCTTGCTACAAAGAGGCTGGGCACAGCTACCCTGAGCCAGGGAGGAGGGTGATTACTGTACTTTTCATAGGTGAGTGGTGCTAGGATACCGTTGGGTAACCAGATCCACAGGGAGGCCGTGCTGCCATGATGCTGTGCAGCAGGTTGTCCAGGCCTGGACCTCACTGGTAGGTGAGGAAGGAGCAACCTTCCCCTGGAAGGCGGAATGGAAGATGTTGGCAATAGTGGAGGAATACCTCGGGGCAGGGAGAAAGCCCAGGTTCTTTCCTCAGACTACTGTCATATGTGATAAGATCTCTGATAATGAATGTGTCATTGAAACACATCCCTTTTTTCTAATAAATGCATTACTCTTATTCTTTCTGTATCTCGAATTAAAATATATACTATCATCACATTTACTTGTTCCACTTGGAATGAGATATAGAATTGCCTTAATATTCAAACACATGGAAATCTGACTGCAACAGAAATGTTTAGCCCTCTTGCACAATATGAATTTTTGGACAGGAAGCTGCTCAGTCAGGATTATATTTCCTAGGATGCCTTGTATTGACAGATAACCACGTAACTAGTTCCTATCAATAAAATATAAGTGATGTTTGCCGCATCTAAACTGGATTTTTCAGAAGTGGATCTAGAATGCCCTCTCCATTGTCTCTGTAGGTGACTGCAGAGCTGCACCTGGTCCCAGAATGACGACATAAAAGAAAGCCATCCACCATCCATCACTACCAGTATTAGGCTATCAAATGATTGGTTAGCTTTCTAGTGCTGTGTAAAAAATAACAACAAACTTAGCTGTTTAAAACAACATTCACTTATTAGTTCACAGTCTGTATGTCAGAAGTCCAGGCCTGGTATGGCCGGGCTCTCCCATCCAGTCCTACATGCAAGGCTCAAATCAAGGTGGCAGCTGGCCGCATCCTCATCTGAAAACTTGTCTAGGGAAAGGTCAGCTGCCAGCTCCCGCAGGCTGTTAGCAGAACTCAGTTCCTTGCAGCTCTAGCACTGAGGTCCCTGTTATCTTGATGGCTGTCAGCTGGACACTGCTATAAACTGTTGGAGGTGACCCTCATTCCTTGCCGTGTGGCCTCCTCCATCTTCAAATCCAGCAATAAAGAATCTCGTTTGCATCAAACCTTCTTGCACTTCAGATCTTCAGATTATGTAAAACATGTACATGGGGTGGTACCTTGGGGCCATCTTAGAAGTCTGTCCACCACAATGATAAGAGCTAAACGTCCATTGTGCTGAGACACTGAATTTTGATGTTTACCTTTGTTTCAGGGGCCAGCATAACTCAGACCTCCCATTGGTTGTAAATGAAATTTTGAATTCAGTTTATGGCTATGAAGAAATGAAGCAAAATAGGTCATATTAAATCCTAATTCAGTATTCTAATGTCAACAAAAATGCATTAACTACTTATTATGACCCAGCCACTATTATAAACGCTGGAAATCTCAGAGATTAAGAAGACATCGTATTCCTATAGGCAATACTAATAACATGGTTAAGAGTCAAAATATGCAATAATAATTGTTAAGCATTTTCAATTGTCTAAAACCTATCAGCCACTCAGATATTGATTTTCCAACTGTGGATGGGGAAAATGATCTATGCGCAAATGCCAACAATTTGGACCACAGAATATTAGAGATGGAAGGGCTCTTAGAGCTAACCTAGAAAGACTACCTACGCAATGTGAAATTTTTATCTGAAATATGCCTGAGAAGTACATTTAAAATTTCTCCTTGAACATGTTTAGTCTCTAATTTACTATCTCACTAATTAGTACAGTAGAGATAGTGTTACAAACTCACATACCCAAAGGCTCCAAGCAGGTTAAATTAATGAAAGAAGTGAACTGGGTGTAAGAGACAATAGGGATTGTAGAAGACTCTGGCAAAGTAGAAATCACATGCCCAGTCTATAAGGAGCAGCAACTATCTAGCTTCAGATGATAAAAAATTCCCAAGAAAAAGTTATTCAACTATCAACTGTGGGTAAATCCTACTTCCTTTGCAGGTGGGCTGTGACCAGCATTTACTTACTTTTACCAGAAATGGGCCTGGTAAATGAGGTGGGTGGTCGAAGCAGGTCCAGTACTATTTTAGTAAAAATAAATAAACAAATAAAAGTGCTACCCTAAAACAGTTGTTCTTAATCTTGACAACACATTGGAATCATCCGGCATAATTTTAATGCCACTTTCCAGGCCACATTCTAGAATAATTACATCAGAATCTCTGAGGGAAGGGTCTGTTCCAGCATCAGTGTTTTTCAGTGCTCACTCCCCACTTGATTCCAATGTGTAGCCAAAGTTCAGAACTACTGATCTAAAATAAATGAGCTGTTTTGAGTGTGAGCCTCATAAATGCCAAATCCTATACAAGTTCACAAAAAGGCACTGTGCAATGGTCAGGTGATAGAATAAGTCTTCCTTTGGAAAAGATTTTTTTTTAAAGTTAACAGAATGTCAGAGCTGGAAGTGATCTTAAACGTTATTTATTGGGCAATTTTTCGTAAACGCCAGTGTACACACTCGTCACCTACTGGTCTGTAAGCTGGTCAGGAGGATGGTCTGAGGACCGTCCCCTAGAAGCTTGTTATAGAAATGCAGAATCTCAGGCTCATTCCAGACATACTGAATCAGAGTCTTCATTTCATCAAGGTTCCCACGTAATTCATACGCATGTTTATGGTCTGGTCTAGAGTACTTACGCGTGAAACAGGTCACAGACGAGAATGGTAGATAGATATTCATTTGCACCTAAACACGCTTAAATAAGTAATGGGATTTATTCTTCTGGTTATGAAGGTAATTAGTCACTTTTTAAATGTCAATCATCTGTAGAGCTCCAGATAATATTTTCTTTCAGACATGTCTTTCCTTTGTTATGCTTTGTTACATCATGTTATGGGGAAGGGTTTGCTCTTGTCATCAAGTCAGGGATTGATTTGGGACAGAGCTAGTCTGGAATTGTAGTAAGACTCGGTGTTGTAGGCTGAATCTCCACTTTCCCAACCTGTCTACCCCCAATCCCACGCTCCCTCCACCCCCAATCCCAAGCTTCCCCAGTCCCAAATTCTTATGTTGAAGCCCTAAGCATCAGTACCTCAGAATGTGACTATCATTGGAGACAGGGTGATTAAGTTAAAATGAGGCCACTAGGATGGGGCACTCATGCAATAGGACCTGTAACTTGACGAGAAGAGGAAGAGACACCAGGGGTGCAAACACAAAGGGATAACTATGTGAAGAGGCAGCAGGAGGGTGGCCATCTGCAAGCCAAGGAGAGAAGCTTCAGAAGACCTCATCCCTGCCAACACCTTGATCTTGGACTTCCAGAGTCCAGAAATGTGAGAAAATAAATTTCTGTTGTTGAAGCCGCTCAGTCTGTGGCACTTTTTCATAGCAGCCTTAGCAAACTAAGCCACTCAGTCTACCTGTGTTGTAGGGTATGGCCATCCGTAACTTTCAGCTGACAGCCTAACTGGTCTTTGCTCCTCAGTCCTTGAAAGGATGCTGGAGATCCTTAGATGTCTCAGTGTACCGCTTTTGTACTGGGCCTCAGCTTCAACGTCTGGCAAATGTCTTTAGAGACAGACCAGCCGTGAGTTCGAGTCCCTTCTGTTCTCTAAGTTTGTCATTTCAGCTACACATGAAAACCAGAATCTCTGCTGGGTTCTGGGCCTGGCAGCTGCCACTTTGTGTTTAGCAAAGACAGATGCTCAGACTTCTAGCTACAGAGAGAATCCGTAATCGCCCCCAGGTGAGAGATGGCTTTTTAGTCCCTCATTGGCTGGTTTTGGTTCCTTTCCCTGGTTTCCTAAACACTGTGAAACCGTGGGAGGTTTCACTCTGCTTTATATAAGCTTTTGGCCTGGTTCTTTCGCCTCCTGTCAAGGTCAGGATTCAGCGATTCTCTTCTGAGAAAAAGTGCCCATTGATTTGAGGTCCCTGAAGTCTCAGTTTCTCAGTCCATCCAACACAACGGCTGAAAGCTCTGCTACTTTCTCTTCTTCTAAGGAGCAGCAGCCCTGTGTCCAGGCAAATGCCTGTTCTTCAACCTACTCTCAGAATCAGCAAATGCCCGAAGAGGAAAAGTCCACAGGCTCCTGATAGCTCCACTCTGAAACGTCCTCCTTTCTCTGGAATTTTAGTTTCGCATGTTGTTATTACTGTCACAGCTTGATGATGTTTCCAAACGTGATTTTTATAACACGTTCGGCTTGTTTCTAGGTGGCGTCAGACGGAGCATTGCTTGTTTCAACTGCCACATCCTACCCAAACTAACCTTCGTAATATCTGAAAGTTATCGCGAAGCTAAGGGATCTTCCAAACGTGATGAAGAGGTGAACAATGATACTCAACAGAATGTAGGAGCTAAATATGATCGGAGAGGGCAAAAGATGTCATTACATGTTGGGCTGTCTGTTAAGTCTTCGATACACCAGTTACAAATGGATAACTACAGGTAGTTCTCTTCATAAAAGCAGAGTTAACCCTGAAGCCTGAGCACTAACTAAAAATAATCCAATAATTATTGAGTGTGATGTGCTATCTTAATCTTTACCAGGTAAACGTGATCACCTTTCACATGTCAAAACATATTATGCAAATGATATACACAAGAACATTCTAGAGATTCCCAAGCCAAATGAGATAACATTAAGAAAAGTGTAAGCACTCTTAGTTTAGATGCATCTAATCGTAGGAGTTTTCCATTTCTCTAAGGCAATGATGGTCACACCACAGCCCTCTGGTCACATCGGTCCCTTTATGTTTAATTGGTGGCCTTTTAAGACTACTAATTTCACTATGTGAATGCAACATTATGCTAAATTCTACCGGTCATATAGGTGTCATGTGGTTCTTTAAGTTAATGGTGACAGCAAATGTGCTCCAGAGTCACATAACTGTGGGCATCCCTGCCATTACCCACATTTTATTCCATTTCCCTTTCCAAGAGAGTCACTGAAAGATACAGGCTCGACTGAAAATAAGAGATGCTAAAACTGAGGTCTAGTTTTCATGAAGTCAAAGAGGTCTCTCTACCTCTGTTCTGAGCATAAACTCTTCTGCCTTTCATACTCTTTACCTCTGGAGCCTCCTGAAAGGGACACTAGCCTGGGAAAGGCAGCACTGGTCAGACCCCATCAGGTATCTTACACTGCATCTCAGAGTCAAGTCTTGTCCTGGGCACTTACCTAAAACAAATAGGACAAACCTCCAAAGAGCTGTACAATTTAAAAACAAAACTTTTTTTCAGTGTTAATAGATATTTAGCTATTTTTAAAACTGAGGTAAAGAATAAAGGACTTCTCTGCACTGCAGAAACAGAATCTAAAAATGTGTTTTAGAGGCACTGAAGACATTAACTGATAATTTGCTAAACAGCTGCTCATTATAAATTGAGAATTCTATTCCTGCTGACTTCCAAAGCCTCACATGAGAATATTATTAACATTTCAATACACAGAGCATTTGACTCAAATATCATGTATCCATATTAATAGATTTTTGGTCAGGTTAAACCTCCATTACTGCTTTCATTCCTCTTCCTCTATTTCTCCACAACTCCAATATACAAAAATAACTGTACCATCATTCTGAAAAATGGAAAGAGAGTCAATGGGAACTGATCTCTTAATCCCAGCACTAGACCTGGGTTGAATATGTGCTACCCTAGAAAGAAATAATACAAACTTACAATTGATCAGTAAGGATAATGGAATCAAAGGAAATAACTATACTTCCTTCGCCTATGGGTTAATTATTTCAGAGGCACATGCATTAATTTTTTTTACTTGTATTATCTCACTCAATTCCTATAGTTCTGTGTTGTATTATTCTTGTTTGGCCCATTTTACAGATGAGAGAACTCAGTTTCAGAAAACTGGAGTAATTTGCTCACTTCAATAGCAAGTTACAGATCAGACATGAAATGGTCTGCTTTCAAAGTCTGCACCCCTTCCATGGTGGTGTGCCTTTCTGAGCCCCCCTGGTGGTGGCTTTAATTGTCTTCCCTAGGGCTGCTTAATGAGTTTTAAAAACCAAACATCTATTGGCCTCAGGGAATAGAAACAGACACAGTTTATCACTTGCCAGACTCAAAACCACCATCCTTAAGGTATTAACAGCCTCCAGTTAAGACCACAGTCATGAGTTAATGAACGAGCCTTTAGACAGAGAACAGTGATATCTACACAAGCACATGTCTATTACTCTGTTGCTCAGTGAAAGTCATTAGTCCCAGCACTGTAAGGCTAAATAATTTCTAGGTAGCTTTAAAATAAAATTATTGCGATATCATTTAGTATTTTAAGAGACCATTTACAACCCAGGCTTTTGTAACCCCAGTCAAAAGAAGATCACCAAGCCCTGGGTAAAGATCAATTGATTTATATAAGCAACCCACAAAGCATATTTTTTGACAAACTGGAATATAATGGTGTATACCGGCACAGAGGGAAGGCTTTTGATGTAGCTATCCGATGAAGTGCTGTGTTCGTCTTCAGGCAAAACTGGGATAATTCAACAGCTCCATTCTATCATCACCCTAGTTTCTTTCTCTATGGAATTCCACCAAAGTATCTAATAATTTATTCCATCATTGGGTCTGGGCACTGGCTGCACTTGAGAACCACCTGGAGAAGCTTTAAAAATTCGGAGGCATTATTTACACTCCTTTAAATAACCCGTTTCTAATCACTCAGAGTTTTCACTGCTCTCTCTTCTCATTTACTCTTCAAAGCAACCTTATGAGAAAACTGAGGCTCACACTTTCAGTACCTTTCAACCTGCCTGAAAACAAAACGTCAAGATAAGTAACTTTCTTCCCAGGTTATGTGGCTAGTATGTCAAAAAGCCAACGCCTCGACCGGAATCTTCTGTATTCCCAAACCAATGCTTTCAACACTGCTGTTGTCGCGTTGCCTGCAGCTCGGGCTGAAAGGATAGTACACTTCCACTACAGTGGACTGAAGACAATGTGGGCAAATTGAAACAAAGTTTGCAGTTTCCCCGCAGGGGGAAATGTGACCGTGGCATCTCAAACAGGAACCAAGGATGGCTCTTCTCAAAGAAACGTTATCATGCAATGGCCAGGGTCTACTGCAGGACGCACTCAGTGTTGTCTTAAAAGAGCAAAGGCGTTAAACTGAATGCTGTGAGCTCTTCCTAGGAAGGTAATACTGATGAAGAACCCTGCCTGTATAGAAAAATGTATTTAACGTTTCTGAAGATTGATTTCCAAAATTGGGGATACGATCTCATTAAGTTGAGGTCACCTCATACTTTAACAGACCAGGTGCATACTGAATCCTGTGACATGTGAGTAGCAGCTGGGACACGAAATGCCTGCAGTTTAGGTCTTACTCAAACCCCAGATCAGCAGTTCTCTAATGGGGTCCAGTCAGGGGATCTGCAAGGTCAACACCATTTTCATAATAATTCTAAGACAGTATTTTACTTTTTAAAAAACTCTCATTCTTTCACAAATGTGCAGTTGAGTTCTCCAGATGCTGCAAGAATTGTGATTTGCCTACAGACTGAGGCATGACAATGCAGTTCTCCCCTATTAATCACACAGTAAAGAGACTTACACACATGTAAAACAATGCCACTCCCTCAGTATATTTTTTTAGTTTTCCAAAATACAATTTATTTTCAAAAGCATGTAGTATGTATGTTAACATATAATGGGTTTATTATTTGCTATTGTAAGTGAATTAATAAATACTTTTAAAATTTCTGAGTTTCATTTCTAATGTAAACATCCATGGTCATTAAAACCTACATAAACAGAAGCCCTTTGGGATTTGAGATAGCATTTAAGAACGTAAAAGAATCCTGAGACCAAAGGTTTGAAAAATACTGCTTCTTCCTCAACATCTGAGACTTGTGTTTCACATTGTCTATTTCACAATCTTACCATCGTTAACAAGATTTTTGCTGTAGAATCTCTTTCAGAGATGGATGTGATGTTTACTACATGAACCCACTGATCCAGCCGATCTGAATCCCTAGGGTTCCTTTAATTTGCGTTTCTCCCATCTCCCTGATGCCTTTGCCTATATTGATCTTCTGTCATTCTAAGTATGAGGGACATGGTTGTGAACAAGGAATAATCACTTCATAGACTTACATTCTAGCAACAAGAAGAGATGAAAAATATCAAAATGGGTAAATTAGTAAGTATGCATGGAAGTAAAATAAGGTAATGGAATAAAGTGTTAATTGGATGGGAGTATTTTACATATAATGCTGAGGGTGAATTTCTCTGAGCAGATGACTTTGATTAAGACCTGCTAAAGAAGAGAAGCCAGTTCAGAGGAAAATAAGGGGGAACAGTGTTGCAGGCCAAAGCAACATCAAGTGCAAAGGCCCTGAGGTCACAGTGTCTGAGAAAAGTAGCTGAAGGAGGAAGAAAGAAGAGGGAGGTAGATTCAAAGGAGGGGAGGGCTCTGGGAGAGTAGAGTCCTCATTCTAATTACAATGGGAAACTCAATCAGGGTTTTGAGCCAAGAAGTGATGTGATCTTTTTCATGCTTTAAAAATACTACTCTGATTCTATACGGAGGACAGACTGCAGAAGGTCAAGAGTGGAAAGGGTGAACAATTAGGAGTCATTTGCAAATTAGAGTTTTATTACCATCACTTTACTTTTCTAGTGTCAGGCTCAAGCTAGGTATTTAGGCTTTAGAAGGATAATCATTAGGCTGCCTTGAGTCATTTAATTCATTTCTGAATATTTACAGAAAGCACTTTGATACTGACAGAGAAATAAAGTTAGTATATAAATTTCCTATATGTGTAATTACATTAATCTCTGAGGACAATAATGCTCAACTATCATAAGAATATTTGTGGATGGATAATTATTGAAATACATTTAGTACTAAACAATAAATGTACTATTTACATCCTATTTACATTATGGATATTAAAGAAGAGCACAGCTCTTGAAATAGAAGAATCTTCAGAAGAAGCATGCTACCTTAAAAGCGCGAAAGACCTCAATTCCCTGAAAAAAAAATTATAAACAAACTGAGTGATAACAGAATTATAATTACTAAAGAAACCCCTATGAATAGGATTGTTTATTAATGGATTCAGCGCTCCTGGCAGGTACCTGTGACGGTAGAATTTAGAGAATATCTTCATTGTTTCATCTTTGCATTTGAACCATGTCAGCAAGCAATGATTCAAAGACCCATGAACAGCAAATAATGATGGATGGACAGATCATAAAAAGGAAGAACAGCACCTTTAATTTTGAAACCAAACCCCTTCTTTCCAGCACAAGATACCTATTAACAGGACTTCTGAAAAGCATCTTTCCACATACGCACGATTTTGCACATCATAGGGCCTGACTTAAAATACACCTTGGAGGAGTTTAGGATTAACATATACACACTACTATATATAAAACAGACAATCAACAAGGACCTACTGTATAGCACAGGGAACTCTACTCAATATTTTGTAATAACCTAAATGGGAAAAAAATCTGAAAAAGAATAGATATCTGAATAGGTATCTCTATAACTGAATCACTTTGCTGCACACCTGAAACTAACACAACATTGTAAATCAACTATACTTTAATATAAAGTAAAAAATAAAAAAAATATACCTTGGAAATCCAACTCTGGATTTTTTAAGTTAAAGCTGTGGAACATTCTTCGTCTGCACTGGAGCTGCCTGTGAGATGGCTCTTTCATTTTCTAATCAAAGTTTTCTGTCTGTTTTAACCAAAGACACACACATCCGTATGCACGCATACTTGCATTCAGTAAAGCAATTTGATTAAAACTATAACTATTCAACAAAGGCCAAAGTATTCCTATCCCTTCAAACCATTCAAAGCTTTTAAAATATATCTTCTCAGATGTCTAAGGAATTTACTGTCTCAAGGAGACATTTAAAACCTAGGATCTTAACGCTGAAAACTTAAACAGTTGGAGTGTTTCCACCATTTATAATGCACGTTTGTGCTTAAGATGAGTTTACACTTGGTATTCTTGCTGCCTCAGCGCGTAGAGAGGCAGGCTAATTGGAGCTAATGAGTTCAGGCACTTAAGAGAGAACCGTTTAAAACTAAGAGCACTAAGCTAAGTCCACTCACAGGGACAACAAGGGGCATTTTCATAAATTCTTTTTATCAAAAGTTGTGCTTTCACCTTTCTTACTTCTTAAAGTGAATTTTCCTTTGATACTGTCAGGAAGAAACTTGCAAACACTCTCAGATAAGGGTGCTCCTTCTTGGCACTGGATGAGACCACAGGTAAGGAAATTCAGGGACTTTAGTCATACTGGATAGCATTCTGCCTTTAAGAGCAGCGGGGTGCCACTGAAGGTCTAACAACTGGTTCTCAGAGGCTGGGGATGGGAGGAGAAGCTACGACTTATAGAGGGTGCCAATTTCGGTGGTGAAAATACTCTCACCCTGGCCCGCTACAAGCTACCACTCAGGATAACTGATCGTGTAGTTGGGAAGAGGTGTGGACGATCAGTTCTCTGGGGCTGACGGAAGCAGGCTCCGGCACCCCACCGTGGGGTCATGGCAGAGAAGTCGGCACAGCAGAGGTGCTTGGATACAGGTCACCTGAGATCTCAGTGTGCCGTGAGCCTGACTGCAGCCTGCTCAGGCATCTATTCCAGGAAGAACTGCGTGTAATAACCACTATATTACCATTAATAATTTGAAAGTAAAATCATCCTTAGTCTCATACCACAGGGAATAAAACCATATCTCAGAAGCCAACAATTTTTTTCTTTTTATTTTAATTGAAGTATAGTTGATTTACAATGTCGTGTTAGTTTCAGGTGTACAGCACAGTGATTCAGTTCTCTCTCTCTCTCTCTCTCTCTCTCTCTCTCTCTCTCTCTCTCTCTCTCTCTCTATATATATATATATATATATTTGTTTTCAGATTATTTTCTTCTAGGTTATTACAAAATACTGAGTATAGTTCCCTGCGTGATACCATAGGTCCTTGTTTCATATTTTTTATGTAGTAGTGTGTATCTGTTAATCCCAACCTCCTAATTTACCCCTCCCCCTCCTTTCCCCTTTGGTAACCATAAATTTGTTTTCTATGTCTGAGAAACCAATGATTTTAATCAAGTTTAAACTCAGGGGAACGCAAATATCTGGCTAAGAGGTGACCAGTTCTATCTATTCAATCAGATTCCCAGTAGCTGCTGAGAAATTCTTTTAAAATCAATGGAAACTTTGGCCATGGGAAAGATGCAGAAACGCACAAAGAATCTGGCTGACCAGAATCGGTCTCATGACATATCTGGGCTCCAGGGTCAGTTTTAAGTGCCCTGGTAGCTAGTACTGGGATGCTACACAATGTTCTCTATCTTTAGAACCTCTGATTGTAAACTTTACAGACCACAGACCATGTTATGTATTAGTATTTAGGAAAGTATTTTTACTGAAATGTACCACAAAGTTGGGAGAAAAACCTAAGGTTGTCAGTATGTGTCCTAGTCCATAAACAGGCTTATTCATATCTAGGACTTTTATTAGAGTCTAAACTCTTAGGAAAATCTTCCATTAAGGAATTTTTAACCGTTGTTTCAATTAAGCAAGCAAAAATTTCTTTAAGGGAATTAACCATGCCAATAATTTTGCCTCCGTAAGAAAATCTAAATTTTAGAATAGCTGTCGCGTACAAGTTTTATTTCACAGCTTATTCCAAACCAAGGTATACAGTATGACAGTTTGTACTTATATTATCATGTTTCAGGGACTTCAGACAATTTTATATTTAAAAAAAAGACATTTACAGCACCATGAGATATTGTTTTTGGCTTTTTTTTCACTTTCTTTAAAATAAAAAGGCAGGTAAATATGGCTGGACACTTAGTACAGGTTTTGTAATAATAGATTAGTAGCCTTCATAGGCATATCAATATTCATAAAAAGAGCTCGGAACAGAAGAGTATTAAATGCTATTCTTAAAGCAAAAGAGAAATATTTCTCAACGTCCTTGAGAAATGAATAGGAAACCTTATTAAAGGAGAAAAAGAAGAACACTTACAGTGAGGAAATTTAAGAAATAGAAAAAACGGCAGATCGTATCTGTCATCACAAAAACCCACTTCAGAGTGTTCTATCATTTATGAGCTAAGGGGTCTTGGGGTTAGAAAAGACATTAAAAATAATTTAATCCAGCAACTTGAAAAAGTATTTTGCAAAATAAAAAAAAGTTTAATTTTTCCAGCTTTACTGAGGTATAATTGACCAATAAAAATTATACATATTTAAAGTATACAATGTGATGATTTGATATATACTGTGAAATGATTACTGCACTCGGGCTAATTAACACATCCATCACCTCATTTTGGTTACCTTTTTTGAGTGTGGTGAGAGCACTTAAGATCAACTCTTAGCAACTTTCAAGTATGCGAGAGGGTAGTGTTAATTATAGTCACCATGCTGTGCGTTACATCCCCAGAACTTCATCTTATACGTGGAAGTGGGTCCCCTTTGATCAACATCTCCCTGGTCTCACAATTAGCTCAGAACAAAATTAGGCCTAGGCCCAATGTTTCATTTTTCCTTAAAAAACTTATAAAATCGCAGACAAGTAGCCACAATGAAAACTTTGAAACACGGAGACAGATTATGGGGACCATCTCGGGTGCCTCCTGAACATCCTGTCTGATTGGATCAGCTGGGGCCATACCTTTGTTCCCTGTGTTCCTGCTGCACAAAGCCAGGCTGTTGGGTCAGCACCATTGGGATCCTTTAGGAGCTTGTTAGAAATGCAGACGCTTAGGTCCTGCCCCGGACTGTAAGTTAGAACCTGCATTTCACAAGGTCCTCAGGTGATCCCTGAGTACATTAAGGTCTGACAAACCAAGACCGAAAGAATGTATTCTTTCAAAATGGAGGAGAGGTTGTGAAATGACCAAATCTTTCCTCTCCATCTTTTAGTTTTCAAATGTTTTTGTAGAAATCAAGAAGGCTGGAAAATAGTAGTACATTTAAAATATATAAAGATATATGATGTTACCTTACAATAAAGTTCTCATATATAAGAGAAAAGGATTGGTACATATACACTCTAAAATTCCACAGCATAACTGCATGATCTTGTGGTTATCACAGGTACTAACTTCACTGTTTTTTGTTTGGTTTTGTTCTGTTTTTGAATGCATACTGCATTGAGGCAGTTGGTGAGCTGCATTTAAATACACAATGGATAAATTCTCTAGGGAGCAACCACACCTATGGCAACCGCTCCCCTGAAATCCCACTAGAAGTTTGGCCTCCGAAGACCTCCCAAGGATGATGCCTGTAACTCAGGCATTAACTCTGATTAATGCTCTGTCTGCTGCTTCCTGGGAAAAAATGCAGGAAAAAAAAAGTCTCTCTAAGGATCCAAGAATTCCCAAAGCAGCTGGGGGAGTTATAAAAAGAAAGGCATCCGACCATTTCCATGGGAGCTTCTTCCCTTCTCCCATTTTCTTTATTAATAGTAACTCAGATTAAACCTTTCAGCAGCAAAAACAAAAAATTCTAGTGAACTGGTTCCTAATGTTTGCTTGGGTACAGGATGCTTCTCTTCTCCAGCTTCAGCTCTGGTCCTGTTCATTTTTTTTAGTCCAAAATACCTTGTGTTAACTCCTCACCTCATCTATCTTACTCTTTAGAATTCAACTGTTAACAGCAGCACTGATTTTCTTCCTCGTGACACCAGGTTTCTCACGTATACCTTAAAAACGGCTTTGCTTTCCATATGCCAGAAGTGAAGAAATATGCAAATCTAATGGACATTTACTATATATTCACATTTTATGTTATGCTAGTCATGTTAACTTCTCAGCCACTAAAATGCAATCTGAAATTTAAAAATAGCGCCTTCAGGGAGATCAGGGCTCAGTGCTTTGTGACCACACAGAGGGGTGGGATAGGGAGGGTGGGAGGGAGACACAAGAGGGAGGGGATATGGGGATATATGTATACATATAGCTGATTCACTCTGTTATACAGCAGAAACTAACACAACATTGTAAAGCAATTATACTTCAATAAAGATGTTAAATAAATAAATAAATAAATAAAAATAGGGCATTTAAATACCCTTGAGAGACAGGCAGGATCAATTATCAAACTGTAGAACATGGAGAATGGAGAGTCAATTGACTTTTTAAAAGTCGTTTGTCTATTCTTAGCAGAAAGAAAACTACATAATCTTATGTGTATAGTTTAATATGTACAGATTAACACCAGTGTAACCACCACCTGTGGAAGAAATGCAACTTAGCCAGTAGAAAACCTCATTTTTGAGCCTCTTCCTCAATACAACCCCTACCTTTTCCACCAAAGATAACCATTGTCCTTTTGTAATGATTTCCTTTTTCTTCCTTAAGAGTATTACCACTAAAGAATGCATGCCTAAACCAAAAAATGCGGGCTTTCTTCTTACCTACATTTTCACTTAATATAAAATACATAAATACTTTACAAGTCCCTTTGTGTTGCTTTGTTTACTCAACCATTTTTTTGTGATTTATCCAAATTGTTGCATATAGCTAAGGTTCATTTATTTTCATTGCCAGATAGCAATTTATTGTATGACTGTACCACAATTTATTTACCCCTATTATTCTTGATGAATATTTGGATTATTTCCAGGTATGGGCTGGGATGAACTGCTGCTGTGAAATTCTTCACACGTATTCTGGAACACACCTGCACATCACTTTCTAGGATAATGACTCGGGAGAATTGCTGGGTCTTTTGAGATCACATCTTTCACTGAACTAGAATGCTAAATTGTGTTTCAAAATGGTTATAGCATTTACCTCCAACTGTATGAAAATCTCACATCTTTATCGATACTTGAAATGATTCGATCTTTAAATTTTTGGCCAACAGCTGATACGTAATTATATCTCATCATAGTTTTAATTAACATTTCTCTGTTTAATAAGGCTGAATCCCAAATGTTTATTGGTCATTGGATTTTTCTCTTTGGTGAAGTGCTGGTCCAAATCTTTTGCCTTTTCCCCCTATAATTATAATAATTTGCCTTATTTTTATTGATCTGTAGGTGTCCTTTATAGATTTTATATACACAATAGATCTTAATCCTTTGTAATTTATAAGTGTTGCAAATGTTTCCTCCCCTCTATAACTTGTCTTTTCATGGTATCTGTTCCACCTGACTCTTTTAAATGTTCATATTTGAAAGCATTATGACAAGGTGAGGAAAAAGGAATATATAACCATACACATCTAAAAGACATCTCAAGGATGTATCTAATAGCATTATCTCCAATTTTGAATTCTGGAAGCAGTGTGTCAGCACTTACGTACCTGCTTTCAACTATGTCATCCTAAAGTTGCCTATGTGTCACTTTGCATATGTTTTCAGGACTCTCCATACGTGTCTGAAACCTTCCCCACCATAGAGCCCAACACCTAGATACTGACCTATATATAACAAACACTCTAATTTTAAAAATCCAGTTGATTAAGTGCCACATGACAGACTAACCATCCAGTTGTCCGAGGAGTTTATAATTCAAGGCAATTTTGCAAGAAAATAACTGCCCTGCATATAGAAATCTGCTCCTTTGCCTTGACATAGGCCCTACTAATGAGTGAGTTGTTATTTTTCCTGCTTTTCAAATTCAAAAGAGTAAGGCTCTCAAAGCCTTAATGCCTCATAAGTACTAAGTATTTGCTATTCATTTATTCTGATTATCACAAGCCATTAAAAAAAAACAACCTTGCATTTCAAGATCCTAGTTTCCATATGTTGGAATCTGTGTCAAATGTGCCATATCCTTTTTGTTCCTCCACCCTTTCCCGCTTGGTCATCCGCCCCTGGGGGCTGAGCTCTGTGGAAGACATGAAGGGACTTCCTTGTCCTCTGGCTTTTAGCTGGGTTCTCATGGTGGGGACCCTGGCGGCAGGCTGGAGGGCCCAGAGGGGGAAAGGGAGGTTAGGAAATGACCTCGGCTTCCTTCCTGTGAGGTAGCTTCTGGTGGCTGTGCCCCTTGACCAAACTGGCTGTGAACGAAAAACACTGCCTACCATATCCATAAACAAAGGCTGTTGCAGCCATCCAGCCATCCCATTACAGCTGCCTGGAGGGTGAGCCCCGAGGAAACTCAGGATGGAGACAAATGGGTTGCAGGACTGCCACTGCTAAGCCCTCCACCAAAGCAGCCACCCCCGACTGTGCACGCTGAGGGGATTCAGGATGGGGAAAAGCAAGATGCTGGCCCCAGACAGTGAGGTGCATACCCAAGGAATGATTTCAGTGAGCCCAGACTCTTGCATCTTCCCATACATAGAAAAGGTTAAATTCCTTAACTTGAGCTACCTGTTTTTCTTTAATTAACACTAAGCTTTTGATTCCAACTCCTGGTCTTTGTTAAAAAAGCTCCCATATATCCTGGCTCCCCCCTTGCCTCTTTGGAACAGTCTCTCGGAGGTATCTGAGATGCTGTGTCCTGGGCTTGAAGTCCTCAGAATGTCCGCCGAATAAAACATAATTCTCAACTTTTAGGTTGTACAATTTTCTTCCAGTCGACATGACCTTCTGTACTCAAGTCTCTCTTTCTATTTTTTGGAAACTGTTCCCTGCCTTGTTTCTTTCAGGCCTAGGAATGATAACTGCTCTACCATTATTAAACCAGTTTACTGCACTACTCTTTGTGGTTCCACTTTGCAAATAGTCTCTTTGTAAATAAACCCTCCTGGAATTATCCTAATTTGCGAGCGCCATGTGTTTCCTATTGGGACTATGACTGATACAGACTTAAGAGTCATGCTCGTGTGCAAAACAAAGCATTAAGGTATAGTCCTGTAAGTGCTGCTTTCCTGGGCTCCTGTCTAAAGTACATAGAAGCACAAATACTCTTTTCTTTCTTTCTTTCTTTCTTTCTTTTTTTTTTGAGTACTCTTTTCTATGGAGCTAACGGAAGACTCAAGGAACACAAAAATTATCTTGGGCCTTGGGAATATAACAAATAATGAAGAACAACAATTATTCTCCCCCTTGGAAGGATGGGTTTTTTTTTTAACAGGACTAGGTTGTAGACCCCAGTCATTATCTGCTAGCTGGATAGCATTCAGGGGTTTGGTGAAAAGCACTTCCCTCACACAACAATTCTTTACACCCTCTTGCTTACGTCATTCATTCTCACCTCCACATCTTGAAACTGAAAGGGGACATTACTTAGTGAAGGGAAGTGAATTATGCTTCAAGTGACCCCCATACATCCTGGCTTTGAACTTCATTCAGAGTTTTTTTTTTTTTTCTTACTGTTTTTTTCTCTTTCCCTAAAGAAAAAAGGCAGTTCCACTGAGGCTTATTTATCTATTCCCCATTGCATAGATTTCTTATTTTCTCATGCTTTGATATAATATTAAATAACAAAAATGTCTCCTCTTATTCGTAGTTCATGCAAAACAAAAAAGCAATTATTAAACTGGAAAAAAGAAACAAATTATAATTAGCTACATGAATAAATACCTCAGGATGCTACAAAGAAATATTTTTATTTCTCAGCTACAAGGCTGTCTTCTTAAGGAAAAGCCTTATTATTTATGTACTTTAGAAATGAAAGTCTCTCCATATACACACTACTATATAGAAAATAGATAACGAATAAGGACCTACTGTATAGCATAGGGAACTCGACTCAATACTCTGTAATGACCTATATGGGAAAAGAATCTAAAAAAGAGTGGATATATGTGTATGTATAACTGATTCAGTTTGTTGTACAGCAGAAACTAACACAACACTGTAAATCAATAATACTTCAATAAAAATTTTTAAGAAAAGAAATGAAAGTCTCTCAAACTAGGGTATATTTAATACCACAAAAAGCACATGAAACAGAGGAGAGATTTTCTTAACTGAAATTACTAACTGGAAATACATAAGGTGTAGTATCTGGTAAAGAGAGGAGCAGAGGGGGGCCTTTTCCTACCTGTTCACCTATAGGGAAGGCAGTCTAAATTCCACTGGAAAAAGACAGGAAGGCTTAGTTTGAGGATCCCTTATTTCCCAACTTCCTAGATGCTGTAGCAGGTAGCAGAGGCAACAGTGGATAGGAGAGGGAGCCACTATATGAGTAAGAATCTTCCCCTTCTTTAAAACCACGACCCCATGTGGGGTCCTTCTCTCTAACCTGCCCGTGCAGAGGGGCCTTGGGCTCTATGCTTCCTGTCTGTTAGCCATCAGTGCGACTAAACAGGAAGTTATCTGAAGGCTCCCTAAAGCAGGCATCAAATCATGGAAGAATTTTTTCTAATAGGTCTTTAAATACCACCTGGAGAGGAAAAAAGAACAGCAGCTCTTTTGTTTTCTCATCTCCAGTCCTAAAAAATACCAAGACAGCTAAAAATTCACAGTCACAACCTTACACTCCAGGAACCTAAATTGCAGTTCATAATGCATTTGACATTATTTTACTGGAGCTTCTGATGATAAAATTTAAGTTACACTTTTTAAACAGAAAAACACTCTACAGGTTCTACTGTGCTTACTAGTGAATATGTAAATACACTTATTTGACTGGAAAAGACACTTTCATCTCTCCCTTGACCTCACTGATTACTTTTTGAAAGCAACAATTGCTCTCTTTAAGTCAATGCTATTTGGTACCTAATTCAACACTACATTTATTATTTCTAAACAGATGTGATAAAACATACACGTATTTTATTTTAAGGAGTAGATCAGGCTTAAGAATGTCCCCAAATATAGAAATTACATCACTTAAGTTATACTTTATGCAAGTAATCGAAGTATATGCAGACAATAATCTTATACAGTCATGTTTTATTTCTTTTGGATCCTATGTAGATGGGAAAATATGGTAGTAATGCATGGACATTTAAGTCAATAACATCTAGCTCTGAATCCCAGTAGCTGTGTGACCCTGGTTAATTTACTTAATGTGGCAGACAGACCTCAGGGTGTCTCTCATGATCCCAGCTCCCTGGTGTTCCTGTCCTTTATAATCCCCTTACCTTGAGAGGAGACAAGACCTGTGACTTGCTTTTAATCTAGAATATGGCAAAGGTGATAGAATGTCACTGTTAAGATTGTTATATTACATGGCAGAGGTGATAAGATGTCATCCTCTGATTATATTACTTTACGTACAACACTTTCTTATCAGACTGTAAGATAATAAATATGTATCATTTGAATTTGCTAAATTTGTGATAATTTGTCATACACTTTTCTAATCCTCAGATTCCTTACATGTAAACTACAAATGATAGAACCTCCCAGAGTAGCTGTGAGCATTAAACGCAATTCTGTTTTCAACACACACTCCCAGGATCTGGCTCACAGAAAGCTCTTAAAAATCAGTAGTAACATTATTACTCCTTGTATCCTAGAAAATTAAATCTCACAAGAGTGAATATAAAAAAAGGCCTTAGGAAGAGGTGAGTTCTACTAATGTCAATTGAAGATGCCATCAAATACAGTACTGATTAACCAAGAACTTGACAAATTTAATTTTATTACATCCAATGTCTGGAACTGTACTAAATAAAATTGAGAAAGGGAAGAAATTGGCCTTGAGTACCCTCCCTTTATCCTTTCAGCCCTCCCTACCTTCTTCCCACCTCTCTCAGTTCTTAGGTACTTGATTTCTCTTAGTAGCCGTGTATGCCGAGAATCAAGGAATCTAGTTTAAGGTAGGGATGCTTATAATAGCTTAAGCTGCACAAAAAACACAATTGCCTCTTCTGCAAAATATAAGAATTGTTGCATATTTGCAAAAGGAGTTTTGCCAACTCCTTTTGCAAATTAAAATTACAGGGAAATGTTTATAAGAATATGAACATTTTCGTAATATAGAGCAATTTCAAAACAGACTCCATGCATTTTATATAGAAAAATTTTGCCAAAAAACATTCGTGTTTCTTAATAGCAGTCTGAAGTATCTTGCTTACTGCCTTGATCTCTGACGCTAAGCTTTATTTACTACTCTCATTTTGACTTCAGATCATTTTAATTACCAATAAAAAGCAAGCACCAACACAGAATGGATTGTTACTTATGTGGATGCTTTTAAAGCTGGAATAGTTAGTGGCCTCATTCCAAAGGTTCTAAAAACGATTTTATAAGTGAACACTGCCATAAAAAATTTGGATAGGGCTTCCCTGGTGGCGCAGTGGTTGAGAGTCCGCCTGCCGATGCAGGGGACACGGGTTCGTGCCCCAGTCCGGTAAGATCCCACATGACGCGGAGCGGCTGGGCCCGTGAGCCATGGCCGCTGAGCCTGCGCGTCCGGAGCCTGTGCTCAGCAATGGGAGAGGCCGCAACAGTGAGAGGCCCGCGTACCGCAAAAAAAAAAAAAAAAAAATTTGGGTAAAAACCCATTGTTAGTGGAGAAATGTGAAGCAAAGAGTAACTAGAGCTTTAAATGTGTCAAGTACAAACCAACATCATTACCTTAAAAGTTTAAAATTTCATTCATCCCTCAGTTTCATTAGAAGAAAAACCATCTGTAAGAACGTGACAGATTTCATTTCTATGGTGTCAGCTCAAACATCTGAATTAGAAGAAATTTCAATACTAGCAGCATAAAAGCCTATAGGAAACAATTTTGTGATCTCAGTTTATTCCTATTGAATAAACAGGATGTTTTCCAGTATAACCAAACAGGTGCCACTGAAATTGATATCCTAAGTAGTAAATTAACCAGGGGTCTCAAGAACTGAGTAGACTATACAGCCCATTCTAAGGGATGTAGTGACAGAGATATCGATCTTCTAGAGATGAAGGGATAGACAGATATAGGACATTTATTTAATGGATTATATGAATACCCTTTGCTTCTGATTTCACATAAATCTCTATACCTGTGAGGGCTTAAAAGATACCTAGAAGTTTATAATAAATCAAACTAATATTGGCCTTTGACTAAACTGGGGAATTGGAACTTTGCCTGTTCTTTTAAAATATGAATTCCATGATCAGAGTTCCTAGGCGATTGGACAGAATAATGACTAACAGCTCCAAACCACCCCAAATGCCTTTTACTTACCCTATATTCTGATTTATTTATCTCCTCATCAACTGGAAAGCTGATGAAGTTCAATACTTAGTTATTAGTGACAACTTAGCCACAGATTAATTGTGAATTTGGTCAAACCACTTAATCTCTTTGACCCTTTGTTTGTCTCTATTAAAAGAGAGGAACCATGTCCTTTATCCTTTTCCTTTGCTTAGGGCTCAGAAGCAATAATGCATGTGAAAACACACTGAAAACAGTAAGGCACTAGACAAATTTAACACAAAATTACTATAAATATTAATATTACATTTCTAGCCCTAGACAGCTCATTGAGCATCACTTTTGCTAAGTAATAAGCTGCAACTTAATAACATTTGTTAACAATGAGATTTCCTGTACTTCCAAGATGTCACCATTTAGCCATTTTTAATATTGAGTGTACTCTGCTTATCTTTCTAATAATGCCTATAAATTAGTTTTAAACCATTCACATTCTCTAAAATAACCCCTTATTTGCGAAGAATAACATTCTTTTAAAGAGAAATAACCACAGAAATAAGAAAAAAAAACTTTGCAGGTGGAAAAGAGAACATTATTCTCCTTAACAGTGAGATACTCTAGCCAGATCCAGACTGCAAAAAAGGGAAGCTAAAGGGGAGGGAAAAAAATATATATATATTTACAAAATTTTATATAATGTATATATATATATATTTTTTTTTAATTTATTTTTTTTGCGGTACGCGGGCCTTCACCGTTGTGGCCTCTCCCGTTGCGGAGCACAGGCTCCGGACGCGCAGGCTCAGCGGCCATGGCTCACGGGCCCAGCCGCTCCGCGGCATGTGGGATCTTCCCGGACCGGGGCACGAGTCCACGTCCCCTGCATCGGCAGGCGGACTCTCAACAACTGCGCCACCAGGGAAGCCCTATAATGTATATTTTATATAAACAGCTTTATAGGTCCATTACCCAAGCTACAAGGTTTATTAGCAACTCAAAGGATAGCATCATAATGGGAAATGTAGATGTAGCAAGTTTTAGTAGCTCAAGCAGCTCTGCACAATCATACAACTTCTACAAGGTATAAATTTACATGAATGGAAAAAAGTATCAGAGCAAGAACATCTACTGCTTTTCCAGCAACACACTCATCAGTCATCCAAGAAACAAGGACATCGCTTTGTTTGACAATATAATAAATGCTCATGTCACTTAAGATGTTGATAGTTTTTCTTTAAAATATAAAGATGTAAAATAATCCTCAATTGCCACTTTTTTGACATTTTGTGTCACTCAGTTAGTATGCAACAATATTTTCTCTAGGTGGAGTATTTAAAATTAAACATTGTTCTCTTGTTGTCTATTATGTCATTTGATTTGTATATAAGTGCTTTATAAGTATTCCTTAAATTATTCTAAGCTAAATGCTTGGTCCCGCTTATTTCTATGAAGTCTTAAATTCACAACTTAATAACCTTTAAGTGCACCAAACTCACTTATATTTGGGGAAATATGCACAATAAAAAAATCTTTATGGAGGCAGCTATGCATTGCAGAGTCATAACATTATTCTTTAACAGAGGAAGAGATGCTATATAGCAGCAGATGTATTATACTTATGACTAATTAGAGTCTATTACAAGACACACTGTGGGTGACAGATCTCTAGAAAAAGAAGCCATTTTTTGATATGAAGGATCAAAATTCACTGTCATAGAATTATTTCCTGATTTTTAAAAAAAAAAGCCAGAGCGGGGGAAAATATTGTTGAAAAATAAAGCATTTGAAAGGCAGGGACAAGAAGAAAGATTTAGAGAACAATGTACACCATACATTCATAGAGGTGTGACAGGAGCCTTCCAAATGCCAGGAGTGGATAAAGGGATGTGGTTACATCACTCAATGTGCATGGCCTTTTGGACCAGGAACGGTACACATGCTTACTTGGTGGGACATTGAAATATAAATCACAGCCATATCTGAGCAGAGGTACGTAATTCATTTAATTCAAGTCTCACTTGAATGGTCTGGTTCCCATGAATTCTGGTGGTCTTCGTAGGAAAACAGAGTCACAGTGATTCACACTTGACTTAATATAACGATGACCAAAAGAACCAGAATAATCAAAGGAAATGGCTTATGTTGCCATAGATTTAGGGCTTATAATTGTCCACTCTCCCTACAATTGCTAATATTTCACCTTCTTAGTGTATACCTAGCTTAGGAAGGGGACCTTTGAATAAATGGCTTCTAGATCTTTCTTTTTCTATTGGGCAAAGTGGTTATCCTCTCAGTTGTCCACCTCAGTTTGCTAATGTAAACATACAGTTGCCACTAAGTCATGCAGATACAACAAGGAGGAAATGGGATTGTAGAAATGAACAGACAGCAGTAGCTCGAATTTATCAGACAACATTATCATCATCTTATGTGGTGCTGAACTGGGCACGTAATTTAAATAGACATGGTCTCTGCAGCTTAGGAGTTTATGAACTAAAACATAAATAGCACACTCTTGTTCCTTTCCAACAAGCGAACGTAGATCTGCCCTGTGGGCTTCCTAATTAAATCCAATCATTAGGACTCTAAGACAAACTGGTCATTAGCTTTATTGCATTTCACTTTTCTTCTTTTTGACTCTTGCCCTCTATTACTCCATGATTTAAGGAGGCTTTGGAAACAAGAAGGCTTATAGAAGGAATCAAAAAGGCAAATATCCTCAAACATTAAATAGCATGAAACAGTAGAAGCCAAAATGAGACTAGAAAAAAGTGATATAATGATGAAGTGGAAAAGGATAAAAGTCTCTTTCATAAGCCAAATTAGCACCCAAATAAACAAAGGAGGTAAGAGTATCTGGACGAAGAATGATAATCAAAAAGTGTAAATTAAGGCCAAGAACAGAAAAGGACTCAAGAATATACAAAATAACAATAAATAATAAAACAATAAAAGAGGGCTTGGGAGCTCTTTAGCAAAATAAATTTCCCTAAATGGAATTATGGCTCTAGCAACTCAGCAAAAAATACCAAATTAAGACAAACATTAAGTAATTCAAGGCTGCCCTAACTAAATGATTGAAACAATTGGCTTAAATTGGAATCTTTCAATACTTTTTAACATAAAGGTGCAATGTTGAGTAGCAGTAGCCTAAAAGTGCTGAATAATGACATTTTAAGAGGCAGAGCAAGTTTCACAAATGGAGACCTCTCGACTTGAAAGGACACAAAAGGTGGTGCCTGGTAGTGCCAACCACACACACAGTCATGGACCAGGTTCAGTTTCATGACCAATCCAGATGGACTAGGTAAAGATACCAGGCTTAATTAAATTCTATAGTTGCTTTAATTTTCATTTCCCTTTGTGTAGCTATAGCCTCAGTCCTCCCTTATAAGAATGTTGAAGCAACCTCTCTGTAAACTAGTGTGTGATCTTGAAATGCCTAGATCCTTAAAATGGGAAGAAAAAATGAGTTATGATTTTTTAATTTCATAACGTTTAATGCCATTCCATTGTATGTTCATAGGGTGAATAATGTATTTTTCAAATTAAGTCAATGGGTACTTAAATTTAAATTAAATGATTGATGTCACTTTAATTTCAACTTCAAAAGATATTCAACAAATATCTATTGAATATTTATCATATGCCAGCCACCGGGACAAATATTCTTCACCTAACAGCTTACTAGGGATGACGTAAGGAGAGTCTTAGAGAGTCAGGGCTAGTGTGTATTAGTTTTTCAGATGAAAGTGCTCAATACATTCCAATTACCTGATTATTATTTGGCCAGTGGTCTGAGGGGAAAGTACAGCCCTTTTCATTGTGAAGCACTATCAGTATTGCATCGTGGCTGACACACAGAATGAAGGTTGGAGCAAGTCAAATCAATACTGGTTTGAGGACCAGCCTCAGGGGTCAAAAAATTTCACAGTGAAATTAATTTATTCATCCTTAGCTGAATTAGCAACGATGCTATTATTTTCATTTAATTTTCAAATTGGAAATATCCAAATGAAAAATATTAGCATTCAATAAACACATTATTAAAAATAATCCATTAATTAAAATATCTGAGCAAATCATTTCTATGTGACATTTCTCCTGAGACCTCTCTGATATCAGAATCTAAAAGACTGAAAATGAAATATGAAAGCATTTATGAGATGGGGAGAGAGTGCACTAGGAGAATTTTTTTTTCTAGATTTAGGTCCATGTATGAGAGCAGAGGTGGTTCAGAAAAGGGGACAATCTCCTATAAAGAGTAGCAAGGGTCACTGTACTCTCACTAGGAGGTTAAGTATTCCCATCCTAAGTCACAACAAAATTTCCTGATACCATGAAGGAAAGAGAGGAGGAATCAGGGAACTATAATTGTCCGAAACATGACAGAACATCTCAATCTGACAATCTGCTGTATGATTATAAAACAAAATCATAGGGCTTCCCTGGTGGCACAGCGGTTGAGAGTCCGCCTGCCAGTGCAGAGGACGCGGGTTCGTGCCCCGGTCCGGGAAGATCCCACGTGCCGCGGAGCGGCTGGGCCTGTGGGCCATGGCCGCTGAGCCTGCGCGTCCGGAGCCTGTGCTCCGCAACGGGAGAGGCCACAACAGTGAGAGGCCCGCGTACCGCAAAAAAAACCCAAAAAAACAAAACATAGCTTCATTATGTGGCTGCATACATACCCACACATTTTGACAAAGTGCACGTCAATAACAAAGATAAACTATGAGCTCCATCTTGTGAATAATATTCTTCCATCTTGAAGCCCTTGCTTATGATATAGGGGTGGGACAGGGCAAGGGCATTAGATCTGAGGAGGGGGTATTGTAAACAGCGCCATCCCAACCCTGCTCCTGCAAACAGGTCACTGAGGAGCCTTTGTTTCCATTAGCTTCTGAGTCAATTGTTCCATCATTACCTTGATAGGCAATAAGAAATGGGTTGACTTTTGCCATTTTAATGAAGTTAAGGCATTCGCTATCCAGTCACTTCCGTGTTTGCACTTGCTTAAGGAGAATCTTTTATTTCTGGACTATTTTACCTTAGAGGAAGGATCACTCACCAATCATCTGTGGACACAAATCCAGTTAATTCTGGAGCCCCAGTAACAGCCACCTGCCCTACCTTCTAATTCTATTTCAACATAGATGATCAAGGAAGCCCTCGAAATCGTCAACATGTGGGAAACCTTTTCTCTCTTCTCACTTTTTCATCCTTACAGTTGACAAGTGCAAGTCTGAGACATAAGGAAATAAAAGAATCTCTTTCTTAATATGAGTTTGGCAACACACTAATCTCAAATAGCATAGCTCCAGGATGGCAGACTAGAAGTGGGCAATGATTGTCTAAAATATCCCTAGTGAATGACTTGAAGGAAGAGTCCTTCCTTCTATACCAACAGAAGGTTAGCAAAGCAAAGCCTTATCTGGCTTAAGAATTCCCCATGTCAGTTTCAGTGACTGCCTACCCCCAACGGCTGTTCTGCAGGCAGGAAAAAGAGTGATTTCATGCACTTCACAGCCAGCTCAGTGCAGGGAGCTGGAGGGCGCTGCTCTTGGGAAGCTGATGTTACAGTTCAGCCTTGCCAGCACCAATGAGGAACCCCAAGCACATGTCATTCTCCTTGTGTTTTTACACTCCTTTGGATTTTTTGTTTCTCTTCCAAATTTCCACCATATTTGGCTCTTTATTAGCTATTGCTACATACACTGTCTGGTAGCCAAGACTGTTATGGCCATAGCCCTTTATTTATAATCTGAGTTAAACTAACTTGGGTCAGTTACCAGTATTATATCTTAATTTAGATAGAAACTCTGACATCACAGAAGATAGCCCCTTCTCAACATACCTCTTTTTATTTCCCCTCAGAGAATAAGAGCATGTCATATACAGTGATGAAAGAAACATTTGTGGATCACTTTCCAAATGAGGGGAAAAAAGAAAGATGACATAAAAGGGATGCTGTTTTTCTCATTGCCTGTTGAACTGTCTTTGTCAGTTATGTTCTTAGGAAGAAAGATCCACTTTCTTACAGTAGCTTAGCACTAAATGGTCCTCTAAGAGAATGAAAGTCAAACTACTCTCTTAGCAAATAACTTAAAACCAGAGAATGATTTAGACACAAGGAGAATCTCATGGATCAGTTTTTCCATCTTCTTTTGAAGACATAAGAATATTACATTTCATTGAAAATATAAAATATAGGGCTTTTTTCAACGTCAATAATTCATAACAATAAAATATTGTATAAAGACTTATTATGTAGCCACAAAACACTCTTTGAAGTGGAACATTTTGTGAGATGAAAAGGAAAAATAGTAATCACTCTACCTGAATGTAATATCAAGAATTGTCCTCTATAAAATTCACATCTTTAGATCCCCTACCCTCACCTCCAATGGATCAAGGAATGACACATTGCTTCTTTATTTTTTAGCTATAGTTTAAAAATAGACAAACCAATAATTTTATGCTTGAATAATTTCAGATCTTCCTGAAACCAATATTGTCAGAGAAGTTGTAAAAAAAAAAAAAGCCATCATCATTACTATCTGACCAGAATATCTGTTTATTCTCTTCAATGTAAGACAGAAATAAAAGTTATTCTTTTGTTAAGATACTCAATGCACTCTAAAAATAATCTTGCTCTAGGACACAGACTGTTATCACCACAATCAATGTTATTTTTTATGCTCTTAGATACAACAAGCCATAGAAAGAAAATTATCTTGAGACATGAGCCCGAAGAAGTTGGGTCGTAAGTTGCTTTCCACTATTGAACAGCCTAGTCTTGGTGCAAAGAAAACAGAACCCTCCTACACTATTGGTGGGAATGTAAATTGGTGTAGCCACTACGGAAAACAGTATGGAGGTTCCTTAAAAAAATAAAAATAGTTACCATATGATCCTGCCATCCCACTCCTGGACATATATCCAAAGAAAACTCTAATTCAAAAAGATACATGCACCCCAGTGTTCACAGCAGCACTATTTACTATAGCCAAGACATGGAAGCAGTCTAAATGTTCATCAATAGATGAATGGATAAAGAAGATATGGTAAATACATACAATGGAATATTACTCAGCCATAAAAAAGAATGATATAATGCCATTTGCAACAATGTGGATGGACCCAGAGATTATCGTCTTAAGTGAATTAAGTCAGAAACAGAAAGACAAATACCATGTGACATCACTTATATGTGGAACCTAAAGTATGATGCAAATAAACTTATTTACAAAACAGAAACAGACTCAAAGACAGAGAAGATAAATTTTTGATTACCAAAGGGGAAAGGGGGTAGAGGAGAGGTAAATTAGGAGTTTGGGATTAGCAGATACAAACTACTATATATAAAATAGGAAAACAACAAGGTCCCACTGTATAGCACAGGGAACTATATTTGATATCCTATAATAAACCATAATGGAAAAGAATATGAAAAAAATATATATATGTATAACTGAATCACTTTGTTGTACACCAGAAATTAACACAACATTGTAAATCACTATATGTCAATTTTTTTTTTTTTTACTATATGTCAATTTAAAAATTAAAAAAAACAAAACAAAAACAAAAACAGCTTACTTTCTTAGCCTTTCTCTAAGTGTTTAGGTATATGTCATGTCAAGTACATAAGGTATGCCCTTGCTTTATTTAAGCCAAATAATAAAAGTGGAATCATCATTGTCACATTCTGTGTTCCATAATTGCTGTCCATGTTTCAATTGCCTTTTCCCTAAGATAATGTGAAGATAAATCAGAGCACATAACGAACAACATTCAACATCGTCCTTGGGGACCATTCTTCCAAATGTTTTTTTTTTTTTCGCAAAACAAACAAAATACCAAAACCTAAATCAGTTTCTCTTACATATCATCAATACTAACATAATTCAAATTCTTACCCCACTTCCCCTTACCCTAGACTTACCTCATTCTGTATTAATTTTCTAATTCTTACTTTATTATAGCAGAATAAGCTTATTATTCATAAGCCATTGAGCCTCAAACATAAGAGGCCCACATGTGGTGTAAATATCAATATTAAGTACCCTATTATTGGTAAGATATTTGAACAACATGGGAGTCATTTAAGAATATCTAAGGCACTATTATTTTTCAAGATTTAAAAGAGCTGAAATGTAAATGATTATAAAATTCTACCTTTACATTGTGAAATTACAACCCATATCTGTACCTTAATTTTCAAGGCAGTTTTACATACAACTGTGCGATGATTAACTCTCAGCTCCAAATCCACTGTTAACACTCTGCCTTCCGATGCTGAGGCTGAGACTCTCAAAACCCTGTTTCTGCTTTCCCAGCTGGCTCTCTGTTAGCCTTTATTACCAGGGAGTACTAGATGGAGTCTGAGAAAACTAGAGGAGGGAGACACATATTCCCTCCCGTGGACTGGCTGCCTTTCTGCTGCTCCTAAGAGCATCAACCTAACTATACATCTGTGCTCCAGGCCCAGCTGTTCCTTGCTATAGAGCAAGCCAAAACTAGTTTGCAATACTTCCAACATCAGAGATACCCCACTAGCCTGCCCTCTGCAGAGCAGGGCTCAGGCTACAAGGCGTTTTGCCCAAGCTCATCCACATCAATAAATTTTAGCTCCACTGGTCCTTTCCTCCGAAGTTCTAAGTTTTTACCATTTCAAACTCTTCCCTTTGTTCCTCCAGCTCTAGAGGGGAAAGCTACCTCTTGTAGTTGCCATCTTTGTGATAATCTTATCTCGTTAAAAATATTATGCCTACTTATATTCAATATCTGTGTTCAAATAACTGGTGTGGTTTCTGTCTCCTGAGTGAGCCCTGATCCATTCAACAGCCCTGTGGGGGCCGTTAGAGCAAGCCTTACTGTCCCCATTTCACAAATGTCCACAAAATAAC
Organism: Orcinus orca; assembly: GCF_937001465.1. Lineage (NCBI taxonomy): Eukaryota > Metazoa > Chordata > Mammalia > Artiodactyla > Delphinidae > Orcinus > Orcinus orca. The sequence continues at coordinate 24,483,049 of NC_064562.1, forward strand.
ATTTTAACCCTGGGAAAAGAACACCTGGGATTTGAGCTCCGATCTTGGCACTATTTTCACAGAAACTGCTTCTATGTGTAAACTGAATAAAGTACTTCTCCTAGGTACTCCACACGTGCAATAAAATACATGGGTAAAAATATCTAAGGTGGCCCAGATGAACACGGCTATTTAAAGTCAGATCTTTTGGACCAGGCCCCAAGTTAATTTTTACATGCAAGTTCTTCCGTTTCAATCCATTCTAATAGTTTTGAGAGTTTGGGTTAAGATGCATTCTTATTCCTGTAGTGTAACCAACAGTCAAGATCCATGACGTTTGAGGCCACTGAAGAATGTCAAGACCATACCTGTGAGCTCATTCTTTCCAGTTTTAAAAGTGGGATTTAAAAAGCAAAAGCAAGATATGAAATAAAACGTAGCTTTCGGGATCACATTTGCTTGCTGCCAGGTATTCCATAAATATGAAAATGGATCTCGGAAGCTGCTGTTTAAAATGAAAAGTAATGAATATTTCCTGACGGGATGTTCAGCAAGCTTTTCTCCACCTGGACTTCCTCACTTTTTTTAGTCAGATAGTGTGTTTTTTTTCTTCCTGTCTGCTGGGTGGATGTGTTTCCAAAGGCTGCTTTGTGTTCCTGTAAATTACAGGAATTCCTTTACCATACAACTGGAGGCCCTGGCAGCAAAAGCTAATCAAGTTGAAGAAAGCACCACACATGCTTCCCAAATGGCCTGCTTCCACAATTGGCAGCATTAAGACAACAAAAAAAGTGAAAACAGAAGCTACAAAAACAAATACACCTAAAGACTAAAGAGGCAGATGTAGAGAATGGACTTGAGGACAGGGGGAGGGGGAAGGGTAAGCTGGGACGAAGTGAGAGAGTGGCATGGACATATATACACTACCAAGTGTAAAACAGATAGCTAGTGGGAAGCAGCCGCATAGCACAGGGAGATCAGCTTGGTGCTTTGTGACCGCCTAGAGGGGTGGGATAGGGAGGGTGGGAGGGAGATGCAAGAGGGGGTGGTATGGAGATATAGGTATACGTATAGCTGGTTCACTTTGTTATAAAGCAGAAACTAACACACCATTGTAAAGCAATTATACACCAATAAAGATGTTAAAAAAAAAATACACCAACATTTATTCTTCCTCCTCCTTTTTTTCTAGATCCTCAGGACTGAAACACAGGGAAAAAAAAACAGATTCAAAGTACAATCACATCTGCAGTACCTACACTATATAAAAAATACATATCCTGTATGATATGAAAATGAAATTTTTACTCGTAAAGTATGTATAGAGAGATAGATGCATATAGATATTAATTTTCAACACTAGAAAATACTCCCAAGCCATATGTTCCTATGTTTCACCAGGAAGTTAACAAATGCACCTGTTAATTTCATAGGATGGGACCCTTTCGGTGGCTTATGACGGATCACTCACAGAGAACATAGTAAGAAATGAGAAAACGAAAGAAACCTTCCCACCTCTCTTAATTACTGTCTATTAATTGAACACCTATGAAAGAGCAGCCCCCCATTTTTAGAGCCCCAACAGTGGAGAAACTAATGTTGAATGGCAGCATCTGTTTGCCTCTGCTTGTTGCCGGATACAGCCTGCTGCACGACAGGCAACATCCTACCACCGTGATGTGCCAAAGGGTCCCTGGGGACTTCAGTTGATGCCAAGTGGCCTATTCAGTCATGAAGAGAGTAGCTTAGCAATAGAGGGTAGCATTTCCCAGCTCACGACTCGGATAACTGCCCCTATTCAACTTGACTTTGGAGATTATCTGATACTTTGGATCACAGAACCCGAATGTGCTACCACCCAGCACATGTTCAAAGGGGAGGTCATCTAATGTATTTTTTTTAGACGTCCATCATAAAAGAAATGATGTCTATGACTCCAACCTTTAACTCATGAGATACACCCATGGATATTCTACCTTTGCTCTGTTAACATCTGTTAAGGTAATGAACAGAGATCATGCTGATATATTCATTAGGAAATTGTTGAGACTGAAAACACAGGGATCCCTACAGTGCAGTGCTTTTAAAGTTGCACGTATAAATGTTAGCCTCTAGGGGGAACTCCAGGCTCCTCGCCTTAATTTTCCTAAAGGCTAAGTTCGGAAGAAAGGAGAAATCTCCATTTCACCAAGAGAGAATGATCTGGCTGGTCAGAGTCCAGGACATCGATTGCACCATGTCTTGTAGGACTGGAGCTTTCAGAGGGTTAAAAGTCAGCATAAAGGATTACTTCTCTTAATGCTATTTCTTTCTTCTACATGGAAAACAAGCTAAATCACTGCCTTGACAAACTCCTCTCTCTCTTTTTGTGTCTATATAGATAGTAATATATCGAAATATCTATACACATACACACCCACAATATATACACACATATGCATATCCTAATACACCCAGGATTCTCTGATTACTGCCTTTGTTCAGCCATCCATGTCCATGTTTGGGGGGACAAATATCGTGCAAGGTATATTTGGCATTGCTGATGCACTGGTCATAATATCACAGCACCCTAGATCTTCCTCTGATTTCTAATAGTATGCAGCAATAGTATAGAGCGTTTATTTTTAAACTGCACGGAATGCCGTTAACTAGTTTTGTGACTCTGGGCATGTCCCTTTGTTCTATGAGTTCCACTTTCCTCACTAAATGGTTTCTAAAGTGCCTTCTGGCTCCAATATTCTATGCATTTTATATCTTCATCAATTTCTTTCCAATGCTAAGAGCAATTATGTTCAGTGACTATTGGCGGTCTAAGTCATTTCTCCACTGGGTGATTTCATTGACGTAATGCCACTCGGGGTCATGGTGCAAAACCCAATACATCCAGTGAGCACAAAGAACTCACATCAACTGTATATGACCAGTGGGCTGAAGAGATCTGGGACACAGCAGCCCAGCCAAAACCAACCTAAATAGACAAATCCCAACAGCAAACTCACAACCTGCCTTTAGTCAAGCGTTCTGGGTATCGTGTGTGGCGAAATTTTCTTAGAGCCTTGGGTCATGGGCTCAGCAAATGTGTACACTGACTCTCACACCTAAAAATTCAAAGGAATGCACAAACACCTTGCATAAATCATCTTCCAGCAGCTTTTTCTTCCTGTAACTATGTGGCCGTTCAGAAGAGGTTTGGATGAGCACAGCTTATCTATATGAAGGAGGCACAAGGTTTTCACAGGAAAGGCGTAGTAGGATTCCTGCCCCTCCATATACTTGGAGCTCTCACCCATTTCTATTTTGTATCTTTTATCTGTCATGGACGCTCAAGGAATAAATTGGCCAGAACAATTTAGGTAGAGAACAAAGAAGAACATTAGAATCATGAATTCTAATTCTTCCGGAGAATCGAACTATCAAAACGAGCTGGTATTTCGGAAAATAGAGCAAAAAGATCTTAGGTACATTTAATGCGATGCTCTCACTTTACATTTAGGAAACTGTAACTCAGAGAGGTCCAGTCCTCCATTGGGATGATCTTTATTCGGGGTTTACCTTAGATGCTATTATGTGAATACGAAATTTTGTTTGTGCACACTCCAGAATCAGAGAATCAAGCTAAATGCACCGAATTCACTTAAGTTTATTGTATCACATACCTATTTCTGCATAGCACCCAGCTCAATACTTAGTGACTTTACACAAGGGATGTGTCATTCCATGTGATTCTGTTAGTGGACTGGGCAGTTCTGTTCACCTCATCTGGCCTCACTCAGGGTGGGTGACCCAGTCAGCCAGTGGCTTGGCTGGGGCTGGATGCTTTAAATGACCCCAAGGCCTGGGGGCTTGGCTAGAATGGCTGGAAAAGCTGTAACAACCGTGACTCTCTCTCTATGAAACCTTCCATCTGGAATTTTACACGCTGCTGGAAGTATCCCAAGAGGGCAAAAGTAGAAGTCGTAAGGCTGATAGAAATAGAGGTTCAGAAGTCCCATTTTGCCACTTCTGTTGAATTGTACAGGTCAAAGTAAATCACAAAGACAGACCAGACTCAAGGGGTGGGAAAATAGACTCCGCCTCTTTTTGGAGGGGCTGCAAAGAATCTGTGTGTGTGTGTGTGTGTGTGTGCACGCGCGCATGCACGTGTGTGTGTGTGTGTGTGTGTGTGTGTGTGTGTGTACATATAATCTACCACACCCAGACAGAAGAAAGAAGTCAGGACGTTAAATAAGAGGCAGATATGATTTCCTTTGTTTTCAACGGAGTATCTCCTTAGGGACAAAGGTGATGCGAGAGGTCACTGATTTATGCTTTCAGGTCATCCATTATTTTGAATTCTAACAAATAGATACTATGCCATTGCTATGCTTTTATACAATGTCTACATCATAACTGGCACCCACTAAACACCCAGTCATAACAATGGGGACAGAGGAGGGACAGGCAGGTTTGAGAGAAACTAAACTAGATTTTGTCAGTTTATTTATTAAGCACGTATTCTTATCTACTATGAAAAGGCATGACCTTTTCAGCTGAGGAAAGCAATTACTTTTTTGCACAGAGATTCTTTATATAACAACACAAAGGAGATTCAGAAGTTACCAGTTTCTGGCAAGACTAAGACATCCAAGGCAGGCAGTGTGTATCAAGTGAACTTTGAGAAGCAGCTCAGTATATCAGAACATGGGGCTGATGAAGTCAAAGCTTTGATCCTCAGACAGGCCAATTAATCCCACAGAGAGGAACCTTTCTTTTCATATGTAAGGACAGCCTTGATCACTCTTCTTCCTATGGAATTCTTTCCTAACCTCAGGAGAAATGGACAGTATGATTTAATAAGATGCATACTTTGTTTAAATGCCACATATTTGGATAGATGCTACAGGGCTACAAAAATAAAAACTATGTAATTTTATTCTTCCAGAATTTTAAAGATTGTTACCAAAACAAATAAGACTATTCAAACAATTAGTTTACAGTGTACAAAATGATAAAGTGAAGAGGAGGTACAAATTACAATCCAAATTCAAAAGAGGAAGATATGTTAGGGGATCTTTAAAAATGTACAAAGAGGGCTTCCCTGGTGGCGCAGTGGTTGAGAGTCCGCCTGCCGATGCAGGGGACGCGGGTTCGTGCCTTGGTCCGGGAAGATCCCACATGCCGCGGAGCGGCTGGGCCCGTGAGCCATGGCCGCTGAGCCTGCGCGTCCAGAGCCTGTGCTCCACAACGGGAGAGGCCACAACAGTGAGAGGCCCTCGTACTGCAAAAAAAAAATGTACAAAGACGGTGATATTTGCACTATACTTTTACAGACACAGAGAGGAAGGCATTCTAGGTAGAAGAGAGAGGGGAGTATTAATTAAACAAAAGTGAATGATCTACCTCTGTAAGAATGTAGGGTCTAAAAAGAGAAAGGTCATAGGACAAGAGTATATATGTAGCTCAGAGTCAGATTATAAAGAATTTACCTTGCTTTAGAAGGTAATGAAGAGCTACCAGAATAAAACAACCAGAGTGGTATTTTTAGGAAGATTATTCTGGCGGCAATGAATGTAGCTGATTACAGAGGAAATGAGTGGCTAGGGAGAGAGGTTAGGTATTACTACAGTAAACTACACGAGAATACTAAAGTCCAGGACCTCGAGGATAAAAGACCAAAAGCACCAAAGCACAGTTTACATCTGTAAGGAGATGGCTGATCTACCTCTCTTAGAGACAGAGGTCAAGTAAGGAAGGAATATAAATCTTACATAAATGTTTGAAATAAAGAGGAGAAGACATGAGCAACACATGGATAAGCTCAGTATTTTCAGTTATCTAGATTCTAGCTTCTAGTCAATGATGTTTTGCTTTGTCAGGGCACTTGATGGGTCTGGAAACTTCACCGTGATCAGTGCATTGGGGCACTAAAAAGGCAGGAGAACAAAAGCAAACAGCAGTGAAGGAGCAGTGAAGATGAGATACATGACTCTGTAGGAGAATCAACTCAGCATGATTTTGCAAATTTCTCCAGGCATACTCAGTAGTCCAGGGAGATGAAAGGAATTGAACAATGGGAATCATCCAAGCTGGGAACCAGGATGAATCAAGTGAAGATGGTGAGAGAATCTGGGGTGCTCTAGATGCGTTGCTGAGGACATTTTTGAAAACTCATTTTATGGTTCCAGCTGAGAAAGGAGACAGGAGAAGGCAGATCGAGAGGGGCAGACAAAGAGAGTGGGATGGAAGTGCTGGGGATGCTGGTGAGCAGAAGGCAAAGACCAGGCTCTCTAGGCACCATGAGGAGCCGGGAGGACAAAGGGTGCTTTTGAGTTACTGGAGTTCCACACAATCCACCAAGGGATTGGGGCAAGGGACAGGGGCAAGGGATTGGGGCAAGGGACAGGGGCAAGGGACAGGGGCAAGGGATTGGGGCAAGGGACAGGGGCAAGGGACAGGGGCAAGGGATTGGGGCAAGGGACAGGGGCAAGGGACAGGGGCAAGGGATTGGGGCAAGGGACAGGGGCACACCCAGGCACTCCAGCCTCCTCTTTCTCTCCAGACAAACCTCAAAAATAATGTGACTTGTGGTAATGGAGAAAAGACCTCACCTTCCTCTAGGAAAGCCCTTATACTCATGAACGTAATAAGGGTAATGACTAAAATGATTTTGTGGTCTGTTCTGGCATTAGCCTTTGATGATTCTGTGCTTTGGACTATAGTAATTCTCATCCCCTGACCTCTGAAGCAATTTGTAATTAATTTCAAACACACAGACAACTACAGAGAACAAGAGAAAATGATATTAAAAATATCCATATACTTACCATTAATCTAATCATAACATTTTGCCATATTCGCTTTAGTTCTACTTTTAAAGAAAGATGTAGATAAAGAAACACATTAAGCATTTTGTCTGTCTTTTCTTTCTTCTTTTTTTTTTTTTTGCGGTATGCGGGCCTCTCACTGCTGTGGTCTCTCCCGTTGTGGAGCACAGGCTCCGGACGCGCAGGCTCAGCGGCCATGGCTCACGGGCCCAGCCGCTCCGCGGCATGTGGGATCTTCCCGGACCGGGGCACGAACCCGTGTCCCCTGCATCGGCAGGCGGACTCTCAACCACTGCGCCACCAGGGAAGCCCTGTCTGTCTTTTCTTGATCTTGTTTCTCTTTCTCCAATTCCAAAAATAATATCTGTCCTGAATTTAGTTGTTATTGTTCTCGTATGTGTTTTACATTTTTAAAAACATATATGCACCGTAACTTTTTATTTTTAACTTTTCTTGCAAATTATATTCCATTATAGGTTATAACAAGATATTGGGTATAATTTTCTGTGCTATACAATAAGTCCTGCCGCTTATCTATTTTACGTATAGTAGTTTGTTAACCCCATGCTCCTAATTTGTCCCATTTGGTAACCATAAGTTTGTTTTCTATGTCTGTGAGTCTGTCTCTGTTTTGTATATAGATTCACGCGTATCATTTTTTTAGATTCCACATATAGCTGATATCATATAGTATTCGTCTTTCTCTGTCTGACTTATTTCACTAAGCATAGTATTCTCTAGGTCCATCCATGTTGCTGCCAATGGCAATATTTCATTCTGTTTTATAGCTGAGTAATATTCCATTGTGTATATGTACCACATCCTAAGCCAATCGTCTATTGATGGGCACTTGGGTAGTAACTTTTATTTTAAAATGTCTTGTTTTTCTTACAATGCACATAAAGAGTTCATTCATTTTTACCTGCTCTAATAGTGTGAATATACAATTTATTCATTCTACGTGAATGGGCATTTAGCTCTCTTGCAACTTTATAGTAATACAAAAAAAAAATATTGCAAAGAAATTTTAGGAGACTGGATGGTAACCCTGTCTGAACACTATAATTATCTGGAGAGTTCTGCTTTGTTTTCTTTTGTTTTAAATCCAGATGCCCTACCCTATGGCTATGCATGCTATTCTGTTTTACATCATGACAGACAAGTGGTAATATTTATAGGGTGCATTGCAGTAAAGGGAAAATGTTACTCACAGAGAGTTAAAGTAGACCAGCCACTCTACCTCACCAAACACATGCAGCCACCCCAAAGGCTAAAAAGAATCAAATCTCTATAGATTGCAAACCTTTCCCAATTTCCAGCACAGTGATGTGCAGGTAACCCTGGCTAAGCAACTCTGTTCTAGAACAAGGATTCTCAAATTTGGCTGCACATGTAAATCTGCTGGGGAGCTTTTAAAAATCTACTGACGCCCAAGCTGCACCCCAGAGCAACTAAATTAGAATTAGTAGGATCAAGACCTCAGTTATTTTTAAGTCTCTCAGGTGATGTCCTGATTATGAGAAGCACCTAAAGCACTTGTTACTAATGCGTATCTCCAGGACCCAGACTCTTTAGTGGCGCGCCGGAGAAGCTGTATGCTTAAAAATGTCTGAGGTATACACCTAGAAACAGAAGTGCTGTGTCTCAACTGAGCAGCGGTGAGAAGAGCACTTACTTATTAATTTTTTTGCCACTCACAAGATTTTTATTTTCAGAGTCTTCTCAGACATGGGGCCATTCTTGAAACCTCTTCTTTCATCAAACCGACATTTGACCAATTTCAAATGTCTCCAAAGCATATGAAATCATTATTATCTTTCTTCCTTTTGTACGACCAATAAACAGCACAGCCCATTTCTTCCAGGTACCCTAACTGATTTTCCTCCATCCACTAGTGCCCCCTTCCAATAATTCTTCATTCTGCAGTCAGAATAAACTTTGAAAATTTAGAATATGATTAATTCATCAAAACCAAAAGCTCCTTTAAGAGCTTCTACTGTACTTAGAACAGAGTCCTAAATCCTTATCCTAGCTTTCAAGGTACAGCAGGGTCAGCCTTTATCCACCACTCCAGCACCCAGTCACACCATTTCTCTCCCATTTGGTCTCTTCAATCCAGCCAAATTTGCAGTGTTTTAAGTTCCTGGATCTCACTTAGACAGAGAAGACCACCTTAGAGCCACTTGAGAGCCCTACTGGTTGGAGCGATCATTCCAAGCAAGTAAATCTTGCCTTTCTAGATAACATCTGTATTCAAGTGGTCATTCTGACCTGTGGATTGCAATGATTGGTTTGGCTGGAGTTGAAAAAATCAGATCCCTCAGAAAAAGATCCCAGTTGGATGTCATTAGCTTTCCAAGGGGCTTCACATAGTAGCTGTAGCTGGCATTGTCACACCACTACACATTCGTGTATCATATTGTCCACTGTTCCAGGACATAATCTTTGAGATTCCAGCCACAGGACGCTTGCTTACCTTTGTTGACAAGGCTGTAAGGAACACTGGGAAAGAACAGGCTGTGGAACCAGACTGCTTAGGTAAGTCCCAGCTCCACTAGCAATCAGCTGTGCAAAGTGGGCTACACACTTAATCTAACCACACCTTGCTTCCCTCATCTGTAAAAATAGTCATGATAATAGTACCTACTCTCATGTTGTTGTTGTGAAGATTAAATAAGATAAGTAATTATATGGGGGAGGGATGGATTGGGAGTTTGGGGTTAGCAGATGCAAATTATAATATATAGAAGGGATAAACAACAAGGTCCTACTGTGTAGCACGGGGAACTATATTCAATATCCTGCGATAAACTTTAACGGAAAAGAATATAAAAAATGTATATATATGTGTAACTGAGTCACTTTGCTGTACAGCAGAAATTAACACAACATTGTAAATCAACTACACTTTAATAAAAAATATTATAAATGCCTGGAACTTAAGTGGCTAATAAAAGTTTTATTATTATTACTCTCACTAGTTTACATTTTTCAGTTCTCCTTTCATACAGGTATTCTTGCATGTTTATCATTTAGAATTCTTCCCACTTTCACCACCCAAATTCTTTCATTTTTATTTATTGTAGCAAAGGAAAAAAAAGTAGTAAAAATACCTAAATGATGAAACCTTTTATCAAATAACAAATTCTGTATGTTTTCCAAAATGTATTAAATATCCTTCTCTCCTTTTGTCACCATCATCAGTAAATAATGTCGAGAGACATGAATTGAAAAATAATACCTTGGTTGTGTCTACCTGAATAACACTTTGTGCTATTCTGATTCAATTTTTTCAAGGATCTCTGGGTCTTGGAATCCTATAACCCACTTTAATAACTTGTTGTAGAGTTAAAATAACCCTTTTGGGCAGGAAATTCTTTTTCATGTCAAAGTTTATTCAGTCATGCTGAGTTTTAATCCCATTTTCTCTACGTTTGGCTTTTGTGTCCGTTTAATAAAATGGGACTTGTGATAACTATTATCACTTAGTATTTATTGTAAAGGGAACTTCAAATCTTTAAAAATTATACTAGAATATCACAATATGTTTCTTTTTGAGTTCAATTTCATACATAAGAGAAGCTTTTAAAGAAACACCACAGGAGGGCTTCCCTGGTGGCGCAGTGGTTAAGAATCTGCCTGCCAATGCAGGGGACATGGGTTTGAGCCCTGGTCCGGGAAGATCCCACATGCTGCGGAGCAACTAAGCCCGTGCACCACCACTACTGAGCCTGTGCTCTAGATCCCACGAGCCACAACTACTGAGCCCGTGTGCCACAACTACCGAGTCCCGCGCACCTAGAGCCCATGCTCTGCAACAAGAGAAGCCACTGTAATGAGGAGCCCGCACACCACAATGAAAAGTAGCCCCTGCTTGCTGCAACTAGAGAAAGCCCGCACGTGGCAACAAAGACCCAACGCAGCCAATAATAAATAAATTTATATTAAAAAAAAAAAAAAGAAACACCACAGGAAATGTTATTTGAGGTAATTTTAACCATAAAATGGACCCCGTCATAGACCCTGAGATCAGGATTTCGGTAACATGTGTATGAATTCTGACCCTAATGTTAATATAAACATGTTATACACACTCCAGTAATAAAGATTAGTAATTCCAAAGGCCACTTCTAGAAGGGCAAATGAGCAGCCAACCCAGCAGACATAAAAACAGGGTCAAATTGTAAAATTTGTTCGATTATGCTTTTTAACAATATTCAGTACTTTGTCTTGTCCCTGAGAAGCAGCTGGTCAACTAAAACCATCCACTCTTTTGTGCTGGATAGAAAGATGTCAACAGTCAAGGCGTTAAAAAGTCATCACCACAAAAGCATACATGTTTGGAACCAGAGAAATTCACTGAAAGGTACCCTGAAAATACATCTCAGATACTTTTACTTTCAAGGACTACTTCATATTCCAAAGCCAAATGTAGTTACTGATACACTGCAAATAATTAATGCTAAAATCCCTCTGTAGGCTGAGAAGAATTTAGGTCATTTCAGGGTTGGGATAATGTCTGTTAATTCTGCAAATCCCCTGGAATCCAGGTCAGAGGTCTACACACTGCAGGAAAGAAAAACATAATTTTAGATAACGGTTGAAGGTGATGATTATGGTGACTATGAAAATGGAATGCCTTTTAATTATGTCAGCTCACAAAAAATGATTATCATTTATAAAACATTACGTAGAAGAAGTAAATTCCAGTAGCCATGCAAATAGTTTGAAAAAGCTACAGTGACTCAGAATCTGCTTTGGTTCTTTCCTTTGAGCTGGCACCAACAGTAAACATTTAAATAGAGATGCAGTTGTTATTTTATGTAGTTTGTGTGTGTGTCATATTCTGTGTACACCATTTGGGCGTCATCCTTGATGCTTTCTTTTTACCTCAACTACTTTATCCTATTGTTCACTAAGTCTAGTTGCTTTTGTCTCCTAAGTACATCTAAAATCCAACCACTTCTCTCCATTTCACTGCCAGTATGCTGGTCCAGCCACTGTACAGTTTACTCCTAACCCCCTTAAGTCCATGTTCCACCTAGTAGCTAGTGTAACCATTTAAAAATACAAAGAGAATTATCTCTTCTCTACTTAAAGCCAATCAGTGGTTGCCTAAATCAGATAAAATTAAATTAAAATACCTTTAAGACTGACCATGACCTGACCCTACCCCTAACCCCAGCCTAATCTCTAATAAAGGATATAAATAGTTTTGGTAGGTGGGACAGGCACCTACCTATTTGGTCCACCTCTTATTAATTTGTCACTTCTTCCGTACTGCCAGAACCCCAATTTTGTTAGAATTGGCAATTTTCCCAACTTTCCTTGTAGTTAGATTTTCTTTTAAGACTTCTTTTTTCTGATGTAGACCATTTTTAAAGTCTTTATTGAATTTGTTACAATATTGCTTCTGTTTCAGGTTTTGATTTCTTGGTCGTGAAGCATGTGGGATCTTAGTTCCCCAACCAGGGATCGAACCCACACCCCCTGCTTTGGAAGGCGAAGTCTTAACCACTGGACCACCAGGGAAGTCTCAGACCTTGTAGTTGGATTTGGCACCAAGTTTCAGTCCATCAGATGTAAGGAGATATATATGCTGAGGGACTTCCTTCAAGTTTCTAACTGAATATCACCTACTCAGACGCTTTCCCTAATTACACTTTATAAAATTAAATTCCCTCCTCTTAATCTCTCAAAATCCTGTTTCTTCTTAGCATTGATGACAATTTGTTATTATATTATGTAACTGTTGGTTTGTTTGTGTCTCTCTGACTTCTCTGCAAGTTCTGTGACAGTAATGAACATTTATGCCTTATTTACGGCTGTATATTGTCACCCCTCACAGTAGGAGATAAATGTTCGTGGACAAGAGAATGACTAAAATAATTACTTTTATGAGTATCAACATTATGAACTATATTATAAATCCATTATGTCAATAGACGTTTGTCTTATATTTTTTCGTTTAAGGTATTATGCTTGGTGGTGTGGGAAATACAAAAGTAAATACAACATGCTCTTAAGAAAGACACAGACTTAGTGCAAAAGAAAAACATGTACACAAATAACCATAAAGGGCAGCAGGTAATATAAACATGGCACAGATGCTATGGGAATTAGGAGAAGAGAGAAATCCCTAATGACTGGAGTGTTAGGAAGAAATCCTGGGAGAATGTCTAAGCTGACCATGAAGTTGAGTATTATTTTGATGGAGGTAGTAGATGAGGGTGAGAAGGTGGGAGAAAAACAGAGAAAAATCCATAGGCACTTCCAGAAAGCACAGTGTATGTGAGGAACAAGGTGCAGCCCATCCAAAAAAAAAAAGACGCAAAGAAATATATTATCCTTATTTGTTTGCTTCTTATAACACCTTACCTTGAGGCAACACCCAATGATGACCCAGTTTGGCCTAAGGAATAAGGGTAACTGTGCTTTAATAAGGCTGACTTAAGGAAACACAACATAGAGATGGAAGAAGAGAGCCAGAAGAAACAGGATATGGTATCCTGCACAAATTCTATCAAAATCTTCAGTGGGGGGTGGAGTGGGGTGAGGTGGGGAACTGCAGTAATTAACACAATTAAAAATTATGTACATCTAATAAAAACTATGCTGCCCTAACTTACAGCTTGACAACCCTTAATAAAGAAGGCACTTTGACCAGAGACAGAAACTTATGTACATCAAAATTGGGCATTAGTAAAGACATAAAAGAAAGAAATCAATTATGAGGGTAAGACCTCAGATGATTAGATGTTTCACAAAAAGCTATAATGAGAAAAATGAAGAAAGCGTAGCTTATAGAATGTGTGAGGGGTTGAAGTAATTCATCTATAAATGCAGATAAGTCTACAAACTCCCTATAGTTCTTTGGTCCTCTAAATGCCTTTTGACTATGTTGTAGCTCAACTGCCATAACCAGAGGGGAGGTACAGAGAAAGACAGAGCTTCGAATCAATTTTGGAACATGGGAGAGAGTCTAGTATTACACGTGTGCACACATGTAAACACATACACACACATGAATGCGCAACAAATTTTTATAAAAATGAGTTGCAGTCTATATCATTTGTATATATCAACTTAAGAAGCTTCAAGGCAAGTTTCTTAATTGTGTCATGTCATTGACATAAATGGAAGGGATATACGTGACACATATGTGTGTCTATGGAAAAGTATAAGGATATATTATATATAATTATATCGAGCTATTATATATATATATATTCATACAAAGACACTCAGATACATTTCAAAATATGTTATATGTCTCACTCATACCGCCTGGTGTATTTGACTCTCACAGTGCCTCCGAGGGGTAAATAATACCATTGTCTGCTGCACATTTTTTTAGATATTGAAGTAAACGTAAAGAGATGGCACAACTGACCTAAAGAAATAGAGTCTGTTAGTGCTCAAAGCCAAGCAGAACCATTATGTTAAAGCTCGTTGAGGGCTTCCCTGGTGGCGCAGTGGTTGAGAGTCCGCCTGCCGATGCAGGGGATACGGGTTCGTGCCCCGGTCCGGGAAGATCCCACGTGCCGCGGCAAAGCTGCGCCAGAAAGATGAGGGTGGTGTCTCAGGTATAATGCCACCTATATTTATACATCACATTTCTTCCAAAGGGTTTTCAGATATTATCTTGTTTGTACTCCAACAACCCTGAAAGATAAGTAGGGGCAGTAGTTCCATCTGCATTCGCCAAGGTGGATTACCTGAGGCAGGGACGGATAAAGCCCCAGCGAGCTGCTGAGCTCTGCCGAGATCAGACTAGACTCCAGGTGCCTGTCTCCTTCCCAGGGCTCCTTCTACAGAGCTGGGTAACAGAACCTCCTGAGGTGAGGTTGTGGGGGGATGGGGAGTGAGGTTGGAGAGATTCCAGAAAAGGGATGTAGCTCTAACATCTCTCTCTGGTGCCTCTGCCGACAGGAATATGAGACCAGGTAACAAGATCTTCAATGGGACTTTTCCTGTTGCTCCAAATTGGTGATTAATTCTAAGAATGGAAAGAATATAAGTATCTCATATTCTAAAGAGAACTACAAACAATAAGGGCTTCTCATCTTCAGAGCTTTCTAAGACAGTTGAAGTAGTCCTTCCACCCCCAAACCTCACTCTAGCCTCCTGAATTCTCTCACCTGTCTACTAAAAAAAAAAAAAAAAAAAAAGGGAAGGGAGAAGGGACAAGGTCATCCAGAGTCATAGATTCTTGACCTAATGGGAAGTAAAATCTGCCCCTGTCAAACAAGCTAAATAAGAGAGATTGGAGAGCATCTGTACTAGACATTGGGATTCTAGCTCCTCACTGGTTTCCCTTACTGCAGGTATCTTGATCTTCCCTACACCTACCTAAGCAGAGGAAAAGGGAATTGACAAAAGACCAAGGACAGAAGGAGATGATTTTTGTGTCGTAGCTTGTACTTCCAGTACTTGGTTCCTATGGTCAAGTGGGCCTCGTGGAAAAGAACTGGACTGGAACCACCATAATAGCAACCCACAGAAAAGGACTGCAAGCCAGGTGACAGCCCCAAGCAGCAAGAAAGTATGGGGTACATGAACAGGATCAGTTTCAGGACCCTGTGCATAAGGGACGCTCCCCACAGAGGACTTCAACAAACTCATGCATGCCCCCTACCCACACCCCCAGGAGAAAGCCAGCTATGCAGTAATGAGACAGCAGTAGCCTGAGAAGCAGCAGTAACAGACCAAGAGAAAATTACAACAGGTCCAGTCAGGTAAGGGACAACTGTTCTTTTCCCTTTTTTCTTGCTCCCCACCTGAGCACACAAGGAAAATGAGAGGAAGAAAGTGTCCAAAGGCTGGCCAACCAATGCTGCCCTGGGCTCACAGGTGAAGAAGAGGTAGGAGGAGAGGACAAGTGAGCCACGCCCCTCCCACATGTGTCAAGGGGCTGGAGCCTGGCCCATGATGTTGGAAGGGAAAGTTTTGTAAAAGAAATGAGACTGGAATTTTCCAGTGGACAGAATTTGAGTAATGGGAAATGACTGGAGAGTGACGGCATAGGCCTAGGATGTCGTTAAGGAATCTGATCTGCTACCCAGCTGGGAAGGGGAATTTGACATAACACAATAAGGGAGCAAAGACTGGTGAAAAATAAGACCATTTCCTGTGCGTTCCCCACTGAGCCGGGCCTTCTCCATAAACTAGACACACACAGATGCAAAAATCAATGGAGACCATGGAGGCTTTAGCAGCGAAAGGAGAATATTACTTATGCTTCTCTCCAGAGATGATTTACTGGAATAAAAACAACACATAAGTAATAGGCAGAAGAAGAAATAAAAAGAAGTGAACATCCATAGCCCTCTCTTGCAGCAGAACCTGCAGTTTTCAGATTCCTAGTTTCACACTCAGACGTGGGCAGTGCACATTGAAGGATCTAGAGATGTTTACACTCGACGCTACAAGGAGCATTTATTTCAGACATGTGGCTACATCAATTAAATGTAATGTGTGTTCACAACATTAGTCATTTCACACAGCAGCTCATTATAATGCATGTGCCTTGCTAAAGCAGCCAAGATTCAGTAAGGCATAAAACCACAAAGCATCATTATAGATCATACATCACTATTTTTAAAAAACATGAAAGTTTTACAATAGTTTTCTTCTCCAAATTACTAATAATGGTCCAAATAATCAAGTATTTTCTTCACTTACTCCATTTGACCCTGCATCCTGATTATATAAATTGACCCTATCACTACCTTAATTCAACAATAATGTGGGAAAAGTGTTTTCCCACATTATAAAATGATAACCATAATTCTGCATAAAATACTAAAGAATAAATGGTTCTAATAAAATATTATTACAGGCAGCTATTTCTAATTTAAAAGACTCATTCATTAAGTTTCTGCATGAGAATAACTAAGGTAAATCACATATACAGAAAAGGAGAAATAAAGCGCAAAATGATTATAACAAATGACTATTTTAGGTTAAGTCGGCAAACTGTCACTCAAAAATCTATGTTCAGTTCAGCATTATTACTCATGGTGTCCAACGCGATGAAAATAAGAGAATTCAGTGTGAATTCACGCCAGTTCAATTGACCCAAGACTTCCTTGAAGCATCCTATGAGGGATACAGTGTGCTGTGAGTTGATACAGACTTAGAAAGGCAAAGATAAATAGGACATAGTCAATACGGAGAAAAGAGTGGGACAGATGTAAATGTCCTAAAGTTTTAAGATTTCGCCATCAGCAAAAGACTATGTAATAAACAAGGTATTTCCTGTCTAAAGCAAGTCATATTTGCTGCATCAATCAGGGCCTAGAAAGAAACAGATGGCACACTCAAAATGGTTTAACTGAAGAAGATTAAAGATAAGGACTGTTACAGAGTCGTAGGAGGGTCAGGGACCTAAGAAGGGTCGGGGAAGCACCAGGGAATGTAGCCACAGCTATTGGTCCTCAACACCACTGGTGGGAAGGGAGAAGGGAGGGACCACATTTGCTGGGGACCTGCCGAGAGATGGAGCCAGGAGTGGTTCTGCAGGACTGGACAGCAACAGTGGCAGGAGGGGGAAGCAGACAATTCCAGAACCCGAGCAAGGGTGAGGAATGGGATTGAGGGCTGTATATTGTCTGATTCTCTCCCCCTCATGTCCTGATCTTCAGCAGGGCCTCACGGTGGCCGGGCTCTGCGTAGAGCTGAAAAGCAAGAAATCTCAAATCCTGAGATCGGGGAGACCACAGCAGGATGGAGAAGCGTGGAGAAGAATGGCTGTGGGGTGGAAGAGGCAGAGGCACAGTAAACAAAATGACCCGCTCCTCTGTTAATACGGAATTTAGAACAGAGTAAACCAGACTTTTCTTAACTGATAGCTTGAGGTTTCAAAAACCTATTTTGACAATGAAATGAGACACAACACTGAATATAGAAACACTTAAGAGATTTCGAAGAATGTATTAAAACTGCAGTTCTCCAAGCATGTGACAGCCCAACATTGAGTGTTCACATGACTAACAGTAAATTAAAGAAGAATGTGCCAAACAACGTAAGTTTCCTTCTGCCTGGAGCCACTGATACTTGGAACAGGATACAAAGATCTAAACTTCTTTGATACAAGAGGTATGTTCTTTTTCCTAATTCAGCACTGAGATTCTTACCTCCATCTTTCCTTGTTTTAAGAGAACAAATTTGTCCCACCTTAGGCACCTAACTGACAAATTATTCTACACACCTTTGGTAATTCAGGAAACATAGGGAAGAAAATATAGAGAGCTAGAAAATGTAATGTATAATTCAGATTCAATGAAATACTTATATTAAGGACACAGAAGGATTAAATGGATCTAGGATTAGGGAAATAAAGAGTGAACCATGAGAGTTGCACTTTTGAGGCATGGAGGGATTTACCCCAAACATTTATATCATCACAGCTCTGTTAATGAAAATTTGGTGGAGAGGATGAAATGTTAAGAGCTGTTTCACTGAAGACTTGAGAGATGTGTTCGATTATTAACATTTGGCCATGAACAGACCCTTCTCAATAATTCTTGGATTTTGAGATACCATTGAATTCCTTGGAATTGATCACCATAATTAGCTTCATTAGTCAGCTTTTTGTTCTCATTTTTCATGACTGCATTCAAGACAGTGACTGCGTTTTTCATTGTAAAGGTAAACAGTGAAGGTTTCTGCCAATGGGAAATGAGCAAGGCCATGGTTCTTCTTCTCGTGAATAAGTACATAATGATAATAAAGAGCACGTTATAGGACTATCCTCTGAGTACACTACCTGCACCACTATCTCATAGAAACAAGGAATGCAGGATACCCTCCCAGGAATCTTGTGAGGATTCTGGTCATGATGGCTGTTTGGCCGCATCAATTTATGTCATGAGGTTTGACTCTCTAGAGATAATGTGTGTATGTCAAAGCATATAAAAGGGAGCTGCAAAAACATAATTACTCTGATACCTTAGTATTGGTTACAAATAGTAGCTCTTAATTTTAATCTAGGTGCATGAAAGTAAGACAAATTTCTATCTTTTAGACAATTCAATCTAAAAAGAAATCATCAGAGAAACACAAAATTCAAATACTGACTGGCCAATTATATTGGAAGTCTTCACAATTAACAAAGTTTAATAACTAGTTCAGTACAATTTCATAAAGAGCTGTGAAAACGCCAATAATTTACAGTGGTAATAGATACCATATAAGCATATTTAGAAACAAAAAGAATATCCCCTGGGATCAGTTAATAAGGTTTGGGGTTAAAAAAAGATGTCTTCTGTTGATTTTTCACTAATGGATAGATAGCACCCTCCATCATTACAGCATCCCTGTGCTATGGGAGGTTGTCATTCAAAACCATGTTATCTGAAAAGTATTGATGGACAAGCTGCAGTTCCTAATTCAGAGAAGTACAATGGTATGGATTCAGCAACTGTGCATTAAATTTAAAAAAAAAACACTTTGGAAATATCCTTAAACTAACCACATACTTTTTAACACGAGGATTCTCATTTTTATGTTTTCTCCCAGGGAAAATGCTGATTGGAACTAATAGCTTTCTTCAACCAATCTTTTCTTTTGAACCTTTTGAATTTTGTAAGAAAATTCTGTTTGTACCATGTTTTTACCAAGCTCCCTGGTCCCAGCTTCAACAAATGCTATTAATTTATTCTTGCATCACATGAGAACCCATGAAGGGATACAATGTTTTTATTGAAAATAGAATTATCTACATTTGGAATGCTTCTAATTTACTTCTCTAGGATGAATGTTCTGTATCTTTTTATTGATTAACATTTTAGATTAGTTCATTCATATGTATGTATATATGTGTATATGCAGTCATGAAGGGAGGTCTAATTTGACTCCATCACACCCTTTTTTCCTCCTAATTATTTCCATCTCCATCCAGAAATGAGAGCTCAATAGTTCTTGTCTGATTAATAATTGCATGACTTTTCCTACCTTGATTCAAGTAGATTAAAGATGGAGGAGTGAACTTTCTTTAGCACACAATTCCCTGGAACTTACAAATACAAAATAACCCATTAAAACAAAGGTCATTGTCCCTGCTTCTGGAATTAAAACACCTAATTTCTCATATATCTTCCAAGTAACACTGTAACATAAGAGTCACAAATAATAATAAATGGTTTAGTGTCAAGTGTGGATTCTTCTCTGTATCTTACTCCACACGTTGAGTTAAAATCTGGTACTTTCAGTAGTACCATTATCAACTTAAATTCAGTGTCTCCAAAACCAAATAATAATTTCCTTCTTTTCCAATATTCAAAATTTTGGACAATGGCGTCCCTATTCCCTCAATCAGGTAATATTAGTAAATAATATATTTTTCCTTTATGTTCTGTATAATAATAACTACTGCTTGTATAGCATGTAACCATTTATGAAAAAAACGTTATTTGTACATACTTATTTGTTCGTTCCAAAACCACATAATCTGAGAGACAGTGAGGCTACAGAATGGTGAAAGATGCTACTGTAAGTCAAAAGGCATATGTTCTGGGCATACAGAGAAACAAAATGCTCAAACCACCCAAGTGATTGCTCGAATACATGTTTGTACAAACTCTTATGGGCTCAGAGAAAATAATGACCTAAATTAATGGAAAAAGACATCAAGGAATGCTTTCCAAAGGAGCTGCACAGGACATAACAGGCAGATGAGTGTAAGAGGAGAACTGGTGAAAGGGAAAAGAGTAATTGCCAAGGAATAGGGACATGATGGGATGTCCAATAACCCAAGAAAAATAAGCCTTTGGGGGAAATACAGGACTCCAGGTATGTGTAGAAGAATAAAAGAAGACATTTGCTGAGATAATAGGCCTGGGTCACTTCAAGAAGAGACGTATATGCCAGGTTAAGGAGCTTGGATGTTTCTTACAGGTGATGGTGAGAGAGGAGGAGGCGCCAACCGGAAGGAAGGAAGGAAGGAAGGAAGGGATGGAGGAAGGAAGGGAGGGAGGGAGGAAGGGGAAAGAAAAGTAGGGGATGTTGGAATTTGTCAGCTCCCCTCAATATACAGTGGTGATTCTTGTTCAGGCACACCTAAATCCCGGTGTAACTCTTGGGGTTCTGATTTTTCCCTCTTGTTCTCAAACAGATTCTTCCCAAGAAACAACAAAACTGTTGAGAACTTCATTTCATATCCTAAGAAGAGGGCTTCTTCCTCCAGAATTTCCAGGCAAAACAAAATCCTGAAAGATCAGGTAATGTCTCATTGGCCTGGCTTAGGCCACATGCCTACGAAACTTCTGACAGAACACACTGATATGCCAATAGAAATAAACATATTGACTACCTAGACAATATCGCAGCTTCCATTCATGTTCTTATTCATACCTCCCTTTAGAAATGAGAAAGCTCGATACCCAGGGTTAAATGCTCAAGGTCTTCATAAACAGCCAATATTCAAACCCAAGTCTGTTCCTCTCCAATGTCCATGTTCTAGATATAAATAAAGGCCTTCACAATATTCAATTACCTGCCTGGGACAATGGTACATTGAAAAGTCACCCAGTCTCATGCAGCACAACCTCTGCACAATGAGTCCCCATGGAGTTTGTGTAGAGTTCTAAATCTCCTTTAGATTTTCCTTAAAAATAAACCACCTTGATAAAAGTAGTTCAGATTCTGACTAGATACTCAAGCCTTATATTTACGTAACACATGCTCTACACTGAAGGAAAGTAAAAATTAAAAAAAAAAAAAAAAAACAAGCAGAAAATATCACTTGGATTTGGTTCTCCAACGGAAAAGGGCAGAGAGGCTTGACAGGCCTTTCAATGATGGGCAGTTTTCCCTTCACAAGTCCTTACTTTGCTTCCAGTCTGGCTTCTTACAGTTGGTAGGGAAGTGTACCTCTGACCAAGCAGCTTGACACATTCTCAGGAACAAATAAGTAAGGTTGATGACATCCTTCCCATTCCTACCTTCAGCAAAAGTGTTTCCTCTCCGGGAAGGCATTTTAGCTGTCTTCTCGTACTGGAAGTGAATACCTGAGCATCTTTACTCCTGCTGCCTTGGAATCGCCACAGATAGTATCCCGCATGATGGCTTAAGTAGATTTCACCTCCATCTCAGCCCTGATACCAAGGACCTACCCTCTGTATCTGCCTACAAGTAAATAAATAAATACAAGGGCATACAGTGCACTTCTCTCCTGGACTTGAAATATAGAGGGTTTTAAACAGAATCATTTCCTTTCTTTGCTAGAACAGAGATCGGTCTCAAGTAGCTGCAGGCTCTCACGATTACTATTTTGAGAATCTGACTTGACTCTATGTAATGCAGCATAAGTGGAAAGAACTCTGATTGAAGAGCCAAGACCTGTATGTGTCAAAAATTCTACTTCTGCAGCTATATTGAATAGATGGGTGCCCTTTCATAAAGCAGAAAGTGTTTGAGAAGATGAATAGAGTAACAACGTTTGACCTTTTAAGGTGCTGAAATCCTAAGATCAGAAATCTCGAACACTTAGAGAAAAATATATTTTAGTGAAATTGCTAGAATTTCTCCCTTTGAGACCTAAACTATACAACTAAAAATACTCTCGTAGTAAAATATAATAGATATCCAGACAATAAGTATTATTTACCATGTTACTTATCGTCATTTAAAATGTAGTGATTAATTAGAGCACAGACTCTGGAGCTAAATGTCTTGGTTTATATCTGAACACTTCTACTTAATAGCTTTGTACCTGTGTCTCAATTTTTTTCTTCTGGAAAATGGAGGTCATACTAATAGTATCTATCTCTTAGTAGTTTGTGAAGCTTAAATGAGCAAATAGGGAGAGAACAGTGCGTGATACAGAATAGTGCTATAAAGGTATTGTTTTTATTAGGATAAGGATATTGATGATTGTACATTCAAGATATAATGAGACCTTTCTGTATGTTCACTCACACTCCTTTAAATATGGAAAGTAAACAGCCATTTAGGAAATACTAGGTTTTATCACATTCCCAGTTGAGAGTCTTTCTGCAATTATTGTTAAAGCAAACAAAAAAAAACACAAAAATTTTTCCGAAGTTAATTGTGGTGCTAAAATATAAATATCATCATCACTCATCACCATCATCATCATATTAAGAACCCCAGCAGTAGCAGCCACTACAAGCCAGTTGCTATACGAGAAGATTTACACCAATCGTTTCATTCTGTCCTTATAACCACCCTGTGTCATATTTACTCCTATTATCGTTTCATTACTGAATGAACTGAGGGCCAGAAAGATTAAGTAACTGGTCCCCGCGTACAGAATTAGTGTCAGAACCTGGAAATAAACCCTGGTTCAGATGAGCACAGCTCACAATCTAAGACATAATCTCAGAGACTATAGTTCCAAACCAAGACGCATTTTTCATGCTAACATTTTCCTTATAATTTTTTTCCCAATGATCTGGATTTCTTAGCAAAACCCATTTGGGTAAACATTTTGGAAGATGTAGAGAAAAGAAGGATCTCCCCCAAAAGAGAGGAGGTCTTTCCGTCTTGCACTATTGTTGAGATGCTATGGGAAAAGAATATATAAGCCACAACTGAATGTAATTTCATATATATTCTTTCTCTCATTCTTCCACATGATTTTCTTTTATCATAAATATTTTGGATTCCTGGGGCTTGTCAAACTAGTTAAAATAAATTTTTATTGAGAAATGATTAGGCAACACTCATCTTATGTTCCTTAAGGAAGTCATATTACTGGTGACCTTAACATAACATGATTTCTTTCCCATCAGAATCTCCAAACACATAATAAAAATACTTGTCAGTTCCTCTTGTTACCCAAATGAAATAGGTTCAAGTCAAGTATTTCATTATTTCTCATTTGGTAAACTGACCCAAGGAAGAGATTGTAACATAAATACTGCTGCAGAAGAAACTTTGAAATTAAAAATAATACTGATAAATCAGCAATTTCGAGTAAAGGCAAGACTAATTATCAAGAAATTACCAGCTCTCTATTCTGGAACCCCTAATTCCCACTACCCCAGAATCTCTGGGGACTCCTGCAGTTTGCTTAGGTGGCCTAGTTCTTCTCTACAAATGTGTTCAAACTTACCCTAAACTAAAAGCTTTCTGTGAGTTCACTCACATTTCCTTCTTATTTCTCCTTTTTGCTACCCAGTATTTACAATCTTAGCACCTCACGTATTCCTTGATCCCTTGCATTCTAACTGTTTTCTGAAAGGCTATTGACCTCCTAATCACTAAATCCAGTCATGTTTTTTCACCTTCCTTGGTATCTCTGTAGCACTAGGCAACACTAACCTTCATCTCTATCTTAAAATTTTCCCCTAATTTGGTTTCTAAGGCACTGCACAGTCTGGTTCTCTTCATTTTTTTTTTTCTTGCTGTTTTTTAAGTCTTTTTTTCCCTATCTTTTTTTATTCAACACAAATTTATTCAGGAACAAATAGTGGGTTAGAACCTGAGGATGGTAAACCTAAATGGTACCTGTTCTAAGAGTTCACAGTCTGAAGGAGAGCTAGACTATAAACAGAGGATTATGGGATTGAGTGATAAGTCTTACGTCAGAGCAGTGATTTCCAAAGTATGACCAGTGGACCAGCGGTAGCAGCAGTACCTGGGAACTTGTTAGAAAGTCAACTTTTTGGGCCCCAGCCCAAACTGACCAAAGTAGAAAGCTGAAGTAGGTTTGTTTTTTTTTTAAAACTGTGGGGAAAAAACATATAACCTGTAATTTATCATCTTAACTATTTTTAAGTAGACAGTTCAGTAGTGTTAAGTATATTCATATTGTTGTAAAACAGAGCTCCAAAACTTTCTCATCTTGCAAAACTGAAACTCGTTAAATAACAACTCCCCTTTCCCTCTCTCCCCAGCCCTTGGTAACCAACATTCTACTTTCTGTTTCTATGAATTTAAGTACTTTAGGTACCTCATATATATGATGTCATACAGTATTTGTCTTTTTGTAATCAGCTTATTTCACACAGCACAGTGTCAACAAGATCCATCTGGTTGTGGCATATGACAGGATTTCCTTCTTTTTTCAAGGCTGAATAATACTTTGTTGTATGTATATACCACATTTTTTCTTTTATCTACTCAACCATTGATAGACATTTGGGTTGCTTTCACCTCTTGGCTACTGTGAATAGTGCTGCTATGAACATGGGTGTACAAGTATCTCTGAGATCCTGATTTCAATTTTTTGGATATACACCCAGAAGTGGGATTGCTGGATTGCACGGCAATTCTATTTTTAATTTTTTGAGGAACCTCCATACTGTTTTCAGTAGTAGTTCCACCATTTTGCATTTCTGCTGACAGTGCACAAAGGTTCCAGTCCCTCCACACCCTAGCCATGGAGGAACAGAACTTGTTATTTCCTGGTGTTTTGACAATAGCCATCCTAATGGCTGTGAGGTTGCTCCTTATCTTTTTACTGAAACCTGGTCATCTCTCATTCTCCATAGTCACTATTTCCCAAGGTTCTCACTTTGATCATTTTCTCCTATTTCTCTTTCCTGATTCTCTGATTTTCAAAAATCGCTTCTGTAAAGGTGCCTTCCAAATCTTTATTCCAAATACTATGGTTACTTCATAATTTAAAAAGTCATTTCCAACTTGCTTCTTTTTTTACACATTCCAACAAAGAAAGTCTGAAAGAACAGACACTTGTTTTCTCAACTTCCCTTGCTATTACTGGTGAGTATGGGACACAATTCTAGCCAATGGAATGCAAGAAAAAGTCTCGGACAAGTTTGCTTTCCTGAGGAAACAGAACAGAATGAGATAATACTCCCCCTTCCCCTTTGCTGTGGGAGAAAAAATACAAAATAATTTTTAAGCGACTGTTAGGTGTTTCCAGACAATATAAATCTTGTCACTTTCCCCTAATCCCATGCACCTATTTCCAAATGATTGCTTAGATATTTCGACATGGATATCTCATCTGTATGTCAATCTTATGGTAGCAAAAATCAAATTAATATAAAGAAACCTGTGCATTTGTCATATCTTTGTGTTTTCTTAATATAGCCAATATTAATATTTCTTATTTCACAGAATAAGTATAAAAATACTTAAGTGAATTAATAAATTGTGACATGACTAAACAGGGCAGAGCAAATAATCTCTAGGAACTTCCAATTGGAGGAAACAGCATTAAGATATACAGCTTTTTTCCTCATTCGACTATTTTTATCATGACACTGTCAGCATCCTAGAATAAGATCTCATGATCGCTTGGCAACGTGGCTTACCTCCTCCAGGATGTCTGTTGGCCGACACTGAAGTCTTACAAGCTGTAACTCAGCTAACCTGAGACAGGCACCAAATAACACTAAAGTAGCTATAGCTGCTACATGGGAACCCAAGGTAGGGGTAACCAAATTGAAATGAACAATGGGAAGGTCATCAGGGCATTTCAGCACCTGAAGGCAGATACGCTGACCCAGGAGAAAGATGCATTATCTAAGGCAGTTACTCCAGATATTGACAGAGCCTTCAAAACGTAAATTCTCCCTCTTCCCTTTCCTGGAGGTCAATTTAAAGAGGAAGTTCTTAACCACATTTACAAGGGTGGTCCCCTACAGCAGCAGCTTGACTGAAAGTCATCATCAACTTCAAATTATTCATAGAGTTAGGAAACTCACTGTTCCTGAAAAACCTCCCACACTCCAATAGATTCAATATCAGAAGATTGAGATTCTGGTTGACATTTCAATACGACCTTGAACAAATTATTTAAACTTACTTCCTAGCTCCCTGACTCAACAGGGTCTCTATGAGCTTCAACTTACTGTAATACTACATGTACAAATTCTTTGTAATTATTGAAGTTGTATGTAATTTATTCTTTATTTTCTGTGATGTCCCAAATAAAATTAGCACTGCTCTAAAAGGTGAAGTAATACGTATAGCTATAGGGTAAGCTAATCCTCTCCTTTGATCTGCCATCCAAAAATACCACTTGTACTCTGGTCTGATGTTTAATTAATTAATAACTCTTAAGCCTTTTCTTCTATTTTATGTTTGGTGTTTCTGAGAGTCTAAATGCTTAAGCCATTTGCCTTGCAGAAGAAAAACAAACAAAAAGATTTTTTTCATAACTTTTAGGTGGCTTTGGTCTCAGAAGTTCCTTCAAACAGTCTCATCTAGTTAAGCATTCATGAATTTCATGAGGTCAGACTAGAGAAGAAACATTCTGCTTCCGTCTAACAAATGTTTTAAGAAAGAAAGCAAGATTGTAAGGAAGGTAGAAAAGAATTCTTTATTCTCCACTTTTACTTTCTGCTATATCCAAGGTCAAAGAATCTTATAAAATCATTTCATTTGGGGCAGTTAGAACGATGTTTAAAAAATCAAACTGGGGGCTTCCCTGGTGGCGCAGTGGTTGAGTCCGCCTGCCGATGCAGGGGACACGGGTTCGTGCCCCGGTCCGGGAGGATCCCACATGCGGCGGAGCGGCTAGGCCCGTGAGCCATGGCCGCTGAGCCTGCGCATCCGGAGCCTGTGCTCCGCAACAGGAGAGGCCACAGCAGTGAGAGGCCCGCATACCGCAAAAAAAAAAAAAAAAAAAATCAAACTGGATGATGACTCAGAGTTGGAAGAGTGAAAAAGAGGTACAGGGTGATTCACTGGTCAGCCCATCTGTATAAGTATGATTTGAAAAGTGAATCTTAAAGAAGAGGGTTTTTTTCCTCTCATTCTTTCTCATGTGTGGTTTCAGAAGATAGACCCATAGACACAATGTCCCTTGTAACCCAAGTCAGAAGATGAGAGTCAGGTATCAAAATGACTCTTATAATGAAAAATGTGGACATGCCTTGCATTATCTTTTGCTGTTTTTCTCCCTTTTTGTAAAGAAATACTCAGGAAATGAATATTGGAGTATCAGAATACAGAGTATCAGGTTAATGAAATATTAAAATAAGAACAGAGAAAGTTGATTCTTATTCATTGCTAGACACTTGTTTCAAAGTGAAACAGCTCTGGTGTACCAGCATAGGCTCAGCACCCAGCCACAAATCATCTCATGAGAACACAGACAAGATATCCAGACTGATCAATTCACTGGAAACATGGTCAACCTTGAGGAGTCTGATACCAGGAAACCACTAACCCTTCTCTTGGAAATACACTAGTGTCACTCGGGAAAGAGTGCTCTCAGTACAAGAATAATATCTGCAGTAAACAATGATGATACCTGCATTTCTACTGGATTTTTAGTTTTCAAAGCACTTTGACATGCGTTAGCCTCTTTTCCTTTCAGCAGTAGACAGAGCAAGTATTATGGTTTCCATTTCAGAGCTGGGGAAACTGAGATCTGAAAAAGATAACTTGTCTAAAGCCACACAACTAAGTAGCAGATTTTAGATTAGAGCTTCTGATTCTAAACTTGATGTTCTTTATTCTCAATGTGGCATCACGATTGGGAAAGGATCCTTGAGGGGACAGAGAATTGTATCCTTGATCCCAAGTTTGAAAACGTCCTTGCTTCACTTGTTTCCAACAGTATGTGAACCTGATTTTCCCATAATGGCATTCAGAAACCTTGCTCATGCACCCACTGGTGTGGTTTTCAAACGCCTCTTATGGTCTCTTACAACAATTCAATAATTCATCTCCAGTTTGGTATTGTCTTTTTTCAGATATTTGTTTAGATTGCAAGTTCAAAGTCGATGACACTAATACCAAGGGGAAGCACAGTGTGTGTGCTGGGGAAAGCAGAATGGGGAAGGCAATAAAACAGAATTTGAAAGACATCCTTCTGCCTTTAAGCCTACACTAACTGAAAAGGTTCTCTTTACAAATAGAAGAACACTTCTCTGCATATTAACACTGCCCTAAGCATATTTTTGGCCTTGCATGACAACAAATGAACTTGATCCTGGAATTTCAACTTTAAAGCCTTACCTAATGTACATAAATACAAATTTGTGAATTCTACTCCGTGTACACACTCTTATTTAAAACTGTTATATATGTAGGTATGAAGACGCAAGCACGCGTCCAGAGTTTCTAACATGAGCCCTCAGTTTCTTTGTTGCTTGGAGGCCACAGCAAGCTGCTATGCACATTTCACTGTGCCTCAATTTAAACTCAGGAATGAAAAGCAAATGTTGTAGCCATAACACATGCTCCAAATTCCCTGAGTGTGGGCAGGCGGGGGGAAGGTGGGTGAGCTCTTGTTTACACTTAAATCCTATCCAATTAAGATTTACCTGGGAAACTGCTCTCCCACATTCCAACATGCTAAGGTGACAACAGTGCCCTTTTCAAAACAAACAAAAAACGGCAGTTTAAAAAATTATCAGTATATTATTTAAAAGTTTAAATATCCTTAGAGACCCTTCTGATTAAACAAATCTTGATAGTGTCTTCCAAGAGCTGCTCTCTCTCTCTTGGTTAAAAACTATTACCCAGGTTGGTCTGAAAGACCAGTATCTCTGTGAACTCACACACTGAATTCCTTAGGACATCTGCCCCCTCAGCATTTAGCTCCATCCTCAAGGGGCACATCTTAAAAGATAGCTTGACTTACTGCCATGAAACCTGAGTAACCCGGCTCATAGCAACTTGAGAAGAAAATCTTTGTGACGTGGAACCAGATGTCCCTCAACTTTTTTCAGAATGTGGCCTCACCTTCTGTCTTGGTAGATACACATGACTTTTCCCCGTATGTTTAAAAATACTTTTCACGTGAAGTTAAATACCAGCTGGAACCTAGCTGTAATTATCATTCCCTTCAAATGACTCTAAAGAAAGCCTAGGTTTCTTTAGAATTTCCCTTTGTTCCCACTGTGCTGCATATATAAACTTAAGGTAATTAAAAGCTATTCTGAGCTGTATAGCACACTGACCTTTTAAATCACTAGTTTCTGCCCCTTTCTAATCAGAAGAAATGTTTTGGCAACATATCACATGTCAGCTTTGCAAAACCAAGCAGGAATGGGAAGCCAATGCAAGACACACATCCTCTGTGCCCAGTCGGGCTGTTCAAGGATCCACCCCATCAGACAGAATGTTCCCTAAGCTTCCACCTGCCCTCACAGCTGTGCCAAGAAGGCTGCTGCATGAATGAGACAGAGCTGGCCAGCCAGGCACTCACAGCTAAGCCGCTGGAAAAATGGTAACAACCCGCAAATGCTTGAAAACTATCAGAATGAGGTCAATATCTCAGAAAGCCATAAGGGGAAGCAGAAATAAACTCTCTCTCAGTTCAGGGTCCAAGTTAGACTCACAAATCCCAGTGGGCAGTTATCAGATCATTTGATGGGTGTTAGCAGGTCAAAAAAATAAATACATAAATGCTCCTAAATCTACTTGGAAGCATGAATTCATTATCCAGTTTACTGACTACAACAGCACCGGAAGACGTAGCTCCAACTTGTGATTTCAGATCCTTGAGTCCCCTACAAGTTCCCCTAGTTATTTCAGGGAGTTCCCAGGGCTTCATCAAGTAATGCAAATGATGACCACCTTCTTCCTCTTTTGCTCTGACTGGCCTTGGTGAGGTTTTCAGCTACTGCCTTCATTCCCTACAGATGATCCCCCCGACGGTAGGTCCCTCAGGTCTGCCATCTCCCCAGGCACTGCCCTGCACCTGCCAGCATTCCTATAGGTGGCCACTTGTTTGTAGCAGTTCCCTCCCATCCAGGCTACTGACAGCCCTCCTGCTTTGAATCTTGAGGGTGCAAAAGTGACATTTCTCTGAGGACAATGTATTTTTGCATGGAAGCAATATAAATGACACTTACCTTTTAAAGTTACATTTATTTTATTTAATTTTCAGAAAATCCACTAGCAGGATTGTTTGATCATACTATTATTTTATTTCATGCTCTCCTGTTTCCTTTCTTTCTTCTTCTTTCATTATCTACTCCTCTTCTCCCCCATTCCATTCACTGCATTTATTCTCTTATATTTTTCTACATACTCAACAGTCATTTACAATTATATATTGCTTAACTATAAACGCAACACACATACATATATAAAGGCATTTTTTATTATTCGTTTTCAAAAAGTGGTATTCTATTATACATTATTTTCTGTATCGTGCTTTTCCCAAGTATGCAATACCTTGTGGATCTTCTTCCAAGTCTACTTTTAGAGCTCCAATTAATTAATCGTTCTTTTCTAAGGCTTCATAATATCCCTAATTAGGATACACCAGAATTTATTCACA
Organism: Orcinus orca; assembly: GCF_937001465.1. Lineage (NCBI taxonomy): Eukaryota > Metazoa > Chordata > Mammalia > Artiodactyla > Delphinidae > Orcinus > Orcinus orca. The sequence continues at coordinate 24,514,012 of NC_064562.1, forward strand.
CTTTCCCTCTAATTTTTCACAGTAATGCTCAAACATTCTTCTCCATATATCCTTAAGTACTGGTGGCTTTACGTCTAAGAGGTGGACAGCTAACAGTAACATTGCTCAATCAAAACGTACACTTGCCTTTCATTTGACTAGATGCTGGCAGATATTTTTGTTTTTTAAGTTGTAAAAGGTTACATTCAGTCAGCACTGTACGAAAGGGCAGTTTCCCCACATTCCTGCCAGCAATGGTCTTTAAATTTTTTGCCAGTTTATCAGCAAAAATTGATGATCACATTGCTCGTTTAATTTGTGTTTCCAAGAAAATACAATTAGAACACTTTTTATGTTTCTTGGTCATTTGATTTTCTTTTTCCTGAGGACTGGCTCGTCAAATACTTTGCTCAATTTTTTGACCCTACTTCTAAACTTGGAAGAACTCTTTAAATATTACGAGGATCACTAGTCCCCACCAATCTCAGTATTCCATTAGGGAATACAGGGTAGACTAAGCTTCTCTATGTTTTTGATGAACATGAATACAGTTACCCTGTTTTGGAAAGAGAATGGGAAATGGCCTTAACTACCCATTTCTACTTTAATTGTAAAAAAGCAAATTAATTTTTCTTTTATTAATTAATGTTTTATTTAGGTTTTTCTTCTTTTTTCTTTTTTAAGCTAGGTTAAACAATTGTTTCCATAACTCACACATCTGAAGACAGTCAAGGGTGAAAACACTGAAACTACAGTTCTGCTGATCTCCATAAAATAAGGATGTGGCTACCTCATGGTCAAGCAGCCACTCTGCTATGGCCCCCAGAAATTTGTAAGAAGCTTGTTTTGCTTCATGAGTAAATTCATTTTCTTATGTTATTGTCTAAGAGCCAGTCTTTCTCCATGCAAACAACATTTTCTTCTGGAAAGTGAGGAGGTATTGATGAATATCCTTTTCTCTATTGTGGGAATCCAAAGAAAAACAAAAAACCAAAATCTCTGAACAGATGATATAGAGCAAGTACTGTGCCCATGCAGAGGATAGTGGCACAAAGAAAGAACTGGACTACGTGAGGAAAGGGAAAACAATGTAAAGAGCAGGGTAGAATGGAATGCACTTGATATGTAACTACAGAGAAGAGGAAATTAAAGGAAGAGATGGAAACGCATATATACAGAGAGCAGCATAAATGCTAAAGGGAAGGTGTTAAATAAGTAGCACTTCTGCTTCTGGTTAAGATGTAAAAAGTTGCAAGAGATTGTCACTCCCATTGGTCCACTGAGAAGAGGTCATTATGCCACCAAATCATACCTTTTGTTAAACCTATCAGAAAACTGAGGGTATAAATAAACCAAAAGGAAATGAAATCCAGATGGTGACAGACCCTTAGTAGAGGAAGAAATGCCCAGGGCTGGTGTCATCCTTGGCTAAGCTGCAGGAAGTAGAGGATCTTCCATATAAACCAGCTGAACTTGTAATGAATTTCTATAATGAGCCCATGTGACCTGGCACGAGAAATCTGAATCCCTAGGAGCCCTAGCCACAGCCTGAGTCTCACCCATCCACTTACTTTTTCCCATGGGATGTCACATCATGCAGGAGGGTATTCCAATGAAGGATGGGGGGGCAAAAGAGCAGTGAGATTCACTGCTAAGGTGCACAGGGCTTTCTCTAAGGCGAGGGCTGAAGAGCAGAGGTTGATTCCCCCACATACTAGGCTGAAGCTTGGCAAAGATGTGGAAGAGCAGTGAATTAAAGAAAAAAAATTGCTCCAGGAATCTAAGGTTGGTTTAACATACAAAACTAAAGTAATTCATTACACTAACAGAATAAATAAGAAAAACATTTCAGCATCTCAACACATACCAGAAAAATATAGTTTGACTCAATCCAACACCATTCATCATTAAAAAAAATACACAGAAAATTATAGATAGAAGGGAAATTCCTCAATCTGATAAAAAGGCATCTATGAAAAACTTACAGTTAAGCTCATACTTAATGGTGATATGTTAATACTTTCCCCTTAAGTTTGGGAACAAAACCAGGATTTCCACTGTTACCACTTCTATCAATACTGTATTAAATGTCCTACCTAGCCAGTGCAATAAGGAAAAATAAAAAGCACAATGATTGGAAAGGGAAACATAAATATTTCATTATTCACAGATAACATAATTGTGTATTTTACAAAACTCTATGGAATCCATGAAAAAATCCTTTAGAACTAATATGTGAATTTAGCAAGGCCGCAGCCTTGGCTACAAGTCAATATAAAGAAATGATTATATCTCTAACTATTAGCAAACAACAATTAAAAACTGTACTTTTAAAATAATACCTTGTATACTAGCATAAAAAATCATATACCTAGAAATAAGTCTAAAAATATTATGACTTATATACTGAGCACAAATACATTGCCCATAAAAGTTTAAAGACCTAAATAAATGGAATGATATCCATATCATATTTATAGATCACGAGACTCAATGTCATTAAGATGTCCATCTCTCCAAACTGATCTATAGATTCAGTACAATTCCAGTCAAAATCCCAACAGGTATTTTAAAGTAACTGACAAGTTGTTCTAAAATTTATATGGAAAGAAAAAGGGCTTTCAAATCGGCAAAAAACAAAAACAACAACCTCGATAAAAAGAACAAGCTGGTAAAGATAAAGGATTTAAACTACCAGATTTCAGGACTTATTATGAAGCAACAAAAATCATGTTATTGTCATGAAGCTAGACAAACAGATCAATGGAAAAGAACAGAGCATCCAGAAACAGACCCACATGTATCAGTAGACACTGATTTTCCAGTCAAGGTACCAACTAAATTCAGTGGAGAAAAAAGTATTTTTAACAAATGATGATGAAATAACTAGATATCTACATAAGAGAAAATAACTTTAATCCCCACCTTATTCCTATTACAAAAAATAATTTGAGATGGAGCTTAAACCTAACTGTAAAGGCTAGAACTATAAAATATTTTGGAGGAAAACACTGGAGAATATTCTCCTGGCCTGAGGTTAGGGAGATTTCTTAGGGCACAAAAGCACTTACTATGCATGAAAAACGGACTTAATCAGGATTTAAAATTTCTGATCAATAAAATACATCATTAAGGAAATTATTAGGCAAGCCAAAGACTCACAGAAAACCATAACACATATATCTAACAAAAGCACCTGTATCCACAAAATATGAAGAATTCTTAGAAATAACAATAAGAAGAAAACCAATTTTTTTACATAGGCAAAAGACTTGAACAGACACTTCATTAAAAAAACAAAACAAAACAGGGCTTCCCTGGTGGCGCAGTGGTTGGGAGTCCGCCTGCCGATGCAGGGGACATGGGTTTGTGCCCCGGTCCGGGAAGATCCCACATGCCGCGGAGCGGCTGGGCCCGTGAGCCATGGCCGCTGAGCCTGCGCGTCCGGAGCCTGTGCTCCGCAACGGGAGAGGCCACAGCGGTGAGAGGCCCGCGTACCGAAAAAAAAAAAAAAGAGATGAGTGGCCAATAAGCACAGGAAAACCTGCTCAACGTAACTAGTCACCAGGAAAATGCAAATTAAAGCCACAATGAGATACCTCTTCATATCTACGAGAATGCTAAGTGAAAAAGATTGACAGTATCTTCATTTGGGCAGTAACTAGAACTCCCATGAATTACTAAGAGGAGGAAAATAAAGTTGCAAATAATTCTGAAGAATAGTTTCTAGAAAAGTTAAACAGGTATCTGACCTATGATGTAACTATTATACTCCTCGGTATTTACCCCTCAGAAGAAAAGGACAATTTCCAACAAATACTTGCACTCAAATGTTCATAGAGACTTAGTCATTGTTGTTAAAAGCTGAAAACAATGAAATGTCCATCAATATGAGAATGAATAAGTAAATTGTGGTGTATGACTACAACAGAATACCATTCAGTAATCAAGTCACTGAGCAACATGAATGAATCTCAAAACCATTATGTTGAACAGAAAACACCAGATACAAGAGAGTGCACACTATGTGATATCATTCACATAAATTTTAATAAGCGAAACAAATATATGTCAGTAGATATGGGAAAGTGATTGCCTTACAGGGTGTGGGGGGGTGGCGACTGATTGCGAAGGGATACAAGGGAACCTTCTGGAAGGACGAAAACGTTTTACATCTTGCCTTGGGTAAAGGCCACATGGTCATATGCATTGTCAAACTCATCGAAGTGAACGCTTAAGATCTGTCCCTTTTATTGTATGTAAATTATGCTTCAATAAAATATAAATATGCTCTTTGTAAACATATACCACTTATCAACAGGTAGAAAGGAAGAGAAGTTATTTATGAAGGGCGGCAACATGTTAGAACTCTGAACTACTTCCGTATGGAATTGGCAACTCCCCCTGCAAACTATGTCATAACGTAAAGGCGAGCATTCCAAACGGCCAAGGCTGAGTGAATGAAGAGGCTGAGAGGACCATGCAGCACACATAAAAGAAAAAGGAAAAATAAGGCCAGGGGGACAAAAGCAAAAGTATGAGACATAAATCTAGCCATTTCACAACAGGCAGTAACAGCTATGTTTTCATGAATAGTACCTGGTCACTCCATTACAAAAGTTTTTCAGACATCTGCAGTTAGTTATACATACAGAATTTAAGTGCTTAAAATGTTTGGATATGAGTTTTTTTTCCTATATTTGATTATTGACATTTTTTTCTCAATTAACTAATTTTTAGTCTCCAAATGAAGAATGCTTTTAAAGTATCAGTTGAAGTAAAAAATATCATATTGTGGGAGTGAAAAATGAGAGAAATCCTATCAACTATGTACGTACCATAGTGTAGCATGGAAAAAATAAAGGATCTTTGACTTGACCTACTTAAGTTTTTAGAATCCCAATTGCTTCATCTTTAAAATGGGCATAATGATACTTCTTCCCTCAAAGAAGTTTTATGGAGATTAAAGAAGAAACTAAAAATTAAACATAGTGCTTGGTATATACTTAGTGATCAGTAACCTTAATTTCTTTTTCCTTACCCAGTTCACCATATCTTCCAGGTAGAGTGGAAGGCCAGCCACAGAATTTGTCTCAACAAGTATAGTTAGACTTAAATTTGTAAGAAGTCAATGGAGAAAATCAAGCCAAGCCAAAGTATACTAAATAGAAAATGGTTTTATTTTCCATTGAAAAACATACAAACTGAACTGGATAATTCTGCCTAGGGAATTGTACTAGTACTAAACTTCCTTGGACATATAACACACAAAATACAATGCATTTACATCCAGGGGACTTCCCTGGAGGTCCAGTGGTTAAGACTCTGTGCTCCCACTGCAGGGGGCAGGGATTCAGTCCCTGGTCAGAGAATTAAGATCCCATGTGCTGCACGGTGTGGCCCCCCAAAATAAAAATAAATTAAAAAACATAAATTTATATCCAGTGTAGATAAGGTCACTTTTTCTGAAAGGTACAAATGGGGAGTTGTTACTTACTGGTGGTAACAATGTCTCAGGACATAGATTCTCACCTGAGAAATGTTCAGTGTCTATTGGACATGGGACTCTGTCCTATAAGCTAAACAGGGGGAAACAAGAGTCATTCTGAATCAGCAGTTAGACTCTTTTCATTCTTTACAATGACTGATTGCATTTCTGCTGAAGTTATTAAGAAAGACAATCTCGGCTTCAGTTGTTTAGAGGAGTACGAGAACAAGTTAGATAATCGCCGCATCAAGGGCGCCGATGGAAGGTTATCTTATCCCTTTCAAAACTTCCAATTTTAAAATGTATGTAAACAAACGTGAGATGGCAAAGTAACGCATTTATCTGACCGGCTAATTCCAAGTAATAATAAACTCAATAGAAAAAGACAAGGAATTTAGTCAGCTAGCTCCATTAATTAGTATTCAGCCAATAGAGAGTATCTCATTGTCCTGTTCTAATATGATCAATGGTTTACTAAGATCAAATATTTAAACTTCTTTTAAATACATGCACATAGTTTGTTGATTTTCCAAAACACATAAATATTCATAATTTCATTTCTTAATCCTTAAAAGTATTATGATCTTAAAATAATTAGGTTCTTAAATGCCCACAATCTAAACTGTACTTTAAAACCACTTGCCACCTCCTTCACTTCTGCATCCACCTCCACACCAAAAACAAACAAACCTTAAGAAAGAGGAGGAATGGTGCCAGCCATGAAAAAGAACGGAATAATGTCATTTGCAGCAACATGGATGGACCTAGAGATTGTCATACTGAGTGAAGTAAGTCAGATAAAGACAAATATCATATGATATCACTTGTATGTGGAACCTAAAAAAGTAATACAAATGAACTTATTTACAAAACAGAAACAGAGTCACAGATATAGAAAACAAACCTAAGGTTACTGGGGGAGGAAAGGGAGGGAGGGATAAATTGGGAGATTGCGACTGACATATACACACTACTATATATAACATAGATAACTAATAAGAACCTACTGTATAGCACAGGGAGCTCTTCTCAATACTCTGTAATGACCTATATGGGAAAAGAATCTAAAAAAGAGTGGCTATATGTATAACTGATTCACTTTGCTATACAGCAGAAACTAACACAACATTTTAAATCGACTATACCCCAATAAAAATTAAGACAAAAAAAGGAGAAAAGGTGCCAGGATAAGACTACATGTCCATGGAGACTATTAGCATATTAATGAACTGTGTCTCTATTTACACTTCCATCACCAGAACTGTTAGTTATTTTAAGGAAGAAGTTATGCTTTAATTAACAGCACTTGGTAAATGAAAGCTGGTTGCATTTCTTAAGTATGTTCAAATTTCACAAGTCTTCTTTCACAGCAGGCATTCCAGTTTATTCAATACTTTTATGTGATTAAAACCTCTGGATCAAGGAAGATAGTCTTTAAAAGCCCCTAATTAATGAGTTTTCAGAATAGAAGCCCATAAAAAGCATAATTAATGAGTAAGCTAACTATCCCTAGAGCATTAACATACATAACATTTTAAATGAGGCAGATTGAAGGGGACAGAAACACCTTTGGTATTTAATATTTCTAACTCTGATATCTCTAAGGACTTAACCAACCCAAGAGCTCAACATTTTCATCTCTGTAGCACAGTGCTTCTATAACTCTGGCCCTTCCATATTCTCCATCCTGTCTATACCTTGGGACCTTTGGGAGCACTGAATTTGACCATGTGCTTGGAAAAACCATAAAATCCCATAGTTTCTACTTTGCTTTCCCTGTCACCCTGATCACTTCCCTGCTTATTACTTCTCTGCATAGTTGTGTCACCTCCTCCCACCATCCATTTGAACCATATCTCCCTTTTTCCTAATTTTATGATTTTTTTCTCCCATTTCCCTCTCTTCTTGGCAGAAGGCAAAAGAAAAAAAAAAGTCATGCTGTAAGTTTTGTGCATAGTCTTTGGTCCAGATATCCCAATCACAGTCTACTCCTTTTCTTTGTTACCTCAACAATCAAGGAAAAGGAATAGAAAGGGTAAAAACAAAACTCCCTGGCAAATATTAATATATTTTTTTAGTTGCGAGCTTTAACCCCAATGTTTGTCTCTTAAAATATTTTTATCGTATACATATATCCCCATATCCACTCCCTCTTGTATCGTATACGTATAGCTGATTCACTTTGTTATACAGCAGAAACTGACACAACGAAGTAAAGCAATTATACTCCAATAAAGATGTTAAAAATATATATATATATTTTTATCTTCCACTTTTCTTCAAAGAAGTCAGAAATAATAAGTGTAGGACTACTTAAGAAAAAACAAAGTAAGTAAATATGGGAAAAGCCTTTGGTTAATATTGTTTTATTTGATTTTTACTATTTATGAGAGACCACAAGACAGTAGCCAAAACAATAACTACAGCAATAATAAACTTGCACTTATGAATCTGTAGCTGTTAAGTCTTCTAAATATGTTTCATATATTAGCTTATTTAATCCTTACAACAGCCCCTTTGCCCCCACCAGGTAAATATAAATGAGGATCAATTCTCCCAGAGTCACAAAGTGGAACGGAAACCAGTCTGCCTTCTCAACCGCTCTACCTGACCGCTATCACTGTTTCTATACCACATATGTGCTGTGCATTTCATTGGGCATTTCTTCTGCAGTTTTGAAGACATGAACTTTTCTGGGGCTGAGTAGAAATGCCTTCGATGCAGAAGATTTTTTTTCTCTGTTACATATACCCACCATCTACCTATGTTACATGTTTCGGGGTAAAGAATGAAAAGGAAAGAGAGACTCATGAGCGAGACAGAAATGCCTAGTGAGGGCAGAGTTGAAAGGTACATTTCCCCTCAAGCAGGTGTGTGTGACTCTCCAAGCCAGGCAGCACCCCATAGCCTCAAGCAGAATTCTCCCAGAACCTACTGGTCTACCTGCCTTCAAAGTGTTTCCTGGCTTATACTTCATTGTGGACCATCAATACTCCCATAGCTCACCCAGCCTTGAAAACAAACAAAAATTCATTCTGATGGGAGAGATTTAAAGAAGAGGGCTAAACCATCCCCTTCTCAACACCTATCAATAACATTCTCTCTTGTCCAGGGATTTTCCGAGTGGGCTCCAGAGGCAGTGCCTGGGTACCTAACGGTCTCACTTGAACCCACTGATTCAAGCGGAGGAAAAGTCAGACCCAGTAGGAACAGCCTAGGACAAAAGGCCATCAGGACTTGACGTGACTTTCCTGTAACCAGGCCAATGAAAGCTTCTGCCTCATGCTGACGATTACTTCCTCCTCTGTTTGCTTTGGTCCCACAGACAACATCAGAAGAACAGAGGGAGTTTCTCTTATTCAGTACATAAAAGAATAAATTGTGAAAGCAGAACACTTTATCAATCCCATTTTAGAATAATGACAATATCTAGAAAGTTCTGAAACATTATTTAATCTCTTCCACTTGCTTTCTGCTCACGGTGCTACTCCTTCAACAACTCCTAAAGCATAACAACAAAAATGGAAACCAAGACATCCAGCCAGCATCCCTGAAAAAGAGGAAAAACGGTTCTGAAAGCTTCTGCTCCTAACCAGTTGCCAGTATGGCACTAAGCCAAATGAACTTGAAAGAAATCCCAGCAAACTATAAACATAAAACAACCATAAACACAGTACAAAGCCCCTCTTCGAAAAATGGCAGTTACATCAAAAACCCAGTGGTTTGGAAAAGCCTACTGCTTTTCCCAAAGAAAGAAATAAGTACAAGTACTTACAGTGTCATAAGACTTATCCTTGACATCATAGACTGTTAGTTTTATTTTGGTCTCCTCATAGATGGGATACTCAGATGGGAATGTGACACCAGTCAAGAACAGTGGGTCTCTTGTTCCCTGTAACAGCACAAGCAGACAACTTTGATTCAATAAGGCAGCAGTCAGCAGCACGCAGTGACACATGAGAAAGCAGCAAGTGTCTGGGTCTGCTTTTCTAGGAAGTGGTTCTATTAGAAGAGATATCTGAATTGCCAAATGATGGCCACAGGGACACGGCCCAGGGCCCCAAAGTACTGATAGAGCTGTTGATAGTAAATGCCCTGCATCATTGTCAGAGCTGCTAAGCATCTTGAAAAACAATTTATTTTCATTATAGGCAGCACCCTTCTTTAGGGTCAGTTGTCTGTCCATTTAGAATACATGTAATGGACATAACCTGTGATTTATGCAAATAACCTGAGATATTGACTGATCAAATTAAAATGAAGCTCTTTTCTCATCAAGAACCATTTGGCAATCTTATGCTGTCCCTTTATTTCCTTTCTGTAATGATTCAATTGAAAGCCATGCTCTGATAGCGTCCATTTGTTTTTAGATGTTCAGCTGTATTTTTTTTCTCAGACTGATTTGAAAACTAATGAAAGAAACTAAATATGATGCATTCGGGGCTATGAAATTACTAGCTCAGGATGCAGTGCACAGGGTTTTTCCATGCCTCAGGATTCATTTTTAGAGAGCTGACATCCAACATTAAATTTTATATCTATATTTAAATATGCATAGTGCTGAATATCATGGAGATATTTGCTAGAGTTCTGTAAGCCAGTTGTTTATGGAAGTTTCTGGAAGCTGAAGTTATTCATTTATTCATTCATTCTTCCTTTTATTCAACAAATACTGCTTTTTGTTTGGCACAGTGTTAGATGCTCTGGAACACACAGTGAATGAAACAGTCAACAACAGCTATGTATGTTCAAATAAATGTGTCAAAATAAATAATTTCTTTTAAGTTTTGACAATATTTTTAAAATAATCAAGTTGAAATAATGCTTGAAAATAGTTTTCATATAAATGAACAATTTTCCAATTTTAGTTTTCCTTGAATGAATAAGACTATTTTTGTTTATTCAACCACAGCATTAACTACAAATGATACCAGCATTGGAACCTAAAGTTTCCCAAGGACAGAGTCAGGGCTACGTGTAGGATCTGGGTCATTCCCATTAGAGAAATGAATGGAGTTTCGTCTGAATCATTTTTTCCACCAATGGCACTGAGCAAGCCAGATCTGGTAGGCAACTTAGACTCTTACAGAGAAACTCCTCGTTCAAAACAGAAAGGGCTCCCAAGTCGAAGAAAAGCAAAGCTTAAGGAGTGTAGAAAACATTTTCTTTAGTCCCAGAGAGTAAGTATCTCTCATTCACTAAGGCTGTGAAATATGTGATGAGAACAAAATAATCAAAAGGGAAACACTTCCTCTTTTGAATCTGGTCCAACACAATAACAAGTTTCCTCCCAACACATTGTGAGTGTTATATTAGCAACAATAAATGTAAATAGGAAATCTCCCAACGGATGAATAATATTTACACCTTTCGCCTAGAAACATTACAGTGTCTCAAATTAATTATCCACCTTTCTTTGAAAAACATCATACTTTAAAAAGACACACACGAAAGGCAGAGAATATGAAGCTTCTGACATGCACGAAAGGCAGAGAATATGAAGCTTCCACAGACAATCTGAAGAATACAGGAAAAAATGAAAAGGGCAAAAACACTTAGGTTTAAAACGCCTCTAGGTAATTTACAATTTTCTTTTTTGCCCCTCAAAGAAATATTCATTCCATTTAATTTAAAATTTATATATATATATATATATTTTTTCCCCCTATTTAGTACTCTATTCAAAGATCCAGAGTGGGGATTTTCCTTCTACTTACTAAAGAAAAATAGGTCTTTTATAAAAAAGGCAAGTTCTTTCCCCATTTGTTTATTCTGGTAAGTTACAAATGCATGCTTAGTAACCTCAGGTATGCTTTCCTAAATGAAGGAGGACTGCAACCTAGCATAGCTGCAGGCCAAAATCTAAAGTATTTCAGCTGTTTGCTCAAATCCGGAGAGAGACTGAGAGAGAGCGAGAGTAAATCAGGCACACAGCACGCTCACCTCCACAATTTCCGTGCTGGAGTATCTTGTCAGACCCTGCTCCGCTGGGTGGATTACTGAGATCTGCACCAGTGTATTCAGCTTCCTATCACGCACGGGAGCCACAAGATCCTTGCATGCTGGCAATGGCAAAGAAAAGAGAAAGAAGAGAAACTAACATCGTATCTCAGGGAAAACTTTTGTCCCGGGTTGGAAGGAAACTCAGCGCCGGCGCTGAATGAAACCTTCTGGGACTCTGGCTGATTTTACAGAGGAAGTCCCTTGGAAGTACCTTACAGAAATAGGAAGTCACGTGCTGCGGAGCGGAATTGAGAATTCATTTCCACTGGCCACATGTGCAGCTCATGCGAGTCTCCACTGCCCTCGGATCCCAGCTCTCATGTGTGACCCTGCACACACAGCTTTGAGCGACTTTAATTAGTCATTAAACCCCGGGCTTTAATTCACACCCCTAGACTACATAAACTGACTTGGGCCACATCCGGGGAACTTTACGCTTCTCCTTATTGACACTGGCAGGATTAGTTCAAATGTTGGAAGGCACACTTGGTCCTTACTTATCTATTCACTAGAGCTGGCCTCCTACAGTCAGTCCTACATAGGGACAGACGCGGGGAAGGGAGGCTACCCTATCACAGCAACACACAAGCCCCGGGCAAGGAGCAGAGGAGGAGGTAGAGGGGTTAAAAGCGTCCTCTGTCCAGGATTCCAGCCAAGTCTGGGAGGCAGAAATGTGGAAAAAAAAATGATGGGTTAATTCTTGCCCAGGGGCCACAAAAGTAAGACCTTTCCCTTGAGACACCAGGCTCATATTACAGACGCTCTCTACCATACCATATTTACTTGAATATTTTCTCCTCCCACATATCATTCTCACAATTGGGGGAAGAAAAGTCCAAAAAAAATTCCTTTTCAGCAAGTCCAATATCTGCTCAGGTGTTTCCCCACCTGGCTTTGAAATAGTAATTTTACTACCTGCATTTGGATCCCGAAGTATCATGCAAAGTGTCCTCACGACAGGGAAGAGGTTCAAATTAGGCTGAGCTGGGGGCTAGGGTCAGGCTGGAGCTGGGACCAGGGACTAGCAGTAGCCGCGGGTCATGGATTCATGGTGAGAGTATGCTGGGCTGTATACCATATACATCTCACGCCTCTGACCAGTGCAGAAAGACAGGGAAGGACCCAAGTATTTAAGCTACATTCTGGCTCTGCAACAGTGTACACCTACTAGGACAGAGGTACTACGGTTTAAACCTGAAACTTGAAAGCAAAGCAAATTATGAATGTAATGATCACCTTTCCTTTGCTTACAGATCAGCTCATTTATAGAAGCAGAGTGGGACAGAGGGAAAAAGCAGGAGCTTTGGAATGAAACTGGCCTGGTTTTTGGCCAGTTCTACTAGCTAAGCAATTCTGGGCAAATTCTTCAACTTCTTGATTTCTTCTTGACAGACTTTGAGATCCTTTTACTCCTGTACGGTATTTTGTTATAATTTTCCTTATTTAAACCATATGCCTCTAACCGTACGGGAAAGCTTAGGAAAGCATGCTTGGAACAAATTAATAGCAACAGTTTATTTAGCCATCATTATTTTTGAGGCCTTTTGCCAATTATCTCTTTATTTCTCAAAATAGTGCTTTGAACTATTATTTCATTTTTACATACTAAGAACTAGAGGCTTTGAGAGAGTAAGTGCTCACATGTACATTACTAGAACTCTCTGGTAGTTTTCTTACATCACACCCCAGCAGTTCCATCTCTTTTCTTGGCATATGAATTCCTCTCTCAGACAGTGGCACCTCTCTTTGGAAGACCAACTGCCATAATTCTTTACTGTCTAACCCAAGAGATCTAGTTTTAGAAAATACTGATGCAAGGTTTCAATAATGTCAACATATCACCGGAAGAAAAAAAAAAAAGACAGATTTAGACCTGACTGTCCTTTGGTGGTTGTTTTGATCGTTTCCTCCACTTGCCTAATGAATGTTTAATTTTATCACTCATTCTCTGGGCTTTCTGCTCGTAGTCTACAGTTCTCTCTCCATTTACTGATACTGACATATAGCTCTCCTTAGATTTTGAAGCTGGAGTCAATTTGTTTCCCACACATGCATTTTGTCCACTTTCTGCTGGTAGCTTCATCTCTACCTTATGAGCTTATGACACGTTTGCTCAAAGTAAGTTAATTCTTGTCTGATTTCTTATCAGGCTTGATTGTGGGCTGTGGTTAGTTCTCAGAAGTGAGAAGCTGTTCTCCATTTTATCAGCGAACCTCTCAGACTCACTCCTAATAAAAACAGAGATAATCTCCATTAAACTCAAATGTTCAGTCCAACCTAATTTGCAGATTCCCCCAATACTGATGAAGTAAAAACAACTCTAATGGGACTTTGCATTTCTTTATATTTTAGATCTAAAATATGGCCTAGAAAACAACAACAACTAAGGTCACATCTTGGCTGTCCATATCTTTTCCTTCCTTTGAAAGCCCAGAGATTTTAATGTTCCCTACTTCTTTGTGGCAAGATGTTAGGAAAAGACTCTGACATCAGTCAGACTTCCTGAGCTATAGTCCCAGGTTCCTCATTTTCTACGTATGTGCCTTTAAGTCACAAACTCTTAGCTGCTCAGTTTCCTCATCTGTCTATTTCTCAGGATGGAGGCAAGGAAGAAATTAGGTCCCTTTTTATGAATGGACTTTTCTATGCAAAATAAAGCTTACTAATATTTACCAATATCAATACCTACATTTACTAATAGTTAGTGTTTTATTCTTCTGTACAATGGTTTTTATTGGTTCAGCCATATTCAGACAGCTCCTTAAAAACTATCATTAGGTCCAATATTTCTTTGTAAATATCAAACCAGTACATGACTCATTGCATTTAGTAAAGTGAAACCCATACACACTATGGATCTATACATACTGACACTGTCCCACTGGAGGGGTGAGAAATGATGAGTGATTGAATTGCTTCACAGAGACTGGGTCACTATAAAGTATAACCTGCATAGGAACTTTTTAGTAACCACTAAAAAAGCCTGAAAAGTCTGTTTTCAGAAATCAAAAAAAAATGTCATATCAATTTTCCAGCCATACTTAGCACTACCCATTACCCACACAAAATTCTACTCTACGAGGGAGTGACCTGCATAAATGGTCTTCAACTCACAGGGCTAAAAGAATACTTCAGGGTTTTGCTTTGGTTGTTTCGTTTTATTCGAGAATTCTTGAATCAAATGGGTAGTAACAAGTAAATACTTCTCTGCCATCATTCACTCACCAGTAGATTTTTTACTTTTATTTCTGCCTTTTTATTGGCTTTGTTTTGGACTGAGCTGTTTAAAAGCATTCTCAGAGCCCAAGAGAGTTTAAATATACAAGATGTTGATAGGTTGGGATTCAAATATGCTTGTGTCCACTGAATTGTTTATTTTTTAATAAAAAGGAGAAAAATCACAATGTAAAAGTAATGAATAATTTTTTTAAAAAACTACAATTTGAAACTTTTCTTTAGAAAAAAACAAAAGAGCTACGAGTAACTGTTTTTCCTGTCACCTTTGCTATAGTAACTGGACACATGAGAATTCACTTTCCATCGTCAGTGCTGGTGAATGAGATGCTCGCAGGCATTCCCAGCTGAGATTTGTACAGGATCCAGACAGCTCTCTGCTGAAAGGGAATCCTCAATAGAAGTGTAATGATAAAAACAAACAGAGCTTCAATATCTCAGGAGAGGGCTAGGCACTGAGCAAACTGGAAACCTATGCTGTACCAAAAGAGGGGCCCTCCATTCAAATTCATGGCCTGAAGAAATAAAAGCCCACGTGGCTTGATTTGAGGATTTGTCCAAAGCTTGAAATCCCAGTCATTGTATGAGTTAAACTGATGTATTTGTGACAAAATTTGGCCTAAGGACCAGAAGATGCCAACCTCCGATCTAGATGCTTAAAGCTACTACTTGGATTCTTAGGGAGAAGTGCAGATCACCTGTTGCTCCTATAATTCCTCTAATATCTGAGAATCCGGAAGCTAAAGGGTGGGGGTTTCTGCGTTCTTGTTGAATTAATATTCTGCCCACCCCAAAGTACCGTTTTTATAAAAGATCTGTTTTTGTTTCATTCAGCCATCATTTCTAAAGCACGTCAAGTCTTTTGAGTCCTTACAGCCGTTCCATCCTTCTAGCCAACAGTGGCTGGAAGCCTAAAAATGTCTCCAGACTCTTCTACCGGAGAGCTCAGCCCCAGCAATTATCAATTTGAACACAACTGTCAGTTCAGGTGGCTTTGCATTCAGCAGCTAGTTATTCTAAGACCTGCCCTGGCTATGGAGTGTTCAAATAAGCAGAGGTGCCTGCCACAGGCTTTCACGGGGGCAGTGGCCCGAGCCACTGGTGTAGTGTGAGTTCAAGCCTGACTCCAAGCAACTGTCTCTTTCCCCTTAAGAACTATTTCTTCTGTGAAGTCAGGTCATTTTTCTTGCCCCACTCTATCTCATCTCTCTTCTTGCCATTCAGTGTTAGTAGCATCGAACAAAGTTTATCCTCAATCCTCTAGAAAAAGCAATGGCCACAAGCGGGGGCGGGTGGAGGGAGACTTTGACATGAATTCCCATATCTCTACAATTCTGCTCTTAAATTAGCCAGAGGAAAGTTAGGCTTAAAGGAGAAACCACACAGGAGAGCAAACAGAGAAAAAAGAAATGTTTGCTTGTTTGTTTTTCAACTTGGGATAAAATTATATTTGAAACCAGAATCTAGCCTAAGGAATTATGTGACTTTGGATACATTACTCTTATCTCTTTCAGTCTCTATTGTCTTATCTGTAAAGTGGAAGTCAAAGGACAGATTTCATAGATTTGCTATAAAGATTATATGAAGTAATATATGTTGAATGCTAGGCACATAATAGGTCCTTTTATTATATATTAAGATTGATATGAATATAATTATACATTGGCACAAAAATGGATTTTATCTATTCAATATTCTTATAGTAATTAAATGCTCAAGATATCCCAGGTTGGTCCTGATTTTATGTAACCTTATTCTTTTTTAATAAAAGTATTTTATTAAATATATGCCTGTGATTTCTTGGTACCTTCTTGTTTTCAATACAAAAAAATTTTAAACCCCTTACTGGATTATTTGTTAATTTCAGAAATCATAGTTATCATTAATATATTGCTTTCTGTGAAACCAGATGTACACATTTATACTTGTTAATTTCACCTCTGACTAGGCACTTCCAAATGAGAAGCCAAAAATAGCAGAAAGATTTATTTATTTTCTGTCTGTCCTCAGATGTACTACATGTAAACTCACCCTCTATGCAGAGATTTATCTGGGAGGTTAGTGTTCCTTTACTTAGAGAGGGACTTCCCTGGTGGTCCAGTGGTTAGGACTCTGCACTTCCACTGCAGGGGGCAAGGGTTCGATCCCTGGTCGGGGAACTAAGATCCCTCATGCCACATGGCCAAAAAAATAAATAAAAAATCCTTAGAGAAAGTTGGTCCACAAAGAGTCATTGTCTTAACAACTGAGATGTCCCAAGGGGTAATGGGAAGACTTGCTCCTCTGTTCTGTACATTCTCTCATCAAAAAGAAGGCTGTGAATGCTTATAAAGCTTCTTTTTCTTGAAATTAAAAAAAAAAAATGTTACAACTCAAACCCAATATAGCCTGATGGCAACAAACCTCCCCTGATGAAAGTTCATTTCTTTCCCCCTTCTTCCCCCACCCCAGACTCTTCATAGGGAAAGCAGAAGAGGTAAATCCATGCCCCTCAAGGGCAAAAAGGGCCAGGGCACAGAGAATAGGGGGCATCTTGAACAGGAAAGTGGCCTTATCCAAACAGGGATTTAGGGAAATAACCGTCTAGCTCCAGGCTCCCCCAATAGCACTGTTCTTATTATACCATCCCTAAGAGAATCAGCCATTTCCCTAAGGCTGTGGGTAAGCCTCTTGCTGCCTAGAATGCAGCTTTCTATTTACTTCTCGAATTCTTAATGTTTGGTTAGGTTTCTCAAAAATGTGACATATATATCCTTGCTCCTTGTACTCCAGAAAAGTAGATGCCGCTTATCAACTGATAGGCCCACTTGGGTTAAGTTCCCAGTCCAATAAATTACTGGATTCCTTGGCATGGTTTCACAGCTACCATTCTAGATCAGTGAGTACATCTAGACTAAATGAATTGACATCATACATTAAGAGATATATAAATACAAATGTAAATACAATGTAAATATTTGTTACATTTTAAAAGCCTAATAGCCCCGCTAATTGCCAGTACAATACGCTTTCCCACCTTTAGTTTCTTCCGCCTTTCTGTTCTTTATTCTTCCTTCCTCTCAGGAATTCTAAGACAGCAATTTTCTGAAGCCTAGGATGTGAACCTCTACAATTCAGATCTACTGAGTGGATTCAGAAGACAACACTGCCTCGTTCCCAGGGCACCACGTTCCATGATAATTCCATTTTCTACAGTAAAGTGGCAGAGTGTATAGTGTCCTGGACTCATACTAATATCCACACAAGGAGCATTTCATAAGTAATCAGGAACACGCTATTCACTTTTGAATATGTTCTTAAGGCTACTTCTTAGAAAAATGTGGCTCTATATCATGTTGAGCTGATTGATGCCCATTAATAATATTCTTCCATGTTCATTCTGTATTCTCTGTAGAATCTCTGAGTCTCTGATTCATTGAGCTTAGCATCACATCTTGCCCTCTCTGTTCATTTTAGCTTACCTTCAACTGATAGAGCCTACTTTCTGTCATTTTCTCATTTGGTATTACTATTCTCATTTGTGTTCTCTTCTGCTTTCTCAAATGTCTTTGCTATGTGCTCTCTCCTATTTCAAATGTCCTCACTAACATGTTTATCTCATCACTCGGAAAGATGAGGTTATCAAAATCATCACTTGTATATTTATTTATAAGACTTGGGACTACTGGGGTCAGGAATACATCTCTCTTAACAAACTACAGCTTCTCCATCCAGTTAAGTAACCATTTTTTCAGTCTTCATAGAAGTAAAACAAAAATGTGCTATTTTCCCCTTAACTGTTGTGTGGGAAATTTTAATTTACACACATTTCCCTAAAGAGTATGTGAACCACGCATAGCTGCCAACATAAGCAATATTTCTTGGGAAAATTAAAGAACTGTAGATAGAAGAGTTGGTGTGAAAAATGTGATTCGAAAATTTGGACTTCTTTTTCTTTTTTTTCTTTCATTTTTTGTTTGTTTTGTTTTCTTTTGTCTTTTAAGACACTGAGTTCAAAATATTAATGTTCTAAATACAAAACTGGAATCTTTTCAAGGAGGATAAGTATACCCACATAACTTGAACAAACAGTATTAATTTTAGGTTTCTAGAAAGTTAGAGGGCAAAAAGCAACTCAGTGTTTAAGGTTGAAAGATAAGAAATCAATCCAGGGAATCAATACACACACACACACACACACACACACACACACACACACACACACACACACGACTAAATAAATAAATAAATGAATAAATAAAGCCATCCTAATGAAGGAATTCCTTAGATATACTGAAAGAATCCTAGGATTTTTGCCCCTTTACTACAACAATAAAATGCTAATATAGGGAATTCCCTGGCAGTCCAGTGGTTAGGACTCTGCAGTTCCAGTGCACATGGCATGGGTTCGAACCCTGGTCGGGGAACTAAGATCCCGCAAGCTATGCGGTGCAACCAAAGAAGAAAAAAGAAAAACAAAAGCTAATATAAGGCAAATTTTAAGGTTATTCTCAATTAAGATAATAAAGGAAGCATGCAGAGAAGATGGGGGTGAGGGGTAGGAAGCACAATTTATGGCATACTTATTATGCATCAGGTGGCATTAGGCTTAAACTTTGCTTGTGTTAGCTCAAATTCAGAACAATAACGTGCCTGGTGCCGCCTCATCATTTCATTAGTTCCATATCCATATTTTTGACTAATCAGATTTGTAGATCATGAAGACTATTTATTTATTTATTACCAATAGCTCAGTAGCCCAGTTAATTTTTTTGTCACTAACATCATTCTGTTCCGTCTGGTCCGCTGCACGTTCATTGGTGATTTAGCTTTGTAAGGAGAATTTTAAGACTCTCAACACTCTGAAAATAGAATCCAAATAAACCTTGAGGAAAGGATGAGACTAATGCCATAGGGAGAAAGCAGATGACAGAGTTATTGAGGAATATACGTAATAATTTGCATGAGGGAATTGAAGAGATAGTGTTATAGAAATATTGCTTCAGAATTCTTGCTACACTGAGATTTGAGCACCACTGCTAAATTTTGTTACAACTGACTCACTTCTAAATTAAACTAATTTCCTTGATGTAAAAAGCCAGATTCAGATTGTTGAGAAATAGGTCCGGAAATAAAATGTGTTACTTTTTTCCCCCATAACAAAACAACATAAAAATATGCCACCATATTTTATGTGTATCTGTGTGTGTTTTAAAAAAAAAAAAAATGTTGGCCTTAACAACAAATAGCCAAGAAGATGAAATTCACTTCTACAGTTGGGAACCTTACACTAAAATAAACTAACCACTCAGTACTGGCTCTCAATATAAGTATCACTGAACAATCTATAGAGAGAGAGAAGTGGAGCCTCTGCCTGGAACAATGGTGCTCTCGGGGAATGCTCTTTGATCGTGCTCTGAAGCAGCAAAGATGCCAGCTGTACAGAAGACAGCGTATTTGCATATGAAAAGAGCAAATTTGGTTCAAAACACTGTTGTCTGTATCAGAAGACTCCCATTCTCCAGCCCGTCCCCTGCTCCCCCCAGCTTCTCTCATTTCAATCCTCAGAAAATTCTGTTTTGTCCTGTTTTCATGAACACTACCTAGATGGCTGAGACTCCATTCTCAAGCAGTTGAAATAAAAACAAGCCTGTGCTCGTGTCTCTCCCGGTTTTGACCTCCCACGCTATATGATGTAAACCCCAAACTGGCCTGGCATCATCGCCTAGTAGTTTGTTCAGACTTGGCTCTCTGTGCGCATGCTCCAAATCCACGTTCCACTTCAGGAACGTGCGTGAGCTTTCTGCCCCTCTTTTGAGCAAGAACATGTATGCTGCTTAAGAAAGGATGAAAATGTTATTCCAAGAATGGAAGCTGTTCTCAACCCTTCATTCTTCTCTATTTCTTATTAAAGCAGTAACCTAACTTCTCACACAATTTCAATCACCACTTAAATAAAGGGTCTTCCAAGATGTGGGTCTCCTGTGTTGCCTTCCCACCTACCCTCTCTTGTTTTCAATATCCTTCAGTCACAGGAATTTCCCCTCAGGTATATTATTGATAACTAACACTAAATGTATCCAAAAGTAAGCTAAGTAGTTATCTGTGTATTTAAGCTCTAAAATACAAATAAAATAAAAGTTAAAAAAAAAAAAGAATGGAAGCTGGTCCCTCTGAATACTAAAAGAAATGTTGTGAGTCAGTGAATGGAAATCTGTAGTATTAGAACTAGGGTTGCAGAAGAGGAAGAAACACAGGCAACAACCTTAAATCTTATACCCGACCAGGGACCAAGATGACAATATTTTTCCAGAACTGCCAGTTTGACATAGGAGCCAATAGCGTTCCCGTTCAGGACAAGCATAGAGCCCATCAGTGGATCCAGCCGGGCACGTGGTTAGTGGGGAGGGGATGCTTCCTTGATTTACCTCTGAACCACAAGATGAGGCTAGTGTGGCTGGTGGAGACAGTTAATTACAGGAGTGGTGGCAGGAAAGTCAGAGCCTGAGTCACCAAGTGTGGAGGGCTAAGAGAAGTGTGCTCAAAGTTGATGAACTCTAACTGAGGACACAAAATGATGTCCAGAAGGTACTTGGGAGTCTGAGGCAGAAAAAAGGAAATTGGGACCTTAGAACATGACCTTCAGGGGTTGACAGTCTCCTGAGGGGCAGGAAGTAGGAAGCGCTCTGGAAGGCAGTTGTTTAACCTGGATGATTTCACACACAAAACACTGACTCATGGTCTGGGTTTCACCAAATCCTGCACGAGGCAACTTTCAGACATGCTTTCCTGAAGCAAAATGTTTCAGAAAAATTGTACTGTATATATTGCATCCAAGGGCTAAGTTTTAGAAGGTGGCATTTAAATTAAGGTAATTTTTAAAATTTCAGTTATTTTTTTCCCATAAATGTATTGGACTTGGTAGTTATATGTGGAATTAATAGTCTTTTGTGAAATTCCCACCCCTCTAGTGTCAAATATTTTACAAGTAGATTTAAAGTATTAAATCAAAGCCATACATGGATAGATTAGGAAACAAGCAGGGGAAGGGAAGCATGAGAGGAATAGGTGGCTCTGGAGGGATGACTAGCCTCTCATTTCATTGTCTCTATCTAGAACATCCTTTGTGGAGGAGCAAGTTATCACTCCCTATTTCTCCTGAGTCCCTTGAGTCAATCATACGTGTGAGTTTTTTGTCGACAAAAGAAAACCTCAATATTCATGTTGAATACGGAGCTTTAAGGGTGTCAACTCTCCCATCATAAGACAGTTGACTCACAGGAAATAAAACAAGGTTGGTATAGATAAGCTAAAACTAGAAATGACTAGTGAACCAGGAGACACGACACAAGAGGAGAAAGACAGTGAGTCTGTGGGTGAGAAATCAAACGTGGACTAGCTTGAGGGCAGAAGGGGTCTAATTATTCAGAGCAAAATCCACAAGTTCAACCCCATGTGGAAATAGCGCAGCTTGAGAGTGGGAGAGCGCGATTCTAAGAGAAACCAAGTTTGAAGGAAACACAGAGCACACTTCTCAGAATATTGGGGATCTCCAAGGAGAGCCTCAGCTCAGCAGAGCACCTGTGAGCTGAATGTAGAATGCTTCAGAGCCCTAGCTACACAGGAAGTTTCAGAACAAAGGAGCAGTTGTTTACACTACCCAAACTAAACTAGAGAAGAACCACCTTCGCAGCAATTCCAAGACATGTGGGAGACTAGGTAAGATAAGAATATGAGACACCTTCTGTTTGAAGGTCTCCCTGGCAGTTCTTTCTTGCTCTGTGTAGTAAACAGTCAAAGGCTCAGGGTCGTAGGTTCCAGTCCTGACCAGGTAACTTTGGATTTGTCATGGAATCTCGGTATCCTCCTCAGGAAATGAGGATGATAATTACAGTTATTCTCACTGAGTGCCTGTGAATATATGTGGGGAAAAAAGATTTGTTAATTTCCTAATGATGTATTAATAATGTACTTCTCCCTTTCATGTATATCAGCTCAAACACTCTGTGAAATAAGAATTATTATCTACAACTTACAGACAAGGAATCAGATTTTCAGAGAGGGTAACGGATTAACCCAGAACAGCATCATTATCATATCACTAATGAACAATATCATTAATGAACAATATCATTAAGCAATCATTTTACACCTAGCACCATTCTTAGTGCTTCAAGTACACTACCTTATTTAAGCTGCAAAACAACCCAGTCAAGATGAAATTGTTCAGAGTCACACAGGTAGCCAGTAGCAGGATGAGGATTCATATGCTCTCATGATGGCAGCCCAGCCCATGCTCTCAAACACTGCCCTTGTACTGCCTTCTCTCAGGGTTACACGTGGTAGGCTGAAATCTAGGCTCAAATCTCTGGACCTCAGTCCATTTCTCCTATTTTAGTTCCATTATGCTTCTTGTTATTTGTGTATTAATGTTCTTAACAGCATCTCTGTAGGAAGATAGCTTGCTTCCTGATGCTATCATAGTACAGGAATCTGGAAGTTACTTTGTGAAGAATTTGGGGCATAAAGTTCTACACAGATAAGCAATTGTCAGCAATCTAGTCTAGTTACAGAACCCACTTGTTCAGCTTGGCCCATGACTGATTCTTCCTGTCAGTTCTCTCTAGATGAACCCCAAGGGCAGTCAGGCTCTGCCCTTCCTGATATAATTTGCTAACAACAAAATATCAACAGTTAAATAATTGTCTTCACTGAGAATACTGAAATGAATTGCTTTTTACAAACAATTGTGTTAGCGACAATTCCAAAACATTTCAAGGGCATTTCTAAACCTATAAATTTATTTGATGAAGAATTGTGAGTCAAAAAGCAATGGCATTCATGCCTGCATTCAGTTCGTGGGTATGTACTGAATGTCTAAACGTGCCCAGCATGATTCTAGGTGACAGTTTCACAGCAGTGAATAGGAAAGCAAGTTCTCTATTTTATGGAGCTTACAGTCTAGCAAGACATAAAGTTAAAAAAAGTAATAATTTAGTGAGCATTTTAAACAGGGTGATTAAATTGAGAGTGTTGGGAGAAGCAAGAATCAGGAAAAGCTTCTCTGACGAGGTGACACCTGAGTTGTGATCTAAAACTTACCAAGGGGCCAGCTGAGGGGCGGGGACGGGGTTGGGGGGAGAACAAATGCCAAGACCCAAATGTTTGGCTTGTTTGAGAAGCAAAAAAGAAGACGAATGAGGTTGAGAGTAAGGTTGCAGAGTGAGCTGGAAGATCGGCACAGGTAAGGTGAGAAGGGCCTGCTGCCCAAGATCCTTGTAGAGTGTGGTAAGATATTTCAATTTTATTCCTTTTTCAAATTTTATTGGAGTCTAGTTGATTGACAGTGTTGTGTTAGTTTCAGGTGTACAGCACAGTGATTCAGTTATACATACATATATATTCATTCTTTTTCAGATTCTTTTCCCATAGAGGTTATTATAGACTGTTGAGTAGAGTGCCCTGTGCTAGACAGTTGGTTCTTGCTTATTTTATATATAGTAGTGTGTGCATGTTAATCCTAAGCTCCTAATTTATTCCTCCCCCTACATCCCCCTTTGGTAACCATAAGTGTGTTTTCAAAATCTATGAATCTGTTTCTGTTTTGTAAATCAGTTCATTTATATCATTTAAAAAATATCAGATTCCACACATGTGTGATATCATATGATATCTGCATACCTCTGTCGATTTTATTCTAAGTGAAATGGAAGCCATGGAAGGATTTTAACTAGGGAAGTAAAGGAATCCCAATTATATTTTTAAATTATTTATTCTGGCTCTCCCGTCAGGAAGGGGGTGTGAAGAGGTAAGAGGCAGATGCAAGCAGACCTAGGAGGACTCCCTTAACCGGCTCAGGTGAGAGCCGACAGCGGCTGAGAATTGAACGATATCGGTGGCAACGGATAGAGGTGATCAAATTCAGAATACACTTTGTACATAGAAAGTATAGGACCTGAAGATGGATTTGACATGAGGTGAGGGAAAAAGAAGTATCAAGAAAGAGTTAAGAGTTTGAGGATTTGCATAACAGAATGGATGGTGATGTATTTTAAGGAGATGTATATCATTGGGGAAATAAAATGTTTGGGAGGGACAGGAAACGGGAAACAAGAAATCAGGTTTTAACTACCTTGAGTTTAAAACCCCTCCTAGGAAGTCAAGTGTCTTGAGCAAATGACACTGTGGAGTTCAGAGGAGAGCAAGGATCAACATTCCAGATGAAGCGAGCGCTCCCAGGACCTGATCCTAAGATCTGAGGGTTTACCTCTCAGACACAGAATTAAAGATACAACGAGAAATAGAAAAATGAGGGAGAATTCCACTTAAAAGCCTTGGTCTTAAAGGTGTGTTCCCTTCTCATGAATCTTCCTTGATTTACTTTTAAGTCCAGGATATTTCTTCCCCCTTCACAGCAAAATAACCTTTGGGGTCTGAAATAGCCAAAAGTGCATTTTTCTTCTTTCATTCTCGGATGTCGCACAAGCCACAGTGTCGAAGAGAATGGGCTCTAGAGTGAGCCTGTGGGATTCAAATCTCAACTCCTCAGCCTCTCCATAATCCAGTTTCCAAAATGTAGATAATAATGGTGCCTAATCAGAGTTATTGTGAGGATCAGATGAGATAAAATTGGTAAGGTACTTATTTAAGAGCCTGGAACATAATAAATATACAATAAATGCTTGCTATCCTTAAAAAAAAAAAGACCTCCTAGACAAGCAAGTGGAGATATTTACTAGCCAGTTGAAAAAGGGAGGAGGGAGATTATCATACTAAGTGGTAAGACAGAAAAAGACAAGTATCGTATGATATTGCTTATATGGGGAATCTAAAAAAATGATAGAAACAAACTTATTTACAAAACAAAAACAGACTCACAGACATAGAAAACAAACGTATGGTTACCAAAGCAGAAAGGAGTGGGGAAGGATAAATTAGGAGTTTGGGATTAACAGATACATACCACTATATATAAAATAGATAACCAACAAGGATCTAATGTATAGCACAGAGAACTATACTCAATATCTTGTAATAACCTATAATGCAAAAGAATCTGAAAAAAGAGTATATATATATTTTTCAGATTCTTTTCCATATATACATATATATATATTAAACTGAATCACTTTGCTGTACACCTGAACCTAACACAAAATTGTAAATCAATTACACTTCAAGAAAAAAAAAAAGAAAAAAAAACCAAGAAAAGTGAAGGCGAGAGTTACAAATTTTGGAGACAAAGACCCGTAAATATTCTTTAAAGCCCATAGACTTTGAAACTGCTTAGAGCAAGAGGGTGTTTAAGTTTCATGAGTATTAGGATAAAACTGATATTCTGAATTTGAACAAGTTTTGACCTGGGATTACCTCTTGTGTTCAGACTGACTTCTGCCATCTTACCCCTGTAGATGACAGCCAAGAGCCATGTCCTTGTCATGGTCAAGTAGAGGGAATGGAGGAGTGAGGGGCAGAGCACTTGAACAGTTTTGGGCTTTGCTATACCAGAAACATGAGCACGGGCAAGTCACTCAACCCATCTGACAGTCAGTTTCTGCTGTTGTAAAATGGGGAGAGCACCACCATTGCCAACTGTGAAAGGTCAAAGCTCAAGTAAGAAGCATTTGGGAAAAGACTGCTCTGTACAGTGGACGTGGGAAGGGACTTTTCTTTAATCCCACGTTACACTCTACTAGGTTTCTTCCCCGCGGCTTGGTTCCCAGGTAGCCTTAGATACATTTGCATGCCATCTGCTTGACAAGAAGCCCCACTGACAAATTTCAGCCACACAGACAACAGCATCAGGGGACCTCGCTCCCTCATAACCTCGGTGGCTTCCTAATGAACAAAGCTGCTAGGCAGGGCTTCCCTGGTGGCGCAGGGGTTGAGAGTCCGCCTGCCGATGCAGGGCACGCGGGTTCTTGCCCCGGTCCAGGAAGATCCCACATGCCGCGGAGCGGCTGGGCCCGTGAGCCATGGCCGCTGAGCCTGCGCGTCCGGAGCCTGTGCTCCGCAACGGGAGAGACCACAACAGTGAGAGGCCCGCGTAACGCAAAAAAAAAAAAAAAAAAAAAGAAAGAAAGAAAGAAAAGTGAAAGCTGCTAGGCAGTCCTGATTCCTCAATTACCCACAAGTAGCAACAGATGTTGCAAAAGTAGGCCTGTTCCAGTGACCACCACTCTCAGTGATTAGACAATGGAGGAAAGAAAGTAATTAGGCAAATCACACACAAAGAGAAATAAACTGGACGGAGCATGTTGATCGTTGATGAAAGACAGATAAACAAGGTGTGAACATTTAAAAAAAAAACCCTCTAATTTAACAAGTAATTAGCTAAACCCATGTGGAAAAATCAATTTAGGCCTCCCTTAACTAAATGTTCCTGTGGTATATTATTCAGAAAGAAATGGGAACAGAAGAATAGATATAATTTATTGCAACGAAATTCAGTTAAATGGTACACTCCTAGCAAATAGGAAGTGAGGCAAAAAGAGACGTTTGTTCTCTTATATACTTTTCACTTATTAACTGATGTCATGTATCTCAACCTCCTGAAGAATGCCAAGCTAGAATTTAGACCAGTAG
The DNA here is from genome assembly GCF_937001465.1 of Orcinus orca. Classification (NCBI taxonomy): domain Eukaryota; kingdom Metazoa; phylum Chordata; class Mammalia; order Artiodactyla; family Delphinidae; genus Orcinus; species Orcinus orca. Next base: position 24,541,280 of record NC_064562.1, read on the forward strand.
CAATAAAAACAGCTACGTTCCAGAGGGAGCACACATTAAATCTTGAGTCGCCAGAAAACACTACCCACACGACAGACCTGTTAAGAAGCTCTAATCGGTTCACTTTCTCTTCCTTCAATTAAATCTCTATCTCAGCAGTACAAAAACGTGACGCAGGTCTTAGATAACCTTTTATTGTCTACCTCCCTCCAATCCTGTACTTTTAATAATCAGCCACAAGGAACATGGCCTTTGGAATTCAAAACCTATATTTCTCCACTCCCGTCCTTATGCCCTTGGGCAAGTGACTAACCTGTGAAACAGGAATAGTGAGAAGCACCTAGCTGGTCTGTTCTAAGATCAGAGATAAAATGTGAAAAGACACATTGGGAAGATTCTTGTGTCTGCAAACTCTGCATAGGTAGGCGATTGTCAGGGGCACAGCATAGCTACAGATTTTGCTGTGTCCCACTCAGCATGGTCTGAGCCTTCTCTGAGTTTCATCTAGTTTAGCCCCAAAGCCAGTAGGACTCAATACCTGGCACTTAGGAGTTCAATAAGTGATAGCAATTATCATGCACAAAAATTCAGTGCCAAGACCCCTTTTCAAAACAGTACTCAGTGAGTATGACAAAGTGATTTACCCAAGGTTAAATCCAAAATAGCAAAGGCTAACCAATCGTTAGGTATATGTCAGATACCAGTTTAAAGGTTTTCTGTATATTAATTTGTTTAATCCTAACAAGAACCATATAAGGTAGATACTGATCCCCTTCCTGTTTTACAGAGAAGAAAATAGGGAGTCAGAGACATTGTGTCATTTTTCCAAGGCTGCCTGTCCAGGTAGTAACAAAGGCATTGTTAAAATTCTAGAGTAGTCTTCACACTCCCATCTCTTAGCTATATTGCCTCCTCACTCAGATTGTAGACTGATGAGCCTGAAATGCAAAACTACTGTCTATTATTTTGGTCGTAGTGATAAACTGTTGTTCCGAAAAACATCTCTTCAAAAGTATTGCTAGTTACCTGATGCTGTCAAAATTGAGATAGCTCCAAGAAAGACACGTCAGGCAGATTCTTGTGTCTGCAAGCTCTGCATAGGTAGGCAATTGCCAGGGACACAGCATGGCTACGGAGTCTGCCATGTCTAGCTTAGCATGGTCTGAGCCTTCCCTGAGTTTCATCTATTGATAGCTTAGCACCAAAGCCAGTAAGACTCAACTCTTCCTGATACCCAAATACAACCTGCAAGCACTAGAATAATGTTGAAAGACTTGTGTTTATTTAGAATTTTAAAACAAGTTTCTCATGTATGTGCAACAACTGTAAAATACTGCAAGAAGATTTCTAGAGCCTTAATTTATTTTTAGAGTGGGATTATAAGTAATAAAGAGGAAAATGTAAATGAGCATTAAATTCATCACCTTAGGAAATGAGCTGTAGGATTTTCTTTCATGTAGTTTGCTACTCCCTTTGCCTGAATTGTCTCTTGTGTTCCTTCTAAACCAGCTGAAATCCTGCCCATCCTTCCAAACCTGGTCCAAATGCCACTTCCTCTGAGATGTTTTTTCTGATGCCACTGTTTTTTATATATATATATATTTATTTATATTTATATATATTTTTATTATTATTATTATTTTTTGCGGTACGCGGGCCTCTCACTGTTGTGGCCTCTCCCATTGCAGAGCACAGGCTCTGGACGCTCAGGCTCAGTGGCCATGGCTCACGGGCCCAGCTGCTCCACGGCATGTGGGATCCTCCCGGACCGAGGCACGAACCCTTGTCCCCTGCATCGGCAGGCGGACTCTCAACCACTGCGCCACTAGGGAAGCCCCACAGTTATATTTAATCACTGCTTGCTCAGTACTTCCGTAGTTCTTGGCTTATGTCTTTATTTTGCCCATATCACAATCTACCTGCTCTGATAGTTTGTCTCTACCATGTCCTGGAAATTCTTGAAAAGGAGGAATCAAGAAGGAGGGAGGACAGCCTGATGGTTAAAAGCAGGAGTTCAGATCAGACAAAACTCAGCTTGGATGCTGACTCTGTCACTCAACTTCCATAAGATCTTTGGAAAGTTGATCATTGGGAATCTTAGATTTTTTCATCTTTCCATTGAAGATAATATGGGTGAGTTTGTTCTGTACTCAGATTCCTGGGTTCAAATCTTAGGTTCATAACTTTACTTGTTTATGTCTAAGTACCCTTTCCTATAAGACAAAGATGATAATAGAGAATTTATCTCATAATGAAATTCTGAGAATTAAAGTAATTAGTTGATGTAAATTATTTAGAACCACGTCTGGTGAACAAACAAGCACTCAGTAAATGTTAGCTCCTTTAATATTATCCTGTAGAATTGTGGTAAGGAAAACATGGCATCCTGTTTGTAAAGAGATAAGCACATAGTAGATGCTCAAAAAATGGTAGCTATTACTGTGATTTCCCAGTACTTTACACTGTAAGAATAAAGAAAATGGCAATCAACGTATAATGAGCAAAAACAGAGCAAGCACATTCTTAGCAGTTGTTTCTCTTGTTGCTTGAAAATCATCTTGCAGCTTATATGATGAAGTATTTCATACAGTACTTTTATCAATAGGTTAAATACAAAAATATACCGCTGTGCTCAGTATTCCCTTTAGTTTGCCTATGATACCATGTAGAGGGTAAAAATACTAAAGAAGATATAATAAAATCTTCCATTCTCCCATTGGAGCTTTAAAAAAGTCAGAGCTTTATGATCACTTATGAAAACAGATCAGCAGGAGAGGAGAAGTGTGAACACAGGAGAAAACTGGCAAGTTTAGCCTCCTCAGATTTTGTCTTCTTTTCCAGAAACATATAAAACAATGGCTGATTTATAGCAATTCATAAAGTATGAATGGATGTGACATGCAGGTTAATGAAGGCCTTAGCAATCTATAAAAGCAGTGTCTATAAAGAGATGAGAGTTTTTGTGCAGCTTGTCAGTTTGGGCGTATTTTATACACATTTTCAAATTCTGAACACAGAAAACTGATCACGTGATTTACATGACTTTTTTTTTCCTAGCTGGGTTATTAGAAATATTTTGGCTGTATATATAAAATCTAAAATCAGTACACAAAATCACATATATGCTCCAACAGAACAAAGAACAAAGCATTTAGAATCAGCATTCTTCTTGTGCTTATTGAAAGTCACTCTAATATTTGAAGTAACCTACCCAAGGATGTCTTGCCATTATACCATAACGTAATGTTGCGATAGAACTGAATTTTAATCACTGAATTCTAGGCTGGTACACATCACCTGGTACAGGTATATAGTGGGTTGCATGCCCACAGACTTTTTAAAGTCTCTATTTCCATAGAGAAAACAGAGTTTCTACAAGGGTGTACTTCAATTTGTTTATTTAGTCACATTACGTATGGCAGAACTGACATGGCTTACAGAGTGAATGTGAAGTAGTTTCCTATAAAGCACTTGGAATTACTGATTTTTCAGTATATACCACGATTCCAAAGGACCAGGAAGTAGATGAATCAATAATCCTATTGAAGAGCACAGTTTTTATTTCCTCTTCTAGGAAGACAAGATGGCTGGCTTTTTATACGTAACTTGGTGTAATAAAAATAAGTATTTATTGCACGCCTTTCTGTGTCTGTGTTTTCTGAATTTGGAGTATTTATCTTGTTCCAAGCACCAAGCGTCTGCTTCTGCTGTTCTCCTGGTCTAAAATGTGATTCCTCCTTTCCTCTACCTGTTCTAATGTTGCTTTCCTCCTTCAAAAACTCGCTTTAGTTAGTCTTCCTTGGAAAGCCTTTCCTGACCACTCCTCCTCATACTAGTTTGATCCTTTACACCATCTCTCATATTCTTAGAGACCCTGGAAAATAGCTTAGCGTTTAAGGATCTTTTTAACCACTTCAGGAGTCTTAGTTTGATCTCTCTACTTATACTATGAGTTAACTGAAGGCAAAGAGCAAAATTTTACTCCTTCAAATATGCCCCCTTTCTTGTTCAGCTTTTCTAGGTATTTATTTAAACAAACAAACACCACTTGATCATGACATTTATATGGGCACATTGCAGAGATTTTAAAAGATATAACAAAATATAACAAAAGAAATAAAAACTGTACCAAGTTGTGAGAACCATGGTTAAAGACACTCATGCCTAGTCTTCCAATCTTGTTATTTTGTACACAAACACTGTTAACACAGTTAAGTAAGGGTTATGCTGTACAAGTAGTTTGTTATCCTGCTTTGACAACTCTTATATTCCCCTGTTTGATGAAATATCCTTTTGAAAGATGATTTTTTAATGACGGAATAGTTTTCCATCTTAAGAATCTGTTTCACTATAAAAATTAAACAACACGTGCTGATTGACTCTGAGTTGGGGATGAAATACAGTGGCTTAAACTTCCCCTTTATCTATCCTGACTTTGAAGCATTAGGAAAAGAAAGTCAAGAAATGAGATGGGAAAACAGAAATCAAGAGAGATAACTCTCTGAAAATGTATGACCACTTTACAGAGATAACTGCGATATATTTCTGCATTGCTTATTATTGATTGTTATCTGATATAATTTTCACGATATTACTAAGAAAATTATAGCAGTTTATATAGATTTATTGATTTTAGAGAAAACTGAAAGAAAAAGTAAGGATCTGTTAAATAATTTGAACCTCAGATTAGTCTTATTTTATGTACTAATAAAATCTATAGGGGAGGAATTGATCCATTTTCAATTCCAGGGGAAAAAGTCTCAGGAAAAATTCATTCCATAAATTTATGGACTGATTCTTAAAAGATAAATCAGCTTCACACAAGGCAAAGGATCTAACGATCAGTTGGCTTTGAATCTCATCTCTCTCTATCCTTTACTCACTAGAGTCTTGGCATCACCCACACACCAGGGCTGATCCTATTGTTCAGAGGTGAGGTACGGGTGAGGGAGACTAGAAGAGGCCATGGGAGTAGGGATCTCACTGGCTCAGCCCATCTTCTATCTTACTACTGTCCTAATCTGACCTTGGCATTCCAGTAGCCCAGCAAATGGTCCTTCACTATTTGCCATTTCCCCTTTTACTACGAGCCCAGATCAGCTCATAGCTTGGTTTCATGCCTGGTCAAACCAGCAACCTGATTGACTATCCTTGAACTCCAGTATTTCCATTCTTAAAACCCTATTACCTACTGTGCAAGTATCTACTATAGCCTGCCCCCTCCTGCTGGGAAAGTCAACTGTTTTTTTTTAAAAAACCTTTTTTTTAAATTGAAGTATAGTTAATTTACAATGTTGTGTTAGTTTCAGATGTACAGCAAAGTGATTCAGTTCTATATATCTATAACTATATCCATTCTTTTTCGGATTCTTTTCCATTATGGGTTATTATAAGATATTGAATATAGTTCCCCATGCTATAGAGTAGGTCCTTATTGTTTATTTATTTTATTTATATTAGTGTGTATATGTTAATCCCAAATTCTGAATTTATCTCCCCTGCTTTGGTAACCGTAAGTTTTTCGATGTCTGTGAGTCTATTTCTGCTTTGTAAATAAGTTCATTTGTATCATTTTTTAAGATTTCACATGTAAGTGATACATGATCTTTGTCTTTGTCTGACTTACTTCACTTAATATGAATCTCTAGGTACATCCAAGTTGCTGCAAATGGCATTATTTCATTCTTTTTTATGGCTGAGTATATTCCATTGTATACATATATACCACATCTTTTTTATCCATTCGTCTGTCAATGGGCATTTAGGTTGCTTCCATGTCTTGACTATTGTAAGTAGTGCTGCAATGAATATTGGGGTCCATGTGTCTTTCTGAATTAGAGTTTTCTCCAGATATATGCCCAGGAGTGGGATTGCAGGATCATATGGCAACTCTACTTTTAGTTTTTAAAGGAAACTCCATCCTGTTCTCCATAGTGATTGCACCAGTTTACATTCCCAGCAACAGTGTAGGATGGTTCCCTTTCCTCCACACCCTCGCCAGCATTTATTATTTGTAGACTTTTTGATAATGGCTATTCTGACTGGTGTGAGGTGATACCTCATGGTAGTTTTGATTTGCATTTGTCTAATAATTAGCAATATTGAGCATCTTTTCATGTGCCTATTGGCCATCTGTATGTCTTCTTTGAAGAAATGTCTCCTAGGTCTTCTGCCCATTTTTTGATTGGGTTGTTTGTTTTTTGGGTGTTTTTTTTGATATTAAGTTGAATGAGCTATTTGTATATTTAGGTCTTCTGCCCATTTTTTGATTGGGTTGTTTGTTTTTTGGGTGTTTTTTTTGATATTAAGTTGAATGAGCTATTTGTATATTTTGGAAGTTAATCCCTTGTCAGTCGCATCATTTGCAAATATTTTCTCCCATTCTGTAGGTTGTCTTCTTGTTCACCTGGATCTTACATTTAGTATGGATACTTTCCAAATCAGCATCTGCAACATGCATAAGTCCCTTTGGACACAAAGAGGCCTTCCTTGACCCTCTATATTCAAAATAGTCCCTCTGAAATGTAAACTTTTTTTGATAGTTGATTATATTAAGGAATTTTTATCAATATTTTTAGGACTAATAAAGGTATTGTGGTTATGTTTTGAAAAAAAACTGAACAAAAACAAAAACAGTCCTTCTGTTCCCCAAGTCAACTACCTCTCCCCCCAGGCACATTCTAGATAGTCACCCTGTTTCTGTCTACATAGAACTTAACACTACCTGAAATTATTTATAAGTTTTCTATGCTCCTAATACACTTTAGATGAGTGAATTACTTGCACTTGTTAAGGATTTCACGCCAGCCTCCATGTCCCCACATTCCTATCATAATCGACACCGAGGCTGTTGACACGTATAAAATGTGCGTTTTGATGTACTCTGTGTCTGGCTTCCAGTAGGTATCAGTCATCGACGTGTAAGTTATTTAAAGAATGTGACTTCACAGTGTCAAATAAAAAACACAAGAACCACATGTACACACACATGCCATTCCCTCCTGTGCACTAACACGCATTAGTGACTATTGCCTTGGATTTATGGTATGTGTGGTGTCCATATAAAAATACAAAAATATATTCTTCTAAGTATTCTATTGACTTTGGAGATAGTAAATGGAGGCATGACAATAAACATTGTAAGCATAATCAGGAGAATAAACTTAAGAAATAGTTCGTAGGAATTTCTTTTCTTTCATATCTTTGTCAAATGACTCACCTCTATACATTTTCCACAGTGGTTTCGAGAAAGAAATGTTACCAGATTGTAAGAAATGATCCCTCTTCTTAAATGTCAGCTTTGTTGAAATGAAAACAATTTTATGAGACTGTAAACAAAATCTGTGTTCTTTTGGGTTTTTAATTATTTTTCTCTTTGTGAAAATAAGAAGAGTATCAATGTACTCAAGTGAAAATGAAAGACATGTGGAAGCAGAGTTGTACGTGTAAGAGTGAATTATATAATTTAAATGCAGTCAACCACTAGAAATACAGCTGACAATGGGCATGAGATACTCATTTTATCAGTACATGTTTCTCTTGTACTATTTTTAGCTGATTATTATCTACTTTATTTATATACAGCTTGCTCAATTGACTAAGCATTTCCTAACTCGTTTACTTAGATAAAGATGTAGCAGAGGAAATTCAGCAAGATATAATGATTTTACAGTGGCATATAGACAAGGCAGAGACAAATTCTGGATGGAATATAACTCATACAAAGCAATATGACACCTACAAAATTAGTGTGGCTGTTTTCCCAATTTAAAAAGCAAGGCTATTGAAACTCTCAATTTGTTTGAATACCTTGGTACAGAACTGATAATCAAATATTAAAAAAAAAATTAGTTGGATGGAGAAACAACAAGGTCCTACTGTATAGCACAGAGAACTATATTCAATATCCTAAGATAAACCATAATGGAAAAGAATATATAAAATATGTATATACATGTATAACTGAATCACTTTGCCATACAACAGAAATTAACACAACATTGTAAATCAACTATACTTCAATTTAAAAAATTCCCCCCCTGAAAAGAATTTAGTTGGAAAATTAGGTGGAAAAAAGTCTCTTACCTTGTTTGTGCCATTTTTTCCTAGATTTTTTTTTTTTTTGTATTAAGATGCTTTGCTTTCTTTCTGATTAAATAAACATGCACATTCTTAAACGATGACAAAAATATTTAAGAAACTATTATTCTCTCATTTTTAATTATGAAGTGAAGTCAGCTATATAATAGGTGAAATCTTGAATAATTTGTGAGAGTAAAAAAACTCAAAGGAAAAAAGAGACAAAAATATATTGTAAAACCTACACGGGTTTAGCTGTGATCTCCTTGAAAGAGTAGTTTTTTCAAAAATTCTTCAAGAGATGGTACAGTTAAGGATCTTAAAGTGCTAAGAAACATAACAAACAGTTTGGAAACTACATCTTCCAGGATCAAGAACACAGTTCCCTGAAGATTCTAAATAACTTTCTTTTGTTTACTCGTCAGGCATTTCCTGCCATATGATAAAATAAAATTACCTGTTGTTAAGGATTCTACTGGGGCTTCCCTGGTGGCACAGTGGTTGAGAGTCCGCCTGCCGATGCTAGGGAATAGGGGTTCGTGCCCCGGTCCGGGAAGATCCCATGTGCCGCGGAGCGGCTGGGCCCGTGAGCCATGGCTGCTGAGCCTGCGCGTCTGGAGCCTGTGCTCCGCAATGGGAGAAGCCACAACAGTGAGAAGCCCGCGTACCGCGAAAAAAAAAAAAAAAGAATTCTACTGTATTTTTTGAATAGATATGAAAAAAGAAAATTAAGGTTTGTTTTTTTAAATGGGAGGAATATTATTATGAATAAATTCTCAGAGCTGCTCATCTCTGAGATTACGATTCAAAGCCGGAAATGTAAGTGACGACAGCATTGTTCCCAAATTTGACTGTGCTTTCAAAAGAGTTAGTATAGTTAGGTCTTTGAACAAGATAAATAACTTTAATTGAAATAAAAGACGGGGGAGGGGGAAGGGTAAACTGGGACGAAGTGAGAGAGTGGCATGGACATATATACACTACCCAATGTAAAATAGATAGCAAGTGGGAAGCAGCTGCATAGCACAGGGAGATCAGCTTGGTGCTTTGGGACCACCAAGAGGGGTGGGATAGGGAGGGTGGGAGGGAGATGCAAGAGGGAGGGGATATGGGGATATATGTATACATACAGCTGATTCACTTTGTTATAAAGCAGAAACTAACACACCATTGTAAAGCAATTATACTCCAATAAAGATGTTAAAAAAAAAAGAAATAATATACATAAGTATAAAAAAAAAGAAAAAGTATATATTAATTGTTTGGTGAGAGTTATGGGGTCTTCAAGGGTCCCCAAAGGGCAATTTAACTGGGAAAAAAAAAGAAAGAAACAGAAGACAGGTATTTGGCCCAGGCATTCTGTCTCCATGTTTGACTAACAGCCTCCACTCCAATTGCTTCTGCCTAGTTCAGATTTCCCCTGTTCTCAGGATGCAAGTAAGAAAGCTTTCTCTGTGTTTTAAAATACACCAAATTAGTCTAACAAATCTTCATTTTTCAGAAGTCCTGCTAAAAAGGTAAAAAATGAATTTCTTCTCTTAAAAATAAAAGATGAGTAAATAAAGGCTCAAGTAGCAAGAGTCAAGTTGTCAGTGAGTCAAGAGGTGCCTAGGTCTTCTTTGCTACTTGGCTCCCTTTCTGAAACATGAATTCTTTCTATATCCGACAACATCTGAGAACTCTCTAGAAAAATAAATAAATAAAGTATAGCTTTATCAGTGGTTGTCAGGGATTACAGGAGAGAGGGGGATGAACAGTTAGAAGTCAGTGAACTTTTAGGACAGTGAAGATAATAAGTGTGATACTATAATGATGAATACATGTCTATACATTGTCCAAATCCGTAGAATGTATCACACCAAGAATGAATCCTAATGTAAACTATAGACTTTGGGTAATAATAATCTGTCACTGTAAGTTCATCAACTGTAACAACTGTACCACTCTGGCAGGGGATGTACTTTCTGTTCACATTTGATGTGAGCTTAAAACTGCTCGAAAAATAAAATCTATTAGAAAGAGAAAGAAAATAAAACCAAAAAATTATGATTATTTCTTTTCAATAAGTTATGGTTGAAAATGTAATATTTTGAGCAAAGGGTGTAAACTTGAAACCTATTTCATTATATAATGAAAAAGTATATTCCTAAAATAATTGGAACTTCAAACAACTAAAAACTACTGCAGATAGTGGATGTATATATTTCAATTTTCCCATAACTTTATAAAATATGTATATCAATATTTAAAGATTTGGATACCAAAATGTATCTGTATATGGAAATGAATACATGCATTTACAATTCTATAAAACTTCATACAAATAAAATGTAAAGATACTGGGGACCTTTCAAAATATTTCAGAACAGTGAGAGAGAGGGAAAAAAAACCCTCTCTGAATAGTTCATAGGAACCATATTTTTACCCCCTTTAAATACCATTTTGCAGCTAATTCCCTAATAGCACTTTGTAGTCATATCTGATTCAAACACAAAGCACCTCCCACTCACTAGCTAAGTAGTGGACCAGCTTCAGGGTACACATTTTTTTTTTTAAACCAGTGATGTTTAAGCAAAAAAAAATTGTATTGAAGTATAGTTGGTTTACAATATTGTAGGGGTGCACATTTTTAATAATTCACCCTTGACAAAGTTACAAATTTCTACATGTGCCAGATCTTTAGAGTTGCTTAAGCAAGTTAAAGCTTTGAATTAAAATTAAACTCTCAAAGTCAAGGATCTGTCCACAACATCAAGATGGAAGAGTAAGGGGATTGGGACTTCCCTGGTGGCACAGTGGTTAAGAATCCGCCTGCCAATGCAGGGAACACAGGCTCGAGCCCTGGTCCAGGAAGATCCCACACGCTGCGGAGCAACTAAGCCCATGCGCCACAACTACTGAGCCTGCGTTCTACAGCCCACGAGCCACGACTACTGAAGCCCACACACCGCAACTACTGAAGCCCGTATGCCTAGATCCCGTGCTCTGCAACAAGAGAAGCCACTGCAGTGAGAAGCCCACACACTGCAACGAAGAGTAGCCCCCACTCGCCGCAACTAGAGAAAGCCCACACGCAGCAACAAAGACCCAACGCAGCCAAAAATTAATTAATTAATTAATTAATTTTTAAAAAGAGTAAGGGGATATTTTTGAGTGAGTGAGACCGAAAGGGGGCATGAACCTTGTAAATGGTATAAAGGAGGATAAAGGAAAGCTCTACATGAGCCCAGTCTCCAGCCCAAGGAGTAGATAATTAGACACACGGATTTTGAGAAATGTTGACTAGCAACAAAATCGGGTCACTGTATTAGAATGAGTGCTGGGCACCAGATTTGTGGAGAGCAGACCTGACTGAGAGGCACAAACCCATCACCACTGAGCCCTCAATCCTTGGGTCATGAGCTGACCTGCTCCACAGCTCGGATTCTTTACTAATAAATTGGGGAAAATAACACTTACCTTATAGAATGAAATTTTTTCACAGAACGATATTCATGAAAATTTATAAAATATATAATGATATAAGTAACGTATCTAAAGTTGTAAATTATAGGTACAAATGGCTTATTACATTAATAGCTATAAATAAATAAGATGGAATTTCTTACCAAGGATGAATTCCAGCTGAGGTTCATTTGGAGTCTTCTGAATACCTATGAATAATAGGAACAAATTCAGACTGAAGATATTTAACTCATTATGAAAATTATGTCAACATATATTACTTTCAGCCTGCCCAGTATGTATAAATGCATTACTTGGCAGAACAAATAAACTCAGTTAATCGTCCAGACATGTATATAAGGAGTCGGTTGTCAGGGCAGGACATAATATTTGTAGCAGAACTAGATATGACTACAGATTTGATTGACCTATTTAGCACCATGGCCATAAAAAACGCAAAAACATTGCTTTTGTAAGCCGCATGACAAATATAAAACATATTTTCAACTGTTTCTGTTTCTTTTGGATACATGTAGACAGAGATGGGACCTTCACAAAGGATGACCTCACCAAAGTCCTCTCTAACATAGATTTCTCTTTCACACCACTCCAACCTGGTGTTAATAGTAAATTATTAATTAAAGAGCTACCTCTGGTTAGGTTACTCAGGACTTGATGATGGTGGTTATTCAGCTAACTTACTGTTAGCTCAAATCAGCATTCTGTTAATGTTTCTATTCCTTTTTTTGGCAATTAAAAAAAATCTATTAACATGGCTAAATGATTGAAGGTGAAGTGGGAGGGAAAGTGAGTCTGAGAAAAAGGTAAGGAAATGGGAATGTCTAATGGTTAGAAGGTAGAAAGGTAAGGCTGGGGCAAGTGATAATGTCATAGGTGGACTCTCTAAGACCACACATGGTACGGGGCTTCCTAAACAAGAGGGGCTGAAGACAGAGATGTCATTTGTAACCACTCATGGTGACCGAGAAATGTAAGAATATTGTAAAAATCTTTTCCTCATTTATTTTTACTGGTGCACCCATCAGAGACAATTTAAATTTATTAGCATTCGGTCATGAATATACTGTGTTAACTACAGATTGGCACTTGCCATCTGCCTCTACAAGGATGAAATCATGTGCTGCAGCTGCTGACCTTCAAAGGAGTTCAGGGTGGAGAGCAGAAATGAGGCACGCTGTGCTCTGGGAAAAACTGGCAGAACCGGTCTTCAGATGGTTAGATATTTTCAGATGACCATTTTATGAGCCCGATTCTTGCATCTCCTCATATCTAGAAAACCACTAAAACCCTTCAAGGTGACGTCTGCTCCTGGTGACTAGCAGAAACCTTCTGCAAAAAATATGTGCTTGATTGCATGGACTCTATCTTCACCAAAATCACATATGTACTGACCTTCCCTCCTGCCTCTTTGGAGCTGTTTCTCAGAGCTGTCTGAAATGCTGTCTCCCAGGCTATAGTCCTCATTTTGCCCCAAATAAAACTTAACTCACAGCTCTCAAATTGTGCAATTTGGTTTTTAGTCGACAACTGTTAGAACCACCTCTTTATATAAAAATCATCCATTTTTTATTTACAGAGTTCACATTTTTTTTGCAGAGTAACCATTTATTTTTATTTCCTGCTGACATTTAACATTGCTATGGTTAACAATTTTAGACTTTCCAAGAGGGGTTAAAGTGACAATCATTAGGTAGGTCTTTGTTAATTTCAAATACTGTGGGTTTTTTTAAAGGTTATTAACAATCTGCTGTAAGCTCTGACAATCAAATTTCTCAGAAAAACTCATCCAACCAATACCATTTTCTAAAGATTATATTTATAATATAAATAAAATGAGAAGCTAGGCATATGTTTGCCAGGGTTAAATTACTGGGCAACAAGAATCTTCTGAAAAGAAAAAGACACAATTTATGCTAAACAATCAAACCCAAACTCTAAGACGTTAAGCATGAGAGAAAACGTACAATTCTTCCAACGACTTTAATTACTCGAGTAGCACAAAGACCAGTGTTAATGTTCAACTGCAAATCTTGGCCAAATAGCCAAGCTTGCCCTATTTATGTGACTTAGTGTTCTCAGGCATGGCAGCGACAGGCTAAGCATCTAGTGTAACTATTGTGCCCTAATGCTTTCAACTGAAATGTCTTTGGTTTTAAAGAGAAAATTTCTATGTTCCAAAAAATAATTCCACATGAGATTATAAAACTGTTCAATAGAACGTGTACTTAAAAAGTATTTATTAATGTCTTAATACACATTCAAGAATGATGATTCTATTTGCTATTGAACCACTTCATAGATGATCATCTACCTCACCCAAGATAGAAGATGAGAGGCATATCATAGATTCAGAACACTGGAACAAACAGTGCAAAGGAACAAAGTTAGTTAATTTGGGGGGGTGCATGCATACTCACTTGTGAACTGAAATTCCCCAGTATCATTTGCCTGGGGTGTGGGCAGAAAGTTCTGGCCTTCTTCCGATGCTCCTTCCTCTTTGATTTCCATGATCAACCTTCACAGTTCTTTAAATCTTCCAAATATTTGTGCCAAAATGTCACTGCCAATGATACCTGGTTTAATACAGATGTATCTTCACACTAAAGTCCTGATATCCCACTCTGAAATTCTGCATTTAGGAAACAGCAACAGCAAAAATCTCAGTTACTTCAGAGTTCAGGATAAAGCTAAGAATTAAAGGTAGGTACAGCCTACAGCTACCTTCCTATGAACTTCTTTCCTGCCTATCCCACTTTTACTTTCAGAAACAATCCACCCAGTTAATGTACCATAAACTCTGGGTTAAATGGGTAATCTCTATGCAATTACTTTATAGTCATATGAGGGACTTCTAAATTCTGAAAGGTATATTATTTCTCTTCTAGTTCATTTTGTAAAATAGCAGATCGCTATATGTACCTAATTTAGCAGCAAGAGCAGATAGCATCTTGTCCAGGCATTAGCACGTTTTGCTAAGGCGGATCTTGCTATCATTCCTTCCATTAGAACTGCCCTCTACGCTCATCTCTCCATCCACCCTTGTTAGAACATTGTTCATGAGCACATAAAGATAATTTGGCAGGACGCTCTTCTTCCAAGGTGAGCCAACAGGTTGTTCAGGGGAGCTTCCAACCTCATCATTATCCATAAAGTGTCTTGCTGCTCTGTCTGACAAAGGTTTAATTGTTTAATGATTGGGGTATACGGGGAAAAGAATGAATAATAATTCTAAAAGGCTAAAGCTCCAAGGGAAATGAAAATAACGGCAAAATGATGAATATTAGCATGGGGAAAGAAGCCTCCAAGAATGTAATACCTATGTTGCACAGACAGCCTCAAACAGTATCAGATTCATTTTGATATTTAGCATGTTATACATGACCAAGAACGATTAGGAAAAAAATCAATGTTGTTTTAAATCAAGTTACCAGCTGAATTAAAATGTATAAAAATCTTTAAATGTCTGCCCAATGCTGTTTAATGAGATAGCAGCAGTAGAGTTTGGTTTGGAATACTGATTTGGTTTCCAGCTCCACAAGCCCACAAACTCACTCTTTGTTGTTCTTAACAAAAGCAGCTTCATTTATAATTCAGCTCTAGTTTTTAAATATCATCTGGCAAAAATTAAATCCACAAAGCATCTTGAATCTTTAGAAATGATTACAATAAGGTTGCAGATAAATACACATTGGCTTCTAAGGATACAACTAGGAATACTTGCTGGGGTAAAGGGCCATAGCACTATCAATAAGACCAAAACCATCAATTTGATAATTATATATTATTTATCTTTTTATTGAGTTATAGTTCATGTACATTATTGTATAAGTTACAGGTGTACAATATTGTGATTCACAATTTTTAAAGTTATAGTGCATTTATAGTTACTATAAAATATTGGCTATGTTCCCTATGGGGTACAATATATCCCTGTAGCTTATTTTATACATAATAATTTGTATCTCTTAATCCTCTACCACTATATTGGAAATAAAAACAAAAATAAACAAATGGGACCTAATTAAACATAAAAGCTTTTGCACAGCAAAGGAAACCATTGACAAAATGAAAAGACAACATACTGAGTGGGAGAAAAATATTTGCAAATGATATGACCGATAAGGGGTTAATATCCAAAATATATAAACAGCTCATAGAATTCAACATCAAAAAACAAACAACCCAGACACAGACTGGCTGAATGGATACAAAAACAAGACCCATATATATGCTGTCTACAAGAGACCCACTTCAGACCTAGGGACACATACAGACTGAAAGTTGAGGGGATGGAAAAAGATATTCCATGCAAATGGAAAACAAAACAAAGCTGGAGTAGCAATTCTCATATCAGACAAAATAGTCTTTAAAGTAAAGACTATTACAAGAGACAAAAAGGACACTACATAATGATCAAGGAATCGATCCAAGAAGAAGATATAACAATTGTAAATATTTATGCACCCAACATAGGAGCACCTCAATACATAAGGCAAATGCTAACAGCCATAAAAGGGGAAATTGACAGTAATACAATCATAGTAGGGGACTTTAACACCACACTTTCACTTTCACCAATGGACAGATCATCCAAAATGAAAATAAATAAGGAAACACAAGCCTTAAATGATGCATTAAAAAAGAAGGACTTAATTGATATTTACAGGACATTCCATCCAAAAACAACAGAATACACATTCTTCTCAAGTGCCCATGGAACATTCTCCAGGATAGATCATATCTCGGGACACAAATCAAGCCTTGGCAAATTTAAGAAAATTGAAAACGTATCAAGTATCCTTTCTGACCACAACGCTATGAGACTAGATATCAATTACAGGAAAAACTCTCTAAGAAATACAAACACATGGAGGCTAAACAACACACTACTTAATAACCAAGAGATGACTGAAGAAATCAAAGAGGAAATCAAAAAATACCTAGAAACAAATGACAATGAAAACACAATGGCCCAAAACCTATGGCATGCAGCAAAAGCAGTTCTAAGAGGGAAGTTTATAGCAATACAATCCTACCTTAAGAAACAAGAAACATCTCAAACAAACAACCTAACCTTACACCTAAAGCAATTAGAAAAAGAAGAACAAAAAAACCCCAAAGTTAGCAGAAGGAAAGAAATCATAAAGATCAGATCAGAAATAAAAGAAAAAGAAATGAAGGAAACAATAGCAAAGATCAATAAAACTAAAAGCTGGTTCTTTGAGAAGATAAACAAAATTGATAAACCATTGCCAGACTCATCAAGAAAAAAAGAGAGGGGCTTCCCTGGTGGCGCAGTGGTTGAGAGTCCGCCTGCCAATGCAGGGGACGCAGGTTCGTGTCCCAGTCCAGGAAGATCCCACATGCCGCGGAGCGGCTGGGCCCGTGAGCCATGGCTGCTGAGCCTGCGCGTCCGGAGCCTGCGCTCCGCAACGGGAGAGGCCACAGCAGTGAGAGGCCCGCGTGATACAAAAAAAAAAAAAAAAAAAAAAGAGAGAAGACTCAAATCAACAGAATTAGAAATCAAAAAGGAGAAGTAACAACTGACACTGCAGAAATACAAAGGATCATGAGAGATTACTACAAGCAGCTATATGCCAATGAAATGGACAACCTGGAAGAAATGGACACATTCTTAGAAAAACACAACCTTCTGGAACTGAAACAGAAAGAAGTAGAAAATACAAACAGACAAATCACAAGCACTGAAATTGAGACTATGATTAAAAATCTTCCAACAAGCAAAAGCCCAGGACCAGATGGCTTCACAGGTGAATTCTATCAAACATTTAGAGAAGAGCTAATACCTATGCTTCTCAAACTCCTCCAAAATATAGCAGAGGGAGGAACACTGCCAAATTCATTCTACAAGGCCAACATCACCCCGATACCAAAACCAGACAAAGATGTCACCAGGAAATAAACACACAGGTCAATGTCCCTGATAAACATAGATGCAAAAATCCTCAACAAAATACTAGCAAACAGAATCCAACAGCGAATTAAAAGGATCATACACCATGATCAAGTGGGGTTTATCCCAGTAAGGCAATATATGCAAATCAATCAATGTGATACACCATATTAAAAAATTGAAGAATAAAAACCATATGATCATCTCATAGATTTAGAAAAAGCTTTTGACAAAATTCAACAACAATATATGATAAAAAGCATCCAGAAAGTAGGCATAGAGGGAACTTATCTCAACATAATAAAGGCCATATATAACAAACCCACAGTCAACATCATTCTCAGTGGTGAAAAACTGAAACCATTTCCACTAAGATCAGGAAAATGACAAGGTTGTCCCCTCTCACCACTATTATTCAACATAGTTTTGGAAGTTTTAGCCACAGCCATCAGAGAAGAAAAAGAAATAAAAAGAATCGAAATCGGAAAAGAGGAAGTAAAGCTGTCACTGTTTGTAGATGACATGATACTATATAGAGAGAACCCTAAAGATGCTACCAGAAAACTACTAGAGCTAATCAATGAATTTGGTAAAGTAGCAGGATACAAAATTAATGCCCAGAAATCTCTTGCATTCCTATACACTAACGATGAAAAATCTGAAAGAGAAATTAAGGAAACACTCCCATTTACCACTGCAACAAAAAGAATAAAATATCTAGGAATAAAACTACCTAAGGAGACAAAAAACCTGTATGCAGGAAACTATAAGACACTGATGAAAGAAATTAAAGATGATACAAACAGATGGAGAGATATATCATGTTCTTGGATTAGAAGAATTAACATTGTGAAAATGACTCTACTACCCAAAGCAATCTACAGATTCAATGCAATCCCTATCAAACTACCAATGGCATTTTTCACAGAACTAGAACAAAAAATTTCACAATTTGTATGAAATACAAAAGACCTTGAATAGCCAAAGCAATCTTGAGAAAGAAAAACAGAGCTGGAGGAATCAGGCTCCCGAACTTCAGACTATACTAAAAAGCTACAGTAATCAAGACAATATGGTACTGGCACAAAAACAGAAATATAGATCAATGGAACAGGACAGGAAACCCAAAGATAAAACCACGCACATATGGTCTCCTTATCTTTGATAAAGGAGGCAGGAACATACAATGGAGAAAAGACAGCCTCTTCAATAAGTGGTGCTGGGAAAACTGGACAGCTACATGTAAAAGAAAGAAATTAGAACACTCCCTAACACCATACACAAAAAAACCCTCAAAATTGATTAAAGATCTACATGTAAGGCCAGACACTATAAAACTCTTAGAGGAAAACACAGGCAGAACACTCTATGACATAAATCACAGCAAGATCCTTTTTGACCCACCTCCTAGAAAAATGGATATAAAAACAAAAGTAAACAAATGGGACCTAAGGAAACTTAAAAGCTTTTGCACAGCAAAGGAGACCATAAACAAGATGAAAAGACAACCCTCAGAATGTGAGAAAATATTTGCAAATAAAGCAACTGACAAAGGATTGATCTCCAAAATTTACAAGCAGCTCATGCAGCTCAATAACAAAAAAACAAAAAACCCAATCCAAAAATGGGCAGAAGGCTTAAACAGACATTTCTCAAATGAAGATATACGGATTGCCAACAAACACATGAAAGAATGCTCAACATCATTAATCATTAGAGAATTGCAAATCAAAACTACAATGAGGTATCACCTCACACTGGTCAGAATGGCCATCATCAAAAAATCTACAAACAATAAATGCTGGAGAGGGTGTGGAGAAAAGGGAACCCTCTTGCACTATTGGTGGGGATGTAAATTGATACAGCCACTATGGAGTACAGTATGGAGGTTCCTTAAAAAACTAAAAATAGAATTACCATACGACCCAGCAATCCCACTACTGGGCATATACCCTGAGAAAACCATAATTCAAAAAGAGTCATGTACCACAATGTTCATTGCAGCTCTATTTACAATACCCAAGACATGGAAGCAACCTAAGTGTTCATCAACAGATGAATGGATAAAGAATATGTGGCACATATATATGGTGGAATATTACGCAGCAATAAAAAGAAATGAAATTGAGTTATTTGTAGTGAGGTAGATGGACCTACAGTCTGTCATACAGAGTGAAGTAAGTCAGAAACAGAAAAACAAATACCGTATGCTAAAACATATATATGGAATAAAAAAAAAAGTTCTGAAGAAACTAGGGGCAGGACAGGAATAAAGATGTAGAGAATGGACTTGAGGACATGGGGAGGGGGAAGGGTAAGCTGGGACGAAGTGAGAGAGTGGCATGGACTTATATATACTACCAAATGTAAAATAGCTAGTGAAGATGATTGATGGGACAAGGAAAAATCCAAATGCTTCTATCTGCTGTAATGAAAGGAAGGGGGTAAGCAGAAAATGAGGTATGATCTGAAAAGTAAGTGACAGAAACTTGAGGATAGTCTCCCTAAGAATCTCAGTTGTTTTTTTCTTTTTTCTTTCAAGGGCATATTTGGGAACTATGAATAAGGAAATATTTCTTGACTTCAAAAGCATAGTTCAGGCTGTCATACTGACTGAAGTAAGTCAGACAGAGAAAGACCAATATCATATGATATTGCTTATATGTGGAACCTAAAAAAATGGTACAAATGAACTTATTTACAAAACATTAGTAGAGTCACAGACATAGAAAACAAACTTATAATTACCAGGGTGGGAGGGGGGAGGGATAAATTGGGAGATTGGAATTGACATATACACACAACTGTATATAAAATGTATAATTAATAAGGACCTACTGTATAGCACAGGGAACTCATCTCAGTACTCTGTAATGGCCTACATGGAAAAAAAATCTAAAAAAGAGTAGCTATATGTAAAACTGATTCACTTTGCTGTACAGCAGAAACTAACACAACAATGTAAATCAACTATACTCCAATAGAAGAATTAAAAAATAATAATAAAAATTAAAAAAAACCAAAAGCCTAGTTCATAAAGGAAAATATTAATAAATTTGATTACATTAAAATAAAATATTCTGTAAGCAAAAGATACAATAAAGCATGCGATAACAAATTACATACTGGGAAAATATGTTTGTAACACAGCAGTTTTCAGCTTCTGTTTCGACAAAGATGTAAAGAATATTACTCCTACCGTAAACTCAAGAAAAAGCTGAATAATATATAAAACCGTAACTTTTCCTTAACTAATCAGAGAGTTTAGGTCTCAGAGGTCTCAGAGATCTGAGGTCTCAGATCTCAGACAACCAGGCTGAAATCTAAGGAAAGACAAAGGCCTCCACAGAGCAGAGCTTTCAGGCACAGGAGGAAGGGGTGTCAGTCTCCAAAGAAGCTGGTAATAAGAATTCAATTGAAATATTTAATGACTTACTCAAGGTCAGGAGTAGGCCAGCATGAGTGTATAGAGCTTCTGATAGCCACAAATTCAAAGGTAGTTTGTCCCCACTAACAGACTTTCATGGACCTCATCACATACTCATAAGAAAGACTGGGAGCACACTAGGATCTGAAGAAGGCAATCCTCGGTGATACAGGCCTGGGAGAGCAGAGCAGCAGTCACTGCAGAGAAAACATAGCACAACACTTGCATCCTTATCCCTACAGAACAAAAATGGCAGACCCTGTTGCCATCAGCACACAGGTGAAAAATTGCAATTAGGGGATGGAACAAGAGAAGGGAAGGAAAGTTTCCTGGGATCAGATCATTAGAGATCTTCTGATCCTCTATTTCTAAGACAGGGACAGGGTCATTGAGAAAGCCCCTTCCCTAAGACCCAAGAACACAGATTTTGCCTAAGATCAACATTGAAGTAGAACAACAGAGAATGTTTCTGCTCCCAAACACCAGGCCAGCAAACACTAAGAAATAAGTTAACAGTAGGTTACCACTGGGGGAGACACAGAAGCATGAATAGTGACCTCTCTGATGTAGAAGTTCCCAGGAAAAGTCTAAACTGGAGGGTGGAGAACAAATTCTCCAGCCACCCAAATCCCACCCTAAACACCAGTGAACACAGGAGTAAATCTGAAGCTACAGGTGCATTGAGGGTGGGCATAGCAACAACAAAACCCTAACCCAGCTCAGTTACTGACTAGATTGATTCAACTCCCCCAACACACAAAGGCTTAACAGAAAAAGAGAAAAGCTCACTTCCAGGCCTAAGTACTAATTCTTTCATACCCTACTATCCTACACACAACACAAAATAGACGAAGGTGAAGAAGAAGATGGATAAGAACAAAAACACACTCAAGAGAAAAAGCAAATACACAATCAAGAGATCCAGACTCAGAAAATACCCAAATTTGGAACTATCAGAAAGAGAGTATATTAAAGACTGTAATGGGAAAGGTAGACAACCTGCATGACCACATGGAGATTTTCAGCAAAGACAGAAACTAGTGGAAAAAGTCCAATGGATATGCTAGGAATGTAAAACACCAGCATCAAAGATGAAGAATGCCTTTGATGGGTTCATCAGTACATGTGACACCATCATGGAAATAATCTGTGAACTTGAAGACAGGCCAATAGAAATAACCCCAACAGAAATACAGAGAAAAAAAGTGAAAATGCATGAGAGCATTCAAAAACTGTGAGACAGTACCAACCAAAATGCATTATCCAAATCTCAGAAAAAAGAAAAAGACAGAATAGATAGTTGAAAAGACAATGGCCTAGGATTTTCCAAAAATATTTAAAAACATCAAAACACCAATTTAAGAAGCTCAGAAAACACCAAGCAGAGTAGTGCGCGCGCGCGCGCGCGCACACACACACACACACCAATAATCAAATAAGCAAATCAAACAAAAATTAAAAAAAAAAGAAACTTCTACATATGTTCAACCTACTGAAAACCAAAGATAAGAGAAAATTTTTGAGGTAAAAAAATTTTGACCGCAAAAAAGGCAAAGTACACGTAGAGTAACAAAAGAAGAAAATATCTTGGACTTCTTGTTAGAAACTATGTAAGTGACATCTTAAAAAATCTGAGAGAATAAAAACTGTCAGCCCAAAATTCTACACAAAGTAAAAATAACTTGTAAAAAATAAGGAGAGGTAAAGACTTTTAGCCAGACAAATAATTGACAAATTCATTAGAAGCAGACCTGCACAGCAAGCAATATTAAAGGAAGTTCTTCAAGCATGACATTACAGAAAGATACTTGGATCTACAAAAGAAATGAAGAGCACTACAAATGGTATGAAGAAAAATATATGTTAATTTCATCTTTTCTTACTTTGAGTGACTATAACAGATAATTGCCCAAAGCAGGGCTTGGCATAATTTTCCTGTTAAGGAAAGATAGTAAATATCTTAGGCCTTTTGGGCCATACAGTCTCTGTTACAACCACTCAGTGCTGCTGCCACAATGTGAAAGCAACCATTGACAACACATAAACGAATAGGCATGCCCATGTTACGATAACATTTTATGCAAAACGAATTGTTATTTAGGATTTGGCCTGCAGGCTAGTATTTGCCAAGCACTGGTCTAGAGCACAATTAGTAGCAATGTATTGTATGTTTATAGCATGTGTTTGCTATAACATCAATAGCAAAAATGATGGGAGGAATGAATAGGGAGTTATTGTTTTTACACTAAAATTATAGTATACAATTATATCACTAAAATATATGAAAGTAGACTGTGATTAATTAAAATGTATATGGTACTTCCTAGGGTGACCATTCATATTTTTTAAAAAATAAGTATAAATAATAAGCCAATAGTGGAGGTAAAATGGAATAACAAAAAATATACAATAATCCAAAGGTGGGAGAGAAAGACCAAAAAAGATGGAATAAATAGACAAAAACTAGCCAAATATTTGTTTTTAATCCAACCACATCAATAATTACATTAAATGTAAACAGTCTACATACACAGACACACACACACGCACAGCAATTAAAAAGAGAGATTATCAGCTTGGACAAAAAAGGAAGGACTAACTCTATGTTTCATAGTTATATTTAAATATAATGACATATATAGGTTAAAGTAAAAGGATCAAAAAATTTAAACCATGCAGACACTAATCAAAAGAAAATTGAAGTGGCTATATTAATATCAAGTAAAATAGATTTCACATGAAGGAATGATATAATGACAAATGGTTAATTCACCAAAAAGACATAACAATCCTAAAGGTACATGCACCTAACAGCAGAGCTTCATAATACGTGAAACAAAAACTTAAAAAACTAAAAGGAGAAATAGACAAATCCACAATGATATGCTTGGAGACATCAACATCCCTCTCCCAGTAATGGCTAGAACAAGTAAACAGAAATCAGTGAGGATACAGAAGACAACAACAGTACCAGCAACTTGACCTAACTGACATTTATAACACAACGAATTCAACAACAACAGAATATACATATTTTTTTCAAAGTATACATGCGATATTCACTAAGATCATATCCTAGGTCCTAAAACAAACCTTAACAAATTTAAGAGAATTGCAATAAAAACAAGTGTGTGCATATATAAAACACACTAATACTCATTAGAATCAGAATAAAATCACTACACTACATATCAAACTATGCTTTCAGGGAAATTTATAGTATTAAGTGCTTATAATAGAAAAATAAAGGTCTCAAATCAATGATCTAAGCTGTCACCTTATAACTAGAAAAGGAGCAAATTAAACCTAAAACAAGCAGAAATACTGTGTGTAATAGAGATAACTGATAAAGATTTACTTTCCAGAATATCTTAAGAATGGTAGCAAAACAACCCAACAGAAAAAACTAGCAAAATATGTAGACAGGTAATTCAAAATTATTAAACACAAATTGTCAAGAAACTTATTAAGAGATTCTGAACTTCACTAGTTATCATGGAAATGCAAATTAAAGCCAAATGAGATATCATTATACGACCATCAATAAGTAAAAATTTTAAAGTCTCAAAACCTCAAATATTGATGAGGATTTCGAGCAATATAAACTTTTATGTACTGCTGGTGTTCCAGTCACAATGGAAAATAATTTGGTAATATCTAGTAAAGTTGAAAAGCAATTCTACTTCCAATCATACATTCTAGAAAAATTCTTGCAAATGCATACCAGAAGACAGTTAAAAGAATGTTTATAATGAATCAACTTCTAATAATAAAATACTGAAACAGGCTAAATGTCCATCAATAAGAAAGTAGATAAATATAATGTGATCTATTCATTCTGCATAGACTGGATTTTCATTTCACATACCAACATTGATTAACTTCACAAAGTATAGAGAAAAAAGGGAGAAAGAGTGAAGAGGAGACTAAGACGGGGGTGGGGGTTGGGGGAAGAAAGAGGATGGCATTTATAGAAAATTTTAAAACATGTAAAATAATATTCCAGTTCTGTATTGCATAGGGGTACACACACATGAGGTACAATCACAGAGAAATGCATGATAAACACTAAAATCAGAATAGTTATGATATTTGGGAGGAAGGGTGTAGGAAATGTGATCAGGAAGGGGAACACAGGGGTTTTCAACTGTATTGGGAAAGTTTGATTTATTAAACGGGGTAACAGGTACAAAACATCTACTATATTTTTCTTTATGACTTTGGTAGGAATGAATTTAACAAACTGAATTATGTTAACGTGTTGAGAGGAAATGGGAGGAACTGAGAAGCTTTGAGAAGACAGGTGGAGTTTTGTGCTGGCCTTTATGAGCACTGGATGAGGAAGTGGGGCAGTTGTATGGGTCCATCTGGGCCTGGAGACACAGGTTTGTGGAGGCCTCAGTCTGACTAGCTGTGTGGCTTTCTTCAGCGGGGCTCAGCAGCCTGGTGGAGAAGGACAGATTAGTTGACATAGTGTTGGGGTTTTGTCTGTGGATGCAGTGAGAGAAGGGTGAAGCTGAGAATGCAATACTACTAAGGCGACTGAAAAGTTTCTACGCTAGATTGGGAAGTCATTAATGGGGAAAGATGTGACAGATTGGGGGCTGAGAGAAGAATTCACTCCTAAGGGATAACTTAGGGTATTGTCATGGGATAAATGACAGGCCAAATCCTAAATAACAATTAGTTTTGCATAAAATGTTATCGTAACATGGGCATGCCTATTCGTTTATGTATTGTCAATGGTTGCTTTCACATTGTAGCAGCAGCACTGAGTGGTTGTTACTTAGGGTATTGTCATGGGATAAACGAGTGGATGAAATAGAGTGGTGTTGATGGTCACTAGAGCATAAAAAGACAAAGAAACTGTACCAGCAAGGATGCTAGATGGGTTATTCCCATGGGAATTGCAATTGCCCAGAGGGATAGCAGGCAGAACCTGGGGACCAAGGGAAGACTATGTGTCTGGTAGAAAAGTCTAAAGAGAACAGGAGTTTGGTCAATGAGCATGATAAATAGGGACAGAGGTGTGGCATAGCCAGACATAACAGCTTAGGAGGCCTCTTGTGGCACCAGGAAAACAGTAACCCTGCCTCCAGGCTCTGTATATGTGGCCAATCTACATTACAGTAGGCAGCAGGGTAGCAGAAAACTCCAGCAAAGCAGGTTTCCATTGAGACAAACAGACAAAGAAAACATTTTCTCAGGAGGTAGAAGGCAGATGAGACTATTTTTCATAGAAACAGAAGACCCCAAGGACCTTATGTAATTATTTTAGAAGTGAGAGGATCAGAGGAAGATTGAGTCATAGCCAACTAAGCCCATGGCAAAATGGGGACGAAATAATGGCCAGGATACATGACAGGAGGCACCTGTGGTTTAGGACATATCCCAGGATGACACGGGTGTGAGGCATCATACAATGGGCCATTCTTGGGTTCTGAGTGGACCTCTGGTTAAAGATGCTTCCTGGCCGGTTCAGCTGAGGTCCAGGCAGGGAGTACTGGAGGCTTGATGACACTGTATACCTATGACTTTCACTTAAGTTTCCAAACATTGCTCTGATATGAAGTGTTGAATGAATTATTATTTCCTAGCCATTTCAAGAAGAAACATAAAGTCTCCATTATGTTGATGGTATAGCCTTTCAGCTACTAAACTGCTCACTTCATGTCAGTGTTTCAAAACTTCTGGAGCCAGGACTTCATTCTGATAAACCAGATATAATTCACAATGCCAAATCACTTTAAAACCTTCTAAACGTCTGGAATTTGCAACATGGCGTGTGGATGGGCTGATCTTCTAAGGGTCGGCCGCATGCTATATGATGCTAAGAAGAGGTAAAATCAGGAATGTGATCCTGATGGGATTTACCCCTGCCTTCTCAGCTCCTTTCCTCTCATGGGAAATGTCAAGTACTTTGAAGACTACCATCACTGCAGGAAAATTATATTCACAGTTTTTCAACCAGGCCTCTATTCTCAGTAACATGGATTTATTCTTACGCTGTATCATTCAAAAGTAATAGCAGAATTAAAAATAAGATTTCAGGAAAAAATATTTCCTTGGAAAAAAATGGCATAAATTGGCAAATATTTTACCTAAAAAATTCAGGCACGTATTTAAGGTCAAAGTCCCTCCTGGCTTCTCATGAGGGCCCTGACCAGACAGAGGATATGAACCAGCCATGGATGAACGTTCAGGAGCAATGATTCTGTCCAGGAAAACCAATTGTGTCAGGAGACAATTGAATGCTCCAGGCCAACAGTATGGTTTTACTACTAATATTAAATTTGGTGAGGACACGCTTCGTCACAAGTAGAATAAAGATGAGAGTTGTCAGAGCTCCACTTTGATCAGAAGTCCAGCTTTGGGGGCTCAGTCAGCTACGTCCTCCTCAATTTTATCACGAGGAAGCAGCACGGATATGTTTTCATAATTCTATTTATAACATCCTGTCTGATTGAAACATACTCCTCTCTGGTTCTTTTACTTGATCCTGATGCAAATATACTTTCAGTGGTCAAGTCAGCATGAAACATAATCAAGACCAAAAATTAAAAATAATTGAAATTTTAAAATAGACCCAAATGACTGAACACTTCCAACTCTCCAGATCCATCATTCTGGTTACTTAACAAAGGGATAATATTTTCTTCATTTGTTTCTTTAAATTGCAGAGCTGTCTTTCAGAGATCGCAATCCCGGTCAAGAAATAATCCCAAATTACAATGAGTATTAAATGGTCACTGAAACTAGCAAAATCTTGATGTTCAGAAGGACAGAACACAAAGCAGCAATACAGAGAACTCAGTTCCGCAAGCTTAGTCCAAAGGACTACGTCTCTGGCTCATTCTCAACCAGAGGTCAGTCTGTCGCTCATTTGTTTCAAATTAGTATAAGAACAACGTGGGTCTCCACTGTATATAAAGTCAGAAAGGGAGGCTCTGTCAATCCCTGTGACAAGGCACCCTTAACTTAATCCCGAGAACTCAGCACACCTCAGCCCTACAGCAGATCTGCACCAGCATTTAAAGTTTCCAACAACGATCAGATGTCCTAAGGGGGAACAGTTGGACCAGCTTTGGGAATACAGCTGGTCAGCCTCTGACTTGTTAGACTGTGTTCCGTGTCAGTTATAAAAATGACAGCAACCTGAAGAATTACAAAGTAGAGATGTGAAAACATGTTTGATTTAATCTCAGTCATCTCTTCACGAGAGGTGTGTTACCTATGTCTACCTATCATCACTCTTTAAACACTGAGATAAAAATGTTCTAACAGAATATAGAATTGAAGAGACTTAAGGAAACTAGGGGTCATTTCATTCAAGAGATGAGCACACTGAGACCCAGAGATGGGACAGAAAATCTCCATGGGCTAGGTGGCCACACTGGGATCAGCGAGAAGGTCTTTTGTTCTAAGGTGGGCTTTTACCCTTTTGTTCACAGTGTGACACTCCTGGTTGCTTCTCCCATGTCATCCAAAGGATAGGAACTTTCATTGAATGTTCCAGAACAGACTGTAATTTCATGGAAATTTTTTTTCTATAAATACTTCATGTGACTCATTGCATTTTTGCTTACTTAACGAAAACTTGTAAAGCTGGTCTCGAGCTCCAAATACACTGTTTTGTTTTTTTAATTGCTATCACACAGCAGAGGTTTAAGAAATTGTACGGGCTTCCCTGGTGGCGCAGTGGTTGAGAATCTGCCTGCCAATGCAGGGGACACGGGTTCAAGCCCTGGTCTGGGAAGATCCCACGTGCCACGGAGCAACTGGGCTCGTGAGCCACAACTACCGAGCCTGCGCGTCTGGAGCCTGTGCTCTGCAACAAGAGAGGCCGCGATAGTGAGAGGCCCGCGCACCGCGATGAAGAGTGGCCCCCGCTCGCCGCAACTAGAGAAAGCCCTCGCACAGAAACGAAGACCCAACACAGAAAAAATAAACAAATTAATAATTTAAAAAATGGTACAAGAGGGTTTTATGGCAATTCACTAGATGCTTGGGTATTTTTAAATGGCCTTCTCTTCATCTGAAAACTAACTAAAGGACAGGACTCTACTGTCTACACTTAAGACGACAGGGCTTTTTTCCTGATACTTTTATTTGGCAGCTGCATATTCTAAATGTCATGGCTCCTAGCAGCCCGTCTCAAGCCTATCTCAGGAAGCAGAGATGCACAGAGAGAATCTTAATTTGGATGGAGGCTGATTCTTTTCTCACCTGTACTAAAGAGGACTCCGAGGAAACGCTGCTGCGGCAACGGCGTTTCCTCTTACAAGATGATGCCATAACATTTTCCACCAGCTTTCTTGAGGTATAATTGACAAATGTAATTGTGTCTATTTAAAGGGTGCAAAGTGATGCTTTGATAGAGTGATGCAATAACGTTTAAGGAACACCCTAACTAGGCAACAAAGTGATCTCAAATATTTTAATGAGTGTGAGGCCCTCTCCCTGTGTCAGGGGACAACAAATTAATGAGTTGTGCAAAGTATGTATAATGAAAAAAATGACATGAAAGGAAGGTATACACATGATATATCACATGCTCTGACCAGGGTATATAAGCATCCCTCTACACGTGCTGATATTCATACTCAGGATCTTGTCTTGAACAGCAAACCAAAGTCACCACCCCTGACACCATGAGCCGTTACAGGAACTATTACGGAGGCCTAGGCTTCAGCTATGTTGGCTTTGGTGGCCTGGGCTTTGGTAATGGCAGCATCTGCAGACTGGGCTATGGATGTGACTTCAGAGGCTACGGGTATGGCTCTGGTTATGGACATTTCGAATATGTCTGCCATGGCCACCTATCCACCAGAAAATGGATTTTCTAGCTTCTGCCGAAATCCTACCACAGGAGCCCAACAGCTGAAATTATAGGGAGCTTTCCAAATTATGATCTCAAAAACTGGACAACAAAGATCATGCTGGAGTTATTACACAAAAATATCTAGCTTCTCAGAATTTTGGACGATTTTTCAGTAGACTCCTGCATCTCCATCACAATCCTAGAATCCTCTAATTTTGCTTTTGTAACTGATTGGGATTGTCCATTCACCTTCCAATAAAACATTAAATTTGAAACAAACAAATAACAAACAAGAAAGTTTCAAAATCCTTATGAACACTGTCACACATGTACACCGAAGGCCAGTTAAATACCACCTGCTCAAGCAAAACTAAAACTGAAGTGTCAGCTTTATCCACAGGCCATTTCTAATATAGACATCAGAAGTTATTCACTCACAGAACCGACCGAATTCCTTATGAGGATACATTTCAGGTTCAAATTAGTATTGACTGAATTAGCTATAGTTTCTGATGATTAATTGCTCGTTTTCTTTTGAAATCTGAAATTTCAAAGTAAGACAGATAATGAATTTAATTAAAATTTTATCTTCTGTTTTTATTATGACAGGCAAGAATAAATGTGTATTCATGATGATTGTAATTTCACTTTAACTCTCCAGAGACATTCATAGAGTGCCTGAGGTTATCTACAAAGAATATAATATGACATAACTAAGTTTTCTCATTCTTACTGCAGATGATGAGTCTGAATTCTTTCACTGCAAGCAGTTTCTTTACACACAAATGTGTACACAGTCACACATTCTACCTAAAATATTTACTCAATAAAACTGCACCACAACAAGAGCAAACACAGGTACTCAAAAATGTAAAAAAAAGGAAAAGGAAAAGAAAGAAAATTTAATTGCTAAACTTGAATTGGGAAGAATATCTACGAAAAGAACAAGGCTGAGTAGTGAAGTTCCAAGCCATTGTTCCACCTGCAAATTCATTTAGAGTTTCTCTGGTGCCTCTCATGCAACTAAAAAAAATCATGGATTAATTTAATGAATTCCTCTATCACATGGGCTAATCTTCTGTGATCAGCTGGAGTAAATGAAGGATTATTACTGAGGCAGTATGGTATTTAAGCTCAGATTTTATGTGAAAAGTATGTCATTAATTTATGCCTGAATACTGAATAAAACTTTTTCCTTCCCCATCTTTTCAATCTCAGGATGAAGCTCTCCAACTCTTAGGATTGTTTTGATCCCACACGTAAGGAAAAGTAAGGAAAGGAAATACCATAATCATTAGTTCATGTGACATGTATTTATTGAGCATATACTATACAGAATGTAATGTTGTAAATAGAAAAATTTCCTTTTATATTCTGTCTTTGCCAAAGTACTAATTTTCAATCCTTAAATAGCATAACCAACATAACATCCACCTCTGCATGCTCCTCTCCCTCTTTCTCCACCCCTCTACTCCCCACACCCCTCTATCTCCCACCCCATAACATTTTAGCACTTAATACTCACTGGCTCTTTTCCCTTTAGTGAACTACTCTGGGAATTTCTTCACCAGTTGTTTTTCCTTTGTCTAGCAAGTTAGTAAGTCTGTCTTTGTTTGACTATTTCTTGCTGTTGTGTTCTGGAATCTTTTATAATTTAACTCTATTTTAGTCTAGCATGCATATCTGAATCCCTATTACAGTAATTTAGCACGAATGACATTGTAGTAAAGTGGTGAAGAGAGCTATTATAGACCCAGACTACCTAGGCTCTGCCACTTTGAGACCTTGGGCAATTAACTCAACCATATTATTCCTTAGTTACCTCATCATAAGCTGGTAAAATGGTAATACCTGTCTAACAAATTGTGGAGAGAAGTAAATAAATTAACATATGCAAAACTTTTAGGTATTCCATTTCTAGCAGAAATGGACCAAAGCAACTGAATACTATATGTCCCGCTGATCAGAAGTAGATACAAAAAGCAAGATACCTGAGCATTTTGATAAATAAACAAAAGCAGGAAAATTGTAAGAAGGAGCTAAAACTTGAAGAATTAAGTCACAGGAGGGTGAAGTTTTCATTTCCCCTCTGTTTTCTTATAGTTTTGACCTGAAGGCAGTCCTTATTTTTTTGACATGGGCCATAAAACTGTGACAGGTTTAAAAGAATTTAAATCATATAAGCATGTTTTCAGAACATAACAGTATTAAACTAGAATTTAATTACAGAAAAAAATCTGAAAATACAAATATTTGGGAAATAGGCAACACATTCCTATATAACCACTGGGCCAAAGAGGACATCACGAAAGTAATTAGAAAATAATTTGAATTATGAAAGTAAAAAATAATATCAAAATTTGTCAAATGCAACAACTAAAGTAGTGCTTACAGAAATTTAGTAAGTGGGCTTCCCTGGTGGCGCAGTGGTTGAGAGTCCACCTGCTGATGCAGGGGACATGGGTTCGTGCCCTGGTCTGGGAAGATCCCACATGCTGCAGAGTGGCTGGGCCCGTGAGCCATGGCCACTGAGCCTGCGCGTCCAGAGCCTGTGCTCCGCAATGCGAGAGGCCACAACAGTGAGAGGCCCACATACAGCAAAAAAAAAAAAAAAAAGAAAAGAAATTTAGTAAGCTACTATTAGGAAAGTCTCAAATCTATGATTTAAGCTGCCATCTTAGAAAACTAGAAAGAGTGCATTAAACTCAAAGCAAGCAGAAGGAAGAGAATAATATAAGTAAAAGCAAAATCAATGGGATTGAAAATTAAAACAACTGAGAAAATCAATAAATCCAAAAGCTGTTTCTTCACAAAGATAAATAAAATTGATACACTTCTAGCCAGACTGACCAAGAAAAAAGAGAGAAGCTATAAATTACCAATAAACTACATTTCAATTTTTTAAAAAGGTGTAACTTAGATAAAATTGAACACTTTCTTGAACAAAAACTACCAAATCTCACTCAAGCAGAAATGTATAACCTGAATAGCTCTGTAACTATTACAAACTTGAACTCATATTTAAAAACTACAAATAAAACTCCAGGCTAGATGACTTTCCTGATGAGTGGTACTAAAAATTTGAAGAACAAATAACAAAAATCTATACAAACTCTTTGAGAATACCAAAAGTGGGGAATAATTTCCAACTCATTTAATGAGGCCAGCATTAACCTAATGCAAAATCAAAGACACCATAAGAAAAAAAAAGAAGACCAATATCTCTCATGAACTTAGACTCACAAAAAAATTATCAACAAAACCTTAGCTATAGCGAATCTAATTCAAAAGTATACAAGAGGGGTTTATTCTAGAATAAACCGTATACAGAGGGGTTTATCTAGGAATGAAAAACTGGTTCAACATTCAAAAATCTCTCAATGTAATTCACTATATCAACAGAATAAAAAACAAAACCTATGATCATCTCAAAGATGCAGAAAAAGTAACTGACAAAATTCAATGTACAGAAAATAAAAACTCTCATCCAGAAAATTAAAAACAAACAAAAAAACCTCTCAATTTAGGAGCAGAATGGAAGTACTTTAGCTTGATAATGGCCATCTACAAAAATGCCACAGCTATCATCATAACTGGATAATAAAAGACTCAGTACTTTGCTGCTAAGGTCAGGAATAAGGTAAGAATTTCCACTCTCATCTTTCCTCTTCAATATCATACTGGAGGTCATGACAATTGCAACAAGTCAAGAAAAACATACAAGACATACAGATTGGAAAGGAACAACTAATGTTGTCTCTTTGCAGACAACATGATTATCTATGTCGAAAATAACCAAAAATATCTACCAGAAAAGCTAGAAATAATCAGTTCATCAAAGTTGCACAATATAAGGGCAATATACAAAAATCAGTTGTCTATAAATTGCCAATGAAAAAATAAAGTTTTTTAAAGTACCATTTATTATAGTACCAAAAAACATAAAAACATTCAGAAATAAATCAAACAAAATATGTACAGAATCTGTATGCTATAAATCTATAAAACATTGATAAAAGAAAATAAGATAAAAATCAAATGAAGATATATACAATGTTCATGGATCGAAAGGCTCATTATTGTTAAGATATCGATATTTTCTAAACTGATCTATATATCATTAGGAAAATACAAATTAAAACTGTAATGAGCTAATATTATGTGCGTACTAGAATGGTATAATTAAACATTTTTAAAATTGTCAATATCAATCTCTGACAAGGATGTGGACCAACTGGAATTCTTGTACATTGCTGGTGGGAAGGCAAAATAGTACAACCACTCTGGAAAAAAGTCTGGCAGTTTCTTCTAAAGTTAAACATAACCTGGGTCATACCATATGACCCAGCAATCTTGCTCCTGATTCTTTACTTAAGAGAAATAAAACATGATCACAGAAAAACATGTTTTTTTTAAACTAAAAACTCAAACTCAAAATAAATGGATAATCACACCAAAGCAAACCCATACAATGGAATATTACTCAGCAATAAAAAGGAATAAATCACTGATACCCACAAAACTCGGTGAATCTTAAGCACATTATTGTAAGTGAAGGAAGCCACACTCAGAATGCTCCATTCTGTATGATTCAATTTATATGGCATTCTGGAAAAGGCAAATTATAGAAACAGAAAACAGATCAGTGGTTTCTAATGGTTAGAAGTGAGCAGGAGAGGCTGACCATAAAGGTGTAGAAAAGAGAAGATTATAGGTGATGTAACTGTTCTGTATCTTGATTGTGGAGTGAGTATATGACTGCTTACATTTGTCAAAAATTCTAGAACTGTACACCAGAAAGTATGAATTTCACTGTGTGCAAATTTTAAAACAGTGAAACAAAAGACGATATTAGAAAATATAGAATGTGGTCAATAAATATTACTAGCATTATCAATTTTAATAATATTTACTATTAACATGGCTAGACAAGTGGAAGATGGCCTTAGAGAGGTACAATTGGAACGGTTTGATAATAACCATCCAATCAGGAGGAATGCAGAGACATAAACGGAAGCAAAAAGAAATCCATTCCAAAGGAGTAGGAAGAATAAACTGGGAAACAAATATTGACTTATAGGAGCCAAGAGTCCAAATTATCAAGACTTAAGTGATAAACTTAAGTTTGATATGAATGGGCCTCAATAAATAGGGGCACCCTTGAGTTTGGGGTGGGGGATAAGGAAGCAGTAGAAAGGGCCTCTGTGGAGGGGCAACTCTCAGTATCACATGTGTATCCAAGTCATAAATCAAGGAAGGATACCCAAAGTAAGGTAAGGACACAGGGAAATAGATGCAGGCAGGTGTCCTGGGAGTCAGGGCACCTAGACCACTGGGTGCAGAGCCAGGCTCCTGACTGCAAAGTACACAGCAGCCAAAAATAAGCATAGATTCAGAAAGCTAACCAGACTTAGAAAACTGATGTCACTGCAGCCTGGTGCTCAATGGCAAAAGTTCATACCACCAGTAACCCAGACACCAGTGTACAAGCAAGCAGCAAACATTGCCAGTGGTCTACTTCTTTGATGAGATTTTTGGTAAAAGGTAACAAAATGGAGCGGAGGATGGAAGTAAAGAGCCATTAACATACTATGTGGTTGGGATCTCATTGGCTCTGTGTTCAGGGTCACTTTCTAGACAGGGAACAAGGAACAGTGCTTGGACACAAAACAAAACAAAACAAAAATCAAAGGAGGTAAGACAATTATCTCAGCAGATACCTGTGACTGCTTCATGGGGGAGGTGGTATTTGGTCAGACTTTAAGAGATATGTACATCAAAAAGATGGGTATATTTAAAAGGAAGGGGGGGAAGAAGGGAGGGAGAATGAAAGAAAACAAGGAAGAAAATATTGAAAGTGGAGGCAGTGCAAGCAAAGACCTAAAGCCACAAATGTACAATATGCATAAATAACAGGAAATTAGCTAGTCTGATGGGAGTAGAGTGCATGGGGCAGCAGCAGGAAGTGGGTACACTATCATTGAATGAAATCATTCACAGGGAGGCATAACCACTTCTGCTTCAGATGTGAGACATGGGGTTTGTAAACCAGAAGATAGGACAATCTGGGTTACCTACTTCCTGCCCTGTTAGTTCACAGCCTCACTCAAATTAAACAAATATGAATTGAGCAACTCTCATGCCTAACCAGCATGCAAAGTACTGTAATTCAGAAATAATATATGTCACTAATACCTTTAAGTGGGATTTACAATCTGGACAACAGAATCCAAAATACCCACCAGAAAGAAAAATAGCTTAAGTAAAAGGATTAATGAATCTGGCTTCCAGTCTTTGCCTCCAAGGCACAGAATCAACAAGCACTTTCTGAATGTATGGTATTGGTATTCTCTGCTAGACATTATATATATTCTCAAATTTAGCTTTGTTTCCTTTTGACTTTTTCTCTTCTTTCCTTTCTTTCTAGAACTGAATATATCTAGTCAGTGTATAAGTCAAGAGACAAATAAGAAAGAAACCACATTGCAAAATAGGATTTTAAAATTTCACTTTAAAGATGGGTAAATGGAGATTGAGAACAGTTGGAAAAATTGTCCAGGGTCAAACAGGGAACAAGTTAGGAAGCTGGGATTTAA
The DNA here is from genome assembly GCF_937001465.1 of Orcinus orca. Taxonomy (NCBI): domain Eukaryota; kingdom Metazoa; phylum Chordata; class Mammalia; order Artiodactyla; family Delphinidae; genus Orcinus; species Orcinus orca. The sequence goes on from NC_064562.1 coordinate 24,577,561, forward strand.
CTTCAGCTTCAAAACTTTAAAACTATTGTTTGTACACTGAGCAAAATCTAGTCCCTGAAAATTACAATTTATAGAAATTAAAAGACTTGTCATTTGGTTGAGAAAATTCCTCCTGAAAGAGGAAACAGTAAAGTTCCATTTCATGCCACAAAATATGTTCCCTAGGCACCAACTCATTTTAAGATAGGTGATTATTCAATCTGGCTGTAATATTACCATTTCTATTTTCCTCCCTACTTTATGTTTTCATGTTGATCATTTTGCTTTCTTTTCCTTTTTTTTAAGCCATTTTCCATTAAGATTTCTAATTAGCTTCCAAATTTGAGACACATCTCTAGTACAAAGCAAATGGCAGTAGTAGTAATTAAGGGACAGCTGTCTCTTGTCTTTCTGGGGACGAAACAAGGCTTTTTTTTCTTTCTAAGTTATGAAGTACTAGGGAATTTTTAATGATTTTTTTCTTATTTTTAATAATAATTAACTGAATTGAAAGATACTGCATTGATCTATAAAAGTCAATGTCCTTTCCAACACAGATGCTGAGAACCTCTCTTCTGGGATAACCTTAGTTTAACTCTCACGCTCTGAGTCCTTGAAACTTTTATTGCTGCAAATACAAAATCTCCACATTTTATATGAAATCAAATCATTTCTTTAGGTGCTAAAGTAGGCACTACCCCAAGTCATCTTCCTCACTTTCAGACTTTTAAAACTTAGGTGAATTTTACAAATCAAGAAGAATAAGCATGAGATTCAGAGCAGCTAAGAGGCAGACAGTATTCTTTGTGGTTTTGCTTTGTTTGATTTAAGAAAACAAACATTACTAACACTAACACTGAAAATTACTTAGTAAGCTCTTACTCCAGTGTTCCTTGCTGGTACTTAAGGCAGTATTTTCACATGCAAAGTATAATCAGGACTTAAAGCAGTTAACCATATAATTCAGGTCAAGAAAAATCTTCTGCCTTAAAAAGCTAAACCACTGAAGCAAACATTTACTTATTAATTTTTTCTTCTGGCTTGAATTATCCAGATTCTAGAAAATTATCAAACATAATTTAATGTGCATAGCCATAAAATAGGTCAAGTGACCTAAATGCAGGCCAGCCTCAGGAGTATAAGGAACCCCTTAAAATACATATTTCTAAGAGAGAAAATTCTGAAACATTTTGTAATGTAAACCTGGAAATACTGGTTAAATATTAAGTTCAGTAACGGGACACACACACACATAAAACACATACACATATGTTTGTACTACAGAACTTCCCAGAAACTATAACATGTTAATGTGTATTTAAAGCTCCTGAGAGTGGTACAGTATTCAGAAATTTTCAAACCTTCTTGACCCCAAACCATTTTATACAGAACATATTATGGAACTAGTATTTGGACACATTGAGAACCTCTTTGCACAGTCATAAGCCCTTTACACCATACTTTGGCAGGAGATGTAGAAGGGTGGGGTTGGGTGGCAGATTTGAAAGCTTCTATATTCAGGGGACCAGCAGAGAACACCAAATGACATAGCATGGAAATGCCAAGGGCATAAAGTGGCCAAGCAGAGCTGGTCTGAAGACACTTTACCTGAGCCATGAAGGCCCTATGGGACTGGGCCGGTTACCATATTCATGTTCATCCCATTTTCAACCCAGCTTCATCTTATACTTGTCTCCACCTCTGTGACTTTGCTACAGCCACTTTATCCTTTTTTACAGTTATGTTCTTTATTCACTGCTGTTCCATCTGCCTGGGACTCTTTTCCTTACACTTCAGCTCTTAGTTGAAACATCATCTTCCAAAGAAACACCTCTGTCTAGTCCATCTACAGTAGATTCTTCCCTTATTTCCCAATATTTTCTCCTACAGAACTCTGCAATTTCTCTTCATAGCATTTATCAATTTTTATTCACATATTGATATTGCTTATTTACTTCATATCACTTTCACTGAACTGTAAGCACCATGAGGGTGGGAATGGACCATGCCTGTTTTGTCCAAGTCTATAAAATCACCAAATACCTTATAGATGAATGTCTGCCATATAGCAGGCCTTTAATGAATATGTGTTGATTTAATAATAAATAATAATAATTAGTTAATTCCTTTACATGTCTACCTAGGCCTGGCCTAACTGAAACCTTCAGAATTGATTTCATGTATACATAGAAATCAGTTCCTCTTTAGGATATGGTCAGCCATCTGCGATATGCAGTCACACATATTCTAAGACACGAAACTGGCTTTTCTGTAAAATCTTTTTAATAATAGGGCCTAGAAGTTTGAATTAATCATCAGTCTAAATGAATATTACGGGTTAATTATTGAGAACCACTCTGTACCTGCTTTCTTGTGGTATTCCTCAAACAGTTCTGCTCTTTGATTACTGCCTTGCTGATTTCAGAGCTCTGTAAAGAACAAAAAGACAAAACGTGAGAATTTGGTGTTTCACTGGGAACTCCTCTTTTTTAAAACACTGCTCGCTAAAATATTTAATTTGCTCGTAATGCCCATTATTCCAAACTTGAGGACTTATGTCATGATCACGAGATCCATGGAATACAGCTATTTCTTGTTTGTATTCCAAACCAATCTGCTTCGTTCAGCTCACAGAGGTCCACAAGAAGGAACTCTAGCTGACCATTATTTATTTGCTACATGAGCCAGGCACTATTCTAAGTTAATTGATTAACTCATTTATTCCTCATAACCCCTGGGCAGGCAAGGGTTAGCTCAGCAGGCATAAGTTCCTCAAATGCTACACATTCCAAAGAAAGGTCCTCCTTCAGAATTGGCCTTAGGCCAGTTCCTGGAAGATAACCTCTGAGCTCTTCCAACAGTCTGACTGATGAGAGGGTTTGTGTATATGCTAGAGGCTTCTGCTGTTCCAAGTGGATCAGATACACTTATGGTGAACACCTGTTTTTGCTTGGGGGAGGGGAGGCTGAGGCCTGAATAGCTGAGGTCGGTCATCTGGTGCTGCAGGCTTCTGTGACTGACACCTAATCAAACTCTAGGGACGAGAGCTCAGTTGAGCTTCTCTGGTTGACCGCACTCCACACATGTTGTCACATACTGTTGCTGAGAGAATTAAGGGCACCCCCATGTGACTCCACTGGGAAGGGACATCTGGAAGTTGGCAGCTGGACTTTGCCTCATGTGTCCTTTCCCTTTGCTGATTCTAATCTGTATCCTTTCACTGTAAGGATCCATGACTGTGAGTATAACAGCTTTTCTGAATCTTGGGAACCCTTCTAGCAAATCGTTGAGACTCAGGGTGGCCTTGGTGACCCCCAACAGAACCACCCTATGAGGTAGGTACTATTATTACCCATATTTATAGACAGAGGAATTGGCAAAGAAAGGTGAGGCAACTCAGAATTCCACAGCTAGTTTGTGTCACTATTTAAATTTGAACCCAGTGATCTGGTTTGGCCATTTTACAACTATGACATGTGGCTTATCAAATTATTTATTATGTATCATTCAACAGATGTATACAAAAGTGCCACCTGGTTCTTTTTCCTATTTTATGATCAGGAATGATCATTTTCAAATTGTAAATATACTATCCATTACCAAGATTTCATTTTCTCTGTCAAAAAGAGAGCAATAACTTTTATTGAGTTCCACTTGTTCTTTAACTGCTGTACTTAATTCAAAACTTTCTTCCAGTCATGTCAGCAATACAGATGTGATGTAAGATTTTCTCACTCACATTCTCATATATTTCTTCCCAATCTACATGGTTTTTAATACAGGAGGATGAAAACTACAGAGTCAGCTTTAAATCAAACACCAGGTTTTATTTAATTTGGAGAAAACAAACACCTTATCACAATTTTTCTGAAGATCTATAATTTTTGATTCTGATAGATCCAGAGTTGCCTTTAAGTGTTGGAAAAAATAGTTTCATAATAGGAGAAAGCATGAGACTAATCAGTTGCTACTAAAGAAAATGTAAGCCATCCACTGATTTCTAAACACAACAGATAAAAATAATATGCCAGTTATGTAAAAAAGTCATAAGTTTGCTATATTAAGCTTTTTTCAGGTAGACTCTGCAAAAAACACTATGGTCTAGTTCATCATTAGGTGTCTGAAGTAACTTTCTTCATTAGGCTTATTCTAACGCTTGAACAAAACTGTAATTCATTATCTTATCTTTTTTAATCCACCCCAAACTAAGTATTGGACTCTGTTGTACTCATAGTGGATTACAGTGTCTTGTTCCTATCACCAAAACAGACTGCACATCTCTTGATATTTTGAGGTGTCATTACATCTGCAAAAGTAATGAGTCTATCTTGCAATGTGGATGTCCAGAGGTCAATGTAGTCTCAGAGCGTCCAAACAAGCCCTTAAAATAACTTCCAAAAATACAAGTAAAGCATGTAGAGGAAGGTCAACCCATGACACAGTGACGATGAAATACATGGAATGTAAACTGGATAACTGTGCAAGTCTAAAGAATAAAATTTTATGATGCAGAAGGATCAATGGTGTTATGTGAGCCTGGATCTTTCATACTTGTATTGTCCCCATTGTGTTATTATTTGTCAGCTCCCATGATGTAGCAAGAACCAATATTAACCCAAACCCACCAAAGTTTTGGTAGCCTTAAATAAATATCCCACAGAGTAAATGCAAACAAAAGGCTTATTTAACACTTATCATCACCTTCACAATAAATGATCAAATAAAATATTTGCCTTAATTAGGACACAAAAGTTTTCTTTAGAAAATAGAAAATTCTATCTCAGACAACTTCTAGATGTTCAACTAAATTGAACATTATTGATTAGGAATAAAATATACAATATTTAAAAAATGGAATAGACTCTATTGGGCTCCACCTTATGCTTCTTTGTTTCCTATATCCATTCTCTTGTGGCTTTAAATGGGGCTCTCATAACTCACATTTTCCCTCTACCCAGGAGTCCTGGTGTGATGGGGACATAGCCAAAGTCAGAGCTGGACATTTGCCTTTTCCATGCTGCCACATGAAAGAAAGCTGGGCTTGAGAGCCCCCATCCATGGGAGGTTTCGGGATATTATGCCAAAGGCAGGAGCTAAGTGGGGTGGAGTTTAGAAAAGACCAGGAAGAGATAATAACATGTATGTCAGGAAATTGTACAAGGAAGTCTTCATCGGTTCTGAAAAACTCAAATATTTGTCCCCTGAAAGAGCCAGCAGTTAAAACCTGTTTCGCAGATTATATATATATATATGTATATATATATGTATATATATACATATATACATATATATACATATATACATATATATACATATATACATATATACATATATATATATAATTACCAGAATCTATTATAATATCTGTCTCTAAAATAGATGTAAAAATTTAATCCTATCTCCAAAAGCTGTTTTTTTAAATCTTACTTTTATTCTTCAATTTCCATCCCTTATTGTAAAAACAAAATAGAATTTAGCTGACAATGAGATTATTCTCAAGTGTTGAAGATCTTCACATCAACTAAAAAAGTACAAAAATTTTTCTGTAACAATTAATAAAGTGGTTCAAGAAAAGTTTCAGGATGCAAGATAAATTTGTAACAATAACTTTTCTATATAATAGCAATAAACAAAAAGTAAATTTTTTAAAATAAATAAATGCAGCTCCCAATAGCATCAATAATCCTGACTCACTACAGCAGTAACAACAAAATCAATAAAGTACTTATGAATGACTCTGTAAAGAAAATTATAAAAAGCTATAAAGGAAAATAAGGACTATAACACATGCATGAGTGGGAAAATATTTACAACATAAACTTTGCTTCTTCCCAAATTAATTTATACTTTTAGCATAATTCCAATCAAAATTCTAGTAGGGATAATTTTAGATTCTGTTAAAACTTTCTAAAGTTAACGTGAAGAAAGAGTCATGGGACTTCCCTGGTGGTGCAGTGGTTAAGAATCCACCTGCCAACGCAGGGGACACAGGTTCGAGCCCTGGTCCAGGAAGATCCCACATGCCGCGGAGCAACTAAGGCTGTGTGCCACAACTACTGAGCCTGCGCTCTAGAGCCCGTGAGCCACAACTTCTGAGCCCGCATGCCACAACTACTGAAGCCCATGCACCCAGAGCCCATGTTCCGCAAGAAGAGAAGCCACCGCAATGAGAAGCCCATGCACTGCAACAGAGTAGCCCCCACTCACTGTAACTAGAGAAAGCCCGCACACAGCAACAAAGACCCAACACAGACAAAAATAAATAAATTTATAAAAACAAAAGAGTATAGAACATAAAGAAAATTCTGAATATAAATATTAATGAGATTCTTTGTTCTACCTAATGATGAAATATATTGTGACACAACATTTAACATAGAGCAGAACTGGCATAGAAACTGACATACAGAATAGTGGGAAAATATAGGTACCCCAGAAACATCCTATTTTATGCATTCATTCAACATATATATAATGCCTGTCATATGCCAAGCACTATGCTAGTTATTAAAGGGAAAACACAACTCCTGCCCGCAGAAAGATTGATGGGAAAAAAATAGCTATTTTCATTATGATAGAAATGGAGACAAATGGGCACAGGACTTTATGAATTCATATAGAAAGGGAATCTAAATTCAGTGTATGACAAAATGAGCACCACCAATTAATGAGAAAGAAACTGTTCAATAAATAATGTTGAGATAATTGCCTATCTTTTTAGAATAAAATCTAATATATCCCATTAGACACAGATATAAATTGCAGCTATATTATGGAATTAAATACAAATGAAATGCAACATAAAGAAATGAATAAAAGTGGAATTGATTATTTATATGCCTCTTTAGAGAGGTCAAGTCTACTTCTGAAGTATATAAGTGCTAAAAGAAATTAGAAAGAAAATGCCAGGTAGATTGGACTATGTAAAACAATTTCCCTAAGTTTAAAAAAAGTTAAAAAGCAAAGCAGATGTGAAATTATTTACAACAAATGCAATACCCCAAAATCTGTTTTATATAAATACTAAATACCAAAATACCAAAGGGTACTTCAAAATGAAGAAACAACTCATTAACGAACACATGGAGAAAATGTTCAACCTCATTAGTACTCAAGGAAATAACCATTAAAACAATGACCGATAACATTTCATCTAACAAACTGGCAAAGAAGAGAAAATGTTCATCCTTGATGCCATTTTGAAATTGCTTTGAATGCCACTTTCCTATAACCCCTAAGAACTCTAAAAGTATTCCTACCTTGTCGCAGAAAATCTAGGAAACATTCTTACCATATATAATTCATACAAGATGCTCATTTCAGACACACTCTATTTTAACACCTACTGAACCATAATACCCTTTAGGTAAGACCATCAAATATTCATCAGGGTATTACAGGTACCATGCCCAGTACAAAGGAGTCATGTAATAAACGTTCTGAATGTTGAATAGATGAACTAACAGGCTTGTTTTTTCATCATTAAAATAAATAAAAGTGTGGCTGGTGTCTCAAAAATACGTTTTCATATGCTTTTACCTAGTGATTCTAATTCTGAGTTTTTATCTAGGGAAGTAAACCCAAATAGAGAAAAAAAAGAAGTGTATACATAAAGAATTACCACAAGAGGAAACATCTAGAAGTAGCCTAAATATTAAAATATAGAGGAATCTTTGAAAATACTGTGTTATATTAATTTAGTGCAATATTATGTCACTATTAAAAAGAAGAATTTAGAATCCAGGTTTACAAAAGCTTATGCCAAAATATTAAAAGTAAAAAGCAGGTTTTAAAGTTGTATATCTCTTATATAACAGGTGTAGTATAGCAGGTATGACTCAGCATAAAATCCCACCTTCATTAACTGTAGCTCCAGGAACAACTTACTTAGCCTCTTCAAGTCTCAGTTTCCTCACTTATAAAATGGAAGAGTAGTAACAGTATTGCCTATTTAAAAGGCTGTTCTTTTTAATTAAAATCAAATTAGATAATTCAAATAGTGTTAAGAGCACCTATTACATAACACATATTCAGTAATCACAGACATAGCTTTTATTTGAACTATTAAAGAAAAATAAAGCATATGCACACCAGAAAGTCCAGATGCTAATATTTCAATGCATTGGCAGCAATTATCATGTGGTAGATTTGGCTGTGCACTACCTTTGGAACACCTCTCCTACATTTGGGAAATTTCCACATTCCATGTTTACACATCACAACGACGGATGCCCAAAATCCACTTCTCAGTCTTCCTTACATGTTAAGAGCCTAAATTACCCATGAATGGATAGATACATGGTGAGAACACTAGAGTGAAAGCCTGTGACCAAGGCTTTTCTGATAACATACCCTTGTACAGGCTTCAGTCAATTTATTTATTTATTTATTTTTAATTGAAGTATAGTTAATTTACAATGTTGTGTTAGTTTCTGGTGTACAGCAGAGTTATTCAAATATATACTATATATATATTTTCATATTGTTTTACATTACAGTTTATTACAAGATATTGAATATAGTTTCCTGAGCTATAACAGTAGGTCCTTTTTTATCTATTTTATATATAGCAGTGTGTATCTGTTAATCCAAAACCCCCAGTCCATCCCTCCCCCACTCCCCCTCCCCCTTGGCAACCACAAGTCTGTTCTCTATGCCTGTGAGTCTGTTTCTGTTTTGTAAATAAGTTCGTTTGTATCATATTTTAGATTCCACACATAAGTGATATCATATGATATTTGTCTTTCTCTGTCTGGCTTACTTCACTTAGTATGATGATCTCTATATCCATCCATGCTGGTGTAAATGGCCTTAATTCATTCTTTTTTTATGGCTGAGTAATATTCCATTGTATATATGTACCACGTCTTCTTTACCCATTTGTCTATTGATGGATACTTAGGTTGCTTCCATGTCTTGGCTACTGTACATAGTGCTGCAATGAGGAACATGGAGCTCATGTATCTTTTCGAATTAGAGTTATCAACTATACTTTGGGCACACGAAAGGCTTCAGTTTAGAAGCACATGCCTCACTGAATCCATCTGGGAGCTGACATCTCTGCCAGCCTTCAGAGGCAGTAGGGGCAGAGGATCTACCATCAGGCTCACGTGAGGGCAGTGGAGCCTGTGCCAGGGGCAGGAATCAGGGGTTTGTCCTGGAGCAGTCAGTGCTCATGTGTATTCGATTGGGCTTAGAGCTCCGGAGTGGGCAGCCTCTAAGCCCAAGCCAATGTTCTTTAAGACTACAATGGGTCCTGTGCACTTGTGCTTTCATCTGCCTTTTCCTCCATCACACACACACACACACACCCCTTTATATATGTACATGTATATATAATCATAGTTTATGACTACGTTGGTATAAAGATAGATACAGTATCATATAATAAAAATTCTTCCAACCTAAAAATTCTTCTTTTTCCTTCAGATTTTAAAAGAAATGAAGTCATGTTCATGGGCCCATAAAAGCATTGTAGGTCACTGGCACTGTGCCTACTGGGTTAGAAAAGTCAGCCTTACCTAATGTTTTCAGATTAACTCCTTTTCTCCTAAACTAGCTAGCGTCTATTCTGTGTTTGCAGCTATGAAACCGGATTATACAGGTGACAAAACTACAGTGAAATTTTACTTTTTTTCAACTTTGTAGGAATCCTCAAATTTTTTGAAAAAGCATGTATTACTTATTAAAGGGAAGATGATGGGTTAAGAAAAAGAAAATCTGACCAATTAACATATCATCTACCATTGGCAGTTAACAGCCTTAAATGACAAATTTTATATGCATATCTCAGAATCTCAAGCTAGAAAGGGACTGCAAAGATCACTGTGGAGAAAATGTCATGTACTCCTATCACCCATCTGTCATCTGAATCACCTCTACCCCACCCACCCTGACCAAGTTATCCCAATCAGTGATACTGAGCTTAGTAGTTCCCTGTCTCAGGAAGAAAATCAGACATTCTATCTCTTGATATCTTTGACTATTAGAAAGTTCTTCCTTAATACTGAGTCAAAATATATTTATTCCAGAAGCTTTCTTTTTTTTCCCTGAATGCATCTTCAACATCTGAGAATTCCTTATGGTCCCACCTTAGATATGCAATATCAATGCCTTGGAATCATTGCATAGCAACCCAACTCAAAAGACTTTTATATCTACTGCACACACTTGATACTTTGATTCTGTATCAGTCTGTCATTCCCCAGGGTAACCTATTGCTCCAAAGCAGAAATGTGAATTGCTAGATCAGACAGACTGTCTCTTTTTCTTTCTCTTCAGATCACAAACTCATTATTTTTTTGACTCCCATCAGAGGGAAACAAAGTTGTACTAGGCCATTGTTTTAAAAGAAATTTGGAACCCAATACAAAATTCATATGTTAGTGTTTTGGAAAGGAAAACCTTTCTACTTTGTTTTTCTTGAAGCAGCTAGCTGAAATGAAATAGTGAAAACTGTACAAAACTAGGAATCTGGCAAAATAGATTCTAAGTCCCGGTTCTGCTAATAAATACTATGTACTTTATAAAATCCAGGTTCCTCCATCCCTTGAGGGATAATTTAGATCCTTAACATTTGATGACTGGATTTCTAAAAAAGAATTAGATCCCAAAGTCATTATCTGATTAAGTAAATTTAAAATAAAACTATTGAGCAATGTCATTGCATTCGTATTTAAGATTTCCTTTTAACCAATGAACAGAAGTATTAAACATGACTGAAATCAAAAGTACACCATCATGGGCTTCCCTGGTGGCGCAGTGGTTGAGAGTCCGCCTGCCGATGCAGGGGACACGGGTTCGTGCCCCGGTCCGGGAAGATCCCACATGCCGCGGAGCAGCTAGGCCCGTGAGCCATGGCCGCTGAGCCTGCGCGTCCGGAGCCTGTGCTCCGCAACGGGAGAGGCCACAACAGTGAGAGGCCCGTGTACCGCAAAAAAAAAAAGTACACCATCATTAGTTATCCATCTGATCACCATCAGGTATGCTTTTTTTGTGTTCTTTGACACCATCAACAGATGATTGGATTAAGAAGATGTGATATATATTACCATATTATTCAGCCGTAACTAATGGAATGTTACTCAGCCTTAAAAAAATAATGAAATACTGCCATTCTGTAGGAACGTGGATGGATCTAGAGAATATTGTGCTTAGTGAAATAAGTCAGACAGAGAATGACAAATACTATACGATGTCACTTACATATGGAATCTAAAAAATAATACAAATGAATGTATATACAAAACAGAAACAGACTCATAGATATAGAAAACAAACTTGTGGTTACCAAAGGGGAGAGGGAACGGGGTGGGTGGGGAGGGATAAATTAGGGGTATGGAATTAACAGATACAAACTACTACATATAAAATAGATAAGCAACAAGGATACACTGTATAGCAAAGGGAATCATATCTGTTATCTTGTAATAACCTAAAATGGAATACAATTTGCAAAGATACTGAATCACTATGCTATACACCTGAAACTAACACAATATTATAAATCAACTAGATGTCAATTAAAAAAAAGTTACTGACTCATTGATCCAATTTTTGGCTGAGGGGGACAGTTAAGGAGTTCTGTTTTATAAAGTCCTTCAGGAACCCAGGCTAAGGGAGACCTCACCATCTTTCAAGCAAGTGGCTTAGTCACCCTGACTATGGAATTCCAGCAGGGAGACTAGGGAAGAGAGAGAATGGGGATCACATGAAGTCTGGACTGTCACCTAATACGCCTGAGGGCAAGGTGGCCTGAGCAGCCTTAATTCTACACCTTGCAAGGGAACCAGGATCTCTGATGGACAGCTGGCCATCTCCATCACAGTCGAGTGTAATCAAAGATTTGTGAATCTCAGTTAGTCCAAGGCAGTTTTGCATACATTTGTCTATACCAATGCCAGTCCCTAAATAATGAAGTATTGAGAGATAAGATGAATGATTCGGTATTAAGGGCTTTGGTAAAATTGGCATCACAAATAGATGAAGGTGAGGATAATCAGAATATGGTCATTATAAGCTGCAAGCACTTCTGAAAGGATAGACAACAGGGTTCCAGGAGAAATGTAGTTCTGGATGAGAAGTGTCAGAAATATCTTCGAGGCAAAAGTCATATCAGAAAAGAGAATTTTTAGGATTGTTATTTTCATAGTCACATAATAGATGTATTAAATGTTATAATGAAATAAAAATGCGCCTCAGGCTGCTATTCAGAACATTTTATGATTAGCCCCTTTCCAGTCTTCTTCTTTACTAGTTCTCTACATGAGTTTTTGTCTCAGCCATTTCCACAGTGGCTTTTGTTCTGTGGTCTCTGCAAATTTCCTGTCTGAAGACAGCTTTCAGCAGGTTGCTACCCACTGGGACTTCACCAACCCAAAAAAGCCTGCTCCTATGTATGCTATATACACGCCAGGAAAAATGTTATCCCTCCCTTGGAATTCCCATATTATTTATGTAATGGCGGCTTATTATGTGGTTGTTTATTTGCATGTTGTTATATGAATCTACTTTTTTTTAGCTGTAAAAGTTTTCTTTTATTTATTTTAATTGAAATACAGTTGATTTACAATATAGTGTTAGTTTCAGGAGCACAGCACAGCAATTCAGTTATATACATATACATACATATATATGTATATATATATATACACATATATATACACATATACACACACACACATAACTGAACCGCCATCTTTTAGACTAGTACTTTATACCATAGTACAGAGATAAAGTTGCCAGGGATTTGGGGGGCAGATAGGGGAGGTACAGTCCCTTACTTTGTCAGTGTAAAGCAATCGCCCCATTTTCCTTAAAGCAGGGTCAGCCAGATTAAGACCCTTAAAGGTCCCGAACTTCAAAAACATTACTGTTCCCATCCCCCACCTTACGTCATTTAAAGTAAAAGCAATACTAAACTATAAAACAAGTGTAACAAAGTCTGATAAAGTTTTTATTTTTTTCTCTAAAAAGTACATATACATATATTTCTTCAGATTATCTTCCCTTGTAGGTTATTGCAAAACATTGAGTAGAGTTCCCTGCGCTATACAGTAGATCCTTGTTGGTTATCTATTTTATGTAAGTAGTGTGTGTATGTTAATCCCAACCTCCTAATTTATCCCTCCCCCCTTTCCCCTTTCCCCTTTGGTAACCATAAGTTTGTTTGTTTTCAATGTCTGTGAGTCTCTTTCTGTCTTGGAAATAATTTGTATCTTTTAAATTTTTTTTAGATTCTACATATAAGTGATATTATATGATATTTATCTTTCTCTGTCTGACTTACTTCACTTAGTATGATGATGTATAGGTCCATCCATGTTGCTGTAAATGGCATTATTTCATTCCTTTTATGGCTGAATCTACGTTTTTTTTTGACTCTTTACACTATCATATCTCCTTATATGTAGTAAGAAATTAAACTGTTATTGAGTGAATGACTGAAAAATCCAACAGATTTACACATTAAACAAGTGGTATTTAAGCATGTTGCAAACCAGAATTACTTGGGGATTCAAGAGTCTCCGTCAATATAATTGGGGTATTTTGCATTTTGAAAAGCTACCAGATGATTTGATTTCATCAGCTTTCAGAAAAATAGATGACTGATTCTGTTAAATCTATGGTAAAACTGTTAAATCAAATTTCAGACAAAAACACAATGAGGTCATTGGTTTTAATTACCCTAACATCAACTGATAGGCCTATGATTTAGCACTGGAAAGTTTAGAGAGGATTGGGATCTATTTCTTAGAACAATTAAAACTTTTCAAGAAAGGAGCATTTATTCTATTTTGTGTGGCCTAGTGTGTAGGAAGTAGTAAAAAAGATGACTGAGTGAGCCCCAAAGAAATAATCATCACAATAACATTACCTTTAGTACCCTCATGAGAGTGAGGAAACAAAAGAAACAGTTAAATATTAGAGAAAAAGATATATGGTGGCAATATGTCAGTATTAGTTGAGAAATCATTTTAAATTAAAATAGAGAAAGTCGGGCTTCCCTAGTGGCACAGTGGTCGAGAGTCTGCCTGCCGTTGCAGGGGACACGGGTTCGTGCCCCGGTCCGGGAAGATCCCACATGCCACGGAGCGGCTGGGCCCGTGAGCCATGGCCACTGAGCCTGCATGTCCGGAGCCTGTTGCTCCGCCACGGGAGAGGCCACAACAGTGAGAGGTCCTCATACCACAAAAAAAAAAAAATTAAAAAAAATAAAAATTAAAATTAGATAGAGAAAGTCAATAGCCTACAAGAATCCCCATGACTGCATACCAAATCCCTTACTATAAACCCAGGAAAAAATGCATGCTGTGGTTCAAAACTATAGGCATGGCTAATAAAGGGAAACAATGATACTATTGTAAGAGAAAAGGTACACATTTTTATTTGTTTAAAGTTCAGCCAGCTCTATCAATTTGGAGATAACACAGCTTTGAAATTTTGCTCTTTCAAGTAGCTTTGCGCACAAGCGGTAAATACTACCAGTCAAATGCCATAAACTGTCCCTATTAAAGATCATCTTTCAAAATGTGGACAGAGAGTCAAAGAACGAGGATGACAGGGAGGCCCACAAAATAGCCTACAGGTGGAGTATTATCTAGGAATAAAACATTTCCCCCAAAAAACAACTTTCAAGATTACCTTTCAAGGAATGTCAAAGCAAATAAAAACACTTTTTTTCAATATATCAAAGGCAAGGAGCCAGCTAGAGACTCAGTGAACCCATGATTATGGTCTGTCAAAGACAACTTAGGACTTAGGGTCTTAAAAAAAAAAAGACTAAATCTGATAGGCTGCTTTCTTTAAAAGGATGGACGTTAGGAGATACCACATATTGTCCCCTAAAATTGTAGATTAGAAGTGCAGGATAAAATAATTACACAAAAATCTTACCATAGCAGTTAACATTTTTGAGGATTTATTATATTCAAGGCCAGTGCCTAAAATTACTATCTCATTATCATTCTTACTTTAGTTATTTCCATATTGGAAGGACTGATTGAGACCCAAAATACTGAGGCCAAAAGAAGAGAGTCAAGAACTTAAAATAGACCAGAATGGCTTCTCCTAAGGGAGATGGGATCTAGAAAGCTATTGAGCTACGTGCTCTTGCATGAGCAATAGGCAAATCACACCTTGAAAATCCCAATGATTCTATCTTTCTAGAGCCAGAAACCCTAATTTCATAAATCAGGGTTATGTGTGAGCAGCAAAGACACAAACATCAGTGTCAAAAACTCAGAATGTTACTGGGTTAGTTTCAATGTGGTTCCATAATTGTAGATGGAAGGCTGGTATTGTGTTTCCCTAAAGTAGTGCTATGCTGGAGCAGCTGCTCCAGCCCATGTGACCACATCTCCCCCAAATCTGCATTTAGTAATATCACAATAGTGGCTTGAAATCAGTCATGGGAGTATCTATATCTGGAAAATGGGCAAATACTAAAAATCAGGACTTTTTGTTTAGTTTTGTTTTTTAGAGAGCCAGTTTACCAGCACATTACTGTCCTAAAGGGATAAGTTCAAGACACTAATGAACTATGACTCCAAAAGAGGAAACAATTTAGAGGAGACATACTAAAGAAAATACAAGGAGGATGATGCTAGAGCTCATCTGGGTCTATATTGGATGTTGTCTAATGAGATGACAAAATACTTCTGAAATAATGTTACGCCATTCAGGGAGGTGAAGATAAATAAAATTTGTGTGAATATTAGATGCTTTTGCTACATCTAGAAATGGATGGCTTTATAGCTCTCACAACAGAAGCTCCTCTATTAAAAAATTCAGAGGAATATGAGAGAAAAACAAATGCATGGACCTAAATCAAAAAGAAAGAAGATACTCAGATGCAGCAAACCCTACCTGTGCTACATGAAGTAGAGAACAAAAGGGTCCAATGTAAGAAGCAGATCTGAAAACTATAAGAAATTGAAAAAAGAAACTGAAAATGACACAGATAAATTGAAAGATAAATAATGCTCATTAATTGGAAGAATTAATATTGTTAAAATGCCCATATTACCCAAAGCAATGTACAGATTCAATGCAATCCTTATCAAAATACCCATGGCATTTTTTCACAGAATTAGAACAATCTCAAAACTTGTATAGAACCACCAAAAAAACCTAAATAGCCAAAGCAATTTCAGAGAGAAGAACAAAGTTGGAGGTATCACACTCCCTGATTTCAAACCATACAACAAAAGTATAGTAATAAAAACAGCATGGTATTGGAACAAACACACACACATAGATCAATGGAACAGAATAGTCCAGAAATAAACCCACACTTATATGATAGCTAATCTATGAAAATGGAGGCAAGAATATACAATGGGGAAAAGACAGTCTCTTCAATAAGTGGTTTTGGGAAAACTGTACAACTACATGAAAAAGAATGAAACCAGGCCATTTTCTTACAGTACATACAAAAATAAACTCAAAATGGATTAAAGACTTAAATGTAAGACCTGAAACCATAAAACTCCTAGAAGAAAACATAGGAAGTGTGCTCTTTAACACTGATCTTAGCAATATTTTTTGAATATGTCTCCTCAGGCAAGGGAAACAAAAACAAACAAATGGGACTACACCAAACTAAAAATCTTTTGCACAGTGAAGGAAACTATCGACAAAATGAAAAGGAAACCTACTGAATGGGAGAAGATCTTTGTGAATGATATTTCTGATAAGGGGTTAATATCCAAAATATATAAACAACTCATACAACACCAAAAAAACAAACAATTGAATTAAAAAATGGGCAGAGGACCTGAATAGACATTTTTCCAATGAACACATACAGATGGCCAACAGGCACATGAAAAGGTGCTCAACATCATTAATCTTGAGGGAAATGCAAATCAAAACCACAGCGAGATATCACCTCACACTGGTCAGAATGGCTGTGGTGAAAAAGACAACAAATAATATCAAATGTTGGCAAGAATGTGGAGAAAAAGTAAACCTAATGCACTGTTGATGCAATGTAAATTGACACAGGCACTACAGAAACTATAGAAAATATTTTGGAGGTTCCAATAAGGAAAGGAAGGAAGGAAGGAAGGAAGGAAGGGAGGGAGGGAGGGAGGGAGGGAGGGAGGAAGGAAGGAAGAAAGGAAGGAAGGGACTACCATATGATCCAGGAATTCCACTTCTGGGTATTTTCTAAAGGGAAAAAAAGAACACTAATTCAAAAAGATATAAACACACCAAGGTTCATTGGTAGATGAATGGATAAAGAAGATGTGGTATACACACACACACACACACACACACACACACACACACACAATGGAATATTACTCAGCCATAAAAAAGAATAAAATCTTGTCTCTTGCAACAACATGGATGGAACTAGAGGGATTATGCTTAGTGAAACAACTCAGACAGAGAAAGACAAATATCACTTATATGTGGAATCTAAAAAATACAGCAAATAGGGAATATAACAACAAAAAAAGCAGACTCACAGAAATAGAGAACAAACTAGTGATTACCAGTGGGGAGAGGGAAGGGGAGAGGCCACCTGAGGGGTAGGGGAGTGGAATGTACAAGCTATCGGGTATAGGATAAGCTACAAGGATCTACAACACAGGGAATATAGCCAATGTTTTAATAATAAGTATAATTGGAGCAAAACCTTTAAAAATTGTGAATCATTATACTGGACAGCTGTAACATATAATATTGTACAGTAACAATACTTCAAAAAAATAAAATAAAATAGTCAAAACAAAGTGAGTATATTTTTGTCTTAGGGTAAAGCAAAGTCCTGGAGTTCACTAATGTACTACCCTACCCCATTTCAGTGCAATCTAGAGGACTGTTATCCAATAGATGGTTCTCTGATGATGCAAATATGTTCTAATCTGTTGTGTCCTAGAGTGTATCCAGCAGCTACATTTGTTTATTGAGCACTTGAAATGTGCCTAGTGTTACTGAGACACTTAATTTTTTAAATCTGATTTTAGTTCATTTGAACTTAAATAAGCCATATGTGCCTAGTAGCTACTATATTAGGCAATGAAGCTTTAGAAGTAAAAACTAAATTTCCCACCAGATACACAAAGGAGCAGTATCATTCTCAACTTTATAAGTAAAGAGCAGGACTTCCTGGGAACCAACAACATCCTCCTCCATAGGGGCCAGACTTAACTCTGGCGAGCCATAGGGTTGATTGTTAAACCACATGGATTAAGGGAACAAAAAGAACCTGGTTGTGGTATGGTATGGCTTCCATTCCTCAGGACTCTTTTGGGGATAGACTTGCATGAGGGTAACACTCCTGCCCTTCTCTTCCCCCCTCACTCACCTGGGCTTCTCACTCTGTTTTCAATCAGAGGAAACTGTGCATTCTTTCTGCTTCCTACCTTGTGCTAAGCCTATGAGTGGGCTCTGCCCCAAGCGAGACATGCTCTATTTGCATTTGTCCAGCTCTATCTGACTGGGTGGCTAAGTTTGATTTCAGAGTGAAATGTTAGAAGCTCCATCTGGCATCAAGTATGTCACATCATCTAATCAAGCTTTTATTAGTAATAAAACTGTTATTTAAAGCGCCATGTGTCTGATTTCTATGTCTACTAATAAGTTCCTTCCAAAACATTAGGCGAAAAGAAAAATAATTTACCATCTCCCCTCTCCCCCTCAGAACTTCAACACTCAATATTTCTGACATTTAACGGCTTCAAAAGTAAAATGTAGAATGTGTCTTTGTGCTGGACCTTCCTTGCCCTGAAACTACTTGAATGATAATTAGGCATATATACAAGCTATGTATGTATCAGTGTGTGTTAAGGCATCCACGAGCCAGAGGAGTAAATCATATGAAAGTGCTTTGTACAGAGATTAAAGCCTTTGCTGACGTTCTTGAGCTGGTCCATTCCTGCATTATTTGCTTTCATAGTATCTAGTACTTCTCCTTTGTGACACATCGTGTCTTAATTTGTGTGATTCATTACTGAAGAGCTTACAATTCCCATTAGATTGTAAACTCCATAAGCTTCATAAGGAAAGAGACTATGTGCATCTTTTAATCATTTTATTTCTAGCATTTGGAATAATGACCAGCACATAGACGACACGCTCCATAAATAAATAATGCAGTATTACATTTAATGACATAAAAGATTATCTTCAGTATGAGCAGAGACTATGATGCAAATTTAATTTTTGGCTTCTTTTATCCATAGTCCTCAGAAATAAGGGTCTTGCGAGAGGAGAACTCTTGTTTGAAGGAGTGTAATAATCTCCAGGAATACAAAACTAATCATGGTCATACAGTAGGAACCAATAATAATCACTGAACTCATGCTATGTGCTTGCCTCCATTTCACAGGTCAATGCCAAGGATCTGACAATAGAGTTAGCTAAACAATTCAAAGTACATAATCATGGTGCTCAGGCAGCAAAACCAGCCTCCACTTGTGAGTGTTACTATGTTCAAAGCACTCTAGGAAACATAATAGACTCAGGATAGAAAGAGTTTTTTGAGCCAGTTTTTGTTTGTTTACCACTTTCCCAAAATACCTCCTCCTGTGGCATTCTTTGGGTACATAGAGCAAAGGCGAATAAGAATTCTCTGTGAGTGGATAGTATTAATGGACTTAAGAAGCTGTGATACCTGATATTCAGTCTTAAGTTTCCATTTTTGCATCATAGTTTCCCTAGATCTTAGTCAAAGTTGTAAACTTGAAATCCTATGCTTTATGAACTACTGTATAGCCTGTGTGTCTGTTTTGATCAAACTGGAAAGCAAGGAGCTAAGACAGGATTAATGCAACTATATGATTAAACGCAGCGGGATGGTCTAAAGAGATAAACAGCACCCAGAACAGATTTGTGGAATTCAAGAACACTCGCTAGAGATTCTCAGAAATTCTTGGGGAGAAACCTAGATTCCTTGCCATTGTATAGAATGAGGACTCAAGGAGTATTACTACTTGGATATTTAAGGAAAACGTGACACTGAAAAGATGACCTACTCATAGAATCCAGGGCTCAAAATTAATTAGAAAGGGTTGGAATGGGGTCTGGAAATCTTTAGACCACTGCTTGAGAACATGAATCCTAGTGATGGAGCAGCTGATAAGAACTGGAGAATGTCATACATCACAAGAGGGTTATTGTAAATATATCAGAACAAATTTCCCACCCTAGAACACCATGTACTGTGCTTATTACTATTTTTAAGAATTAAACTTAAGAAGACCCAGAAAACAGCACCTAAAGCTATCAGGTGAATGAAGTATGATGGCTGCCCTATACAGTTAGATTAAAATGCAACAGTCTGCTAACTTGGAAACAGAAGCTGAGGAATAACATCAACATAAAAACGAGCATCTTAAAAATCAATATAACTTACAAATTTAATATAGATTTGTTCAACAAATTTCAAAGTATTTGGACAGACGAATATGCTTTGAGGAAATAAAGTTATCAGTATTTTAATAACACCAATATACATATATCTGGAAATATACATATATCTGATAAGAATATGTCAAATTTATGAAAAACTTAGAAATAGTTATTAAAGGAAACCTCGGATATAGCCTATCTTTAGGTTTTAAAGCCACAGCTTCCAGTAAACCACACCTTAAAGCATCGAAACTCTAGAATTAGAAGGGCCTGAGTATATAATCAATTAAATTCCAGAATATTTTGAAAAAAGCAATTTAAACAATAGTTGACATCTAATTTTCTGAAAGAAAACATCTGTACACTAAGGAATTCCTCAGGAAAAAAGTCTCTTTCTTCAGATACTATGAAAACAATTACAATTAGGGGTCTTATATTTAGTTTTTGATTAATAATGATGTCTATGTTTAAAATATCTATGCAGTCAAGAGGGGGACTAAAATTAGAGTGTTAACTTGTTATTTGGGGACTAAAGCAGAGATACCTCACTACTCAACAGAGAATCCTTGTTCTGTGTGGGCTTTTAGGTTATTAGCTTTCTCTTTTCTGGGGAATGTAAATAGCTTTCAGAGAAGGCATGCATAGACACATTTTTTTTTTTAACATGACACTAAGGGAGACATAAAGTTATGTTGATAGAGGAGAATTTGATCTTAGGCCAGAAAACTGAGAGAAGAGAACAAAGCAATCAGAAACAGGCATAATCTCAACCTTCATCTAAATGTTTTTAGAAACATCTCATTGGAGTGGACATTTTCTCATTAAGAAAAAACAAACAAGAAAACCTTAGGTATTTAACTTTTAGACCGAGAGTCCGTATCTCTGAGCCACAGAAACCAGTAAATAATGATACTCATTCAAAAAGGGCTCTCTTTTCCAAAATCTGAGTTTATGTGACCATCATATAGATCAATACTTCTTTGCCAGCTAAGAAGAATAACTTATTTTTCATAACATAGTTCAGATAATTCAGAGACACTATCTCATTTGACCCTCAGGACATTCCTAGAATGAATAGGAACAGGTATCATGATTTCTCTTTTACAAAAGTAAAAACTCAGTCTTTAAGAACTAGTAAGTATATCAATGGCTGCCTATTTTATAATATCCACGGCATGAACTGGTTAATTAGGGGGTCAACTAGGTTAAGAAATTGGCATTTCAATGAATCTGTCTGATTCTAATCCCATTCCCTTAACCCCCCTACATTTTAAATTTCTTGTCCAAGGTAACATGCATTTACTGCTAGAACTAACAAACTCCCAAACTAGTGTTTTCCTTATCAGACAAATGGCTGCCCACATCTGTCACAGCAATGTGAGTAAGGCTGACACTGGCTAGACATTCACCAGACCCTTTTCCCTTTGCTCTTAAGCACACACTTAGACCAGTGGTCCCCAACCTTTTTGGCACCAGGGACCGGTTTCATGCAAGACAATTTTTCCATGGATGGGAGAGGGGTGGGATGGTTTCAGGATGATTCAAGAGCATTACGTTTATTGTGCACTTTATTTCCATTATTACAGTGTAATATATAATGAAATAATTATACAATTCACCATAATGCAGAATCAGTGGGAGCCCTGAGCTTGTTTTCACTTGCCACTCACTGATAGGGTTTTGATGTGAGTCTGCAAGCAATTGATTTACTGTGGTCTCTGTGCAGTCAAACCTCTCTGCTGATGATACTCCGTATTTGCAGCCACTCCCCAGAGCTAGCATCACCCCCCTCAGCTCCACCTCAGATCATCAGGCACTAGATTCTCATGAGGAGCGCACAACCTAGATCCCTCACATGTGCAGTTCACAGTAGGGTTCGTGCTTCTGTGAGAATCTAATGCAGCCGCTGATCTGACAGGAGGCGGACCTCAAGTGGTAACGCGAGTGATGGGGAGCGGCTTTAAATACAGAGGAAGCTTTGCTCTCTCACCCGCCCACCACTTACCTCCTGCTGTGTGGCCCAGTTCCTAATAGGCCATGGACCAGTACCGGTTGCTGGAGGGGGTTGTGGACCCCTGACCTAGACTATACTTCCAAGCCATCTGTGCAACTGGGTGCAGCCCTGTAACTGAGAGCTGGCTGATGGAGTATAGACAAATGTTCTGTACACATATTCCAGACCTGACCTATAAAATCCTCTTCCATAATCTACCATGTTCTCCTTCCCTCTCTACTAGCTGAATGAGGAAGACACCAAGAAGTGCAGATCCATAAAAGGAAGGATCCTGGATCCCTATATCATGATGCTATACTTCTACCTACCAGGAATGGCCAAACTTAAATTTAACAAGCAATAAACTTTTATTTCCATAAGCTACTAAGATTGTGGAATTTCCAAAGTGGTTGTACCATTTCATATTGCAAAACATGAGAATTCCATTTGCTTCACATTGTCACCAAAATTTGGTGTTTAGTCTTCCTAGTCTTAGACATTCAGTCCACAGGTAGTGATAATTGTGGCTTTAACCTGCATTTTACTGATGACCTGTCATTTTAAGCATTTTCTATATATCTATCACTCATTTGTTACATGTGCATTTGAGACTATTCCAATCTTTTTCCCATTTTTATCTTTTTTTCTTCATGCAAAGCCATTTTTATTTTAAATATAGCGGTGTGTACATGTCAATCCCAAACTCCCAATCTGTCCCTCCCCCTCCCCTTCCCCCCTGGTAACCGTAAATTCATTCTCTAAGTCTGTGAGTCTGTTTCTGCTTTGTAAATAAGTTCATATGTATCATTTTTTTAAAGATTCCATATATAAGTAATATCGTATGATATTTGTCTTTCTCTGTCTGACTTAGTTCACTTAGTATGATAATCTCCAGGTCTATCCATGTTGCTACAAATGGCATTATTTCATTCATTTTAATGGCTGAGTAATATTCCATTGTGTATATATATATATATATATATATATATATATATACACACACACACCACATCTTCTTCATCCATTCTTCTGTCAATGGGCATTTACGTTGCTTCCTTATCTTGGCTATTGTAAACAGTGCTGCAATGAACACTGAGGTGCATGTATCCTTTTGAACCATGTTTTTCTCCAGATATATGCCCAAGAGTGGGATTGCTGGATCACATGGTAGCTCTATTATTATTTTTATTAATTTATTTTTATTTTTTTATTGTGCAGTGTTTAAATTCTGTATATAATCTTTGGTCAAATACATTTTTGTTGGAATACTTTTCGGTCGGGAGTATTTTCTTCCTAACCCTGGCTTGCCACTTCATTTTCCTATTGGTATCTTTCAAAAATGAAGTTTTACATAATTATAAACCCCAATTATCAGTTTTTCTTTTTATGGTTTGTGCTTTTTTTTTTAGCTATATATTACAAATCATTTCCTGCACAAGTTCTTGAGAATAGTCTATTTTGTTGGCTTTTAGATAGTTTATATTTTAGCACTTGCAATTTGGAATATAGCTCATTAGTGACAGTAAGAGCTGGTGTTCATTTTGTTACATAGATTCATCCAGTTCCAGCAACATTTATTGCAAAGAATTTCCTCAAGGATTGCCTTGGTGTCTATATCAAAATTCAATTGACCATTACAAGCAGGTCTATTTCTGGACACTCTATTTTAATCCATTGACCTATTTGTCTTTCTTTACACCAGTACCACACTGTCTGGATTACAATAGCATTATAGTAACCCTTGAAATTAGGAAATATAAATTCCCTAACTTTATTATGTTTTCAAGATGTTGTCTATTCTAGGTTTTGTCCATTTCCATATAATTTTAGGATTTGTTTGTCAGTTTCTACCTGCCCCCACCAAAATATGCTGGGATTTTGATTGGAATTGTGTTGAATTTATAGATCAACTTTGGGAGAATTAATATCTTAATAAAATTGAGATAGTTAACCCATAAACATGAATTAAAGATCTTCTTTAAATTCTCTAAGCAAAATTTTATAGTTTTTTTTATATAAGTTTATTTTATTTAGTTAGTTATGTTTGGCTGCATTGGGTCTTTGTTGCTGTGCGTGGGCTTTCTCTAGTTGCGGCAAGCGGGGGCTACTCTTCATTGCAGTGCACGGGCTTCTCATTGTGGTGGCTTCTTTTGTTGCGGAGCACGGGCTCTAGGCACGCGGGCTTTAGTAGTTGTGGCTCACGGGCTCTAGAGTGCAGGCTCAGTAGTTGTGGTGCACGGGCAAAATTTTATAACTTTTATTGTAGAAGACTTGCACATATTTTATTAAATCTCCCTGATTATTTTATATTTAGGGGTTGCTTCTATAAATAATGTATCTAAAATGAATTTTCTAAATGTTTCTCTATGTGCATAGAAATAGATTTGTGTAAAATTGGCCTTTCACCCTATGACCTTTTCATGTTCACTTATAATTTCTAGTAGTTGAATTTTAGACCTGTTAAAATTTCCTACATACATATATCTTCTGTGAATAAAGACAGTTTTAACTACTCCCTTGAATTGTTAGGACTTTTATGTCTTTTTCTTGTCTATTCATATTGACCAGGACCTCCAGCACAATTAGAATAAATCAGACACTTTGCTTATTCTTGATCTTAGCCGGAAAGCATTCAGAATCTAACCATTAAATAAGAATGATGTTTGCTACAGAGTTTTTACCATGAATGAGTGTTGAATTTTTCAAAGGCTTATTCTGTATCCATTGAGTTGGTCATATAATTTCTTCCTTTCTTCTGCTAATGTGGTACAATATAAGATTAATTCTTGAATGTTAAACAAATCTTGCATTCCTGGGATAAACTCCAAAGCTCATAATAAATTATCCTTTTTATATGTAATGGAATTGCTTTGCCAATATTTTGTTAAGGAATTTTCATCTCTGTTCAAGAGGAATAATGGAATGTACTTTCTTCTAATGTCTCTAGGTTTGGAATTATGATGTCATAAAATGGGTTGTGAAGTGCTCATTCCTCTTATATTTTATGAAATTTTGTATAACACTGAAAGTTCTTCCTCCTTAAATATGTGATAGATTTCATCAGTGAAGCCACGTTGCCTTGGAGTTTTCTCTATGGGGAAGTTTTGAATTATAAATGTAATTTGTTTATCAGATACAAGACTACTCATATCTTTTATTTTTTCTTGTGTCAGTTTTGATAAGTTGTGATTTTTTAACGAAATTCTTCATTTCAACCAAATTGTAGAATTTACTGGCCTAAAGTGTTTCATTTTTCATATCCCCTTATATTTCTCTTAGTATCTTTAGGATACTATTAGCCTCTCATTCAAATCCAGTATTGGTAATTTGTACTCTCTTGGTCAGTCTTGCTAAAGGTTTATCAACTTGATTAATCTTTTGAAAAAACCAAGTTCTAGCCTTTTAACTCTTTGTCTTTTTCCATTTCATTGGTTTTCTGTCTTGTGTTTACTATTTTCTTTCTTCAACTTACTTGTTTTAATTTTCTCTCCCTTTTCTAGCTTCTTAATGTGAAAACTTAGGTCACTGATTTTAAGTGTTTCTTTTCTGATATAAGCATTTAAAAGTGTTCATTTGTTTCCAAACACTGCTCTAGCTGCATCTCACAAATTTAATGTGTTGTGTTTTTATTTCTATTTAAATTAAAGCATTTTCTAATTTTCCCTGGAAATTCTTCTTTGACCCATGAGTAACTTAAGTCATGTGTTACTTAACTCCCAAATATTTTGCCAGTTTCCAGGTAACTTTTTTTTTTTCTAATTTAATTCTACTGTACATATTGAGATCAGAGAAACTACTCTGTAAAATGTTGATCTTTTGAAAGCTGTTGAAACTTCTTTTATGGTTCAGCACATGGCCTATTTTGGCAAGTGCTCTGTGTGTTCTAGATGTTGAGAAAGCTATTCTACAAATACAACTTAGATCAATTTGATAGATGGTGTTTTCAAGTTTTTAATATACTTATTGTTTTTTTTTTTTTTTGGTCTATCAGTTGCGGAGGCGGGGGCCTGCTAAAAATACTAACTGTGAGCATCTGTGTGTTCTCCCTCTAGTTCTGCCAATTTGTGCTTCAGGTATTTTAAATGCTGTTATGGGTATATATATATATGTAGGATAGTTATGTCATCTGACATATTGACCCTTTTATCATTATGAAATATCTCTCTTTTTCAAGTAACAACCTTATTCTTGATGTTTACTTTGTCTGATCTAAATATAGCTATATCAGCTTTCTAATTTCAGGTCACTGTTTGCACATTTTCCCATCTTTTACCACAACATATGCTGGTTGAATAAGGGTTCATCTCTTGCAGATAGCATTTATTTTATTTCTTCTATGGCCTTTTTATTAATTTTATACCTCTTCGTATAATTTTTCACTGATATCTCTCAATATTGCATTTTACATCCTTATTTTATCATACTCTACTTCTAATTATTACTGTATCACTTCAGATAAAAAGTAAGAATCTTAACAACAGCATGATCTCATCTACCCTCCATTTTACTCTATTGTTGTCATATCTTATAAACTCCACAGATTATATTCTTTTTGTTCTAAATAGTTAGTTTTCAGTTAAAGAAAATAATAAAAATATAATAGGCTTTCATATTTACTGACACATTTATGATTCCTAGTGCCCTTCATTCTTTCCTGTTGATACAAGTCCCTACCTGGTATCGCTTCCCTTCAGCTGGCAGAACCTACTTTAACTTTTCTTATACTACAATTCTGCAGACCAAGAATTCTCTTAAATTGGAAAATGTTATTTCATCCTCAGTTTCTTGCATATATTCATCAGATTTGAGTTTTTGTTTTCTTTGGGGAACTTTAAAGATACTGTTCCATTGTTTTCTAGCTGCCATTGTTTCTGATTAAAAAGGTCATCCATAATTTGTGTCACGTTTCTCCTATGAGTAATGTGCACTTTTTCTCTGACTGCTCTTAATCTTTTTTTTTTTTTTTTTTTTTTGGCTGCACCTTGTGGCATGTGGGATCTTCGTTCCCCAACCAGGGATCGAACCTGCACCTGCTGCGCTGGAAGCACAGGGTCTTAACCACTGGACCACTAAGCAAGTCCCATCAATCTTTATCTTTGTTTTTCAGCAGTTTAACTATGATATGACTAAGGGTGATTTATTTTGCATTCATCCCACTTGTGATTTTCTGGGGTTCTTGATTTTGTAGGTTAGTTGTGTTACTTCCAGCAAATTTCGGAAGTTTTTGGCCATTATTTATTCAGACATTAATTGCCCCATCCCTTTCTCCTCTTTTTCTGGGACTCTATTTTCACATACTAGGCCTTTTCACATCACTTCACATGTAACTGAGACTGTGATTATTTAAAACAACAACAAAAAACTTGTTTCTTTGTTCTTCCAATTGGGTAATTTCTGTTGGTCTCCCTCACCCTTTCTTCTGCAGTTTCCACCTACTGTTCATCCCACCCAGTAATGTTTTTAAAGTTCAGATTTTGTACTTTTCAGTCCTAGAATTTCAATACTATATTTTCTTTTAGCTTCCCGTTTGCTGTTGAGAATCTCTGTCCTTTCACTGATTTTTTCCTATGATTTCTTTAAACTCTTGAACATATTTATGATAGTTATTTTACATAGTTATTATAAAGAGACTGCTGTAACACCTAATTTTAGTATTTTATTTTCAACATCTTGGCCATTTAGGTTTCTGTGTCTGTTGACTACTTTTTCTTTTGGTCCTGGGCCACAATTTCTTCCTTCTTCACATGACCAGCAATGCTCATTTTGTTTTACTTTATGCTAGACGTTATACATCTTACAATGAATGGAGTCTTGAGTAAGGTGTTTTCCTTTAAATAATATTGAGTTGTTTTGATGGGCAGATAAATTACTGGATGATCTTCTCAATCCCATCAAACTTGTTCTTTATTCTTTGTTAGGAAAGACTTACTGTAGTTTTGTCTTTAGCCCTAGGGTGTGGCCCTACCTCTATGGTATGGTCCTTACTTGCAAAGCATGACCTTTCTGGGATTTCAACTGGTTGAGCTATTCATCAGTGTTATTCTGCTCTGGGCAACTGGATAGTCATTTCCTCTAACATTGTACAATTTCCGGCATCTCCGGTCAACTCTTAGGCCCCCAGGAAATCTCTATCTCTGAATCAGATAATTCAGCCCCAAATTCAATCTTAGCCTTCTTTTTTCTCTATCAGATTGCCACTCTCTGCTCAGGATTACTTCCCTCCTCCAAGTCAGAAATGTCAAAACAATGTGAGGCTCACCTCACATTCTTTTCCTTTTAACAAGGATCAAATTCTTGGACCGTTGCTCAATGACAGTAGATAGTTGTTTACTGTATTTTGTCCAGGTTGACAGTTGTTTACATCAGGAGGGTAAGTTGAAAACCAGTTACTCTGTTATGGATGGAAGAACTCTCATATCATAAGCATCTTAATGACTAATATTCTACAGAGTTCTAATGCAGTACTTTAAATTAAAAATCTTGTATTTATATTAATATATATTGTATTTGTATTTATATTTATATTAATCTTGTTAATATATGTATTAACCCATATATGTTAGTTAAATACCTTTGTCTATTATAGATAAAGTTATAAATGTGTTTCTTAAAAACTTTAGTAATGTCTCCTTGACATTGATCCCCAGAAATTGGTCAAGGGGTAGGAAAATATTCCTTGTTCTTGAAAATACTGAAGAAGTAGTATCCTCAACTCTGTTTTGAGAACAAAAAGAGGGTAAAATTGTAAAACTATATATATATACACATGTCTATATAAATATGTGCGTGTATGTGTGTACGTACATGTATATATATAATTATTTCTATAACAATTACATCAATGTATAATGCCATTAGTAACACAATAGAATACCAGTTTCTCTACATACTTATACACACTGAATATTTCATTTTGTTTCATAATGGTGCACATTAGGGATAATATAAACTCAGTATTAATCTC
The DNA here is from genome assembly GCF_937001465.1 of Orcinus orca. Classification (NCBI taxonomy): domain Eukaryota; kingdom Metazoa; phylum Chordata; class Mammalia; order Artiodactyla; family Delphinidae; genus Orcinus; species Orcinus orca. Next base: position 24,606,861 of record NC_064562.1, read on the forward strand.
TGAAAAGGCAGAATACCAAGTTCTGCTAAACTTGGCCAAAACAAGCAAAAGCTTCCCCTGGTTTCTCTGTCCTCCAGGAGCAGCCCTATGCCTGCGGCCATCAGCCTCCACTTACCCCAGAACCCTTAGAAAAAAGGTGCTTCTTCACTGTCAAGTCCCCATTATCATTTTACCACTAGGATTTTCAACTCTTTCGACAAATGATTTTGAGGTGAGAGTAATTTCACTTTGCCTATCCAAGGCTTTTGGTCTAGTTGCTTCGGTTTTCATGCAAAGCTTCAAAATGTACTGCATAATTGGGGCTTCCCTGGTGGCGCAGTATTTGAGAGTCCGCCTGCCGATGCAGGGGACACGGGTTCGTGCCCGGGTCCGGGAGGATCCCGCGTGCCGCGGAGCTGCTGGGCCTGTGAGCCATGGCCACTGAGCCTGCGCGTCCTGAGCCTGTGCTCCGCAATGGGAGAGGCCACAACAATGGGAGGCCCGCGTATCGCAAAAAAAAAAAAAAAAAAAAATGTACCGCAGAATAAACCAGCTGTGTGTGAAGTCCCTAATTTCTCTAATTTTGTTACTTTGATGCTGACTGACCACCAGGACTTTGTGGGAGGGGTGCTTTTCTTGGGTCAATCTCTGCTCCTCAGCCTCCAGACCATGTAGTAGGAAAATGCCACAGGGGAAGCGCTGCTATCTTCAGCTCACGTCGGAAATGTTTTCCTCTCTCTGGACTTTCGGTGCATCCGGTACCCATTGATTCCACAGCTTTAAGGTATCTTTGAAAACGTGATTCTTGTAATTTATCTAGCTTTTCTAATTCTGTCAGCAGTTTTGTGGGCCACATGTGGCTTACTACATTCTCCTTTGAAGCAGCAGTCCAGTTTTGCCAGTTTTGAATGATATGAATTATATAATGTATATTAGTTATTTTTGTCTGGCTAATTTAACTCAATATTATCCTTTTTAGATTTTCATCATTTCCTTGCATGTTTAGTCTCATTGCTGTAGATTATTCCATTTCATGATTACAACAAAATTTATTGCATTCTATTGTTAAGGGGTATTTGAGAAATTTCCACTTTCTGGCTATAACGAATAGTGTTGCTTTGAAAATTCTTGTCAATGTCTGTTTTTGAATATATAAATACATGTAATAGAATTGGGACATGGGTACCCATGTGTTCATTTTTAGCAGCTATTATTAAACAGATTTCCAAAGTGGCTGTTCCTATTTATGTTTCCATCACTAGTGTATAGGAGTTTCCATTTATATTTTTAATTGTCTGTAGTTTCTCTAAGACCTTTTACCATGTTTTTATCAGGGCATTGCTTTTTCTATTGTTTTAGATAAATATTTTATATAATAAAAATATTAACCATCATATGTGCAGCAAATATATTCCCATATATTCTGTTCTTCCTGTTTTAATTTCAACTATGCCAAACATAATGTGTAATTTCCTTTGGATTACTCATACTATGAATTATTCATATATCTGATTCAGTTCATTACAGTACATAATTAAACCTTAACTTTACCGCAACAATAAACTCCTTATCAACAGACTTACCTGTCAGTATTCAATACTGACATATTGAAATATCTTATATTTATAAAACAAAATAGGAATAATCTAGATTCACTGTTGTTCCTTGGGAAGATAGGATTACAAAATGGTAAATAGCCCAAAAAAGAAAAAGAAAGAACAAAGGATGCCTGTATTTTCAAATGTTTATGGCTATATAATCAGAATAAAATTGATCTATAATTAATAAGATGAGGCTGGTTTGTTTTTTGGGGTTTTTTGGTTTTAGTTTAACTTTTTTTGTTTTGTTTTTGCCTTACTTTGGATTTCCACAAAATACCGCATATGAATATTTCTCCAGCATGCCCATCTAAAAGAGGCCTTTTTAACTGGTACTTTATTAGCCACGTCACATTCCATTACCTCAGTTGTGACTAATATCAGGTGATAAATAAACAATGTTGATACTGTTGAGGAGCCAACTCTCCTATCCTAACAGTAACGGTTAGAATCACATAATGCCAAACTAACAAGCAATGCAATATGCCCAAATAATATTTATCTTGATATTCAGGAAAATAATATATTTTTGTAACACTATCTTCTGGAGAATTTACACTTAAAAATACAATAGAGAATCAAGGCTATATCTGTTAATGATAAAAACCTCAAATTTATACAGAAGAGACGAACAAGCTCCAACACTTTTAAATTGGCTTTAAATCCACAAAATGTGTCATAGTGTTTAATCTCTGCCTCATTTAAAGTATATTTCAAGCAAATGCCTTATTGGCTAAACACTGGATAAATAAATCAAAGAGTCAAAGTTATAAATAATTATATCCACAAACAGTGCTACACTAACCGAAGTAAAACCATGTCTAAATTCTTAGTTTGCTTTCAATTTCATTGAGTTTTTCAACATTACCTTGAAACAACAGTGTTTTCCAACAATAGACTTTATCTTCTCCCACCAGTATATCACTGGCTTGTCATTGCACTAAAAGCCTACAGCATACTTTGCGCTGGAGAGAAGGATGCAAATGCTTACCTCTACTAATACGTGTCCACTCACTACCCACAGGAAACATGTAGACAAAATGAAAAAACACTTCAAAATGAGCTGAAGGAGATGACTGCTTGGAGTTATGTGCCACCTAAGGCGCCGATCACATTTACTGGCACAGAAAACGATAAAGGTATTTACAAATGAAAAGACAAAACTGCAGTCAAAGGACATTTTATGCATATATATGTGTTAGTTCTTTTTTTTTTTTTTTTTTTGCGTTACGCGGGCCTCTCACTGCCGTGGCCTCTCCCATTGCAGAGCACAGGCTCTGGACGCGCAGGCTCAGCGGCCATGGCTCACAGGCCCAGCCGCTCCGCAGCATGTGGGATCCTCCCGGACCGGGGCACGAACCCACATCCCCTGCATCGGCAGGCGGACTCTCAACCACTGCACCACCAGGGAAGCCCTATGTTAGTTCTTTTTATGAGCTTTGAAGGGACTCGAAATCATGATATAACCATTTTATTTCTATCTTGCAATTTATTCTTTTATATTAACTTTTCTTGGGTGATTTCATCAGGGGAATAAGTCAGTATCCAAAACTCCCAACCCAAGAAATGAATGACCAGAACTTTACCAATCACATTATTCTTCTAATGGGTAACCCACTTCCTGCAAAGCAATGTGACAAAGAAATTAACTGAGAATTATAACTACCTTAAAAGTTGAAGATGGCTGTGACTTTGTGAGAAAGCCAACTGTCATTACAATGAATCTACCTATTTAAAAAGTCTTATTTAAAGAAATATTCATTTGAAACGCTCTGGTTTAGGTTAGAAGATAATCTTCACAATGTATTACTAGAAAACAAAACTATGAGTTAGAATTGTCAAATATAGAAAGAGCGACCTAAAGACAAACCTGTGTGTCTTTGTAAATATCTAGTCTCAGGTTTTAAGAGAGGAAAGCAATTTTCCAAAATGTACAAAGCATTTTGAAAAGTTATTCAGAAGACTTTTCTCCCTATAAGGGTTATCAGCATCTTTGTAGTTGCGTAATGCAGAAGCTGTTCCTTTATTCCCGTGCACCTGACTTGGATCTTTGAGGATAAAGAAAAAACGTCTATTCCATAAAAACCATTCAACCTATCTAAGGAGCCAGAACTGAGGTTTAATACCACTGAGAAAACCTCTGGTTGTTTACTTGACTTATCAAGAAGTCAACAACCCAGCATTCAGAGAGAGAAAATAATATCTGATAGAGGCCTCAATCATGCAAAATAACAATAACCAAATACCTGAGAACAAGGAGCTACTGTTAGCATCTGCCAACTGATTAAAAGGAGGTTTAATCAGGAAACAAAATGGTTTAAAGTAACGCAAAATAAAATTCAGAACAGGTTTTAATTGTGTTTAGCTAAATGTATCTAGACCTATAATCTGCTTTATCGGACAGACACACTGAAGCCAACTAAGATTGCATTATGTTACTCAGGTTATAAGATAATTTTGCTTTCTTTAGTGATTTTATTTACAAGCTATCTTTTGTCTGAGATTTACTGCACAGGAATAGGAATTGCTTTCACCAGAAAACTGAATGTGTAACTGTTCAGGCAGCCTATGGAATCAACTCTCTGAAGAATGTTGTTACCCATAACCCCTCAGGGGTCGTAATTGCTGAAAGATACCAATTCAATAATCCTCCAAGTATTCTTCCCTTTAACCAATAAAAAAAGACCAAACCTATGGGCTGTTAAGAAATTATTTAAATCCTATTATACCCAGAAAGAGTAATACCCCGTACCTTTACTTCTTTTCCCCTACTCCAATCTAACAAGAACCCCATCATCACTAATGTGAGTCAAAAGGCCGAGTCCCCTACCAGTCCCCAGGCTTCCCCCAGCGTGCCTCTCTGCAGCCTTAGAAAATATTATTTCTTTGAGAAGCAGACTGGATTCTGGAAATTAGAAAAATAAATTCAGCAGCTCCCTTTCCCTCCACATCAAGCTCTAAGGTTTTCGCCAATTCTGAGTCAAACCAATAGCTAGCACACTCAGAAGCTAGGGAGGCCATGCATGGGAAAATATGCATGAGGTTTTACAAGATTCTGAGAATTTCACTGAAGCCCAAGAGCAGGACCTAATAAACTGTGTTTGGGGAGGCAAACTTGGTGCTTAAAACTATACGTACTCCTGAGAAGGTTGACTTCAATAAACTTTGGTGTCTCCTACATTTAGGGGTGGAGAAACTGCATCAGGCAGATTCAGTCTCCCTGACCTTGAGGCTGGAAGATTACAGAGAGACTTGAGAACTGAATAGCTTTTCAAGGAGCAATAATAATTGTAAATTCTTGCAGTTGTAAATTCTTTCTCTACTTCTTTGATATATAAATCTTCTCCCAGCCTCTGGCCAATTTTACAACCCAAAAATGTCTTCTTCAAGGATCCAGGAGTCTTCCCTTTGAAATGTAGGCATCAAGAAAGATAGTGCCCAGAAGAAATAGCCCATCTGAATTCAAATCCATATGTATTAAAGACATTGAATCATAATTAAAACTTTCTAAAACAGAAAGCAAAAAAAAAAAAAAAAAAAAAAAAAAAAAAGGGTTCAGTAGTGAATTCTACCAAACCTTTAAGGGAGAAATTATACTAATTTCCTACAATCTCTTTTAAAGAACAAAAGCAGAGGGAATACTTCTTCACTCTTTCTATGAGGCCAGCATTACTCTAATACCAAAAATAGACAAAGACATTACAAAAAAAGAAAACTAGACCAATCTTTCCCATGAAAGTAGATGCAAAAATCCTCAACAAAATATTAGCAAATTGAATTCATATCCCAGATATGCAAGACTGGTTCAACACTCAAAAATCAATTAATGTAATCTATCACAGCAACAGGCTAAAGAAGAAAAATGACATCATCATATCAATTGCTACAGAAAAACCATTTGACGTAATTCAACCTTCATTCATGAGAAAAACTCTCAGAAAATTAGAATAGAGGGAAGCTTTCTCAACTTGATAAAGAACATGTACAAAAAGCCTACAGCTAACACCATACTTAATGGTAAGAAATGTGAAACTGTCCCACTAAGATCAGGTGCATAGCAAGGATGTCCCCTCTCACCACTCCGTTCCAACATTGTACTGAAAGTCCTTGCCAATACAATAAGACAAAAAAAAAAAAAAGAAAAGAAAAGGTATGTAGACAAAAAACAAAAAGACATAAATGGTCTTTGTTTATAGATAACATGGTCATCTGTGTAGAAAATCTGAAAGAACTGACCAAAAAACTCCTGGAACAAATAAGCGATTATAGCAAGGTTGCACGATATGAGGTTACTATACAAAAGCCAAATGCTTTCCTATATACCAACAATGTACAAGTGGAATTTGAAACTAAAACCATAATACTATTTATATTAACACCCACAAAAATAAAATACTAAGGTAAAAATCTAATAAAGTACGTGCAAGATCTATATGAGGAAAACTATAAAACTCTGATGAACAAACCCAAAGAAGTACTAAATAAAGGGAGAGATATTCCATCTCCATGAATAGAAGACTCAATATTGTCAAGATGTCAGTTCTTCCCAACTTGATACATAGATTCAATGCAATCCTAAGAAAAATCTCAGCAAGTTATTTTATGGATACTAACAAACAGATTACAATCATTATATGAAGAGGCAAAAGACCCAGAATAGCAAACACAATATTGAAGGAGAAGAATGAAGTTTGAAGACCGACACTATCCAACTTCAATACTTACTGTAATACTATAGTAACCAAGACAGTGTAGTATTGGAAAAATAATAGAAAAATAAATTAATGGAACAGATTAGAGAGCTCAGAAATAGACCCTCATAAACAGAGTTGACTGATCTTTGACAAAAGAGCAAAGGCAATAGAACAAGCAAAAACAGACTCTTCAAAAAACAGTGGTGGGAAAACTGGACATCCTTAAGCAAAAAATATTAATCTAGACACAGACCTTTCTCTCTTCACAAAAATTAATTCAAAATGGGTGATAAACCTAAATATAAAACTGAAAACTATAAAACTCCTAGAAGATAACACAGGGGAAAATCTAGATGACCCTGGGTGCAGCAATGACTTTTTATATACAAAAAACACATGATACATGAAACAAATAATTGATAAACTGAACTTCCTCAAAATTTAAAACTTCTGCTCTGTGAAAGATAATATCAAGAATTAGAAGACAAGCCACCTCATATCTGATATCTGATATATCTGCAAAACTCATATCTGGTAAAGGACTGTTACCCAAAATATATAAAGAATTACCACGTGATTCAGATACTCCTTGGCTTTACCCAAAGGAACTGAGAATGTAAGTCCACACAAAAACCTGTACACAGGGCTTCCCTGGTGATGCAGTGGTTGAGAGTCCGCCTGCCGATGCAGGGGACACGGGTTCGTGCCCCGGTCGGGGAAGATCCCACATGCCGCGGAGCGGCTGGGCCTGTGAGCCATGGCGGCTGGGCCTACACGTCCGGAGCCTGTGCTCTGCAACAGGAGAGGCCACGACAGTGAGAGGCCCGCGTACCGAAAAAAAAAAAAAAAAAAAAAACACCTGTACACAAACATTTATAGCAGCTTTATTCATAATTGCCAAAATTTGGAAGCAACCAACGTGTCCTTAAGTAGGTGAAAGGATAAACTGTGGTACATCCACACAATGAAATATTATTCAATGCTAAATAAAAGGAGTTATCAAGCAATGAAAAGACATGAATGGATTTTAAATACATATTACTAAGTGAAAGAACTCAATCTAGAAATGCCTATATACTGGAGGATTCTAACCGTACCACATTCCATAAAAGGCAAAACAATGGAGACAATCAAAACATTAGTGGTCATCACTGGAGGTGAAGGGAGCAAGAGATGAATAGGCAGAGCTCAGAAGATTTTTAGGGCACTGAAACTATCCTATACAGTACTATCATGATGAACATATATTGTACTACATCTGTGCAAACCCATAAAATGTACAGTATCAAGAGTGTACTCTAAGGTAAACTATGGATTTGGGGACATTGCAACATGTCAATGTCGATTCATCCTTGGTAACAAATGTACCATTATGGTGAGTGATGTTGACAATGGGGGAGGCCATGCATGTGAGGAGGTAGAGAATATATGGGAAATCTCTGTACCTTCTTCTCAATTATGTTATGAACTTAAAACTGCTCTAAAAAATAAAGTCATAAAAAAAATACAGTGCATTCTTTTTGAAGGCTGAATAATATTCCATTGTCTATATATACCACATCTTCTTTATCCCATTCATCCATGGATGGACATTTACGTTGCTTCCACATCTTGGCTATTGTGAAATGTGCTGCAGTGAACGTGAGTGTGCAAATATCTCTTTAAAAAATTCTTAAAAAAGAAGGAAATCATGTCATAAGTGACAACATAGATGAACCTTGAGAACATGATGCTAAGTGAAATAAGCCAGTCATTGAAGGACAAATACCACATGATTCCACGTGTATGAGGTCTCTTAAGCAGTCAAGCTCATAGAAGCAGTAAGTAGAATTCATGGTTGCCAGAGGCTGGAGGGAGGAAAAACATGGGGAGTTACTGTTCAGTGGGTATTAAGCTTCAGTTATGCAAAGTAAAAATGTCTAGAGATCTGTTGTACAATATTGTAGTTACTGTCCTGTACACTTAAAATTCTGCTAAGAGGGTAGGTTTCATGATCTTATGTTACGTTTTTAGAGGGTTTTTTTCCCACAATGAAATATATATAGTGCTCCCAGAGGTTTTTTTTCCACAATGAAATATATATAGTGCTCCTATCTCCCAGTATCTGTAAGGGGTAACTTAGATAAGCACCAATTAATAAACACAAATGGCCTAATCACATTGACCAACCTGCCTGCTAAATTCAAATAGCTCATCTGAGTAGTGATAACTGTTGGCTCCTATGTCGCAGACCCAAAGACGAAGAAACTGCAATGTCTTTCACCTTCTGTAGAACATCCCAATAATAAAACTTAAGCCACAATGATGTAATGAAGGAAACTTACATGCCACTTTAGGAGATAGAAAGCCAGAGACAAGAGGAAAATTAGAGTAATCAGAAAACCTGTTCAGAAAATTAGAACTTCTGGAAAAGACAAGTGGATAGTTGAATAAAATTTAGTTCAGCTCAGGCATGTCTGTACATGCACACGTGCACACACACACACACACATACACATACAGTTAATAAACTTGATTTCCAAACTAAAAAGTCGTTAAACAAAATAAAAGAGTAGATTATCAACACCAGGAACCAAAACTGTAGCTTGGAAGATCAAGAGTTGCATTACAAAATTCAGAGCAAAAAAAAAAAAAAAAACACAAAATTGAGATGGAAAATATGAGGGAAAAGATAAGAGAAAAGAGATTTGGAAGATAGATACAACCTAATATTCAAATAATAGAAATTTCAGAAAAAGAATAGATGAAGGCAAAGTGATAAATGACCTATAAAGAGAATTTTTCTGAGGTGAAGAATAATTTAAACGGACATTTCAAATGATTCATCAAGTTCCAAACTTCATTGCTAAGAAGGATTGTTCGACCTACGAATTAAAATTTCAGAAATCTGAAAACAAATAAAATAATGTATGAGTTTAAAAATCACAATGGGAACAAGTTACCTAAGGGAAAAGAAAACCAGACCAGTATGAGATTTCTCACAGGAACCCCTGGTAGCTATTAGACTGTGGAATAAAATTTAGAACTAATTGAAAGACAAGCCTGGAAACACTAGAATCCTTTCACCAGCCATGATATCTATCACCCATCAGGGTGAAAAAACAGTATTTGAAGACAGACAATAATACAGAGTATCGCCCATATACTGTATATGAAGAAAATACTTAGAAAAATAACCAAACAACCAGGTCAGAATTCGAGATGAGGGAAGGTTTAAGTCAAGCAAAGAGTAGAGAGTGGACTGAAATAGTTATGTCTTATGCACCTGATAATGGGTGCTGGGAAAGTGAAGGTCATTGTTAATGATAACGGAGGGTAGTTTGAAACAATATATAAAAAATTAGCCTTTGGCCTTTATCTTCTCCAGCAATAACCAACTTGAAAATAAAATGGAAAAGTATACCATTTATAATACATATAAACATTACAAAATACTAAGCAAATTAATAAAAATGGCATAAGACATATGATATATGAAGAAAAACATACAATTGTATTAAAAGTTATTAACAAGATCTGAACCAAGTAGGAAGGTCCTTGGGTGGGAAGACATAATATCATAAAAATGACAATTTTCCCCTAAATTAGCACATACATTTAATGGAATTACAAATAGAATCTCAACAGGAATTTTAGTAGAATTGAATAAAATAATTTGGAAATTATGGGAGGAATAGGTATCCAAAAACAGCTAATGAAATCATGTAATAGAAGAACAGTGAGCAGGTTCTTAAAAACTTATGATAAAGCCAATGTATTATTACCATATTCAGTATGTACTGGTATAGAAATAAACTAGATCAATGGAATGAAAGAGAGTCTAGAAATGGATCTTGCTATATATAATTAGTAGAGAAAGAACAGATTATTAAATAAATGTTGGCACAATTAGCTATCTAAAAAATGTAATGATTTATCCCTATTTTGTATCATTGCAAAAAACAAATTCCTGATTAATTATAAACTTAATTGTAAAAAAAGTTAGGTGACAGCATATATGGTCAAGCGACAAAAAAAACTAGATAAAATTGGAATCCCACAAATTATGTATATCTGATTATATGAAACCTTTTCTGAGGCAAACAAGTCAATAGAAAAATGCCAAGCAAATGGTAGGTCAAAGGATTAATTATCTATTAATTAATATCTACAAATGTATTAAAAAGTATTAAAATTAATAGAAAAAAACAGCTGAATAGAAATAAGGGCAAAGGACAGTGAAAAGGCAGTTCACAAAGGAAAAATGTTTAATTCTACCAATAGTCGGGGAAACGTAAATGAAGCACAATGAAATATCACTTTACACCTAATAAACTTCCAAAGATTAGAAAAAATAGCTCTAACACCAAATAATGGCAAGGATGTGGGAGAAAAAGGCCCTCTACTATATTTCTGGGAGTGCAAAGTGTTACAGCCTTTTTGGAAAGTGATATAGCAACATCTATTAGAATTATAAATGCATTTACTTTTCCCACTCCTGAGAATATGCTCCGTAGAATAAAAGCCCCAACTCATTAACACTTATGTACGGGATGATTATTGCTCTTCTGTTCATTTTGACCAAAAATAAACACAGAAACAGAAACAAAGCCTTGTTAAGTGAATGCCCATATATAGGGAAATGGTTGAATGGATGATGACATATCACACAATGGAATGTTATTCAGCTATTAAAGAGAGTGAATTAGAGGCTTACCAGTTGACCTGGAAGCATTTCCACTGAAGGGTAGCAGAACATGCCACCCCATAATATGCCACTTTGCGTACAGATTATTTTGAGCTGAAGGCCAAGAGAAACTCTCTGCCTTCCCCTTATCTACCTGGAGGCAGCACATGTACTCCTCTTGTGAAGATGACCCCTCTCTACTTCTCACACCAGGAACGGAATAATAATTTTATCGCTGGAGACCAGATGGCATTGAGAAAGGGTCTACACAAAGAAACCTTACTAACTGGCCTTATCTACCACTAGTTTCCCCTAAAATTTGTCTTCCCTCAATTTGCCTCCCCTAGAAGTTCAAAGTCCTTTTCCTTTGTCTTCTCCCTTTTCTACAAAATTAATGTTCTTTGATAGGATGCCATCTAAGTCCAAATTCTAACAACCCCTTTGAGTTACTCATCACTAAGTTTTCTCCCGTATGAAGTGTACAGAATGTGTTAATAAACTGTTTTTCTGTTTTTGTGTTTTTGTTTGTTTGTTTTATTTATTTCTTTTACATCTTTATTGGAGTATAATTGCTTTACAATGGTGTGTTAGTTTCTGCTTTATAAGGAAGTGAATCAGCTATATGTATACATATATCCCCATATCTCCTCCCTCTTGTGTGTCACTCCCACCCTCCCTATCCCACCCCTCTAGGTGGTCACAAAGCACTGAGCTGATCTCCCTGTGCTATGTGGCTGCTTCCCACTAGCTATCTGTTTTACATTTGGTAGTGTATATATGTCCATGCCACTCTCTCACTTTGTCACAGCTTCCCCTTCCCCCTCCCCGTGTCCTCAAGTCCATTCTCTACGTCTGCATCTTTATTCCTGTCCTGCCCCTAGGTTCTTCAGAACCATTTTTGTTTTGTTTTGTTTTTCTGTTGTTAATATGTTGTTTTCTCAGTCTAATTTAGAGAAGCCCAGACAATGAACCTAAGATGGTTTCTCTCCCCTACACCATACTGTATTGTTGAATCAGAAAAGGAAGGGACAGGAAAATGTGCAAAACATAATTATCTGCAATATAAGTGATTACAAATATACATATAAATGATTACAGATCATATAAACATTTATATGTTTATATATAAACATATATATTATTATATCATTATAGTACCATATGAAACAGAAACTTGGAAGGATAAATATTAGGATACCATCAAGAATTACCATGCTTTTAGAAGCAGTTAGTATGGTGATTTGTGTTGAAGATGGAGAACAGCAAAAATATCAGGCCAAAAAAAAAAAAAGAATAGAATAAAAGAGTATTAAAAATTGAAAACTATTTAAATATGGAAAATTACATATGTGAATAGAATTTTTAAAAATTAAAAAACGGTGATCACTCTGTTGTCTTTAAAGCTCTTTCCTCAGTGACTAGGAAAGGTTTTGTGGGTATGTCTAGGAAACGGCAGGGAGGCAGCAGGTCCACAGGCTTTGGTGTTGGACTACAGAGTTCAGGTCCCAGCCCCATCACTGACTGGAGGTGAGACTTCCATTGCATTGCACTGTTCACTTTTCCCAACTCAAAATTTCCTCATCCATGGAATAACATTGTGAAATGTTATTAATAAACAAAATGCAACAATGTAATTAAACTGCTTAGCCCAGTGCCTGATACATATAAAGTGCTCAATAAATATTGGCTATTAATACTAACAATCTTATAGCTACTGCAAATCGGCCAGTTGTAGGTCCTTGTTAGAGAAAAGGAGGAGAGGTGGACAGCAAGATGGATTTGAGGTTCAAGCATGAGTGACTTGGAGTCATGGTGCTATATTTTAAATTCTCCTTTCTAAGTTTTGATTGGGTAGCAAAGAAAGTTGAAACCTTTTAATATGATCTTCAAGATCCTCAAAATCAGTCTTTCACCCAAGTGCAATAATTCTCTTGTGCCCAGACATTCTATTTGTTTCCCAAACAATTCTTGCAATACCTACTCAGAGTTGCCATTAGGATCAAATAGGGAAGATGTTGACAAAAATTTTTCTTTTTATTTTTGATATCCTACTGCCTACCAGGCACTGTGCTGCATGCAGTAATACTGAAAAGTGCGTTCTATCTCCCCCATTTTGCAGATAAAGGAACTAATATTCCCGTAGTTTAAAATGAATGCCAAAGTTTGTTTTGATGTTAGATGAGTCTAGTTCCAAATCCCAGGCTTGTCTAATGCAGCTTGTTGCCATCAATGTATACATGTTCTATAAACAGTAAATATTCTACGAATTTAAAAGTAGCAGGATATTTAATGGGAGGTTTCAGTTGTCTTAGAGTCTTGGCTGAGGTTCTAAAACTGAGGACAGCAGGTGATAAATGTTCACACATTCTGAACAGAGGTGCCAGACACTCCTACCCAGACATGCTGAGATAAATCTAAACATGGCCTTACCTTCTTTGTCACCTGTCACCAGGCTGTGTAAAGTTAATTAGGTAATGGTGCTTTTAAAGAACTTGTTAGCAGAGGACAGGGTTGGGATTTTCACCTCCCCACTTTCAGAGTGTATTCAAGAAGCATCCCATTACAGAAAGAGCTGGTGATTGGGCATCTGAAATACAGGGCACTGTGCCGGATTATAAGAGCCCCAGACAGGAGAGAACTTGTTCCTTTACTTCTATTTCCTACTCCCATCCCAATCCTGGAGGACCTATAGACTGAAGAGCTTTGGGGAAAAAAATAGTATAAGAACAAAATGGAGGAAGAGAGGGAAAAAAATAGATAATTCGTCCATCCCTCCTTCCCTACTGTTGGTCTGGGGAATTTTTGTGTCAGGACTGAGCTGGAAAGATAGAGTGATGCCTTAAATTGGATTAGAGGTGAAAGTTATGATATGTGATTGTACTATATTTTTAATATCAGAGAATGACAGTTCTAATAGCCAATGATTGTTCTAATATTATTTCTGGAAAGATCTGAAATCTTCCTGAGGTATTCCCCAGTGGCAGAGAAGGGAGATCCAACAAAGTCTGTTGGAGGGCAGTGGGGCGAGAAGGAATAATACCATTTATCCCTTATTGACTAGTGACATAAGAAACCACTGCTTCTCCCCTCTGCTTTGGCTGACCTTGTTCATATACGTTGTTCTCTTGAAATTCTGACCAGCATTCTAATCTCACCTTCCATGATCCTGCTTCTATAATGTCTTTCATAATGTCTCCGGATAAATTAATCTTATTTTTTCTATATTCCCCATAGCCTTACACCCGATCAATTATACATTTGTAGCCATGAGTATAGTCAGACTCCTCTGAAACAGTGAGCTCCTTCAGGATGGGTATGGAGTTTTGTCTTCTTCTTCCAAGTCCTTAGCACAGTACCTTCCTGATGCTAAATGCTCAGTGCTAGCTGATTAAGTTGCTGTGGAATGAACTGCTCATTGAAATCAGTCACGGAAACCCAGACCATGCTGTATCTGCTCTGCCCCAATACCTCTTGAGGAGAAATTCAGAAATCATCCCCCAGGTAGAAGAACACTGTGTCTGCTTTCCTGTGAACTTCCCAGGTAAGAGTCAAGATAACTCTGACACAGCTGAACATTCATGAAAACAGAGACCCAGAAGCCACTGGTGAACGAAGCAAACATCTATTAGATGCTTACTATTTGTCAGGCCTTAGGAATGAAAGGTAAAGAAGATAGCGCCCGCCCTGTTCTTTTAATCCATGTTTAGAGCTATTTAAAATAGATCTCAGTTTGGAAAATGTACGATCATCATGTGCTGAGAGCACTGGCAGCTCAAATTCGGAGCTGATGGAGCTCTGGCTGTGAGCTATCAGTTCTATAAGCTGAAGATACGGAAACTGAAGTAGGAATAGGCTGAGGGCCATGAAGCACCAACACCAGACCCTTCCACAGACGTCCTTTACTGGGAGCGTGTGATGGGTGCACAAATCCCAACCCAACCCCTGACAGTAATGTCACACCCTAGATGCACACTAAGTATACAAGCTTATCATAACGCTGACCAAGAAGGCCTTCACGCTGTCCTCAGCTTGCCTAAACTTCAGACGGTTTCTTTCTGATGATAGGCCCCTGACCTCTCTTTCCTTAGACTATTTACTTTAGAAAACGTGTAATTGTAAATTCTTTCTCTACCTCTTTGATGTGTAAAACGTCTCCCAGGTTCTTGCCAGTTTTACAACCCAGGAATGTCTTTTTCAAGGACCTGGGGATCATCCTTCTGAAATGCAATTGAGAAAGCACCCCTATCACTCAATCTCTGTGGGAAGCTAGGAGCCTAACCTCCATAAGCATCAGTTAGTAAACCCAGATGGCCTCATCAATTGCACATGGACCACCCGCCCCCTAATGTCCTCCAGTACTTTTCCGCTAGCTCACCACAGTGCTGAAAAGCTCTCCAGCCTTTTGTTTCAATGGAGTTGAGTTCAATTTCTCTTCCCTGTTGCCTTAGTCTTTATTAAATTCTTTCTTGCCTGTTTAATTTCACCCAGTACAAGTGTTCTTTGACAACCACTGTAACACAGTGATGGTCATAGTTGTGATTAGTAAAATATTTAATAAAATTTCTTTACCCTATCAACCAGTAGTTTTTAACCAAGAGCAATCTTGCCAAACGGGACATTTGGTAAAGTCTAGAGACATCCTTGGTTGTCACAATTAAGGAGGAGGGGGAGAAGGTTTGCTTTTGGCATCTAAATGGGTAGAGGTCAGGGACGCTGTTAATCATTTTACAATGTACAAGGCAGCTCCTCAAAACAAAGACTAATTTGGTGCAAATGTTAATAATGCATGGTTGAGAAACGCTGCTATAAATAATTAAGACCCTAAGGGCACTCCTTCCTAAGTCTCAGCATGGTCAACGAGTTTAGGTTGTGCCACAAAGCCTCCACCAGAATCAGTTTATAGTTCCTAAAAACAATAAAAGCAGGCAACTTAAAAATAACTATGGGGCTTCCCTGGTGGCGCAGTGGTTGAGAGTCTGCCTGCCGATGCAGGGGACGCGGGTTCGTGCCCCGGTCCGGGAGGATCCCACGTGCCGCGGAGCGGCTGGGCCCGTGAGCCATGGCCGCTGAGCCTGCGCGTCCGGAGCCTGTGCTCCACAACGGGAGAGGCCACAACAGTGAGAGACCCGCGTACAGCAAAAAAAAATAAAAAAATTAAAATAAATAAATAAATAAATAAAATAACTATGAATACAGTCATCCCTCACTATTCAGGGGATTGGCTCCAGGCACCCCGACAGATACCAAAATCTGTGGGTGTTCAAGTCCCTTACATAAAATGGCAGAGTACGGTCGGTCCTACAAGATGCAGAACCCACAGATGCGGACGGCCAACTGCAGCTCTGGAAAAGGATCTCACTGAGAAATACTTTGAGACCAAGCTAACTCTTCAAACCCCATTTTTTTTTTATGAGAATTTAAGATCCAGATAATCCAATTTGTGGGCTCATGGAATCACTCTGGACGCATAATCACATCAAGGTATTTCCTAGTAAGCATCTAATCAGATGCTTCATTAGTCTATATAGGCTAATGAACTGCCACTCTGCCGTTATCTCCTCTAGCGGTCCATCCCAATCAGTCTGGGTACACAATAACAACCATGATTAATCCAATATAGATTGCCACACCTATCACTAGCTCACTGACCAAAGAATGGCTCTTCATTAGCCCATGGCCCCCTCAGAAGAATTACTAAGTTTGCAAATGCTCTCTTAGTTAACTTAAATAGGTTACCTGATTTCTATTTCACTTACTCAAAAAGCAGTTATTGTAGCAATAATAAAGAACAAACACATACTTAATTCACATGTTGATCTCATTGTATTTGGCAAGCACACAATAAAAAAATTAAACAGCTTCCCTCCTCCCCTTTTGCCCACAGCTAGAAAACCTGTATAAGGACAAACTAACTTAAAGTGATTCTATGTACTTCAGATGTAAATGAGTTGGGCCTATTTTGTAATGTAAGACTCTAGTGAATTCTCACCAACTCCACATTGAGTAACAGACCTTCGATATTATGCCTTATTTTCATTTATCCCACGTTTAGAGCTTCTATTATTTACACATGTCTTGTGCTTTCTTGGCAATATGTTGAAAGATTATCTGAGTTTCCTCAAGAGCTTTTTTTTTTTTTTTTTTTTTGCTGTACGCGGGCCTCTCACTGTTGTGGCATCTCCCGTTGCGGAGCACAAGCTCCGGACACGCAGGCCCAGCGGCCATGACTCACGGGCCCAGCCGCTCCGCGGCATGTGGGATCTTCCCGGACCGGGGCGTGAACCCATGTCCCCTGCATCGGCAGGCGGACTCTCAACCACTGTGCCACCAGGGAAGCCCAAGAGCTATATTTTAAATTTAAAAATGCATTAGTTTATGAGCAGTGAAAGCATGAAATCCCTTAAGTCTCCACTCAATAATTCACTACTAAATCAATATCTAAAGAATGTTTTTAAGCCATCAAACTAAAGGAAACTTAAAATTGAAAACAATGGATATCTTCCCCCCCAAATTTTCTAAACTAATGATTCCTTCAGATAGACTTGTCAGTTCCAAATTGAACATGACTTGGGTTTCTGAGATCCTGGGAAATGAGACAGATCTTATTTCATTTTCTATTCCTATATAAAGCAGAGCTGTATTAAAATTTTCAAATTTCTTCACTCTTTATGAGCTCCAGAGGATACATTTTGGCTAGTTCAATATGCTATTCCTACTTTAACTCATAAGTTCATTTTTCAATTTTATCCTAAAATTTGAGTCAAAGAATACAATCTTCAAAGTACTAGTTCTCTCTAATGTATTTCTAAAAAGGGGAACATTAAGGGTAACCTCAATGAGGTACAGATCAGGACAAAATCCTAAAAAGAACTTAAAAAAAAAAGAATTATTAAGAGCGGGAATCCATCGAATCACCCTTTACAATAACCCTAACATGAAAGCAAATGATCTGTGTGACAGTCCATCTAAAAGGGAAAACTTTTTATCATCTAGAAATACTCTATAGACATTGTTTGGAAGGAGCTTTTCTGTGGACCACTTAGTACCAGCTATAGATTCTGAGCTAACAAAAGTCAGTTTGTTAGTTTGCCTGGAAAACAATACCATAGTCTAAGTAGATAAGGTTGTTAACAGTTTAATCAGTGGATCTCAACCTTGGTTGCATATTAAAAACACCTTTGAAGCTTTTAAATACTTGAATGCCCATTCTGCCCCCAGATCAATTAAATCAGAATGCATAGGCTGGGAACCAAGCAACAGTATTTTTTTTTAATGCTTCCCCAGGTGATATTAATATGCAGCTCAAGTTGAGAACAAATGCTTTTAAAAAATGGAAAGTTTATAACAATTGCCACTATAGCATAGATTTAAAAGGAATATTTGGATATATTTTCATAACTGGAGATAGAATTCGTCAGAGTAAAAGAATTACCTTTCCATCCCCTACCTATAATATTTAGGATGAGGTTTAAAGCCACTACTGAAATAGATTTTTAAATTTTTGTACTTTTTTTTATAATACTCTAGCAAAACATGGAGATCATTTCCATATGTGTACATTCAAGTTGATGCAACTTGATATGACATAGCCATTTATAAGACCCTAACGCATTCACTTGACTCCAGGTGAAATAGAAGATTCAGTCACCCGTTAGGCAACTTCTTCCTCAAAAACAGCAGAGTAATATGAACTTTGGCATAAGAATATCATAATATAACAGAAGAAATAACGCTTGGTTCCATGTATTTAACATTATTTTAAAAATACCATAGCTTGTATATTGACTTTACTAAAAGAACATTTGAGGACCTTTTAGGTACCTGGTACCACACTAAGCCCTGGGGATACAAGGTGTCTGAAAAGACACATCTCCTGCCCCCATTGACATACAGTCCAGCTGGCTGGCTTGTAAGTCAGGCCAAAGATTGTGATGCCATCTGTACACCCACTGTGAACTCAAGATACTATTAAACTTCAGTAATAAATCAAGTCACAAATGACTTGCCATTTGTCCACATAACACATTTTCAGATCATCTTGGTTGACATTCTATGCCTTTCTCTATACCCCACCTTCTAAAAGATCAAGAAAAGACTGATAATATGAACATTACTAGTCATGCTTGTACAGGTTTATGCAAAAACAAAAAAATGGTAAATGATTCTCATATCTCCACTTCCCCCGAATTTTCTGTTCCATTCTTGCTTTCTTAATGTCTCATCACCGTCATAATCATCATCACCATCATCGTTATTGTCACAACTCTCTAGGCAGAGTCTCTAATATGTAATTGGAAAATACGTCTGAAAGTAAAACTATGGCATTGGAAACAATAATTGGAAAATTATTGTTGATCTACTTAGATTTTTTCCAGTCCTTTATTGTTCTATATTTCCTTATAAAATTTTTGTGCTCATTATACTGTTACATAAATACAAGAAAATTACTCACAATCCGCCACTATAGCAACCACATGTAATATCTGACATCTTTACAAGCTTTTCTCTATCAAGCTTCTACAAAGTCACACTGAATTTAAAATTATGTATGCAGCTCTTTAATTTTATTCATATTTTAAGAATTTTAAATTCTCATTAATAACTCTATAAACCTGATTTAAAATGGTATATGGCTGAAATTCTTCATATTACAGAGTACTTCAAGAACTTCAGAATATTAATTTAATGAGCAAATATTTATACACTGCCTTCTATGTGCCAGGTACTGGTCTAGATTCTGAAGATACAGAAGGGGCCAAAGACAAGATTCTTGTTCTGTGGAGTTTATATTCTAGCTGGGAGAAGTAGACAAGGGAAAATAAAAGATAATTTTATTCAAAAATGAAAGAGATAATTTTAGGCAATAATTTTTATTTTAATAGTCATGGGATTGTGACTCTGGAGATGAGGCTGGTTAGCAAGGGGAGGTGCGTGGGAAAATATCCATCTCCAAGTAGACAATGTTTGATCTGAGATTTGAATGATAAGCAGGAATCAACCAAGTGTAACTCTCAAGCATATGAAAATGTAAGAGGAGTGGAATAATGCTACCTTCCTGGAAATTCTTCATTGCCTGGAATAGATCTTCATGAAGGTACAGGCAAAGAATGACCAAGCCTGGAAAGTGTCCCTTCCTTCGCAGCTCTCATATGGTTTCTCCTAAGCAATATCTCAATCTTCCTTTATCCTTTCCCCAGAAGGCACTTAGAGGCCAATTCCTTGGTCACATAGCTCACCAATCACAAGAGAATAGACATGACCAAATTCTTCCCTAAACTTCTAACCAAAGATGTAGTTAGAATTTATAATAATCTGATTAAAATGTGTGCTGTCCTTTCTTTTTACCATAAATTTACCATGATTCTTGGTATTTCAACTTTATGTTGCTGTTAGTGTCGTTCTTGTCAATTTTGGAGCTGAACTGTGTCAAGCTTGTACAAATGATTTAGTATGGCAGTTAAGACCATGGGCTACAGGCAGATTCTAAGACATGACCTAAACTACTTAAGCCAGCCACAGTTTCCTTATCACAATCATAATAATGTGAGTTTTAAAAGAAATGGTACAGGGACTTCCCTGGTGGCACAGTGGATAAGACTCTGCGCTCCCAATACAGGGGGCCCAGTTTCGATCCCTGGTCAGGGAACTAGATCCCACATACATGCTACAACTAAGAGTTCGCATGCCACAACTAAGGAGTTGTGGAACTGCAACTAAGGAGTCCGAGAGCCACAACTAAGGAGCTCGTCTGCCACAACTAAGACCTGGTGCAAGCAAATAAATAAATATTTTTTAAAAATTAAAAAAAGAAACAAAAGAAATGGTACAGAGAACTCAGAGGCTGACACACAAGCCTTTAATAAATAGGTAGGGTAGGTAGAGAGAGAGAGAAACAGCAAAAATGTGCACGCACGCACACACACACACACACACACACACACACACACACCCCTTGAGATTATTTTAAATATTGTATGGGTAAAGATCTTACTACATGGAAGTAAAAACAAGAATTAGTTATGCCATATTACTCTGGCATCTTGAAACTTTATAGCTTAGGAGACTGCATGGGGTCTGCTGACGAAGAAGAGCTATCTACCCATTTTCACTTGCATGAATGATATAAGGTGGGATTGGGGGAGCTTAAAATCCCAAACTCCACTAACGCTTGGTCATAGACGCTATGATAAGTTTCAGACACAATCACGATGGGGCATTAAAAACGAGGTGCGAAGGGTCCACTTGATGCTCGTCAGTGTCTCCGTCTGTTCTCAAAGCCCTCATTAAGTGGCTCCCTCCACACTGTCAGGGAAGACTGTCTTGAGATCCAGCACTCTGCATTTGGAATAGAACCCCAAAATGCAGTGGGATGACTGAGCCCTGAACCCAAGGAAGGGAGGGAATCCAGAAACAGACTAATAAAGTAGCTTTCACACTGTCCTCCACTATCGATGTTATCTCAGAGTGGGGGAAAGGGGGTTGCCCAGAAAGCTCCATTTTCACGTGCTCGAGATTGCATGATGTTCAAAGGGTTCCACCGCTAAAACAAAGCTAGAAAACCACGGAGCCGGTAAATGTGAAGGCCCTTTGTAAACTGTAGTGTGACTTACAAATGCTAGTTTTTAATATTATCACTGCTGTTTCTTGTTTCCTGAGAAAATTTAAATGCCTGTTTTATTGGGAAATTGCTTAATTTGATAATAAATCTCAAGAAAAGGCACGGTTCCAAGTCAAATATTCATTTTCATCTCTAGCATGCTGTGCAGTAAGCACATTGAAAATGCTTTTTAAAGGAATTCCTAATGGGATTCATTTATTGGGGGAAGCAGGAACAGTTGACTGAACTTTTCCATCACAAATTTAATTCACAAGGGGTCAACCCAGTCATTCATCATCTGCAGTAAAGAAATTCACCACAGTTCCCGGTTCTCACAAGGATATTAAGGGAAATGTTCCCCGCCTCCTTTGGTTGGAAGTGGGGTTCCTAAGGATCTACATTCAATTACTGCAACCTGCATGTTTAATCCCAGGTTACAGCCAAACACCAAGGAATATTGAAAAATAATAACAACAGGAATCCAGCTTAACTCAATGCACATTATTTGTCCTAAAACAGAGCAACGCAACTACACAATACTACATGGGATTCAAGTAAATAATAGTAGCAACGACATATCATACTTACTCTGTGGCAGGCACTGGTCAAAGTGTACTGCATACCTTATTGATCCCTCACAACAACCTGATGGGCTCAGAACCATGACTAGCTCTTTGACAGAGGAAGTCCAGAAAGTTATTGTTGGAGCTAGCATTCAAACCCAGGCAATCAGGCTCTAGAGATGACCACACGATGTTTTAGTGGTTTAGTTTCAGTGCAGTCAGGAATAAGAGTATATATTTTGTTCTGATTTCTGCCAATTACAGACATGCCCTTGTGCTTGATATCTTCCTTTGGTGCTTCCGGTTCCACGCCCAACACCTTTCTATCTTGCTCTATGCTCTAGAGTCTGGCCTGTACGAACAGCATCAATGGGTTTCCAGTCAGGTCTGGCACTAGCTAGAGATTAGGGGTCAACGGGAGAGCAAGGTCAGTGTATTTATTTTCCTGGGTCCCTCAGTCAGGTCACTACTGGTCTGCTGTATCCCTCTGTTGATACCACAGTTCCTGTCAAATGACTTACTTCACTCTGGATTCCCCACCTTTCCCTCCCTCTGCCCCTAAAGGCCTGCTGCTAAAATTGCCATAGCGCGGAACCATGTTCCTTTATTTTCCCTAAACCCTGACCACATCTTTGTAAATGGTCCTTTATTAAACTTTCCTCAAATCACCATTCCAGGAATCTGAGCAGAGAATTCCATTCTCCAGCTAGTTTATATATGACTGGACCCCCCGAAATGCAGCATAACCCTCACTATCCCCACCTTCCACCCTCTGCACAACAGGCCCAGGACATAAATTCTACAGCTGTCCAAAAAAATCTCCATTCCTCCTACTACAAGCCTATATGAAAACTATTTTTCAATTTTCTTGGTTTTTGTAAGAGGCCAGAAACTGAGGTCTACAAATAGAACAGCATATTTTTTTTTAAGATTTTCAAGTTTATTGGTATTTTGAAAGTTTATAGTTTCATTTCTGTTGTGTCTACATTTATTTTGCCTTGTCATTTGAGTTAAAATGAAAGAGTTAAAATGAAAGGAGTTAAAATGAAAGAACAGGAGTTAAAATGAAAGAACTAGAATTACAGGAGTTAAAATGAAAGAACTAGAATTACAAGACTAAACATGGATAAATCTCAAAAATCTAATATGGAAATGAACAAAACTAATTCAAGAAAAAATACAATGGTATAAATAGATTTATATAAAAAATGTAAACATGCAAAGCAATGCTATATACTGTAGAACAGCATTTTTATTCTAACAATAGTCACTGGGTCTATCAAATTATCCTGAGTGTCAGGCAGCAGACAGTAACAGACTATTCACGTTGGGTATTGGTCTCTTTGAGTTGAATGACCTTACTGACCTTATGATTCAGGTGTCATAAATCAGACACTTAGCCTAATTAAATACAAAAGTATCTGATCTATGCAGCTGATAACACTAGCCAGTTGGCTTCTTGGAACCAGGTAGTAATACACCAGGAAATGTGATCTCATGGTACAGAAAGATACCAGCTGCATCCTTGTTTTTCTTTCAATCTAATTAGCCATCCATCAGAAACAATGCATGTTTATAAAAATGTCTTGGCCTCAAAGACAGTGAGCATCTGAATGGACCTTAACATCTCTTCTTCAAAACATCTCAAGTTGATCTTGTCATTTAATTTAACAGTTCACCCTGTGGTGATGGTAGAGATTGTTTCCATTGAAAAGGATGTAAGAACAACACCCTGGGCCATAATTCAAAAAAAAAAAAAAAAAAAGGTTCCCCACCCACTCCTCTCTCCTAATCCACCTTAATAGTGCTGATAACGCTTCACTGTTCTATCCTGGTTTCCATGTTGAAAGTCGAGTTTTATAGCTAGTCTTGGTTAGAAGGATGCACTTCCTTTTACCATTTTTTGATGTTTGCAAAGTTATATGCTTGTAGAGGTAAAGCACTCACTGTCTTTAGTTCATCATCAGAAGGTATCACAACAGTCTTAAAATCTATGAGCATGTACAATTACCAGTGGGATATATACAACAAACTGACATCTCTGAATTACAGTGTCATAGAAAAATGGCTAGAGATGGACGCATAATACACTGACAGATTTCAGCAATAAGCATTTGGGGACTCTCTCAGGGTACTTCTGGCCTGGCAGGAAGCCATGATCATGACCCAAAGTTAAAAGACAGGAATTGTAGACCTTACTTCTCTAATTATAACTCTGCCACCTTCTTGATGTGCCAGAGTTCCTACACTATAAAATGAAAATTATCTGTATGACCTGACTCGCAGAGTCACTGGCATTAACAGAAGTGTTATGTATAAACAGTAATATCAAAAAACTTTGTGCTACTTTGCCTCGAAGAAATCAGTCAGAAATTATTTTAAGTGATTGAGAGCCTCACTGTCCTGAAACAGAGTCAAGATATAGTGTTTCTTTCAAATTACAGTTGCTCTTTCTTTTCCTCCCTACCTGTAGTAGCTAGCCAGCCTCTAAGGTGCTCTCCAATGCTCATCACCTTCTGGTATTGACACACTCACAGAGTTCTCTCCCACACTGATCAGGGCTGACCTGTGTATCCAATAAGATATTCTGAAATGATAGTGTGTGATTTTCAAGGTTAGTTCATAAAGCTATTCGTATCACTCACTCTAGGAGAAATCATTTGCAATGTGAAGAGGACACTTGAGAAGCTTAATGGAATAGACCACATGATGAGGAACTAAGACGCCCTACCAAGAGCCAGCACCAGCTGCCAGTCCTGTGATTAAGCCATCTTAGAAGCAGATCCTTAAACACCACTCAAGCTTTCAAATGAATGTAACTCCAACTGACATCTTGACTGTAACCCCATGAGATCCCAAGCCAGAATCATTCAGCTAAGCTGCTCCTAAATTCTAGATCCACAGGAACTGTGTGAGATAAGAAATGTTTGCTGGTATAAGCCACAAAGATTTTGGGGGGTGGAAGGGTAATTTACTTTATAGAAATATATAACCTAAATACTATTTATTCTGATTTTCTATTCTATACAAGGTTTACCTTGACTGTATATATATTCTTTCTCCCAACCCTGACATACATACACCCATTTTTTTCAAGCAAGCCCTTTATTCAAGAGTATGGCAAAATGTCTCAGAGCAACAGGAGGGTGTGGACACTTTGATGATGACACAAGTTTAAAGAATTAATCCTCCAAGATATACATGTCCATAGTTACACCTGTACAAATAATGAAGGTCTATGTGAAAAAGTGTCCTCATCCAAGAAACTGTTTACAAAAATAAATACACATGTTTGATCTTCATAATGTATATAACCCTATTTATAACATGGTTGATTATTTCATTGTTTTATAGCAGCATAAGTGGAATACTGGTGATCTCATTTTAACACCCAGACAGTTATAAGTAGTGAGTTAATGTCCTGCCATCAACTCCTGTTAACTGCAGGAAATGAGTCATATTATCTAAGCTGATAGTGAAACAAATGAGTTACACAGTTAAGAGGAACATCTTGCTGAAATACTGGGAAGGTCTAGCAGTGCATGTAAACTAAGTATGAGTTTCTTCAGCTGCAGAGAAATTTCAAACAATTACTAACTGTAACTTTGCTATGAGTCATGATTACATTATACAAAGAGTGCTAAAGAACTAATATTACCAGAAGCACCCAAAGCAGACAATACATCACTCTTCCCCACTTGCCTTCATATAAAATCAGTTTATCATTAACATTTCGGATCAATATTAAAATGTAATAAAATTAGAGAAGATACACATTTACTGTTTATATCACTATTTTTCCAACACTGAAATAACAAAAAAGATGAAAAACCCATCTCTAAAAACTTCTGGGTACCTGTAGAATTTTTTAGTAAAACCACTTAAAAACTGTTCTCAGTATTAGATTCCAATATAGTATTAGACCTGAAAACACAGATTACTTTGGTAGTATTGATATGAGTTTCTCTTAAGAAAATCAGAATTCTAAATCAAACTAAATAATATTAATACTGAATTGTACTTCAAATGAGGTTTTACTGTACACAAATTTAGTTTCTGCAAAGGGCAGAAATTTTCTTTTATACCAGTCCGTAAAATAATCTTTTAAAGCTGTAAGAATTATACCAAAAGGAAAAATTCTAAAAGAATGAGATTCAATGTTTTATCTTCAAACAATAGCAGCAGAATTTTGCCAACTAGAAAATGGTATAAAGGGTAATGGTTATGGAATAAGAATTACAAAATGCTTTTCTGAAACACTCCAGTGAGTTTTAACTCCTTTGTACTAGATCTTACGTATCTACAGGCATACCTCATTTTACTGTGCTTTATTGCATTTTTTACAAATTGCATGCTTGGGGCAACCCTGCATTGAGCAAGTCTGTCAGCGCCATTTTTACAACAGCATTTGTTCACTTCTTGTCTCTGTGTCACAGTTTGGTAATTCTCGCAATATTTCAAACTTTTTCATTATGATTATAACTGTTATGGTGCTCTGTGATCAGTGATCTTTGATGTTACTATTATAATTATTTGGGGGCACTACAAACCACACCCAATAAGACAGTGAATTTAATCAGTAAGTGTGTATCTTCTGACTATTCTACTGGCCAGCCATTCCCCTAGTTGGGTAGATGAAACAGTCAGAAATACACATTTATCTCTTTCTCTCTCTTTCTTGGGGCCTCCCTATTCCTTCAGACACAAAAAATATTGAAATTAGGCCAATTAATAATCTTACAATGGCCTTTAAGTGTTCAAGTGAAAGACTCACACACCTTTCACTTTGAATCATAAGCTAGAAATGATTAAGCTTAGTGGGAAAGGCATACTGAAAGCCAAGATAGGCTGAAAGGTAAGCCTCTTGCACCAAATTATAATTTGCCAAGTTATAAATGCAAAGGAAAAGTTCTTGAAGGAAATTAAAAGCGCTACTCTGGTGAACACACAGTGATAAGAAAGCAAAACAGCTTTATTGCTGATATGAAGAAAGTTTCAGTCATCTGGATAAAAAAATCAAACCAGTTCACAACATTCCCTTAAGCCAAGGCCTAATCCACTGCAAGTCCCTAACTCTCTTCAATTTTTGAAGGCTGAGAGAGGTGAGGAAGCTGCAGAAGAAAAGTCTGAAGCCAGCAGAGGTTGGTTCGTGAGGTTTAAGGAAAGAAGCCGTCTCCATAACATCCAAGTGCAAAGTGAAGCAGCAAGTGCTGATGCAGAAGCTGCAGCAGGTTACCCAGAAGATCTAGCTGAAATAATTAATGAAGGTGGCTACAGAAAATAATAGATTTTCAATGCAGGCAAACAGCCTTCTATGGGGAAAAGATGACATCTAAGACTTTCATAGCTAGAGAGGAGAAGTCAATGCCTAGCTTCAAAGCTTCAAAAGAGAGGTTTACTCTCTTGTGAGGGACAGAAGTATTAGTCAATGAATTTGTGCTTAATCAATTTTATTTATTGTTGTGTTAAAATTATATCTTTGTGAATCAAGGAATTTAAGACATACCTAGTATTTACAAATCTTTAAATGAATTAATTATTTAATAAAATTGTGAGTGGATTTATGCTCAATATAAATTCAAAAGGATTGAGTTATTTTACCCTGAGAAATCATTGATGATTTAATTCTGAAAATTCCTAAGCATTGGATTGTATCTATTTTTTATATATTCAAAGCTATCATTTCTCTTCATTTAATTTTATAATATCTGTTGAATGAGATAAAAAATAAAGGAAGAAAAGTGTTCAGAAATCAATTCTGGCAACGTTTTGGGATCAATATTCTCCATTTGTTTGAAAAGTACTGTTATCTTTATGTTGATCTTTGTGTTCTTGAGTTTTGTTTTTATTTCCATGTAAAACTGTATGCAAGGAATACTTTAACTATTTCCTCGCCTCCAAAACCTACATTGAGTATAATGACCTGCACAATAATCTCTCAGAAAAATCAAACAAGCTATCAAAGTATTACTTGTATGTCCATTTGATGCCTAGCTAAAAGGAATAAGACTTAGGCTCTGACATTAAGGAGATGGAAATATAACCATAGAAATCAAGTTAAATTACATGAAACAATTAGGAAAAATCAAGTGCTATGATATGTAACAGTGTTTCCCAAAAGATCCATGAGATGTTAATAGATGTTTTACTTTTTTTTAAAAAAAAAAAGGCTTCCATGGTCAAATACATTTGGGAAATATTTCATAAAACATTACCGTGTTGGCAATTCACAATGTCTATTAGCATATTAATGACTGAAAAGTTTTGCAGCAAATAAAATGATTGTACTTTGATTAAACCAGAATATTCAAAAAATTTTCAACCATAGATGCCTTTGTTAAAATGTTCTTTTGATTATGAAAATTTCATAAATGAAGACAAAAAACCACAAGTATTTGCCTCGTTAATTTAACAAGCATTAGTATTTTGCTATATTTGGTTCAGATTTTTTTATCTAAATAATAATAAAAGGTTACTTATGCAATTAAGGCCACCCCCATCCCTCTTTTCCTCCTTCCTTCCCCATAGGTTACCATCATCCTGAAATTGGTGGATATTCTTGTCCATATATTTACTTTAACTCAGATGTTTGTATCCATGAGTAATACATAGAGTTTCTATATGTTTTAACTTTACAAAAATAGTATCATTTTTGTACATGCTGTGAGGTACTAATTTTATTTGACGTTATGTTTATGAGACAGATCCATGATATCACATACAGGTTAACCTCGTATATTTTAACCGAGGAATTTTGTTCTTTGTATAGACCACAAAAATTAATTATCCAATAACCTATTAAGGACATGTGGCTTGTTCCCAATGTTTTCCTAGCATAACCAACATTGTGGTGAACATTCTTGTACATATATCTTTGTGTTTCTGTTGAAGAGATGTTCTAGAGGATATGCCTAGAAATAGAATTCATAAGTCATAGGTACCTACATTATTAACTTTAGTCAATGTTTCAAACTTCTCTCCAAAGTAAATGAACTAAGTTACACACCAACCAATGCACTGCAGGAATTCCCAGGGACTCATCTGCAGACATTCAGACATTACTTTATATTAATCTGATGTGTATGAACTTACAATGTGCTGATATACAATGTTAATTTCCCTTATTATTTTTGAAATCTGAACATATTTTCATAACGACCTTGGCCATCTGTCTTTCCTCTTTTGTGAAGTGGGAAGATTTGACAGAGTTGATTATATATTTCCTAAACTAATACTTCATTGTTCAAATTCACCATGAATAAGTTCCCTGATTTATGGTTTAATTTTCATTTTTTAAATTATTTCTTTGGTTGTATTTTGACAAGTTTTTATGCTTATCAATTTTATAAAGTTTGTACTTTGATGTCATGTTTTCTTCCAAAATTTTCAGTTTTATTTTTCTCATTGAGGATTGTGTTCCATGGCTATTTATTTGTGTGTTGTGTCATACAGGCATTTAATTGTCCCAGTGACATCTCTTGATAAATCTTTCTCTTCCGTACTGATTTTTGATGCCACCTTATCATATATGAAATCTCTGTAACACAGAGGGGATCATCAGTAGTTGAGAGAAGGGAGAGGATTCACTACCACACTGACAATTATACACGAGGCACCGCATGAAGGAAGTAGTCTTCAGGTAAGGGCTGAATACTGGATGGACATAAAGGTTTTGGTGTCAGACAGATGTTCATTTTTATCCCTTCTGTAACACTACAAGTTAATCTTTCTGCAAAGGAATTTCTTCACTTGCGAATGGGGATAAAAAAATTATCTAATAGTATTATTTAATGAGATAATATATTTAAAAGTGGTTAGCATATTTTCTTGAGTATAGTAGGTATTCAAAGAAGTTAACAGTAGTAATTGTAGTTCTGTAGTTGCTAGTAATAGTAGGAGTGGTAGAAGTATCTGATTAGGTTAGTAGCTATAAGACGGAAAAGGTAAACAAATCCGAAAGAAATTTCTAGGACAGGAAAGATAGACCTGGGGTATTGTCTGACTATAAGGGTGAGATTCGGACATGACTCTAAGCTGAGGCTTGGAGGGAAAGATATAAGAGGAATTGAAGATACTAGTTTAGGACAGAGGTTCTCAAAGTGTGGTTCCAGCAGCAGCAGTAGTTCTGAGAATTTATGAGAGATGCAAATTCAAGATCCCAAACCTACTGATTCAGCCACTCTGACTGACATGTGGCCCAGTAACCCGCATTTTAACAATCCCCTCCACCCCTCAGGTGATTCTGATGCTCGCTCAAGTTTGAGACCCACTGGTTTAGAACCTGATGAGCCAGAGGTGATGCTGAGAAACCAGGTGAACAAGGTGTCCAAGGAAATGTCAGAGCTGAAGATGTAGATTTCTTACTTAAAAGGCTGAAATTCTCCTTTCCTGATGCCTTTGCTTGCTTCCAGTTATCGGTTTGGTTTTACTTAATGGCTTCCCGATCTCAGAATCATTTCTCAGCTTTCAAGTTCTCCTTGCAGTCCACCTACTCGACAAAGCCATGTCAAGTGTGCAACCCTTAACCACTCTCCATCCTGCCCCCAGTCTCCCTCCTGCAGTGCTCTTCTCCTGCTTTCGGCTTGGAGGATGCAACGTGTCTGGCACAGTTTCATCTAACATTAAATACCATGTACATTATAGAGCTTTATATATAATAAATGAAGACAGTAATAGCCTAGAACACGGCTTTTAATAGTAGGAATCCCTGGCCATTAAATATAAAACAGTTATCAATATATGTATATCTAGTGACCCTTCTCTGGCCCCCGAAACACAGAAGCCTGCAAAGAACATGCTGGGTCTACACTATTGAAGAGCACTTGTATTTTCAAAACTAATTTCATCTTGAATCCAATAGGTGTAAGTGTGAAAAAAGAGGTGAGTAGTAGCCAGCCACAGAAAACATTTACCAATTTTCAGATTTCTCCATGTGTCTTTCAGGGAGTTTTATTGATTCTTTGATAGAGACAGAGGTAATAAATAATAAGAGGTCTCATTTCTATAGCTTATCAGAGACCTGACCAGTGTATTAATTTTGGCCATAAAATGTGTCAATTCCAGCTACAAGGATCAGCTCAACCATGGTGACAAGGATCACCTGTGTAGACCTTTGAGCCAGGTAAATCTACCGTGGCATTCTCTGGAGCAGGATGCACCTGGGAATATCACCTGCATTTTAAACTAGTGCTGACTGGCTTGTAATATCTGGGAATCCACATTTAGTAAAACGAAATCAGTCTTCAGGGACTTGAAACATGTCACTCCTATTATTTATAAATACAAGGTAATTCCTGTGTGTTTCTTTATGTGTTTTTCCTTTTACTTTATAATTTGTATATTGCATGCAAACATAACATGTGAACTTAAAATCTATAAAACATATGGGATAGTATGTAAAACCCAGACCAATAAAAAATATATTTTATTAACACTCTATATAGCATATTTAACAACAGAAGCAAAATTAACCTACCCTGAAAAATAAAATTAACCTACATTTTTCAGTATTTTGGATAGCGGAATACTGCTTCCTTTGTGATGTGCCTTTCTTCACAATAAAATTAATTACTTCGGTGTTTATCTAGAACCACAACTAGAATTCTGAAAGCAAGTTATAGGGTTGAAATTGCCCATTAATATTGTGTTTCCTAAATTGCCCATGTATTTCCTAAATTCCCTATCATAAGGAAATAAGTATTATTATCCATTACAGTATCAATGTTAGTAATAATGACACAAATGAAATATGTAC
The DNA here is from genome assembly GCF_937001465.1 of Orcinus orca. Taxonomy (NCBI): domain Eukaryota; kingdom Metazoa; phylum Chordata; class Mammalia; order Artiodactyla; family Delphinidae; genus Orcinus; species Orcinus orca. The sequence continues at coordinate 24,638,712 of NC_064562.1, forward strand.
GTGGAAATATTTGTAAATCTTATTCAAACTTGTACCAGATTTCTATTTATAGAATTCATACAAAAGCAAAAACAAACACACACACCCACGAACGAACACACAAAAACATATGGACAATGGCTTTCTTGATAGTTAAGAAATAAGATAACAATATCAACAGCAGCAAGTAACAGTGAGAGTCAAAACTGTTTTCTTGTTATGTTATGTTATGTTATAATCTGGGACTAGGATAGTGAACAATGAAGTGAGGCAATGTTTCAGCAGCCCTGAATTGATAGGCAGAGGCAACCACGTGCATATACTCCATGAGGATTTCAAAACTTGGGGCTTCCCTGGTGGCGCAGTGGTTGAGAGTCCGCCTACCGAGGCAGGGGACACGGGTTCGTGCCCCGGTCCGGGAAGATCCCACATGCCGCGGAGCGGCTGGGCCCATGAGCCATGGCCGACGAGCCTGCACGTCCGGAGCCTGTGCTCCGCAACGGGAGAGGCCACAACAGTGAGAGGCCCACATCCCAAAAAAAAAAAAAAAAAAAAAACTTAATGAAAAATTAAATGAAGAGAACTGTTCTTTGCCTTTCTTCTTGGCAACATTACTATGCTGTAAAATATTGACTAGGGATAGTAATTAACAATTCATCTGATGTAACAATAGGGATAGTCTATATCAGAAGTTCTGAAAGCATAATCCACAGATCCCTAGAAGTCCCAGGAAACATTTCAAGAGTTCTGTGGAGTCAAAACAATTCTCACTCTATTATTTATCATTTTCATTTTTTGTCTTTTTCATTGTGTTGGTCTGTGCTAGGTTGGCATTTGCACTGATGGTACAGATACAATGGTGGGTAAAATTACTTGCGCTTAGAACAAATCAAGGCAGTAGAGACAACCTGGACTAGTGCATATTTCACGCACCACCATTCACCAAAATGTCAGTTTCACTTAAGAAAATCATTGATGAAGTAGTAAAAAACTGTAATTCTGTTAAGTCTTGGCACTTAAGTATAAACCTTAATATACTATATGACAGAAACTGAAGATATAAATAAAGCATTTCTACTATGTAATGAAATAGAGAGTTGTATTCATTACCTGCTGCTGTGTAACAAATTACCCTAAGATTTAGCAGCTTAAAATGCTATACACTTATTATCTTAGTTTCTGTGGGTCAGGAACTCATGGACTGCTTCGCCGGGTCCTCTGGCCCAGGTTTCTTACCAGGCTGCGATTAAGGTGCCAACTGGGGCCACAGGCATCTCAAGCTCTAACTGCGGAGGGATCCACTTCCAACCTCACTCATGGTTGTTGGGAGGATTCAGCTGCTTGAGGGATTTTGGACTGAGGACCTCGGTTCCCTACTGGTTATTGTCTGGAGGCCACTCTCCGTTCCTTGCCAGGTTGCCCTCTCCATGAGGGCAAGCCCTGGAGAAGAAACAGAGAGAGAGAAGCCCAGCAAGATGGAAATCACAGTCTTTTGTGATCCAAAAACAGAAGCGGCACCTTCTCACTTTTGCCATATTCTATTTGTTATAAGCAAATTACTTAGCCCATCCCACACTTGAGAGAAGGGAATTACACAAGAGTATGAACCCCCAGGGGCTGGGATCATCAAGAGTTAAATCAGAAGCTGCCATCCACAATGGTCATCTCTGGGAAAAGCACTTGTGTGACACTTTGCACTGCAAGGTGAACTAGCTTCTCTTTTCTTTACAGACTATTTTTACTTGGAAGAATCATTAACAAACAAACTTTAATGATTCGGGATTGGGTATTTTTTTAGATATTTGCAGAATTGAGTATTTCTAGAAAATGAACAAAGTCAGTTTTGTCAATTCAAGGAAAACAGTGTTGATACTCAATATGCCATAGAACTCAAATATTTAAATGAATGCTAGAATTTTGGACAACTTGTATCTGGCAACAGTGTCTTACCAGTTTCTCAATATATATAAAACCTTTGCTACAGATTCTGGCAGCAATATTAAAGAATGTTGGGTTTGATATTGTGTACGGAAATGTGTTAACATTCAAAAGAGCTGTGAAACTCAAGGAGCCAATGTTTTTCAAATGACCAACTGATCCTTTTAAGAATCATGGAGGTAACCATTTAAAGTGCAGGATAGACCAATGAAGTTCACAGAACAGTATAAAAAGTTCATTAATACGGTTTCAGTTCTACCTTGCAATCAACCTTTAAGAAACTACTACTTACAGAGTTCTAATGTGGTGTAAAAGGAGAATATCCACAGCTGTCTGAAAAGGATGTTAACATGCTTCTTCACTTTCAACTGTAACTATGTGAGGCTGGATCTTCTCCATGTACTTCAACCACAACCACAAATGGCAACAGTCTTACTGCTGTGGAAGCAGATATGAGAATCCAGCCAATTTCTATTAAGCCAAACACTGAAAACATTTACAGATATGTATAAAGGCATATCTCATCTCATGAAATTAGTTTTATTTGAAAAATCGTTTTTTTCATTAAAAATATTTACATTGTTACTTCTAAATGAATTATTTAAGAATGTCTCTTTAATTCCCAGCATGATATATATTGAAAGATATAATCCACATAAACAAAAGTTCTCTGAGTTCCTCAATACATTTTAAGAGTGCTGAAGGATCCTAAGACCAAAACATTTGAGCACCACTGGGCTAGATTTTGCTGTTTTACCAGTAATCCCAGAATCTCAGCAGCTTGAACAAAATGATTTATTTCTTATTCACACTACAAGTCCACTGGTGTAGGCTGAGGGAACGTGCTCATGGTTTCCTCAGGAAACCAGGCTCACAGAGAGTACATCAAGATTCTACACTCACAATAACAAGAAAAATAGGGGGATGGCAAAATGTGCAAAGGCTTATAAAGTTTACCTGGAAGTTACGTATGCAACTCCTACTTGCTAGTCATCTTCCTAAGAAAGCCACATGGCCACACCTAATTCATGGACACACAATTCTGCCATATACCTAAAAGGAAATCCAGAAATATGCAGTAAACAGTACTAATGACCACCAGATATGTCAACTCCCCTCCACAGACAGCAGGGGCACTGAGTTGAAAAGGATTATGAGGCTGCATCTTAGCTCATGAGGCTCACTCATTTCCTATTGCCATTGAAACAAATTACCACAAATTTAGCGTCTTAAAATAATGCAAATGTATTTTATTAGAGTCCTGGAAATCAGAAGTCCTGAAAACAGAGTGTTAGCAGGAATGCGTTCCTTGCACAGTCTCGAGGAGATAATCAGTTCTTTACCTTTTCCAGTTTGTAGAAAACATGGATTATAACAATATTTATCCTTTAAACCAAATATGACTGAGCACCTGCTGGTATGAGGCACTATTATAATGCTAGGGATACTGAGCTGAACAAAAGGCACAGTCCCAACTCTGAGAGCTTACATTCCAGTGGAAGGAGAAATAGAATAAACAAGTAAAGAAATATGCACATATGTGTTAGGAGAAGGATTTGCACAACAAAGAAAAGGCAGGAGAAAGTAATTGAGAGTGATGTAAGAGGTGCTGTTTTAGATAAGGTGGTCAGCAAAGGCCTCTCTGATCAGACGATTGATTGAGTTGATCCATGAATAAAGGGAAGGAAGAAATCATGATATATGGAAGAACATTCAGGCACTGAAAATAGCAACTGAAGAGGCCTTTGTGTGGGAGGATGCTTGGAATGTCTGAGAGAAGGCAAGGGGGCCAGTGTGTGGCTGGGGAGAAGGAGAGGAGGAGATGAGGTCAGAGAGAGAGAGAGCTAAAGTGCAGATAAGGTAGTGTCCCAAGGACTGTGAGAAGGACATAGCCCTTGCTCTGAGATGGACAGCCACAGGGACATTTACTTATAGAAGTGTTATAATACGGGTTACATTTAAGGGGTCACTGACTAATGTGGGGAGAATATAACCCCAGGGTCAAGGCTAAAAGCCTCAAGAGTAGTCAGGAAGTCATTGAAATAACATAGGAAGGAGATGATGCTGATTTGGATTAGAACTGTAATGGTGGAGGTACTGAGAACTGTCTGGATTCTAGACAGAATTTGAAAATAAAGTCAATAGATACACTGATGGATTAGATGATTTGGATGTGAAAGGATCACTACCAAGAAAAGTGATTACTCTTCAAAACCAGAAGGGAGGAGAGATGGAGGAAAGAAGGAAGGAAGGATTTTTGTACCAGAATGAATAGGTCTTCTTGGAAAATTAATTCCGTGACTTAGGAAAATCTTTGGATATTAGTTAGAAGAAAGATGAATCTTGCACAAGCAAACCATGCTTACCTAGCATCAAAACCTTGAATGGTATTAGGCAAGTCTGGCATATATAGCTGCTTCTGTACATCTGTGTAGTCTATGAGAAGTAATTTCCCTTTTATGAGTCCAAGTTGATGATGTCGCTTTCAACATTATTACAACGTGATTCATTGTTATCTAATCCACACTTGAGTAAAATGGCCCTGTCCTTCTCTGAACAGAATAAAATTTCTCGAGTAGAGTTTTTAACAAGCCTGTGTGAAGGTCACATTTGCTGTCAATTCCACAGTCTCAGGCTAACAGGTAAGCATTCTACCAAATAAACCAAGACACTAATCAGAGGTGGACTGTTTCTCCACAAAGGAGCCATAATTTGCTAGCGCCGCCTACAAAGCCCTGTTTTTCAGTTTCTTCTCAAAATATTGATATTAAAGCATTGATTAAGCTGAATAGAATTATTAAGCACATATATTATTCATCTACTTTTTAATACATGAGAACCTTTTAAGTAAGTAATATTTTTGTTTTAATTTACTTTTGTTTCCACAGTCAGACATTAAATCCTGAGTCAGGCTGCACTGAGAAAAGACATCAGAAAACTGTGTTATAGATGTCCAATTTCTATTTTCAATTTATCACCGTGTTAATTTTATTTTCTAATTATTATTAGATACATCCACTTGTCTCCATTGGCACCACCGTCACCATCCTGGTCCAAGCTAGAGTCACCTGCAGCCTGGGGGTAACAATGTTCTCCCACCTGATCTCTGCATCAGTCTTGCCCAGCTCTGATCCTTCTCTGCAGAGCAGTTAGACTGATCTTCTCCAAAATTCAAATCACATAATATTTTCCCTTGACTTAAAAACTTATAAAGGCTTCCAAAGGTTCATAGGATAATGAAAAACCACCGGGGACCTGCAGATGCCTGTGATTAGCTTCTCCATCCTCTTCAGCCAGGGAGACCCTTCTGCTCTCATTGCTTTGGCTCTGTCCTTTCCTGGACTAGCTCTGCTCCCAGCTGTTCCAAGATCTTTGCACAGGCTGTCCCCCATCAGGACACTCTTTATTCCCATACTCTCTTAGCTCCTCTTTCTTTTTTTTTGCGGTACACGGGCCTCTCACTGTTGTGGCCTCTCCCATTGCGGAACACAGGCTCCGGACGCGCAGGCTCAGCGGCCATGGCTCACGGGCCCAGCCGCTCTGTGGCACGTGGGATCCTCCCGAACCGGGGCACGAACCCGTGTCCCCTGCATCGGCAGGCGGACTCTCAACCACTGCGCCACCAGGGAAGCCTTCTTAGCTCCTCTTTATCCTTCAGGTCTCTAGCCATTCTGCTTTACTTTTTCCGGGAACATTTCCCTGACCACCCTGCTTCACCCCATCGAGGTCAAATCTCCGTATTATGCTCTAATCACCCCATGTTCCTCTAGCTCCTAGCACGTACGAAGACAGCAACATTACACTAAGCTGGGCAGTTATGCATCTCCCTTACCAGATGGCAAGCTTCGAGAGGGAGGGACCCACACCAGTCTGCTCTAGAGTAAGATGGGCACTCAGTAACTATTTGGTGAATAACAAGTATATACAAATTATTCACAAAAGAAAAGTTTGCCAAAAATTAGCAAAGAGTTAAAATGGAAGATATCAAAATACTTGAGTAAAACTGATATATTTAGACATCTAAATATTTAAATAACCAACTGTGATTGTGAAATGGATATTTGGAGGAAAAGAGGCTTGGTAAATTCAGATCTTTTGATTTTACTCAAAGACCATTTTTCTGTTGACCTACTGCCTCGAGGGCTTTAAAAACCTTACAGTTTTGTTTTGCTGTACCTCAGCAGCTGTAAACTCTAATGGTAAGTATTAAGGTTTTGTTTTTGTTTTTTTATAGCAGTGCTAAAAACAGATCCAGATGTCACTAACTAACTGGCTTAGAAAGCAAATGAAACACATGTCAAAAACACAGCCCCAAGAAATAAGTGAATCAGAAAATCATTTCAGTGCTACAGTGTCCAAAATTCTGGGGCTATTCACCCTTTTATCTTTGGAGGTCCATGTTCAACACGTATTGTAAATATATCGGCAGTCTCACAATTTGAATGAGCTCAAGTTTGGTTGTATGAATATATATACAAGACAAACGTTCTCACTGCTCTGCAGCAATCATAAGGCTCTACTCAAAAGACAGTCTGCTCTCAAATCAGTGTAGGACAAACTGACACATCCTTCTAGAGGGACTGTACAGTGGCTTTTTGTCTGATTTTTATCTGGGCTACAGACTCAAAGCAATAAGCTTTCAACCAGTTGTCTTGATTTTTAACAAATAGAAACCAAGGCTTCCCTGGATTCTAAAAGGTACGAAAATACTTCTGAAAAAAACAAATACTAATAACAATATCGAGCTTTAGTACAGGTTGACCCAACAACTTTCCATGGACGTAGTAAGAATTATTTTTGACACTTTTAAGAAGGAGGAAATCCATTCCCAATCACCCTCCCCAATTCCCATATTGCACTTTTCAAAAGACTAGACTTAATCAGTTTGATTTTCAGGAGCAAAGCGAGGTGAAGCAGGGCTAAAAATGTAATAAAAATTTCACCTGACCTCATTAGCAAAATGTTTGAACAGATGAAATAATGTGTTCATAAGAATCAGCAGGAATATGACCCACCTTTAAAAGCTGTGACAACTCATGAACTTCTGAATCCCACATGTGCCTCTTTGAACCCACAGCTAGAAGCAGAGCTACTGTGGTGATCGTCAGTGCCAGTCATCAAATATTTTCACTTTTTTTTCCCTTTCTGCGCACCCGGTAGGATTGCATTTATTATCACGGCATGACTGTGAACTTGCTTTGGCCAATGAAATGTCAGAAGCTGTGGGTATCACTTTGGTATAGAGGCTCTAACAGCTAGTGCACCATTTGCAGTGTTTGTTTCCCACTGCTGTCGCACTTGTGTTGCTGCAGATGGTAAAAACACCTTCATTCTGGGCCCCTAATTGTAAAGACATGGATGAGAGCCCCAGTCAACCCCTTGTGGACACACGTCTTGAGTGAGAAGTATGCCTTTGCTCTTTTAAGCCTTTACAAGTTGAAGTTGTTCATTTCTCTAGCATAACCAAGTCCATACTGAGTGATATACATTTGTAAATACAAGTCATCAAAAATAATTTCAAATGTTATACTATGATTATATATACATGCATATATATATATACATTTATTTATATTTATATATGGATATCATGGGATAAAAGAGACCAAAGGATGCAAAAACTATAGAATGTTATCAGATTTCAATTCATTAAAATTCCTTATTCTACAGCTCTCGCAAATTTCCTTTTAGGATTTTTAGCCTGAGACAGGAAACCTGTATGCATTTCTAGAATTATTGAAGGGTAAGTACAGCATCTGCTGTACTCTCTTTCACAGGTACAGCACAATTTATTGGTTACCGAAAACAATACCATTTGTCCTTCAAATGCATCCCCTGAGGAAGTCAGAGTTCATTCTCTAGTGTTTTCCAGTCTTACGTTCATATCTGAAAGAACATCCATTTTCATGCATTATCAAAAGGAACACATATCATCTTAAGAGACGGTACAGCTGACTATATTTATGCACAATTTGCTGAGCAATGCCAAACACGGGAAACATCATGAATCAGTTGATGATTCAACAGAAGTCGCTGAGCACCTAGAATCGCATCTCTTGTCTGCTGCCTAATGACGTCCCTTGAATTAAGTAACAACTCAGAGACAGAGAAAAGCTGAGGGAGAGTTTAGTTCATCCACCTACACAGAGCAGGGTAAATCTGTTTTTCTTACTTCCAGATAAATGTCAACAATTTCGTCATTTAAGCAAAAACAAAATTCCGAGAAAGGACTTCCTGTATTTCAGGCAAACCACTACCTATTCTGTGCCCACGCCGATCTCTTGCCTCTTCTTAGGAGAATCTGGACATAAATGAGAGCGAGTTGTATGGCAGTGTAACAAAAGTGAGCAGTTTGCTTTGCCATGGCTGCTTTTCTTGATTTATGAGGAAGAAAGGCAAGAAAAGGAATTGAGCTCTAACAATTCCCTTATCTCTAACACAGGGCTAATAATATTTACAACTTAGGGCTCTGAGGATTGAATGAGCTAATCCACACAAATTGCCTGGCACATAGCAGTGGCTCCATAAACTGTAATTGTTATAATAATAATAAGAAGAGGGGGGAACCTCAAGATGGCGGAGAAGTAAGACGTGGAGATCACCTTCCTCCCCACGAATACATCAGAAATACATCTACATGAGGAACAGCTCCTACATGACACCTACTGAACGCTGGCAGAAGACCTCAGACCTCCCAAAAGGCAAGAAACTCCCCACGTACCTGGGTAGGGCAAAAGAAAAAAGAAAAAACAGAGACAAAAGAATAGGGACGGGACCTGCACCTTGAGGGGGAGCTGTGAAGCAGGAAAAGTTTCCACACACTAGGAAGCCCTTTTGAGGGAGGAGGCTGCGGGTGGCGGAGGGGGGAAGCTTCGGAGCCGCGGAGGAGAGCACAGCAACAGGGGTGCGGAGGGCAAAGCAGAGAGATTCCCGCACAGAGGATCAGGGCCGACCGGCACTCACCAGCCCGAGAGGCTTGTCTGCTCACCCGCCGGGGTGGGTGGGGCTGGGAGCTGAGGCTTGGGCTTCGGAAGTCACACCCCTGGGAGAGGACTGGGGTTGGCGGCGTGAACACAGCCTGAAGGGGGCTAGTGCGCCACAGCTAGCCGGGAGGGAGTCCGGGAAAAAGTGGGGACCTGCCTAAGAGGCAAGAGACATTTGTTTCAGGGTGCACGAGGAGAGGGGATTCAGAGCACTGCCTAAACGAGTTCCAGAGATGGGTGCGAGCTGCGGCTGTGAGCGTGGACCCCAGAGACGGGCATGAGATGCTAAGGCTGCTGCTGCCGCCACCAAGAAGCCTGTGTGCGAGCACAGGTCACTATCCACAGCCCCTTCCGGGGAGCCTGTGCAGCCCGCCACTGCCAGGGCCCCGTGATCCAGGGACAACTTCCCCGGGAGAACCCACGGCGCGCCCCAAGCTGTTGTAATGTCACGGCAGCCTCTGCCACAGCAGGCTCGCCCCACATAACGTACCCCTCCCTCCCCCCGGCCTGAGTGAGCCAGAGCCCCCTAATCAGTCGCTCCTTTAACTCCCTCTTGTCTGGGCAAAGAACAGATGCCAGACGGCGACGTACATGCAGAGGCGGGACCAAATCCAAAGCTGAACCCCGGGAGCTGTGTGAACAAAGAAGAGAAAGGGAAATCTCTCCCAGCAGCCTCAGGAGCAGCGGATTAAAGCTCCACAAACAACTTGATTTACCCTGCATCTGTGGAATACCTGAATAGACAAGGAATCAGCCCAAAATTGAGGCGGTGGACCTTGGGAGGAACTGTAGACTTGGTGGTGTTTGCTTTCTGCATCTGATTTGTTTCTGGTTTTATGTTTATCTTAGTTTAGTATTTAGAGTTTATTATCACTGGTAGATTTGTTTATTGATTTGGTTGCTCTCTTCCTCTTTTTTAATATATAGATATATATATCTCTTTCCCCTTTCTCTTTTTGTGAGTGTGTATGTATATGCGTCTTCGTGTGACTTGTCTGTACAGTTTTGCTTTTACAGTTTGTCCTAGGGTTCTGTCCGTTTTTTGTTTTTTTTTTTTGTATAGTTTTTAGAACTTGTTATCATTGGTGGATTTCTTTTTCGGTGTGGTTGCTCTCTTCTTTCTTTCTTTTTTGTTATTACTTTTTAACTTTTTTCTTTTTAATAATTTTTTTTCTTTTAATAACTTTCTTTTCTTTCTTTCTTCCTCTCTCTCTTCCTTCCTTCCTCCCTCCCTCCCTCCCTCCCTCCCTCCGTCCCTTCCTCCCTGCCTTTCTTCCTTTCTTTCTTTCTCCCATTTCTTCTGAGCCGTGTGGCAGACAGGGTCTTGGAGCTCCAGCCAGGTGTCAGGGCTGTGCCTCTGAGGTGGGAGAGCCGACTACAGGAGATTGGTCCACCAGAGACCTCCCGGCTCCATGTAATACCAAACAGCGAAAGCTCTCCCAGAGATCTCCATCCCAATGCTAAGACCCAGCTCCATTCAACAACCAGCAAGCTACAGCGCTGGACACCCTATACTAAAAATGTAGCAAGACAGGAACACAGCCCCACTCATTAGCAGAGAGGCTGCCTAAAATCATAATAAGGCCACAGGCACAAAACACACCACCGGACATGGTCTTGTCCACCAGAAAGACAAGATCCAGCCTCATCTACCAGAACACAGGCACTGTCCCCTCCACCAGAAAGCCTACAAAACCCACTGAACCAACCTTAGCCACTGGGGGCAGACACCAAAAACAACGGGAGCTACGAACCTGCAGCCTGCAAAAAGAGACCCCAGACACAGTAAGTCAGGCAAAATGAGAAGACAGAGAAAAGCACAACAGATGAAGGAGCAAGGTAAAAACAGATCAGACCAAACAAATGAAGAGGAAAGAGGCAGTCTACCTGTAAAAGAATTCAGAGTAATAAGAGTAAAGATGATCTAACATCCTGGAAATAGAATGGAGAAAATTCAAGAAACGTTTAACAAGGACCTAGAAGAACTAAAGAGCAAACAAACAATTATGAACAACACGATAAATGAAATTAAAATTTCTCTTGAAGGAATCAAAGCAGAAAAACTGAGGCAGAAGAATGGACAAGTGACCTGGAAGATAAAAGAGTGGAAATAACTAACGCAGAGAAGAATAAAGAAAAAAGAATGAAAAGAATTGAGGACAGTCTCAGAGATCTCTGGACAACATTAAGTGCACCAACATTCGAATTACAGGGTCCCCAGAAGGAGAAGAGAAAAAGAAAGGGACTGAGAAAATATTTGAGGAGATTATAGTAGACAACTTCCCTAATATGGAAAAGGAAATAGTCAGTCAAGCCCAGGAAGCGCAGAGAGTCCTATACAGGATAAATCCAAGGAGAAACACACCAAGACACATATTAATCAAACTATCAAAAATTAAATACATTGAAAAAATATTAAAAGCAGCAAGGGAAAAACAACAAATAACATAAAAGGGAATCCCCATAAGGTTAACAGCAGATCTTTCAGCACAACCTCTGCAAGCCAGAAGGGAGTGGCAGGACATATTTAAAGTGATGAAAGAGAAAAACCTATAACCAAGATTACTGTACCCAGCAAGAATCTCATTCAGATTCAATGAAGAAATTAAAACCGTTACAGACAAGCAAAGGCTAAGAGAATTCAGCACCACCAAACCAGTTTTACAACAAATGCTAAAGGAACTTCTCTAGGCAGGAAACACAAGAGAAGGAAAAGACCTACAATAACAAATCCAAAACAATGAAGAAAATGTAATAGGAACATACATATCGATAATTACCTTAAATGTAAGAGGATTAAATGCTCCAACCAAAAGACACAGACTGGCTGAATGGATACAAAAACAAGACCCCTATATATGCTGTCTACAAGAGACCCACTTCAGACCTAGGGACACATACAAACTGAAAGTGAGGGGATGGAAAAAGATATTCCCTTCAAATGGAAATCAAAAGAAAGCTGGAGTAGTGATTCTCATATCAGACAAAATAGACTTTAAAATTAAGATTACTACAAGAGGCAAAGAAGGACACTACATAATGATCAAGGGACCAATCCAAGAAGAAGATATAACAATTGTAAAAATTTATGCACCCAAAATAGGAGCACTACAATACATGAGGAAAATGCTAACATCCATAAAAGGGGAAATCGACAGTAACACAATCATAGTAGGGGACTTTAACACCCCACTTTCACCAATGGACAGATAAACCAATATGGAAATAAATAAGGAAACACAAGCTTTAAATGATACATTAAGCAAGATGGACTTAATTGATATTTATAGGACATTCCATCAAAAAACAACAAAATACACTTTCTTCTCAAGTGCTCATGAACACTCTTCAGGATAGATCATATCTTGGGTCACAAATCAAGCCTTGGTAAATTTAAGAAAATTGAAATCAGATAAAGTAGCTTTTACAACCACAACACTATGAGACTAGATATCAATTACAGGAAAAAATCTGTAAAAAATACAAACACATGGAGGCTAAACAATAAACTACTAAATAACCAAGAGATCACTGAAGAAATCAAAGAGGAAATCAAAAAATACCGAGAAACAAATGACAATGAAAACACGATGACCCAAAACCTATGGGATGCAGCAAAAGCAGTTCTAAGAGGGAAGTTTATAGCTATACAATCCTACGTTAAGAAACAGGAAACATCTCGAATAAACAACCTAACCTTGCACCTAAAGCAATTAGAGAAAGAAGAACAAAAAAAACCCCAAAGTTAGCAGAAGGAAAGAAATCATAAAGATCAAATCAGAAATAAATGAAAAAGAAATGAAGGAAACAATAGCAAAGATCAATAAAACTAAAAGCTGGTTCTTTGAGAAGATAAACAAAATTGATAAACAAAATTGATAAAAGATGCCAGACTCATCAAGAAAATAAGGGAGAAGACTCAAATCAATAGAATCAGAAATGAAAAAGGAGAAGTAACAACTGACACTTAAGAAATAAAAGGATCATGAGAGATTACTACAATCAACTCTATGCCAACAAAATGGACCACCTGGAAGAAATGAACAAATTCTTAGAAAAGCACAACCTTACAAGACTGAACCAGGAAGAAATAGAAAATATAAACAGACCAATCACAAGCACTGAAGTTGAGACTGTGATTAAAAATCTCCCAAAAAACAAAAGCCTGGGACCAGATGGCTTCACAGGCAAATTCTATCAAACAATTAGAGAAAAGCTAATGCCTGTCCTTCCCAAACTCTTCCAAAACATAGCAGAGGGAGGAATACTCCCAAACTCATTCTATGAGGCCACCATCACCCTGATACCAAAACCAGACAACAATGTCACAACGAAAGAAAACTAAAGGCCAATATCATTGATGAACATAGATGCAAAAATCCTCAACAAAATACTAGCAAACAGAATCCAATAGCACATTAAAAGGATCATACACCATAATCAAGTGGGGTTTTTATTCCAGGAATGCAAGGATTCTTCAATATACACAAATCAATCAATGAGATAAACCATATTAACAAATTGAAGGAAAAAACCATATGATCAACTCAATAGATGCAGAAAAAGCTTTCAGCAAAATTCAACACCCATTTATGATAAAAACTCTCCAGAAAGTAGGCAGAGAGGGGACTTACCTCAACATAATAAAGGCCATATATGACAAACCCACAGCCAAGATTGTTCTCAAAGGTGAAAACCTAAAACCATTTCCACTAAGATCAGGAACAAGACAAGGTTGTCCACTCTCACCACTATTATTCAACATAGTTTTGGAAGCTTTAGCCACAGCAATCAGAGAAGAAAAAGAAATAAAAAGAATCCAAATCAAAAAAGAAGTAAAGCTGTCACTGTTTGCAGATGACATGACACTATACATAGAGAATCCTAAAGATGTTACCAGAAAACTAGTGGAGCTAATCAATGAATTTGGTAAAGTAGAAGGATACAAAATTAATGCACAGAAACCTCTTGCATTCCTATACACTAATGATGAAAAATCTGAAAGAGAAATTAAGGAAACACTCCCATTTACCATTGCAAAAAAAAGAATAAAATACCTAGGAATAAACCTACCTAAGGAGACAAAAGACCTGTATATAGAAAACTATAAGACACTAATGAAAGAAGTTAGAGATGATACAAACAGATGGAGAGGTATACCATGTTCTTAGATTGGAAGAATGAACATTGTGAAAATGACTATACTACACAAAGTAATCTACAGATTCAGTGCAATTGCTATAGAACTACCAATGGCATTTATCACAGAACTAGAACAAAAAATTTCACAATTTGTATGGAAACAAAAAAGACCCTGAGTAGCCAAAGAAATCTTGAGAAAGAAAAATGGAGCTGGAGGAATCAGGCTCCCACACTTCAGACTATGCTACAAAGCTCCAGTAATCAAGACAGTATGGTACTGGCACAAAAACAGACATATAGATCAATGGAACAGGATAGGATGCCCAAAGATAAACCCACGCCCATATGGTCACCTTATCTTTGATAAAGGAGGCAAGAATTTACAATGGAGAAAAGACAGCCTCTTCAATAAGTGGTGATGGGAAAACTGGACAGCTACCTGAAAAAGAATGAAATTAGAAGTCTCCCTAACACCATATGCAAAAATAAACTCAAAATGGATTAAAGACCTAAATGTAAGGCCAGACACTATAAAACTCTTAGAGGAAAACATAGGCAGAACACTCTATGACATAAATCACAGCAAGATCCTTTTTGACCCACCTCCTAGAGAAATGGAAATAAAAACAAAAATAAACAAATGGGACCTAAGGAAACTTAAAAGCTTTTGCACAACTAAGGAAACCATAAACAAGATGAAAAGACAACCCTCAGAATGGGAGAAAATATTTGCAAATGAAGCAACTGGCAAAGGATTAATCTCCAAAATTTACAAGCATCTCATGCAGCTCAATATCGAAAAACAAACAACCCTACCCAAAATGGGCAGAAGATCTAAATAGACATTTCTCCAAAGAAGATATACAGACTGACAACAAACACATGAAAGAATGCTCAACATCAGTAATCATTAGAGAAATGAAAATCAAAACTACAATGAGGTATCACCTCACACTAGTCAAAAGGGCCATCATCAAAAAATCTACAAACAGTAAATGCTGGAGAGGGTGTGGAGAAAAGGGAACCCTCTTGCACTGTTGGTGGGAATGTAAATTGATACAGCCACTATGGAGAACAGTACGGAGTTTCCTTAAAAAACTAAAAATAGAAGTACCATACGACCCAGCAATCCCACTACTGGGCATATACCCTGAGAAAACTGTAATTCAAAGAGTCATGTACCAAAATGTTCATTGCAGCTCTATTTAAAATAGCCAGGACATGGAAGCAACCTAAGTGTCCATCGACAGATGAATGGATAAAGAAGATGTGGCACATATAGACAATGGAATATTACTCAGCCATGAAATGAAACGAATTTGAGTTATTTTTAGTGGGGTGGATGGACCTAGAGTGTGTCCTACAGAGTGAAGTAAGTCAGAAAGAGAAAAACAAATACTGTATGCTAGCACATATATATGGAATCTAAAAAAAAAAAAAAAGGTTCTGAAGAACCTAGAGGCAGGACAGAAATAAAGATGCAGATGTAGAATATGGACTTGAGGACAAGGGGAGGGGGAAGGGCAAGCTGGGACAAAGTGAGAGAGTGGCATGGACATATATACACTACCAAATGTAAGATAGATAGGTAGTGGGAAGCAGCCGCATAGCACAGGGAGATCAGCTCGGTGCTTTGTGACCACCTAGAAGGGTGGGATAGGGAGGGTGGGAGGGAGACGCAAGAGGGAGGAGATATGGGAACATATGTATATGCATAACTGATTCACTTGGTTATAAAGCAGAAACTAACACACCATTGTAAAGCAATTATACTCCAATAAAGATGTTTTAAAAATAAATAAAGAAAAGAAGAAGAAGAATGCTTAAATCCATAAATTGTGTGTAGACATATCCCAAGTTCAATTTACAATCATCCTCTTTTTTTCCGCTCCATACTCTTTTTTCATGGAAATCTCATCTAATCTGCAGACTTCAACTATCAACCCAAAAGTAAGATTCCTAAGTTTAATTACTCACCCCTTCTTTGATTTCCAGGCTTGTATTTGCAATTCCTTCTGGAACACTGTCGAGTGGATTTCCCATTGTTTTCTCAAACTCTTTGTGTCTACAGCATGCATCATGTCCCCAATCCAGTACTGACCTTAGACATAGGTGAGGATGGCCCCTGTCTTAAAGTCTGATTTGGAGGTGTCCACTCTGACCGCACCACTCCCCACAGAGTAAGGATTCATCAGAACCAAGATGTCTCATCACTATATAGTTATATCATAATTGCCCTATTTTTTCAAGGGCAAGTAAAATTATTGACAAATTAATAGTATAGAAGTAAATTTCCCAGTTATCTGTATAAGAATGAAAATAGGCATTCAATCCTTGGTTCATTTAATCTAACAAAGTCGTATATTTACTATTTCTATAAACAATGCTAGTTGATTTGCTAAATCTCTTTTCTGTGTATGTCTTGGTAATTAACTGCCCTCCTTTTCTCCACTTTCCACTTCAGAATGCATTTCTGATTTTAACTTCTAAAAATCGGAACTGAACGATTTCTAAGCAGGGAAAAGATAAATGACCATTAATTCAACTGATAATTAACCACCTGAAAATTAACAAAAGACTATATTATCATCATTTTCTGCCTTTCTACAATTTAGGATTTTATTTCCCTCTAAGTCGAAAAATCGTTATTTTTTTCAAGTCAAAAGAAGCGGCAGCTGCACATAGAGCAGTGCACCCAGGCATTTCTAGCTGCACATAGAGCAGTGCACCCAGGCATTTCTAGCTGCACATAGAGCAGTGCACCCGGGCATTTCTAGAGCTGAAGATGCCTCTTCCTGCACTTCACCAAACAGCTTCTATCAGTACGTAAGGAATCTAGGCAATGCTATGTATGATAGGAAGTGGCTGTCTCAGCACCTGGAAGGCACCTGGAAGGCTAGTTTCCTGATGACTCCATCCCTCTATGATCAATGAACTGACTGCAAGCAAGTAAAATAACCAAGGTTGGGGGGAATGATATTGATTTTCTTTTCTGCCTCCGGCAAGGTGCTGCCAAGTCAATTGGGCAGGTTGCTAAAACTTTTTCCAACTTCACTTTCCTCATCTCTCAAGTGCATTGCCCTCTCACATCTAAAACTCTGCTCCTATGTATGTGACCTATTCCTTGGTCGGAACTTGAAACACACTACAAATCACTTTTATACGAATAAGTGGTTTAACATGCTTCTCCTCCTTCACATGTGTGCCATGATTCATAAGACCACCTGAGTTTGGAAAACATGATAAAGACAAAACAAAAACAGCAAGTAAAATCACCTGAATGAGGAAATGAAATCTATGGTACCATTGATCTGCTGGTTATACGACAATGTCTTATCAAGGAAGTAGACACACATGGCACACCAGGCATTGGTGACCTCCAATTACCGTCTGTAAAAGTCTACTTTTCATCTGATAAGTGTGGAGCTTCCAGGATACCTCATGTTCTTTCTCATCTATAATTTTTCAAATATTCTCTTTTTCTTAGAGTTGCCCCATTTGGCTAGAAAATCCCAATACCTACCTGAAGATGCCATTCACTTCCTTCTAAGACCCCACCCTGATCACTCCCAGGAAGGATTAAGTATATATGAATTAATGATAAAATGCATTGTTTTGGTAATTTTTTATATGCCTGCCTCTTCTGCTAGACTATAGGAATCTCTGCATTCTCAGACCTAACACAGTATTGGGCATAAAAACAGAATTAAATGCAATTTAACAAATAATATAAAATAACTTAGTGAAAATATTTTTTAAACCTCTGTTTTTTCTTTTTCTTGCAGCTTGGCATTTCATTGCTATTTCATGAAATTTCTAAATGTTAAGTTTGCATCTCACTTGTGCTCTTGTCTGTCATTATGACCTTAAAAATGTGTTGCTGACACAAAAAGTAGGCCGAGCATTATTTCTGCCTAATGTATTTGAAATAAGCTGTAGATTTTTACCTCATGTGTTTTCTGTGTTGGCCCAAACACCCAGTGTAAGGTCTAGCCACACTTGATGTTTTACAAAAAACTTGCATCTTCCCTCAACTCTTCTACAGATTAAAAACCAAATTCTGGTTCCCAAATGTAATTCTTAGTCACAATAGAAATTGATGTTTATAGGGAGCACCCTTATTGATCATACTAGTCAATAATTTACATCTATAAGATAAAATTTTCAGATCAAGTTAGAGGTATTTGAAAAGAATTCACAATCTAGAAAACCTATTGTGAGGTTTTTTTTAGTGATTAATTGTGGAAGTATTATTTCGGCTTGATGAACACTACCGTGTTGTAAATGTCAACAACCCTCAGATCATCTACCTAAAGATATGTTTTGATTGACCTCAAATATACTGCTTTAATGAAAGATTTAAGGTGAAGGTCATGAGCCATTTCCTCAACACTGAAATGAATCCTTAAAAATACTCCACTGGAATTCCTCTATCGCTCCTTGAGCCTGGTTATGCTGAACTCCAGAGAGAGGAGAGAGAAGAAATGAAACAGCCTATGTCGCTCATGCGTCCTACATTCATCTAGGGCTTCAGCATATGTAGTCAGATCCCAGCACACCTCCATCTGAGGCTTGAATGGGGCCAAACTTGGATGAGTGTGGTGATTGAAATTTGACCCTTTTTTAATGTGACTTTCCACTCCTGCTTCCCACTCTCCATCCAACACCACTCCAGCCGATCCCAAATAATTTTCGAAGAGTTTACCAGGCATAGGTTCCAGGAAAGAGGGGATGGTTAATCGTGCTTAATTTAACAGGACAATAAATCGATTCGTAACTAGCAAAGGAAAACTTTCAGAGTAAGCCCAGAGGTATATATTCAAACTGACAGCTGCTGAGTCCTGGATGATCAGTAGGTATAGATTTCTAGAGATGGGAATGGGGAATGGAGGAAAGAGGAACTAGGTGGGAAAGTGGGCAAGCCAGATTCTTAAAGGGAAACCAAGGAATATACCTTAGATGGAGGCTGAGTACATACATCTAAAATGTTGCCTAAACGAACAAAATAGAAGGTAAACAAGTTCTCAGACAGCAGAGGTTACACACACACACACACACACACACAGAGGAAAGATGAAAAATACCTTACTGCATGAACTCTAGAAATATTTAATAATTATTCCAAAATTTACGTAGAATTGTTCAAATCTTACTTTCAGAGGGGATGCAAAGGAAAACCAAAGTAAGCTAGAGTTCAAGATGTATAAATTCTTATTTCAGGAAAATGTACTATTCCCAATCCTTTCTTGAAAACATTTTGTACCTTAAAAAACAGCAACAAAACCCTCACCTAGACTTGAGGATTCTGGAAAATGATCATCACAAATGACCTTTTTAAGAGAGGCACCAAAAAGCACAGCTTGCTTTTCATGGCTCATCACCCCCCTAAATCCTTATGTAAGTGGCTTCCCGTACTCTTTCTTTGTAAGCATTATTTTTTAAACATGAACACGTTCAACACTGACTGCTAAACTGGTTAAATCCACATGGCAAGAAGGGCAGCCAACAATCTGGAGTGTGTTAAAAATGGTAATAAATTAAAAATAATGTCTTGTGACATGGTAGAAATTTATAAAAACAATTTCTAACTATGATCTAGCAAATTCATCAAGATTATATGTGTGTGTGTATATATATATATATATACTTATATCAGATATAAAAAATTTATGTAAAAAATTTACATAACCATGAAGTTAAATACTTGTGCTATAATCTTTCAGGCAAACTCACATTTGTTTTGCCTAAATGTAACACTAGTTATCATAATTCTTTGTGATATTATAAAAGGATTCCTTGAATGAATATGCCAGTTTAAGAAAATATGACTCATGCTAAGTATAACCTTAAAGAATTGGAAGGGTTCTCTTTTTATAAACACTGAGAAGCCTATAAATTGCATTGTCCTTGGTGAACAAGCCACTTTGAAATTCTATTTTCATGATGAATAGTATCCATTCACATACCCATATTGCAGGTGTGGGCATGAAGATTAAGGAAGGTAAAAATACTTTCCCCAGAATTATTTCAACAAAATAATTTCCCTATTTAAATAAGACTTCCTTCCCAGAAGCTTTTGGGTAACAGCAAAGAGGTTACCCATATTTACATTTATGTGAGGTACCAACTGACCAGGTAAAGATGGTCTTTGTAAAATAAGATGTGCATTCAATGAAATTTTGCTTAAAGAATAACAGACCAGACAGAACCCCCTCTCTATTCATGTTTTAATTATATATCCACTAGCTCATTTGCTGCTCACAACCACCATGAGATATACTGCACACAGCACTATAATTTATCATCATCATTTCCTTTTTGCATGCAAGAAAACTGAGGACCAAAGATATTAAGAGATTTTTTAAGGGTAGTTAATAGAGTTGGAATTACTTCTGTAATTCAGTTCAGTTCAGTTGAACTTCTGACTTTACAGCCTAAGTATTATGGTGAAGCAATACAGGACAATAGTTCAAAGTACATGCTTATTACTCTGCTCTCTGTATCTACGTGTTTGTTTTTGTTTGGTTTATTCATTTATTTTGTTTTTGCTTGTTTAATAGTTTTTTATATACCAGAAGGGATGGGGCAGGGGAGAGGGCAAAACTGGTAAAAGGGATCAACTGTATGGTGACAGGAGGAAAATAAATTTTTGGTGGTGAGCACACTGTAGGGTATACAGAAGTAGAAATATAATGGGGTAAACATGAAACTTATATAATGTTATAAACCAACGCTACCTCAATAAAAAAGGAAAACAAAAGCTCAGGTTAAAAAGAGAAAAAAAAAACAAAAAACCTTAGTCAGAAATACCTGGGGCGGGGGGGAAAGAAATAAGACTTCCTGCAACTTAGATAGTGCGGAAGAACATTTACAGTTACAAACTACACATTCTTTACCAAAAAACACAAAAAGAACCCTTTTTTTAAAAAAAAAAAGGTGTTTGAGAGGGACACACACTGTAGTTAGAAATTATATGAAATTATATGAACTTGATCCTAGCTCTCTTCAGGCCTCTTTTTGTATATATTAAAGAAAAAAAAAAGGTACAAGCCCTCCCCACCAACACACACACAAACATTCACACAGTCACACACACAAACATCACGCTGAGGAAACAGTCATTTGTGAGTCACGGCTCAAAGATAGCAGATGTAGAACTGTTCCTCCATTCTCAAACCAGGAAGTTTGCATGATCTCCAGGTTGAGAATACAAGACCGGCGTCAGGTCGTTCACCCCACCTGCTAGCTGGTTACCATACTTGGCTCCCAGATACCTGAGAGTCTGGGGAAAGTCATAAAGCAGCCAGATGACATTTCTCTTGCACATCTACAGGACAATAGAACAGCAACAAAAAAAATTTTTCCCTACTGAAGAACATGATTCAAAGTATATTTGAATGAAGAATGCTATCAGGCAAAATAATTCTGCTTTTAAAGATTTATCTGTAATAAGTCAACCATCAGTCAATGAGGTAAATTCTAAGAGCTGATACTCGATGGAGGTCACAGTAGCTCAGCTCAGCTGTGCCGACGGATGGAACCAACCAATAAAATCAAAAGACTGGATCGGTCGTCTAGTAAAGAACACAAATTACTGCAGCCTCCTTCCCCTGGCCTCAATTTAGTCTTTTTCACACTGTGTCTTGCCAATGTGAGAACAAAACCTATATTATTTTATACAGACCAGTGAGTCTCAAAGTTTCTTCCCTGGCTCCCACTGTAAGGGTGCCTGTGAGAGCCTGGTGAGGAAGAGATTGGCCAAACTGAATAAACTTCCACATCATTCCCCCACTCCAATGGTAAATTAACATTGCCCTTTTGAATCTGTTGTATGTTTTGTGCTTCTGTTTGGGATATTTGATTAAAGAGTTTCTTGGGAAAAAGGGGGACTAACAGGGAGAAGGGGGCTGTGCGTTTATGATAAAGTGAACTAGTACATTTTAGATAACTTCTGGAAATACTAACATAATATCGAGAAGGAAAAAATATTACTAAGCTTTTAATAAAATGACTGATTCCAGGAGAAAAAAAAAACAAAACAGCACTGACTATGAAAATAAAATGTCTGTGCTGATACTGGATCCCCTTTCATCCCCTGCCCATGTTCTGCTTGTCAGAGTTACTGAACAGGGAAGGCAAAAATCTCACTTTCTCAACTCCCTTGCTCTGAGGTTCTGGGATGCGATTTCGTGTCTGCCCTAAGATTTGGAGAATGCAAGGGAGACAGTGACACTGTGAGGGCCAGATGGGCTCCTGCACACGTGGGTGTCAGCAGCCGCTCAACTCCAAGTTTTTCCCTTGCTTGGTGGCCGTGGAGAGGCTATGAATTTGGCAGCAGTCTGGCTGTGGTTGCAGCAGTTCCCGACTTCTGGAGCCTGAGACGGTGTGAAAGCTTTGATGCCGGAATTCGAATGCGAGGGGTGGCTCCTCCATCCGTTAAAGATTTTGTAAGCACGTAATCCTCGTGCCAAATCCGTTTTGCCTGAAGAACCCAGAGTTGTTTCTGTTTCTTGCACTGAACCCTAATGATAAAATGCCGTTATTTAGGGAAAATAATGTGTACCCTGGATGACACTGTACACAATGTACTTTGGATGACATTGAAATTCTGTTTACAGAGTGTAATGCGGACGCTGATGCCTCTATTCCGTTGCATTTGTCTCGTATCATCTCTATTTTTATATTTTGCCAAACACAGATCTAAGCATTGCTTCAAATTCTACAAAAAAATCTCTCTCTTGCTCTCGCTCTCATTCCCTCCACCTCCAACCCCACTGCCCCTCCACTAGCCCAAGACTTTTCTAATTTCCAAAGGCTTCCTGCAGTTGTGCCCTACCCTGGTGTTTTTCTTCCTGGTCCTACCTTCAATCTTTATCAGGCTTCCTCATTCCTCTAATACTTAAAGCTCTTTTTGGAATGTCAGTCTTCTCTCTTCTTCTCTATCAATCAGAATAATTCAGCTGTCCCAGCTTCTTCTACCCCCAAACTGAATAAGCAAATTCATCTCAAGAGTCAGCAAAACAGAAGGATGTGTTAGGATTCTGACGGGTTTTTTCGGTTTCTGATTTTTTGTTTTTGTTTTTAGTATGTGCCTGACATCTTACTCTTTGCCTCAAATAGCTTATCCAAATTTTTCTTCTAAGTAAGTATGGATATAATTCTCTTCCTAGTCAGAGTTCTGTTACAAAAATAGCAACCAATAAAACCCTCTTCTTCACTAGAGCATAAATGACTAGCTGACTATCCCAAATGTGTTCTTTTTTTAACTTTTTATGCGTTTTTTTGCTTTTTAGTGATTGGTAATTTTATTTATTTTGGCCGTGCCACGTGGCATGCAGGATCTTAGTTCCCCGACCAGGTATCGAACCTGCACCCCCTACAGTGGAAGGGCAGAGTCTTAACCACTGGACCGCAGGAAAGTCCCCCAAATGTGTTCTTTCCTTTCATAGTGTAAAGTTGGGGGGTGACATTTCTTGGTCTTTTATTCAGGTCAACTTTATGACAAGTTTTGACCAAGAGGACATAGGAGGAAGTGATCTGTGGTCTAAGGTGCTTATGTACCTAGTGGGCCTTCTCCATATTCCCATCTCCTTCTGAAATGATCTTCAAGGCCATGTGGTGAGGATGCGGGCATTCACTTTGAAGGTGACAGTTTCCCTGAACGACTATGTGGAAGGGTCCTCACCATCCACACCTGCCTCCTGCATTAGACCGTGACACCAGCAAGAAATAAACTTTTACTGGGCTTCCCTGGTGGTGCAGTGGTTGAGGGTCTGCCTGCTGATGCAGGGGACACGGGTTCGTACCCCGGTCTGGGAGGATCCCACATGCCGCGGAGCGGCTGGGCCCGTGAGCCATGGCCCCTGAGCCTGCGCGTCCGGAGCCTGTGCTCCGCAACGGGAGAGGCCACAACAGTGGGAGGCCCGTGTACCGCAAAAAAAAAAAAAGAAAAGAAAATAATAAATAAACTTTTACTGCTTTAAGACACAAGGATTTGGGGAAATTCCCTGTTAGTCTGGTGATTAGGACTCCACGCTTCCACTGCCAAGGGCCCAGGTTCAGTCCCTCCCTGGTCAGGGGACTAAGATCTCGCAAGCTGCGGGGTGAGGATGAAAAAAAAAAGACACAAGGATTTGAGAGGTTATTTGCTAAAGCATTTAGCCTCACCATAACTAGTTGAAGCACAGGTTTTAATTTCAGTACCTAATTAACATGAGTATGTGCTTCTAGCCTTGACTAGATAGGCCACGTCAGCACTAATCAAAATGATGCTGTTAAAAACTAGAGAGAGAAAGAGATTACTGAACAAGGGGGTCTTGCTGAGGAAAATAATATCCCTTGTCAAAATACACTTATTTTCTTCATAAATAAAATTTTACATTTCTTTTTACTACTATATGCCTCCAATTTTTAAATGTTAATATGTTATGTGAATCTACAACAAAGCAAATGATCATGAAATTCTTCTCAGAGCAACAAAGAGTATCTTTTGAATTAAGCACAATTTGGGAAGTAATGAGCTTCTAGCATTCATGCAACACCTGGACTGGTCCTGTTTCATCAATGATTTGAATACAAACATAGAGGATAAGTTTCTTAAAATTTACAGGTAACATCAAATTATATGAATAAGAAAATGTACTAAATGACTGAGTCACGTTTTCCAGAGAGTTTAAAAGCTATTGTGGTGGGCAACTTAATTAATATTCTAATCTATGCTTAGGTTCTAATATTCATGGCATATGTATGAGCAAGGAAGCAATTTATATGGAAAAAATGTACAGGTGTTAGTTCTCCAAAAGTTTAATGAGCCAATATTTGAGGCAGCTGCTGACATTAACGTGGTATTAGGCTATATTAACAAACGTGCATGCTCCAACTCATGGGCTGTTAGTCTCGTTTAATTCTCCCCAACTATATCTGGACTATTTGGCTTGCTTCAGTGGGGCAGATTCTAGAGGAATGCTGAAAAATTAGAATCTGTGCTCAAGGAGAAGAATTAAGAATGAGAGGGATGTAAGTATTATAATATATTTAATAGGTTGGCCTAGAGACTTCTCTTGCCTGGGGAGGAGTTGACATAACAACTGTGTGCAGCTCGTGAAGATCACCAGGGCCAACAGCACTCACTCCGCAGCAGATTCCCTGGCAGTCCTCTCAGGTGGTTTTGTAGCAGAGTGCCTCTGGGGATACACCTCCCTGCAAACAGAGGGTGGATTTCCACAAGTGCTAGGGGGCACATGTCCTGCGGGTTCTGCCAGCAACTTCTCTACCATTCTGTGACCATGGCTTTGCCCTCTCCAAGAAGATCTGGATCTCAGGTTTGGAGGCAGGAGGGAGGAAACCCTATCACAGCCCTCGGGGAAGTGATGGCCCCTTAGGTCCACTATTCTTATATTATTAGTTATTCCAATCCTCCCTTATAGTTGATCTCTCTTTATATTAAACTTTCTCCATCCAAATTAATGTGTGGCTTCCTTCTCCTGATTAGACCCTGACTGAAGGAATAATCAAAACCTTTCTTCTCCATTAGAGGAAAATACAGCACTATTTATCAGAAAGCGAAAAAATCACCTGATTTTTTGTATATGAAAACTAACAAGAAAAACTAGCAGATTCTGATCTGATCTCTGATATAAAATTTATATCAGATAAGTCTCTGATATAAATCTCATCTCTGATATAAAATTTAAATGTCTGCCAATCTTTAAATAATCTCTTGACTTTACTTAATACACATGAAGCAATTGCTTAGTATGGTATCTGAAATGTAATTCAGGACTATGGAGTCAAATATTAAAAGTTAATTTTATGAAATACTTTTCCCTTCTTGGGATACAAATGAATCTTGGCTTCCAGGGCCACAGCTCTTGGTACTTGTTTTTTTAAAAATAACCAATTTCCTATGAAGCTCATTTCCTTCTCAAATTGGGAATACGGTAAACCAATAAAGCCATTTTGCCAGATCAATAATAACTAGATTGTATTCTTCTAATACACATAATTCAGTAAGATGAAATAAGATGCTGTGTATCCCAATGAAAACTCACTGAATGAGTCTTTCATGCAGTGTAAACACTATACATTTTCCTTATTCAAAATGAGCATCAATTGGCTTGATTGTGTAATAAAATAAAGGTGGCAGATGTTCAGAGAGAGGGAAAAAATGCATATTTACATGCCCCAAACAGTAACTTTTTCACTATCATGAGTAAAAAACCCCTCTGGAAATATCGTACTTCTTGGGTCTAAAAATTACATTCATGGGAATTGGAAGCCTATTTCTCAAAGTACTGACGCCTGTGCACAATTTCAAGTGCCTCTTGTTTACACTTACAAATTAAAGTATAATATTCTTATATTTAAATGCACTAATCCCAACAGAAAACATTACGGTTGTCCACATTTTCAATCTTTCTATTTCAATCACTACATAAATGCTGTTTCCAATTAAGTTTAGTGGTGCACTTTGTTCTATGATTTAACTGTGCTGGTACCATACCACTTCTTTAGGGATCTGCAAATCCGGTAAATATGAGTGCTTTTATTTTCAAGTAAATGAATTTTATGTAAACTCATTTCCACTGTCACATGACTAATTTCCCTTTACAGTCATTATCTATTATACTTGTGGATAATAAGCAGAAAATGAAATGGAACTTCTCTTTCTTATGGAGCTAAATCCATTAGCGACACTTCAAGCTGTGTAGCTAAAAGGTCACTTGACTTCATTGTAATATAAGTGTTCTTTTTTCTTAATTTTAGAATTCAATTGTAGAGTCAGCATTAAAAAAACAAAAACAAAAACCTCCCAATGATGCTCAGTAATGTTTGCTCTCCTTCACTGCAGGGCATTTTTTCCTCTTCAGATTTTCAACAATTGCCCAAAGTTTAAAATGCATAGGTGTTCCTGTGGCCTTAGTTATTTTTTTTTTAAGTTTTGTTTTCTTATTTATTTATTTATCCATTTTATTTATTTATTTTTGGCTGTGTTGGGTCTTCGTTGCTGTGTACTGGCTTCCTCTAGTTGTGGCGAGCGGGGGCTTCTCTTGTTGCGGAGCACGGGCTCCAGGCGCGTGGTCTTCAGTACTTGTGGCTCTCGGGCTCTAGAGTGCAGGCTCAGTAGTTGTGGTGCATGGGCTTAGTTGCTCCACAGCATGTGGGATCTTCGGACCAGGGCTCAAACCCACGTCTCCTGCATTGGCAGGTGGATTCTTAACCACTGCGCCACCAGGGAAGCCCATGGCCTTAGTTACCTTTAACTTGAAATCTTGACAGCTTATATGTTGGATAAAATGACTGAAACATTTCTGAAATACTTTAAAACTATATGAAAAAGTCCTACCTGTTCCATAAAACCGGAGTTTAAACCTGACATTGCAAATGCGACGCCAAATGCTCGAGATTAAAAGGCATCAATGTAAGTGCAGAAGTGTCCACCAGGGGGAGCCCCAGAAAAGACCCCAAGAGCCAGCTGCATGGGTATGGAAGCCCCTATTCTACATGAAGGTCTAAAACCTGGAAGAAGAAAAAAAGTGAAGAAAAGTCTTGCGAAGAAAAGTCTGTGTGGAAGTTTTCTTTGGAGGAAGTTGCACCCTGTAACTAAAACCTAGTGAGGGCTTCCAATTCCCATGAATGTAATTTTTAGACCCTAGTGAGGGTCTCTCTTCAAGGGGGTTACTCCGAAAGTGTAATGCGTGACTACTGCAGGGTATGTGTGTTGGGCGTGGTGGGTGGTGGTGAATAGCAGACCGGGTCTGACTTCTTGTAAAGTCTGCCGAGAGATGGAATGAGTAACTGCTCTAGGAGCATAACCAGGTCATTACTAATATGTTGGAATCCCCCTGGTTCTCTGAGTTTATCAGAACAAATTTGTGACTGTCTTCTGTGGACCAGATGTGGGAGAGCTGGCCGACAGGGGCTGTTACTTCTCCTCAAGGGCAAAAAGGACAGGAAAGAGAATGGAAAGAGGCCATGTAGAAGGGCCCACCACAAAAACCACAGGCAGAGTGGGCTGTCCCAGCTGGATGGATGGAAACCTTTCCCCAAGTCAGGGACATTGCTATCAGAGGGAACCTTCAAAAGAACCTACAGAAGCATCCATGCAAGAAAAACATCTTTTAACCACCCCTGCCAGGACAAGAAAGAACAAAGCAAGTTGTGATGTTATCACTCAAGAAAGAATGATCTCCACGACCTTATACTCCCCCTCTCTCTTGCCCTGTTTTGACTTTGGTAGGGTTGGAAGCAAGAGCCGCAGAGAGGTACAGAGGGAGGGGCCAGTGTGAAGATTGAAGGGGCTGATCAATTCCTGCAGGCAGGTGACCCACCAAAACTGTGCCTCAGCTGGAGGAGGGGATCAAATAAAGACTGAGTGTGGACTAATATATTGGACTAGACAGCCTATTTTCTGAATCGAGACTGTATTTTTTGTGTAAAGTGACCCTATGACTTCCTGTTATCCAAGAGTAATGAACTTGTTGCAAGTTTCATCCAGTAATGGAGGAAAAACTTCTCCTACTGAATATATTTTACATGGACAGTGGAAAACAAAATCAAGTGTATTTTATGGTTACATTCTGGGAGTTGTACTTTTTCAGTTACGTATATTATTTATGGAATTCTACAATTTGTATCTGAGGGACCCTGATTATAGGTGTGTAGAAAAAAATTGGTTTATAGAAATGTTTCTATATTAATGCCCAAAGAGTTATGGGTTTGCAGTCTTAGAATACAATATATCAAGGAAGCAACACCTATAAGGTGAAGATTCGATGTATTTACAGCACAACAGTTTTATAGTTAATGACAATAATAATAATGATAAGAGCTAATAATAATAGCTAAGCACTTCTTTGGTGCCAAACAGCATCCTGAAAACTTTATAGTGGGAGTGTGCACGAATGCTCTCGTCAACCCTATGAGGTAGGTAACGCTATCATCCCCATTACTCTTCTCTAAAGATAAGGTAACCAAGGCACAAAGGAGGTAACTAAGTAACTCACTCAAGGTCACTGAGTAAGTACTAAGTGACAGAGATGAAACTCTCAACCAATCTCAGTGATAACCAAAGAGACCCAGGAGTAAAGAAGATACCACATGTCCACTGCAGAACCCCTGCTCTAGCTTTAAGGCAAGCTCATATGAGGACAACTTCGTATCCAGCTCTAGTTCTCAAAAGCCTCCTTTACCCTGAATTACATTCATTGTCACCTACTATTTTATCTTGCCTGTGCAAGAGCAAGTGATGTTAGATCTAATACAGATACAAAAATGGCTTGCAGTTCAGATAATCGGGGATGTAAATTTCAGAAAAAGTGACTGAGACATTCATTTAAGACTCAGTTTGTTTCATTGCATCTAGAAATGTTTATTGGATAGAGTAAAATACTACTGATGGAGTTTTTTGACCAGAGTTTATGTCCCAAAATGAGAAACCTAGGAACCTGAGGTGACACAGTGAAGGTTCTCCCCACTAACAAGCCACTTACCAGTTGGGGGAATTATAATACAAGTTGAAGGAAATATAATACGAGTTGGGGAAATTATAATGCCGTGCTGCCACAGAACTGTTAAAAGAGTCCAAATGGACAGTGAAAGTGTAAGTGCTTAAAAGCTGTTCAGTGATACATTTATAATCTATTATTGTAAAGTCAAAATACAAGAATCCTCAAACAATGTTTTAAAGTAAGTTTTTATATACTCTTGTTAATCCCCACTCCATCCCCCCCCAAAAAAGGCCACACCATTCAACAGTAATGCAACTTGGACAAAATACACCCTTAAGCACATAGAAAAACCATCTAAGGGAATACGCAATTCCCAATACATTTAATTTTCCAGTTTATAAAAGTTATACATGCTTTTAGAAAAATATGAAAATACTTTAGATTAATAAAAAGAATATAGAAATCATCTATAATTTTACCATTTGTATGCAAACACTATTAATATTTTATACTCTTTTTTAAAATTAAGATCATATTATCGCTTATATGTGGAATCTAAAAAAAGGCTACAAATGAACTTATCTACGAAACAGGAATAGAGTTACAGATGTAGAAAATAAACTACAGTTACCAAGGGGGTAAGGGAGGGGAGGGATAAATTGGAAGATTGGGATTGACACACGCACACTACTACATATAAAATAGATAACTAATAAGTACCTACTGTATAGCACAGGGAACTCTACTCAATACTCTGTAACGACCTATATAGGAAAAGAATCTAAACAAGAATAGATGTATGTATATGAATAACAGATTCACTTTGCTGTACATGTGAAACTAACACAACATTGTAAACCAACTATACCCCAATAAAAAATTAAAAATAAATATATAAATAAAATTAAGATCATTTTATAAATCATTTTGTCTGGAGCATTTTGGTTAACTTACCAGTTTGAGCATTTGTTTCTTTCAATATTCTTTCAAATCATACTTTTGACTATATATTCCTATTGTACAGTAATACATATGTTCTTTATTCCCCTTTTCCTGATTCCATTTTTTTACACTTTTTGTACATTTTTACCAAGGCAACCAGGACAGCAAATAAGCCCTCAAAAAGCTGCAGTTACTCCCTACAAAGTCAGAGAGAGAACTTACCCTCAAATCAATATTTTATGTACAAATACATTTTGGAGTCTCAGAATCCTTTGAGAATGCTAGCCAGACCCTTTTTAAAATAAACTTTCTGGGACTTCCCTGGTGGTGCAGTGGTTGAGAATCCGCCTGCCAATGCAGGGGACACGGGTTCGAGCCCTGGTCCAGGAAGATCCCACATGCCGCAGAGCACCTAAGGCTGTGTGCCACAACTACTGAGCCTGCGTTCTAGAGCCCACGAGCCACAACTAGTGAAGCTCGCGCTTCAGAGCCTGTGCTCCACAACAAGAGAAGGCACCGCAATGAGAAGCCCGCGCATCGCAACGAAGAGTAGCCCCCGCTCGCCGCAACTAGAGAAAGCCCGTGCGCAGCAACGAAGACCCAACGCAGCCAAAAATTACTTTTACTTACTTACTAAATTAAGAAAAATAAACCTTCTGACTAAATAGTGCATATACTCTAACCCACCCACCGGGCTCTGGGAATCTTTCAAATGGATTGAAGGACCCTTCAGCTTCTGAACCCCCATGTCCTCGCAGGACTGTCCAGGCAATAGTTAAACATTAACTACTTATGAGTACCTCCAACACTGCACTGATTTTCTGCTACCCAATTAGCCACAGTTGGCAAAGGAAAAGTGACCTTCATCTTGTGGCTCACTAGCGATCAGACAGTGAAACAGCGAAATGGGCCGTCGGAGGCCACTGAGTTTACACCCCATTTCATAGCTCAGGAAAACGAAAGACCGTGACGCTTAAGTGACTTAGCTGAAGTGACACAGAGCTGCGAAAGGAGCCAAACCCTGGCTGGCAGAACAATGCTGCTTTTACCTTTCCCGAAAGGAAGACGCCGTCTCCAATGATTTACACTGAAAGATCTCCTCGCTTTCTATTGTATTATATTTCCTTATCTGTGCGGAACAAATCTGGAGAGCAATTTACAATCTGATATATTACATCTGGTCTCTTCTTGAGACCAAAATGTTATGGGAACCCATAAGAAATCCTGGTTCTGCAATATTCAGGTAGCAACAACGCAACTTCATGTGTTAATCACCACCGTATTTTATTTGAGAGACTGCATTCTTAAAGACTGAGAATAAAAGCTAAAACACCCTTCGATGTTTCTGGAAAGAGATATAAGCTAAGGATCGCTATTAACACAGGTCACAGTTGAAGGGGAAATAGGCTGTGACTCTGGTCAGTGGTAAGTTTGCAGAGAAGCCCAAAGGTACAGCTTCGAAAGATATATCTCAAATGCCTCTCCAATGGCTGCAAAACTCTCTCCCTGGAACAAATAGTGGAAGAACCAAGTCATTCATACCAGTCACTACAGAGCAATATTTCCAGCAATGAGAGACTCATGGACTTTATGGCAAACGAGTGAAAATTTTCAGTAGTGGCCTCAGCATTTTAAGCTTCTCTGTCAGTAGCGGAACAACAGCCAAAGCACTTTGAATACCAACATCCACACAGAAAATCAAGGAAGTCATCAAAGGAAAATCTCCTTCCTGAAATATAAGTGATAAGATCAATGTATAAATTAGTCGGAGAAAAGGCCAACCCAGAAGGTCCTGTCTTGTAGAAGGAATTCAATATGACATGAGATTAGTGTGTCAGAACTTAAAATACGTATTAATGGTAAAGCAAATCTGATTGCCTCCGTAACAATCCATCTAAATTGTTTAATTTGGAAAATTTTTCTGTCATTGGTAAGCACTTCAGTATGAAGCAGTTATCTTGATCAAATGTTTTATAGATACATCATGCTGCACTCTACAGAATCCTAAAAAATGCTGTCATTCTAGACTGCACCAATTTCCAGCATAACAGAGGGGTTACCTTTCTAGGAGCGAATATAGTATATGCTTTTTCCACTTAACATTCTGACAGAAAATCATTCTAAAATGTATTAAACTATACGAGGCCTTCCTTAAAAGTACATTGGGCATAATGTCATTTTCCTTGATGACCCAGAGTCATTATTGGGAATATTAATTATCACACTGGCCTGTAATACAATCATGTCTGTGAGGTCCTCAGAAATGCATTCTTTCTGTGGCCCTTAGAATGACAGAATGTCAGCATTAAACAGGACTTGAGAGCTCGTCTAGATTTTTCAATTACAGATGAGGATGCTAATGACGAGAGAGGAGCGATATGATGTAATGAAGGAGACGTAAACAGTGACCTACCCCAGGTCGCCCACCTTCTCCAGAGTCCTTTCAATTACCCCACGTTGTACACCACAACCTGTGCTTTTCATTAGTTTCTCTGTTTTTCTTTTTCTTGTTTATTTATTTAATTTATTTACTTTTCTTATTTTTGGCAGTGTTGGGTCTTCGTTGTTGCACGCAGGCTTTCTCTAGTTGCAGCGAGCGGGGGCTACTCTTCGTTGCTGTGCACGGGCTTTCTCATTGAGGTGGCTTCTCTTGTTGCAGAGCATGGGCTCTAGGCAAACGGGCTTCAGTAATTGTGGCACACAGGCTCAGCAGTTGTGGCTCGCGGGCTTGGGTGCTCTGCGGCATGTGGGACCTTCCCGGACCAGGGCTCGACCCGTGTCCCCTGCATTGGCAGGTGGATTCGCAAACACTGTGCCACCAGGGAAGCCCTGTCTGTTTCTTTTAATAGCTTTTCTCTGCCCTTCCTGTTAGGTTCTATGTTCACCCTCCTCACCATTGCTGGTGATTTAATCTCCTCCAGCACCATGCCCTCTGATGGTGATAAGTGCGATTCTGGAACAGAGGCAGGGCATGGGGAGCCCATGGTCATCAAAGGTGATGGCTGGAAGTCAGGATCTGGGGAGAACGCAGGTAACATTTAGGAGAGTGATCTGAAGCGTAGAGGGTAAACTAACCTGAACCACAATGAAGAGATCTAACCAAATGCTGGAGTCTAGGGTCCAGGGCCAAAGTGGAGAGGAGAGGCAGGAACCAAAAATGCCAAGAAAGAGGGAGGTCCAGGAAGGAGCAAGCCTTGGGAGGCAGAGCAGGGGAATATGAATGACAGGGATGTCTGCGCTGTCCTTTATCCCCCTTCCAGCGTGATTACATTTTGAAAGTAAATACCGTGGGAGGGAGGGAGGGTGCCTGCTTCTCTTCACAGCCCCTCAATCAATCCCAATTTGAACGTGGCTTAAAAGTCAAGTCATGCCTTGGACGGTGAGACATGTGTGTCACGGAGCTCTGGCTGAGTAACCTGATGGTCTTAACCCAGGAGAACAGGCATTGGGTATAAGGCATGGGACAGTGACGGTTCACAAGTCTTACTTGTATACTTCCTGGGAACAGCTTTTCCTGCCCTTGTCCCAGAGCCTCTGAGGTTTCAGAGCAACTAAATTCCAGGTAGGTGAGATGTTCTGCTTTGGTTTCCATGTTAATAAACAGATAAGGCAACAGCGCAGTGTAGTAAGTAGAGGGGGAAATGACAGTTTAAAAGCCAGCTGCATTGGAGGCTGTTCTAGCAGAAGGGTGAATTCTCACTTTCTGGAAGAATCGCCCTTTTGTCTTACATGAGATGCCTGAGGCTCCCAGGGAGGCACATGACTTGTCCAGGTTGATACAATGGCAAGGCCATTGCCTGAGATTACAACCATCAGGTATTAGAGTCCTGTGCACCCAGTGGTGGTCACAGGTCAGGTTATTATCACCTCAGAGAGGAAACGCTCCCCGATCGGTGGGCAGAGGAGCGTCTGTGGTACTTCCCTCCTCACTTTTTCCTGTAGTGGCCAAAGGAAGGTGTGCTTTGCTGTACTGTCTGGAAGACAAATTGGTATTCTCTGTAGGAACAGACGGGATGATTCATGCTGTGTGCTACATAATTAAGGTCTGTGAACTCAAAATGAGCAAACCAGGATGTTAGTAATCTTGGTAGAAGAGTAGCTCACGGGGGCAGCCACACCTCATTCTTTATTTGAATCCCTTTGAGGTGGGAGAGTTAAACTTCTCTGAGATAAGGGAACTTACCCAGAATAGAGTTCTTTTCAAGATTTTTCTCCCTTACCTCTTGATCTCTCATCTCTAGCATGAAAATATGTGTGTGTGTGTGTGTGTGTGTGTGCCCGTGAATTTTTTATTTCACAGCCAAGAAAGTAGGTTTTCCTCTCACCTCTTGTGCTTTAAAATATTTATTCAACCCGAACAATGCTTGAGGCCCTACAACAAACTAGAGGACCAAGCACTTCAAAGCCACACATGAAGACAAGGTGGATTTGGCTTTCCCAAAAGCCCATAGTCTAGCTGTAGAGACAGATGGAAGTCAGTTACATAGGTACTTACTTACCTGGCTGTGTCACTACGGCTAAAACACCTAACTCCATAATCCCGGCCTCTTCAAGTGTAAAATGACAACACTAATACTTATCTTGCCAATGGTTTTATATTTTTAAAGTCAATTGTATATAAATCCCTGAGAGGTGGGCTTGGTACCTATAGGGTACTTAATACCCATCAGTAAGTGACAACACAAACTAATGGGTGTTCTAACCAAGGAATGACCATAACTAGTCAGAACCACAAGGTAACAGGAGGCTACTCCTCCCACAAGCGGACAGTTGTGACTTTACGGCTGCTCAACAGGCACACAGCCATGTTTCTGTGGCAACAACATCCAACTTCCTTGGACAAGCCCCCTGTCCCCTGTGCTCAGCCCATGTGTTTCTGATTGCGTGACATGGCAAGCAGGCTTTTCAAAGCCTCAGCAGAGTCTGTTACAAAGGGAGCCCAAATACTAAATTAGAGTGCACTAAAACATGGAAAGAATTAGTGGGGCCTTTTTTTTCTGTCATTTCCTTTCTGAGATTGCACAGAAGCAAGAGGGAGGAGAGAGGGAAGGGCGGAAAGACAGGGCAGGAAGCTGGATCCGAGCTGTAAAAATGTCCAAGGGGCATTTTAAGGCAAGGTTTGGCTAATATTCTACTATTAAATTGTTTGCATTTAAATGATGTAAGTCCTTTCCATCTCCCCAAACCTGTTATTATTTGTCCTACATCCAGAAGGTCTTGTGTGAGTGTTTCTGTTTGTTTTTCTGGAAAGTGAGGGAAGGGGTGAGCTCTGTATCTGTGTTGACACAGAGTGGAAGGGTAGCACGCAAGGATGGACACACTGATCTGCAAACTAAACCAAGCCAGCTAAAGCAGAAGCTGAGAATGGCAGATGGCCAAGAGAATGTCAATGCCATGGAGCACACTTCAAAAAGCTGGATGGCAAGAGGGCACAGGCTAGGACATGGAGTAGTGATCTGAGCCCATCTTATCTACTTTTCAGGGAAGGATACCCAAGCTGATGCTGGGGTTTTATTTTCAGTCCTAATCAGGTTCGTCTGAACTCTGATGCAATAGACAGTTTGAGTGCCTCGTTTAAATCCCTGCCCTGGTTCTGTACCAGGAGCGTATGATGGCCAAACCGTGGGGTGCCTATTTCAGAGGAGAAGCAATAACTCAGCATCAACCAATTAGGTCAGGGGATTTCTACCACAGTCACAGAAAAGCTGTGCAAAGTACTCTAAAATCACTCTTAGAGAATCTGGGTAAGGAGGCTATTTGAGATTGCATGCTTGTGGCAGAAAACCAAGCACATGCAGTGTACTATGGGCTCTCAAGAGCATGCTCCTTACTTTTTTTTTTTTTTTTTGCGGTACGCGGGCCTCTCACTGTTGTGGCCTCTCCCGTTGCGGAGCACAGGCTCCAGACGCACAGGCTCAGCGGCCATGGCTCACGGGCCCAGCCGCTCCGCGGCATGTGGGATCTTCCCGGACCAAGGCACGAACCCGCGTCCCCTGCATCGGCAGGCGGACTCTCAACCACTGCGCCACCAGGGAAGCCCAATGCTCCTTACCTTTTGATGTGCACGTGAACCACCAGGAAATGTTGTTAAAATGCAGATTCTGATAGTTAGGTCTGAGGGAGACCTAGTCAACTCATGACTGACAGGAGAGAAGCTGGGGTATAAATACTGCAGCTTCCTCTCCCTTCAGGTGGGTAACCCTGAGGTGCACGTTCCAGGCTGACTTCTACAGCTCCCCAGCAGGCATAAGCTCCTGAACTCCATGGTGGTAGATTCCCTGAGAAATGTGCTCTTTATTGCCTACCTTCCCTTCTCTGCCTCACTTCTTCACTTCCCCACTGGTGTTTCCTGGGATCGACTCCTAAATAATAAACCACTTACCCCTTAAAACTGTCTTGGTATCTGCTTCTGGAGAAGACCACACAAAGCCGCACCCACCACATGCTTTTATTCAAGTCTTCCCTTCTCAGTGAATGGGTTAACCATCAGCCTGATTCCACCGGACAGAAACCCAGCCATCCTTGCCCGTTTCTGTTCCCTTCAGATCCACCATCAGTAAGTCCTACAAATTCTGTCCATTCACCAGCTTCAAAGTATCCACGTTCCCATCTCCTCTATCACTTCCTACTCCGATAGCTGTCTTTCCTCACCTAGAATAGTATGAAACACCTCTACCTAGTCTCCCACACTCTCTCTTGTTTTTTAACTTTTTTAGAAAATTGAGATATAATGGATATTTAACGTTATATTAGTTTCAGGTGTATGACATAATGATCCCATATATGTAAATACTGCAAAATAGTCACCCCTGATAAGTCTAGTTAACATACATCAACAAACATAGTTACAAAATTTTTTCTTGTGATGAGAACTTTCAAGATATATTCTCCTAGCAACTTTCAAATATGCAATACAGTATTATTAACTCTAGTCACCCTGCTGTGCACTACATCTCTAGAACGCACTTATTTTATAACTGGAAGTTTGTATCCTTTGGTGACCTTCACCCACTCTTGACCCCCTCAAATCGGTTTACAGGATGACTATTATGCAAACCTGCTCTTGTCACACTCCGCAAGTATCCACCATCTAAACCCTTCAATGGCTTTCGGTGGCTTTTAAGCTAACAGTAGACATGCTTAACCGGTGGACAAGGCACTTCGGGATCTGATTTTGCTTTCCGTTTCAGCCTTATCGTTATCACATGACCCCTCACCACCCGGCTCCACCCAGTCTGGACTTTTAAACCGGCATTTTTGTATTTTCAACCTCACTGATGGATTTTAGTGAGGTGTGAAAACAATTTAGTTGGTCAAGATCAGCATTTTGTTTTAATGAAATGGGAGAAGAAAAACAAATCGGAGTTTTTTTATTTGTCAGACCTTTTTTTCAATGATATGTGTACCCCATCATGATAAAAAAAAACCTATTTATAACCAGATATCACAGCGAAAAGAAGTTTGCAAAATGATGCCTTAAGCACACCACGTTCTCTCCTGCTTCTGAGCCTCAGCAGATGCTGCTCTGCTTCCTCTGCCTGGGAAGCTTTGCCCCAACCCCTTTGCTTAGGAATCCCTGTGCACCCTCCTGATATCCGCAGCGTGCTGTGGTCCTAAGGGCCCGGTGCGGCTGTCCGCCTCTAAACACTGTCCTCCAGGTAGTACCAGGTATAGCTGAAGAGAATTCAACAGACCCAAGTGGGGAGGACTGAAAAGGAAGCTATAAACAATCCAAACATCTGGCTGTAGGATGGCTACCCACCACATCAAGCCAAAGAGGTAGGGGGGTGGGGGTTGGGAGAGAAGATAAGAGGTTGATCCCGCACAAGTTCCTTCAGCCACCAGAGTGCAGCCACCAGGACTTCTCCGGGACACCTGGGCACACTGGGAAGGACAAATTGGAGGTTGACAAAACAGGGCAAAGATACCATATTTAGAAAGCTAGTTCAGCAGCCCAAGTGAGACCCGTAAGCACATTTGTAAAGATAGCAGCTGTCAGGTAGGGAGCAAGGGCATCCATGAAAGACTTTCCGGAGGGAGACTCTGAAAGGCTTGGTTACAACGTAGTCTACCTCACGTATTTATTAGACACTAACTAGCTGTAAATGGGTCTTTTACAGTTGACTTACATATAGTTTCCAGAGCCAACTTTAATAGGGTGAAGACCTTGAGGCTGGTTGAAAAAAATATTCCTGTGTTCCCGCCTACTGGCAGAAAGGACATCTACTTATTTTTTTCCTATTCAGTGAGAGAAGAGAGTTCTTAGCTGTGGGTGACCTGAGTGGGACACGGAGGCAGGATTGTAGAGATGGCATGAATTTCCACCTCTGGTAGGTAAACTGATGCTCAGAGTTTCCTTGTCTTACAAGCAAAGTGCCACAGCTACAGCCAGAACCCAGGACCTCAGCCAGCCAGGGGAGGGCTCTGTCTACAAAGGCACATGGGGTCAAAGTGCAGTTCCTGAACAGGACCCACGAGGATCTCCTCTTTACTTCCCTAGCCCCGCAGACTCCGTTCCCTCTGCCACCGACCAAGCGGGAGTTGCACCGCATCACCCCTCAGTCGTTAAGGCAGGTCGCTGCTGGGGTCCCTGACTCCAGCATGTATGTGACTGGAGAAAAATAGTTACTGCTTTTGAAATGAGGATGTAGCTGAGATTTATGGTAACTGAAATAGAAAAAAAAGGGCAAATATTGGAGACAATTGGGGGAAAAGGTGAAAGAACTTAATGTCTGACTAGGTGTAAGGGATAAAGAGGAAAGAAGTATTAAAAAAAAAAAAAAAAGAACTCAAGACTTGGAGACTGGGAAGAAAGCTGGTACAACCAAACTGGGGTCACAGGGGAAGGAAAGGCTTCCAGGGTCACAGGGAGAAAGACCATTAGCTCAGTCTGGGATAAATTAACTTTGACAAGAAGGCAGGATAGGCATGTGGAGATTTCCCGCTGATGTGCTATCTGGTGAAAAGATGTTTTATATCACCTAAGGCAGTTTTATTTCCACTCTGACTCAGAAGGATGAGCTGAGCAGGTAGGGCAAGAAGGGAAAGGCCTGAAGAGGTGCACAGATTGCAGGGGAAATTATCGATTGCAGTTTCGATCATCTAAGCTGATACCTGGGAAACCTGCGCGCTCTCTCCCCATATATTCAGGCAGGAGAAGAGAGAAGATGCAGGGCTGGAAGGGGCTCTTTCTTCTCCTTCTGTGATGCATCAAAACCGATACCACACAAGGCTGGTCACCGGGGGCCAGCAACCAGCCTGCTGCAGCATCACAGCCCATGTCAGGTTTCCACACAGCTGCTCAGCCCGGGAGAGGCTCTCAAAGAGGCTGCCTGGAGAGGTTCGCCTGTGCAGGGGGAACATCTCCTTAAGCACTCAGAGCGCTGACACAGCTGCAGGGAGGCTGGCAGTTTGCCAGGGGAGGGCTGCTGACGGGAAACATGGAGAAAGAGTTGTGGAGAGAAGAAAATCAAGAAGGGATAGGAGTCGGAGCTGAATTAAGGTTTGGATGTTCAGATCAACGCCGAGAAGAGGCGAAGAGGGGGAGCGTGTCGAGTTCCTTTAGTTCCCAGAAATGGAACTTCTGTGAAAGGCAGACTCACCACAGAGGATGACTGCAGAGAACTGAAGAGACACAAAGGCACTGATGTTCATCAAAGGCCACCCACGCCTACCACCTCCCACAAACACACAGACCCACTGCCTCCACAGAGGAAGAAACAGCCAGGGAGGTCACATGACCCACTGGTGTCACATGGGCAGCTGTCAGTGGCAGAACAGGGTAGACACTCAGGAGGACAGACACACGCTCCAAGGGACCTTCTTAACGTTCCACACGACATCATAAAATCTGTGATAGATGTGGTCACAGTAAATATAAACCCCCAAATTGTGAAGAGTCCTTGTAGGTATCTGATAAATGGTAAAAAAAAACTATACAGGTAGTAACAGGGACTGACCGTGATGAAATATAAGATGGAATTGATATAACTTAAGTTCCATACAAAATAAAAAATGGAACTGAGAGCCCCAAAATAGGTCCATCAGAAATGGTAGGGTTCCCCACTGTGGTGATCTCTAATGTCTGTTCTTGCA
The DNA here is from genome assembly GCF_937001465.1 of Orcinus orca. Classification (NCBI taxonomy): domain Eukaryota; kingdom Metazoa; phylum Chordata; class Mammalia; order Artiodactyla; family Delphinidae; genus Orcinus; species Orcinus orca. The sequence continues at coordinate 24,679,240 of NC_064562.1, forward strand.
GAGATTCTTGTCTCATCTGTGGGCTCAGCCCCCTCCTTCCCCTTCTAGGTTCTGGCCCTGGCCCCAGAGCCACAAGGAACGCCAAACAAGCAATTTGGAGACAAAAAGGCAATCTTGTTTCTCAGCCCTGCATTTGAGGCACGGTTGTCCAGGGCTGGGTTTGGCCTCACTGCCCAGTTCCTCTGCATCTGAGGCTCTGCTTCCTTGGCAGGTCCTGGCCTCACATCCACGGTACCAACCAAGGCAGCCATATTTGCCCTTTTCAATCCTACGCACTGGTCATAGCCTTTCATTCTGAATTCTCCCCCCTCCCTGCCATCTCAAAACTCTGGACGGGCCCACAGCATGGCCTCATTCCTCTGTCTGAGCCCTCTTCACAACCTTGACCCCCAAATTCCGAGCCCAGCCCGTATATTCCGGTCACTTGTTGCCCCTTTTGCTTGCTGTGCCTTGATAGTTAGACTGACTCTGCTCCGTCCTCTGGATTCATGGTATTTATCTGTCCTGCCCCCTTTTCTTTACACCCTCACTATCTTCCAGGTTTCATCACCCTGGCCCAAATAAGACACTGACCACAATTTGCTTTTGGCAGCAGAAAATAAGGAAAGAAGAAAGATGAAAACTGAAAGTTAAGGAGGAAGTAGGACTTCTTTTAGAAACAATTACTGATACACCTAAATATGAAGCCTAAAGTTAAGGAAATTATTCAACCTGTAGGAACTATTTAGGGTAGGCTAGGTTGTGCTCCTGTTAACAAATTTCCCTGGGAATCTCAGTGGCTTAACATAAGAAAGGTTTATTTCCTCCCTCTCCTATATATTCAATGGGTGTCGGGAAGTGGGAAAGAATTGCTCTAGGTAGGAACTAGGGACCTGGGCTAAAGGAGGTCTCACCTCCTTGAAGCTTCATCAGGACCAAGTCTCCTTCTTGACTTCCTGGCAGGTGAAGACAGACTAGAGGATCACAAGGGAGTTTTCACAGCCTCAGGCTGGAACTGACACTATCAATTCTCATAGCTCATTATCCAGAGGTGCACATCTGCAAGGAGCTGAGAAGCCCAGCTTTTCCACGTGGCCCAAAGGCCAGGAGACCTGGAGGCTGAGAATGCTAGTAACATCCAGACCACAATGATTCCAGGTGATGTGGCTCTGGGATTCTCCCAATTGTTATGTTACCCGAAGGGCTAATGCACCTGAAGTTGTGACAATGCTTCTCATTTTTAGTTGACAATAAGCAAAGCCGTCTGCAATAAGTGTGATAAAAAGGAATGAATATGGACTAATGGAATGATGCAATGACAGTGCGTGTGTTAAAAGCTGAGAACCTCAGGTATCTGAGAATGGTTGTGAGGCTACAATTTTATTTCACTCTTGTGTGTTTTTGTTTCATTTTTGTGGCTTGAGGGGAATACTTTTTTCATGTTAGTTTTGAATGTCTGCTTTGTATTTAATGAACCAAGATTAAAGTGGAGGATTTACCTCTCATTTTTATGGATAATTGTGTATAATATTCAAAAGCATAGAACAGCAAGGATGTCTTGTTAAAAGCAACTTTTAATGCTTCAATACAGCAGTAGACTAGCAAATAGTAAAATCATATGTGTCTGTCTTATCAATATTGTGATTTAATTCTAGAGTGTTGCCTGTACTTCTACACATATTTAATCTTATAATCGTAGTCTTTTACAGACAAACCCATGACAACTCAATACTCATATATTAATGACGGCACTACTTTACCTAGACATGGCATTGAGATGCTTTAAACTCTTAGCACGTAAACTGAACATTTTGCCAAGAGGACACTAAAAATAATGAGGGAAGAAAGCTACTGAATTACCCTTTATTATTGCTTGCTCTTCTTCCTCCTATTACGTGTTTAAAAAGCTTTGAGTTATTTATTTACATTTAATCCACGGACAAGGCTTTTATACACTTGAAAACTCTACAGTAGGATTAGGGCGGCTGTAATTCTGTCCATCAGATGTGCCTGGTCTGAATAGTGTTCTGGGTATGGACTCTGTAGAGCCTCGTCCACTCACATCAGATAAGCAGCATGAAGTACAAGTAATCAAATAGGTCTCCTATACTTTCCCAGAACGGGGGTTTATCAAGCAACGTTGTCTCTACTGAGATCACCACAGAAGTGAAGTGTTCCGGCAAGATCTAATCCTCAACACCAGAAGCCTGTCCTTTGAAAGACATCTTCTGAAACCCTCCCCTGCTCCAGCCACGTGTCTCTTCCAAGCACGCCTAGCCCCCCACGAGAATGACAGCCCTGACCTGGTCCTCCCTTCTTCCGCTCTGAGGCTGCAGGAGCACAACAAGGCAAGCAGCCTGTCTATGGAATTTAAGATACTTCTTAATCCTGAAAGCTCATAAATGCCAGTATTGATTTTAAAAAATCATTCTCACCCCAGTTGATAAAACCCTTACTTTGGGTGCTGTCATTTTGGTGAAAACTACCTTTTGAATATCACTTGTTGTTCTCCAGGGAATGGTTGCCGAACCAGCATTATAAATTTCAGAGAAAAATATTTCATGAGACCATACTTAAATTTACAGAATATATATGTTAGAGCTAAGCTCACTAATGATATAACTCGCAAATATACAGGAGATGAGAACTTAAACTATTTTTTATCAGATCTGCTAGAAGACCAAAAATTAAAAATATTCTCTACTCACTAATTTCTCTAGATATATTTTCTGGTGGGGAAGAATATAGTAGAGTACTGCTCAAAAAAGAGAATTGATGAAAATATACTTCAGAAACCAATTCACAAAATTATTTCACTTGAATAGATACCATTTTATAAACAGAAAAACTGAAGGAGAATAACTATATGACTTGTTCAAGTTTCTAAAGTTGATTTGTGAATGGAGCAAGTAAGAGAATGCTTTTCCCCTAACTTTAATTCAAATATCTAATTTGAGATTCTTATGGTACTGATCTTCTAAAGAGCTGAAAGACTGACATGTTTTTTATGCACACACTGTATGAAAGATTCTAACTAAAGGATAAAAAATATTTTTTCAAAGAAGTTTCTATGTACATTTCAAGTCTCCAGCATCCTGTCTAGATTTGTTTTTTCTCTCTCTTTTCTCTCTTTCTTGCTCTCTCTTTTTTTCTCCTTGAGATTCTCACGGGGGGAAAAAGAGGAAAATAAGATTTCATGAGAGGACAGTTCTGACCTAGAAAGAAAAAAAGGATCTTTAACTCAGAGAAAAACTGAGACAGATCTTTAAAGGGGTGGTGGGGGAGGGGTTTTACTGCATTGTTTTGCTTTATGTGGTTGTAAAGAAAAAGGTACCAAGTTTTTTGTTGCTTGAACAAGGAGAGGAATTTTTTGATGAGGCCCTGAAAGGTTTTATAGTTGAAAAGTAATATGAAAAATAATAACTTCTGCCACTGAATGATTGTTATAAAGCTCAGCACCTTCAATAAAAAGATGCTTCTGTTCAATTTCCAGTCACATCAAATTCTCATTACAGGTAGCTAAATCCCATCTCTCCATGAACCAGACTGTATCAAAAGTAGCAGCTTTATGCATTAAGTTTTGTAACACACACTTACATCCCATAGATCCCAGGTCACAAAGCAAATTCTAGGACCTTTTCCCCTCAGTGAATGATAGGCTTGGATGCTAAGCTTTGATGAGACCAAGAACCGGGAAACTCTGGTGACCGAGGTGCCCTCAAAAATAAGAAAGAAATTCTGTTGCTTTTCGGAAGCAGAATTGTCCAGTTCCCAAGTGCTTGCATAAAATCCGTTTTTGTGTTAAGAATAAAATATCAAGGATTGTTGAGAGTTTAATTCAGAATCCATGAGGAGGAAAATTAGAGAAGCATTAAGGCCAAAAAAAAAAAAAAAAAAGTCCCTATGGTAGAAAACTGAAAAGCCTGCTTGATAATTTCCATGCTGTTCCCTTAGGTTATTTGGAAATGTTCGATATTGCTACATTTCCTTCTAAGGTCTGGGGAGGGAATAAAATGCCAAGGAGGTTAAAATTCCCAGACGAACCATGCAAATCGGGAAAGGAAGGTGCAGACTCTAATGATGAATGCTAGGGTTCAAAGCACGAGCTCTAATTCAAAGCGTAACTGTCCTTACCAGTACGCAGGCCAACGGACTTGACCTTAGATGGCTCTGCCCTTTAAAGAAAGCTCTTTTTAGCAGTGAAGGGACCCTCCAGTAGGCAGAAAGATGAATATCCCTTTCAAAACAGAAAATATGTCAGCTGATATGGCAGAACGAAAGCTGGCTATTGTCAATTTTTTAAGGCAGTAAAGCTAAAAATGAAAGGATTCAAGATACATTCAAGGATACGGGAATGGTATGTTTTCTTACTGGCAGCCATGTCCATTTTTATACTTAGAGTCTGTTGTTTGCTGTGTTGGGGAATGTTGGCTTCATTTTAAGACTTAAACCAAATCCAAGTAATTAACTAAATGGTACATGCTTATTTATACTGTTCATGAATAGATGCAAATGGTACTCCGGAAGAGGCTAACTGAAGAAGAACTAGGTGACAGAACTGGAAAAGAAGCATCAACATTTGGCTATAAAATGGTTTGAAGATTAAAGAAATAAGGGTATTGAAAAGGCAAGAGCAGTGACAGTGAGAGAAAATTATAATCCAGTTTATAGTTACATTGTAAAAGATATTTATCAATTCATATACATAGACCCATGGAATAGATTGCAAAAATGGCCATAATACTTTGCAGTGTCTCCAATCAATAAATGTAGTCTATTTGCTCGCCCTCAAATTTGACCTGGTGTTTAACTTGCTTTGGCTAACAGAAAGCGGCAGAAATGATATTTTCCCAGTTCTGAGAATAAACCTCTCTCTATCTCTCCCTCAGAACCTGCCACCTCCATTTGAACAAGCCCCAATCCTGGCTGATCGAGCCTTCTACCCACTGAGGAGATCATGGTACAGCAATTGCCATTGCTCCAGCCAACAAAAAGCCAATCCTAGCAGCAGAGCCACCTAGCTGACCAGCAGCTCCCCGCAGACGCAGGAGTAACCCCAGTTAACTACCTAGCTGACTGCAGACCAAACTGCACTACCTAGCTGATTGCAGACCAAACTGCACGGACTTATGAGCTAAATAAGCAGTGGTGATTTTAAGCCACGAAATTTTGTGGTGATCTGTCACACAACAAAAGACAGTGGATAGAATCCATATACTCTAAGGGGCTTCACAGAACTCTATTATTAACTTAATTTGCCAAACCATTGTTAAGGATGAACTATGCACCAGGCGCAATGACAAAGCCCAGTAACAGTGCATTGCGGAGACAGAGCTGTCTGGTGCACAGTCCATCCTGAGATGCCAGGAAGACTTGCAGCACAGATACCCAAGTGAGGGCTTGACATTTACTTATGAGTGGGCCAGGAGAAGTAAGGGGAAAGAGGTATTTCAGTCACAGGGAATGGTAAATATACACAGAAGTTGAACAGTAAGGTAGAAGCAGGAAGATACAGGAATTTACATTAGTAGAATGTGAAATTTTAGTTAGGAAATGGCAAGAAATAAGACTAGAGAAGTTAATAGGAACTGGACCATGAAGGTCTTGGACTGTCTCATAAACACCTTGGATAGAAGTGTCTTGATATAGGCCTAGGACAGCAGTAGTTCTCAGACATGAAAGCACATAAAAGTCATCTGGTGGTGGTAAGAACAGAAATTTCTCGGGTTCGATCACCTATAAATTCTGATCCAGTAACTTTGTAATGGACCCCAGACTTCGGGCTTCAATTTTTTTTTAATTTGCCTTTTTAATATATAACCCAGGAGGGTCTGATGTAGATTGTACATGGTCCACACTTTAAAAAATGTCACTAGGCAATGGGAAGTCTCCTGAAGTGATTTAAGAAAAAGAGTGACTCAGGCACTCTATATTATGTTCAGGTTGGCATTTAAGACTGATTTTTCTTGCTGAGGTTTGGTAGGTAACTGAAGGCGTTCAGTGAAAGAGGCAAGGATAAGAAAATCTGAGGGCTTCCCTGGTGGCACAGTGGTTGAGAGTCCGCCTGCCGATGCAGGAGACACGGGTTCGTGCCCCGGTCTGGGAAGGTCCCACGTGCTGCAGAGCGGCTGGGCCCGTGAGCCACGGCCGCTGGGCCTGCGCGTCCGGAGCCTGTGCTCCGCAACAGGAGAGGCCACAACAGTGAGAGGCCCGTGTATCGAAAAAAAAGAAAATCTGAATTAGGACAGTAATAGTAAAAACTGGAGACCAATGTGTGAAATATTTAGGAGGTTAAATTGCCAGGGATTTTTGTTGATTGAAGAAATGCAAGTGGAGGGGAAAGGAAGGGTCAAGGATGGCACTGGATTAAATTAGATTTGAAATATCTTAAAAATGTCCAGAAAGCACTGGTTTGGAAGTTAAAGGTACACATTTAGGAGGTATCAGTGTATAGATGTAAACTAAACTATGGGAGTTGGGAGAGTTCTGGGGAGTTCCTGGGAGACTGATCGGAGTAAGAAGGGACCAGGCCAGTGGCAGAACCCAGAGGTACCGAAACACTTAAAGGACACATAAAAGATGAACAGCAGCTTAAGAGGCTGGGAAGAACTACTACAGAGTTAAGAGAAAAATGTGGCTACAATGACACTGTAGTCCCAGTAGCCATAAAATAGCACTGTTCCAGGCAAACTACAGTGAGTGGTTGCCCTACTTAAAAATTAAGTGTCATTCAAAGTCTCTTGTGATCACTGTGCTCTCGCTTCACTACAATTTTGGGTGCAGAAGACTGAAGAGTGTGGTTTGAGTAGTTATCTTGAAGTAAAAATGAGAAAACAGAATTCATACAACCCTTTTAAGAAAGCACAAAGTATACATAAAATTATAAATAAAAATGTACCAAAAAAAGGACCTACTTATGAACTTTGGTGAACAACCTTGCAGAGTCTCTCTGTCCATAACTAATTTTAAATTAATAGGATTTTTGATTTAAATTATATATATATAGGAGAGCAATCAAGATGGCCAGAATAGGAGGATGTGAAACTCACTCCCCAGACATAAATATATTAAAAATACATCTACATGTGGAATAATTCTTACTGAAAATGAACTGGAAATTGGATGAAAGACTCCTGTAAAATCAAAGCTGTAGGAAAGATGCACATGGAATCAGGTAGGAGGGGAAGAACAACAAAAACAAAAAATCCCATTTAAAATTACATCAAAAAGAATAAATTCCTAGGTACTTTCAAGGAATAAACTTAACCAAAGAGGTGAAAGACCTATACTCTGAAAACTATAAAACACTGATGAAGGAAATTGAAGTTGACACAAAGAAATGGAAATTATCCCATATTTTTGGATTGGAAGAATTAATATTGTTAAAATGTCCATATTACCCAAAGCAATCTTCAGATGTAAACAATCCTTACCAAAATACCCAGGATATTTTTCACAGAACTAGAACAAATAATGCTAAAATTTATATGGAACCACAAAAGACCCTGAATTGCCCAACAATCTTGAGAAATATAAAAAAGCTGTAAGTTCCATGTGCCCAACTTTAGACTATACTACAAAGCTGCAATAATCAAAACAGCATGGTATTGCACAAAAACAGACACATAGATCAATGGAACAGAATAGAGAGCCCAGAAATAAACCAATATACCTATGGTCAATTAATCTACAACAAAAGAGGCAAGAATATACAATGGAGAAAATACAGTCTCTTCAATAAATAGTGCTGGAAAAACTGAACAGCTCCACATAAAAGAATGAGATTAGAAAATTTCCTCACAGCATGTACAAAAATAAACCCAAAATGGACTAAAGATCTAAATGTAAGACTGAAACCATAAAACTCCAATGAGAGAACATAGGTAGAACATTCTTTGACATAAATCACACAATATTTCTTTGGATCTGTCACCCAAGGCAAAAGAAATAAAAGCAAAAATAAACAAATGGGAACTAATTAAACTTAAAAGCTTCTGCACAGCAAAGGAAACCATCGACAAAACAAAAAGACAACCTAATGAATGGGAGAACATATTTGCAAATGATATGACCATCAAGGGGTTAATATCTAAAATATATAAACAGCTCATACACCTTGGTATCAAAAAAACAAACAACCCAGTTAAAAATGGGCAGAAGACCTGAATAGATATTTTTCCAAGGAAGACATATAGATAACTAACAGGCACTTGAAAAATGCTCACCATCACTAATTATTAGAGAAATGCAAATCAAAATAACAATAAGATATCACCTCACACGTTTTCAGAGTGGCTATAAGCAAAAAGTCTCCAAATAACAAATATTGGAAAGGATGTGGAGAAAACGGAACCCTGGTACACTGTTAGTGGGAATGTCAGTTGGTGTAGCCACTATGTGAATAGTATGGAGGTTCCTCAAAAAACTAAAAATAGAACTACCATATGATCCAGCAATTCCATTCCTTGGTATATATCCAAAGAAAATGAAAACACTAACTCAAAAAGATACACACACCCCAATGTTCATAGCAGCACTATTTACAATAGCCAAGATATAGAAGTAACTCAAGTGTCCATCAATAGACAAATGGATAAAGAAGATGCACATGAGCACGCACATGTGTGTGTGTAGTGGAATATTACTCTGCCATAAAAAAGAATGAAATTATGCTATTTGCCGAAGGTGGTTGGACCTACAGAGTATTATGCTCAGTGAAATAAGTCAGACAGAGAAAGACGAATACTGTATGTTATACCTTATATGTGAAATCTAAAAAACGTAAAAAAGGAATGCGTATGGCAAAATAGAAACAGACTTACAGATACAGAAAACAAACTAGTGGATACCAGTGGAGAGAGGGAAGGGGGGAGGGCAAGATAGGGGTATGGGATTAAAGGATACAAACTACTATGTGTAAAAAAAATAAGCAACAAGGTTATATCGTACAGCACAGGGAATTATAGCCATTATTCTGTAATAACTTGATGCAAGAGGGAGGAGATATGGGGATATATGGATATGTATAGCTGATTCACTTTGTTATAAAGCAGAAACTAACACACCACTGTAAAGCAATTATACTCCAATAAAGATGTTTAAAAAAATACTGAATCACTATATTGTACACCTGAAACAAATATAATATTGTAAATCAACTACACTTAAATTTTTAAAAAATGAAAAAATTATATATATACAGATCTATAATAATATATGTAATAAAATGTGTCTTTTTCACAGAATATTGTCATTCTGCATGTAATAATCCATATCAGGGTTGGGAAACTTTTGCTGCAAAGGACCAATAGTAAATATTTGGGCTTTGTGAGCCATATGGTCCCTGTTGCAGTTACTCAACTCTGTCCTTGCTCTGTAGCATGCAAGTAGCCTTAGACAATATGTAAATGAATAAGCAAGGATGATCTGGCCCATAGGCTATAGTTTGCTGATCTATATCATAATTTTTAATGACTTCATATTGCTTATGGCTGTACCATAAATTATTTAACCAACCTTCAAGAAATGTATACCAAGGAGATTTTCAAATGTTTGAAAATGTATGTAGAAATATGTTAATACAGACTTACACAACAGCTGGGGAAATTTGAAACAATGTAAATGTTCATCAAAGGGAGATTAATTAGATAATTTGTGGTATACATGATCATTTCTTTCAAAAATCCTAAATGATATAGTTAGAACACCAAGTATAATTTTATTTCTCTTCTGAATATCCTGTCCCTAATTTAGATCAGTTTCTTCAATTGCAGAGATCTAAATTATTCTTTTTTTTTTGAGTTATTCTTTTTTAACAACTTTATTGGAGTATAATTGCTTTATAATAGTTTGTTAGTTTCTGCTTTATAACAAAGTGAATCAGCTATACATATACATATTTTTTAAATCAATAATAATGTGAATGGTCATGTTATTTTGAGTTGACCATTACAGGAAGATAAATATGTATAAGGCTATAGTATAATACACAGTATTATTTAATTTATAGAACTTACTCAAATTTCTCCAATTGCCCCCCTAATGTTCTTTTTGGTTCAGGATCCAACCAAAAATCACACTTTGCCTTTAGTTGTCATGTTTCCCTTAGTCTCCTTTAATCTGGAACAGGTCCTCAGTCTGTCTTTGTTTTTCACAACCTTGACAATTTTCAAGAGTGTTGGTCAGGTACTGTGATACCCCAGTACCAATGAGCCCATTCACTGCCCAAATCTTGGTTTCTAAACACCATGCTCCAATAAAAGAAAACTACTAGTCCTTGGAGAAACAGCTGATTGCAGGAATGAGGCAGGAAAAGTGCAAGATGAGCCTAAAATGACTTGCGGTGCCAGAAAATATCAAAGTGTTTTAAAGAGAAATTCTAAAAAGATACAGGAGCCAACTTGAAGGGGACTCCCAAAGGCCAAATCTGGGAAAACTGGACAACAAAAAAAATGATTGTGACACATTATAAGCCATGGAATAAAATGAGTTCCTTTGCCCATACTAATATAAATAATGAGTGAATGGATGAATAAATGAATAGAGTAAAATTTTCCTTACTGTAAATTTCCAACTAGTATTTGGCAAACCCCACAGTAATAACTGTCTCAGGCAAGAATCTTCAAAGGATTCTAAAATTAGTGCCAACAGTGTTTTAAATAACAAGCTAGCTAGATACTCTCCAATTATTTCTCTGTAAGATCTTTATTAAATACAAAGAAATACAGTAACTTTGCAGTGGAGAAACCTGACAGACATCACCTTCACCAAGTGATCAAAGTTACCATTTTCAGTAATGGAACAGACCGACATCAAATCCCTTCTGATTTGATGTGCTGAGAAGGTCACAACCTCACTTTGTGGCATCTTTGCCAAAAATGTAAAACCTGAACTTAAATATGAGGAAACCTTAGAGAAAATGTATCGATCGCCGGAGCCTCGTCGACCTAGTATTAGACACACTAGGGTACACTCACGTGTTCCATGTACTTTCAGTTTGGCCTTGATTCAGTTCACAGAGATGCACTGAAAGACTATTAAGAAGAAAGTGACAGGATGACAGCTGTGTCTCAAGCAGAGAGTAAGATATAAAATGAAGGGGGTGGAAATGAAAGCTGGGGAAGGCATCTCTGCCTGATAGGAATCTGTTACATATTTCAGGCACATGGTCATAATAACCTCAACTAGCGTACTGGTATTAGAAATGGAGAAGAGGAGAGCAAGCCAAGAAATAATGGGAAGAAAAATCAAAATTAACTTTCCACTCACTGAATGTGAAGGGACTGGAGAAGGAGGGAAAAGAAGGTCCCTATTACTAGACTGAGCACCTGGGTGTCTAGGTGGGTCAATGGAAGGAGAGGTAAGGGAATTCCATTTGGGACAAATGTTTGAGGCATCACCAGGATATCCTAAAGAGAATGTCTAGCAGGTAGTAGGCAAGATGAGTCTGCAGTGCAGGAAGGAGATATAGCATGTACGAACGGGTGCATTTTCCATGAAGAAACTGAGTTTGAAGAGCACATGTACCTTGTGCGGTGTCACGATGCCAGTAAGGGGCAGAACCAGTTTTTAAACCCAGTTCTTCCAAGTTCAGAAGTTTCTGTGGCCTATGGGAATTTTTGTGAATATCAAGACTCTCCAAAGGATTCAAAAGAACTGCAAACATCAGCAACTGTCGATCTCTAAGTGCACAATCAGGCTATGTGAAAAATTATAAGCCACTCATTAAAAAATGTAAAGGAATAAGGGAAGTTCCCTTTTTGTGAGTCCCATTGGGCTTTACACAAAGTAAAGACCATATTCAGAGCCTCCTAGGACTTTCAACGATCGGTTGATTGACAGTAAGAGCCTAGTCAACCTCAGACATCACCCACTCAAGTGCTATAATGTTACAACTCAGGTTATCTAGTCCTGCACATTCGAATATTTATACATAGGTTAGATGGAAAAGTTCCTGGTATATGCAATTGAATTCTTACCAGCTCTCCCCATCTGTTTTCTGTTTGTTTGTTTTTAATTTTTATTGGAGTATAACTGATTTACAATGTTGTGTTAGTTTTAGGTGTACAGCACAGTGAATCAGTTATACATATACATGTATCCACTCTTTTTTTTTTTAGATTCTTTTCCCATATAGGCCATTACAGAGTCCCCACCTGTTTTAAGAGCAGAGAGGAGCTAGAGTTTTAGGTTTCAAGGCTCTGGATTAGTTGGCAGAAGTGTTGCATCCTGAATATCTACATTGAGGAAGAGTCTCATTCCCTGAATATATTTGAATCCACAGGGAGCAACATAACCTAGGTCAGCCCTGAGGGTGGGCAGGAGACCCACCACTCAATCCGTTGGAGTCTAGGGCATCACTTAGCCTCGACAGAAATGAGGACCCAGGCAAAGCTTGCTGATCACTCACTACAGCTGTTCCAGCAGCTCCCTCCCGGTGGTGGGAGAAGTGCTGTTTAGCCCAGAATCCCACCCTCCCACTACTCACCCCTCACCCACACCTTACACTCCCCACCACCACCCGCCCCCCGCCCATCACCCTTCCGTTAAAGGCAGGTGATGACTCGAAAAGAAGCAGAGTGCCTCCCTTCCTCTTTGCAGAAAGGGTAGCATGACCGAGAAAAAGCTTTCATTATAACTAATACTTTATAAGGTTGAATGACTATATTGCTGAAATCAGTGTTTATTCTCATTAAATACTTTTTTCTTACTCTGATACCTGTAATAACAATGAAATAAATATATACACATGAGAAAAGTACACACAGAAAGGCATATCCCCTACATAAACACAGCTCTTCTCTTACATTGCCACAGCCAAAGTAATCACATTCTTAAATCCTTCTCCAACCACAGTTCATTACATACTCTAAGAAAGGTTTTTCATTATTGCTGTTTATTTATTTATGCACCTGAAAAGGAATAAAAACCATTTCCAATTTGGGTACTCTCAAATCATACTCTACCTTCTTGCAATTAAAACACAAATTTACTTAAGACACTACTTGCCTAAAACAACCCTGTTTCCAAAATAGACACTCCATGAAATCTGTTAGTAACAGTTGAATGCTCAGGAGCAGAGCAAAGCTTCAATTAAAGGATTACACTTCCGGAGCTAAAATGGGAGAGACTGGAAGCTCAGGACCGAACCTTTCTGCTTTCATTGTCTCTGACTTTAGTTTGGTTTTGATTATTCTTTTCCCTTTTCCTTTTCTATTCTTCTTTTTGCTGTTGGGTAGAATAAGAAATTACACGGAGAAGGAGCAGTCTGATCTTACCAAGGAAGTTGTTTTGCTCAAGTCGTTTCTTTCATTTTCAAGCTGGCTCTCAGCCCTGCCTTTGTGCGATCTGAACCTTCCTCGCTTCTCGTGAGTCACCGAGGTCCAAAGTCTACCCCACAGCATTACCTGAACGCTTGAATCACCCAGAAACTGGCTTGCTTGCAGGAACTCTGTTTTGCTCGTATAAAAATGGGCTTCAGAAATGTTTAAACAATAACTAAATGAAGAAATAAAGGACCCGGACATTGGATTTCACTGCTATCAATCATCATGCCCTTTCTCTCTCTCTGTAATATCATGTACATTTCTAAGCATGCCAAAGAAGTTAATGAAAATTGGGCACTTAATGGATTTTTCCAAAAACACTCGAAAGTGACAGCTCTCCAAAACCAATGGTCTCTTTCCCATGACTGATGTATTAAGAGCAGAAGGAGTACTTAAACAATCTTGCTAGACAATCATAGATATACTTAACTGCTACTGAAGATGATATTATTTGAAAAGACATACTTCAGCATAGAATTCAGTGCTACTCGGGATTGAGGCAGAATTGCTTCTCAGCTGGAAAAAATACCAAATAGATATTTTTGAACTTCTCAGTAGGTGATAATCCAGCAACTCTGAGAAACAATTCATAGGCATATGGAACAAATTACTATGGTAATTGCAGAAGGATTATGAATACTTTTAGGTCAGTAGTCTTGACCTTTTCAAAGCTAACTGTTCTGCTGAAACTAGAACTTAAACTAAATGGTTGCCATATTTACCTACTTTTTTTACATGAATGAAAGAGCAACTTAATGAATTATTTAAATATGCCACCTACATTTTTAATCTGTATTTGGGCGTGAATAAGTACTTTTGTATTACATGGGACTGAGCACATACACACACATTCTGTACCTCTGTCTTACAAATTCTAGATGGCTACTGGAGGCAAGAAGGAAAGAGAAAACTACACAATCTTCCTTTATTTATCTTAATTTTGACCTTACATTTGGAAAAGATGAAGGATAATTCTGACCAGTGTTTGTTCAATTCTATAGCCTCTGGAACAGACAATATCAATTTCATAGGAATGCCATAACCATTTATTCCCATCACAGCAGGGCCGTTTGCCTGATGAAAACATGATTGGAAAAGCGTCTTCTTATGTGGCATTGTAAACCATCTGCCGTATTCAGGTTTTACAATATGTAGCAAACTCAAAAGAGAAAAAGTAGAAATAGAAGTTTCTGGAACAACATCAGGATCCAAGAACTCCAAAATACCACATTATTAGGGAAAAATACACAAAATAAACAGCAAATTAACCTGCAAAATACCTACCACTGCAAACAATAGTGGATTTTTATTGCTTTATACACATTCCTATGTATGCTTTAGTATATTCCCAACCCCTCAAGGAGTGATTTATTTGCTTTTGTTTATTTACAACCACATAGTGCTGCATACCAAATCTAAGTACTTTGTAAATATTAAATCACTCAATTTGCATAACAACCTTATACTGTGAGCACTGTCATCATGCCCATTTTACAAATGGGAAAAGTGAGCAAAAGAGCCAGGTTCGAAACAGTTTATTAGAGGATCTTTACCACTACTCTGTGCTAGTGATTGCTTCCTTTCTCTCCTATGTAGCTATAAAAATGTCTCTAAAATATAGGTAATTCTTAAAAACAGAGGATTATATTCTAAGATTAATTTCAAAGCTAGCACCGACATCCAAATTCACATTCTGGTACTCTGTAGTTCATGGAATATGTGCTTTCTTTCCTGAAAAGCTCTCATATAAAACATAGGTCGACATAAAAGGTGAAAGATGCTTTCATTCCACTACTGATGATGAAGAATACAGCGACTAGAGACAGTGGATTAGACCAACTGTGTGTGTATGTGTGTGTATATATGTGTGTGTGTGTGTGTGTGTGTGTGTGTGTATGTGTATAAAACACATGCCACCTCTCATATAAAAATGTTCTATATATATTGGAAATATATAGGTAGGAAAATAAAATCAACATTTATGGTTCTGAGTGAGTAGCTAGGTATAAGAATCAATAAGACCCTTCTATGCAAAAAAAAAAAAAAAAAGTACGAAAAAGTAGGGACTACCTAAAACTAAGAAAAAATTAATTCGTGTCTCCCTGCAGAGAACTACAATATATGCTAAAGAAGTCCCATCATTTTTCAGTGTCTGTGAAAGAACAGAAAGAAAACACATTTGTTTCTTTATGTATTTCATTTCATACCAAATCACGAACCAATTTCCAATGACATTAATATGTTCTCTTGCTAAACAACCACAACCACATCCCAGGAGCCCCAGACTTTTCTCTCTCTGTCTCTTTTTTTAATACCTGAATACTCATTTGAAAATTAACTTAGAGCCCTCTTACACTCGTTCCTTTACCTGCTGAAAATTCTCAATGCATTATGAAAATTAAGTAAGTAATATTTTACTGCAAAGCTTTTTTCATTAAAAAGGAATAGAAGGCTTCCCTGGCAGCACAGTGGTTAAGAATCTGCCTGCCAATGCAGCGGACATGGGTTCGAGCCCTGGTCCGGGAAGATCCCACATGCTGCGGAGCAACTAAGCCCGTATGCCACAGCTACTGAGCCTGCGCTCTAGAGCCCGGGAGCCACAACTACTGAGCCTGCGCGCCACAAGTACTGAAATCCATGCGCCTAGAGCCCGTGCTCGGCAACAAGAGAAGCCACCGCAATGAGAAGCCCGCGCACCACAACGAAGAGTAGCCCCCGCTCACTGCAACTAGAGAAAGCCTGCGCACAGCAACGAAGACCCAAAGCAGCCAAAAATAAATAAAATAAAATAAATAATAAAAAAAAGTAATAAAGCTAACATTTCTTAAAGTGTTATAATTTGGCAGGGGGGATAAAATACAAACTGAAAGTTTGGCAAAAGTAATTTGGAGCTCATTTGAGTTGAGGGGGAGACTCAGTACCCTGCAATTGACTATAAGCTCCAAGAAAGCAGGATCTAAGTTGATTCTAAACTTGGTAGGAAACTCAGAAGATGCTCTAGGATTAAGCCATTTTAAACTCTACTTAAAAGAAAAAGAAACGTATTAGCCATTTTTAAACAATATAAGTCACTTCAACATTTCTGCATATAAATAAATGCTTTTAAAGACTTCAAATGAACTCTTAATCATAGATTTCACCACCTGTAGCATATATGCAGCACATGTGACCTGACTGCTAATGAGTACTTCCTTCTCTTTTCATTTCAGGCCTCTTTTCTCTTTTCTACATCTCATCACACACACCACCACCCCTGAAGGAAGACATATCCTCTTCCAACCTATAACAACCAAAAGTCCCTCATCAGATCTCTCTTATTCTCAAGTTACACCTTGTAATTAACTCCCTCTGTTTTTCTACTTGGCTTCCATTAAATTTTCATCTTTTCACTAGCCCGACCCGCCTAACCAAAAATTTCTGGGAGTCCTCATTCAGTCCTACATTGTCTCCCAGAAAAGGAAGAATGCAAAGTGGGGCAGGAGGGGGAGGAGAGAAGATGGAGAGGACCTTGACATCCCCAGTTGGAAACCTACTATGCATCCAGAAAAGCTTCAAATCCACCCAGCTCCCATCTTCCTCATCTTTTCTTTCTCTTCCTGCCTCTGATTTTTCATTTTGTCCCCATACCTTTACAAGCTGGTTAACCTGAGCAAACTCTGATGTGATGATGTAAAGGAAAATAGCTGACCACCATTCACATATACTGATTAACATGTATGTTTACAGTAGGCCAATAATGGTTATATATAATCATAAGCGCCTAAGAATCATTGTTGTGAGTTTTATTTAATAACAACACTCCATTCTTATCACATGTGCTCATTCTTCATAAATGTTTTACATAAGTAGTATAATTATCTCCTTGCAATTAAAAAAATCAAAGAAATATTGTTTCACACCTTTCTAGAGCTTGAAAATATTGGCCTGGCAAGTGGAAAAGTAAGTTTTATTAACAGCCATGGAAGTAAATAAAGTGACACTTTGAGGATTTTGGCAAAGGGACGGCAAAAAGTTAATTCAAATCACATTATTACAGAAGTAGAGAGAACACCAATTAGTTAAAGAAAACATAGATGTATGTTTTAGCCAAGTGGTACTTTTAAAGGCTATGTTGATAAATAGTGCTTAATAGTGCCTGATAAATAGAAAACATTCAGTAATCATTTACTAATTGAATAAATGAGTGAATGAATAAATGAATTGCTTTCTGGTTTATACCAGGATAGTTAAATTGGAAAATAAATTTGGAAATATTTAGGCGTTTTCTACATGCTTCAGTTATATATTACTGCTTCATAGTTAACAAAACTGACGATTTCGTTTTCTTGGGTTGTCAGTAACAGGTTCCATTAATTGTATCTTCACTTTCCAAAGCCCTTCCTGTCTTTGAAGATGGGCTGTCACACTGCCCTGTTGTTGAATTCAATAGATTTAAAAAGATCTATATCACTGGCACATAAAACTATGAAATTCTGCTCAACAGCTGGATTGTAAGGAAATGATGCCATCTCCAGCCTCCTGAGAGGTGCTGGGCACTGACACACATGTGGCGCCCAGGGAGGCCTGAGAGCAAAGTGTACCTGTGCAGACAAGCTCTGGAGTATCTCCCATCCGGAAGCTTCCTCCAGGAATGAGTGAGAAGTTACACTGATGCTGGTGTAGCAATGGGACGCAATATCTTAGCAATACTGAGGAGTTGGTGGGAAGTTGGAAAGACATCAAAATACAACATTGCTTCTCACAACCACAACACGATATTCTGGCAAAAGCACAAGTAGGTGAGAAATTTGCATGTGATTATTATTATAGAGAAAGACCCTCTCTGCTCCTCAGCTTGTAGGATTAGTATAAATACAGACAAATAAGCGAGGATTTAGTGATTTGAGATTTTCTTAAGCATGGAATTTTTTATCTGGGTGAGAATTTTCCAATTCCCCCTCTTATTAGCCCTTTGACCTTAGACCACATTCTTATACTCCCTGTACCTTTCTTTTCTATATTGTAAAATTGAAAGAGATAATATGCACTTACCTTCTACAATTGTGAGTCTCATAGTTGGCACTAAGTAAATTTTCAATGAATGGCTGACAAGCATTGAATAGGTACTCAATAAATGTAAATATATGTATATATACATATTTACATAATATATATAATTATATACGGTTCATTTATTATATGTGTATATTACATATATTATACATTATATATTTATTATATATTATGATATAATATACTACATAATATGATATATATTTGAATTATATATTATATTAATATTATATATGTTTTATATATATATATATATATATATATATGCTTACATGTATTTTAAAGCATTACAGTGGCAGGGAGGGCACCTTGGCTAGTTTGGGTGGGTTACACAAGATGTGGCCTCAACTCCCCACAACTGTCTCTACCTATTGCAATCCTTATCCCAAAACCCCTGGTTACGGCAGGAGGAAGGGAAATAGAAATACCAACCTCAGTACTAAGCTCTTTATCACAAAAAAAAGGGTTGGTAAAGCCAAACAAAACAAAACAAAACAAAAACATTCTTCTGTCATCTGGTTCATTTGTCCCTTTTCCTGCTCTCTGTACCCTCTTGCTTTCCACAGAGGAGAACTGCATATTTATGTACCAGTGACTAGAAATGGGAAGAGGGCCCCACGGAACAGCCGGCCAAGCACACACGTGGAAACCTGAAGAATAATTAACTGTCACATCAGAGTAAAGTGTTATACGCCAATCCACAAAGAGCCCTCGAGGGGATGGGGATTCAGAAGTGGCTTCTTCAGTCTATCTGGTCTGCCCTTCTGAGTAGTTCAGCATGGCCTGGGCCCTCAGGACACACACATGGCCACCACCTTCCTTGACAGAAAACATTCCTTTTCTATTTTCTAGCTTGAATATTGCGCTACCCAGTTCCTTTGTTCTTTTAACAAACCCTTCCCTCTCTTCCACGCCCAAGACCCCACGTCTATTCATGGCTTGCTTCTGACGTAGGTGGGCAGAAATTCTTTGTTCTTCAAGATAATATAGTGAAGAACTTTGTTGTAAGGCAGGCTAGCAGGGTTCTGGCCTGAGGATGAAAATTGTAGAAATCAATCATACACCTGACTAGAGACAGGTTATCTCCCCCAGCCTGTTTCTAAACTTTACTGTGCTGAAAAACATATGTCACCTTCTCACTCTCAGGATCCATCTTTTATAAACTCCCATCTATTAAATTTGGCTTGAGCCTTATTAGTTTGGTAAAAAAGATGTGTGTGGGGGGCAGGATTTAGCATACCATTATAGACTCCTTGTGCTAAATCATGGTTTGACCAAGTTTAGCTTGAGAATGGCCACAAATGACTTCTGAACAGAGGCCCTCATATTGGGCCGCAGCCATTGCCACCTGCTGTCTTGACTTTAATCTCCTCCTCATTAAATCCATCTTGAATTCCACTGACAATTTACATTCTCCACTGTCTCACGTCTCTCTACTTGTAACTTCTTGACTATGCATATATCTACTTATTTGCATAGAATTCTATAATTTACAAAATACTTTTATATATATTCTTTTAGTTGATTACTTTAAACATCCTGATAGGAAAAATGGTATTATCCCCATCTTATAGGTGTAAACTTCAGAGAAATTCGGAGACATGATTGAGATCACACAACTAAAAAGGGCCAGAGCTATAATTCTAACCTAAATCACTTAACTCTCGGACTGGTACTTTCATCAATGTCAAATGCCTTAATGTGACACTTAAGACATTACAAAATCTGAACTCATCTATTTCCAACATCATATCCAGCTGTTTACAGCTAACCTTTCCACTCTAGCAAAGCCAGTCTTCGCACTGTCGCCCAACTTCATCTGGAGAGTTGCTTCCTTCCTTTGTATTCTGTATTTCCCAACCTGGAATATCCTTCAGCCTTCTTATTTGCTGTGTTTCCTGACCTGGAATCTCTGCTAGCCTTTTATCTGTGTATGGTCCAGTTCAAATCCCACTCTTCCTCCAATCCTTCCCACATTGCCAAAGCCTAGCACCATCTCTCTTCTTTCAAAATTCTGTGCAGTTATTTTCTACCCGTCATGTGGACATCATGAGCAGGCCCTCTGGACATTAAATGCTGTTTCTACAGTAACCCTCAGCCTTACGTTGGCTGGACAAAGTTACATGAAGCTTAGGGAATGAGAGTCTCCCCTGAGATATCATGTTCTCATGTCACCTTCTGCTACACTGTTACTGGAGACAGAAAATCACCAATTATCAACAGAGTACTTTTCAAAATTGTCAGGGCTCAACTCGAATATCCTTCTCTCAGTATTGGCTTCCCCATCTCTTTGACTCAGAATATAGCAAGGTTTCTCCTATCCTCATGTTAACGAGTGTGTGCTTCTTATAAAGCAATTACTATAACATATTGAATATCGTGTTTATTTATACAGCAGTCTCCTGCCTTCAGTTGCATAGCTCCCTGGTTGCATGGAAAGTGGCACTCATTGTGACCCACTATGGCACTGGCTCCAGACAGACAGACTTCACTAAATGTTACACAGCTGGATGAATGAATGAATGAAAGAAAATGTAGATTTCGTGGAAGCCAGAGCAGTTTCCCCAAATGACATTTAGCTAGTAACTGAGAGCCTCAAACTATCCAACTAAAGCCTTGTTAATCCTTAATTTGGCTGAAATAACTTTCAACTCTGATAAGGGTCAAAAGAAGAGAAATTTACTGTGCAATATGGTTTCCCTTAGGAAGTGTTAGCCACGTTATTTTTGGTTCTCAGTTCAGCCCCAAATCCCATTCGACCCATCATGCAGCAGAATTACGATGAGAGGCCAAACAAAAGGAAAAAGAAATAGAAAAGGAGAAAAGAAGAGTTTCCATTGGACAGAACAGTAGGCAGGTTCACTCAAGGAGAAAACCAAAGCAAGAATTAAAGCAACTTAAAAAAAAAAAAAAAAACTGCAGATTTTGAAGACCTATTTGAATTTAACAGCTGTTACTACTGTGCGTTGTGAGGTGACCAAGATTAATTAATGGAATCAAGATTTTCTACCAACCATCTACTTTCTCCACCGTACCTCACTGCCTTTCTAATATATTTCTATTGTTGCTATATTATAAATTTAAAAGTCCTATAGTAAAAAATAACACAAATATTCATAAAAATAATATAATAATAATATGTATACACCTCTGAGTCCTATTTCCTCATCAATAAGGTGGAATGATCATAACAGTTAAGAGAGCTATACACAGAGGCTTCATCTGTATTAAATAAAATAGTATAAAGTGCTTAGGACAGAGATGGCATATTGAAAACATTCAATAATTACTATTATTAGCAACTACCACCTGCCTCAAACTCATGCCTGTCTCCATGAAGATCTTCCTGGAAAAGCTGGCATGAAAATAGAAGTACAAACTTGACATGTTTGATGCCATGTCACAAAAAGAAAACTTACAATAACTACGCTCACCATTACACCCTTGACCTTGTGGTTACTACTATGTATGTCACCTACCTAGTCGCTCAAATAATTCAAGGTACTGTATGCAAAATTATATATTGTGTGTGCTCAGGTTGCATTTAAAGGATTGAATCCCTGCCTGTGCCCTTTCACAGCTGGTTACAAATCCACTAAGTTGTAGGACGGGAGTTCTTAGCTTTTAAACCAGCCTGGATATCATTCGTGATCTCCCCATAGTGCACATGTAACACAGCTACATGCCCACTCAATATCCAGCTGGGGCTAATTCGTTTGTTTAATATGCACCAGCCATTTACTTGGTGCTGGGAATATAGCAGTGAACAAAGTTGATAAAAATCCCTGACCTATTAGAACTACATTCTAGTGGGAGAATGATCCAGAATAGTAAAGGGCAGAAATGACAGTGTTTAGTCTTTGGAAATGCCATCTCATCAGCCCAAAGATAAGTTGTCCTTACATTTGAAATAAAGGGGTTTTTTTTTTTTTTTTATAAAAAGTGGTCTTTTACCTTGACATTATACAATAGTAAGATTTGGAGTATGACTTTCTACGTTATGACCAATTGTTTTTCCTTATATGCCTTTAACTTCCTTATTTGAACAAGGGATATCAAATGAGAATAATATACCAAAAGATATGAGAAATAGCTATCTATCGGCAACAAGGACAGTAATTACAGATAACTTAAAGCAGAAATATCAAAGCTTTAAAAAGAGTGTATAAATCATGCCTCCAAGGGAAAGAAAGGCACAAAAGTCACTTTTTGGGCCCATTCACCCCATCTCTACTATCCCCACCTTCCTCCCTCACTCTGGCATCTTAAACGTCTTAAATCAAAAGCAGCACCTGTGGTTAGTGATCACACCCAAGGGTCTTCACAGCTACATATCACCTCCCCCCTCCACACCGGCTACAATAGAAATATCAAATCCAGAATTTTTAAATACAAGGAACAATTTCAAGATAACAGAAAGAATGGTCTGATCATTGGCAGAATGTGCTACATTTTCCGTTGTAAGGCTCATGCTGTTTGTAAATATTTTATGTAAAAAGATACAAAGAAACTGGTGATGTGCAATAAGAGGAACAGTGAAGAAGGCCAACACGTACCAAGTTCAAGGCACTATTCTACACTACACGTGAAAGCAAACCTGGTTCTAGAAATGGAGACAGACATAATGCCCATTTTACAGATAAGAAAAGCTAGCACTGAAGACTAAACTAATTTGCCCCAGTTTTCACGACTGGTAGCTGACAGAGCTGCAGCTCACCCTCTGACAGCCTACTGCTGACTTCCACATGCTAAATCGTCTTTCTCAATACGGTCAGCTCCGTCTTAACCCATGATTCCATGAACTCCTTTCTGCTCTCTCTTCCCATTTCTGTTTCTTATAGGAGACAGAAAAACTCTTATAAGACAAAAATTATGTCATGTGACTTTACATTTTCCATAGAGATTGAAACAACCTTAAAAACCACAAATCAAACCTGAAAATCCCCCAATTCTGCTTTGTTCAGGTGTACAAGGGGTTTATAACCCTGGCTCTTTTAATATCATGGATATGTATGAGATCAATGTGATTATACGCATGAAAGTGTTTTATGAACCAAACACTAAATTGTAGAAGAAATGTTGTCCAAAGGGTAGTGATAGCTTTCATTTTTCTCTTGAATCCCCTATCCAGAATTAACTTCTCCCTCTCTGGGCTTTCCAAGTGCAATTTCTGAATGTTTACTATAACATTTATCTCATTTGCCCTCAATGTGAGCCAACTCACAAGAGTTGATTGTAACATTTTCAGGAATTTTGTGAGCCAGCTATTAAACATAGCTACTATTTTTTAAAGTATATTATGTAAACTTATCATTTAACAAATTATATTAGGGACAAAGGTAGGCTACCCCAAACTCATTATTCCTAACTATTGTACAACTCTTACTATTACCTATGCTCATATATATATACTGTATTTGCATGGTAGGAAAACCATAAAATAGTGAGCTATTGAGCACCCTTCCCAACTTTGTGTTCAGGGATCTCATTCTGGTAGCTTGAAACTGACCATGATGGAAATATTTTTCCCACAGATATCAGCAGACTCTACAAATCAAGGCTTAATTTGTTGGTCTGTTCATTATCTAGACTTAAGAAAGCGATGGACAATGTGTTAATCATGCAGATTCAGCTAAAAACTGTTAAATAGCATTAAAAATGGTCACATCATAGGTGAATTGTAATCATAGGTTGGTATGGGTACAAGAATTGGGCAAAAATGAATGAAAGCATTATCTGAGAATCAACGACTGTATGGAATTTAATAGTGCATTCCATATCATATCATTTGTAACTTGCGTGCCACCTTTATATCTGTAAGATTTATAATAAATGTATGCATTTGTATATATCTATGCATATATGTGTGTACACGTTACAGTAAGTCCCCTACATTTGAACCTTCAAGTTGTGAGCTTTTAAAGATGCGAACATGTGTTCGCATGTCCAATCACGTAAGTTAGTTCATGTGTCTGGCGTACACTGTCACATGCATGCATCCTCTACAAGTGGTTGTGCTTTGTGTACCTTACTGTACAGTACTGTATACAGTAGTACAGTATCTTTAATTCAAGCCCAGGATGTCAGGAAGCGAGCGTAAAATCAGCGGTGATGTGGCTAGTACTGTAGTGTGCTTTTCAAGGTACTGTACTGTAAGATTAAAAATGTTTCCCTTATTTTTTGTGTTTTTTTAAATGTATTATTTGTGTGGAAAGTATTATGAACCTATTACCGTACAGTACTATACAGCCGATTGTGTTAGTTGGGGACCTAGGCTAACTTTGATGAACTTACAAACAAACTGGACTTCCTACTAACGCGCTCTCAGAACGGAACTCGTTCGTATGCAGGGGACTTACTGTATATACTATTTATATACACAGATATACATGTGGGGGGGGGAGGGTAAGCAGTCATTAGTTAACCTTTTACCAGAACCCTACTGTTACGAAGAGAGAAAAGGATGCTAATGCAGGAATTGGGAGAGGAGGAAAAAAAAGGGGAAACTGCAATGGCACGTACTAAGTGGAGTGGCAATGGCTTGCCATTCCTTGGTGATTAAGGACAGGAAGTGGAACATCAAATCCAGCCTGAGACAAAAGAGTAGTCAGGAAAGACGTCCCCAGCAACCCCAGGGAAGGCTACTGGAGCCAGTTTTCGTGATGAATGGAAGCTAGCCAAGAGAATGTCTTGGGAAAAGACAAGACACAGATGAGATAAGAGGATGTGTGGTCCTGTACAAACTATGAGTTGTTCAGAACACGTCTAGGAGAGCATGTGCATGAGGCATAGTAAGAAACGTGTCCTCTTTTATTTCCCTTCACTGTGACCAGGGACCACACTTCATGTATCTAGTGTGCCCCAGAGTACAGGACGCAGTGCCCTATACATCACAGACATTCAATAAATGCTCTAACAATTAAATAGCATATACTCAGTAACACTTGGTCAAGTAATAGTAAAACCCAGTAATAAAAAGCGCATTTAATACTTAGTTTTTAAATTTTCTCACACTCTAATTCTCACTGAAAACAAAACAGAATGCATAGGAAAAACATGTTGCATATTTCTTAGCCCTGTTTCTCATTAACTAGAAAGTCCTGCTAAATTTTGAAGGTCCAAGTAATAACCTTACAAAAGTGATCGTTTGAATTACTTGTCTACAAACTAGTCAGCCCACTGAGTTTAAACAACAACTAGCTTAACAACCTTATTACAGGAATGCTTGGCTCACCTAATAGTCCTGCTTTGGATCATTTTAGTTTAATTGCCCAACTTACAGTCAAGGATAGCCAACATTAATATTCCCATAAAGACTTGTTTTTTCCCTGCAGGTTGAAACACAAGGACTATATAAGCATTTAGATTTAAGGATGCTGAACATGTAAATATAAATAGAGATATATCAACATAAAACGGCTCTACTGGTACTTGGCAGTACCAGTAGAAGGCCCATTCAGAAGGCAGTACTCTTTCCTAAGAAGCCTCTCGTTTGTTCTCTGGATGAATCCATGTCGTGTCATTTCACAAAGGAAAGGTCTACCTCTGAGGAGCAGACACGTAACGACTAAGCTTGTGAGTCTGGTGAAAACCAAAATAACAGTCTATTAATCTACAACAAGAACCACAGTGGACATGAACTGGAATGATAATGAAAATAGGAGTAACCCCATTTTTTTCCAGTAAACAAACATGCATGTAAGCTAAATAATATTCAGAATGTTTACTTACTCATTTATATGGAGAAATCACCACCATATGAACTAGAGTCCATAACTTTGGTTTAACCATGAATTATTTCCTATAGAGAGGCCTATTGGGAAACCAAGCGTGTTAGCTATCTATTGCTACGTAACAATATTACCACAAACTTAGTGACTTTAAAAAGACATACATTTATTATCTCACTGTTTCTATGGGCCAGGAATCCTAGCACATCTTAGCTGGGTCTTTTGTTTAGGGTCTGGTCTCACAAGGTTGCCACCGAGGTGTTGGCTGGAACCATGGTCTCATCTAAGGCTTCACTGGGAAGAATTCCCTCCCAGGCTCACTTAGATTGTTGGCAGAATTCAGTTGCTTGTGAAATTGAGTGCTTCAAGTGAGCAGTGAGGGCTTTGCTGTCTTGTTGGGGGTTGGCCAGAAGCTGCCCTCAGCTCCCAGAGGTCACTACAGGTCCTTGTCATACGGGGCTCCTCAACATGACTGCTTACTTCCTCAAAGCCAGCAAAGAAGACCCCAGAAAGATGGGTGCTAAAGTCTCATGCAACAAAAACGTATAAGGTTACATAGCATGTTCCACACATGTAATCTTGTATATCCTGTCACCTCTGCCATATTCTATTGGTTAGAAACAAGCCACAGGTTGTACCCAAACTCTAGGGAAGGAGCTCTCACAAGGGTGTGAAACCAGCAGTTGGGGATCATTAGGGCCACCCTAAAAGTCTGTTTGCTACACCACATAATAGGGTTTGTTTTGTGAATGATGCAAGAATCAAATATGACCAAGACAGACTGATGAATCTATCTCATTGCCATCATAGAAAGTCTTTCCCACAAGATGAGAACACACAGAATCTATGGGCTCTTCTTCCTTGAGTGATACTTAAACAGCTAATGACAAGGTTTGCCTTTGTGACTATCTTATCTCTGCCACTGGATGTACACCTTTCCTCTGATTCTCAGATGCTGTATTAGACTGCCACGGCTGCCTCACAAAATATCACAGACTAAGAGACTTAACAGAATGTATTTTCCCACAGTTCTGGAGGCTAAAAGTCCAACAGCAAAGCACTGGTAGGTTTGGTTTCTCCTACGATGGCCTCTCTCCTTGGCTTGCAGATGGCCACCTTCTCCTTGTCCCCCCACGTGGTCTTTCCTCTGTGCATATGCATTCCTGGTGTTTCTTTGTGTGTCTAAATTTCCTCTTTTTACAAGGACAACGGTCAGGTTGGATTAGGGCCTCATTTTAACTTAATCACCTCTTTAATGGCCGTATCTCCAAATACAGTCACATTCTGAGGTGCTGGTGTTAGGGCTTTTAACATTTGAATTTTAGGAAGCATAATTCAGTCAATAACCAATCCTGTCTTTTCTAAATGTTGCAACATCAGTCAACTTACAATCGGGTCTCACTTGTCTGCAATCTCTTTAAAGTGATTGACTGTGACCCATCCCATTCCATTTTCATGTGAAACTTTAACTCTCAGAGAGAAATTATGTTCCTCTTAACTTTAAGTTTCCAGGGAACTCGTGGCTGTGGTGGACTCCTACAACTGAAAATAAACATGCCCTAGTTTTGTAATCTATCCCTACCAAAAAGACAAACACACACAAAAGCTGCAATTTTGCTAAACCCAATGTGTTAGACGGCGTATGGAACATCTGCCTTAGTTCATCTAACACAATTTATTGAGTCCCTAAACAAAGCTACATGGTCTGTTCATTCATGGAGCCAACATCTAAGAGGGGAACACTGGGCTTGGGCAGAGGCAGGTAATAAACAAGCAAGCACATAAGCACAAATTCCATTCATAACGTGAATTACGGAAAGCTACAAATTCCAGGAAGAGGTTGTGAATGTGAATGCAGGTGAAATAAGAATGCTAGTGGGTTGGAGCAGTGGCGGGGGTGGGGGGAAGAAACCTACTTGATGTTTGGTGGTGAAGGATGGTCTCCCAGAGTTGGAGACATCTCACCCAAGGCCATAAGCATAAGAATGAGTCGATCATGTAAAGAGGGAGGGAAGAGTGCCTCCAAATCAGGCACTGCAAGTATAAAGACCCCCCAAGGCAAGACAGATTTTGGGTTGTCTGAGGACCTGAGTTAGAATACAGAAAGCAATGGGTCGTGGAATGAAGACTTCAACCCTTGTTTACGTTACCTACTCGCTGACCCATACAAGCATTAAACAGTATAGCATTGTGGTCAAGGAAGCAGGCCCAGGCCCGAAGGGTTTAGGTAGGGATGAAATGCTTGGGTTCCAATCCCATCTCTGCCACTTACTAGCTGTGTTAAACCCAGATTCAACTTTCCAACTTCTAAAGTATCAAGGAGTTGTATTTTCAGGTCAACAATGCAAAGCACTTAGCATTTGGCACGTAGTCTGAGTTCTGCAAATATTAGCTATCTTAACGTGAAACAAGCCCAGCATACAATTTTCTCTCTTTATGTTACTTCTTGTATTAAACTTGCATCTGAATATAATTCTAAGAGTTAGAAAGTTTTTTTTTTTAATTAATGATCTCTAATTAAGAGGTAGAGTTAATTTGGGGAAGACTGAGACTTTAAGACTTCACGTGATAGCTGTGGTTAAAATCCAGGTGTTAATTTCTGCCAAGAAACAATATCACAGTGCAGGTTACAAAGAATGTATTTATATAATCCGTTTTTATATTCAAATATTAAAAGAAGACAGAAAGCCTGTATTAAATATTCAATTTTCTCTCTTTAGTTTTTTTTTTTTCTCCCCCCACCACCAAAAATGCCTGAAACATTCTGGCAGACTCAAGAAGGCAGAATCTGTTCCATTGTATGGGATAAAGTTAAACTAGAGAGAGAGAGAGAGAGAAAGAAAGAGAGAGAGAGAGAGAGAGAGACATTAAATAAATTGGGTCAAAATCATTTAATCCACCTCTCACACAATTTCAACTTCTGGGGCAGATTAGAAGTTTCGTAATTCAGCAGGCCTGAATTCATTCATTGTTATATGGGATTTTATGTTATTATATGGCATCTGGTCCAGGGTCAGGACATTTCTTAATTGCATATTATATACAGGATTCATCCTTAGATCAAAGAGTAATTCAGGACTCTTTCCTCTCACTTCATCACTGTGAGATTTCTGGAAGAAATATGTCTAGAATAAGTGTAGAACATGGGCTAGATGGGGCAGAGAGTGGCACGTCTTGTCATTATTTGGGGTGTAAAGAACGAGACTAAAGAAAAGAGAGCTGAGAAAAATCCATCAGGTTTAGAAAAATATACTTTTGTTTACTTTTTGAAGAAAGGATAGGAAATCTTGGAGGACAAAAATAAGGACACATTCTATATCCCTCAAAGAGTCTTAGGGACTTTTTCTCCAAGTTTTGTAATGCACAAAGAAAAGCACTCAAGTATTTCTCCACAGCACTTATCTCTCAGATCCAGCCTCCCAAGTCCTATTGGAATTTAAGTGCAAGCAAACAGACTACCCAAGTTACTGTCAGATCAACAGGTTACTGATCGATATCCTATCTTTCAAATCATCTTAAGGTCAGCAGACAACAATTCTCCATGAACTTTCGGTTACAAAGGAATAGAAAGGAGTTCCGTTTTTCCCCTAATATTTATTTCCAATAATTCAACTTCCTTCAGATTACCTGGAAAACAGACCATTACAATTATTCTAAATTGGGCATCAAGGCACATTGTTCTTCGCATGAGATGATCCCAGAATCCTGCAAGGATATGACTTCTGTACCAGCTGATCCTGAATCTACATGAACTGAGGATGGGACAGTGGATGCTACTTAAAAATTACTAGGGTTGGGGTGGAGGGATAAATTAGGAGGTTGGGATTCATATACATGTACTGCTATATATAAAATAGATAACCAACAAGGACCTACAGTATAGCACAGGGCACTATATTCAATATCCTGTGATAAACCATAATGGAAAAGAATATAAAAAAGAATGTATACATATGTGTAACTGAATGCCTTTGCTGTACAGCAGAAACTAACACAACATTGTAAATCAACTGTACTTCAATTTAAAAAATTAATTAATTTTAAAAAATTACTAGAGGTAACGGCTGGCATGAGTGAGGCTCGCCGTCTTCTGCAATGGTGTTAAAATAAAAGAATGTTAATCATACCAAGGAAAAGCCTACTTTAAAAAACAAAAAAAGATATGCCATCGCTGTGCATTGTGGGAGCCAGCAATTTGGCAAGCACATGTTATACACGCTGCTTCTTTTCCCAGACACCTTACACCTGCTGCTGCCGACTTGTTCTTACTGTAAAGGCCCTGGTGGTCTTGAACACCTTCTCCACTCACTCCCCTAATCTGCTAAGAAACACAACCATCAGATGGTTAAGAAAATACGTCTGGGCTTCCCTGGTGGCACAGTGGTTGAGAGTCCGCCTGCCGATGCAGGGGACACGGGTTCATGCCCCGGTCCGGGAAGATCCCACATGCCGCGGAGCAGCTGGGTCTGTGAGCCATGGCCGCTGAGCCTGCGCGTCCGGAAAAAAAAAAAAAAAAAAGAAAAAGAAAATACGTCTACTCATGGATGGCTACCAGTTGTGAAAAAAGAAGATGTTACAAAATTATAAATTAGTTTTTAAACGCCCAAGACTGGACCTAGAATCTGTACCCTACATTTATTAAAGCCGACAAGTGAAACCACAAAAATATATGAAAGAGCACATGCCCTTACATTTGCTTTACCTCGGTCTGTTCAAGTGGATGGAAAGGAACCCAGGCAACCAGAGGTCTGTGAAACTTTAAGTAGATTGCTCAAACAATACTCTGCCATGTGTGTAGGAGAAGCTGGGCAGAGAGGATGCAAATTAAAATTTTTGTCACCTGGAACTAGAGAGGTTCCAAAAAGAACATCAATGACTCATAAAGGGGATAGCAATAGTTATTAATAGTAGCAGAATCAATCTATAAAGAAGATGACCTAACTAAAGAGAAAAGGAGTTCTTTTGAAAAAGCCTTTTCGATGGAGAGAATGGTGAGTATAAAATAAACCTCTTCATCAAATGGGCATGGGCCAAGGCACCTGTGCGAGGCACAGTGCAGCTTTCCTCTCTGGCATTTTTCACACTTGTTAATCTGTGAGAGCTAAGTAAAAATCAGGAAAAAATCAACGTCCCCCATAGTTGCCTATAAAACCAAAATGAATAACATAGCCCTCATGATCGTGTCGTAACACATGAAGAGCGGGGCAGTTTACTGTACATTTTGCTATTGGTGTTTAATGTACAATTTCTGCTAACCAGAGACTAATTACCATTTATATTGGGTTATACATCTATAATACAGAGAATAAGCCACTAAGATTCGGTCTCACTTTTACTAGTTTATGAGCTGTGTGACCTTCGTCTGAACTTATCTAAGCCTCATTTTCTTTACCTGAACACAAATATAAGAATAATAGCGTGCCTCTTACCTCCAAGGATCAAATTAAATATATGTGTATCTCCAGCTAGCCCTGCCAATTTTTTTTGCTCTGAATGGGGCCATATTTATTTTTAGGCCCAAATTACCACGCTTCTGAGACCCTACCTGCCTAAGTGAGAAGTCAGCACCTCTCAGAGATAACATCAATTATTTCTGAGAGTCTGGAAAAGGGCCTTTATCAACTGCAGTCATTCTCCCTCTCCCCTGCTGCACCCACTTACCATCCTGCTGCCCAAGTCCTGCTGGGAGAAGGGAGACTGACCACTGCAGAACGAGGCAGTTGTGAGAACACTTTTGTTCTGCGCCAAATCAGCTGCCTACTGATGTTTGTGAAGCTGCTAGTCTTCAACCTGCTAAAGCAGGGCCTGATTCCCTGCAGAGCCAGGAAACATGGTCTTCCTCCCAATTCTGTGATACACTTTACACCCAGGCCATAAGCAGCCCCACCAGCCCCACCTCTTCCTGGAATCTCAGAGTCTCCCAAACTTGCCCTCTCCTTCCATATGGGATCTCTCCGTCCATGGAACTCCAGGGAGAAGACATCCCTCGTCACCCCTTCCAACCATCTGTCTCCTCCCATATCTCACCTCAAACAAAACCTCTATAACGTTTTTCCAGTTTCCAGACACAAAGCCCCAAGCAAATAAATGAACGCAAACAAACACTAGTGATAATTGCAAGGTGGGTGGGATATACAAACAGCACATGAGACACAGCTCAACCAACCAAAATACCTGTTTGTGTGCATCCATTTATCCAACAAATATTTCATTGAACCAGTTTATTGAACTAGCTGGATTGGTAGTGAGAAATCAAAAACAATACTATTTGTCTCATAAAACAGCTTGCAAATCCACTCCTTTGGATAACGCTTTCTTCCCGTGAATAATACCTCAGAAAAGCCCCATAGTCTTTTCTGGTTGTATTCAGGTATCGACAGCTGCATTATTAAATATTAAACAATTCTATCCCAATCGAAGTTAAAACTGTAATCTCTTGGTCAGGTTAAAGCTTCTCTTCATCCCCCAGCTGTTCTCTCAGCCTTAGAAACCTGTTGTGTGCTCTGTCCTTCACCCTCCTTGTTCGATATTCTCTGTACTCTCTTCTGACAGGGAGAAAGGATGAACAAAAAGAAATAAGAGCCTTGTTTTGTTTCTAAAAAGTTTTTTAAAGATAAGCTATTTATTTTTTTAACAGTTTTACATATATAGAGACAAATTGCTAAGATAATAGAGTTCCCATGTACCCCCTCCCCAGTTTCCACTCTCATTAACATCTTACATTCATGTATCACATTTGTTATAATTCATGAACCAATACTGATGGACTGTTATTATCTAAAGTGTATACTTTATTCAGACTTCCTTAGATTTTCCCTAATGGCTTCCTTAGTTCTTAACCAGAATCCCATCCAAGATACTTTATTCCATTTAGGCATCCCATCTCCTTAGGCTCCTCTGGCCTAAGACACTGTCTCAGACTTTCCCAGTTTTGGGTGACCTGTTTCAGGGAAGACTGGTCAGCTGTTTTGTAGAGTGGCTCTCAATTGGGATTTGTCCCATTTTTTTCGCACACGATTAGACTGGGATTGGGAGGAAGTCCACAAAGGTGACGTGCCATTGTCATCATGTCACATCATGGGTACATATTATCAGCATGACATATGACTGTTGGTGTAGACCTTGATCACCCGGATAAGGTACCTTTTTGTCTGTTTTCTCTACTGTAAAGTTACTCTTCTTTCCCCCTTTCCATACTGTAGTTTTTGGAAGAAAGTCACTATGTGCAGACCACACTGAAGGAATGAGAGTTATACTTCACCTCCTTGAAGGCAGAACATCTACATAAATTATCTGCAATTCTTCTGCATGAGAGATTTATCTATCCTCCCCCACTTATTTATTTATTCAATTATTTCTTTGTATCTGTGTGAACTCATGGGTATTTATTTTATACTTTGAGTTATAATCCAATGCTACTTTATTTTGTCATTCAAATTATTCCAGCTTCAGCCAGAAAGAAAGAGAGTTCTTTCAGTTGGCCCCTGAGTCCCTTTGATATATTCCCAGCATTGTGTGTGTGTTTGGGCAGGGCCATGGGGGGGTGGTTGTTTTTGTTATTGTTGTGTGTTGTTATTGCTGTGTGTTGTTATTGTTAGCACTTTCCTACTTTCTGGCAGAATGAGAAATTCCAGGCCTGTTTTATGTATTCACTGTCCTAGCCCTAGACTCAACCATTTCCTCAAAGAGCCTTGATTTCTTTTATTGAAGAATGGTATTAGAAAGCAAGATCTTCAGTTTTTTGGTTTTTTTGTTTTGGGGGATTTTTTTGCGGTACGTGGGCCTCTCACTGTTGTGGCCTCTCCCGTTGCAGAGCACAGGCTCCGGATGCACAGGCTCAGCGGCCATGGCTCACGGGCCCAGCCGCTCCGCGGCATGTGGGATCCTCCCGGACCGGGGCACGAACCCGCGTCCCCTGCATCGGCAGGTGGACTCTCAACCACTGCGCCACCAGGGAAGCCCTCACATTACCTAAGTTTTAGTGATAGAGAGATAGATATTGAGTCTTTACTCTCTTGATGCTTCTCCTCTCTCTGCCTATTTCTTTCTGATTCTTGCTCTTGGATGAAGCTGGCCCTTGGGCAGCTCCAACAAAGAGTCTTGCTCAATAGGCATCTTCTTGCTAACAGGTTCTATCGCTACAAACTAATGTATCAGGGACAGAAGTCCCTGAGATGTGAACTTTTTCTAATCTCCCTTCTTCAAATACAATCTTCCTCCAAAGTGTCCACTGTGGGGCAGAAATGTCAGCGGTTAGTCAAAGTGATTTTTTATTATGGCATGATGGAATCTCAAGGTACAAAATGTATATAGTCAAACTACACTTAATGTCATTGTAAAATGTATTAACCAAATTTGGATATTTTGAGAGGGAAAAGGGGAGCTCTAGGACAGCAGACATAAACAAAACTGTCTTGAATAAACCTGGACATACAGTCATCCTAACCATGCTAAACAATCAACCTGGCAATGGACAAGCTATTAGACAGTCATTTGAGGGAGCTCTTTCCTTTCACTCTTCGCATTAGCAGAGTCCCCTCTATTGGTCATGTAGCGTCACTTTCCTTGTTGTAAATCCACCTTCCTCCTTATGAAATGCTGAGATAGCGTCTTTTTTTTTTTTTTCCCCCAAAAATGGCCACAAGAATTACTCCCATGATCACTGGCCATGTGACTCTGTCCCTTATTCCACTAAGAAGTAGAATTTATTTTCCCTCCCCTCGAATTTGAACTGGTCTTGTGATTTACCTTGACCAGTAGTAACATGTGGAGGAAATGATTTTATGTGATGAAAAGGGCCTAGACCTCAAGAGACTTGGCAGTGTAAGCAGCTTTTTGCAGGCAGCTCATTGCAGGCAGCAGCTCTCTGCAGGAGACCCCTTTTGTCTTGTCACTTTAAGCAAAGCTATATTGTCACTAACTTTTAAATCAGGAACCCTCTTGTTCTACTCATCTCCAGCCCAAGCACACCTTTCAAATCTTTTGATCATACAATACCTTGTCTAACCTGTTGATTCTTTCCTTAGATCAAAGAAATAGAAATAAAGAGTAAGTAGTTAACAGATGACCAGGTCTTTTCCCCAGTTTCCCCTTCAGTAATCTTGTGAACAGGCTGGGTGAATGAGAAAGATCACAAGAAGTTGACAAGTCTGCACACAAAGCCTGCACACAGTTGGGGGCAATGACTCTGATCCCCTCTCTCAATGATTAACTGGGATTACTTCCCCTTTTTCTCTCTAAAAACTTTCACGGCTGAGCAGAATCTTTGGAGCTGGTTCTGGGACCTGAGTCCACCTTCTCCCCAGGTTGCCGCTTCCTGAACAAAGCAACATTTCCATTCCTACCGGCACGTGTCTCCGGAGTATGGAGTGTTCGAGTGGCAGGCAGCCGAACCTGAGTTCAGTAACAGCAGCTTTTTCCTTTGCCCTTTTAGAATCACGCACTGAGACCACATTCATGTGAGGAAG
Source organism: Orcinus orca (assembly GCF_937001465.1). Taxonomy (NCBI): domain Eukaryota; kingdom Metazoa; phylum Chordata; class Mammalia; order Artiodactyla; family Delphinidae; genus Orcinus; species Orcinus orca. The sequence goes on from NC_064562.1 coordinate 24,714,793, forward strand.
CTTAGAGTGGAAGCTCCAGTATCGGGGTTAATCACGCCCTGGCAGAGGCCAGCCCCTCAATCTACACCCTGAATGACTGAGCCCAGGAAAGACCAGCAGAAATACCATCTGGAAAACCCAAAGCATTGTGACTAATAACGAATCACCTTCTGTTTTAAGCCAGTAAGTTTGGGGTTGGTTTCTTATACAATGAAGGAAAACGGTAACAAATGCTTAAAATAAATTAGTTTTCTCTCTACAGTTCTTTAGACACTTGTAGTTTAATAACTACAATAAAGCCAACTGGGATTCATCCAAGGCACCAAGTTTTAAAGACTATGCAGGTTTTAAAACCACCGCAATCTGGCCTCTCTGCTACCAGCTGAAGCAGCCAGCTTGCCCCGTCAGCTCTTCGGTGTAAAGTGGAAGCCAGTAAAGCAGGGACTTAGTTTGTACCAAGTCAGGGACCACTCTCATATCTCTAGAGGTTTCACACTGCCCAGCTTAAAGGGCATTATTTTTTGCTTTTGGTTCTGTCCTCCAAAATTAATGTCACCTAATTTACCCTCAAACAAGCAACACCTTTTACAGCCTGGGCTCCAGAGGCACTGCTCATTCATTAAAAGCTTCTATTATGATGAACCGAGTATTGAGCTGGATGAATTACATCATGTCATCCGACCCTCACAGCATCAACATGTACATGACACTAGGGAGAAAAAATTCCTTGCTCTGGTTTCCCCAAATAGATCAGGACTCCAATTAAAGGACTATCTTATACCAAAACTTGTGGAATTTCCTGCTTATTTATGTCTACCTTAATGCCCAAATTAAGAGGGTTGCAATTTCTGGAAAGGGCCTTTCTACATACCCTGCAGATTCCATGATTCCGTACATGGAGAACTATGTAAGTCAACGGTGCCAACATTTACTGGCTTAGATGAGGCTAATGTCAGTTCTTAAACATTTCACAATAACTTTTACAGGCTTTTCAGGTAATGTCAGATGAAAAAATAACTGAGATAAATGTGCAAATTTAGATGACGTGGATCTGGGTAATTTTTCACATGAACGTCTCCTTGAGCCACTCAGAACTCCCCTTTATCCTAAAAACTAAACAATCCCCTCTGAGATAGGATTAAATTCTGGAAGGTGACTGTCAGCAGGTTTCAAAAGCAGACTTGCTGCTATACAAATCCCTTTATCTGTAAGCATCTTTCCTTTGGGGAAACTCAATGAATATCATGATAAGTGTCATTTAAGAATCATTAACAATTTGTATTCACTGTGGTAAAATATCTATCTATATCTAAGGCTACTGGGCTTTTTTCTAGAACACCAAGAGCTGCAACAGGCAATAGTAACTAAAGTACCACCAAGCTAGGAGCTTACTTCCTCTTATAGAATCTATAGTTTGAAAAACAAATGCCGCTAACTCCACAATATTGTTCTGGAAATAACCACTATTCTTATAATAAAAATTTTTTTAAAAAGTAAAAAGAGAGAGAGAGACTAAGACAAACTTACTGCATCAAGAAGAACTAAACAATTTAAAAATGTCAGATTACAACACACCTGTTCAAATACATATTTTCAAATATTTCGGATCTTAAGGCTGTTTGCCTAAAGGAATTTTACAATCTTTTCACATGCAACATTCTGGCCTTGAAAGTGCTAAAATTCCACAAGGAAGCTGCTAGCAATATTTCCATTTCATTAGAGAAAGAATACTGAAATCAATTTACCCTGAACTCAGGTCAAATTATAAAATGCGAAGTACTGAAAATGACAATTCCAATTATCAGTAGTAAATGGATAAGATTTTTAAGTGAAAATCAGAGGCAAATTCTTTAAAACACAAAGAAAAAATGATTAAAAATGCTTTTAAATTCTAGTTTTGCTGGTTTTTTTCTTATTAGGAGAGATTGTGTACTCAGTGTAGAAGAATTGGAACATTTAAAAATATAAACAAACAAATATAAAAAATAAAACAAAATCTATAGAACATACTAACAAGATTATTAACTCATCGTATTTAGTTATATTCTTTTTCTTCTTACACATGTGGTATTATAATGAAAATATAATATTATATCGTGCTTTTTCTTTAGTTGACATTTTGGCATGAGTGTATCCCCATGACTTTCAATAAAAATAAAGTATAAAAAACAACAACAAAAGGGAAATGCACAAACTTTAATGCTGTGTAAATTCCACCTTATAGATATCCAACAATTCATTTAATCATTCCTTTTTTGTTCAATATTGTGGAAATATACAAAAAGCAGATAAGCGTTTTATTTAAACATAAAATAAGCCACAAAATTGAGTATATGTGAACATATAAATATACTATACTAAAGGCTATAGTGGTAGCTTTTTTTGTTACTACACACTCTGAGCACTCTCTACTTGGAAAAATTAATACAAAGCTTTTATAAATTGTCATGTGTGTGCTTATATGTGTGTGATGTAGCGTCACAAAAAGTGTTTCAGTCCTGGTGGATACAAAGCTTGTCACCAACATTGGTCTGGCCTTGAAATCTCTCGGTCTCTAGAGAATGTACATTGCATTCTGGTCTGTCAATCTGACCCAAAATAAAAACTAGAAAACTCTGAAGTTGTTTTTTTCAGATGTCTATATTCAAAACAAGTTAAAAACCAATACTATGTTAAGCCTCTGTGTACAGACTTACTTTTTTTTGGCACATGATATCAGCTTTCTTCTACAGAATAATTATAGAGAAGACAGACAAATTTATAAAGAAGCTATACATTTTTTTTTTTTTTAAGAAAACATATTAGCTTTCAGGATTAGGAGGTTTCAAGTCATATACCCTGCTAGGGATGAAGGGAAGAAAAGGACTTCTATTACTGCCCTCAGTTATTTGATCATCCGCTTTTCAACATGGGTGGTCATGTTTCTACTCTAGGGTGCAAATGTCCAGCCCCCTCTATGGACAAGGACAGCACGGAACATTCCCAGGCAGCAGCATGGAACTGGGTTCTATGCACTCCAGGCACTCTTCCACAACCACTTCCCATCGCCTATTTACTGTTGCACCTTCAGGGCACAGGTAAGCATTTAGGAGGCTTTGTGGGGTTTGTTTTGTTTTGTTTTGTTTTGGGATGAATGAATGAATCACCGAGGACCTGATGCTTTCTAATTATAAACACCTGTAGTGACTGCGGCCCTTCCCAATTAGATTTCCTTAAAAAAAAAAAAAAAAAAATGCAGAGATTTCCTTTTGGAGTTTCCTGCCAGAATTACCAGGACTTCTTCCCTTCATTGACTGACTTGCATAAGGTGAAAGCCAATAAAAGGCCAGTTATTCCTCTCACCCCCAGGGAAATACCACACCTTCAACATTATAATGAGTTTGGAGAAAACAGGGATCACGAACAAACATGATAATTATAAATGGTCTAAAAAAGAAAAGCATCTCTTTTTGTGATGTCAGCAGTCTGGTAGATGAGGGATTTATAAGTCTCCTATACCTTGGAACTATTCTTTCCTTTCTTACTACCTTGAAATCTTCTGCCTGTTGCTCTAAAAATTAGTCTCTGGCTTGCCTCTATTGTATCCCATAGGGGACTTCCTAGGTTATAGCAGCACCCTCCGGTTTCCATCACTGCTCCGCATCTGATCCACCTTGAACAACACTCTTCAAGACTCACTGTCTTGAAAGAACAGTCTGGTCACATCCCTCTCCAATCAAGAATCAGCCAAAGCTGCCAACACACTTGCTTTCAAGCTCCTCTCCATCCACGCTGTATTCTACCTCTCTAGCCAATGCTGTCATCACTAACCAAACGCCCACTTTCTGATCCCATCAGGCTTTCCCAAGGTCTGTTCCTAACCTCCACCCTTGCCAAAATGCAAGCACATTCACATACATCTTCAGGACTTCTCATCACTGATTCAGAGCAGCCTTTCTTTCTCCCGCTCAAAATCCCATGTGCTTCAAAGGAAGTTCAAATCTTGCTTTGTGAAATGTCTTTTCTCACTCTACATCGAGGTTTACTTACTCTGAATTCATACTTACTTACTTACTTACTACTTTAGTCCTTTATTTTTTTTTGTCCTGTGATTTGCCTCTCAACTGGACTCCCTCCTGAATGCTCCCAACAATATTCCAGTGTCTTAATGTAATTCACATTAAGGCTGTGAGGCTGTGTGGAGAGTCAGAAATCACAGAAGCTGCCTCATAACTGGTGCGAGGCTAGTTTAATTCACCATCCAAGTCCTGTAAGAGGCACGATATTGCCATGTAAAAGTCACAGAAATGAATCTGAAGGTTTCAGCTCAATCAGAATGAAGGCCTATGAGTATATGATTATGTGTGCATAAGTAAATGTGTGTTTTTATCCTAAAAGACAGAACTCAGCTTTCTCTCTTGTTCTTCTCTAGGTACTTCTCTTTTCCCCTTTTCTGAAAGAGTATCATGCTCAACTTTACATTTTTGGGTAGCATATTAACTCAGAGTGTTTAAAACTTCACTGACAGGGACCTGAAATGAACACTGTCCTCAAAATGCTTTATCAGTGATAAAGAATATGATCCAAAAAAAGCTTATCTAGGGTACCATCTATAAATATCTATTGTGCTGATGACTTCCTAAAAAACAGTTATCTGCTTAGTTGCACTTATTATCCTAATTTTACACATACTCATTTTCTCTTGAATAGGAAAAATATTTCAAGAGTCAACTATTTTCTAAACCATTTGATACTGCTAGTTTGTTCGCTGTTCCTGCCACCCCAATGCACCAGCTGAAACAAGAATGTAACCATAATTCACCTAGCAGTAATGAATACGATAGCCTTCTAACAGAGCTCTGTCTAATAGAACTTTCTATGATGGTGGAAATGCTATATAATTGGCACTGTTAGAGACAGAAGCCACTAGCCATTTCTGGCTATCGAGCACTTGAAGTGTGGCCAGTGGGACTGAGGGAGTGTTTTCATTTTAGTTAACTGAAACAGCTAGCTAGTGACTGCCATTTTAGACAGTGTAATCCCAATATAATCAACACTGTTAAGATTATGCATTTACTGAAATTACAAAGGATTAGTAAATAACATTCAGGATAAAATGACATGTGTTTTAACAGTAAATACTTCTCATACTTGGAGTTCATATCTCTGGGTAAATAAAAATAAATATTTGGAAAGAATATTTCCAGATAAGGCCTTGAATATGGTACTAGATGTATATTGGAATTGGAATTAGAAGCTATAGCTAGATAAGGAAGTGGATAAAACATATTCTTCAGACATAAACATTTTTACGTAAGTATTTATGAATGAAAAGATATGCTATCTGGGATTTGTTTTAAAATCATACAATAAAAATGAATGTCATTAAACACAATAAAATTTAACTGATTATTCCTAGCCTACCATTAACAAGCGTACATTTAAAATTTTTTTCTTGGCATTCTGGGTTAAAAAAAAAAGATGACCTGGATTTGCATAAAGTACAAATCTCTCAATTTAAATGTAAAATACTAAATATTGTAAAGAAATGTTTACCAAGTCTTTTGTTACATTTTCTAGTTAAAAAAATAAAAGTCTCTGATGGGTATTTTGGCCAAAAAGAATATTTGCCAGGAGTCAGAAGATGTATGTTTTCAGCTATATTCCTAAGTAGTTGTGTGGCACTGGGAAAACTGCTTTATGTCTCAGGGACTTAAAAATGTAGAACACGTGATCGCCTACTTTGAAATTATTTGATTCTTTCAATACATCAGTCTCCTACTGTTCAAACTACTTTAAGGATATTTCTGAGGCTCAATTGAGAAAAAAAAAAATGAACACTTTGCAAACGGGAAAGTGACACACCAATGCAAGCCTACTTAAAGAAAAATATGATTCAGGATCAAGAATTCTCAAATTTACTAGGATCTTGATGCTGCTACCCTAGTTCATAAGTTTTTCTGGACCACCCCAGAATATATCTTGGGATGTACAAACAAGAATCTAGCATATTTCAGATCTTGTTTTGTTTTGTTTGCTCCAAGGAAAAGCGAGTAATGGCAAGCATATAACACACAATAACTAGGACTTAAGCACTTTATCTGGCCTGGGTATTTATAAAATAAATATCTTTTATTTCTTTATTTGTGTGCCAAAACGAAACTAAGTTCTCAAATGCTTCAGTTCTCCTCTGGGAGGTCCCTCTTGAAGGACTGGTTTCAGCAGCCCACTCTATAGCACACACAGGATTGTACACACTATTTGCACACACAGATGTACTGTCAACAGTTCTACCCAACTAGCCACCTTCAGGAGGATGAGAGATGGGAGGAGGATGGTGTCTTCCAGTGTGGCTCTCTTGAGAATGGCCAGCATGTTGGAGAGCAAGGCTCACTAGCCCTGTTGTTTCTGCCTCCCGTGTGATGGGGCCCACCCTGGTAGGTGCTTAAGATGATACATGTGTATACAGAAAGAAAATATGAAAACTTCTTATATTTAGTGTTTATATAAAAAACTAAAAGAAAAATTATGCTTCACAACATTTAATATATACTGGCTAGAGATTGCTGAGTGCCTACTGTAATATCCATCCTTTCTCACTTGGTAACAAAATCCCAACTTTTCGCTCGATATGTCAGAATAAATGTTGTCATTTTCTGGGCTTCCTGGCAGCTAACTTTTGGGCATTGTGATGCAATCACAGTACTGCTGCTTAGAATGTGAATGTCACGGTTAGAGATCCAGCAACCACCTTATACCATGAAGAAGAAAATCCATGTGAGGAAAAAAGTTCAGGAAGAAGAGAGTTTTTTACTTGATGACCTCTGGGAGCTACCACATAGTCTTCAACTGTCAACCTCCAGATTTCATATGAAAGAAAAATAAAATGTCATCTAGTGTAAGACACTATCTTTTTAAAATAATTTTTCTATTGCATGCAGTTGAACCTAAGCTTAACTGACATATGTACAGATTTGTTAGTACTGCATCTTTATAATATGCAAATTAATATACACATAATACATACAAAAAAAGAAAACTACAGACCAATATCTCTCAGGAATATGGATGCAAAAATCCTCAACAAAATGTTAGCAATTCAAATCTAATAATAGATAAAAAGAATTATACATCATAATCAAGCAGATTTATCCCAGATATGCAAGGCTGGTTCAACATTCAAAATCAATTAATGTAATCCATCATACCAATAAGTTATGAAAAGTTTTATGACCATATTAAGAGATCAGAAAAATCATTTGATAAAATGCAACTTCCAACGTGACAGAAACTCTTATCAAACTAGAAATAGAAGGGAATGTCCTCAACCTGATGAAAAGCATCTATAAAAACAAAACAAAACACCAACATCATACTTAATGGTGAGAAACTGCTGAAAAAATGCTTTCTGACTGGGAACATAGCAAACATGCTCCTTCTCACCTATGCTTTTCAACATCGTACTGGATCTACTAGCTAATGCAATCAGATAAGAAGAGGAAATAAAAGGTAGACAGGGGCTTCCCTGGTGGCACAGTGGTTGAGAGTCCGCCTGCCGATGCAGGGGACACGGGTTCATGCCCCGGTCCGGGAAGATCCCACATGCCGCAGAGTGGCTGGGCCCGTGAGCCATGGCCACTGAGCCTGCGCGTCCGGAGCCTGTGCTCCGCAACGGGAGAGGCCACAACAGTGAGAGGCCCGCGTACCGCAAAAAAAAAAAAAAAGGTAGACAGACTGGGAGGGAAGAAATAAAACTGTCTTTCTTCTCTGATGACGTGATCCTCTACGTGGAAAATCCTAAATAATCAGAAAAACTCCTAGAACTCATAAGCAATTATGGCAAGGTGGAAGGGTACAAGGTTAATATATAAAGTCAATCACTTTCCTACAACTCAGCAATGAACAAGTGAAATTTGAAATTAAAAACACATTACCATTGCATTAGCAATCAAAACAATGAAATACTAGTATAAATCTCTCACAATATATACAAGGTTTATATGTAGAAAATGGCAAAACTGTGATTAAAGAGATCAAAGAAAAACTAAATAAATGGAGAGATATTCCATGTAATTGGATAGAAAAACTCAATATTGTTAAGAAGTCAGTTTCTCTCAACTCGATATATAGATTCAAGGCAATTCAAGTCAAAATCCCAGCAACTTACTTTGTGGAAAAACTGATTCTACAATTTATATGGCGATGCAGGAGACCCAGAATTACCAACGCAATATTGAAGGAGAAAAACCAAGTGGAGAACTGACATTACCTTACTTCAAGACTTATTATAAAGCTATGGTAATCAAGATGGTGTAATATTGGTGAAAGAAAAGACAGACAGACCAATGAAAGGGAAGACAGACCAGAAACAGACCCCAGGAAATATAGTGAACTGATCTTTGACAAAGGAACAAAGGCATACAATAATGCAAAGATGACCTCTTCAACAAATGGTGCTGGAACAACCAGACATTCACATGCAAAAAAATGAATCTAGATACAAATCTTATAGCCTTCGCAAAAATTAACTCAAAATGGATCATACACTTAAATGTAAATAAACCTAAATTTGGAGTTTTGGTTATGCATCTTATTTTTCTAATAGTGATAGGATTATACATGTGTCAGTTTGGGTAACTTTCATTTTTTAAGTAATTTGCATTTCTTCAAAGTAGTTAGATTTATTTACATAAAAATATTTCTAATATCCTCTTTTTATCTTTTCATGTCCTCAGGGTCTTTAGTGCTGCTTCTTTTTCAGTCCATCTGTTTTATTTATCTTATTTTATCATTCTCTCCAGCTTTTTATCAATTTTGTGTCATTTTATCTTTTTGATCCTCTTTAATGTGTGTTAACTCAATTTGTTTTCCTCTTTAAGTACATGCGATTGTTGTTAGGTATTAATTCTTCATATATATTTAAGTTAATAAAGATATTTTTTATCTCATAGAATCAATATCCAACTATATCCACATATTTCTTAATTTTCTTTGCTTTTTATTTCTTCCTATATTTCTAAACTTCCATTTTCATTGATCTATATCAAATACGTCATTTAGTATTTCCTTTTTTATGGGTCTGCTATTCATGCATTCTTTTAGTTTTTATTTGCCTGAAATATCTCTATTTCACCTTCATTCTTGAAGAATATATTGTTTTGGTACAGAACTCTAGGTTGGCATGTATTTTTAAAGCACATTAACTTATTATTTTATTTTTTCCAGCTTCCTTTTTTTTCTGTAGAAAAGTTAGCTGTTAAAATAATTGTTGCTACTTTGAAGTTAATCCTTTCTTTTCTACCTCCTCTTTTAAGATATTTTCTTTATCTTTAATTCTTTGCCAGTTTACTATGATGTTTTTGGCTGTAGGTGACATTTTATATTGTGTTATTTCGAGTTTGTAAAGGCTTTTGAATCTGTGGCTTACTGTCTTCAATCAATTTTGGAAGGTTCTTACTTGGTATTCTTTCAAATAATGTAGCTACCCTTTCTTCTCTTTTTGTTTTGCTCACATTTTCCAAATTATAGATCCTCACCCTCTGTATTCCTAGTCTCTTACTCTCTTTTTGGCATTTTTCTACTTTTTTTCTCTCTATGCTTCATTAAACATAGCTTCTTCCAACTCATTTTCAAGTTTACTAAGTACTTTTGCCGCTGTTGCTATTTTGCTTTTAAAATTGTGCGTTGAGTTTTTAGTTTTCATATTTACAGTTTCTAGAATTTTTATGTTATTACTCTTCACGGCTTCTACTTCTCTGCCAAAATGTCTAAGCTCTCTTTGTTATCTCTCTGAAGATACGAGCCTAGTCACTTGAAAGTCTATTCTGATATTTGGAGGTCACATTAATCCATTTCCATTGTTTGTTGTATCTGGAGGGTTTCATACCTACTGACTTGTTGCCTTGTACCCTTATTTTGGATTATGTGGTGAAACAGTATTTTTAAATTAGAGAAATAACTTGAGTCCTAGCATGATATTACTTTCCTCCAGAGAGGATTTATGTTAGCGACTTCCAGGCACCTGATGGCGTTGGTAATACAGGAGTGCTGTGATTCAACTGCAGTTGTTGTGATAACTTGGAGCCAAGCTGCAGTTACAGCGAGTGGGTGTTCACTTCTGGTTCACTGTTACTTCTAACATTAAACCTTTTCGTGTCTGAACCCAAAGAGATGGATTTCCCTATCTCCCCACCTTAGTAGGACCTGGACTCCAACCTCATTCTTCCATATACTGATAAGCTATATAGATTGATTTTTTTTAATATTTTATTTTTTTTTTTTAATTTCATTTTTGGCTGCATTGGGTCTTCGTTGCTGTGCGTGGGCTTTCTCTAGTTGCGGTGAGCAGGGGCTTTTAATTGTGGTGGCTTCTCTTATTGCGGAGCATGGGCTCCAGGCACGTGGGCTTCAGTAGTTGTGGTGCACAGGCTCAGTAGTTGTGGCACGTGGGCTCAGTAGTTGTGGCACACAGGCTTAGTTGCTCCGTGGCATGTGGGATCTTCCCAGACCAGGGCTCGAACCCATGTCCCCTGCATCTTAACCACTGTGCCACCAGGGAAGCCCAGACTGATTCTTAAATGACGCTTCAGATTCCTCGAAAAAGTGGCCCCAAAGTCAGCTTATCTTCCTGGAATTTTGTCCTCCTCTGTATCCTGGCCTTGCAATTTTTTTCCTCTCCTGTTAGCTCTGCACAGTCTTAAAATACATTCTCTTTTATAACACTTGATTCAGATTTTCTAGTTGCCCTCAGAAGCACTATTAATTTGTGTGAATCAGATGAACAGAATCAGATGAACAGAAATAGAAGCCTTAGTAGAGTTTATTTAGTTTACTTGTTAAAAAACTGAATACTGCCCCAACCCCCAAAAGCATAAAATATCACTAGTGTTTTTAAAAACTAAAAAAAAGTACCTGCAATTTTTAAAGCATTTAATTTGGCCAAAAATAAAAGATTCAAAATAAAATGTAAAATTATTGGTTTAGTTTAAACAGAAATATGATTTTAATTAGCTTAGATATAAAAGTATTGGCTTATCTAACCAAATTATTGAAAAGGGCTATAAGAAGCTTGCCCTTAGGAATGATTATATTTATAAAGCCAAACGCTGGTTGCATGACACTTCCCTCGGTTCTTGTGCCTCTTATGCTCTTTAGATGTTGACTTTACCCTATTGCAGAAAAGCTTAGTTATCATGGCAGGGAACACAACTTGTGATAGTGTTAAGTTTATAGCCTTAAATCTTGCCACCAGAAGGAAAAAAGAGGTTTTTCCTGCCTACTATTCCTCCTTTCCACCAATATCCAATAAGAAGAATCCTAGGAAATGCCCAGCTTAGGTCCTATTGGACCTATTAGGTTCTGTCTTTGGATCATCACTGTGGTCCATTTCTCCAGCTTGGCTTAGATCCTATGTCCATCCTGGATCCACCACTGTGGTCAGTTTCCTTAGAAGGGGTTATTCTTATTGGCTATAGCAGATGCCAGCCATCAGATTAGGGTCTCTCTGAGGGAGAAGAATGGGGAAGAACGACAATTGGGTATAGGAAAACAATTACCCCTTTGTTATGCCACACGAAACCTTTTACAAGTAAGTCCCATCCTGCTTCCAACGTCACATTTTACTATTGCTTCTTTTATACATTTATCCTTAACACAGTAAACTTCTTGGCCTTTTCTCCAAATGTGCTGTGTCTTTTCATGAATTCGTGTTGTCTTCTTGCCTAGAAATACCTTCTGTTACACAACCTGTCATTGCCTACGCATTTTTAAAGACACAGCTCAAGGATCACCTCTGTGCATTCTCTTTCTCCTTCCCCCTTCACGCGCGCGCGCGCACACACACACACACACGCACACTCATGCATACACTCACCCACTCTGGATTTTCCTTCAACTCCTCAGGAGATAAATAGTCTCTTCCTGCTAAAGCAGTCCCTCTGTATCCATCCTATTGAAATCAATCTCGTTATGTGTACTTTGTTACATCAAACTGATCATCTCCAGTTAGTTGCCATTTCTTATATTTATATACTCATACTTTGCCACATCAAAAACAGTCCATAAACATTTGTTGAATCAGTAAATGAAAAGCAACATCCTCCAAGGTTTAGCACTCAACTCACCAATCAGTCAATATTGAATAACTGTCTATTCTCCTGGGAAGCAGTTCTAATATATGCCTAAGAATCTCCTCACTTTTCCATCAGTCTAGGGTTAGAAGAACCACTGGGCATGCTCTTTAGCCACTAATTACCTTTGCTTATTTCCTTAACCCTGGAAGAGAACAGCATGTTCTCATCTGTGTAGTAGTATATTTTGTTTGTTGGGTTATTAATCGAAGGAAAGTTGGTTAAATCCTGCTTCCATAAAAAAAAAATAGGTGAAAAGAAAGTAATAAATGAAATGTGAGAGAGGTAGATTTTTTTTATTGCCTCTTCTGGACATATTGTGACTGAACTATAATAGATTATTGCTCAGGAAAGAAATGTTTTGTGTCATCCCTTGAATGTTTCATTTGTGCTCCCCCCCTCCCCCCACAGTACACCTTCTCTGTGCAGCCTGGGCACTTATTTGTGCTCATTATGTGTTTGGGGAACTCCTTGGGATGAATCAACCTGTCATAGAGAATAAATATGCCCTCTCTTAAAAGAAAAAAAACATTAGGAATTCCATAATATGGTGGGGCCATATCTTATGAAATGCCCAGCGAAAAGATGAATCAAAGAAAAACATAAGCAACCTGAACACCCAGAGAATGATCACAGCAAGAAAATGGTGCTCTAGTAACTGACAGATTCAAAAAATATGTCCTGAGAGTGCTGAGTTGGCTGAAGTGCCCTGATATTCCACAAAGGTGTGAAGATCGAAGAGTGCCATTTAGATCATGCTCTAGTGAAGGGCTCTTGTACCAGGAAGCCGTGTATCAAAAGCTTCAGTGATAGCAGACAGAGCCACTTGCAAACGTCTCTCAAGCAGAGTCCTTTAATCATACCTTAGGTATGCGAGGCTTTCATTTGGATGAGCGATGCATTCGGGAAACATAGTTTTATGGGTGTTATCGGATGGAGATATATACCACAGAATGGAAGAAATATTCATCCTAGAGCATCAAATAATATTTATTTATTTGACGAAATTTCACCAAGTGTTAGGAACAGTTAACTTTTTTTTTCTGCCATTTGGGGGAGATAGATTTTTCAAATGGGAAAAGACAGGATGGATGTATTAGTATTTTTTAATTATTGTGCAAAAAATTCCTACAAACTCAGTGGCTTAAAGCAGTGTCCATTTATTTGTTCATGGTTTTTTAGGGCAGTTTTCTGGATATGGTATAACTGGGTTCTCCACTCAAGGTCTCATGAGGCTGAAATCAAAGTGTAAGTTAGGCTGAAATCCTACTTGGAGCTTCAGGTCCTCTTCGGAGCTCACGTGGTTGTTGGCAGAATCCAGTTATTTGTGGCTGTAAAACAGAGGTCCCTGCTTTCTTGCTGACTCTCAGGTGGGAGTTGATCTCAGCTTCTAGAGGCTGCTCTCAAGTCCCTGCCAGATGGCTCTCTCCATCTTCACAGCCTGAGTCAGAGAATCTGCCTCATGTCAAATCTCTCTGACTTTAGGAAGGGCCATATCCCTTTAAAGGATTTACCTGGTTAGGTCACTCCCTCTTGAATAATTCAAAGCCAACTGATTGTTAACATAATCATGGAGATGACAGTCTATCCTATGCACAGTTTCACCACATTCAAAAGGAGGGAAATAAATAAGGCATGAATACTAGGGCTGGGACTTAGGATTGGAGGCCATCTTAGGTTCTGTCACCATACAGGATCTCTGTTTTAGGAAGGTGACTCTGGCCAAGTATGAATGATAGATCAGAAAGGTAAGAAGACACAGCCAATAAGTGTCATCTTGTGTGTCGATTCCAGTTACATGGTGGGAGCTTCCTAGAGCACAGTGCTGATCCCTCAAGACAGAAAGAGCCTCGTAATTAAGCAAGGGACTGGAGAGTAGCAGCAGATGACTTTTAGAGGGCATCCAGGTGGTCCTGGAAATGGATAATGTCAACCGGAATCAGAGCAGGTACAGTAGGAAGGGAGAAGATGCAGGAGATACACATACCATGAAGCTGTGCTAGACGCTGGACAAGGAAACTGGAGAGAGAAGTGAAGATGATTCTGCTCTGGAGCATCGTATGCAGGCAGTTCTCACAGGTTGCCTCAGGCAGTCAGCAGTGCACAAGTGTCTGGGATAAGAGGGCACTTAGGAGTCTCACGGGCCAAAGCAGCCCTCTTGGCAAAAGTCAATTCCCATGGCCTTAGCCATATCCTGTGGTAGCTTATATTTTTTATAGGGGCCATGATTGGCTATGCCGACCTTTTTCCTTTTCTTGGATGATCACTGACCTTCACTGATGTTTCTCTTCTAAGTAACCTTTTCTATCCTCTTCTCTTGGTCCAGGGAGTTTTCCTGATGACTCCCTTTCTCCTTCTTCACTCAGGCAATCTCATGCGCTCTTTTCTCAAAGTAGGCAACTCATTTGCCAGGACTGAACTGCAAAAACGTCCATTTTTTCATCGTTTTATGTTCCATCTCTTCATCTACCACAATTCCCTATTGTTCTAACCATTGTGAACAGGTAGGCCATGCACATGGAGATGTTTGGGAGCAGCTGGGCACCTAGGTCCAGAGATTGGGAGACAGATTAAGGGTTGGGAACTTTTTTTTAAAAAATGTAAACCTTCACTTTTGATTAACATCAGCATTAAAACGAAATCTCTGAATTTGCTGCACTGGAGAAGGGAAAATGTAATGAAAACTATCACAGTGTTAGCAAAATGGTTATATTTACATCATTCACATTGGTAGCCCTGTCCCACTTTGAGCTTCCAGGAGCCCAGTGAGATTAGCTTGCCATAAAAATAAAAAGTTATGGTTAAAGCAGCAACCATTAGTTGAGCATCTACTCTGTGCCAAGTCATTTTTACATGAGGCAATAATGGTGACGTGGTGTAAGCAAATGGGCTCTGGAACCAGAATGTTTGGGTCCAAATATCAGTTTCCAACATAACTATATGATTGTCAGTAAGTTACTCACTTAATCTTCTATGTCTGTTTTGTTATCTGTATGATTAGAATAATAACAATTGTCTCTAGACTTTTTCTGCAGGCAAATAAATTACACTACTTAGCACTTAGAATAGTGTCTTATACATGGCAAACAGTAAATAAATATCAACTGTTATTATTTTTATGCATGATGATACATTGTCCACACAATTATCTATCGAGGAAGGGAGGATTTTTCCATTTATCAGTGAGAAAACTGAGACTCAAAGATGTTTTCAAAAAACTGTCAAATATCTCAGAGTGAGAAAGGGCATGAAGTTGCAATTTGAATCCCACTGTGTGACTAGCGATCATGTCCTTTTCACGTACAGTGAAAAGGACATGATCACCAGTCACACAGTGGGATACAAATTGCATTAAATACAGATGATTGACTTTAAAAAGTATTTCTTTTTCTCTTGGATGATTGTTCTGGACTAGATATAATTGACTTCCGTCTAGCACAGTTTCTAATGCACAGGGACTGCATGAATGGCAAGTAGCTGTAATCATCATCTATTTCACCATGAACTATTTAAAACTGACCTAAATGGATATAATTCTCTAAATTTTTGGTAGAACCATGTAGCTTACCTCTGCACTCAGTTTCTCACACAAAATATTCTCTCTCTCTTTCTTTTTTTTTTTTTTTTTTTTTTTTGTGGTACACGGGCCTCTCACTGTTGTGGCCTCTCCCGCCGCGGAGCACAGGCTCCGGACGTGCAGGCTCAGCGGCCATGGCTCACGGGCCCAGCCGCTCCGCGGCATGTGGGATCCTCCCGGACCAAGGCACGAACCCATGTCCCCTGCATCAGCAGGTGGACTCTCAACCACTGCGCCACCAGGGAAGCCCTCTCTCTCTCTTTCTTAATCTCTCTCTCTCCCTCTCTCAGATTTGGTCCATGATAGGAAGAAGGATTTACACTTCATTATTATTTCATTATTTTACATTTATATTTGATGATAGAGAAATTGCATACAGTAAAATAGTAGGTCATCAAATACAACAGAATCACTGAATAATGGACAGAGGAGTTAAAATGTCCTGATTTTATTCTCGGTTTTCTATTGAAAACAAATAAGAAATTATAATATGAAAAATTCATATACACTAGATACAAACCAGCTTCTTCAATAACATTGAAAGTTGTTTTTTTAGATGTTTCTAATTTACTTTTTGTGGTGTGCAGTTCTACGAATTTTAGTATATATATAGACTTATGTAAGTACCAGTACAATCAGGATACAGAGTAATTCCGTCATCTCTGAAAGCTCCCTTAAAGGTAATGCTCTACGTGAGTCTTTGGAAAATAATAAATAAAAAGGTTAAACTCAGAGATACAAAAAGGAATGAGAAGATAATGGAAAAAAATATTTAAAATTTGAATAAAATTTAAGTTCTTCTCCTGACTCTGCTGCTTATTATCTGTGTAATTTTGTGAACATCTTTAATTTTTCAAGCTCCAGTTTCTTCATTTTTAAAATAAGAAGGTTAGGCTAAATGAGTCCCTACTACTCTTACTTGGTTTCAAATTCTGGAATTATGATTCTGTGTAAATCACATGAACCCAAACATTTCAGAAAGAATCCTTACTTTTCTTGCTAAATAAATATATTTCTTCTATTCCTTCTTTATGATCTACTCCTGAGATGTAGTCTTTAATCTCATGTTTATATTCATTTCTTAATCTACCCATTGGAAAAATGACTACAGCACATAAAGTATATAGCATCACATTTTCCTTAATTTCCTCTAGAATGTATGATTTGAATTATGGTTTCAACATTGTGATGACATTTTGCTATATTGCTACTTCAATGTGATATTTTGATTGATAAATTGTAATAATTTTTAGTAGCTTATCTTCAACAAAAGAAGACGAAACCTGAGGAATGACAAGTGACTTGAGAAACTCCAACTTTCATGCTGTCCTCTTTATTGCATTTTCTGGAAGTTGTGTTCATGTGATCCACCTTGGCAAGACAAGGTTAAGGAAAATATGTGTGTCCTCCACCCAGGGTTTTCTATAGAATTTCTGTGGTGGCTGACGAGTTTAACAGATGATTTAATCAGTGCAATTTCCCCGTTTCATCTGTGCCGTTTCCTCTGAACTCCAGGAGACACTGTGCTTGGAAATGAGACACTTGGCGCCTGAAATAGTGCCAGCTTTTGTTTATTGCTTCACAGGCCCAATTTTATGAGATTAGTGGCAGAGCGTTCCTTCATTAAGTCACTAAATCTCATTTCCCCTGAAGGCCATTGAGCGCCTCCCTGGGTGTGAAGATCTGGCTGGAAGGTGTCTCCCTGTGGTTAACTGCCCATTGATGTTGGGCCAGTCTTTTTGCAGGGAGTGGGGAGGACACTGGGAAGTGAGCGGTGGTCCCTGTCTGCAGGTATTCCCTCTCCCAGCTGCCTGTTTGAGAGGATATAACCCAGAGGGAAGGTGATGCAGGTCAGCTATGAATGTGTGCAAGTTGGAGTGAGCGTATGTCAGCTACATTCATGTCTCTGCAGCCAGGGAAAGGGTGGAATCTACTTTTAGTGTCAATTTATCATTATCGACAGTGGCTGTAGGCATAGAGCTTTCTCACAGACTAGAAACTCCTGGTACTCAAGGAAAGCCACTAAGTAGAATGAAAGGTCATCATAAGGGCTCTTGATTTGAACATGCTTCGGTCAACTGAGAATTTATTTTAACCACTGAGTTTCAGTGTGAGTTTCTATTAACCAAGAATCTTTCTGTAGCCTGGAGGGATGCAGAACAGACTGGCTATTTAATACAACAAACCCATGATATTTGTGGATTCACCCTTGGAGGACTCAAATCATTTGCAAGCAACCCTAATGTGCACTGTGAGACTGATTGCATGGGAACAGGCCATTAACTGATGGGTGAATCTAGCCAACCACCAGCAGCTAAGTATTGATACTTTTTTGCATTCTCCATTTGTTACCGTATAGCTTTCTGTGCAGTGATTTAAGCATATTTCTTTGTAATGTATGATGGACAGATATATTCAGAGACCATGAGATTCTGGACAGAAATTTTATTTGTGAAAAATTAAGTGGTCTTTAAAGATCTATATGTTGTGAACTTTAGATTTCCCAAGGATCTTTAGCTACAGCTCCCCCAAATATTGAGTCTGCTGTAGTGTAATTTGTGTCTGAACTATGGTAACCCTTTAACTTCTATTAACTCAGAGTAGAGATGACCTTGGTAGTAGCATGTAACAGTCCTTGAGCCCTGTAATCTTGATACTATTTTACTGTACATCCTATCAGAGAAAAAGTTTATGCATATACAGTAAGCCCCCTACATACAAACCTTCAAGCTGCGAACTTTCAAAGACGCGAACATGCATCTGCAGCTCCAATCATGTAAGTTAGTTCACGTGTCTGGCGCACACTGCCACGTGTGCATCCTGTACAACTGGCTGCATTTTGTGTACTTTACTGTACAGTACTATATAGAGTACAGTAGTGCAGTATCTTTATTTCAAACCCAGGATGTCAGGAAGCAAGCACAGAAGCAGCAGTGATGTAGCTGGTACTGCTAAGAAGCGCCAAGAGATAACGATGGAACTTGCTGTGCAACGTGAGGAGCTTACTAATGAAGACCTGATGGAATTGGAGGCCCAGAGAAAGGACGAAGAGAGACAAGAGGAAGAAGAAAGTAACTGAAGAACCGAAGAGATTCACGACGCAGGAAATGGCAAGGGGATTTTCTTTACTTGAGGAGGGACTGTTTTTGAAGCACAGGACCCCAATGTAGAAGAGTACATGAAGGTTGCAGCAGCTGTTCAGAATGCAATGTAGTGCTACCATGTCATCTATGATGAGAAAAAAAGAGCTACTACCCAGACATCAATGGATCATTTTTTTTCAAGAGGGTAGATAGAATTGAATCCAGTAAGGAACCAGAACCTGTGCCATCTAAGTCAGGTGTGAGTGAAATTGCAGCTCGCCCTCCGTCTCCTATTGTTGACGATCCTTCAGCTCTACCCTCTCCCACCTCCTCTCCCTCCTCCAGTCCGTAACTCTTCTTGCCTGTTCACTCGATGCCAGCCCCTGGATGCCAGCTGTTATACTGTACTTTTCAGAGTACTGTACTGTAAGATTAAAAATGTTTATTTTTTGTGTTTGTTTGTTTTTCATGTATTATTTGTGCAAAAAGTATTATAAACCTATTACTGTACAGTACTGTATAGCCGATCGTGTTAGTTGGGTACCTAGGCTAACTTTGTTGTACTTAACGAACATGCTCTCAAAACAAAACTCATTCATATGGAGGAGACTTACTGTAATGTCTTTGTCTGGTTTGCATTAGGGAAATACTGACCTCATAGAATGAGTTAGGATATTCTCCCTCAGTTTATACCTTCTGGAAGAGACTGTAGAGCATTGGTATAATTTCTTCCTTAAATGTTTGGTAGAATTCACCCATGAACCCATTTGGGCCTGGTGCTTTCTGTTTTTGAAGGGTAGTCATTATTAATTCAATTTCTTTAATAGATAAGAGGCCTATTTATGTTTTCCATTTCTTCTTGAGTGAGTTTTGTCAAATTGTGTCTTTCAAGGAATTGGTCCATTTCATCTAGGTTATCAAATTTGTGGGCATAGAGTTGTTCATGTTAAAATACCTCCTCCCGAATATTTTCACAGGTATTGACTTTGTCTCATCTCAAAGCACTGTTTTTTAAAAAATATTTTTACAAGGTATAATTTTTCAAATATACCATAGGCACAGCAGGTGACTGGCAGAGACAAAAAGTCAAATACTATAGGTTTCCCACCACTACCCCAGATCAGAACACGTCAGCTATTTCTAGGTCTTCATGTTTGAGTTCACCTCATTTTATCAGTGAGCACTCTGCTTGTTGTCTTTGAATGGGAGATATTAACAACACTGTTATAGGAATTAGTTGAGAAAAGAGAGGTGGATCATTTATTTCCAGATATAACCACAAGTAAAACTGAGAATTCTTATCACCGTACATGTGTCTCATCCACTTCTGGATGAGACCTGCAAGAACTAAAATTAAAAAGTAGAGGTCTAGCAAAACTTTCCCTGCTTGTTGTAATTTAATAATAATGATAATAATAATAATAATTAAAAGATGTAAAACCTCAGACAAATACTAAACTACATAGGATACCAGGAGTGTAGATGTAAACTAGGAATGTTGTAGGCAAACCAGGAAAAGAACATACTTTGCAATTCTATGAATTCAGTGCAATTTTAATAACAACAGCAACAAGTTTTCTAGTAGTACCTAACAAACTAATTTTTAAATGTATATGAAAATGTCAAAGAACCAAGACACTCTTTTAGAAGACCAACAAGGTGAGAGGACTTTGCTATTGGTAATCAAAATTTATTATAAAGCTACAGTAATTGGGCTTCCCTGGCGGCGCAGTGGTTGAGAGTCTGCCTGCCGATGCAGGGGACACGGGTTCGAGCCCTGGTCTGGGAGGATCCCACATGCTGCGGAGCAACTAGGCCCATGAGCCACAACTACTGAGCCTGCGCGTCTGGAGGCTGTGCTCCACAACAAGAGAGGCCTCAACAGTGAGAGGCCCGCGCACCGCGATGAAGAATGGCCCCTGCTCGCCGCAACTAGAGAAAGCCCTCGCACAGAAACAAAGACCCAATACAGCCAAAAATAAAAATAAATACATTAAAAAAAAATCTACAGTAATTAAGATTATGCAGTATTTGTACAAGGATGAACTAACAGATAAATGGAATGAAACAGAGAGCCCACACATAGAATTATTAATGTATGAATAGTTGAATTATGAGAAAGTTGATACTGCAGAGCTTTGGGATAAAGATAATTTTTAATATCTTATGCTAGAACAACTATATATCTACATTTTTAAAATGGTCTAAATATGGAAGCTAAAACAGCAAAGCTTCTAAAAGACAGTATATGGTAATATGACATCAACAACTCAGCAGAGGGAAACATTTCTTAAAAGAATTTAAACAGCACTAAACAAAATAAATGAGGGATAAATTGGACTACATCAACATTCAAAACTTCTGTTCATCAGAATTGAGAGTAAAGAGGCAAGCCAGAAAGCTGGAGATTTTTGAAACACAACCAAGAATTCCAAGCAATTAAAAACCAAAAGACAATCAACACAATAGAAAAAGGGTTAAGGGCCTTTAAATAGCATTTGCAAAAAGAAGATAGCTAAATTGTCAATAATCATTTGAAAAAGTGTCCATGCTCATTAGTCTTCAGGGAAATGCTAATTAAAATCACAAGATATCACTATACACCCAGTTAACTGGCTAAAATTGAAAAGATTCCCAATCACCAATATTGGAGAGAATGTGAAGCAGTGGGAGCTCTCTTTTACTGCTGATGGGAATATGAACTGGTACCACCTTGGAAAACTATTTTGACAATATCTACTAATGTTGCAGAAAGATGTAATCTCAGATGCAATAATTGCATTCCTAGGTATATTTCCATCAGGAACATATACCCCCAAGAGACATGCAGAGAATATTTTTAAAGCAGTATCATCTGTAATTTTCCCAACAGTAGACTAAATAGCTAAAATGTGGCATGTCATACAACAAAATGCACCAAAAATGTTAAAAGCTACAGCTTTTCACAATAACATGATGAATGCCATAAACAAGCAAAAGGAGGTAGAGAAGAATAGTGTATGCTTCACAGTATTTACATAATAAATAAAGTTCAAAAACAGGAGAGGTTATACAAAGTGATTAGTAAGGATACATACTTCGGAGGTAAAATTACAAAGAAAAACAAGGAAGTGATTAAATCAAAGTAATCCTTGTGATTATATTTAAGGGAACAGGGGTGGACAATTCAATGGAGACACAAAGAGGGTGGCAATGCTTTATCCTTGACCTGATGATGGTTACAAGGGTGCTCACTTCGATAAATCATTAAGGACTTTGTTGTGTGTGCATATGTGCATATGTGCGTGCAATTTTCTGTATTTTTTCTATATTTCAAATTTTTTTAAAAAAGATAAAACCTACTGTAACAACTGTTCACTCATCTCACCTCATTATTTGGAGTAGATTAAGCTCAGCTTCATTTGCCTGAACTATTTTTAATGCTCACCATGAAAATACTTAACAGCCCGTTGGGTGGAGGTTTAGGTGAGGATTTCATAAAATGTCAAGTTAAGACTGAGAGCAACAAACACTAAGTGTTGTGTTGCCTAAATCCTGCCCAGGTGTGTGTGGAGAAATAAAAGCTGTCCTCAGAGATGGTTTATCTCTTTTATGGCCTTTGGTGCATGCAGCTCAAAGACCTGCTGATAACCCTGCATGATTTCGGTGAATCCTCAAACACTTTTTCGTAGCTGTGGAGGGAGCGCAGTATAGTTGAAGGAGCATGGACTTCAGAGAGCACAGATGTGAGTTCTACTCCTCTCTCTTTCCCTCATCACCATAGCTACCTTAAGCAAGTTACTTCACCAAGCCCCAATTTCCTCTTAAATGATGTGGAGGTGATAGTATCTTCCACACTGGATGGATGTGAGAACCAAGCAAGATAGGAAGCACAGCATTGAACTAAGGGCCTTGCTCAAAGCAGATGCTGATATATGGTACTTACTTCTTGTCCTTCACTGTTTAATTGTTTTCCACCATTTGTAGCAAGTGATTAATTGGCTAGTAAGTCCTAAATAAATGTCTACTGATTGTGTGCATGCAAATGCATTCCCTCTCTTTTTCTCCCTCTCCCCCACCGCATCCCAGTTAGATTCTACTCTGAACTTCCAAATGCCTCAGAATTTGAAACAAGGTAAAAGACATTTCTTATAAAGGAACTCACTACTTCTCAGCATCATCCCCTCTACAAAAAAAAGAAGGTGTTTTCTTGGTTAGTTTGCCTACTACGCTACTAAATTGTAACATATACCTTTACTCAAAGCTATGAAACTAAATTGGATCAAACTAGCAGCAAAATACATAAAATGACTTAGTAAATTGAGACCACAAAAGGCAATGTTCCCTTACCTCTAGATGTTCTCTCACCTCTCTGCTCTACACAGTTCCTTGAAAATACAATAAAAATGAATAAATCTTAAGGAAATTCACACACTCAAAACTTTGGTAGAGGGCTTCCCTGGTGGCACAGTGGTTGAGAGTCCGCCTGCCGATGCAGGGGACACGGGTTCGTGCCCCGGTCCGGGAAGATCCCACATGCCTAGGAGCAGCTGGCCCGTGAGCCATGGCCGCCGAGCCTGCGCGTCCAGAGCCTGTGCTCCGGAGAGGCCCCAACAGTGAGAGGCCCGCGTACCACAAAAAAAAAAAAAAAAAAAACTTTGTTAGAATTGTATCATTTCAAGGGAGTGTCAAGGGTTTGCTTGATTAATGTTTTCTTGTTTCCTATTCCACATGCTTTGGGATTTTCTAAGTTCTTGTTTTCAAAGCCAGACTTCCCTCCTTTCCTGAACAGCCTCTCCTACCTAATATTACAAAGGAGAAAACAAAGTCAGAGCTACAATTTCATTTTCATTTGAAACCCAATTACTCAATTAAGTTCAGTAAATATTTTTGAGGACATTTTGGAAGACTTGTGGTCAGCAATGAGGTGGATAAAATAGTGAGTAAGGAGAAGACCCTGTCCTCAAAATAATGTTCCAAAGCGCAAAGCAACACAAATATCCAAATAGGCAAAATTCACTGCAGTTCAATCCCAAAGCCACCATCAGGGAATACAATCCTCTACAGCTTCCAAAAAAGAACAAAGAGAGAGAGAGAACATGTAATTGAAAGGGTTCCTGAATCTAGTACCTGCATGAGTCACTCTCAGATCTATCTTATTCAATTCTCACAGCAACTACATGTAGGATGAGAAGTTACCAATTTGGTCTAGAATTCAGGTTTTCGGTCTTCTGCTCCTTTGCATTTTAGCATGGTTTCAGAACTCTTAAAAAAAAACAACAACAATAAAGAAAAACCTTCCTGTGAATCCTTTCATCATGCCTGTATGATGTCAATTTTCCTGGTTAAAATGACATTTATCAAAGTCATCTCTCCTGGTGGTCCAGCTCAGTAGGTGAGCTCCATTATCTCACAGTGGGGCAGTTCTTCTCATTTTATTTTCTAAACTTTCATTTTCAGGGAACAGTAGATTAACCTTTTCTATCCTCAGTGAATTCTCATTTTGTTATGGAGCACACCATGGTTCCAATGAACCACATTCTTTCAAAACTGGCCCAAATCTAAATGACAGGATCACCCACATGCTCATTTTTAATATCTGGCTTGAAAATTATCTGACAAGTGCAGCTGATTTTGTGCACCCTGAATATTTATGGCACCTGAATGAGTTATAATTCTTAAACAAAACACCTTTGCCTTACATTTTCCATAATTAACTAGCATGAGGCTGTGGTTAAGTAACAAGACTTAAAAGGATTCTGCAAAGTTAATGAGTGGCACAGTTAATTATACAAGTATAAAAATTGGAATCTGTGACAACATACTGTAGGTTATAAATTTAATTTAATTTGGTTTTTATCATTTCCATGTGTTATTCCATTGAAAGTCCACATGAAGGGCATGGGGAGCTTCCCACTATTCTAATCTATCTGTTGTTTTCACTTGTACTTTTACTGGCTTCCTGCATTTTTGTCGGTTTTCAAAAGCAAGACTTACTGTCAGAAAGCTAATATTATTCCTTAAATATTGACAGTGATATAATGTAAGAACAGTTGTTGGATTAATTCTGAAATGCAAGCTACCAGTAAAATCAATACTTCAATTCTGAAGATTGAGGGCAAAATTAAATTATAATCCTGGGGAAGATTTTAAAATTATCTTATCCAAAGGGAGCCCTCCTACACTGCTAGTAGGAATGTAAATTGGTACAGCCACTATGGAGAACAGTATGGAGGTTCCTCAAAAAAACTAAAAATAGAATTACCATATGATCCAGGAATCCCACTCCTGGACATATATCCAGACAAAACTATAATTCGAAAAGATACATGCACCCCTATGTTCATAGCAGCACTATACACAATAGCCAAGACATGGAAACAACCTAAATGTCCATTGACAGATGAATGGATAAAGAAGATGTGGTGTATATATATATATATATACATACACACACACACACGCACAACGGAATACTACAGCCATAAAAAAGAAAGAATGCCATTTGAAGCAACATAGGTGCACCTAGAGTATCGTACTAAGCAAATTAACTCAGAGAAAGACAAATACCATATGGTATCGCTTACATGTGGAATCTAATACGATACAAATGAACTTACCTACGAAACAGAAACAGACTCACAAAGAGAACAGACTTGTGGTTGCCAAGGGGATGGCAGGACAAGGGAGGGCTGGATTGGGAGTTTGGGACTAGCAGATGCAAACTATTATATATAGAATGGATGAACAACAGGGTCCTACTGTATAGCACAGGGAACTATAGTCAATATCCTGTAATAAACCATAATGGAAAAGAAAAAAATTTTAATAAATAAATAAAATAAAATTATCTTTTCCGTAAAAGAATAAGAACATGTGTGATGATAAAATAAATTTCAATGGGCCAAATATCCTAACCAGCAATTGTCTCTATCCTGTGGAAGAATAACACAAGAGAAAAAGAGCTTAATTATATCATGAAAAATTTCAGTCAGATTCCTGACATTCAGTCCTTAAAATGAATATCAGTAAGATGTGGTAGAATTTTAAAAATAGGCTGCAATCTCAATACTAGGTAATGTTTGAGAGGTTTTCCAGTTGCAATATCATATATTTTTGTGATAGCTAAACCATGGGGGCTTCTTAAGTTAGCAATTCTTTCAGAGTTGAAAAATCTTTTTAAAACACAACTAGATCTTTATTCGTGCTCTGTCAGATCTTAAGTATGGTTATTTAAAATATGAATCTTTCAACACCATTCACCTATAGTGCACCAGCCGCTGACTAGGAAATAGTGAGGCTGTTACTTCCATCTGAAGTAAGAGATGCTGAGGGAATTCCCTGGCGGTCCAGTGGTTAGGACTCTGTGCTTTCACCGCGGTGGCCCAGGTTCAAACCCTGAGTGCGGAACCAAGATCCCGCAAGCTGCATGGTACAGCCAAAAATAAAATAAAATAAAATAAAAAGTTAAGTAAGAGATGTTGGAAGTCTCTCCATCAAAGCAGGAGACAGTCCAACTGAAGCTATTGGTAGATGCTTAGTTGGGGACGAGATGTTAGTAAATGGGGCCCATGAAGTGCTGCCTTGAGCTCAAGTCTTCTAGATGATCAGATGAGGACTGAGGTAGACAAGACTCCGAAACAGAACAGATCAGAAGAGTGGGAGATGTTGAACACAGTTCGATCCTTTGCACACATGTGGTCTCTTAAAAACTTCCCTGCAAAATCCTGAATCTCACTGTTACTGCCTCATTATTAAATAGCATCACGTGTGATCTTTGGAGTATTCATAGTGTTAATCTTCGATCACACTGATGGCTGTCCCCCAAAAGTTTGCCCTCTCTATTTCATAGCCTGGTGTTGACTCCGGGAGGTACTGGCCCAGTCAGAGATGCATTTCAGGTTTGTCCATGTGACTAGTTCCCACCCAAGGAAGATGAGAAGAAGGATTGTGTCATCTCCATCCTGAAGCTTTTAAGAAGCAAATGGATCTGGAGGAAGAGAACTCAGAGGCCCTGGGAGATGGTAGAATGAAAAGGTGGAAAGATATTGAGTTCCCTGAGTAACCTCATGGAGGAAAACTCTCCACTAATCAGGAATACCCACATTGGACTCTTACAGAAGTGAGAAGGAAAGAAAATTTGGTGTTTATTAATCAGACCACCTAGAGTAACCCTACAACTCCAAACCCTAGGACAAAGTAAAAGAAAAATACAGATACGTAGATTTTTATTTGAATTTCTGGCTGGGGAAATGTCATCATTTTATTAAGGATTAAAAAATTATTGGCACAGGTTAGGATCCTTGTTGAGACAGATTATCAGTTTGGTAACTGAGAAACTGAAACGGATTTAAAACGCGATTGAGAATAAGAGTGTGAGGGAGGAACAAAGGACATTCAGTGTTTTTCTGGTCCAGAAATACTCAGACGAATTATTCCATCTCAAATTTATCCTCCTTGATATGGCTAATATCCTTCTTGTTTATTTGCTAAAATATCAAGTCAGATTAAAGATGTGACAGCACATGAAAACTGTCAGGTACTAACAAACGTAAAGCAATATCATTGCTAATAAATTAAGGTAATCAGAACAGGTCTGTAGATAGAAGAATAATGAAATTATATTAAATTCATTTATCTTTCAGATTAAATTGAGAAGTTTGTGGAAATTTGCAATTACACTTTAATATAGGAGACAGAAGTCTAGAATTAAAATGAGAGTGAGAAATAAGTGGGTGATATATTTAAGAATGGCTAAAGTTAACATTTCAATGCAAAGAATATGTCTTCTTTTAGAGAATAAAAATATTTGGACAATTAGGAAGCAGGTTGTTTTAAGACATAGCCATTTAATTGTGTATTTTTAAAAAATCTGTCCAATTTGCTGAATAATTATATTTCATATTTTTAAATAGACCACATATTATTCCATAAAGAAAAACTAACAGATTTGAGATTTGTATTTATTTACAAGTTGAAAGACTATTTTAATTGTTTTGATCTGTTTCTGAGAACTTCTATGGCAACTGTCACCATACTTTATAGATTTTCAGATAAAGCCATTAAAAAAATTAGAAACCTTTCAGTCAGTGAATTTTTTTGTAACTCCAATAAAATTAAAGAGTATGGAATATGAGAAGAAAGTAAAAAAAAGAGAGAGAGAGAGATGTATTTTTTTTTAATCTTTGCTTATGTGAGCTAATTATCTTGGGAAAATATTTCCAGATATTCCTAAAGGGTGACAAAGGACTAAAAGGTATCAGAGAAATGGCTCAGGAATGTCAAGTACCTAACTCTCAGAGCTGAGGATTCTAATTGTTCACCTGAGGGATCCACCAGGTTCACTCAGCAGCTTCAGTTATTTACCTGGACAGGAAGGCATGTGAGTTCTCCCCTGCCTTGGAAGACATTAACGCAGCATCTTGTTGACTTTCCCTATACACCACCAACCATGCCATCCCTGCCAGGACTTTGATGGTGGCGGGCTAAGCCACGCCCCATAAAAATATGTTCATCAAGGCTCTCAGAGCCTGGCCTGTGACTCACCTACTTAGTTCCACTGTGCTTGAGGACCATTCTGCTCCTTAGCCCAACCTAGGTCTCCCTACTTCCACCCCAAGCTATTTGCCTACTTACTGGCCCCTGGATCTCTTTGCCACCTCTGCTACCCACTGTGGCCATGTCACCTATGTCACTTTTCAGCTTTCCATCTAATATTTCACCAAGGTCTCACCTAGTCCTGGGGCCATTCTTTCTGGACCTGGATGAGGTTGCTGCCACCCAAAACCTGGTACTACAACATATACAAACTGGGGAATGTGAGGGTCTAACGTGGGATATTCCAACACTTCAGAATACCAAAACCAAGTTAATCTCCTTTTATTCAAAAACATGAAAACAGACAACAAATAACAGTAAAATAATAATAAACAGTTTCATATTTATATATATATTTAATACTTAGAAAAATTAAGTTTTAAGAATTTCTTTAATTTAAAGGAAAACACTAAAGAAATCAATGTAAATATTTTAATTCACTAAGAGAAAAGAAAAACCAGAGACACAGGGCAAACAAAATTACAAGAAAGCACGGAAAACAGAAAATATGAACAAGATAACTGAAGTAAGAAATTAAATCTTACTTTTTTTGAACCCAAATCCTTTATTTCATATAGTTTTTCTTCTCAGAAATTTCATTTCTAGGATTTTATTCTAAAGAAAGAATGACTGATGTGTCAAAGACAGCTACAAGGTCATTCACTGCAGTTTTGTTTACTAATGCAAAAATGGAAATAATGTAAATGGCCAAAGAACCTATTTAAAAATTATGATACAGTGAGATGCAATCTGCCGTTAAAAATATTTTCATTAGGGCTTCCCTGGTGGCACAGTGGTTGAGAGTCCGCCTGCCGATGCAGGGGACACGGGTTCGTGCCCCGGTCCGGGAAGATCCCACATGCCGCGGAGCGGCTAGGCCCGTGAGCCATGGCCGCTGAGCCTGCGCGTCCGGAGCCTGTGCTCCGCAACGGGAGAGGCCACAGCAGTGAGAGGCCCACATACCGCAAAAATATATATATATATTTTTTTTCATTAACTATATGAAGTGATATAAAAATTTCAGAATATTTTATTTAGTAATAAAGAGCACTAAAAACAATGGGATCTCACATTTAGAATACTTATTTTGCTTGCTAAGTATGTATGTGTGTATATGTATATATAAAAAATTAAAAGTATATATCAAAATATCAACAGTTGGGGGAGGAGATTGTTGATTTACATATAACTGATCCATAATCCCGAATTATTCTGCAAGAAACACACTTTCACTTCTGCAATAAAAGAATAAAAATGTATATATAATCTCAGATTAGGCTAAAAAAAATTTAAAAACCTATTTGCAAGAGATGCACCTAAAGAAAATAATAGGAGAGTTTAAAAACACAAAGATGAGGAAGAGTTTAGAGGTAAATAAAGTTAAAAACAATTGAAGATAAAGCCATTACTTGTACCAAAAAAAAGTTAAATGAATTAAGAAAAATTTATTTAATGACATTATACAGCCATTAAAATCATGGCTCACTCAGTATTTATTAATTAATATCTTATGATACAGTATTAAGTTAAAAAAGACACCAAACTGTATGTATATTACAAGCCCTATTAATAAAACATGCAATAGATATGACATATTACATTAAACTAATATATTAAATACACATATAAGAAAGTTTAATATGACTATATTATGTACAACACATATTATTACATATGCATTATAAAAACAGACTGGAAGAAATAAAGTAAAACATTCATAATGATTTTCCTGGGTGACTCATTATAAGTGATTTTTTTCAATGTTCATAACATTTTTTCATGTTTCTATACAAATATATTGTTTTTATAATCTGAGAAAACATTTAAAATATAAAATAGGTATTAGCTATTAAAACCAGTCATTTCACATGATATAAAGATAAGATTAGAAGAGGTAAATAAATGAAAAAGTAACAAAAAGTTAAGCTTTTCTTGTGTTTTTTAAAATAAATTCACTAGCGTCATTGCACAAAATCTAGAAACACAGAGAATGGTATTTTTAACAACAGCAGCAAAAATCAATCACATGAATTTCCTTTTTTTAACATTTTTGAAGTTGTTCTAAGATTCAGACCTTGGAAATGAAAAATTTTAACATGCAATTGCTATTCTCTGTGTATGCAGGTGCTTACTTTCCTACAATTCATTCATGTCCAATGACATCACCAGCACTGGCAGGGGGAACAAAAGGGTACAGAGAAGCGCTATCTATCAACCTTTTAATTTGCTAAAATCCCTTAATGAGGACTAATAACCCTTAATATTCACTTGCTTGATAAACAAGCCATTTGATTGGAATGGAAGGTCAACACAGCCCGAGGCTATTTTCCTGCTGTTCTGTCAGATTTTAATGGCTGCTGGAGTGCAGTTGCTACAAATACACACACTAAATGCCCACCCATATATTTAAGCATGGACTTTAGAAATAAAGGAAATCACTGAACATGATGTATTTGTCAACACCTATCCTCCTGAGCCCGGGTCAGTCTTTGTGGTCGGACACTTAAACCTGAAGTTCTGGGGCAACGCTGACCTTATTGACATCATAATGGGCATAACTGGGGGAGGTGCTCAGAATCTGTGTGCCTAACTGTAGCCCTCTTTCTCCATCCCTGCTATGCTTGTCCAATCTTCGTGTTTTGCCATTTTCTTGTTTCCTGACCTGTCCTCCAGTTTCTTTCCCCAGAGTCCTGCCCACTTAGCCAGGACTTTGATATTGGGTTGGCCAAAAAGTTCGTTCGGTTTTTTTCCATAAGACGTTGCAGAAAAACCCAAACGAACTTTTTGGCCAACCCAATTTCTCTATATTGGAAGCTACTTTCACCATCGGGTACACTGATCATGACGTTGAGAGCATCTGTCTCCACAAAGTACCGACCACCAAGCCCAATAACCGTAATGCGTGTACTGACCTGTTTGAATATAGTCTCTACCTGGACATTAGAGAGGCCAGGAGTACAGGTTCTGGAGTCAGACCACTGAGTTGCAGTTCTGTGTCAGTTGCTTACTAACTGTCTGAATGGGAATGAGCCATTTAATTTCCCTAAGCCTGTGTCTCCTTCTGAGAAAATATCTCCAAGGGGTTATTTTGGGAATTAAATGAGATTCTATAATAAGAAGCCAAGCATATGGGCAGCACTTAGGACATCTAGGAGTAGGCTACCTGTGGATAGCAAGAAATATATATAAGATCTTCAAGAGCAAGAAGAATTATGAGAACCTGCAGAGCCTTCTGCCCAGGATGGAAGACTTAGAGAAGATGATTGGGTAGGGATAACTGGGTGCAGGAACTAACTGCTGGGATTATGATTCAAGGTTAAATCTTTGTCCTATGAAAATCTAGAAGTCTAGATATCTAGGTATAAGATTAGTGCCAGGAAAAAAGCAAGACTATAAATTTACCTGAAAAGCTATGATAAACCTTAAATTTCATTCAACAAGAAAGATAATTATCTCTAGAGCAATAGATGGGGATGAAAATGTAGATGTAGGTGAAAACATAGATGCTTTGGGGTTTGGAAGCATGTCTAACTGAAAGTGAGAGGGTCATTACAGTCACCTTTACTCCTGAGCCATATAAATCCATCTAGAGGACTGCTGACCCACCAATCTTGCTGAAGTGCTGCAATGACCATCAGCCAATTCATCTCTCAAAGCCCTTGAATGGATTATAGAATTACATATGATCTCTTCTGCATGACATCATCATATTGTCCAACTTTCCTTTGCAGCCTTTATCCCAATATGTTCCTACCTATTCTTAGTGCTCCAATGAAACACACTCTGAAACAAACTATGCATTTCCTGCCTTCATGGTTTTGCTCTTAACAATTTCTTCTTCCCAGAAATCCCTCCAACTTTGTAAATTCCTTGCAACTCTACCCATCTTTCAAGACCTGTCTCAAATACAATCTCACTGTATGATGCTGCAGCTCGAACTGTGTATAGAATATGTGGGTCCAGAAACCAAGGGATGAAAGTAGGTGCGGTCCTACTTACTGTCATTGCAAGTGACACTTGAGAAATTTGTGCTTATCGTCCTCATAACTTTAGGCTTTCAGGGCATAGAAGTCTTAGTTACCAGAGAGTAACACTTTCTCCAGGGGATACAATAAAAGTTTCATTGAACCAATCAAGATTTTAATTTTGCTGAGGTATAATTTACCCTTTTTAGTGTACAATTCTGAGTTTTGTTAAGTGCATATGATCAAGGTACCACCACCAAATCAAGATATAGAATAATTCCATCACTTCAAAATATATCCTCATGAACCTTTGTAGTCAAATCCTACCCCATCCTCCATGCCTCACGCCTCAATGTTTTCTACCCTTATAGGTATGCCTTTTCCTGAATGGAATCATACAGCATATAACCTTTTGAGTCGGGCTTCTTTCGCTTAGTGTAATGTATGTCATTGCTTGTATCAGTAGTTCATTCCTTTTTATTGCTGAGTAGTATTCCATTGTGTGAATGTACCACAGTTTATTTAGTAATTAACCAGTTGCAGGACATTTGCATACTTTTCATTTTTGGCTATTATGAAGAAAGCTGTTATAAACATTCACTTACAGGTTTTATCGTGCTTATGTGTGAATCTAAATTTTCATTTTTCTTGAGCAAATACCTAGGAGAAGGATTGCTGGGTCATATGGTAAGTGTATGTTTACCTTTACAAGAAAATTCCAAACTTTTTGAAAGTGGCTGTTCTGTTTTGCCTACCAGCATCATTTGAGACTTGCAGATATTCTGGATCCTTGCCAGCCCTCGGTATAGGTATAGTCCTTTATATTACTTTTTATAAAAAAAAACCAAAAAACTAGACATTCTAATAGAGGAATAGAAGTATCTCATTGCGGCTTTAATTTGCTGTTCGTTAATGACTAATGATATGAGCATATTTTCATGTACTTATTTTACATCTGTGTATCTCTTTTGGCAATGTGTCTCTTCAATTATTTTGCTTTTTATTGGGTTATTTTGTTTTCTTATAGAGTTTCGAGAATTTTTTGTATGTTCTACATAACAAGCCCAATACTAGATATGTGTTTTGCAAATATTTTCTTTCCATCCGTGGCCTGGCTTGTCTTTACATTTTCTTAACAATGTATTTGAAGAGCAGATGATTCTAATTTTCATAGTCTAAACTATAATTTTTCTATAGATCATGGTTTTGGAATCTTTACATAACAAAAGGTCACAAATCCTTTCTCCAGTTATTTTTATAGAAGTTTTATAGTTTAGGTCTTACATTTAGGTCCATGATTCATATAAAGTTAATTTTTGTATACGGTATATGGTATGGGTTGAAGTTCATATTTTTTGCACACGAATATTCAATTTTTCCAGTATCATTTGTTGAAATGACTACCTTTCTACAGTGAATTAATTTTGTTCCTTTGTCAGAATCACTTGACTATGTATGTGTAAGCCTATTTCTGAAATTCCCAATCTTTTTCATCAGTCTATGTATCTATCCTTTTTCTACTACCACACTCTCTGGATTTCTGTAGTCCTATACTAAGTCTTGAAATTAAATAGTGTGAGTCTTTCATCTTTGTCCATCTTTTAAAAAAATTATTTCAGTGATTTTAGTTTCTTTGCCTTTTCAAATTTTAAAATCAACTTTCCAATTTCTATAAAAATATTTTTATATTGAGTTCTTTTATATAGGACTAGTTTTATTTTTCTTCATATTAGCATCCAGCTTTCTAGCATTTTAAATGTTTGTAAGTATTTCCAGCATCTACTTGTATACTTTTCCATTGTGGGCTTTTATTCTGTTTTCAATCTAGTAGCCTTACAATATTTTTTGCAACATTTTATTATAAAATTTTTCAAATGTACAGAAAAGTTGAAACAATTTTAGTGAATATACAAATACCCACCACCTAGATTCTCTGATTAGATTTTACCCTCCTACTCTGGCTCTAAAGGGAAGATATCAGTGCAATTTATAAAATTTATATAATTTATAAAATTTCACTGATAAAATTTGGAAAGAGTCCTGTTGAATATTGACCGATGAATGCTGACAGTCACTCTAGGCTCTTCATGTCAAACACCAGTAAACAGGAAAGGAGTCACGCACTTGACTCTGATTGTCATGAGGAGGTAGGGATACTGTTACTCAGCGGGAGAATAGAGTAATACATTTGCAACCTGATGATAATGGGCATTTCTCTACCCTCTCCTACCCAGTGTTGATGGTAAATTGGCAAATGCAATGGTGTACATTGGCCTGTGAAGGGTATGGAAATCGAGGGCTCTGACCCTTCAGGGATTTGGATCAACCCACCAGGTAAGCCATCTAGACCAGCAGAGGTACCAGCCAGTGGGTGAATGTACTCTGGAATGAGTACAAGTTGTTGGAGACCATGAGTATCAGTTGCAGCTACAAGTCCTGCTGCAGGGGCAGGACTGAAGTTGATCAGACTAACCTTCTTCTTTTACATTTCCCCAGGAAAAGAAGCCAACCATAATCCAGGAAGAGCTGTTCCTAGATGAGGTAAGTTACTACTTAAAGCAAGTGAATCTGGGTGTAGCCTGCACCTAGATAGCCTGTTAGGCCCAGGTACTCATCTCCCTAGCTGCCAGGAGTGTTGGCTGTTAACAGCTCATGGCCGAGAAGGCAGATGGGAGCTGTCTCATCCTAGGTTACACTTCCATCCAGGGAAAGTCTGCTTCCAATGACTGGGCCCTACATCCTTCCCTAATTTGGGGCTACGTCCAAATCTCCCCATAGAATTGTCTGAGGCCTCCATCTAATGTAACTATATTTCTTTTCAATTTCTCCCTCTGCCCACCCTGCTCCTCCTAATTTCTTACAGGAGTTGTTTCTAAGAGTACTTTCCAGTAAACCCCCTGAATATAAACCTACTCAGAATCTGGTCCCTGGGTAATCTGTCCTAAGATACACTTGCACATACTGCATCTTTAGTGTTTCTCTTTCTGTGTATCTGAGGTGCAATCTAGCCCTACCTGGTCTTAAAGCTTCCTCAGGAGTTCATGATGCGCACTCCTGACTGGGAACCAATGGCATTAAGGATTGAGTTTTGGCAGTGTTTTGACCCAATTCTGGTAATCAATTTTTAAGAAAAAATAAATATATGCCTGTCAAAGGAAAGACTTTTGCCATGTTGAGATCAATTAGTGGTGACAATATAAATTTACCTTTACAGGAGAAATATAAATATGAAGGCAGATCATCATGACATTATTTATTAGAAGATTATGGTGATGGTGTACTGAATTAAACCTACAAGGCCAGCTGACTGGCCATGCGGAATATAAGAAGTGAGTCACCCAGAGAGGTCAACCATATCGAACGTCCTCTAGTCCTGCAACATTTCTGGTTCCTGCTAGTTAATAAAATCAATCTTATTTTGTGAGAAGAAATATTTAATTCTAAGTATCTGATAATGTCCAAACTAGTAACAAAGATTTAAGTTCCTCTAGGGAAGTGATTTTTTTTTTTTAGATGGTATAGACTCTACGGCCAGCATGTATTTCTCATTAGACAGCTGACTTTGTGTGTGAGTTTGGGCAAATCAATTTATATCGCTGGCTTCATTTCCTTATTTTCAAAATGTTCATGTTGAGATAAATACTCCTTAGGTTTCTTCTGACTCTACAAGATGTTGATTCTCTTCCAAAAAGGAAGACCAAGTATAAAAGAGATCTAACACTCAGTGTAAGAACGGTTAGTGAAAGGAAAGTTGTATTTGTCTTATATCCATTCATGAGATAAATTTTTAATCTGTATTTTGAGCTGGAATAAATGTTAGACAGCCTGTCCTCAAATGGCTTTATTTTAAACATGAGTAACTGACCTGAAGTTAGAGCAGCATTTAGCAAGTTGAGTATTTCATCCACTCAAATATTTGTTATTTCCTTTAGCTGTGCAATCAAGAATTGTGTAAAACATTCCTGACACATCTTCCCAAGAGACTTTCATTTATCTTCTCTGATCCTTAAAAATTTCTTTTAATAGTAAGGCTGAGAGAATGGTTCTATTGTTCTAAAAAAAAAAAAAAAGTTTAAGGAAGAAGTCACTTCCTTACTAGTAAAAGCAGATTTCCTTTCATCTGCTTCAACTTATTTTTAGCTCTCAAGGTATCACTGAAACAATCAGATATCCAGACCCCTGGACCAGTGATGCTTCAGATGCAGCCACTATGGCAGACAGGAAGTAGAGAAGAGCTTTTATGTGCTTTATATACTATTTATATATTATTCCTCTGAATATGATTTCTTTGGAAGACAGGGTCCTGCTGCTTTAGCAAGTCAGAAAAACATCTATCTAGAAGCCAAAGAGTTGACAAGACACTTAATATACTTTCTTTAAAAAGCAGAGAATCCTAATGGGATCACTATGGTCCCCTCTGAGTTTCTTGGAAACTAAATGGCATTGGAAACTGTGGAGCTATTTTTTTGTCCTCTGGTAAAGTTCTGCATGAGTAGTTACCTATCATCAGACATGTTATTTTATTATAAATTACTTTTCTTTTTATCTCTCCATGTTTGGCATTAGATTGATTTTTTAAAATTAGGTACATAGGTAGGTTGCATTATTTCTGAATTTTATTTCAGAACAGTAAAGCCAGTATTACAAAATAGTTGTTATAGAGAGGTTGAGAAGCACTAATTAAAAGAAATGTCATTAGAGGGTCGTGTGTGGTTGGCCTGTGTTCAAGAATAGGCAGTCTCTTCCTTGACGCCATCAGCACTCAAACCCATACAGAGGTTTGAGGTTTAGTCCTCATCTAGCAGAAAACACTATTCTATAGAAGAATCCTTTCGGGTATCTCTACAGCATTCCTCTAATGATCACACTTGCTGTACCAAGAGAACATTCTCCTTAAGTCAGTCAAGTGGGAAATAAGAGTTGTACATCCTTCAACTGTATTCCCGATGTCAATACATTTTTTAAAAATAGATACACTATGATTTTAAGGTTATAATGATGATCTGTGACCTATTTCTAAAATGTTGTGTTTTTTAGAACATTTTGAAATTGTTTATCTTAATATACTCAATTCTGAATTATCTATGCTTATGGGAGTCTGATAATGAACTGATATCTGAAAATTGACTCAGACAAGGCCAAATCTTTACCAACGCTATGAAAAGGTAGCATACAGTAACTGTCTTGTCACTACTTATTCTGGGGATATAAATGAGAATTAAAATTATGAGAAGGTAGGTAGCAGTAAGTGTGTGGGATGATCTGAATTAGAAACAATCAACTGAATTATTTTAGAAAAAGGTAAGCATTTTCTACATGATTGTATAAACTTTTCTGATTATTCAATACAAAAATACAATTCTTCAGTTAATTATAAAAATAAACCCAACTTCTACTCAGTGAAAAAAATAGATGCACCATGGTCTTTTCTAGACATAGAGACTTGAACGACTGAATTTGGAAGTAGACGGCAACTCTCAGGGAAGCCATAGCTTCTCTTCTAGCTGCTCTAGTTTCTGTTCAGCAATGGACTGACTGGCTGGTTTCAGCTAGCCTTATCCTTCATCCACTTTGAGTTCTGGTTCGGAGCCATAACATCACAATGCAAAATTCTAATTACAGGTCTTGGCTGGTGAATTCAAACTAGGCTTGATTATATTTAGACTAATTCTAAAATGGCATTTTAACAGAAAATACTAAAACTTCACATATTCCTATTAATCTGATTTCCACACTTGGTGCCAGGAACCCCAGCCAAGAAATCAACAGGGAAGCAAATCAAAATATTTCTTAGCTATACTGCATTCCAAAATTACCCACTTCATGCCAAATCCTATTGCCCATTCTTACCTATCACACCCCCCCCAAGGGAAGCACTTTAGTGAACATGACCATTTGTTTCTGGTTTGCTTCCAAATTAAAAAGGCATTTAGTTCCCCCTGTAAAGTAGCTATTGCCAAACAACCTGAATCTTTATTTATAGCTGGTTATTCATCTCTAAATAACCATGAAAAATAAAAGACATGGAAAATTGTAGAACCAAAGACTCTTGCTTGATATGAAATGGTTTCCAGCAAGTACATAATCTAAGCCTCTTTTTTAAAAATAAGATACTTGCAAGCTATTTAAGAATTGAAGTCACTAAAAAAAACCAGGCATTTTTTTGGACTAATTATTTTTACTAGAGATGTGCTAGTTTCACCAAGCACAGTCCTAGAATTGGGCTGCCAATCCTAGAAACGTCTTCTCAATCATCTTCCTATTTCCATTCGTCAGGCATCTTATTTGAGTTTTAGGCGTAGGACTTTGGAGAAGTTTTTGAACTACCAGGACAAAGTAGAGTGGACTAAAGTGGTTCTCTTCCCTTCCTCCTGGTCTACTCCATGGCTGCCATGTTATGAGACGTATTTGGACATATACCCACAACCCAAAGGTAAGCCAGACACTCTTCCCAGCCGTTCACAACAGTCAGAAAATCCAAGTATCATTTACTCCTTAGTAAATTCTCTTGAGCAAATCCCTTCTCAGGAGACAAGGGAATAACCCTATCCAGGCCCAAGGCTATACATTTATATGGAAAGACTGTTGGCCTAAGTTTTTACTCAAATCTATATACAGTGTATGTTATTATATTGTTATAGCAGGTTGCATGCAGAAAACCTCACTTTTCCATAGTTTTACTCAGTATATACTCCTATAGACTGTAATTCCACGGCCCTTTAAACAGTCTAAAACACACCTTTATGCTAGCGTCATTTTTTCTACTCTGTATGGTCTTTTAATGAGCCATGGATCTGAAGTCAATACCCTTTCCTAGCACAGACATTATACCCCTATCACACTGTAAAGAAGAAAAACATCCTGTTCAGAGAGACTGATTCCACTTAACCTGGGGACGCCAGAACCACGTGTTTTAGTTAACAAACATGGAAGAGCCCACTGAGCCAAATTAGACTTTATGAAATTCTAAATGCAATTCAATAGTGAGATAAAAGGCATTTCAAGCAGGTGCAAATCTCCCTCCTGCTCTGCTGTGAATGCTAATTAATGAGCTGCCCTCGACTACTGGGTAAAGATTTTTTTAAAAAGAGAAGTAGGCAGGAAAGGTCAGGTGTCTAAGGCTTAAAATTAAAGAGTAAATTTTAAAGTGTCATTAATTTTGGCATTAAAGCCAACATCTGGATAATAGATGGCCAAGAAAGAAAGAAAGGAGAGAGAATAAGAGACAAAAATGAAAGGCTTTTCAAGGAGGTGGATGTCTGCAAATGCCAAAGAAATGAAAGTGGTTAATGATGAGAGAGAAAAAAAAAATGAGATTTATAGCAGAAGGCAAAGACAGTCGATTTGTTCTGATGTCAATTTTTAATCTGCCTTGAAATTTCTTAAAATTCAACGTAACACATTGTATTGTATGGCATTTTAATGCTCCGTGTGCATTCAGTCTTAATAAATATGGCTGGCAAATACTGCTGTCTGTGCTTTACAATATTCCTCATGTATAACTATCCCAAATCCATGCAGAAACAACTCAAAAGTTCAGTCATAAAGAGTAGCATTCTTTCTGCTCAGTGAGCAATCTCATCTCGCTATACACCTTGGGGAAGTTCTGTATCTTCCATTGTTCTAGTGCTCTGTGAGTTTGTCTCATCCTTGAAGCAATATCTGTAGTAAAATTATTTCATCTGCTTCTGACATTTGAAAACAAATATTCTAATGATGTGGAAAATTATTTTACAAGAAGTTAATTTAATCTTTCCATTTCCACCACTTCTCAAGTTTTTGGACATTTTTTTCCCCCAGAGAGAATAATTAATGTAATTACTTGACAAGAATCTGCCTCTCTCTTTCCCCCTCTCCCTCTCTTCCTTTCAGTTTTTAAAACGATACCTACCCAATGTAACTTGTGCAGGGAATGTAAAATAAAAATGACATCTTAAAAAATCTGAAGTGTTATCACATTATTTTTTGAAGACTTTGGCATTAATGTCAAAAAAAAATGAACACTGGAAAAGGAGTCATATTTCTACAATATGTAGTGAATACAATAATGATCCTTAAAAGTCAATAAGTTATGTCACTGATAAAATAATTATAGTATTCTATTTTTCATTAAAATAGCATCACCAATTTCCCCATAATAATCTTTAACTAAAACAGACAGTGTCACTTTAATACAGACATATGACAGATGGTTTGCAGAGCAAGCCTCACAGGAAGAACTTGGGCACCTAGATAACTGGATTATTACCCTGACACCTTCATGTACCTCACTGCTATAGAATAACTTCCTTATCTAACTGACAAGGATTCAGTGATAGATGAAAATCATACTTAGCAATAATTTACAAGACAAAATCAGCAACTTATTTTACTGAAAAAGATGAAGTTAAAGTTATATTAACCAAGATAAATATTACAGTTAAATTATAAAAATGAACACTAATTTTACCTTATGTGAGAAGGTCACATCAGTATGACAGATTCAGTATTTTTAATTATCCTAATGAATAAATGTAGAAAAATTATTTTCATTTACTCTGTCACAACCTTATCCAGACAACCAACTAGCCTTAACATGGAGTAACTATGTTGATTACGTAGACAAAAACAACATTTGAGAGATGAAATGAATCCTTAACATTTAGAAGTATTATACCAATACGTACTAAATTACTGTTTTCATGCCATGCATGAAGTATGAGGAAGTACAAGTTGATGATAATTTTATACTTTTAGTGGGAGAGGAAATAATAAGACTGACAACATAAAAGATAACCTCAGAATTTTGCGTACATTTTAAATACATAAAATTTGTTTGGGAACAAAATGTATTGCCTTGTTTCTATATGAAGCTGAACATCTTTAGAGTCTACCCTGATAAGCACCAATCTTTTGTGTATATTTATCCAATACCATATTGATTTTTCCTCCCAGTAGCACCTACTATTTGCCGTGCACAGAAATGGAAATAGAGAGTTGCTGGATGACTTAAATTGTATGCAGAGGTAGCTTTGTTAGGAAAATGTCAATAACCTGCATTTCCTATGCCTGCTCCAATCTCACTGAGGTTCGTAATCAGTAAAGAGAGGTTAAACTCTAGCTACTCCCCAGTCCAAGGTAGAAGTTTCAAGATAATCTCAGGTTCATCAACACTGAATCAATAATTCATTACTCAGTATGTCTACCCTTCTCGGGGATAAAAAAGTAGTGTGACTATTAATATTTTTTCCTGCTTCTCCTCTCATTTTTCTTAAAATGACGTTGAAGTTGATTTAAGACAAAAAATGTTAATTTTCTACTTTTACCATTATTACTAAAGACATTTGCAAAGGTTTCTAATGAAAACACCAAACGATGAACAATGAATTTGTGAATTATGCAGAAAATAATTTTTCTATAAAATTAAATCCTGAGCATTAGGAGGTAAGGAGATCTTGAAGTTCAGCACAGCGTAATCCAAATGAATAACTTCTTACTAATTTATCAGCACCGCTCTACATCTGATTTGATAAAACATAGGTAACTTCTATAAAAAGAGAGATGGTTCGTTCACTGACAATCTGACTTTTATATCAGGGCACCGGCCCATACTCAATGTGAAGACGGTCCTGCTGTTCTAACAGATACTGCACATCTGTTGAACATCTTTAGAGTAGCCATGCTGATGCGTCCCTCCCCAGTTCTAAGAAAGCTGGCAATGCCCCTTCCCATGTGCAGAAGAGAGAGATTCTTTTTCTTTTCTTATTGAAGTGTAGTTGATTTACAATGTTTCAGGTGTACAGCAAAGTGATTCAGTTTTATATATGTGTGTGTGTGTGTGCGCACGTGCCTGTTCTTTTTTAGATTCTTTTCCATTACAGGTTATTACAAGATATTGAATATAGTTCCCTGTGCTATACAGTAGGTCCTTGTTGTTTATCTATTTTATATACAATAGTGTTATATGTTAATCTCAAATTCCTAATTTGTCCCTCCCCGCTCTTCCCCTTTGGTAACCATACGTTTGTTTTCTATGTCTGTGAATCTGTTTCTGTTTTGTGAATAAGTTCATTTGTATCATTTTTTTTCAATTCCACATACAAGCGATATCATATGATAGTTGTCTTTCTCCATCTGACTTACTTCGCTTAGTATGCTAATCTCTAGGTCCATCCATGTTGCTGCAAATGGCATTATTTCATTCTTTCTTATGGCTTCTTTAAGAGAGAAGTTACATGCTGCTGTGTAAAACAAAATGTGTCCATCAATCAATGAGAAGAGCTTATCCCATTGACTTCCTGTATGCAGGCAAATCCTCCACAGGATGGGGGACAGAGTACAGAGTGGGGACGGGACGGGGACAGGTCAGTTTCACTACAGCATGCTCTGGAGCACAAGGACAAAAAGAGGACTCTCCACATCTCCACTTTAAAACACAATTTGTTCCCTTACGTGCCATCTCCTTCGGTATCTTTTGTTTGATAGTGAAACCTGGAACTACAAGAGGACCAGGTGCTGACACGTATTTAAACATGCTGCGTGACGATGACTCTTGCAGCATTTCTATTTGTGATTGCTGAAAATAACTTCGTTACTTCATTTTTTTTTTAATCTTCACTTCATCCTTATGTTGTGAGCCATTTCATGGAGATGAGAAATTTAAGATCATTTTAAGCTCATTACAAGCATTTTTAGCAGATGAGACTGGGACAGGTAGGAAATTTAAAAGCCAATGTAAGGGAGGAATCCAAACAATGATACATGCTGCTTTAAACATTTTATTTTAACTGAAAATATAGATATATTGCCAATCTTCTGAGGTTGAAACAAGACCTTTTCTTTGAGTACACCTACTCTAATTGGCAGACCATGACTGTCTTTCTTAAACAAAATGCAACTGCATGCATCATTTCAACTTGGGTGTCTCCAAAGAGAAGTCTGCAATAAAGGGTTGACTTAGTAAACTTGGGTGTGTGTTCAAAGAAACAATTGGCTCCTGGGGGATAATCTCTAAGCCCTTAGAATACCCTGCCTGGTAAGACTGTATACCTGGGGCCTTGGGCCATGGCAAATAGTTTATGCTAACAGTGTAATGTGATTAATGCCTGTACTTTTGTCACCTAGGGCCCGGACCGCCACTCAGTTTGACATCTGGGAGAGCTGGAGACTGAGTAGGTCAGTCTGCTGCCTACGTGACTGGCCCCAGTAGGAACCCTGGACACAGGGTCCAAGTGAGCTTCCCTGGTTGGCAATACTTTCTATACATCCCATATCATTGCAGGGAGAATTAAGTGTTGTCCATACAGCTCCGCTGTGGGAAGCAAACTGAAACTCTTGCCTGGTCTCTCCCAGACACTATCTTACACACTTTTCACCTTTACTTATTTTAATCTGTATTCCTTTGCTGTAATAAACTATAACTATAACTATGAGTATAACAGCTTTTCTGAGTTCTGTGAGTCAGTGGAGTGGATTATCAAACCTGAGGGTGGTCTTGGGGATCCCCTGTACCAAAGTGAGAATTTAAAAATACTTACAAAACAATTGATATAAAATAAATATAAATTCGTAAACTCTTCCTTTATCTATTAAAGTTGTCTTCCGACACCAACTTTGGCAGCTTTTGTGAACTCTTTTCAAACATGAAAATGAATTTAAATTAATCGATTAATTTATAAAAAGACCAAGTCTCTTTCCTTTTGCATCCATATTTTACCAAGTTGCAGAAGTCTTAATTTGGTTATTTAATGAGTGTAACAAACAATTTCTGAACAAAGAGTGTAACTCTTTGAAAAACTAAAACAAAGCTCTTTCCCTATTACAAGGGAGTAGAAAATATTCCCACAGAGTATCGGTGTGTGAAGTTAAAAATATCCTCCTCCCAGCGACTCTGATCATGGGATTCCGAGAGACAGACAAGGAAATGGTACCTGGCATTTCATCATCAAAAGGAATAGATTTCTGTTTCAAAAGTTCAGTGTTATAAAAGTACTTAATAGAAAATAACTTTGGTACCTATAAGATATCAATCAGTAGCGTTGGAAAGAAGCCAAAAACAAGAGTATTTTAGCAATTGGGGGTGGCAAGGAAGAAAGTATTGTACAATAGAAGCATTGCAATAATCATGTATTATGTATATATGTACACACACACATACATGATAAATGGAAAGCCTCTCAGAAGAATTTAATTCTTGGGTTTTGAGACAGATGACTCTTGTAGGTAAGTGAAGGTTAACTTAGCCAAAACGTTTACTTACTTTTTGATTCTCTAGCGATATGGCACTTGAGCTCCGAAGTTATTTTTAATAGAGTACATGCATATGACATATACAAACAGCTTCACACCCTTAAATGTGTAGCCCTGGAAGAGAAGGACTTATTTTCCCAGTGTGTTTTGTTTGTATATCTGTGGAAGAGGAGGGGCACTAGAAGAGTTATTTTATAAAAACTTCTGTAAGGCACTGAGAGCACAAAACTTCTGTAAGGCACTGAGAGCACAGGACTCATGGCGACAGTGGGACAGACCACAGGACTAGAGGGAGGGAACAGAATTTCCCCATCAGGGAGGCTTTTGCAGGACACTGGTGCACAGAACAAGCGTGGTGATTTAAACAGAACACCAGACCAGTCTCCACGTGGA
This sequence comes from Orcinus orca, assembly GCF_937001465.1. NCBI lineage: Eukaryota > Metazoa > Chordata > Mammalia > Artiodactyla > Delphinidae > Orcinus > Orcinus orca. Next base: position 24,759,701 of record NC_064562.1, read on the forward strand.
AGAGAAACGGAAAAGCAAAGGGTATTGGGCTTTGGTGGCTTTCAAGGGGCATCAGTGAACAGGCTGTAGAAGAGAGAAGTGCTCTCTACCACTTGAAGGATAAAAGGACTCCCCATGCCTACCACCTTTTGGGAAAAAAGCCATACAAATGCCTTTTTGTCAAGTTATTGTGACCCTATGTTTTATACTCTGGGCTGGAACACCTAGAGATACAGGAATTTACACATGTAAACAAGCCAGCAGATCTGAATACAATCTATCAAGTATTACAACAGGTATAAGTGTACAGTGATCTAAAAAAGGGAGTACCAGAGCCAATGTGTATTGGGGAAAGGGAGGGAAATTTGGGAAAGCTTCACAGAGGAACTGGTGCTTGAATTAAGTCAGGAAAAGTGAGTATACATTTATCAGGCAGCAACAGGCTTGATGAGAATTCCAGGCAAACATCTAGAGGCAAAAGAGAACATGGTATGTTCCAGGACTAGTCATTATTTGAGTAGGCTAAAGCATAGGGTATACAGGCAGATGGAGTGACAGTAAGTAAATCTGGAAAGGTGTAACTTGGATTTGTCCATTGCAAAGCTCCTTCAATTTATATGCATCATAAAACTTTCTTTGGGGTCTTTGTGGTCAGCATGCTTGCAAGTGGGGGAGTTGCTACCAGTTGACAAGGCTGCCCAGTGGATACGTCTGCCAAGATTTTGTTGGATTTTGTGAAAAAAAACACAAAACAGGAAATTGTTAGAAGGCCATCTGGACCTTCACAAATGGCTCTACCAACAAGGACTGCACATATATGATCCCTTGGAGGGAACTCAAGATATTACTACCAAAAAGTTTCATATAACTTGTCCAAGAGCATACGATTGGTTATTTACAGAGCTACGAGTATGACAATATTCTCAGACTAGAGATAAGTCTAAGTTAAACATTGGAGTCTACTATAAAAATTCCTCCCCTCCACTCCTACGTAGGCAAAAGAGCTCCACTACCAGTAATTCCCAAATAGCTCAACAGTCACAAAACTTAGAAAGGGCTGAGAAATTAGAAGAGAGGCAGAAAGGGAGTTTGGTAATTTAAAAATAAAAAAGCTGATCATTTAATACGATTTCATATATGCCATTAATATTTCATTGCATTTCCCCGAGTGTTCAGGGACACTATTTTGAAAAGGCATCCTTGATATTCAGCCACAGCCATTTCAGCTTGAAATGAAGAGCCAAAATGCATTTAACTAAATATACCTTGGTTGCATTATTCCTATACGAGAAAAAAGACACTTCACTATTACTAATTATTTGGCAAGATTATAACTGGACTAAATTAGCATAAGACTACAAAAAAATTACCCAGAGTGATAATCCAAACCTCAAAAGGTCAGTTTGAACACTGCATGCTGGTTATATATTAATAAAAGTGAATAAATCAAAGAACACGCCTGTGACTTCGAACAGTTCTAAAATTTAATATATTTTAAACTGCTGCCCAAAAAAGTGGATATTTATTTTCTCTAACATTATTCCCTGATTCAGACTTAAGTATGCCTTCCATAATTCTGAAAGGCGTAACAGTGAGTGATATATGAAAGGAACACTGCAGCTTCAGGTACACTTCTTCCCAATTTTACAAGCCATGGCAATATTACTTAATAAGCAGAAGCTGACTTCTGCCAACATAGACCTCTACTTGCTTGAGACAGGGAAATATATAGTAGTTTACAAGAAGAACATTTGAATAATTACCATTTTATAGATCCTCCTTGACTGCAGAGAAGAGAAAAAAAGCCTATCGCACTTCAGAACAATCCTTCATTGGGGAGATGTTTTTAGTGAGTAATATTTCAAAGACTGTTCAAGGATGAAAAAAATATTTTATAAACAATAAATATTTTAGTAACTCCATGGTGAAAATTTCATAGTATGGGTTTTTTATATGGTGTATTTTCATTCCACTGAAATTCCACTAACTGCAATCATTTCTAAAATTACAAATGGTCAAGAGTTTCCCTACCAAGTTAAAGTCATCTGTATATTTCCATACCAATTACACTTTCTAGAGAATCAAATAGGTTTCTACATGTAAATGTGTCCATAATATTTAAAAAATACTTATCAAGACAACTCAAACAGGTAAGTTTATGAAAATTATCTACTGCTATATAATAACAAGAGATTAACTGCACATAATATATGCGCCATAAATAGATTTGATTTAAAAACTAGATTATTGAACTTAGTAAAACAAATGACAAGGTACAGATTTACAAATCTCAGAAGGCTTATTTTCAACGTTGGATGCAACTGAACCCCTAAGCTGTTGATCCGATTTTCCAAACTCTAGAATCAGGTGGGAACTGAGACCAGAAATACTTCCAAGACACTAAGACTGTAGCTTGTACTCCCTAGATAGCCCATAAGGATTTACAAAATCCTCTAGAATGCTAGAGTTTAAATGCTTACATGGTATAAGTGAATATTCCAGTTCTCAACTAACGGAAAGTGGACGTCAAGACAAACTTAGGGAGGAAATGACAAAGCCACCAACTGTAGGTTAAGAACGCTTAGTAGGGGAAATGCTGATTCTGATACCTTGGCTGCCAACTTGAAAAACAATATATAGTTGTACCTTGGGTCAAAGCCAAGAAATGAAGTCCAAGTTGAGAACCAATCCGAGTCCAGTTGGCCCTCTGTGGGAGCTGCCCTGATAGTATAACATGCCCCACAAACAACTTCAATTATAAATGATCATCTTCATTTATTCCTGGGTTCCATATGCAATTTAAAATTTAGAAAAGAGAAAACCTTTGTTAAGAGAAAATAGCTCCAACAGAGAGAAGATTATGTGTCTCCTTTACTTCCACTCTCTAGAAATTAGAAAGCAGGCCATCCAACCCAAGAAAAACTGAAGAGCAGAAAAAATTCATTATATAGGAGATATGGGATGATGACTAAAACTCGTTATTAAGAATAAAGTAGATTGGGAGAAGCAAATCTGTTGTATGGAATGGTTTTACTTCCTGATCACTCGAAACAGTGATGATTTCAGGAGGAAAAAGATCAGGATTCTTCAGAAAAGTGGAAAGAAACAAAGAGTTTTGCAACTAGTAAGATGGGGGATATTTTTTAATTGAAAGCTGTAAGTGTTGAGAGTTACTAAGAAAGAACATCAGAGAGAAGAAGATGTGAAATTGACCCAGTGACAAAGAACATGCTCCAAGGAAGAGGGGAACTGAGAGGATTATGCCAAAGGACGCATGAGATTAGAAGGAGTATTTGATTACTTTTTCTTATTAATTTTCAATTCATTTCAAATGGGCCTCAAAGGACTTTCTAAAATAGCTATAAATACCAAGGCATAACATTAATCAGTGAATAACCACTGAAAATTCAATAAAGCTCTGATTGGGGTCTGGACACAGAAATACAGAGTATAAGGTCTTCTAGAGTTGCATGAGCTGGGAAACAAATTCAGCTTTAATTTTTCCAGGATTCAAAGCAAAAAGGGATGCGGGAAGAATGAAGTTACTAATTCTTTCTCTTTCGCGGATCGTCCTTCCTCAGGAAAACCCTTGAAGGAAAAACGAAAGCCTTGGGCTGGTCCAGGTTGCATGAGCTGTGAGGGTTCTGCAGGGCAAAGCCAGGCAGGGAGATGATAACCAGAAATAGCAAGAAAGTGGGAGGCATGGAGAACACCAGAGCCTCTTGGTCGCCATATTTAAATTTCAAGGAATAGATGACACAGTCCCGGTGACTGTGAATGATACGGATATTTACTAAGATGTTCCAAACAGTGTGGAATGTTGTAGGACTCTCCATATATATGACCCAGGTCCCACATTTCTCATCCCTGCCAGGCTCGGGGAACACCTACCCTGCCAGGATGACATTGTCCTTGTCCCCAATCTGTGCCCTGCCCTCCCCTTCTTTATTTGTTTTCCTCTCCACCCAGTTCTTCCTGCACCATCCTATGGAACCGCTGTCCCAGTGTGGCACACCTGACTAAGCTTCACTCTGTGCCTCTTTGCCTCACAGAAACACAACTCCAGCCTGACTGCACATCTGCCCTATTCATTCTCTCAGGACCCACAGTCCATGGATGGACACTTAAGCTGCACTCAGCCGTCTCTTACAGGCACCTGTCTTTTCCAGGCCATCGTTTTTCCTTATGTTACAGTATTATAGTTTAGATAATTTTGCCTTCAGTACATTTTCCTAATTCATTTTATCACCCAAATAAGCTGTGTAATCAATACTAAGTCATCCTCTTTAGTAAATAACTGAAGGTCATTTCTTTATCATGTATCTCACAACTGCTGCAGGCAATATACCTTATTTTCTTTATGAATATTGAAATAAGAGCAAGATTCTAACAGGAAACACTACAGGACTATATACACGTCCCTAAATATACCACGATGTTTCTTGACTCCATGACTTTGTATATGTTATTTTCTTTCTCTGGGATGTTTTCCCGTAACATTTTTATCTGGCCAATATTACTCCTCCAAGAGTCCCCTCTTTTCTGGTACATGTCCTGAGCCATCTCAGGAAGCCAACGGTCGTCTTTTGTGTCACTGCTGCACTCTGTATATACACTAATGGAAAAAAAAAATCTCTCACAGCAATTAATTTACATGTTTATTTGGTATATACTCTACTGAGAAGAAGAACTAGTACTTCAAGTGAAGGTCCCAGTACATTGGCAGACAATAAATATTTGTGAAGTAAGTGAAATTTTCTCAAATTGTAATCTCTTACTCAAAAAATATGTTGAATTGCTTTCAATAGGCACGGCCGAGCTGCCCATGATAATCTATTTGGTTAGGTTTAAACCAAGAAATTATGATTCCTTCGAAAGACTTACCCACACTCTGTTTCAAGGCCATTTTGGAAGGAAAAGGCCACAAAATATTTGAAGAGCTAGTGATATTTCTCTATTCAGTAGTATCAAGTCTCAAGATCTGTGATACTAAACTTCTTAAAGGAGTAGCCCTAGCTGATGGTATAGCGTGGGACACAATACAGTTCACATTAGAGCATTAAAAAGCCTCAAGGTTGTTAGAGATAAACATTTGTGAGTAAACAAATTCAGCTTCACATTAACACATATGTTCACATACGGCTGAGTAGTTCTTTAGAAAATAATATTTATCTGCCTCCTTTCCTGTAGAGTCATGTTCACAAGTAAGTACTAAGTTCTGATTTCACGCAATTTTAAAAGTCAAACAAACTTTCTTCATCTTGCAAGATAGAAAGGAAAGTAGGAGGGGAGGAAGGAAGGAGGGAGGGACAAAGAGAGAGAGAGAATGAGAAAGGGAAAGAAAGAAAGAAAGAGAGGGAGGAAGGGAGTGAGGGAGGGAGGAAGAAAGAAAGATGGGAACTACCATCTGCATGACAAAGTGAATTGACATTTATACATTTAATAATCTTTTCCACCATGCACTATCTTGTATATAGCTTTGGAGGTTTAGCAAGAAGTGAGTGACATGTTTAGCTATATTTTGCTGGTAAGAGATCTGGTCACCATCAGCACCATGCCTTTTCAGGTCAGCATCCAGTTCTTAATATCCTTTTAAGACACAACAGGGCATCTTTTATTGATCCATTAATATATGACTCAGGTGTGCTGCAAAGCACAAAGACACTGCCTAAGAGCTTTGAGCTAGCAAAGTGCCCTGCAAGCAGGGTAAGGGATGATCTGCCTAAATGCAACACGGAGAAAAATGTTTCAAAGGTCATTTTTGTTCTTTTACACTAGAGAAAATACTCACCATATAAAACAAATAATATAAGAGGTGCGGTCAGGAAAAGACATTCAAGGAGAGAAAGACATATTTTGAAAAAATCGCAAAGTCTTCTAATTTTGACTTCCCACTCCCCAACTTCTATAGTGGTTTTATCTGTTACCTCCTGCCTTCTGCAACAGCTCCCCACAGGGGACCTGGCTCCTTCAAAATTTCCTTCCCTTAAAAAGACTAGGTTGGGGCTTACTGCGCTCTTGATTTAGTGTAAATTTAACATTGAAACAATCTTAAAGAAACTCGGCTCCCCTGCAGAGAACCGCTGGAAAATTAGCAAAAAGGACCAGAGAAGGCATTGTAAATCGTCACCTCCCACCCCTCCAACAGCCTCCCTGGCGCCTTCAACTTCATTAAAAAAGCCAATTTAGACCTTTAAAATGGCTCCCAATACTGACTTTTCTATCTCAGTGAAGAGTGAAATTGACCTCTTTGTAAAGCACAGCAAGGGGGAGAAATTAGTTTGGAGGGGCCCCAGCACCTGCCCCCTCACCCACCTCCAGAGACCAAGAATCACAGGTCCAGGGCCTTTTCCCTGGCATCTGTTTTTAGAAAAGCATTCTCAGAAGCTGTTTACAGCCAACAACTGGTCTCTTATTTCCACCGCTGTTTCAAGTTCTGAATATAATTCTCAGTTATCATAAAGCCTACGATTCAGTCTGTGAGGACCAGCTGACCTGCGGGACTTGACGGGACGAAGAACTCGGCAGGAACCATCAGTTTAAATCCATCACCGCGAGACTATGATGCTCTAAGCGCATCTCAGCCCTCCAATGTGTCTCATTTCCTTCTCATCTTAACATTATCTTCAGCTGTAACTGTCACCACATTTTCTAGTAAACTCTAAAAGCCCCGTGAAAAAACTCAAGAGGGGAATGACAGCCCTTTTGACATCAAGACTTGCATGTGATTTAGAAGCATTTTGAAACAAAGAAAAAGAGGAGTGGGCCCAAAATGCTTACAAGGGCAGGCATTTTGCTGTTGTTTTTTGTTAATTTTACTTTCCAGGATCCATATCATCATAAAACATATGTCACAAGATCCATGTTTGGAAAACAGATGCTACTAGAAAAATGTCTCCTGATTAATATTGTAATACTCAGGTTGAACATTTAATAAGGTCAAACCATGATATACATTTATTAGAATCAGGAAGAGGTAGGAAACCACTAAAGAAAATGTCAGAGCAGGTACCACATGTCTCAAAATCATTAATAAGATCATACCTACTTATCCATCAACAATCCAGACTTAGAAACACAATCTCAGCATCCTAGGTATCCTGACTCGGACAGCCTCAATTTATCTTCTGACTACTGAGTACTCTGCTTGCCTTCTCTCTTCTCTATACTTCCTCAGTCTAACTCAGGAGAGGGAGAATGTGGGGTGGACACATCTCAATGACAAAAATCCCTAAACTACTTACCCTGGGTTTCAAAAACCCCTTTGTTTATGCCTTCCCTTTGAGAAACTAAGTGGAGCTCCAAGTTAAGAAATGTAGGGGAGAACCAGAAGGCTTGAGTTTCACGTCTGACTCTGCCACTGAGTATCAGTAAATGAATAAATAATTTAGACTGCTGCATGGCCTTACACACAGGAAAGGGGTGCTCTGTTCATCACCTAGTCTGGTCAGGAGTACATGTTTATTGGTAAATCTCTCATGTGTTTTATTGACATGAATCAATCCCCAGAGCTCAGTCATCAGGGTTGGTAACCGGACCTTAAAAACCATTAATCCACTGAGGTGCAACCACCTTAGCCTGACTAGGCTGAGGTTAACTAAGTAAGCCTGCCTTTACTACTTTTTTCAAAAACAAATCCCATAGGTTTAAAGCAGGGATTCCACACTCATATGCCTATGGGGCCAGAGAAGCATCCTAAGTGAGCGGCATGGATAAATGCACATCGTGTAATAGTGGGGGGGTGGAGGGGGGTGGGGGGATAGCAGAGATACTGAATGAAAGGAGAATGCGGGCCTTTAGGAAAGGGAGTAGACATTGCTCAGCTCCAGTGAATTATCCCCAGATCTTCTAGCTGGTTTTTTTTTTTTTACACCTGAAAAACTAAAACTTGCAAGAGAAGCTACTCATTTAAAACTCTGACTTATTAAAGTAATGGGGAACAAACAAATCTATGGGTCCTATCCAGCTTCTGTGAATTATCAATTCATGATCTTGGCTCTAAACCAATGGGAAAGAAGATATAGAGTTTGAGAGTGCAGACAGGTCTGCACTGATCCATCACATCCATCAATGTCCTGACCTTGGATCAGCTCCTTCTACCCAATCACAACTCTAAAACCTCAATGTTATCCTCAAGCACCCTCCTAACACAGAGCCTCTCACTCTCAACAGAAGATCTTGATTCCTAATTCATAAAGAAAATCAGACATTAGGAAACAACTGCCTCATCTTCCCGTTCTCAATCTACACACTTAACTAACATTGAAACCATCCAAACTCAGAGGAGAGGTGATCCTTCTCCTCTTTAAGTGGAATCCTCCCAGCATTGCCCCTAATACCTCTCCTCCGTTAATTATCCTCTTCTCTCAAAGATCTTCAACTTCATCCTTCTGCTCAACTTAGCAACAATTTCATCTTTGGGGGGGACAAAGCTCCTTTGACTGCCTACTGCCTTCTCCCCTTATTTCCTTTAAATTAAAGCTTATTTTTCATACTGTTCGATAACCTTTACTATTATATTAGCATAGATTTATAGAAAAGGAAGCAACCATTATTTTTATTGACATATGCTAAGTTTTCTGACTCCCCAAAAATATATTACTTAATGCCATCTATTTATCTGATAAATATTTATTCTCCTAGTTAAATACAAAGCACTGCTCACAAATGGCTCATTCCAAAACCCAACTGAGTTCAAAGCTCCTCAACACCGTTGACTCACCCTGCCATGGGTCATGGATCTCCCGCTTACATGTCATAAAGACAGAATAAAATCAAAGTAGGGAAATGGGCTCAAATTGTTTAGTTGACAGGAAACACTTATCTATGAGCACAGCCAATGTCTTTACTATACGCTGAGTCTTAATGATATTAAAATAAGTTTGGATTAGCTATTCTATTGAGATTCAGTTTGTGACTATAGATGGAAGTATAAAAATTCCATATGTATAAAAGAGATTGTGTTTCTGAAAGTTTCAACACAAAAGCCAAAATATGAGACAGACAGGCATGTAGGTAATGTGGGCAATGGTTCTAATGGGTAATCTTTTATCTTGATTATGATCATGTTTTCCAAATCATGAGTTAGACGCTAGAGTGGGCTATAAAATCAATTTAGTAGATTGCGGCAAGCATTTTTTAAAAGAAATTACATAGAAGAGAATAGAAAATGGAGTGCATGGCACATAAAAAAAGTTAGTATTTATGCCATGAAAACTATGCAGATTGGTATGTGTGTACATGTGCAGTGGACCACAATATAAAATATATTTCTTACTGTGGATTGGGGAGATATATATACAAGCACTGGTCATAAATGAGTAACCTATATTCTCTGTCTACACCTTTTCACTTCCTGATCTCAATCTGTTGTTTCTGCTCTAGCAAATCCGCTAAAATTGCTCTTGATAATGTCACTGACAACCTTCTACTTGTCAGATTTGAGGGACCACCTTCAGACACAGTCATAGTTGAATTCTCTGCAGTGCTGAACATTGCTCATACCTCCTTCTTACTTGTGTTGCCTTTGGTTCTGTGACATCACTTTCTAATGATTCTCCTGCTATCTCCCTGGTGTATCTCTCTAGATTTTGTTTCCTGGTTCCCCTCCCTCAGTCTTCTCCAGAAATCCTGGTATTTCTGAAGAACAGAGCATGGGCCTCAGAGATGCCACACACACTAAGATTGAACTTTACCTATGCCACTTATCACCTCCAATACTACCTCCCTAGCCCCATCCACCACTGTCTCTCGCCTGGATTATTGCAGTAGCCTAATGACTCATTTCCCCTTGTGTCTATTCTCAAAGGGTAGCCAGAGTGATCCTGGCAAGAAGAAAGTCAGATCAACTCATTCCTTTGATCAGAACCACTCACTGGCTCCATGACCTCCTTCGCGTCTTTGCTCAAATAGCATCTTCCTTGTGAGAATTTCCAAGCCTCTCTCTTTAAATATGTCATTCTAATGCCATTACAAGATGCCCTGTCCCTCTCTCCTGCTTTATTTTTCTCCATAGCCCTTGTCTTAAATACAGTACAATTATTTATTTTGCTTACTGTCTGTCTCCTCTTACTCGGACATAAGATCCAGCAGAGCAAGGACTTCTGGCTATTTTGTAGACTACTATATCCCCCGCAACAAGAGTTAGTGGTCCATAGTAGGAGGCCATTAAAATTTACTGAAAGAGGAATGACTTTCATCCATCATGTATTCTTCTTTTGATGGTGGTAGGCCTGAGTACACATGGCCTTGTAACTCTCCTACACTAGTCTATGCACTATTGTATGTGTAATATGATTTTTTAATAGGGCTTTTAGCTATTAAGCAAAACATAAGGGACACTTATAGGAAATTGTCTGAAATTCATAACCAGGGCTTAATCTTGTGTTAGCAGTGTTCCTGATGGCTGACCCGACAAGTTGGAGGTATCTTCACATTGGCCTGGTTGTACAGATAATACAAGTGTCCTAGAGATGCTACTCTGGGGTCCCTCCTTTTTATCTACTTCATCATACAATCAATTCTGTTGGCCTAACGGGTGGTAAAGATAATTCGATTCCTTTCCTTTATTTTCCTGACAATAGCCCATAATTGTGTAATGAGAGGAGAAAAATATTAGTAACTTATTTTCCCCTGAATTCCAACCAAATCACAACCTTAGATATTTTTGTTTATTTACGACTATAGCATTTTAAGAAACATTTGCTCCTGTAAAAACACTAACTAACCCATTAAGAATTTTCCCCTATTAATAAATAAGTACTTTTTCCCTCCATTAGGGAGACAAAAAAAAAAGTCAATTTAATCAACTTATTCTTCTCTCTACTTCCCTAATTTAACTCCATTTAATTTTCACAAGCTCACAATAACTCACTTAGGCATTACTATTATCCCCGTCAATAAATGAGAAATTGAGGCATAAGAGACTAGAAGGCTTGTTCAGGATCACTCAGATGTCAGGTAGAAGTGCTATGATTTGACTCTGGAGCCTAAGGCATGGAAGGAGATGTGGATGACAAGATAGAGGAGATTATCTTGAGAAATGCGATTGATTGGGGTAAGGGTAAGAGCAACGCCTACATGGCTAGGGTGACCAGGTAAATAATGGTTCTTCCAATGATCTATAGGAAAAAGAGGTTTAGCGTACAAGTTTATAAGATCAATTTTGGATGTAAGTATGAGGTGCCTGTGGGAATGAATTTTGAAGCTCAGAATGGTGCCCTGGGCTGGAGATATAAATGTGGAGCTTAAAAGTAGTTAGGTAGAATCCAAAATCCTAGAGGGCAATACGTTCACCCACAAAGAGTTCCCTACATTTGGCAAATAGAAAAAAAAGAAAAAAAAAACTGGTTATCTACGAAAGAGGAGTTTTAATGGAATGAGAGATTGAATGAAAAAGATTGTTACAGGTCAAAGAGTGAATGGTTAGTGAGAAAGCAGAAATGGTGATAGAGATCTACTCTTCTGAGAAATGGTTATTTGCACAGAAGAAGGAAGTGATTGAACACTATCTGGAAGTCACAGTTGCTATTAAAAGTTTCTTTGCTGGGCTTCCCTGGTGGCGCAGTGGTGGAGGGTCCGCCTGCCGATGCGGGGGACGCGGGTTTGTGCCCCGGTCCGTGAAGATCCCACATGCTGCAGAGCGGCTGGGCCCGTGAGCCATGGCCGCTGGGCCTGTGCATCCGGAGCCTGTGCTCCGCAACGGGAGAGGCCACAGCGGTGAGAGGCCCGCGTACCGCAAAAAAAAAAAAAAGTTTCTTTTGCTAATCATCTACTTGTGACGCCTTCTAAAATTGACCTTCCTAGAAACATAGCTCTGAAAGTCTCACGTCCCAGGAAAGACCTTCCTGGAGATCGTTAGCCATCTTCTGACTTCCCAGGAACCCTCCTGAAACAGCCCTCCTTAGAAAACATTCCATGTTATGGCCTCTCCCACACCATCAGGGTCCTAAGATCCTGCTCATTGAGGAAAGTTAATCTGTATTGGATGTATGCTAATGGCTACAGTGTTATTAGGTAACTTTTGTGTTATAAAGCAAGCCCTCTTGGGAATTCGTGTTTTATTCTAAAGCAACATTTCACAAGGTTTGCTTTCTTGAAACCTAGCCTCTGGATGCACTGAGTATTACATTAAAAAATACTAACGTAGGAAAGGTTCCATGGTCAACGAATTTTAGGAAATGCTGGGTTAAACAGAGTTAAACAGGTTTCTTTACAGCAGGATTTTCAGAGACTAATATTCTAATGTGCATCATAAAACTACAGGAGGGAGATATAAAATTCAGCATTTTCCAAAATTACCTGATTATAAGACTTTTTAAAAGTGTTATCACATGGATCAGAAATTTAAGAAGATGCCTTCCCATAGGACCAATGCTAGTGGAGGTTATTTCAGGCAATGTGACTGATCAGAGATCAAAATCAACACCGTTGGTTTTTTTTTTTTTTGCGGTACGCGGGCCTCTCGCTGATGTGGCCTCTCCCGCCGCGGAGCACAGGCTTCGGATGCGCAGGCCCAGCGGCCGTGGCCCACGGGCCCAACCGCTCCGCAGCATGTGGGATCCTCCCAGACCGGGGCACGAACCCACGTCCCCTGCATCGGCAGGCGGACTCCCAACCACTGCGCCACCAGGGAAGCCCTCAACACCATTTTAATTGTACCAAGTACCATCCCATTGAGCAGCCATGTTTGCTTCAGTTCACCCCACTTTTAGCACTCTCTTCACATGATGACATTAATGCGGGCACAGTCCCTTTTTTAATGGGGATGGACCCTTGCTTGAAGATATAAACATTTGCTTTCCCTTTTGATGAACTAAATTCTACGGACTCCATAATAAAACTGGGATTAGGGCATATAGTACATTTCATTTCACAGCCCTGTGTGACTGACTACACGTGAAATAAATCTGGTGAATTAACTTGTTGATCGTTGATATTATTTCCCTGCCTTCGTTTTTTCTTTTCTTTTATAGCTTGTAAGCTCAGTTGTTACCAGGAAAATCAATAAACAAGCTTTCAAGAAAATTTACACCTAGGGAGAAGAAAGGCCCTTCTGCCTGGAAGTTATTCTTTTCTTTTCTAAGGGGGTAATATCCACTCCACAGCCAGAGTTCACTTTCAAGTCAACAGAAGCCCAGTGTGCTCATGAGGACTCTCTGCTGGGAGAATGGGGCCCCCAAGTATTTTCAGAGGGACAGCATTTGTAACTGGGATAACTTCTGTGAATTGAATTTTTCTGAAAGTCAGGCAGGACTAAAGAAAGGGAACTAATGTAGCCAAGAAAATAAACCATTATCCACATGTCCAGGGCCTAGAAAAGAATGCAGGAAAGGCTACAAAAGACAGCCTTTTCATGTGAATGTAAATGAAACATAACCCTATTAACTAGAGCAGAGATTCTCATCTCTGTCCTCTCCTGGAGCTCATACCTAGGAGACAGAGACCACATCCTTTAGAGTTCTGCTCTGGGTCAAAAGATTTTTGTCATTGCATGCCAGTGTTTAAAGGAGCTAGCCTTGGACCACGTGGCAAATTAGAGCAGCACCATTCAAAAGAACATCGTAAGATGGTGGAAATGTTCTACAACTTTGCACTGTTCAGTATGATGGCCAGTAGTTACATATAAATGCTGAGCACTTGAAATGTAGCTAGTGTCGTTAAAGAACTGAATTGCCAATTTTATTTAACTTTAATGAATTCAAATATAAATAAGCTCATATGCCTCGTGGCCACCATATTTAACAGCATAGGGCTAGAAAACGGAAGTGTGAATTCATCAAGTCAGGATTCCCAGCCTTTTAATAGGGGCATAGAGCACTATGCATATCCCAACCCATGTTCCCCAACCATTTCCATCCCTGCAAAGCTACATCACAAAGCCAGTGGGGGTCAGGGGAGGAGTGCGGAACAAGCGTTGAAGAAAAATGTCCACAACTACTTGGCAAATTGAAGTAAGTTTAAGTAAAGGCACGGGTCAAAGTGGAATGGCAGTCACTGGGTGGGAGCAGGGTCTGACACATGTTTAGTAAATAAAGGGAGTCCTGAAGAGAAGCTACAGGGTAAGAATGTAATGACAGTGTTGCAGGTGTCTATGGCTGCGTAACAAATTACCCCAAAATTTAGTCACTTAAATCTATGACATTTGTTTTGCTCATGAATCTGCAACAACTTGGGCAGGACCCATGGAGGGAAGAGTGCATCTCTGTTCCACTCATCATCACCTGAGTTGTCCCAAGGCTGGGAGCTGGGATCATCTGGACTTGTTTACTTGGATGATGCTGGCCTTTGGCTCTTAGGCTATCAGCCAAAACACCTTACAAATGGCTATTCCATGAGGCGTGTCTCACAACATGGTGACTGGGCTCCAAGGGAAAGTGTCTAGAAAGAAAGGAAGTCAGGAGGATTCTGTAAACTCTTTATGACCTCACTTTGAAAGTCCCATAGCATCACTTTGGCAGTACTGCTCTGCTCATTAGAACAGACATGAATCCACTCAGGTTCAAAAGAAGGGAAAATAGTCTTCCCTTCTTGGTGTGGAATGCCAAGGAGGTTCAGGAGGAACACGTGGATTAGAAATATTGCTGTAGCCATTTTTGCAAAATAATCCATCACTGTTAGATAACATAGTTCAGGCTTCCCATGATAGAAACCTTAGTCAAACCAAACTAATAACAAAATAGAAATTTATTGTTTTAAGAAACCAGTAAGCTTAAAGTTTCAAGTATGGCTGGATCCAGTGGCTCAAATGATATAATTGCAACTTTCTCATACTTGTTCATTCATTCTATGTTTCTTGTCTCTTTCTTGTGTCTGTCTGTCTGTTGGTCTCTCTCTCTTTCCCCACCCCCAACTGTCCCATTATCCTCTCCAACTGACAGAACAAAAGATTACTGGCAACTCTAAGTCAATATCTTGATAATTTTTGATCCTAAAGGAAGAATCTTTCTCTTGTATAACAAGTTCATGGAAGAAGAGTGATTAATTTTGTTCAGGTCACAAACCCACCCCCTGTCCAATCACTGGGTCCTGGGAAATAACGTTCCATAATAGGTCAGGAGAAGGTCCCCAGTCCACCCTAGCCATAAGTTATTTAACCTCAACGCATTTCAGTTTTCTCACGTGTAGAATAAAGATTCTGGTAAATTGACTGTAAAAATGACCCTAAGTCTCTACTCTTCTGTATCCAACCAATTGCAGTGTGACTTTGTAACTCCTTTCATCCAATGGCAGTCTATTTTCCCATCCCTTTATTCGAAGCTAGACTTGAGATTTGCTTGGCCAACAGAATGTGGTCGAAATGGCCCTGGGCTAGTTCTGACTCTTTAGCATTTCTGCTCTTTTTCTCTCCGAGCTCTGATACCACCATGAGGACAAGCTCAGTTTAACTGTTGGGGGAACAGAGATTCCACAGAGCAAAGCCAAATCAGCCTAGTTGTCCCAGCCAAAATCACAGACACATGAGAGAATTCAGCCCAGATCAGCAAGACAAACCCACAGCTGACTTTCCAGCTGCCTGCAGAGACATAAGCAAAGCCACTAAGACCAGGGTAAACCACCCATATAATCTGCACACCTGTGCCAATGAGTTTTGCTCACTGGGTGTTTGTTCCACAGTATTAATGACAAAACTGAAACAGATAACAGTAGGCCCTAATGCTTGGTACTGTGTTTAGAACAGTGCCTGGCATCAAATAAGCAGTCAATAAATATTTGCTATTATTATTATCCATGACAGCACCACACAGAATGTGTTTCCCAGCTTCCTGAAGAAAATGAGATGTCTCCCACAAGTGTCGTGAGAGCCAATACAGAACACTGATCTATCAAGTTTTTTGCAATTTTAATAAATTAGTAAGAAAAGTATCAAAAGCTAAGCATATTCTAATAATGGAAAGTAAGATATTTATTGCCAATGTAGTAAAAGTACATGATCTCCAAAGCCCTTCACATGTCCTGTACAAACATCTAATATCTGACCTATGCACAGCTAACATATCACCAATTAGATCAAATATCAAACTTCTCCTAGGAAAAAAAAGACAGTAACATTTTTATCACATGATTAACTGTCATTAATGATATTTATATTGCGTCAAAAGTTGGGACAAGAGTAATTTTATCTGCCCTAGTATTTTCAGACATAATAGTTTTATGTCTGATGCTATTTTCAACTGCAGACTTTAAAGGAATACATGCATTGGTTCCAAGAAAACATGATTATCCACCTTACCTTTACAAAAACTGGAGAAGCACATGACTGAGGTTCAACTCCCTGATCACTGTATGCATATGGTGTGTGTGTGGGGAGCTGGGGTTTGCTTCACCACTACTCTTCTCTGTCTACCCTCTCTCTCTCTCAGATAAGGCATTCACCCACTTAAACAGCTTCGGGCAAATTCCATTAGTTTCCAAACTCATGCTGTAACTTCTCTTTGGAACTCAACTCCACATTTCCGTTTCTGTTTGACTTTTGTATTTGGATGTTCTGCCACCTCCTCATCCTCAAAAAATGTGAATTCATTGCCTCTCTGGTCATCACCCAGCAAACACGTGTATGGTGTTATGTGATCACACAAGGGAAAGAAATCTCCTAATTCAGTTCCTTACACATCACAAAAGCAGGCTGAGTGATAACTCTCACCAATCCTGTTATTACTCCTGTTCTCCAGTTGTGTCTTCATACCCTAGGTATGGCTGTGGCAAGTAGTATTTGCCTACTTTTTTTTTTTTTTTTTTTGCGGTACGCGGGTCTCTCACTGCGGTGGCCTCTCCCGTTGCGGAGCACAGGCTCCGGACACACAGGCTCAGCGGCCATGGCTCACGGGCCCAGCCGCTCCGCGGCATGTGGGATCTTCCCGGACCGGGGCACGAACCCGTGTCCCCTGCATCGCCAGGCGGACCCTCAACCACTGCGCCACCAGGGAAGCCCTATCCTACTTTATTGAAGAGGAAAATAATACACCCAGTTGTATAGATAGTCAAATATAAAAGTATTGGTGGGTGGGCAGGTAGAGCTGCAAATACACACCGATGAGATTAATAATCACTGTATGAAGAAGGATAAGAGTTGAGGCTAAATTTTATGGAAGTGAATTTTGATACTGACTTGATAGAATTAATAGTAGCTAACATATTAAGCACTTACTATGTGCCAGTAACTATTACAAGTTAATATTAATATGCTAAGTTAATATTAACATTAACTCAATTATTTATGTATTTTTCTTGAACAGTTTTGCACAATAAACCAATATGAGATCCCCTGGGTTAAACAGCCTGCATTAGGTCAGGAGCAATAAGCTAATAAATCAGCAATCTGGAATTTGAATGCAGACCATCTGGCTCCTGAGAAGTGTCCCTACCACACTCTGCTTTCTGAAATGAAGAATAAGAAGTTGGGGAGCGGAGAAAAAAGTAACAGCAAATGCAAAGTCAACGAGGTAGAAATAAGTCAATCATACACAGGCGTGGGACTCAACCAGTTTGTACGGGGTACGAAGCCACACCTGGATGAGGAATTGGGTGGAAATGAGGTTGGGAGGATTTGAGATGCAGCAGCAGAGAAGTGGTCTTTGAACGTCAGGCTGAGCTGTTTGGACTTCTGGAACCACCCAAAGGGAACCTGACCCTCTGTCTGCTTTAACTTAATCCGTGTCAACACGCAGGCAAAAGAACAGGTTGAAGAGAAGGCATTGGTGCATATGGAAGTGGGAGTTAGTTTCTTGATGTGGAGCTAAAACACTTTGAAACTGGCAGCAACTCTCACTCAAAAGACTTCACAGGCTTCCCTGGTGGCGCAGTGGTTGAGAGTCCGCCTGCCGATGCAGGGGACATGGGTTCGTGCCCCGGTCCGGGAAGATCCCACATGCCGCGGAGCGGCTGGGCCCGTGAGCCATGGCCACTGAGCCTGCGCATCCGGAGCCTGTGCTCCGCAACGGGAGAGGCCGCAGCAGTGAGAGGCCCGCGTACTGCAAAAAAAAAAAAAAAAAGAAAGAAAAAGACTTCACATACATCTGTGTCATTGAACTATCTGCAAATGATGAAGAGAGGGACAGACTGAAGACAGATGCCCTGGTCCCATCCCAGTCCTGACCCCCTTCTGGAGGGTTAAGTTCTGGAAGCACAGGAGGGACTGTTATACTCAAGCAAGCTGTGTGCTTCCGCACCAGGTTCAATGCTGAGAGTGCCTTAACTGAACATCTGGCTAATAATGTACCTTCCATGTATTAATGGCACTCACTGCACCTGCTCCATCTGAGGAAATTACATGGGTCAAGTAACGGCAGCATGATTTCAAATGTTTGCCTCATCACCTACAAACATAATCAAAGAATAACAACCACAGTCTTGGGGAAAATCTTGGTTAAGTCTTTTTCACTAGCAGTTCTAAAACAGAAAGGCAGAAAATAAGAAACTTGCTGATAATCTCGTAAACCAATAATTCTCAAATATAACAAGTTCAATGTGAAAGGAATTATTTCCTTAGCCCCCTCCCCGAACCAACTAACACAATTTTTTGAAAATCTTAAAAGTGATAAGGGTGTAACATCTACAATTAGTATATTCCTTGGTAAAACTGGTTTCAGGAAAGGAAATGTTTCCACAATTCTCTTTTCCAACTTTTGCTAAGGTATTTTTTTAAATGCATTGAAAGCAAAATTTTTCCAGAAGAGTTGTTCCAAATGGGAATCTTTTTTCATACCTTTTTCATAACCATTTAAAAATCTGCTTGGTGCTTAGTCAACTCCTAACTAATCACCTAAGACTGAGTTTCAACTGATAACTAAAATCCAGCAGATTATTCTGAATCTTCCTGGTAATGTGAGTCAGATTTGACCAAATATTAACTGCATTATTTAAAATAACATTACTAGTATCTATTGAACGTTGACCAATACTATGATTTTTTATTAATTTCTGGGGGGAAAAAAAGCATTTGCTATACTTTTACCTGCCATTTTAAGGACTCGACAATTACATGTATTATATGTCATGAAAAATCACATTCTTTTCGTATTTCTACACTGTTTTCTTTGTCAACTGGTGAGCAAACACCCATAATGCTCTTTGGCATCTATCAAAATGTTCTGAGTATCTTGTGACAAGAGAGCACAGATCCAGGAAAGTTTAGACATTACTAAGGAAACAGTGCACAGATGCAGATGCTGAAAAATTAATACCACCCCATCTTCTGATAGGCTGTAGCTCCAAAAATGCTTCTACAGAAACAGAATGAAACAAGCCCAAAGCACAAATATTCGTGCCATCGCAGCATAAATGAATCATAAAGCATTAAAACAGAAATTTCAAGCTTTGGCATCAGGTCCAATTTCTGAGCAATTCCTCAGCCTTACACATATTCTTCATGTCATCTCATTGGTAGAGAGAATACTGGAAGTAAAAGTAACCTGTCACAAGTGAACAAAAACAAGTTGAAACACTATTTAAATATTTTATGATGCTTGTAGTCTTCCTCCTCATATCTCAAAAAATATTTTTTTAACCTGCAAAACAGGTACTTACTATCCTCAGGTAAGATGTTCTAATGAAGTACCAATTTTATTACTAATTAAGGCCACAGGAACCCTAGGAGGCTGCTGCTGACATCTAGTGGCATAATTTTTTAAACGTTATACGCATTAAAAAGATAAATCTAGAGAGAGAAAGGGACAGACATGCATACATAATGCGCCTTCAAAGTCTAGTGGACAGCCCATGTTACAAATTAGTTGCCTCTGCTCACACCACTCTGCCTCCAGTGACGTGCTTCCCCTTCCAAAGTAAGGCTACTACTGCAAAACTGAAGAAAGGAAAACCAACACATCTGCTAAAGCCTTAAAGGAACCGTTTACCCTCACAGTCCTGTGTCGTTTACTGGGAATTGCCAGTTCCCTGAAAGCTCCAATTCCCAAAAGCCCTGTCCTGATCTTAACAGTCCTAATTTTATCTCAACTTCCCAAATAACCATAGTCCGTCCCCAGTTTCCACACCTATTAGCATTTAGGTACTTTTAGGGTGCCAGCCTAAAGAGATTTGACTGTAGAGCTGAGCATATGTTATTTCAGACTGCATGTCCACAAACATACCTGCACATTCAAAATGGCCATGAAATCCCTATGCATGAGATTCAATAACTATTGAAAACTTAAGAATAGCTCTCAGGGACTGCTTTAACGTTTCCAACTATTCACATGAATGATGAAATTGATATTGATGTGAAAAATGGTAAGGAGCATAGAGATAACTTCTACAAGCAAGTTAAAAGATATTTTCTGTAGCCTCTATATGTCTGTATGTATGTGTGTATAAGGGGTGCATATGTGTGTGTGTAAAACAAGAGAAAGACTCAAGTTCTACACATACCCCACTCCCCCTAAAGCACTTGTGAGTACAGTAGGTAAACACTGAATTGATGAATGAGGTGGCAAATTACAATATAACTTTTTTCCCCTATTGATTCTAATGTAAGCTATGAAATAGGTAGTGTTTTACTCTTAGGCAAAAGTGTCTTTGTGGAGTAGCTCAGGTTAGATTTTCCTCCCATCACATGTGCAAAGTGGTACAAAGCCAATGGGTGATCGAATTAGGCAATGTCCCTTTGGTGAAGGGAGTATACTTTTTTTTTAATTAATTAATTTTTGGGGGGCACTGCATTGGGTCTTCGTTGCTGGGCACGGGCTTTCTCTAGTTGCGGTAAGTGGGGGCTATTCTTCGATGCGATGCACGGGCTTCTCATTGCGGTGGCTTCTCTTGCAGAGCACAGGCTCCAGGCACGCAGGCCTCAGCAGTCTCGGCACACGGGCTCCAGAGCACAGGCACAACAGCTGTGGCGAATGGGCCTAGCTGCTCCGCGACATGTGGGATCCTCCTGGACCAGGGATAGAACCGTGTCCCCTGCATTGACAGGTGGACTCCCAACCACTGCACCACCAGAGAAGTCCGGGAGTGTATCTCAAGCGTTGAAAATTATTTGCCTTATAAATTAGTATATTTGAATTTAGATTTTATTCACATTGAAAAGATATGATAACAGGAGAGAAGGTTCTCAAGTTAGTCCTAATTAATACAAAACATTGCTAAATTATAATTCTCATAGTACAAAGGAATCTTGTAGCCTTTTAAATATTCCTTCGGTGGAAATCTTAGAGATGCAAGGACCTCATTCCTTCGAAGTCTATTTCACAAGTGGGAGTAAAAGTAGAAGACAGAAGGATCTTCCTTACAGTCTCACTGAAGGAAAAAAAGTCCCATGTCTGTGTGTGTATCTTTACACATAATAAAGTTCTGTATGTACATATACATACATATTTAAACACACACACACAAAAGAGCTACTACAGAGCAATATACGCAAATCAGTGACAGTGTGACAGATAGTGTATCTAGGTTACTTTACGGACTGAATATGGGTTAAGGAAGAGAAATAGTTGTAGCATGATGAGGAACTCAGAAAGCCCCCTAAAGAACAGTTTTAAGGTATGTAGGCTTTGGAATAAGGGAAAAGAAGACTGGACATTCTGAGTGGAGTTATCAGCATAAGGAAAGACAAGAATGTTTAGGGTATACAGTGTAGTAAGAGAGAAACCAATACGGTAAGAAACATATGTGGGGAGTCGATGCAAGAACTTGAACATTAGCAGGAGACAATTCTAGACAATGCTATGGCTTCTGTATGACTATTCCGTCAAGACTATTCTTGGGAGTTTTCTTTAAAGTTTTAAAAAGATGGAGTATCCCACAGAATCTAATACTCAGAAGAGTAAAGTAAAGAGTACCAAGAACTTTGGCAAATGATGAAAATCATAAAAAAAGGCAAATTCATAAAAATGATCATAATAACTCTTCCTCATATAAAGTCCTCTTTAAGAATTACTTTTTAATCATTTCTCAATGAAAGTGTTCAATTATTTGTTCTCTGACTTTCAGTTTAAATTCTCTTTTGGAGCATATATGCCTGATGTTATAGCCCTATTTCTGTAAAGCACTGTGTCTATCCTATGTGAATGAGTCCAAGCATCGTGACAATTACATCACCCCTTTCATCACATGTGTAGAGGTATTTGTAACTCTCATTGTAATTCATGGTCATTAACTTATTAATCAACCTGAAAATGTGATGCTTTACTTTCCATTGTTACTTTATAGTAGTTTATAAAAAATAATATAAAATATAATTTGTAATAAGCTCTTAAAATATCAGAAGAATTTTATTCTTTAAAAAAATTTTCAACGTGTGCTACACCTACAAAATATTCTACAGCCAATAATAATAAACCACAGTGAAACCAATCTCTAAACAATATATTTATACCTTATTTCTTAGTGCCCTAGAACATAAAGAACGCTGTATACTAGCCTTATAACAGTTTCTTTTCAATTATCAAAAATGTATTTAGAGTACATCAAAAAACTGCTGAACCCTTAATATCCCATTTCACTTTCCTACAGGAAAGTTAAATATATATGAAAATAATACTTAATATTCCTACATAATACAAATAAATTACAAACATGAAAATTTCTTAATTGAAATTCAACTTATTTCCAGGACATATAAACCTGTGTAAAAATAGAACAGAATAATGGTCTCTATTTTTGTGCATAATCTTACTAGGTACAGAGAAGGATATTTTAACCCAACTAGGTTAAGTTGCCTCTATTTTGGGGCAACAAAATTAAGAATATTGTGACCAACAGACATCAATAACTTTACATAGCGAAGCACTACATGAAAACTTATTTTAGACCCTTTTTGAAAAAGTCAAATGTAGAACTTCCAGGTATCTGCACACACAAAAGTTCCTGTTAACCCAAAAGATTGCTCTCCGAGCCCCATTGCCAGAGTTAATGGTACACAAAATGAGTGTGTTAGTCATCGCGTGCAACTGAGAAAGGCTGAATGGTCCCATTTGTCCAAAACTAGCACCTTCACTAATATGCCTTGAACTTCTACTATTTAAACACTGAAATTTAAATGCATATATCCCATTTAGGATAATAGAGACAGAGCATCTTTGCCTTATTAACAGGAATATTTTATAAAGTTGCAAACACCCCTATTTTAATGAGTCCAAAGGACCAACCTAAAGAGGTGATGACATGAACACCATTTCTCCCACCCCAGTTACTCTTTCACACGTCACTCCCAACCTCCACACAAAAGCCAGCATCCTAGAGTATAATCTCTTTGGGAGTGTTATCAGACCAGAGCGCTTGGACTGTCAATATACAGAACTGGTTCTTTATTGGCACATAGGGGAGAAGCAAACTTTGTTACTCCAGGTACATGATGCTGGGTATTCTGCCACATTAATGGGAATTTCCCTCCTACACCGCAACTCCTTCTTTGCTACATTCAGTTTGAAGTAAGTTTATTCCTATCTTAAATAAATGAAATCAAAGCCTAACAAAATTGAATGTATTAGTATATACATACTTCTGAAAAAAGAAAAATTTCACATGAATGCATCCTGGGTGGTCTGTGCGCTCTTCATTAGCTCCATCTCACTCAGTGTGTTTCCTTCTCTGTCTTTACTGTGTCATCTTCTACTGATTCCGCCTCAGCCAGCATTTTTCTACCATACATCTCCCTATGCTTATATCACAGCACTCAGCTTCAACCCCTTCCACCTACTGTCTAGGTATTAGTTTTCATTATAATGCCTCTCTTTAGGGAGTCACAGTTAATAGTTCTAAGCTAAAGGAAACCCTCCATTGATTTCATTAACCATTTAAAAATGCCTTATAGTTTGACTTAACATTTTAGTATAGTGGACCTACAATTGAAAATCAACATTACAGGAGAGAAGCTACTTCCTTAAGGGGTTTACGCCTCCCTTGAAGCATTAACTAAAAGCCAAAAATAAGTAGAAACACCCCAGTTTGTAATTCAACCTAACTATTTTTGCTCCACTGCAAATTAAAGTTCATAAACCAGTTTTCTGCTGATGTCCATTAAATTCAAATGCTTCCTTTGTTTCAGCACTCATTTGTTTTATAGGAATTCGACAATTTGTCAAAAATAGAACCCAGTTAGTTCCAATTAGTATGTGACCTAGTACACATTTCAACAAATCCAGTATGTGCGTTGCTATATACAAAGCGACATCATATCTTCATAGCTATATAAGCAGATAGTATTGATAGATGGGTTTAGTTCCCAACACAATTCTAACTTTTCAGAAACTTTTCTATTAAAAACTCTTTTGAGACATCACCTTTATTCATAAATCATACACACATTTTATATCTGCATCTACGCCCCACTTTGCTTACACGTATATGTCATTAGAATATTTGCATGATTGTTCATATTCTTAGGCTAACATATATAAACAAATCACATAGCAATTAGAAAATTTAGCAACTAAATATGCAATCATTGAGTATAATCAGGCATGCTATTCAACAACTATTTGATATAATTCAATCTTTCCAAAGAAAATATATGTTTTGTGTAAGAGTGTCTTCGTCAAACTCGATGAAGTTTTTCTAGGAATTTGTACTGAACTTTTTTGTCTATTAAAAAAATAATATGTAAAGCCATCTGACTGATGCTTAAGTAAGAGGAAAATTTTAATTAAAAGAATCTCATTCTCTTATTGTCTACCATTTGTAAATGTAATACACTAATTGGACCTATTTCCAAACAGAGTACAATCTTCCAGTCAAGATCCTATCCACACATTAACATAAATGCAAGAGTAGTGTTGGAAAATTCATCATTAACCACAGTGCTTCAACCTAACATATATTTTAAAATTTACTGGTCACTTCCTAAATATGATGGTCATCAAAAATCATTCCTTTTACTTTTCAGATAATGATTTACTTTTTTGATGGATTATTCCATAGTTAAAACCAGTAATCAAGAAAAACCAACCAGTTGAATGTATCAGAGTTAAACAGACTAATATATATATTAAAATAAGCATTACCTAGGTCTGATTTTTCATAAAGGATAGCAGATCTCTTGCCAGGTGACACCATTTCTTTGGGTTCTGTGGGTAAAAAAGAAAAGAGATTAATAAAAACAACCTTTCTTTTCACCCTTTAAATGCTTCTTAAAAACATTTATTAGTAATAAAGGTCAGAGAAGAAAATCATTTAACAAAATATTCAGCTCCGTTCAGCAGCTGCCTTGGGAACCACTTGCTTTAAATGACAAATAACTTCCCCAAAGGCCCCCTCATCCCTGCAGCTGAAAACAAGGGTGACTGCCACAGATCCTCAGCCCTGTTTTCTTTGCTTCTCTCTCTTTTCTCACATGGGAACAAGACTAGCACTCGAGCAAGGGAAAGAATTAGCTTCAATCATTTCAAAAGATAAGATGTAATCCATGTTGGGACAGAACATTTACTTGGAATGCAACAGACTGAAATGGAATTTGCAATTATCTAAATTAGTTTCCTCCCTCCCCCAGCGAGTATGGCTTTTAAAATATTCGTGCAAGTCTGGGTATTTTTCTATTCTGTCTTTCCACAAAAATGATAAAATGAGATATTGTGGATTGACTTAGTAAATAATTGCAGATTACCCTCCTTAGGAGCTGCAATTTTAGAGCTTTTCTATGCTGCACTGAGGAGAAAAGTACTTTATAGGAGTCAAAAGTTATGAAAATATATCTTTTTCCTTCCCTTAGCATATAACCATCTTGAGGAGTGTCCCATAAAAGATTTTATTGCATCATTATCAGAATGTTCACACTGCAAGATAAGAAATTCAAGTCTAAGCCATAGCTCTCCAGGAAGGACTATCACATGGATAGGTAAGAATTTTAAATTCACCCCTTAAGAAAGTTATTTGACTGAAGAAATGTTAACAGTTAAAAGCAACGTTGCCTATTTGACTGTAACAGTCATTATAAGAACAGTCATATAACTGCAATCACCAAAACATCTTACTAGCTGTGTGAAATTAGGCAAGGAAATTAGACTCTGTAAACATTCCTTTCT
This sequence comes from Orcinus orca, assembly GCF_937001465.1. Lineage (NCBI taxonomy): Eukaryota > Metazoa > Chordata > Mammalia > Artiodactyla > Delphinidae > Orcinus > Orcinus orca. The sequence goes on from NC_064562.1 coordinate 24,785,635, forward strand.
CATCTGTAATATCAGAATGCTAATTCTTTCTACTTCATAGAACTGACAGGATAAATAGGTGAGATAAATACACAGAAAGGACACAGAATTAATGAATGTTAGCCAAGATAATCATGAACATTACTATTACTATTATTATCATTGTTCTCCTTTTTTAAAAAAAATCTTGCAACCCCTTTGAAAATCACTGCCCTGATGAGCCACATGGTAGAATGATTAAAATCTTACCATACTGGTTGTTACTTGATTTGCTGATTTATTAGTCACACTCTGTGATGGCAAAGGAAATAAAGAGTTGTTTTAGGTCTTTGGGCAGGTAAGAGAAAAAGATTAAACAGCATTTCAGGAGAATGAGTACCCTCTCACCCCACTGCAGTAGCTTCCTTTGACTTTGCTGGGGGTTTTAATTTAAATATGTCCTCCAAGAAATTGGGATACTTCAAGATTCACTTAAAGCAACTGACCCCTGTCTGCTCTTGTAAATATTCAATCCAATTCAGAAAACATCTACTGAGCTCCGATTGCAAGGAAGGGTACATCAGAGACTTTAGAGAAACCATTATAAATAGAAAGGATTCAAGAAAAACAGTTTAGTGGGAGAAAGGTTTGTAAGTAATTCATGAAAAAACCATCATTAAACAACATACAACAAGACCTGTATATATGCTATCTATAAGAAACCCACTTCAGACCTAGGGACACATAACACCCTGAAAGTGAGTGGATGGAAAAAGATATTCCATGCAAATGGAAATTAAAAGAAAGCTGGAGTAGCAATTCTCATATCAGAAAAAAAGACTTTAAAACAAAGACTATTACAAGAGACAAAGAAGGACACTACATAATGATCAAGGAATCAATCCAAGAAAAAGATATAACAATTGTAAATATTTATGCACCCAACATAGGAGCACTTCAATACATAAGGCAAATACTAACAGCCATAAAAGGGGAAATCAACAGTAACACAATCATAATAGGGGACATTAACACCCCACTTTCACCAATGGACAGATCATCCAAAATGAAAATAAATAAGGAAAGACAAGATTTAAATGATACATTAAACAAGATGGACTTAATTGATAATTATAGGACATTCCATCCAAAACAAAAGAATACACATTCTTCTCAAGTGCCCATGGAACATTCTCCAGGATAGATCATATCTTGGGTCACAAATCAAGCCTCGGTAAATTTAAGAAAATTGAAATCAGATAAAGTACCTTTTACAACCACAACACTATGAGACTAGATACCAGTTACAGGAAAAAAATCTGTAAAAAATACAAACACATGGAGGCTAAACAACACACTACTTAATAACCAAGAGATCACTGAAGAAATCAAAGAGGAAATCAAAAAATACCTAGAAACAAATGACAATGAAAACACAACGGCCCAAAACCTACGGCATGCAGCAAAGGCAGTTCTAAGAGGGAAGTTTATAGCAATACAATCCTACCTTAAGAAACAAGAAACATCTCAAATAAACAACCTAACCTTACACCTAAAGCAATTAGAGAAAGAAGAACAAAAAAAACCCAAAGTTAGCAGAAGGAAAGAAATCATAAAGATCAGATCAGAAATAAATGAAAAAGAAATGAAGGAAACAATAGCAAAGATCAATAAAACGAAAAGCTGGTTCTTTGAGAAGATAAACAAAATTGATAAACCATTAGCCAGACTTACCAAGAAAAAAAGGGAGAAGACTCAAATCAATAGAACTAGAAATGAAAAAGGAGAAGTAACAACTGACACTGCAGAAATACAAAAGATCATGAGAGATTACTACAAGCAACTATATGCCAATAAAATGAACAACCTGGAAGAAATGGACAAATTCTTAGAAATGCACAACCTTCCAAGACTGAACCAGGAAGAAATAGAAAATATAAACAGACAAATCACAAGCACTGAAATTGAAACTGTGATTAAAAATCTTCCAACAGGGCTTCCCTGGTGGTGCAGTGGTTGAGAGTCCACCTGCCGATGCAGGGGATGCGGGTTCGTGCCCTGGTCCGGGAAGATCCCATGTGCCACGGAGTGGCTGGGCCCGTGAGCCATGGCCGCTGAGCCTGCGTGTCCGGAGGCTGTTCTCCACGGCAGGAGAGGCCGCAGCAGTGACAGGCCCGCGTACCGCATAAAAAAAAAAAAAAAAAATCTTCCAACAAACAAAAGCCCAGGACCAGATGGCTTCACAGGCGAATTCTATCAAACATTTAGAGAAGAGCTAACACCTATCCTTCTCAAACTCTTCCAAAATATAGCAGAGGGAGGAACACCCCCAAACTCATTCTACAAGGCCACCATCACTCTGATACCAAAACCAGACAAAGGTGTCACAAAGAAAGAAAAGTAAAGGCCAATATCACTGATGAACATAGATGCAAAGATCCTCAACAAACTACTAGTAAACAGAATCCAACAGCACATTAAAAGGATCATACACTATGATCAAGTGGGGTTTATCCCAGGAATGCAAGGATTCTTCAGTGTATGCCAATCAATCAACGTGATACACCATATTAACAAATTGAAGGAGAAAAACCATATGATCAACTCAATAGATGCAGAGAAAGCTTTCAACAAAATTCAACACCCATTTATGATAAAAACCCTCCAGAAAGTAGGCATAGAGGTTACTTTCTTCCACATAATAAAGGCCATATATGACAAACCCACAGCCAACATCATCCTCAATGGTGAAAAACTGAAACCATTTCCACTGAGATCAGGAAGAAGACAAGGTTGCCCACTCTCACCACTATTATTCAACATAGTTTTGGAAATTTTAGCCACAGTAATCAGAGAAGAAAAAGAAATAAAAGAAATCCAAATCCGAAGAGAAGAATTAAAGCTGTCACTGATTGCAGATGACATGATACTCTACACAGAGAATCCTAAAGATGCTACCAGAAAACTACTAGAGCTAATCAATGAGTTTGGTAAAGTAGCAGGATACAAAATTAATGCACAGAAATGTCTTGCATTCCCATACACTAATGATGAAAAATCTGAAAGGGAAATTAAGAAAACACTCCCATTTACCATTGCAACAAAAAGAATAAAATAGCTAGGAATAAACCTACGTAAGGAGACAGAAGACCTGTATGCATAAAATTATAAGACACTGATGAAAGAAATTAAAGATGATACAAATAGATGGAGAGATATACCAAGTTCTTGGATTAGAAGAATCAACATTGTGAAAATGACTCTACTACCGAAAGCAATCTACAGATTCAATGCAATCCCTATCAAACTACCAACAGCATTTTTCACAGAACTAGAACAGAAAATTTCACTATTTGTATGGAAACAGAAAAGACCCCGAATAGCCAAAGCAATCTTGAGAACGAAAAACGGGGCTGGAGGAATCAGGCTCCCTGACTTCAGTCTATACTACAAAGCTACAGTAATCAAGACAATATGGTACTGGCACAAAAACAGAAATATAGGTCAATGGAACAGGATAGGATACCCAAAGATAAACCCACACCCATATGGTCACCTTATCTTTGATAAAGGAGGCAAGAATTTACAATGGAGAAAAGACAGCCTCTTCAATAAGTGGTGATGGGAAAACTGGACAGCTACCTGAAAAAGAATGAAATTAGAAGTCTCCCTAACACCATACGCAAAAATAAACTCAAAATGGATTAAAGACCTAAATGTAAGGCCAGACACTAAAAAACTCTTAGAGGAAAACATAGGCAGAACACTCTATGACATAAATCACAGCAAGATCCTTTTTGACTCACCTCCTAGAGAAATGGAAATAAAAACAAAAATAAACAAGTGGGACCTAATGAAACTTAAAAGCTTTTGCACAACTAAGGAAACCATAAACAAGATGAAAAGACAACCCTCAGAATGGGAGAAAATATTTGCAAATGAAGCAACTGGCAAAGGATTAATCTCCAAAATTTACAAGCAGCTCATGCAGCTCAATATCGAAAAACAAACAACCCTACCCAAAATGGGCAGAAGATCTAAATAGACATTTCTCCAAAGAAGATATACAGACCGACAACAAACACATGAAAGAATGCTCAACATCAGTAATCATTAGAGAAATGAAAATCAAAACTACAATGAGGTATCACCTCACACTAGTCAAAATGGCCATCATCAAAAAATCTACAAACAGTAAATGCTGGAAGGGCTGTGGAGAAAAGGGAACCCTCTTGCACTGTTGGTGGGAATGAAAATTGATACAGCCACTATGGAGAACAGTATGGAGCTTCCTTAAAAATCTAAAAATAGAACTACCATACGACCCAGCAATCCCACTACCGGGCATATACTCTGAGAAAACCATAATTCAAAAAGAGTTATGTACCCAAATGTTCATTGCAGCTCTATTTACAATAGTCAGGACATGGAAGCAACCTAAGTGTCCATCAACAGATGGATGGATAAAGAAGATGTGGCACATATATATAATGGAATATTACTCAGCCATAAAAAGGAATGAAACTGAGTTATTTGTAGTGAGGTGGATGGACCTAGAGACTGTCATACAGAGTGAAGTAAGTCAGAAAGAGAAAAATAAATACCATATGCTAACACATATATATGGAATCTAAAAAAAAAAGAAAAAAAGAAAAAAAATGGTCAGAAGAACCTAGGGGCAAGACGGAAATAAAGATGCAGACCTACTAGAGAATGGACTTGAGGATACGGGAAGGGGGAAGGGTAAGCTGGGACAAAGTGAGAGAGTGGCATGGACATATATACACTACCAAATGTAAAATAGATAGCTAGTGGGAAGCAGCCGCATAGCACAGGGAGATCAGCTCGGTGCTTTGTGTCCACCTAGAGGGGTGGGATAGGGAAGGTGGGAGGGAGGGAGATGCAAGAGGGAAAAGATATGGGGATATATGTATATGTATAACTGATTCACTTTGTTATAAAGCAGAAACTAACACACCATCGTAAAGCAATTATACTCCAATAAAGATGTTAAAAAACCAACAACAACAACATACAATGTGTTGAAGCAACAGAACAAATTGAAAGAATATTCTGCAGTTAGGAAAGGGTCATTTTAAAAATAATCATATGATATCTCTTATATGTGGAATCTAAAAAATGATACAAATGAACTTACTTACAAAACATAAACGGACTCACAGACATAGAAAACTTATGGTTACCAAAGGGGAAAGGGGAGCGGGGGAGGGGTAAATTAGGAGTTTGGGATTAACATACACACACTACTGTATATAAAATAGATAACCAACAAGGACCTACTGTATAGCACAGGGAACTCTACTCACTGCTCTGTAATAAGCTATATGGGAAAAGAATCTGAAAAAGAATAGACATATGTATATGCATAACTGAATCACTTTGGTGCTGTACACCTGAAACTAACACAACATTGTAAATCAATTATGCTCCAATATAAAATAAATTTTAAATAAATAAATAATCTTAAAAAAAAAATTCTATCAGAATAACTGAACTGATGTACACTCAGTCCTGACCATCAGTCCTGTTTGGTCTAAGAAAATTTCACAGGAGGGAAGGACTTGGAAAGACTAAGTCTGTCAGGTAGGTAAGTAGGGATGGCAGTTAAGGTGACATTACATGGAGTAAGGGTAGACCCTTAATCTAATATCACTGGTGTCCTCATAAGATGAGACACAAATACAAACATATACGCAGACAGGAGAATACCACGTGAAGAAAAAGACACAGAGGGAGATGTCCATGTAACTAGGGAGGCAGAGATGTGCTTACAAGCCAAGGAATGCAAGGATTGCCAGCAACACTGGAAGCTGAGAAAGTCATGATCCCCTAGCGCTTTCAGAGAGAACATGGCCCTGCTGACATCTTGACTTTGGACATCTTGCCTCCAGAACTGTGAGAGAATAAATGTCTCCTGTTCTAAGCTACCCAGGTTGTGGTAGTTTGTTACAGCAGCCCGAGGAAACCAATGCAACATCTTTTGAGCCAATAAGAATTAGGCCTTTACCCATACCCTGAACACTTGAGGCTTAAAAACAAACAAACAAACAAAAAACTTATAGTTACATTGATTCCCATAGTCTCGATTTAGAAATTAGAATACCCAGCTACATATAAAAAGCTGACTTGAACTTCAAATTGTCTACCCTCCATAGCTAGGATCTGCTGCAGTGGAAACCGGCAGCCAGTGAAGAAGGTCCCCTTTTGTTTCTCCAGGTCCTTCCTCCCCAGCCAGTTAACCTTGGTTCCGATGCCTCTGGAATATGGGAGTGGAGTGAAAGAGGGGAGGTGGGGACAGAAGTGGTCAATGGAGAAGGAAAGGTGACGTTCTGGTTACTGATCTAAGTGGGCTGCTATATATTTAATGCTGATTCTTAACCAATGCATTCTTTTCCAGGTTCTTCAGTGATTGCTCCCTCTTCTCCAATCACTGGGGACCTTTCATCTGTACAGCCCTTGATGGGAGTCATACATCTCACTTTATCACTTACTATATCCTCAGCTCCAAGTGACACCTTCAGTTTCTATCTGCTGAGACCAGCTCAGCCTCAGGGTAGCCTTTGGGGACAGGACCTAGACAGCCTCATGATGACGTTCACGTTCACTGCACACATCTGCTCCACAGGCAACTCTCCAGCAAACCCTGGGAAAATGGGCTAATCCCAATTCAGCTTCTTTCCTTTGTTCTACCATGAGCTGCTCACTAGCTCATCTCCTGGCCTTTACATTCATTAGAAACCAGCACTGTCTCTACTGCCACCTCCAAGACTTCAAGGAATACATATTAAACTCTCACTGAGTCTCCTTGATGCACCTCTTTCTAGCACTGAGAGGGGAAAAGTGGAAGTGGTACACAACCTACCTCCTTGTGGACATGGCTAGTGAAGCCTCAGTTCACTAAAAAGAAATCAGCCTTTAATTTCCAGATCCCACACCCCTTTCGTATTGGGAATGTAGGGATCATCCAACTAGCTCTCATGTTCCTACTAGGGAATTTCTACAAGGTAATGTGTCTCATATATCACTTTGCTGTCTGATAGCTATTGCCTTAAGAGGTCAAAATTTTCCAATTTTACAGCCTGTGATATTAGTTTTCATAATTTGCGCTTTAAAAGACCCATGGGGGAAGCAGCTACAAATTGTAAAATATGTCTACTGGATTTTTTTTTAAGTTTCCTGAACATTCCATGAATTTTACATTGTTCTTCAATATAACTTCTCCTTTTCAGTCAGGAAGGTGCTCAACGGCTCCCATGTTCTTCTATCCCAGTTCCTTTTCTCCATGTCTATTCCTTCTGCTCGTGGTTCAATTCTTACTTTTCAACACCTTCAAATTTACTGCCTTATTAAAGTTTTAATGCCAACTTCTCCAGAAAGTGATCCCCAGGTACTTTGGACTCTGTTGATTTTATCATTCTCTGACCTTGTACACCAATTATAATCAATATTGCCTTTTTGGGTTGTCTTGTGCTGTCACGTCTTCCCAACTATATTTTAAGTTCCTAAAAGACCATTATTGTGTCTTGTGCTTCTCACCTATCCCCGTCAGTGCTTAATTCAATACTCAGCACATGGGAAGGAGAGTCCTAATAAGAACATAGTCACTTGCTATGTATTAAATATCTATTAACCAATATAAGACAGAGCTAACATGCAGCATAAATATCTCACCATGTTCTGTGACAGAAATTGCATAACAAATCCCTATTGTTGTGCAAAATTTAAAGAACATTTGAACAAATATGTCAGATAGGAAGGAGGCAGAGGGAAGTGATAAATGAGAGAGAAGATAGGCCATCATATAACAAGGATGCTATTATTTGGAAATATATCTACATTTAATACTTTTGCATTTTTCTATGTCTGACCTCACCTGTCTGCCAGGGGTAGCACTTGCCTCAAGAAGGATTAGGATTGTTACAAGATAAATAAAAAAAGAAAGGTGTTTAGAGTTTGACATCTAGCAAGAATTCTTGGTCCAGAACAAGACTATAGTCTTGTAGATCAAGCTTTCCTTAGAGAAAACAGGATTTTAAAGAACACAATCTTTGCTGTCATTAACATATTGGAAGTCGGACCTAGAGAACCAGATCACAGAGTTCTGCAATGTCAAGAGCACAGAAAATGTAGGGTATGATGTAAAGGATATGGAAAACTACCCTGGGTTCAAGAGTTGTATGGAGAAGATAGAAGAGGAAAGGGTTAAACATCGAGTCATTATTTCCTTCTCTAAGTTTAAACCCCACATGAACATGGTAATAGGAGCATTAGGACTAACAGACTACCTTCCAGGGAACAGACTGGTGAGAACTCTGAGAAAACCAGCATTCAGCATTTAACATGACATAGAAGCAATTAGGGGGCATTAGAGGAGGGAGGGAAGTTTCTACAGACATGAACCTGAGACAGAATCCCAGTATCCCATAGCCAATGTATGGCATCTCAAGGAGACATAAGTTCCCAAGGGCCCTGAGTAGGGGACACAAGAGTCCTGGGTGGGCATGGCCCCCCTACTCCCCTCCCCCCAAATGAGATCATAAGAGGCCCATTGCCCCCACTCCAAGTCACAGTGCCACAGAGTAGAAGAAAGGAAAAAAATCTGAAAGCACAACCATTCACCCAAAAGTTGTCTGAGTCATCCACCCCTAAAAGGAACTAAAAAGGTAAAAAGGAACTAAAACGTATCTAGTCCAGTGTCATCATTTTTCAGATGAGAAAACTAAAGGCCAGACTCATTTACTCAAGAGTGTGATGCCAAGTGAGGACAGAGCAGAGGCAATAATTCCAATTTTACTAGCACCTACTGAAATGCTAACGTGCCTTCCTACTCTCTCACCTAGAGTCCAGCTTTTCTTTTTATTATGAAAATCAGTTAATGCTACCAGTTAATATTTTAAAACAAAAATTCCAATAATATTTTAAAATAAAAATAACAATGGAGACAATAATTTTAAACCCCTTTCTTTTAATGAGTAATGAAATAGATTTAAAATTAAACTAACAAATATTGAGTCTGCAGAAAAATTATTAGTTTTATCTAATTAGTAAATTTAGCAAGGTTACTGAATTAGGGTCATTGTACAAAAATCAATTGTGCTACCATATAACAACAAACAAACAAAACATAGAAATTATACATTATTAAAATAGAATTAAAAACCTCAAATACCCTGGAATAAACCTAACAAAAGATGTTCATGACTTCTACACCAAAAAACCATAAAACATTACTTAGAGAAAATAAAGCAGACAAAAAGAGATACATCATGCTCATAGATTGAAAGACTCAGTATAATAAGGTTATCAATTCTCCCCAAATTAATCCATGTATTCAGTGTACTCACAATCAAAATCACAGTAGTTTTTTTTGTTTTAATTTTACAAGCTAAAATTTATACAGGAATGCAAAGGGCCAAGATTAGTCAAGGTGATATTAAAGAAAAATAAAACTGGAGGTCTTCAATTACCAGATATCAAACTTATTGGAAAGCTCTTGTCATTAACAAGTGTGTAATTGGTACAAAAGCAGACAAACAGATATATGGAATGAAAGAGAGTCCAGAAACAAACCTACACGAATTATGACAACTAATTATACAAGTAAATTATGGCAAGTGTGACAATGTCGAGCAGTGGGAAGAGGGCAACCACTCTACCAAATCATACCGACTGAATTATACATCCATTTGTGGTAAAAAGTGAATCTTAACTCCTACACATACAAAAATATGTTTCAGAAGGTTGTATATCTAAATGTGGATGATAAAACAATAAAGCTTTTAGAAGAGTGTATCTTTCCCTTTGGTAGACAATGATTTCTTAAAGAGAACGGAAGTGGTAACCATAAATTGAAAACACAGTAAGTTTGACTACATTTAAATTAAGAACTTTTGTACAGAAATATCGAATCACTATGTTACGTAACAGAAACTAACTTAGTGCTACAGGTCAACTATACTTCAAAAACAAAGAAACAAACAAATTCATAGAAAAAGAGATCAGATTTGTGGTTACCAGAGGTGGAGCATGGGAGGGGGGATTGGATGTAGCTGGTCAAAAGGTACAAATGTCCAAGTATGCGATAAATAGATACTAGAATGTGATGTACATGATAGATATAATTAACACTGCTGTACGTTATGTGTGAGAGTTGTTAAGAGAGTAAAACCTAAGAGTTCTCATTACAAGAAAAAAAAATATTTTTTAAATTTTGTATCTATGTGAGAGGATGGATGTTCACTAAACTTACTGTGGTCGTCATTTCATAATGTATGTAAGCCAGATAAACTTATACAGTGCTGTGTGTCAATTATATCTCAGTAAAACTAGGAGAAAAATAAAGTTTCATTCTCACCCAGAAAACAGGTTTCAAAAAAAAACAACATTAATGCTCATCAAATGATGCCAAGTAGACAATGAAATGGTAAGCCACAGAGTGCAAGAAGAAACTTTGAAATGCATATATCAGGTAATGACTCATATTCACGAGATTTAAATAAACTCCTATAAATCAATAAGAACAAGGCAGACAACTCAACAGAAAAGTGGACAAAAGACATAAACAGAAATTTCACAAAAGAGGACATTCAAATTTTCAATAAACATATTAAAATTTCCTCAACTCTAGTCCTTTGTAAATGCAAATTAAAAATCACAATGAGATACCACTACACACAGACAAATGTGACTAAAATTAAAAGGACAGAAGATATCAAGAGTGGACAAAGAATATGGAACAATGATACTGTCACATCCGCTTGATGTGGGCAGAGAGTAGAAACTGGAGTAATTTTAGAAAACAGTTTGGTAGTATCTACTAAAGGTGGACATATACAATACCTTATGGCTGGGCAAATTCCACTACTGGGTTTATAACCACTCTAAAGGCATACTATGGTTGCCAATTAACAAGAATGTTAATAGTAGGACTCTTTACAGTAGGAAAAAACTGGAAACAGCCCAAATCTCCATTAACAATAGAACAGGTGAACAAATTAAGATCTATTCATACAATGAAATGCTATATACTAATGAGAATGAACAAACCACAGTTACATGAACAACATGGATGAATATCACAAACAACATTTAGGGTAAGAAGTCATATGCAAAAAAGTACATACAACATGACAGCACTTATATAAAATGTGGGAGGGACATCTTGTAGGTTATATAGTGAGTGGGAAGAGGACATAAGGGGAGCTTTTGAAGTACTGACGTTAGTGTCTCTCTTGACCTGCGTTTTGGATCTTCAGCTGTGTTCACTGTGCAAAAATTTATCACACTGTACACTTAAGGTTTCCCCACTTTTCCATATGCATGTTATACTTCAATAAGTTTTTTTAAGTGGCATTGGAATCTCCACCCATCTGTCTGAACCACTTGAAAAAAAGGCACAAATAAATTTTAAGATGATCCCTGACTTTAAAGATGATTGGGAAGAAATAAAAGAGCAGATTTCAATCTGTAAATGTTTTTCCTCAGCATCTACAAGTTCAATGACTCGGGACAGCAGCTGGAGACAGAACATTAGTGTTTTCCCTGGAACACAGGCCATTTTTCATATTTTTAACATATAACGTTCCTCCCAAATTGAACAACTCGTTGATTTGGTTTAATAAAAGGGAATCTAGCATAAAATGTTATGTATATGCCATTTTAAAGCATATTTGCATATTTAACAGTACATATGTTTGAGAAATTTTTTTAATTTGGGCTACAATGGAAAATACCTAGAGACAGATTTTAAGTACTATACCTGACCTTTGATATTATTTCCTTTTGCAAATACTAAAATTGCTGCCAACTGGATACTTTTCTAATTTCCCCTTGTTTATTATTTTATGAAACAATTATTTCAGGGAAGAAAAACACAAACAAAACAAAGGTTTAGAATTGTAGGTTTTTAGAAGTGTCTGCATTTAAACTTTGGAAAGAAAATATACATATAAAAGAAGAAATACAATTAACACTTATTTATCTCTGTCTGCAAGCAATAAGATACAAAAAAGTTTTTCATCTCTTTATTATAATTATACCTAGATTAAGCATCAATAATGGATAAACCACAAAGGTGATAATCAGGCCCAGGCATTTCCTGCCAGAGGAAAAGGCAGAAACAAATAGCAACAAAAAAGCCACATTCCATGTTTAAAACATACGAAAAACTGAATACTGGGAATAATTAAAATCTATCCTTTTGTTTTTAAATATTTAGACCTTTTCTCAGCTGATGAAAACAGTCTTCTCTAAATGATATAGTCTAATTTCACGGATAATTTTATTTACTTAAATTTTTCACTTTCTATTGTTTATTCAAATAAATAATGAAAATATTTTCCCACAGGCAATTTAGCAAGAAAATGGACCCAAGAAAACTTCTACTTTTTGAACACTATTTTTAAAATTCTAGGTCTGAATTAGAAGTACCTTATTATTATTATTGTGATAATAAAAAATAAACATTTAGTGCTGTCAAATATAAACCAGACATTGTTCTGAGTTGTTGTCTTATACATTTAATACTCATAACAATCTTAACTGCTGTGTACGCTATTATCTCATTTTATAGATGAGGAGAGTGAAGGACAGGTTGATTACTGGAAGTTACCTGAGCCACAGAGCTAGTGAGCAAAGGCAGGAGGATCTGAAGGCAGGTAGCTATCACCAATCCCATTCCCTTAACTCTTCCACTGATACTGTACCTCTGCTATTTCCATGTGAGTTCCCATTACTATGGTACATATTCTGTCCTGTGGTCTTATTATTTAAATATATTAATATTAATCCTTACTGCAAAGCTTCCCATTGTACTCTAAATGTACGTTGTATAAAAATTTTCTATTCTATGTATATCTTTGCTATTTTTTATATTTTTCATGTATTCATTAGAATTGCAAACACACTATACTTTGAATTTAGAGGGGGTACTATCTCCTAAGATTTTAAAGCAATTTACATATATCATGCCACTTACATTTAAACACACATATACATTCAGTACTTGTCTCTGAATTGTTTTTTATACATTTTATTGTATATTTTTCTCACCTTTTATCTCATGCTATTGCCAAAGTCACATTCTCAGACTCCAGGCCCTTTATTCTCAAAGGGTGGTTCATAAACAAGCAGCCTCACCATGTCCTCAGAGCTTGTTAGAAATACAGAATTCCAGGCACCAGCCTAGACCAATGGTAGACCAACAAGTGATCTCTAGGAATATTAAAGTTTAAGAAACTTGCTCTAGATAATATATTCCTCTAAACTAAAGGTTTTCTTAATCCTTCCTTCAGCTAATTTATTTCTGTAGGTTTTGTGAAAGGTATTCTTATCAATTTTACCACTAAGTGTTTTGGTCTGTTAAAATTATTATTGAGGGCTTCACTGTCTCTATCAGCTTTACTGCCTGCAGTGTTAGTGAATTTTACTGAATTAACTCTTGAGGACGTAAAACAGAAGCTTCCTTTCTAGGGCTGTCTGTAAAGCTATTTGTTTGCGACGTGCTGTATCCCCCACCAAGTGACTACAAATGCCATCAATTGGAAACAGACAGGCAGAGCTGACAAGCTTTAGCTCTGGTGTATAGCCTTGTAAATGTCTAAGAGAGCTCCTAAATTAAACGATCAATAGCAGAGTAGCTACTGTTTTCTCTAAATCCTGGAAGATTTTATGCTATATTATAGCACAATGTTGATCTCAGTTCCTTTGTGAATTCTTCTCAGATTTCCTTAGTTTTCAGGTATTCACTTATAAACTGCCCTAGGGTTTCCTGTTTTTGTAAATAAGTTGTCCTGAAAAGGTTCCAGAAAAATATCTTAGTAGCAATACAGGATTCTGCTTCTGGCTGAAACAACCACCATCAACACAACCAAAATCAAAAGTAATAATAAAGCCCTCAAAGAGAAATATCTATCCAGAAAACCATCAAAATAAGTTTCAAAAACAGTAAATTAATGCAAAAAACATAAACCTTAAAATAAGACAAATTTTGTAATATAAAATTCTGGGCTAGTAAGTGCATTTTTACTATTTTAATGAAGCACCAGTACCCATATCGTGAAAAAAATTATCAAATTCCTTTACCACCTTATCTCTTGCTGTTGGTTCTTGAACGGATTTCCAACATACGAGCTAGCTGAGGCAAGAAGGTTAATTTGCTTGACTATATAGCATCAAGGAAGATCATTCTTTAAAATTCTGCCAATAGGAAAATAAAGAATGAGTATGACCTGCTTATTAGATAGTAAAAAGGAAATAATTTTAATTGTGTCAGCTGTGATAACCATAAATTCGTTACATAAAATAAATATCCTTATCTTTCAGAAATGTACACTGAAGTAAATTGGGTTGAAATGTCAAAAAAATTGCCAATCAGGACATACTAGTACACACCACCACCAGTAAAAATGAAATAAAAGTACCACTAACAAAAAGAGAGCAAAAGAGGGAAATTAGGAATCCAGAAGACATCAAAAATAAATTTTAATATCAATGCAGGAGGCTTAAATAAGCTATTATTAGTCCATTGGATTAAAAGTGATGAAAGAAAAGATAATTTTTTAAAAATCATTCATAATATCACTGAACTAACACCTTATATTTGAAAAATGCTATGAGCACATTTTATTGGCCTCTTTCTCAAGCTAATTACTATGATAAGTTTTTAATATATATTACTCTTAATATTTAAAATAACAATTTAGGAAAGACCTGAAGAACACTTTGCCCACTTTCATACTGACTTGGCCCAAAGAGAGAAGTTTTGCACCTCTTTACAGTCTTTCTATTTGACATTATCTACCCCCATAGGATAATGAAAGATAATTTGCCATATTAGTCAGATAGCCATATTTTATTTATAGGTGGGTTCTGTGCCTAAATGCATTAAAGCAAGTATAAAACTTTGTCCAAAAATTTGGAAATTAACTAATCCATTAAAAATTTTTTAAATTAAATTAACTCTTACTTTCACCCTTGTTCTAGGAGTCAACAAATTTGGTGGAGTATATAAACGACAAAACTAACACAGCAAAAGACAATTTTATGATGCTGAAAGTATTTGTGCACAGAAAACCCAAACAATATCTAAATTCAAGAAAAAGAAGTAATCTATAAAAAGGAAATTACAGTTGAATGTCCCCATATTCCACTACCAAAGTATTACAGAAAAAAAGGGGGGCAAAAATAAAAACTGTATGGTGCTCAATCAGGAGATTTCTGCTTCTCGTAACACAGACACTAGTAATTTTTAAAAGGCCCCTGCTTCAAAACATCTAGAATGCTTACTAGAATACAACAAACATATTTTAAAATGCATTGTTCAGCTCATAATGACATAAGAATGACCTTACCGTGCCAAAATGAAGACAGAGCTGAAACAATAGTAGCATCCACATGCAAAAATCATGAGTGCCCTGCTAGTGTTTCACGAATAGTAGGATCTTGAAGCCTTGGATTTTAATAGTCTGACAGGAAATAGTGGACAAGACTTTAGGTTTGAAAATGATCGGGGAGGCACTTCCCTGGTGGTGCAGTTGTTAAGAACCTGCCTGCCAATGCAGGGGACACAGGTTGGATCCCTGGCCTGGGAAGATCCCACATGCCGCACAGAAACTAGGGCATGTGGGATCTTCTAAGCCTGTGCTCCAGAGCCTGGGAGCCACAACTACTGAAGCCCGTGCACCTAGAGCCTGTGCTCCACAACAAGAGAAGCCACCGCAGTGAGAAGCCCACGCACCACAACAAAGAGTAGTCCCCACTCGCCGCAACTGGAGAAATCCCCCACACAGCAACAAAGATCCAATGCAGGCAAAAATAAATAAATAAATATTTTTTTAAAAAAAGAAAGAAAGAAAATGATAGGGGAGCTGGAATTAAGAATATCAAAAAGCCCAAAAGGGTATGAAAATTTTTAAATGCCTTCTACTAAGGGAAAGTGACAAGGGGAAAATAATCTGTGACATCCCTAGCTTGGAGTAGAGAAGAAAATCATTCTTCTAAAAATGCATAACACGTAGTTCTTCCCCTATGGCTTTTGGGCTTGGATTACACTGATTACAAAACCTGACAAACTTCAAGCAGAGAAGTTAACTTAAAGAAGCAAATTAAATCCCCTCCAAAGTAATATAACCTCATTTCAAACCTCTTAGGATTCCCAGAATTTTTAAAAAGCCAAAAATGAGCTCCAAAGTAACATAACCAACCAGAAAATGGGTCTTCATAAAGGAGAGTCCAAAGAACCATCAAACAGCAGAATTAGACTGCCAAGGACTTCAGACTTTGTAATTGTCACATATATAACATAGAATGAATATACTACTAAATATATAAA
Organism: Orcinus orca; assembly: GCF_937001465.1. Lineage (NCBI taxonomy): Eukaryota > Metazoa > Chordata > Mammalia > Artiodactyla > Delphinidae > Orcinus > Orcinus orca. The sequence goes on from NC_064562.1 coordinate 24,801,944, forward strand.
ACAGGGAACAAGAACATGAGAAAGGAAAAACAGAGTATAAAAACCAATTGGAGGGCTTCCCTGGTGGTGCAGTGGTTGAGAGTCTGCCTGCCGATGCAGGAGACACGGGTTCATGTCCTGGTCTGGGAAGATCCCACATGCCGCGGAGCGGCTGGGCCCGTGAGCCATGGCCGCTGAGCCTGCGCGTCCGGAGCCTGTGCTCCGCAACGGGTGAGGCCACAACAGTGAGAGGCCTGTGTACCGCAAAAAAAACAAAAACAAAAACAAAAACAAAAACCAATTGGAATTTTAAAAGAAAACTTCAGGAAAAAATAAGTAAAATTACAATCTCAATAGATGCTTTGAATAGAAAATTGGGCACAACTTTAGAGAGAGTTAATAAACTGAAAGATACACTTGCACAAATATATAAAATACAACAAAGAAAGGAAAGGTGATGAAACATACGTAAGATGAAGGAGAGAATATGTGACCAATCAGATTCCCTGAAAGGAAAATAAGAGAGAATGGAAGAGAGGCCAGGGCCAGACCTAGGGTGAGGCAAGTGAGGCAGCTAGTGCAAAAATTTTAAGGAGGCATTTACTCTTCTTAAATTTTGCAGCCTGGAACAGGCAATACCCAGAAAGACAACTGGCTAAAGGTTTTTCAGAATTGAAACCTGGTATCCAGGAAACAATGTTTTCCAAGCAGGTTAAATAAAAAGAAATTCATACCTATAGACAATAGTGAAACTGCTGAATACCATCAAAGACAAAGAGGACCTAAAAACAGCCAGAAATAAAAGATCGACTATTTTAGTAGACTCTGTTGGTTCGCTGGCCATATCAGCCAGTGGACTCACACCTACACTTTTTTGATAATTGCCTTCAGCTTACTAGAAATATCTCAGTTTCCATACTCCTTCTGGGGACAGGCCACTGCCAAAGAATGACTAATCAAGGGATAACAAAGACCCAAATGTGGGACATTTCTCTGTACCCTTAGGATGCAGAGCTTCATGTGGAATCAGGCTGATCTTCCACTAAATCCACTTCTTTGGTTAGCTGCTTTTTCTGTCTTGTACGGCTTTCCTAATTTTCTTTTTCTTATTTCAACAAACAAAATCAAGAATCCCCAACTGACTCTAGGAAGTACAATTACCAACAAGCAAGTGATAAATAGATCAACAGCAGATTCTCGAAACAACAATGGATGCCAGAAGACTAGAAAATAATACATTCTAATACACACAAAAAAATAGCTGTCGGTTAAGACATCTATTCCCAAACTATAATTTGAGGCAGAATTGAAATAAATATTCAGATGTATCAAAACAGAGTTTACTGCCAATAGATCCATACCAAAAAATTTTTAAAGAAAGGATTTGGGGCAGAAAGAAAATAATCATAGATGGGAAGTCTGAGACACAAAAGGAACTAGAAAAAAAGAAAAAAGTAATTAGTGAATATGTGGGTAAACTTAATCAACAGTGACTTATTTAAAATAATATTAATAATAATGCTTAATTCAGTGAATAACAAAAAAATGTTGAACTAATTATTTTACAAAAAAAGAAGAGAGGTAATTGAATTTAAGTTGTAATATCTTGCATTGCTGAGGAGTAGACAATAGAGATTAAATTTAGACTTTAAGTGTGCAAGCAAAGATTTTATGGTCAATCTCTAAAAAACAGAAATCAAATATATTAACTTCAAACCAGCAAAGAGGGAATAAAAGAACAGAAAAACCTCAATCAGAAAGGAAGCTTGAGAAACTTCTATTTCTGGCAACAATAGTGTGACCATCCCTGGATTAGTCCACTCACTAAAAACAGCCATAAAATTGGGCAAAATATATAAGGTAAATCTTTCTGGGCATTATACATGCAGCACAAAACTGCACTTTATGAGTTAAGGGAAAGCTCCATCATTTCCCCAACACTCTCCTTAGGAACAATTTTCCAACCTCAGTAAAGCAAGCTGAGATCCAAGCAAAGCACATGACCCCACTGCACTTAGAAGGCAATAATTAGAATTCAAGGAAGCTGAAGTAGATGGAATATGCAAGGCAAGGAGTCAGAAAGGAAGAAGCTGTGTAGAAGAGAGGTCTCAGATGTCTGAGTAGTATTCCCTGTAAGTTCTCAGGCAAGGACTGAGCTATACAAGTGCAGGACAAAAATACATGAGACTTTTTAGGGACTCACTTCTACTGGTTGAGAATGAAACAGAGATGTTAAGAGGTCAAGCAGTGATAGTGGATATTGGCATCCATGCCAACCACAGTGGAGGGAGCTCATTAACACCTCCTAATATTGTAACGTTTTAATAATGTCAGTATACATTAACTACTAGATGTACAAAGAAACAGAAAAATATGACATATAGTAGAGAAAATACATCAAAATAAACTAACCCAGAGATGAAACAATTCTTACATATAGTAGATAATGACTTTAAAGCAGCTAATAAATAGATATTCAATGAACAAAAGAAAAATATGTTCAGAGAATTAAAAGAAAACATGACCTTAATGAGAGGACAGATAGTCACAGATGAGAAATGAAAGCTATTGAAAAAGCCAAATAGAAACTCTAGAACTAAAGAGAATAATAAATGAACTTTAAAAATTACTGGATGGGGACCTCCCTGATGGTGCAGTGGTTAAGAATCCACCTGTCAATGCAGGGGACACAGGTTCGAACCCTGGTCCAGCAAGACCCCACATGCCACAGAGTAACTAAGCCCATGCGCCACAACTACTGAGCCTGCACTCTAGAGCCTGTGAGCCACAACTACAGAGGCCACGCACCACAATTACTGAAGCCTGCATGCCTAGAGCCCGTGCTCCGCAACAAAAGAAGCCACTGAAATGAGAACCCCACGCATTGCAATGAGGAGTAACCCCGCTCGCCACATCTAGAGAAAGCACATGTGCAGCAATGAAGACCCATTGCAGCCAAAAAAGAAATGAATAAATAAATTTTAAAAAAATTACTGGATGGGATTAACAGCAAGTTGGAGATGACAGAAGAGTCAGTGAAGAGAAATCTATAGAAATTATGCAATCTGAGGAAAAGGGAGAAAAAAGTGTTTGAAGAAAAATGAACCTACAGTGCAATGTCAAATAATCAAACATATGTATACTAGAAGTCTCAGGCAGAAAAGAATAGGACATATAGATATTTAAAGAAATAATGGCTAAAAGTAAGCTCAATCTGATGGGGAAAAAAAATTAACTTACAAAGACAAGAATTTGAGTAAACCTCCAAAATGATAAAATCAAAGACAATTACACCAAAGTAAATCATACTCAAATTGCTGAAAACAAAAGATAAAGCAGTCAGAGAAAAAGACATATAACTGTAAGAAAAGTGGTAAAGATAACTGCTGACTACTCATTTAAACAAGGTAGTCTTGACAACAATGGAACACCATCTTTAACATTCTGAAACAAACTGCTATTAAAAAATTTTATATCTAATAAAAAATATACTTAAAAATAAGGTAAAATAAATGCATCTTATTATAAAGAAAAGTGAAAAACTATTTGCAGCAAACATAAACTACAAGAAATTTTAAAGAAAGAAGGGAAATTATGCCACATGAAAAGGCAGATCTACAGGAAAGAAAGGTGAACACTGGAAAAAATAAATAGTGGGTTATATAAGAGACTATAACATTCTCCTTACTTCTTTAAAAGATAACTGTTTTTTGCAAAAGCAAGAATAATAAAATTATGAGGTAGAGTTTATAACATATGAAAGAAATCGAGGATATGCAAACAACGGCACAATACATAAGGGACAAATTAATGGAATTCTACAGTTGAACGGTATAATATTTTGAAAATGGGAAGTAGGAACTGGGAAGTAAGAAGCATCAAATGTGAAATAATAAGGTGGAATTGTGAAGAATCAGGTGTTAAACAATAATATTGACTCAAAATAGAATTTAAGGATAGTTAAATAGTATTTGGGAGGGATAGAATATTGTTAATACTAGAGCAAATAATACATAAATTTTAAAAACAAAAGAAATAAGAAGCAAGAAAGGACATAAACAGAGTATTAAAAAATATTCAATCAACCCAAAGGAGTCAGGAAAGAAGCAACAAAAAACAAACAAAAAAAATAAAGAAAAAATGGAAAAAATATGAAGACAAAATTAAAGACAGTATAAATAATTATATGAAACGTAAACAGAGAGAAAGAAGAAAAACAAGCAGACCAAATGATGGGTTGAGAAACTATGACCTGCAGGCCAAATCTTACTCACTTATTTTGTAAATATTTTTTGAAAAATAGCCTTGTTTATCCATTTACTTTTTTATTAGCTATTTATTTTATACATATTAATGTATATATGTCAATCCCAATCTCCCAATTCATCCCACCACCACCACACCTCCCAGCGTACCCGCCTTGGTGTTGATACGCTTGTTCTCTACATCTGTGTCTCTATTTCTGCCTTGCAAACCAGTACCATTTTCTAGATTGCATATATATGCATTAATATACAATATTTGTTTTTCTCTTTCTGACTTACTTCACTCTGTATGGCAATCTCGAGATCCTTCCACGTCTCTGCAAATGGCACTATTTTGTTCCTTTTTATGGCTGAGCAATAGTCCATTGTATATACGTACCACATCTTTATCCATTCGTCTATCGATGGGCATTTAGGCTGCTTCCATGACCTGGCTACTGTAAATAGTGCTGCAATGAACATTGGGGTGCATGTGTCTTTTTTTTTTTTTTTTTGCAGTACGTGGGCGTTTCACTGTTGTGGCCTCTCCCGTTGCAGAGCACAGGCTCCGGATGCACAGGCTCAGCGGCCATGGCTCACGGGCCCAGCCGCTCCGTGGCATGTGGGATCCTCCTGGACCGGGGCATGAACCCATGTCCCCTGCATCGGCAGGTGGACTCTCAACCACTGTGCCACGAGGGAAGCCCCATGTGTCTTTTTTAATTATGGGTTCCTCTGGGTAAATGTCCAGTAGTGGGATTGCTGGGTCACATGGTAATTCTATTTTTAGTTTTTTAAGGAACCTCCATACTGTTCTCCATAGTAACTGTATCAATTTACATTCCCACAAACACTACAAGAGGTTCCCTTTTCTCCACAAAATCTCAGCATTTGTAGTTTGTAGATTTTCTGATGTTGGCCACTCTGACTGGTGTGAGAGGATACCTCATTGTAGTTTTGATTCGCATTTCTCTAATAATTAGTGATGTTGAACAGCTTTTCATGTGCCTCTTGGCCATCTGTATCTCTTCTTTGGAGAAATATCTATTTAGGTCTTCTGCCCATTTTTCGATTGGATTCTTTGTTTTTATAATATTGACCTGAATGAGCTGTTCACATATCTTGGAGATTAATCCTATGTCCATTGATTCATTTCCAAATATTTTCTCCCATTCTGAGGGTTGTCTTATCGTCTTGTTTACAGTTTCCTATGCTGTGCAAAACTTTCAAGTTTCATTAAGTTCTATTTGTTTATTTTTGTTTTTATTTCCATAACTCTAGGAGGTGCGTCAAAAAACATCTTGCTGTGATTTATGTCAAAAGTGTTTTTCCTATGTTTTCCTCTAAGAGTTTTATACTGTCTGGTCTTTAATCCATTTTGAGTTTATTTTTGTGTATGATATTAGGAAGGGTTCTAATTTCATTATTTTACATGTAGCAGTCCAGTTTTCCCAGCACCACTTATTGAAGACTATCTTTTCTCCATTGTATATCCTTGCCTCCTTTGTCATAGATTAGTGGACCATAGGTGCATGGGTTTATCTCTGAGCTTTCTATCCTGTTCCATTGATCTATATTTCTGTTTCTGTGCCAGTACCATATTGTCTTGATTACTGTAGCTTTGTAGTATAGTCTGAAGCCAGGGAGTCTGATTCCTCCAGCTCTGTTTTTTCCCCTCAAGATTGCTTTGGCTATTTGGGGTCTTTTGTGTCTCCATACAAATTTTTTTTTTTTTCTTTTTTGCGGTACGCGGGCCTCTCACTGTTGTGGCCTCTCCCGTGTGGAGCACAGGCTCCGGACACACAGGCTCAGTGGCCATGGCTCACGGGCCCAGCTGCTCCACGGCATGTGGGATCTTCCCGGACCGGGGCACGAACCCATGTCCCCTGCATCGGCAGGCGGACTCTCAACCACTGCGCCACCAGGGAAGCCCTCCATACAAATTTTAAGATTTTTTTTCTACTTCTGTAAAATATGCCATTGGTAATTTGATAGGGATTGCATTGAATCTGTGGATTGCTTTGGGTAGTATAGTCATTTTCACAATATTGATTCTTCCAATCCAAGAACATGGTATATCTCTCCATCTGTCTGTGTCATCTTTTATTTCTTTCATCAGTGTCTTATAGTTTTCTGAGTACAGGTCTTTTACCTCCTTAGGTAGGTTTAGTCCTAGGTATTTTATTATTTTTGTTGCAGTGGTGAATGGGATTGTTTCCTTAATTTCTCCTTCTGATCTTTCGTTGTTAATGTTTATGAATGCAAGAGATTTCTGTGCATTTTGTATCCTGTAACTTTACCAAATTCATTAATTAGCTCTAGCAGTTTTCTGGTTGCATCTTTAGGATTCTTTATGTATAGTATCATGTCATCTGCAAACAGTGATAGTTTTACTTCCTCTTTTCCAATTTGTATTCCTTTTATTTCTTTTTCTTCTCTGGTTGCCATGGCTAGGACTTCCAAAGCTATGTTGAATAATAGTGGCGAGAGTGGGCATCCATGTCTTGTTAATGACTTAGAGGAAATGCTTTCATTGTTCACCACTGAGAATGATGTTTTCTGTGGGTTTGTTGTATATTGCCTTTATGATGTTGAGATAAGTTCCCTCTATGCCCTCTATGTTGAGATAAGTTCCCTCTATGCCACCTCATCAATGGGTGTTGAGTTCTGTCAAAAGCTTTTTCTGCATCTACTGAGATGATCATATGGTTTTTATTCTTCAGTTGTTAATACAGTGTATCACATTGATTGATTTGCATATATTGAAGAATCTTTGCATCCCTGAGATAAATCCCAACTGACCATGGTGTATGATCCTTTTAATGTGTTGTTGGATTCTGTTTGCTAGTATTTTGTTGAGGAATTTTGCATCTATATTCATCACTGACATTGGTCTGTAATTTTCTTTTTTTGTAGTATCTTTGTCTGATTTTGGTATCAGGGTGATGGTGGCTTCGTAGAATGAGTTTGGGAGTGTTCCTTAGTCTGCAATTTTTTGGAAGAGCTTGAGAAGAATGGGTGTTAGCTCTTCTCTAAATGTTTGATAGAACTCACCTGTGAAGCCATCTGGTCTTGAACTACTGTTTGTTGGAAGATTTTTAATCACAGTTTCAATTTCATTACTTGTGATTGGTCTGTTCATATTTTCTATTCTTCCTGGTTCAGTCTTGGAAGGTTATACCTTTTTAAGAATTTGTCCATTTCTTCCAGGTTGTCCATTTTATTGGCATAGAGTTGTTTGTAGTAGTATCGCATGATGCTTTGTATTTCTGTGGTGTCCATTATAACTTCTTTTTCATTTGCAATTTCATTGATTTGAGGCCTCTCTCTCTTATTCTTCATGAGTCTGGCTAAAGGTTTATCAATTTTGTTTATCTTCTCAAAGAACCAGCTTTTAGTTTTATTGATCTTTGCTATTGTTTTGTTTCTATTTCATTTATTTTTGTCTAATCTTTATGATTTCTTTCCTTCTACTAACTTTGGATTTTGTTTGTTCTTCTTTCTCTAGTTCCCTTACATGTAAGGTTAGATTGTTTATTTGAGATTTTTCTTGTTTCCTGAGGTAGGCTTGTATTGCTATAAACTTCCCTCTTAGAACTCCTTTTGCTGCATCCCATAGGTTTTGGATTGTCATATTTTCGTTTACATTTATCTCTAGTTATTTTTTTGATTTCCTCTTTGATTTCTTCAGTGATATTTTGGTTACGTAGTAACATACTGTTTAGCCTCCATGTGTTTGTGTTTTTTACATTTTTTCCCTGTAATTTATTTCTAATCTCATAGTGTGTGTTTGGAAAACATGCTTGATATGATTACAATTTTCTTAACTTTGCCAAGGCTTCATCTGTGGCCCAAGATGTGATCTATCCTGGAGAATGTTCCATGTTCCCCTGAGAAGAAAGTGTAATCTGTTTGGGGATGGAATGTTCTATAAATATCAATTAAATCTCTCTGGTCTGTTATGTCATGTAAAGCTTGTGTTTCCTTATTAATTTTCTGTCTGGATGATCTGCCCATTGGTGTAAGTGAGGTGTTAAAGTCCCCCACTCTTATTGTGCTACTGTCGATTTCCTCTTTTATAGCTGTTAGCATTTGCCTTATGTATCGAGGTGCTCCTATGTTGGGAGCATATACTTTTATAATTGTTATATCTTCTTCTTGGATTGACCCCTTGATCATTATGTAGTGTCCTTCCTTGTCTCTTGTAACATTCTTTATTTTAAAGTCTATCTTATCTGCTATGAGTTTTGCTACTCAGGCTTTCTTTTGATTTCCATTTGCATGGAATATCTTTTCCCATCCCCTCACTTTCAGTCTGTATGTGTCCCTAGGTCTGAAGTGGGTCTCCTATAGACAGCATATATATGTATGATGGTCTTGTTTTTGTATCCATTCAGCAAGCCTGTGTCTTATGGTCCGAGCACTTAATCCATTCACATTTAAGGTAATTATCGATATGTATGTTATTACCATTTTCTTAATTGTTCTGGGTTTGGTTTTGTAGGTCCTTTTCCTCTCTTGTGTTTCCCACTTGGCGCAGTTCCTTTAGCATTTGTTGTTGATCCGGTTCAGTGGTGCTGAATTGTCTCAACTTTTGCTTGTCTGTAAAGCTTTTGATTTCTCTGTTGAATTTGAATGAGATCCTTGCCAGGTAGAGTAATCTTGGTGTCTTAGGGTCTTCCCTTTCATCACTTTAAATATATCATGCCACTCCCATCTGGCTTGTAAAGTTTCTGCTGAGAAATCAGCTGTTAACCTTATGGGAGTTCTCTTGTGTGTTATTTGTCATTTTTCCCTCGTTGCCTGTAAGAATTTTTCTTTTTAATTTTTGTCAGTTTGATTACTATATGTCTTCGCATGCTTCTCTATGGTTTATCCTCCCTGGGACTCTCTGTGCTTCCTGGAATTGGGTGGCTATTTCCTTTCCCATGTTAGGGAAGTGTTCGACTATAATCTCTTCAAATATTCTCTCGGGTTCTCTCTCTTCTCCTTTTGGGACCCTTAAAATGCGAATGTTGGTGCAGTTAATGTTGTCCCAGAGGTCTCTTAGGCTGTCTTCATTTATTTTCATTCCTTTTTCTTTATTCTGTTCCAAGGCAGTGAATTCCACCATTCTGTCTTCCAGGTCACTTTTCTGTTCTTCTGCCTCAGTTATTCTGCTACTGATTCCTTCTAGTGTATTTTTCATTCAGTTATTGTGTTGTTCATCTCTGTTTGTTTGTTCTTTAATTCTTCTAGATCTTTGTTAAACATTTCTTGCATCTTCTCGATATTTGCCTCCATTCTTTTTCCGAGGTCCTGGATCATTTTCACTATCATTATACTGAATTCTTTTTCTGGAAGGTTGCCTATCTTCTCTTCATTTAGTTGTTTTTCTGGGGTTTTATCTTATTCCTTCATCTGGTACCTAGCCCTCACCCTTTTCATTTTGTCTATCTTTCTGTGAGTGTGGTTTTCGTTCCACAGGCTGCAGGAATGTAGTTCTTCTTGCTTCTGTCATCGGCCCTTCGGCGGATGAGGCTATCAGAGGCTTGTGTAAGCTTCCTGATGGGAGGGACTGGTGGTAGGTAGAGCTGAGTGTTGCCCTGGTGGGCAGAGCTCAGTAAAACTTAATCTGCTTGCCTGCTGATGGGTTGGGCTGAGTTCCCTCCCTGTTGGTTGTTTGGCCTGAGGCAACCAAGCACTGGAGGCTACAGGAGACTGTACCACTGAAGACTAATGCAGACTCTAGGAGGGCTCACACCAAGGAGTACTTACCAGAACTTCTGCTGCTGCTGTTCTTGTCCCCACAGTGAGCCACAGCCACTCCATGCCTCTGCAGGAGACCCTCCCACACTAGCAGGTAGGTCTGGTTCAGTCTCCTATGGGGTCATTGTTCCTTCCCCCAGGTCCTGTTGTGCACACTACTTTGTGTGTGCCCTCCAAGTGGAGTCTCTGTTTCCCCTAGTCCTGTCAAAGTCCTGCAATCAAATCCTGATAGCCTTCCAAGTCTGATTCTCTGGGAAGTCCCCCTCCCATTGCTGATCCCCAGGTTGGGAAGCCTGATGTTGGGCTCAGAACCTTCATTCCAGTGGCGGGATTTCTGTGGTATAATTGTTCTCCAGTCTGTGAGTCACCCACCCAGCTGTTATGGGATTAGATTTTACTGTGATTGGGTTCCTCCTACCATTTCACTGCAGCTTCTCCTTTGTCTCTGGATGTGGTGTATCTTTTTTGTTGAGTTCCAGTGTCCTCCTGTAGATGATTGTTCAGCAGTTACTTGTGATTCCAGTGGTCTCACAATACAGAGTGAGCACACGTCCTTCTACGCCACCGTCTTACACCAATCTCTAGCCATTTACATATTGTCTGCCATTGCTTTTGTGCTACAATGGCAGGGTTCAGTAGTTGCAACAGAGACTATATGACTTGCAAAGCCTAAAATATTTACTGTCTGGCCCTTAAAAGAAAATGTTTGCCAACCCTTGGACTAAACACTTCAGTTATACAGCAGATTTTACAAGACTGAATTAAAAAGCCAGATCCAACTATATGCTGCCAACAAAAAACTCAGTTTAAATTTAAAGAAGACAAATAAATTGAGAGTGAAAGAATGGGGAAAGATCTACAATGTAAACAGGAAGCATAAGAAAGCTGGTGTCATTATATTAGTACGAGACAAAGTAGATTTCAAGACAAAAATATATTCCAGTACATAAAGATGGATATTTCACAATGATAAAACTGTCAGTCCATCAGGAAGATAGATTATCTTAAATATGTATCCTCCTTATAATAAAGGTTCAAAGTTCATGAAGCAAAAACTGATAGAACTAGAGGGAGAAATAAGCAAATCCATAATCATTGTTGATTTTTAATATCCTTCTCTCAATAACTGATATATATAATAAGAAGACAAGCAAGTCAATAAAGAAAAAGATAATCTAAACACGGCCTAACCATCTTGACCTAGTTGACAATTATAGAATCCTGTATCCAACAGCTGCAGTACAGACATTCTTTTAAACAATATATGGAACATTCACCATGATAGAATCTACACCAGCCAGAAAATAAACCTCAATATATTTTAAAAGATGGAAATCTCACAGTGTACATTCTCTTTTCAAAGTGGAATTAAATTAAAAATATATAACAGTTATTTAGTACAGAAAAAGAAACAACTAAAACTTAAATAACCCATGTCTAAATAATACATGGGCAAAAGAAAAGAATTGTAAAGAAAATTAGAAAATGTCCATACTGTATAACGAGAATACAACATAGCAATATTTATGGGACATAACTAAAAGAAGTAATTAGAAAGAGATTTATAGCTTTAAGTGCCCATATTAGAAAATAAGATCTAAATTTCTGACTTAAGAACCTGAAAATTGAAGAACAAAACTAAACTCAAAGGAAGGAGAAGGAAAGAAATAGTAAAAATCAAAGATTAAACCAAAGAAATATTAAATAGACAAACAACAGAGAACATTAAAGAGACAAAACCAAAGAAACAAAGAAACCAAAGACACATTAAATAGACAAATAGAGAAAAATTTTTAAAAACACAAGTTGATTTTTTGAAAACTTTAATGAATCTAATAAACCCCAAGCAAAGTAATCAGGAATAAAAGAGGGGAAACAAATTAAGAAAATTAGTAACAAAATAATAGATATTGCTAGAGGTACTACAGACATTGAAGGAAAAAAGGAAATATGAACAACTTTATGCCTATTAAATAAATAACTTAGAGGAAATTCACATATTCTCTGAACAACTCAACTTACCAAAACTGAATCAAGGAGAAATAGAAAACTGAATGGTATTCCTCCTTCTATTAAATAATTTGAATTCATAATCAGAAACTTTCCCACAAAGAGAGAAGACATAAAAATAGAAAAAAAACAGTAGAAGTGTAAGAGGAAAAATACGACAAATAAGAAGCACAAAATAATAGCAGTCGGAATTTCAAATATGTTAGGAAAGACAATACATAAAAATAGACTAAATGAGTAAAAAGAATAAAAGTGGTATAGCTATATTACTACACAATATCAGACAAAATACATTGTAAGCCAAAAAAAAGTATTGGGGATAATGCGATCTGTACTTAATGATAGAATATCCAATTCACCTGAAAATATAACAATGAACAATTCTAAAATTGTGTTCACCTTGCTATATAAAATAAAAATTGATAGAATTACAAGGACAAAATGAAATATTTATCATCGTACCGTCATAATGGGAGACTTGAACACCCTTAACATATTTTAAAATGTTTTTGAGTACTTACTATAACAAGGAAAGAAAAATTAATAAATACGCCAAATATCTGAACACAAATGATAGAAATATATTTAATAATACATGAATGATGGAAATAATAAAATTCTGTACCTATCAAAAGATAAAACATATTCTCAAGTATACATGCAATATTTATTACCCAAACTGACTAAATATTAAGTTCTCTTTAGACTCTTGCTCTAATCACAATAAAAAAATTAGAGATCAATCACAAAAACATCCAAGCAATTCAGAAAAGTCTCCAAAACAGTTTCTGATTTTTGTACCATCATTTTAAAATGCATCCTTTGATCATGTGGTTTAATACTGATCTCTTCTAGGCATCATACTAAAATGTTTTGCATGTACTAAAAAAATTAATAATAAAAGGATGATATAGCAATAAAGAATGAGAAGATAGGAAGAAGGCCGAAAAGACAGGAACATTAAGCCTAGAATGTGATTCTGAACTTGATCTTGCTTCACAAAAGGAAAAAATGTTTTAAATAACATTATTGGGACAATTACTGGAATTGGAATAAGGGCTGCAGATTAAAGAAAAATACTGTATCGATACTAAATTTCCTGGATTTGAAAACTAAACTATAGATTTGTAACAGAATATTCTTGTTCTTAGGAAATACTAATGGAAGCACTGTGAAGGGACGGGTCATGATGTAGGCAACCTACTTTCAAACAGTTCAGAAAATAAGACATGTTGTGTGTGTGCACATACATGCACAGCACAACTCTGTGTGTGTGTGTAATAATCAAGCAATGTGGCAAAATGTTTAAAAAATTAAATTAAAAATGAAATGTTTAGAAAAATGATTCTAAGTAAAAGAGCATAGTTGTATGCATATTTTTTTACTTTTGGGGGCAACTCTTCTATAAACATGAAATTATTTCAAAATAAAACATTTTTAAACACAGAACCAGATAAATTAGCTTTCTTTACCACCACTTCAACTTAACACATTACATGAAAGTGAGTAACATTATTTCAATAAAAAAGGATTTTGTCATTTAAAAACATAGAGGAAATTTAAATTCATAAATTTTACAGATAGAAAACATAGATATTATCCTCTAATTGTAACTGAGTTCAGAAGAGTTGTAATATACGAGATAAAGCAGAACTATCAACAGGACTTCTAAGAGAGACAGTGTAAGGAATTTAGCTTTGGAGGCACACAGACATGGACTTGAATACCGGATCTGGTGTTGACCACTCATGTGTCCTTAAGTAATTTTCTTAATCCCTGAGCTTTAGTGGCTTCATTTATATCTTGGTGATAATGGGCCTAACCTGCAGCATCGTTGTGAGGATTACAGAAAATGTAAAGCACTTAACATAAACACTTCAGATATGGCAGCTGCCATTATCATAAAGTAGTGACACAGCTAGAAATGTACAAAAAAAGAATGATTCCACTTACAACACCAATATATTCAAGCTACGGCTGTTAATTCTGTTCATAATACAAAAGTTATTGAAATAGAAGGAAAAATCATAACAAGAAAATATAGGAAGACAGAAATAAATGTAACGACTACCATTGTCCTCGTTAAGATTATTAACTGAAAATGTACATTAATCCCTAAGCAAACATTTAATGTCATACCTCAGACAATCCCACAAAGACAGTGGTGATACAACTCATTTGGAAGAATAAAGAAGATGAAATTATATAAGGATAGTATTAAAGCCCTGATACACTTAACTGATGAAATGCTAACCTATGCTACAAAGTGAAAATTATTGAAACCACAAAGTATCTAACACAGAAAAATAAATTAATAGAATAGAAAAGATAATCAAAAAAGGAATCAAATCATTATCAGACCTTAATAAATGCCAAATCAAAGTAACAAAATAATGAACAAAAGAATCATTATTAATAACTATTAATGAAGATAGTGTGGAAAAGAGTTGCATAAATCCATAATTTAAAACTTCATGGCCATACATTTCAAAATGGTCAAATAATATAAAACCATTTTAATATAAAATATAGGTTTTTTTCCCATCTGAGAATGATATTAAAACTTTTTACTAATAAGAGATGAACAGAGATAGCCTCATCCACCAGAGGGCAGACAGCATAAGCAAGAAGAACTACAGTCCTACAGCCAGTGGAACAAAAACCACATTCACAGAAGATAGACAAGATGAAAAGGCAAAGGGCTATGCATTAGATGAAGAAAAGAGATAAAAACCCAGAAAAACAACTAAATGAGGTGGAGAGAGGCAACCTTCAAGAAAAATAATTCAGAATAGTGATAGTGAAGATAATTCATGACCTCGGAAAAAGAATGGAGGCAAAGAACGAGAAGAGGTAAGAAATGTTTAACAAACACCTAGAAGAATTAAAGAACAAACAAACAGAGGTGAACAATACAATAACTGAAATGAAAAATACACTAGAAGGAATCAATAGCAGAATAACTGAGGCAGAAAAACAGATAAGCAACCTAGAAAACAGAGTGCTGGAATTCACTGCTGTGGAACAGAATAAAGAAAAAACAATGAAAATAAATGAAGACAGCCTAAGAGACCTCTGGGACAACATTAATCGCAACAATATTCACACATTAAAGGGATCCCAGAAGGAGAAGAGACAGAGAAAGGACCCAAGAAAATATTTGAAGAGATTATAGTCAAAAACTTCCCTAACATGGGAAAGGAAATAGCCACCCAAGTCCAGGAAGTGCAGAGAGTCCCAGGGAGGATAAACCCTAGGAGAAACATGCCAAGACATATGGTAAGCAAATTGATAAAAATTAAAGAGAAAGAAAAATAATTACAAGGAACGAGGGAAAAATGACAAAAACGTACAAGAGAACTCCCATAAGGTTAACAGCTGATTTCTCAGGAGAAACTTTACAAGCCAGATGGGAGTGGAATGATATATTTAAAGTGATGAAAGGGAAGACCCTACACCAAGATTACTCTACCTGGCAAGGATCTCATTCAGATTTGACAGAGAAATCAAAAGCTTTACAGACAAGCAAAAGTTGAGACAATTCAGCACCACCGAACTGGATCAACAACAAGTGCTAAAGGAACTTCGCCAAGTGGGAAACACAAGAGAAGAAAAGGGCCTACAAAAACAAACCCAAAACAATTAAGAAAATGGTAATAGGAACATACTATCGATAATTACCTTAAATGTGAATGGATTAAATGCTCGGACCATAAGACACAGGCTCGCTGAATGGATACAGAAACAAGACCAGAATGAATATATATGCTGTCTACAAGAGACCCACTTCATACCCAGGGACACATACAGACTGAAAATGAGGGGATGGAAAAAGATATTCCATGCAAATGGAAATCAAAAGAAAGCCTGAGTAGCAAAACTCATAGAAGATAAGATAGACTTTAAAATAAAGAATGTTACAAGAGACAAGGAAGGACACTACATAATGATCAAGGGATCAATCCAAGAGGAAGATATAATAATTATAAATATATATGCACACAACGTAGGAGCACCTCAATACATAAAGCAACTGTTAACAACTATAAAAGGAGAAATAGATAGTAGTGGGGGACTTTAACACTTCACTTAACACCAATGGACAAATCACCCAAACAGAAAATTAATAAGGAAACACAAGCTTTAAATGACACAATAGACCAGATAGATTTACTTGATATTTATAGGACATTCCATCCCAAAACAGCAGATTACACTTTCTCTCAAGTGCACATGGAACATGCTCCAGGATAGATCACATCTTGGGTCACAAATCAAGCCTCAGTAAATTTAAGAAAATTGAAATCATATCAAGCATCTTTTCCGACTCCAACGCTGTGAGATAAAAATCAATTACAGGGAAAAAAATGGACAAAAACACAAACACATGGAGGTTAAACAATACATTACTAAATAAGCAAGAGATCACTGAGAAATCAAAGGCGAAATCAAAAAATACCTAGAGACAAATGACAATGAAAATACGACAATCCAAAGCCTATGGGATGCAGCAAAAGCAGTTCTAAGAGGGAAGTTTATAGCAATACAAGCCTACCTCAAGACACAAGAAAAGTCTCAAATAAACAATCTAACCTTACACCTAAAGGAACTAGAGAAAGAAGAACAAACAAAACCAGAGTTAGCAGAAGGAAAGAAATCATAAAGATCAGAGCAGAAAAAATTGAAATAGAAACAAAGAAAACAATAGCAGAGATCAAAAAAACTAAAAGCTGGTTCCTTGAGAAGATTAAAAAAATTGATAAACCATTAGCCAGACTCATCAAGAAAAAGAGGGAGAGGCCTCAAGTCAATAAAATTAGAAATGAAAAAGGAGAAATTACAACAGACACCACAGAAATACAAAGCATCCTAGGAGAGTACTACAAGCAACTCTATGCCATTAAAATGGACAACCATGAAGAAATGGACAAATTCTTAGAAAGGTATGACCCTCCAAGACTGAACCAGGAAGAAATAGAAAATATGAACAGACCAATCACAAGTAATGAAATTGAAACTGTGATTAAAAATCTTCCAACAAACAGAAGTCCAGGACCAGATGGCTTCACAGGCAAATTCTATCAAACATTTAGAGAGGAGCTAAAACCATCCTTCTCAAACTCTTCCAAAAAATTGCACAGGAAGGAACACTCCCAAACTCATTCTATGAGGCCACCATCACCCTGATACCAAAACCAGACAAAGATACTACAAAAAAGAAAATTACAGACCAATGTCAGTGATGAATATAGATGCAAAATTCCTCAACAAAATACTAGCAAACAGAATCCAACAACACATTAAAAGGATCATACAACATGATCAAGTGGGATTTATCCCAGGGATACAAGGATTCTTCAATACACGCAAATCAATCAACGTGAAACACCATATTAACAAATTGAAGAAGAAAAACCATATGATCATCTCAATAGATGCAGAAAAAGCTTTTGACAAAATTCAATACCCATTTATGATAAAAACACTCCAAAAGTGGGCACAGAGGGAACTTACCTCAACCTGATAAAGACCATATATGACAAACCCACAGCATACATCATTCTCAATGGTGAAAAACTGAAAGCACTTCCTCTAAGATCAGGAACAAGATAAAGATGTCCACTCTCACCACTATTATTCAACATAGTTTTGGAACTCCTAGCCACAGCAATCAGAGAAGAAAAAGAAATAAAAGGAATACATATTGGAAAAGAAGAAGTAAAACTGTCACTGTTTGCAGATGACATGATACTATACATGGAGAATCCTAAAGATGCCACCAGAAAACTACTAGAGCTAATCAATGAATTTGGTAAAGTTGCAGGATACAAAATTAATGCACAGAAATCTCTTGCATTCCTATACATGATGAAAAATCTGAAAGAGAAATTAAGGAAACACTCCCATTTACATTGCAATAAAAAGAATAAAATACCTAGGAATAATCCTACCTAGGGAGACAAAAGACCTGTATGCAGATAACTATAAGACACTGATGAGAGAAATTAAAGATGATAACAACAGATGGAGAGATATACCATGTTCTTGGATTGGAAGAAGCAATATTGTGAAAATGAATATACTACACAAAGCAATCTACAGATTTAATGCAATCCCTATCAAATTACCAATGGCATGTTTTACAGAATTAGAAAAGAAAAATCTTAAAATGTGTATGGAGACACAAAAGACCCCAAAGAGCCAAAGCGATCTTGAGGGAAAAAAATGGAGCTGGAGGAATCAGACTTCCTGGCTTCAGCCTATACTACAAAGCTACAGTAATCAAGACAATATGGTACTGGCACAAAAATAGAAACATAAATCAATGGAACAGGATAGAAAGCCCAGAGAAAAACCCATGCACCTATGGTTCACTTACCTATGAGAAAGGAGGCAAGGATATACAATGCACAAAAGTCAGTCTCTTCTATAAGTGGTGCTGGGAAAACTGGACTGCTACATGTAAAAGAATGAAATTAGAACACTCTCTAACACCATATACAAAAATAAACTCAAAATGGATTAGAGAACTAAATGTGAGACTGGACACTATAAAACTCTTAGAGGAAAACTAGGAAGAACACTCTGACATAAATCACAGCAAGGTCTTTTTTTGATCCACCTTCTAGAGTAATGGAAATAAAAACAAAAATAAATGGGACCTAATGAAACTTAAAAGCTTTTGCAAAGCAAAGGAAACTACAAACAAGACGAAAAGACAATGCTCAGAATGGGAGAAAATATTTGCAAGTGAATCAACGGACAAAGGATTAATCTCCAAAATATATAAATAGCTCAAGCAGTCCAATATTATAAAAACAAACAACCCAATCAAAAAAATGGGCAGAAGACCTAAATAGACATTTCTCCAAAGAAGATATACAGATGGCCAAGAAGCACATGAAAAGCTGCACAACATCACTAATTATTAGAGAAATGCAAATAAAAACTACAATGAGGTATCACCTCACACCAGTTAGAATGGGCATCATCAGAAAATCTACAAACAACAAATGCTGTAGAGGTGTGGAGAAAAGGGAACCCCCTTGCACTGTTGGTGGGAATGTAAATTGATACAGCCACTATGGAGAACAGTATGGAGGTTCCTTAAAAAACTAAAAATAGAAATACCATATGAGCCAGCAATCCTACTACTGGGCATATACCCAGAGAAAACTGTAATTCAAAAAGGCACATTCACCCCAATGTTCGTTGCAGCAGTATTTACAATAGCCATGTCATGGAAGCAACGTAAATGCCCTTAAGGACGAATGGATAATATTCCATATACATAATGGAATATTACTCAGCCATAAAAAGGAAGGAAATTGGGTCATTTGTAGACATGGATGGACCTAGAGACTGTCATATGAGTGAAGTAAGTCAGAAAGAGAAAAACAAATATTGTATATTAACGCATATATGTGGAACCTAGAAAAATGGTACACATGAACTGATTTGCAGGGCCGAAATAGAGACACAGATGTAGAGAACAAACGTATGGACACCAAGGGGGGGAAGGTGGCGGGGGGGGGGGTGTGGGGGGTGGGATGAACTGGGAGGTTGGGATTGACATATATACACTAATAGGTATAAAATAGATAACTAATAAGAACCTGCTGTATAAAAAAATAAATTAAATAAAATTCAAAACAAGAAGAAAAATTATTAGACACAGATTAATTAAATACACGTTAAAAGTGCATACTAGAATGTAATAAAGCTATAACAAATAGAATGCCAAGACACAAGTGGAAAAAATCATTCTGCAAAATATTTAGGGAATTTGTAAGTGACTAATGGCCAGATTTCTCCAGAAAAGTGACAAAGCAGATGAACTAGTAGTAAACAGACTGAAAAATACAAAAAAGATATCACCTCACAGGCTGTAAATCCTGCATGTAACCCCATTAAAATTGAAAGTATTCAGAAACAACCCAGCTGCCCAATGAATGGGGAATGATTAAGGAAGCGGTCATTTGTCTAGTTGATGGAATAGAGTTGATGCTCTGTTTCCGTTGGTTCTGAGTCCTGGTGGTAAGTCGGCAGGTGTGGAACCCGCGGATACTGAGCTGATTGTACTCCTCTGTTTTATATACAGGACTTGAGCATCCGCGATTTTCATATCCCCGGGGCGTCCTGGAACCAATCTCCCCGAGGGTCAACTATATTGTTTTTGAAAATGACGAGTGTCAGGAACAATGCATCTGTCTTCTTAGCACTTATACCCATCATTAATACTCACTCTCATTTGCCAATGAAGTTACAACCAAAGTGTATTTGTGTGCTGCCTAAATAAACATGTCTTAAAGAGTACCCTCTATCTCTTTTCTTGCTTCAGCTTTTTCCCATGCCTACTTCTTAAACATTTTCTTTCCCTTTGTTTCCTCAAAATAAATGTCGTTTCTTTACATGAAATTATACAATCTACTTCTTTCTTAAAATCTTTTCTGCTCTGACTCCCAGAATGAATCATCTTCCTGTTTATTAAATACTAGTGTTTATCCGTCTCACAGCATTGTGACAGGGCTGAGAGAGAGGAAATCAGGCAGAAGTCCTATGCTTTTTGTGACCCAGCTTCACAAGGCACAGAGTATCACTTCAGTCACAGTCTATTAGTTGGAACAGTCATAAGCCCCTACTCACAGATTCAAGGGAAATGACAGATCCCATATTCAGTGGCAGGCTTGTTAGTCATACGAGAAAGACATGTGTGATGAGGTATCTATATACTGATGTGGTCAAAATACAATCTGACATGAACCCTGAACAAACGAATGGCAAATGCCTAATCTTGTAGTTGATATTAAATTAAGAGGGATTACTAATGCCCTCAAAAATGAAAAAAGAAAAAGATTAAAGCTCTCTTTTTCATGATTATTGAAAGGAGTATAACGGTTAAGAGCTTCAACTTTGGAGTCAGACAGACCTGGGTAAGTTTCAAATAAATTACTCGTCATGCAAAATGGGGACAGTAATACCTACTCTATATGGTCGTTGCCACATAGTAAGGTTCTGTTGTTATTGCTATAAATACTAACTGCAATATTTTTTAGTAAAGAATATCTGGAAAATACAAAAGTGTACAGAGAAGAAAATTAGTCACTCAGTTGCACCCCACAGGAAAAGTGAAACTCATTTTAAAATGACCTTGACAAAACAACATGAGTCCTATTTTTTAAAAAAGAATACACTTCAGTAGGAAAATGATGAAAAGAGGCAAAAGTCTTGCTCTGCATCACTTTATGATACCTACCAAATGGCTATGGCAATGTAGGGCAGATGCAGGGCTGGGAGAGGCAGGAGTCTCCTACACTAGGTGACAGGGTTAGGATGAAGCCCCTGAGGGGAGTCACATGAGATAAGCTGGGCCAAAGTCAGGGTGGGCTTCAGATCACTGGGAAGCAATGGGAAGGGGTCTGAGAGCAGTGGTGAGAGCGGCACAGACACAGAGGACAGGCAGAGGGATCGTTTATGAGGGGCCCTGGGCAGATGGGTCTCATCATATTGTCGGGTTCCTTAGAGGAACGAGTTGAATGAGGGAGGAGTCTCTTAGGTCATCTGATGAGCATGGATGCCACAATAGGGAATTTAAACGTTATCCTAGTGACTTCCCTGGTGGTCCAGTAGTTAAGACTTGGCCTTCCAATGCAGGGGATGCAGGTTCAATCCCTGGTTGGGGAGCTAAGATCCCATATGCCTCACGGCCAAAAAACCAAAACATAAAACAGAAGCAATATTGTAACAAATTCAATAAAGACTTTAAGACTGGTCCACATAAAAAAAAATCTTAAAAAGAAAAAAACAAAACACATGATCCTTATGGGTAGTGGGAAGCTTTGGAGGTTCCTGAGGAGGGAAGGGTTATGACCTATACTATTGCCTTTTAGAAATTTAGTTTGTGAAACCCAAGGGAGAGTCTAGAAACAGGGAGATAAAATGCAAAATATCAGAGCAGAGAACTTAATGAGGAAAAGTGTTTAAAAAATAGAAGAGTCAGGAATGAATACAGTATGCAAAAGACTAGTTGCTAATACTGTAGAAAAATCTAGATACCCTGTAGACACATGCTGTATTTGGAGTACAACTGTAAAAATAACATGATGTTGAGAAATATCGAAAAGGAATGTGATTAAAAAAAAGAGCCAGTAAATGCTATATAATCAGAACTTTGTGGGGTAGTTTCATTCACCAAGTGTTAAAAAGGAGATACAGGAATAGCATAAAAACAGGGTAAAAATAGAAGTTTTGTTGTTGCTTTTTTTGTAATTTTTACAGTACTGGGGGCTAACAGACTCAAAAAATAAGCCCAGTAATGACAATGGCCTTCAAGTATATAGAGGGAGCTAAGGAGCAAGATGCTGATTAGTTGATCTCTGCAATAAATCTGTAGAGCACAGTGCAATTTTCAAAAATTGGCTTAAATATGAAAACAATATGTATCTCCCCCGGAAGTAATAAAGCATGTCTCAACACATACCTTCTGTTCCTTCTCTCTCTTTCACCCCAATTCCATGAACAGCTTTAAGAATCAGTATCACCCTAAGTCCTTTATAAAGTCACATTCTTCAAACGCTTTCTCAAGATGCTTCTAATCCCACGATTCTGTGACTCTCTATCCTGCCCCATCCAGTAAGTTTCTAAGCACATGGCTTCTGCCTGTGGTACATGAATCTGGGAGGAGAGAGAACTCCTTGAAGCCAGCTTAAACATAACGAACCAGTGATCAGTAGTTAAAGGTGTGATAGATATTATGGGCTCATCACTTATTCCATATTTGACTCCAATTTTTTTTTTTTTTTTTTTTTTTGTGGTACGCAGGCCTCTCACTGTTGTGGCCTCTCCCGTTGCGGAGCACAGGCTCCGGATGCACAGGCCCAGCGGCACGGGTCACGGGCCCAGCCGCTCCGCGGCATGTGGGATCTTCCCGGACCGGGGCACAAACCCGCATCCCCTGCATTGGCAGGCAGACTCTCAACCACAGCGCCACCAGGGAAGACCTGGCTCCAATTTTTAAAGATCATTAAACAGTTGACCTCATTTTTACAGAAGTGTCCTAAGGCCTGGAGGGTTAGGTACACGAAAAAGACAACTAGAACCTGGAGTTGTCTCATTCCTTTACTAGGCACTGCTTCACTGAGCATGTTTTCTATTTTCTATTGTTTTCGCTTTAATACTTTTCCATGTACTTCAGGAGTTATTTATTTCGCTCTCCCCAAACCATGTCATATCCTGTATACATCCTGTTTTGGGCTGAGTGTTTGTTTCTTTCCAAAATTCAGTGTTGAAATCTAATCCCCAACGTGATGGTATCAGGAGGTGGGGCTTTTGGGAGGTGATTATGTCATAATGGTGGAGCCCTCATGAACGGGATTAGTGCCTTTGTAAGAAGAGACCAGAGAGCTAGCTCACTCTCTTTCTCCCACATGAAGATGCAATGAGAAGTCAGTGGTAGGTGACCTGGAACCCAGAACCCAACCATGCTGGCACCCTGATCTCAGACTTCTAGCCTCCAGAAGTGTGAGAAATAAATTTCTGTTGTTTATAAACCACCCAGTCCATGGTTACTTTGTTATAGCAACCCAAACTGACTAAGGCACAGCTAAGACACATCTTAAAAAAGAAAATTTCCATTTTAAGCAACTTAAAGTTTTTAGGATATGGAATTCCATTCTATTCCTATCTAGCGGCCTGCCTTGTAACATATAAGGCTAAGACACAAACACCGCAAGCCTTGAGACATCCAAGTTGAGGTTTCTTATAAGACCTGCTTAAGGAAATAGACATTTTTCAGAGCTGTAGAATGGAAGCCAGCCACGTAAGGTAAAGATCAGTGAATCGCATCACATGCGGCTGAAAAAGAACATTAAATTGCTCCATGTGGAGAGCTGAGATTTAGGAGGCCAAAGTTGCCTTGTAGTCAGAGGGATGCAGGCCTGGGAAAAGAAATTCTGATCCAGGAGCAGGCTGTCCTGGTAGTCTTCTCCTGAAGATCAGCATTAAATCTCACATGTAGAGAGAGTCCAGGGGCCAGATGTGTCCTCAGTTTCCCCATCTATAGATCTTTCCCAGCTGTAGCTTTTCTAGGGTCAAGAATCACAGCCTGAATTTCTTCCCAAGCCCCTATCCCTAAGGCTTGGAACTCTCTGTCTTTTAATGTGTCAGAGTGAAACTCCCTGCTGGTTGCTGGAGGAGAAAGAGGCTTTGTCCTTTCCCAGCTTCACTGTTTGATTTTAAGCAAGTAGATGGGGAAATACCGGACTTAATGAGCCCTTCTTCTGTCCTTGGAAGAGTCACAGAATGCAGCTGTCAGGCAGCAAGAGTTGTACAGGAATCTTACAGATCCTCTGTAATTCTTCAGATAACACCACATTTTACATTATCATTTCCCGATGGCCAGACAGCTAAGATTCTACCTCCCGTAAATTCCCCGACAAAGGAGGCCCAGGTGTGTCTTCTTTATTGGCCACATTCTCCTGCGTATTCTGAGAGTCTTTGAAGAAAAGCAAATTTTCTTTTTTCTTCTATGAAAAAGGGAAGGAACAACATGTCATAACGTTAAGTTACTAGAATTCAGTGATCCAGGAAGCGTTTCCCAAGTATCTCCTTTGGGTCAGGCACTGAGTTAGGATTCCTATATCTGGTTCCGAATAATGTAAATAATTCCTGGCATGCCCTGCCCAGGTGGAAACAGCTCTGTGCAGAGGAGAGCCCTAAGCCTCAGGACATGCGATAAAGCCTTTATTCTGACAGACCTATAAATGTCTACATCAGGAATTTATTAGTCAGAATAAACATTCTACTAAGAGGTAATAGTTCCAAAATACTCTCAGCACTAGTCTTATAAGGCCATGCTTACAACAATCAGAGTTGGCCTGACATCTGGTTATAAAATCGGTCATCCCTTGCGCTAATAGTGACGTAAATTTTCTTTTAAATCTACTTTTCTCAAGATTAAACTTTCAACTGTACATGGGAGGGCAACAGTGATGATGCGGTATATCTTTGTTGTTCTTGTTGTTATAAAATATTTAAGCATATCCAGCACTACTTGGTAGCCACCTTGAGGTTGTCAGATTATTTGTGAAGCTTCACTTTATAGTGAAGCCAAATCGATTTGTTGCCAACTTGCTGGTTATCATCTTGCTGGTTACATCAGCAGTCGAGCTGGCATGATGCAGACCGGGTCAGCCCAGGAGAACCTCTCACAATAAATTTAATATTGATTCTTCTCTCTCCCTAACCCTTTCTGACTCTTTGAGGCTTGCTGTGATCTAGGGACACTTGGGAGTAGATATCTTTTCAAAGAGAGAAAAGCTCAAATCTTTCACAAATTTGTTTTCCCAGTGAATTTTACTGTTGAAAGCTCTTCTAGGGTAGAATATGCTTGCTTCTCAGGGAGGAAATCAAACATTTTTCAATAAATTGTTTCCCCCAGGGAAAAAAAGAGATGAGCTTTATTTTAGGTCAGTATATTTATGACCAAGAAAATATTTAAGAACTATATCAGTATTATTTTCTGTTTGTGCAAATTGCTCCAAAAAAAAAAAAATCTAGGCTGCTTTTTATGTGTAATGTTACTGAAAAACTGCCCAGTCCAGGTCTTACTGATTCCTAAGAAAACCCTAGAAGGCACTACCTTGGTGACTGATTTCCACCTTCGGCAACTGAAAAATAAGAATAGCAATGGTACAAGTCCAAGTAAGGTCATAGTTAACGGCTTATGTGGAAATTGTGCTTATTTCCAAAATAGCTGATCTGGAATGAAGACTAGTGTGAATATTTCATTGGGAATTTCCCTTCATACCTCTAATCATTCCCCTATATCTCTTCTTTTCTCAAAACTAACTCCAAAATATTATTAGCTAGGGGTTTCTTTTGCATGCGAGTTCTCAAGTAAATGAGTCATGCTGTGCTCTGGGACCTCTTTTACTAAGGAGCTTCTTTATTTGGGCTGAAGCAGTGGTGACCCTGAGTGCTGACAAGCAGCGAAAATAATTTCTTGGAACCCAAATACCACGTTTGTTTGTGAACAGGACAAGTGCACTTTGAAATATATAACTGCTTTTTCTCTCTTTCTTTATCCATTCCCCCAATCCACACCAATATTTACCATGAGTTGTGTCTTTTTTCACAGTTACGCCACATCCAGGCTTAAGTACACTTGGGGCAGTATTTTAAATGCTGCTCTATGCTAATCAGCAAGAGGTATCCTTTCCCAAAACCAAAAAAGAATTTTTAAATACTTCAAAAATATTGAAGTTATCTAAGGGGGTTCATCTACTATTTGCCAATTTAAAAATATATGTCTGTCTGCAATATGAAAGGATTCAGTCTCAAGGTGTGGTGTGGCTTGTGAATTTGATTTTGTAACTCATTCCTGCCATACTGGATTCATTCAGTACAATGACATTTTGAGGCTATGTATTGGGTAAAATTGCATAATGATTCTCATATAGCTAAACTCTGACCCATGCATGGGCTTTTGTGCATTCACCTTAGAATGGAGGAGAGTCAGTTAGCCCAACAGTAGACTGACACGGGTGCAGGAAAACATGGACTAAAAATATCTTGCATTTGTATGGCGCATTACAATTTAAAATTACATAATTCTTCATAATTGTACCTGTCTCATATTGCACCTGCCTCAAAAGGTTGCGAAGATTCAATGTAACGATGTTAGTAAGTTCTTGACAGGTACTAGGTCACAGTCAATGGAAACTCTTGTTCCTGTTACTTATTTCATTTTCTTCTGTGGATGACACATGTTTCTATTCTATCTCTTCTCATAAATCTATGAGTCTTTCCTTCAAGTTAGCATTGAAATCAAGTAATAGCCCCAGACTTTCACTCACCTAGGGTTTTCTTTCCAAATGGCATGGAGTAATTCATAGTACATGAATTCTTCAGACTATAAGTCTACACCAATTTCTCCGTTTCCTGACTCTAGATTTCACTAGGATCAATTAGAAGTAATATTACATTGGCTTTTTGTAAACTTTTTGAAATAAATTTTTAATTTGCATTTAATTATCCAGCTCTTTGACGATTATATTTTTCTCTTCCAGATTCTTTTCCTCTGTCAGGGATCTCAATTAGTCCTTTTTTTCCCATTACTTCACAATTGGAAAGCTACAATTTTTAGCTCCTCTTAAAAGAGTTGTTCTAAGGCTGTCAGACTGAAGGAAAAAATAAAAAATAGAGGAGCTGTTGCTTCTAAGAGCTGAGGTCCTCACTTCTCACCAAGGATGGAGCACATGTACATAGGACTGACAATCACAAATAGAGCATTAATCTGGAGTCATGCACAAATTATTTTTTAAATGAGGCTTAATCAATTTGCTTTAGGGAAAAAGAAAATGTTACCATGTGGTCAGCAGAATGATTTGTCCTGTTACCTTTGCCCTGTAAAATGGTCTCTCGATCTTTAGCAACAAGCCAATGCTCACAGCATCTCACTATTTTAATAACATTTTCAGTGGCACAATAACAATATCTACTCTATGAAGAAAGAAAATGCTGTTGAACTTGGGGAGTATAATAGACACTAGTACTTGCTCACCCAGAAATCATTTTCTACACCCACCTTCTTCCTCACTCACAGAATACCAATTTTGTTCAGGTCCTGCTTATTAAATCTCAATTTTTACCCCATCTCAAACCCTCCATCAGCTTCAGGGGAGGTGACCCCCTTTCTGGATCCAGTCCCAGCCCTAGAGCTGGGGGTGAATCACAATTCATCCAGTTCCCTTTGCCAATGTCTGTTTTACACTGGGACACGTGATAGAGTTCAGGAATGTGAGACAGGAGAGGATCTATGATGAGAGGATTCCAAAAAGACATGATGGAGAAGAAAGTGCTCCTCTCTGCTCCTGGATACTGTCATGTCTCCATATTGTTATCAAACTGAAGCCCCCATCTTGGGACCATGAAGAAAGTTAGCCTGAAAGGAAATGCTGAGGATGGCACAGTACAAAGATTAAAGTTGACTTTTGATGACATTAGAAAACTGCTGAATTAACTAACCTTGGGACTGTCCTGCCTCTGGAGTTCTTGCTATGTAAGATAATGAATGCCCTCATTATTTTAGACATTTTAAGTTGGGGTTCCTGATACTTGCAGCCAAAATCAGCCTAACGAAGTTAAAGCAATAATATTTTATGAGATGCCTGCCAAGGGCTAAAAGATGTCCATCACTTTAGTGCTAGGCTGGGAGTTGTGCCCTGAATTTATAGCATTCCAAGACCTATTCTCCATCAGCTTTCGACTCTATAGGCATGTGTTATCATTACTTAGAAAGGAAAGGTGACTCAAAGCATTAGGCAAAATAATAAATACGTCGAATATGAAAAAGTGAGAGCAATACATAACACTCACCAGAGAAGAGTGGTGATAAATAAGGACAGACCCAAATCTGCAGCTTTTGTTATATTTATCATTCTGCGGTGCCTACCCAGAGCAAATGAATCCTTAAAGGTTATCTGAATAAGGCATGTGAGACTGAAAACAATATGGATAAACAGAATGATGGGTAGAAATGCCCGAGATGAGGTGTAGCAGGAATAAATGTAAAGTCTTAGATCTAGGTCCTAGAAAAGGCAGTGTACACATCTTGGAAAGAGCTAAAAACAAGCCCTCCTGGTTTTAGCTGTTCCCAAGCTCGGCACGCACAAATAATGCTATGTGGCCGCCATAAACATCATGCAATCTTCCTCCTAGACACCATTGAGTATGGTGTCTACATAGGTGATTTGCAGCCCCAGCTAGATATCAAAATTATCTGTGTCTTTTTAAAAATGCAAATATCTGGGCCCAACTCCAGACCTAGTGAATCAGAATATTTTGGAGCTGGCTCTGGCTTTGTGCATTTTGTAAAATTCCACAAGCAACAGTCGTTGAACTGGTCTAGACTCCCGATCAAGCAAGATCCACTGAACTGATCTCTATACAGGTCTCATCAGTGGGACTTTATATAGTTCTGGAACCACAGTTTCAAAGAGACGTTTAAAAGTTGGAATGCACACACAGAAAGCCAACCAAGAGGGTAAGGAGTCTTGTCACGATGTCATACGATGAGTAGATGAAAGACCCAATGGGGATATTTAATCTAGAAGTGGAAGTACTCAGAAGAAACCCACGAAAGGAAACTACATACACATGTTGGATATTTCAGATTTGACCTGTGGAAGAGGTTCACCGTTTGATAGCTCTGAAATAAAGGACTAGAGAACTAATACATGAAGTTAGAAAATGACAGATTCCAGATCAATATAAGGAAAACATTTCAAGCCATTACACGGTCAACAATGGAAAGGACTGCTTTAAAAAATAACAATTTTCTCATAATTGTAAATTCCCTCAAGAGGTCAGATGACTGACATTGTGGAACACAATTAGGAAACCTACAGTGGAGACACCTGCCTTCGATAGGAAGTGGACTAGAACACCTTTGAGGTTACCTTTTTTTTTTTTTTTTGCAGTTCACGGGCCTCTCACTGTTGTGGCCTCTCCTGTTGCGGAGCACAGGCTCCGGACGCGCAGGCTCAGTGGCCATGGCTCACGGGCCCAGCCGCTCCGTGGCAATGTGGGATCTTCCCGGACCGGGGCACGAACACACGTCCCCTGCATCGGCAGGCGGACTCTCAACCACTGCACCACCAGGGAAGCCCTGGGGTTACCTTTGACTCCAAGATTCTATGATACTCAGAGCAAATATAGCACATAAAGATCACAGAAACACAGCACATAAAGCAAACTTGGAATTCACCTGCTAAAGGTCCTTCATTCTATGGATAACAATTGCTAACAACTACTATATACACATTATCCCCAATTCTTACAGCAAACCAGAAATATCATCTTGTTAGTCTCATTGATATTTTACAGGTAAGGAAGCCAACTTTCTGAGAAATTATGTAACTTAAATATTTAAATAGGAAATGCAAGAGTTAGGACTTAAAACCAAGTCTTGACAAAGTCTCTCCTTTTCTCTTTACAACCCCCAATGATGTCTCAAGATCTATAAAATGAATACTAAACTCCCTGTTTTGTATTCAAGAAGTTCTATGATCTTTTGCCAACCTATATTTTCAACACTGTTTTTCCTCATTACCCTTAATTCACCTTACGATCCAGTTAAATTGAACTACTTGTTTTCTTCTAAGCACAGGGTCTCCAGACTCTCAGCCTTACATTAGAGCTGTTCCTTTATTTCCAACACCATTTCTAATACCATTTCTTCTATTCTCCACATCTCTAAACTCAAATTCAAGGACCTCAAATACGGCCTCTCTGAGTCTCCTTCCTCCTCGGTTTGAAGTAAGTTTTCCATCCCTAGAAGCCCCACTGCATTCTACACTAGCTCTCTTACAGTATTAACACTTTCTGCTTGGCATTTATTGAGCATGTATGTGTGCATGTGTGGTTTACATTATAACAATTTTTGTATTTGTCTATATTTTCCTACTAATTTCTAAAATTCCCCAGAATTGAATGTACCGCCATGCACATGGTAAACGGTCAATACCTTTCCATTAAATAAATGAATGGAAAGAAAAAAAAACTCCAGCCACAAAGAATTTAAGTGATTTGCCCAGGATCCCAAAAGTAATTTCTACCAAAACCTGAGCCAACACGTTCTATAGGGTTTTATTATTATTATTAGTTTAAGTATTATTTTTTATTAATTATTGTTAATAATTACTTATTATTATAATTTAATTATACCATGAAGCAATTCTGCTACAAACTTAGTTAACTAACAACTAGAAAAGAACACGTGCACTCTTGATCCAGATTTCCAAGGGGCAGAAAAAGAAAATACAGGCAAAAATTTTTAGGAAAAGTCCTCTGTTTTCTTTTCTAGAAAAAAAAAAACAAAATCTGTTTGTTTTCATGTTTTTGAATGATATTTCAACTTAAATAATGAAAGCCAAGCTCAAGTACCTCGAATGGAGACCTGTCACTGCAGTCACTAAATATTCAACTGCCCAAATTCACAAATATCCAGAAACCTATATTTCTAATTAAGTAGATAGTATTGTGCATTTGAGAACACAGTCCCTGAGCAAATAAATCTTGAAAATGCTCTTCTTATGCCATCATATTAAGAAACGGCAATAAATCATTTTAACAGCTTCTCTGCCATGTCACACATGGAAAAGACAAAATGTCTTTCAACTCACAAAAGAGTTACACAGAAAAGAATGTAAAATCAGAGAACTTGGTAGAGAAACATAGCAAAATATGTAAATTATTGTGAAAGGTTACTGTTTTAAACAAATTGGCAATTTACATGAATGACCAGCAGTATACTCGAAGTTAGTGTCAACATTTATAAAGGCCCTCACAGCCGATTCCAGACAGGAAACCAATTATGGTTGAAGAGCCAAGATACTCTTAAGAAGCAGTAAATTATGCTGAAAATATTGTCAACGATTGACTTAAAAAAATGAAATAGTCATGTTATAAAGAAGCCCGATATATAAAAACAGCCAACGGTAAAAAATAAAAGTTTGTGATTTTAATTATTCCAACTGTTCTTATAATAAATTTGGTGTAAAAACCACTGAAAATACGTGTTTTGAAGGAAAGTGTTTCTTGAACAAACCGTGCTCACACTTTTGCCTTTGGCTCAGCAATGGTGTTACCACAGCTTAGAACATCATTGTCAATTACCACTCTCCACTCCCACTTCTCCTCTGCCTGAATTGCACTCATTCTTTAAGTTTCAGATGACAAGTTCTTCAAGATTCTTCCCTGAACATCCTCCCCGAAGCCGGGTTGCGTGTCCCTTCTAAAATAATCACTAACCCTAGCACTCTGTACTGTGCCCTAACATAGC
This sequence comes from Orcinus orca, assembly GCF_937001465.1. Classification (NCBI taxonomy): domain Eukaryota; kingdom Metazoa; phylum Chordata; class Mammalia; order Artiodactyla; family Delphinidae; genus Orcinus; species Orcinus orca. The sequence goes on from NC_064562.1 coordinate 24,833,768, forward strand.
ACAAAGCACACTGTCTTGACATTCCTTATTTCTTATTTTATTTTGTACTGCCCCCCATCTTGTGCACATGCGTGCGTGCACACACACACACACACACACACACATGTGCACATGCGCACAAACACACAGACTAAAAGAGCCTTCTAAGCCAGGACATAGCACCTAGTTATCTTTTCAAGAACACAGTATGAACCTAACATATTTTTCATGAATAAAGACACTGTCGTAAAAAATTATTTTTTGCTGTGAGCTACAAAGCATACACGTCTTCTCAAACATTTTTAACTGCATTCTGCAACATTCTCCATTTCATCTCAGGGCCATGGTAGCGGGAGACCTCAGTCCTTCGACAAGCTGGAAAACTGGTTGAAGCTCGGTGCATGGATCCTTTTTGATATTTTTGCATATTGATTTCTGACTTTGAAAACAGAGAAAATGTATAACATCATATAATTTATTTAAAATCATTACCATGAATGTCTTTTTACACAAATATACCACAATGGCATGTGGTCAAGATTGAGAAATGTGTCCATTTGAGCATCCATAACAGTATTTTCAGATGCCTGGGTTCTATATTTTCAATTAATTTTGTATTTTTTTTAATGTTCACAGTGTATCTCATTGTGGTCATTGCTGTGAGTGATTTTTAAAGTTCATTCTATATTAGGAAAATTCACTTGAAAGTCACTGTCGGGGATTCCCTGGTGGCGCAGTGGTTGAGAGTCCACCTGCCGATGCAGGGGACACGGGTTCGTGCCCCGGTCCAGGAAGATCCCACATGCCGCGGAGCAGCTGGGCCCGTGAGCCATGGCCGCTGAGCCTGCGCGTCCGGAGCCTGTGCTCTGCAACGGGAGAGGCCACAACAGTGAGAGGCCCGCGTACAGCCAAAAAAAAAAAAAAAAAGAAAGAAAGTCACTGTCAAGCTGACCCTACATGTGTGATATTTGATTGTTTCTGTTTTCTACACATTGACAGAGGTAGGCAGATTGCACAGTCCTCTTTGTCAGATATTATATTAAGTGAATTTTGTTATGGGTGCCCTGCTAAAATGGAACACTGGGGAAGCTCTGACTTTGTGTCCAATCAAATATGAATCAGTCACACATAGGGACAGTTAAGACAAGGTAACACAGTCTTAGCCAATGGTGGAACATAAACCATTTCAAAATTTTTCAGAACACATGGCCAACTGTGTAGACATGGAAGCTAGCCAGATTCATCTTGCTCACCAAAAACGATCATTTCTGATTTCTACTTCCAGTGAGAAATGCTGACACAACTGAATTTAAAACACAAATGTGTTACATAACTTGAGCCCTTGACTTGGGGTCAATGCCCGTAATTGTCTCCAGCAGAGAGAGTTCACTGTAACATACACAAAGCGCACACAGACATGCCCGCCTTTTTTTCATTTGTTCATTCTGATGCACTCTATATTTCTGTGCTGGTCCTCATTCTGCAGCCCCCTGGCATTCTGGAATTATGTTAGAGCCTGTGGGGCTCTTGGAAACACTCTGGCTGATATTAGACTGGAGTGAGAGAAATCCACGCCCACACTCACATCAGTTCTCCAACTGCATTCCCCCAAATACCCAGGCACAAACACAGATGCATGGGGTTTGTTAAAGTTCAGAAGAAAAATCTTGGGAAGATAGATCACCTTAGTGATTTAAATTCTCAGAGTAACTCTGGGATCCACAATAATCCTGTGAGGTGAGTTTATTCAAGAGTTAAAAATAGCTACCCTGAGCTAACTCTCCTCTGGTTAAAGCTGGTTTCTGGCGCATCACCAGTAGTAAAGCAATCCTGCAGAAGCTCTTTGCAGCAAGCCAGCCCAAATTTTTCCATGAATTTCCCTGCCTGGTTAGAGTAGGTCCAATCCACTGTGGCATACTGTTAAGAGGCAGGGAGAACAACGATGTTATCTTTAATCATTGCAGTAGAATGCAATTTATATGGGCGGCAGGTGAGGGTGGATGTCATACATTTCAAGAGATTGTGTAGAAAGAGGAAAGAACATCTGACCTTGAATGAAATCATAGCCTCTCACTGTGTCATCTTGGAGAAGTCATTTAAATTCACTAATTTTTACCAGCTTGCAACTACATTCTTACTTGAAATCTACATAAATACTGTGAACACTGGTTAAAAGTTTATCATTAAATATACTCAAGGTCGTTTCCCTAAGTACACTAACTGGTCAGCACTAATGGAAGCCTTACAGAGAGACTGGTTCAAGATGGTGCTGTAGAAGGATATACTCTCAATCCCTCTAGCAAGAGCACGAGAATCACAACAAACTGCTGAACAATCATCGACAAGAAGACGCTGGAACTCACCAAAAAAGATACCCCACATCCAAAGACAAAGGAGAAGCCACAGTGAGACGGTAGGAGGGGTGCAATCACAATAAAATCAAATCCCATAACTGCTGGGTGGGTGACTCACAAACTGGAGAACACTTATACCACAGAAGTCCACCCACTGGAGTGAAGGTTCTGAGCCACATGTCAGGCTTCCCAACCTGGGGGTCCGGCAATGGGAGGAGGAATTCCTAGAGAATCAGACTTTGAAGGTTAGCGGGATTTGATTGTAGGACTTCAACAGGACAGGGGAAACAGAGACTCCACTCTTGGAGGGCACACACAAAGTAGTGTGCGTATTTGGATGCAGGGAAAGGAGCAGTGACCCCATAGGAGACTGAACCAGACCTACCTACTAGTGTTGGAGGGTCTCCTGCGGAGGTGGGGGGTGGCTATGTCTCACCGTGAGGACAAGGACACTGGCAGCAGAAGTTCTCGGAAGTGCTCCTTGGCGTGAGCCCTCCCAGAGTCTGCCATTAGCCACAACAAAGACTCCAGAGAGGCTCCAATGTTGGGTCGCCTCAGGTCAAAAAACAAACAGGGAGGGAACCCAGTCCCACCCATCAGCAGACAAGTGGATTAAAGGTTTACTAAGCTCTTCCCACCAATCAACAGCCAGCTCTACCCACCACCAGTCCCTCCCATCAGGAAACTCGCACAAGCCTCTTAGATAGCCTCATCCACCAGAGGGCAGACAGCAGAAGCAAGAAAAACTACAGTCCTGCAGCCTGTGGAACAAAAACCACATTCACAGAAAGATAGACAAGATGAAAAGGCAGAGGGCTATGTACCAGATGAAAGAACAAGATAAAACCCCAGAAAAAAAAACTAAATGAAGTGCAGATATGCAACCTTCCAGAAAAAGAATTCAGAAGAATCATAGTGAAGATGATCCAGGACCTCAGAAACAGAATGGAGGCAAAGATTGAGAAGATGCAAGAAATGTTTAAAAAAGACCTAGAAGAATTAAAGAACAAACAAACAGAGATGAACAACACAATAACTGAAATGAAAAATACACTACAAGGAATCAATAGCACAATAACTGAGGCAGAAGAATGGATAAGTGACCTGGAAGACAAAATGGTGGAATTCAATGCGGCAGAACAGAATTAAAAAAAAGAATGAAAAGAAATGAAGACAACTTAAGAGACCACTGGGACAACATTAAATGCAACAACATTCGCATTATAGGGGTCCCAGAAGGAGAAGAGAGAGAGGAAGAACTTGAGAAAATATTTGAAGCGATTACAGTCGAAAACTTCCCTAACATGGGAAAGGAAACGGCCACCCAAGTCCAGGAAGTCCAGAGAGTAAACAGGATAAACCCAAAGAGAAACACGCTGAGACATATAGTAATCAAATTGGCAAAAGTTAAAGTCAAACAAAAATTATTGAAAGCAACAAGGGAAAAACGACAAATAACATACAAGGGAACTCCCATAAGGTTAACAGCTGATTTCTCAGCAGAAACTCTGCAAGCCAGAGGGAGTGGCATGACATCTTCAAAGTGATGAAAGGGAGTAACCTACAATCAAGATTACTCTATCCGGCAAGGATCTCATTCAGATTCGATGGAGAAATCAAAACTTTACAGACAAGCAAAAGCTAAGAGAATTCAGCACCACCAAACCAGCTCTACAACAAATGCTAAAGAAAATTCTCTATGTGAGAAACACAAGAGAATAAAAGGACCTACAAAAACAAACATAAAACAATTAATAAAATGGTAATAGGAACATACATATCGATAATTACCTTAAATGTGAATGGATTAAATGCTCCAAACAAAAGACACAGGCTCATTGAATGGATACAAAAAAAAGACCCATATATATGTTGTCTACAGGAGACCCACTTCAGACTTAGGGACACATACAGAATGAAAGTCAGAGGATGGAAAAAGATATTCCATGCAAATGGAAATCAAAAGAAAGCTGGAGTACCAAAACTCATATCAGATAAAATAGATTTTAAAATAAAGAATGTTACAAGAGACAAGGGAGGACACTACATAATAATCAAGGGATCAATCCAAGAAGAAGATATAACAATTATAAATATATATGCACCCAACATAGGAGCACCTCAATACATAAGGCAATTGCTAACAGCTATAAAAGAGGAAATCAACAGTAACACAGTAACACTGGAGGATTTTAATACCTCACTTACACCAACAGACAGATCATCCAAACAGAAAATTAATAAGGAAACAGAAGCTTTAAATGACACAATAGACCAGACAGATTTACTTGATATTTATAGGACATTCCATCCCTAAACAGCAGATTACACTTTCTTCTCAAGTGTGCATGGAACATTCTCCAGGACAGATCACACCTTGGGTCACAAATCAAGCCTCAGTAAATTTAAGAAAATTGAAATCATATCAAACATGGTTTCTGACCACAACGCTATAAGATTAGAAATCAATTACAGAGAAAAAAACGGACAAAAACACAAACACATGGAGGCTAAACAATATGTTACTAAATAACCAAGAGATCACTGAGGAAATCAAAGAGGAAATCAAAAAATACCTAGAGACAAATGACAATGAAAACATGACGATCCAAAGTCTATGGGATGCAGCAAAAGCAGAGGGAAGTTTATAGCAATACAAGTCTACCTCAAGACACAAGAAAAGTCTCAAATAAACAATCTAACCTAGTTCACTAAAGGAACTAGAGAAAGAAGAACAAACAAAACCCAAAGTTAGCAGAAGGAAAGAAATCATAAAGATCAGAGCAGAAATAAATGAAATAGAAACAGGAAAACAATAGCAGAGATCAATAAAACTAAAAGCTTGTTCTTTGAGAAGATAAACAAAATTGATAAACCATTAGCCAGACTCATCAAGAAAAAGAGGGAGAGGACTCAAATCAATAAAATTAGAAATGAAAAAGGAGAAATTACAACAGACACCACAGAAATACAAAGCATCCTAGGAGAGTACTATAAGCAAACTCTATGCCAATAAAATAGACAACCATGAAGAAATGGACAAATTCTTAGAAATCTATAACCTTCCAAGACTGAACCAGGAAGAAATAGAAAATATGAACAGACCAATCACAAGCAAAGAAATTGAAACTATGATTTAAAATCTTCCAACAAACAAAAGTCCAGAACCAAATGGCTTCACAAGTGAATTCTATCAAACATTTAGAGAAGGGCTAACACCTATCTTTCTCAAACTCTTCCAAAGAATTGCAGAGGAAGGAACACTCCCAAACTCATTCTATGAGGCCAACATCACCCTGATACCAAAAGCTGACAAAGGTACTACAAAAAAAGAAAATTACAGACCAATAACTCTGATGAATATACACGCAAAAATCCTCAACAAAATACTAGCAAACAGAATCCAACAACACATTAAAGGATCATACACCATGATCAAGTGGGATTTATCCCAGGGATGGAAGGATTCTTAAATATACTCAAATCAATCAATGTGATACACCATATTAACAAATTGAAGAATAAAAACTATATGATCATCTCAGTAGATGCAGAAAAAGCTTTTGACAAAATTCAACACCCATTTATGATAAAAACGCTCCAGGAACTGGGCATAGAGGGAACCTACCTATAGGTAGGTTACACTTTCTTCTCAAGTGTGCATGGAAGGTAATAAAGGTCATATACGACAAACCCACAGCAAACATCATTCTCAATGGTGAAAAACTGAAAGCATTTCCTCTAAGATCAGGAACAAGACAAGGATGTCCACTCTCACCACTATTAAACAACATAGATTTGGAAGTCCTTGTGACAGCAATCAAGAAGAAAGAGAAATAAAAGGAATACAAATTGGAAAAGAAGAAGTGAAACTGTCACTGCTTGCAGATGACATGATACTATACATGGAGAATCCTAAAGATGCCACCAGAAAACTACTAGAGCTAATCAATGAATTTGGTAAAGTTGCAGGATACAAAATTAATGCACAGAAATCTCTTGCATTCCTATACACTAATGATGAAAAATCTGAAAAAGAAATTAAGGAAACACTCCCATTTACCATTACAACAAAAATAATAAAATACATAGGAATAAACCTACCTAGGGAGACAAAAGACCAGTATGCAGAAGACTATAAGACACCGATAAAAGAAATTAAAGATGATACAAAGAGATGGAGAGATATACCATGTTCTTGGATTGGAAGAAGCAATATTGTGAAAATGACTATACTACCCAAAGCAATCTACAGATTCAATGTAATCCCTATCAAATTACCAGTGGCATGTTTTACAGAACTAGAACAAAAAATCTTAAAATTTGTATGGAGACACAAAAGACCCCAAATAGCCAAAGGGGTCTTGAGGGAAAAAAACAGAGCTGTAGGAATCAGACTCCCTGATTTCAGACTATACTACAAAGCTACAGTAATCAAGACTATATGGTACTGGCACAAAAACAGAAACACTGATCAATGGAACGGGATTTAAAACCCAGAGGTAAACCCACGCACCTATGGTCAACTAATCTATGACAAAGGAGGCAAGGATATACAATGGAGAAAAGACAGTCTCTTCAATAACTGGTGCTGGGAAAACTGGACTGCTACATGTAAAAGAATGAAATTAGAACACTCCCTAACACCATACACAAAAATAAACTCAAAATGGATTAGAGACCTAAATGTAAGACTGGACACTATAAAACTCTTAGAGGAAAACTAGGAAGAACACTCTTTGACATAAATCACAGCAAATCTTTTTTGATCCACCTCCTAGAGTAATTGAAATAAAAATAAACAAATGGGACCTAATGAAACTTAAACTTTTGCAAAGCAAAGGAAACTGCAAACAAGACAAAAATACAACCCTCAGAATGGGAGAAAATATTTGCAAGTCAATCAATGGACAAAGGATTAATCTCCAAAATATACAAACAGCTCATGCAGGCAATATTAAAAAAACAAACAACCCAATCCAAAAATGGGCAGAAGACCTAAACAGACATGTCTCCAAAGAAGACATACAGATGGTCAAGAAGCACACGAAAAGCTGCTCAACATCACTGATTATTAGAGAAATGCGAATCAAAACCACAATGAGGTATCACCTCACACCAGTTAGAATAGGCATCATTAGAAAATCTACAAACAACAAATGCTGGAGAGTTTGTGAGAAAAGGGAACCCTCTTGCCCTGTTGGTGGGAATGTAAATTGATACAGCCACTATGGAGGACATTCCTTAAAAAACTAAAAATAGAATTACCATATGACCCAGCAATCCCACTACTGGGCATATACCCAGAGAAAACCATATTTCAAAAAGACACATGCACCCCAATATTCACTGCAGCACTATTTACAATAGCCAGGTCATGGAAGCAACCTTAAATGCCCATCGACAGACGAATGTATTAAGAAGATGTGGTACATATATACAATGGAATATTACTCAGCCATAAAAAGGAACGAAATTGGGTCATTTGTAGAGATGTGGATGAATCCAGAGACTGTTATACAGAGTGAAGTAAGTCAGAAAGAGAAAAAAAATATCATATATTAACGCATATATGTGGAACCTAGAAAAATGGTACGATGAACCAGTTTGCAGGGCAGAAATTGAGACACAGATGTAGAGAACAAATGTATGGACACCAAGGGGGGAAAGCGGCAGTGGGCAGGGGTGGTGGTGTGATGAATTGGGAGATTGGGATTGACATATATACACTAATATATAAAATGGATAAGTAATAAGAACCTGCTGTATAAAAAAATAAAATAAAATTCAAAGAAAAAAATGGAAGCCTTACATAATTTTGTTATACTCATTAACACATTTTACTTACAAAACAAAATGGATAGATTTAAGAGAAATACTATTTCAATATATATTAATTAATTTTTTCCTTGTTTGGATTTAACGCTCAGTAACAAGGTGTAACACCAAAAAATAAACAACAGAACACACTGTAAAGAACCCAGATATTCCCCTTGTAGACACAGAATGGAAGCTTCCCCAGACAAACTGACACATGATTGAGAAGGGAAACTGAGCCTGAGAATTACAATATAATATTATATATTAAGGAATGATTCAGAGACCATAAACATATTCTACTTGGACTTATTGCTCTTCTAAAGGAGAAATAAAGACTATCATGATGAAATAGGAAACTTGTAATGATAAATCTGCATACTGGTTACGTCACCAGAGTAAAAATCATGCCAAAACCAATTTTAACTAAGGTTCAATTGTTATGCTTATACCTCTCTGCAGATAGGACATTTTCCAAATACAATACCATGAATTTTGCTTAGTAAAAAGGAATTTTAAATGAAAAAAATCAACAAAAAAGCAATATACATCGTCCACAGATGAATTTATTCCAACTCTTATAGAAAAGAAACAAAAAGAAAGTTCTGTACAAAATTAATGATTAAACATATTCATTGACAGCTTCCTAAAAGCTCTAATCTGCTGTTTAAAATTCTTTGAGCTATTCAGTTTTAAAATGCTTTATTTCAAGTTCAAAAAGTTATGACAAAATGCAAATTTTATTACTTAATTTCTGAGACCATAAATTTTTCTTTCCTATAAAAAAGTTTTATCACATTCTTGATATTTCCCATCTCCCTTTTTCATGTGTCAGACAAAATTACTCATGTCTACAATAAAAAATAAAGAATTTACATCTAAAATAGAAACTGCATTTAATTTACTTGTAAGTAAAAACTTACAAATAAACCAAAGACCACAATAAAACTCTTTTCTGACTAAAATCGTTGTGTTCATTTCTTGACCCTTTTAAAACAGTTGCTGAAAAAGTATATGAATGAACACGTACATCAAACAGATGCTGAAAACCCTCAAAGGTCATTTCTTGCTTTATATAGTCATGAAAAATTCAAGGCAACTGTCGAAAAATAGCTGGCACAGCACCATACTGTGCTGACATCAAAGAAGCTGTTGATATTATAGTTACTTTCAAACAAAAAAAAATAACTTAGTTGGGGCTCTGATGATCCTGGGATCCCACCCTCTGAACATAACCATCTTATTTTGACAAGAATGAAGAGGAACCAGCTGTTCTCCCCAGACCATATTAGAATTCAGAGAGCCATTATTCCTCAAGAGATGTTCTTGAGAGATACCCTAGATCTCCAAAGGTTTCTTTATTATGCAACACCCAAAGAGTCAATACCCATCCTCTGCTATTCCCCTCCTTTTATCAATGATCATCAGAATCTGCCCTGAGAACAAGAGATCCTTCAGGAAACTTAAGAAACTGGAGAGCCTCAGATAAACACACAAGAGCATGGAGGTTGGGGCCAGAGTATGCAGGGTCTTGAATATGTGGCCAAGAAGTTGGACTTGGTGAGAAAGGCCACAGGCAACTGCTAGCTCATTAAAACAGGGGACATACGTGATCTCAAAGTAGACTAAGTCATCTATGCTGGGAGCGGTGAGTAATCAAGTGTTTGAAAAATAGTGAAAAAGATTTGGTGCAACTGCTCTCAGAAATATTCTAGAAAGTCTGTAAGAAATAAATAGGAGGTTAAGACACACTGAGGACATAGCTAAGAGGAGAGACTGTGAATTGCCATGGCTTTCTGTAACAAAGCTTGGTTTCCTGGCCGTGGAAAAAACAGATAATGGGGTGATCCAACATTAGAGATTAGCAAGGCAACAGAAATGTTGAAATGACGAACCATGGATCCTGGGGGACAAGCAAGGCAAGTGAAATCTACAAGGTGCTTATGAGTCAAAATGATACAGGAGGGAGGGGGCTGAAGGACTAGATCACAAGAGTCATGGTCACCTAAGTATGTCCTGAGTCCTAAGCCACACTGAGTGGTGGATTGCACAAAAACAATGTCTCCAAATACAATGCAGAAAACCACTGGACCAATACCGTTGATTGTATTTGGAGGAAGAGTTGTAATGGGGCATCCACAGACGGATGGAAGGTGATCCCTGTGGTTGGAATAGATGGGTCTCCCCACCCTCCTCCAATCAATCACCTGAAAGCCAGTTTGGTGCAAAACAAAACTAACAAAATAGAATTACTTTTGGTTAGATTCAGAAAAGGGTACAGGATTTTCACTGCTAACATAATCATAATTCCTATCACTCTGAAGAGAAACATTAACTAAACCAGTACAGTAGCATACTATGCCATCTTTCTTTTATTTATGCAACCTGAAATAAAATTGAGCATTGTTTTACTGATCATCGTTATCTCTCTTTTAAAAGCTAAGATTTCAGCTCATAAAAAGGGTATAGGAAACTGTCAGCAAAAGTTACTAGTTTTATGAAAACACAGGACGAATACAATGTAAATCAAAGCTACCATTCATTTCCAGCTAATGAGGTGCTCTATTTTTTTTCAATAAATATATTATTTCATCAAGCTTGGTCTGTTAGTTTTTTCCAGCTCATTAGATTCTCACTTAATGAGATTTTTCTCCCTAAAGAAAATAGAGATATTGAATCAATATAGTCTCCTATAGAAAAGTACAGATTTAATATTGCATGAACATCCTAATTTTAGACACTAGATGAGTGATAGAACTATATGGAAATACCATTTTGTTTATTCAATAATCTTCTTAATACTTTTTAAATTCATTTATATTGTACAGCAAATATTACTTGTAGGGTATAGCCCACCAGTCAATCATTTACATATTCCATTGCCATGGTTTAAAAAGATATCCAAACATAGAATAAGATATAAGTAAAATATAAATGTTTGCTTCTTCTCACTGATGTCTATTTAAAAATCACCTGGACTTTTATTAATAAGTGATCCATTCATGGTGAGTCTGGTAGTTAGCAAAAGGCATAAATTCTTTTCTCATAGAAAAATCTTAAGCAGGATGAATTCAGAGTGCTTCCTTACCTAAGACCATAGGAGGCTACAGTTGAAACGGAACTTAGAGGTCATGTCTATGGGTCCTTAAACCCCGAAGGTCCACAGATGATGCCAGCTCCTGAAATTACATGGGGGTATCATGCTTGCACTTGTGCACATGCATTTGGGGTCGAGGAAGAGACAGTGGGGAAGAGACAGAGACTGAAGCAGGTTCTTAAGTGACTCCATGGCTCCAAAAGAATATAAGAAAAGTCACTTTCTCTTTATTCTGCACATGAGGTTTATTCTCTACCGTCTACACATGTAGAATAAACTCTTTATTCTTACTCTACACCTTAGGAAATCGAGACCCGGGTTAGGGAACAGAGTCACCCAAGGTCATGGAACTACTTAGTGGTTCAGAGGAGCTGGCCTCCCAGAGGATGATCTAAATGCCCGCTCTCTTTCGCCGCCACTATGCAGAGGCCTCCAAAAGGAAATATTAAAAATGGAGCTTTTAACTCCCCTGCTGATCCTAATGTCAGTCAGGGTTAACAACACTGCTCTAAAGGGGTAAAGGAATCAAGAGAAAGTGAAAATAATAATATGAAAGAGTCAAAAATTAATGAACAGTATAAAGAGTCATTTTACCTGTATTGTCCAGAAATCTCATACATACAAAATATGTTTCTATAAACCCATTTATGCTTGTTTTCAGTGGGATTACTGACAATACTGTTGAGAGAGAATGTGACAAGACGATAGCTATGTCTGGGTAACTGCATATAGACCAAATATTTCTCTGTTCCTTTATATTTTTCACTCCTCTCAAGAACAGATTTGTAATTGCTAATTTTGTAATCAGGAGAAATAAATTTCAAAGACACAAGGAAAAAATGGAGTTTTTAAGAATGGTAAGTTATAATACTTTAATGTCTCCTCTGTCACTCTTCTGTACGCTTCTTCCTCTGGAACTTAACGAGCTCTGCAGAGAGACTGAGTTCAAACCCAGTCTCTCTCACTTTCCAGCTGTAAGGCCTTAGGCAAGATATTTAGCCTTCCTGTGCCTCTGTTTCTAATACAATGAGGATAATAGTAGTACTTGTCTAAATTTGAGTTTCCCCCAAATAGAACCTGATGAGATCTTGTGTGTAAGTAGTTTACTTGAGAGATGCTTCCAGAAGGAGTGAAGAATACCAAGAGTGAGACAGAGCTATGTAAGAGCAAATTATGAAAGATGCTTCCATAAGCAATGGAAGCTTGATTCAGCTGAGACCTCTGAGAGCATACAAAATGCCTCTTAGAATTGTTGACCCAAAGGAGGGGAAGCTGGAGAATTTACCCACCAGCTCTTTAGCACCTTTGGTTGAGGGTTGCCCCGAGGATGTTAAACCCCCTTCACTTTTGTGTGAGACTCACAAACAGATCAAGTGGCTTCCTGCAGCTTTGGAGAAGGCCTGAGACAGAAAGCAGATGGGCACACACAGTGCTTGAGGTGAGACACGCAGCACAGTCTGAGCCCACACAAAACTACCTGCCGCGGTGACGACTGAGATCAGAGTTCAGTCAAAAAACACTGACACAAGGCACTGAAATCACTGGCTATATTATTTACCTCAAAGCACTGTCATAAGGATTTAATAAGTAATTCATGTTAAAGTTAGAACCACATAACAAGAAATCAGGTCATGTTAGCTGTGGTGATTAGTCTTTTAATATTTGTGAAGTGCCTACCAGATGCCAGGTACACTGTACAGGTGATACAAAAATAATAATAATAAATAAACAAATATCACAGACTCTGCTCTTGTTACTGAAGCAAACTTGGGTCCACTCATCCAGGCACAGTAAAGCCAATCTACTGACACCTACCGGGTTCTTGTGAAGGGAAGTGCAGTGTTTACTGAAGGCGCCAAACAAGGAGTGTGAGCAGCTGATGTTCAAAAAACCCAAACTCTCCCATGGGTTTCAGGGAAGAGTTTTTAAGGGCAAGGTGAGGGAGGGGAGTCACAGGCTGTGTGATCAGCTCATGCAAAATTCTCTGCCTGGTTGATGGTGAGGTACCAGGTTGGTGTCACAGGGGTTAACATTATCAATTCTCAGGCTCCAGTGGCCTGGGGGCTACCTGCTCATGGTCATCATGCAGTTAGCTTCTTCCATTTGATGGCGGTTTTAGTATCTGTAAAACAACTCAGGAAAGTCCATCAGGTACTATTCTCTATGTACCTCAGGGAGGGAAAACCAGATTCTGTGACTGCTATATGGCAGATTTACTGTTTAAATTGTTACCAGTTCTCCTGGTCCCTCCGCTACTTTTGTCACTACATGTTCACATCCTTTCAATCGTTAATTTTTGAGCCAGGTTTTTGTGACTCAGGGAAAGCCTGGGAGACTACAGTTTTTCTACAAACAAGAGGCAGGCAGAGGACCAGAGGCAGCAAAGGATCAAGCATTTGTCACCCAAAGCAGTACATTTTATGATAAAGGCATACATTGAGTCTAGTTGCTACACAATATAGGGAGAAAAACACTCTGCCCAGAAATCAGAGCAGTCAGAAAGGTTTCACAGAGGATGTTGTGCCTGCACAGACTCTAGACAGATAAGTAGAAATGGCCCCAAGAATTTCACACAGTGAGAGCATCAAACACAGAAGCATGTCACGGGGCAAGGAAGAACATGGAGCTTTTGAAGAACAGCAAGGGCTCAAGGGTCTGGAACATACACTTCCATGGACAAATGTCAGGAAACAAAGCTATGGCGTGAAGAGGCAAAGCATGATCATGAAGGATCAAGGATAGCTTTTGCCTTAGTTTGGTGTTAATTCCATAGGCAATAGGGAACAAGGGGAAGATTCATGTTTCAGGGACATGTTAGTAGTGTGGAGGATGGACTGGTGGACAACAATACTGAATGCAGAAAGAATCAGATAAATGGCTATTGCAATAGCCCAAGGTCAATGGGAGGAAGGGCAACACTAATCTAGAAGAGTGACAACGAGGATAAGAGGTAGAATTCACAAGTTTTAGTGACTAGATACATATGGAAGTTGAGAAAGAATAATTTTTCTAAGGTGACCTGCAGGTTTCTGGCTTAAGTAGTTGAGTGTTTAGTAATGTTTTCAACAAACACGGGAAATAAAGAAAGACTATGTCTCAGAGAAAGGAAGAAAGAAACAATGAGTTCATTTTGCGTATGCAGACTTTGAGGGCTCTACCAAGCTCACGCGGCCCACAGCTGCTGTGCTTGTTTCCACAGTTAACTCAGCCAGAGGGACCACGCTGATGTGAGAAGGGCACAGAGAGTTTCCCATGATGCACTGCAGGGCACTTTTGAGTACTTTTCTGGGCACCAAACTGAAACTAGACCTTAATAAGTCTACTGATAAACATGTGATATTTTAATAAACTATAGCTAAGCTACATACAACCATTTTTTTTAACTCTACTAATTTACTCTATCCTCATTAGAGCAGATGTGAGGTGCATGATGGGCATTTTAAAACACGATACGGATTAATGTAGTGTCTAAAATTCTACCACTGATAATTTATTAATCTTAAAATATTGTTCTCCCCAGGAATTTTCATTTTAAAAGTGCAAATACCTTTGGATCCACACATGGAGGTGTTATTACTCATTGACAAATCTAAGTTTTTCTTCATTAATCTAGTTGGAAGAAAGACACTAAGGAAACAGGAGCTTTGACAAGGGGCCAGAGGAATGAGGTCCCCTCGTTCCTTGAAGCACAAGAGGGAGGACAGCTTGGAAAGAGTTTCTGATTTTTCTTTGGGCTCAGAAGTCATTATCACAAGGCCCAGAACCTGTCTGGAGGGAAGGTGGACTTGGGTGGGAGTGGGGCTGAAAGGAAATGGGAAATAATTAAAGACCAACTCCACTGTTCTAGCTCCTTGGGCTCAACTTTCAAAATCTGGTACTGTGTGTGGTGTAAGAAAACTATATTGGAGGGACTCCCCTGGTGGTCCAGTGGTTGAGACTTCACCTTCCAATGCAGGGGGTACGGGTTCGATCCCTGGTTGGGAAGCTAAGATCCCACATGCCTTGGGGCCAAAAAACCAAAACATAAAACGGTAGCAATATTGTAACGAATTCAGTAAAGACTTAAAAAAAAGGAAAAGAAAAGAGGGCTTCCCTGGCGGCGCAGTGGTTGAGAGTCCCCTGCCAATGCAGGGGACACGGGTTCGTGCCCCGGTCCGGGAAGATCCCACATGCCGTGGAGCGGCTGGGCCCGTGAGCCACGGCCGCTGAGCCTGCACGTCCGGAGCCTGTGCTCCGCAACGGGAGAGGCCACAACAGTGAGAGGCCCGCGTACCGCAAAAAAAAAAAAAAAAAAAAAAACATAAAGAAAACTATATTGGAAACATTAAAAACAAACTGGGTTATGCTTGCAGAATATTGGTAACAGTTTGTTTGCTTGTTTTACAAAATCAGATCATTTCTTGGTCATGAGAGTTTGCCAAGGAACCTGAAGTACCCCCTTGGTTGGGAGTAAAGCCAGTGTCATAGGTACAATGTCACTGCACAATTTAAAATATCAAGTTATATAATGTAAAATCTTATAATAAAGATAAATCTTTATTTAACCATGTTCATATAAATGTAAAAGAGCTGCAATTTGTGAAAAGACCTAAGCCAGTCTCTCAGCTTGTAGAGCGGATGCACTCTTCTGACAGATCACTTTTTCAGTGAACTAATAGCATTGGTTTTCCTGCCTAATAAACTGCTACCATAAGCATCACATCTTCATCTCCTCTATTAAGCAAAACAATTCCCACTGTCCTCCTACCACATTCTTTCATTAGGCAAGTTCCTCAGGTCAGAGTTTCTTTTCCCAATTACAGGCCTCATCAATTCTCCAATCTCAGTTTTAAAAGGCTCTAACAGGAATTTAAGTTTCCTATAACTAACAAGCAATTCCATTAGAAAAAGAATGAGGGAGGAAAGAGTGATTACAGGATTAAAAGGAAAACACATGTGCTCATCTATTTCAGTACTACTCCATGCCCAGTTCTCTGAGAAGCAGTGGTGAGACAAGCATGGCCTCTACTTCGAAGGGGTTCACAGTCAAGCACAGGAGACAGCTGTGAGGTGCACGGATCATCACAAGACAGGGCAAAAATCCTTAACCACAAAAAAAGGAACCAACTACCTAGAGATGCAAGAGAGGCTGCCGAGGAGATGACATTAGCCTATCAATCAATAAATACGTCTTAAGGCAGGTGCTATTTTAGATTCTAGCGATCACACCCTAGTTAGGAAGTGCCCTGCGCCTAGTAAGTTCTAGAAAGACATGAAATCATGGAAGAGGACAACTGATGGTGCCCATTAGCCAAGGTGGTCAGGATCTGGTCATGTGAAGCTCTGAGCTGAAACTACAGCAAAAACAAAATTCCTAGGCAGGAACAAACTAGCTTGCCATGTCTGGGGACAGGAAGGGGGTCAATGTCATTACAGCACAGTGAACAGAGGGGAGAGAGAAAGAAGGAAAGTCAGAGGTACTCAGGGGTCAGATTATGAAGGCCTTTAGATGATGTAGTTAGAAATCTTCATTTCATTCTAAGTAGAAGCCACTGGGGAGCTTTAAAATGGGAATGCTTTGGTCTGATGTATGCCGTAGAGAGTTTTATCTGGCTACTGTGTGGAGAACCCATTTCTGGGGAGCAATAATGGAGGCCAGTACACTGATTAGGATCTCGTGTAGTTCAGACAAAATTATGATAGCACTAACCCAGGGGGCGAGATCACAGTGGCTTGGACCAGGGCTATGGATGTGGAGATGGTAAAAATGCATAAGATTCAAGATATATTTTGGTAATGAACTGACAAAACCTATTAATGAATTTGATATGCAATATGAGGAAAAGGGAAATCAAGGCTTACTGTCAGGTCTGGCCTGAATGGCGCTATAAATGGTACTTGCTTTTACTGAGATGAGGAAGGCTTAGTAAGGAAAAAGATCAGGGGTCTCTTGGACATGTTAAGTTTGAGATTCTAATTAGAAAGCCAATTGGAGATAAGTAGATTATGGTAGACATGAGTACAAGAGAGGCAAAGGGGAGGTCCAGGCCAGGGATATAATTTTTTGAGCCATTAGAGAATAAACAGTTATTAACAAGACCTTGAGTTGTGTCGTAAAACTCACATCTATGAGGCATCTGCAATGTGTAAAGCAGATACTCGTCCTCGTGCTGGGATACGTAGGATGGCCGTCTGTAAGTAGCTTCCAACAGAGTGTGTGCATGCATGTGTTTCTGGGGTGGGTGTGTGACATAAATAAGTAAAATACACAGCAGAAGGAAATAACTTTATAAAAGAGACCAAAGCAAAGTGGAGTGGGAATACAGTGAAAGATGTGATTAATTCCAACTGAACAAGCTGTTTCTCAGAGGCTATGACATTTCAGGTGACTCTTAAATAATGTGTGAATATTAGTAGGTGGGTGAAGAGGGAAAGGGTTGAAGGGCCAGGGTGGGCAATAGCAGGGAGGCACAAAAACGAATACAAAACACCATCGTGGAGCCAGAAGGAATGAACAAATATACGCAACACTGTCCCCAAAAGTTAAGGAGCTTAAAGTCTATGTAAGGAGACCTACATGTACACAAATAATGAAAGTGACGATCCAAAGGGATCAGGGAAGGGTGTGGATGAAGTATGAAAGCCTGTTGATACCATGCGAGCCGATGCTTTAAAAATCCATTCTAGTGGTACCATTGCTCTTGGGGCCTGAATCCAAGAAGTGGATACTCTTAGAAACTGATGCTGGAGACAAAAATCAAGGACCTCCTCCTAGACTAGAGATAAGGAAGAGATAGGTCAGAGAGACCAGGCTGTTATGCCTGCAAACTCTCAATAAAAAACAGATCTGGGCTGTCTTTTGTACTTTGTCATTCACCATAGCATTAATTTGACTATAATTAATATCAGCAAAGAAATTAGAATACTAATGTGGTATGAGAGTAGACATAAAATCCAAAGGTCAGTGTCTTCTACTAAAAGCTTACCTTATTTACATTTACTATTGCAGGCAAACCACTGCCAAGAGATACAGAACCTACAAATGACAGATTATTTACTATGTACTTATGTACTTACATTTCAATGTGGTGAAACTCTCTAATTGGACATTTTTATCACTAAAAATCACACAGGCTATACACACACACACACACACACACACACACCAATTTACATATGCACATATTACTCTACAGCAGCTATACTGAGATATTTCTTGATCTGAGATCTACTGGCTAAATTATTTTTTACTGGAAGCCCTACACTTTCCCTGAGCTTCAATGTATACATTTGTTAGAGAGCAGACATGATAGAAGTTGCTGCAGTTTCTGTATCCCTGAAGTTCCTTACTTTTAGAGCATGAATCACAAAGTAGAGACGTGTGAAGAAGAAATGCATGAGCATGGAAACATGTAAGCAGGAAAATACTCTTCTGTCAGTAGTAGCAGAAGGGCAGTGACTAAGATTTCTGCTGGTGCTCTTCATTTCCGAAGAGAATGAAATTGATCCGGATTTCCAGGGGTAAGAGCCATCTGACCCTATGGATAACAGTAGTGGATGCCTGCCCTCCGAAAGTTATCCCTATTCACTGGAGTTGGCCTCAAGCGTCATTATTACCAGTAGTATTCAAAATGGAGATGATAATATTCAGTATAAACCACTGTGGGGTTTGTTTCATGTCTCCATTTTTTCTTTTAATTTTGTTTGTGTTCTTTTTAAGACTGCATATCCATAAATATAATCTCAGAGGCTTTTCTTAAACCCATTTCTCACAGTGCTCAACGATCATTTCTCCCTTTCTTTCAACTTTATTCTTAGGGATTCAACTCATTTCCAGAGTTACTTAATCAGTAACTTTTTCCCCTTAACCCCATTCAGTGAGGCTATTTCATATACTTTTGTAATACAGTTACATGTTTTGTTAAACTGCATTCTATTCTGGAAATCTTCCCAATGTACTAATAATTTTTTAAAATTTGCATACATTAAGGTTCACTTATTGTGTTGGAAAGTTCTATGGGTTTTGACAAATGCACAGTGTCATGTATCCACCATTATAATTTACTATAAAATTGTTTAACCATACTCCAATAAAGATGTATAAAAATAAATAAATAATCAGCAAGTCAAGGCCAAGAACAAAGCTTGCAGCTGTTTTAGCTTTGAAATGATCAACTCAGCTAAACGGGAACTACATTTCCCAGAATTCCTTTCCCTCAAGGTTCTGAGCTAAGATTGGCCTCAGGAGAAGTTTAGGTGAGATCAGGAGGCAAAAGTGACGCAGCCACCATATTTGAGCTTGGAAGCCTGGCGTTGGGCCAGGTGCTTTTGCAGCTCCTACAGATGGGTTATGAACCAGCTGGCCGAGCTCCCTGGATGCAGCAGCTGCCAGGGCCACAGTTCCTTCAGCTTCTCCCACTCCCAGGCCAGGTGCAAGTCTGGACCTCAGCTTCTCCTGCCAGATACCTGCATCATAGAAATTGGAAACCTGGAGGCTGAAGCAGGACCCAGACCACCCTCCTCACACATTCCTGTTTGTCCTTGCTCTCCCCAACTTCTCCATCATCTTTTCTTCCTGATTTCCTGCTTTCCTGCCAAGCCGACTTCAGACACAGCAAAAGTACACAAACACTTTAACCAGTTCCCACAATTGTGTAGAGTCAAATTCCTATAATCAGTGCCTTATTTCGTATCATTCCTAGGAGTTCTATAGTTGAACCCTGATTGATACAGAGACCTACGATCCACTCCTTTCCTCATATTTGTAATTCAACTTACAGTAGATGATCATTCAGTCATTCATGAATTTATTTGGCTGTGCTATTATCTGTACCACAGTTCTACATACAGTCCATAAAGATATCATTAGAAGATTTGTAAATACCTATCTAAAATCATATTTATATGGGGTCTCCCACTCTTAGAAACACATTATAAGAAAGACAAATGCAGTTAATTTGGCATGATTCCTAGTAATCACCACATCTATTTCTAAGCACTGACAAGTTATCTGTTTAATAATTCCTTCCAGAATTTTGTAGGCAGTTGCTGTCAGACTCACTACCCGGTAATTTTCAGAATTCATCTTTTCCTTTCTTTGAAAAAAATAGGCACCTCTCTGGTACCCTGTGATTCTTCAGAGATTACTGATGGTGTTTCTCTAATCACAGCTATAATTTTTTTTCTGTACCCCAAGGATGTAATTTGTCTGACCCTGGAAATGTGTATTAATTTAAAGCAGTGTGACGTGCTCTTACTATTTCTTTTCAAGATTGTTACCAGCTGTGGACTAAGGTCTATTACCCACTTGCTCTGGCCAAGAAAAAAAAAGTTGGATGCAGCCCACAGAGGAAGCAATGCTGCTCAGCACGTGGTATATTGTGGTGCTTCTCAAACACTAATGTGCATATAAATTACCCAGGATCTTGCTAAAATGCAGGGTTTTCTTTAGCAGGTGTGGATGAGGCCTGAGATTCTGGATTTTAACAAGCTCCCAGAGGTGGCAACACTGCTGGTCCATGAATCACGTGTTGAATAGGGAGGATATAGTGAGAAGCAAAGGCACATTTCCTGGAAAGCTAATGAAGCTTCAAGGCCCATCATTTGCACTATGTCCCCTGGGTATAGGAAGTTGCCAGTACCCGTAGAATTTCTATATGGGAATAGGAGGAAACCAGGCTGCAATTAGGAAGCATCTCTAGTTAAGTATTTCTGGCAAAGTACTTAGAGATCTCAGAAAAGAAAAAAAAAAAGACCTGAATCTCCAAGGTTTCAGTAATTTTTTTGTGATTTCGTCTCTCATTCAAATTGTCAATTTGAATTTAATCTTGTAAATTATTGTTTTGTATTCTCTTACTCAAAGTGGGCTCCCCCAGATCTGAACATTTCAGACCCCAGAATACCTGGATCTATCCCAGGGAAGAGTATGAAATTCAGAGTCACACAAACCTGGGATTAAACCCCAAATCTGCCAGTTACTAGTGAGTTAGTGCAGACACAGATTCTGGCCTGGATTTGAGGTTGACCATGAATAACAACTGGAACTCCGTTCAAGGTTGCTTTTCATCTTATTCCTGAAGCAGCAAAGCAATGAAAAAGAAAATACAGGATATAAGTACAGATGGGGAGTAAACATCCACACTGCCTTCTTGATATCTCAAGGATGTATATCCAACGTTTTATGTTCTCAGCAATTGCGTGAAGGGAGAGGTCCAACCAGGCAGAGTGTTCTACATCTCTGGACTTTTATATGTGGTGGACAGACCCTAGGGTGACCCCCAATACTCCTCACCTCCTGTTGTTAAGGTCTTTGTGTAAGCCCCTCCCCTTGTGACTTGCTTCTAATCAACAGAATATGGCAAAGGTAATAAAATGTCACTCTAATGATTACACGACAGCAGAATGGAGAGGCAGACAGACAGACAGACAGATACTGACTCTCCCACTAGCCTTAAAGAAGTGTGAACATGTATGAACTGCCAACGACGAGAACCATACATCAGGGAACTGTGGGTGACCTCTAGTAGGCTTAATCTAGTCTAGGCTAGTCTCTAGGGCCTCAGTCCTACAACCCCAAGGAACTGAATTCTGCCAACAACTACATGAGCTTGGAAGAGGACCCTGAGCTCCAGAAAGGAACGCAGGCTGGCCACACCTTGATCATACCCTGGTGACACTCTGAGCAGAGGACCCAGCTAAACTGGGCCCAGACTCCTGACCCACAGAAACTGTGGGATAATAAAAATTTGTTGATTTAAGCCACTAAGTATGTGGTAATTTGTCATACTGCAATAGAAAATTAATATATAAGGCATCAAGCTACACTGGCACCCAGGAACCACTTACACTACCGTATACGGCATTGATTCTTCTGAGGAAGGTATGTCCCCAAGCCTAATAGCCTCATTCCAGAACACAAAGTTCTTGCTGTGCGAGCCCTGCAGCTACCTCTCCTTCTCCTAGTCTGCCTTACAGGGCTGAGGAGTTTTCAGTATACATCTTTAGGGACCCCCACGGAAGACCTCAGCAAAGCCTATCAGAAAGGCTGGCTATGTCATTTGTAAGGCCCAGTGCAAAATGAAAATATGGGACCTCTTGTTAAAATTTTTTAAGAATTTTGGGATGGTGACAGCAGAGCATTAAACTAAGGATGCGGCCCATCTAAGGACAGGGCCGGGTGCAGCTGGTCATGAAGCTGGATCTTCCTACCATATTAGATGTGCCCTGAGCAAATTATTCAAACTGAGCCTCCATGTACTCTGCAGAAAATGCAGGCACGCAGCAACTGGCAGCACATAACACTGTGAGATGTGTGTCTGTGGAAGTTCCTGGTCTAGTGTAGGTATGCAATAGATGTTTGCTTTTTTATCTTCCTTTCTATCTGCTTATTATTGAGCTGTCAACCTCAAACACACACATGCTTCCTTATTCTTTTTTTCCAAACACACATAATATAGCAACTTTATTTGTCCAAAGATACACTGGTGACAGGTAAAGCCAAAAGGTGATGATTTCTTTTGAGACTTGTTTTCAGATTCTTCTGCCTGCTTTAACAATTTTAAAAATTGGCAAGTTACATAAAGATTTACAGCACAGATTCAGGAATATCTCAAGGTTTTCCAACATAGATCTCTGTCATCTTATGACCCTACTTGTGTAAGCCGGTAGTTAGAGAGCTTCCTCCCACCCAGTGCTCCCAAGCAATGTGCCATGCTCGCATCAGTATCAACGACACCACAACAGAGACTCGTGGCTGGTTAAGTGTGAGGGTTGGAAGGGGGAGCTATAAGAAAGAAGGTAGGTGGGCACATGGAAGGAGACTCTGCCTAGTGATTCTGACAAAGCAAGCATATGACTCACCATTATTACTTTGTTGGGAATCATTATTTTAGAAAGATTTCCATACAGTTTGCCTTGCAGGGATGTACAAAGTTAATGTTTGTTTTCTATATCATTTTCTTCTGAGTCTGCAGCTTTTTACAAATTGCTACTCTAAAACCTCTCTATCATGTAAGTTTTTGTGCAGGCAACATATGACTTTTAATGTTGGGTGAGAAAGGGATTCTTACTGAAAAAGATGGCTGAGGACCTAAATTCAGAGCATTTATACTTGTCCAACCCCGTGAGTGTAAGAACCATTGTAGCTTCTGGAGAGTTAGCAGAATTACCAACTTATTTTCTTTTATGTAAATAGGAAAGGTAGCTTTCTATATGGATAAGTAGCGTTAATATGCCCCTGATTTTTAAGTGACCCACTGTTATAGCCCATTCCAACTCAGTCACTTGTTAGTGACAGCCAATTGTCCCTGGCACCCTAAGATAAAATTTAGATTTATTTTTCTGAGACAATTTCATAAATGCCAGTTACACACACTGAAATGATTAAAATTAGGGCTTAGATTCATTATAATGCGTTGAATGGTGTTTGGGGAACTCACCTAAGACCCTAAACATTAGTAACAATGTTTTAATTATAGAAGGTCCCAAGTAAGTCATTTATGAACAAACTTTTGGAATTCAAACTTCACGTAATTTGGGGTCCACATGAATCTATAATACTTGAAACTATCAATAGTACAGACCAAAGGAGATTACCAAAAAAGACAATGATACATTAGTGATATATGTTTACTACCCTATCAGAAAATTTTTCTTTCTATTCTTTCTATAAATCTATGACTCTCAGCTATTATTGTTACTAATTATTTTGTACCAATATGGTACACTGAGGTCAATATCGGTGTGGCATCCTTCCCCTCTTTTCCTATGTTCCATGTTCATAGAATAAAAGGTATTAGCTGAAACCATGAGAGGTTGGTCCATGCTCCATAATCTCATGTTCTAAGGAATCAGTAGGCTCTATTTGGCTTTTTTAGGTAAAACTGGTATATAATATTACATAAATTTCAGGTGTACATCATTATAATTCAATATTTGTATGAATTACAAAGTCACGACCATCATGTCTAGTTACCATCCATCACCCCTTCTTTTAAAGAACAGGAAAGTAGATTACAATAAGATAAAAATGAACAAAGGGAGGAAAAGAATGAAAGCCAGAAAATAGGAAGGATGAAAAGAAAGCTAGAGGATTGTTTAAAGTCACGTGGTGATGTAAGGTCACAGTGGCAGAGAGCACAAAAGGGAGCAAAGCAGAAGAAGAGACTAGACTTGGGGAAGGTTGAGCCAGAAACTAAGAAACTAAGGCAGGTCTGAGAAATGTCTGCAGCTCTCAGTGTCTTCGAGAGAAATGAGATCATATTTATTAAATAAATACCATGACTTTTATATTCACACAAAGAAAGAAAGAATAGGGCAACTTCTGGCACCTTAATGACAGCTTAAATAAGTTCAGGGTCATTTAGAGAAAATTACATTTTTTCTTTAAAGTGAACATGATTTTCACAGTTGATTAATGTCAATTTCATAAAGTTAAGTATCTGATCTTCACATATGATACAGTCAAGTAGAGCTTCTCATCTCTGACCTTCAACAAAATTCCAAAAGTGTGGTAAATGAGAGATTCAACTAAGGCTGAATATCAGAGAGAATGGAGAGAAGGGGGTAAATTCAAATAAATTTTCAGGAGTAGAATCAACAGGACTTGTTCAAAATACAAAATGGTGAGGGAAGTAGGACAGAAAAGCCAAGTTATGTTTGATTTGATACATGCTGAGGACACATCCATTCAGCACTAAGGAATTAAGGCATTAATAAATTCTAGGAAAGCAATTTTCAGTTTAAACCAAAATTCGATCCTGTCTAGACTGAATCTAAAGGTGTCAGAAGCTGTGTGATTGTTTCTTTTTCGGCTGCGAATATGAAATTAATGAGAATAGAGAGAGAGAGTCTAGGAGCTCACTTATCTCAAGACCTTAGAGGCTTTGGAGAAATCAATCTCATAATGCTCACTGAATTTGTGAGCTAAAAACAAGCTACAACAAAGCATGGTATTACTGCCGTGGTACTTTACATGCATGTGAGATAGTCTTAAAACTTAACAGATTTTCAGCAAGACCGTTGTGGGGTTGAATGTTTGTATAAGAACGGTTGTCAGGAAAGCAGGCATGGGGTGAGGTCGTTCATTTAGAGATGACTAGGGGGGCACTTCTTCCCATCTCCAAATCACAAAAAAAAAAAAAAAAAAAACAACCTTGCACTCTGCCTATCGCTCCCAAGCAAGTTCTCTTCTGCTGATGAGTCATCTTCCTACTGTTCTGATAGTCAGGGCTCACTTCCTCCCCACTCACTGGCTGTTCTGTTGTGAACACTCACTCACTCTATGTTGAGAGAGACAGGAGGGAACAGCTTTCAGTCATTATATGAAGGAACCTCAGTATGTAATGGGTCACCTTATAAGGAGGTGATTCTCCTGACACCAGAAACGCCCAGGCCCTTCACTGGCCTGGGTGCAAATGTGAAGGGGATAATTGTGGTTGGATTAGATGAACATTTCCCATCTATGATTAATGAAATTTGAGAAGTATTTTTAAAACTCAGAGATGAAAAATCAGGTCTGATGGAAGACTTAGCAAGGGAGAAAAGAATCAGTGAGATTCAGTGAGAACGAATCTTTATAAACTAGGATGTAAGTCTTCATCTAAGTTGGGTACCATTGGCTGGAAATGTAAATTGGTGCAGCCACTTTGGAAAACAGTATGGAGGGTCCTCAGGAAGCTAAAAATGGAACTACCATACGATCCAGCAATTCCACTCCTGGGTATATATCTGGAAAAAACGAAAACACTCATTCAAAAAGATACAAGCACTCCAATGTTCAGAGCAGCACTACTTACAATAGTCAAGACATGAAAACAACCTAAGTGTCCATCGACAGATGAATGGATAAAGAAGATATGGTATACGTATACACACACACACACACACACACACACACACAATGGAATATTAGCCATAAAAAAGAATGAAATGGCTTCCCTGGTGGCGCAGTGGTTGAGAGTCTGCCTGCCGACGCAGGGGACATGGGTTCGTGCCCCGGTCCGGGAAGATCCCACATGCTGCGGAGCGGCTGGGCCCGTGAGCCACGGCCGCTGAGCCTGCACGTCCGGAGCCTGTGCTCCGCAACTGGAGAGGCCACAACAGTGAGAGGCCCGCATACCGCAAAAAAAAAAAAAGGAATGAAATAATGCCATTTGCAGCAACATGGATGGACATAGAGAATATTATGCTTAGTGAAATAAGTCAGACAGAGAAAGAGAAATACTGTACGATGTCACTTACATGTGGAATCTAAAAATTAATACAAATAAATGTATATGCAAAACAGAAACAGACTCACAAATAGAGAAAACAAACTTGTGGTTAGCAAAGGGGAGAGGGAAGAATAGAGGGACAAATTAGGGGTATGGTGTTAACAGATGTAAACTACTATATATAAAATAGGTAAGCAACAAGGATATGCTGTATAGCACATGGAATTATACCCATTAACTTGTAATAACATATAGTAGAGTATAATCTGCAAAAATACTAAATCACTATGTTCTACACCTGAAACTAACATAATATTGTAAATCAACTGTACTTCAATAAAAAATATATAAAAATACATAAAAGTATATAAAGTATATATAAGGTGTATACCATTGGCATTACAATATTAAACATACAGGATATAACAGTAAAACAAAAGATAACCTCATGTAAGTGGACTTACCATGAGAAAACAAGCACTAACAATAAGAATTTAATTACTGCCTTTTAGAGAATTACTACAGAAAGGCCATTGCTTACTTGCTAGTCAGTGGTTCAGCTGGACTGACTTACTCCCTCTTTTTGTTTTGCTAACCCTTTTTTAAAACAACCTTATTTTAAGTGAAGTTAGGCATCTTTCATATTAGAAATATTTATGTTAAAGGAAGGACTAAAGCACCACACAGAGACAATTTTTATTGACCTGGCTTCTTTTTCCCCTCTTCTGAGTTTTTAGTTCCCAGTTTTATTTTTATGCAGCCCTTGTGGAAGATTTTTTTTTTAAACACCACATTTTGCAACATTGGGATTATGATAAACAGAAATTTAGAATCCTCTGTGTACTGTGCAAAGAATTAAAATGACAGAAAATATGCATTCGAAACAATAGAGAGTATAATAACCCTTCATGTAGCATGGTATTACCTGCTTTCTCCCAAATCTCCCCACCTCTTTCTTGCCAATTACTGAGGTGGGCTCAGCACCTATAACGTGCTAGGTCTGGGTGGCAAACAGTCAATGTAGAATGGAGGGGGAGGAATGGCAGTGTGGTTGAGAGCAAGTATAGGTGCATCAATGAACAGTAAAGAATAAGAGATTTTAAGGCTAAGAGAAATGCCAGAGACTTTTGGTTTCTGCATGTAAAGAGCTTAGAAGTCATGGTTTCCATGCTTACAGAAAGAAAAAAGCTGAAAAAACCCCTAAAAATCAGTAACTATTCTTAGGCCAATCAGAGAGCTGAGGTCACAGGTCACCAGCCCAAAATCTGTAAAGACAAGCAAATACAGAGAATCACAGCCGAGAACAGCTTACCTAGAGCAAAAGTTGCTGGAGTCAGAAACTGCTAGGAACACCTTAAGTGCATGTCGTAAGTGAAAGAAGCCAGCCTGAGAAGGCTACACCCTGTACAACGCCAATTATATGACATCTGGAAAAGGCAAAATACAAAGACTGTTTCTTTTAATTAGTGGTTGCCAGGGCTTCAGAAGGGGACAAGTAGGGATGAACAGGAGAAGCACAGAGGATTTTTAGGGTGATTAAACTACTCTGTATGATACTGTAATGGTGGATTCATGACATCATGCATTTTTCAAAACCCATATAACAAACAGATGGGAGTAACGTCATGAGCTTCAGTTAATAATAATGTACCAATATTGGTTATTAATTATATCAAACATACCACATTACTCTAAAATGTTAATAATAGAGTAAGTGGTAGGTAGGAGTGAGTATATAGGAACTCTCCGTACTGTCTTATCAATTCTGATATAACTCTAAAACAGTTCTAAAAATGAATTCTATTAAAATAAATGTCAGGTTCAGGATGACTAGAAGTCTTATATTCTGGGTTCCATTCTTATCCATGTTACCAGCTTATTTTATGTCATCGAACTATCAGTTGTGCCTCAGTTTATGCAACAGTATTTGGGGATTACAATAGTCAATGACAAATCTATCTCCAAATCCTACTTTGAGAAAAATACTATATCGGTGCTTAAATACTATAGGAGATAGTAACTGGTCTCAAAAAAATAAATCTACTGTCACGATGAGGGATAGAGGGAGAGACCTACACATAAAAAGTCAAATAGGAATATAAGAGAAAACACAGTAAAAATGAAGTAAATATAAGTGCTATGTAAGCTCAGAAAGATTGGTCTAAACTTGAGCAATTAGAGAATGTGCCACAGAGAAACCAGTACAAGATTCATAGAGGTAGAAGGGAGAGAGGGCAGAGATGTGACCAGTACCGAGAATAGAGAAATTCGGACGGAGTGGAGGAAAGTCCTTAAATTCAGATGGGACCAGCTGAAGCACTTGTGATTACAGAAGGTCTTAAAGTCAGCGTTAAGAAATATAAACATTATCCTCACTTGCAATGCCCCCAAGAACACTGACCCATGGGGCAGAAAGCATAACAAGTATGATACACCAGCCAATAAACACTTGGTAAGTTCAAGGCAAATATTAATAACTTTAATAATGTATCTTTATTCCACAGAGCTCGAGATATTTTTCAAATATCATTTCACTTAACTTTTCACAATTCTTGAAAGTAGTAAAAGAAGGAGCTCCAAAATGCCAGTATAAGAGAACAGAAAACAGACTTTCTAAGATCGACCCGAGACTAAAATTTGAGTTCCCAGAGTCTTATACAAGAGGGGTTTTCTCTTGGTTCTGCTGCAGCTTTTAGTAGGTAATCCCTGAGTGTTCTTTACAAAGTTAGAAAAATTGACAAACTTCTAATAGACATATTTTCAAAGCCAGTGGGCCTGTATGGGGAAAAGAAACACAAACTGGGACAGAAAACTGATGTAATTAATTTGATTGAATATTAAACTATTGATATGTTATATTTTAACATTTATACAAATGTCTATTTCTATATGGTGCAAATAGAATACGGTTTTCGAATGAGATCATTTTTTCCTCTCATATTACAAATAAACCAGGTTTAGGGGCTGCCCTGTTTTCCTTTCTCCTCTAAAAGCCTGAAAGGGAGAAGGTACAGCACGCAAGTGGGCATACTGGTTAATAATGAACACCACATCTTGCCTCAGTCCTACTTCCCAACACCAAACACTAACTCCATCACAATCCTTTGGAAACCTGCCCACATTTCAGAATGTTCTACATTAAATAAAAATAATAATGATAATACTTGACATTTGTATAAATGTCACCATGTGTTTTCACATACATTACTGTCCTTGACTTTGGACTTCACAACCCGGGTAAAACATATCACGCTTTTATAGAAAGGAAAACAGAAACTTGGAATAGTGATGTGATCTGCCCAAGATCAGAAGCCTAAGAAATGGCATGACTTACTAGTTTTATCACCGAAGCTCAATTTCATATCATCAAAGACTTCATCTCAGAACTGTACTGCTGTATGGAGTGGGACTTTTAAATATTGCTGCTCTATAAGGGCTTTTGTTTCATTTCATTTCATTTCAGAGATTCAGCAAATACCCTTTTCTATGGACAATTCACCAGGGGAAGGGAATGGTGTCAAACTAGAAGGTCGGAGATTATAACAGCATCAATTAAAGTGGGATTCCGCCTACAGCATTAACGCACTGCCCACTCAGACTCCAGGATGGACATTACCATGGGTGTGTGTAGAGGGAGGCCAGCAAGGGGCAGATCCACTGGGGAGGAGTTAGAATGAAGAAGCCTGTCATGCGTAGCTGAGGATCAAGCCCTCCATCCAGTAGGCTTATACCACGCCCCAACCACAAGTATGACCCTTCACATCTTGATGACTAAGCTCTAACTTAGTGATTGGTTCTATATCTTGCCCACATCTTCCTACAGAAGAACTCGCTACCACCTCGGCTCCCTACAGCCCTAGAGATTAAGAATGGCCTTCTTTTGCCTTCCTTCTCAGCTAGAATCATTTTCAGAACCATGATCCCCCAGTACAGTTTGGACCCTGAGACTTGGGCTCTGCTACTTACCCACCCAGTGACTGTTTCCTAAACCCACCACCATCAGTGCGATCCTCCCAAACACTGACTCCACACCCAGATGTCCTCGTGATGTGACCCAGATGGCTCACACTGCCTTCTTGCATTCATTAGCCCACCTCTAACAACCCTAGTACTCGAGTATGGTTAACAGAAACTCTAAAATAAACTTCAAATAGCAGTGACCAAGAGAGACTTGCTTAAAGTTAATTTCAAATTGTTTTTAAGTTCTAAAGTAAATAAGCCTATAATGTCTCATAGGTAATCCCACTGGTTATATTTGTGTATGTCCGATGGGCTTTTTAAATAAAGTTTATTAATTTTTTTAGAAATTTTCCCTCCAATTGTCAAAACAATACATACAGATTAAAGAACTTGGTTGGAGGGGGAACAGAAAAATACCAAGACTCACTCATTGCTCACTTAGTACTTTATCATAAACATTTTCACCTGACATTAAAAATTCTTGATGCATGATTTTCCATTAAATGAAAGTATGATTATTGATTTAATCATGCCCCCAAGACTTTTTTTCCTTTTAGTGTAAGGAAACTGTTTTCAGGTGAGGTGACACAGAGACACTGCTTAAGAAATGAAAAGCATTACTATGGGCTCGGAGAAGGTAACAGATTTTTTGGCCATATTCTCATTGACATTAGAGTGCTAGATGTCTTGAGAGACATCCTGGATGGAAAAAGTCACTCCACACCTGAGCACAGCAGCCTTTCCAAGCCACAGAGCACAAGACAAAGAAGATACTCTGGTAAAGTGTGGACTGACAACAATACCAAACTCAATTCAAACACTGCTCTGACTTTCAAAACTGAAAATGAACTGTCCAAGATAGTTTTAGAAACACAAGATTTAAAATTGCCAAAGATAATCTCAAAATGGATTGGGCTAAGCAAGCTTTCTCCATACCCCAATCTTCACTCCCATGTTCCCATAACCAGATGATGTCTGTGACCAAACAGAGGAGCTGGAAGGTCCAACTTTTCTGGCAAAATACTGACCTTCCAACTTTTTCAAGTGTCCCAAGATGCCACATGAAATAAAGAGTGAATGGCAAAAAAGCTACAGAACCAGAAATGGGTCAATACCACCCATAATTATTTGTTTAAACGTGAAAATTAAAAAAAACATGGAACACCCACACAGAGCGTTTTGCTTCCAGTAACTGCCCATCAGAAACGGAGCTCCCTGAAGAAAATAAGTTACCCTTTGCAGCACAGAAGAATTAATCAGGAGGAAATCTGCCCAAAAGTCCACCAGCCCCTCAGTTACTGGGAAGATAGGGACTGACTTGACCATTCTTGTATCCTCAGCACCCAGCCCACTCTCTGGATCAGCATGTAGCCACAATAGAAACTCAGTAAATGTTAAACTGAACAAGGAAGCAGAACTGTGAGCAGGGCACATATTTCAATGTAATTACCAATTGAACAAAAAGCATTAAGGACAAAACAAAGCAAATGACATATTTGTTGCAGCAGCTAAGGTTCAGATCTTGCAAGTAACAAAATGTATCTGTAAGGATTTCCTCAGAGGCCTCAAAGTCCTAGAATGACAGCAATCCTAAACATTCTCATCCACTGTGTGTAGAAAACTGTGATTCCAAAAGTCAAACAGAAAAGGCAAAAATAAATAAATGAGGTGCAGTGCTAAGCACATTGTATTTGTTACTAAGATTAACAAAACATTTTAGCAAGGTTGCTGAAAACAAAATCAATATACAAAAATCAATTGCATTTCTAAACACTAGCAACAAGAAGTTATAAATGTAATAAAGATTGCATAAAAACACAAAGTACTTAGGAATAAATTTAACAAAATATATGCAATACTTTTATGAAAAAACTTAAAACTTTATTCAAAAAATTAAAGAAAACTAAATGGAAAAGAAGAAATTAAAGACGACTATTATGGAAAATTCATATGACTATCGCAATAGGTACAAAAAAAGTATTTCTTAAGTTCAACAACCTATCTTTGATAGAACCAAAGAAAATAAAAATAATAAAGCATTTCCTTGCTAATATGCTTAATGGCCAAACACTACAGTAAATATCATACTTTACATAGAATTTTTTTTTTTTTTTTTTTTTTTTTGCAGTACGCAGGCCTCTCACTGTTGTGGCTTCTCCCGCTGCGGAGCACAGGCTCCGGACGTGCAGGCTCAGCGGCCATGGCTCATGGGCCCAGCCGCTCCGCGGCATGTGGGATCTTCCCGGACCAGGGCACGAACCCGTGTCCCCTGCATCGGCAGGCAGACTCTCAACCACTGCGCCACCAGGGAAGCCCTTTACATAGAAATTTTGACACAGTCTTTAAATTCAGGATTAAGACAAAGATAACTGCTATCATTGTCATTTAATATAAAAATGAGGTATAAGAATTGGAAAGCAAGAAGCAAAACTGTCTTATGTGTAAGGGAGATGATCACCTACATGGAAAAACATTAGAATCAATAGGAAAACTGAATTAATAAAGAGCTTAGCAAGGTTTCCAAATATAGATTAATTTACAAAATCCAGAAATGTTTCTAAACCACTAATAATCAGCTAGAAAATTTCATTTAAAAAATAAGATATCATTCATTAGCGTGAACAAATTAAAAGTACTAAGAAATTAACTTAGCACAAATTATACAAAACCTACCGAGAGAAAACTTTAAAACTTTCCTATGTGGACAAACAAAAAATGTTGCCTGACATTTCAGTGAACAAAGGATGCTGCCTGCCGTTCTGGTAAAAGCAATGAATCTTGCCCACCACTGAGCCTTCAAGCCATCAGCCCTGATGGTGCACCCTGAGGGGAATTTAGGATGGAGAAAAACAGGATACTGGTCCTACATAGTTAAGATGCATATCAAAGGAATAATTTCAGTGAGCCCAGACTCTTGCATCTTCCCATACATGAAAAGCACTAAAATTATTAACTTGAGATGTCTGTTTTTTGTGATTAGCAGTAATCTTTTGATGTTCGACTACACGGTTTTGTGGGGGGTTTTTCCCCAGCAGAATCTCCTATATAGCCTGGCTCTGCCCTTACCATTTTAGAATAGTCCTTCAGAGCTATCTGAGAAGCTGCCATCCTGGGCTACAGTCCTCAATAAGGCCACCAAATAAAACATAATTCTCAACTTTAAGTTGTGTATTTTTTTCAGTCAACACCTGAAAGAGAAAACTTTTTAAACTTTTCTAAAACTTTAAAAAAGAAATATTTCAATAAATGGGTGACATATTTAAGGATGGAGCAAATTAAAATTAAAATACTCCTAAAACCAATACTCCCAAAATTAAACAAAATATTCTGTCTGTATTTTTAAGAACTTATTAACTTATTTCATGATATGTATGTATGTGGGTGATATCCCTGAATAGATACATCAAGTTAGAAAATAAAAGAAGGGACTCTCTCCCTACCACTTTTTAACACATAACAAAAAGACCACAGTAGTAAAAACTATATGCAATTATGAAGAAAAAAAATTAAACAAGGGAACCAAAGTTCCACCTGAGAGATCTGAAAATAGAGCTGATGAGTAAGGAAAGGACAGATTGTATAGTAGTTTATGTTAAGAAATCTGGCTCATTATATAGTGAAAGTTAATACCAATCCTACATTATGTTCAAATGTTAAAGACCTAAGTATGAAATAGAAAAATATGAAACTAATAAATATGAGAGGATATTTTTTCAACTTAAGTGGATGAGGACTTCTTAAATAAGACACGAAACCATTAGGTGAAAATTGATAGATTTAACGACATTAAAGCACTGAAGACTTCTATTATTTTAATGATATAACTGAGAAATTCAATAGAGTGATATCAAATAAGGAGAAGTAATGAATGTCTAGCATGTAAAGAATCTGGGATGCAAAGAATTTCTGCAAATATAGACAACTAACCAGAAATCACATGAAGGTATAGACAAGAACTTCATATGAGTCATTCATAAACCTGAATGACTAATAAATATACGAAGATATGCTCATGCATATTAATAATTAGAAAAAATCAAAGCAGCCATTCAATTGGTGATGGTGGGAGGGGTCCTCAATCAGGATGAATAGGAAACAGAAAGAAGACTAAATGAATGGATACCATGTTCATGCATTGAAAGACTGTATATTGTATAGACATAAATTCTCCCCAAATCAATCTATAGAATCAATGCAATTACAAGTAAAGAATCAATGGGTTGGTTTTGGTGGTTGTAATTCTATCTATCTATCCATCCATCCTTCTACCACAAGCTAATTCTAAAATGTGTCTATGGAAGAGCAAAAGACCAAGAATAGTGAAAGAAAAGTAAAAGCAAGGTAGGAGAACCTGTTTCACCAGATATCAAAAACTAACTATATTTAAGTTATAAATAAAGTATTAAGTTTATCAAGCTGTAGTTTAAGATGGTGTGGATTGGGGATAGACAAAAAGAACAGGATCAGTATAAAGGATCCAGAATCAAAGGTATATGGAAGCTTGATTTATTACAGACCTGAACTAAAAGTCAGTAAAAAAAAAAAAAAAAGAATGAATCTTTCCACAAAAGGGGCTGAGGCAAAATGGGAAAAAAAATATAACATTAACTCTGTACTGATACCATACACAAAAGATTCTGTGTATTTAAGAACTAAATATAAAAGACCAAGCAATAAAATTTTCAGAAGATAGAATATCTTTAGTACTCTAGGGCAAAAAATGATTTCTTAAACATAAAAAACCCAAGTCATAAAGGAAAATATTGATATGTTAGATTATTTTAAAATAATCTGTTCTGTTCATTGAAAGATATCATAGAAAGAAAGTGAAAATTCAAGCCACATACTCGGAGATAATATGTATATTTTTAAATGTTAGCATAAAAATATACAAAGCACCTATGCAAATCAATCAGAAAGACAAACAATATATAAGAAAAATGGCAGCACTTACCAAAAGAGGCAACAAAAAATAACCTAAAAATTTGGAGGATGTAATTTGGAAAACAATTTGGCATTAAGTAGTAGGATTTAAGTATGTGCAGACACTGTAAGCTAAGAATTCAACTCCTGGTTTTATATATACTTATAAATATATAAAGATACATAAAGATATAGGTATATGTAAAACTAGGGGTTGAATTCTTAGCTTAGCTAGAGAGACGTGTACATATACATATATACACACACATATATATGTGTTAAAAAACATTTCACAAGATATTCATTTAACATTCTTTGTAGTGGCAAAATGTAATCCAAGAGTAAAATGGGTTAAACAAATTGTGGTATATTCATACCGTGGAACACTATGTAGCATCAAAAATGAATAAACTACAACTGCATGCAACACCATGAATATGGAATATAATGTTCAGTGAAAAAGCAAGTTACAGAAGAAGCCAAGCACGATTTCATTCATAAAACTCCAAATGCATGAAAAACTGAACAATATAGGTTTAGGGATAGAAACATATATGATAAAAGTATGATGAAAAAGCAAGAGAATTGTAACAAAAAATCCAGGGTAATACATATTTACCTCTTAGGAAGCATAGATAGGCATGATAATGGGACACGCATCCAAGGAGCCTCAAAAGCAATGGTCCTCTTACTTAACTTGAATGGTAGTGAGACAGGCTGGTACCTGGTATCCTTTGCTGCAGTGCTGCAATGTTTGCACCTGGACAAACCTCTCCTTAGAAGGGGACAAGAGCCCCATGTTGGGCACCACAAAGTATGTTACCGACCTGGGTTCTTGGCCTTCCCCAATCAATAGAAACTGACTAGAGGCCAGACAAGAAATTCAGGCAAGGCTTTATGGGGGCCCCTACTGCAGCAGGGGTAGCAAGAGCAAACAACAGGTTCCCTTGCTCACTCACTCGCTGGTGGGGGCAAGCTTGCTCCTTATATGGGGTGAAGGTAGAGGTGTGTCTAGGGGTCAGGCCGGAGGGGTGGCTTAGGTGTTTTGCCCACCCCTCTGGTGGTGATGAGTGCAGGGGGCGTGCTCAGTAGGCTGCTTTAGCTCCCAACACCCTGTTTTTGCTCTGGGCTTTTCAAAAATGGCAGTAGGGATTTTTTTTGATCTTTTTGTATCTTTTGTCCAGACTTTGCCCCAATTGCGCAGGCACACAGTTATTTTTAGTCCCATATAGTTTCTTTGTACTTTGTTGCTTGAGGAGAGGTTTGTCCAGGTGCTAGCACTGCAGCACTGCGGCAAAGGGCCCCAGGTCCCAGCCTGTCTCAGTAGGTATGCAAGAAATTGCTGTGTTGTCATTCTCTACAACATATGCATACTTTATAAATAGTTTTGGTTTTGTGCAGTAGGTAACAAAATAAAATATAAAAGAGAATGCCGTCTAAAGGTCCTCTTAGTGTCCTTGGGGTGATAACTTGCCCTTTTAAAATCTGTTTCCTCAGTTCGAAGAACAAGTTTTAACAAAAACTACCTTACAAGGCTGTGTGAAAATAGAGCAGATCTTAGAATAGTATCTGGTATACAGTAGGTGCTTAATGATTGTTAATTATCATTATTATTATCATTAATATCATCATATCTACTGTTACCAGTGCAACTATCAACGTGGCCAAAACAATCTATGGCCTCTCTGCTTAATGTTTTAATCCTTTCTACAACCAAAAAAAAGAACTCAGTTGATGAATTATGCCTTTATTCAACTACCTTTTTAACCTTATATATCCTCTTATTCTCACTACAAACCCTCTTTCTAAAACTTCCATAATTGCTGCCTCTATTCAACATGCCTTATATGCTTTCACCTAATTTAGGTCATCATTTTTAATTTAAGGATATTACCTAATAGGAGAGAAATGTACAATGCTCCACATTCATTCCATTTTTATATCCATTCCTCCCAAAGAAAGGCCCCTCATCTCTGAATTTGATTTCAATATTCATGTACCATGAATGTGAGCATCTCGAAGACGAGGGTCACATCTCATCATTGTTCTATCCCCAACCTCTTGCTCTACGTGACAAGCACATTTATATGTGTTCAAAAATGTTTGAAGAATGAATGACGTATTTTTAAATGAATGAACTAAGGAGTAAACACACACGGAGGATTCTTGTTTAAGTTAAAGGAGAAGGCAGATACGTTTGCCTCTCTCATTTTGTTCTAAGACAACAGTGCCATTAAAGTGATAAAAATCAACACAAAAGGGACTAAAACTTTCGAAGGCATCAGGGGTTCAGCAGTCAAAAGATTTCACCAAAATCCTAAGAGGCGGAAAGTAGCTGAGAAACGTGCTATGAATGAAACAGAATGGAAGAATCCACAGCCAGAGAATGAGAGCCCTGAACACGCTCTGGGCTAGAAATCAGCAGGGACGGATGGTAGGAAAAAGGATGCTGAACGCGGAAGGTTAAGTGAAAGTCTGACCAAGGAGAACTCCACCTCCGGCCAAGGCAGAGAGGCAGAGAGAGCTTCCAGCAGCTTAACATTTACAGTCAGGCCGAAAAAAAAAAAAAAAAAATCTAAAAGAGTTCTTTCTGCCCATTTGAATAAGTGCTGCAGAGACTACTGGTGTTGAAGCAGGTACTTATCCACTCTCCCATTTATGAGTTCTTGACCTAAAAGGAAGCTTTCTTTTCAATTCATCCTTGAACAGAGACTGTCGGTTTACAAGACCCATCCCTGTACAGAGAGTTTACAATAAGACTCTCTCTTTAGGAGAGACCAATGTGCAGGAAAAAAAAAAAAATTTTCCACAAATGTAAATATGATTACCAGGAGAAAAACTGGAAGATAAAGTCAAGGAACTTTCCCAGAGCAGAGAGAAAACAAAAGACCCACAGAAGAGGGTTGGGGGTGGGAGAAGGGGAGCTCTACATCGACGTGCCCTAAGTTCTAGAGGGTGAAGACAAAAAAATCATGTGTTTTCACAGGAGAAGGAGACACCAAATTTTCCAGCCCAAGAGCTAACAAGAGAGAAAAAAAAAAAATCCAGACATACTTTCATGGCATTTTATACTCCCTAGCATAAAAAGAATATCCTAAACGTTTCCGAAGTGAAAAAAATGATAAAAGTTCACTGAAAAAAAATGCACGACAGTCATTCTGCCATTGTCATCATTAAATTCTAGGAAATAAATTTAGAGCAACGTTTTCAAAGGTTAAGGGAAATTTTTTGGTACATAGATTATCTATTTTCAAATGTGAGGTTAAATAAACATATTTTCAGATAGTCATAAATTCAGAACATGCATCTCACTTCCACCTCTCAGAGGAAATCACTTGAGGCTGCCTCACCAAAACAAGAATGGAAATCAAGAAAGAGAAAGGTGTAAGAAATAACAACAACAGAAAAGCAGAGCACAGTGAAAGGGACATCTTAAGATATCAGCTATGCAGCAAGCCTGGAAAGCAACTGGTCTCAGGACGAGAAGACATAGGGCCACCAGTAGAAAATCTCAAAGAAGAAAAATGAGGTAGATTCCAATCAATATAAAAATTAGTCAAACGAGATTAGTGCTATCATGAAAGGTTGTTTACCATTACCGAAGGAGAGGGAGGAACAGAAACATCAGAAAATATAGAAAACGCTACAAGAAAGCTATTTTTACATATAGAAAGCAAACCAAAATGTGCCATGATTTTGAGCAGTTAGTGGGGTATGAGATCACAACAGAACTCATTTGACTTGATGCTAGGTTGATTCAAGAGGTATGAGGGGTAGGTAACTGGGCCCATGAAGAAGGAAAAGTAATTTTACTCATCATCTTTAGAATCCACTTAGATTCTTAAAGCATGAAGGAATTGATTATGGTTTCAGAACAGAATGTAAATGCTATCTACCTGGATAATATACAAGGAAACAAAGCCAACAGGTTGGTAGGTGGAGTTGGAAAGAAGTGTAGAGGAGATGGGGGGGGTGTTAACATCTTCCCTGGACATCATGAGGAATAAAGAGACCTCATCTAAAAACTAGGGGACAGGGCTTCCCTGGTGGCGCAGTGGTTGAGAGTCCACCTGCCTATGCAGGGGACACGGGTTCGTGCC
Organism: Orcinus orca; assembly: GCF_937001465.1. Taxonomy (NCBI): domain Eukaryota; kingdom Metazoa; phylum Chordata; class Mammalia; order Artiodactyla; family Delphinidae; genus Orcinus; species Orcinus orca. The sequence goes on from NC_064562.1 coordinate 24,873,189, forward strand.
CCAGTCCAGGAAGATCCCACATGCCGCGGAGCGGCTGGGCCCGTGAGCCATGGCCGCTGAGCCTGCGCGTCCGGAGCCTGTGCTCCGCAACGGGAGAGGCCACAACAGTGCGACGCCCGCGTACCGCAAAAAAAAAAAAAAAAAAAAAAAAACAACTAGGGGACAAAAGGAGAAATTAAAAGGCATTATCAAAATTATACAGATACTCAATTGAAGAACTTTTCTAAAATATATATTTTAAATTTAAAAGGGGAGGAAATTGTAGAAATGAGATAAACCACCGTATTTCAAAATGAGAAGTAGAAGTAATGCCTAAGGTTGGTAAATCAATTAGTATTTAAGCATATTATTTAAGGTTAGAGTATTAGAAGAATACTAATAGAAGAACCAAAATCAGAAATGGTTTACATGGTTAAAGTGTTTGTGTCTGAGCAATGGGATGGGGACAGTGAGAAACAGCCTGGTGCTTTTCTTGAGGAGCCCTTTGGTATTACTGTATTTTACCCACTGGTAATTTAAGAGTGCATTTAAAAAAATAAAAATTAAAATAACCCACTAGATTCAAAGACTGGGATTAATCCCATTGAAATATTGTCATAAAATATAAAGGAAATTTCACATTCAACCTCTACTAAATGCTTTACAACTAATATTATTTAAAATGTCACTTTAAAAAAAATCTCTTGATTCTCTTTTCCTCATATGTATATTTCAGAATTACTGTCTATGCATTGCTATCTGAATCTCATTGGTTCCAATATATTTTAAATACTTGTGTGCATTTTTTGCTGACTTTAAATAATATATATAAAAGGTATACATTTTGTGGGAAAATCTGGCAATTCTGAAAAAAATATGTAGAACAAACAGTCATAATCCACTCTTCAGAAGTCATCGCTTGTGATACTTTGGCAATCATCTTCATTGTTTACTAAAACCATAGCACAACTAATATTTTGCATTCTACTTACAAAAATTAATATTAAAAATTCCATGTTATTAAAAGGACTATTCAAATATAATTTTGAAAATATATGTTTAGGGATTATAAAAATAATAACAAATGTAGGAAAGTCAGAAAAGAGAGAAAAGAATAGAAGAGAAAAATAATAATCCTTCACAATTCTGTATCTATTTAGTTTTAACATTTTCATGTATCTACTCCCATCTTTGCATATACAGTGTGTCTTAATGGTTGATCTATGTAAGTTTTTGTTTCTTGCTTTTTTTACTGAATATTGTAACAAAAAGTATTCCCCCACACATAAGCCTCTTCATAAATATCTTTTACATGCTTTATCAACTTTTAATTAATTATTGTCCTAATATCAAATACTTAGTGTTCTTCCAATTAAAAAAATTTTTCAAATTATAGATAATGATGCAAAGAATACATCTGTGCATAAAAATCTTTGCCTTTTTTGGATTGTTTTCATAGCTTAAATTTCCAGAGGTATAAAACGAATACCGGCTCTAAGAGAAATAAAATAAACTGTATAAAGATCATTCTGAGTACAACTGGAAAAGCATGTAATTTAGATAAAGGCAGGGTAATTCTTTGACTTGTGTAAAATGGTACTGTGTAACTTAAAAACAAAAAAACAAAAGATAGGTGTGAGTTCTTTTCAAGTGCTTTGAGAATCAGTAAGAAAATATGATCCCTTTTGGGTTGAATATACACACAGCAAACTTAGAAACAGCAATCTCCTTTCTCCCCAAAGTGAGCAATGATTTATACCAGGGAAACAAACAATACTGCTGGTTTCATTCTTTTTATGGCCAATGTATCTCTGCGGAAGCAGTAGAGCAGGTAAAGATTCTGAGTCAATGATAAAGTACCAGTGCTTATTTGCAAGTAGTTTAAAGGGTTGCTTTAACCAATCATGCTTCCTCTTTGCTCCTAATGATTCTTAGAGGGCATAAAGTTAAGGTAACGGTGTGTATATCTGATTAAATGGAAACTGAATCACCAGATGTATTACAGAATCATTTTTTTCAAGAGATATTAAAGAACTGAGGTTTATATGCAGATCTCCGAAAGAAGAGATCCAAAGACTTCCAAAGATCTCTTAGTGTTTTAAGTTCTAAAGGAAAAACACTAACTAACCTTATATTAATTAGCTTACAACCCTTAAAACACCACAGGATGCTGGTAGTGTGACGCTTACTTTTGTTTCAGGGATTTCTGCTAATTACTTGGGTGTTCAATGTTAGGGGTCTCTTTTAGTATTTCCACCTTGGTACAATGCTTGGAACTTCTTAAATTCCCATTAAGTGATTCAAGGTGTTTGGAGAGTAGTGATAACTCAAAATGGTGGAAGGAGTAAAAAAATAGGACATTATTCTACATTGGGAGTAAGTTACAAACAAAGAGGGTGCTTAAGGGCCAGAGTCTGTAGAGCAGGCCACTTAGGGAATCTGAAAATAGATCCACATGGTGAGAAAATGGATTTGATGAGGAGAAATTGTCCAGAGATAAAGATGGAGAAGTTGACCAGAGATAGATCACAAACAGCTTTGTATACCAGGTTAAAGTCATAAAAAAACCCATTGAAGGCATTTAAACACAGAGTGTCATGATGATAAAGAACACGCTAGCTGAAGAATAAGGGAAAAACTGGGGGGAAAGAGGTGGTTTTAGTTAGTAATCTAGACAAGAGATGATGATGGCCAAAGTTAAGAAAGTAGAACTAGGATGGTGTTATGGGCCAAATTGTGTTCCCCAAAACGTAGATGTTGAAGCCCTAAGCCCTCGTACCTCTGCATGTGACAGCATTTAGAGACAGGGCATGTAAAGAGGTGATTAGGTTAAATGAGGCTATTAGTGTAGGTCCTAATTCAATCTGACCGGTGTTCTTCTAAGAAGAGGAAATACGGACACACAGAGAGACACCAGGGATGTGTGTGCACAGAGAAAAGATTATATGAAGACAGGAAGGAGGCAGCCATTTGCAAGCCAAGGGGAGAGGCCTCCACTCTGACACACCTTGAGAGTGGGCTTCAAGCCTCCAGAGCTGTGAGAAAATAAATCTGTTTTTAAGCCACTCAGTCTGTGGTATTTTGTTGTCAATCCTAGCAAACTAATACTGATGGCTATAAGTGAGTGGACCTGACAGATACTTAGAAGTCACGAATCACAAAACTCAGTGACTGGATATGAGTTTTAACAGAGAGAGGGGAGTCCAAGTGACTGCAGAGAATGGAGCCATTTTCTGAGGTAGGGACTCCAAGAGGAGGGGCAGGATGGACTAAAACTTAACAAATTCAGTTGTGGACATGTTGAGTTTTTGTAGTTACGACGCACCTAAGTAGAAAATCGAATTATAAATTAGATAATTTGATAAATACATGGATCTGGAGCTCAGAATGGAGAGTTTGGCTGGAGAAATGGGCCCAGGTCCATCAACTTACAGATTAATGAAGTCGCTGCTGGGGAGCAACAGAATGATTGCTTAAACTTGGTGACCTATGGATAAGAGCATATGGAAAGGAGACAGTGACAGAGAAGTCCATCTTCCCCTTGTAAAGGTCACTAAGGGTTTGGCTCTTAGCTACTGAGGCAGCCACTTGAATGTCCACTCAGAAGATGTTTCTCTTTGTGAGTTCCCTTTAATAGGAGCCTACCTTGGTTCAGGCTTTGGGCAGCAGCATGTCAAGCCCCAGAGAACAAAGCATGATTGACACATGGAGATCATAGTTTCTTTTGCCAGGGAATGTTTAGCAGGCATTTGACCTATCCATCTCCAATGGAGATGTATCTGAAAAGATTTTCTTCTTGATTAAAAGAGGAAAAAATGTGTGATGAAACATTCACCTCCTTCTTCTTGAACTTAAGGACTGGTGAGACGATGTCATGCTTGGTACTGTGGCAGCCACACTGTGAGAATGAGGGAAGGTTAAGAGAACTGAAGAGAAGCCTCCCCAGAGGTCTGGACTTGTGGAGTTGCTGAACCAATCCTGGAGTCACCTACCTCGTCACTTGTCACGGGAGAAAAACAATCCCACACTGTTTATTCCACTTTGGTCAATAATCCTATTTGGAGAAGCTGAAAGCATTCCAGTAGGTACCAGGATTTTCCTCAAATAGCTCACCTACTAAATGATAGGGAAGGTACTTTTCCCCCAGTTTTATTGAGATGTAGTTGACATGTAACATTGTATAAGTTTAAGGTATACAATGTCATGACTTAATACACGTATACATTGCACAATAAAGTTAGTTAACACCTCCGTCACCTCATATGATTACCTTTTTTTTGGTGATAACATTTAAGATCTCTCTTAACAACATCCAAGTATACAATACAGTATCGTTAACTAAAGTCACCACATTGTACGTTAGATTCCCAGAACTTATTCATCTTATAACTGAAAGTGGCTACCCTTTGACCAACATTTCCCCATTGCCCCCAGCCCCAGCCCCCAGCAACTGCCAATCTCTTCTCTTTGTCTATGAGCCCAACTTTTTTTTTTTTTTTTCTTTTCATTTTTGGCTGCACCACACTGCTTGTGGGATATTAGTTCCCCGACCAGGGATTGAACCCAGACCCTCGGAGGTGAGAGCATGAGTCCTAACCATTCGACCACCAGGGAACTCCTGAGCTCAACTTTTTAAGATTCCACATGTTAGTGAGATCATACAGTATTTGTCATCCTGTGTCTGGCTTATTTCATTTAGCACTATATCCTCCAGGTTCATCCATGTTGTCACAAAAGGCAGGATTTCCTTCTTTTTTATAGCTGAATAACATTACTTTGGTTGTTTCCATGTGTTGGCTATTGTTAAGAATACTGCACTAAACATGAGGGTGCAGACATCTTTCCAAGACAGTGATTTCATTTTATGGAAGGTATTTTGAAAGTGCCCACCAAGATGTCAGCTCGTTCAGCCTACTACAGTTATGAGCCTTCACCTTTTAGTCTGGGTGTTCCTTTCTCCTCTTTCAGTTTCTTTTTCTCTGGTTTTTAGTCTGGGGGTTCCTTTCTCCTCTTTCAGTTTCTATGCAGAAAATAATAATAATTTCAAGATAGCACTGACCACCCTCTCTGTGCAAAAATAATAAAATGGAATGAAGTAATCGGTAGGATGTAAGATAGAAAACATCAAGAATTAGTACTTTACAGCACCTTATACAATATCCAAGTTTTAAAATGGGTTTTTGCAACAGTCATCAATTAGCCAAGGTACAATATAATTTCAAGTCTGTATTCATTTAATAATCAGACAGTAGGTGCTCAACAAAGACTTTCTATTAATTGAATTTGACATGAGAATCACTGAAAAATTATCAGCAAAATCATTTTCAGTTTCCTTGCTGTAGAAGAAAAACCTCACAGATTGTCACTGCATTTCTTCATAAAAGGAAAGTTTTTAAAACCCAACTATTTTTACCACTTTACTTTTCAATTTTATGACATAGAACCCTACAAAGTGAATTCGCTTCTGTGGTCTAAGGCAGGAATAGAGATAAGAAATGTGTCTCCGGTTTCCCAGGGGAATTCCAAGAAACCCTTTAAAAAAAGAACGGGGGGGGGTGGTTTCCTGGTGGTGCAGTGGTTAAGAATCTGCCTGCCAATGCAGGGAACACGGGTTCGAGCCCTGGTCTGGGAAGATCCCACATGCCGCGGAGCAACTAAACTGGTGCGCCACAACTACTGAGCCTGCGCTCTGGAGCTCACAAGCTACAACTGCTGAGCCCGCGTGCCACAGCTACTGAAGCCCGTGTGCCTAGAGCCCGCGCTCTGTGACAAGACAAGCCACTGCAATGAGAAGCCTGTGCACCACAACGAAGAGTAGCCCACACTCGCCGCAACTAGAGAAAGCCTGTGCATCAACGAAGACCCAATGCAGCCAGAAAAATAAATTAAGAAGAGGGTTAACATAAATTACGAAAAAAAAAGGATAATGCCAATTCTCTTTAAGCACTACAATACATAGAAAAATGAAGAAAACCTCTCAATTCTTTCTATGAATGGAACAAAATTCTGAAATTAATCTTGAGGATATGTACACTACTCAAAACACACACACACGCACACACAAATTCCAAAGACCAATTTCACTTATGATTATCAACGTAAAAGTCCTAAAGAAAATATTTGCAAACAGAATCCATCAATGCTTCTTCAAAAAGAAGAGTAGTGCATCACGATCAAATATGGCATATTCTAAGATCATTCAGTCTGAGAAAATGTATTAATACTAAGTCAGATCATGTCACTTCCCTGCTCCAAAACCTCCAAAAACTTTCCATTTCACACAGAGTAAAAAACACAAATTCTTACATGACCTAAAGGGTTTATATAACCTGGCAATCTATATAAATAACTGTTGCGGGCCTTCCCTGGTGGCACAGTGGTTAAGAATCCGCCTGCCAATGCAGGGGACACAGGTTCGAGCCCTGGTCCGGGAAGATCCCACATGCCGCGGAGCAACTAAGCCCGTGCACCGCAACTACTGAGCCTGTGCTCTAGAGCCCATGCTCCGCAACAAGAGAAGCCACCGCAATGAGAAGCCCATGCACCATAACGAAGAGCAGCCCCCACTCGCCGCAACTAGAGAAAGCCCAGCACAGCAACAAGACCCAATGCAGCCAAAAGTAAATAAATAAAATTTTTTTAAAAAAGTATTTGCGTCAACATCTTTAATAATAATAATAACTGTTGCCCCGGTCTCTTACTCTCTCCACTCAGTCACACAGCTCCAGCCACACTGGACACTCTGCTACTCCTCAAACAACCCAGGGATGTTCCTGCCTTAACAACCTTGCACTGCTACACCCTTTGTCTGGAACACTTTACACAAGTATCTGTGGGGTTAAATCCCTCACCGCCTTCAATTTTTTGCTTAAATGTCACCTTCACCATAAGGCTTACGCTGTCCCCTCTGTTTAAATTTGCAACTGTTCTACCTCCACCCCTGATGCTTCTGATTTTATATGCTGCTCTGTTTTCCTTATTCTGTAGCATTTCTGTATCACCTAGAACTGATTCAATGTATTCATACATCGTGATTTTTCTTTATTGTCTCTCTCTCCTGCCACAATACAAACTCTAAAAGAGCCAGGACTCTGTTTTGTTCACCACTGCATTCCACATGCCTACAATAGTACCTGACACATAGTTAGCATTCAATTGATTTTTTTTAATAAATGACAGAATGATTATTTAGTATACCTGAAGAAAAGTCACATGGTATTCTTTGTCGAAACTAAAAAACCATGTGACAAATAAATATACATTCTTGCTAAATACCGAGAAAAATATAAATTAATGGCTAAATCCTTAAGATTTACCTCAAGAATATTCTTAGTGGGAAAACGCTGGATGCACTCCACTACCATCAGGTAAAAGGGTGCTCACTATTACCACTAATACTTAACACTGTATGGGATGTATTAGCTGATTCAGTTAGAAATAGAAAGAAATTATCAATACAAAAGAAGAGGCAGAATAAACTATCACTACCTGGAGATGAGAGAATTATACACCTAGAGGAAAAAATCAAATAAAAAACTACCAAAATGAACATAAGATTTAGTGAGGTATCAGAACATAAAATGAGTACATAGAAAGCAATAATCTGCATATATACAAACAATGACCAGTTATCATACCTATAATGGAACAGAAGGTCAAATTTACAACAGAAACAATAACACAAAGTAATAGGTAAAGTACTTAGGGATTATTTTTCAAATAAATGTGCAAAACTGTATTAGGAAAACCTAAACATGATTAGAAATGGCAATTGAAAAAAAATACATGTTATCAAAATGTCAATTCTCCCTAAATTAATTTATACATTTAAAATTATACCAATAAAATCTCAGCATATTTTTTTTTCTGGAAATAAGCTGATTCTACAGTTAATATGGAAAAAACAAGTAAGTACAAGAGGAAAGTTCTATAACTTTAGAGCAGTGAGAGAAGACTAGATTGTTCAGATTTTAAAACATACTATGAAACCTCAGTGATCAAAATAATAAGTATTGGGCACATGATTCAGCCAACCAAAGGAGCAAAACAGAAGTCCAGTGAATTCAGAAAAAGAAATACAAATGGCTCTCAAATATGTTAAACAATATTCAATCTCACTTATAAAAAATTTCAATTAAAACTATACCAGCTTTATAACAAAGTGAATCAGAAGAAACTAACACACAATTGTGAAGCAATTACACTCCAATAAAGATGTTAAAAAATTAAATTAAATTATTAAAAAATTTATAAAACTACACCAAGATACCCTTTACACCTCACAAATCTGTTAAGTTCCAGCGGGTCTGATAACACATTGTATTGGTAAGCATAAAAAAAATACACTCGCACATGCTGCTGGTGTCAATTGGAGGGCAACTTAATATCAATCAACATTACAAATACATGTATCTTTGATTCAGTAATTCTACTACTCAGAATTTACCCTAAAGAGGTGCTCATGCTTCTGAAATGATGCCTTTCAGGACTGTTGTAATAAGATTAAAAACAAGCTAATGTCTATTAATAAGAAAGTAGTTAAATAAATTATGGTGCATCCATTCAGTGAAATGCAGTGCAGCTGTAAAAATGATACTGTGGTCTTTATTACTGATCGGGGCAGACTGGGTTACCATTCACCAGTTAGTCACAACTCCCCTACTGTGATGTTTCTCCCTGCAGGAGGATTATATATCCCCATCCCTGTTGAACCTGGGAAAAGGTATGACTTGCTTTGTCCAATGAAACGTGGGCATATATGTCATGGGTCACTTTCAGACAGAAGATTTAAGAGCCAAGATGTGATTTTCCATGCCCTTTTTCCTCTCTGTCGTGAACCTAGCAATGTTCCATATAGATGTTGCTCAATCAGCCTGAACTCTCAAGAGATAATGACCTGGACAAGGGCTACAGATGACTCACAATAGACATGTATGGTAAGAGTGAGATACCAATCTATGTAATTTTAAGGCACAGAGATTTTAGGATCAAATAGTAACGCATCCTGGCCAATGCACTCATGTAGAAAACTCTCCAATATATGTTGTCAGGTGAATAAAGCAAGGTACAGAAAAGCGTGACCAAGTATATGCCACACTTTGCTTAAAAATAGAGGGGAATGTTCACAGCAGGACTATTCACAAGACATGGAAACAACCTAAACATCCATTGACAGATGAGTGCATAAAGAAGATGTGGTACATATATACAATGGAACATTACTCAGCCGTAAAAAAGAACGAAATAATGCCATTTGCAGCAACATGGACGCAACTAGAGATTATCGTACTCAGTGAAGTAAGTCAGAAAGAGAAAGACAAACACCATATGATATCACTTACATGTGGAATCTAAAGTATGACACCAATGAACCTATCAATGAAACAGAATCAGGGACATACAGAACAGACTGGTGGCTGCCAAGGGAGAGGGGGTTGGGGGAGGGATGGAGTGGGAGGTTGGGGTCAGCAGATGTAAGCTTTTATATATAGAATGACTAAACAAGGTCCTCCTGTACAGCACAGAGAACTATATTCAATATCCCATGATAAACCATAATGGAAAAGAATATTTAAAAGAATGTATATATGTAAAACTGAATCACTTTTCTGTACAGCAGAGATTAACACAACATTGTAAATCAACTATACGTCAGTAAATAAACATTAAAACTGAAAAAATAGAGGGGAAAAATAACATATAAACATACGTGTGTACTAGCTCATACAAGCATAAAATTTCTCTGGATGATTTTTATCTCTTAGGGCCAATGGATCTGGACAAATGGAAAAGACAGTTGAGACATTTGACAGGATACTTCATTTTATATTTTCTGACACGTGATTCTATGTAAGTATTATTGATTCAAAAACTTAAATACATTCTTACGGAAAGAAACACCTGACTCTAAAACATATGTTGGCATAAAATCTTAAGAAAACAAGTAGGAGAGAGAACAATGACCAAATTATCAAACGCCTTAGCAGCTTATTGCCACAGTTTCGGTTTTGTCCTTGGAAGATACGGAGCCAGAAGAGCTTTCAGCAGGGAGAACACAGGACCAGACTCGTGTGCCCACCACGCAAGCAATGTGGAAGATGAATTAGAAGGGGGAAAACTGAAAAGTGAGATATGATGAGAATGATATTTCCTTCAGATTCATCTCAGTGTCCTACTCAACAACATGCACAGTAAATTTCCTAGGGTGACACCCAATAGCCACTAACTGTCTGCAACATCATTCAACTTTTCCCTGACAACACCTAAGCTTGAAGAATAAAACAGTGTAGGAATCAATACACCTTCAGCTGCTCTAGCATATTGGAACAACATTTTATCGAAATATGTCAACATTTATACTAGAATTACATGAAAATCAAGATTTATCTTATATGTTATTCAAAATTCATTTGACTCTGGCTTCTGTGAATACCAGAGATGGTGTTTGATTTTTCAATTTTGTTATAAATACTTAAGTTGCCAAGTTCCATCATCTCTCATTACCACCTAAAATAAAAGACCTTATGGGAACCTTACAGTTTCCCCAATAAACGAGTCCTGCTTCTCAGGCGAGATGGAAATGATCTCACACACACACACACACACACACACACACACACACACCAGAAAACAAGCCAACCACCTACCAACACACACACACACACACACACACACACACACACACACACACACACACACACACACACACACACACACACACACACACCAGAAAACAAGCCAACCACCTACCAACTAGATTCTTCCTCCAGGGGGAGTAGTTTTTCTTTTTTTTGTTTTATTCTACTGAGTAACAAATGCTGAAAAGAATTACCAAATAGGGTTTCACAACAGGTGAAACTTCCTAGGACTCTTGCTTGAAGGTTTCTAAATGGAAACTATTAATAAAAATGCAGAGAAATCACGACTTCCCAAATTGAAAGTCAGATGAAGATACTTAAGAAAATGACATACCAAAAGTCTTTCAGAGGATTTATAAAATACTTGTTTTAAGAATCAAAGGATTATCCAATCAGGAAGAAAAATTATACCACCTTTAATTAGAAATAGAACCTAATCTCAACTGTACTCATCTTTTTTCAGTGTAACAAGACTACTTTAGATGAATAATATGCATAAGTAATTAATAAAAATATAAACTGAATACATTAAGGGATAGTTACGATGGAGGAGCTAAAACTTAAAAGAGATTTTTTACTTGGAAATAGCCCTTGACAATGCAAACATAAATCCCTCTCATTCTGTATATTTATCCAACTATTCATGATCAGGACACCAACAGAAATTGTCACATAAGATTTTTTTTCAGAATGCTTTCTTTTTTAATGCTGTTAGAATATTTATTTACACAATGCACTATTGAAAATAAAGAAGATTTTGAAGAGCCCAAGAACTCCAGAATGAAAATCATCAATATCTTTTATTGATAATATGAGACCACAGTGCCTAAGCAGCTAACATTGTTATCCTAAATATTTGTGGATTTGTTAATATTAGAATACAGTTTTCAAAAATTGTTATCCTAAATATTTGTGGATTTGTTAATATTAGAATACAGTTTTCAAAACTTAAGACTCAAATATTCAGATTGGTTAGGGAAAAGGACACAGGAATTTTAATCTTTTTATTTTCAAAAATATTGGCATAAGAAGTGACTTTACCAGTCATCCTGGATGAAAACCTTATTACTAAAGAAGGAAAGTTTAATCTTATCAGTAAATAGATTTTTATCAATGAAATGTGTTCTGAAATCAGTGCATGTTGAAAGAATTTCAAGGTCAAAAAAAAAAAAAAACATAAAAAGGAAAATGGCCAACATTTTCATTTTGAGAAAAAGATATAAAAGTTTTAAGATTCTAGAACATAAACATATTCCTTCATATTTAATTTCCACTTATGTAGTATAAGAAAAGATATTTAATAGGACTAAATAGCAGTACCAAATTTTAATCATGACTTTGCACATTGCCTTAATACCTATAATTAATGTTCATTTCACTCTGAAAAAACAAAGGTCTTCTAGAAACCCAGCTGTTCTAAGAAGTGCTCCAGAACTCCATTAGTCTTTAACACCTACAACATTATATTCAGGACAAATGTTTGATCCTTTAATACACTTCTTACCCATCTCCACGTATCTCTACAGTAATAGGCAGCAGGCATTGCCCACTTGATATTCATGTAGATTACTGAGGATGGATTCATAGGCTGAATTTCCATTTATAAACTATTCGTAATAACCTGTCATCATGTGAAGAAACTACTGACACAGATGCAAAGAAAAAAAATGTACGAACATCCTAGAATATAAACTAGAATTTATTACGAAGTAGTGACGTTTGCACCAAATGATCTGTATTCTTCTTGGGTATACTCCTTATCACTGATGTTCCTGGATCAACAAGATTCAGTCAAGCCACAGTCGACTGCGGTCGACTTTTCGCAGTGACTCGAAAAGATTTGGTTTTCCCATATTAAAAAAAAAACCCTGTAGGATATAATATGACCTTGCTCTTAATAAGAATTTATCATCAAATTGTACAACAATGTAAATGAACTTAATGGCACAGAACTGTCCACTTAAAAATGGTTAAAATGGTAAACTTTATGTTATGTATATGTTCCACAAATTTAAAAAAGAATTTAACATCAAAACACTTATTAATAATGCTGTCATATAGCATTTAATTATAAAATAATATAATTCACATTTTTCTACTACACATCCTCACATAAAGTTTTGTTCCTATTGTATTAGCTTCTTTTACTCATAACCCTGAACTACATGTTGATCCATCGGCATTATTTATTCATTGATTCAGAATAAGAATATTTTACTGCCATAAATATGAGCAGTAATCTACTGAGATTAACATTTCAGTTATGGGACCACAGCTAGTATATACAATCATATTTTCAGTGCTGTACCAGTGGCTTCATAAAGTCAGCTCAGCCAACATCTACTGAATTCCTATACAGCACAAAGGACTCTCTCAGACATTTTTATTGTCATCTCAATATATGGTTGACTAACTTGTAAGCTTTACACTCATACTATAGATATATTCCTACGTAAGGCTGCTATTGACCCCACACTGTGATCCCAAAGTCACTACGGAAATTTTCTAAGACCAAATCTTGTTGTTATCATATGTATCCTATACTTATCCTTATATCAGACTTCTAATCATCTTGTCTACCCTCCCCCAAACTGTCTTGCATACAAATTGTCATTCAACAAAGATACATTAGCTTAACAGTATTTCCTCCTGATTTTACTAATTATATATGTCCAGACAGAAAAGAGCTCTTTTCTAGCAATTTAAAAATTAAAGATATCGTACAGGTACCAGTATATAATGCTGACATTTTTTTTGCACTGCTTGTTAAAATATTAATCTACTGTGAATCCAGTGGTAGAGTTCTACACATTGCTGTATCAGGAGTTACCTAAGGATACTGCCATGGAGCAGTGGCAGTAGAGGCTGGGAGTGGGGCCAGGTGCAGTGTTGGTGACTATGTGGCACTACCTCCACCCATACATCTGCCTAGGACACCAAGGGTGACCACGGCAGTGCAATCATGGGCAATAGCCGTCACTGCCTCAGAGTAGCACAGTGCAGGCAGGGCAGGTGTGTGGACGGCGGGGCAAGCAGCACTGGTGGACGCGCTGTTGCCAGAACCAAGCCAGCGTTTCCCCGAGTCTGGATCATAAGGAAATGGCTTGATATCCAGCTGTGTATCCTGCTTTGACCCAAGGACATCATGCCAGCTGCCCTCCAACTGCATAGACGTGCTGGCTAGGGGAAACCTAATGAGGAAGCCACTGGAAAAGTTTGATGTGATTTATTATGTTACTACTATCTAAAAATCAACCAATGATTTGGAAATTGTTGGAATGATTTGTTAAGTTTAAAAGAATTTAAAGTATAACTTGTAACACTTGGGAAACTGCCTTATGATACATGTCAGTTAAGTTAGAAAATAAAATAATTATATTTAAATTTTTTCTTGTGCCTTGATTTATAGATTGATTCATCTGACCATCTGGTTAGTAATATTTTGAATATTAATTTTTTCATTTAACTCTCACCCCCGCCCCCTGCTTCATAAGGATGAGGGCCTATATCTACATTTGTTGACCAATATATCCCCAAAGGAAAACTTGGTGCTGGCGCGTAAGAGGCCTCAAAATATTATCCAATGAATGATTAAATAATTGAATAAGTATATACTTAACGAGCAATTATAATTTCCCAAGCCCCCCTAAAACCAAAGTCAAGAATTCCATTTCACACGCACACGCACACGCACACACACACACAAATTACTGAGAACCTACTAGTGTAAGGCACTCTAGGAATTCTATGGAGAGTACGAAGATGAAGAATTACCCGGTCCCTGCTCTGAAACAAACTTAAAATCTAATGAGAGACAGAGTTTCTTGATAAAAATTAAAATCCCAAATATTCATAGCACACTTCTCTGCTGAACTCCACATTCTAACGACACAGGACTCTTCAAAAAATGATGTACCTAACAGCATGCATGTGGCCACACACCTGTGGTGAGTTAGCCTTGACAGTGGATAAAGGGTTTGGCGTTCCAGGATTGTGCCTGTCCTACACTGCCCGGAAGTCCTGCTCCCCTCAGTTGTGGTTCCAATGGGGAAGATATTGCACTTTCTGATTCTCTAAGCCGTGAGAGTTGCTTCATCACCAAATGTCTTGGCTTTGCTTTGTTTTCCCTCCTTTAAAGTTAGAAAATAATGTTATGCATTTTTAATAAATACAGATGTTTTATTAATTCCACTAAATTCTGTTTGATCCCATTCTTGCGAACATGTTGCTCTTCTGGCCTAATGTGTGGAAATGGATGTGAGCACATGCTGTTCATTTTGAGAAGCAAACAACATGGATGCTTAAAGGATTTAATCAATACCTAGGCTACCAGAGAAGGAAAACAAACAATTTTGTTACCTCGTTGGTGTCTTATTTATACACATTCATAAGAAAATAAGGGAAAAAAGACATCAGAACACTTGATTTTAGTAAAATATTTTTGAGCAGTAAAGACTTCTAGAATTCATAGACTATTCCCAACATCTTCAGCTATATGAATTTGACAGGCTTTATATATGTAAAAGCATGACAATCCTTTATAATTATTAGAAGAACACCCTTCTGGAACATCGCACCAGTCACAGATGGAGGATTGTCATCTATCATTTAGATGCCAAAAAATGAAAGGCTTTACTATGAGCAACATCAAATTTATATTCATAACATAAGGTACATCCAGATATTTAATGCCGTACACCCTGCCCCAGTTTCTCCTCGTGTGCTTGTGATCTCACTCCTAAAAATGTTGAAAGTGAAATTTCAAAACAGCCTCACTGTCCAACTCTAGTGCCTAAGCCCTTTTTCTTAAACCCAGCAAGGAGACTGATTCATGCACTATTCGTGTCCCAAGCTAATAATAAGTAAAAATAACACTACCTTGAAACCTTATAAAGCTTCCATAAACGTTATGTCATTTCAGAATGGAAATTAACATCATTTTCTGAACATTCTTACAGTAACCTGCTCTGTCTTTCCTCACCATTCATTTGATAAAAGGTAAAGAAATGTTAATGGGTCTCTTAGGAAAAACCTCTCCTGACAAATCGTCACATGGAGCTAAAAGTCTCTCGATGAACAGAACCCAGACTTGTGGGAGCCAGTTGGGTTAATGCAGTAAGTATAACACAGAGTTTCTCTAATATCAACTTCTCCATGTCTTTCCATCACCCCCGTGTTACTAAGCGATGTAATGGTGTTTTGTGCTCAGTTGAGCTTTGCTCTGTGTCTTGTCACTCCCAATAAAAGGATAAAGAAATAAACAATAACACACAAAAGAAGTTGGAAATGCTTTCCAGTGACACGTATTATAGATCCAAGCTAATAAAAAGTTTCATTTTCAAAGATCATAGTGCCAACAACAAAATAAATGAATACTAAATCAATGATTTACAATATATGTGTCCTATATACCGAAAAACAACAAAGTAACGGAAGAACTCCATCTCTTATCTCTCACTTCCTTTTGTTATGTTGCATTTTGTGTCTTTGGGCAGTATTTATATTCTGAATTGAAATTTTAATACTGCATAAAACATGGTGGTAACTACTTTAAAAATCATGATACCAATTCCTCTATAAACTCTAAAAACACAAAAAGGTATGGACCTTTCCCCCAGGTATGGCCAGACTGCCAAGCACTTTCATCTGCAGGTTGAGGAGGGACAGCAAATGGGCAGCGGCTGGAAAACAGGACATAATCTCTGCTCTAACAGGGTGTTTCCCCATCACTGTGCAAAAAACAAAAGGGGAGGAATGGCAAGAAAGTAGGTGAGGGCGATAGAGGAGGACCATGCATTTTCTTTCTCTATGGAAGAGATCATCTTTTAAGTACAATATCTTCAAGCAAAAGCAAAATGTCAGTGGAAGACAAGAGGGAATTGCAGTGGGGTTGGAGGTCCTTCACTATCTACATCACCAGCTTTTTCCCCAACACCCAAGAGGTTAAAAAAACTAACTAGAGTGTGAATTAATTGACAAACATATTAAAATAAATCGCAAAATATAAGTCTATTTTTCTTAGATGGTATAGAATGCTAAGATAAAAATAAAAACAAAGATAGAAAATAGATATTACTATCTGGTCAAGTTACCTACTAATACCATGGCCAAATAATCTGTCCTCTTCTCCAAAATTATTTCATATAGTTATTGTATAAAGAGGGAAAGAAATGTCATGGACTATTAAAACTCAATTTGGGGGCTTCCCTGGTGGCGCAGTGGTTGAGAGTCCGCCTGCCGATGCAGGGGACACGGGTTCGTGCCCCGGTCCGGGAAGATCCCACATGCTGCAGAGCGGCTGGGCCCGTGAGCCATGGCCACTGAGCCTGCGCGTCCGGAGCCAGCGCTCCGCAACGGGAGAGGCCACAACAGTGAGAGGCCCGCGTACCGCAAAAAAAAAAAAAAAAAGGTTTATAATCTAGTGGGATGGGGGTTACTGGTTGAATAATGTCCCCCCAAAGTTCATGTCTACCTGAATCTCACCATGTGATCTTATTTGGAAATAGGGTCTTTGCAGATTTAATAGGTTAAATTAAGATGAAGTCATACGAGATCAAGGTGGGCCCTAATCCATGACTGCTGACCTTATAAGAAGAGAAAACACACACAGGGAGAATGCCATGAGAATGACAATAGGGGCAGAGATTACAGTGATGCGTCTACAAACCAAGGACACCAAGGATTCCCAGCAACTACCAGAAGCAATGAGGGCAAGGCTATACAGCCTTCAGAGAGCGTCACCCTGCCAACACCTTGATTTCAGACTTCTGGCCTCCAGAACCCTGAGAGAATAAATTTCTATCGTTCAAAGCATCAAATTTGTGGTACTTTGTTACCGTATCCCTAGAAAACTAATATGGTGGGCCAGATAGATATATACACAAATAAGAATTTCTATAAGAATGGATTCAGTTTAGTTTTTTAATAAACTTTATTGAAGTATAGCTGATTTACGATGTTGTGTTAATTTCTGCGATACAGCAAAGTGATTCAGTTATACATATATATATTCTTTTTCATATTCTTTTCCATCATGGTTTGTCACAGGATACTGAATACATTCCCTGTGCTCTACAGTAGGACCTTGTTGTTTATCCACCCTATATATGCTAGTTTTCATGGATTCAGTGTCAACAGCACCCTTTGAAATGCTCGTACACACCAGGCCTCCCATATCATAATGGTTGTCCTCGATGTAAAATTATAAAGCACAAACAATGAAGGTGGGGATCTGGGAGGAAATGGGATTTCATTATTTTTTCGGTTGTTTATGGCCTCTTCCTATACCTTGCATTGCACTCGTGCATTCAACAGGGTGTTTGATCATTCTGATTACAGGATAAGAGTTTTTTCGGGAGCTTTCCAGCCAGGGCTAAAAAAACACATAAAACTAAAGACATGTGACATGAAATTACCAGTCACAGACCTGATAGGTTTCCCAAACAAGCAAGCTGCCTACAACAAGCCTCTTCATTCCCCTTACTTTCCCCTTGATCATCTAGTCCTTTCAAAGTGAAACTGCATAGGAAGTACTTTCATCTTTGACTATGCAGCTGCTTCTGAGGTTCCCTGGCCCTTATACACCTTTCATGCAACCAATTCATCCCCATTCCAAGGGGCGTATCCAGGGAGGTGACAGCCCGACTACAATAATGCTTGGGCCACAACAAGCCCTCGGTAGAGCGATGACTAACTGATTAAATGCTTAGCGTGCCAACGCACAGAAACCATGGAGCCAGGGATTAAGACGCCCTGCAGCACATCACCCAGGAAGTCAGCTTTCAAGTAGAGCTAAATCCGTTTTAAATAAGCTAACGTTAACATTTCCTGGGTCTCTTCCATCATCATATCTGTGCCATATTTATACTCCGGATGTATTTGAACTTAAAAAAAAAATTAAAACATCTAAACCCGCTTTAAGACTGCTATATACTGATATAAAAAGGAAACGAAAATAACAGCAAAAGACACCAGGAAATTAGAACTTCTTAGATAAACTCATCCTGGTGGTTTTTTGGTTTCATTAGAATTAGAAACAATAAGCTTTCCAGAAAGAGAGAGGAAAAGGGAGAGAGAGAGGAAAAAAAGCGAGAGAGAGCACTTAAATAACGAGAAAGCAACATGATAGAAAAAAAAAAAAATCAAGTAGTCAAAAATCGTAAGAAAGTGAAACTTCAATAATGTTAAAGAATGAAAAGCAGCTCCTCCTGGCAATACATGTGAAAGTGGAGAGAAGCCCCTAGAACTGCATGCAGCCCGGGAGTCTGCTCTAATCTCCTTTCCTTGCCAGCATTTCACTTCCCCTCTGACATCACACAAGTTTCAAAGGCCATCATTCTTTCACTGAGCAATGCCTGCTTTGCCAGAAACAACATGAGGCCAGCTTTTGATTCCATTATTGGCATTTCTGCCAAAGTAAAATTTCCATGGCTTTTTCTCATCAGAGGCTATTCTAGGGCCTGGTTTTTCTACAAAACAAGGAAAGCAACTTAAATACACATATGTGTGTATGTATTACCAATGATATCTATATTTCAGTAGAATTACCACTGCTGTAGGAACCGAAATTTAAGTCAATTGTATGCCTCAAAGTCTTGACTGTAAAAGTGGCATGAAGATATTAAAATAAAAATCAAGATGACATTAGAAATAGAAGAGACTTTGGGTGGGAATTCCCTGGCGGTCCAGTGGTTAGGACTTGGCGCTTTCACTGCTGAAGGCCTGGGTTCAATCCCTGGTCAGGTAACTAAGATCCCACAAGACACAATCCGTGCTACGTGGCCAAAGAAAAAGACTTTGAGGCTGGGTGAGCTCCTGGGCGCTGCCCCAGCCCCATCGTACCCTGGCAGCACAGTTACTCTCCCAGGAAGGTGTCTCTCCATACTTGCGTGTGCTGTGCTGCCCAGTGCTTGGGACTCTCTCCTCCCTATACCCTTGTAGCTCTGTTGGTTGCCCCTCAATTGTTCCTATACTAGAGAACTCCTTCCCCCTTGCTAGTCTATACAAAATCTCAACCACCCAACTTTCCTTAACCTTCATCCGGTTTTATTTTTATCCACACTGTATGTCTCCCTCTTATATATTTGCTTTTGAGTTTTTGGTCTACTAGCAAGTGAATACCATGAGAACAGGGACTTTGCCACATACTCAGCACCTAGAAGAGCACCTGGCTCTCACAGGCTCTTGATGAATCTTTCTTTTTTTAAAATTTATTTATTTATTTATTTTTGGCTGCATTGGGTCTTTGTTGCTGCACGTGGGCTTTTTCTAGTTGCGGCGAGAGGCGCTACCCTTCGTTGAGGTGCGCGGACATCTCACTGTGGTGGCTTCTCTTGTTGCAGAGCATAGGCACGCGGGCTTCAGTAGCTGTGGGTTGCGGACTGTAGAGCGCAGGCTCAGTAGTTGTGGTGCACGGGCTTAGTTGCTCCGCGGCATGTGGGATCTTCCCAGACCAGGGCTCGAACCCATGTTTCCTGCATTGGCAGACGGATTCTTAACCACTGTACCACCAGGGAAGCTCCTCTCGATGAATCTTTCTCGAGGAAGGAATGCCTCTCAGCTCTGCACTGTGTGCTGGGACTACCTTTGCAGTATTTACTCTAGAAGGAAGAGGGACTCAGACACTTGTGCTCCCTGGCTTCCTAGACTCAAATGCTTTGGAGTAGAAGAAAGATCAGGAATTGAGGAGGGAGTATACATTGATGAAAGTAAACAGATTTAGCAGTTTGAATAAACAACTTCACTTTCAAACACCAAGAGGCCTAAGGAGCTGCATCCAGGGCTCACCTCATCTTATCACATGGCCTGGGGAAAATGTGCTGAGATGTTTGATTCATTTCTTGCAAATCAACTTGTAAAGGTTTACACCCCACTGAGGCAGAACATAGAGTCTGGTTAGCATTTGAGTCCCTCACCAAGCAACGGGGAAAGAAACTAAGCCTACATAGGGGGATGTCTTAAAATGGCAATAGAAATTCTAAGTGAGTCGCAGGGAATTATCAAGCAGAATGTTAAATAAAGATTTCACACTACATCCAAATCTACAGCTATCTATCAATGCAGGTGAGACACAAGTATAACTTGTAGGCTGCAAATTCTAGCTGCTTTCCTTCTCCCTCCAGCAAGATATATGGAAAAGGTATTTCTGTAGACCATCGCAAGTTGGTAAAACTAAAATTCAAATGTATATGTGGTGAAGGCTATGCTGATGCCCTATATGCATATCTGCCCCTTTACTGGGAAAGTGTAGACAAGAGCCACCTCATCAGGGAAGCTGCCACATGCCTTTCCCCCAATACCCTACAGGTACACACACACACACACACACACACACACACGCGCACACACATGCATACATACACACACACACACACACGCACACACATGCATACATACATACACACACACACACACACACACACAGCCCACAGCCAATGACCGACTGGCATCCTTGGATGACCATTCAAGGTGTGGTGTGGTTTATGCCTGCACCCTCTCTCCTTGCACCCTCACTGTGAGTTTACACCTAGCCAAAGGTAGAATCTACCCCACATGGAGCCAAGACTAAAATTTACCTGAAACCACCTCTTTGCTCAATTCTTCTCCCTTCCCTCGCCTGCATCACCTCCTCCCTTAGAGACTCTTCCAGAAGCGCATCCTCTAAATAAATCATGGCACCTGAATCCATGTCTCGGGCTCTGCATCTGAAAACCCAACATAAAACAGTATATGGCCGGGTCAGCTACTGACTTCAAATCCAAAATTAGAATTGTTTAAATTAGAATAAATTGGAGTCAATCCTACCTCATTTTAAGGTCACTTGAATTTATCAGATTCTGAGTAAGTTCAGAGAACTATGATGATACTGTATGCAGAGGAGGAACTTTCCCTATTGCAACTGACCAGTTCACTGCCCATTATGCTGTAACAGTATTGGGTAGGAAGCTGAGCATGCCCAATTGCAGGGAATGCCTGCAGTGTACTATAACACGGTTTCCTTTTGTTCCTTTTCTGCACGTACAGTTGGTTGGTTGGGTTTTCTTTGCATTTAAAAAAATTTTTAATTTAAGTATAGTTGATTTACAATGCTGTGTTCGTTTCTGGTGTGTAGCAAAGTGATACAGTTATACATATATACATATATATATATATATTCTTTTTCATATTATTTTCCATTATGGTTTTTTACAGGTGCATTATTTTTTTAAACTTCTTTTTTAATTTTTTTAATTTTAATTTTTTAATGAATTTTTATTGGAGTATAGTTGATCTACAATGTTGTGTTAGTTTCTGCTGTACAGCAAAGTGAATCAGTTATACATATACATATTTCCACTCTTTTTTAGATTCTTTTCCCATATAGGTCATTACAGAGTACTGAGTAGAGTTCCCTATGCTATACAATAGGTCCTTATTAGTTATCTATCTTATATGTAGCAGTGTGCGTTTGTTTTTAATGTAGAAAAGTCGACTCTGAAATAACTTAGCCAACTCTGAGTCCCCTGATTCTAATTTGAATTTTGTTTGTTTGTTTTATGAAGTTGGTCTTGTGTATTTGATGGATTTTAAGAGGACTCTATCTCATGCTTTCTATTATAACTTTATATTGGTTATAGTCAGTTAAGAATTTAATCTGCCTCCTGCATTTTATGAGCAAACCGTGTGAATTATCTTCACAATATGCAGGCTTGCTTCCTTCTGGTCAGTTATTTCTCACAGGAATTATGATGCCTCTTGAGAACTTGGTCAACTGCTTTTTTATTTTTTGTTCACATTTTTAGTAATAACATCATTAAAAGCTTCAATGAAGATATAGCATTTATTACATTCTCTTGAGCCTAAATTCTCTTGAGTACATTTATTTATTTGATGTATACACTACTTGCTCATGGAACAGTGAGATTTATATTTCAGTCAGTTTTCTATTTTCACACATTATGATAGAAATACACCCTGCCTTAATTAAAATGACACCACAAGGTGGCTCTACCTTTTTTCTGGCAGAGAATGTTCTTTCTTTGTTGCTTAAAATAATCCAAGAAGTTACCAATCTGCCTAATAATAATACACATTTCTTACATTACATTATTGGTTTATCCGATTAATATTAATATACGGTTATTTTCATATTTTCTTTTTCAAATGGCCATCAACTAGGTAGTCTTAACGTCTTTTTTATTTTTCTGGTTTATTCTGTGAGTTGCCAGTTATAACCATATATACAAATAGTCTCCTATGTAGTCAACAGTCTTAAGAACAGGTAGAATGATGTATTTTTACTTTTCTCAGTTTCTTAAATACAAGAGGGAGATAATAATAAAAATGACCTCATAGAATTGTGGGGAGGACACAGCCTGGCAGGTAGTAAGCACTCACTAAATGCTAGCTCGGCTAATTATGGGACAGGGGTGTCACCGGTTCAGCTGTCCTATGTGTAGGTCTGGATCCGCAGCATAAATGGGTCGCTGCCCCATGCATCAAAGTGCATCTGAAAAAGTGAAGGCATCTGGAAGGCTCGTCACCTAAAGACTGACTAAAGGAACTGCCACTATTCTGTGGAAGGAAGATTAGATTTTGCCCTGAGTGTCCCTAAGGGCCAGGATGAGAACCAAGAGGTAGACGCTATGGGAAGCTAGCTTTTGTTTCCAGCCTTTCCAGGAGAGGTTTCTGCTTGTTTCGGAAGGCAGCGAGTTCCCTGTTACTAGAGACTTCAAGTAAAAGCAGGACAACTACCTGAGGTATTAAAAAAGTGATTTTTTTTTTTTCACCTCAAATGGTGAAAAACTCTGACCAGAGGAATTTAGGTTCCTTACAACTGAAACAATAAAAAACAATAAAAACTAAAGCTCACTGCATATTTATTATGTGGCACTGTGTGAGGTACTTCAAGTGCATTATGTTATTTAATCTTCACAACCACCTCAGGGGGTGAGTACTGAGATAATCACTCCCATTTCGTAGATGGGGAAATAGTGACTCAGCCTTTCTACCTTAGGGGACTTGGCAGCCCTCACCCCTGAGGTTATATTGCCTTCCGTGACATGGTAAACCTGACCCAGGTCCCCTCAATTATACCAGTGTAGTTGGACATCCCATCTTTTTTTTTTTTTTTTTTTTTACATAGTCTCCTAACCTGGTCCTACGGTTTAGAATTCCTTCCGCATCAGTCAAAATATGCAAGGTTGTGCTCTATGAACAAACAACCCCTAAGTCTTCCCATCTTCTTTATAAAGGTTTTCTCATTCACTATACATGCTCATCATGGGTCGGCATGGGGACCTGCCTGCCTCACATTTCCTAATACTGGATCTGGGATGATGGCGCAGCCACAATCTCAAAATATGTTGGTGGCCATAGCAAAGGGAGAAAGAGCTCTGAAGCAGGCAGGGCTGACAGTTAACTGCTCAGGTAAAGAAGTGACACAAGGGCCATTTTTACTCAGAGGTCGCTGGTAAGACTAATCACTTGGCCACCCAAACACAAGGGATAGGGAAGTGTAATCCTGTGCTAGCTTAGCAGGGAGCCAGGGAGGGGTATTTAGTGAAGGAAACTAATGATTACCATATCTTCACTACAAAGTTTTCAAGTATTCCCTCATTCAAAAGCTGATGACTTGTGGCCACCAAAGGGGAAGGGGGAGTAGGGGGATAAACTGGGAGTATGGGATTAACAGATGCACACTACCATATATAGAAGAGATGAACAGCAAAGTTTTGCTGTACAGCATAGGGGACTATATTCAATATCTTGCAATAAACTATAATGGAAAAGAATTTTTTAAAAGAATATAGATATATACACATATATATGTGTAACCGAATCACATTGCTGTACCCCTGAAACTAACACAATATTGTAAATCAACTATACTTCAGTAAACAATTAAAATTTAAAAATTTTTTTAAAAGCGGACAATAACTCACAGCTTCTCAAAATATTTTTCCCAAGTAATTAATGAGAGAGGAAACTTTCTTTGGTAGCACAATATCATGAGGGTATTGCCCCTTCAGTTCTCTTTCACAGTATTCATACCTCTTCCGAAAGTGTAGTGTTTCTTCTAACATGAATAAAAAAACAATTAAGACGTAAAATACTACGAGAACATGATAGTAACTACCCACTGCTGAAACAATCCACTGGAGTAGAGCTAATGACGCAGTTTTAATACATAGGCTTTTGAAACGCATTGACTGAATTTCTATCAATCTTGATCATTTTAAATGAATATCATTTTTCATTAAAGTGCTTTATTGTTGCTTGCAGCTCATCTAAATCACTAAATATTTCCTCTTCCAAATGACTCTGCCTTCAACACTAATTCACAAATGTCTATTCTGCCTTGGGGACACAATACACTTTGGGTTGTTTCATTTGGACTGACAGGGCTTTAGGATAAAAGCTGTCCCCTTCTCTGAAAGTCTCCAATGAGAAAGCAAAAGCTGCGCCAGGCAGGAGCAGACAGTCCTCTGGGCTCTTACCCTAAACCACGTTTTCCTTCCTCTAAACCCTCTTGGCTTTAATAGACCCTAGAACAGGCTAAAGCAGTTGGTTGTTAAGTGTTGTCTTGAACCTAATCAATTAAATAAGTGGTTACTTCGAAATTCAGAATTCACCCTAACTCCAAATCCAAGAGCTACAGTTTCTCTGGTGTGAATCAGCACCTCCAAAGACACAATCCAAAAGCCTTTTCTACACAATATCAGAAGAGTAAATTTCTTTGGTTATGAACTGTCATGGCAATCTCACACTAATTCATTTTCCCCAGTCCTTTATTCAGATATAGAGTTTCAATGCCTGCCTCTCAAAAAGATAGTTTGATCACCTCAACATTATTCAACTAAATACTGCCAACGAAAAATTGTCACTCGCCGTCTGGTTCTTTAAGAATGAAGACACTAGCCACTGCAGGCGCTGACCTTCAACACACCCTGAAAGGAGTTCAGGGCAGAGATCAGGAACGAGGCACTCTGTGTTCTGGGAAAAACAGGCCTTCAGATAGTTACTTTCAGGAGAAGAGTTTATGAGCCCAATTCCTTGCATAGTCTCATATCTAGAAAAGCACTAAAACCATTAACAGAGACATCTGCTCCTCGTGGCTAGCAGCAACCTTCTTGTGACCAGCAGTAACCTTCTGCCAAAATGTGTGCTTGATGACACGTATCCCCCTTCACCAAAATCGCATATATACTGACCTGCCTCCCACCTCCTCCGAGCAGTTCCTCAGAGCTATCTGAGAGGCTGTCTCCTGGGCTATAGTCTTCATTTTGCCCCAAATAAAACTGAATGCACAACTCTCACTTTGTGCATTTTTTTCAGTTGACAATGCAAACAATTTTTTTTAAGTAGGATCCTTTCTTTGTTTAAAGGAAAAAGTTCAGAACCAAAAAAAAAAAAAAAATTACACCTTAATTTTAATGACATAAATTAGAAAGAGTTCGAAATGGATAGCTTTGTGTTTGGGTTTGGAGACAGATTTCTCGACAAAGTGTTGACGACTTTCTTAAGTCATCTCCATTTCATTTCAGAGAATTTAAAGCTAGGAAATATACCAGAGGGGGAAAAACAATGGCAATTTTGTGTAATAGCACTGCAACCTTGGATTTGTGTGCTAGTCTCTTTGATGAGCTAAGGTTCCTGTCAGACTTTCCTAGGAGCCATGTTCCTTTTGACATATTTTAAAGGGCAAGTTATTTGCATTTTGTGACTGTGATACCTTATTTTCTTTCTTCTGACTTCTAGAAGACTTAGCACTTTTCCAAGAGGGGATATGGTTACTAGAATTACTTTAATGTGAGTACTGATAATCCAACTTCTCATCTGGAAATAGAGATGTCAAAAAAAGTTCCCATTTACTTGTTTTAGGCTCTAGATCATAAAATTTGATTATTTCACTAAATGCATTACGTAAGTTTCAGATTTGACTGTAACTTTATCTAGTTGACTTTAACCTACCAGCAAACTGTTTTCTTACTCAACTTACAATGTATAAAGAGAAAATGCCTGTTACGTGCAAAGCACGATGCTGTATATTATTGAGAATCTAACAATGGAATCCCTGACCTCAAGAAGTTTATAATCTGGTCGATGGGCATGAAAACAAATAAGCATAATACAAAGAAGTATGTGAAAAGTATGATAGCAGAACCACAAGTGCTTTGGGGCACAGCGCCTAGAGGTCACTTTCAGCTAGAAACAGGGGACAGCTTTGTGGAAGAGTGACAAATGACCTGGGTTGGACCTTAACAAACGAGTAGAATTTTGAGAGACAGAATTGGGAAGGAAGAGCGCTCTGAAAGGAGGAAGGAGGAACAAGCAGGGGGTATGTTTGGGAAAGATCAAGTTGTCTTGCTTGCCAGTAGTGTCGGGCACAGCAAAGAAGAAACAGGAAATAAAATGCACACCGTGGATTCTCAGAGCTATATAATGCTCAAGCTGACCCTTTGTTCAAGCTCTTGTTTTTACAGATGTGGAAAATAACAGCCTCTTTTCACATAGTTCTTTGTTTATGTACCCTGTTCTAGACACTAAGCTTCCTTTTTAATTTGATTATGTGGCCTATTTTCCATTAACAGGCTCAAATATCATTTCAATCCAAGTAGCTGGAATGAAAGTTAACAAATTCATCTGTGAAATCTACATATGCATGAGAAACAATTACCACACTTTTTTTTCCTCTTCCCAGGTCTCCCAGCCAAAATTTCAGGATGGTAAAATTCTTTCCCTAAATTTAGTTGATTAAGTTCATAAATGTATTTGGCTGCAGGGGAATGAGGCTCATAGGCCCTTGAATTCCATAAAATGAATTTTTCATTTTGAATATTCTTATACATCAGGACAATGCCACAAGAGAATAAACAGCACGGCTTCCGGCATTTTACCTGAGAAGTTGATGTCCTTCGGGTTTGCTCCTGGAGATTTTGCCTACGGTTCCCAAGGCCCTCTCTCCTAGTCCAGCCTGAGCCCCATCCCCCTTTCCATTCTCCTAATGCTAAATTGTTTTCTGAAGCTGAAACACAAACAAAACAAACGGAAAACCTTTCCCACTCTCATCTCTTAAAATTGCACAGTATCTGTTCTCCTGAACAGGCTCTAACGCTGTGATATTTTGTTTGCAGTGTCCTCATCTTTAATACTGTTCTTTTCAAATGTGGTTTCTCTGGGGAAACTCTCAGCCAGCTAAGCCTGTGTTTCTATTCAGTTTGCCAAGAGCTCTCTCCACTACGGTCTTCACAAACTCAACTCTCTAGCTTCTGACATACAGGAAAAATGAATAACCCAGCAAGCTCTCCAAAATAGCCAAGATAAAGTACAATGATCATTTTCATCTTTAAAAGCTCCTGGAAGCTTGTCACTGTTGTTGAAATAGCTTTATCTTTGCAGCTCCTGAAATCTGTAGCAGCATCTCTTTGTCCACAGACCTATCGGTACCTTTCCATAGGATCTATGACTCCTAAAGTCATCATCCCCACCACTGTTTTCAAGGCTCGCTGTAGAACACAAATCAGGTCCTGTGTCACTGCTTCTAATAGTCACTTGCTTTCAAGGTCAGTCACCACTTGTTTGGAAAAACCAGAAGTTCTTTAGGTCAAGGGTCAGTCTTTGGTTTGCCTCTACCCAGCAGGAGCTTGTTCTCCATACTTTTCTCTGTGGGAAGGATCTTATAGACACAACCCAGTCCCGTGCTGTTAGCATAAAAGCCGTGCAACATTGATAAAGACAGATTTCACCCTAGCCTGCTACCTCTCTGCACTTAAAGCGCTTTTCCATACATTCAGGTGTTGTCTGCTCTGAATATTAGCAGAAGTTAAGCCCATTTTATCTGCTCCACATGCAGAGAAGTCTTCAAGCCCAATCATCAAATGTAATAAAGTCACAGGCAAACTAGAAGGTCCTCACAGTAATTGGAAAAAAGGCCAATAATAATTTGTTACTATTCATTAGATGTAATAACATCCCCCTCAGCAGATAGAAAAAGCCCATTACTGACTAAAGCTGTTTAGAGTTCTACATGTCCACGTATATTAGGGACAAACATATATTTAAGGGAGGGGTAAAAATACTCAACATTGCCTGCAGCATGAAGGTAGAGGCAAATCCAAAGGCAAGATATGTTTCCTCAAGAGAAGTGCAAACTTCAAGAAACGGAAGTAAAATGAAGGTATTTATCCATTATAGTACCCTTAACTTTTCCAACCCCTCCCACCAACAGTACAACAAACTAATCATCCTCTAGTGAGACCACATTAATGGTTCTTCCATTCACTCATTCATTCAACAAATATGAACCCGGACACTTACTACTGTGCTACATATTATGCTAAACACTAGGGAGATACTGGTGAAAAACATCTACACAATCCCTGCCCACATAGAGATTACAATAGCTTGTGAGTCAAAGTAATAATTGATTCATAAATGTACGATGATATGGGAAGAGAGAATTGGACAGAACTCTGAAGTACCTCGAGTTTAAAGGACAGGCAAGGACCTGACATTGGGAAGGATGACAAGGCAAGACAAGAAGTAAAAAAAAACCCAGGAGAAGTGAAAATCTCCTTTCACACCAAAGTCCTAGATGTCAGATAAACTGCAATGATAGTTACAATACTGAGTCCACAAGAAATTAAAGGAAAGCCCTCAATGGCAAATTAAAACAAACAATAAACCAAGAAGGGATAGGACAGATGTTAACACCTGGGAACTAGACCTTGGAAAATCCAAGGTCCTGGTATAGGAAACAGGTGTTAAGGCCTTGGACCTGCATCCTAGGTGGAGGATGACCCTGAGCCCCACACAGAACTGCAATTCTCTGTAAATGATGGGCTGGAAAACTTCCACACATCAACAAAGGGAAGAGGTGAGCAAATCTGCCTCAATCATAGCTCTGAGCAGAAGAAAAAAATAAATAAATAAAAATAAAAAAGGATATTCTTCTCGGAAAAACTGTATTTATAATTATTCTTTCACAAGAGTCTGAGGTTTAAAGGACATGCTCATAGAGTAGGCTGTGGAGGTCCATGGTATCTTGCAGAAATAAATGCAACTCCTCTTTGGAGAAAAGATCCTCTACTCAGGTTCCGTAAGAATGACAAAGATTTTTAGCCAAAATGTGCTCACTTTAAAAATGAACATAAACTCAAGAAAAAAGAGTCAGCAGAAATACCAAAAACTATAGAACCTCAAGATACCAGACCTAACAGATCTAGTATAAACAACTATGCATGAGATGCCTAAAGAAACAAAAGATGGGATTGAAATTTGAGAAAGCAACAAAAATGATCGAAAATGACCAGACAGATGTGAAGAGAAAAGTAAATACAATGGGCTAAATATCTCATGTTGAACCCTCCAGAAGCACACTCTCCACCCTCTTCCACCAAGCTCTCTGCCCCCTATATTTATCTGACCTGTATTTATCATCATGTTAACCCTACCATGGCCCTTGGCTTCTTCTTGGGTTTAGTTAATGTAGAGCACAGGCAGGAGACCAGAGGGAGGAGGGGGAATGAGTACAAGTGTTCTTGGCGTTGGCTCTTTCCCTGGGAGGCCCCCAAAACTGGCTGTGCCTCTTGACAGAGGGTTACCGCTCCTGTACTACACAACCCTCTCTTCTTCCAGTTTCCAGCAACCTCTCCCTCTCCAACAGCCCTGGGGCTGTCATTCCTGAGCTTCTACATTCTTCCTTGTGGTTCCCCCTTACCCTAATCAGAAAGGAAAGCTAGATCACTACAAAGAAATGGCAATTAGACTGACAGCAAAATTCTCGATCGAAACAATAGAAGCCAGAAAACTGTGGAACAATATCTTCAAAGTGCTGAGAGGAAAACTGTCGGTTTGGAATTATATAGTGCTATTATTTAATAGCAAGCCCCGAATAAAGGCAATTTAAGATAAACCGCAACCAAGAGCGTTTACTAGCAATGGACTCATTGCAATAAATATACTCAGAAAACAGCAGAGCTGCAGAAAATAAAATGTCAGAATAGGAGAGTTTAGTAAAGTGGCTGATTATAAGAGCAACACATTAAAATCAATAATATTTCTATACACCCTTAACAAATAGTTAGAAAATGTAATTTCAAAAGAGATACCACTTTAAATAACTACCATAAAAATGAGGTACCTAAAAATAAAACTAACACAGGATGTAGAGGACATTTATGGAGCAAATGTTTAAACTGTATTAAAAGACTCTTAAGAAGAGAGAGATACATTGTGTTCATGGATACAAAGATTATAATCAATATTATGAAGTCAAATCTACCCAAGTTGACCTAAGGATTTAATGCAGTTCCAATCAAAGAGAGGGATATAGTTGGGAGAGAGGGGTACAGCATGCCGATTATCTTTTTCTTATAATATACAGACTTTTTTTTTAAGTACTATTTATTTATTTTTATTTTTATTTTTGGCTGCATTGGGTCTTTGTTGCTGTGCGCAGGCTTTCTCTAGTTGCGGCGCACGGGCTTTCTCTAGTTGCGGCAAGCGGGGGCTACTCTTCGTTGCTGCATGGGCTTCTCCTTGTGGTGGCTTCTCTTTGTTGCGGAGCATGGGTTCTAGGTGCGTGGGCTCAGTAGTTGTGGCGCACGGGCTTCGTTGCTCCACAGCATGTGGGATCTTCCCGGACCAGGGCTCAAACCTGTGTCCCTCTCACTGGCAGGCGGATTCTTAAACACTGCACCACCAGGGAAGTCCCAGACATTTTATACATACATATAATCAAAGATATTTTATATTCAAGAATTAAATTAAAGGAGAATTCAGTATCAAGAAAAACAGAAGGAATTTTTTAAAGGAATAGATCTGATATTGCCAAGTGGTCAAGGACAGAGAACCACTTGTGAAATATAACAGAGTCTCTAAGTGACCTTGGCCAAAGCAGTTTCACTGGAGCTATGGGGATGAAGTCCAGACTACAATGAAATTGGAAAGTATAGGAAACGTTAAATATCTCCTCCAAGACGCTTGTCTCTCTCCTGGAAGAGAAATGAGCGTAGCTGGAGTGGGTATGCAGTAGAGAGGGGTGAAACATGAAAATCTTGTGTGTGTTCACTGCTCGTTGGAAGGTAGCAGAGAAGTGAAGATACAGGAGACAAGAAATGATGGCCATGTAGAGATCCCTGAGATTCCAGAAGGAAACAGGATTGACTGCAGAGGTGCAGGGTTTAGTTTATCCAAGCAGGAAGGAGGAAAGGATAGTGATAAGATGCATGAGTGAAGTAGGTGGGTGGTGGGTTATTAAAGGTCATGCTTTTGTTGGCTTTGACTTTTACTGGAAATTAGTGGTAAAAGAGCCTAAAAACACACCCTCCCCTAACACCATTTTCCAGTGCCTAACTTTGATGCTGGGAAATCAAGTAGGTAGGAAATTCAAGTGGATGAGCAGGAAAATCTCAATACCTTCACCTAGACATTTATTCCACCAGAGTGAGGCCACAAACGGCTTGGTGGTGCCACGTAGCAGAGTCCTCAAGTCTAGGCCAAGGATATGACTTGGCATTAGTGGCTCTATTTGACTCTACAGGAGTTTTCAGGCAGCCAAGCTATATGGGGAAAATAAAGCAATAAAAGTGTGCAGCTCCGAGTGCCAGGGCGCAAAGGAATTGTGGGTTGTCTGCTTTTGCATATTAAAACATTAATCACCCCACGGGGGAGCAGCTCCAGTAATTTCTCTGCAAATGTCTTCTAAAAGGATTCACAAGGGTGAAGAAAGACTTCTCGATCCCCATTAATTTAAAGAACATGGTTCACACAGATCCCCTCATGCTTTCAGTGAATTATGATCAAGCTGAAAACACCAATTCCTCTAGTGTTTTTCAAAAAGCATATTTTTCTTCTTCCCAAGATTAAACCTCTATGTTGGGTGAGCTGCAAATGAGCCGCCCCATAGAGACCAGCGAACAAATCTGCAATGGTCATGCAACGCTAGCTCGCAATACCACCTTCCATTAAGACATAGAAGATTCTTCATAGACTGAGATTTACAGCGTGCTTATCTTAATGAAGAGCTGTCACCCAAGGTGTGCTCATTTTCTTCCAATATATTGTTCTTACAGTGTCGATAAGTACCCGTGGCACAAATAAACCTTAGCAGCATTGGCACCATACGGCGTAAACAAATCCTTCCTAAAAATAAAATATACTTTGTGCTCAAGATATATCTTCTAAGACAGCAGGAGGGAAGAACAATCCAGCCCGTACAGTGGTTTTTATACCTTGAGCTGCCAACTTCTATAGATGGCTTTTACCAGTGGATTTTACAGAGGTTAACATTTATTTCTACGCATGGGGAATGTTCTCAGTAGAAAATTCAGTGACAAGTAAAATTCTTAAGTATGCCCAATGCACATAAAATGACTGTGCAAATGAAGCAGATTGGATTCCACAGCTCTCATGAAAAACACAGCAGATGTTTCCTTCCACCTGTGATGTTTCTTAGGCCACAAAAATGTTGGCTAGAATGTTCAAAGCGTACGATTAAAGGTTTCCAATCGCTGGGCAATTTTATGCTCATAAGCATCATAGCATCTCTAGATATTATGTGTATATATATGCTCAACAGATGGATCCAACTAGAACTAAATAACCATGTTTCCCAACTAGAAGAAACAAACAGCAAAGGGAAGGATCCTACAGATAGCTACATTGTTTTTAGCCAGCCTCCCTCCTCTGGAACTGGAACAATCACCTTCGCCTTTCCTGACCCAACAAAGAGAGAGCACACTTTGCCCCTGGCACCATGGCTGCAAGCTACCCTCAAGGGCATATTTTCCTTTCCCATCAAGTGAAGCTCAAGTGAAGAACCCCGACACGGAACTGGCAAGAACATCAGGCTTCCTCTTAGCTTCTGCAGCTGATATTCGAAGAGTCAGATTGCAAGAGTATGGTCCTGAGTGGTGGGTGCTTCAGGAGTTTGCTCAGAATCCTGGGTCTACCATTTCCTAAACACGAGACTGCAGCACATTACATTTCCTCTCTGTCCTCACGGTTCTCACCTGTAAAATGGGGGTAACGGCAGTGCCTAGCTCAGATAATTGTGGAGAGCAAAAGAGTTAATATAAGTAAAACATTCATGGTGTTCAGGAAATGCCAGCTATTGTTATTTTTATCAGCATAGAGGAAATATGTGAGTTCCCATGAGGATTTATTTTTTTCTGATTTACTTAGACCTTTCCTTGCTGGTTCTCATGGATAAGACAAGGGTGATAAAGAACTCTACAAATTACTCAGCCTCAAAAAGACAGAGAACAGTTGACCCCACAGTTCTACAAATAGTTTGTAACTGTTTCCCAGAGTCCACCTGCCAAAGCGTGATAAACATTTCACTGGGTGCATTTCAGCAGGCTCTGATGCAGCAAAAATCCCCAAGGAGAACAGACCGTATTCAAAGCAACATACTTGGCAAGTGCCTGACACATGGCAGGTCCTGCACAAGTGTTCATTCCCTTCCAATGTCCTCCACTCTGTCCCTCACTCACCCTCAAAAATCCACATGCATGAAGGAGCACACATATGCATGCATACACACACACACACACACACACACACACACACACACAGACTTTTCAAAGACCAGAATCTTCCCTGGTATAGCAAGCGCTTTACTAATAGATTAAAGTTCTTCTAGACCTTCATCAAGAAGGCATTATTTTTAGATCAGTCAGTTTATTAATTGATATTTCATTTCCTGTCCTTTTCATACCCTCACACTCAATAAAAACACAATAATTTTTCTCAGGTAGAGTAAGCCTCACTATGCTGATTATTCATTCATCCACAAAATGTTTTTGAGGCCTGCCATGGACCATGCATTCTACTGGGCATTGGGTCCAAGAGATAAAACTGAAGATGCTCCAGATCCTTAAGAAATTTGCAACCTAATAAATGCTGGAGAGGGTGTGGAGAAAAGGGAACCCTCTTACACTGTTAGTGGTAATGTAAATTGATACAGCCACTATGGAGAACAGTATGGAGGTTCCTTAAGAAACTAAAAAAAGAACTACCATATGATCCTGCAATCCCACTCCTGGGCATATATCCAGAGAAAACCATAATTCAAAAAGACACATGTTCATTGCAGCACTATTTACAATAGCCAGGACATGGAAGTTCATCTGTATCCATCAACAGAGGAATGGATAAAGAAGATGTGGTATGTATATACACTGGAATATTACTCAGCCATAAAAAGGAACAAAACTGTGTCATTTGCAGAGATGTGGGTGGCCTGTCATACAGAGTGAAGTCAGTCAGAAAGAGAAAAACAGATGTCGTATGATATCACTTGTATGTGGAATCTAGAAAAATGATACAGATGAACTTATTTGCAAAGCAGAAATACAGACACAAAGGTAGAGAACAAGCATATGGATACCAAGGGGGGAAGGAGGGGTGGGATGAATTGGGAAATTGGGATTCACATATATACACTACTGTGTATAAAATAGATAACTAATGAGAACCTACCATATAGCACAGGGAACTCTACTCAATGCTCTGTGGTGACCTAAATGGGAAGAAAATCCAAAAAAGAGGGGATATATGTATACGTGTATACATATAGCTGATTTGCTTTGCTGTATGGCAGAAACTAACACAACATTGTAAAGCAACTATACTCCAATAAATATTAATTTTTTAAATAAATAAATATTTAAAAATCATATATATAAATACAAAAAAAAAGACATTTGCAATCTAGAGGAAGGAACTGTATAAACCAAACAAAGGCACAAAATAAAAATACCAAATAAACCAAAACCAAATAAAGACACCAAATTTTAAAAAGGAAAGAAAACAAGTAAAACAAGTAAAAAAATATATTACATGATGGAGCAGACATAATTGCTCAAATATTATCTATCAGCACAAAGTCTGCATATTTGTGTTCAGCAAAGGAACCTCCTTGTTTTCATTGATTGACCTTATCAATAAGCATATTTTTAAAATGTGAACTTACAAAATGCATCTATGCTAATAAAATATGGTTTGTATGTGTACTTTCTACACTGAGATTTTAGATTTCATTTAAAATTCTACTGTTAAAAGTTTAGAAAATACAGTATCAGATAACTCTAATATCTCAATTCCTCATTCATTCATATAAAATAAAAACTATTAATCACAGTAATAAAATAGCTTGAAGACTTACTCCTCATTGAAGACTTACTGTGGCCTGACACTGTGTGCTTTACATCCCTTATTGTATTTAATCCTCATAACATCTTTGCAAGGTGGGTGTTCATGAACCAGTTTACAGATTAGGATAGGAGGCTATGGCTTAAAATTCATCAGAGTGGACACTGAATCTATATAGTTTTCTTGGTTACATGTCAAGCTGTAACTGAGTGCCAAATCATCATTCTGAGTATAGGCTATAACAGAATAATAATCACGTTAGTGGTTGTCAATATATTTAATACCATGCTTTTATAGTATATTTTATAAATTGTAATTTATAGTTTTTGTATACAGTCCCACTTAATTCTCACTTCAAATCTGAGATAGTTATTATTATCTGTACTTAATAGATGAGAAAACAGGCTCAGGTAGATTACAATGACTTTCCCCAAATCACTACAGTCTAGATTTGGAGGAACGAAGTCTTATAGGTAGGTCTTTTTAATAAATGCAACCGTCTTTTCAATGCAACACAAATGTGTTTAAAGCTAGAATGTATGGAGACAGAATCAAAAACATGCCTGTGAAAGAAAGCCGCCAGTCCTGTTCGGATGGCTCAGAATTCTTGTCTATTGGGCCCTCCCCACAATAGCTCACCCAGACTGTCTGGTGGGAACCTTACAACATCAAATCATTGCTCAAAAAATTGCTACATTTTTATCCAAAATCATGGGATTTGGGTAGTGATTTTTAAAAGTCCCCATATGTGTTTCTACCTAGAGTACCTCAGACCTCGTACTGGTTAGTATTCATAATATCAAATTTCATTTTTAAGGCGTGGTACTTTTAGTCAAGCTCCAAAATATATCGTTTGCATTAGTATTGAACTGCTGTAAAAACGCAGTATCTTTATATGTTGTTTTACTGTAAACCATCTCAAATCATTTTTGGAAGGGTGCAGGGAATAAATTATGAATAAATAAGTACATAAATAAAAAATATCCAGTTTCTGCCAGAAAAGAACCTGAGTCCAGATTTTGTATCATCCTGGGGTGATTATTATTCATAGAATGTTCAAGTAGCACTTTCACGTACCAAAAACTCTCTCTCCTTTCTACTGAGCACAACAGATTATTTGAAAACTTCTACCTGTTAATCTCTCTATACTTTTCAAACGTGTTTGTGATGATAAGGTGACCAACCAGCCCATTTGCCCAGGTCTCTCCAGGTTTCAGCACTGAAACCCACCATCCCTGAGCATATCAAAACATTGGTCATCCTCACAGAGAACAGGTTGCCAAGGGGGAGGGGGTTAGGTGAGAGATGGAGTGGGAGTTCAGGGTTAGCAGACGTAAGCTGTCATATATACAATGGATAAACAACAAGGTCCTACAGTACAGCACAGGGAACTATATTCAAAACCCTATGATAAACCATAATGGAAAAGAATATTTTAAAAAGAATATATATATGTATACCTGAGTCACTGTACAGCAAAAACTAACAAAACATTGTAAATCAACTATATTTCAATCAAATAAATAAATATATAAATAAAACCTTGGTCATCCTAAAATGGTGCAGGGAAACAGTTAAACTAGAGGTGTCTTCTTGAACTAAGACAGTATTTTTCAGTGATTTTTAAAATCATTTTTAAAATTACAATTAGTGTTTATGTGCTGGATGCAGAAAACACTATGGAGATATAGATCTGTATGGGTTAGAATCCCAAGATAAGTGTCATATGAGTTACGACCCCATTGCAATGTCTTTGTCCTGCCCTGTCTATGATGGCTGATCTTTTTCTCTCTCACGCACTCTTTCTCAGTATCACATTACCTGAGAAATTTTGACAGGGAAATGTAAACCAGTGGGAGAAAAACTCTCCTGAGGCTTCGAGAGGATTTTCATCACTGCTAGCGCATTGTTGCTTCAAGCATTCAACTGAAAAGAAATACAGAAACCTAAGCATGGAAATTAGAAAGTCTTAACAGAAGCAAATCATAAGCTTTTCACTTGCTTTCACTTGTTGTTGAGCTCAATGATCTAGTCTATGAAATGGAAAGTGGATGTTAGTAGGATCTGACTTAGTGACCCATCTATGGGGAAGTCCTCACAGTTTTAAACAGAGAGATGAACGTGGTTCTTACCACAATCTGATGCTTGTAACTTGAATGTAACTTACATGCAAAGTTCCACTACGCAGAAGAACTGCCATTGAAAATAATATAACTGAATTGGGGGTATGCATGGGCAGGCCTGAAGATGCCTACACACACACACAATATTTCTCCCACTTGTCTATCTGCAGCTTCCTGAGACAGGGCACCAGCAGATGCGGGGTCCATTAGCCTGAGCTAAACAAGTCTCAGCTTCAAGAAAACCTGGAGGACTCATGTTCATAAAAGCAAGGCTTTCTCTTCTGCATGATTCCAATAAGCAAATTGTTTTATTTTTCCATTGACACCAGGGTCAACGGAAGAGAGATGGAGCACATAGCTATGCAGCATTTTAAAAAGACATAAACAAATTGTGTGTACAAAACTCTTTCTGGATATTCATTTTTTTTTAAAGCTCTATAACTGGAGCACAGACCCAAACAAATGAGCTATAGCCTCAGGCTAGTGACCCAACCCTGCCGCTCCATTGTAATGGGCCCAAACTGATGATCTTCGAGGTACTTTCACCAGATTTGACAACTGGAAACCAAATATCAAACTGAGCAATGTTTGCCGGATTATATTTTTTTGAGTTACAGGTATTACAAATTTTGGGACAATTTTATGATACTTCCTTGGTGAGCTGTTGAAGAAGTAGAACTCACATTTTGATATTTTAAATATTTATACTGAATGTATCTTCTTAGGCTAATTTAAGTAAAATAATTTTAAATAAACATATGTTTAGAGCAAGGCTGTGGACCAGTAATGGGAAAGAGAAGCTTTCAAGCCTCGTGTGCCCCTCCCTTTCCTGGACAGTGAGATGCCATTAAGCCCAACACATGAACAGGAATGGGCAAAGCTAAGGTGGGCCCATGGGGCATGGGGCATGCTCCCTAATTCCCTGGTCAGTTTGAAGAATGAATCCTGAAAAAGGAAAATACTTAGAATGACTGATGTCTAAAACAAGCTCTTACATATAGCATGAAAAACCCTCCAAATCAAAACTGTACTGAGAGGCACACCAGGTTACTTACAAGAAGACTAAATCCCATTAAGTTGCCAATTCTCCTCAATTCCATTTATACACTCAAATTTCAATTAAAATCTAAAAATATGTGGGGGTAACTTTTCCAAGTTATTCTAGAAAGAGTCCAGAAGAAATATCAGTGAGAATGTCTTAAAAGCTACAGAAAAATAAACAAGAAGAGAGTATCAATACTACCGGGTATTAAGCAAATAACAACATCTAAACCTGTGTAATATTAATAAAAATACTGACAGAATACTAGAATGAAGCAAGTATACCAGAACCAGAAACCCACTATGTGGGAGTGTGCGTGTGTGTGTGTGTGTGTGTGTGTGTGTGTGTGTGTGTGTGTTTACCTCTAGAATTAGATAACATGATGTGATAGAATCACAAATAAGTGGGAAATGGATGCATTATTCAAAAACTGCTGCAGAAAAATATTATTAGGAGGGAAATTAATTTAATTCTTATCTCACACCATACACCAAAACAATGTTGGGTGGAAAAGTGATAAAGAAAATCATTAAAGAATTAGATGGTAAATTGTTTTAGGGGAAGAATAATTTAGGTAAATGCTAATCTGTTTTATAAATGAGAAAGTATTATCTAAGCAAAAAAAGAAAATGGGAGAAATATGACATTCAACTTAACAACCCACACATTTTCAACTTTCATATGTTAAAAGAAAGAAAAGCAATACAGATAACATAAATGACAAAAAGACAGTATCATAAAGAACACTAAAATCGATGAAAAGAAAACCAAGGTCCCAATATGCAAAAAAGCTAAAAATATAAATTAATATTTAAAATAAAGTACCAATGAAAATAAGCATCTCAAAAATGTTCAGCCTCAAATGTCAAGGACCTAGTCAATAGCACAGGAAACATTATTCAATATCTTGTAATAACCTATAATGGAAAAGAATCTGAAAAAGAATATATATATATATGTATAACTGAAGCACTTTGCCATAACCTGAAACTAACACACTGTAAATCAAGTATAATTCAATTAAAATAAATATATATAAATAAATCAAATTTAAAAATTTGGAGCTTTGAAACAACAACAAAATGTTCAGGCTCACTTAATAAAACAATAGCAGAGGGCTTCCCTGGTGGCGTAGTGGTTGAGAGTCCGCCTGCCAATGCAGGGGACATGGGTTCATGCCCCGGTCCGGGAAGATCCCACATGCCGTGGAGCGGCTGGGCCCGTAAGCCGTGGCCGCGCATCCGGAGCCTGTGCTCCGCAACGGGAGAGGCCACAACAGTGAGAGGCCCACGTACCGCAAAAACAAAACAAAACAAAAAAACAATAGTAGAAGAATGCAGTACTTTAAAGCCTAGACTTTCCAGTAAAATCAGTCTTGGTCCAAGACCCAATTCGACCACTTACCAGCTGTGTGACTTTGGGGTAGCCACTTAACCTCTCAAAATATAAATTTCCTAACCTTTAAAATGGGATGGTAACATTGTCCTCCTCCTACAGTTGTTGCAAAGTTTAAATGAGATAATATAGATAAAGGTCTTGCTTGATGAATGGGCTGCATGAGGTGCACAATAAGTTTTCTTGTTGTGGTTGATGTTGTTAAAATCATCCTCCTCATTCCAATTAACAAACTTAATAAAAAATAATCATATCCCTCAGTGCTGGTGAGGATGGAGATTTGACTTATGTACTTCCAGGGAGAATGAAAATGGGTGCAGTCTTTCTAAAAAGCAGTTTGGCAATTTGTATAAGGAAATTTTTAAAGGTTTATACTTTTTATCCAGAATACTATTTCTAGGAATCATTCCTAAGAAAATAGTAAAAATGATAGACAAGGGATATTAGAAAATGAGGTCATACAGAAAAGATTCATCACAGTGTGTTAACAGGAGAAAAATGCCAAAAAAAAAAGCCAAAAAAATGCCAAAAAGTCAAAGTTGCAAGGATGGCTAAACAAATGATAATGATTTGTATGCCTAACTACCAGATGACAATTAAAAACAAAAAAAGAAAAGAAAAGGTTAGAGCAGCATTTACAGGCACAGGAAAAGTGATTTTCTTTTTTATTCATTGCTGTAAACCAGAAAAGAGTTTAGCATAGTACCTGGCACATAGTAGGTGCTCAATCAAATTCTAAACTGAACTGAACAACAGAATTCTAAGTGGAAAAAAACATCAAGACATTTTCGCGCACACACACACACATGCATGCACGTACTATAATCTCAACTTTTGTAGAAGAATCACAAAATTTAGAAAGAATCACAGGATTCTAGAAAGAAATATGATAAAACACTAAAAATACATCCTTGGATGATTTTTTCTGCCTCCTTAGACTTTTCTCTACTTGCCAAAATTTTTTCAATGGAGATCTATTACATTTATAATCTGGAAAAAAAAATGAGTAGAAAAAAAAATCAACTGGAAGCCAACTGGCTCAATTATTTCTTGTTACACTATTCTGAGTATGTACCATTCTTCACTCCCACCCAAAATATAAAGTGAGAAATAGGAATATGAATAGCATGAATAAATTGGGAGGCAGTCTTTAAAACACAGCCCAGGAAAGAAAACATTATAGTAAATTTCAAAAAAGTGAAAAAAATTATGTGTCTAGTATTAAGAAAATTATACAGGGCCTGTGTTCCCTATATAATTTTTACATATGAAAAGTATGGCATGGCTTAAACCCTTTGGATACAAAATACTTGTTTTCTCTACCATGGAATTATATTTTCTCTTAGACACATAATATCATAATGATTTATACATTAACGGTTGTCAATTTTTTGAAATCTGAAAAAATCCTACTCATTTAGAATTTCAACTCAACACAAAATCTAACAGGTATATTTTAGGAGATTCATGACATTTTCAAAGGGGAGGACCAAACGATTTCTCAGATTGCCAAATTCTCAAACACACTCACCAAGGATAACTAGCTCTAGAAAGTGAAGTGCTATGTTACCTAGAGCATAAAATCACCTGGAGGTATGACCACTGGGCCACTGGCTGGGCTCATTCACTGCAAGGCCAGTTTCCAGGACTGTGTGATTTAAATTCACACTTCAGCAAAATTATAGATTACTACGTGTAAGTAATTTAAGACAGCTGGTAAAATCTTGACTCATGCAAACTAAATTCTCGCATGCCAAGGGGCTGCTGTTGTCTACAGTGTCTGCCTCTTTAGAAGTAAAATGTTACATAAGAGAACTGTAGTGACGAGGTATGCAGACAGTCAGTATTTGTTTTAATCTAAGAAACCTAATGTAGTCATTGGTTTATCAAGCATGTACTACCTACCATGTTCAAGGAACATTACTGCACACTTTCGTTGATTAAAAAAATACGACATAGAACCTAAGTTGAAATCGATTCCTTAATTATATAGTCTGCCATATTTTCCAGAAACATTCATAATTTGTGCATAATTTAACTAATGCTAAGATTCCTAATTTTTTAGTTGAAATATGTAGTGTTCTTACTTTAGTAATTTTTTTTAAATTGCCCTTCATACGATACCTATTTTTATAAATAACTGCTTCACAAGTATATTTCCTTTGATATAATTTCTAGGATTTGCTTCCCAAAACTGCAGAAAGGGGAAAAGCGAGTGAGATTGAGGATGAAACAAGAATGGCCATGATTTGACAATTAACTAAAGTTGGCTGGTGGGAACACAAGAGTTCATTGTACTATTTTTTATTATGTTTAAAATTTTACATAGTACTAAAAAGTCTTTTAAAAGAAGTATATTTCTTAATTATGCCAATTTATGTTGATTAATTTTTCCCTTGGTTTCCATTCCCACAACTGCCCCATCCAGTGAACATGGTTTGAAACACCTACCATGTTGATCTTGAGGAGGTTCCAATCAGGTGGCTACACAATGCATGGGACCCATTCTGGTGCACGAAGGATGGAATAAATTTTAATTCTGCCATGGCCCATGATTTAGTCATTCAGCCAAAGAAAGGGATGCTGACATCCAGATAAACCAAGAAGAAATGGTTTGGATAAATCTCAGCTGTCACAATAAAGTAAATTACAGTGCTACGCGGCTAATACAATTTGGTCACTGTGATGGCCAGGCCATCACTATTACAGAGGACATTAGGGAACTGCTGAAGTGTCAGGGAGACAACCTGCACTTTTTTTTCTTTTTTGCATTGTCCCAAGGGCTATAAGATAGAGGAAAAATTAAGAATAATAGCCTTCAACACCTAGAAAAAAGAATTTGCTCAGCCTGTGTAATGAGAGGATTAGGATTAAAATGCAAATGGTTAATACAATGTCTGTTTTAGAAAGACTATACTGGGGTGGGGAGGAGTTCTAACATGTTCACTTAATTTTGTCTTTACCTTTTTCTTACCCAGTCATAAGCAGAATTCTGGCACGTTTAGTTGAATTAATTGCTAAGAATTTCTCACATGAGCAGACCCCACATAAAAGCAGAGCGTGTTGGGGCTTCCCTGGTGGCGCAGTGGTTGAGAATCTGCCTGCCGATGCAGGGGACATGGGTTCGAGCCCTGGTCTGGGAAGATCCCACATGCCACGGAGCAACTGGGCCTGTGAGCCACAACTACCGAACCTGCACGTCTGGAGCTTGTGCTCCACAACAAGAGAGGCCACGATAGTGAGAGGCCCGCGCACAGCGATGAAGAGCGGCCCCCGCTCGCCGCAACTACAGAAAGCCCTCGCACAGAAACGAAGACCCAACACAGCCAAAAATAAATAAATAAATAACATTAAAAAAAAAAAAAAATCAGTGTGTGTTAAATATTACAATTAAATCTTTAAAGTATTACAAACAATAGGTCTTCTACATATACTGCTAAGGATTTAGCTGCCTGTTGATTTTAATTTCATTAGCTCGCCCGTGACATAAATAAATTCTGTGTAAAAGAATAGCTTTAATAATGAATATATTGCAATTAAAAAGACCCAAGGCTACTAAGCATTGCACACTGCCACCTAGTGCTGTCTCTTTCACTCCAAATGCACAATGGACGCCTTCAGGAAAGTGGAAACGCTGTATTTTCAAGCAAATTTATCCAAAAAGGTAGCTCTGGAACATATTTATTTATAACTGCTTCAAGAGAAGAAAGCTATTAGGGAGAAATGAAATTATACATCCCATAAAATCATCCCTGTCTCATAAATTTAGGTAAAAAAGGTCTGATTAGATTAGTAAATATAAAAAGTGATGGGTTTTGTTAATGAAGACATGAAATTTTTTTAAAGGGTGACTTTTTTTTAATACTGTGCAGCAAGTATGGAGCATATTCTATTATGAATGTGATATACGCCAGTGCTCCAAGTGGAATATGTGGTTATCT
The DNA here is from genome assembly GCF_937001465.1 of Orcinus orca. Taxonomy (NCBI): domain Eukaryota; kingdom Metazoa; phylum Chordata; class Mammalia; order Artiodactyla; family Delphinidae; genus Orcinus; species Orcinus orca. The sequence continues at coordinate 24,917,443 of NC_064562.1, forward strand.
AGCAAGTTTGGTATATGAAAATGTTCAAAAGGGCTTTGTAGGATGTTAAATAATCACTAAGGATACTTTCAAGCTTTCTTAAGGTCATAGCTATAATCTCCCCTCATCTACAGGTTATTACTTCAATTTAAGATGTCACGGGTTTTTAGTTCTACTTTATTTTCCCAGCGGTGAATAATTTTTGTGGTTTGGTTGTGCTAATTGCTCAGGCTCATCTCTGATCTTTTGGCTAGAAGAGTAAAGCCCCAAGAAAATGAAATGAGAAAGGTTTGAAAGACTGGATTAAAGAAAGGGTTGCTATAGAGAACTTTGCTATGGGTAAGGGAGTGCATTTTATTTGCTTCACTGTATTCTACAATGGTAGCCCCCAGTTTGGTCTACTTAATGCACTGTAGCTACCTATTTTAAGAACTAAGGTGCAAGGTGAAAGACTCATATTTCTGTCAATTAAGTTTGTTATAATGAAAAATGCTCAGAGGATTCCCTTTAAATCATTGCTGCTTAACTTTTTAAAAATCACACTCCGTTTTGAGACACATAAAAATCTGTTTCTCCTTTTAAAGTACTTATAATTTATAAATACATGATATATTAAAACAACTCATATATGGAAATTTTAAAGAACTATATTTTATGTTGCTCTTGGAAGACATTTTTCATTGTTGTCATTAATCCGATAATTCAAATTCAGAGTGAGTATTAAGGCCGCCTGTATATCCCACAAACTTCTCTCCATCCTTTGCAATGTCGAAAATAGAGCACATAGCTCAGTAATTTCTACATCAAGCCTGTTGCAGTGCTTCATTTTAACAACCAGAAAGGCAGGTAGAAAAAGAAAGATAGGTAAGATACAAATCGATGGAAGGAAAGGAAGGAAGGAAGGGAGGAAGGGAGGGAGGGAGGGAGGGGGAGAAGGAGGGAGTTCACCTTTGAGGGAACTGTTGCCTCCATCCCCTTGAAATCATTAATTTGGATAATTCCCAAAGGAATCTCTGATCACAGCCACATGATCTAGACAACTTCTCACTACTTCCTTTAATCAGCTTAACCAAATGAATACTGCCAAGTCTATTCCACTTAGCTCTGCATAGAGCTATTTTGAGGCCTCTCCACACAATTAGGACACCTAGTTGGCATGGCTGCCAATGCAGAAGACAGAACTTACTCAAAATATTGCAATGTAAGAAACTCAGTTTGGAAAACATGATTTAAGAACACATATTACATTGAAATCCAATTCTTCACACTGTGTTGGGATTACATCTATCAGTGTTCGATAAAATTACAAAGTCAATTGGAAAAACAAAGTCTGAAGTTGCAGCTCTTAGATATTCCACTGGCCTTATGCTATACCATGTACTAACAAGATACTTCTAGGACATAAGATAGTGGTTACAACTGTCCCTTATATAAGAAAAATCCCACAGCAGTTGCAGGTATACAAATGAGATAATTATAATAATAATACTTCATAAGCCTTTTCAAATGCTCCTACTGGTCGACAAGGTCATGAAAACATATAAAGTAAGTGAACTAACAAGGCTTGATTCAAATGATAATAATGCCTGGGACTCTCAAGATTCCTTAACATTTTCTCCCATATCTTAATGCGTTTCTAGGTATCAATACTGCATTTAAAGTTTTGGAAAACAAAAGCTATGGCATCTTGCACACTAAAATGCAATCATGGCATTATCATTCGGATTTATCTAAAAATAAATGTTTAAACTGAAATTATTTGTCTAATAACCTCATTTCTTAGCCTGAATATGAAAGTATGTATACTTGTGTATCCTAAAGAGCTTTATGATCAAAGATTTCTAACTCAATATTAAAAAGTAGTAACAAAGTGGCTATGAAGCACATTCCCTAGGGCTTTAGAAAGACAGATAGAACACATTGAAAAATTAAGGTACAGAATACAGAAGAGACAGATACAGCTTTCAAATTAACATTAAACTTGAGATTATTTAAAACAGCACATTTCTAGCGATTAAAATCCCCATGGTTATGAAAGACAAGAATTTATTCCACACAGATTACAAAAATTATGATATCTGTATTTCTAATATTAGTACTGGCGGGGCTTGTGCACTATGAAATAAGAAAATGTAACAGATATTCAGTAAGCATTTTGCTCACTAATTATTTCATAACTTTTTTAACTTTGTATTCTCAGATGTCAGGTATTACCTGACAACTGACATCTGTTCAGTTGCTAAGAGATATGAGATCAGTTTGCACTTTTTTCTTTGTCTTTATGAGAACTGCCCTCTTGGGTTTTGCCTCAAAGTAGTGAAAGTAGCCTCTGTCACCCATGTGCGAATTAACATTACTTGTACTAGAAGAAACTCCCAGGTCTCAGAAAGGAAATGAACTGCTTTCAATCTGCACAATTTAGAACAAATATCTGGCTTTTCCCTAAGCTTAATGAGTTTTCCATTTCACAACACTCAAATATAATAGCATTATTTTATAATCAAATTTAACTGATGAGTCTGTGTTATGAGTATTTTGACAAAAATCTTACGGGGAATGAAGTCATTGAGTCGATTTGCATCCCCAAAGTGAAGCTCAAACCCAACATTTGGAAAGTACTTTCTGCCTATAACTTTGACCATGTGCTTCTTTAAACAGCTGGAGGAACAAGAGTAAACTTGGTCTATCTGGTTTTTCTTATACTTTATCAACGGATCAAAAACAAAACACCGTTATAAATACGTACATCCTAACTGGTCATTAATTTAACACAAATAAATATTGATTTGCCTAATCACAGAGAATATTCTTCAAAAATAAGAGCAGTATTTCAAGCAGCACATAAGTTTCTGAAAGACACTGAGGATCTAGACTCTCATAACCTTTCAAGGACAATGCTCTAAATCACATTTTAGAGAAATACATTGGAAAAGCATTCCATTGCCGTCGCGTTTTACGTTACTACAAATCCAAGAGGTTCAATTTTTAACGGTCAAGTACGTATTACAAAGCCATTGATCATTTACTCTGATTTCACATCAATGCTCTACTGGGGTATATCACAAAGGAACACAAGATCATGCGTTTCTTTGTCTATTAAGTGAGACAGTGCCCACTTACCCAGTCCTCTTTTTACTCAACTTCTTGCACTAGCCAGCTGCCCTGTCGGTGGTTCCTTGCACCTTATATGCTGCCTTAGCATCGTCAGATTACTACTACTGCTGGCCCAGAACCCTTAAGAAAACTCCTATGACAAGCCAAGGTCTTGGAAATGTAGTCCTACACCTACACCAATGGGCTGTCTAGTGCCCGTCTCGAGGGAAAGAAGACAATCTACCCTCTGTCTTCCAGGCTTCCACTTATTTTATAGCGCCACACCTTTACAAACACGTTCTGTCACACTGAGAGGAAGGAGATATGTAAAATGTAACACCTGGAGTCATAAAATGTAATGACCTCAAATAACACACCTCAGAAAGAGGGAGGAAACCTCGTTCCGGGCGGAGGGGATTGGGGGGGAGACAGGCAAAGTTAATCTGCATCATTAAAACAAGAGTAATAGAAAACACCCTCTCGGGTTTTTCCAGTAAGTTTGGGGCGGCAGCAGCAGCAACCTAATCACTATGCACATCCTCACCTTTATAAACCTCTTGTCCCCAAACAGAAACTGCCGGTGCCTCTCCACCGTGTAGGGGCAGACACCACTCCCCAAAAGAGAGGCGAGTTCAGAGGCATAGGGAGGGGCAAAAGCAGATACGTGGGGCTCCAGCATCCCGATCTTAGTCCCAGCTACAAGCCTGAAAGTCCATTCAGGAACCAGCCCCTGGCTCCTAACATCCCCGGCCTGGGCCCTCCCTGCCAAAGGTGCCAGAGAGCTCGCAGACCCTGCAGCGCAGCTGTCAGACGCCAAACAATGACTTCCCCACGCCAGCCCCACGACCACGGCCCCCCACCGCCCTCCAGCCACGGCCCCTCGCTGTCGAACCCCTTTAAAAATGAGACCTCTCTGGGGCAGGACAAGAGGTGCTCGGTGGCCAGGAAGAGACGCACCGGGCTTCTCTGCCGGAACGAGTTGCCGGGAGAGGGCTGGGGGTGGCCATGGAGAGGGGGCTCCTTAGGAAACACCGAACCATGGGGCAATGGAGACCCCAGTATCAGTCTCCCTTACTCCCACCCCACCCCCACCCGCTCGCCTCGAAGACGACTTCTCCCGAGGCGGGCGGCGGCGGCAGGTTAGCGGCCGGGAGGCGGTGGAGAGCGAGTCCCCCGGGCCACCGCAGCCTCTCCAAAAAGACCGCGAGGGTGGGCGGGCGCCGCCTTGGAAGGTCAGTGAGGCCAGAGCTCAGAGTTACGCGGGGCCCACAGAGTGAGCGTGAGGGGGCGAGGGTGACGGTGAACCTGAACCTGCGCGCGGCCCGGCCAAGGGGCGCCCGGCCACAGGGTCCAAGGGTGTCAGGGGAACCCCGGCAGCCCGGGAGAGACAGCACACCACACCTCTCAGGAGCGAGGGCTGCATGGGGCTATCGGGGCCGCCAGGCTGAGAAACTTGATGCCAAACAGACCGGCTCCCCGCCCCCCCCTCGCCCGCCCCCGCGCTCTCAGACCCGCTCGAACGCCTCGCGAGTCCCCCACCGGCCCCCAGGCCACCCTGCCGAAGCCCCCGCCGAGCCCTCGGAGCCCCGGCGGGTAATTACCTCTCCCGGAGGCGGAGTAGGGGGCGGCAGCGGCAGCAGCACTTTGAGCCTGACTTTCCGGCGTTCGCGGGTGAGCTTGTGCGCGCCAGCGGGAGCTGTAACCTGCTATTTATAGACCGGAGCCTCAGCACCCGGGGCTGGGAACCCGGAGGAGACGAGCCGGCGGCGCGGCGGCGGCGGCGCAGGGCGCGGGGCGCTGGAGGCGGCTCCCCGAGGCTCCCGCGCCTCCCTCCGGCTCCCGGCGCTCGCCGCGCTCACCGCTCGTTCCCCGCTCGCTCCCCGCCCCGCCGCGCGCGCCCCGGAGAACTTGTCACCGGCGCGGCCGCCTCTCCGGCTGCTCACACGCCCCCTGGCACAATCGCTACTTTCTGTCCCCCCACGCCACCCTTCCCTGCTCCTCTTCCTCCTCCTCCTCCGCCCGTTACCAGCGGTCTCCTCCCAATGTCACCGGCGGCCGAATAGAGGCGGCGACAGCAGCGACCGTCGCGCAACTGGCGCAGCTCGCTTTCCGCTACCTACCGATGGAGTGGAGTTGGTGACCCGGCCGCCCAAACCGAAATGACCCCAACACGCTTGCTCCGGGTGCGGCCACCCCGCACCCCGACCTTCTGCTGGGCCCCTCTGCCAGCGGGGACGGTCCCCAGCCTGGGCTGCTGGGAGCGCCGCTGCGGAGCGGTGGGGAGAGGTGACCCGAGGCCGCCAGGCTGCGGCCGGGGCCGCGGAAACCACACGGTTTTTAACCGGCGGGAGGAGGCGCCCCGGACCCGGGCTCAGACCCGGGAGGTGGAGGGAGGAGAGGGGGAGGCGGTGTCCCGCGTCACCGGACTTCTGCCTGCCACCGCCCTGGGTCCCGTCTCTCGTGCCACTCCTCCGCCTTGGCCCGGGATGAGGTCGGGCGGAGGAGACCTGGACACTGGGGAGGCTTCCAACTTGGCGCAGCCCACGGCCACCCACCTCCAGCCCCCAAGTCGCGGCGCGGTGACTGAGGCCGAGCCGCTTCCAACAAGCGTATGATGCCCCTTTGGCAGCCCGGGCGTGTGGGGACAGGTCTACACTCTGCGTGTTTCGGGTGTGGGGAAAACAGGGTACGTAATCGCGCAGTTTGAACCGAGGCTAACACTCCCCTTCTGCCTCGCCAACAAGCCCACTGGCGAAGGCGCACAGCCTGGCTATTCCGGTTGGCTGGGGTGTGGGGAGAATGACTCTCCCTATCTGCGCCTGACAGGTGCCACCTGGTGGTTCTCTTGGGGAGGTTTCCACTGAGCGGCTTAAAGGTCATGGGGATGCTGGGAAGGCCGGGCGAGCGCCAGTCCAGGCAGGCACCCTCAGCCTTTCCCCTCCCTCCGGGCACTTTAAATTTACAGTTTAAATAAGAGTGAGAATGCTAGTACACGCGGGTTACAGTTTGCTCCGCGGAGACGGGACTCCCAAAGTTGGGATGGTGAAGTCGATTTGGGTAAGTCAGTACTTACAGTTACACAGAGTGGGCAGTTGGAGCTGCCCCCAGCTCTCACCCCTGCTGTCGCTCCCTGCATCTAGGCATCCCTTCACTCTGCAAGCATTTAACTGCCACTAGGTTATAAGCTTTATCGATGAGAGCAGAGACTTCGGTGTTTGGGTTTTTTGTTTTTCCCATCACTCTTCCTCAGAACTTGGAACAACGCTTAACATGCTGTAGCTTCCATAAATGTTTACAGAATGAATTAATAAGCACTATGGGCCAGAAACTGTGCTTGGCCCATTCTCTCCCTGCAGCCCTTCCCTTTCCTTCTCTTCAAGCTCTTTCTGCTACACTCAGCCGTCATCACAGGTGAGCTGGATGGAGGAACAAAATGGACAAGCAGTCCATGAAGGCCCTGCGACGATGTGGATCACACCTGAGGAGCCCATTACACAATTAAATTTCTCCTCCATGGGGCAGTGCTGAACACACCCGTTTTTTGGAAACAAAACAAAATAAAACACCTGTGTCATACTTGGAGCTTGAAGCAATGGATAAATCCTGTTTGCAGAGATCTGCTGGAGAGATGAGACAACTTTCTCATTGGGCAAGAGTTTCAGCCTTTCCTTAAAATACAGAAAGAGGGAAAGAATATCAGAACATCAGGGTGCCAGACCTTTGCCACTAAAGTGAAAAGATGTTTGATATATCCATCGTCTAACTTTAAACGGAGATTTGGGGTGTGTGTGTGTGTGTGTGTGTGTGTGTGTGTGTGTGTGTTTATGAAGATTGCCACAGTGCCAGAAGCACTAAACCATTCCTTCTAAAAGACAGGCTTGTAAAACAGATGCAGCAACTGTCTTTGTGGGAAAAAACACTTAAAGTAAGATACCCAGAAAACCCTCTTATAATTAGAACCCAGACATTCATGCTGACCAAGACCTTTTACAGACCATTTACAGGGCTGCTGGGGACAGCCCTGTGACATACCCATGCATATCATCTAGGAAGTTTTAATTCTGGAGAGAGAGAGAATGAATCAAATACATGTACCACATGACATTTTAAAAACCCATCAATCAGCCTGATATTTACCTTTTTCAGTTATTTGGCGGTGTTTTCCTTGAATAAACCTAGCAGGTTCAGATTCTTCTATGGCTTATTAAACTCATTCAGCACCCACTTTTACAAACCTTGAACTTTTAGCCACTTGTGCCTCCAAAACATAACTCCATTTGCCAGTGAAGGACAAAATATTTTTCCTTTCCTTTTGATATATCTTTATAGGGCCAGAGACCAAAGGTGATTCTCGGTAGTTACCTTGCTGTCTAAAGCAATAAAATCAAGCCAGAACCTGCAAGGCTGGCACTGCAGCCCCCTTTTTCAGTGAAGTGGCTCATACTTTTTCTTTGTGTAGATTCATTATTCCTGGAGATTTTTATTTCAGGTGAGACTGGTATGGCACAAGGAGGATTCTCCATTTTTGTGAGCCTTCACTATGAAAAATCTCTTCTAAAGTATAGCACCAAGTATGGCACAGTGGTTTTTTGTTTACCAAATTTGTTCATTTATATTAATGATAACTTTGTAGATCAAGTCAGTTTTCCTCCCAATTTTTTTTAATAAATTTTGTTTGTTTTTTGCTGTGTTGGGTCTTCGTTGCTGCACGCGGGCTTTCTCTAGCTGTGGCGAGCGGGGGCTACTCTTTGCTGCGGTGCATGTGCTTCTCACTGCGGTGGCTTCTCTTGTTGCAGGGCACAGTCTCTAGGCACGCGGGCTTCAGTAGTTGTGGCTCGGGGGCTCTAGAGCGCAGGCTCAGTAGTTGTGGTCCACAGGCTTAGTTACTCCGCGGCATGCGGAATCCTCCCAGACCAGGGATCGAACGCATATCCCCTGACATCGGGAGAGTTAAGTTTTGATATTCCTACGCTAAGATCATCTCTTGGGTGTGCATATGTGTATGTGTGTGTGTGTGTAATGAAACTCATGGGAGATGTTATTAGAAATAGGAATTGTACCCAACTTAAGTTAAAGGGGGGAACTAGTGTAAAGATACCTGGCTATCCACGGAACTCGAGGACAGGAATGCAACTGGGCATTAGTGATAACTTGGAAACAGGGACATGCATTAAGGACTTTATCTCTCCTTTTTCTCCCACTACCCTACCTGCTCCATCCTTTCTCTCTCTCCTCCTTCCCTTTCTCTCCGCATACATGACTTTCTCTGCTTCTCTGGTGTGCCCTGAGTTACGTGGTTACTCACAGATCTTGAACTTCATGACCTATGGGCCAGTTCCAAATTCTCAAGGAAGTACCACGATTGGCTGTCAAACTCTGGTCCAGACAACCATGGCGAGGGGATCACGGTCAAGTTGCATTCCCATAGCAGCTACTGTAGCAATCAGATGGATAATAGTGGTGGGCTGAGGCAGGAAGGGATGGAAAAATTCCCAGAACATGGGAAGGAGTTCCTGATCCTCTCCCCTGACTGCTATCATCTCTGAATCCTTGTTGTTCCGTGAATAATGGCACAAAAGGCAGAAGGAGGCGGGAAGGAGAAATATAACGTGCCATGACATCTGTGTGTGCGAATGCATATGCATGTTTAAATCCTGAGTGATGGAGAATGCCTCTTGCTGATGGTGGTGCCCTAAGATGCTGGTCCCAGTAAAAGTAACAGGATGATTTTATGATCTCTTGACCTGGGACTAGATGAGCATGAGGATGGAATAAAGTATTTCACAGACAGTTTACTTTAGCTCCTTTTTTCATGGCAAATAAGAGATTTTTTTTAACTGAAGGAAATAAGTGTGATATCATTTACATTTATCAAAGATAAACATTCTGCTCTCTCATTTACATAATAGTTATTTCTAAAATGTATATAAATCATGTACTTGAAATTGAATCACATTTCAAATATAATCAGATGGTGAATCTTAACATTTTTCTGGTCAGAAACGCCTTTGAGAATTTGAAGAGAGCTGTGGACTTTCCCCAGAAAAATCTTGAGCAGATGCACACATTTTTTTTTAAATTTTATTGACATATAGTTGATTTACAATGTTGTATTAATTTTAGCTGTACATCAAAGTGACTCAGTTATATTCTTTTTTATATTCTTTTCCATTATGGTTTGTCACAGGATATTGAATACAGTTCCCTGTGCTCTACAGTAGGACCCTGTTGTTTATCCATCCTATATATACGTGTTTGGATGCGCACATATTTGCAGTGGGATGATATATGACATATTTATTTGAGAGCTGGAACTTCAAACATGTTTCTTTTGGCTTCCTCCAATCAACCCCATTTGAACAAGTGAAACAAAGACTCCAGATTCGTCAACAAAAGATTCAAAATGCCCAGTTAAGTCAAAACATTGGTTAGGGGTGGGGAGTGCCGGAGCCTATGCGAACTTGGGAAAAGAGTTCCCCTCCCCCCAACTCCTGCCCTGAATGAGATACAAATGAGGTAGAGGTAAGGAAAGAAGACAGAGCTGTTAGAAGCTGCAATGTGGAGAAGGATGTTGTATTCATTTGCTAGGACTATCACAACAAAATACTACAGACTAGCTGACATAAACAACAGAAATTTATTTCTCACAGTTCTGGAGATTGGAAGCCCAAGATCAAGATGCTAGCGGAGCTGGTTTCTCCTGAGGCCTCTCTCCTTAATTTGGCAATGACCACCTACCTCTGTGTCCTCACATGGCCTTTTCTCTGTGTGCCAGCACTTCTGGTGTCTCTTTTTGTGTCTAAATTTCCTCCTCCTAGAAGGACACCTCCATACTGGGTTAGAGCCCATCCTAACAGCTTCCTTTTAAGCTGATCACCTTTGTAAAGACCCTATCTCCAAATAGACTGTCACATTCTGAGGTATTGGGGTTAGGGCTTCAACATATGAATTTGCAGGGGACGGGGGACGCCATACACCCCCTAACAGACATGCACTGCATCAAACTCCAGAAAGGGTCTCGGGGTGGAGGTGAGATAGAGATTTCCCCTTTATGTTAAGAGAGCCAAAGAGTAAAGAAATTTGTATCCAGTTTTCCCATTGACATATTTGGAAAATCTCAGTCTTGAGAAGAACCCAGAACACAAGGATGTTAAGTGGGAGTGTAAATGGTAGACTGCCTTATCTAGATCCTTAAGGGCTGAGGGTTACAGCCTTTCCAGCTCCCTGGACTTTCTCATGGTGACTGAGTGGTGACGAATGGGTGCCTGTGAGCTGCAGGAGGCCTGGAAGTTAGTGGGAAAGAGAGCCAACGGGACATGGAAAAGGCCACCGAGGAGGGTAAACAGACACAGGACTAAGAGTGTCCTGTTGACTGGTATGCACGGACATGGCTACCATTCTGTGGCATTGCACAGAGCAGGCATGGGGCCAAAGCAATGACCTCAGAATAGTCAGTGGCTGTGCCCTAGAGCAATGTCATGTGTCACTCACACCTGGGGAACAGAGGCCAAGACACCTCTGCAGAAAATGAGAGGAGAGATCATCAACACCCAGACATGTCCCCCAATATCATGATGCTTCATAAGTCTCCCCTGGACTAACAAGCTGCCCCAGAGGTGAGAGAGAAGGAAGAGAGGGAGCAGCAGTATCTTAAACTGGGTAAGTTTTAAACCAGGATAGACTTGGTTTAGGTGACTAGATAGTACTAAGAAAACTAACTGAAGTTTTCTGTTTCTGAGTACAAATGGGTGCTTCTAAGTTAATTTTACCATAGGAAAATTATGTTCCATTTTTTGTACCTGAGATTTAAAGGCTCTATTGACTTTTATATATAAATTTATTTATTTATTTTTGGCTGTGTTGGGTCTTCGTTGTTGCACGTGGGCTTTCTCTAGTTGCGGCGAGCGGGGGCTACTATTCATTTCACTGCGCAGGCTTCTCATTGCGGTGGCTTCTCTCATCGCGGAGCACGGGCTCTAGGCACACAGGCTTCAGTAGTTGTGGCACGAGGGCTCAGTAGTTGTGGCTTGTGGGCTCTAGAGCGCAGGCTCAGTAGTTGTGGCGCACGGGCTTAGTTGCTCCACAGCATGTGGGATCTTCCCGGACCAGGGATCAAACCCATATTCCCTGCATTGGCAGGAGGATTCTTAACCACTGCTCCACCAGGGAAGTCCCTCTACTGACTTTTAAAAATACATCCTTTACACTTCACATTTTTAATGCATTTTCAAGAAGTACGTAGATCTACTGGAATAGCATTTATGAATCCAGACTGAGAATATTTGCCCTAGGGGATCTGTTTTTTTTTAATACATCTTTATTGGAGTATAATTGCTTTACAATGTTGTATTAGTTTCTGCTGTACAACAAAGTGAAACAGCTATATGTATACATATATCCCCATATCCCCTCCCTCTTGAGCCTCCCTCCCACCCTCCATATCCCACCCCTCTAGGTAGTCACAAAGCACCAAGCTGATCTCCCTGTGCTATGTGGCTGTTTCCCACTAGCTGTCTATTTTACATTTGGTAGTGTATATATGGAAAGGCTACCCTCTCACTACGTCCCAGCCTCCCCTTCACCCCACTGTGTCCTCAAGTACGTTCTCTACATCTGTATCTTGGTTTTTTAAATCTGATTGTATGAAGAATCTTTTTAACTGAAAAAAAAACCTGCTAATATATATAATTTTCCACTAATATATTATTTGAAATTCTGTTTTCTTTAAGAGTAGTATCTGTAAGTTAAAGACAATAGCTCACATGATTGTGTTTAGTAAATGCCAGAGAAAGGATAGAATCGTAAATGGAGAAATTATAGACAATCACTGGGTAAAGATAGCTATATTCAAGTAGAGGTGACAGTATTATGCTGCTTTACTTTGAGAAATATAAAACTTTTTATTTTAACAGACGTCTTCAAACTGAAAACATCTGAGTTAATTGTTTTTCTTTCTCCCCATTTTCAAGCAAATACTTCTTTATTACCTAATTATGTCACTGGTGGCATAAAATGAAGGAGAAACTTACACATCAGACATATTTGTAGGGAATGTTTGTGTTAATGAGGGCCATTGACTGTAGCGATATTCCTGAATCTTTTCTTACATCTTATTCATCAGTGTCTCTCTCTTGCATTCCACTCTTAAACATGCAAATAGATCCTTCTCACCCTATTTTCAAAGATTTCTCTACATCCAATATTCCTGTCAATTTACCATCCTGGGTCCCTTCTTCCTTGGTATAATTGAGCTCTATCATCTCCTTCTGACCTGATTTAGGCTGAAATAGACCAATTTTGATCACCAGAGTAAGTCAGAAGAATTGGACCCAACTGTATCTCCCAATTAAACCTGTATCTCCAGAGACCTGTCTCCATCAAGACTTAATTTGTTCATCAAGACAAGATGTGTGCTTTGGTATCAGACAAATTAGGGCTCGATCATGATGCTCCCATTCACCAGCTGTGTGACCTTTGATGAGTGCCTTAAAATTTCTGTGTCTTTTTTTTTATCTGAAAAATGGGGACAATAGTAGTTACCTCATAGACAGATTGTGAGAACCCCCTGTGACACTACAAGTACAGTAAGTCCCCTACATACGAACAAGTTCTGTTCTGAGAGCACAAAATTAGCCTACATACCCAACTAACATAATTGGCTATATAGTAATGTACTGTAATAGGTTTATAATACTTTTCGCACAAATAATATATGAAAAACAAACAAACACAAAAAATAAACATTTTTAATCGTACAGTACAGTACCTTGAAAAGTACAGTAGTACAGCACAGCAGCTGGCATCCAGGGTCTGGCATCGAGTGAACAGGCAAGAAGAGTTATGACTGGAGGAAGGAGAGGAGGTGGGAGATGGTAGAGCTGAAGGATCGTCAGTAAAAGGAGACGGAGGGCGAGTTGCCATTTCACTCATGCCTGACGATGGCACAGGTTCTGGGCTTAAAATAAAGATACTGCACTACTGTACTCTATACCGTACTGTACAGTACACAAAGGCACAACCACCTGTAGAGGATGCACGCACGTGACAATGTACACCAGACACGTGAACTAACTTACGTGCTTGGACATGAGAACACACGTTCGCATCTTTGAAAGTTCACAACTTGAAGGTTCGTAGGTAGGGCACTTACTGTACACGAGATGAGCTGGCATCCATCTTGCACGATGCATGTATCCAATATCCCCTTGCCAAGACTGAAGAAGATGGACAGGGAGGACAAGGAAGGGGCAAAATCAGAGTTTCAACATTAAACCTTCTAATTTATATGTTCTAGTCTCGCTATTTCACTATTACCTACAACCTGACATTTGTCACAGAGATATTGGTCAGCACCTGGGAAGAGTAACAGAGTTCTAAAGAATCTGACTAAAGTCTATGGCATCTGAAAGGAGAATTTTCCAGAAAGCTTCAAATAGAAACCTTCTGCAGAACCACTTCTAACTCCGTTTATCTTTACAACTTTCCTATTCAGTCCTAACAAGCATTCACTGAGCACCTGCTGTTTGCCAGGAATTGTGCTAAATTATGGGAATAAAAAGGTGAAGAAGACATAAACTTTGTCTTCGGAGAGCACATCATTTAGTAGGTTTAGACTTGATTTTTTCTAAACCTAGCCTCTCCATTTATTTATTGACTACTCAGTTCACTGGAACATCACATTTACTGAGTGTCTAGTACATGGGTACAGGAATGTGGCAACACAGGGATGAGCATAAAATGTAGTTGACAGGACAAGGTAAGTATACAAACAGGTATAAAACAAGGAGAGAGATTAAGCGGACATGCCATGAAAATCAAGAGACAAGAGAAATCAAATCTAGTTGGAAGGATCAGAAAAATCTTCATGAAGGAGATGATGTTTGATATGCGAGAGATTTCAGGGAACGTAACTGGCACAAATTCCACAGGGAGGCCTGTTAGTACATGGTGGATGTTGAAAACTCTCACCCATCAGAGCAGGTCTCCTCACCCACTCTGAGGGGACCGTCCATTTAGTCCTCGTCCATGTTTCCCATCACCGTGAACCTGCCTCCGTTGTATCACTTACTGCACTGGATTTGTTTACCCATGTATCTCCTTCACTGGGTCACAAGCTCCTCCTGAGAGGAAAAGCCATGTTTTATAATGGATGCGAAGGTTCCAGAAAATGCTGAGAACTTGGAACCTAGGGAATTTTCCGTTCATTTACTTTTAAATTTTCCATTCATTTGCTTTTAAAGTAAATTCATTTACTTTTCAAATTTATATCCAACTTGAACCTCTCACCACACTTGCTGAAAAATCTATCAGTTTTTAGGGTCTGCTTCACCTCCTCTGGATCTGCTTGGAAGGGGGTTTACCTAGTCCCGGGGCATCTCTGACCCACAGTTCTCTCAGCACTTCTGCATTCCTCACGAGGTCATCAGGAACTTTAGACCGCCACATGGCACATAAAGGTCATGGGAAGCCAGGGCCCATCCACCTAGACCCTTCTTCTGTCAAGGCTCTCTAATATGCTCCCCTAGGCTGCGTGTGGAACTTCTCTGAGACAGGCCATGTTTGGGGTTCTTCAGAAAGTATCTCAGTGTATCTGCTCTCCAACCCTTGAAGATTAACCGCTAAGGGGGAAGGACAATCACATCTATATTTCTGCCCATGTTTCATTTCCTGCCCTTTCTCTGCACACTTTCTACTTCTCTACCCTGTTTACCAAGGCTCCTACATCATAGCCTCCTCTTTTTCTGGCAGCAATTGTACTTATTTTCTCATAGCAATACTGCCAGAGAAGATACAGAGAAAGAATCTGAGTTATCAGGAGGAGAAAATTCATCTGGGTTACTTCAAAAACCTCACCCCATGTTACACAAATTGATGAGTGAGTGTGTACATGCACATGCATGTGTGTGTGTGTGTGTGATCACTTTTGGAATGCTTTAGAAATTCCTCAGTAACATTTTCATGTACACTCGAGTATTGTTTTCTATAACATTCAAGCAAAGCATAAAGTTACAGATCTTTTTCTTTGTAAATAGAATATAAGCTTCTCACGCAGAACGCATGCAATATTCTGTAAGGTAAAACTTGAGAAATCATTATAGATAGCTTAAAAGTGTTCTTCCTTTGAAACATAGCACTTGTGGGCAAAGTGGGCAAACCTTAGGAAAAGGTTGAGGAAATTCATCAGTGTGAAAAGACAACTGTTTTATTTGGTCTAAAATGAAGTAACATTTTATAGGACTGAACTTCAGTTTCCTGAAAGTTATAATGAAAACAAATGATTGACTCATTTTATGCTTTCTATAATATGAAAGTAAAAACCTCCCTATCTGAGTTAGCCTTTTCTGGTTTTGTAACCAAAAGCTCTAGCTGAGAGTAGACTTGAGTATTTTCTTTTAAAAAAAAAAAAAAACCTTGAAAGACTGGGTACTCAGAGGTGACTGGGAGCAGGGGGCAGGGAAACACTACTATTTTAATATTGTGAACATTCTATCAAGTTCTCCAAATGGAAGATTAACTTGAACCACATGGTCAGATTGCTTTTGATTTGGGGGGGAAAAAGGGACTTTGGTGGGTCTTTTGTGATGGTGAAACCAAAAAGAATATTATTCTTTTTTTTTTTTTTTTTTTTTTTTTAGAATATTATTCTATAATGGGATATTCAAAGTAGTTAGGAAGCAAACAGCTCTACCTAACAATGTAAAAGTCTGTCCTCATTCTAGGCCCTACTGTTTCTCTGAAGACGATTATGTTTCCTGAAGGCAGCCTTTGAACTGGAGGTTAGGAGTGGTGGATGAGAGAGAAAATAGATCTGTCTCTCACTGGACTCAAAAGACTTTGGGGCAACTAAACTCCAGGCAGGAAGCCCATGAGCAAAGGCACTTTTCGTTCAAGGACGCCAAGTGTTCCCTGCGCCATGTTGGCAGACCATGTAACATCCCCGTTCCATCCTATTCTGTCCCTATCGTCACATCCCAGGTGCCCTCATAGAAGGACATGGCCCTTACACTTTAGAAGAAGCCCTAAGAAGTCGCCTGTTCTTTGCTTGTTCTTCCTCTGCTGTCATTCCTTTCTGTGCCCATCATTTGTCTGTGAAGTGTCGTTAAACGCGACAGCAGGGTCTTAGCTGAGCCTTGGTGGCTTTGTCCTGTCAGGGTGAATCAGCAACAGTGTGGAGAAGCCAGAAGATACAGAGAAAGAACTTGAGTTACCATGAGGAGAACCAGAAGATGACTGGTTGAAGGGACTCTAAACTGGAATAAATTGGTAGAAGCATTCTTTGGATCAAAAAAATACTGGACTTCCAAAAATCAAATAGGATACCAGCTCCAACTATTCTTTTTTTTTTAATAGTACTACTCTTATTGCTAAAACTATTCTTTTTTCTTTTAAATTTTTTATCAAAGTATAACTGATGTATAATATTATATGTTACAGGTAGACATTACAGTGATTCAAAATTTTTAAAGGTTATATTCCAGTTATAGTTATTATAAAATATTGACTATATTCCCTGTGTTGTACAATATATCCTTGTAGCTTATTTTATACATAATGGTTTGTACCTCTCAATCCCTTCTCTCTATATTGCCCCTCCCCCTTCCCTCTCCCCACTAGTAACAACTAGTGTGTTCTCTAAATGTGTGAGTCTGTTTCTTTTTTGTCATATCCACTTGTTTTTTGTATTTTTTTAGATTCTACATATCTTAACTGCAGAGAGGTGTGATTCCCCAGAGGTTGGAGAAGCCACACATTTGGGTGATAGTTACAAGGAACAGAGGTACACTGGGCAGACATGAAATACTAGGAATCTGTGGTGTTGGCCTGATGGGTCCCCTCTCTGTACCTCTCATTGTTCTCTGCCAGAGAAGCCACTGGTATCACTGCTACTGGGATCCTGGTCACCTTATACTGAACAGCTAGGAGTGGAGGGATGAAAAAAACTTGGGGGATACCGCCATTCAGAACCACAGCTTTGCTCTCTTCTGATCTGAATCCTTCCCTTTGAGCATTAATACTTCTCAGCAACTTTCATTGTCTACGCTTCTTTTTGGAGGTTCCTCTTCGTCCTCCTACCACTACTTGAATGATCTTCTGCATTCTCCTCAGTCCAAATTGCAAAGGATAGCATCAGATTGAGGCAATTAATCTCTCCTATTAAGAAGAGAGAGCAACAGCCTACGTCATATCTTGCTGATGTATGGTTAGGCTATTCTTCTGTCAGGTGTCCACACTTCTCTGGAGAGTATAAAGGGCAACCTAGCATCGTTTCCAAGAGCAGGGAATCGTGAATTAGGGATATTGGGCACCAGGCTGGTAAAATCCTTAAAGAAACAAATGCACATTCAAATACCTAAGAAAATGGCTTTGGTGAAAACATACACAATGCAGTGAAATATGTTTCTGCTAAAGGTCATGAAATCAAAGAAAGAGGTTCAAACACCTGTCACCACTACCGACCACGCTTACAGATGGGATTAAGCCAGCGTGGCAGCCAGAAAGTCAAGTCTCTTACTGTTCAGGTCAAATTCCTAATATGTGATTCATTGATGAGCTTTGTCTTTCTGAAATAAGGAAAACACTGCTCAGTTCTTCTTCTGCTTTTTATAATAAAGCATGCAGCTGTGGGTTTTATTACTTCTGAAAGAGAAAGCATACTGCGTGAAATAGTAAACCACAGTATGATTGTCCCTTGATAACCTATATGCCAGGGAGGCCGCAGTTTATTTGTCCAAATATTGATGAAAGGCTAAATTTTTATTATGCACAAACCAATTTAAACTGTGCTTAAAATGAATAAAGAAGAAAAGTCATCTCTGCTTGCACAACTACACAACTATATGGTTTTCAGCAATCTCTGAATGTTTCTTCCTTTCAAATTCCCTTGGAACATAGCTATTTTTATATTATGTATAGGTAGATTTTGTTTTTCCCTGGGAATCTAAGGAATAAAATTAAAGTCAAGTTTTGACTTCTTTCCATCCCAACGTCAGACAATACCCTCAATAAAAATGGCTTACTGGTGAAAGAGGCTCACAATCAATATTGCAGGGACCTATTTCATCAAGCCCCTGGTTCCCGGCCACGGTACTTCTCCTCTCCTTGCACTTAGAGCCGTTTTACACCCTTGCATAGACTCAGCCATTTCTCAGTTCCAAAGGCCCTTGGTGGGAAGAGTTTGAGGACAGCCACACCACACTGGAGGGGCCGGCTTCAAGACACACTCACTGTTCCTCCATCTCAGAGTTTGGGCACAGTGCTCCTGATGGGTTTTCCTGGTTTCTGAAACCTAGAATTAAAAACAACTTTCTGGAAATTAGCTCTGTGACTTGGAAACAGGTCACTGAACTTTCAAAGGATTCCTCTTCCATTTTTGACATCAGTGTGTCTTCCCAGGACATCCAGGACTCCTTTCTGCTTCCCGGGTTCGTAATTACAGCACGATCAATGTAATGGAGCAGCGTGATATCCTGTGGACTGGTGAGATGGCTAAGGCGCCCATGAGCCAAATCAGGAGCCAGCAAACTATGGCCTGCAGGTCAAATCCGCCCCTGCAGCCTGTTTTCGTAAAGCTTGCACGCTAAGAGTGGTTTTTACTTTGTCGAGTTGTTAAAAAAAAAAAGGAAGAAGAAGCACATGCAACAGAGATTATATGTGGCCCACACAGCCTAAAACGTTTACTCTTTGGCCCTTTACAGGAAAAGTTAGCCAATCCCTGAACTAAATTACCACACAGAGCCAGAGAGTTGATATAGCCAGTTGTCCTCTGCTGCCCCCTGCTACTTAAAAGGAAAGTGCATCTGTGGTCTCTTGGTGTATTTCATTTCAAACAAAAATTTGCCAACTTGACAATTCCACATCAGGCGTCAGGATCTGTGTGCCCTGGCTTCAGAAAATAAACAGCTTCTGTTGGAATCACCCTCTCATTAAGTTTCTGATAATCCATTGATATTGTTCCCAAGACCCATCAATCTTCTCACTGGTCAAACAGGAGATCTTAATGAGGATGGGAGGGGGGGGATTTGGGAATGTAATAGGAATTATTATCCCTGCCTTTCTCAAGCGTTTGATATTAACACTCATCTCTACAACCCCTCTAGGTATGTGGCATGGCTTAAGTTAACTATTATGGCAGCATCTTAGCACAGAAGTTTTCTCTCGCCCATCCAGAGCCTTCATGCTATGCAACAGGAAGCTAGTACACACATGCTGATGAGTAAGTCTATTCCAACTACCATGTACATATGGAAACTGGGAAAGTAATCACAGAACAAATCAGCAGGAGACCCATGTTGACGCACTGTGAGGTAAACGCAAACCAAATTTCCATTTATACTCCCTAACCTCAATAAGTCCCCTCTGAGTAGGGAACCACACTGGCCATTTCTGGGTCCTCTGGAATGAATATTAGCTACCGCTCATGTCAATAATCCCACAAAGATCTTGGTGGTTCCTCTCCCCTGGCCATAGCCATTTTCCTGACAGATGAATGCAGGTCCTTTTCAGGAGAATGCAAAGAAGATGAACAGTGCTTGTGGCACTATCACAGGGTACATTCACTTATGGGCTGTGGGTCTATGAACCAGTAAAGGGCTGTCACTCATAATTATAGTTACTCAGGTCACCTAGAGCTTTTGTTTTGGTGTCAGTTTATGCAGATCAAGGAGGATGGTAATAGATCTGCATATTTCTTTCAGTTCTAGGCACCTCTTATACAGTTAACCACTGTCAAACATCCCTAACATTCAAAACCTGTGATCACTGGTCCAGCCCTGCTGCCTGTTATGGTAACCAAACCCATTTCACCTCTGTCTTGGGTCCTATCATTGTGCTGTCCCTTGAACTTTGCCACCTGGGACCCCCATCACCCCCAGAGAAATCAGGGAGCCCTTTTCTTTGACAGTAGCTCCTACCATCAGAGGACAGCCACTCTGACTCTTTTCAAGGTATTTTTTTTATTTTATTGAGGTATAGTTGATTTACAATGTTGTGTTAATTTCTTCTGTACAGCAAAGTGACTCAGTTATACATATATATATTCTTTTTCATATTCTTTTCCATTATGGTTTGTCACGAGATATTGAATATAGTTCCCTGTGCTATACATCAGGACCTTGTTGTTTATCCATCATTTGCAGCAACGTGGATGGAGCTAGAGATTATCATATGAAGCAAAGTATGTCAGAAAGAGAAAGACAAATACCATATGCTATCACTTATTTGTGGAATCTAAAATACGATATAAATCAACATATCTACAAAACAAAAACAGACTCACAGATACAGAGAACAGACTTGTGGTTGCCAAGGGGGAGGGGGAGGGAAGGGAAGGAATGGGAGTTTGGGATTAGCAGAGTCGAACTATTATATATAGTATCAAGGTATTTCTTTTTTTTTTCAATATCTTTATTGGAGTATAATTGCTTTACAATGGTGTGTTAGTTTCTGCTTTATAACAGAGTGAATCAGTTATACATATACATATGTTCCCATATCTCTTCCCTCTTGCGTCTCCCTCCCTCCCATCCTCCCTATCCCACCCCTCTAGGTGGTCACCAACCACCTAGCTGATCTCCCTGTAAGGTATTTCTTGATGAAGGTAGTACCTCACTGAAGGAAGGTCCTTTAGTCTCTCTTGGGAGACATGACTAGGTGTAGATGAGTGATTTTTCACATCGTAAAGAAACCCCAATATTTCCTTATCTTTACATCCATTTCTCTACATTATCCCACGAAATTTCTGGCATCATAGCTTAAGCATTGGCTATGGCTGTTGGTATGGCTATGGGTATGATAGCTATTGGCTACCATACCCACATTTCCACCAAACATTCTGAGCTGCTCAAGTGAGCATATTAAACTTAGAATATCTGGCAAGTGCACCCAATGCAAAATAATCAACCGGATCTAAAATTAAGCTTCTTGGTCTGACACCCTTAGAATCCATTCCCACACATATTGCAGGTTTTTGCCATCGCAAATGAGCAAAATCTTGTGGTTCTTTCTGTTGTATAAAGCTTTCCCTCCAGCTTTGACTGTGTTTGCCACCACACCAGCACGCTGGGCTTTGATTCTGCCTACAGATCTGAAGGTAATGCTGGGGTGTAGCGCTCGGGGAGGGCTGGCATTCCTGCTGACTGAACTCCCTCAGGTGAAGACATCACAGAGCCTTCTGGCAAGAAAGGAGCAGCCTCATGAAACAGGAAGCAAGTTTGCTTCTGCTTTCAAGGAATACTGGGTGGAATGTGGGCTTTTAAGGTACTCGGAGACATAAGAATCTACCAAATTCCCTATTTGTTTTCTGGTCCCATTCTTTCCCCCAAATACCCTCTTGTCCACATGAGAGATGCAAAGTTTATGAATTCCCCCTACATTGTGGTTCAGAAACTCAAAGGATCTGCCTCTGTTTCTATCTTCTGGCTCTGTCAGTTCAACAGCTACAAGACAGAGGAGAATCCTACAGGCAGCCGTGGAAGTTCTCTGATTCTCTGACCATACCTTAATCAGAACACTTTAAATCTCATGTTATCATTTTTCCTTTACATTCTATGGAACAGATAGAAAAATCCACCCCACATCCCCACAACGGTCCTTACATCCTTTTTCCTCCCATAATGACCAGCATCACTGAAGCCACCAAAACCTTGTCATTGATAGGTCTCCTGTTCTATACAACCCCAGGTGATGATTTAAGTTAATACACCACCAGTATGCGCCCGTGTCTATCTTATGATACTAGTGGAATCTTAGCTGCCTTTATTTCAAACTGGTGAGCTAACCAATCTTAGAGTCTCATCTCTTTGAGAGTCTGTTGTTTACGATCACAGTAGCCAGTAAATACCCTGCGAGGGTTCAATTATAGAGAACAAAACCTACTCCAGATTGTGTCAGCAGAAAGGAATCTGTTTTACAGGATATTACATGGCTTATAAAACTGTTTATAAACTGAAGAGAATTTAGTCTGATCTTCCAGATAAAAAACTCGTAAGTCATGATGCAGAACTGCTGTTGCCCTGGCCATAATCAGGAAGCTGCCTGATGAAGCAAGAAGTCATGATGACAGCTGCTAGCTCAAGATCAAATCACTTCCACTTCAATCTGCACCGGCAAAAATAGGAGCCTCATGCCACATTCCCTCCACTCTTATTTCAGTTCTGGATTCTGGTCTTATGTAAAGGCATCTGGTTGGCAGAACATAAATCACATCCAGAAATGTGGGAAATGTGGATTTTAGCTCACCAGCCTCTGCAGTATAGGAAGCCACACTAGAAAGAGGTGGGAATTGGTTTTGAACAAGCCAGTCTGCAATATCCATCGCAGTACTTTTCTGGCGGGGGCGGGTGTGTGTGTGTGTGTGTTGTTGGGGGGGGGGGTCCCGTGATTGGAGCTCTGCTACCTGCCGAAGGGATCTCCTGATGCCCACCTGCCTGTCTCTCTACATTCCGTATATTGGCTGCTCCTAGATTGTTCATGTCCATCTATTAGACAGATACCCTCCCCCCAACTATTTACTATTAAAACTCCTCCTCTATATGAACTACTTTCCTGGACTATTATTATCTGCTTCTCCTTGTCATACTCTTTCCACGCAGTATATTGCTTACCGGGTTGACCTTTCCTTCCCTTATTGCTTCCTTCTTCATTACACCCACCGAACAGAAGGACCCAAGACTCTAACATACCCAATGCAGGCAACTTGGACACGTTGCAGCCAATCTCATGATATACTGATAAAGGCTTTTTAATGGCATCACTCTGGATTACTATTCCAAATTCTCAAAGAGGTCCATATCATCTCTTAGGAACAGCCTAACAGCAATATTAACATTTATCAAGCTCATATCTAGAAACCAAATAATACCTTACATCTTCCTTTTAAATCAGGTACATGTACAAGACAGTGTACTATTTCTGATTCAAATATTTCCTCTTATTCCCAAAAGAACATTAATTATGCTGATCCGTCATCTGCTGGTAACCAGATTTACCTTAATGAGTTCATCTCATTTCTTCTAAACCGCTTGACTCTGGAGGCTTTATGTTTGAACTTACAGTTTTTGTGAAGAATCTAGTACAAAATGAATTATGTAGCTTCTTTTTGCACATAGTTAGATTTCATAAAGTTTTTTTCTATCGCTGAATCACACAAAGATCACCTTTACCGTCACTACCCAATGACCTTTCTATACTGGTCACAACAGAATTTAAAAGGAGCTCATTGAAATGGTACCTTTGTCCAACTGTGTTGAATCTTCCTAATTACTGGCCCATTACAGAATCTTGATCTTGTTTATAGTTTATATCACGTTGAATATAGTTTGAGGAGAGAGCTCTGTTTTATTTCTATTCGAAATTTTTGTTGAATTATTACTTGTACCACCAATAAAATAGACATTTGGTTCTAAAACAGTCATTATCTATTTCTTGGAGCTTACATATCCAGTGTGTAGTTCCAAGGTTTCTATCTTTGATGAGTTAGGAAATTGGTTTTGTGTAAGTGTGTCTGACACGTCTGATTCTAAAAATAAATTGTGGATTGCTCCCAGGGTAGCCTTTAGAAATTACATAATTTTCACAAGTTATTATCACTCAGAATTTCTCTTTCCATGCTGTTTGAGAAATCAACACGTTGTCTCCCCCACTATCACCACCACCCCTAAGTCATTCTTTTTTCTTTTAAGGGACACGTTAATTGACTGTCTTTCTGACCAGGAGTAATAGACACCCAAGCCCACCCCATGTACTTTCAAACCTTTAAAAACAGACATTTCTCTTTGTTCTGAATTCTTTTTTAAGTTGTTGCCGCACTCTTTCAAGGCAAAAGCAAACCACGTGACAAATATGTTTCCAACCAGGTCCGCACGCACGTGGTTACTGAGGTGTGCCACAGAGGGCACAATCGATGGCTTCAGTTCTCCACAGCTTGTCTCTGTGATCCATGGATTATTGCAGCTGGGCTAATTATGTAGCAATTTATATTGATTGTTTAGAGCAGCAGTGGTGAATCCTAGTAACCAAACTCGACGTACTAAGATTTTCTTCTTCTCGGGCTGTACAGACTAAAGATACACCTTGTGAACTTTCATATTTTTTAGGTGTCCACAATTACATGTGGTTTCAACAAACCAGATAGGGAACTTAGCTTTCTTAGCGCTTATAGCTTTAAAGTGGGACTTATAGACTAAGGTGCAAGTGACCAAAACTTTTCTTACGACTTTTCAATTATTATCCTAATTTTTCCTCTTAAAATAAAAGTAAGTGCAGAGATTATCCATGCCGTTAATTTTATATATGAGCAAGCTGGGTCAGTCGATATCGTTGTGCTTATAGAGTTGATTGAATATCAAATAGACCTTAAGCCTTTTTTTTTTTTTTTTTTTTTCCCCCCGGTACGCGGGCCTCTCACTGTTGTGGCCTCTCCCGTTGCGGAGCACAGGCTCCGGACGCGCAGGCTCAGCAGCCATGGCTCACGGGCGCAGCCGCTCCGCGGCATGTGGGATCTTCCCGGACCAGGGCACGAACCGAGACCCCTGAATCAGCAGGCGGACTCTCAACCACTGCGCCACCAGGGAAGCCCAAGCCTTTTTTTTTTCACATTAAAACATTGAACTAGATGGAGCCTCCAGGCTCTAATTAGCTCACGTTTAAGAGTCAATTTTTGAGTGATTTCTCGGTTTTGAAGAATAAGTCTTTTCAACTAGAAGAGGAGGAAAATTTTCACACATGAGGGTAGTGTCCTTTATAACTATAGCTCACCAGTGACTGGACTGTTGTTATATAGGGGTGTGTGTGTGTGTGTGTGTGTGTGTGTGTGTGTGTGTTCAAATCGCTAAGGAACAGCCACTGATGTTTTAAAGACAAGTACAATAGTTTTCTAAAAGGAAAACATTACAAAAGACTATTGATTGGCAAGTTGTAGGTGACTTCAGCTGCTCTTGAATTACTGAAAATAAGCAATGGTCCATTTGCTCTTTAGTTAAAATAAATGAAGTGCTTCCGACTCATGAATGCTGCAATAAAAGGTCAAAATCTTTTATTCCCATCTCAGGAGCAATGTCTCTAAAAGACACTGTGCCCTATGCCTTTGCTAAGCTAAACAGCTAAAGGAATAGCAATTTTTAATTATAGGATACAAGGCTTTTCTAAAGACCTTATTATGACTTTGGGACATTAAAAAGCCAGTTCACCAACAAGACACAAAAGCAGGAGAGACATGAGTGAAAATGTCAATTAAAATGTTACATAGGAATTCATTTAACAGTACACAAATGAAAGAAAATGAGTTGTATGTCTTTTTCAGAAAAATTTAATACCTTAATTTTGTTTGCTTTCCTTATTTGTGTTTTATTTGTTTAAATACATGAATGTGCACTTCTTTTTGTTACACTTACAGAAATTGCTACTGGAATGGCCTGTGGTTTGGGTAAAGTAATACAAGATTTAAGTGTGAAATTCTGATTACAGTTATAGATTAGGTATTTCACAGAGAAAGATAAAATGTTTTTAAACTCATTGGGTTACCGCTGGTGACTTTGAATTTCAGGATGATATAACAGGTAAGGAAAAGTATTCTGCAGGATAGAGTCCACCACTGAATTTTTTTATGGTACTTGCAATATTTCTATTTACAGCAGTATTAACACTCATCTAGAAAATTCCAAAAAGCATTTTAATTAAAAATATCTACTCATAGATATTTAGTATTAATATTTTGGTGGATTTGATTGCAATATTCAGTGGTTAAGAGCATGGAATCTAGAGCCAGTTCAAATTACTACTCTGGCATTTATAAGCCTTGAGACTTTGGGCAAGTACCTTAACTGCTTTTTGACTCAGTTTCCATATCAATAAAATGGGCATAATAGAGATAATTCATGAAGTCATTGAGACAATTAAATGAGGTAATACACCTAAAAAGCTTAGGAAAAATTCCTCATATATAGTAAAAGTGTAATATATAGCTTTTTTATTGTTAAAGTTTTCCCTTTCATATGTTTCCTTTTATATATTGATTTATTATGTTTGAGGGCATCACTAACTTTAAAAAAAGATTCATGAAACTTCTGGAAATTTTGGAAAATATGGACAAAAATTTAAAAATAAAACTATACTTGTTATTACATTATCAGTCATAACCACTGTTAATATCTGGGTATACAGTCAAAAACCATCTCTGCTCATGATAGATCCCAAATACTCCAGTGAGATTTAAAAACTTATAGAATACACAGAAATAAATTTAACAACAGTAGTGGAAGACTTGTACACTAAAAATTATAAATATTGCTGAGGGAATTTCTAAATGATTGGAAAGATGTTCCATCTACATTAATTGAAATACTCATTAGTCATAAGATGACAATTGTCCCCAAATTGCCCTACAGATTCAAGATAATATCTATTAAAATTCCAGTCTTTTTTTTTTTTTGGCAGAAACTGATGAGATGAAACTAACACAATGTTGTAAATCAACTCTATTTCAATTAAAAAATCATAGGATTGTATGCTTTAAACAGGTGAATTATGTGATATGTAATATATGCCTCAGTAAAGTTACATGGAAAAATATTCTAATTGATTCCATCCTCAGCAATGTATCTCTGTGTCTCAAGAACAGTGCATGGTCTACGTATTACATACAAAGAAGCATCATTGGAGCTCATTAAAATTATTTATTTCTAAGTCACCCACTAGAAGTTCTATAGGTAAGACACAGAAATCTACACTTTTAGCAAGGTCCCATATAATTAGTATTTAATAAATTCTTAATCACACTATATCAGAGAATTACTGTGCTAAAAGTAATGTAACAAATGGCATCACTGGCCAGAACAAAGCAAAAATCTAAACAACAGATGGTCAGTGAAACAAAAGGATTAGTTTATGAATGTGAAGGCAGGCCAGGGTGAATAATCAAGAAGGTAGAACTCCTTGAGGATATATGGTTTGAGGTGAGATCTGAAATATGAATAGGACAGAATAAGGAGAATAGAGCATTTCAGGCCCACCAACAGTTGGAACATGATAATTAGTTATGTTTTAGAAAAGATCTATACAGCTTTTGGCTGCAGAGGGTATAACCTGCCCTGGGCCCACAGCTGTATCCTGTAAATAAAGAGCTAGTTTGTTGCTGAGGAGAGATGCATTCTGATGGAGGGTGGGGTACCATCAGGACCTGTAGGAATATTAAGATTACATGAAAGTTCTAACAATAATAAAGCCACATGGATATCAAGATGACAGATACACCTAGATTTTAATTGTTTTAATCATTCACATCATTTTCCAAAAATTTCTGAAGGTATGATATACATACCATATAATTCACCCATTTTAAGTGTGCAATTCAATAATTTTTTAATAGATCTACCAAGTTGTGCAACCATCATTATAATCTAATTTTAGAATATTTTCATCACACCAGTAATATGTGTGTGCTTATTATTTCGTATCATCACACATTTAGGAGTATGACTTCTTTCACTTAGAATAATGTTTATGAGGTTCATTCATGTCGTATCACATAACAGTACTTCATTTCTTTTTATTGCTAAATAGTATCCATTGTATGAATATACCACATTTTCTTTATTCACCAGTTGAGGAACATCTGCACTGTTTCCACTTTTTGGCTGTTGTGGATAATGATGCTATGAACATTTACATGCACTTTTTAAAACATGGATATATGCTTTCATTCACCCAGGATAGATATCTAGGCATGAAATTGCTGAAATGTATGGTAAATTTAACTTTATTGAAAAAAACCTGCCAAACTGTTTTTAAATTAGTCATATCATTTTACATTTTCATCAGGAATGTAGGTTTTCTAACTCCCACATCCTTGTCAACATTATTTGTTGTCTTTTTTTTTTTTGTCTTTTTGATTATAGCCATTCTAGTGGGTATGAAATGGTACTCACTATGGTTTTAATTTGCATTTCTCTACTGATTAATGATGTTAAGAATCTTTTCATGTGCTGTTGGCCATTCAGATATTTTCTTTGGTGGAATGTCTATCCAAATATTTTGTCTATTTTTAGTTGGGCTGTTTTGTAAAATTATTATTTAAGTATAAGAATTATTTGTATTTTCTGAATACACATCCTTTATCAGATATGATTTATAAACATTTTCTCCCCACCTCTGGCTTGTCTTTTCATTTTCACAATGGTGTCTTTTGAAATACAAAAGTTTGGGAACTTGATGAGGTCCAATTTATTATTCTTTACTTTCATGGATCATGCTTTTGGTATCATACCCAAGAAACCTTTGCCTAACCCAAGTTATCAAGATTTTCTCCTATATTTTCTTCTAAAAGATTTTTTTCAGCTCTTACATTTATGACCCTGATCCATTTTGAGTAAATTTTTGTGTATGGTGTGAGGTAAGGGTCTAATTCCATCTTTTTCATGTATATCCAATTGTGCCAGCATAATGTGTTGAAAAGATTATCCTTTTCCCCAATGAATTGCCTCAGCACCTCTGTGGAATATCAGTTTAACCACAAACAGAAGGGTTTATTTTGAGACTCTTAATTCTGTTCCATTTTTCTACAGTCTGTTCTTATGCCAGTACCACATTATCTTGATATCTGTATCTTTATAGTAAATTTTCAAATTAGGAATAAACTTCCTTCAATTTAATTTTTTTAATTGTTTGGCTATTCAGGATCTTTTCACTTATTTATCATTGACATTTAGTTATTAAACAGATAAGTGCTCTTAAAGTTTCATTTATCTGTCAGTTTTTTAAGTCACCAGAGTGCTGTGTTGTTCACA
Source organism: Orcinus orca (assembly GCF_937001465.1). Classification (NCBI taxonomy): domain Eukaryota; kingdom Metazoa; phylum Chordata; class Mammalia; order Artiodactyla; family Delphinidae; genus Orcinus; species Orcinus orca. Next base: position 24,946,293 of record NC_064562.1, read on the forward strand.
TATCAGCAAAGATGAGAAAAAGCAAACTTTATTTTTGAGGCACAGTGATAGACTGGCAACTCTAGGGGTATGGCAATGTACATGAAGGACCATATGTGAGTGTGATATATTTTATTTTGTAAAATCGTATATATTTAGTACCATGTCATTGAGAAAACAGTAAAAAAATACTTCTGGTAAACACACGGATATGAAATGCTATGGCAGAAGTAATCTCAATTCAGTCATTTTCTTGTTGCTTCCTAATCTTTCTCATAGCATAAAGATGTTTTCCATATATTGTAGAGGATAACATTACAAAAGACGGGCATACATCATTTTATTGCACTTTATTGCTCTTCACAGATATTGTCCGTTTTTTTTTTTTTGACAAATTGAAGGTTTGTGGAAATCTGCATCAAACAAGTCTATTGGTTGCCATTTTTCCAACAGTATTTGCTCACTTCGTGTTTCTGTGTCACATTACGGCAATTCTTGCAATATTTTAAAACTTTTTCATTATTATTATATTTGTTGCAGTGATCTGTGATCAATGAGCTTTGATATTATAATTATTTGTTTTGTATTTTTTAATTAAGGAAGGTACATTTTTTAGGCATAACGCTATTGCACAGTTAATATACTACACTATAGCATAAATATAACTTTTATATGCACTGTGAACCCCAAAACTTTGCGTTCATTTTATTGTAACATTCACTTTATTGCCATGATCTGGAACCAAACCCACAATATCTCCAAGGTCTGCCTCTACTGTCATTGTTTTGGGGCACCACAAACCATGCCCATGTAAGATGGCGAACTTAATAAGTGTTGTATGTGTTCTGACTGCTCCACTGAAGGACCATTTCCCCATCTCTCTCTCTCTCTCTCTCTCTCTCTCTCTCTCTCTCTCTCCTTGGGCCTCCCTATTCCCTGAGACACAACAACATTGAAGTTAGGCCATTAACCAAATGGCACCAACGGTTCAATTGAAAAGAAGAGTCAAACATTTCTCACTTTAAAACAAAAGCTAGAAATGATTAAGCTTAGTGAGGAAGGCATGTCAAAAGTTGAGATAGGGGCTTCCCTGGTGGCGCAGTGGTTGAGAGTCCGCCTGCCGATGCAGGGGACGAGGGTTCGTGCCCCGGTCCAGGACGATCCCACATGCCGCAGAGCAATTAAGCCTGTGTGCCACAACTACTGAAGCCCACGCGCCTAGAGCCTGTGCTCAAAAACAAGAGAAGTCACTGCAGTGAGAAGTCAGTTCACCGCAACAAAGACAGCCCCCGCTTGCCTGTGCACAGCAACGAAGACCCAACACAGCCATAAATAAATTAAATTAAATTAAATAAAAGTTAAAAGTAATAAAAACAAGTTGCATGGAAGTGATTCTATATTTGAAGAAGTCTATATTTTTCTGGCCCAACCTGCATGTTCCTTGTTTTTCATCCCAGATGTTTACTTGGTAGCTGAACATGTTTTGAAGTTTTCCTCAAAGCACAGCTGGTCCAAACAGCCCTGGCATTATATATGAATTCATTAGAAAGGCAGAATCTGCATTTTAACAAGATCCCTAAGTGATTTGTATGCCTATAGAACTATCAGAGAAGAGTGAGACACTTGGGGTTCTCCAAGGGCCATAGCCTTCTACCAGCAGTGACATCATCTAGGAACTTGTTAGCAATGCACATCCTTAGCCCTACCACAGAAGTATGGAATCAGGAACTCTGGGGTGGGGCCCAGGAACCTGTGTGTTAACAGGCCTTCTGGTTTCTGCTAAGGCTCACCAACGTTTGAGAACCGCCTGCCATCCAGGCAGATTGCCGGTAATCAGTGCAGGGGCTGTGAGTACACGGTGCAGTCAGAGGCCAGTACAACAGCAGTCGGAGGGTTGAGGAGGCTGGAGCTCTTGCCAGTTGCAATTACTTAGCTGTGTGATCTCGGGGCAGGAACTTGGCTAATTACCCGGATCTAGTTTCCTTAGTCTCAAAGAGAAAAGTGTCTAAGTTCCTTGGAGTAAAAGTCCTCAAAATGTGGTTTGTAGGGGTCCAGGTTGTTTATTGAAGGCCCAGTAGGCAATTAGTTATTATGGAGATAAATATAACAGCACATATAATAGGCAAAAATGTATTTTGCTTAAATGTAAGATATGAATGCCACAGAACTGTGATTTTGAACAATGATTTTGAAATGTAAGAGATAAATGCTACAGAGCCGTGATTCAACGTCACTGCACATGTGCTCTGAGGTCTGGGCTGAACAAAACTGATCAATTCATCTCAGTTAACGTTTAGTTAACAAGATATAGCTATTTTCTCTAATGTGTTTTCACAGCATTTACTTCTTACCATTTACATTTGTTAATCTCCCATCTTCATTGCAATTACACTATATTATAATCACAATTTATAAAAATGGTAAAAAAATATTAAAGAATAATCATAAAAACAAGTTGCAAAATTTAGAGTTAGGGAAACTTTTAAAGATCATCGAATCCAACTTTTCCACTTTATAGAAACTGAGGTCCAGAAGATGTGTACAGTGTAACTAAGGCTACACAAGTAAGCCAGTTTCATTTGATTCCAAATCCAGACTTCTTTGTATTCTCTACAGTAAAGTTGTGCTTTGTATTGTAGGCTCTTGTTCACTGTCTGGATGCTAGTCTCCTTGGAATGAGAGTCCACACCTAAATGTAGACTCAAGCCAGCACTGAGACATGCTAACTAGGCTTTCTCCCTAAGAAACAACTGGTGCAGGCCAAGCCCAGCTAAGGAATCTGGAGGTAGAGTTTTCTATTCCTCATTGTGTATTTGTAGCCATATGCATTTCTGATATGACTTTACACATATGAAGAGTGCAAACTCACATTTTTCTTTATGTAATCTAATTACAATATTCCCCATTCATTGGTAGAGTCAACTGTCCGATAATTAACCTTGGCATCTGCTATATAATCTGCTCACTATTATGGGCAAATTATGGTTGCTCACTATTTCATTATTAAAAATAAGATTAAGTGGAATAAATAAGTCAGCTTATCAAAGCTCCAGGAAGCGAGATAACATGAAAGCTATATTTCAGTAGTTGATAGAAGATATTTATCTTTCAGTTTGAATCTTTTAATTTTTAAGTTTAAAGTAGGTACTTATAGTGAGTGATGAGGCAAAAGGACGATATGAAGGTTTGACTGTCATAACAGATCTTCAATGCTTGAGCAGAGCCTTTGTTAAACATCTGTTAAAAACAACCATCGATGGAGCAAAATATGATACATTTTCTGTCTGTGCTTCATTTTACTCTAGATCTATAATAAAGTCAAGTGGAATGTTGAACATCAAGATACAATTCTATCATGACAATAAAAGAAGACTTGGGAGATTTCATTTTCTGCATGGATTTAGATTTTCAACACAAACCATGTAATTTCTTAGCCTTCCATTGTGAAGATGCAGGCAGTGAAATAATCTGCTTGACTTTCTCCTGGCACATCTCTCTAAAGCCCAAAACTAAGGATGCTAAGCCCTTTCCTTTCAATGTCTTCCTACCCTAGTCTCTGGAATCAGTATAATTCCTATTTGGGAACTACTACAGCATTTCTATATTAGATCATTAGCCTAAAATCAAGGTAAACTTTCCTTAGCCATTCATTAGAATATCAAGTTTGAAAACAGGGAATTTTTCTGTCTTGCTTAACCCTGTGTGTATTCTGCCCTAATTTTTGCCACATAGTGTGTGCCCTATAAATATGTCCTGAAAGAGGGAAATTAAAGAACAAGTAAATGAATGAACTAGTGGCTTCTCTGGTGTCCTTGTTGAGCTCTAAGCACCTCGCCCTTCTTGTAACTGAATTCAAATTAGTGAATCGATATTGCCTGATGTTTCTGAGGTTTTGCCTTGCTTGGCAGTGGTCCCAGGAATATGAGCAATGCTCCTGAACTATGGTCCCATGGTTGAGTTCTTCCCCCGACTGCGTCCTCATCTCCCTTGTGCCAAACAAATTTTGATTTCCCACCTACTGCTTCTTTCAGACTTCATGACACCATGCTCCACGCATCTACTAGGAGAGTCACACATGAATTTTTTCTGTGCATCCCTAACCCAGACCTTCTTTCTGCTTCCCCAATCACCATATTCTTCTCATGATCGTTTTTTGGTAGTGGAAAAAAGAAAGAGTTGTCAAGCTGGTGTGTGATTATGAACAATTTTGTGCTGGAGTATTTGAAAAGCCGGCGTGTTTTTCTTAAAGCAATACCTACACCTCACTGAATGTTACAAATGATTAGGAGTTTGGTGTTTATCTTTCTGCTTTTTCTGTTCTATAAATATCATAAAAGGCAGAAAGAAGAATGATGATGACCAATTTGTAGTTAGGAAAGCTCAACCAAGGGTCAGGTGTGGATGGTATAAGAACAGGGTTACTCTCAGCCGATCTGTTGCAACCCTATATTTATTATCTCCAGACACACTCTGAGTCATGGTCAAACTTGAATGAAATGTACTGATTAGTGATGAATATAGTACTGAGCTAGGGTCCAAGACAGACCAGGGGCAACTAGTGCCAGCTTATCAGCACTGGTTATAAAAAACATACAGGGACTTCCCAGGTGGTGCAGTGGTTAAAAGTCCGCCTGCCAATGCAGGGGAACCGGGTTCGAGCCCTGGTCTGGGAAGATCCCACGTGCCGTGGAGCAACTAAGCCCTTGCGCCACAACTATAGAGCCTGTGCTCTAGAGCCTGCAAGCCACAACCACTGAGCCCGTGTGCCACAACTACTGAAGGCTGTGTGCCTAGAGCCCACGCTCCACAACAAGAAAAGCCACCACAATGAGAAACCTGCGCACCACAACCAAGAGTAGCCCCTGCTCGCGGCAACTAGAGAAAGCCCACATGCAGCAACGAAGACCAAACACAGCCCAAAATAATTTAATTAATTAATTAATTATTTTTAAAAGTTAGAGTAAGACGTGGAGAACACCTTCCTCCCCACAAATACATCAGAAATACATCTACATGTGGAACAACTTCTACAGAACACCTACTGAATGCCAGCAGAAGACATCCGACTTCCCAAAAGGCAAGAAACTCCCCATGGACCTGCAAAGGGCAAAAGAAAAAAGAAAAACCAGAGGCAAAAGGATAGGGACGGGATCTGCACCAGTGGGAGGGAGCTGTGAAGGAGGAAAGGTTTCCACACACTAGGAAGCCCCTTCGCGGGCGGAGACTGCGGGTGGTGGGGGCGGAAGCTTCGGAGCCATGGAGGAGAGCGCAGCAACAGGGGTGCGGAGCAAAGCAGAGAGATTCCCGCACAGAGGATCGGTGCTGACCAGCACTCACCAGCCCGAGAGGCTTGTCTGCTCACCCGCCGGGGCGGGCGGGGGCTGGGAGCTGAGGCTCGGGCTTCAGAGGTCGGATTGCAGAGAGAGGACTGGGGTTGGCGGCGTGAACACAGCCTGAAGTGGCTAGTGCACCACAGCTGGCCGGCAGGGAGTCTGGGAAAAAGTCTGGATCTGCTGAAGAGGCAAGAGACCATTGTTTCGGGGTGCATGAGAAGAGGGGATTCCTTCCCTGTCTGCCCACAGAAGGCAGGGCACCACCTAAATGAGCTCCAGAGACAGGCAGGAGCAGCAGCTATCAGCGCGGACCCGAGACAGCCATGAGACGCTAAGGCTGCTGCTGCCGCCACGAAGAAGCCTGTGTGCGAGCACAGGTCACTATCCACAGTCCCCCCTCACACACGGGAACCTCTGCAGCCCGCCACTGCCAGGGTCTCATGATCCAGGGACAATTTCCCCAGGAGAAGACACAGCGCGCCTCAGGCTGTTGCAACATCATGCTGGCCTCTGCCGCCGCAGGCTCTCCCTGCACTCCGTACCCCTCCCTACCCTCCACCCCCAGCCCCCAGCCTGAGTGAGCCAGAGCTCCCTAATCAGCCGCTGCTTTAACCCCGTACCCTCTGGGTGGGAACAGAAGCCTGTGGGCAACCTACATGCAGAGGCGGGGCCAAAAGCAAAGCTGAACCTGAGGAGCTGTGCGAACAAAGAAGAGAAAGGGAAATTACTCCGAGCAGCTGCAGGAGCTGCAGATTAAATCCCCACAATCAACCTGATGTACCCGGCATTTGTGGAATACCTGAATAGACAACGAATCAACCCAAAATTGAGGCGATGGACTTTGGGAGCCACTGTAGACTTGGGGTTTGCTGTCTGCCACTGACTTGTCTCTGACTTTTATGTTTATCTTAGTATAGTTTTTAACGCTTGTTATAACTGGTGGATTTGTTTATTGTTTTGGTTCCTCTCTTCTTTTTTATTACCTTTATTATTTTAATATCTCAAAAAAGTTTTTATTCTAATTATTTTATTTATTAAAAAAATTTTTTTTTCTTTCTTTTTTTCTCCCAATTCTGAGCTGTGTGGCTGACAGGGTCTTGGTGCTCTAGCCTGGTGTCAGGCCTGAGCCTCTGAGGTGGGAGAGCCAAGTTCAGGACACTGGACCACCAGAGACCTCCGAGCCCCACATAATATCACTTGGCCTGAGATCTCCCAGATATAACCATCGCAACCCTAAGACCCAGCTCCATCCAACGGCCAGCAAGCTCCAGTGCTGGACACCCCATGCCAACAACTAGCAAGACAGGAACACAACCCCACCCATTAGCAGAGAGGCTGCCTAAAATCATAATAAGGTCACAGACACCCCAAAACATACCACCAGATGCAGCCCTGCCCACCAGAAACACAAGATCCAGCCCCACCCACCAGAATACAGTCAACAGTCCCCTCTACCAGGAAGCCTACAAAATCCACTGACCAACCTTAGACACTGGGGGCAGACACCAAAAACGACGGGAACTATGAACCTGCAGCCTGGGAGATGGAGACCCAAAACACAGTAAGTTAAGCAAAATGGGAAGAAAGAGAAATATGCATCAGATGAAGGAGCAAGGTAAAAACCCACCAGAACAAACAAATGAAGAGGAAAGAGGCGGTCTACCTGAAAAAGAATTCAAAGTAATGATAGTAAAGATGACCAAAACTCTTGGAAATAGAATGGAGAAAATACAAGAAATGTTTAACAAGGATCTAGAAGAACTAAAGAGCAAACAAACAATGATGAACAACACAATAAATGAATTAAGAATTCTCTAGAAGGAATCAATAGCAGAATAACTGAGGCAGAAGAACAGATAAGTGACCTGGAAGATAAAATAGTGGAAATAACTATCACAGAGCAGAATAAAGGAAAAAGAATGAAAAGAATTAAGGACAGTCTCAGAGACCTCTGGGACAACATTAAACACACCAACATTCCAATTATAGGGGTCCCAGAAGAAGAAGAGAAAAAGAAAGGGTCTGAGAAAGTATTTGAAGAGATTATAGCTGAAAACTTCCCTAATGTGGGATAGGAAATAGTCAATCAAGTCCAGGAAGCACAAAGAGTCCCACACAGGATAAATCCAAGGAGAAACATGCCAAGACACATATTAATCAAACTATCAAAAATTAAATACAAAGAAAAATATTAAAAGCAGCAAGGGAAAAACAACAAATAACATACAAGGGAATCCCAATATGGTTAACAGCTGACCTTACAGCAGAACTCTACAAGCCAGAAGGGAGTGGCAGGACATATTTAAACTGATGAAAGGGAAAAACCTACAACCAAGATTACTCTACTCAGCAAGGATCTCATTCAGATTCAATGGAGAAATGAAAATCTTTACAGAAAAGAAAAGCTAAGGATACTCGGTACCAGCAAACCAGTTTTACAACAAATGCTAAATGAATTTCTCTAGGGAGGAAACACAAGAGAAGGAAAAGTCCTACAATAACAACACAAAACAATTAAGAAAATGATAATAGGAACATACATATCGATAATTACCTTAAATGTAAATGGATTAAATGCTCCAACCAAAAGACATAGACTGGCTGAATGGAAATAAAAACAAGACCAATATATATGCTGTCTACAAGAGACCCAATACAGATGGAGGGACACATACAGACTGAAAGTGAGGGGATGGAAAAAGATATTCCATGCAAATGAAAATCAAAAGAAAGCTGGAGTAGCGATTCTCATATCAGACAAAATAGACTTTAAAATAAAGACTATTACAAGACACAAAGAAGGACACTACATAATGATCAAGGGATCAATCCAAGAAGAACATATAACAATTGTAAATATTTATGCACCCAACACAGGAGCACCTCAATACATAAGGCAAATGCTAACAGCCATAAAAGGGGACATCGACAGTAACACAATCATAGTAGGGAACTTTAACACCTCACTTTCACCAATGGACAGATCATCCAAAATGAAAATAAATACGGAAACACAAGCTTTAAATGACACATTAAACAAGATGGACTTAACTGATATTTATAGGACATTCCATCCAAAAACAACAGAATACACTTTTCTCAAGTGCTCATGGAATATTCTCCTGGATAGATCATATCTTGGGTCACAAATCAAGCTTTAGTAAATTTAAAATTGAAATTGTATCAAGTATGTTTTCCAACCACAACACTATGAGACTAGATATCAATTACATGAAAAAAAACTGTAAAAAATAAAAACACATGGAGGCTAAACAATAAACTACTAAATAACCAAGAGATCACTGAATAAATCAAAGAGGAAATGAAAAAATATCTAGAAACAAATGAAAATGAAAACACAATGACCCAAAACATATGGGATGCAGCAAAAGCAGTTCTAAGAGGGAAGTTTATAGCAATACAATCCTACCTCAAGAAACAAGAAAAATCTCAAACAAACAACGTAAACTTAAGAGTAAAGTAATTAGAGAAAGAAGAACAAGAAACCCCCGAAGTTAGCAGAAGGAAAGAAATCATAAAGATCAGATCAGAAATAAATGAAAAAGAAATGAAGGAAACAATAGCAAAGATCAATAATACTAAAAGCTCGATTTTTGAGAAGACAAAGAAAATTGATAAACCACTAGCCAGACTCATCAAGAAAAGAGGAAGAAGACTCAAATCAACAGAATTAGAATGAAAAAGGAGAAGTAACAACTGACCCTGCAGGAATACAAAGAATCATGAGGGATGACTACAAGCAACTATATGCCTATAAAATGGACAACTGGGCAGAAATGTACAAATTCTTAGAAAAGCACAACTTTCCAAAACTGAACCAGGAAGAAACAGAAAATATAAACAGACCAATCATAAGCACTGAAATTGAGACTGTGATTAAAAATCTTCCAACAAACAAAAGCCCAGGACCAGATGGCTTCAAAGGCAAATTCTATCAAACATTTAGAGAAGAGCTAACACCTATCCTTCTCAAACTCTTACAAAATATACCAGAGGGAGGAACACTCCCAAACTCATTCTACAAGGCCACCATCACCATGAAACCAAAAAAAAAAGATGTCACAAAAAAAGAAAACTACAGACCAATATCACTGATGAACATAAATGCAAAACTCCTCAACAAAATACTAGCAAACAGAATCCAACAGCACATTAAAAGGATCATGCACCATGATCCAAAGGGGTTTATCCCAGGGATGCAAGGATTCTTCAGTATACACAAATCAATCAATGTGATAAACCATATTAATAAATTGATGGATAAAAACCATACGATCCTCTCAATAGATGCAGAAAAATCTTTTGACAAGATTCAACACCCATTTATGATAAAAACTCTCCAGAAAGTAGGCATAGAGGGAACTTACCTAAGATAAAAAAGGCCATATATGACAAACCCACAGCCAACATCGTTCTTGATGGGGAAAAACTGAAACCATTTCCTCTAAAATCAGGAACAAGACAAGGATGCCCACTCTCACCACTATTATTCAACATAGTTATGGAAGTTTTAGCCACAGCCATCAGAGAAGAAAAAGAAATAAAAAGAATCCAAATTGGAAAAGAAGTAAAGCTGTCACTGTTTGCAGATGACATGATACTATACATAGAGAATCCTAAAGATGCTACTAGAAAACTACTAGAGCTAATCAATGAATTTGGTAAAGTAGCAGGATACAAAATTAACGCACAGAAATCTCTTGCATTCCTATACACTAATGATGAAAAATCTGAAAGAGAAATTTAAGAAACAATCCCATTTACTATTGCAACAAAGAATCAAATATCTAGGTATAAACCTACCTAAGGAGACAAAAACCTGTGTGCTGAAAACTATAAGACACTGATGAAAGAAATTAAAGATGATATAAACAGATGGAGAGATATACAATGCTCTTGGATTGGAAGAATCAACATTGTGAAAATGACTCTACTACCCAAAGCAATCTACAGATTCAATGCAATCCCTATCAAACTACCAATGGCATTTTTCACAGAACTAGAACAAGAAATTTCACAATTTGTATGGAAACACAAAAGACCCCAAATAACCAAAGCAATCTTGAAAAAGAAAAACAGAGCTGGAGGAATCAGGCTCCCTGACTACAGAGCTATAGTAATCAAGACAGTATGGTACTGGCACGAAAACAGAAAGATAGATCAATGGAACAGGATAGAAAGCCCAGAGATAAACCTACGCACATATGGTCACCTTATCTTTGATATAGGAGGCAAGGATTTACAATGGAGAAAAAACAGCCTCTTTAATAAGTGTTGCTGGGAAAACTGGACAGCTACATGTAAAAGAATGAAATTAGAACACTTCGTACTACCATATAAAAAAATAAACCCAAAATGGATTAAAGACCTAAATGTAAGGTCAGACACTATAAAACTCTTAGAAGAAAATATAGGAAGAACACTCAGATATATATCACAGCAAGATCCTTTTTGACCCACCTCCTAGAGTAATGGAAGTAAAAACAAAAATAAACAAATGGGACCTAATGAAACTTTAAAACTTTTGCACAGCAAAGGAAACCATAAACAAGACAAAAAGACAACCCTCAGAATGGGAGAAAATATTTGCAAATGAAGCAACCAACAAGGGATTCATCTCCAATATATACAAGTAGCTCATGCAGCTCAATATCAAAAAAACAAACAACCCAATCCAAAAATGGGCAGAAGACCTAAATAGACATTTCTCCAAAGAAGATACACAGATTGCCAACAAACACATGAAAGGATGCTCAACATCACTAATCATTAGAGAAATGCAAGATAAAACTACAATGAGGTATCACCTCACACCAGTCAGAATAGCAATCACCAAAAAATGTACAAACAATAAATGCTGGAGAGGGTGTGGACAAAAGGGAACCCTCTTGCACTGTTGGTGGGAATGTAAATTGATACAGCCACTATGCAGAACAGTTTGGAGGTTCCTTAAAAAACTACACATAGAACTACCATATGACCCAGCAATCCCACTACTGGGCATATACCCTGAGAAAACCATAATTCAAAAAGAGTCATGTATCACAATATTCATTGCAGCTCTATTTATAATAGCCAGGACATGGAAGCAATCTAGGTGTCCATCGACAGATGAATGGATAAAGATGTGGCACATATATACAACTGAATATTACTCAGCCATAAAAAGAAACGAAATGAGTTATTTGTAGTGAGGTGGATGGACCTAGAGACTGTCATACAGCATGAAGTAAGTGAGAAAGAGAAAAACAAATACCATATGCAACACATATATATGGAATCTAAAGAAAAAGGAAAGGTTTTTATGAACATAGGGCCAGGACAGGAATAAAGACGCAGAGCTAGAGAATGGACTTGAGGACATGAAAGGGGAAACGGTAAGCTGGGATGAAGTGAGAGAGAGAGTGGCATGGACATACATACACTACCAAATGTAAAACAGATATCTAGTGGGAAGCAGCGCATAGCACAGGGAGATCAGCTAGGTGCTTTGTGACCACCTAGAGGGGTGGGATAGGGAGGGTGGGAGGGAGATGCAAGAGGGAGGAGATATGGGGATATATGTATACATACAGCTGATTCACTTTGTTATACAGCAAAAACTAACACAACATTTTAAAGTAATTATACTCCAATAAAGATGTTAAAAAAATAAAATGACCAACAGGTTTAAAAAAAAAGAGAATAATTACAATAGACAATTGGCAATTCTTAGTGACTGACTAGATTTGAAGGGTGACTAATAGTATGTCAAGGATTTCTGGTTTGATCAAATACCTCTGGAATGAAGGCCTCTTTATACATTTTAAAAGGTAAAAAATAAATTTATGTTTGTGTAGGGACGTTGCCCGCAATGTGTCAATAAAATGAGCAACTGGGGACGTCCCTCGTGGCGCAGTGGTAAAGAATCGGCCTTGCAATGCAGGGGATTCGGGTTCCATCCCTGGTTGGGTAACTAAGATCCCAGTGCCACAGGGCAACTAAGCCCCTGCGCCCCAAGTGCTGAGCTTGCGGGCCTCAACTAGAGCCTGTGTGCCGCAAACTACAGAGCCCATGCACCCTGGAGCCTGTGCACCACAGCCACAACTAGAGAAGAGAAAACCCGCATGCCATGACTAGAGAGAAGCCTGCACGCTGCAACGAACAGCCCGCACGCCTCAACGAAAAGATCCCACGTGCCTCAGCGAAGATCCTGTGTGTCGCAGCTAAGATCTGACACAGCCAAAAAAATAAATAAATCTTTGGAAAAAAATATGTTAAAAGAAAAAGAAACATACAGATCGATGGTTTGCACTCGGTTTCTGTGTGTTCTCTTGGTTTCCATTACTGAGGTTTGTCATAAAGCCTGGTTTGAGGGACATGGCCAGAAGGGTATAAAAGACATCTCCTCACATGGGACTCTGATTTCCCTGATATCAAGGCAACTTGTCTTTTGTGACTAAGAATGGAACCTGGGAGCTGGCCAGAAAGTCTTATACCTCTCTGATAGCTGTGCTTTTTTTTCCTCCTGCTATACCATATCCTTCACCTTTATTTAAGCTTAAGTGAATATACCATGGAAAATCTTGTAGGTCCTTTTAATTATCCAACTCTGTGAAAATTAATGCAGTTGACATAAATCAAAGGTTTTTTGTGTGTTACTTCTCTTGACATATTTATTTGTGATGATGATCTCAATAGCAGATCATGTTGACCAAGTTTTCAGGCCAAACATGATGCATCTTGGTGGAATAAATGGCCTGGATGTCAAACTAATCTGGCTTTCTGTTTCTTTGTGGGGTAGATTTACAATCATAAATAGCTTCAGTATCTTAAAAAGTCAGAAATTTCCTTTGTTAAAAAATTTGACAAATCTTTGTCCCTCCACTCATCAAGCTATACTTTTTTTAATTTTAAAAATAGATGTAACTACTCAGCCATAAAAAAGAATGAAATAATGCCATTTGTAACACCATGGATGAACCTAGAGATTATCATACTAAGTGAAGTAAGTCAGACAGAGAAAGACAAATACCGTATGATATCATTTATATGTGGAATCTAAATTATGACACAAATAAATTTATCTATGAAACAGAAACAGACTCACAGACATAAAGAACAGACTTGTGGTTGCCAAGGGGGAGGGGAGTGGGAGAGGGATAAATTAGGAGTTTAGGATTAGCAGATTCAAACTATTATATATACAATAGATAAACAACAAGGTCCTACTGTACAACACAAGGAACTATATTCAATATCATGTAATAAACCATAATGGAAAAGAATATGAAAAATAATATGTATATATATGTATAACTGAATCACTTTGCTGTACACTTGGAATTAACACAACTGTAAATCAACTATACTTTAATAATTAAAAAAATAGATCTAGAAAGACAGAGTCACAATGAAAAGACACCAGGGACTTCGGATTCTTCGAACTTGTCCCTTAGTAATTGTGTAGCCTTCAAACCCTCTGGACAAACATATTTTATCTGTAAATGGGGATAAAAATTCCAAATTCATAAAGTTGTTTGAGGATCAAAAGTAAGAGGATATTTTGAAAATTCCTAACACTAGTTAAGTGCTTGATAAACGCTAGCAGCTATTACTATCTTACTTTGAAATCATCTAAACATAGTCTGTCCGTTTGTTCTGATCCTGTCATCTGAGGTCAGGATACAACACGTGAGTCAAAATTTACCTGTATTTGGTTCTAGGTGCTAGTGAGAAATCTACCAGCAAATGTCCCTTGGAAATGCTTCTTCCAGCCAAACAAATGATGGATGGAACATGCCAAGCTGCTTTAACAAGAAAACACAAAATACGATGGCTCAAATAAAACAGAAGTCTATTTATCTTTTACATGACAGGATGGCTCTGCTATCTTCAACAAGTAATTTCCGTCACTGACTCCAGATTGGATGCTCTGGTGATGCCATTTGTAATTCAGTGGGAAAGGGAACGAAGAAGTGTAGTGCAAAGAGGCTTCCTTTATAAGTCCATGACCTGGATGTTGCACAGGACTCCCACTCACACACCAATGGCCAGACCATATTCTTGTGGCCACACATTGTTGCAAGATGGGTGGAAAATGCAGTTTCTAGCCGGATGGACCACATGTCCAGCAAAAAGTCATTTTAGTTTCTATTAATGAAAATAAGGGAAGATAAGCAATTGATAACAACTTTTCTCTCCAACAATTTGCTTATGAATTAGCTGTTAAGAACAGCTACTTCCCAGGCCTAAATGGATCCCATGATGCAGCAGTATACAGATAGAGGAAGTGGTCTCCAAAATGAGTGCGTAGACATTCCAAGAAGTGTGCAAAATGATACATCGTAGTGTGGGAAGAAAATATTAGAATCACTGCTCTGTTTATTTTAAAAAGAAAAAGGAAGAAAACTAAGTTTCCCTGATAGTTAACATGTGGCTTGACACAGATTCTGTATTGCATGACCTCCTCAGATAAGCACTGAGGGAATGTCCATGGTGCTTTCACTCATACTTTCAAAGTATTCGGATGTATCACTATACATTGCCATTCATGAGTGGCTAGTTAAATGAACTCACAGATTATATAATTCTAACAAGCTAATTTCACAAAATAACGTGACTTAAAAAGACTCCTGCAAAGAAGCTATAGATTAAAGGTAAGACTATTATAGAAAGTACAAATAAATATCAAGAAAGCAGGTTTCTTTTTTAACATCTTTATTGGAGTATAATTGCTTTACAATGTTGTGTTAGTTTCTGTTGTATAACAAAGTTAATCAGCTATACATATACATATATCTCCATATCTCCTCCCTCTTGCATCTCCCTCCCATCCTCCCTATCCCATCCCTCTAGGTGGTCACAAAGCAACCAGCTGATCTCCCTGTGCTATGCAGCTGCTTCCCACTAGCTATCTATTTCACATTTGGTAGCGTACATATGTCAGTGTTACTCTCTCACTTTGTCCCAGCTTACCCTTACCCCTCCCCGTGTCCTCAAGTCCATTCTTTACATCTACATCTTTATTCCTGCCCTTCCCCTATGTTCATCAAAACCTTTTTTTTTTTTTTAGATTCCATATATATGTGTTAGCATATGGTACTTGTTTTTTCCCTTTCTGACTTACTTCACTCTGTATGACAGACTCTAGGTCCATCCACCTCACTACAAATAACTCAATTCCATTTCTTTTTATGGCTAACATTCCATTGTATATATGGGCCACATCTTCTTTATCCATTCATCTGTCAATGGAAACTTAGGTTGATTCCATGTCCTGACTATAGTAAATAGTACTGCAATGAACATTGTGGTACATGACTCTTTTTGAATTATGGTTTTCTCAGGGTATATGCCCAGTAGTGGGATTGCTGGGTCATATGGTAGTTCTATTTTTAGTTTTTTAAGGAACCTCCATACTGTTCTCCACAGTGGCTGTATCAATTTACATTCCCACCAACAGTGCAAGAGGGTTCCCTTTTCTCCACACCCTCTCCAACATGTACTGTTTGTAGATTTTTTGATGATGGCCACTCTGACCAGTGTGAGGTGATACCTCATTGTAGTTATGATTTGCATTTCTCTAATGATTAGTGATGTTGATCATCTTTTCATGTGTTTGTTGGCAATCTATATATCTTCTTTGGAGAAACGTCTGTTTAGATCTTCTACCCATTTTTAGATTAGGTTGTTTGTTTTTTTGATATTGAGCTGCATGAGATGCTTGTATACTTTGGAAATTAAACCTTTGTCAGTTGCTTCGTTTGCTTATATTTTCTCCCATTCTGAGGGTTGTCTTTTTGTCTTTATCATTTCCCTTGCTGCACAAAAATTTTTAAGTTTCATTAGGTCCCATTTGTTTATTTTTGTTTTTATTTCCATTTGTCTAAGAGGTGGGTCAAAAAGGATCTTGCTGTGATTTAAGAAAGCAGTTTTTCTTATACAACATTTGTGTAATTGCCCAGTAGATGTGGAAAAAATTTTATCAAAAATTTAAAATATAGCCAAAGATGTGCTTCCTCCTTTAGGATCTGTATATCTTCATGAGGAATCATTTCTATAAAGTTAGAACAATCCATTAAAACCAAGTATCAAAATAAACTGAAATTAGAGCCAATCCTTTGAATCACTGTATCACAAAGTGTTGACCATGGTTTTCAAAAATAACAAAGTATATTTAACAAGACAGAGTCTAGTAAAATACTATACCTAAGGATAAATATTTCAAAGTACAATTTTTGTGTCATTAATATAAAGTATTTTTAAAACATAATTTACTTTGTTTTTATTTTATCTTTTTTTATTTTGGAATTTTGTATGTGTTTTAAATGTACATAAAATTTTAGAAGGAAACATATATAATTTATCATTAATAGGTAAACATTTATAGTCACGATTTTACTGGAAAAGGTGTATGGTTAAAAGGGTATGGAAACCACTGTTCTAATCCAAAGTTTCTCAGAGTGTGTTCTTCAAAATGCCTCTGTGAATTATCAAATGATCTACAGGTGATTTCAAAGGAAAAATCATGTTTACTGCCATCCATTTCACAAAGATTAGATGCAATATTACCTACGAATTCCAAGAGAATTCAAGTTCCAGAAATCTCTGGCATTCCTATACACTAATGATGAAAAATCTGAGAGTGAAATTAAGAAAACACTCCCATTTACCATTGCAACAAAAAGAATAAAATATCTAGGAATAAACCTACCTAAAGAGACAAAAGACCTGTATGCAGAAAATTATAAGACACTGATGAAAGAAATTAAAGATGATACAAATAGATGGAGAGATATACCATGTTCTAGGATTGGAAGAATCAACACTGTGAAAATGACTCTACTACCCAAAGCAATCTACAGATTCAATGCAATCCCTATCAAATTACCAATGGCATTTTTCACAGAACTAGAACAAAAAATTTCACAATTTGTATGGAAACACAAGAGACCCCGAATAGCCAAAGCAATCTTGAGAAAGAAAAACGGAGCTGGAGGAATCAGGCTCCCTGACTTCAGACTATACTACAAAGCTACAGTAATCAAGACAGTATGGTACTGGCACAAAAACAGAAAGATAGATCAATGGAACAGGATAGAAAGCTGAAAGATAAACCCACGCACATATGGTCACCTTATCTTTGATAAAGGAGGCAGGAATGTACAGTGGAGAAAGGACAGCCTCTTCAATAAGTGGTGCTGGGAAAACTGGACAGCTACATGTAAAAGTATGAGATTAGAACACTTCCTAACACCATACACAAAAATAAGCTCAAAATGGATTAAAGACCTAAAGGTAAGGCCAGACACTATAAAACCCTTAGAGGAAAACATAGGCAGAACATTCTATGACATAAATCACAGCAAGATCCTTTTTCACCCACCTCCTAGAGAAACGGAAATAAAAAAAAAAATAAACAAATGGGACCTAATGAAACTTAAAAGCTTTTTGCACAGCAAAGGAAACCATAAACAAGACCAAAATACAACCTTCAGAATGGGAGAAAATATTTGCAAATGAAGCAACTGACAAAGGGTTAATCTCCAAAATTTACAATCAGCTCATGCAGCTCAATAACAAAAAAACAAACAACCCAATCCAAAAATGGGCAGAACACCTGAATAGACAATTCTCCAAAGAAGATATACAGATTGCCAACAAATACATGAAAGAATGCTCAATATCATTAATCATTAGAGAAATGCAAATCAAAACTACAATGAGATATCATCTCACACCAGTCAGAATGGCCATCATCAAAAAATCTAGAAACAATTAAGGCGGGAGAGGGTGTGGAGAAAAGGGAACACTCTTGCACTGCTAGTGGGAATGTGAATTGGTACAGCCACTGTGGAGAACAGTATGGAGGTTCCTTAAAAAACTACAAATAGAACTACCATATGACCCAGCAATCCCACTACTGGGCATATACCCTGAGAAAACCATAATTCAAAAAGAGTCATGTACCAAAATGTTCATTGCAGCTCTATTTACAATAGCCAGGAGATGGAAGCAACCTAAGTGTCCACCATCTGATGAATGGATGAAGAAGATGTGGCACATATATACAATGGAATATTACTCAGCCATAAAAAGAAACAAAATTGAGTTATTTGTAGTGAGGTGGATGGACCTAAAGTCTGTCATACAGAGTGAAGTAAGTCAGAAAGAGAAAGACAAATACCGTATGCTAACATATATATGGAATCTAAAAGAAAAAAAAATGTCATGAAGAACCTTGGGGTAAGACAGGAATAAAGACACAGACCTACTAGAGAACGGACTTGAGGATATGGGGAGGGGGAAGGGTAAGCTGTGACAAAGTGAGAGAGTGGCATGGACATATATACACTACCAAACATAAAATAGATAGCTAGTGGGAAGCAGCCGCATAGCACAGGGAGATCAGCTCGGTGCTTTGTGACCACCTAGAGGGGTGAGATAGGGAGGGTGGGAGGGAGGGAGACGCAAGAGGGAAGAGATATGGGAACATATGTATATGTATAACTAACTCACTTTTTTATAAAGCAGAAACTAACACACCATTGTAAAGCAATTATACTCCAATAAAGATGCAAAAGCAAAAAACAAAAAAACCCCCCAAAGAGTCATGTACCACAATGTTCATTGCAGCACTATTTACAATAGCCAGGACATGGAAGCAACCTAAGTGTTCATTGACAGATGAATGGATAAAGAAGATGTGACACATATATACAATGCAATGTTACTCAGCCATAAAAAGAAATGAAATTGAGTTACTTGTAGTGAGGTGGATGGACCTAGAGTCTGTCATACAGAGTGAGGTAAGTCGGAAAGAGAAAAGCAAAAACCATATGCTAACATATATATGGAATCTTAAAAAAAAAAAAAAAAAAGGTTCTGAAGAGCCTAGGGGCAGGACAGCAGTAAAGACGCAAATGTAGAGAATGGACCTGAGGACACAGGGAGGGGGAAGGGTAAGCTGGTACGAAGTGAGAGAGTGGCATGGACATATATACACTACCAAATGTAAAATAGATAGCTAGTGGGAAGCAACCGAATGGCACAAGGAGATCAGCTCGGTGCTCTGTGACCTCGTAATGGGTGGGATAGGGAGGGTGGGAGGGAGATGCAACAGGGAGGGGATATGGGGATATATGTATACGTATAGCTGACTCACTTCTTATACAGCAGAAATTAACACACCATTGTAAAGCAATTATACTCCAATAAAGATGTTAAAGAAAAAAAATTAACTATAACTGAAATCACACTGGCACAGTTAAATAAAAATTGTATGAAACTTGTGGATCACAAAAGGGATATCCACACAAAAAGTAACATTAAACTACATATATATGTAATCACTATAATATTTTGAAAATAATGTAATTTTAAATTCCCTGTGGCTCTCTCAGGCATTGAACCAAGGGCTTTCATTGCTTGAGGGGAAGAGCCCATAATACTTACAGAAAAGGAATTGCTCAGATTTGAGTGTTAAATCAGATTTGTAAAGACCATAGTGAGAAATAGTCTTGAAAGTCTGGTTTCCTTGAGCAAGAGAACTGCCCCCTCTCCATACACGCATACCCCTTAATTTCCAAAACCTCTTCAAACTTGAGCAAACGAAATGTGGAAGATTTTCTACATAGCAGATCATCACACAGAACAGTCAAGATACGGACTAAAGAAAATTCCCACTCAACTGCTAAACCTCTCTTTGAGGAAAAGGAAGAGAAGAGAGAGGAATGCAGAGTAAATAAATCCAAAGGGGCTTCCTGCCCTCCCCTACCAGTGGCGCCAAACCCACCTCTGCAGAGGAAGCCCTCAGATGAAGGGAGGGGGACTGAAACAAGCAGATAAGTTGTGGGGCATCTCAGAGCAGGAGGCATCTTTGCTTCCCCTGCTGTGCAAGCCTCTCAGAGAAACCAGTTTCTTCGAGGTATACTCCCAACATGACTCAAAAGCCAAAGCGTAGAAATGGCTGAGGGAAATTTCCTGCAAAGGCTCCATATTCCTAGTGATGAGTAGAGGATGACTTTCTACACCCCTGAGGAAGATGGAAAATCACTTGCGGATGCTGACTGGCACAGTTGCTGCAGGGGGAGTGGGTGGAGGGTGGTCCCTCTGAAAAATAAATCAACCTGAGAGCAGATATCCAGGGCAAATGTCATGGGGTTAAGGAGCACCCCTGACCATGCCTCAGAGGGTGGGTCACATCAAGAGGACAAAGGAGGTGTCTCAGACAGCAAGAAAAGAGTAATGACTCTGATGATGCTAAGAGGAAGAGCCCCTCAGTACCCTATCGGACACATTCATCAGAGGAATCAGTCTGCTGTCTCCCTGCCCCGAGGATACCTAAGCTTCCCACCTTGGGAAGCAGAAGGGGGAGAATACTTTTGACAAGATGGAAGCAACCTTTTTAGGAAGTTTGATCTCTGAATCAAGTGAATACTGAAATGAACATTGAATCAAGTGAATATTCACTGGTATAAAACAGAAGGTATTGGGTGGGATTTACATGGCAGATGCAAGGAGTGTGCCTTTCCCTACCATGAGCAGCAATGAGGGCCAAGGAGCAGCTGATCTCAGATACAGGAAAGAAAGCCCTATTCTTTGTACACGCTAATTTGTTGTGACTGTTAAATTTTGATCCTGTAACATGAAGAATATAGCTTAAAATTTTTCAGCTTTCATATTCCAGAAAATGTGGTAATCTCCCCAGAGCATGACAGGCAGTGTGCTCACCACCCTGGCCTTCCTTTGACCACTGTCCTGTACACCTTCCCATAGAACGGTTAAGACATGTTGGTATTGCAAACACATAAAAAGATGCTCAACATCACTAATTATTAGAGAAATGCAAATCAAAACTGCAATCAGGTATCACCTCACACCAGTCAGAATGGCCATCATCAAAAACTCTACAAACAATAAATGCTGGAAAGGATGTGGAGAAAAGGGGACCCCCCTACACTGTTGGTGGGAATGTAAATTGGTACAGCCACTATGGAGAACAGTATGGAGGTTCCTTAAAAAACTAAAAATAGAGCTACCATATGACCCAGCAATCCCTCTCCTAGCCATATATCCAGACAAAACCATAATTAGAAAGGATGCATGCACCCTGATGTTCATTGCAGCACTATTTACAATAGCCAGGACATGGAAGCAACCTAAATGTCCATCTACAGAGGAATGGATAAAGAACATGTGGTACATATAGACAATGGAATATTACTCAGCCATAAAAAGGAACAAAATAGTGTCACTTGCAGAGACGTGGAAGGACCTAGAGATTGTCATACAGAGTGAAGTAAGTCAGAAAAAGAAAAACAAATATCGTATAATATCACTTATATTTGGAATCCATAAAAATGGTAGAGATGAATTTATTTGCAAAGCAGACATAGAGTCACAGATATAGAGAACAAACTTATGGATACCAAGGGAGGAAGGGGGGTGGGATGAACTGGGAGATTGGGATTGACATATATACACTACTATGTTTAAAACAGATAACTAATGAGAAGCTACTGTATAACACAGGGAGATCTACTCAGTGCTCTGTGGTGACCTAAAGGGAAGGAAATCTAAAAAAGAGGGGATATATGTATACGCATGACTGATTCACTTTGCTATACAGTAGAAACTAACACAACATTGTAAAGCAAATATACTCCAACAAAAATTAATTGAAAAAAAAAAAGAAGTGTTGGTTTTGGAGTCAGGAATACATGGGTCCAAACTCTGGCTATACTATTTATCAGCTGTTGGATCCTAGGTAACTGTAACTGACCCAAACCTCAGATTTTTCATCTTTGCCTCACAGAACTGTTGTGAGGGGTAGGTGAAACTATATACGTAAAGAGCTTAACGGAACATGTGTCATGTAGTAAGAGCTCACTGTCTGTGTGCACGCGTAGGCATGCATTTCCCACAAAAATGCCCTAAAATGTTACCAAAGTGTGCAAGATTTATACAGCTTTGCACTAAAGGCTCCAATAGTTTCACATTCTCTAGAAGGTGATCTGCTTTTAGTCTGGCAGTTCCTCAAATAAAGAGATGCACTCAAGGACTATTGCAGGTCCCCAAACTCTGTGCCCATGGCTTGTGTGCTACGTAGCTAGGGGTCAGGGGAAGGCACTGATACATACCTATTCAGGCTCTATGTAAGAACATTCATCACAGTGACTAATAAAGGCTCAAACTCACTGAGCGCTTTAACTGAGTGTTTCATGCTGTTCTAAGTGCCTCATCTATATTAACTCATATAATCTCACAACGACCATCCGAGATGAAGACTGTTATTCCCATTTCATAGATGGGGAAATTTAGGCAAAGAGAGAGTGAATAACTTCCCTAAGGTCATGAGAACTAGAATTTGAAACCAGGCAGTATAGCTTAATATACCCAGCTCATAACCACTTCACAACTCTGCTTGGGAAATATTTCTTCTCTCTGCTCCGTGGCATCTTAGCTCGAGTCTATGGAGCATCCCCTGCCTCTTCTAGGGTTGCTTCTTCCTTTACCTTTCCTTTCCTAGCCTTGGCAAACCAGCAGCCCTGCCAGCCAATGAGGACATGGCTTCCGTGAACAAACCAACCAATCAAATTCCACTTACTCTCATTGTAAGTCCTGGTTCTGCTCAGCAATAAATGCACGTGCTCTGAGACTGCAATTCTCGCTGAGCTCACAGCTGCCCCAAGCAGCTGAGCCAGCCAAGTATCTCTGAACTCTTTTTCCCATGGGGGTATCTGAAAAATGGATCCACATGTGCAGATAGATTAGATATGCCTTGAACCTGAACTGCAGGCGCACAGCTCAGCTGCGGATATGTGGATGGCTCGAGGGACCTGCTCTGGCTCCTTGCTTGCGGTGGACTCCAGGCAGGTCTGCAGAGTATCGCAGATGGCTCTGGCCACGTCACAATCTGTTTACAAGGCCATCAATGTGTTTAAGTGGACACCAGGAGCCAAAACGGACTTGCCTCACTGATTCTGAGAACCCAGAACAGTGTGTTCTGCATATATGCACTATGCTTAGTGTTTGTCTTATTTATCGTAACTTATAGAGACACTATAGCTTGTGATTTGAATGTTTCATTATGTGTCATTTTACAGTTTCAGGAGACAGCCAGAATGGTTGTCTTATGTCCTGGGCCCTGCCCTGGACTTATTTTCTATGTCCACGTCATCCACAGGTAACTTAAAAAAAAAAAAATTTAAGATCATAACCTTTGAAAAAATGTGAAACCCAAACTTAGATGGTTTACTAAATACTTAGTACGGAAATGAAAGATTTTCCTGAATTATCTAAGTAATTCCAGAGTTAACTTTTCTCTGAGGTCTAGCTGCAGAGGAGTTAACTATTGTCAGAAAATTCTGAGGGGCATAAACTCATTTCTATATTAAAAAAAATTTCTCTGGATGTATCTAGAAACTAAGGAAAATGCAGTTCTCCATTTTCCATTGGTGACTATATTTAACAGCTATCTATGTAGGAAGTATTCATTTTCTTCATAAGCAACGTTTGTGCCCATGTAAAAGGCTAACTTTTTTCTAGTATAAAAGTGCTTTAGGGCTTCCCTGGTGGTGCAGTGGTTAAGAATCCACCTGCCAATACAGGGGACACGGGTTCGAGCCCTGATCTGGGAAGATCCCACATGCCGTGGAGCAACTAAGCCCGTGCACCACAACTACAGAGCCTGCGCTCTGGAGCCCTCGTGCCACAACTACTGAAGCCGGCGCACCTAGACCCTGTGCTCTGCAACAATAGAAGCCACCACAATGAGAAGCCCACACACCGTAATGAAGAGTAGCCCCCCGCTCACCACAACTAGAGAAAGCCCGCAAGGAGCAACAAAAATGCAACGCAGTCAAAAATAAAATAAATAAATTAAAAAAGAACAGCGGCCCAGTAATTTAAAAAAAAAAAAAGTGCTTTCAGAGTATCTATAAATTCATTTTATGCTTTAATTTTTGAGACAAGGTAAATTTCAAAGAATAATTCTATTAACTATAAGTACTAAGATGCTATGAATATTTCTATATTAATCCTTACTTCAGTATCATGATTTTTATTACCAATAAAAATTAAATGTATATATTAAATATCTAACATATAATTATGACCTAAATAGACTACAAAATTTTTATTAGCATGTTCTAAATTCAACTAAAAATCTATAAAATAGTTTGAATAGTTAAACGCAGACCTAAGGACAATATTTGTTTCCTTTTAAAATATGCCATTTATAGCAAATAAGTTAAACTATCTGTAAGGAAAAAGACCACATCTCAGATATCTTTTTTAGAAAACTCTCAATACATCTCAGAGCAAGAAGATGATCTGGGAGGAGAGAGAAAACTGGGATGTGTGGGCATCCTGGCAGTAACTGACTGAGATCACCTGACAGGACAAGAGAGCTAGAAGGAGGGCAGAACACTGAGCCACCAACATTTGAAAGACTGGAACTGGAGGGAGGCAGGGAGTCCATGAAACAGACTGATGAGAAGTATTCAGAGCTTTATGGGGACACCAAGAGAAAATGGTGCCATAAGTAAATGAAAATGGCCGAGGAAACAGGGACAAGGACATCCTGTGGGATGAGTGAGAAGGATCCTTATGGCGTTTAAAAGACAGAGTGGGCAGGGCATGGGCCTGCATGCCCGACACGCATGGGTGGCTAAGAGAGAAGCTCTGTTGGCCTGCGCTGTGGTGACAGTTGTGCAATTAGCATAGATTAGCATAGTGGGTGGTGCTTGGCCTAGGATGTACCAGCAGAGCAGGTCAGCAGGTGCTAATAGCAATAGTACTAATGCACGTGACTTCCGCCCCTGTTATCCCTCAAACATCTGTGCTCACTTAGGAGTGGGGGGTCTGTGGCGCCTGGTCAGTGAGCCTCCTCGGAGGCCACTCTGCTGGGCCCCACAAGCCACCACCGGGGTCGGCTGTTGTCACAACCAACCTCTTACACTTAGGGGAGGAGAATTTCCACTCCTTCTCCACAGCACAGCGCAGTCAAGCTGTAAGTTTTCACAAGGCTCCACAGAGAGTATGGAGATGACCAAGAGCCCAATCCAAAGATTAATGTATAACTTACTTCCTGATGTGGTTCCGCCTAGGGTCCTCAAAACCATCTTGTTTATAGAATCTCTTTCAGGATTTCTCACTGTCTGCATGTAGCAGGGACACCTTGTGTGTCCAGGCTGCGGAATCCAGGCCCAGCCTTCGCAGTCCCAGAATTAGGAAGGATCATACCCGCCCTCTACTCCATGGTTCACCTTCCCAGTAAAATCTCTGCAGTCCCTTGCAAAGATGGCTGTCCTTCTCCAGTAGACTTTTCCTAGAATATAGGAACCTAGTCTTCTATCCAAAGCTCATGTGCACTCAGGGCAGGGCCCCCCAGAATGGTATATCACAGGCAAAGCAGCCCAAAGTGTATAGGGGAGCATTTCATCCTGGCACCGCATGCAGAATGCGTACGGATCTAGGCAGACAGAAGTCTCTCAGTCCTTGCGTCTCTCTGGGGACATTCTTCACTGACCTTCTTCTGGCCTTGGTTTGGGACCAGGATGTGGAGAGTGGCATCCTCTGTCAAACCTTGTTTAGGAGCCACGGGCACAGCTAGCCCTTCCCCTTCCCTTCCACAATCACCTGGTCCATGCTGACACCTTCAACCTTTTTCCAGGGACTCGTCCACCTTGATCTACTCGAGAGGTCACAGTGACTTATCTCAATAGTCCCCATGGAGTTTTCTAAACCCTCTGAGGAAACGGCTGTTTCTTTATAGCCAAGACCAAACAGGGGATGTTTCCATTTCATGAGTTCCTAAGAAGAACCTTAGGTCTTTCCGTGTTGAGCACTGCCCCTTCCAGACTGGGATGAACATTGAGGGTCCACCCTGAGCAATGCTGAGCTGTAATCAGTGGCTAAAGTTCTGCTAGGAGTCTTATGGAGCTTCTCACTCTTGCTATCAAGCATGGTCTGCATTATTCTTTTAAGCTATTTGACCGGTCTTGTTAGGGTGAGGGCACTTGAAGTCAATGTATGGGTTGGAAAGAACGTGGAATCTGGCTTCTGAATGCCCAGGTGCAAGCGCTGGCTTTCTTTGAATTAAGTGGCTGTGAGCAAGTCATTTAGTCCTTTCGAGTCTCAGTCCTCACATCTGAAAATTGAGAGTATTAGCATAAACTATCTTGAATGTTCTTTCAAATGATAAAATTCTAAATTTCTGTAATTATTCTCTGCAGTATCTGGAGACCTAAAATTAAGATAAAATAATTATCCAAAGACTTCTGCCATGTGAATAGCTGTGTAAGATCGCTAGGGAAAAAATTAGTTCAATCCTACTTGGGGTTAAGAATAGCTTATACCTTAAATTAGTCACTTCAAAAAAGTAGAATAGGAAGAAATTCTTTCACTAAGCTCTTTGTTAAAAATTATGCATTTTGGGAAAATAGAATTCATTGTGTAAGTCTGGCAGAAATATATGATGATGGAGTTAAGGATGTAAAGGAACTAGAAACATCTTGCAGCATTACAACTCATTAAAGCAGTTACTAGATCATAGAGTACAGCATCTGAGAAGCAAATAGGGCCCCCAACATTGTTTTCTTCATTAAAATTCTCTATTTAATCCACTTGAAAGATATAGTAAAAAAAGAAATAAACAAAAAGAAAATTCAAAGCAGAACCATTGTTGGGTAATACCACCCTAAGTCCTGCCTATTTGTTTTTCAACTTGCAGAAGAGTTCAAGTTGTATAATCATTATGTAGTTAAAACTATAATGAGGAACTGGCACTGGGAGTTTTATAGGGTTTGAAGATTGGTTTTCATGCACCACGCTTTTTTGTTATTTAAACTTTGTTACTGTCATCATTTTTCTAGCTGTTGAGTTTAACCTTTGCAGGCCCATCAAGCGTGCTCACAAACAAATGAAAAATGTTACTGGGCCCAGTGATCCAGAGGGCATGTCATTCCGAGGGGAAATTTGCATGAAATGAGGCCTCTTTATTTGTTCATGCGTTCTTAAGCCAGGCATAAACCGTCCAATTTATAAACCACTGTCTATGATTTCAGTTATAGGGCTCCTAAACTCCCCCCAGAAAATCATTTAAAGAATGAATCTACATCAGATAAGTAGTGAATTAAATTATTTGAATAACCATAGAATCTGAGGACTGCACCATGCCTCAATGTCTTCTAGATAATGATTCCCAAATGTGGCTGAAAATAAAAATCAGCTGGGATCTTTTTTAAATTGATGTATAGTTGACTTACAATATTAGTTTCAGGTGTACAACAGTGACTTGCTATTTTTATAGATTATACTTCACATAAAGTAGTAAAATATTGGCTATATTCCCTGTGCTATATATTACATCCTGTATCGTATTTATTTTATACCTAGTAGTTTGTTCCTCTAATCCCTTTTACCTATCTTGCCTCTCCCTTCACCCCTCTCCCCACTGGTAACCGCTAGCTTGTTCTCTGTATCTCTGAGTCTGTTTCTGTTTTGTTATATTCGTTCATTTATTTTTTAGATTCAACATATAAGTGAAAACATACAGTATATGTCTTTCTCTGTCTGACTTATTTAACTTATCATGATACCCTCCAGGTCCATCCATGTTGTTGTAAATGGCAAAATTCCATTCCATAAATGCTGTAAATGGCAAAATTCCATATTATATTATATATATAGATGTATATTAATATACACACATCTTCATTCATCTGTTGATGTATATTCTCCTGAATATATTCAGGTGGTTTCTATATCTTGGCTACTGTAAATAATGCCACTATGGGGTGAATATATCTTTTCGAATTAGTGTTTTCATTTTCTTTGGATATATACCAGATTATAAAATGAGCTGAGTACCCTTTGGCACTTTTCCAAGTAAGACATACTGATGGCCAACAGGCATATGGAAAGATGCTCAACATCACTAATCAGCAGCGAAATGCAAATCAAAACCATGAAATATCACTTCACACATGTTAAAATGGCTATCATCAAAAAGACAACAAATAATAAGTGATGTCGAGGATGTGGCGAAAAGGGAAACCTAGGACTGGGAATATAAACTGGTACAGCCTCTACAGAAAACAGTATGAAGTTTCCTCAAAAAATTAAAAGTAGAGCTACCATATGATACAAGAACCACCCGGAATCTTATTAAAATTTAAATTAAAAACTGGAAAAAGATTATAGGTCCCAACCCTGCACAACTGAAATAGAATTCCCAGTGAAAAAAGCCTTGACCAAATAATGCTCGGGCGATACTTGAGAAAGGCTGATCTGCTCCAACTTTCTATCTGAAATTTGAATCCCAGCCTTACATGGTTCCTTTATGTACATGAGAATCACCTGACGAGTTGTCTTGTTTTCAATATGGAATTCAGTATTTCCACAGATGTACCTCCAGAATGGGGACTTGCAGCCTGTTTGTTTGTTCTCGGTGTTTATTTGTTTTTGAGTTGTTATTTATTAATGCTCTCAGATGAGGCTGATGCCCAGGCTGGTTTAGGAACAACTCCAAACCAACAGCCCAAACCATTTCCACCTAAAGTAACTGCAAACATTCTGTTTTCTCTACCTAGGAAACTCATATTTTTCCACCTCCTTTTACACACAGACACACCCAGTCTATAAAAGGAAGTAGATCATTTGATTCCTCTTATCAATGTATTGACAGTGAGTTGCAGGTAACATTTGTGCAGTGACAACATCCTCTCCAGGGCAAGATGGGAGGGATGGAAAGGGGAGGAGAGAAACTTAGTCAAAACCTGTTATTTTGCAGCATGAGCACAAAACAATGAGTTTACTAGCTAAATTGTTAATGTTAACTGATAAACCCATCAGAAGTATGGCATTACACGTTTTGAATACTGGAAAACTCAGCTATTTAGGAATCAGTTTGAAGAAAATTACTGTTCACTTAAGGAGCACATTTCTTATTCTAAGTTGATGTTTTGAGACTTGTCAATATTATGGGAAATCACTAGAAATATACTAGATGGAATTTTTACATTTTTTACAGCAAACATATATCTTGAGGGTTCACTATGTACAGGCACTGTTCTTGACTCTGGGGAGACAGCAGGAAACAAGACCATGCAAAGGCCATACCCCCCTGTAACTTCTATATAGTAGAGGCTAAGACGGAAATGATCTATAAATAAATAAATATATAATAAAATATCCGGCAAAAATAAGGTTGTGAAGAAAATAAATCAGGATAAGCAGATAGAAAATGACTTTGAGACTTTTATGGAAGACAGTGTTCAGCACATCACACCACTAGCTGGCATTCATTAGTATGATTTATGGATGTGTATCTTCTTCCTTCATATATGATGATAATGATGCTGGCAATGTTGCTTTCCATATTTATGGATATAGCTTTAAAAAAAAATACCCTGCAAATTGCTCTAAACAGAGAAGCTTAGCTGGTCAAGCCCTGCCTTCTGACTCCAGGCACCAACGCAGGGCCTGTCGCTGTTTGCGGATATTCCTAGCTTCACAGGCTGCTCAATACCTTGAATCAAAATGATCCCCCTCTGTCACACTGCCGTGTGCCATGTCTGTACCCCTCATTCATCGCTGACGGCAGCTCCCTTGGTGTCACACCAACAAGTCCGATGGGCTTCTCAGTGAGTGCCTGGATGGAGGTTCCTCCCCACGAGTCCTGCTGTAGAGCAACTGCTCCAGATCCGGCCACCATCCATCCTCAGCCAGGGCGCAGCCGAGCAGAGCGATGCACACGGCTTCCGGGCTTGCAGACTGGCTGCTTTCCAGGGCAGCTGGGAGAGGCTAGTGGGACACTGTGTTGCTATGCATTTATACAGCGATTATCATCCCTATGGCGCGGTCACAGGCTGATCAAACAGTATATCCAAACTAAATGGAACAAATTCTCTACCTCTCTCCACCTCTTTCTGAAGAGGGAAACGGGGAAAAGTGAGCCACACATAGGCATTAGAAATGACTAGCTTATAAAAACAAAGAATTAGGAGGCCTAAATTGTCTTCTACAGCATTACTGTGGCTACAGACAACATGGGGATGCAAAGAGGCTTGGCCCAGTGCACTCCATATTTTCACCAGATGGATGAGGAATAGCCACCACATGCTACACATACAAACCACAGCTTTTATTTTCATGGTTTGTTTAGGTCAAAAGTTCTTTTGCATACATTATATCATTGCATGTTCTGAGTTTTCATTGTAAATATCTTTCAAATGTACCATACAAATAAAATTTTCATAAAACGATATTTTAAAATATGTTTAGAGGGCTTCCCTGGTGGCGCAGTGGTTGGGAGTCTGCCTGCTGATGCAGGGGACACGGGTTCGTGCCCCGGTCCGGGAAGATCCCACATGCCGCGGAGCGGCTGGGCCCGTGAGCCATGGTCGCTGAGACTGCGCGTCCGGAGCCTGTGCTCCACAACAGTGAGAGGCCCGCGTACGGCAAAAAAAAAAAAAAAAAAATATATATATATATATATATATATATATATGTATATATATATATATATATGTTCAGAAAACTTTACTTTACTACCCCCAAACAGACCATGTTTACAGTTAACTCACAATCATCCATGTCCATGGATGGAAACAATGGAATAAACTGTAGATAATCCAAAATAATCCAAAAGCCAGTCGTACCACAGAACTCAACGAACTACATAAATGTATCAAATGTTCTGTTCCACCCAATTCACAACAGACTCTTGCTCCCCACTGGTTAGTACCGCCCTCTCCTTATCTTGAAACTTCCCTAATGCCTAACTTCCATGACACCACTCTGGGTCCTTCCACTACCTCTTGGTTAACTCCTTTGCTTCCTCTCTCTAAAGAAGCACGTGTCCTAAAGTTCGGGATGTTAAAAGGAAAGCTATACAGAGATACTCATACAAAGAAGCATACACATACTCACAAAAAGATAAAAAGGAAAATATATATAGATAGATCGATATAAAAGGAAGAGAGCAACCAAATCAATAAACAAATCTACCAATGATAATAAACTCTAAATACTAAACTAAGATAAACACAAAACCAGAAACAAATTATTTGCAGAAAGCAAACCCCAAGTCTACAGTTGCTCCCAAAGTCCACCTCCTCAATTTGGGATGATTCCTTGTCTATTCACGTATTCCATAGATGCAGGGTACATCAAGTTGATTGTGGAGATTTAATCTGCTGCTCCTGAGGCTGCTGGGAGAGATTTCCCTTTCTCTTCTTTGCTCGCACAGCTCCCGGGGTTCAGCTTTGCATTTGGTCCCGCCTCTGCGTGTAAGTCGCCTGAGGGCATCTGTTCTTCGCTCAGACAGGACGGGGTTAAAAGAGCAGCTGATTCGGGGGCTCTGGCTCACTCAGGCCAGGGGGAGGGAGGGCTAGGGATGCGGGGCGAGCCTGCAGCGGCAGAGGCCAGCGTGACGTTGCACCAGCCTGAGGCGCGCCATGCGTTCTCCCAGAGGAGTTGACCCTGGATCCCGGGACCCTGGCAGTGGCGGGCTGCACAGGCTCCCGGGAGGGGAGGTGTGGATAGTGACCTGTGCTCGCACACAAGCTTCTTGGTGGTGGCAGCAGCAGCCTTAGCGTCTCATGCCCATCTCTGGGGTCTGCGCTGATCACCGCGGCTCGCGCCAGTCTCTGGAGCTCCTTTAAGCGGCGCTCTGAATCCCCTCTCCTCGTGCACCCGAAAACAATGGTCTCTTGCTTCTTAGGCAGGTCCAGGCTTTTTCCCAGACTGCCCCCGGCTAGCCGTGGTGCATTAGCCCCTGCAGGCTGTGTTCACGCCGCCAACCCCAGTCCTCTCCCTGCGCTCCGAGGGAAGCCCGAGCCTCAGCTCCCAGCACCCCCGCCCACCCCGGCTGGGGAGCAGACAAGCCTCTCGGGCTGGTGAGTGCCGGTCAGCACCGATCCTCTGTGCGGGAACCTCTCCGCTTTGCCCCCCGCACCCCTGTGGCTGTGCTCTCCTCCGTGGCTCCAAAGCTTCCCCCCTCCGCCCCCCGCAGTCTCCACCAGCGAAGGGCCTTCCTAGTGTGTGGAAACCTTGCCGCCTTCACAGCTCCCTCCCACTGGTGCAGGTCCCATCCCTATTCTTTTGGCTCTGTTTTTTTCTTTTTCTTTTGCCATACCCAGGTACGTGGGGAGTTTCTTGCCTTTTGGGAAGTCTGAGGTCTTCTGCCAGCTTTCAGTAGGTGTCCTGTAGGAGTAGTTCCACATGTAGATGTATTTCTGATGTATTTGTGGGGAGGAAGATGATCTCCACATCTTACTCCTCCAGCATCTTGAAGGTCTCTAAAAACGCATTTTAAAATATTTCCTTTTTGGCTTTTGAGGTTTATTGCATGTGTAGAAAGGCCTCCCTTAACCCATAATTTTAAACAAAATAATCATAAAGTTTCTCCTTAAACAGGATGACCAGAAGTTCTGGAAGCCTAAGTAAATATGCATAATAAATGCCTTATTGATATTGTGTTGCAATAAATATGTTCAGCAATATTCATGATATGTTCAACATGTTGTTCCTTATTAGTGTTGGCAAATTTGATACATTAACATGAAATTTCCATAAGTCGCTGCACATGCATCTGTGATGCATTGATTTGTATCTCTGATTTTCACTGAATAAGTCTGTACCTGTAGCATATCTCAGAAGACATCATCAAAGAAGTTCAATTTGTAAGTATATATTTATATTACATTATAAATAAGTATATATTATATATATCTCCAAACTTTATGACTACTTTATACTTAAAAATATTTTTTTAATGTTTGTCTCTTTAACTCAACTAGAATTGCATTTTGTATGTTGTGAAGATAGGATCTACATTTATTTTTTTATTTTTTCCCAAATGAATCATGAGTTGTTCTAATACCGTTTATGGGACAATTCAGATGGGATTTATGTATGCCGACCTTAAGGTGGAAGATAAAGGTTTGTGAGTCACCCACTAAGAGATGAAAGTTGAAGATGTGAAGGTGGATGAGATCTTGGAGACAGGAGTAAGTAGAACCAACCTTACCCACTGGGGGCAGGCACCAAAACCAAAAGGAACTATGAACCTGCAGCCTGTGAAAAGGAGACCCCAAACACAGTAAGTTAAGCAAAATGAAAAGACAGAGAAACACACAGCAGATGAAGGAGCAAGGTAAAAACCCACCAGACCAAAAAAATGAAGAGGAAATAGGCAGTCTACCTGAAAAAGAATTCAGAGTAATGATAGTAAAGATGATCCAAAATCTTGGAAATAGAATGGAGAAAATACAAGAAACATTTAATAAGACCTAGAAGAACTAAAGAGCAAACTAACAATGATGAACAATACAATAAATGAAATTAAAAATTCTCTAGAAGGAATCAATAGCAGAATAACTGACCCAGAAGAACGGATAAGTGACCTGGAAGATAAAATAGTGGAAATAACTACTGCAGAGCAGAATAAAGAAAAAAGAATGAAAAGAATTGAGGACAGTCTCAGAGAGCTATGGGACAACATTAAATGCACCAATATTCGAATTATAAGGGACCCAGAAAAGGAAGAGAAAAAGAAAGTGTCTGAGAAAATATTTGAAGAGATTATAGTTGAAAACTTCCCTAATATGGAAAAGGAAATAGTCAATCAAGTCCAGGAAGCACAGAGAGTCCCATACAGGATAAATCCCAGTAGAAATATGCCAAGACACGTAATAATCAGACTATCAAAAATTAAATACAAAGAAAAAATATTAAAAGCAGCAAGCGAAAAACAACAAATAACACACAAGGGAATCCCCATAAGGTTAACAGCTGATCTTTCAGTAGAAACTCAGCAAGACAGAAAGGTGTGGCAGAACATACCTAAAGTGATGAAAGGGAAAAACTTACAACAAAGATTACTCTACCCAACAAGGATCTCATTTAGATTCGACGGAGAAATTAAAACCTTTACAGACAAGCAAAAGTTATGAGAATTCAACACCACCAAACCAGCTTTACAACAAATGCTAAAGGAATTTTTCTAGGGAGGAAACACAAGAGAAGGAAAAGACCTACAATAACAAACCCAAAACAATTAAGAAAATGGTAATAGGAACACACATATCAATAATTACCTTAAATGTAAATGGATTAAATGCTCCAACCAAAACATAGACTGTCTGAATGGATACAAAACCAAGACCTGTATATATGCTGCCTAAAAAAGACCCACTTCAGACCTAGGAACACACACAGACTGAAAGTGAGGGGATGGAAAAAGATATTCCATGCAAATGGAAATCAAAAGAAAGCTGGAGTAGTGATTCTTATATCAGACATAATAGACTTTAAAATAAAGACTATAACAAGACACTAAGAAGGACACTACATAATGATCAAGGGATAAATCCAAGAAGAAGATGTAACCATTGTAAATATTTATGCACCCAACATAGGAGCACCTCAATACATAAGGCAAATGCTAACAGCCATAAAAGGGGACATCGACAGTAACACAATCATAGTGGGGGCTTTAACACCTCAATTTCACCAATGGACAGATAATCCAAAATGAAAATAAATAAGGAAACACAAGCTTTAACTGATATATTAAACAAGATGGACTTAATTGATATTTATAGGACATTCCATCCAATAACAACAGAATACACTTTCTTCTCAAGCGCTCATGGAACATTCTCCAGGATAGATCATATCTTGGGTCACAAATCAAGCCTTGGTAAATTTAAGAAAACTGAAATCATATCAGGTATCTTTTCCAAACACAACACTATGAGACTAGATATCAATTACAGGAAAAAATCTGTAGAAAATACAAACACTTGGAGGCTAATCAATACACTACTAAATAACCAAGAGATGATTGAGGAAATCAAAAAATACCTAGAAACAAATGACAATGAAAACACAACAACCCAAAACCTATGGGATGCAGCAAAAGCTGTTCTAAGAGGAAAGTTTACAGCAAGACAATCCTACCTCAAGAAACAAGAAACATCTCAAATAAACAACCTACCTTACACCTAAAGCAAGTAGAGAAAGAAGAACAAAAAACCCCCAAAGTTAGCTGAAGGAAAGAAATCATAAAAATCAGATCAGAAATAAAAGAAAAAGAAATTAAGGAAACAATAGCAAAGATCAATAAAACTAAAGGCTGCTTCTTTGTGCAGAAAACAAAATTGATAAACCATTAGCCAGACACATCAAGAAAAAAAAGAAGACTCAAATCAATAGAATTGAAATGAAGAAAGAGAACTAACAACTGACCCTGAAGAAATACAAAGGATCATGAGAGATTACTACAAGCAACTCTATGGCAACAAAATGGACAACCTGGAAGAAATGGACAAATTCTTAGAAAAGCACAACCTTCTGGGACTGAACCAGGAAGAAATAGATAATATAAACAGAGCAATCACAAGCACTGAAATTGAGACTGTGATTAAAAATTTTCCAACAAACAAAAGCCCAGGACCAGATGGCTTCACAGGCAAATTCTATCAAACATTTAGAGAAGAGCTAACACCTATCCTTCTCAAACTCTTCCAAAATATAGCAGAGGGAGGAACACTCCCAAACTCATTCTCTGAGGGCACCATCACCCTGATACCAAAACCAGACAAAGATGTCACAAAGAAAGAAAACTACAGGCCAATATCCCTGATGAACATAGATGCAAAAATCCTCAACAAAATACTAGCAAACAGAATCCAACAGCACATTAAAAGGATCATACACCATGATCAACTGGGGTTTATCCCAGGAATGCAAGGATTCCTCAATATATGCAAATCAATCAACGTGATACACCATATTAACAAACTTAAGAATGAAAACCACATGATCATCTCAATAGATGCAGAAAAAGCTTTCGACAAAATTCAACACCCATTTATGATAAAAACCCTGAAGAAAGTAGGCATAGAGGGAACTTATCTCAACATAATAAAGGCCATATATGACAAACCCACAGCCAATATCGGTCTCAATGGTGAAAAACTGAAACCATTTCCTCTAAGATCAGGAACAAGACAAGGTTGCCCACTCTCACCACTATTATTCAACATAGTTTTGGAAGTTTTAGCCAGAGCCATCACAGAAGAAAAAGAAATAAAAGCAATTCATATCGGAAGAGAAGAAGTAAAGCTGTCACTGTTTGCAGATGACATGATACTATACATAGAGAATCCTAAAGATGCTACCAGAAAACTACTAGAGCTAATCAATGAATTTGGTAAAGTAGCAGGATACAAAATTAATGCACAGAAAACTCTTGCACTCCTATACACTAATGATGAATAATCTGAAAGAGAAATTAAGGAAACACTCCCACTTACCACTGCAACAAAAAGAATCAAACACCTAGGTATAACCCTACCTAAGGAGACAAAAGACCTGTATGCTGAAAACTATAAGACACTTATGAAAAAAATTAGAGATGATACAAACAGATGGAGAGATATACCATGTTCTTGGATTGGAAGAATCAACATTGTGAAAATGATTACACTACCCAAAGCAATCAACAGATTAAATGCAATCCTTATCAAACTATCAATGGCATTTTTCACAGAACTAGAACAAAAAATTCCACAATTTGTATGGAAACAGAAAAGATCCCGCATAGCTAAAGCAATCTTGAGAAAGAAAAATGGAGCTGGAGGAATCAGGCTCCTGGACTTCGGACTATACTACAAAGCTACAGTAATCAAGACAGTATGGTACTGGCACAAAAACAGAAATATAGATCAATGGAACAGGATAGAAAGCCCACAGATAAACTCATGCACATATGGTCACCTTATTTTTGATAAAGGAGGCAAGAATAAACATTGGAAAAAAGACAGCCTCTTCAATAAGTGGTGCTGGGAAAACTGGACAGGTACATGTAAAAGCATGAAATTAGAACACTCCCTAACACCATAGATAAAAATAAGCTCAAAATGGATTAAAGACCTAAATGTAAGGCCAGACACTATAAAAGTCTTAGAGGAAAACATAGGCAGAACACTCTATGACATAAATCACAGCAAGATCCTTTTTCACCCACCTCCTAGAGAAACGGAAATAAAAAAAAAAATAAACAAATGGGACCTAATGAAACTTAAAAGCTTTTACACAGCAAAGGAAACCATAAAGAGGACGGAAAGACAACCCTCAGATTGTGAGGAAATATTTGCAAATGAAGCAACTGACAAAGGATAAATCTCCAAAATTTACCATCAGCTCATGCAGCTCAATATCAAAAAAACAAACAACTCAATCCAAATATGGGCAGAAGACTTAAATAGACATTTCTGCAACGAAGATATACAGATTGCCAACAAACACATGAAAGGATGTTCAACATCACTAATCATTAGAGAAATGCAAGTCAAAACTACATTGAAATATCACCTCACACTGGTCAGAATAGCCATCATCAAAAAATCTACAAACAGTAAATGCTGGAGAGGGTGTGGAGAATAGGAAACCCTCTTGCACTGCTGGTGGGAATGTAAATTGATACAGCCACTATGCAGAACAGTATGGAGGTTCCTTAAAAAACTAAAAATAGAACTACCATATGACCCAGTGATCCCACTACTGGGCATATACCCTGAGAAAACCATAATTCAAAAAGAGTCATGTACCACAATGTTCATTGCAGCTCTGCTTACAATAGCCAGGACATGGAAGCAACCTAAGTGTCTACTGACAGATGAATAGATAAGAAAGATGTGGCACATATATACAATGGAATATTACTCAGCCACAAAAAGAAATGAAATTGAGTTATTTGTAGTAAGGAAGATGGACCTAGAGACTG
This sequence comes from Orcinus orca, assembly GCF_937001465.1. Lineage (NCBI taxonomy): Eukaryota > Metazoa > Chordata > Mammalia > Artiodactyla > Delphinidae > Orcinus > Orcinus orca. The sequence goes on from NC_064562.1 coordinate 24,984,411, forward strand.
TCATAGAGTGAAGTAAGTTAGAAAGAGAAAAACAAATACCGTACACCAACACATATATATGGAATCTAAAAAAAAAAAAAAATGGTTCTGAAGAACGTAGGGGCAGGATAAGAATAAAGATGCAGATGTAGAGAATGGACCTGAGGACACAGGAGGGGAAGGGTAAGCTGGGACGAAGTGAGAGAGTAGCATTGACATATATACACTACCAAATGTAAAATAGATAGCTAGTGGGAAGCAGCCACGTAGCTCAGGGAGATCAGCTCGGTGCTTTGTGACCACCTAGAGGGAAGGGATAGGGAGGGTGGGAGGGAGATGCAAGAGGGAGAAGATATGGGGATATATGTATATGTATGGCTGATTCACTTTGTTATAAAGGAGAAACTAACACACCATTGTACAGCAATTATACTCCAATAAAGACGTTAAAAAATAAATAAGTAAAATGCGCTTTTAAAAGGCCCCCAAAGAACCCAAAATGTTTACAAAAATAATCTTTATGAGTTTGAAATTTTTATGTTTTACTCTAAAATTCCTGCATTGTTTCATTTTTTAAATAATAAGTATAGTTTCATGGATTACTTGTGTAAATTTTAAACAAAAGTGAAAAGTACGGCATAGTACTTAACTAAGCCACTAATAATCAATGTGTTTTTACTGGATTGGTAAATTTCTCTGTCAACATGCTTCTTAAAACTTCTCATAGATCAGCTTGGTGCTTTGTGACCACCTAGAGGGGTGGGATAGGGAGGGTGGGAGGGAGCAAGACACAAGAGGGAAGAGATATGAGAACATATGTATATGTATAACTGATTCACTTTGTTATAAAGCAGAAACTAACACACCATTGTAAAGCAATTATACTCCAATAAAGATGAAAAAAAAACTTCTCATAAAAAGACAATATAATGTTGCTTCTAATACCTCAAACTAAGCAAGAATCAACATGCAGAGAAAACTTAAATTCTCTCCCTAAGTTATCCTCAAGTTAGCCAACTCTAGAAGTCTATACGAAATGACAGAAATAAATACAACTATTTCGATTAGAAATGTCAGAAACAATGAGAAGTGGTTCCAAAAAACAATGGGGAAATAAATTATGGATTAAAATAGTTGTTTCCCAAAGTTTTTCCCTTAAAATACTTGTACTTCAGAATTTAAGTGTTTTATAGGGGAAACAAACTGCTTCATCATCCAAAAAGTTCGGGAGAAATCTAGGCTAAGCACAAACATGTTTCGTAACTTCCAGACTTCTTGAAGCCCTTAACATATGTTCATGCAGGTGGTGAATCTGTAACATAGAGAGAGATTATCCAGGGCATCCCACATTGATTTGTTCCCAAATCCTTTTTTTCCATGATAGCTGTTAACAGCTCATGTTGTGCAAAATGCTTATCAACATGTCAAGGATGTTGCTAAATTTAAAATACTTAGTTCCAAAAATAGAAATTATAAATTGTACCCCTGATTCCTTAGTTAACCAAATAAATCTAGACCATAGATAGATTGCACCATGTGTTTCCTGAGACTAAATGGCAGCAGAAAATTTTTATAAATTCTTAGGGAAAAATAGCCTACCTATTCATCCTAACCTGTTCTCCAGATATTTGGATTCACATTTTATTTACCTCAGCTGTATCTGGGCTTGGGGAGTCCTTCCCCCATTCCTATTAATCCTCTTTTATGATCGGTTATTAAAACATCTATAATGTTTTAAATGATTAATAAAGTTGTCCTTATGTTTAAAAGCTTCAGATCAATAACTTTCAAGTTCAGAACTTTGTATCTTCTGGATGTAATTATACTAAAACACTGCACACCAAAAAAATGTGCAGCAAAATTCCCATAATTCAAATTATTTATGCTGATGAATAGTGTTTATACTCACAAATAAGTCAAATTAAATATAATAAATATATTCTAGAGTTATATTCAAAGAGAAGAATTAGCTCTCCATGTGTTTACATAAATGAAATAAAAGTATGTGTAATATGTAAGATAATTTTTTGTATATTAATGCAAGTACAAATATACACATACATTTACATATGAACATGAATATACATTAGGGATCTGATTTTCCTTTCCCTCCTCATTAAGGAGTCATTTAAAATCCTTAGTGCAATATGGTCAAGAAATTATCCTCTGTTCTTTCTGGGATTTCTTTCTCCTTTAGACTAGCCTGCAAACGCCATGAGGTCAGGAAGCAGCTTGCCCCTTTGGGCAGAGATATAGATGTTTTCATACTTCTTAAATTACATTAAACATCCTTCCTTGTTGCAATGACTCAGAGGCTTGCCATTTAACCATTCCATATCCATAATTAAATGAGCTACATGTATATTTCAATAATTTCTAACCAATGCCCTAGAACAGAAGGCTAGCAAAATATAGCCCTTGGGCAAAATCCAGCCAACACCTGTTTTGTAAGTAAAGTTTTATTGGAACATAGCCATGACTATGACCATTTTCATGCCATGAAGGCAGAGTTGAGTACTTTTAAGAAAATGTCCTTTATGGCCAATAAAGCCTAAAATATTTACTATCTAGCCCTTTACAAAAAAAAAAGTTTGTCAACCCCTGGTATAGACTTTTAAAAAACAGGTTAATTCTCTTGTTGTCAGTGTAATTGCTGTTAGATTTGGTTTTGGAATTGAGTTTCTCCATATATTTGAATATTGGGGTCTCTAATTTTCTGATCATTCAGAATTTTTATTAATGAAATTATATTTTAAATCTCTGATTGAGGAATTTAGGGAAGCTATGTCTTTTCTCAGTCCTGCCTCTTGGTTCAAAAATGCTTGATCTGGGACTTCCCTGGTGGTCCAGTGGGTAAGACTCCGTGCTCCCAATGCAGGGGGCCTGGGTTCAATCCCTGGTCCAGGGAACTAGATCCCACATGCTGCTGCAACTAAAAGATCCTGCAGGCTTAACTAAGACCCAGTGCAGCCAAAATAAATAAATAAATATTTTTTTTTAAATGCTTGCTCTTCTGCTATTAATGAAAATCTCCAACCATATAGAGAACTACTGGTTCCCTTCCTAGAGAAACAAACCTAATGAAAGACATGCAATACTCTATACAGAAGTCTATAAAACAGTACTAAGATAATTTTTAAAAGAGCGAGAGAGACAGAGATTCCATTAATTGAAAGGCTCAATTTTTAAACTTACTAATTCCTTCCAGATTGATTCATAAATTTAATGACATACCAATAAAAATCCCACTAGAGATTTTGGTAGAAACTGACAAGCTGATTCTATGATTTATATGGGAATACCAAAAACAAAGAATAGCTAAGACAAATAAGGAACAAATTTGGAGGATTTACACTTACTCAGATATCAAGATATTATAAACTGAAGTATTAATAAAAAGTATGGTTTGGGCGCAGTAGTGATAAATAGGTCAATGAACAGAAACAAAGAGTCTAGAAAAATAAGCAAACATATTCATTTGATGTATGACAAATAAATTATACTGGGTCATTTGTTTATCCACATAAAATAATAATAAATCTTAACACTTACCTCACATAAAATTCAATTCCAAGTAGAATGTGAAATTAAATATGAAATGTAAAATAGTAAAACTTCTAGAAGATAACATTAAGAAAGTCTTCCAGACTGTTGGACAGACCCTAGGGTAGCTCCCATGTCATCCCCTTTGAGGGTGGATGGGACCTGTGAGTTGCTTCTAACTGATAGAATATGGCCAAAGTGCAAGGTATTCCAATGTGATTAAAGTCTCAAATAATTTGATTTAAAGTTATTATCAAAAGAGGGATTATCCTATATGGATCTGACTTAATCAGGTGAAATCCTTTAATAGAGGGACTGTCCTTGGGGGCCTGATGAAGTCAGCAGCCACGTGAAGAAGCCCACAAGACAATGAACTTGCAGGCAGCCTCCAGGAACTACAAGTGGCCTCTGTGACCTGAGGGTGGCCGCCAGCCAACAGCCACTGGAAGGTGGTAACAGATGCCAACAAGGACAATCGATGGCTGAGGAATGGATGTCCTGCCCCTCTGGTGCTGGGTGCTGGAGAAAGCCCCTCAGAATATACATATACTCTCTCAGGGATAATTGAAAGGTGAAAATCTTGAATGGATTGAGAAATGACTGAATTGACTAAAGTGACAATGGTTAAATTTGTGCCACTAGGCAGAATGGGATAGGATGGAAATTAATTTCAGCTGTAGGAAAATAAAATTCTATTTTGGAACTCCTAAACTTGTGGGAAATTAAATTAATACATATATAATTACTTTAAGCTTTCGTTCCTATTGATTTGATCATTTTAATTATTCATACACCACTATTCAGGAATAGCTAACTCTGATGAGTAATTTTTCTGTCTACTATTTCATTTTTCCTGAAATTTTATATTCTTCTTAGAATCTCGTAGCAAAGAATGAACTACCTTATTATTTGCTTCAATTCCACAGTCTTGATGACTTTTAAAATCCAATTTGTCTTAGACATAAAATATTTACTATTTTAAACACTTAGTTAATTTCTATTGCCTCAGACTCTTCTAACTATTACACTCCTGAGATTGTCCAGTCCATTACTCCTGGAGGAGACCCTGACATAATACCTTCCCAGGTTCATTATTATTTGTTTTGGGGAAGCTTTTGTCCTTGAGTAGAGTTATAATATTTTTCAGAGACAGTTGGGCAAATATTCACTGAGATAAGCCACCATGTATAACTGATGCAAGAAGTACTTTTGAAGTACAGACAGAACTGCAAAGAACAGAATTTCAAGGGGCAAAGATAATTCGCAGTTGCAGATTTAGTCACCATAAGCATACAAAAAGCTTATGGACTCAGCAAACACCACCAACAACCAAGGCAGACACAAACACACCATAGCCTTTTCACAAAGAAATGCTCAGTTATCTTTTCAATTGTAGTTTCCCTATTGGCCCACTCTATTTGTAATACACTCAAAATTCTTGTACCTTCCAGTCACAGAGAAGGTTCTACTCATGCTCAAATTATATCCCCACTTACATGCTTGCCCCCCTTCAATTTATTCCCAACCAAGAGACAGAGTGATCCATTTGGACATGTCCAATCATGTCACTCCTCTGACAGAATAAATAGCTCACTGAGGATAAACTCCGAAGTCCTTATAACAGCGGACAAGACACCTGTAGGACCTGGACCTCCACTGCCTTTCTGCTCTCATCTACTATCTGTATTCCGTTCACCTCACTTCAGCCTCATTGGTCTCCAGGTTGTTCCTATAAGCACACGTCTCTCTGCCTGTGACAATCTTACTTCAGATTTCCACATGGTTTACTATTCCCTTATGTTTTTCAAATCTTTGCTCAAATGCTCTCTTCATAATGAAGCCATCCCTTTAATATTTCACCCACCACATACATTATTTTTCTCCATAGCACTTATCACCTCATAACATATTAAATAATTGTTCGTTTATTTTTTGTTTCCACCCATCAAAATGTAAACTTTGTGTGGGAGTTTGTTTTCTGTTTTGTTCACTGATGTACCACTAACCCCAAAAACACTGCCTGGCACGTGGTACGCCATCAGTAAATACTTGTTGAATGAATAAATGATTAACATAGATTGTAGGTATTGCTACAAAAAGGTAGGTGTTTGTTACACTGCTTTTCTTTGATATATTTCATTTTTAACTAGCAACATCCAGGAGAATCTCAGCTCCCACCAAGTCTGATTAGAGAAACCCCTCTGGATCAGTGAACCTTGTGATTAATGAATCTTGTTAGGATGGATGAGCCTGAAGACAGACTTCCTGGCCAGGACCTCCAGCAGCTTCTTTCCCATCTCTGATGACTTGTTTAAGAGTTGAACTCAAGTCTTGGTCATACGAACCCTAGCATCCAACTTTGACTGGAAATATACTTTCTAAATAGATCTTTAGACTCACTGCCCTTGTGATCACAAAGTTTTAACTCATATTTACAAATGTTTAGGTATAAAAAGAAACAATGATTTCAGCCCCACTGTAATTTTATCTTTTTGTTCTCCTTGTAAAAAATACACTGAAATTTACTGCAAGGACCTTATAAAAGTAATAAAATAATGTAAAATGATCATAAAACCAATCACGTATTTATAGGAAATACCAGAATAAAATCGCTTTTTTTTGTGAGATGTCAAATCCAAAGAAACGTATGACTTAAGACAACTTTCTGCTGTCTTTAAGCATCTAATGTGTTCAGCTTCTTGTGTCCCTACAGGCCTGGGAAGGCATTTATTACTGTCAATTTGAAAAAACTCTACTGACCATTGTCCATGCTTATAGGAATCTTCAGTGTGAATTCTGTTAACTGAAAAACCTTTTTAATAATAGTCTCTGTCTTGTCTTTTCCATTATGTTTACTCAGACTGTATCCATCCACACCAGTCAAAAGAACAAAACAAACAAACAAAATACTCAGGCTTCCTATAACCATATCCTTTGAAACCAGCTGCTATTATGGCATACTAATGTCTACTAACTTTGTCTATGCAAAAACGTAAACAAAAGAAATCCAGAAATTACCAGGCAATACAGGTTGAATGTGACCAGGAATTCAACACACTTCTAAATAAACAAGTGCTGTCTAGGAATGAATTAATAAAAGCGTAATCAAATGAAGCACTAACTCAATTTAGTGCGACTCAAGGTAAAGATTCAATAAGGACTTTAGAGAAATTAAAAAGACTAGAACACACTTCTGAGAAGGCTCACAAAATAATACTTAAAAGAATGGAACTTAATGGAAAACAGTGAAAAAAACAGTAGACAAGAAAAGTGAGAAAGATGGTGACCATCTGCCCTCCAGCTTCATTGAAACAGAATAAGATGGAGTGATCCACAGCGATAGGTTAAAGATGATAGAGGACTCACTCAGTGGCCTGTCTTCAGTCTTTAGTGAACTTATTCTTCGGAGACATTGTACACTGTCAGTTGCTCCCTCCCTTATGAAGAGCCTCCTCTCCTTCCTAAAGTACAACTCTATTCTTCTCTTACCTTGATAGTCACTTTTGGTATCCATGGTCTCCAAGGTTTCAAGGTCATAAAAAGAAGGCAAGGGTTTGGAAATGGACAGTGTTAGTCTTCACATAATTTTTTACTTTTACTGTGTTCTTTTGCTTTTCCTTTTTGTGGCTCTGCTTCTGACGGCTCTAAAATGTGGATGTTATTTAAAACTACATCCTTTTTTGACCCCTTTTTCTTTTTATTCTCTTTCTCCTTCCTGCGTAATCTCACCCACACATGCTGGTGACTCTTAAAATTATATTCCAACTTTAAGCTCTTTCCTAAATTCCACTGAATTTTCCTCTCCTCAGGTATCTTGCGGGTTCATAAAACTTCATCATGTTGAAAACCAAACTTACCATTTCTGCCTAAAACCTCCCTTTCTTGTATTTTCTATTAATGACATTCTTATCAAACCAATCCTCTAAATTAGCAACAATGAAATGACCTTAAGTTCCTCCGCCTCCCTCTCAACCTCCCACTCACATTGTGAGTTTGTTTGTTTTGTTTTGTTTTGTTTTGTTGTCTCCCCTTTCTAAGTGATGCTTCTTGAAAGTAAGGACCTGTTGTATTCATCCTCCTTATCTCAGTGCCTAGAAGAGTAGCGAGTACATATCAGGTGTACAAGGTAAGAAAGAAAAAAGGAGAGAAGAAAGGAGGGAGAAAGAGAAGAAAGGAATAATGAAAGGAAAATGAAAGGAGACGAGAGAGATGTAAGGAGGAAAGCAATTAATAAAATGACTGAGCTATTACTCATAATAGGATAAAGTTTATAACAGCTGACAGCTGAGGCTGTAATTCTTTTGTGGCAGACAGCTCTTTCTTGCAGGAAAGACTTATGAAAGGTTTTTGGAGTAAAAGTTAAGCCCCTCAGGGCCTACTTATCAATCAATGAAAGCTTGGAGAGAATATGGAATACTCTACATAATAAAAAAAGACAGAGTCTGGAGAATTCCAAGGCAAAATAAGAGTGAGACACAGAGAGAAAAAATGAGACAAACAGAACCAGGACAGTGCACTCACCACCATGACTTTCAAATCTTCGATCAGTTCTAGGAGATGCATTAAAATCTTGGCCTGAGTGGATATTTTCATTCTTGCAGTGCAGTGAAATGATGGAATTTAGAATCTACGTTTACATGGGATAAAAATGAGACAAAACTCATGGACACAAAAGCCAGAGCGTTAGGGAACTGTTGACCAAAACTTCCCACCAGGCGGGATGATAACCACTTGCATGAACTGTCTCACAACATGAGGTCTGGATAAGGAACATGGTGCTGCCACTGAAAACTAACTGGGAGAATTCAGGAGGAGCCAAAAAAAGGGAGGAGATGGCAGCCCATAATACGTCCTACCAACCTCCCAGAATCCTTCACGCTGGAATCCATCTTGGCTGAGAGATGCATGCACCATCAGGAAGGACCCCGAGTCAGACCAAACACGGGCCAAGTGAGATGACTGACCAGAGACAACCCAGAAACTCACCCCATCACCATAAAACCTGAGACTGTGAGTCACGTGGCAGAGCAGTTCTCCTGGTTGCCCTTACCCCACTGGTCTCCGCCCTGGGAACCCCTTTCCAATTAAGTCTTTTGCTTTGTCTGCACATGTGTCTCCTCGGACACTTCATTTCCAAGTGTTAGACAAGAGCCCACTCTGGAAGGGGTTTCCCTTCCTGCAACAAGAGGACAGGGCAACAAGTGGATCTGGGGTTACATTCACAGTCACACGTTACAGTGAAAGTAATTCGACTTGCCATAAAGGAAAGTGGCAGCTGGAGTGTGACCTCAGCCTCTTCCAGGGAATCTGATACAAAGAATCAGATCGCATGGAAAATGACTCTATCCAAAAGGTCAAACCAAAGTTATAAAACTAAATGCTCAAGATAGTACAGGACATTGCTCTATTCCAAATTCAGAGACAAGGCTAAATAAACCAGGTTAAAATCCTAATAGGAACTCAAGAAATTCACCTTTGATCTTGGGCAACTAATTCTTCCTATACCCATCTAGCATAGTGGTATAATCCCTAAAGAGGTTTTAAATACCTGAAGCTAGCACAGCCTTGAAAATAGGCACTGGCCCCTATTGCTTGAATTGAAGGAAATCTGTATAAACTAACAGGCACTTGGGCAGTAGGCTAACATTGTCAATATACTCCTTTTTTTTTTTTTTTTTTTTTTTTACTTGTCAAGGGGTTCAGTGTTTATCAGTCTATTCCTGTGTTCTTATAGCTGAGTGAGATGGGGAGTAGAAGAAGCAGATGGGAATGTCTGATGGTTTGAGGTAGAAATATTTATGTCTGCCAATATCAGGTTAAAATATATAAAATTTCTTACTATGGGACCACTACACCCTTCATACTCGTTTTGGTGCTGTATAGGCTAATTTATTTTCTTTATACGCTGCAGTCTGAGCTTTATAACTTGTAAATATATGTATTGTTATATAAAAAATGAATGTACTCATTTTGACAGGCTCATGAGGTACAGGAGTGCAAAATGGTAGAAAATTCTACTATCATACTTGTTTTGTAATAAACCAAATTGCAGGCCTCTGAAACACGCTGCTGTCATAATAAAACCATTCACAGCCGTATCTAAGAGAAGAGACTTCTTACTTTTCAATCAGTGACAGTCAAGTCACCTCTGCTATAAAAGAAAATGCTCTCAGTGGTTTTTGAAGCAGAAAAATGAGTAAACAACCAAGGAACACTCCAAAAACTGTTAGTCATCAAAATAAATTAGAAAAGCCTCAAAGTCATTAGAAAATAACAAATCTTGTAGAGGTTATAACAATCTTAAATAGTGCCTACTCTACCATCAGTATTTATAGAACATTTTTTCACTTCACTAATATTCTTGGTTATTGGCATTGTTCCCAGCCAGTATCTCCTCCTCACTCTAAGATGCTCTCTGACACTTATACTTTACATTAAAAACACTGACCAGATACTTTACATTGCATTTTTCAAATGTACATTTCCTTCCAAAGTACCGGTTTTCCGCATAAGATAAACATTTTTTTCCTTGACCACGAGAGGATCTTTTTTTCTTTAAATCAGTCATGTTTGGAAACTAACTTTTATATTAAAGCACCAAAGGAAAACACTGGGGACATTCTCTAGACTCTTTTTTTTCCTTCCTTTGAAACTTTCCCTCTGACATCCTGGTGACGTGAAGGGTCAGTATGTGAAATGGCAGTCTCACATGGATTACAGATCAAGAGCCAGCAACTTATTTGGTCAATTTGAAAAAGAGAATCCATGGGCTTCTAATTACAGTGACGTCCATGTAGAAGGGAAGAAACACTGGATTTCACCTCTGAATCCCTGCTTTATAACTGACTTACTTTGCACAGTATGGAATAAGCTCTCTCACTGCTTTCTGACACAACTGCCCAAACTACAGCTGCCATATTACCTCACCTTTTCGGAACTTGTCTACCTTTCAATTCCATCTGCATGTAATAGAGCAAGGAGAGAATGTCCTAATGACCAAAAATGCTATTTTTACAGGAGTACCTCTCACCCGCTTTCAGAATCTATTTCTTCTTAGTTTGAATAGAATTTGAAGAAGCCTGAAGGCAGCACAGTGTAATTATTAAGAGCACAGATGCTGGAGTCAGACAGTCTGAGCTGAATCCTGGTTCTGCTGTTTATTAACTCTGTGACCTTAAATTACTTAAACTCAGTGCTCTGTTGGATCACCGATAAGATGAGGAAAACAGTATTTTTTACAGAGTTTGTTACAGGATGAAATTAATTAAAATATATAAAACACCTAGAACTGTGCCAGGCATAGTTTTTGTTTGATGTCTAAGCCCATAAACTATTATAAACAGCCAGAAAGAAGAGAGACAAGGGCTTCTGAGGGCATTTGCACTGACACCATCAAGCATTATCAACTTAAAGTCTAGTAGCAAAGGGAAGGGGTGGGGTTATTGCTTAAAAATAGACGTAAGAATTGGGGACACTGAGTATGGGAGTAAAAGCCTGGTGAGTATCCAAGGGCAGCACATCACAATAGAGTAGTGAATGTTTATGAAGAGGAGCCTGAACCATCACGTCCGAGGACCTCTATTTCAGCTCAGTAAAATAGTTAATGTTTATAAAGATAACCCTGAGTATTTAAGAAATGATTAAAACAGGCTCAGTAATTTCCTTGAAGCTGTAATACAAAAGATTTCTGCTCAAAAAAAGTCAAATAAAAAATTTTAGTGCCATAATAGATACATACTTAGCTAGCTAAAACACTTGGTTACTCAGAATGATTTAATCTAAGTGACCTTGTTATAAGAAGATACAGAGAGAATACAATCAAAATATAACGTAGCAAGTGATTTCATGAGGAGGTGTGGCAAAGACAGCTAATTATCCCCGAAACTTTCCTTCTCCGAGTCCTCTTTCGGACATAGAAACGTCCTGAGTATGTGGGGACGTGACTCTCCACTCATCTGGAGGCTACATGTCCTCATGTCCGTTGCAGCTCGGTGTGAGCATGTGACTAACCTCTTCTCACTGGGGCTTCCTTATAGGAAAACTGTTTGCCTTCCACTTCCTCCTCCGCACCCCACAAGCTGTATTGAGAACATGAGGCAGGTAAGCTAGCTTCTACCATGCAGATGAGGTGGCGACCAAGGAAATGGAACAAAAAGACAGAGGAAACTGGGTCCCCAGGTCAACTCATGGAGGGAGCAGGGTGCCCTACCTCTCCTGGAGCCCATGCCTCCCCTCGAGGCAATTAACTTCTATCTCATTCGAGCTAGAGCACTTGGGAGTCTTTTTGTTGTAGCAGCCTAGTATTATCTTAATAAATTTAGAGAAAGATAATATAAATTAAATTCAAACCTATACTGAGGGCAAGTGTTGGACAAATTACTATGTCAGGCTTTATAAAGATGCAGAATTAATTAGATGCAAGTTCTGCCCTCGGAGACTTTATAATCCAGAAAAGATGAGCCAAGTACTCAGACAATTACATTACCACACAGTCTCCGTTGCTTGTCACCTGAGAGTTATAAACAAGGTGCCATGGGGTTACAGGAAGAAACAATTCTATCAGCTTGCACCAGGAAATCTCAAGTCAGGAAAATCCTCAGGAAAATGGCCTTGGAGAGGACCTAAAATTGAAAGGATCTCCAAAGCAGAGATAAATAATGTTAAGAAAGAAAAACAGTATGAATAAAAGCACTAGAGCAGAAAAGTGGATACATGTTCACGTGTCCTATTAGAATGGAGGGTAAGGTTGAGGGGCTTCGGAACACGTAAGCTAGAAGAGTAAGTTTAGAACCACATTGTGAAGAGCACTGAATAATTATAAAATATGTATTTTTATGGCTCTTTCCACACACAAACATTGCTCTATAAGTGCTCTGTGTACTTTCTCAGCTGATCATCAAAACAAACTCTAATCTTTTATATAGCACTTCTAGCGTGAGGAGTTTGTACCTAATTCAGCAAGCAATGGAAATTTTGAAGAAGTATGAGAAGGTGGATGACACTCTAGCTGGGCTTCAGGAGGGCTACTCACCATGTAGCAGTGTGCAGCACAGGATGCCAAGGGGAGCTGTGAGAATATACGTGTAATATATATATATATATATATATATATATATATATATATTTGTAAAGACGAGGCAAGAGATGAAGGCTTGAATTAGTGTGGCAACACTGAACCTGGAAAAGAGGGGCTGGACTCAAGACACTATGAAGAACTTGGCAAGAAATTATGTGATGTGAAGAGTCCTATGAAAAAGGGAATGGGGGAATAACGCTCAGGTTTAGAATCTCAGCCCTGAAATTAACAAAATAAGGAGTTAGGTATTGTTATTAACAACAACAAGGAAAAGGAGGCAAGGATGTTCCCTGGGCTTATTGAGATGTTGATAGAGTTTGTGCAGAGAACGTTTGCTTTCTCTGTTCCATAACTTACTATGTGCCTTTTCAAGAAAATAGTTTAATGTCTCCAAATTTTTTGTCTGAAAAATAGGAATAAAAACATCCCTCATAGACTTGTTTGGAGAATTAAATAAGATAATTTTTTTTTAGAAAGGAAAGAAATAGCACCTGGCACCACAGCACTGTAGATAGCACACGGTAGGCACTCACTAAATGGTAGCTAATATTCTTGTTGCTATTGCTGCTGCTTTTTGTCCTGACATTATGAAAAACTGAGAGCAAAGGGTATAGGTTTGAAAGGCTTCTGTGTGTGTGTGCAAGATATATATACATATATATATATATATATACACACACATATATATACATATATATGTATATATATGTATATATATGGAAGGTGTAAGAGTTGATGAAATCATCAACAAAAAGAAAAAAAAAGAAAAAGTTTTAATGGGAGAACCTTGGGAAATACCTCCATTCTAGGACACTGTAGGAGAGAAGGGGGCCAATGAAGGAGACAGAGGAGGAAATAACAGTGAGGTAAGAAGAAATGAGAGGTGGGGAAAAAGAAAACTCTAAGAGAGGATGGTCAACATGTCAAAGGCTTCTTAGAGGACAAAAAAGAATTGCGGGGCTTCCCTGGTGGCGCAGTGGTTGAGAGTCCGCCTGCCGATGCAGGGGACACGGGTTCGTGCCCCGGTCCGGGAAGATCCCACATGCCGTGGAGCGGCTGGGCCCGTGAGCCATGGCCACTGAGCCTGCGCGTCCGGAGCCTGTGCTCCGCAATGGGAGAGGCCACAACAGTGAGAGGCCCGCGTACCAAAAAAAAAACAAAAGGAAGAAAAAAAAGAATTGCGATCTGAGAAAAACAGTATTGATTTGAGTGTCAGAGCAAAAAAAAAATGGAGCTTATCAGGAGATGGAGACTGAAACGTGTTTATCAACAAGTGGGAAAGAACCGGTAGAGAGAAAGATTAAATTGACAAAGGAGAAAGAAAAATCGAAGGAATGAAATCTCAGAGGAAGCAAAAGAGGTTAGATCAAGAGCCCAGGTGCAAGGATGAGGCTGTGCCAGGAAGAGAGATGCACTTTCCTCATGGAGGGAAGTGAGAAAAAAGGTGGGTGGGATGGTGAAGAAATGACGACATTGAGGCAACACTGCCTGTGACAGGGCTCCTTTAAGCTGGCTTTTTAGTAAAGCAGTAGGTTAAATCAACTGCTGAGGGGCAGTGAAATGGGTAAAATTAAAGATTTCACAGTTTATTTTTTCTTTCACAGGTAAAGTGAATTTATCCAGTAAAAGGCACTATTTATTACTGTTTCCACCTTAATAATATTTTATCAAATCCACTTTTCTCCTCAAAGCATTCATTCTTCTAACATTTGGTGAAAAGCATCTTGAATGACTGAAATGAGTCATTTCCAGTCATTTCCACTCCTTAGTATCAACTCTGCTTATAAAAGGAATAAATGCTGGTAATGGCGGAAGGGATACCAAATTGCACAGCACCATTCTGAAACACTCACCTTCCAAAGGAATGATCATAATGCAATTTTCACAGATTTATTCTACATCCACTGTACTGGCAAGAATGATGTCTGCTAAAACTTCATGTCCACCCAGAACCTCAGAATGTGACCTTGTTTGGAAATAAGGTCCTTGCAGATGTACTTAGTTAAGCTAGGTTGTGAAATGAATTAGGGTGGACCCTAATCAATATGACCTGTGCCCCCTAAAAAGAGGGAAATTTGGACACAGACACAGAAGGAAGACATATGAAGGCAGAGGCAGAGTTTGGAGTTATGCTGCCTCAAGCCAAGGAATGTCTGGGGCTCTCAGAAGCTGGAGGAAACAAGAAAGAATCATCCCTTATGGGCTTCAGAGGAAGCAGGGCCCTGCTAACACCTTGATTTTGAACTTCCAGCCTACAGAACCATGGGGGATTAAATTTCTGTTGTTTTAGGCCACGTAGTTTGTGGTGCTTTTTTATGGCAGTCCTAGAAAACTAATAATACCCACCAAAAAGAAATAAGGAGCTAAGTCCCGTGACTAATAGGTACTTCCTCTATTAGACCTCGTAAGGATCATTTAAAAATCAAAAGTACCATTTTCTACCAGAACTTAGCTTTGTTGAGCCTGAATCTCTCTCCAGAAACATCAAGAAGAAAATATCAGTTCTTAAATTGTCATTGTAAACAGAGTACGGTTTATCTGAAAGCCCTGAAAATATGATGGGGAACAGACATGAGAAAAAAGCACTTCAAGAATCTAGAAACAATAAATGCTGGAGAGGGTGTGGAGAAAAGGGAACACTCTTGCACTGCTGGTGGGAATGTGAATTGGTACAGCCACTATGGAGAACAGTATGGAGGTTCCTTAAAAAACTACAAATAGAACTACCATATGACCCAGCAATCCCACTACTGGGCATATACCCTGAGAAAACCATAATTCAAAAAGAGTCATGTACCACAATGTTCATTGCAGCTCTATTTACAATAGCCTGGAGATGGAAACAACCTAAGTGCCCATCTTCAGATGAATGGATAAAGAAGATGTGGCACATATACACAATGGAATATTACTCAGCCATAAAAAGAAATGAAATTGAGCTATTTGTAATGAGGTGGATCGACCTAGAGTCTGTCATACAGAGTGAAGTAAGTCAGAAAGAGAAAGACAAATACCGTAGGCTAACACATATATATGGAATTTAAGAAAAAAAAATGTCATGAAGAACCTAGGGGTAAGACAGGAATAAAGCCACAGACCTACTAGAGAACGGACTTGAGGATATGGGGAGGGGGAAGGGTGAGCTGTGACAAAGCGAGAGAGAGGCATGGACATATATACACTACCAAACGTAAGGTAGATAGCTAGTGGGAAGCAGCCGCAAGGCACAGGGAGATCAGCTCGGTGCTTTGTGACCGCCTGGAGGGGTGGGATAGGGAGGGTGGGAGGGAGGGAGACGCCAGAGGGAAGAGATATGGGAACATATGTATAACTGATTCACTTTGTTATAAAGCAGAAACTAACACACCATTGTAAAGCAATTATACCCCAATAAAGATGTTAAAAAAAAAAAAAAAGCACTTTAAGATCTATTACATAAAAAATTACCCAAGCGCCATTAGTCCCAAAGTTCTACAGAAGAGGTCAGTCAAATGAGAATGAGAACTAATCACTCAGAATAAACAATCAGTAGAGAAAAAATAATAGCCTAAGGCCCTAATACATGTCCCTTTAAAAGGAAAGAAACTCCATTAGAAAACTGAGCCTGGAGCAAGGTACAGTGGTGAAAGCAAAAAAAAAAAAAAAAAAACAGTGTTAGGGTTCCATCTGGAATTCCTTGATAACACATCAAAAAGAATCACATAGGCATGGACTGCCAGAGGGACCAGGAAGGACAAGGCCCACTCTGTTTTAAGACTGTTTTTGAATCTTACCACACATTTGGATAAAAAACAACCCAACTCTCTATGCTTTGAGCCTATAAGATATCACAGGAGGAAATAAAACAAAATTTAGAGATCAAGGTCTGGGATTGTGGTGCAATTACTCTGGAGAGGTGGTGAAAAGGTACTATAAAGAGCCATAGAACACCAAAAGAGAAACTTTAGACCTAAGCTGCTCCTTTTTCATGAGACAATGAAATCAGTGGGAGATAAAGGGAGAAAACTTCCTTTTTTACTTAAAGAACTGCTGGGAAATATGCTGTGTTCATATGGGCAAAATGAAAAAAATAATAATGATAATGGAGTAGAAAGGGCCACGGTAAGATGTTATGGGGATATTACCTTTAAGAACATCAACTTTTGATTTTAAAATGGCCTGGAGTTATTATAGACTTCTAAGGATTTGAACAGCAAGATCAAAATGACTCTTAGAAAGATGTTTCTTCCCGTAAGTAGGTTAGTTTACAGAACAGAGAAGGCGATAAAAAAAATTCGAACATGAGGCAAGTGAGTACCCAGATTGGGTAATGTATGTAAAAAGACCAACACACAAAATTCAAAGTGAATTAGATGAAACGGACCTGCACTTAGATCTGCTTTCCTTCCATAAACACTTCAACCAAAACCTCTGATCTTTTATTGTCCTGCCGTCAAGTAAACATTCCATCAATCCTTTGTTTATAATCCGTTGATCCCAATAAGCCTTTTCGTTGTCCCTCATCTCCATGATGTTCTCGCTTCCCTACCTACACAATTTTTTTTTTACATTTCTTTTTTTTTTAACATCTTTATTGGAGTATAATTGCTTTACAATGGTGTGTTAGTTTCCGCTTTATAACAAAGTGAATCAGTTATACATATACATATGTTCCCATATCTCTTCCCTCTTGCGTCTCCCTCCCTCCCACCCTCCCTATCCAACCCCTCTAGGTGGTCACAAAGCACCGAGCTGATCTCCCTGTGCTATGCGGCTGCTTCCCACTAGCTAGCTATTTGACGTGTCCATCAACAGATGAATGGATAAAGAAGATGTGGCACATATACACAATGGAATATTACTCAGCCATAAAAAGAAACGAGATTGAGTTATTTGTAGTGAGGTGGATGGACCTAGAGTCTGTCATACAGAGTGAAGTAAGTCAGAAAGAGAAAAACAAATACCGTAAGCTAACACATATATATGGAATCTAAGGAAAAAAAATAGTCATGAAGAACCTAGGGGTAAGATGGGAATAAAGACACAGACGTACTAGAGCATGGACTTGAGGATATGGGGAGGGGGAAGGGTAAGCTGTGACAAAGTGAGAGAGTGGCATGGACATATATACACTACCTACACAATTTAAATAAAGTTGTTCATAATTAAAATCACTCCCTTTCACTCCCAACTCCCTACCCCACCCTTTCCATGATACTCACCTGGCTAAATCCCAGTGCTTATTAAGCCCCACCCTCCTCACCCTTGCACCTGGACATCTGAATGGAGCTGAAGAAAAAAACACAACCATGCTTATCCTTCTCCCTTCTATTTCATAATCGCTAACCTAAAGAGGACCCTTGCCCAGCAATCTGTCTTCCTGCTCCATTCACTCTTCTACACACTTAGATAATTATTCCATGCCTTCTCTCTGTCCTCAAATCTCCAATACCATCTCCCCTCAGCTGATGATCTTGTTTCTACTTCTCTGAAAAGGCAGATGATATCACAAGAGAAAAATTTCAAGCTCTTATCACCATATCTGCTTTTACGTCATCTTTTTCTTGATGCTAGAAATGAACAACCCATGCTCTTCTCCAACCCCTCCTCTTGTCTCTAGGGCCAATCTCCTCTTACCTGTTCAAAGACATCACTCCAATATCTATCCCTCCTCCCTCTTTTCCATAATCATTTTTCTTCACTTCACCACTGGCATACAAACATAACATCTTCAAAAAATTGCCTCCAGGGCTTCCCTGGTAGCGCAGCGGTTGAGAGTCCGCCTGCCGATGCCGGGGACACGGGTTCGTGTCCCGGTCTGGGAAGATCCCACATGCCGCGGAGCGGCTGGGCCCGTGAGCCATGGCCGCTGAGCCTGCGCGTCCGGAGCCTGCGCGTCCGGAGCCTGTGCTCCGCAACGGGAGAGGCCACAGCAGTGAGAGGCCCGTGTACAAAAAAAAAAAAAAAACTTGCCTCCATACTCTTCTTCAGTTATTGCCCCCTTTCTCTACTCCAGACTGTTCAGACACTTAATTTTCTGTCCTGAATTTCATTCTTTCTTTAATCTAGTTCACACTGTCTTTTGCTTTCACCACTTAAATTGGACCCCTATCTAACACCACTCACAAAAATTAACTTGAAATAGATTACAGACATAAATGTAAGACCTGAAACTATAAAACTCCTAGAATAAAACACAGCAAAAAAGCTCCTTGACATTAGTCTTGGCAACAATTTTTCAATATGACATCAAAAGTATAAGCATCAAAAGCAAAAATCAACAGGTGGACTACATCAAACTAAAAAGTTGCTGTACAGCAGAAGAAACAATTGACAAAATAAAGAAGAAACCTATAGAATGGAAGAATATATTTGCAAACCATATAGCAAATAAGGAGTTAATATCCAAAATATATAAGGAACTTATACAACACAATAGCAAAAAAGAAAAGAAGAACCTCTAATAATCCAATTTAAAAATGGACAAAGGACCTTAATAGACATTTTTCCAAAGAAGACATACAGATAACCAACAGGTACCTGAAAAGATACTCAACATGATGAATCATCAGGAAAATGCAAATCAAAACCGCAATGAGATATTACCTCACATCTGTTAGAATGACTTTTATCAAAAAGATAAGTGAAAAAAAACAATAATCTATTATCAGAATCAATAAAATATAATCTCCATGAAGGCCAAAAAAAAAAAAAAAAAGATAAGGGATAAGTCTTGGTGAGGACGTGGAAAAAGGGAACATTTGTGTACTGTTGCTGGGAATGTAAATTGGTGCAGCCACTATAGGAAACAGTATGGAAGCTCCTCAAAAAATTAAAATAGAACCACCATATGATCCAGCAATTCCACTTCTCAGTACATACCCGAAGGAAAGGAAATCACTATCTTGAAAAGATGTCTGCACTCCCATACTTATTGCAGCATTATTCACAATAGCCAAGATATGGAAACAACTTGGGTCCATCAACAGATGAATGGATAAAGAAGTTGTGGTATATAGAGATATACAATGGAATATTAGCCATAAAAAAAAGAAATCTTGCCATTTGCAACAAAATGGATGTATCTAGAGCGTATTATGCTAAGTGAAATAAGTCAAAGAAAGACAAATACCCTATGCTCTCATTTATATGTGAAATCAAAGGGAAAAAAATGAACTCATAGAAACAAAGACAATGGGAGTTCTATGGGAACTCATAGAAACAGAGAGTAGAATGGTGGTTGCCAAGGACTGGGACGTTGTCAAAATGGAGAGATGATTGTCAAAGGGTACAAACTTCTAGCCAAAAAATAAGTTCTGGGGATCTAATATACCGTATCGTGACTCTAGTTAGTTAACTGTATTATATACTTTAAAGTTGCTATGAGTGTAGATCTTAAGTATTCTCATCATACACACAAAAATAACTATAGTCATGTGAGGTGATAGATGTGTTAATTAACCTAATTGTGGTATCATTTCACAGTACTACCTATATCAAATCATCACATTTATACCTTAAACTTATACGATGTTATATGTCAATTATATCTCAATAAAGGTGGGGGGAAATAAAAAATTTAAATGAAATAAACATAACAACCAAAATAAATTTTTTAGTTCCCTTTCATCTCTACCTCAAGATTTCTGCAGTGTTTCCCATCTGTTCTTCCTGTTTCTCTGACCAAGAACTTTGGACTCATCCCTGGCATTTTGCTTTCTCTCACACTCTTCATCCAATTCCTTACCAAATACTATTGTTTAACATTTTATTTATCAATACATCACTACTTCTACCCCCTGGTCCAACCCACCATTATTTCTCTCCAAGATTATTGCAAGAACCTACTACCAGTCTCCCTGCTTCTACTGTTGGTCTCCTACACTCCATTTTCCACACAGGGGCCAGAATTGTGCTTTCAAATGTAAGTCAGATCATATCACAGCCAGGACAGGAACTATGAAAGTTTTTGAGTTCTTACCTACTAGCAAGCTAATAAAGTAGCCTGCTACAGTTTCGTAGATACTGGCAGAAGACACAAGACTACTGGATCAGACACAAAAGACAATTCATTACCTACAGTAATAACACTAGTTAATGCAACATTGTTGTATAAGCCCCAGTTCTCACAGGATGTTATGAGGAGGACCAGTTATTGCCAGTATATGCAGTGGGTTGGGTTACAGGAGTCTGGAAGCTTTGATGTTATATACCTGACTCCTGTAAACCTGCCTATCCTCCTCTCCAGAGAGTGATATCTCTACCTTTATTATTCTGCAATATAAACAAAACTTTACAAGAAAGGAAACAACTCTGTCTTCCAAGGTTGGTTGCTATGCAAACATCCTTAAAAAGACAGTTCAGAGCAAATTATCTGTTAATACATTTGAAGGTATGCAGAAATGTGAGGGACCCATGGAGACAATCACTTCTCTGCTTAAAACTCTCTAAAAGGTTGGCATCTCATTTAGACTAAAAGCCAAATTACCTGTAACAGCCTACAGGGCCCTATGTGATATGACCCTGCTGCCTCTTAGACCTCATTCTTACCACTCTTCCTCTTGCTCACTCAGCTCCAGCCATGCTGTAATCCTTGCTGTTCTTTAAAGATGCCAAGTACTCTCCCAACTAAACTTACACTTGGAATACCCTTCTTCCAGATACGTATAGTGCTCACTTCTTTAGTTGTATCTCTGGTCTAATGTCACCTTATCCAAGACACTCCCAGACCATCCTATATAAAATACATAATTATAAGGTAACAACCCCAGCACTCTCTATTCCCCTTTACCCTGCTTTATATTCCTTCACTGATTATCACCATCTGACACCTTACTATTTGCTTGTTCACTGGTTTATTGTCAAACTCACTCCACTAACATGAAAGCTCCTTTAGGCACATAGTATGTGAGAGGAAGGAGGGAAGAAAAAGAGGTAGAAGGGAGAGAAGGAGAGAAAGCAGAGGAGAGAGCAGGAGGGAGGGAAGAAAGATGAAAGGAGAAGGAGGGCGGAGAGAAAGGAGACAAGAAATATCAAAAATTTTCTAAGGAATGGCCATCATCAAAAAATCTACAAACAATAAACGCTGGAGAGGGTGTGGAGAAAAGGGAACCCTCTTGCACTGCTGGTGGGAATGTAAATTCATACAGCCACTATGGAGAACAGTATGGAGGTTCCTTAAAAAACTAAAAAGAGAACTACCATATGACCCAACAATCCCACTACTGGGCATATACCCTGAGAAAAACATAATTCAAAAAGAGTCATGTGCCACAATGTCCATTGCAGCACTATTTACAATAGCCAGGCAATGGAAGCCACCTAAGTGTCCATCGACAGATGAATAGATAAAGAAGATGTGGCACATATATACAATGGAATATTACTCAGCAATAAAAAGAAATGAAACTGAGTTATTTGTAGTGAGTTGGATGGACCTAGAGTCTGTCATACAGAGTGAAGTAAGTCAGAAAGAGAAAAACAAATACCGTATGCTAACACATATATATGGAATCTTAAAAAAAAATGGTTATGAAGAACCTAGGGGCAGGACAGGAATAAAGACACAGACATAGAGAATGGACTTGAGGACACGGGGAAGGGGAAGCTGGGACAAAGTGAGAGAGTGGCATGGACATATATACACTACCAAATGTAAAATAGATAGCTAGTGAGAAGCAGCCACATAGCACAGGGAGATCAGCTGGGTGCTTTGTGACCACCTAGAGGGGTGGGATAGGGAGGATGGGAGGGAGATGCAAGAGGGAGGAGATATGGGGATATATGTATATGTATAGCTGATTAACTTTGTTATACAGCAGAAACTAACACACCATTGTAAAGCAATTATACTCCAGTAAAGATGTTTAAAAAAATTTTTTTCTAAGGTAGCACATTGAGGAAGTGTGGGGAGAGTAGCACGATGGACAGTGAACTTAGTTCTAACTCATTTCTCATAGAGAAAGACAATTTTTTTAAAATTTTGCTATGTCAAATATCACTTGTTACAAGTTTATCCAAGCATTCTATTATATTTTATATCACTATTTCTCAAATGGGAGTCCACAGACACCAGAGGATAAATGATTGTATTCCAATGAATCTAATGATTTTCCAAGAGAAACTTAAACTTTTAGATTTTCATTTTGATAAAATTTAAATATACATATACTCAGCTAAGAAATATACTCCTAATAATTTAGGCCAACATTAAGGGTCCAAGAGTATTTTTACTTTAAAAAAATCTAATTCTTCTCAAATATGAGAAATATGGGTATTTCTTATTTATTTTATATTCCATTGTCTTCCCCCAGTTTTGTTCAATGGTTTTTGGACCACAATATGCCCACATTTTTTTTTTTTTTTTTTTGCGGTACGCGGGCCTCTCACTGTCGTGGCCTCTCCCGTTGTGGAGCACAGGCTCCGGACGCGCAGGCTCAGCGGCCATGGCTCATGGGCCCAGCCGCTCCGCGGCATGTGGGATCTTCCCAGACCGGGGCACGAACCCATGTCCCCTGCATCGGCAGGCGGACTCTCAACCACTGCGCCACCAGGGAAGCCCTATGCCCACATTTTTGAACCTCTAACTTAACTAAATTTGAAAGCTCTAAACCTTAAAACTCCTATAATTATTAAACTTTTCAGGATCTGAGGTGTTAATTGCACTATCAAAAGAGCAACTGAAATGTATTCAGAAGCATTCTGTTATCTCATTACTGTCTTTTAATAAGCAGTGGTTACCTACTGCTCACTGAGAGGCCAGTTTAGACTTCAGCTTTAACAGGGTGAATTGTGAATTTGTGTCAGGAGATGAGGGGGGTCCATTCCAGAGTAGAACCCAGGAAGTCAACCCTTGTTTTAGTCTAGTAAGGTTGTCATAACAAAATACCATAGACTGAGTGGCTTAAACAACAAAAAATTATTTTCTCACAGTTCTTCCGAAGGCAGGAAGTCTGAGATCAGAGTGCCAGCATGGTCAGTGCCACCAACTCTGGTGAAGAGTTCTCTTCCTAGATTGCAGAGAAGTCACAGGAAGAAAGAAAGAGAGGACAAGCTCTCTGGTGTCTCTTCTTATAAGGGTACTAATCCCATCATGAGGGCCCCACCCTCATGACCTCATCTAACCCTAATTACTTCCCAAAGGCCCCATCTCCAAATACCACAACATTGGGGATTAAGGCTTCAACATATAAAGGTAGCGGGGACATAATTCAGTCCATAGCAACCCTTAATATGAAAGACATAAAGGAGATAAGAGTTCTTTCTCAGGGCATTTTCCAGGCAGACACAGGTGACTTCAGTTCCCCATTTCCTACCTTCTAACCTGGCTCAATTTATTGTCCCTTTAGTCCTATAGACTGGGGTGACCAGGAGTATTTTGATTCAGTCTCTCAGAAACATCTGAAACCAAAATGGACTCCCTAAAATTTTCACCTAAAATGAGTAATCCCAAACTCAACAGGGATGTGTTTTCACTCTTAAGATATAAATACGGGGATCCAGCACAATCTCCTTTCTCCCTGAATTTTCTTTCAGGCTATCAAGTAGAATAAGAGCAAGGGGCTTTCTTTCCACACTGGAAGTCCGTGGGTGTGTAGGTCTGGAGCACACCCCACCTGCCAATGATCAGAATTGTACTACATGCTGTCTATCTCTATGAGATATTGTTGGGGAAGGAGATGGTGACAATGATTAAAATTTGAAACCCAATCTGCTTTATTTTTGTCACCAATGTCCTGTAAATATAATTCTGACTGAAATTTTCTAGAACTACATTTCTTCTTGCTATTCTTTTATTTTCCATTACATTGCAACATATAGGGATTATCCAGTGAAGAAAAGTGATGTGACTAAAAATTGCAAATCAGAACTGGCTTTAACATACTTACTGATGTGATAAACAACTTTAATCATTTACTGATCCCAAAATAATTACAATTTTTCCTCTAACACTTTACTCAAGAACTGTCTCCCTTAAAAAGATGCCCCTAGAAATATATAAGGCAAAGATATTTGTGAAAAGATGCTTAGTCTCACAAGCAATTTGGAAAATTAACATTAAAGTGAATCACTATTTGGGGACATCAAATTAACATAGATTTTTATAAATCACGATATCTAGCATTGGTGAGGCCATGGTGGGAGTATAAATTGGAATAATATTTCTGCATGGGGAATGAATGAATAAGTAAATATCAAAGGCCCTTTTTAAAAAGGTGCTCTTGATTCATCAATTCTAGTTATTCAATGTATCTGAACAAAATAAAGATGCACACAAACATTTAGCACCATTGTTAATCATCTTGAACATTTAGAAGCCATTCAAAATTCCAACAATATGAAAATGGTATAGCTTGGTATAGTTATATCAAATGTTAAGTACAGTATAGCTCTATGGTAGAACACCACAAATGTTTTAGATGAACATGCAATGACAGATGTCCCTAGTCTATTGTTAAGTGAAAAAAGGTTACCAAACAATATGTATAATGTATAATTTGAGTCAGAGAAAAGAAAGGAACGCTACATGCTCAAAGTGGATCTCTCAGGTGTACTGTTAAGTTTTTCTCTTTTTTTGCTTATCTGTTTCCTAAACTTTCAACTATGATAAATGTTTTTGTAAAAAGAGTGATTTTTGCTCTTTAATCTACTTTCCACTTTTAAAAACTCACTGACCTCTACATATTTATAAACACAATTTTCAGTGATTTAGCTGATACATATCCTCACAAATACTTTCTTGGTTTTACACATATGTATTTTCTTGATTCATCAATTCTCACATGAACTTGCAAGTTTCAAAAGGTCACGGACAACTGCATTTAATTCTTTACACTTTCTGATGCCTAAAAGACTAATCTACATAGAAATTACATGTATTATTTATTGGATACATGAATCAGGAGTATGTGATGGAAAGAGACTTTAAACTTAAATGTGTCTGAGTTGCTGTTGTCCACACTCTAAATATGTATGCTTATCTTTTCTGATCCATTTCCTAGAGTAATGGAAATAAAAATAAACAAATGGGACCTAATTAAACTTAAAAGCTTTTGCACAGCAAAGGACACCTAAACAAAACAAGAAGACAACCCTCAGAATTGGAGAAAACAATGCAACCAACAAGGGATTAATTTCCAAAATATACAAGCAGCTCATACAACTCAATACCAAAAAACAAACAACCCAAACAAAAGATCTAAACAGACATTACTCCAAATAAGACATATAGATGGCCAACAAGCAAATGAAAAGATGTTCAACATCGCTAATGATCAGAGAAATGCAAGTCAAAATTATAAGGAAGTATCACCTCACTCCAGTTAGAATGGCCATCATGAAAAAGTCTACAAAATATAAATGCTGGAGAGGGTGTGGAGAAAAAGGAACCCTCCTACACTGCTGGTAGGAATGTAAATTGGTACAACTACTATGGAAAACAGTATGGAGATTCCTTAAAAAATTAAAAATAGAGCTACCATATGATCCTGCAATCCCACTCCTGGGCATATATCTGGGGAAAACTATAATTTGAAAAGATACATGTCCCCAGTGTTCATTGCAGCACTATTTACAATAGCCAAGACATGGAAGCAACCTAAATGTCCATCAACAGATGAATGGATAAAGAAGATGTGCTATATATATACAATGGAATATTACTCAGCAAAAAAAAATAGAATGAAATAATGTCATTTGCAGCAACATGGATGGACCTAGAGATTATCATACTAAGTGAAGTAAGCCAAACAAAGACAAATCTATGATACTGCTTATATGTGGAACCTAAATGTACTTATTTACAAAATAGAAAGAGACTCACAGATACAGAAAACAAACTATGGTTACCAAAGGGGGAAGAGTGGGGGAGGGATAAATTAGGAGCTTGGGATTAACATATACACACTACTATATATAAAATAGACAACAAGAACCTACTGTATAGCACAGGGGACTATACTCAATATTTTGCAATAACCTACAAGGGAAAAGAATCTGAAAAAGAATATATATCTGAATCACTGTGCTGTATACCTGAAACAAACAGGATGCTGTAAATCAACTACACTTCAATAAAAAATAAATTTAAAAAATATATATGTTTCCTTAATGTTTCCCAGATCTATTTTCCCACAAATAAGTCCCTGCTTCTGAGCTATTACTATTTGAGACTCTGTCTCAGCTTCAGTGTCTGAGTTCAAACCTTTGCTCAAAGAAACGTTGCTACTTCTCTGAGTCCTGCACACTAGGCTGACCTGCCTGCTGACTATATCATTGCTGGAAATCATGGTTCAATGAACCTTTAAATTTCTCTTTCTGTTCTACTGACTGTCTCGCAAGTTTAAGTTATTCTTTTTTAGGTCACAAGAAACAGAAATTCACTCATGTCATCTAAAGTAACAGGTGGCTTACTTACAGATGATTACAGACATATGTGCAGTGGGATGCACAATGTTAGTCTCATAGTCTCTGAGTGGGAAAAGACTTTCTAAATAGAACACAAAATTTAGAAGCCATGAAAATACAGACTGATAAATTTAATTATCCTGAAAACAAAGCTCCCTGTGTCCTCCCAAAACAGTTAAAGACAAATAAAGATGCAAAAGTATTTGTTGTTATTCATATTACAAACAAAATGTTAATTTCTTTTATAGTATATGTGTAAGAGAGAGATCCTAAACTCCAACAGCAAATGACCAATAACTTAATGGAAAACTGGACAAAGGCTGTGAACAGACAGTAAAAAATAGAACAGAAAAAGAAATAGAAACGAGTCTTAAACATATGTGAAAATGCTCAACCTCACTTCTACTAAGTGAAATATAAATACATACTATAATTAGATTTCATTTTTCACCAAAAAGTTAGCAAAGATTAAAAAAACTGTTAACATACAGGGTCAGGAAAGATGTGGTAGAACGAGCACTCACATACAATGTGTGTGAGTGTAAATTACTTCAACAACTATGGAGAAGGATTTTGCAATATGTATACAAAATTGCAAATTATTAATTATTCTCTCTTGCCCAACTAGAAGTTTGTTCTATAGAAATGTTAAACACACTGTGCTAAATGATATATTTAAAAGATACACATTCCAGCATTGTTTATAATAGCAAAAGATTGGCAAACTTAAATGTTTATTAATAGAAGGATGACTAAATAAATCATACTGCATGCATATGATAGAATATATGCCACTCAAAGTATAGAATTATACGTATAGGATGGTAGCATGTGTTTATGTATATGTATATAGTATCGTTAAAGAATATACACACCTCTAGAAAGAGGAACTAGATGATCAGGAAACAGGATGAGACAAAAATTTGCTTTTCAAAATAAACCCTCTGGGACCTTCTGAATTTTGAATCCAGTGCATGGATTTCCTTTTTAATAAATACGTAAACTTGGAGCATATCTTTTTCATTGAGTGGATTTCTTAGTAATGTAGATGCAAGGCAAGTGGGTACACCATGCCTTGGGGGAAGGGTACAGCATTACATTTAGGTGAACAGACAAACGCCACCCTTACTAATGTCCTTTGGTGTAGAAAGCTGTTCTCCACAGAGGAAGTGTGGCCAGAATTGCATAGGAGCTAAGATTAAAGAGCCTGCCGGAAACACGGACATCGAGTTCATGACCTCATCTCTTTTGAGGTTATTATTGCTTTAAAACTTTCTTATTGATCAATGTAGCCCTACTAATGAGAATAGTAATGTGACCACAGATAGACTTAACACTGTGGGGAGAGACCTCTAGAACATCCCCCTCCCTATACTGAAAAGGTACCAGCAGGTCTGCAGTGGTAGCATTGCAACAGTGAGTTAAAATACAGAGAAAACTGCAAGACCTTCCGTTAAACTCTGATTAAACCAGAGTTTAATGGAGGCTCCACAAACACCCATGTTGTATTCACAGCCCTGAATGAGACTATGAGTTGGATATATTAAATATAAAACCATTATGTTGAGGACAGATTAAAAAAAAAATCGTTTGTTAGTAAGCCAATGTGATGATCTTTCTGAACTGAGCTAGTTGCCGGACCAGCCTCCATTACTAGACAATGATTACACCTTTATTTAATGGTTTCCTCTTTCCACACACCCAAGGACACAGTAAAAAAAACTCTGTGGGGTTACTGGGCAAAGATAATGAGAGAGAATCAAGAAATTTCACACAGTAGGAAGAGTTCCAAAACATTATTTTTTAATCTTGGATTTAAAATCACAAGGGCTTCAGCTGCTTAAGGAAGGTGAATACTGTAGCCAAAGTGCTTGGTGACAGCTTGGCTACATGTTTAAAAGTGTGAGTTTATTTTGTGACTTTA
Source organism: Orcinus orca (assembly GCF_937001465.1). Lineage (NCBI taxonomy): Eukaryota > Metazoa > Chordata > Mammalia > Artiodactyla > Delphinidae > Orcinus > Orcinus orca. Next base: position 25,013,318 of record NC_064562.1, read on the forward strand.
TTTGCTCTCTCAGGAGACTACTTAGACTGCAGCCATGTATAGATACCTTAATTCAATTCTGGAACTAAACACTGAGTTAATTTTTTCAAACAAATTATAAATAGCAATATAAATTTAGATCATTTAGGTTGTGTCTGATCCTGTTGTATGCTGAAGAACATCTTTAGAATCTTAATATGTATTCGATCTCATTTTATGTTTCTTAATCCTTACTTTGCTCAGTAAAACATTTTACTGTACATAGAAGCAAGCTTGGAAGCTTTTCTGCAGATCAAATATTTATGTTCCCCTGCTAGCTGCCCCTGGGGTTTCGAGCTATAATGATTTTTCTTTCGACTACCCTATTAATTGGTGAGGAAATATATGAGATTATAAATATATATTCCTATGTTTATCAATGCATACTGACATATAATTTGAAGGGATTAGAAGGTACATCACTTTTTTTAGCCTTTTTATTTTATTTATTCTTTTTTTTATAAATTTATTTATTTAATTTATTTATTATTTTTGGCTGCGTTTGGTCTTCGTTGCTGCACGCGGGCTTTCTCTAGTTGCGGCGAGAGGGGGCTACTCTTAGTTGCAGTGCGCAGGCTTCTCATTGCGGTGGCTTCTCTTGTTGCGGAGCACAGGCTCTAGGCAACATGCTCAGCAGTTGTGGCGCGCAAGCTCTAGAGCGCAGGCTCGGTAGTTGTGGCACACGGGCTTAGTTGCTCCTCAGCATGTGGGATCTTTCCCAGACCAGGACTCGAACCCGGGTCCCCTGAATTGGCAGGCGGCTTCTTAACCACTGCACCACCAGGGAAGCCCTATTCTTTTTTTTTTTGAATTTTTGAATTTTATTTATTTTTTATACAGCAGGTTCTTATTAGTCATCCATTTTTTACACCTCAGTGTATACATGTCAATCCCCATCTCCCGATTCATCCCATCCCCCCACCCCCCCACCACCACTTTCCCCCCTTGGTGTCCATACATTTGTTCTCTACATCTGTGTCTCAATTACTGCACGGCAAACTGGTTCATCTGTACCATTTTTCTAGGTTCCACATATATGTGTTAATATACGATATTTGTTTTTCTCTTTCTGACTCACTTCACCCTGTATGACAGTCTCTAGGTCCATCCACATCTCTACAAATGATAAGAAGCTAATACTAGCCTCAATGTGCTTGTCACCGTGGCGTCAGGTGGGTATGGCGGCTTCATCACAATCGCGCTTAGGAATGTCATAGCGATTTTGGTATCACAGGTACTGTGAAAACATCGTATCCTAACTGAGAAAGCTCCACCCTGAGCAGTGACCCATCTTATTCATATTCAACAATCTTATAAAGCACATGGTACGTCTCTGGCACTACATTAATAATGAATGACAGAAAAAAAGTTGTGAGATCAATGATAAATCAACTAAAATGAGTAAAATCATGATAACTGAGACAACAGGGAGTATTGAAAAGTAAAAGGACAAACTAAGCAAAAGCCAAATGAAAAACATCCTGTGGCAAAAAAAATGATAAATTTGTAATGTAAATAGCTAACAGTTGATCCAACAGAAAGTAGCTAACTTACCAACATATTAACACCAAGGAGTTTCAAACATGAGACCAGGAAGAATAATATTTCTGCCAAAATTAGAAGTATTTAAATTCACACAAAGAAAGGAAGATTCTGAATTTTATTTAAAACAAAATACAGAGAAATACTTAGAACAAAATTAGAAGTGTTTAAATTCACACAAAGAAAGGAAGATTTTGAATTTTATTTAAAACAAAATACAGAAAAATACTTAGAAATTCTCCTATAAATATGTTAAGATTTATTTAAATTAAAATCACAGTGATTAGTTACCTAGTAGCTAGGTAACTAGTTACCTAGTAGCTAGTAGTCACTCTTTCTCTTCCCTGGGTTAAGGTTTTCTACTCCACTTTTTCCCTTATATATTTGTAATAAGTGCTGACTATTGAAGATGAAGGTCATCAGTTATTAAATGTCATGGCCCTGCACCTTCATGACTCGTTTTCTCCCTAGAATATATTATCAACATTCCAAAAAAGAAACATGCAAGGACAAAATGATTTTTATGTATTTTTCATGGGAGTGAAAAATGTTATGAGGATAGTAATTACTAGTAAGTTATCTAAAAAGAATCCTGTCCCCAAGTCACCAGAGACCATCTAAGCTGAGATAATGCCCTTATCTTAAAAAGGGGGGAAGTAAGTTTATCAAAGTAAGAATTGAATTTCTTTAATACATCAGTTTCCCAATAATAAATATAATACCTTCCAATCCTCTTCCTTCCTACCCCCTTTTCCTCTACCTGATGATATTTTTTATTTGGTAGTTTTATTACTTCTCAGGCAGTGGGGGGTGTAATATAACAAGGATGAAATATTCTCAAATAACCCCTAACTTGAGGAAGGAGATGCATGACCATGTGGTCTAATTTTAGATCCTGAGGCAACCCAAGCAGTTGGAAATGCAGAGTCTTCTATTTCTGCAATACTGATGTTTTTAAAGAATTTAGAGTTTGGGGAAGTCAGAAAAAGGAGGGCATGATGGAAAAGTACATCTGTATTTGGGTTTTTTTTTTAATTTGAATAGTTGTTATTTTTTGGACACAGTTTAGGATGCTTTGTAATATCTACATTTTGTTAAATTGTGTTATAATCACACACACACACACACACGTATATTAAATATGAATTTGCCAGTGGTTTTTTATTCCAAGACTTTCCACAGTTGAGACCACAGAGTTAAGAGTGGAACCAAATTCAGATAACCAAAGGTACAGCTTGGACAAAATTTAGAGGTCAGGTACTCGAAAAGGCCAGAAATTGATAACCAACGTGGAACTAGAGATCAAAATAAGGATTGGAGAGAGCACAGGTGCCAAAGATTAGAACAAGTCATTGCATCAAGAACAAGGACCTATGAGAGTACGAAAGATCAAGATGGGGAAGAGAGAACTAGAAGCAGATCAATGAGGGAAGTTCTGCTAGAATAAAAGCCAGTGCCACAATGTGACAGTCCAGGGCCTAAAAACAGAAGGTAGAGATTCCCTGGTGGCGCAGTGGTTGAGAGTTCACCTGCCGATGCAGGGGACGCGGGTTCGTGCCCCGGTCCGGGAAGATCCCACATGCCGCGGAGCAGCTGGGCCCGTGAGCCATGGCCGCTGAGCCTGTGCGTCCGGAGCCTGTGCTCCGCAACGGGAGAAGCCACAACAGTAAGAGGCCCGCGTATCGCAAAAAAAAAAAAAAAAAAGAAGAAGGTAATTCACATTTGAAAAATGCTAAATGGATTAATCTGATTAGATGAAGAATATGGTTAGGAGGCATTCAAAGCCAGGTGAACAGACCCTCTCAATTCCTGGGAATCTTCTGCAAAGCCTGTAAGAGGTTCTGCAAAGCCTATAAGTGCTTTTGTGAGAGAAGCATTTAAAAGTTTGAGGAAGAGAGTGGATATGCATTATGATTAAGCCGCTTGCTAGAAATGTTTGTATTTGTCATAAGCTTCTAGTGCAATTTTGCCTTTGTAGGACTATTTCTATAAAGACTCTCTAAGTGACCATTTCCACACATTACTTACTTCTGGGGAGACCTAAAAAACAGTCCCACTACCCAGAGTGAGATGCAAAATTGACTTCTATAAATGTTCATGAACATTCAGAGGATTTTCATACAAAACAAATCTTTCCCACAGGCAATTATGCACCTTTGGGAAGGCCAACGACAGTTCTGCACAATTTTGAGCTTGAAGTTTACATCTATTCATGTTTTGTTTAGCTCAAAAATAAGAACTTTTCTCCCCAAAGCATAAAGAGACTTCAAACAACACTGAGGTGAAATATTACAACATTTAGGTCATGATGATGCTGACTAACGGAAACTGACACACATTTCCTTATCTTCCCATAAATGAAAAAGAAGTGATGAGAGTTGTAAGAGCAAAAGAAACATGTAAAAAATCAATGATTGATTAATGATTTACCCCTAATTATAGCTTCAATAGATTGTAAAATAATCATTGACAAGACCTCTGAAACAGCTATTCAGTTTTACAGGAATGGATTGGAAAAGGTCCTCACATACCAGTTTACTTAACACTGCAGATCTCCCAGCATGCTTTTCTTTACCTCTCTCTATATCCATTCAGGAAGCATCAATGTCTTGTGCCAAACCCTTAGTGAAAGATGGAGGGCGGTGTTTTCCCTTTGGTGATAAATGAAGGTTTCAGTTAGAGCAGAGTGAAGAATGTCCTCCAGAGATTATACCCGTCATGTATTATCTATAACAAATTAACCAAATTCAAAATATTTTTTAATTCCCAAAGTAAATTTACTTCCTCACAATTTCAGAATCAAAAACTAAGAGCAGAAGAAATTTCTCGGTCTCTCAAACAAAGCCATCCTAAGTGAACGTCTGCTCTACACCAGAAACTTGCTGGAGGTTATGTTCATGACATTGGTTGTCAGCTTAAGAGCTGATGGGGAATTCTAGCAATAAAGGTGTGGATAATATATTAACTCAAAGGGAATGAAACTATCACATTACTTGACAAATACCAGGCCCAGAGAAGTAATTCCTCATTCAAGTTTTAAAAAATCAGAAAGAAATGGGAAACAGGGGAGCTTTAAAATAAAAGCCCTCTGTGATCTATAAGAAAGAACTTTAGCTATTACCTTAAAAATATATACAGATGTCTACCTCTAAATAATATTCATCCAAGAAATAAAAGGAAAGTTTATATTGTTTCTTTTTCTAATCTCAATGAAATACAAGAAATCATGGACTTAGTGAAATGAGATATGACACAAATGAATATGGAGCTGGCAGAGAAAAATTAAAATGCAAAGAAGCCCTCAACAAAGCACAATAAAATATGAAATAATTAAAATATGCAGTGGAACATGTAAAGTACAGAATTAAGACTGCTTAAAATCTAAGCAGTAACAACCTAGAGAAATTCTCTAAGAGAATGACAGCTACAGTGAAAGAGAAAATTCAACATTTAAATAGTCACTACCACTGGGAAAAGGAACAGAAACAATTGTCAAGATTTCTTAGAAGGAAAAAATAGTAATATCCTGAAGTCGAAAAATAAAAAAGCATAGATATTGATAGGTCAAAAAGTTTGACATTGATAGGTCAAATTCCAGGCAAAATTGATATAAAATAGGCTAAATATAAACTAAACAAAACTTTAAATTCCAAAATAAGATTTTTTTTAAAATTCAGGCAGAAATAGATTACTTTTGAAGAATCAAAAATAGTCAGGCCTGTCTCCCCATTGAACCCAGAAAACTAGAACTGTCTTCAGAATTTGGGGAGAAAAATGATGTGGCAATTATTTTATACCCAGACAAGATAACATGATGAAATGGTTTAAGGAATATACTGTCCATCTGTATCTACTTGAAAAATTAAACACAAAAGTGTCTGCATTGTATTAAGAGAAAAATTAAAAAGTAAGCATGAGAAACTAGTAATATAAAAGGACTACATCAAGCAATTTAAAATATGAAAACCTGAAAATATGATGTATTAGTTAGGGAAGAGTTTAAGAAACTAGAACAAAAGACTTCCAAAATGCAGTGGCTCACATAAGACTGCAGTTTACTTCTCTGTCTTATAAGAGTACAGATGGGAAATGCAGCCCCTGGTAGGCAGGAAAACAGTCTATTATGTCATATGCAGACCCAGATCCCTTCTATCTTCTTCTGCCATCTCCTAGAGTGTTGTCCTCATGTACATGGTTAAAGCTGGCGAGGACAATTGTGTGCATGTTCTAGGCAATGGAAAATAGGAAACAGAAGATGTGGAAAGCAAGTCCATTTCCTTACACAAAATTAATCTGGCATTTGCACACATAACTTTGCATACATCCAACTGAGCAAAACTTAGTGACGTGGCCTCACTTAGCTACAGGGAGATTAGGAACTAAAATCTCTACTTGAGTGTATATGTGACCAATTAAAATTTGTTTGGCTTTCCTCTACATTGCACCTCAATAAAAAGTCATGCGATTCCTAACACATACTTATCCAGCAACTTAGCAGGCTTTTTCACCTGTGCTAAAGTTTTCTCTCACCTAATAGCCATTTTACACAAAGAAGCACACATTTCATCACTTACAGAGTTACTGTTGACAAGTAGAGAACAACAAAGCCACAAAGAGATATCAGTGCTGCACTCAGACCCAGCCTGGCTCAGTCCTCATTCTTATTTCAGCAAAATTCAAGATTCTTATATCATGGCTCTTAGGGGCCAATTGTGAAGAGCTGAAACCAAAGTATATTAAATTTACTAAATAATTATGGAACATGACTATGAAACAAAGAAAAACCCCAGAAGATATATGATTTTATAAGAAAACTATTGTTTTTAAAAATTAAATCAAGAAAACTTAAATAAGGTTTTGAATTAGACTTTTCTATGGTCTGAGAATATTGGATAAATGTTCAAAGAAACTTCACTTTAAAGAGAACCCCCAGGAGCTGCCAAATATCCACTCTGGGGCTTATTAAAAGAAATCAAAATCAGATGTGATTCCTTCACCCCCATATATCCACCTCAAGCTGATTTAAAGGGAAAGCAATGCTAAAGAAAGTTGTTGTACTAGAGAATTATCTTGAGATGTGAGCTGTCAGCCTAGAGAGAAGAGTATTGTGGTTTTTCCCCACTATTTCCCCAATTTGATCTAGTTGAGAGTCTCCAAGAGAACCAGTCATAGAGATCAGGAGTACCTGGAAGAAGAGGAAATTGGCATCCTCACCTCTGTGGAATATATATACAGCCAGCGCTAGGTGGGTTAAAGGGAGCTCTTGGGAGATCCTGACACATATCCCCTTTAGCTAACGTGAGCAGATGGTAAGAGTGGGACAAGGAGAGAGAACAGCAAAGGAGAGCCTTCACTTGCACCGTTTTCAGTAGGTACTGTGGTCTTAAAGATGTCCTGCAAGAGGGCAACCTGAGGACTTCGGGTGTGCTGGTAGAGAGGCAAAGAAGTCCCTACAGTGTCCCAAAGGACTAATCCCTGCATCCTTGAGTCCACAAAGACATCAATGACAATAACAGTTAAATCATTAAGACTTTTGCTACCTCCTCTAATCCCCCTACATCCCATCCCAACCCTGTGGGAGCCAAGAGCAGCAGAAAGGGGAAAAGGAGAGGGGAAAACAGGAGGCAGCATGAAATCAGACCTTGCCTTGGCTCTCACCACTAGTCTCCCGCCACAGGCTATGCCTGGGATTGGGCTCCAGGCAGTGGGGTCAGAGGGGAAAGAGCTTTGACTTTGTGATACAGTTAGACTGAACAGTATATTTCAAAAATGAACTTGTTCTTGTATCTGTGAATGACTAGGAAGCCATGGGACCAGACAGAGATGTCTTCCAAGGGGAGGAATGGAGATTGTCAGAATCTCATAGAAGTCCGTGTCCAAACCACTATCATCTTCTTCCTGGATCTTTGCAATCAGTTTTTTAACAGTCTCCCTGCTTTTGTCTTTGCCCTCCTCCAGTCAATTCTCAACACAGAAACCCGACTGATCTTGTAAAAGTTGTATTAATCAGCTTTTGCTAAAATAATAGTGAGGAGAGGCGATGTGGAAGTTTGATTCTAAAATAAAGGAGTAAATAAAATGACCATTTGATATAACGCTACTGTATAATTCTCAGTGTCTGGGTGATGTTATTGGTATATGTGGTAGCTAGTCTACACATATAGTCCCACAATAAACCAGGCCTCCCGGTACGTATGTCCTTCTCTAGTTCTGCCCCATATTGAATTTATTGTTGGTGGTCATAAATGTAAACTGAGACCAGTCAATACGTTTGTGAGTGTGTGTGTGTATCTTTTTTGGCAACTGTATCTTCAGCTCCTAGAATAGTGCCTTGCGCATACTAGAATAGGAATAGTTAGGTAAATAAAATAAACATTTGATATAATACCACTGCACGCTTTTAAATGATGCTATTAATGGAGATGGTATACCTAGAAGATAATGTCGAAGTACGGCCATTCTGTACCATACGAATCCATTTTAGACAAGCCTAATGTCCTTCTACATTGAATATAGCCTGGCTATTGTAACCAGTAGGCTGTGGTGGAAGCGATTCTGTGTGATTTCTGCGGTTAGATCAGAAAAAAACCTGCCGTTTCTCCCTTGGGCTTTAGGACACTTATTTTGGTGGAAGCCAGCCACCACAGCAAAATGCTTGACAATTCTGAGATCCACATGCTATGAGGAAGCTCGATCTAGCATCGTAGAGAGACTACATGAAGAAAGAGATAGATGGCAGGCCGGTCCCAAGCTTCTCCAGCCTTCCCAGCTGAGGTGGCAGACATATATGAGTGAAGAGGCCACCTTGTACATCTATTCCCATGCAAGCCTCCAATGATTCCAGCTGGAGCACCATCTAACTGCAACCCCATGAGACTCCCTAAGGAATAAGTGCCCAGATGAGTCGAGTCAACCCATGAAATTTTGAGAGATAACAACAAATTGTGGCTTTAAGCCACCAAGCTTTAGGGTGGGTTGTTTCACAGCAATAGATACCAGAACCGTTTAACTATGAGAATAAGAAAAAGAGAGAATGTTATAGCAAAGATTTAAAATTCTAAGGAATAACACCAACATACTAATTTTTAAGTCCAATTACCCACCAAAAAGAATAGAGATCTTTGAAGAAGTGGCTGATCCCACGGCTAGGGAAGAAATGTACAAGATGAGTTTGAAACATCTTATCCGTAAGACAAGAAATTATCAAAGACTACCACTAGGGTTGTTTCATAAGGATTCAAGGGCCAACTTGAAAGGGTACCACTGTTCACACATGGAATAAATTGAGCATCAATAGGAATATTAACTATAACAGTTTGAAACATCTTCCAATCCTCAGTGCTTTATAAAACAAAAGGAAAAGGAACTAACTGGTCACTGCTTGAAGATGAAGAAACAAATCATTATTCTGAAAACAAAGAAAGAAAGAAAGAAAATCAGAATTACAAGAACAAAGCACCTATGGCAGTCTGTAAAATGAAACTGAACTTCAGAATCTCCAGAGTTTAGACTCCCAACATGCAGAAGCAAATTAATAAATGTTTTTAAAATTAAGGCAAAGAGGAATGATGTCAAGAAGACGACAGAATAAGAAGCCTCTACTCTCCTTCCTGCCAGGGACACAATGATTCAACAACAACACATGGCCCAATTCTCTATGAGAAATCCAGAAACCAACTGAGAAGCTCCTAGCAAGTGTGAAATAGCCTTATGGAAGCCAGTAGGAAAATTTGAGATTCCCTGTCACCATAAGCCCTCCCCCTGACATAGCATCACACAATCAGGAGGAAACCCGCAGCTCCCAGGTTCAGCCTGGGGAAGGAAAGAAAGGACTGGACCATACACCCAAAGTTCTGATATTTCTGGAGACAGCCTGGGGAACTTGTTTCTGCCTTGCCTGAATCTGAGCACTGAAAGGTTCACAGGTTGGGAGCTGCTGAGAACAGCAGTAGTTTAGAATAGCATGCACACATTCATGTAACTTAGCCTTGAGCAAATGGGTGAAAACCCCCAAATCCCAGCTTCTCCCCGGGAAAGGAAAGAGTTGGACTGTGCAGCCAACATCCCCCCTTTTCTGGGGGCTGCCCAAGGGACTGACTTCTGTCTTGCCTGTCACTGAGTACTGCCAGGACCCAGCATATTCTAGATGGTTGAGAGGTGCAGAGAATAGAGGTAAAAGGCTTGGTTATAGAAGGAATGTATCTCAACATAATAAAGGCTATACATGACAAGCCCTCAGTTAATATCATACTCAGTGGTGAAAGCTTGAAAGCTTTTCCTCTAAGATAAGGAACGAGGTAAAGATGCTCACTCTCACTCACCACTCCTATTCAATATATTACTGGAAGTTCTAGTCAGAGCAATAAGGCAAGAAAAAGAAATAAAAGGCATCCAAATAGGAAAGGAAGAAGTAAAACTGTCTCTGTCTACAGATGACATGATCTTATATTTAGAAAACCTCAGACTCCACCAAAAGACTGTTAGAAATGATAAACGAATTCAGTAAAGTTGTAGGATACGAAAGTCAATATACAAAACCTAGTTATGTTTCTATATACTAACAACAAACAGTCTGTAAAAGAAATTGATAAAATAATCCCATTTACAATAGTATGAAAAATAATAAAATAATTGTAATGTTAACCCAGGAAATGAAAGATTTGCACACTGAAAACTGCAAAACATTGCTGAAAGAAATTGAAGAAAACAAAAATACATGGAAAGACATCTTGTGTTCATGGATTGTAAGATTTAATATTTTTAAATGTCCACAGTACCCAAAGCAATCTACAGAGTCAGTACAATCCCTATCAAAATCTCAATGGCATTTCCTGCAGAAATAGAAAAAAAAAAAAAAAAAAACAAGTTCATATGGAACCACAAAGAACTCTGAATAGCCAAAACAATCTTTTTATTTTTTTTGAAATATTCTCTTTCGATTTATTTACTTATTTGGCTGCATCAGATCTTAGTTGCAGTGCGTGGGATCTTTGTTGCGGCATGTGGGATCTTCCATTGCAGCGTGTGGTCTTTGTTGTGTGGCATGGGCTCTTTGTTGCGGCACGCAGGCTTCTCTCTAGTTGTGGCCTGTGGGTTTTTCTCTATCTAGTTGTGGCATATGGGCTCCAGGGCGTGTGGGCTCTGTAGTTGTGGTGCACGGGCTTAGTTGCCCCAAGGCATGTGGGATCTTAGTTCCCCAACCAGAGATTGAACCCGTGTCCCCTGCATTGGTAGGCAGATTCTTTACCACTGGACAACCAGGGAAGTCTCCAAAACAATCTTGAGAAAGAAGAATAGAGGCATTTACAGTCAAATGATCTTCGACAAGCATGCCTTATGGGGAGTTGCTGTTCAATGGGTGTAAAATTTCAGTTATGCAAGATGAATAAGTTCTAGAGATGTCCTCTACACTATGCTTATAGTTAACATTACTCTTACTGTATATGTGAAAGTCTGTTAAGAGGGTAGATCTCATGCTGCGCTCCTAATGTTCTTTTGCCACAATAATAAAAAAAAAAAAAAGCATGAAGTGAAAAATAAAGAGATGATTTTAAAATCTAAGAAAAATTATAGGTAAAGAAAGAGAGAACTCCTTTCTCCCCCAAAAAACTGAACATTGTTAACACATATACACTATTGATACTATGTATAAAATAGACAACTAATAAGAACCTACTGTATAGCACAGGGCACTCTACTTAAGGCACTGTGGTGACGTAAATGGGAAGGAAATCCAAGAAAGAGGGCATATATGTATATGTACAGCTGATTCATTTTGCTGTACAGTAGAAATGAACACAACATTGTAAAGCAACTAGACTCCAATAAAAATTAATTTTAAAAAACACTGAACATTGGACACATGCTCCAACTCTTTCCCTCCCCGGGGAGAAGCCAGGAGTAGGGGGTCTTCTCTGCACTGAGCTAGAGGGAAGGACTAGTCCAAATCATCACCTAATTCTCAGCTGCCCTGGACCTGGCACCATTTCCTGCCAGTACTTAGCTTCAGGTATGACAGAAACCAGTCCTTCAGGCTGACACCCTCAAAAAAGTCTGAACAGTTGGATATATGTTTCATTTTCCTCTTTCCCTCCCCAGAGAGAGAAGCCAAGAGCTGGGAGTTTTCTCCCGATCCAGCCTGGCAGAGTGGGTGCCATAAATTTTCCTACTGACTTTGATGCTGGCTGGTTTCACTGCTCCCCCAGGGAGCAGATGCCTCTTAACTGGTTCTGAATTTCTTACAAAGGGAAGTGGTCCATGTATGGTTGAGTGGATGTCTCTGTTGACAGGGTCTGGGGCTTCCTATTCTGCCATCTTGCTGATATCATCCTGAAACTTACGTTTAACTACAAACTAAGAAGGCTTGCAGTCCCTGGAAACCTCTGAAAAGTATTTTTACGTAACTGTTTCCATTAGAATTTTCTAAAGAAAGAAGGAAAGTAGTTAGTATGCCTGCTTAAATTTCTGTGACCTATGAAGAAAATGAAGATTCACAGTAAAATGAAATGTTTTTGCTTTAATTTACATGCACTTTTTAATGTGGGTTAAAACGTTCTTTGACTAATCTTTACGAGAGCAAATGGGGAAAATTAAATAGATGCTTTAACAAAGATCAAGCTTTATATATATATATACACACACACACACACACACACACACCTTTATGTATGTGAGTATATATGCGTTATAGATAATACACCTATATATACTTATATACATATATACATACATATGTGTATATGTGCAGACACACACACACACATGCACACACACACATCCAAAAGCAATAAAGCTAACTTTTTTCCCCTGAGAAAAGATAGCCAAAATATAAAGAAAAGCAAAAGGAAAATATGATCCAATATATGAATACGGTCTTTGAGGCATAAATAAAATATGTAAAGTGTTTGTTACAGAATAAAGTAAAATTATCTTTGATATTGCAGGAAAACACTGATATATCATCACCGAGATGACACTCAGTTATGAAATTCCAAGGGTTTGGGGCCGTTTGATATCATCTAAGAAGGACCATAGCCCAGAAACCTTTCCTTTATTGCCTGATAGAAGTGAGAGATCATGTTTTTATGTTTTGTTTTTATATTACGTTTTGTTTTGCAATAACACAGAGAAGTATAGACAATCTAAAGGTAAAATATCTTGGGTCTTGAGAAATATATTTCTTAGAATGCTTTTGTTAACAAGTAAGAAAACCCAAACCAGGGCAGCATAAATTTTTAAAAGGGGACTTTATCATAAGACCATAAGAGTATCTCAAAGACAGATGCAGCTGGCAACCAGGAACCAGGAGTTTAAATTCAATCATGATTTTCTCCCTCTTTCACCACTACTATTCGTTAAAATCAGCTCCAGCCTTCTTTTAAATCTTGGCAAGTCAGGCATTCTCTGCCTTTTGGCAGAAAACATGGCCAATTAAAAAAAAAAAAAAAAAGTATTTCCCTGGTGGCACAGTGGTTAAGAATCTGACTGCCAATGCAGGGGACACAGGTTCGAACCCTGGTCCAGGAAGACCTCACATGCCGCGGAGCAACTAAGCCCATGTGCCACAACTACTGAGCGTGCGCTCTAGAGCCTGCGAGCCACAACTACTGAATCCCACGTGCCTAGAGCCCGTGCTCCACAACAAGAGAAGCCACCGCAATGAGAAGCCTGTGCACCGCAACGAAGAGTAGCCCCTGCTCACCACAACTAGAGGAAGCCCACGCACAGCAACAAAGACTCAACGCAGCCAAAAAAAAAAAAAAATCTAGTGTTGAAAATTCAAAAGACGAGTCAGAGTAAGACTTAAACTTAATAGCTTAATTTCAGAGAGGTTCTGATTGGAACAGCGTGGTGCACAGGTATGACCAGGAGGCCAGTCCTGTTGTATTAACGTGGCTTTTCTCTCTATAACTGTGTAGGTTGAATTAGCGTGTGCGTGTGTGTGTGTGTGTGTGTGTGTGTGTGTGTGTGTGTGTGTTGCAGCGGGGGCGGGGGCAGGTATGAAGGCTCCAAGGTCACTCAGTGAGGCAAGCAATCCCACAAGTAAAACAATTATTTAATATTGAGATAGTTCAAAATGTTCCAAGCGTGAAAATATGCCATGTGATTTGACAACTTCGAGATTTTGTTGCTGTTAAGTAAATGTTGTATTTGTTGTTGGTGAAATAGAAAGAGAAGATAATAGAACCCATAGTAAATGTTTAGACTAATGGTCTGTTCTATTTGCCAGTGCCCCTTGTAAAGTAGAATAATTAGTCCAGAAACAAGAAATCAAGATAGCAAATAAGTGCTAAATGGGACAATCATCTAGCACAGCGAACAGGGAAAAGATGTGACTATTACTGTGGCAGAAACCACTGAAACAATCAGCCCATGCAAAAGAGCAATAAAGGAAAGAAAATGAGGTACTGGGATATTCTTAGCTGAAGAAACAAATGCAAAAACAAAAATGGGGCAGAATGTTCTCCAATAAGTTGTCTGTTCCCATTTGGAGAAATGAGTGGAGAACTGATCACCAGAATGCAAAAAGCCATAGACTCAATAAAGTTTATATACTTTCCAGTCCAAGCACAAAAGTACTGAAATCACTTTGACAAATTTGGATAAAAGGAACTTAATATTTCTTAGTCACCTGATATTTCTTATAACAAATGAAAAACCAGAGTTTTAACAGTGGCATTATGTTTATAAACAAGAAAGCATCGAAAATTCATTAACTATCAGCAAGCAAGCGTTGCAACCAGCAATATTATAAAGTATAATATATTGAAAGGATTACTGTGGAAGAGCAAGTGGGAAAGAAATATCCTATGTGTCCACTTTAGTTAGGGGTTGTTATGGCAGACTAAAATCATTTCTTTGAAACCCTATCCAGTACTTCCTAGAAGTAGCAGTCAGCAGTGAGACTCAGATAGTCATGTAAACATTCATTTATGGAATGAAATGACTTTATTCCCCTATACTTAATAATGTAATATTACTTGCCTTTGCTAAATAAAAAAAAAAATTCAAATATCTTTCTCAGGCTTCAGATTCTAAGCCCTTTGCTACTTCAAGAAGCAGGAGTCATTATTGTTAACTGTAATTTTCTCATAATTCCTGTTAAATTAATATGCATACAGGAATGCTTAATCTGATCACTATAAATGTACATGTAGTTAAGCCATTATTTTCTATCCATTATTTTGTATTTCATTATCTAGGAGTCTATATGAGATATTTACTAAGACACAGAAATTTCTATGCCACTTGCTCTATGAAACCAATCACTGCACTTAAAATGATGACACCATTTCAAAACTTTCAGCAGAACACCTATATTTTTATTTTTAAAATATTTAAGACCGATGTGCATTTTTGTTGAGGGTAAGTTAACTTAACAAACAAGGTATTAATCAGTATTCAGATATTTTTGTAATGTCATTGAGGTTAAATTTATCCCAAGCAGTTCTTGGGGACATAATATTTTCCAGGTCAGGTTTTGGGGAACTGTGCTCTAACTGGGCTTCACATTGCCAGCTTTCTTTATTTGAGGCTCTTTGAAACAATACTGACTCTAATACTAGTAACTTGAAATCACATGGAGTCCCTACCTCTGCCATCTTGATGTGAAGAAAAAAAGCGTTCATTTCTTTCTGTTATATTTCACCTATGAGCCTTTATGTCAGTGCAACTGGTTTTTCATTGTTTTATGATTTAAATAAAGTTCACTCTTTGTGTCAGATTTTATTAGTATCTTGTCATCTCTAATGATTTTACTTTTGTTTTGAACTGAGAGATCTTATAATTATAAAAAGACACAATGTATACCTTGGTGATCATTACTGGTGTGTATGTTCTATTTGCAAAAGATTCTAAGTAAACTCAAGATACAAACAGGCAATGAAATCATTAATTCTTTCTACAAAATGTTAAGTACAATCATCATGAAATGAAATCTAATTTGATAATTGTAGTATATTGGGTATATTCCAGGGTACTTTGATCAAAAACCTACTTGTAAAGATAGCATTTTACAAACCATTGAGCCACTTGAAAAGAATACGACTGTATATAAGAACACCAAAAAATAGTTCTTTTTTTCGTTAATAACAGTACCAGGCAATACATAGAGTACACACATATCATCATGTATATGTTCAATAGCAATTAAAATGCTTATTATTAATTTTCACCAACTCAGAAATATGAATGGCACTGGATTTCCAAATAGAAAATGGGATGCTAATAAAATGGAGCAATGGAGCACAATTAACAAGAAAAATGAAGTCTCTGAAAAATTTAACTTCCCAGGTACCTTTCTATAAGAAGCTACTGAAGGATATATTACAATAAAATTAATAGGCAAAAACAAGATATGGATTCCAGTACAAGGATCCAACAGAGGAAAGAGATGAAAGGAATTTGTATGAACTTGTCAAAAGGAAGTCCCAAGATGAGAGCCATGCAGGTAGCCTACACCACACACCACCATGGAACAGAAGATGGATGGTTCCAGAAAGGATGCTTTCAGCAAAAAGTAAGTAAAAGATGATGGTGAAGTTACTGGCAGATTTTCTTAGAAGTTTGACTACTTAGAATGTTATATTCATAAATATTTTACAGAATTGTTAGAGTATAGAAAGACAGCTTTTACTTTAAAGAAAACTAAGTAAATGGGAAAAAATAAGGCAATTATCAACTTCAGATGGAAGTCTAACAACAAACTGTTTTCATGTTATAATAGTTGACTTCAGCAGCGAATACACACACACACACACACACACAATGAAAACAGCAAAAATGGATTTAACCAAATATTGTGATTTTATATTGGGGAGTAGGAAAAGGATAAAAAGAGAGAAAAATCCTCATCTACTGTAACAGGAAGTCAAGCGATAATGTTTTAAAAGTTAAGAATCAAGAGAACAGTTTGCACATATTTAAAAATATAGAAATAAATGCCCAAGAAGTTGAGAAATGTAAAGTAATTGCCCCAAGGATAGGAAATTGGAAAATGAAGGACATAGGCAAATGATACAAGGAAGTTTTGGAGATTCTGGGATTGTAAGTAAGCTGACCATATATTCTGGTTTGCCCACGATAGTCCTAGTTTATGGGGCTTTTTTCCACAGCATCCTGTCCAATTTAACAATTTTTTTCTTGATTATTCTTTTAACGAAGTTTTATTTGTAACGGTTGCATTAAAATAAGATGCCTGCATTTAGCAGACCTCCACTTTGACCTTTCCACTTCTGCCGTGGTTTTAACTAATACTACTACAAGACTCATGTGCACTAAATGGAGTTCTCACCTTAATGTGTAGTTGAATCTGAAGTACAATCAGAGATAACCTGCCTTTCTTCACTGAGCATTTCCAGACTCAGCAAACACCACTCTTCCAGACAGCTCTTGCTTATGAAATAGACTGTCTTTCGATGCAAATGATTAGGACAACCATCTCTTTCAAGTCTCAGGTAGGCATCAGAAAAAATATTCTGTGCTGCTATCCTGTGTGTCATTTGGTATAACTGCTAGTTGTGCATGGTCCACGTCCTGGTCCGTAAGATGCATGAGACCATCAGACCACCAGTCAGGGTCAGAGGAATAGATCAGTGTGAAACATGGGAACTTACCGGCTATGTACACATGAAATATATGCAAGAAATAGCAGAGCACTTCTTCTGTAGAGTGTATAGAGAATAGCCTGAATACTATTGCTACAGTGGCTTAGCCATTCATTATATGATGTCAGTACACAACTATTTAGCTTATTTGGCAACACTTACTTTACACACGCTCTCAGCAGCTATGACCTCAAAACTGTATTTATTTATTTAATGAAAAGTCATGTACTAAATTTGTCTCTCAAAAAGGTAATGATAAATATATACCTTATTTAAAATATTTACTATCTACCATGCCATGAGGATTGTAGAGACACCAGTAGCTATATAAAAACCAGTAGTCAGAAATCTGAAGAAATTCCAGCATCTATTTTACTTTAGGTATTTATTTTAACATCTCTGTGTCCAGAGATGACAATAGAAAATGCAGCTACAGAGGTGCGATTACTTATCATTCTGTGAACATGACTTTTCATTTAGATCAAATGACACGGCTTTTATATTAATGTAGCTAATTTTCTATTCCATATTTTCTTGTATGTAAATTAAAAGTGAAGTGATAGGTGTTAATTTGTTAGCTGCATTAGCAAATAACAAATTATTAATTACGCCAGTTTCATACCTATGTCACCAGATGCTTCAAATAGAAAAAGTTAATTCTAATAATGTTTGATTTTTTTCATACAATTTATGGAATCAAAGTGAAACTTTAAAAAATTCATTCTATTTAAGGTGAAACATCTGACATTATTATGAATGTTATTGTGAAAAAAATGGATTTGTTTTTCCAGTAATGATATATATACATTTTGATGGAGCACATCATCATGGTAAGAACAATGTTCTTACTAAATTGAAAAAATATGATAAAGAAATATACTTAGAACGAATTGTGCTGCACACATAATTCATAACCAAATTCAAATATGTCATGATAGTCCACCAGTTAAAAAACAGAGGTCTTAAAAATTTACAAATATTTTGTATATACACTACAACGGACTACAAAGTTTTGCAATAAAACTAATGTGAAAATACAATAACAGAAAAAAAGAAAGAAAAAGAGCTTCCAAATGGTAGTATAAAATTTTTCTTTGCTACCTCTCTTCAAATATTTAAGACTTTGAAAAAAAAATTGTAAAACAAATTAGTGTCTTGAAAAACGTTAAACTTTTTGTTAGAAAGTCCTTTACATTTAAATTGCATCTTGCTCAGAGTGACTTAGAAATCAATAATTAGAGATTAAATAATTAACAGGCTAAAAATCTTCAGATTTTGGCGCTTTTACTGAATTGCAACGGTTATAAAGAAAGTTTGCAAACAAGAAGATGCTGAAATGTATCACTATGAATTAAAGTAAGGGAAAATATATGTGACCTTGAATTTTGTGATAAGTTTTTAAGATACGATAACAAAAGCACATTCCATGAAAGAAAAACTTGATAAGTTGGATTTTATTAAAAGTAAAGTTTTCGGGGCTTCCCTGGTGGTGCAGTGGTTGGGGGTCCGCTTGCCGGTGCAGGGGACGCGGGTTCGTGCCCCGGTCCGGGAGGATCCCACATGCCGCGGAGCGGCTGGGCCTGTGGGCCATGGCCGCTGGGCCTGCGCGTCCGGAGTCTGTGCTCCGCGGCGGGAGAGGCCACAGCAGTGAGAGACCCGCGTATCGCAAAAAAAAAAAAGTGAAGTTTTCTATCCTGAGAAAGAAACTTTAATGGGAATAGAAAGACAAGCTACAGGCTAGGATAAACTATTTGAAAAACACATGTCTAATAAAGGTCTTGTATCCAAAATATAGAAAGAAATTTTAAAACTCAGCAATAAAAAAATGTAATGGGCAAAATGCTTGGACACCTCACCAAAGACAACATATAGATGGCAAATAAACAAATGAAAATGTTCATGAAATCATTTGTCATTAAGGAATTGCAAATTAAAACAACAAAGAGATACTATTACACAAACCATAGAATAGCTAAAATCCAAAAATTAAACAATACCAATTGCTGACATGGATGCAAAACAACTCTCATTTCATTCATTGGTGGTGGGATTGCAAAATGGTTCAGCCACTTTGGAAGAGTCTAGCAATTTCTTATAAAGGTAAATATACTCTCACCATAAAATCCAACAGTCACGCTCCTAGGTATTTACCCAACTTATCTGAAAACTTATATTCACCAAAAAACCTGCAGACTTCAGGTTTCTGGTTCTTTGTGTAAGGTGCTTAGAAGTCACCACTCCATCCTAACAAGTAAAATGCTGAACAGAATGAAAAATCAACAACTCTTCTAGAATTCATAAGAGAGGGGAAAACACAGAGCAAACCTCTGTGTTCCCAAGACTGGAGAGTCAGGCAGGAGAATACAAGGAGTCATGGCTTACCTGAGCAGAGACTCACAGCAGAAACGGCCAAGAGAACCAGTGCTGTAGTAGAAGACCTGCACCGTAATTGGTGAATTGCTGGAGGCTCAGCGTAGAAAACTCCGACAATTAAAAACTCGGGGGAACCAGTCATAGGGGGAAGTCCTACACTTTTGTGAGTTTTACCTTCAGTTCAATCAGATTCTCACAGTAAATATCAGAGAAAAATCCCCTCGCTTCCAGCACCAGGAGGGGAAAGGGAAACACTTTGAAATAACCAGAGCACTCCGTTCTTCTTAAGGCCTGCCCTCAAGGGAAACGAATTAACCTGAGCCTAATTGGCTGGGCTATTATCAGAACCTAACGCACCTGAGAGTTACCTGAGAAATACTCAACTCCAGTCAGCTGAGTCAGCGGTAGCCTTCCAAGAGGGAGAAGGGAAATACTCAACTCTAGACCACTGGAGCCATCCTCATCCACCCAAGGTAAGAGAAAAACTGAGAAACATTTGTGAAGTCCACAGTCCAGAGCTCACTAAGACACTCAGGTTTAATCACAGGGCTATGGAACGCTTCTCCCTGCCCCTCCCCCCACAACATTACTAAAGGCCTATGTACAGCAGTTCCTTGTTCATGTCTGGCTATCAAAGAAAAAATTACAAGGCATACTAAACGGCAAAAAACACAATTTGGGGGCTTCCCTGGTGGCGCAGTGGCTGAGAGTCCGCCTGCCGATGCAGGGGACACGGGTTCGTGCCCCGGCCCGGGAATATCCCACATGCCGCGGAGCGGCTAGGCCCGTGAGCCATGGCCGCTGAGCCTGCACGTCCGGAGCCTGTGCTCTGCAACGGGAGAGGCCACAACAGTGAGAGGCCTGCGTACTGCATAAACAAAAACAAAAACAAAAAAAACACAATTTGAAGACACAGGAAGCATCAGAACCAGACATGGCAGGGATGTAGGAATTATCAGGTCAGCATTTTGAAAGAACTATGATTAATATGCTAAGGACTCTGATGGATAGGGTAGACAGCAAGGAAAAACGGATGGACAGTGTAAGCAGAGAGGTGGAAATCCTGAGACGTAACCAAAGAGAAACGCCAGAGGTCAAAACAGTGCGGCAGAAATGACTAATGCCTTTGATGAGCTTATTAGTAGACTGTTCATGGCTGAGGAAAGAATCCATTTTTTAGGTTTTTTTAATTAATTAATTTATTTATTTTTGGCTGCAATGGGTCTTCATTGTTGCCCGCGTCTTCATTGCTGCACGCGGGCTTACTCTATTTGCGGCGAGTGGGGGCTACTCTTCATTGTGGTGCACGGGCTTCTCATTGTGGTGGCTTCTCTTGTTGCGGAGCACGGGCTCTAGGCGTGCGGACTTCAGTAGTTGCAGTGAGTGGACCCAGTCATTGTGGCTTGCGGGCTATAGAGTGCAGGCTCAGTAGTTGTGGTGCACAGGCTTAGTTGCTCCACAGCATGTGGGATCTTCCTGGACCAGGACTCAAACCCATGTCCCCTGCACTGGCAGGTGGATTCTTAACCACTGTGCCACCAGGGAAGACCCTGAGGAAAGAATCTGAGTTTGAGGAAATCTCAATATAAACCTTCAAAATTGAAAAGCAAAACCAACAAAGACTTCAAAAAAACGACAGATTATCCAAGGACTGTGGGACAACTATAAAATGTATAACATACATGTATGAGAAAACCAGAAGGAGAAGAGAGAAAGGAACAGAAGAAATATTTGAAATAATGACTGAGAATTTCCCCAAAGTGATGTCAGACACCAAATCACAGATCCAGGAAGCTCAGTGATCAGCTAGCAGAATAAACGCCAAAGGACCATGTGGAGGCATATCAATTTCAAAGTACAGAAAATCAAAGATAAAGAAAAATCTTGGGGGGGAAAAAAGCCTGCATGCAAATGTTTATAGCAGCTTTACTCTTAATTGTCAAAAGCCAGAAACAACTAACTTTTCCTTCAACAGGTGTGGATAAACAACCGTGGTACATACAAATAATAGGATGTTACTCAGTGATAAAAAGAAATGAGCTACCAAGCCATGAAAAGACATGGATGAATTGTAAATATATATTGCTAAGTGAAAGAAGCCAATCTGAAAAAAATAAATAATGAAAAATTGTATGATGTTGTGGAAAAGGTAAAACTACAGAAATGATAAAAAAAATCAGTGGTTGCTTTGTGTTTGGGGACACAGGAGATGTGTTAAATAGGTGAAGTACAGGAGATTTTTTAGGGCATTGAAACTATGTTGTATGCTATTGTAGTGGTGAATACATGATACTATACATTTATCAAAACCCACAGAAGCTTACAGCACAGAGAGTGAAACTTAATAAGTGCAGAGTTTTCTTTAACAACTTTATTGGTGTATAACTGCTTTACAGTGTTGTGTTAGTTTCTGCTGTATAACAAAGTGAATCAGCTATACATATACATATATCCCCCATATCCCCTCCCTCTTGCGTCTCCCTCCCACCCTTCTTATCCCACCCCTCTAGGTGGTCGCAAAGCACCAAGCTCATCTCCCTGTGCCATGCAGCTGCTTCCCACTAGCTATCTATTTTACATTTGGTAGTGTATATATGTCAATGCTACTCTCTCACTTTGTCCCATCTTACCCTTCCCCCTCCCTGTGTCCTCAAGTCCATTCTCTACGTCTGTGTCTTTATTCCTGTCCTGCCCCTAGGTTCTTCAGAACCATTTTTTATTTTTAGGTTCCATATGCATGTGTTAGCATACTGTATTTGTTTTTCTCTTTCTGACTTACTTCACTCTGTATGACAGACTCTAGGTCCATCCACCTCACTACCAATAACTCAATTTCATTTCTTTTTATGGCTGAGTAATATTCCACTCTATCTATGTGCCACATTCTTTATCCATTGATCTGTCAATGGACATTTAAGTGCAAATTTAAAAAAAATCATTTAGAAGGTTGGAAGAATCCCACAATGGAATGCAGAATGTGACAAAACAACCTAACAGCAATAAAAATGCATGAAACAACCTCACTTAAGAGGTTGGGGAAGAAAAGGTGTTGACCTAAGTAACTGTGGAAACAAGTGGAGGCTATAAAGTAAAAGCCAGAATAAATCTACATAAGCACTGTACTCTAGTCGATAATGTTGTTTGCCACAGAAGTACAGATTAACAATTCTGATACTGCTACACATGAATACTAAAATTAAGCAATTAAGTAAAGAGATAGCAGATGGTGGAAGCCAGATTTCTCATTGTTAAAGTGGAAGTTTACACATAAGCAAGGGGAGGAGGCTAGAAGGATCCACATGGTAAAGAACCAGTGTTGGAGACATAAGTATGAACTGATGTTAGTTTAACATGACACAAATGGCTATATATAGAAAGAGTTATATTTCTTTACATTTCCATATTTCCATATTTGTATATAAATTTGTGGGTATTTATAGACATGCCTATATACCCAGGTTAATACACACCCATATATTTCCTTGCTTAGCCAGCTGAGAGAGCCAAGAAGTAACATCAGCCCCACACCAAAGAGCACGTCTAGTGCTCTTAGTTCTTAGTTCTAATACTATTCCCCAGTAAAGGGAATCAGGGCTCCTTAGAGGAATGAGATGGTACAGGAAATATACAAAATAAGCATGTAGTACCTTGTACTTCCAGAAAGTAAGAAATTTCTCAAAAAAAAAGAAAAAAACATAGACAATGATTGAGAGATATGTCAAAGTGATGTATTTTAAAATATTATATTGCTATCACCTCATAATTAAAATATGAAGATAAACAATAAGTAATCAATTTTTAAATAAATAATATCTTGATTTCTGTGTAATGCTAGTTTCTGACTTTTGTCAAGGATTTCATTGGCATTATTTATTAATTTTAATGACCCCCTTTAAGGAAGACAGAAATGCTATCATCTCTGAAATCAAGATATTGATAGAGTGATTCCGTTTTCTGGAACATAGGACTAATAGCCAAATTTTACAATTACCAATTGTTTGACATTGTAATGATATTTGAAATTCATAGTCATTACATTTCAATTCTATTCCCATCAAACTTTGTGTTCTTAGAAAACACAGAAAGAGAGGCACTCTCTTCCTACTCAATGCAAAATAGTATTCAAATTTATGCAAGTTTAGAACAACTGGTTAAGATTCCTTTAGTTAAAAGAAGAAGAAAGGAAAGAGATCTTGGATATATTCCAAAATGTTTTAAAAGAAAACAAAAGCCAATTCTTTAGCAAATAGTGAATAAGGGATGTGCACTACAATGTCTTTATTTTCAATTATCAGAAATTATACAGGCTGGACCAATTTCACCAACAGATTTAAGGACTGGAAATGGGAAAATCTTTCTACTAAAGATCTCTCCTTAGCTCACTGATACAAAATATAATAGAGGATTACATTATCTGGTGGCCTGAGGTATCTTAAATAGCTAATTGGGGTCATTAGACATTTCCTCAATTATTTAGGTAATTAAGGCAAAAATATTTTTGCCCAAATAATCTGTAAGTGTGATCATAACTCTCATTAAGATTTTCACAGCTATACAAATCATAAAAGATCCTACTCAGACATTTTTTTTTGCCCAGCACATTTAGATAAGATTATTTAAGCATCTTCCCTTCTAAACCCTAATCCTCTATTCATTTCCACGCCTCCTTCTACTTCATAGCTTTCTCTTTGTTTTATTTGACACCAACTTACCCAACAAGCCAGACTTCAGAGCTCCTCCAACCCTGGATGCCACTGGATTTCACACGTTTTAAAAATGACTCTCCCTCCTATTGGTATTTCTACCATGAAGGACATACCACCACATGCAGTTACAGAAACCTAATATGAAATGACTACAAGTATCTACTCAGCTCTGGAAACACTCCAGGAACAAACTCTAATTCAGTCACATTGTTGTAGTCCTCATATCTCACCCACCATGATTGCCTACTTCTCTAAGTTTGATACCAGAATACGTTCTTTGGTCTACAGTCACAGATTAGGAGACCTCTGTGGGAATCATTGGACAAGGAGTGCCACTCACTTCTTTGCTTCTCAGCTAAATCTCCCTTGGATTGGAAAACCAGGACTCTGACCCCACTAAAGTCTCAGACCTCTTCCTCCTTAGAATTTCACTTGCTCCGCCTCTAGCACACCATAACTGAATTTATGAAATTCCCCATGCAGAGTTACAATCCAAATGAGATATATCCACAAGTCAACTGGGAAGAAAACTGGTCACAAATCTTTGAAGCCCATTCAGCAATGGTTCTCAAAATTTTTAGTTTGTAGCACTTTAGAATCAGAAGTTTTGGCAGTTCAGTGATTTAAAAAGATTAAAAGACTCTACTCAATTCTAACATCTCAGCAATAACACAATCACTCCTATAGCTGGCATCTCTACTCCCTAGGATTTCCTTTCTGGTAATAGGCAGGTGAACATTCTGGCCGACCACACCAGCAAGAAAGATGACAGACACCATACCCAGGGTACTCTTGGCAGACTCAAGTCAGCCTCTTATGTACTACCTGAACTTTTCCTTCCCCAAAGTACTCACTCTTTATCCTCTGTTTAAAACCTTTCCAAGCTCCCCAGCGATCTCTTCTCCTTCAATGTGAACCTCTGAAGACCATATGTTGCTCTGCCTTTAGCTACATTTTTCTGTACTTGCATGTTACTTTATTTATTACGGGTTGATAAACGGGGTGGAGATGGAGGTTTCCCACCACCAGGTGGCAGGGCAGTGATGTCAGCACAGTTTAGTTTTAGACAGCTTACTTTGCTCCACTTGGAAGAATCCCAAATGTTTTTTTGACTCACCTAAATGCTATGATCACAATAATGTCATCTCTAGAGTTCTTCCCTTTGTCTCCTGTATCTTTATATACTTTATTGACCAAGACATGATCTCTTAAATCCACTAATGAGATGCCTTCCATTCTATTGTATTTCCATTATATGCTGATTATTTCCAAGTATAAATAACAAACCTCTTGGATAAATATGTTTTATATGTTTATTACTCTCACAACAGATTTACTTTCTAATTATAACTGTCATATAATGTCACATGGATCTTTAACCATCTTCAATTAGTTATCTCACTATTCAGTTGTCATTTGAGGGGACTATTTTGTACCCTGACCACACTTGCTTAGATACTCAAGAGGGAAAATTCTCACACATCACAGTAAACTCACTATCTTTATCAGGCAGTATTTGGTCTTAAAATATGCTTTTAACTTCTTATTTGCATAATAGCTTTTAACCCGTTCTAGATGGTCTCAAGAAACCCACTCAATCGATTTTACATCTGACATATAATATTCACTGTAACTGTTAACAAAAAAATTTTTTTGCTATTGATGGAAAAATTAAAGAATTCACTATCACCTGTTACGAACAACTGACGTAGAGTTTATTAACTGCGTATCAATAAAAGCTTATACAATTTATTCACAGTAAAGCACTAACAAGTAATGCCTTTCTCCTCTTATCTAATCCTTCTCACCACTCCAGGAGTGTTTAGTTACTACTTCAAACATATATAGGTTAAGTTCAGATATACATTTTTTTTTTTGCGGTACGCGGGCCTCTCACTGCCGTGGCCTCTTCCGCCGCGGAGCACAGGCTCCGGACGCGCAGGCCCAGCGGCCATGGCTCACGGGCCCAGCCGCTCCACGGCATGTGGGATCTTCCCGGACCGGGGCACAAACCCGCGTCCCCTGCATCCGCAGGCGGACCCCCAACCACTGCGCCACCAAGGAAGCCCCAGATACACATTTTGAACAGGGCTTCTTCTAAATGAAATCACTTCTTCTGAATGAATATATGTATTTCTGGTATATCCATTCCAAAGTAATACCATAGGGATCTTCCTTTATAGCCTCTAATCCATAATTTTATCACCCTTCTTCTACAGTGAGAACTCTGATTCCTAACAATATCAACATTTATTCATTTACTCAATTTATAATAAACAAAATAATTTTGGAACTACCACAGTACCACCATCATAACGAATCTACTAAGTAAAATGTAAGGTTTTCCTGTAGCTCTATTTGCCCTTATAATATGGTCCCTTTTAATATAGCCCTTATAAGATGTTGCAGATCACTCCATTTTCTCAGTTCTTTCCAAACAAGGTCCTCTCAAATTATAACAATATTTATACAATCTCATATTCCAAGGGATTTATACATATGACCATATTAGGTATGTATCTGACAATGGCCCCTAGAACATATGTCTTCATGGTTATTCAGAAATTCATGTCAACAGGTATAGGGGAGAGCCTCATTCATCTTCTTTATCAAGTTTGTGCCTAGGGAACCAGAGTAATGAACCACCAGAACCTAAAACTGCAATCTCTTTGCTTACACCTCACTGGGGTTTATTCAGGCCCATCAGGATAAAGGTCAGGCTTATTGATAACTCAGTTGGATATTCTGTGATTTAGCTATCAAATAATTGGAAGCTAAATGACCCTGAAGCAAATTTTTAAAAACCACGTCCAAGCAGAGTGCTGAGAGTCACACAAAGAAGCAAATCACATGTCATGTCCAAGGTCAAGTGCAAGAAAAGGAACAGGGCATAAAGCCAAAGGTTCAGGAATCAGATAAGTGCAAAACTGAGCAAGATGCAGAAAAGGAGCAAAAGTCCAGACTTTTGCTGTGTATTGGGTACATGGTGTATGGATGCATCACCCAAGCTAAAGGCGCAGCATGGGAATAACTGTTCATTTCTCCAGACATTGGTGATGTTTCTATGAACATCACACAAACAATGTTATGATTCTCAAAGAACCTACCTACAGAAAAAAAAGAATCAAGAACATACACAACATAGGAAAAATTACAAGGTCCAGTTTTCTAATATTATAGGTTATCTTTGATTTCTGAATAGAAGTTATTATACACACACACTTCAGTCAAGGTCTTGCTTTAATAAAAAAAAGGAGGCTGCCAGAGATGTGGAGAGTGAACTTGAGGACATGGGAAGGGAGAGGGGTGGGCTGGGACAAGGTGAGAGAGTGGTATGGACATATATACACATATATACATATGCCAAATATAGAATGGATGGCTGGTAGAAAGCAGCAGCATAGCACAGGGAGGTCAGCTCGGTGCTTTGTGACCACCTACAGGGGTGGGATAGGGAGGGTGGGAGGGAGACACAAAAGGGAGGAGATATGGGGATATATGTATACGTATAGCTGATTCACTTTTTTATACAGCAGAAGCTAATGCACCATTGTAGAGCAATTATACTCCAATAAAGGTGTTGGGGAAAAAAAAAAGGAGGCTGCCAGGAGATGATCTGTCTTTTCAGCTTTATTATTAGTGTAAGCTTATTTTTTGACCATTGGTGTAAACATTTAGCTATTTTTATGTTTGTCACATAGCTAGTATTAATATTTCCACCGCTGAAAATGACAGAGGCTCTACTCCTGAAAGCTACTTGATAGTTTTAATTTCCAATTCCAAATTCAACTGAGAAATGAAAATCCATTGAACATTTTAGAGAAAATAATTTTTTGCTTTTTAAAAAATATGTTCTTATAGATAACCAGCAAATATTGATAGAAGTTTCTTATACAATCTGTTGCTCGTCACATTCCTTTAACAGAACACTGGCATGCTCTATCTTCTGTATTAATTTTTCTAAAGTAAATGGATTTTTATGTAAGTGAAGAATCAAATTAATATCTTTGATATGTTATCTAATTAGTATAATTTAGAGGAAATGGAGTATGCATGACCCAAGGTGCAAATCTTGAGGCAGAAAATTTTTGCCTGAAATTAGTGTTTAAGTAAGGATAGAAAGATAATAAGACAAAGACCCATTATGTACATCTAATAATTTTGCAGTTTCATTCTTTTTATCATTTAAGTAACTCTGACTTCCTTTGGCCATCACTTTTTTCTGTTTTCCAACTAAATAAATATTGATTAAAAAATATTCTGCCTCATACTTCTGTGGCTGCTTTTGTAATTCCAAATGAAGCCTTCTTCTACAAAATTTAATCAATATCTTTACCAAAAAAATAGAAATTTGGGTAATATCCTTTTTCTTCTGATTTCAAATTAATCAATTTTAACAGCATTCACTTAGTTCAAAGTCAGGAAATTCCAATGATTACTGTGCAGTTTCCAGAATCAGGCAGTTGAACACTACTCATTTGGAATGGGAAAAGGCAAAAAATGCTGGCTATCCCATTGGCCTGCTGGCATAATTGAGGAAAGGAATAGTCTAGCTGCTCCAAGGTAGCTCAGGATACATGTCACAATTTTAGAACTCATGAATGAAGAAGTACCAGGTTATGGGCTGGACCCAACTTTAGGCCCAACGTATCCAGTTTTCAAGGTAATAATACTGTGCTGGGTACTGCCAAGGAATCCCAGGCCATATATAGTCCTATGTCTCAGTAATAATGAACTTCTAAGACCCGGATGGTAAATAGGTGTAAATTTGCATATGAACTCTGATTGATGGCTTCCTAGAGTAACTTCTTTAGAACATTCTAAGGCCACTTAGAGGAACAGTGCCAAGATAGATTAGCAATGTCTATGACAGATTCAGAAAGGAGGAAATAGCAACTTAAATATCCCATATTTTCTGATCCTGATCCATAGATTTCAGGGCAAAAATAGTTGAAATACCTAGCTCAGAAGTTCAAGTAAAATATAAAATGCTATAAGAATAGTTTATCTCTACCAATCTGCACTCCCTCTCCCTAACAGAGGAACTTCCCAATCTCTATCAATGTTTCCTTTTATGTGTTTCTCCCTCTCCTCATGTATTTCCTAATTCCTCCTTTTCTCTACCATAAAATAGAATTACGAACTTATTTAATAAAACAAATTTTCTTTCTTCTAAAAATGTCATATAACGAACTTTTATATAGTGTACTCTCCCAACTACAAAAAGTTTCCAATCAAATTTAATATGTTTTTACTTGTGTGTGACAAATGTTATTATTTTTAGTAGATAAATTCACCTTTAAGAGAAAAAAGAGGGACTTCCCTGGTGGCACAGTGGTTAAGAATCCCCCTGTCAATGCAGGGGACATGGGTTCGGTCCCTGGTCCGGGAAGATCCCACATGCCACGGAGAAGCTAAGCCCTTGAGCCACAACTACTGAGCCCGCATGATACAACTACTGAAGCCCACGCACCTAAAGCCCGTGCTCTGAAACCAGAGAAGCCACTGCAATAAGAAGCCCGCTCGCTGCAACTAGAGAAAGACTGCAGGCAGCAACAAAGACACAATGCAGCCAAAAAATTAATTAGTTAATTGATTGATTGATTTTTAAAAAGAGAGAGAAAAAAGAATACAAAGCATTCCGTTTCCTGTTGAAGGGTCATAGATTAGAAGTCACCTGATCCACATGGACACGGGTGTGTAGGCTGGACATTGCCTTGGGGTCTGTCTGCCCAGCAACCAATGCTCTGCTTCCTTCACCCCAGCTCATCCCCAATTCTGATAATAGCATCTTGATTTTTCTTTGAAGACCACAGGCCACCATGCTCAGTCCAAGATGCAGAGGTTCCTTGTACCACATTCACATCTGAGAATGGCACAAGGGAAAATAATGGTTGACTTCCAAAAATTCTCTGGAAGTTCAGCCATAATGAGGTAGTAGGTATCAGATTTACCCTCCTGCAGTCAATAACAATAAAGCAGGACAAATATATGCAGTAAAAGTTTTCAAACATTAAACAAAAGAAAGCATGGATCTGTGATCCTAGACACAAGGAAAACACATAAGGCAAGTTCTACTTTCACCCTTGCTTTTGTTGTCGGTACACTTTCAAACTGACTTACAGGGAAGTAGAGCTTATTATCCACTTTACTGGGTATAAAATATAAATATTAGAGTTAGGGGTTGCTGAGACAGTATGTAGTTGCTCAACTGAGTGCCAGAGAGGAGAGAGCTATGTAGAGAAATAAACATATAAATCTATGTACAAGTTCTCTTGACTTTTTGTCTAGATCCTTAGCTGTGTATCTGCAAGCCTGGCAGAGGTCAATTGCTGGGAGTCTGTAAGCTGAGTGGGAAATCCAGAGATCACACAATGCTGGGACTCTGACCTCCTGTATATCTTACACAACTCTCTAAGTATTCAACATCCTTTCAACGGTTTCCCTGTGTGACCTCAGAAAGGCCACAACTTAGGAGTAAGGCATATCTAGCCATGCTGTAGTAGCTATTATGGACCTTGCAAAGAATGCTAAAACGAATGCCTCAAAAGAAACAAACTGAATCATATGTAGATTAACTTCCTACCAAAACAAAAATCAACACTTTATAAAGAAAGATAACATAAGTTAGACTCTCAACATGACATCAACAATGTCCAGCATACAGGCTTCCGGGAAGATGGCGGAAGAGTAAGACGCGGAGATCACCTTCCTCCCCACAGATACACCAGAAATACATCTATCTACACGTGGAACAACTCCTACAGAACACCTACTGAACGGTGGCAGAAAACCTCAGACCTCCCAAAAGGCAAGAAACCCCACACGTACCTGGGTAGGGCAAAAGAATAAACAGAGACAAAAGAATAGGGACGGTACCTGCACCAGTGGGAGGGAGCCGTGAAGGAGGAAGTGTTTCCACACACTAGAAGCCCCTTCACGGGCGGAGACTGCAGGTGGCGAAGGGGGAAAGCTTTGGAACCGCGGAGGAGAGCACAGCAACAGGGGTGCAGAGGGCAAAGCGGAGAGAGTCCCGCACAGAGGATCAGGGCCGACCGGCACTCACCATCCCGAGGCGTTTGTCTACTCACCCGCCGGGGCGGGCGGGATTGCGAGCTGAGGCTCGGGCTTCGGTCAGAGCTCCGGGAGAGGACTGGGGTTGGCGGCGTGAACACAGCCTGCAGGGGGTTGGTGCACCACGGCTAGCCGGGAGGGAGTCCGGGAAAAGTCTGGACCTGCCGAAGAGGCAAGAGACTTTTTCTTCCCTCTTTGTTTCCTGGTGCGCGAGGAGAGGGATTAAGAGCGCTGCTTAAAGGAGCTCCAGAGACGGGCGCGAGCCGCGGCTAACAGCGCGGACTCCAGAGACGGGCATGAGACGCTAAGGCTGCTGCTGCCGCCACCAAGGGGCCTGTGTGCGAGCACAGGTCACTATCCACAGCCCCCTTCCGGGGAGCCTGTGCAGCCCGCCACTGCCAGGGTACTGGGATCCAGGGACAACTTACCCCGGAAGAACGCACGGCGCGTCTCAGGCTGGTGCAACGTCACGCTGGCCTCTGCTGCCGCAGGCTTGCCCCGCACTCCATGCCCCTCCCTCCCCCTGGCCTGAGTGAGCCAGAGCCCCCGAATCAGCGGCTCCTTTAACCCCGTGCTGTCTGAGCGAAGAACAGACGCCCTCCGGAGACCTACACACGCAAAGGCGGGGCCAAATCCAAAGCTGAACCCCTGTGAGCTGTGAGAACAAAGAAGAGAAAGGGAAATCTCTCCCAGCAGCCTGAGGAGCAGCGGATTAAAGCTCCACAATCAACTTGATGTACCCTGCATCTGTGGAATACCTGAATAGACAACGAATCATCCCAAATTGAGGAGGTGGACTTTGACAGCAAGATTTATGATTTTTTTCCCCTTTTCCTCTTTTTGTGAGTGTGTATGTGTATGCTTCTGTGTGAGATTTTGTCTGTATAGCTTTGCTTCCACCATTTGTCTTAGGGTTCTATCCATCAGGGTTTTTTTGGTTTGTTTTGTTTTGTTTTCTTAATAATTATTTTTTTATTTTAATAACTATTATATTTTATCTTACTTTATTTTATTTTACTTTATCTTCTTTCTTTCTTTCTTTCCTTCCATCCCTCCTTCCTTCCTTCCTCCCTCCCTCCCTCCTTTCTTTCTTTCTACTTCTACTAATTCTTTCTTTCTACATTTTCTGCCTTTTATTCTGGGCCGTGTGGATGAAAGGCTCTTGGTGCTGCAGTCAGGAGTCAGTGCTGTGCCTCTGAGGTGGGAGAGCCAACTTCAGGA
Source organism: Orcinus orca (assembly GCF_937001465.1). Classification (NCBI taxonomy): domain Eukaryota; kingdom Metazoa; phylum Chordata; class Mammalia; order Artiodactyla; family Delphinidae; genus Orcinus; species Orcinus orca. The sequence goes on from NC_064562.1 coordinate 25,045,857, forward strand.
CATTGGTCCACAAGAGACCTCCCAGCTCCACATAATATCAAACGGTGAAAATCTCCCACAGATCTCCATCTCAACACCAGCACCCAGCTTCACTCAACGACCAGCAAGCTACAGTGCTGGACATCCTATGCCAAACAACTAGCAAGACAGGAACACAACCCCACCCATTAGCACAAAGGCTGCCTAAAATCATAATAACGCCACAGACACCCCAAAACACACCACCAGACGTGGACCTGCCCACGAGAAAGACAAGATCCAGCCTCATCCACCAGAACACAGGCACTAGTCCCCTCCACCAGGAAGCCTACACAACCCACTGAACCAACCTTAGCCACTGGGGACAGACACCAAAATCAACGGGAACTATGAACCTGCAGCCTGCAAAAAGGAGACCCCAAACACAGTAAGATAAGCAAAATGAGAAGACAGAAAAACACACAGCAGATGAAGGAGCAAGATAAAAACCCACCAAACCTAACGAATGAAGAGGAAATAGGCAGTATATCTGAAAAAGAATTCAGAATAATGATAGTAAAGATGATCCAAAATCTTGGAAGTAGAATGGACAAAATGCAAGAAACATTTAACAAGGACCTAGAAGAACTAAAGATGAAACAAACAACGATGAACAACACAATAAATGAAATTAAAAATACTCTAGGTGGGATCAATAGCAGAATAACTGAGGCAGAAGAACGGATAAGTGACCTGGAAGATAAAATAATGGAAATAACTACTGCAGAGCAGAATAAAGAAAAAAGAATGAAAAGAACTGAGGACAGTCTCAGAGACCTCTGGGACAACATTAAACGCACCCACATTCGAATTATAGGGGCTCCAGAAGAAGAAGAGAAAAAGAAAGGGACTGAGAAAATATTTGAAGAGATTATAGTTGAAAACTTCCCTAATATGGGAAAGGAAATAGTTAACCAAGTCCAGGAAGCACAGAGAGTCCCATACAGGATAAATCCAAGGAGAAATACGCCAAGACACATATTAATCAAACTATCAAAAAATAAATACAAAGAAAACATATTAAAAGCAGCAAGGCAAAAACAACAAATAACACACAAGGGAATCCCCATAAGGTTAACAGCTGATCTTTCAGCAGAAACTCTGCAAGCCAGAAGGGACTGGCAGGACATATTTAAAGTGATGAAGGAGAAAAACCTGCAACAAAGATTACTCTACCCAGCAAGGATCTCATTCAGATTTGATGGAGAAACTGAAACGTTTACAGACAAGCAAAAGCTGAGAGAGTTCAGCACCACCAAACCAGCTTTACAACAACTGCTAAAGGAACTTCTCTAGTCAAGAAACACAAGAGAAGGAAGAGACCTACAATAACGACCCCAAAACAATTAAGAAAATGGGAATAGGAACATACATATCGATAATTACCTTAAATGTAAATGGACTAAAAATGCTCCCACCAAAAGACACAGATTGGCTTAATGGATACAAAAACAAGACCCATATATTTGCTGTCTATAAGAGAACCACTTCAGACCTAGAGACACATACAGACTGAAAGTAAGGGGATGGAAAAAGATATTTCATGCAAATGGAAACCAAAAGAAAGCTGGGGGGCTTCCCTGGTGGCACAGTGGTTGAGAGTCCGCCTGCCAATGCAGGGGACACGGGTTCATGCCCTGGTCTGGGAGGATCCCACGTGCTGTGGAGCGGTTGGGCCCATGAGCCATGGCTGCTGAGCCTGCACATCCTCAGCCTGTGCTCCATGACGGGAGATGCTGCAGCAGTGAGGGGCCCGCGTACCACAAAAAAAAAAGAAAGAAAGAAAGAAAGCTGGAGTAGCAATTCTCGTATCAGACAAAATAGACTTTAAAATAAAGACTACTAGAAGAGAAAAAGGACACTACATAATGATCAAGGGATTGATCCAAGAAGAAGATATAACAATTGTAAATATTTATGCAACCAACATAGGAGCACCTCAATACATAAGGCAAATACTAACAGCCATAAAAGGGGAAATCGACATTAACACATTAATAGTAGGGGATTTTAACACCCCACATTCACCAATGGACAGATCATCCAAAATGAAAATAAATAAGGAAACACAAGCTTTAAATGATACATTAAACATGAAGGACTTAATTGATATTTATAGGACATTCCATCCAAAAACAACAGAATACACATACTTCTCAAGTGCTCATGGAACATTCTCCAGGATAGATCATATCTTGGGTCACAAGTCAAGCCTTGGTAAATTTAAGAAAATTGAAATCGTATCAAGTATCTTTTCTGACCACAACGCTATGAGACTAGATATCAATTACAGGAAGAGATCTGTAAAAATTACAAACACATGGAGGCTAAACAATACTTAATAATGAAGTGATCACTGAAGAAATCAAAGAGGAAATTTAAAAATACCTAGAAACAAATGACAATGGAGACACGATGACCCAAAATCTATGGGATGCAGCAAAAGCAGTTCTAAGAGGGAAGTTTATAGCAATACAATCCTACCTTAAGAAACAGGAAACTTCTCGAATAAACAACCTAAACTTGCACCTAAAGCAATTAGAGAAAGAACAAAAAAAAAAAAAACCAAAGTTAGCAGAAGGAAAGAAATCATAAAGATCAGCTCAGAAATAAATGAAAAAGAAATGAAGGAAACGATAGCAAAGATCAATAAAAGTAAAAGCTGGTTTTTTGAGAAGATAAACAAAATTGATAAACCATTAGCCAGACTCATCAAGAAAAAAAGGGAGAAGACTCAAATCAATAAATTAGAAATGAAAATGGAGAAGTAACAACTGACACTGCAGAAATACAAAAGATCATGAGAGATTACTACAAGCAACTCTATGCCAATAAAATGAACAACCTGGAAGAAATGGACAAATTCTTAGAAATGCACAACCTGCCAAGACTGAATCAGGAAGAAATAGAAAATATGAACAGACCAATCACAAGCACTGAAATTGAAACTGTGATTAAAAATCTTCCAACAAACAAAAGCCCAGAACCAGATGGCTTCACAGGCAAATTCTATCAAACATTTAGAGAAGAGCTAACACCTATCCTTCTCAAACTCTTCCAAAATATAGCAGAGGGAGGAACACTCCCAAACTCATTCTATGAGGCCACCATCACCTTGATACCAAAACCAGACAATGATGTCACAAAGTAAGAAAATTACAGGCCAATATCACTGATGAACATAGATGCAAAAATCCTCAACAAAATACTAGCAAACAGAATCCAACAGCACATTGAAAGGATCATACACCATGATCAAGTGGGGTTTATTCCAGGAATGCAAGGATTCTTCAATATATGCAAAACAATCAATGTGATAAACCATATTAACAAATTGAAGGAGAAAAACCATATGATCATCTCAATAGATGCAGAGAAAGCTTTCAACAAAATTTAACACCCATTTATGATAAAAACCCTGCAGAAAGTAGGCATAGAGGGAACTTTCCACAACATAATAAAGGTCATATATGACAAACCCACAGCCAACATCGTCCTCAATGGTGAAAAACTGAAAGCATTTCCACTAAGATCAGGAACAAGACAAGGTTGCCCACTCTCACCACTCTTCTTCAACATAGTTTTGGAAGTTTTAGCCACAGCAATCAGAGAAGAAAAGGAAATAAAAGGAATCCAAATCGGAAAAGAAGAATTAAAGCTGTTACTGTTTGCAGATGACATGATACTATACATAGAGAATCCTAAAGATGCTACCAGAAAACTACTAGAGCTAATCAATGAATTTGGTAAAGTAGCAGGATACAAAATTAATGTACAGAAATCTCTGGCATTCCTATACACTAATGATGAAAAATCTGAAAGTGAAATCAAGAAAACACTCCCATTTACCATTGCAACGAAAAGAATAAAATATCTAGGAATAAACCACCTAAGGAGACAAAAGACCTGTATGCAGAAAATTATAAGACACTGATGAAAGAAATTAAAGATGATACAAATAGATGGAGAGATATATACCATGTTCTTGAATTGGAAGAATCAACATTGTGAAAATGACTCTACTACCCAAAGCAATCTACAGATTCAATGCAATCCCTATCAAACTACCACTGGTATTCTTCACAGAACTAGAACAAAAAATTTCACAATTTGTATGGAAACAGAAAAGACCCCGAATAGCCAAAGCAATCTTGAGAACGAAAAATGGAGCTGGAGGAATCAGGCTCCCTGACTTCAAACTATACTACAAAGCTACAGTAATCAAGACAATATGGTATTGGCACAAAAACAGAAAGATAGATCAATGGAACAGGATAGAAAGCCCAGAGATAAACCCACGCACATATGGTCACCTTATCTTTCATAAAGGAGGCAGGAATGTACAGTGGAGAAAGGACAGCCTCTTCAATAAGTGGTGCAGGGAAAACTGGACAGTTATATGTAAAAGTATGAGATTAGATCACTCACTAACACCATACACAATAATAAGCTCAAAATGGATTAAAGACCTAAATGTAAGGCCAGAAACTATCAAACTCTTAGAGGAAAACATAGGCAGAACACTCTATGACATAAATCACACCAAGATCCTTTCTGACCCACCTCCCAGAGAAATGGAAATAAAAATAAATGGGACCCAATGAAACTTCAAAGCTTTTGCACAGCAAAGGAAACCATAAACAAGATGAAAAGACAACCCTCAGAATGGGAGAAAATATTTGCAAATGAAGCAACTGACAAAGGGTTAATCTCCAAAATTTATAAGCAGCTCATGCAGCTCAATAACAAAAAAACAAAGAACCCAATTCAAAAATGGGCAGAAGACCTAAATAGACATTTCTCCAAAGAAGAGATACAGACTGCCAACAAACACATGAAAGAATGCTCAACATCATTAATCATTAGAGAAATGCAAATCAAAACTACAATGAGATATCATCTCACACCAGTCAGAATGGCCATCATCAAAAAATCTAGAAACAATAAATGCTGGAGAGGGTGTGGAGAAAAGGGAACTCTTTTGCACTGTTGGTGGGAATGTAAATTGATACAGCCACTGTGGAGAACAGTATGAAGTTTCCTTAAAAAACTACAAATAGAACTACCATATGACCCAGCAATCCCACTATTGGGCATATACCCTGAGAAAACCATAATTCAAAAAGAGTCATGTACCAAAATATTCATTGCAGCTCTATTTACAATAGCCCAGAGATGGAAACAACCTAAGTGTCCATCATCAGATGAATGGATAAAGATGTGGCACATATATACCATGGAATATTACTCAGCCATAAAAAGAAACGAAATTGAGCTATTTGTAATGAGGTGGATAGACCTAGAGTCTGTCATACAGAGTGAAGTAAGTCAGAAAGAGAAAGACAAATACCGTATGCTAACACATATGTATATGGAACTTAAGAAAAAAAAATGTCATGAAGAACCTAGGGGTAAGACAGGAATAAAGACACAGACCTACTAGAGAATGGACTTGAGGATATGGGGAGGGGGAAGGGTAAGCTGTGACAAAGCGAGAGAGAGGCATGGACATATATACACTACCAAACGTAAGGTAGATAGCTAGTGTGAAGCAGCCGCATAGCACAGGGAGATCAGCTCAGTGCTTTGTGACTGCCTGGAGGGGTGGGATAGGGAGGGTGGGAGGGAGCGAGACGCAAGAGGGAAGAGATATGGGAACATATGTATATGTATAACCGATTCACTTTGTTATAAAGCAGAAACTAATACACCATTGTCAAGCAATTATACTCCAATAAAGATGTAAAAACAAAACAAAAACAAAACAAAAACTGAAAAAAAAATACAATGTCCAGCATACAGTAAAAAATTACTAGATATATAAAGCAAAAGGAAAGTTTGACTTTTAACCAGGAGGGAAAAAACAGTAGAAATGGTCCCAGATATAACAAAGACATTGAAATTAACAGGAAAGAAATTTAAAATATCTATGATAATCCCACTACATCACAAGAATTTTTGAATGCTTGTCACTTTGTCTATTTTAGAGTAGTAAAGAAGTTCATCTCCTAATTTTCCAGATGTGAAAACAAGTGTTGTAATTTAATGTCATCACTGTCAATTGCCCTAGGTATAAAAGGAGGAGGCAGGTTTCCTTAGAGAAGAAGAACTAGGAATCAAATCATATTCATGAATCTTGACTATAGATAAACCCCATTCGTCTGCTTTATACTAATATGGTGATGTTGGAGGCCACAGGTTGGGGATAGAGCGTGGGTGTTGGCAGGCACTGTTATTCAAAACAGAACTTGAGAGAATATGATGATGTATGCACGCATCTTCCTTCTACTGCTGAAGTAGCAACAGGACAGAAGATTCTCCTCAATCTTCCAAATCACATACAGGTGCTTCTCCTTGACAGAATCTAACCCAGAACCTTTCCAGCTTGGATTCTGTGAAATTTAGTTTCCAGGCTTCCAATTTTCATAATATAGGGAATATCCTAGAAAAAAAAGAATGGAACCTAGTTGCCAGTGGGCCATGAGAAACACCTCCCATCACACCTGTTGGGCAATTCTTATAATAATGCCTTTATTTTCAAAATATTTTCACACACATTTTATTTCTTTCTTCCTTCCTTTCTTCCTTCCTTCCTTCTTTCCTTCCAGCCTCACCAGGTCTTAGTTGCAGCACACTGGATCTTTTTTAGTTGCGACATGCAGACTCTTAATTGTGGCATGCATGCCAGATCTAGTTCCCTGACCAGGGATCGAACCTGTGCCCCCTGCATTGGGAGCACAGAGTCTTACCCGCTGGACCACCAGGGAAGTCCTCACACACATTTTCTTATTTGAGCTTCACAATAACATTATGTGCTGATATTATTACCCTCATTTTACAATGGAAAGAATTGACAGGCAGAGTAGTAGTGGATTTTCTTTTCTTTATTCATTCTACAATATGCTAGTTGCCCAAAAGACATTGAGCTGTATTCCAGCAGATGCATTCTAAGCAAGGAAATTATATGACTCCAAGATAGAAATTTAAGTTCCACACCAAATGGTGTCTAATAGTAAAGGTTGCTAAGAATGGTCCCCAACTGAACTTACAGACTTACTTCCTTAAATCGTCCTTGTTTATATTGTCTTTAAATATGATGATTATTAATATTAATATTTCTAACTCTATTAATGAAGAGTAATTGTGTATTCTTCTCTATAAGAAGAATTTAAAAGTTATACAGTCATATTTTGACCGCCTTCTTGTAATCTTCATTTGTAAAATCAAGTTGAGCAGAATGAAGAAATTTCTTGAACTTTTAATCAACAAACCTAAGTACATAAAGTAGCAATCAGAAATGTCACAATTGTTATTAACATGTGTTCAAAAATGTTCTTTGTTTATTTTGGGACATCGAGAAAACAATGAGAACTAATCAGTGGAACCTACAAATCACTCACCATGGCGTTCCATGGTGATCTATATGATCCATATATTCTATCACCAACAATTCCAGCAATATAAATTTCAACTTATTCTTTTAATAATTTAATTTCTATTTATCAATACACTAATACATTTAAACCATAGCTTTTCTAAATTTTCTAGCAGAAAACAGTTGATACATAGATATTTCTATGTGATTATATAAATGCCACTATAATAAAAAAGATTTAGATTTTAATAAAATAGGTAGCAGTAAAGATAATACTACTTGTAGTTTACTTCTGGTAAAAAGTTAGCAACTACTCAGTCAGTGGAAATTACTGTAGACATAAAAGCTGTCATGAAAATTTTATGTTAAAAAGAGGAAGGATTGTATCTGATTAGTTCATTGACTGAAAAAAAAAGAACATTTTTGTGATCTAGACACGTAACTAAAAGTGACTCATCATATTCCTCTTCCTCTTCCTTGTCCCCCTTCACTCAATCCTCTTCTTCCTCTACCCCCTCCTCCGGTTCCCCTCTTCCATTTTCTCCTCCTCCTACTTTCTCCTCTATCTCCCTTACTCCTCCTCTTCTCAGATCCAAAGGTTTCCTACCAAGTAAAATGAGCTACACAGTAGAATGACTCTCGTCACTGGAAAGTGGTTCAGCAGAACAATGACATAAAAATAATTACTTTAAGTGTTGTGCTCCTTCAAATAACTTCTTAAAAACTTGTTTTAAAAACACTGATGGAGTGCCTTGAACGCATCAAACACTGCCCTAGATATCTGAGAAACTTATCATTCTGCCAAATTGCACATGATGTAGTTAGCTAACATTCCAACCCAGCTCAGCCCGAAGCAGAGCGTGCTGCTGCTTCTGTTTTCTCATCATGCAGACTTGTCTATGCACTGGTCTACGTAGTGATGCCTTTGAATTAATTCCCATTCAAGCGAATTAAAGAGACAACCTCAGCTTGCCTTCAGATAACCTTATCAGGTTTATTTCTATATCTACTGCTTCTTTTGACAGCATTACATCCTCATTATTTACGACCTCTCTTCCCAAAGCAGAGAGGGGAAAATTACTGCCGTGTGGGCACCTCCTCACCCCGTTTATGAATCTTTTTATTTAATTGGTAAAATGTTTCCAGGCTACTTTAAAGGGAAAGAGAACTCTCCCCCTCCTCCCAGTATTTTACCTTCAGAAGAACTAGATAGAAGAGGAGGATGCATGTGGAAAAAAGCATAAGAGGACAGGAAGCATCTCAAATTGTAGTCACAGTGATTCCTTATTAAGCAGCTAAGATAGCCTAGCAACCTGCAACTCTAAAACGTTCCTATGGTACAAAAAAATTATAACTTGCTCAGAAATCTAAATAGACATCTTAACAATATATATTTGAAGAGGTTTGTCATAATAAAACTTCTCATATATATTTAGCACTATCTCCTAAGAATTTTTACAACTATTACATTAATTGAGTCTTACACCAAGCCTGTAAAAAAGTCTGAACAGATTCTTTCTTTTTCTTTTTTTATTTATAAAAATCCTACATACATTTTTATTGTTAAAAGTTCAAATAATAAAGTACATAGAGAAAAATGTGGTGGACCCCCTTGATAAAGCCCAGTATCCTTTCAACCATTTCCCTATGCATTTGTGCACAGGCACATGCAAACAGAGTTTGGGGTGGCAGATATTCATAAGTGGGATATTATACATACTATTTTGTGAAATGCTTTTCACACTTAACAGCATAGCCTGGAGGTGTTTTTATGACAGTACCAAAAATCTTCCCAATTCTTTTAACTGACCACATAGCAATCCATAATATGGAAGTACCATAAGTTATTAATTCATTCCCCTAGATGTATATCAGATTTTATTAATTAGATAGGCTAAGAGCTATAACAAACAACACTGAAACTTCAACAGTTTAACTTACTAAAGGTTATGGCTGAACTCAGGTCACAGTCCAATGGATCAGTAAGGGATGTTCTCTTTCAATGGCCCTACAAGAATCAGGTTCCTTTCTTCTTCAAGGTCACCCAGCAGACAGGAGGAAGAGAAAGTGTGAAGGCACAACACTCTTCACAGCCATGGATAGAAGTGCTTTATTTCTCCTACTCATGTTCTACTGGCAAGAACTAATCATGTAGTCCACCAAGAAGGCTGGAAAATTTGTTTGAATTTGTGAGCAGGAAGTGGAAGAAGTCTTGATAAGCATCTAGCCAGTCTCTCCCACGTAGATTAATTTCATTTTTTTTGCTATTAAAAGCAATGCTATAATAAACACCTTCTACATACATCTTTGCACACTTATGTCAGTATTTCTGTAGGATAGATATCTAGACCAGGAATTGCTAGGCAAGAAGATACGTAAAAGATATTTTCTAAAATTCTGTTTTAAAAATGACTTAATATAAGAGATGACACCATAAAACTCCTAGAAGAGAACATAGGCAAAACAATCTCTGACATAAATCATAGCAATGTTTTCTTAGGTCAGTCTCCCAAGGCAATAGAAAAAAAAGTAAAAGTAAATAAATGGGATCTAATCAAACTCATAAGTTTTTACACAGCCAAGGGAACCATAAACAAACAAAAAGACAACCTACAGACTGGGAAGAAATATTTGCAAATGATGTGAACCACATGGGCTTAATTTCCAAAATATGCAAATAGTTCATACGACTCAATAACCAAAAAACAAACAACCCAATCAAAAACCGGGCAAAAGATCTAAACAGACATTTCTCCAAAGAAGACATACAGATGGCTGACACCCAACATCTTTAATTATTAGAGTAATGCAAATCAAAACTACAATGAGGTATCACCTTACACCAGTCAGCATGGCCATCATAAAAAGTCTACAAATAATAAACGCTGGAGAGGGTGTGGAGAAAAGGGAACCTTCCCACAGTATTGGTGGGAATGCAAATTGGTGCAGCCACCATGGAAAACAGTATGGAGGTTCCTTAAAAAACTAAAAATAGAGTTACCATATGATCCAGCAACCTCACTCCTGGGCATATATCTGGAAAGGATGAAAATTCTAATTTGAAAGGATACACGCACCCCAATGTGCATAGCAGCACTATTTACAATAGCCAACACATGGAAGCAACCTAAATATCCATTGACAGATGAATGGACAAAGAAGGTATAATATATAGATATATGTATATATGTACATATATGTATACATATATATATATATAATGGACTATTACTCAGCCATAAAAAAGAATGAAATAATGCCATTTGCAGCAACATGGATGGACCTAGAGATTATCATACTAAGTTAAGTAAGTCAGAGAAAGACAAATATCACAAAACATCACTTATATGTGGAATCTAAGGAAATGACACAAATGAACTTATTTTCAAAACAGAAATAGACTCACAGACATAGAAAACACACTTATAGTTACCAAAGGGGAAAAGAGGGGGAGGGATAAATTAGGAGTTTGGGATTAGCAGATACAAACTATAATATATAAAATAGATAAACAACAAGGTGCTACTGTATAACAGAGGGAACTATATTCGATCTCTTGTAATAAACCATAATGGAAAAGAATATGAAAAAGAATATTTATATGTATATATATATATATCAAACATATATATATATATAACTGAATAACTTTGTTGTACACCAGAAGCTAACACATTGTAAAACAACTATACTTCAATAAAAAAAATTTTAATAAAAATTTTAAAAATAAAATTCTGTTTAAGTATATTTTATCGCTACCCTTCTAAAGTAGAATATAATATTTGATTGTATTAAAACAGTCTTCTAGAACGCATTAAGTACACTCTAAGGAGCTGACATCAAAGCATTACCTGATCTCGTCTTTATCATTAAAGACCTTTTTCTCTACTATACCTAGTAAGAGCCTTCCACTTCTCCTAGACTCTTTACTTCTGAAACACGTCATGACTATTCATCTCAAATCCTGGATTGCAATTTACTATCTCTGTGTTCTTGGGAATATCATTTTGACCACTCTGACACTTAGTTTCATCCTTTTGAAAAGAGGTAACATTATAAACCTCCCATTTTCTTGAAATAATTAAATAAAGGAAAATGGCACATGTGAAATGCCTCGACATAATAAACACTCAATGAGTGTTGGTTTCTACCCTTTTTTTCTCTCTCTCAGGCCATAATAATTGTTCCTATCCCTGAATTCCTATAGCACTTGTTTACATTACTTTTCTGTTACCTACCATATATGACCTTCCATCATTATTTATCTTTTCATGTGATATCTTATCTCCCCCATCATGATTATAAGCAAATAGAGAGGCATGCCATATTTTTTGGGTCCCCATTCCTTTGCACAGTGCCTTATGGTGCAGCCCTCAGTAAATGTTTGTGATGATGCCAATTAAGTTGAGCATGCCAGTGGAAGAGAGAAAGCAAAACAAAAGAGAAATCCATTCCAGTTATTCAATTTTAGGGAAAAAACTTGAAAAATCTGTAGATTAGTTAGGGGGATATTGAATGATAGCATTTAAAAATTCAACAACCCATAGGAAGCTGGAAAGCATTTGTGAACACTTCATTGAAAACCCCAGATAAATGTACGTCAAATCTTAAAATGCCAAGCTTCGTGTGTGTGTGTGTGTGTGCGTGTGTGTGTGTGTGTGTGTGTCCATCTCTAGGCAAGGTTAAAGGACTGTGGAAGCAGATTTTTCCATTTAATAGAGCTATTTGAGAAAGAATTATTTTAAAAGAAAGAATGAAGGAAGAGAAGTAAGGCAGGAAGGAAGGATGGAGAGAGAAAGAGAGAGAGGAAAGAGGAAAGAAAGGAATCTTTCAAAGACTAGAAAAGTGGTTCATTATTTACAAAAGAGAAACAGACTCACATACATAGAAAACAAACTTACGGTTACCACAGGGGAAAGGTGAGGGGAGGGATAAATTGGGAGTTTGGAATTGACATATATAAATTACCATGTGTAAAATAGATAACCAACAAGAACCTACTGTATAGCACAGGGAACTCTGCTCAGTATTCTGTAATAACGTAAATGGGAAAAGAATTTGAAAAAGAATAGATACATATGTATGTATAACTGAATTTGCTGGACACCTGAAACTAACACAACATTGTTAATCAACTATGGTCCAATATAAAATAAAAAGAAATTTTTTTTTAAGTGGTTCAGCTGAAGAGAGAAGGGAAACGCAGGAAGGATGCCAGGCCAGGAACAAACTGGAAATGAGACAGATCAAAAGAGAATTACATGGAACTTTTGAAGAACATCCAAAACCATGAGCAGAACGGAAAACAAATTGAAGAACTGGTAACACAGGTTCTGGTTCCATAGGAACAAAAACTGGTACTGAGTAGCTTCAGCCGCTCTAGACAGAAATATATCCAGACTCCATTTAGTCTCTGTCCTGCCCGATTCACCAGTAATGTTATCTGACAGCCCCATTCAAGATGGAAATTTGTCCCCCTGCAAGCATTCCTAATCCTTGTTGTGTGGAGTTTCTTCTTTTCTTTTCCCTAGATAAGTATTTTCTTCTTATATTTCCATAAGCTGTAACTTTAGTACACTTTTAATATTTAACTGAAAAAATAGAAACTTTTAGTCTTCTCATTACTTCATAATATGCTTTTAAATTAGTCCTTGACTAAGATAAAAATATCTTTTGCATGTATCCAAAAATAAATAAAGCCATTTCACTCTTGCTTTATTGCTTTCAAAGCCAGTACAAGTGATAAGGTTTGACAGTGTTATAGCAATGAAAAGAGCATAAATATTTTAATATATGTAAGCTGCTCTTTGACAACCATGAATACAGAAATGCTGTCTATTTGCTTTTTTAAATAGTAATTGCTAGCCTATGTTTCTGTTCCCAGAGAAACAAAGATCACTTTAGTGTTTCTGTATTCACTGTGAACACAAATGTAGGCTTCCTAAATGTGTTAATGAGGAGCCTCTCAGTGATCTCTCTGCCTAGGTGTTTTATCATACCGGTTTCCTGACCTGCTCAGCCTCATCTGCATTGGCATTCCACCTCCCCTACCACTGAGCCATGGCTTCATCACTAATAGACTCCTCATTTACATATTATTTGCATATTTGAAATTTCTTCACATAATTCTAATAACCGTGCATCCTTCTGGGCATATGTAACATAATGATCCTGCCAGTCTTCTGAAGATGTCAGGTGAGACTCATTGCTAGAATTTTATTAATTTAGTTAACAAATATTAATGGAGGGCCTGCTTGGCCCCAGGTATTGCTCTAGGTGCTGAGGGTGCAACATGGAATATGATACAGTTTCCACATTCCAAGAGCTTATAGTGAAATAAAGGGGAGCAGGCATGAAAAGAGGCAATTAAAATATAGTGAATAGGATTTCTAATAAATGGCCTTTCTTTATTGCTTCCATAGTATAAAGTGGTTGAGCAAACCCTCAAGGGGTCAGCAAGGCCATATCCCCTCCAAAGGCTCTAGGAGAGAATCCCTTCTTTGTTTCTTTCAGATTCTGGTGGCTGTCAGCATTCCTTGGTGTTCCTTGTCCTGTGGCTCCATTACTCCCTATTCTGACTCCATCCTCACATCAGTGTCTCCTCTGTGTATCTCTCTAATCTGCCTCTCTCATATAAGGACACTTGTATGGCATTTAGGACCTACCTGGATAATCCCAGATGATCTCCTCATCTAAAATCCTTAATTTAGTTACATCTTACCTTTTTCCAAAGTAACATTTATGTGTTCTAGGGATTAGGATATGGACATATCTTTGGGAAACTGTTTTCAATCTACCATACTTAAGGGAATATCATTAAAAAAAGTGGTGTCAAAAAATTAACAACTAAACAAAATGGACAAATTTCTTGAAAGATACAAATTACAAATAAGACACAAGAAAAAATAGACAACATAAATAACCTTACATCAACTAAGGAAATTGCATTTTTAATTAAAGATCTTTCCACAAAGAACATTTGAGGTCCAAATGGCCTCACTGATAAATTACAGTCAACATCTAATAAGAAATAAGACCAATCTTACACAAATTCTTTCAGAAAATAGAGACTACAGACACACATCCTGTGCAGGAAAGGGCTAATGCAACAGGCCTGGGTTCTTCAAATCCTGCACATTCTCAAGAGTGTCCTTCCTCTCGTACTGCCCCTTGGCCACCTCCTGGGATATGATCTCTAAGCCCTTGGGATATTCTGACTGATAAGAATGTGTTTGTATGCCTGAAGCCTTGGACTACATGATACCAGCTTGATCAGATAGTTCATGTGAATGTGATTTATGATGAACACCTGTTTTTGCTCTGAAGATCTGCAGTCTCAAACCAATACTCAGGTGAACACCCCTAGTTGGTAACATACATGTTGTCACACATCATTAGGAGAAGAATAAAGGACATCATGTGACTCCACTAAGAGAGGAAACCTGGAAGCTTAAGCTTGGTTTCTCCTGAACTTCAACCCATGTACCTTTTCCTTTGCTGAATTTAATGTGTATCCTTTCACTGTAATAAACTGTAATCATGAGTATAATAGTTTTCTGAGTCCTGTGAGCCTTCTAGTGAGTCATCAAGCCTGAAGTGGTCTTGGAGATCCCCAGGACACTTCCCAACTCATTTAATACTATGAGGTCAGTATTATTTTGATGCCAAAAGCAAAGGAATAACAAGAAAATTATAGGCCTATATTTCTCTTGAATATAGATGTAAAATTTCTTTTAAAATATTAACAAAAAGAACCCAGCAATAGAGAAAAAGGATAATACATCATGAGCATGTGGGTTTTATTTTAGAAACACAAGGTTGATTTAATATTTATAGATCAATCAATGTAATTCTCCACATTAACATAATAAAAGAGAAAAGCCACATGATTCATCTCAATAGATGCAGAAAAAGCATCTGACAAAAATTCACCAGGCATTTGTGATGAGTTTTCAACAAATTAAGAATTAAAGGAAACTTCATCAACCTGACAAAGGACATCAATGAAAAATTTATAGCTAAAATCTCACTTAACGGTAAAAACTGAATGCTTTCCCTCTAATTTTGAAGGTAAATCAAGGATGTTCACTTTCACTTCTTTCAACATTGTACTGGAGTTCCTAGCCAGTGCAATAAGATGAAAGTAAATGAGCTGAAGGGATAATGACTAAAAGAAACAAGCAAAACTGTCTTTATTCATAGGTGACAAGTTAGTCTATGTCGAAAATTCTAAGGAATTTAAAAAAAACTGTTAGAACTAATAAATATATTTAGTCAGATGGAAGAATAAAAAATCAATATGAAAAATTAATTTCAGTATACTAGAACAATCAGAAAGTACAATTTAATTTACAATATCATCCAAAAACATAAAATAATATAAATTTGAAAAATACATGCAAGACCTTTATACTGGAAACTATAAAACATTGCTGAGAAAAATTAAAGAATGTCTCAAATAGATGGATAGATACTCCATATTCATGGATCAGAAGGCCCAATATTGTTAAGATGTCAATTTTCTACAAAATTGTCAATGGCTTCTGTGTAGTAACAGTCAAATCATTCCAGGACACATTTTCGACAAGCCAACTTTAAAATTTATACTAAAAGGCAAAGACCTAGACTAGCCCCACAAAAGGACAAATTTGGAGGGCCTACACTCTCTGATTTCAGGCGAAACTGTAAAGCTATCATAAGCAATAAATTGTGGTACTGGTGCAAGACTAGACATATACAACATTGGAATAAGATAGTGTCCAGAAACATACATACATATAGTCAAGCAATTCTCTACAGCAATCCAAATCTAATTCAAGGCGCATAAAATACTCCTTTGCATAAATAGTGCTGGAACAATTAAATATCCATATTCATGTGGACAAAAATCAGCCTCATCCCTTGTCTCATACCACACAGAAATTAACTGAAAATAGTTTATAGCTTTAAATGTAATAGCACAAAATATAAAACTTCTAGAAGAAAACATAGGAGTAAATCATTGTTACTTTACAGTAGACAGAGATTTCTTAGATAGGTCTCCCAAAATACAAATTAGATAAGAAAATAATTGATAAACTAGACTTCATTGCAATTTAAAACTTCTGCTTTTTCAAAAACGCTTTTAGAAAAGTAGAAAGGCAAGCCACATACAGGGGAAACTATTTGCAAAACATTCATCTGATAAAGGACTCATATCCAGAATATATATGGAACTCACATTAACTGAATAAGAGGAAAACTAACAACCCAACATAAATATGTTAACTAACAATTCACCAAAGAAAATACATGAGTGGCAAAGAAGCACTTGAAAAGATGGTCAATATTGTTATCAGTAAAAGCAAATTAGCACCACAGTGAAATACCACTACATCTCTATTAAAATGACTAACATTTAAAAGCCTGACAATACTAAATGCTGATAACTGCAAAAGACTATGAAGTAGCTTTCAGGGGTGAGGAAAATGTTCTGTGTCTTGTCTGTGGCGGTGGTGAGTACATGCATTTATCAAAACACAGGGGACAATACTTTAAATGGCCACATTTTATTATATGCAAACTATACCATAATAAAGTCTATTTATTTTTAAAATTACAGCAAACACTAAATAAAAGTGTTCGTACTACTGTAATTAACGGAATGAACATGCCCATGGTGCTCATTCTATTTCAATAAATGTAATTGCATCATATTCTTCTAAGCTCCTTTCTAAAGTATTTAGAACTTTCTCCAAAAATCCTGCATTTACTTTCCAGCACCCATTGAAAAGATCTATTCTTATTCTTGTTTGTTTTATAGACAGGGGACCAAAGATAACTAGAAGTTTCCCTCAATATCCCTAATATCCAAAAGAGCTAATGCAATAGCAGGTCCAAATTTCTTGATGTATATTTATATAATTCCTCTTTCCCAAGATGAGATGCCTATTTTGATTTGTTTTCCCTTAGGGGCCTTAGTTTGTTTTTCCTTCCTCCGTTTGCACTCATACAGCTCATCCAAATATCTATCTTTCGTTAAACTCAGGGATGATTTCATACTCAGGCCAGAAGAAGAAAACAACTGTGTTGTTTATCTGCTCAGACATTATCTTCTTGTGGCACAGAGCTCTTTATGTTAATGAGCTTGGGTGTTTGTGCAACTCGGGTCTCTTATTATTACATTTAAATTTTTTTCTTTTTTTTTTATAATACCAATTTACTTCTTTCCCCTCATCTCTCCACAAACTGGGGTAAAAGACTTCCAAACAAAGTATTGCAAAATAGACTCCACAGGAAATGCAGAGACAGTAATTACAGGCCCTCTGACGTTCCTACCTGTTTAAGTAGGTATTTCACACAGATTTGGCACAGCTGTGATTGCAATAGTCCCTATTTTTGTTTAAAAAAAAAAGTTTTATTTGTCGTGTTTTTTTCATTCATAACACTTTTTAAAATTCTTACATTTCTACCACTTTGGAGGTAGTTTCTTGTCACATTCATGATTAACTTCTTTGAATAAATATTGTTCATAATTTAAATCTGAGGCCCAGGCAGGATATTTTTAAAGTCTATTGCTAACTGACATTCTTCTCCTTTGGGCTCTTGGAAAAGTCTTGGATGTCTGGATTTCAATCATTAACAAAACTTGTCATGTCACCATTTTTCTTAACAGTTGTAAAGTAAGCTCCCTTTTAGACCCCTTTAAATCCACTTTCTACTTCCAATTCTCTCATCGACACTAATTACCTTGGTCAACTGCAGTCAGTAAAGAAACTCTCTCTGTTGTAGACTAGTCATATTTTGTCTTTATTTCCTGAAGCTTAGATAAAATATTCCCCCCGGTCACCCCACATATTGACTATGCTCCTGTTCTGATTCCAGGTACACAAGCTACAGTCCAGTTTTTCACTTTCCTCAGTACTTAGGAAGGAGGGCTCCCTGAGACCATGGTGACCGTCCCAGTTACTACAACAGGCATACACTCGACCGTAAATTAGTAAGATCACGTTCTGGCTTATCTACCTACATCTGGGGAACTGAGGCAACACGAGTCAGCAATGGAGCAGCTGAATATACTGAAAAATTCCCATTTCTAGAATTGTGAGGTCAAAGATTCTTCCCTGGCAGTAGTGAAATGCTGAGAAGCCCTGTCTCTCACCAGCCAGCACTGCCACAAGCACCCACCACCAGCAAAATGGCGCCAGTACCAAGTAAGTGCCAAGCACCACATGAAACTCTATGGTGGGTACAATATGTAGCTCTGCAGGGTTTTCAATCAACTTTCACCGCTCTCCTCCAGTGCCTGGTCTGTGTTGAAGGGGATTACAGAAGGGGACGTGTTGTAATATAATTCAAACAGGAGAAAAGAGAGACTCCGTTAGCAGAATAACAGCGCTTAGAAGCACTACCGACAAGCAATCACTTTTGGCAGGGTCAAACTTGATTTGTGTTACACGTTTTCACCACAAGGCTGGACTGATGAGGGCAATTTCCCTTACTGCACATACATGGATTAGAAGCACACCTAGGCAGCCTCACCCAAAAAAAAATGAACAGAATTATTAACTACATAAGACCTAAGAGAGGGATGAGGAAAACTCCATAATGAGAAGAGCCTCCCAAGCAACATGGAAGTATGGAAGTCACCAATTTGGGGAAAGGACTACTATCTGGCTGCGACTACACAGTCGCTCCTGTTTCTCCCCACCCTTGGGTGGGTGATAAAAAGCCTTTCCGGGCTTCCCTGGTGGCGCAGTGGTTGAGAGTCCGCCTGCCGATGCAGGGGACACGGGCTCGCGCCCCGGTCCGGGAAGATCCCACATGCCGCGGAGCGGCTGCGCCCGTGAGCCATGGCCACTGAGCCTGTGCGTCCGGAGTCTGTGCTCCGCAACGGGAGAGGCCACAACAGTGAGAGGCCCGCGTACCGGGAAAAAAAAAAAAAAAAAAAAGGCCTTTCCCCCAACTTTCCCACTGGAGTCAATAAACAGTGAGAGCTTCCTGCCTCTCACAGAATGGGACCAGGCTGTATTACCCCACCTTTCTCATGTATGCCACATAATAAAGGGTTTTAAACAGACCAAGAAACAAAAAAAAAGGCCTACTGTCAGGAAGCTAACACTGTAAAGCCACATGTGCCAAGTTGTATAATGTCACATGTATTTTTTAAATTTATTTAAGACACACCATCAGTTCAACAACAGCTTTACTAGGTGTGTGTGTGTGTGTGTTCAGTTGTAAGACATATCCTTATTTCAGAAATATTCCCTAGAGGGATGGTTAAATGCAATATTAACAATGGAAGTGCAAATATTGATGTTGATGGTGCAAATTAAACCTATGTCTAATTTCTACCATTTGTAAAAAATGTAATAAGTAACTAAGTAACAAACTCAATTAATACACATAGGATAAAAACAAAATGAGATGACTCTTTTCTTGACCGAGCTAGTGCTTTTAAAAGAATTTCTCAGTGGGGGAAAAAAGGCCTGAAAAAGAAAAATACCCCATACTTGAGCTGAGGCAGAACTCTGGGGTGTGATGTAGTTAACAGCACCTTCTGGCAAATAGCTGGTATTCGTGATGAAATGCCGGAGCAATTTTCTGATAGATGATAATGAGATTCAAACTCCTTTTGAGAAATTAGAGTCACATCACTCAGCTTACAGTCATCTTGCAATAAGCCTAATGATCTTTAAGTAGACATGCTTTTTTTTTTTAAGAAAGCTAATTTAACAATGATTACTTAACCACTTATTTCCCCAAAAGATGTCTCTACCAAGAGCAAATCTTTGAATTGTCTTTCTTAGGAGCCTTCTCCGTCTGGCAAGTTTGAAATGAAACTTTGACACGTGCTTACCATTGAGAAGTTGTAACACAAGCATTAAATCACAAGTGATAGTGATAAATTAGATACGCCTCTGCTTTCCCCAAGGAAGACCATGGGCTTTGAGCAGCAATAATGTGACTGAAGGAAAGCCCAGTCCAAAACAAAACGAAAAACAGCAAGGAAAAAGAGAGGGAGGGAGGGAGAGAGAAGGAAGGAGGGAGGGAGGAAGGAAGGAAGGAAGGAAGGAAGGAAGGAAGGAAGGGAGAGAGAAAGGGAGAAAGAAAGAAAAAGTTTTGATTCTGAAGGCTGGAAACCAGAGGACAGATTCTCCTTTAACTGAGGAAGAAAGCAGCTCAGCTTGAGAGGAAGAAAAACAGTTTGAAACTCAACACACACAGACTTCTTCTTTCCCCCCTTGGTGTCTATACATTTGTTCTCTACACAAACCTTTTCGGACAGAACCACAAACCAAAATTTGTATTATACGTCCTTCTTTGATAAAAATGTAGAAAAGAAAAACATAGCTAAACCAATGATCTTCTAATTGGAGAGCCTAAGTAAATGGAATTAAATATTAACTGCTCCTATAAATTAAGACTTTTACATTTCTTTTTTTAATTTGGCAAGTTAGACACATTTAGAGAGTGTTCTCCTAAAGAGTTTCTTAGTAACTAAAGCAGATTCCAAACTTCTGTGGAAATAATTCTCATCTATGGAAAATATATATTTTTCTAGATGATTACTATTATTTTAAAGTTATGTATTATCTTTCACAAAATGTGTTTTATCATGTTTCTTTCTAACAACAATTATTCTTTAAGGAAGTGATCGGTGTTACACAACCTTGACAAATCAGAAGAATCACCTGGGTAGTTTATTACTGGGAAAATACAGGTTCCCAGGACCCTCCTTTGGAGAGTCTGATTCAGTTGGTCTAGAACGTGGCAAAGGAATCTGCAGTTTTAACAACTATCCTAGGCAATTCTAATGACTAGGCAAGTTTGGGAAACCCTGAGCTTGATTGTCTGTGTCACAAACTATGTCTCAATTTCACAGGAAGCAGCTGATCTATTAGCTGAAACGTTTCTGTGTACCAGAACAAGTATTGACAAATTGTATTCCTGCTCTTCTGCACAGCCAAACTTTTCAAAAGGGTTGCCTACAAATGTTATCTCTATTTCTTCATTCCCCAGTCTTTTTTGTTTCAAAGAAACTATATTAATACATGTTGTATGAATTTTTTTTTCTTTATCCTGTATCTCAATTTATATTGGCTAATCTGGGTCCCTTACCTTTCCACAGAATTTATGGTCAGTTTATCAAAATCCACCAAAAGGAAAAAGAAATGCACTACATGTAAAGTAAATTTGAGGAGAATCGTCATCTTTTCACTCACCCATACTGAGTTCCAATGCCGTGGTTTGTTCATTAACTCATTGTATGCCCTTCAAGAAAGTTTCAGAATCCTCTCCATAAGAGTTATGCCTGCTTTTGTAGATATATTCCTAAGTAATTTTTAGTTTTTATTGCTAACCTGAATGGAATTTCTTGAGTGTGGGTGTGGCTATGAAAGAAACAAAGAACGAAATATACAAACAGAAGGTGTATGAAACATTGTAGATGTTGAACACTGTAAAAACAGCAACATAAAAAAAACCATCTGCTTCCTTCCCCACAAAAAGTAGGACTACCCAGAATCTCATGTGGAATCTTACCTCCATAATCTTATTCCTCTCTTTCTCTTTCTGGTATAACCTCTACTGTAAATTTCGTATTAGACATTCCAGGGCTTTTCTTTATAATGCTATCACCTATGAATGTATCTATGAACAACACACTGATCAGGGTTTGATGGTTTTCAACTCTATAGATAGAATCATGCCATATTTATTCTCTATACTTGTTTCAGTCAAAATCACATTTTTCAACTGAGCCATATTGATACATGTGATGGTTATTCAATCACTGTCACTGCTGTGGAGCATTTTCAATGGTGAACATGCTAAATTTTGTTTATTCTACTGCAGATGGCCATTTTGGTTGTTTTCAGTTTGGGGCTATTACAAAAAATGCTGGTATGAACAATGCTGTACATGTATCTTCAGG
The DNA here is from genome assembly GCF_937001465.1 of Orcinus orca. NCBI lineage: Eukaryota > Metazoa > Chordata > Mammalia > Artiodactyla > Delphinidae > Orcinus > Orcinus orca. Next base: position 25,068,164 of record NC_064562.1, read on the forward strand.
CACTGTACTAGTTTTTCTAAAGTCTATGCCTGGGAGTGGAAATGCTGAATCATTGTGTCTACTTCTGTTCAAATGTAAAATCTATTTTCCTAAGCAGTGTACCATTTTACACTCCAACATTGTCTAAGAGTTTCTGTTGCTCCATATTGATGACAACACTTGGCATAAGGCTTTTTCATTTTTGCCCATTTTTGGGGTATGGAATGGTATCTGATTGTGGTTTTCATTTGTATTTCTCTAATTCTAATGAGGTAAGCACCTTTTTATAAGCCTATTGGCCATTTGGATCTCCTCTTTTGTGAAATGCCTGTTTAAATCTTTTGCCTATTTTTTGATTGGGTATCTCTCTTTTATGTTGATTTCTAGAAGATCACTATGTATTCTGAATATTAATCTCATTTCAATTACATCTGATATTGAAGATATTGAAAATTATCTTCCGACTATGACTTGCCTTTATGGTCCCTTTATGTGTCTTTTGATCGAGAAGTTCATCATATAAAGTGAACAAATTTAGTCTTCTTCTTATGGGTTGCATTTTTTTGTATCCTATTTATGAACTCCTTCCCTACTGCAGTGTTATAAAGTTAATTTCTCATATTGCCTTTGAAAAGTTTCATAGTTTTGCCTTAAATATTTGTCCTTAATCTACCTGGAATTCATATTTGTGTATGACATGAAGTAGGGATTGAATGAAATTTTAAAATT